>NW_026643212.1:2544124-5088248 GCF_028828655.1 Penicillium verrucosum
CTTGCAGCCAGCTGCCAAATAGCTTGTTTCCATGGTGTGACAGGGTGTCTAAAAATGGCAACTAAGCTTGAGGCAAGCTTTCTCACAACCATTGCTTGTTCACCATTGGTTACCAAAGCAACAAAGCGATTGATTAGGTGCTGCATGATCTCCGTGGCCGAATGTTGGTTGATTTCATTCCTAATAATATCCCTACATCAGCAATACTTCGTCACATATGGATGAGGTGATAGTGGTTCTGATCAGAGAGATTGACCGTACCATGAGACATTGATCTTCACTGTGAATGTAAGGGCTCCCATGAAACGATGCTGGGCAGAATGTTCACTTTGCAGAAGCGAATCGGCAATTGCCCATGCATTCTCAGTCTTCTGAAGTTGCTGCAGGCGGGTCTGAATCTCATTAATTCTGGTGGGGTCCCGTTGGTTCGCTGGGTTATAAAGCTCGGTGACTAGCTGGTTCTTTGTTAGTTGTTAGATCTTAGAGGTAGACATGGCACACATACAATATGGGCCTCTGAGATTGACTCTCTGGTCCCAAGACCCTCGTCAGACATCCAGGTTGCCATTTTGTCTTGACAAGCGCGTGGTTGTGGAAATGAAAAAGAGAAGTGACATATACAAGCACGGGGGCTATGACGGGCAGAATCTATTGTTTGCATCACTTGGCCAATCAGCGCTAAGGCGGCTTTTAGAGCGGTAACTGCGGGGCTTGTTCTCTAATTTCCAGGCACGTGACCTTTTTTGGATGAGCTTTAGATATCTTGGAATTCGAATGCACCCACGAACGGAATTTATATTCTCCATGGTTATTGATCCAAGACAAGCTGTAACAGGGTTAGTAGATGTTGTAACGCATTCATTTGTTAGGAGAAATGTACTCAATTGCCTTAGACCACTCAGCCAAATCGCCATAGGATAAACTATAAAAGAATATACATTAAGAGCGCATATGGAAGAGTTGTTTTGTACATTATAGCTATGCGAGCAGCCAATATTATAGCCACAACATCAATAAGGGGAAAATATCTAAATAAAAGACATATAAAAACCACCATAAAGACATGATACACACAAGTGATTGAGTGCAAACATGACAACACAAAGTGTGGGCCGTGTGTAGCCGCGACTCCGGAGCTCGGAGCTCGCCCTATGGCCAAAGGCCACTTACACGGAGTTCACACGACCTGCGGAATTAGCTTATCGTACGCTTATCTGACGCCTTTAATCTCTCTTTCGCTTAGCTTAGCTTCTTGAAAGCTAACAGATTGAGGAATCTCTTGAAGGCTACCAGTGTCCATGCTCCTCTCCCGTCCAATTCGCCTTTGGACATCTTTGCCATCACTAAGGCCTGTCTCCCGTCCGAGATACTTCTCCGTTTTCGGTCCACGCTACACAGTCGATATGGGGGCCGTGGATACCTCTGAACGCCTGTCAAAGCTGAGGCAGTTGATGCAGCAGCACAAAGTCGATGTTTACAGTATGATCTCATCTATGTGTCCCCGCAGGTTGCTTAAACCTCGAGTTGTGCTTACCAGCTTCGTATAGTTGTGCCCTCAGAAGATAGCCACCAGTCCGAGTACATCGCGCCATGTGATGCCCGCCGAGGTCAATGATCGCCCCCCCGCCCCCCGCCCCCCGCCCCCTCTGTTGGTTTGCCCGCGCCGATAGCTAACATTTCCATAGAATTCATTTCGGGATTCTCTGGCTCGGCCGGTACTGCAATCATCTCCCTGAGCAAAGCTGCACTGTCCACCGATGGACGGTACTTCAACCAAGCCGCGAAACAACTGGATACCAACTGGCAACTCTTGAAGGGTGGAGTCGAGGGCGTACCCACATGGCAGGAATGGTACGAGATGACAGTCATGCGAAACGATCTGTACGGGGACTGATCTTGTTGATAGGACCACGGAGGAGGCCCAAGGAGGCAAGGCTGTTGGTGTTGACCCCTCTCTAATCACAGCGTGTGAGTGTTGTTACTTCGAATATGGAAGTGTATAGTGGCGCTAATGTCCAATAGCTGGCGCACGGAAGTTGGCAGAGACCCTTAAGAAGAATGGTTCATCCCTCGTGGGGGTCCAGGAGAACTTGATCGACTTGGTTTGGGGCGAGGAACGCCCCGCGCGTCCCAGCGAGAAAGTGCGCGTTCATCCCGAGAAGTATGCCGGCAAGGCATTCCAAGATAAGGTGGCCGAGCTGCGGAAGGAACTTGAGTCAAAGAAGAAGGCCGGATTCATCATTTGTATGGCCGCGTCGCATATATTACAGCTCTGCAAAGTGACTAATTTATCGCAGCTATGCTCGATGAGATTGCTTGGTTATTCAATCTGAGAGGAACCGAGTAAGAACAGCGTCTTTACCGTGATGCACCATTGCCAATCGACTAACTCTGAGCAGTATTCCCTACAACCCCGTGTTTTTCTCTTATGCCGTTATTACGCCCACCACTGCTGAGATCTATGTCGAAGATGATAAGTTGACACCAGAGGTCAAGGCTCACTTTGGGCAAGACGTTGTCGTCAAGCCATACGACTCCATCTTCGCTGACGCTCAAGCGCTCAGTACTAAAAGCCAGTCTGCGGGTGAGAACGCAGCAAAGTTCTTGTTGTCAAACAAGGCTTCTTGGGCTCTCAGCCTTAGCCTTGGTGGCGAGGGACAGGTCGAAGAGACCCGTAGCCCAGTCGCGGATGCAAAGGCTGTGAAGAATGAAGTCGAACTTGAAGGAATGCGGGCTTGCCATATCCGCGATGGTGCTGCGCTGACCGAGTACTTTGCCTGGCTTGAAAACGAACTCATCAACAAGAAGACTGTCTTGGACGAAGTCGATGGAGCTGACAAGTTGGAACAGATCCGCTCCAAACATGATCTGTTCGCTGGTCTCTCATTCGATACCATCTCATCGACTGGACCCAATGGCGCAGTTATTCACTACAGCCCCGAGAAGGGAAGCTGTGCTATCATTGATCCCAAGGCCATCTATCTCTGCGACTCTGGTTGTCAATACTTGGATGGAACGACCGACACCACGAGAACATTCCACTTCGGCGCTCCTACTGAGTTTGAGAAGCGTGCTTTCACGTTAGTTTTGAAGGGAACTATTGGAATCGACATGGCAGTGTTCCCCAAAGGCACCAGTGGCTTTGCAATTGACGTGTTGGCGCGTCAGCACTTGTGGAAGGAAGGCTTGGACTACCTCCATGGAACAGGCCATGGCGTTGGATCCTATCTGGCGAGTATTGTCGCCGATCAAAAACCTTACACTTTGCTAATTCCTGTTTAGAATGTTCACGAGGGCCCTATTGGCATCGGGACTCGAGTTCAGTACACCGAGGTCCCCATTGCGGCCGGAAACGTTATTTCGGATGGTTTGTCTCTCTTCCTCTATTTGTTGCAGTCCGAAACTAATCTGTGACATAGAACCCGGATACTACGAGGATGGCAAATTTGGTATTCGAATTGAGAGTGAGTTGTACTGCTCTGTGACTGTAATTGGAAATGTACTAATACCTCTCTTTGTAGACATTGTCATGGCTCGCGAAGTTAAAACCGCCCACAACTTTGGTGACAAGCAGTGGCTAGGCTTTGAACATGTTACGATGACCCCTATTGGTCGCAACCTGATTGAGCCGTCTCTTCTGAGCGACGCCGAGCTCAAGTGGGTAAATGATTACCACTCTGAAATCTGGGCGAAGACAGAGCACTTCTTCCAGGGAGATGATCTTACACGTTCGTGGCTCGAGCGTGAGACCCAGCCGATCTCCAAATAAGGGGTCTGCGGCGTTGATAGACCGTGATTCATGTCCATGTCTACCCCCACCGCTATTGATTAGACGCCATTAGGTAGAATGCAGCCTAGAACATAATCCATTTCAATGATGTATCTAGACATGAATAACTAAGAGTGAAACAGAATACAAAATAGCTATTATTTAAAAAAATTACAATAACGAACAATGTAAGCTTCCCAGGTGTTCGTAGTAGACTGACAACTGGCCAGTGGAATGGAATGCGGGAAGCTCTGGTGGAGCCTGACACTCCGCCCCGGCCTGTTTCAACGCTATCCCCACGGCATCACTAAATTGCTTCCAGCGCTCCCTTTATTTTACAGCCAAGAATGATCGCAGCTCCTCGCCAATTGTCGCGCGCAAGTCACAGGACCTGAGACCGAAAGTTTCTAGCTAACAGCCCCACGCCAGCCCCTTGTCTACAGCCCACCAACGCTTCCATACTGAACTGGAACAACCCGTGATTAGCGGGCATCATTGGCAATGTCCGGCCAAAACGGTTATGGTAATGGGTATGGCTACTCTGGCCCCAATCGGTATGATGGTAACGACGGGGGATACAATGGCAACAACAACCCTGGAGTAAACGGATATGGTGGACGAGGTGCCGCACCACCAGGCGGAGGTGGACGTTCAGATCGTCGGCCTGGGGGATACGGTGGTTTCTATCCAGACTCGCCCCAGCCGCCGGCTCTACCACCAGGCCAATCTCCTGTGCCGACCCAGTCGCCTGAGCGCCGGCACGATCGAACGAACCGGGATAGGCAGCAACGGCCCTCGAACTCATCTCCGAATCCCTCATCACACCCCTCGTCGTACTCGTCTGCGCACCCCTCTTCGCACCCCTCCTCGCAAGCCTCTTCCCATCCCTCTTCGCGGTCACGCACAAGGAACCAAGAACCCGACAGAAAGTACCGGGAAGAACAGTCTAGAGATGCAAGTCGATACGCGGACAACAGGGACGAAAGAGACCCGAGAGACCAACGAAATTACAGAGATCAAAGAGAGCAAAGGGAACGGAAGGACCAAAGGGACCATAGGATCCAGAGAAATGCGTCGCCCGTGGTTAAGATGGATAATGACTCGGGGGAACCTCAGGCCATTGAAAGTATGTCTTTGTCTTTTGCTTAGCCTGGCCCAGTAGCTAATTACGCTACCTTCTGCAGCAATTCTCCAGTCTATTCAGCGCGACTGGGATTTCATGACTGATGCCGAGTGTGTCCCGGTACACGTTGCTTTGAGTTTGATGGACACGAGTACATTGGGCAAAGCAGACCGCGAGCCAGAATTTTTGCATATGTACAATGATATCCAGAAGACATTGAAGGCAATTGTCAATGGTAGGTTCTTTCTGCGGCGGCGTGGACAGGAATCTGCTAAAATTGCATGTCATAGAACACCATCAGGGATTCAACAGTTCTATTGGAACATACCACAAAATCCAATCCAATATATCTTCCTCGCAAACCCGAGTACGAAGCCTGAGGCATGCCCTGGATCATGCCAAATCCGGGTTAATATCGACCAAGCCCGAGCTGAAAGGGCTGGCAACGTCTTCTCAGAACTACGATGATATCGTACAGCTGTTCACTCAGATTGAGGAAATCCAATCCCTTCCCGAGAAATTGGAATCTCAGATTTCAGATAAGCGCTTCCTTGCAGCTGTGGATGTGCTTCACACTGGTCTCCGGGTTCTACGGCGTTCGGAGCTAGAGGACATTGGCGCTTTATCCGACATTCGCGCTTATTTCACAAACCAGGAAACATCACTCACAGACATCCTGATCGAGGAGTTGCACGACCATCTATACCTTAAATCACCCTATTGCTCAGACCGATGGAGAGCACCCACGTCGGATGAAAAAGAGGTGCATACATCTAATTTGGCCGGTACCCGCTCCTGGGAACGGCCTGTGTATAGTTTCCTAGCCAAGTTCGATCCGTTGACGCCTATGGTTGAAGACGCTTCTCGTAACCCGGAGGCTGACACTTTTTCCTACATTCAGTTACTGATAGAAGCGCTGAACAAGATGGGCCACCTTGACGTCGCGGTTCATAGAATCGAGCAGCGCCTTCCGGTCGAACTGTTTGCTGTGGTGGATAAGACTAACGCAGAGGTTGACACTCGTTATCCTGCACCAACCAAGAGCTTCTCAGCCCAGGACAACTACAAACAGTCCAGTCTCCCCACCGAGATCATTGAAAAACGCGGCCACGTGCTTTCTGAATTTTTGTGGGCACTATATGCCAAATTTGAGGCAATCGCGGAAGGCCACCGAATTCTTCACGATGTCGTTGCGGCCATTGTGGAACGAGAAGGCCTGATTAAAAGCGAGACGATTTCTGGAGGATTCAAGGAGTTGTGGAAACTTCTACAAAGCGAGGTAAGATGCCAATAGCTTTGACTGGCATTACGGATATTGATTTGCTTTGCCAGATACGATCACTCATGCACGATTATCTTGCAACCGATGGAGACTCTTCTGTTCGATCCAGAGTGGAGGAGAATGACTCTCGACGGCATCTATACACAGGCAACCGCGATAAGAATAAGGTATGGAGACCAGTCGTTTCATCATTCTCAAGTAGCTGACCCTTTACGTCGTAGAAAATGTTCAAGTTGTCCGATATTGAGCAAAATTCCGAGATGAAAGCTGAACAAGACGAACTGGATGAAATCCTGAAATCCTCAGTGCCGGGACTTGTTTCCAAGTCAAGGCAAAAGACCGCAACAAGTGATACTACGCAATCTAATAAGGGTAACTCAGGGACCGGGCATAAGATTTTGCTTGAACCAAGTGTCTTCAATATGGGAATCCTTCTTCCTCCCTCCCTATCCTTCATCCAGCGGCTCAAAGATATCGTCCCTGTTGATGCGGATATTTCTATGGGCACTTTGACCTCCTTTTTGGATGACTTCATGGTGAACGTCTTCCTACCCCAGTTGGATGAGACAGTGACGGATCTCTGCACGCTCAGCTTCATTGCTGCAGATGCGTTTACAGAAGACCCCCATTGGGCCAAGGCCTCTCCTCGGCCTATTTTCAAGGGAACGGTCAAATTCATGTCCATTGTTCGAGAATTTAGCAAAATGCTGTCGAGTATTCCACAAGATCAAGCATTTACGCAGCTTCTTATTGACCAGATCGTGACCTATTATGACAAGTGCTGTGGGTGGTACAAAGCAATGGTCACAAAAGTTTCTGCACGGAACCGAGGAGGCGAAGTCCGACTGAAAGCTGCGGCTTCCTTTGCTGATTCAGGCGACATCCATGATGTCGTCGACGAACTGTGGAAAAATGCTGGGGACAAGAAACAGACCCTGATCGATACGGAAATCGACCTTCTTCTCAAGCGAACGGGGAAAGTGCCACTGGAGCCTTACGACATCATATCTGACCCGAAAACCGTCATTTCCCTTTCGCTCTTGTACAACAGCATGCAATGGCTTGCAAGTCACCTCGCCAGAATTCGACTTGTGGTTGATCAGACCGCTGATGCCGAGTCATCCAGTTTGACTGCGACTGGCCGGCCATCTCGTAGATGGACTCTGTTCGGATCGATGAAGCCTAATCGTGATAGCATCAATAACCCAGTGCATTTGCCACTCAATCACGAGACTGCCGTGGCCTTTGATGGGACGCTCCAATCATTACACCGGCTTGGGGATACTGCACTTCTGACGATGCATGTTGACATCCGCTGTGGCATCATCCACATGTTGACTAAAACAATGGCCGGGCCGAACCCTCCTAACTTGAGGAACTCCGAACCCGCCACTCCATCCCCACACACAACGGACAACTGGTGGCACATTATCATGAATCAACCGACCGCTGCCTCACCCACAATCCTCACACTCAACAATGATCTCATCGCATTCGACACTAACATCTCGACGTACCTGGGATCTGTTGAGCGCTGGTTCATCACATCGGGCCTGGCAAGATTTATCGATCGGGTCTTTGTCGCCTGTACCCAGTATATTGGGGCTATGAATGAGAATGGAGCGCTGCGATTGCAGCTTGATGTGCTTGTTCTCCAGCAGAACTTGAAGAACATCATCATCGACCCAGCTGCTGAATCATCAGATTCGGCTACAGATTTACACGTGCAGGCTTCTCAAGAAATTGTCGCTTTACCTCGCAGCGCAAAATTCCTGGACTGGTTCCTGGAAGGTGCCGAGAGGACCCTGGACTATGCTAAGGAAGAGAAGGAGGCTTTTGCATCACAAGGCGACAAAGCATTGGCTGCTGGAAACGGCGAGCCATTTACTTACGAGGAGCTGCGTGTCCTCGTAGACCTATGCTTCTCTGAAATTCTCCGTGGTCCACGCGGGGCGGAGAGCCGGGAGGACTTTATGTCTGCGAAAAGGCCAGTGCGGATGCACTACTGAGGCTGAACGAGATTATGTGGGATGCTCGATAGACTTGTTCTTTAGTTTTCTTGTCGATTCGCTTTCTTTTAACGGGCGAATCCACTAATAGCCCAAATCAGCAATCTCATTTCACCTTGACTCACAGTCATTTCCTCATTTTTTTTCTTTAATTTAAACAATCTCCCACTAGCCCTAACTCGGAATAGCATAATGGGCCAAGTACTGTTTTCGGCTTCTCCGGAGAATTCACACTGGCTGAGGATCCACGCCATGTTTCATCTTTAGTGTAGTTCTTTACGACGGAGTATATGAAATGAACAAATTACTAGTTCATCAAGCCATATGCAGGAGAACTATGATGGGTCATCAGTGTGTCTACAGAGTAGACTTATATCTCACCCCATTCCATCTTTTCCCTCTCCTCTCATACCTTCTTTTGCCTCCTTTGCACTTCCTGTCTGGAACAGTAATTCTTTCGAATCTGGCATTCGTTATCCAGACATCCATTCTTTCTGTGCGCCTGCACGTCCTATCCTTAAGAGTCAATCTGTGACTTCACTCATTCGATCTTCCATCTTCGAGATCTTGTCTTACCAGAACCCTTCATTCTTTACTTCGATCTACATATTCAACAATGAAGTATCTTCGCCTAGCCTCCGTGGCCGCTCTTGTCAGCGCTGCTACTGTGTCCGCCGGCCCATTAGGCCCCCGCGAACATGACGGATACTGCCCCAAGGGCTACACTATGAGCGTCTACTACAAGACCGTCACTGTGGAAACATACCCAACTGCAACCTCTGCAGAGACTACAGTTACCCCGACATCTACTCCGGTTACTGTTGAGTCTCAACCCTCCGCCGAGCCTACAGTGGCCTCGTCGTCTACTGCTATTGCCGTGGAGTCTACAACCCCCGCCGCAGTTGTCCAAATCGAGACCACGACCTCTGAGGCCTCTGTTGCTGAGACCTCTGCCGCCGAAACTTCTGCCGTCGAGGCCGCAGTTGTCAAGACCGCCCCAGCTGTGGCTGTTCTGCCTACCACATCAGCTGAGACTGCAGCTGTCGTCAAGACCATTGCTGCCCCAGCCGTGGAGACCGCCACCGCGCAGACCTCCACCACTCAAGCTCCCGTCGAAGTCGCCAGCACTTCCACCACGCAAGCTCCCGTCGAGGCTGCCAGCACTTCTACCGAATCTGCCACTTCCTCTTCCACCAAGTCTGCTTCCAGCAAATCTGTCTCCACGGGTTCCTCCAACGGAACCCCCGGCAAAGCCACCTTCTACGGCGGTAACGTCAGCGGCGGAACATGCTCGTTCTCCGGCTACACCCTCCCAAGCAACCTCTTCGGCGCTGCCCTTTCTCTGCAGCGATGGGACGACGCAGCGGAATGCGGTGCCTGTGTATCCGTCACCGGACCTAAGGGTAACTCCATCAAAGCAATGGTAAGTCAAGTCCTCCATCCCTCTACCCTCGCAAAGCAACTCTAACACAACCAAGATCGTCGACCAATGCCCCGAATGCGAGAGCAACCACCTCGACCTCTTCCAAGACGCCTTCGCCGAGCTCTCCGACATCTCCGCCGGCATCATCCAAACCACCTGGTCATATGTCTCATGTGATCTGGATGGACCGCTGAAGCTCAAGAACAAGGAGGGCACATCCGCCTACTGGTTCTCGATGCAGGTTGTCAATGCCAACGAGGCTGTGACTGCGTTGGAGGTTAGCACTGATGGCGGTAGCTCATGGAAGAGCACCACCCGCACTTACTACAACTTCTTTGAGAACACCGCTGGATTCGGGACTAGCACCGTTGATGTACGGATTACCGGTGCTAGCGGCAAGACGGTTGTTGTCAAGGATGTCGGAGTTAGCTCTGGCAAGGAGGTTACTGCTGGGTCCAACCTGTAGATTTTCCGTTGAGGGTGTGGAATTGTACATTTATTTTTCTTCTGTTGATATTCTTTATTGAGGTGGTTTGGTGAGGAGATGGTGATTCCTGTATTCGAGGTTATCTAGTCCATTGCAACTGATCTATAACAATGTCGATTTACAAGGTCACACACATTCTCATTCGCTCTGGAACATATAGGTCATTGGTTCTCTGTATCGTAAATCCGTAGTTGGCTGGTAAAGACTAAAGACTCAAATGTATACCCCGCAACCAGAATAGGCCATGATGATGCAACATGCTAACGAATCTGTTCGGCTGTGTATGTATGCTGTCCGCCAAATCTCACATCTAGTAGATCATTACTGCGTCTTCATTTCCTGATCGGCCTCAACATGCTCCACATGCGGGTGGGAGTCCAGACTGTGAACGGTATCCTCGGGGAAAGAAACACTATCAACAAGACCAAGGATTAGCCATCTTACGCTGGAAGACGACCGATAGTGTCAGAGCAACTCACGCAAAGCCCTTGATTAACGAATACTCGTGTCCGATGGTGCCACCTTGCTCCTTAGCGTGATCCTTGACGCTAAAAGACATTGAGATATTAGTATAGTGTATATTGAATATGGGCGTGAGATGCATACGCCTGAACCTGGTCGTCGGTTGCGTCTGGCTTGCACGTGATCTAAGAGGGTTAGCGAAATTCCCATGGGAGTGTATGTTCTGGATATATTTTTACTCACAATATAGGAAGACATATTGAGATGGTTTATACCTAGGTAGAAATGTAGTGATAGGAAAAAGGGGAAAACAGACTTAAGTAGAAGAGGAAGATGACCTGGACTTCGTTGACATCATAGAGGGGTAGCCAGGTAGCCTCATAAGCTGATCAGCACGTGAGTCAGTGGCGGATTATATCGATGTTGTATGTATTGGCTTATTGGCTTATTCTTATTATATCTATAGGGCTACCTATATAGGCAATAACTATTCAATAATGTAATATCCATGGATATCCTAGTCTCACACCATCTACTCGTGTTGTGACTTGGTGAAACCCAACACCACTAAATATACAACTATGACACGATTCCTACAAGGACAAATCCACGGAGAGATACAATAAAGCAGTTTGAAAAAAAAAAAAGGACTTATCAACCTACAGCACCATTCCAAGGCAAACCCATCCCAGCCGTAGATTCGCCATCCCACAGTCCATTAATGATGAAAGAGAACAAAGAACAAAGAGAGAAAGAAAAAAAAAAAAAAAAGAACAAAGAACAAAGAACAAGGCCCAAGTAGCGTACAAAGACCGCAATGTGTGTGAGCAGAGAATGATCAAAGGGGTGAAGCAACAGAAGAGGAAGTTGCACAGACAAGTTGTAAGGGTAGCTAACGGGGAATTTAACACTCAGAATGCCAAGGGCAGACCGTATGGCGAGGAAAAGGGGGACAATGAGAAATCCATGGTGAGGTTACATCGATTGGAGGAAACATCCATGGTAGTAAGAGAAAAGATCTGTCAACAGCAGAATAGCAGATTTGAAAAGAAAAACAGAGAGATGAGGGTATGTTCAAGTCTTGACCTCCGGAAACGCAACAAGTCGTAGCACATGCAGAAGAATAAGGATAATAAGCCTAATCCATCTCCAGTGACTCTAGCTCTTTTGACTCCTCGTAATCTTCAAAGTCCAGGCCGGCATCCCGACAACGCGACAGCCACTTCAGGGCAATGTTGTTGCGCCGGGCGACCTCGCCTTTGAGCTTGGAGTTCGAGCCACTGATCTCGGCGATAGCATGATTAGCAGTCAGGCTGTGCTTCTCGAATTGTTCGTCGATGTTCTTCTTTTCTTCCTGAAGCTGCAGGATATATTCAATGGCGCGTTGGAGTATCGCACCCTTGTTCTTATCGCAGTTTGGTACAAGACGGGCAATCTGGTTGATACCTTCATTAATAGCTTCGCGGCGACGACGTTCAACTAAGGGAAGGGGTCAGTATGTAAACACGAATTTTATTTGAAGTGGTCCTTACCTTCTTTGTGATTGTTCTTGCGAATTTGGTGCCATTCGGGGGAACCAACGGTAGGCTTCTGGTTCATACTCTGAGCCTCGCGCGCCGCATAGACCGCAGCGGCGGTCGAATTGTGGTTGTGACCACCGCCCATGGGAGTCTGGTTCATCTCATCGCCAAAGGACAAACCTTGGGTGAGATTGCTCGCATCGAAGCCGGAATCGGGAGGAGGGGGGTACTTGTGTTGAGGAGTGTGGGCAGCTAGGGCGGCTTTGGCATTGGCAGTCAACGCGTTATCGTCGGACAGGCCATTCTGCGGACCGACATGTTGAAGAATTTGTTGATCGATGTTGAGTTCAGCCCCAGTGTTGGGAAGTCCGTGGTCGTAGTTTCCGAGTCCTCCGTGGGCGAAGTTGTGCTGGTTATCCATGCTGCCGTTGCTTCCGTGGGAAGAGCGGTTAAGACGCTGCGGGTCGGGACCAAGATCCTCAGAGCCGTCTCTCTTGCGCTTATGGGAGCCGTTATCCGGGCTGTTCATGGTGGGATCAGACATGCTAAGCCCTAAAGCTAATCAGTGGTTAGTGGCCAGTAAGTGAATAGTGAAGTGGAACAAGTCTCGGAGAAAATAAAGAGCAAGAGAACGGTATGTAATTGGGGATGTCAATGCAGCCTGCGGCAAGTTGGTGCTTAGTAGATCAAGTCCCTCTTGGGAAGATCAGTGGGCACCCCGCGAAGTAAACAGACGCGTAGATCCGACGCGCTCATAAGTCATCCTAGGGAGGCCAGTCACGTCGGACTTGGCCATCGCCAGTGGATTTTTTCCTGGCGGAGCGGCAGTGCATGGAGATAGTTCTACGGGGTAGTGATGTTGTCGAGCGATCGCATATAATGCGATATCTCGAAACATCCGCGAGGTTGCAGACAACAGGAACGCGTCATGATGGCATGCAAGCAGCGCAGGTCACACAGGGGGCAGCATCGTGAAAGGCACCAGTTGCGATGAGCATCGCGACGGGAGACGCAATAACATGGGGAGATATGGATGAAGATGGGGCATTGATGGAGCCGTACCTTGGATGATCTCTCTTTATCACCTGACAGGAAGTCACCTGCCCGACAACAACAAGACTCAAGTCACGTTGTCTGCGAAACCCCGAATTCGAAATTGGGATGTGAAAATGTGAAAGTTGAAAATCTGAGGAAGCCGATATGGGGATATGCAAACAACCTAGTAATCTACCTCGCGGTAAATTTAGAAATAAGAAAATGTGTTTCTTTAGGAAGATGTAGAGTAGCGGACAAGTTCAAGATGGATTGCTCACGTGGCAAGGAGGTGGTCAAGAGGAGGAGTCGCGCTGAATCGGGTGGTCCAGAACGACCAATAGTGCAATAAATCACCTGACTGCCCTATTCAACCTTGTGAACAATATACACTGACATAAGCAAATCGCATACACGTGGACCGCAAATGAGCCACCTGGAAGCCCTGGAGGTCTAGACAATTTTGCAAACACAACCAAAAAGAAACCGACAACAAGAGCTGAAGATAACCAACTAAAATGCTCGAATGGCCCCGGGGATGTCTACGCCTCCATCTCTCATAGGAAGTCATGTGCAGCCATCCCGTGCCCCTCTGCTGCACACCTACTTTCTCGGTATCTGATTGGTCGCCGGATCTCGGGGGAGGGATTCGTCTGATCACGTGTAGGGATATCTTAT
The DNA here is from genome assembly GCF_028828655.1 of Penicillium verrucosum. Lineage (NCBI taxonomy): Eukaryota > Fungi > Ascomycota > Eurotiomycetes > Eurotiales > Aspergillaceae > Penicillium > Penicillium verrucosum. The sequence continues at coordinate 2,557,910 of NW_026643212.1, forward strand.
GGTCCAATCACAGGTGCTCTTCACCCACTACGAGGGGGTGATCAGACCGTCGGATACAAAGAACTTCATAAATCTACGCTATTAGCAGATATACAGGCGTAGTCTAGATACACTAGAAACACTAGAAACCGACTAACTACATAAAATATACCCGGCATCAATCCGAGGTGATTGTCCATCCTTGTTTTCCTGCAAGTCATCAGGCTATATCCACTAGTGTATGGAATAGTTACCCCCTTCAACCGAATCAGGAAACACAACAGGGAATATCACAGGACCGTGGTAGCAATGGGAAACAAAGTCGTGCATCATGTAGTGGGTGTACTGGTCTAAATCATGATATAACACGAGTTCTTTTCAAAATGCACCCAACTTACAGGATGCATCCATCGTTGGTAGTTCTCATCAGTTTACCTCTGATCTCTCAATCAGGGTGGGGGAGAGAGGAGAATCACATGTTTCAGATCAAGCATCCTGAAATAGCATTCCCCAAGCCCTCCACACCACCATGTCTCCAAAGGGTTGCATCGGATATCTAAAGGGTATTTCCTAGTACTTTGCGTGTATACCGATCAACGTGAACATTGAGTGATCAGGAGGCCTCAAAATTCCACCTCGATGCGATATTAAGCTAAATACCCGAATTTCCGCCTGAAGACTGCGACGATCTCGACGATCTTCTTCTATATGTCATCACGTTTGAGTCCTTCATCACATGGGATCCCCTCCACATGATGCGCCTGTGGCAATCGGTGGAGTTTCCATTCTTGTAGGAAGGATCGCCATAACTCTGAGCAATATACACCGTCTAGTATATATATTCTTGGATTGGGAGGTATCACAGAAACTCGGGTGATCGAGATACCATTTTTAATGTCATGTCTCGCAAGGGTGGACCCTCGACCTGTTCATACTCTGCCTTATGTGGAATAGCCTGACGCGTCCAGTGCGCCGCCTCACTCGGACGCCTTTTTCACTGCAAATACCATTTGTGGATCTGCCGTAGTATCCGCGAAACAAATAGCTTCCTCCGCGGCGCCTAGCATGTCCCAGCAAAGTATCTTAACATCGAATGGGATGCCCGCATCCTCTGTCTCACTTTCCTCATCAAGGGTGCGCGCACCTGACCCTGCATCTTTCTCCGCAGCATTGAGAGTGGGCCGTTGCGTCACAGCAATGATAGCGCTTGTACCCGCATATCGCACCGGTGGCTTGGTATCCTCTGTCGGTGGCTCCTCCCCAGACCGATTAGAAAAGACGATGACTATCTTCCTCGGAGACTCTGCCGCCCTTCCGCCGTCAAGATCCACCTCATTTTCAAACCTCTTTTGCAACAGGGGCCAGAATCGATGAAGCCAATAGTTGAAAGTATCCATCTCGGGCTTATCCTTCAAGGCGTCGAGTTCTTCCCGGCTCAGAGTCGTCAACCAGGCCATGGACAAAATAACAAGCTGGGACTTGGAGTCAAGCACTCGAGTCGCAAATTCCCACTTGTCGAATGGCGCCTCGAACTTGTACGGATTGATATCCATGCAGATACCTAGCGAAGTCGCGACCCGCTTTTTCTCGGACAAAACCTGCTCGCCCTGGTGCACCGGGTTCGTCAAGGAAGATAGCGTTCCTTGGGAAGCGAATTCTAGCTCATGGAACCCTCGCTCCACTTGACCCTCGGCCGCCCACGTTTCGTCGGTGTAATACAAGAAGCTTTTGCGGTAGTTGAGGATGAACTCCCCGTTCTCGTCGACAACAAGCATTGAGTTATAGTATGTGACTTTGTCGGGATCTTGAGAGTCTTTCTCGATCTCCGGATACCCCAAGCAGACCTTGCATCGCAAACGTCTGGCAGTCTCACGCGCCCATGAGGCAGAGGGGCCGTCACCAGCTGGCTCGAGATACGGCTTGATCGCTTCCAAGGAAGGGAAGTTATAGCCTACTTATTGTTAGCCAGTGAAATTTTCCCACTTTCCCGCAAACCGAGCTGAATGTTAGAGACCGGGGGAAGACGGGGGGGGAGGGCTTGATGCTGCTCAATATCCGCTGGACGGTTTGTTGGGAAGGTACGTACCCGTCATCGCCAACTCGGGCAGGACCAGGATATCGGGCTTCAACAGATCGACCCCAACCCCGAGATCTTTTCCATCTACAGAAACGGTCTTTCCAGTCTTCAATAAAGCATTTGCTTTCTCAATATTGCCTTTGAGATCGCCTAGCTTGGGCGCGAATTGAAGGGTTGCGATCCTCATCTTGTGAGACGGTGAGGTTGAGAATTTTTGGGAGTTGAGAATTGACACGTGTTGTGTGATAGGAATCCTTTTTGTGAATCGTGAAATAAATGTGTTTGAAGTCAAAAGTAGTGTTGACGTGGTCGAGGTATGAAGTTCGCGACTTCTGGTCCCAACACGGACACAGCGGGGCAGGATTTTTGCCAGGATGATGACGGGCGAGTCAAAATCCTTGAACTATATCACGATGTACCCAAGATATTTTTTTATATACTGTGATTTTCGAGTAGGAGCCAGGAGTAATTACTTCCAGGGTATGGTGTGTAGTTTGGCACGGAAGGGCAATGTTTTGGGCCGCAGGTCATATGAAAGTTGCTGCCTCAGGAATATCCCTCGCTTTCTAGATTCACCATCATAGAACATTTGAATATTCACAGATTCTTACTGACTCTTTCTATATCAAGACTGTAAAGTAAATTTATGAACAGTAGAGCTGCATGGACTATGAAAAGCATCAAGAGAACGCCAATATCTGACCTACGGTGCATTAACGTTGGCTCTTTTACGTGTAAATGAAGTGAGAGAATGCCATCACACGTACCTGCCTCGCCTCACCTCCTTCTCTTTCTACTGCTATCAGCCCAACACACGATATCCTACCATCGGCAATTCGACTCTATATCAATCAACCATGCCCCTGAGATTCGTGAAGTATTGCATGGTTTTCTATTAGTTGGGAATACTGGCAGCTAAATACCATCAAGTACGGGTGCCTATAGCACCCGAAAGTGCTAGATCGGGCCTTAGCATATCTTATACGGACATATATAGGGACTAATGATACTAATTTATATATAGTAAAGGGCCTCTAGGGTCATATCCTCCCCTACTAAACGGAAACCGGTCCTCCGTTTCTCCGAATTAGTTATATAAGTAAATGTATAAGCTCTAGAGGCAATATAAATAATTTTTCAGATATACCTATATCAATTAGGGATATTAAGTTATATATAAAAAAGAAAGCAATTTGAAAGACATGAATAAATTTTCGCTGTGAATATCCATTGGGGGGAAAAAAAGATACAATTAAAAACGACTCCACAAAATGCAAACATGAGATGAACATAGAGAGTAAGTGGGTGCTCAGATCGATGGCTCATATGAGAGGAGAATAAATCAGTGTGAGATACACCATGAGATAGTTACAACATGGGGGAATGAGGGAAGCATAGTGCATCTCCTTAAACGCCGTGAGAAGACATGTCTTTCTCATTCTCATCCTTCCTGTCTTGGTCGTTATTTTCCTTCTTTCCGTCCTTGCTCTTAGCCATCCCCTCTTTCTCTCGCTTATGACGTTCGAAATCCAGGGGTACATGTGCCAACCCACGGGCACCAGTGCGTCGGATACGCTGTTCGGTGCGGGTCATAGGTCGGTTTGGGGTATCAGGGGCGTAGGCGACCTCGTATCCTCTGGCAGTGCGATTAAGTGTCAGAGGCGGGGGTACATATGAAGTTGGTTGGGGGAGTTTTCGGGCGCGATACTTTTCTGCGATCCGGGCAATGGGGTTCGAGTTTGGGTCGTGCCATGGCTCTCGGATTTTTTCAGTCCATCCGTCAAAGATTCCAGGGCCAGTTCTCAACTTCTCGGCCAAGATCCGTGCCCGGGAGAGGGCAATCTCGTCCTCGTCGACTTGGCGAGCCCGTTTCAGGCGAGCTTCCTCGATATACTGGACTTGTTCTTCAGTAAGACGCGTTGGCTCGCACAAGGCCTTAACTCGTGCAAGCTTTTCTTCCAGCTTTTCTAAGATCGGGAGCTTCGGCATGGGGCGGTTTTCTGCTTTGTAGACGGAGAACTTAAAAGGGACATGTTCGTCCTCTGTGGAAACCTTGGGCACCTTAGTACTCGGACCTTGTTCCTCCGGTTGGGGCTCGGATTCTTCATCCAGCACTCGCTTCTTTTCATGGACTTTAGACTTTTTGTGCACCGAAGACACTTGCGACTCCTGCGGCAGAGGCTTTTCCTCCTCGAAATGCACGGACCGTTTGAATGATCCTTCAGAGGCTGCAGCATGAGATTTTCCTTTCAGCGAGGAGCGCCTCTTGCGTTGATGTGATGCATTTGCATCGGTGGCTCCATGCTGTCGTTTCAATGACGCTTGCTGTCCTGGTGCCGCTGAGGGTTCTGAGCTTGGGAACAAGGGTGCTGGCGGCTGAGTAGTTGCTGTTTCAGGTGAGTATGCATTCGACGTGGTGTCAAATATTTTAGGCTGCCGAAGTGCTTCAAAGAGAGTCCGGGGAGGCGAAGTGGCGGTCGCTTGAGTGTGCGAAACAGACCGGCGCGTGCCCGAAATCGAAGCGGAGCCGTTGATAGGAGGTGGGCTAGGCAATTGGGCCTGTGCAGGTGCGGACTGGCTGAATACGGAAGTTCCACTCAGCTTGGGCGACTGTAAATTACCCAAAGACGGGGACAACTCCGATGGTGGGTTCTCGGGCGTGGGCGCAGTAGTTGCTGGAATTCCTGCTTTCTGGCTTGGTTGCGGTACCTTGGGAACTGCAAAGACTGAGTCGGGGACTGGGAATTGGCTGGCAGGCTTGTTCGAAGACCCTGAAATGGTGCGAGCATTGTCTACAGAGAACGGCGACACGGGCTGACCGAAACTCGACGCAGGTGCAGGTTCCTTAGATTTGACGGCTGTCTCTGGGGCTTTGAGGGCCTGGAATGGAGATGGAGCGGCAGGGGTAACAGTGTTTCCTAAACCCAAAGCTGGGGAAGATAGTGGAGCGTTCGGAAGTGCAAATGGATTGTTCGATGCAATCGTTGGTTGCTGGGCTTTGGCATCGCTCTTAGTCGCCGTAGACTCAGCAGAGGTATTTTTGGCACCAAAGGGGTTAGCGCCAGAGAATGTCGAAGCCGCGAAGGGGTTCTTGGATTCAGCCAACGAAGCGAGAGGTGAGGTGCTGGGCTTGAACAACGTAGGGGGGCTGTAGTAACTGTAGCCGGTGTCTCCGTCTTCTGAGTTGGCGCTGATGGCTTCGAGAAGGAGGATGGGGACGTCCCAGTGAAAGCACCCGCGCCAGATGAGAGTACAGAGGCAGGTTTATCCACAGTCGGCGCCTCATGAGGGGAAGCGCTGGGTTTGAACAGCGTGGATGGTGCGGTAGTAGCTGTCGCCGGTGTCTCCGTCTTTTGAGTTGGCTCTGATGGCTTGGGGAAGGAGAATGGAGATGGCGCAGTGAAAGCGCCCGTGTCGGAGGGTAGCACAGAACCGGAGCCATTCGGGAACACCGAGGCGGGTTTGTCTGCAGTGGACGATGCAGGAGGGAATGGATTGGGCCTTGAAAGCGTAGGCACGGGCGGAGTCGTTGCAGGTGGCTCCGTCTTGGGGTTTGCGTACGCTGGCTTTGAGAATATGGACGAAGAAGAACTAGAGGCGAAAGCAGACGACGAGGGCCGAGAAGGGCTAGTAGACGAAACAGCTGGCTTGTCGGCAGCGTCGGGTTGAGTAGGAAGGGGTTTTGTCTGGAAGGGCGAGGGTGTAGTGGTCAGGGCAGAGGCCTCGGCGGTCTTTTCGGGTTCTTTTGGGAACGAGAATGGATTTGGCGAAGAAGTAAAAGGAGACGGCGCTGCGGGCGTAACAGTGGTGGAGGGTATTGAAGTTGCGAACGGATTCGAGGGAGGACATGCCATTTTAGATGGCTGAAAGGCCGCCGCGAAAGGATTTGGCGGCTGTGAAGCGGTGGGCGGCGCATTTGACTGGAATAGTGAAGGCGAGCTTGCAGGAGTAGATTGTAAAGATTTCTGAGCCTCGGAAGCGATCCGGAATTCAGATGCAGACGGGTCCTGAAGAAGGGCGTTGTGTGTTTCAACCACAGGTGCGGGCGTCTGATTATCAATATCACTCACGAAGAGATCCCCGTCTTCTGCCTCAGCCTCAGGCAGGGTTTCACTCTTTTGAGGCAACTGGGAGTGATCTATCATGCCCATTCTTGCGGCTTCTCTGATGCTCATGCCGAGGATGATGGCAACAAGATTGCGTCCGGCGCGCTTCGACTCCACGTAGGTTTCAGAGAAAGAGTGGTCAGATGAGGGTGCGAAGTCTGGGAATTGTTAGCCACAAAACAAAGAAATGAACATGGGGCGAGGGAAAAGGGTGAGGTGGAAATGAAAGGAACCCATATTTGGCTGAGATGAGATTGTCGTTTGAAATCACTTACCAACAGAGTCTACCGGACGATCACCCCAATTGAGATAAAGTCCACCACTCGCGTTCTCCACAAACTGTAAGCCCTGTGCATTGCAATACTCAATTGTCTGCTCGTCGTTATCAAAGTGCAACACCTTGGTTAATTCCCCCACAGTCCAATGGTCATTTTTGGATTGCTGTGACAGTGGGGTCCGGCAGTAGGCTTTCCAGATTGCACGAATTGCCGTCTGACGAATGTGGTTGAAGTATACCTCAGCCACACAGGCCATCAGATATGACACACTCGGGGAATTGATGATGTTGAAGAAGCGAGTGTAGAGTCCTTGAGCAACTGCGTTCGGTCGGCGAGAATCAAGAGCACCTTGGGGCTCCCATGTATTACAGGCAGCAGCAAAGAGTTCCAATGCCACCTGCACTCGAGGTGAAGCGAGTAGGGCAGGTGGCCATTTCTGGACACGGGCTTCCAGGTCAGGCCGCTGGTCATGGATGGAGAACAAGATGTGGTAGGCGCGGAACTCGTCCTCATTGGGGAAGTGAATGCGCTCGCGGTTGTCATCGTAATAGTACATGAGAGAGAGCATGGTGTTGTTGAGTTGTTCACGCTCCTGATGACGGTCGAATTGCTCCGTGTTCGCCGGGTTCGAAAGAAGATGTAGGGACACGATATGGAACCGCGCAATCCTTTCCAAGCAAATGACCGCTGTCTTTACGTCCTCCTCGTTTGTAAGTTGCTGCACCGAGAAGTCGTTCCGGATTGATCGTGTCCGGTTCCAGACGAACATGTGGATGACGGCCAACGATTCACCACCATTGATAACATAGCGAATGAGATAGTTCATGGTTTGTAAAAGGGTCTTTGGTGTCCGGATATCCGAGGGCAATTGCTCATCATTTCCAGCTGCCGCACGTCGGAAGCGTTTCACCATCTTGGTTTCCAAGATTTCTAGCTGGTTCGTTGTCGGATTGTAATACTAAAGTTGCATGTCAGCGTGGCGCCAATGATAGCAACAGCCGCACCATTACCTTTTCACACTTGTCGACTGCTTTCTGCACGATCCGCTCCACCCTCTCGAAATCGGGACACATGCCGGTGCAGGTACCCACGGGGGTGATAGCTTGGTTCAAAGAAGTCGGCTGGTTCGGGTCCGCCATCTGGCCATCTTTGATCGCCCGTTCGCGCTGTCTCACTTGATCAATTTTCAGCTGCAAGTTTGATTAGCTCTGTGGTCGTGTTGTCCATTTTCGAGGAAGTAGGGACTGACTTTGTCAAAGCGTTCCTGGTAAGTGTTCAACGTTGATGCATGCTCCATGGTCGCGGCAACATTAGAACCCCCGCCAACAAATTTCGCCGAGGATTGTTGTTTTGTAATGTTCGGTTGAGCAAATGGGTTTTTGGCTACGTTCGAAGCCGAAGGATTGTTTGCGACTCTGGAAAATGGAGACTGCTGGGCGGGCTGAGCGCCAAACGGCGATGCGACAGGTTTTTGCTGATTTGATTGCGCAAATGGTGAGTTGGCAACACCAGGCTTGGGGTCCTCTACAGGTTGTTGGGGTCCATTCGCGGTGTGGTTTGCAGCGCCTGCGCCGCGACCACGGCCACGAGCCGTCCATGTTGCCGACCCCCGTCCACGCCCTCGAGCCCTCGCTGCGCGAGGCGCACCTGACCCTCTCGGTACATATGTTGATGTATGTCCACCTCTACCCCGCCCCGTCGAGCCTTGCACGCCCGGCGCGCCTCCCCTGTGACCACGGCCCGCAGAAGGATTAAACGGGCTAGCCATCCTGTCCGCAAAGAGCGGAGTAAACTGGATAGGCCGCCGCCTCTTGTAATAGCCCCACCGCTCGCTCTATAGTCAATTTGACTTCGGATTTTTGTGGTGGATAATTCTGATATGCGATGGACAAACGATTGCGCAGGATCTGTAGAGTTTTTTTGCTGTTTGCTGGAGTTATTGCGCCGAGGCGACAACAAAGAAGTCAGCCCATCAGTCCATGTTACAAAGCCGCGAGGGGATGGCCGGGATGGCCCAATATTGGACGGGAGAGACAGCGGATGGATACAAAGGAAGGCCGGAGGGTCAAAGCTGATGACTCGAATGGACTCGGGAATAGATTCGCCCTACGCGTCAGTGAACTCACCGTATTTTCGCTTTATGTGGATTTACAAGTGACCTCGCGGACTTGTCGCCTTCGGTATTTGCGATTGATTGGGATTGTTCAGCTCGTGAAGCATGCGCGTCGGAGTTTGCGGTAGTGGCGTGAACTAAAGTGGCGGTACCGGTTTATCAGCCCTGTAATGCATCCCGCATGAGAATAACGTCCGGAATGTAAGCACGTACTGAGAGTGAAATGATTGAAGAGGATGAGGATAGAAATTCCGCCGCGTTCACGGAGCTTGAAGCTGAGCGGAGTGGGCTCCGCTTACTCCGCTGACCAAGCGCTTATGTCGGTACGTGCGTGCGTCTAATTGGGCGGCGGCTAACGCGAGCCAATTAGATAGAATCATCCCAGGAACAATAGGTATAATACCATCTAAATCGCTTGTTATTGTTGACTATACCATCGTGGCATCTTGAGGTCTAGTAATTCATATTTAGGGCAGATAGTTTGAACAATATGGAGCGACAGGAGAGACGTAAGCCTCCAAACCAAGCATAATATAACAATAATAACTACTACAAAACTGTGGAGGGAGAGAAGTGACTTAGAGCCGAAGATAGAAGTATGTAAGAAGTTAACAAAGGTACACAAGCCTATACAAGACCACATCCTATTTATGCTCGTGCCTCTGACAGACTGACTTAACGTAATCGGATGCCTTGGTGACGAAAACGCTTCTAAGGTTCAGAAAGAAAGAAAGAGTCGTAATTAATATACATAGAGCTGAAGATTAACAAGTTGAGTATTGTTAATACGTACGCCGCTTCAAGGGATGAACGAGCCCAGACTTTCTTTGCTACAACTATACACTGTATAAAGGTCAATACTCAAGTCCAGCTTGAGCAACACCCGCAGAGTGAGCATTTTGGCTAGGGTATAAGCACCGTTGCCACTAGGGGCAGCGTAGGCCACCGAAAATAGAGCGAGAGGAAGGGAAGTCGGAAGAACATTCATTTTAGACGTAGCTGATAATAGGGGCGGTGAAGATAGAGAAAAGATGCTTTATAGAGGAAACAAGGCGCTAATGAGATTCGATGGTAGGATATTTATACCTGGAAATTGTTACAATAGCGTTAACATGCCCATACTGACCATGTTGCGATAGTTTCAGAATGGAGCTGTAATCTTGACCCCATGCAATGGATAGGCACTAACTAGTATAGGGTTCCAGCCAGCCCGGGATACAGAGAAAGAATGGGAATTCGTGGATATGCACAAAGCCCTAGCGATTACTACTTGTAGATACGATCACCGGCTTTCATTGGTGGACTTGTTATATTACAATATACCATCCGTGCAAGGATATTGTTTCAACATATAGTAACATTCGAATGCATTTGGATGTGCCTGGGGGAACCCGCAGGCTTTTTCAAATTGGTGGTATAACTTGATTCACGCTATCTATTTAGTACTGCACTACCTAGCTCATTTCTAGGGTCCGAAGCGAGTTGCAGTTGCTTTGTATGCGGTGTTAGGGCCGATTGTAAAAAGAAATCCCTCATTATGAAGTTGGTCTAAAATCTGGGATACGCCGTACGACTATGGCGAGGTATGTATGAGAGAACTAGAAATACTTTGTGGATTTTGTCAGGTCATGGTTCCTACATAATGCATTGGACCGATTCAGTTGTCTAATGTCTTATATTTCATCCATGTATAGATATTTAGTTTGATAACTTGTATAGCTCTATGGATTTTGGGAGTAGCAGGTCCAGTTTCACTCATATATAACCCTTCTATAACAAGGAATCATTCTTTTTCTATACCTAAGTATACAACATAAGCTCTCTTGGCCTGACAGGGTGCTATTATTGAGTTCCGGGCCGGGTCCACTAATCTTGACACTACCTAGGTACACCATACAAACAACATTGAACCTTTCGGTGTATAACCGGCTCTCGTCTGCTCCTTTAAGTTAGTCTTGTCATTAAAAAGGAGACACGATTGCATAGTATCAACAGAATAAAATTTTCGAATATCTACCCAAATCTCGTTTATCAACAGCTCCAAACATCCATGTTGGAGAAAACCCATATACACAATGAAAACCAAAAGAACCAAGCAGATGAGCAGATCAACAGAGGACAAGAAGAAAAAGATGAATAAGGCCAACACCAAAAAAGAGAAGTGAAAAAAATGAGGCGAGACCATTAAGGAAAATCCAAGAAGAAAGAAACCACAGAAGAAAAACAAAGACCGGAAATATAGATCACTTTCAACCAAACACAACCCAAATATTTTCAAAAGAAAAATAAACAGAAAAAAAAAAACCAAGTAGATCCCATATGTACCGGCACCTGGCAAGACGACCCCCAAGTTTTTATACCATAATAAATCCCCCAAAAAAAAAAGATAACAACTCCCCTGATGAGCGCTAAGTTTGTTGACCAGAGCCATCACTCATATATGTTCGTTATACCCATACCATATCCATACCCATACCCATGCCCCATTAAACCGCCATCCTCAAGTCATTCGTGACAAAAGAAACCCACATCACATTTAGACAGTGTGGGAGAGAGTCATCCCGTTAGGGTGCGGGTGGCCCAGCGATCCTGTGCGGAAAGGCAGGGATCTTTGGTGGATGGAGTCCATATGGGACTGCTGGGCATGGTGATGGGACATGTCATGCATGTGGGATACCATGGGCATCTGGTAGGTCATTGAAGGCTGGGGCATACCCTGGCTAGACGCTGGTGTAGGGTAATCAACAGGGCTGAAGATGTTCTGACGGAAAGACGGGGTCCAGGTATCGTAGTGGCCATTTACTCCGCGCTGATCGGGTGTGGAATTGGGGTAGGTGTTGTGGGCGGAGTAGTCGAAGGCGGAGACTGAGACGTCATGGGGACTGATCATCTCCGCGGTCACGGGAGTGCTGAGCATGGATTGCGAGGAGAATGAATCGGTGTATTGGGGAGGGGTGGTGTAGTAAGGGCGGTCCTGGCGGGTAGGGTTTTCGAAGGTGAGGGGCTCCGCCATGGAGAAGCTGCCTGGGAGGGAGCGAGTTGGTGGGATGGTGTCGATCGGTGTGGTTAATGAGGTAGATGCTTGGTCGAATGATGAGATGGGGGTCATCAATCCTTGGTTGATGTGCTCGGGCTCTTCGATAGTGACTGAGGTGGAGGAGGAGTCGTCTTCTTCGTCGCCCTTAGGGCTAGGGCCACGGTTCATGGTGTAGACAACCATATTGGCATCGACTTCACCTCGTTCAAAACGCTCCTCCATCTTGCGGACGCGGAGAATCTCGTAGATGATCTCGACGTGAGATGCGTGCTTCAAGCTTCGCTTGGTGTCGCCAGCAACATCCTTAAGCTTATCGGCAGTGATACCGTAAGCACCGAGCTTGCGGATAATGTGAAGCAAGAGCTCAATACGGTCTATTAGAGATAAGTTAGCAAGTAGATTAAGAATAAATCAGAATTGGAAGCAAATCATACACTCTTTTCTCAGGTGGTCAGGCTCCTTGTGCATAACACCGGGAGGCCACCACTCGGGCTTGGTCTTTTCTGGGTCGCCAGTAGTACCAGGGGCAGATCCTGCAGGTGGCTTGCCACCATTGTAAGGGTGTCGGACCTGCTTGCGAGGCTCAATGAATTTGATAAATGCCTTAGCAACCATGCGACAGTTTAGTTGTTGGAAGTGCTTTAGTGCGCCTTCATAATAGCCCATAACCTTTTGGGCATCTCCAATGCGAAGAGGGACCATTTCGGCAGACCCACTAGGAGCATCCTCGCTATCAGTGTCCTGTTCAGCTAGGCGGTCGTCATTGATAGAGATAATAGGAGCGTTGCCCTTGCGACGTCTCACTCGACGAGGAGATGTATCCATTGACTCTGTATATTGGTATTAGTATATATTGATTAGTCTGAGGGGTCTAGGTAACATACGGTGAGCCGGGGCATAGTAGCCGATGCGTTCACCCAGAATCTCGAGGAAGTTCTGGCGGACTTCTGGGGTGAAGACCGTGGAATTTTGCTCTTGAATAGAAGATGATTCATCAACCTTAAGCGTGCCATCACGGTCAAGATAAATCATGGCAAAGTGGGCATGAGGAGGACGGAATGATGAGCGGGAGTTGGCCATCATTGGCTAGTCGGGATGTCAGTAAGAGTGAACCTTGGTTTGTTTCTCTTGGGTGAGGACATACAGGAACATCGCCCCATCCTGGGGGTCCTTCGAGAGCCGAGGCAGACCTCTTCATGGCTCCGCTTGTTGGTTTACTGTAAACCATTGTGGCGGGTGTATATACGTATGTGCTGACGCGATGGTCTTCAGAGTAGTGATTGAGTCTCAGTCAAAATAGTGTATCGAGATACCAAAAGTGAGAGTGATGTTGGTTCTGGATGTTGCACGTCGAGGAAAGACTGTTCTCTTTATAGATAGTGCTGCTCGAGTGGCGGGGTTTCGATTTAGTCTTGCAAAACGAAGTTGGTACTAATGACTGTGGAGTTACAGTCAGCCAACTGACTCTCAACATCTTCGGCAGCACCAGTCCGTCCCCGGGGAGAGGGTGTTCATGAACACCCAACGGCGGAAGGGTCATTCCCGCTCCGGTACGGGAACCGGTAGGACAAACGCTGGGATTCCGACAACCGGGACCCAACCAAGCTCTTACAAACGGAGCTAGAAGAGAATTGGGATGTACTCACATAGTCTTGAGTTGACAATGTGCAGGTATGTCTCAATGGGGATGAGAAAGCGGATAACTGCAGCAAAGTGACTGTTCGTAACCGGGATGCAGGAACGAAAGGAAGCCTCCACTCTTTGTGTTCCCAAGTAAACGAAAGGCGACGGGGGGAGGTTGGAACAGTTGAGAATGAAATATCTTGAAAGAAAGAAGATCCAGTGGGATGATCTTTTAAATAAAACTGAGGAAGTATAGAGATCAAAAAGAATATTGAAGGGGATATGCAAGCCTTTTTCAGTTCTAGACTTTAACATGTAAATGACAAAAGGACGATGGGAAAATAATAATATAAAATATGACTATTAATTCAACATGGATGATCCTAGAAGCCGAGTGATCGTATGCAGCGAGATTGGCGCATTCAAAGGGCATGCAGTAGCCTTAGACTTGGGGACCCGATCCAGGATCCCTGTTCCCACTATTTGTAGATCGCAGGTATATTTTATTTATTTTATTTTATTTTGTATTTTAGGATTTAATATTTAATATTTTTATTTTCTATTTTCTATTTTCTATTTTCTATTTTTTTATTTGAATTTATATTAATTCTATAATTCTATAATTCTATAATTCCATTAATTCACCCGAGGAAAATACCCCAACAGTGGCGCCCATTATCGATCGACCCCCACGAACAAGGCCTCATGGGTTGCTGCAGTTCCAATGGACTTAAAAAAAAACCTTACGGGATCAGATCTTTAAATCAATTCTATTATACAAGGCAACCCTCAGCTTAAACCTAAGGCAATATAGATGTAAATCATAGACACGAACCTATTAACCCTACAAGTGCAGCACTCGCGTCTAGCTGTCAGGCACACACACCCAAACATCCCCCATTGGGAAGACGCACAGCCCTGATTTGACGCCGTGTGGGTGCTATTCTTAATGTGCAGATCGTTGACCTTTCGGAGCTTCCGGTTCCAAGAAGAAAAAAAAAAAAAAAAAAGGATAATTCGTCATCGGTGATGATTTTGAATCTAAAGAAAAGTACTCCGTACAGTCTACGGAGTACTAAAAGTGTATAATGATATAATGATGCCTATATTATCCTATTATATTACTTATCACCTATTCCTTGAATTTGCAATTATCTATAACAATTTTTAATTTTTTTGTATTCTCGATCTTCGGATCTGAACATCAAAGTGCCCCGACACTAGCAACCAACCAAGTACATGAATCCACACTTCCCCATTCTTCGTGAACCTATCAAGGTGCGGCTTGTGCATGGCCCAATACCCTGGATCCTGGGAGATGACTCGCCGATAATCTGTCAGTGTTTCCTTTTTATTCCCGTCTTAAGCTTGTTGCTGCCGTCGATCGACGTTCATTGACATATACCTACTCCGGGGTGGCAAGCCAAAAACAGTGGGTTTTCTGGAATTCATAGACCTTGGCTTCAGCTGAGTATAGCAGATGGTCCAAGTCCCCCTGAGATCAGACCTCAAATCTCGTCAAATCAATCCAAATCAAGTCAATCAAACAGGTTGAAGCGAAGGGGAATAATAATAAAAAAAAGTACCTACCAATACGACCGTAGCTCTCTCGCCTGTACCGATTTATCCGCAAAGATGGGCGATAATTAATTATATAAAAAATAAAATAAACGCTCTAGGACAGATCGAGAGAATAGAGTGTTTGGCATCCCAACACTACGGCATGATCTACCCTCTCTTTCTCCCGGGGAACGAAATTGGTTGCAAAATGGTTCGAGTAACTATACTACGGTGGGTTAGTGGCGGTACTTTTTGACAGTTGGGAACCTTTTGTGATAGTCCAATCAAATGTCTTCCTGACCCCCCGGTCGACAACATAGGTCTGTGCTCAGAGCCCAGGGGAAAGGGAACTCGATACCTGGACTCTGTCAACGCGCCCATCTCCCGCCGACCCGGTGGATTACACTGGGGGATTACACTGGGGTTTCTTAGGATAAACGCTACAATTTGACATGGGGTTTTTTTTTGAAATCCCCCAGAACAAAGATGTTCATAACGGCCCAAGTCGGTCAATGCTACCCAAAAAAAAAGGGGGATAGAATCCGAAACATTCTAACCTACTATATCTTGTCTATACTATCTTGACATTAGGAAAAAAAAGGGAATACTTCTTCGGTCCCACTATCCATCCACGCTATATCGGGGAAGATGCAAGAGACAGAGTTTTTTTTTTTCCTAATGCACAAACAACTCCAATCTGATTGTGTACTTGGAGTATTGTATCGATCTGATCAATCTCATCGACATAAACTACTTCCTATTACTCTGCACCTAACATTGTAACATTCCAATTGCCGTGCCGTCCACTGCAATACTATTGAACCGCAGCACCGCTTGCAAATTGAATGCACCCACCTCCGCGGAATCAACGTAGGCAATATCAATATATATTTTCTTAGGTTGGCGCAAGGCATAGATAGAACAAAGCAGGATCAAACTAGACAGTTTAAGGTAAACGGTGTGTTATTTGTCATGTTGTTCGCTCTTTGAAGGCGCGAAAACCGCAAAACTAGGCATACTCGGATACTTAATCTAGTAATCAGAAAAATCTACGGCTTCAACGATGACATCCCCGGAGAGTGTTTTCTTTGTTTGTGCCCCCCTCCTCCCATTACATGTTCCCACTGAGGCGGTTTGTTTGCTTTGTCCGCTTAGCCGCCGTGGATTTTTCTCTTAGCGTGGGGATCAACTGGACTTACTCTCCTCCGTAAACTACTTCATCTTACAGATACTTAGAGAAAAAGAAAATTAAACAAAAGTCCCCAGTTACATTTGAAATCACGGATTACTCCGAATGTACGGAGTACTGCAGAGTACGAAGTACATACGGAGTACTAGTTAACTAACTATATTATCCAACATGTATTTGAATTTGATCTGAATAATAGCTTAAGGTCGGGTCTAGGCTTTAAAACGCCCCCCTTTTTTTCTTAAAAAAAAATTAAAACATGTCGGAGATGATCAGGCTTCTAACATTTGACACTTGCAAATGAAAGCTTCTCATTGGGCACAAGGGATGAATCTTTCCCCAAACACTCGGATTAACCACAGATCAGCCACAACGTGGCTCAGCTATTTTAAGCACTGCCACAGCCCTAGACATAATAGCTGAAGGGGGGCAAAAATATCTGCACCATTTATTTACATAAAGTACAGCAAAGAAGCGTCCATGGATGTTCCCTGCCGAACCTGAATTGATACAAAGATTTTTGAAACCCCAACCAATGTCAGGAAGTTTGACACCTTGGCATTGCCAATCCCTATCACACTAGTTTCAGAGCAAACATTTGATGAGCGCCAACTATTTAATCTAGTGGCCGCCATCTCCGCTTACACCACGACCCAAAACGGAACTAGGGCTCGGGTTTGTTCGGCGATGCAATCACCCTGAAACCCCCAAAAGGAGGCGCGGACGACCAGTGGACTCGGCGGATATGTGACAGCGGGTGTGCACTGACGGTAAGAAAATAACTGGGTGGGGGCTGGTCAGAAGATTGGGGATAACTGCAACCATCGCACGATTGGGGGGGAGGGTTGAAGAGTTGATGATCTACACTTTCAAACAACTTCATGCCTGTGCCCGTCTCGCACTTCTAGAACGCTCGAGAAAAAGGTCCTGGGCTGATTACACGACTGGGATGGCTTGTTGGGATGGTTCACCGCTACAGGGAGTATAGAAATCGGGCTAAAATGTACAAGAATATACAAAAATATACAGAGTACTCTCGGGAAGACTTTTTTTTTGTCGTGCTTTAGGAAATTACTTCATGTCTATCCTTCGCTTCAGAGTTCGTTGATCCAATAGTCTGTTTGGAGGTTATTCTCAATTCAGATACGGAGTGGGTTGGTAGTGTATATCGTATAGAGAGTTTGAGTCTGTTCGCAGAGTATACTAGCAGAAATAGCGAGACGGTCGTTTCGAGACTACATGATCGGTGTGCTACAAAGATACCGTTGAGAGGCAATCTGCGCACATGACAGATGGAGAACGACGATATTTCCCATTCAGGTAAGAGATAGCTGCATTCATAGAGTAGTATGCTCGTATTAGAGAAGCGCCAGGGCCTATCAAACCGACACTCTATTTGGATCTTCGGGACGGACCAAAATGGCCACATGACTAGTGCAAATTCTCAAATCCGAGCCACCGCACACACACGATCGATCAGTGATGCACATCGATCAACCACGATCGAACCCAGAGAGGCTAGCATTGCGTCATTCAGCGTCTCTTTTTTTGTCGGGGCGTTTTGTGGCCGAAGCCGGGACCTGTACGGAGTAAGAGAGTACTCCCCACACACAATTTGGTACCTTTTTTTTTAGGTGTAAGATTGGCAAAGGGGAGGTTCGTGGTCAGAAGGACAGTGTTATTCCGCGCTTGTACTTTTGATATTGACCAGTAATCTGTCGAAGATGACTTTCTTTTCTTTTTCTTTTACAAACTGTGGAGAGTATTCCCCAAATCCAATCTCGCTAGGACTCTGGGGGCCAGACTCGACCCGACTCGACCCCACCAAAGCCAATGGATTTTGGGCGGGTCGGGGATGGCCGGTCCGGTCAAGCTAAAGCTGTCAGACTCCAAATCAGGTCTAGTTTATTCTCCACTATATCCCAAGGGAAAGGTCAAAGTTGAGGATCATACCTTTTTGACTTTTCCCAGCTGGTTGGAATTGATGAATTAATGCGAAAATGAAACCTCGCTTCTATTTTATTCGATTACCACATTTGATAACTTCAAGGCTAGAGTTTCAGGAAGCGGTGTCGTGCCCAGATGCGAACTATGAGGTATTCCAAGACATTGGCTTACCATTCTGGCCCGGGTCGTATAACAAAAGTCCAATACTCATGTGGCCTAGTGATAGTGGTGTTGATCATAGCATTTTTCTTTAGGGCAACCAATCCCAATGAGTATGTATTCATTCCAACTTTGGAAGGATATCGCCTATCCCTATTGTAAGCCAAAAATGTAACCTTGGAATTACAAATATGCATTATGGTGGTGGCTTTCGATAATTCTTAATGCAATTCCAAATGACATATGCAGTCTTTCTATTCCCTGCTGTTTACAATAGATGGATTGACAAAGAGAACAAGGGAAAAAAAAAGAAAAAAAAAAAAAAGCAATATGAAACAGTAGAGGAGTTAATTCCCCATTGTGGTACGGCCCGAGGGGCCGCCCATAAGTGTACCTACAGGTCGGGGCAGCACTACTGCACTTAATCTATTGTCGGTCTCTCAATTTGTTGCAGGTAGATACCCTGGGTATACAACTATGTTGTAGATGCAACCTCAAAGACTCTTTTACGTTAACCCCTGAGTCTGTATCGTCTCAGCCTAGTCGATCTAATCTATTTATGATGTAGGAATAATCGACATCCGCCTTGGCAGGTGGCAGCGCAATGCGCAAAGCTATTACGCACAACTCGTACTTTGTGTCTGGTCAGTCTTACCAGATTGGTTGAATTTTCGTCAATGCACTGTTCGCGGTCCACTTCCGGATTTCGCTTTCGCTTAGCCCTGGGATAGTCGGGAGGGCACCCTTGCAGTGGAAAATTACTCCGCTCGTCTCATAGCTTCAGTGGGGGAACGTGGAAATCACCTGCATAGAGTATACGACACATGTAAGGGGAGAAAAGCCATGCTGATAAAATTTCTATCAAATGTCAGATCAGCGTTGGAGGCTTTGATATTTGGATTGAAACTCTGATAAACTCCTCCAATTCCTTGATTCGAAGAGTTAGCCAGAAAAGCCAACACCAAGTGGGGGTATATCCTTAACCACCTAGACAACCTTGAAAGGCTGGGATCCCAGAGTCCCAGATACCTGGATGAGGTGAATGGAGACGTGGCTTATGTATCCAATCCATCGGAGTCTTTTTGACAATCTGGAGGTCCTTGCATCGTACTTTCTGTTCAACTTTCACTCACAACCAATCAATACACTATTCTTCCGTGCACTGGCACTACCTAGTTCCTTTATGTTGATAGTGCAAAACTCTGCTAAGAAACTGTAAACTCTTCCCCGGGCCACTCTCGTCCCCAAAGCTTCTTGACGAATCCACCATAGCGGAACCTAATACTCACGATCGCGTTTCCAGCCTTCTTTCTCTTTTTTTTTTTTTTTTTTCTTTTCCTTTCCTTTCCAATCCCGCTTTTCCTAACCGAACAAGATATATCTCGTTCCCAGCAACCACGCTAGCCTGTCAGTCTAGTCTCTAGTGTCCGCTTATCCTCGATTCCGCGGACCAATACCAATCATCGCGACCACTTACCCAGTGGACCGTTGTTCTCCCCGTCACCTGCAAAGACGGACAAATTGCCCGAAGCAGCACCCACCAGATCGTCCCTGGAGATCTGTGCTTGGTCCCGATCGAGTGGACCAATGCCATTGTACATAGACCGAGTGGACGAATGTCATTGTATATAGACTTTAAAGATCTTCCTTAATTTTTTTTCCTCGGGGATCCAGTGCGGGCGAACAAACTGGAGCCCGATGAACTAAGAAGATCCCTTTCGCCCGTTCAATTCTATACCCGATCGTTAGATAGGGCTTTTGTGGTTCTCTACAACTCTTACCGGGAAGATCCGGTTTCCACGCGAGTCAGTGGCTGAGGAAAACAATGCGTTGTTGCGGGGCCCTTTGACAAATACAAGTGGGAATTCCTATTCGTCCCCATAATTAACGTGCATGTTATTATTTACTAACTACTGACTGGGCTTTATGTATCTACAATATACAACATAATGAATGGATTCTCTTGCTTTTTTCTAACAGGCTAAAAAGAAACAAAAAAAAAAAAGAATCCAAATTACTAGCATAAAAGTGCCACTTCATATTCTACCGGCTCCATTGGATTGGCTCATTTTCGGACGGTTTGACGCAAGGAATTATCCACATTATATTCTACTCCATAGTTAACTACTCCGTATGTAGATCCAATTAAGTCGGAACCCCCGAAAAGACTTTTAAGTTCTGAAGAAGCCAAGCATCTTCGATCTGAAGTTTCCCCTCTTGATGATCATGGCCCTAATCCCACTTCTTATGCCCTGAAGACGGGTCTTAACCTTTACGGGCAGAATCTTTGAATCCCACCAAATTGGTACACTGTAGGGTAAAAAAAATAAAAATTTGGATGCATAGTACATGGTACATGGTGCATGGTGCATGGTGTATGGTGCATGAGATTGTCGCGGTGTGCGGTGTTGGTGGGTATGTTCCTACTGTCCCCTCTTTTCCCCTCAAGGCTAAATGGCTTGCAGCAGTTCCAGTTTTCAATTCAGAGTCTCGACAATTCCAGATGTTTCTTCGAATTTATATTGTATATTGTATATTGTATATTGTATATTTAATTGTGTACTGGCAATAATATGTAGATTATTCATATCGCTGGACTTTTATTTTTGATTTTACTTTTGGGGGAATAAGTATATAAAATAACTATAACCGGGTAAATGGAAAATGAAAAATCTCTTCAATATACGTCAGAACTGGATCTCTTCGTCCACCGTACTCAGAGAGGGGAAGATGGAGCAGGTACCAATGCAGACCCATAACTATCATCTTCTTAGTTCGTCCCAGGAAAAGATTTCCAGCTTACAAACTCCTCCCATACTATGTGGAGCTGGGATGATGCGCCGGTAGTGTGCACATAGTGGATAATGTGCAGAAGAACAGACGGTCATTATGGAGTACTCTATGGAGTACTCTGTACAGGGACGGGATCTGATTCCGAGGGTCGCACAATCAGCTTACCAAATCGCCCGAGGCAAAGCACTGTACGGAGTACATAGGGATGTACGATCGACCTGCTGAGAAGCGGGGATATGGGTACTGACGTTCGGACTCATTCGGGGAGGGGGGAATGAAGTGCTACCATTTTGGAGTGGAGGCATTCGGGTTTAGGGGTTCAGGGCCAAAAGAGGAAGTGGATAAATGCACAGCATGACAGTGCATAGAGCACACGAATCCTACAAAAATAGGAGAGAAAAGAATAGAAGAAAAACATAAAAAATTAAAATAAACAGAGAATTCACCTAGAAAGTAGAAAGCTATACTAACGGAGTACTCCGTATCCGGAAACCTGATATTCTGCATGTCCCTGCGAGATCGAGATCCAGTCTTGCAAAAGGGCATCGACATTACCTCTTTAGTCGACGTACACAACCTGGGATAATTCACGATCTGAAGAACCGTATTCTTGTCTTTCTGGTTGGTTCACCAAGACATGGCCCATTGAACAAGATTAAGGAACCAGTGCGCCGTGCCCCCGGGAGCCCACATCCAGAGATCAGTCATGCAGAAGTGCGTTTACTGTTTTTACTTTTTGGAGGTCATCGACATCCCTTGCCTGAAACCTGGATAGCTGAAACATATTCTCAACGCAGGTCCACAACCAATCAGGTTTCGATCAATGGCTGAAGGTGGAAGGTCGATAATATTAATGCCATATGGTTGATCATGGTTTAGTCTCGTCCCCACGCGAGAAATATAAAACATACAACATAGTTGTGCGTACATAGATGATATCCCCTTGTGTTTCAAAAAGGGTCAATCATTTACTCCGTACT
Organism: Penicillium verrucosum; assembly: GCF_028828655.1. Lineage (NCBI taxonomy): Eukaryota > Fungi > Ascomycota > Eurotiomycetes > Eurotiales > Aspergillaceae > Penicillium > Penicillium verrucosum. The sequence goes on from NW_026643212.1 coordinate 2,579,751, forward strand.
TTTACCTCTAGAATACAACATAGACATCTGACATGCAACTAAAAACCGGGTTTTCTGAACATTGGCCCTCCTTTTTGCCCCTCTCAAGGACACAAAGTTGATTCCAATTTCTCTTGAGGGGATATATATTTCAGTTATTCAGATATTCAATTATTCCAAAGATTTCAAAATCCAAGGCATTCCAATTTAGGAAAGTTCCACCTCCTTATCCGTACAGTTTACATGCATGTACTACAATTCCAACGACCGCGTGGAGAGTCTGTTTTGCAGGCAGCAAGGAGGTGTGGAGGCGCCTCGTATATACGTAGCTATTTGAAATTGGCAAGTCTAAAATTTTGTATTTTCTTTTGGTCGGAGATATATATTTTTAAGATGTGATCGTCGAACCAGACAGAAGAGGAGATCATGTGGCGGAGGAGGGGCATAGGGGCATCGTTTTTAATATGTCGAGTGAAGATAGTAATCTTAGCATCATGTCTTTTTTTTACATAACTTAAGCAGCACTTACAATTTTGTTATATTGCTGACTCGAAGCCCTGCGAACAGATACCCGGTGATGAACAGCCAGGTGGCCGACCTTTCACCGCTACAATGAGTTGCTCTTCCGATGGGATTATCAAGATGTCACCGCCACGTTTAGTACAACACGCTACTGCAGATAATCATCGCAAACGATGGCTTTAGACTGGGAAAACTGTCTGTTCATTTCAGTTCCATGCATAGTTACGTTGTTCAGTTGTTCACTGGGATCTAGACAAAGTCCACTTCAGGTTATTCACATATCAACACGCTGTGCACGGCAATTTGATCAAACTGTCAAGGCCAAAAAAAAAAAAAAAAAGAAAAGCAATGTACAAAGTAAAGAAAATCACTTTTTTATCTTTTAGTTCGCAGGGGTCAAAAATCCAATCAGATCCTCGATCATACATATCAAGGCAAAACCATCATCCCAGCATGAAACATAACAATAGAGATTTGAGGAAAGCATATTAATTTTGGGGGAGGGGAATTCAACCATTTAGCCACTCTCCACTGTCTTGTTTATCCCCGTCCATCTCTGTCAGGGGGTCCCCTGAACTGTGCAATGAAAAACTTTTCTTCAAGTACATGTACATGCATATATGCACAGACGCCCGCGCCGCATTCAGCACCACCTTAGTCACGTTTGAACGGTCAGCAAAGATCTGTTGTCAATTGTGAACATGACCTATGCAAGCAGCAATAAGCGAGAATGCATCCGGGACCTCTTAGGATCGGCCCGAAGTACCAAAAAAGAAAATCCGGCCTCTCCGAGCCACTCAGAGCTGCATGAATGGCGTCCAATGGTAGGTTTTAGGTTCAATGCTCCCAGGTGGCTGGCTGGCTGAGTGATATATTTGTGTCATGAACAGGAAATGCGAGGATTTAGGCCACTGCGAGCGACTGACTTCTACACTATTGCGAGGAGGCAATGCTACCATCGTTATCGAGCAGGCCGGCCTCCTTGGCGAGTTCGTAGAATTGGCCGCCACTCTTGATCAGCTCTGCAGGCGTGTCGAATTCAGCCACTCGCCCCTTGTCCAGAACGACGATCCGATCGGAGTCGATGATTGTGTTAATGCGATGCGCAATCGTGATGATAGTCCGGTCAGAGAAGATGCTGCTGCGCAGGGTACGCTGCAGCAGCGCATCCGTCTCCACATCAACTGCAGCCTATCGCCATGGTTAGCTGAAACTGTCATTCAAAAGCAAAGACAGAACTATCTTACGGTTGCCTCATCCAGAACAAGGATATTGCTAGGAGTCAAAAGAGCGCGGGCGAGAGATACCAGCTGGCGCTGGCCTTGACTCAAGTTGGACCCTGCAATGATGTGTCAGGGGACTGAATGTCTTCAGCAATGTTTAGATGCAGTTACTTACCTCCTTCCTGGATCTGAGCATCCAGTTGTCCCTCCATTCTCGAGACATGGTCCTTCAATCTCGCGTGATCTATGTATTGCACACCGGTTAGTCGCGGGTCGGCGATAAATTGGAATAGGATTCAAGTTAGACCAACCTATAACGCTCCAAAGCTCGGTGTCATCGTGAACATGACGAGGATCCAAGTTGTCACGCAAAGTGCCTTCGAACATGGCAGGATCTTGAGGAATGATAGCCAGACGCCCACGAAGATCAGTCAACCCAATTGTAGACACGTCGAGCCCATCAATACTAAACTCTTGTTAGCCTAGAGCAGAGGACAAGAGGTGACAGTATTATGTTCTTACCTGATATTTCCTTCAGCACCCTCGATAATCCGGAAGAGAGCCAGCGTGAGCGAACTCTTTCCGGCGCCCGTTCGGCCAACAACACCGATCTTCTCCTTCGGCTTGATGTTGAGACTAACATCCCTGAGCACGAGGTCAAGCCCAGGGCGATAGCGGGTGCTGTAGTTATTGAACTCCACCGCACCTTGAGCCGGCCAGCCGATGGCAGGGCGACGCTTGAAGATGACCTCGGGTGCCTCGCTTGGGAGATTGGCATACTCCAAAACTCGCTCAACGGACACGATGTTAGTCTCAACCTCAACAGTCTGGCGCACAATCCAGTTCAGAGACTGTGTGATCTGGAGAGCATATGACATGGCCAAACCGACCATGCCCGGCGAAATCTTGCCGCCAGTCGCAACGGACGTAATTGCAAGTCCAGCAGATGCAAGAATAATGATTGAACCAATGAACTCAAGTCGAACAGCGAGCCAGCGATTGGAACTGATGGATGGGAAGTAAGCCCGGAGGTTAGCGTCCATGCGCCATTCGTTCTCAAGGGCGAACCGGTTCTCCTGTCGATAAGCACGGATGGTCGAGATGCCGCCTAAGGATTCCTGGAAGTGAGCGTAGATCGGGCTTCGAGTGACGCTGTCCAGACGCTTCAACTCGCGAGAGGTACTCAGGTAGTACCTCTGGTAACTGAGGTAGATATAACCCAAAGGAATGACGAATAGCAAGAAAGCCGGGGTGGATGCCGAAATGACAATCATGGTGAAAAATGCACGGGCAGAGTTTGCGAACAACATGTTGAAAGTGCGAGCAAGTACCTCATCGACTCTGTAAATGTCACTAGAGAAGCGGTTGAGAATGCGGCCAGATGGTGTGGTTTCAAAGAAGCTCATGGGGGAGCGGAAGATGGCAAATGCCATCCGCTCATGAAGTTTCCGAGACGCTTCGATAGAGCAGAAAATCCACAGGATCAAGTTCTGCACAATGACCAAGAGAGATGATCCTAGGCCAAGCGCCAAGTAGACACCAATGAACTTGCCAACTTGAGCATTGGTCCCATGGGCTTCGTTCCACTCGGTCCAGCGCTTCAACCAGAAGTTGCCCACCACCTGAGCAGTCTGGGCAGCCATCATGGCAAACAAATAAACCACAACTGCCACGACATTGCTATCCTTTGCATATTGACCGTAAACACCCCATTTCACCTTGCCTTGCTCGGAAACTTCTTGGGTCTGCTTGCTCTTGAGAACGTTTTCCTCATCTCCCAACTTGCGCCGGGGACCTTGCCAGCTCACAGTGCTTGCACGGCGTAATGTGACGGTACTGGTCCGTCTACGGGCCTCACCACCTCCTGTCCTGATGGGAATAAGATCGCCAGGTTGTTCCGCCTCGTCGCTGTCCGACGCACCACCGTTCTGGATGATGGTGGCTGTGACTGAGCTTTCTGGGCTAGCAAGGTCTTCAGAGCCACTAGCAGTGCCTTCATCGTCTGAGTCAACCATCGTAGAGCGAACAAGATTGGAAATTTCTCCCTTCATAGCCATCAGTTGTTCATAGGTTCCTTCCTCGATGATGGTCTTGTCCCGCAGCAGGCCGATGAAGTCAGCCTCCTTGAGTACAGTAATGGCGTTTGTTGCAAGAATTCTGGTCTTGCCACTGAGGATACCAGTTTTGCCGAGCACTCTGTTGATGATGTGACGTCCAACATGCTGATCAACTGCCGAGAGAATGTCATCCAGGAGATAGATATCAGCACGCGCATAAACAGCTCTGGCGAGTGTCAATCGTGCCTTTTGTCCTCCCGAAAGGGAAATGCCACGTTCTCCGACTTCGGTCTGGTCACCATCAGGCAGGTTCTTGAAGTCAGCGACCAAAGCACAGGCTTCAACTGTAAGGTCATAGAATGAGGGGTCCCATCGGTGTCCAAATACAATATTTTCTCGGACACTAGCATTCATAACCCACGGCACTTGGGCGACGTACGCGATCTGACCACGTACGACCACCTCTCCTTGGTTCTTCCACAGATCACCTAACAATGACTGGAGAAGAGAAGATTTTCCAGCGCCAACTCGGCCAACAATACAGGTGAGCTCTCCCTTGCGTGCACTGAGATCGATGTTTTCCAACACAGTCTCCCCACTATGACGGTTCCAAGTAAACGAGGCATCGCGAACACGGACAGACTCGTCACCCAGGTGTGCCACGGGATCTTGGAGGACGACGGCATTAGTCTGCAGCTCCTCCGCGGTGAAATACTCTACCAATCGCGTCACGGCCACAGAAGATTCGATAATGGATGTGATCACCATAGGCAGAATAGCAAGCGGGAACGTGAGCAAGTTGAACAATGTCAAGGCGGGGAACACAATCTCGGTAGTCAAGGGTTTATCATTGGTTAACACAAAGACCGTGAACGTGGAGCAGGATACGAGGAAAGGGGTAGACTGCCAAGTGAAGTTGGCAACAGATTGAGTGGCTCCAATTTTACGGAGCGTGTTCAGCTCAAGGTCGTTTCTGATATGGCTGAGTTTGTTCATGAAAGCCGTGTTCCAGGCGTAGAGCTTGATACTCTTGATGTTGTTCAGAATCTCAGTCATCAATCGGGTCCTCGAGTCCTTGTTCTTCATTTGGATGATCTGCAACTTCTTCATCATTCGAGCAATGATACCATTCAGAGGAATCATGAGAATCATGACTGCGATACCGGCAAACATGCTCGCTCCGAGAAGCTGGTAAAGGGATGCCATGCACAGGGTGATTTGGAAAGGCGCAGAGATAAGCTGAGTGCCGAACTGGGTCAAATCTGAAAGGCGCTGCTGATCGACTGCCATGTGGTTGACAATATCGCCGGTCGTCTTTGCCGAGCGCCCTTCGTTTGATAGTTTCAGGGACTTGGCATAAATCATAGCAGTCAACGCTGATTTGACCCTCATGCCAGTGTCGAAAGCGCGCTGGAAATATTGATGGAGGAAACTGGTCTGGCAGACAGAAACAACAAACATGGATAAGGCGATGGCGACACCCCTGATAACAGGCTGAGGGTCTGGGCGTCGATACGACTCAATGAAGGCAATGAGAAGTCGTAGGAGTTGCGGTTGCACAAAGGCAAGAGTATCGCTTCCGGATTTGATTATCGCACCACGCACATAGGGAGCACCGAAAGCCTTGAAGAGAGCTGTCCACAGAGATGGCTTCTTTTTCTCGAGCTGTTCATCCCATGCCATCTTCAGGGCATTGCCCGTGGCTCGGGTGGTATCGCGACTGCGGAGATTCCAGAGGTCATCTTGCGTCAAGTAGTTTTTGTATCCGTATTTCATCATCGGTGTCATCCAACCGAAGGTGAGAACCGAGAAAACATCGGCATAATTGTAGGGACACTCATCCTCGTCTCCCAGCGCATCGTAGGCGCTTTGCTTCTTAGGGACGAAATATTCTAACACAAATTCAAAGAGTGCTAGTCCCAAGCTGACATTGAAGCAAACAAAGTAAGGTAGTTGATTGATGTATCCCTTCCGCGAAATCAGAGACCGGAGTTTGACCGCGTATGCGATGATGAAGAAAAGCCAGTAAAATAGGACAACCCCATTGGGCTGTCTACTCCGCCAATGTTCCAAATATTGCACTGAAGTTATCACTCCCAGCGAAATGATGGTCAGAACGGAGGACCAAAAGCGAAAATCGGCCCAGAAGCGTTTGGGGTCTGATTCGACTTGGATCGCAGTTTGAAGGACGGTCATAACGATAAGAGCGGCAAGAACGGCCTATGATGACCAAAATATCAGTCAGTACATTGTCAATGACGTCCATAGGTGTGCGAGAGTGTGCAAGGGTGTCCGGCATGTACTAACCAACTTGGTGTAGAAGTGCCAATTCTTCGATACAGGCTGTGGAATCCGCTTCCTCAGTAACAACCACAAGGCACCAAGTCCGCTCAGCGTACCCCAGACTGCCACTACTGCCACAACTGCGTCAAGAAAGCATGGCGTCAGATCGAATCTCAATGAGCTGACAGGGCCCCAGCCCTCGCTATCTGTACAGAAAGGCTGTCGCCGGGAATCAAGTGCCGATCCAAGGGAATGCAAGAGGTGCCCCGGGCGGGACGCCTCTAGGACCACCTGGGATTGGCCATCCACCATTTTTTCTTAGTGACTTCGTCCCAGTATGCCTTTCTGTGCACAAGCAAGAAAAGATACGTCGGAGAACAACCTCGAAGAAAGAATGGGGGGTTGGTGCAAGTGCTAAGCTGCTTACAAAAGCAAGCACGGGCGGCTCCACTTTTACAATGGAGAAATCCCGAGTTCGCGGCTGCTTACAACATACAACTTGGATATGCTCATTCCTCCATATGAAGTCCGACTTATTATATTCATACATTTATACATGGAAGCAGGGTTGTCCCAAGTTCTTGCATGAAATTTGCGTAACATAAATCCACTGCCTATGTAGGTATATGTCTTCCTATCACCTCTCAAACCCGAATACGAGTTTTCCAAGACATTATCACGTGACTGGGAACGACGTAATCCTCGGGGATAAGCACACTAAGACCGATGCGGCTATTTCGGCTTATTTTCGAATATATTGATTTATTCATTGGTGGTATATATTATTTCCGGATTTCAATCCTTTTTCCGACAGCAAGTTCCTCAATAACCTTGATTATCTCTTCATTACTCGAGGTACGTGCATATTCAGCTGCACTACCCCAGCTTCCTCTTATATATGGATCCGCCCCATGCTCTAACAGCCACTTGACCCGCTCAACTGCTCCTGCCATCATCGCATGCACAATCGCGTACTGTGGGACCATATGTCGTGACTCTTCTCTCTGATTCACATCAGCCCCACGACTAACCAATAGTGCCATTACTGGAATCCTGTCGGTATCAAATTCTCGGCTCGGTACCACACGCCCAGTATGCGGATTCGCACCGGGAGGACGAGCCCCAGCAGCATAGTGTAGTGGTACACCGTTTTGGATCTTAGCACCTGCATCTAGAATCATACGCACAGCCTCAACCCCTCCACGAACTGCGGCTGCCTCGAGTGCAGCACATGAGGAAGTATCTGACCCACCACGCCTGTCATGGGTGGTTCTCTGCACACCAAGGTTGGGATTGGCTCCATGGTCGACGAACCAACGAAGAAGAGGGAGGCTGTTGACTGTCCAAGGGAGCAGGGTGCTACCATAGTAACCTGGGGTATTGGGAGTCCATCCATGCTGGGTAAAGAGCTCAAAGAGGGAAATTTGTTGTTCCAAAGTTACAAAGAAGATATTGCTTGGAGTTTCGCGAACAATTGGTGCACCACTAGCGAGGAGATAACGAGCAACCTCAATATTACCAGAGCGTAGGGCACGTGTAAGACCATGGTGAAGAAAAGCAGGAGTGAGATTTTTAGATGAGACAATGGACTGAATGATTGAGAGGGGCCCGTGCTGGCAGGCGGATTCGAAGGGCCCAAAGAAGGCGGGAACTAGGCCAACCAACTTAGGATTTTCACCGATGAAGATAACATCAGCGGGCTCCAGCATGGGCAGGTCATCATATTTGGACCCCATTGTCCCTGATCGAGGCTGCATTTGCTGTCCTAAAAGAGTGCCACTGTTTCTGCTAGTATTTGGTTGTCGCTTAGCAGTTATCATCTGCATCCGATGTCGGCGTGCATTTAGAATTAGCTGCTGTTGACGTTGCTGTTCTGAAGACATGTTGCCCGCATCGATGGTAAATCCTAGTCTTCTATATATTAAATTTTGTCTAGGTTGAGAGATTGACGGTGTGGCTGTTTGCCAAAGAGCACCTGGAGATTACATAAGAGAATCTGACCACTCGGCCAAAAGATCATAGGGACAATCGGAACGTCCGATTGCCGCTGCAGCGGTATATATATTAGGCCCTGTAATGCAAGTATTTCAACGTCCGTTTCCTAGAACAGCAGACCAACCCTTCTATATACGCTGCGTGGGTGAGTGATTACTGAGCCGATATGGAAATAGTTAATCTACTACTTAATGGAAATTCCTAAAATATCATTATCATTGAATTTATATGTTGTTATATCTGAATACTATTCTCCAGCTAGACTGTATCAATCAAGCTTATTCCGAAAATCAATATTAGACAACACCATGAATTTCCAAGAGTTTCATTCCCAAACAGCTGCTCCCACCGCACAGCGCAGGCAACCAGACTGGGTATGAAAAACTAGCCCGCTCGTGAGCAGAAGAAGCCACCTACAGGGCCTCGACCCAGCCCCTGGGCTGTCGTCTCAAAATACCCAACTCGGCAAGACCCGACGGAACCTGGCGAAAGCACCAGGACCCGGACCCGGGTACGCCCCGGGCCCGAGCGGATGGTCAGCGCACATGCGGACGTCGGCCATCGTAACGCCCTCGGGCAGCTCTGCTGGATCGACCCTCATCACGCCTAGGGACCCGCACTCAGCTTCCGCCGCGGCGACCTCCTCGGGGGTTGCGTCTGGGTGGAGAGCCGCGAGGGCAGTGGTTACAGAGATGCCAAGGAGGAGGGAGAGATAAGTGAGGGGTTTCATGTTTGAGTTGGATCAGGCGATGGCCTTATAGAGTGGTGTAGTTAGCGCAAGAGGACAAAGAAAAAGAAAAAAAGGAAAACGAAGAGCAAAAGAGGGCTGATCAAGAAAGAAAGATGGGAGGAAGGGGATTTCATACCTTTGAAACTCACGTGGGAATACCGAAGGGTATTTGGTGAGTGTAAAGGGGAAGGTGGCAGGCGCTAATCCTCTGGGAAATGAAGATATTAATATATTGGGAAGCAGCGGGCTTGATCCTGACTGCTACTAGCGGGCAAGGATATAAGACTCTCGTGCTGAGCAGGGGCGTGATGAGGTTCGGTGCTGGATCTCAGCGCTTAGCCTAGTGGGGAGCCTGCTTCTTTATACAGCTAAGACCGCCGACGTCAGGCGAACAAGCGATGTGGTCAAAAGTGGTCCCGGGCAGCCCGGTTGGTCAGTGCCCTTGTTTGATGCCTGGTCACAGGGCAACATTGATGGACAAAGGCACTCACTTTCTAGGTAATGATCTATCAAACCACTGAGCTTTCGAGTTGAGAGCATAGTTAGTGAGGTCTCACCCTGCCACCGCTCTTATCCACAAAGGCAGACACATAGGAAATTTTCATATCTGATTAGAATAGAGTGCCCACTTGCAAGGGCATGGCCAGGGCTCATCAATGTAATGTTAGGATTACAAAGACACGGCCCAGAACTCCATTCTCACAGGACAATCATAGTGCTCCGGACCGGCTCGATCTTGGAGTGGGGAAACAAGCATTTTTCAATCAGTAGTAATCGGTTGGGGATCCAGGTTGACATCCCTGATGACTACCTACCTAGGTCGCGGAATCAACCTTGTTTTTAACACAGCAAATCATCCATGGTGCCACCACGGAGATAGTCTCAGATAGAGGCCAAGCGGAGCAGTCGAGGCTCATGGCCTGCTTCCTCTTCCAAAGTTGCCACAATCATTAATCACTCTACGGAGTAGTGACATGGTGCTTCCTTCGCTCGGAGCCGAGACTTCCAAGTGGCAGGCACTCAGGGAAGCTCTTGCCTGACGCTATTACTCCCTCCCGTGTCTCGGTTCAAAGTGGCTGAGCCGTTAAGGGCCCGTATTTCTTTTGAAAAGGAATTACAGGGGCCGGTTAGTAAAAATGCGATCCCTTTTGTTGATACCTACCTAGGTATGTTGTAGGTAGGAAGAAGTCCACGAGGTGGAAGCTTAGGTAGGTAGCTGACAAATCTCCGTAAGTTGTAACTACCTAGGTACTCACTAAACGAATTTCATCCCCATACTGTTGGTTTCAACTCCACACCGTTTCGTCACAAATACTGCAAATGCTGAACCATGACTGTGTCTGCACCTTAAACATTTATGGCCCTACGCAGTGCTGCGCCATCATGTTTACTCCCACGGGGCGTTCCCCAGCGCGTTCGCCGTCGCCAAGGGCAGATGACCCATTTCCGTGGTCATCGCGAAGTCGTCAACTGCCGGCGAGAAGGGTTTCGACAAGCTCGCTGGATAGCGTTCCTCACAAGCGAATAACCACTTGCTATCAAATGTGTGGAGCTCCTACTGCCCGTCCCGAATGTAGGGAAGTATAATCTTCGAAGTACTCGGAGTTCCTCGACATTTTTTCACAGCAAATTGAACAGTAATGGTAAGAATATGCGTAAGTAAAACTTGAGGAGGTTGTGGACAAAGAAATTGTGGTGGACTAGAAAGCTTTCCTGTCTGTCGGTGCCCGTGTACGAAGGGGCATAGCGCTCACGGGTCGCATGATGTCATTGATGCCTTGATGCCTGGACTTCGCTCGGCAGAAAAATAAAAATACCTGAATTGCTATTACAGAGCCCTTAGTAAGCAAAGCACCCTACCCGGTGGTTCTGGTAGCCTTAGGCAGATTAGAAAAATGAAGCTTTTCATACCATACAAAATCATGCATCCTCGCTTTATGGGGTGGTTTACATTGCACTGTGTGTAATGAAGCTTTTCATGCCATACAAAATCATGCATCCTCGCTTTATGGGGTGGTTTACATTGCACTGTGTGTAATGAAGCTTTTCATGCCATACAAAATCATGTAACCTTACTTTATAGGGTGGTTTGTATTACTCCATTATGCAAAGTGCAATGTAAACCACCCCATAAAATGAGGATGCATGATTCTCTCTGGCATGAAAAGCTTCATTACCGGGCCGAGTAGTTAATCCGTGCCGGCATCATTTACAGTCATGTTTCATTAATATTTAAACCCCAGTACCTTCGCAATGTTCGAGACCCACTTATTTCCTGCCGGTAGAACTTTGATAGCATTCAAAAACAAAACGTTCTAGCTCACATATACGCTCGGAAAGAGCTTAGGGCCGCGTGCCATAGTATCAGATAATATAGGAATAGAATTAGAGAGGCAAAAAATAGAGAGAGAAGGGATAGTGCCTCGATAATCAGCATATGCTGCGCGCGCCCTGGGTGTGTGTAGTAGGAATAGGTAGGCGGTATATAAAGCGGTCAGTTATGGAAGTATTGGGGTTTAAATATTAATGAAACGCCACTGTACAGTACACTGTATAGAGCGGTGTCAAGAGCGGCATGACTTTAAGGCTAAAACCAGGAATTCAGGCGTCAATGACGTCATGCGACCCGTGAGCGCTATGCCCCTTCGTACCCGTGGATCCCGCGGAGTCCGTGGGGCCTGTAGAGCCCATCCTTTATCGCCTAGGAGATATCGCGAGGCAGACAACTTATCACAGGGAAAATCCGGTGCGTGTAGATGCGTATAGAACACATATTCTTACTTGGCTATTACTGCATTCGATTCTTTGGCCCAACTCAAAACTCAATTGGCTCATCGACACAAAGTCCGCAGTCGGTCGTGCTGATGATCAAGTGTATGCTTGTCATCTTTATTCTACTCCATATTTAAACTCATCCTTGGGACCAATTCCTTACCTGGTAAGACGAGGTTGTTAATATAGATTCTTCATTTCTGACTTTAATGTCATACCCTTCATTGTCAAAAACAGACTGAACTGTCTATAAACCAAAGCGAAAGGTCCACTAGCCATTTATTGATAGGTATTTGTATTTATAACAATGCTATGCTCACAATACCATTGTACTTAAGCCCAAGCAAACAAGCTTTGTTGCCATTGTTTCTAACAGCAACTCTGCATGCAGCTCTTTCAACATGATAGCCTAGTCCCTATCATATAATTTATACCCATTAAATATCAGTGACACTAGGAGCGCACTTTGCCCTTTACCCTCACAAAGCCTTCTCCCGCCACTTCTTCCATCAGAACCAAAAGTATCGAATGCAAAAGTTACACTGATTGAACAGTAAGAGCATCAAACTTGCTTCATTACCTCAGAGTGAGACCTCATCAGCAAGTATTAACACTGGGAACATTGTTTCTCCACAACACCACTACTACCTAGCTTGGTTAGTCCACAGGGCTCTCTATCTTAGCATTTACCATATTGTTGCAGTCGACGAATCCTAGTCGCCGTTATTCTATAATCACTGAGTCTTACAACCATCTGACAGCACTCATCGTAACAGGAGTATCATACTCTTTCCCAATAATCTTTCGCCAGTTAGAAGCAATAACCCAAGCCGTGAAGCAGCATTGAACGTGTCTGCTGATTTCTTCCACATTACAGTCACTCGGATCATTAACCCTTCATCAAGTCAAAGGTGCTTAGAGTGATTGAAGATTTCACATCTGGTCGAGGTGGGCTTTTGTCGTCTCCTCGGAATGTGGTGCAAAGAAAAAGAGAGGTTTAATGGGATCTATTGGAGACATCACTGCCACATGGTCCTATCTCGACGAGAGCTTGGAGCTCGTTTCAGATAAGATCTATACGGATGATTCCGAAGCCATTAACGGCACCCTGGAGGATCTCATAACTGACAATTCAACTATTTCCACGACAACCTGCTCGTCCTCAAGTACTCCTACCACTATTGGATACCCCGAAACTTGGTCAACAACCGCAGTTCTCAGCCTCGCCTCAACAAATGATAATCAAATACCATGTCCTTCCAATACCCGGGAGAGATTAAGCTCCATGAGCCTATATCCACTGAGAAGTGCCGGCATTGGAGTGGTGACCACGATCGATAGTTGTCCCTTGACCTCAACAGATATTGCCACTACTTTACTAGCTGAGAGTTGTGGGACTGCTGCAAGTAGTGGAGTCGCAAGTCCAACACAGTTTGCATCCGAGGCAAGTATTTCTAGCGCTCAAGATGAGAGAATGATGGTCAGTTCGTTGATCACATATCATTTCCGGGACCCTTCTCCCCCTTACAGCAGCTACGTCGAGAGGTTGGCGCCAATCTGGATTGACCAGCTTGGATTAGTGTCAGCACAATGGTTTGACTATCCATCATTTGGTTCCTCAGCCGTAGGAGTGAGGGGTATTTACGGATGCACAGCAGTGATTATAGCATCCGAAAAGGGTGTGTATATTTCACATGTTTGGGAGAGCCCAGTATTCGTTGACGACGCTTTCAATCCAACCGATGACGACTTTTTCATGATAACTGCGTTCAATTCCCTCCGAGACGGGACCGTATATGCGCAAAGTGTAACTGGTCTGATTGGGACTGATCAGAATCCCGGTGTCTTGAATGCAATCTACGCACCGAAAGTCTTCGTCCTCACACCCTTCGCCACAAATTGGGATCGACAGAACTTTGGCATTTTCACCACACTCAGATATCAAAGGCGTGCCCAACAGCTCGCGCAAAAGATAGCAAGAATTGTTCCCGGCTCCGGTGGAAATGGTATCACTCTAGGTTATACACGTACGAGTCGGCAGGCATCGAGTCAGGAACCAGGCGTTGCAGGAAGAGCCATTTTGGAAATTGATCCTTGTTACAAATGGCTCACTACACCCTACGACTCAAAATCCATGGGCCTTCAAATTGGTCGTTGGCGTCTGTGGGTGGAGGATCAGTTGATTACTTACCAAGATTTCTGGCTTCCTCATATCACCGCTCCTGGGGGCACCCCCTCACAAGACATTGGCTAATGAGACATACGCCAACTCATTTAGAAGCTACTCCTATTCTTGATACTCTTCATGGTTTTCTAGTGCCTAGACTGTAACTTCGTCTACACTCCAATTTCAATTCGCATCCCATAATTCATCCTGAACTCTCTTTGGACATCATGAGACTTACTGTTTCTGGACTCTGGTATGAATATCTCTTCGGATTCGTTCGTCAGATTCAGTCTCATCGACATTCAATATGGGAACCGTGAAAATTCAAATTGGAGAGACTATGGTTGATCCAAACTGTATTAACAGACCACCGAAAGGCGAATACAACATAGGTAGATAGATGTACAGCATATAAATTAGATATTGTATAGATAACTATATCCAAACGAAATGCAATTACAATAACGTTGGCTATAGTCGCCAGTGTTTAGCCATGTCGATGTCGACCATCTCTGCATATTACACCCTAATTGTATATTAATTTTTATTTCAAAGCATAGCCTCTAGATGGCCATTGAGAATAGACTCCTTAACTATACCAACATCAAGTGAAGATATGGAAGTGACGTCATAATCATGTGATCACAACAGGTGCCAGAAGACAACATAGATACAGCTACCTATAGGGGCAGAGAAAAGAATGGTCGTCACAAATTAAACCCTATAAAGGTGTCAAATATAATAAATACACCAGGCACAGGAGAATACATAAGTCCACGGGTGTAATTTCCTAATCGGGAGGCCGACTTGTTGATATTTGCGAGCACGGCCCATAAGTCTTAGAATTACTCATGAAAAAAGAACGTTCTCGAGATCCTAAATGAGGCTGAGCAAACTTCAAGATATGACTCAAAATCCATTGCAGATTCAGCATCTTGACATAAAAGCGACGACGAAGCGCGCATACAACATAGCCCACATAGTGCCCATTGCTCTTAGGCGGTAAGAGCCACTTAACAACGTCATTGGAGGGGCACCACGGTTTCAATACACATTCTTCGCCCAACCCATCATGGTCGACACTCAGATGGAGGAGCTCTTGAAAAGGCCTCTCTATGGTACGCATCCGAAGCCCCATGTCGTCGTTGATCCATTCCGCTGATCTTTCCAGTGTACGATCTGCCGCCAGAACTTCTTGCAAGCTTAACTGCCAAAACCACAAGTCAACCGGTCGCTGAACAAGAACCCGAACCCTCTTCGACAGATCTCGAACTAGCGGCGCAGGACTCTGCGATCGCAACCTCCAATCTATGCTCCCTCTGCAAGGTCTCTTACGCTAGTGTACAGGAACA
This sequence comes from Penicillium verrucosum, assembly GCF_028828655.1. NCBI lineage: Eukaryota > Fungi > Ascomycota > Eurotiomycetes > Eurotiales > Aspergillaceae > Penicillium > Penicillium verrucosum. The sequence goes on from NW_026643212.1 coordinate 2,594,831, forward strand.
GCGCAGCCATGTCCACTCGGACCATCACCGGTATAATATCAAGGCCCAGCTGCGGGGCAATGCGCCTCTGGAGGAAATCGAATTCGCGAAGGCGATCGGAGAGTTAGATGAGTCTATATCTGGTTCTGAGTCCTCGGAGACAGAGGAGGAGGATGCAGAGGGGGCCGCGGGTACAACGTTGTCCGCCCTGCTGAAAAAGCAGGCCAAGCTGTCCCACCCGAATGAAGATCCGGAAATGACTGAGACACCAATCACTCCGAAGCACCCCATATTCTGGCTATCTAGCTCGGGATTGCCATCCAACAAGTCCTTAGGCGTCTACAGGGCCATATTCTCAAACGTCGAGCAGGACGAGCCCGCCCACCTAGTTGATACTCTGCGACGAAAACAGCTTGCCCCAGTCAAAGCGCGTACCAATAAGGCAAGCAACGTGCCAGATCCCGCGGCTTCGGGCCCGCACATTTTCATGTGTATGATCGGCGGTGGCCACTTCGCGGCTATGTTGGTTTCGCTAGCACCGGAGATCCACCGAAAGCAAGGAGGAGTTGAAGACAGACAGGCTCGGGTTATTGCGCACAAAACGTTCCACCGATACACTACGCGGCGAAAGCAGGGTGGCTCGCAATCTGCAAGTGATGCGTCGCGCGGTGCTGCTCATTCGGCAGGATCAACCCTGCGCCGGTACAACGAGGCTGCACTCGAGAAGGATATCAGAGAGGTGTTGTCAGACTGGCGAGAGATGATTGACACGGCGGAGCTGTTGTTCGTCCGAGCTACGGGAAAGACAAATCGAAAGACTCTTTTCGGCCAATATGACGGACAGGTCCTCAGGCAGAACGATCCCCGTATACGAGGGTTCCCTTTCAATACTCGCCGTGCGACTCAAGGGGAGCTCATGCGGTCGTTCAAGGAGTTGACCCGAATCAAGGTCAGCGAGGTGGACGAAGCCGCACTAGCTGCGGCTGAAGCTAAGCGGCGAGAGGAAGAATCAAAACAATCTGCGCCTGTCCCAAAACCGCAACCAAAACCGCAACCACAGAAGCCGAAGCTCTCGAAAGAAGAGGAAGCTGCCCTGTTGCACACATCCCAACTACAGGCACTCATTCGCCGCTCAAAGGTTCCCGCCCTTATGTCCTATATCACGAACAACTCCATACCTCCGTCTTTCACATTTACGCCTGCCGACTCGCCACAAAACTTCCGCTGTCCCACACCCCTTCACCTCGCCGCAAATCTCGATGCACCAGCCGTAGTCACGGCCCTCCTCACAAAAGCCGGATCCGACCCAACGGCAGTAAATAACGAAGGCAGAACTCCATTCGAACTCACTGGTGACCGAGCCACGCGCGACGCCTTCCGCATTGCTCGCCACGATCTCGGCGAGTCTAAATGGGACTGGGAAGCAGCCAAGGTGCCATCGGCGGTCTCCAAAGCTGACGCTGAAAGTCGGGCTGAGAAAGAACGTAAAGCTGCCGAGGAGGAAGAATCCTCCCGGCGTCAGGCTAGCTTGGATCGCCTGAAACGCGAAGAGGCCGAGAAGGCGGCGCGGCCGAGAACGACGAAATCTGGTGGTCGTACTGTGGGCGCTGTTGAGAAGTCTGCAGCCGAAAGGAGAGATGAGGAGACTAGAGGTATGACACCTGAGATGAGGATGCGATTGGAGAGAGAGCGCAGAGCGAGGGCTGCGGAGGAACGCTTCAAGAGAATGCAAGGTCAATGAGGGTTTGTTAGATACCCTTTGAGCATTGAAGTTTTGATGACGTGACTATCGCCATGAATATTCCATTCCTAAGTAGATATTGGCTGTGGGGTTCACCATGGGCGAAGAAATTATCATCTATTTTTAGCATATATCTCTCTCCTCCTCGCCATTGCTTTACCTAGAAAGCAATAAGCCTGGAGATTCTCTACTTTGAATCAAGCATAAAATAGGATTAAAAATTTGAGAGCGAAGATGGCTAGTATCATCGGGGATAAGCCTCGGCAAAGCGAGAAGATACTTAATCGTCACTCAACAACCATCCCTGGGAAGCAAGTTACACAGGCAATAGTTCTTGAACCTTCGAGTATATAGCCCACGGCCCACAGAGCCACAGAGAGCTAGGAGGGGGCAAGGGAAGGCAATAATAGCTATTACCTGGCCCATAAGGATAAGGATAGGATAGGTCCGATAGGAGGGCGTCCACTGTCTATTGGGCACTATACAGCCATGGTCCAGTTAGTGTACCCACTTCTACTTGGGTAGCCTCTTTGATCTTATCCCTATGTCTCGGGTAGGGTTAAAAGGAAGATCCTTATCGTGTGACCGTGAGAGTAGGGCAGGGGGATGGATAAGAGGGGGAACTCAATAGGAGGGGGGTGGGGGTGCTGATCGGTAGCGAGCCTGGAGAGATGGTCTCACTTTCACGCCAATGGGTGCTCGAGCACTGGGGGGGTTGATTGTACACATGACTCGGGGTAGATGACCTCGGTTTACAAGACGACCTCGAGTGGTGTGAACCAGGTTCTTCTTTGGTAGCCATTGAATTACAAGAGAGACCGTACATCAAGTCGGATTCAATAGGCCCTCTTTTAGAATGGTTCCGGTGCCTGTCTGGGGCGACGCAATAGAACACAGCCCCTGGACCCAATAACAACCTCCTGTCAGCTTTAATATTATTCCTACGAAAAAGACAAGAAAAGCAATGGTGTATAGTGTAGAAGATCCGGGGCTTAGAGGGGTGATCGCCAACGGACTCAAACATTTTGGCACCAGAAAGCAAGACAGGGCGAGAGTGATGTTGCAAGAGAACTGCCATATTGAGCGATGTCTGAGATGATGAGGCCATAAAGGTGAACGTGTGAAACATTACTCCGTAGTATCTTGCTCTCTGAGTCCCAAGACAGAACCTAGAGCCCTGGAGGGGCAAGTAGTATCCCAGCCACATTAGGGCTTGCAGACCAAAAGAATGTGGAGATGATCGACATCAGGGCCCGTGGGAAGGGGTTTATGTCTTGCATGAACGCCACAGGATCTTGCAGGAGAAGCTTGGATAGTAGCCATCTATGGATATGAGACCAAAGACCTTGGAAATTAAACTCTTGGATCTATTCTAGATATGGTGGTTATGGTGTTTATTGCCCTGTATTGTTGATGTTTCCTTGTGCCCTAACATCCTGAAGCCTAACCTTGTATGAGGATATGACTGACTCCCGGGCATAATTCTATCTCGGTCTATCCCTTGCATTAGATTGGATTTTGATCAGTGGCTGGGAGCACGAGTCTTGGAATGGAGGGGTACTTTGAAGGCTCTCCACTCGGTATTGTAGACGGGACTCAGTACTCAGTCTGTCGTGGGTCTAGTGGCGCTGTCAGCCTTTCTAGTTAAGCTGGGTTTCAAGGAACAGACCTCCCTTTTCGATTGCCGCGAAATGTTATTTTCCAACTTTTTTTATTTGTACGGAGTACGGAGTACATCGTAACTAATTAGTTGTAGCAATTAGTCTATGTATTATGGATCTGTAGCAAGCTTGTCGGCCCGCATTGTGCAGCTAGTCTGCACCCCACAATAGTTATGGTAGATGCAGAGCTCTGCAGACTGCAAGATAATGCAGGCTGTATCTTTGCACGAGTTGGGCTGAGTACTTCCCCCTGTAAGGAGAAGCAAGGGCAGTCAGATTTCTTACAGTACAGTATAGAAAATGCCCCGAGTGGGATGACCCTGGTTGATTTTACTGGGCACATGGCATTCTAAGCATTGACCCACGAGTACTCTGTACTCCGTAGTGTTCTTTATTCACACCATACATACTGTACATACATACTGTAATCCATGTAGAGTATGGAGTATACTTCATACACGTTAGGGCTCAAAAGTCTTGGCGTGTCACGTCGCGTTACGCGAAACGCGCGACGCGTCAACGCGTTGAAAATTATGAATGCCACAATTCAACTATTCCACCAGGATGGTAGGGTAATAGGCCAGTTCAAATGTCCTATAGTCCTATAATCCTAGAGTCCTAGAAGGCTCCTATGGCAGGGAACAAGTCTCCTAGGTTGGTGAAGGGTAGAAGCCTTTGGTAGGAGAACAGTAGAAAGGGAACTTCACCCTCTTTCAGATCATTATTAAAACGCGACATCCCCCAGTGGCAAAGATGGAGAATAGACTTAGCGTGTCTTAACATCTAGGCTCAACGTTACAGGCTTGAATTCCATTGCAATACTCCGTACAATACAATCATGATCTTCAAGAAAAGTTCAAAGAAACTCGAGGGTCGATCTGTTGCCCAAATAGGAAATGTAATTGGAATCAGTTGCCCAGGTGTCTCAGGGGTGCCTCGTGCCTGTTACCCTCTCTTTGTATGCGCCTTGCATGGAATCCCTCTTGTCCTAGACTCCTTAGTATACTGTTTCACTGGAAGTTCTACAGTTCCAAGTCCTGGAGTAGCTACAAGTATAATTGAAAGGTAGTAAGACCTTCTTCATTCCTGGTTGTATCTAGTATTTTCTATCCTATCATCACTTTCGTTGAGCCCTTTCTTGAGATCTTTCTCATACACTTCATTCTTTTTCAACTGTTTCATAGTTCTTTTGAACTTCGAAATCTGAAATCAAGAATAGATCACATTCTTTGACCCTAAAATAAACTTGACGTTGCACCGGAGATCATTCGCTTGACCGTTTGCGGCCCCAATTTTCTTTTTATCGGCCTTTCCCCTCCAACTTCTTTCTTCCAACAACTCGTCCAAAACATTCATATCACCAACTTGCTGTCGCATCTCCCGGAAAAGGTGGAAATCGAAGCGCATTTCAACGAGAAGATCATTCATTCATTTTCGCATCCTCAACTCCCTCGTCGCACATCGCAACCGCCTCCGGCGCAATCGCAGCCTACCCACAAATCGCGCGACCGCGCAAGCGCAACAACTCGTTGACACACACACACACTCTCTCTCTCTCTCTCTTTGATATCATTCATCTTCAAACCAACTTCAAGTCGCTCAAATCGCGCAATTAAATTTATATCTACAATCATGCTTCTCCCATCCGCCCTCCCATGCGAAGTGCGCCGGTCGTCTCGTTTCACTCCCAGTCGCCTATTCTCAACACCTCCCCCATCCGACACAGGATTTCCATCAGGCAACGGTCTCCTCGGTACCTGCCGCGCACTACAGTCTCTACTCAACAGATCACCCACGCCATCACCGCGATCGATGAAATCCCAACGCCTCCAGAGCCCCCTCCCCTTAAACACACCCCGTCGCTCGCCGCGATCGCAAAAAGCCGCGCGCCCAGTCTCTCCTAGACAAACACCACCACCCAGAACCGCCGCTCTCTCACCACCCCCTCCTCCATCCGCACCCACGCGGGGCGCAAACAAGCGCCGCCGCGACGTCTTCGATGACGATGACAGCGACGCAGAGATGAGTCGCCCGCGCAACCTCTTCGCGACTCCCAAACGCCGCCGTCACGTTCCGTACAATATGCCTCTCGGTCTTTCTTCCACGGACTTTTACTCTCTACACTCTCCTCCTGTCACCCAATCTCCTCCCTCTCCTCCCCGTCGCCAGATGGATTATGACATCCCGGCTGGCTCATGCGTCAACCCAGATGCGCCTCTGCCCTCCATCGAGGTGTCAGGGGAACACACTCCTTCCGCTCCACAAGACTGGACCCCCGAAGAAGACCAACACCTTCTCAAGCTGGTCCTTGAGAAATTTACCCTCTCCCAACAAGAATGGGATGAGTGCGCCCGCCAAATAGGCCGCAGCCACGTCGGGTCCAGGTGGCAGTCCCTCGTTGGTGAGGGTCGTGTCGGCCTGCGCCCGCGTCGTTGAATTATTGCTTATGGCAATTATTACCGTCTTTCCAATTATTAATGTATTATATGATCTCTGTACCACTCTGTGACTGACCCTATTCCCTTTGGCCTGACTTGGTTTGGTTTCTTTTGTCAAAACACCCCTGTATTATCATACCTTCCTGTATTTGTGAGATTTGTTTATTTTCTTTTCGGTTTGTTGTCTATTGGCCAGCACAAATTGCTTGTTTTCTTTTGCTTCGTCCGGTGTTGTGGGTTCCGTTCTACTCGGGCTATGTGAATATGCTTCTGTTTCTTTTTTCTTGCTCATATACTGTTCTTTCTGTGGACTTACTCTTCCACACCTGCTGTTTTGGGAATTGTACTACTATCTACTACTACCAACTTGACTTACCCTTTTCATTATCTATTACTCCCAACTATTAAAAAAGTAGGCGTATATTTCGACTATCGTTCAATGCATGCTAGTTACAATCATCTCATCATAGTATTGTTTTTGACCAGCTCTCTCAGCTCAGGTGGTAGACCCGATGGCGCCTGGTATGGATATACCTGAAGCAAAGTGAAAACCCTGATATTATACAACTTCAATATTTTTGGCCATGGTTCTGAATATCTCTAGGGCTCAACCTCAAACTCACCTACAAGCATATGCATATATTCAAAGTACGGGAAATGAGGAATTGGATATTTGTGAAAAATCCAGTATGTATATGGCTCCATCCAACGCCAGACACCAATTGTGCTGCGCAAAGTAAAATTAACACGAAACTGGACTTAGGTCCATTGATATCAACACTGCTCGATGGAATTATCTCCCACACGAACCAAAATCACCTCGAAGGTTCAAGAATGATCAGAATCTAAACGAAGCGATTGAGTTAGCGACAAAATTCATAACACCAGCGGAAAGAGAAAACACATACCGAATCTCATAGCTCCCTGCGCGAGTCATGTACCGTACCCACTTGACAGAGCTATAGTTATTCTTCTCAAAGACCTTGAGATAGCGCACCAGCAAACCAGAAGAGGTAAACATGAGCAAGCTAAACGAAAGACTCAACGGCGGACGACTCCAAGCCTTCTGATGCGTCATAGTTGTAAGCGTTGCCTCAGCATTAAGCACGTACTCCGACTGTCCGGAGAAACGCGCAATCTTCCAAACGATATTGTTCTGCTCCGGCTCATACTTGGCGCGGCCCTGGCTCGTGCGCTCCGTAGTCTTGGCAGTATTAAGCGGCGTGGGGATACGAATAACCACATTTGTAGCGAAGAGCTTGGAGCTGTAATTGGCTTTGATAGCAACACTGTATTCGACCTTTGTGGTACCGATCTCGCGCACAATCGGGTGCACCTTGAAAGGCAAGTTGACGTTCTCTGTGGCGCGGTAGCGCATCAGCTCGAACTCGCCGTCCGGCGGCACGAACGAGATAATGCGGTCTGCATCGAAACGGCCAAGCTTCACACACTGGTGGAACTGGCAGTCTTCCAGCGTGACGGAGCCTGCCGCGGCGCGTGTGGTCTTTGATGTGCTGAGTCCGTTGCCGCCACCGGGGTTATTCATGTTGCTGGAGGTCTCGCCGGTGTCTAGAAGGAGACGGTCGTTCAGGCCGAATTTGCATTCGGGTGTGCCTGTTAGGTACGCGCGCATGACGATCTGGCCGTTTACGTCGGCGCGCAGGACGGTGCCTGTTGCGGACATCAGGAGGTTGACGTCTTCGATTACGTCGACGAAGGCTTCGTTTTTGCGGTATTTTATGTCGGAGCGGCGCCATGAGATGGCGCCTGTTGCTTGTTGGGTGATTCGGGAGGAGTCTGTTGGGTTGTTGGCGATGGCGGATTTGACGCCTTCGGTTGTGATGTACATTTTCAGGGTATCTGGATCGGTGTTCTGGGGGTATCCGAAGTCGAGGATTTCTTTATCATCAATTGTTAGGGTTTGCTTCTAGGTCATTGGGCCTTTTCTATCTCTTACCGTCGAGCAGTTCGTAAATCAGGACGAAATTGTTCTTCACGGCCTCCTCGTCGAGCTTCCCAAAATAGCTCTTGCCCAGCATGACCAGCCGGTAGAGGAACTCAAAGACCAGCGCAGCATTGGCATTGCTCTTGGTCACAGCTACCAAATAGATGTTTTCATGCTTGACATGGCTAAAGGTCGTCGAGCCCAAGGTCAGGATCGGCGAGCGCACCTGGGGATTGGAGATGACTTGAATGCGGAAGATGTCGGCTAGTCGCGGACGACAATCGCTGCGGAAGGCGCGAAAAATGAGGTTTTCGCCCTTCTGGTTAAATATGAGGATCCCCGAGAGCATATTGTTGCGATGAGACGAGTTGCTCCTGGGAATGGAAGTTGGAGAGCTGCGGAAACAGGGGTGGGGGTGGATCGACACCGCCTGAGGTATAAAAGGAGGTCAACTCCAGTGGATGAAACCATCCCACTACATCTATTTTAGGTGCATGCATACTCCTGCTGTCTGTAATCTGCTGATTTCTTATAAATTTAAAAGAAAAGAAAAGAAGGAACTGACAAGAATGGTATCTTCGGCTAAGGCATGTGACCTCTACGTTGTTTTCTAAGACCGACCAAGAAGATGTCAAGGTATTTTGGAAGGATTTGTGTAATCTAAGCATCCGGATTTGGATGAGAAGGATCAGGAAACATTGACGAGACTGTCTTAGACTGGTGGCAAATGTATAGGCTTTGGAATGAAGTTATCAATCCATGGTGGACTATACCGGGAATTGCTTGATATAAATCCTTGTTGTGTTGATATTCTGTCCAATGTACTCCGTATGGCTTGTCAAGGTGGATACCAGAAACTACCGTAGAAGGCTTGCCATGCAGGCAAAGCAAACACTAGCTAAATGTATAAGTACCATATGAACCAATGGGTTGTTCTACTTCTATCAAACATCAAGGTGAAATGAGCATTAAAGCGGAGAGAAGGCAAATCCGCGATATTATTCTTTTGAGAATGCCAACGAGTCTAAAGATTAGAATGCAGTATGGCAGCCAGATATGGACAAAGAAAGAGAGGTATGGTCAAGATGACAATAAAAAATCAGGGTAAAGTAGCCCCTTGGGGAATCAACAGGGATATGTAGGCGAAGCTAACAGAAGAAATATGAAAGAAAGGTATCAGATCACAAAAAGATTAAAAGAAAGCCTCGAACTGAAAAGACGAAGGTATATAAGGGAAGAATCGGTGTCGAGAAAAACGGCCGCGGGATGGATATCATGCAGAGGTCCCATGAAAGGGAACAAATCACAAAGATGTACAATCAGAAAGCAAAAGGGGGAGAGCGGCGCACTCCTGCCCGACAAGAAAACCAATCAAGATCCAGCCCCGATACCAGTACTCGGCCTGGTATTAGGAGCCGAAGGTGCCTCACTGGGGACGATGCCAACCTTGGGATCGGGAATCTGGATATCAAGTGACATATACGCCGTCCGCCTCAAGCTCCAGATATGAACACCATCCTTGGCGCCGACCTCACGGTTCCAAGTCTCCAACCAAGCCTCGACATGCTGTAATTGGCTTTTCGTCGCGGGGGCATTGATATCATCCCATACCCAGCCAGTCAACAAACCCAATGCGCCATCGAACCAATTGCGAAAACTGAACGGGTCAAATGCCTTGACAATGCCATCATTGACGGTAGAAATCACCCGTCGGAACTCCTGCTCCGACAACAACGGATCGAGAATCTCAGGATACAGATTCGAAAACGTCGGCGCCAAATCACCCTTAATCATCCAATCGCGCCGGATCCGAATCACACGCGTTGTCATATGCTCCCTCGACCCGATAGGCACATGGGGATTAATATGCGGAAAACAAGGGTGAGCCGGGCCCCAAGCAAGTTCCTCAGCGACATCGGCGTGCGGCTGACCAGTATGCGACGGGACGGAAGCGATCTGAGACTGAGAGCGGAGGGAAGTTTGTGACTGAGCGTGGCGGGGACGGTCGTTCTGACGAGTTCCGTTCTGTGTGAGGTGAACAGCTTCAGGAGGTCGCAGGTTCTCTGTTTCGCGCGCAGCGCTGCCCGCGAACGCGGCGGCCATTTCTGTGAATTCTTCGCTGCGACGATGTCGTCTAGGCAAGGCAATGCTAGTCCGGCCACTTTCTGTTTCCCCCTGGCTGCGCTCGACGAGTAGGCTGCTCGGGGACGGGGTTAGGCGACTGCGGCGCCGCTCTGGGACGCTGAGGAGGGGATGGGCGTCGCGTGAGTGGCCGAAGCCTAGTGGGAGACTATCGTCTGATTGATGGGGGCGGACAGTTATTGGGGTTATTCGTGGGACGTGGTTGACTGGGTTTGCGAGTCGGACTGCTGGTGGGCGGAGGAGCGACGGCGGGCCTGAGATCGGAACGCACTGTCGCCGCTGGGCGCGAACGAATGACGGAGTTGACTCCACCGGGGCGCGATTGGCTGGAGGCCGGGGTAGGAATTGTTGGCTGCGTGAATAACAATATGCTTCTTCCTCCCTCGAATGAGGTCTGGGGGATTTTAAGGACGCCGTTTTGAGGGGAGAAAGGAGAGGGGAGAGAACTGGAGTGGAGATGGAGACCGGGCCAGGAAAAAAGTGCCCTATGTGGACATACAACAAAAATGAGTGTGAGAAATAAGATTAGAAAAGAATTAGGGGAATAAGAGAAAGGAGATTTGAATTTGTCGACGAAATTCGAGGTGAAATTCGAGAAATCCTTATAAATCCGTGTATATAATAAGAAGCTTGCTTGGCGTATATAATATTGACTCTGGCTAAATGACAAAAAGAATAGAAAAAGAATAGAAAATTGGACCTGAAAAAGAGATGCTACATCTTATATCAAAGTGACAAGAGACTCGAAAGGGATACACATCCAATAATGATCCTAATAAAAAAAATATATGCGAGTCGTTTGCCCCCCCGGTTTCACTGTGATTAATCCACCGTCCCTTGTTTCATCTCGGCTTTTATTGGGTAAATTTGGGTATATAGTATGCACACTCTACACTCTAGCAAACGCTAATCGAGGTACTATTGCTATATTATCAATGACGAACTGTATTTCAATTCAGGCCAAGTCTCGGCAGAGTGCTCGGTAAGACCGTCTTACTTGCTGCGTAGGCATGAATTAAGCAAAAAAAAAAAATATACATTATCAAATAGTAATTATAGACATGGATGCAATAAGTACTTCATAAAGTCGTTGGAAAGACACATCGCCATGGCGTGTAATAACAACACCTAGGATATAGAATATGTATATATATAAAAAAAATGAAACAAATCAAAGGGTATCGAGTAAAATGAACCATGGGCACTACAGCTTTCGATTCGCCGAAGCCTGCATACGACGCATCGCCTGGCGATGTAGATCCGTCATGTTGCCACGCTGCATGCCGTCTGCGATGGCATCTCCCAGCTGAGCAGAGGAGGCGTCGCGCATCTGTTGCACAGAGTTCCATGTAGTGCGCCGGTCAGTGGGGCTGGTTGGGCTGAGTGGTCTGGACTGGAGAGTCAAAGGATCTTGCTTTTGGGTGATTTCCTCGCGGACCGATTGTCGCCACTCTGCCATTCTTGAAGCAGACCGGTTCAACTCGCCGGCGGGAGCTGGTGGGGTATACGTTGGGGATTGGGCAGCCTCGAGGTTGGCAAGGCTTAATGTAGATGGGGACTGCACTGTCTGACGCTGTAGTAGGGCGCGCCGCTTGGAAAGTGGGATGTCGTCCTCGTTGGGTTGGGCTTGTTCATATTCTATGTCCCTTTCTTCGAGGACGGAGAGCGGTGGTGAAATTGGGGAGACGGGGGTCGCCATGTCAGGTAGGGACTGTCGGGATAGGTTGCGTGCGGCCCAGGGATCGAAGCGGTTGGATGTTGAGGACATGCGGTTTCGGACCATATTCTCGCGGATTGCGAGGAGGGGAGGTGGTCCATTCCAGCGTGATGATGGCTCTGCTTCTTTGGGCTCGTTGGCAGTAGTGACTGTCAACATGGGAGTTGATGTGTTGCGCCTCGCCATCATTCCCGGTTCTTGAGTTGGAAGCGGGCCAGACGCTGAGCGTAGCACGTTGACTGAAGCTGTCGAGTTGTTCCGGGTTAAATTTGGATTCGCTTTGGTGAGACCTTGCGCGCCTGTCCGTGTCTTGGACCGGGGAATATCAGGCGAGGGTACCGATGAGATGTAGGCAGGTTGTTGATTGTCCGTATCATCAAATTCAGGCCTGTTCACGATTGGTGGTGGCTGCGCAGTGAGAGGTGTCTGGAGAAGACCGCCTACATCAACAAATGCTGCGGTCTCGTGAACATCCTCTGAGTCTTCTACTTCAGGTTCAGCTTCGAACTCGATTGGCTCAATTTCAGGGGTGTCCGCATCGGCAAGATGCTTGGCCCATTCGTTCGTGCGGTACGAATGGATCACTCGTGATGTTTGTTCGGGGATACATTTGACGTTTGATGCATCCAGTTTCTTGAGCACTTTGATCTGTGGCTCAACCTTGGGCTCGGGCAAAGATGCAGCCGGCTCAGGAATGGACTCGGCTTTGATGGTTTTAGCAGTAGGCGGATCTTCATTACCATCCTCCATCTTTTCTCCTTCTGTATTGTTCAGAGGTGATGGCCCCAATGTAGCTGTGGGCTTGACTTCCTCGGTCTTCATCGAAGCATCTGGAATGTCTGCTTCAACATCTGTTGCGGGAGTTTCCGGCGATTGGGGCTTTTCCGACGCTTCGGAGATGCCTGAATTCTCCAAAGGACTGTCGGCAATGGTGCTCTCGGGAGGAGATACCTGTTGGACAATCTTGCCGACAGCAGCCTCCTCGGTGATCACTTTCTCGGCATCTTTTTGGGCCGTGGTTGTGTCAACATGGAGTCCAGTATCTTGGACAGCTTGTGAACCGGCATTCGACTTGATCTCCGCATATGCGGAGTCCTTCTCCGGAGCTAGCTCAGCGTTAATTTCTCGTTGCACTTTTTCAACACCATCGTCAACCTCAGCATCCGAGATAACACTCGAGCAACCGACGCTCATCTCATGAAGATCATCGACAACCCCCAGTACAGAAGAACTGGCATCATCATGAGTCACCAGGTTCTCCTGAGACTGTGAAGCATTCATCACACCATTGCTGTTCCGCCAAGAGAGCCGGTTCAACATTTCTCTACCAGAGAACCGTTTCGAGCGCGGCGTACCAACCTCCGAACCGATGTCAGCACCGTTCTCAGAGGCATCATCATTGCCCTCGCCAAGGACATGGGTAATAACAGGTGTAGAAGGTCTCGGCGTCTTTCCTTCAGATTGACCCTCATTCTCGGCACCCCTTTCCTGATCTGCTAGCTGATCCTGCTGGGATGAATCCTCCTCTGGCACAGCCTCAAGTTCACGAGTGTTACTTTCACCCGGGTGGTTCTTCTCGCCGTCAGAGGCACTACCCAAGACATCCGGGCTCGGCATTTCCTTGAGCTCAATCTCACCCTCCTTGTCGTTGTCAGAGGAGTCGAACCCATCCGAGCCCCGTGGCGAGTCACCGACAGCAGTCTCCGAAACCGAGACGGTTTTGCTATCGGCAGCCTTTCCGTTCCCGTAAATGAGTTCCCATTCGGCACGCTCTTGGATATTCTTTTCCTCGAGACGGCGACCGACTTCGGCATCCTCTTCTTCGATCTTTCGGGTGTGTTCCCGGCGGGAAGCTTCTTCCCTGGCTCTGCGCTCCTTGATGAGATTCCAAAGTCGGACTTGGGAGATTACCCCCAGAGCCGCAATAATGATATTCGCGGCGAGCTCAACACGAATACCACGTGTCACGGGGTAGGTGTCCGTTCGGAGAGGGAAGACGTTATTGTTCAAACCTGGATTCGTCAGCAACTATGAACAGTTTGAAAACAAGATATTAGACTTACCCCAGATGTATAACCAGAACTCCTTCAGTCCAGCTCTGCTGTAGCAATCGATTCCAAGAACCAAGGCAGTTGCACCGGCGAACGAAGTGCATCCGATCAGGCCGTATGACCGGGTATAGTGACTAAACGATAGGGAGTAGAATCCCACAGCAAAGGCAATGATCATACCGGCCTTGGGGCCACTTTCGGTTAGAAGACCGCCTGATTTCAAAGCAAGGAACCACATGCTCAGACAGAAACCACCGAGAAGACAGCCCAGTCCCTCGCAGATTTCTCGGAAGACGAGCGATAGACCACCGAACACAGCGCCGGTGAAGAAGACGGCGACGAGATAGCCGCCCTGCACGGCGTTGCTTACGGGTGGGCTCATTACATAGATAATGAGGACCTGTATAGAGATTGGTTAGTTTTGTTATTCTTTATTATTTTCCGCAGTATAGATCTTACGGTAACTCCCAATGCGCTAAGGAATCCGGTTGAGAGCAAGATTTGGACCCTTTTCTTTGTTAGCAAAATGTTATTGTCATCGAAGGATCAAAAATTCAATACCATTGTTGGCGGACACCAATGAAAGCCAGGATAGCTCCGAGGGCAATTAGTATAAAACCCCCAACGCCCCATGCCGGCGTGATTACCGGTCTGATTGGCAGGCCACCGGAGTAGGTTGGTTTAGTGGAGTCTGCCGTTTGCTGCTGGGAAGATGGAGTTGTTCCATCGAGCGAGGGCACAGTCGAGGTAGCGGACGCGGCAGAAGTAGTCGTCGTAGCATGGGTTGTAGTGCCGGAGGTTTTAGCTTCGGTAGCCGTTGACGCGTCGGTTACTGTTTTTGATGCATCTGTTTGAGTTGTCGTCGTGGCCTCGCTGGTAGTATTCTCTGTCGTTGTAGGGTCCGTTTCCTTTTCTTGCCTCGCCTTGAGGTTGGCGACTTCCAGATCGCGTCGTCCTAGGTCCGAAGCTGGTGCTGCCAATGACCCCAGTAGGAACAGGGACACTATTAGGGCCAATAGGAAAGACCAACGCATCTTGGCTGGATTTCTAAAGCAAAATGCAATTGATTCTCCGTTGAGAAGCGTGGTTATTGTAAGCCCAGCACGCCTTTCACACACATCCCACAATGTTCACACGTTTGGCGCGTGAAATCAATATAGACCTTGGGGGAGCCCTGAAGGTACACGAATATTAATAATTAATAATAATAAAAAAGAATTAATTGGCCTGGCGTTAGGGAGACATTATAGGGTAGTTAAAGAAAAGAAAAGGAAAAAAGGAACAAACGGAGACCAGCCCTAAACCTCCCTACATATAAACGAAAAAGAGGTGGAAAAGGACTTATTTCACATGAATTTGAGTTTGATTAGTTACAAAAGAGAGAACCCAATATAAACCCAATATGAACCCTAGAAGGAATTTAAGAGGACAATATCATTTTAGCCACGCGATTGTACCTGAGCTATCTACTTTTTTCCCCCACCGATCGAGGAATTGGTCGATCTAACAAATGAACTTGTCTCAATTAGGAACTAGTTAGTTAGTATCATTAGCACAGACCAAAGAGAGAGAGAAGAGATCCTCATGTCTCCATCTTGTGGCTTAATTATCTTAATTTTTTTTTTTTTTTTTTTCTTTCGACGAATATTGCCATTCAACCATGAAACCTGGCTTTTTTGCGGGTTTGATTATTATTATTATTATTATTACGGAGTATTATTATTACTATTATTATTATTTCTTTTTCTAGTTCCTTTACTCGCGAAGCTTTTGAACAACATATGCTTGCAGATCTAATGCAAGTGAGCTGTCATCCCTCGCTTATAGGCAATGATTCACCATTTACTCCGTACATTCAAGTCAACAGTTCGCGGTGGAAAAAATAAATAGCAGACTCTCTCTCTCCACGGGTGGCGCCGCACCTCGGACATCACAGCCCGATCTATCGATTTGGCAAATTTAACGAATATTTCAATATTTGACCTTCAGCAATTTGATCTTTGAGTTTGACCTTTGACCTGACCTGACCAATCTCACCATTGTCCTGCAGATGCCTGCAGCTCTAGACCGTATTAGCCATGTTAGCCATTGTTGACGCCTCGCAAACGCTTCTCCTGCAGCGACGTGGTTAGGCCGCTAATTGACAATGCAAGGAGTGCATCCGAGACAACAGCCATCTTAATTTATTTTCGGTCTGGCTCAATCAATTAGCGGTATTGCAGCTTCTTCGCTGGGATCTGCCCCCCTGGCCGATCTGCCTATCGGTTGCCATTTCCAGTTTATTGTGCGGTGTACTCCGTAAAATTATACAAATGGTACGATTGTACAGTCTTCGGCGGGACAGTCGGATGTGATGGATTGTGACATGATCAGGCTAAGGAAATTATACCCTGTGTTCGTGTTGGCATTCACATGGTAAATGAAAGATTTCAAAATAATAGAGTTACCCTCGTCGTTTGATTTGCACTTCTTCGCTTTTTCGTCCTTGCTTTTTTGTTTGGACTCTTGACTTGAGACGTTGGATTTATAATTCTGGAGCTCATAGCTGTCGGAACCCGTGAATAGAAAGAATCCTGCACAAAGGGGGATTCCGGGGTAGAGCTATAGCTCTGGAACATAAGCTTAGAGCTTCGCCGAAATGACAACGGAGTATCCAATTTTATTTCCAAGAGATATCAATTGCAACCAGAATCCCTGACTCAAGCTATAATAAATGAATGATAATACTAATAGTAATAGTAAAATAGTAATAGCAGCCCAACTTAGTGTCCCTATGCCCCCATATCACATCCGAAAGCGGTACGTGTCAAAATCACGTGGTGTTATCAGCATCACCAACAACAAATCTCAATTAACCAATCCCAACTGTACTTGGTAATCCATAATCCACACATCCTACTTCCAACCATGTCCGCCTTCCTCTCATCTCTGCGCCCAGCCATGCGCATGGCCAGTATCCCCCAGACCGCCCGCGCCTTCAGCTCCTCGCCCGCCCACTCCGTCGCCCGTCTGACCCTCACCGGCCGCCTCGGCGCAGAGCCCGAGCTCCAGGCCACCTCTTCCGGCCAGGAGATCGTCAAGTACACTGTTGCCACATCCCACGGCGGCCGTGAGAACCGTCAGACGACCTGGTGGCGCGTCACGAACTTCGTCCCCGAGGGCGCCCAGCGCGATTTCGTCCTTGGTTTGCAGAAGGGGTAAGTGGATATTCTTGATATTTTGCTAGATTGTGCAAGACACACCACTGCGTGCTTGGAATGCGTCTTTTCTGTCGGTTGTGTTGTTGCTATATGTCGCTTGGATTCGGCAGGTCTGCGCGGGTAGTCCATGCGGATCGAGAACGAGAGCTTGCTTTCGCGCTTGAGAGCTGCATGGTGATCGTGCGGGCCTGTTTGGACATACGCCACGTGGATTTGACGGCGATGCGACGCGCCTTCGGATAGACATTACTCCTTCATGTCATGTTCGTGGTTGAGCGGTAGGGGCTAGGCTATGGGATTGCCCTGCTCCTCAATTGGCCCTGTCCGGCCTTGCACCAATTCAGCAATTTAAGCTTTGGCTTGATGCAGATGAGCTAACCTCATTCCCGCAGAACACTCGTGTTCGTCGAAGGCGACGCCAAAATGTCCCCCTGGGAAGATGCCGACGGCAACGCCCGGTCCACTTTGAACATTGTGCAGCGTATGTCGATCCTCCGTTTTCTCCATTTGTTGCCACTCTCTGGGAACAAAAATAAATATCACCAAGGTTCAATCTAACACCCTTCTAGGCACTCTCGAGGTCCTTAAGCGGCCCAGCAACGGCGGTGACGAGTCTCAGTAGATTTCTTGATCGAGGCTCTGTGTCAATCTAAATTTGTTGCTAGTTTCATTTTGGAGCTGGTGGGGATGAGCGAATCTTCCTTTGCGGAGTGATTATATTGTACGATTATACCCTGAATACACTTCATTCTGTAGTGTGTGAATTCGAGCCTGTGATGGAGCACATACCTAGGCATGTCAAAAGCTCGATTCCTGGGTTCAAAGTATTATCTTTTCTGGATTCAAGCCATGACATATTATTTCTTTTTATATGCACGAAAGCTTACAATGACTTATGCCAGCCCTAGGGCTTACCGTGGACTATACTACTGCTTCGACGACTCCTACCTTCCTGTATGTTATTGGAGGACGGGATTGTTCTTTCGATCTCGTACGTTGAGACATACCGATTAATAATTAGTGTTGGAACATCATCCCAAGCATGCATGTTTGCTATTTGCTAGTTTGCTTGTTTGCTGCAGAATGAGCCTTTGTTCAGATGGTTGCAACAGGGTATATAAACCCCTGGATTTCTAGCTTTAATAGATCATGATTCTTCATCTGCTTTCTCTCACTTAGTAATAATCTATACACCAATTAGCAATCTCCATGTTCCCTCTGGGAGTAATGGCGATATATATATGAAGGTTCTCCGCTAGGTTCTATACTTGTTTACCAACAAACATCTAATGCAGAAAGAGATTCAAAGATATTTATTTTTCATTTTTCATTTTTTCATTTTGCACGAGAGTCACTCGACCACTCAAATTATGTTATGATACTTAGTTATGTAGTACTACTCTGATGTACAGATTCCCATGAACTCAACCCAACGCGAAGGAAAGATTAGAGAACCATATTCAGCCACTGCAATCCCAGATAAAACCCCGAAGAAAGAACAAGCCCACTAGACCTCAACTCTAACCTCGCTCTGCTGGCTAATAACTTGCCGCACATGAATGAAATCCTTATTATTCCCCGGGGGGAGTAGGCCCACGGGGCAAGTCCCGACTATCACGGTGACTAGCCCACGCATTCGTAGAGACTGTTTGCAAGGTAGCGCCGGGGAGGTCAGTGAGCAGAGTCCCATCAATATCCTGACCGGTGTGACGTCTGTTAAAGAGCGACCAGGGCAAGCTATTCCATCGCGACTTCTTGGCCGACCTGCCATCGCTATTGCGGGACAAACTGGAAGAAGTACCCTTTTCCAGATCGTTGTATGTACCATGCGTAGAGACAAAAGTCGCGATTGATTCCTTCTGGCGGGAAAACAGCGATTTGGCACGGGAGCCGATGCTGCCGACGAGGGTGGTTGCTGTTGAGGCGTGCGCGGGGGAAGGGGGCCCGCTGTGGGTATCTGTTGGAGGCTGTATGCTCGGGAAGCAGTAGCTCAGTCCGAGATACCAGAAGACAGTGCGGTAAATGCGTGTTGCATCGCGGCCGAAGCCGAAGAAGATGAAGATCATGAAGCCTGATACGACGGGGATCCAGCGGTCGAAGAAGACGGTGCCGTCAATGGGGATCATATTGATGGTGTTCCATTTCCCGTTGTGGATTCTACTCCAGGAGTAGTTGTGCCAGGGGAGGGAGAGAACTATGTCGTTGTAAACAACGTAGCCTTGGAGTGGGAGGATGCAGACGAGCATTGATAGGGCGAGGAAGAAGAGGCGGAGGAAGCGGGATTTGCTGAGATTGCTGCTGGAGGCGCGGAGGATGTTTGCGAAGTCACTTCGGTACTTGTGTACGCGGATGATGACCAGGCCTGTGATGTTTAGTTAATGGGTGATTGGTTGTATGCGATATGCTTTTGGAGTGTACTTACAGCAATAGTATGCTGCGATGAGACAGATAATCGGTGGCCAGATCCATGCAAAGACGAGACTAACCCAGCTTTCGTCAAAGCTGTTCACACATCCTGAGATGGCAAATAGCAAGTATCGACTCTTCTGCCAGACGATATGTGTAATCATTGCGATGAATGGAACAGCAATGCAGAACATAATCTCCATGAATTGATTGCGCCAACGTTGACCTTTGCTCGGGACTAATGTGGCCCGGTCTGTGTCCAGTACAATTGCAAGACTTCGAAAGATACATGCCAGGCTTCCTGGAATGCCCACATAGCTGGCAGCCATAAACTTGACCTCGATGTCGCAGAGACCAGATCCGTCCCACCACGTTGTCACGTCGTCCGTGGGCCATATGAGAGAATTGATGATGTTGAACAAGTTGAGGAGAATTGACCAGAATATCAGACTGGTAGCAGGGAAATTGCGGTTCTTTCCATGCAGAATCAGTGGTGGAATAGCCAGAGCAATGGAGAAAGAAGATAGAACTGGCAGAACCACGGCCTGCGGGTGTTTTCGGTTAAGTTCCATGACAGCAGTGGATGTAAAACAGAGATTCACAGGAAAATGCTGATAACCTCAGCCTCTACTTCTTCTGTGAACTGATCAAGAAAACGAAGAGATAGAATGAAAGAAAGAAAGATGGGATGGTTCCCCATCCTCTCTCGACGAAGGATGTATATCCCGTCAGGGGAGACGATTGAGGAACGATGTCTTATTGAGATCCGAATAACGAGAGTCAGGAGGTTAATTGACAGCTCAAGACATTATGCCTTGAGAAAATTGGTGTACTATTCACGGAGAATGTATGGGCTGCAGAGACATAACCCGCAGCTGGGGTACCAGGCCTTGACATATTTTACGACAGGCAGAGAAACCTATCCATTAGATTAGCATTGAATTAGACTAAAGAACTTACAATTGAGAGATGAAAGAAGTTGAAAGAAGTTGAATAAAGAAACACGAGATGCATCGACTGTTGTGTTGCGGTTGAGCGAATAGTGCGAGGCGACACTAATCCGAATTTGGGTGTCAATAGACCCGAGGCGGGGGGGACTTTATTCATTTTTGACCCGGCTGATATTTTGGTTGCCGATCTGGGAAATTCAGCTGGAGCATGATTCATGACTTATTGAGATGTGTCTCGTCTATTCAGATGATCCAGACGAGATTCCTGAGGTGTGAGGAAGTTGATGTATCGAGAGATGATGGGTGCATACGCAGCCACACCTCAACCCGACGCGCCAGGGGAGCCTCCCTTAGGTTCATTCCCAAATGATCTACGATTTACTCCGTACACAGACTGTTCTTGGCGTCCTAACTTTATAATGGCTCATCCTTTGCACTTTAATAAACACAACCGTATGCATGCTATTCAGTGGGCTTTGTTGTTTTGATAGCACAGACAAAGAGGATTATAGAAGAAGTGAAAAGAAGTGAAAAGAAGTGAAAAGAAGTGAAAAGAAGTAAAGGAGAGAGAAAACCTGGAGAATGTGGAAACATTTAGCATTTGTTACTACATAACTAATTAATCTAGACTGTTTATATTCAGATTCACTAGATGGGAGAGAGAGTTGAAGCACCCAGAGAGGACACAATACTACAATAATAACATGGTGTTTGTGTTGAACATTATCCCAAGCTTGCATGTTTGCCATTTGCTTGTTTGCTACAGAATGAGCCTTTGTTCGGATGGAACCCCTGCATTTCTAGCCTTAATAGTACATTAATTATTCTTCTTCTGCTTTCTCCCCTATACTGTGGTACTATCCACTACAACAGCTTGCAGAGTCTATCCACTTATGCATTCAGCTTCTGGTCACTTGAATCTAAGAACCCCCCTTCTTCCAACCAAGTTCACTTGTTTCTCCTCGGTTTCTCGACATCCATGCCTCGTTCCCATGCACATCACCCCAACATCAACCAGAGTCATCAAATGATAATCTCATCAGGAGCACTTTCCGGTAAGTTTGTCAACACTTTTCAGGCCACTGGAGACCTTGTCACCAAGTTTTGCAATGTCAGCCTCCTTCATCTCACGACGGAGCTTAGCTGCCTTGGAAGCCTTTGTCGCGCCAGCCAAAAACCCGGCGTCAAAGACAATGTTCATGATGTCCAATGCGGCGTTATTGGGATTTTTCACAATATCGGCGACACCGGTGCCGATATCTGCGGCTGTTCCGGCAATGCTGAGCACAAGGCCAACGTCAGCCAATCCCTCAATTGTGCCTAACACCTCCCCAGCAATGGGGACCATGAAGAGGATGGCAGTGAGGAAGCCGCCGATGATCTCTGTTTCTTTGAGCTTCTTTTCTTCCGCGCTGAGTTTCTCGGCAATCTTCTCAACCGCGCTCATCTCCTGGACGGCAGACACAATCATCAAGATAGGCAGTGAGATGGAGTCAATGAGATCCATACCGTCCCCAACCCAGGTGTCCGTGGCCATTTGAAATAGTGCGGTGGAGAGTTGCGGTTTCAAGGACCCGGCCCTGTCAAGACCCTTCTTGGCCGTGTCCTTGGGGTTCGACACTTCAGACGCATCGTAGCCCTTTGGCAGTGGGATATTGTAGTCGTAGCCGGTCTTCCAACAATCATCGTCACTCTTGACGGATGGTCCACAGGTTTTCTGACGAGTGTATTGCCCGAATTGAATATGGGACTGATTGATCCCAGTGTTCGTATAGAGGTCAGCCCAGAATTTGGTGGCCTTACTATCATCCAGAGACCAGTGCACACTCTCGGGATGATCTCGATCCTTTCGAAAACGCTTTGAGTAGTCTGGTGGACATGGCTCAGTCTCTGACTTCCGCTTATAAACTAGCTTTGGGTGGCCAAATCCGTGACTCTGTTGACAGGCAAGGGAATCACAACTCGTGTAGCAAGCACTGTCTGACCAGCAAAGGTCACAGTTGTAGGTATTCTTATTCGCATGACACTGGTCACAGCAAATGGTGTCTTCGTCCACCTTGCAGGTGAAATACTTGTTGCCGTTCTGGTAGACGAAGTCATGGACGGAGGCACCTGCGTTCTCTGCAACGGTGTCGGCGTAAATCTTGAATTTCGCATCGTATCCATCATTCATAAGATCGGTGTAGTTTTTCATGGCAGCACTAAGCGAGTCCGAAAGAGTCTGCAAAGTATACTGCGTGACACAATGCTCAGGGATCGTGCTGCTGGCATTGCCCAAGGCCTCGATGCTATGGAAGGTTTCTGTACAGGCGGCAAGCTTAGGAACAGGAGGCTCATCCCAAGAGTCATCGTAATTGTTGTCATCGTCGGTAAATTTATTTAAATCGACGGCCCATTCGACCGTTCCACCGAAGTTGAAGTCCTTGTAGAAACTTGTGCGGCTTTTCATAGTGTCACCATCCATGAAGGAAGCCCATGTATTGTCCCAAACAATGATATTGGAATCAGATCCCGCATCATAGTAGACTTTTGTCTGGTTTCCAATGGCAAGGATTTCGTTAATCTCGGCATTTGCAATAATACCTGCAGTCTTCGTGCATCTGCCTTCTTTGGCATTTGAGACCGAGTTGGTTCCGGTGTAATGGCAGTTGGGACCCGTGCAAGATTCATCGGTCATACCGAAAGAACGTCCGTAAGTTGGAACTCCCACAAACACCTTGTTTGAATCCACTCCGGCTTTCGTGACTATACAGAAAAATCAGCAACCAATGAAATTCAGAGGCTTGGGAAAGGAATAACGTACGCATCGCTAGCGAGTATTTTGTCTCAGTCAAGTTCACTGTGCATATCGAATTAGCATCCTTTATCGTGATCTACAGCGCAAGAGGAAGATGTACCTTGGCTGCGGAGACAATCGCCATGGGGGCAGCCTTCCTGAGTCCATTGTTTGCCGTAGTCCCATTGGCCTAAAGCCCAAAATTGTCGTTAGCAAATAGACACTCGATGAAATAATTTCCAGGGCACTTGCCGTGCAGATCATAGGTCATATAAACAATGTAGTCCAAAGACTTTGCCATCTCATCGATGAGGAACGACTTCAAATACCAGTAAGATGCCGGGGCGGCAATTGAGACAGTCTTATCGAATGGGAAATTGAGCTTCATCTTCTTGATGAAGTTGAGGTAAGTGGTACCATCACTAGCGAGACCTTTCGGGATGCCGGGGAGGTCAGTGGCCTAAATCGGAAGCGTAAGCACATTATTATTACAACGACGAACAAGAAACCGATGAACTTACTCCAGGATATTCCCAGTCAAAGTCGATGCCATTAAGGCCATTCTTTTTGACAAAATTGTTAATATTGTCGATAAATTTGCCCGAGTTCGCCGGGTCCATGGCTTTTCGAAGCACATCATAAGTTGCAGGGCTTGTGGAATAGCCCCAGCCACCAAAAAGAGAGAATCTTATTAACATTCGGCAAACCAATGAAATCCTTCCACTGATTATAAGTGTCGTTGATTTTGATATCAAAGTCTTCGGTGATTTCCGCAAATGCCCAGTGAATATGAGTGTACTCGTTGACACCAACGTCGGCGACACGAAGATTCAGACAGGGACGGTCGTAGTTCCAGGTCTCGTAGTAGCCAACCTTCATGAACGTTTCAGGTGTATACCTACTCTTAGTGATATTTGTGCCACAGTTGGAGATGCATCCATTCTTGTACTTCGGTGCGGTTCCGGGATTTCCTGTCGGGCCTGTGATATTTGTGCAGTATTCGGGAGTAATGCCGCACTGGCCCCAAATATCGCAACAGGAGTTGAGTGGACATGGATTGAGATCAGCCAGAGCTGTTCCATTGGTTGGCTTTTTTGTTCCAGCCACAATAGGACCACATTGTGCATTGGACACTGGCGCTGGCATTGGGGGGTCACCCTTGCTCAGGCAGATCAGGCTCTTGAGTTGAAGGTTACCACAGCCAAACCAGCCCCACGTCGTCTTGTCATTGAAATCGCTGATGTCTGATGCCTTGAGTCCGTTAGAAGCCGCAATAGAGTCACACACATCGTGTGCCTGCACCGTGTAAGTGTGGCAGGAACCATCTTTATTAGGCTTTGGCCGGATATCCGGGAGGCTTCCGGCAGAACAGCATACAGACTGACCAGCCGCCAGTGTAGAGCACAAGGTCTTGGCGGAATTGTATTTGGTGAAGTCATTTGGGGAAATTCCACATTTCTTGGCCAGAGAAGAACAAGTGTCTCCCCCTATGACGTTTATCGTTCGGCAATCACTGCGTTTGGAGATGTGTTCACCTCCAACCGTGCTGTTACTGTTAAGGACACGGCCCATTGCCTTCTCCAGAACAGGAACACCGTCGATTTTGGTGTTCACGCCGTCGGTGCTGGCACATTGTCCTTTACTCCAGGAGTGGACAGACTTTTGCACAGAGGTCAAGTCTCCGGTGGTATCAACTGCCAGACCGATAGTGTAGTCGGCGTTTGAAACGTCCCGACAGCGTTGCATGACCATGCTCTTCGCATGTTGGCCCCTTGGTATTTGCTCATAGAAGCGCTGGAATAAAGATGAGGTGCTCTTGGGATTGTCAATGGCAGATCCAACATACACTCCAACAGCCACCCCATTATAGTAGCCAAAAACACTGGTAGTGTCACAATGGGACGTATTGCCGAGATGATTCTGAACTCGCTCAACGATGGTTTGGAGGACATTAACGGAGACAGAGCCGGGATCTGAATCCGTAATCAGATCTAATGAGATCTTCTGTTCTTCGCCCGATATGCATGTAGAATGGATGTCTCTGTTGTGGAACCGTTTATGAGAAATGGCATGATGGCCACGTGCAGAGTTCTGGGCGCCTGAGGGAGCACCCGATGTGATAGTGTTGCTGGTCATATTGTTTGAGGTACAGGCAAATAGCTTGGTCACTCTATCTTCTTCATCAAGGCCCGGGTGAAGAGAAAAGTCCAACAGCATAGGCTCTTTACAATATTGCAGACGGTTGACCGATGTGTAGACGGTCCAGTCTCCTGACACACTATCACAAGGAGCTGGACAAGCGTGTAGAGCAGATTGATAGGCATTGGCCATGGAGGCAAGGGACATCATTGCCAGGCCAATGGCCGATGCGCCTTTCGGTAGGCGCATCTTGCGAACTTGAAAAAGAAAACCCCCCAAGGGTGGTCTTTGTAAAACAAAAAGGAAAGGTCCAATGAGAGGAAGGAGAAGAGCTAACAAATTGTAAAGAATAATATAAAAGAGACAGACATCCAAGAAAAAGGTGCAACGATGTATATGCCTCCCGGAGAGAACAGAGTCTGATGGCGAGATCTCGGGTGTTGAGAAATTGTCCATATATGTATGTATAGATGAAGCAAGCTCCTCCTGTTCAGTTTTGTCCCCAAATTGTTCTCCGTACAAATTACAGTACTCCGTACACTAACCTGTCCTACATTTGCCCTTGATACAACCCCACATCCGCGTGCTGGAGCATCACAAGCTCCATCCAGGGGCCAAAAACTAGGACTCCTGACCATATACGGTATACATCCCTAGTCAACCGGAAGTAAACCTGAAGCGGCAGCAGATATGAGTCAACAGAATATAGTGTATTGATATTATATTGCACTTAGACACATGAACAAACCTTGCCCAATCTTAAAGGTTCCATTTTTCCAATTAGGGCACTTGGCGATTCCTGTTTGTTCACCTTGTTTGGTGATGATGGTGTAGGTCATAATTTCCCTGAGAGACTCCTGCATATTCAGCCCCAAATCCTTCAGGAGGCCCCGAATGGCCCCCCATTGGGAATCCTCCGACGGTCCTCCGATAGTCCTCCGATGGGCGTTAAGCAACGTTAGATATCCGCGGCTCGGTTCGGATCGTTGTTATTGGACCCGCTATTGGTGCCTTTGTTCCTTTGTGACCCTAGCCAAGGCTATGCCAATGTTTTCCAGGGGCTAAGCAATCGTAGCGAAAGCTTGGAGGATCCACCCAAAAGTTCACTACTACTATCCATAGCAATGCTGCAGTTCCAGTACTAAGATGTCTAGTAAATATCTAGTAAATACTAGTAAAAGGAAATACGGCACTAGCCCCTTAGTTCTTCTCGTGTTTAACATGCTCTATCGTGAATGGACCCTAGTGGTAATGTGGTAAATATCGTGTATGGCTTTATATGTTTGGGGCCAATACAAGCAGACTATCCGTCCTATTGGAAGTTCTTATAAAGGAAATCATTAGAGCTGTTTCATTGCCATGATGGCCGGACTTATTCCTTGAAATAGAGATAGGGAATAACTCCATAGCTTTCTGAGGTTGCTCTATTTTGTCGCTTCTACAAGGCTCACTCAGTCAGGGTTTCTTCCAAAAGCCTTACTGCGGTTCATTCCTTGAATTTTCGTTTTCTTTCGTCGCTTTTTGGTCGCTAAGATGAAGAACTTTGCACTTCAGTTGTTCTTCCTTTGGGGGGCCGTTCTAGGACCCGTCATTGCATACGGACCACGAGCTGTTGCCGAAGAGTGAGTACATGCATGAAATACATGATGATGCCTCTTGGCTTATTGTGCGTCTCGAAGCTAAAATACATTACTCATTAGGATGTCGTACTGGTACGCCTATGTGTTGGAAGGGAAAGCCTTGGAATCAAGCGTGGGCTATTCCCCGATTGTTGCACTCGGATGTGCCGACAGACAGGCTGGGGGCAAGCGATGCTCGCTTAAACAGTTCTTGGATTACATCTATGCACCACAAGTGGACCACAATGGGAATCCCAAGCACGCCGCAACACCAGATGGTCCAAACCCCAACCCCCAGAGGACTTTGAATGGGAAAATGCCGACCTGTCCAAAATCTTTGCTCGGATCAACAATGCCGGCTATAGAGATGGCACTCGGGGGTATAAATTGGTACGCGGGGTGACAGATTTCTGGTCAGCGCGCAGAATGGTCACTCGGCCCATTGCGGATCTTTCGGCTCTCGTCGACCAGTTTCATGATCAGACTATGGTCACGAAGCTCCTCGCCAAGGCCAGAGAAGCAAACAAGGCGGCGTATATGATGCGCCTTATGGACTATGAAAAATACCGCATCTCCAAAGGCTCGCTGGCATCGGTACTTGGCGAAGGCAAAACGGTTAAGACGAAACGTTTGGACACTGGAATTAGAGGGTACACTTTTGACGCCCTCGATGCTCAGGCAACGTTAAACGCAAACGAGGGTCTTACCCAAGGCGAGCTTGAGGAGGCTGCTATCAAAGTTCGAGATCTCCCGTCCAATAGGAACCACTGGGTTGCGCTTAAGGCTGGCCAAGTTGCTCTTGCGTCCGGTCACTGTGAGATCCCAGCAGGAGCGGACATTACGCTTAGGTGATTTTGGATTTTGGATGTGTACATAGAAGCTTCACATGTGTATACTACGTGCTCTAACTATATGATATCAATGTGGTATTATGCATCTATTGCATGTATATTTATTCGGAGCCTTCAATGAATCCATTTCTTCCACTCTTATGTACTCGTACTCGTACTAACTAGTTAACTAACTAGTTACATGGTAGTTATAACATATGTGATATGTAATTTAATGGTAAATTTCAGAAGCCAATTACGCTCGAAGTGGGGGGGTTCAAGGGTTTTAGCAGCTCCATTTTCGGGCTAAGCCTCAGGGATCAAATCCATCAAATCCTATGTACTTTACAATTGTATTCGTATTAATACTAGTACGCGGTCTGCTAAAGTTGTTTTCTTTAGTATTTTTGTAACTTTGAAAAGATAACTAACTGGTGATCTCTTACCTCATTCAATTGACTCTTATCTACAATATAGGGCTCTTCCCGCTCACTCCTTTCTCATCTACTTTCTATTCGCTCTGTTTCATCACACCAAACTGGCTACCAGAAGAAAAGAAATTGTATTTCAACATGCCTCAGGTGGATAACATTACCGCTCTCGAACTATGTGATGCTGCTACGAACGGTTCCGTGGACCGGGTTGAGTCCCTGTTAGCCTCGGGTGTCGATCCAAATGTAGGATTTGATGAATTGGCCTCTGCCCTCTCTGAAGTGGCAGACGACTGGGCTGGTGCTGAGAAAAGCACATGTCCTCCAATACTTTTCTTCGATCACACTGAGGCACCTGCTCTTCGTCGGGCTGCGCAAGATGGAAATGCCAAAGCTGTCAAGAATCGCGGCCGAGCAACACAAATCATGACAACTTTGCTCCAGCACGGCGCAGACCCTTATGCAATGTTTCGTCAGCCTATCCAAATCCATCATGGCCAACCTTTGTATCCCGGTGACACCGAGGATAAGGACTTTAGCGATGAAGAGACCGATCTTATGATGGTGACTA
This sequence comes from Penicillium verrucosum, assembly GCF_028828655.1. Lineage (NCBI taxonomy): Eukaryota > Fungi > Ascomycota > Eurotiomycetes > Eurotiales > Aspergillaceae > Penicillium > Penicillium verrucosum. Next base: position 2,623,427 of record NW_026643212.1, read on the forward strand.
TGAACCACACTGAGATCCTTCGAAAGGCTCTTGAATTGGAAGAATTACGACAACAAGGAAGGTCAGAGCCTGAGTATGGTGATTCTGATTATGAGTCCGATTGCGAATACGACATGGCTCTCGCGTATCAACCGCAGTATCCGCGCAAGTACGGTGTATGCAGCACTCTTCACTCGCTACTCGAGCTCGGCAAACCAGTTCGACCCGTGCTCGACTTTCTAGGCGATAAGCTTGACTTGGAACGACGGGACCCTCAGGGACGGACGCTATTTCTGGCCGCCTGTCGGAGCCCCATCGGCTTAGATGCATCCATCGACGGAGACTTCCACGCCCTCTCTCAGGATAGCACTTATCATGGCCTCCGTGAAAACCCCTATCCGCAACCCAACAACCCTTGGAGACAGTCTGAAACTGAAGGTTACACTCTGGTCCTCCCTGGCCCCACTCTCCTCGAGTTCTTTATATCCCATGGAGCAAATCTTCTTGCCGTCGATAACTACGGTAGAAACGCCCTTCATCAGCTCTTCATATCCTTCCACCGTGAAGCCAAGGTACAACCTCCGATCATTGAAGCCGGACTCAAGTATTTGGTCGCAAACTGCCCCAGTCTAGTGAATCAGCCCGACTATGCCGGTTTTTATCCACTGCATTTTGCAATAAGACGAATGGGCGTATATATGAAAGCTGAAGATACTCTCATCCCGACTGCTATTTATAGATTGGAGACTGCCGTCGACGACCTCCTTGTCGGGGGTGCGGACCCGCTTGTTCGCGATAGCCGCGGTAACACAGTTCTCCATTACCTTGCAGCCTGCAAACTTGGCGAAAATGATAAGATTGGAATGGGCAACGAACAAAGACGTCTCCTTCGGGTATTCCTCTCCCGCGGGGTTGATCCGAAGGTGCGAAACCAAGACGGCAATTCAGCGCTGGAGCTCTTTTTCAGGACAGGTCCCGTCCCAATGATGAAGGAGGCGGCTTGCTATGATGCTGTTGGGGAAGAAATTATTGGCGCTTTTGAGCAGGCGGGCTGTGATCTAATGGAGACCACTCCGGATGGACAGACGCTGTTGCATTTGGTCGCTGCGCTGGTTTCCGTTCGGGCGTTTCCATGGTTTAAAATCCTTCAGGGTAAGGGGCTTGATCCCATGGCTCGAGACAAGGAAGGGAATACCCCAATCGACATCGCAATGGGGAATGAAAAATTAGCAAAGCACTTTCGAAAAGAACAAGCGGAGATATAAACTTGTGCACTTGAAACAGGAAAACAAAAAGTGCTCGCCTCTTTCAAGAAAGGAATAAACCGACAATAGGGGATAAGGGAAGGAGGAAGAGAGAAAGAGAAGAGAAAGAGAAAGAGAGATGGAGAGAGAAAGAGAGAAGATGAACTTATGTACTCCCGAATAGGCAGGGCGGCGTTGGCCTTGGCCGCGAATATCGTTGTCCCTTCTTTACACGCGCTGCCACGCCTTTGTATGACAAGATAGGCCTTGGGGGAAATAGCGTCCTTGTGTTTATTTTTATTGTTTCCTAGAGGCCGAAAGTCCCACACCAAAACTACTTGACCACCTTGGAAGGTACCTGTACGACACAGACGGAAGTTGGAAGCTGTTGAGATAACGTACAAAAGCAGTTTGGATGATGTCGAAAACCTCCTACAAGGAGAAATCTACGCAAGGACGTATTTTACTAAAGCAGAAAATCACATTGCCAGACATCGGTGCATTAGAAGACTGAAAATATTCTCGATTCATAAATCTTTACATCACGAAGTCTCTGTAGTGTTCGTCGTTTGAATCAAAATCCGACGATAGCTCGTGAGAGGGTGGTAGCCATTATCGGTCACTTCCAAGATCAAGTGTAGCAACCAACAGCCAGAGGCAGTAAGAGCCTCTCCAGCACAGCTCTCACTAGCTACAGGAAGCTGCACCTGTGCTTTCCTGCCACCATTAGCCAAGGTGACATTGAACCCAGGTGCTTGACCCGCCACATTCCAGTTAGTTGACCCGGGCTCGCGATACTGGAACCATTTGAAGCTCAAAGCATCGCCATCGGGATCCAATGTGGCTGCAGCATCAAACGTAAGGCTTGACCCGGCCGCTGCGTTTATTCTCAAGGGAGCAAGCTCCGCAGTGCCATTTACCGAAATCACCGGGTGGTGGTTTGCTTTGCTGATATTTGCCGGGAGAGACCACTGCATACGGGCGGCGAAATCATTCTGGAAGGCATTTCTCCACCGCCAGACCGTTGCACGGTTGGAAATGTAAGTTGCATTGTTTTCACCGACGACGTGGTCGGCGGCATCGCTGTAGTGGTTGAAATTTAGAATAGTCGACGGGTTGACTTTTGAGTATCGGCCACCCCAGGATCCATAGTCTGGTTGCTCGGAGACACCGAGACCATTTTGAATGAGATAAAGGAAGCTCGGGGTATCTCCTTCCATGATGTACTCGTAGCTCGGGTAGGCAGCCTTGCCGAATGTTCCGATTTGAATATTCTCGCGCAGCCACTTATGCGTGACTTTGGAGTTATCAGGGCCGCCCTTGTCCTCGCCGTAGTAGTCTTCTCCAGAGATTGCATTCCATGCTGCAAGACCATACTGGTTCCAGCCGTGGGTGGAGGAGATGTAAAATATATCTGGAAATTGCTGACGGATCCAGGCACCTGTGTCATCCTGGTCCGAGATTGCGTAGACACGAATACGAGACCGTAAGTCAGCGGCTTCGGTCACGGAGTAGCTATCGTGAATCTTATATAGCACTTGGGCGAGGACGTTGGTTCCGCCCCAAGCGAGGACCCACAAGGGGTGGTCGGATTCCTCTTGAAGACGCTCGAGGAGCAGCTTTCCTCCATCGCTAAGAGTGATGTTCTTCCCAACTGCAGTCATACCATAGGTCTTGAAGTTCTCATTGTCAGCTCTCAGTGCGAGATACTATTTGACTAGATCCAAACTTACGGCAGGGCCAGATCGCACGAGGCTGCGCATGTGCCCTCCTGATGGATATGGTGAATCTGAGGGCGCATGTCGGTTCAGATTATCCGTGATGTTCGCATAGGCATCAATCACAGATAACATATCCTCCGGATGGACCTCATTTTGCAATCAAGTTGAGGTGACGGCGACAATGCCCTCCGTGTGGAATTGGTTGGAGTAAAGGAGGTATCGGGTCAATGACTCGGCATCGTCGGGCTCATTAGAGATATCGGAGAGAATGAATACTCGTGGTTTGTTGGGGATTGGCAAGAAAGAGCTTGTATTTACGGCTGTGGCGATTGTTTGGACTACCAATGTCCACACCAACAGGAATTTAGTCAATGAGGCCATAGTTCAGTTTGATTTCTGATACTATTTTCCTATACTTTTACCTCTACCTTTATAATCCCTACAAAAACTCCCGGATATCTTCTACGGAGAAATGCCGGTTGTTTCCCCATCTTCTGCACTCCGCATTTTGTGGGGTAGTGCTAAACCCTACTCTATCTGGTCATGTCTCTCCGAATAGGAATTCCTTGTCTCAAATAGGAACTTTGAACCACCGAGATCCTGGGTCCGAGTGTTACAAGCCGACCTACGAGTTCCTAATAACTGATCTTTTAGGCAACCCTACCTAGAGCCTCCTAAGTTTCCGAAGTAGTACTATTATACCGCATAACCCTACTTAAGTATCATTTTAAACTAATATGGAAGGTTTAGACGTTATAGCCATTCTATATCGGTATTTGGCAATTAGAAACGAGTTATTAGGCTACCGTTTGTCTAGCTCAAGGGAAGTATACCACACTGATTCAATGTCTCTAGGCAAATGACAAAGCGAAACAAGCTACCTAGGTAGGATCTGTAGGATCTGTTCTCTCTCGCATCTTGGTGAATTTTACTTAGGCACCTAGGCACCTAGGCATGTATGTATGCTACTAAAGTCAGTCATGCTTCTCCTAGTATACAACCACAAAATATAGAATCTAAGTGAAAAAGTGCTAAATATGAGCCAATTATTATCGCTAAACCCTACATAGTTATTCTAGTTAATATCATATAGTAAAGTGTGGTGTATACATACATCTAGTAAGTACCGTGAACAATTACCAGTTTGGGCTCATTGCATCACGATCTTGGCATGTTACCCCATACTCTCTCTCTTCAGGGATAACACAATCCTTTCCCAACCTTCAAAATCAACATGCCTGATTCGCCCATTCGCCCATTGAACACACGTCGCGCTCGCACCTTCGAAGAGAGTCCGCGACGGAACTCCATCCTCTCCGACTCCCTCTCAGAGGCCCGCAACTCCATCCGCTCATCGACCGACGACTTATTTCTACCTCGTGTAGCAAAAGGTCATGATGCAATGCCAGATGAAGAATCGAATTGGCAATCTGCACCCCTCGGACTAGCCCTGCTGCCCGCAATTGCGGGCATTTTCTTCCATGAAGGTAGCTCCTTCGTCACCGACGTCACATTACTAGTCTTGGCCGCTATATTTCTCAATTGGTCTGTCCGGTTGCCTTGGTATGTCTCCTCTACGATTCCTCTTCTAATCCCTCAAAATAAAGTACTAATATTAATTAACTATATAAAAGGGACTGGTACCGCTCAGCCCAAGCCATCCGACGAGAAGAAAGTGGATTCCCCGCGCATGACGATCCCCAATTCGAGCTCGACCACGACCACGACGACCACAAACCCCAACACAAAGAAGCGGCAACCGCCATATCCGAGCTCCAAATCCACGAAATCGCCGCTCTAGCCGCGTGCTTCATATTCCCTATAGTCGGCACATGGCTCCTGCACGCCATCCGATCCAGCCTCTCCCGACCCTCCGAGGGCCTAGTATCAAACTACAACCTAACAATCTTCCTCCTAGCCTCCGAAGTCCGTCCAGTCGCCCACCTCCTAAGGCTAATCCAAAAACGAACCCTACACCTCCAACACATCGTATCATCTTCAACAGACCCAATCATCCCCCCAACAACCCTACAAGACCTAACAAAGCGCCTCGAAGAGCTCGAAGCCCACGTCGCAGAGACAGCAACCGCCCGTCTCGAAACCCAACTAACAGAAAAAGATACCGATACCCACCCCCTCTCTCCAAAAGAACAAGAACAAGAACAAGAACAAAAACAAAAACAAAAACAGCCTGAGACATCCCCATCCCTCGTCGCCAGCGCAGCCCTCGAAACCCGAAAAGCTATCCAGCCCGATATCGAAGCCCTTAACCGCGCCGTCCGGCGCTACGAGAAACGATCCGCCCTCTTCTCACTGCAGACTGATCAGCGCTTCGTGCGTCTCGAGACGCAGGCCGGCGACGCGATTGCCCTGGCTGCTGCTGCGAAGCGGTCGGCGGAATCCCGGCGTCCGAATTATGCGCTCGTCCTGCTGGACTGGGCTTGCGCGTGCGTTGTTGTCCCTGCTCAGATTGTGCTGTCGCTTGGTTGTTTGCCTGGGCGCGCGGTCGCGGGGTGTTGGGATGCTGCGATGCGTATGCTTCCGGGGCGGAAAGTTGCGTCGCAGCAGAGATCCAAGTTCAAGTCTGGGTCGAAGGGGATGGCTGGACCTGGACCTGGACCTGGACCTGACAGGGCGGGATCTTCGGGTGTGTATCGGCAGGGTGGTGGGTTGGCACCGCAGCGACGGTCTGGGGTGAGGAATGGGGATGGGGTGTAATGATGATATGCTTGGAGTTTCTTTTTTTTTTTTTTTTTGATTTATTGTTGACTGAAGATATTTAGTGCGCAATGGACATTGGGAAATGGACGAAGGATCGGTCCACGGATATATTGGCGTTGATTTATGGGCTTAGCACTTTTGGAGCATGATCTATCATATACTGTAGGATGGGAATATCGACTTCAGTTCAAAGATAAGGGTGCTCAACCTGTGTCATTAACCTTTTTATAGGCGAGAGAAAGGTGAAGATATAGCATTTGTACAGCATTATACATATCAAGACAACGTGGTGTAATGGAACACTTCAAAAGTCAAGTCTATAGGAGTGAAAACATCCGGACAAATCAAGACCGACCCCCAGATGGGCCTCGATCATCCACTCCAACCATCTTCAAGAATGGTTCAATGATTGATCGCCTCCGCTCTTCAGATATACGACGCTCTTTCTCCTTGGGCGGCAGCGGAGCCGAGGCAGAAATAAGCACGAGTGAAAAGATAGATGCTAGAGCAGTCTCAACTAATTGCCGGCGTGCTATCGAATCGTTCTGACTGGTGGGCTCAGGGCTGGCGCTAGCGGATGTGCTCGTGGAGCGGTTCTTGCGGCGGAAACTGCCGCTGTTTATAAAGGCAGTAGCCGAAGCTGGTGTAGGAGATTGAGCTTCACCCTGGCTTGCAGTTCCAGCCTGCTTATCTGCCGGTTCTTTGGCGACAATGTGCTTTCCTTGCTTGGATAATGGGAGCAACGGTGTACCAGACGATACTGGAGCCACTTCATTGGCGATGCGGGCGAGCATAAAAGTGACAAACGTAAATGATACGCTGTGCGCTGGTGAGTAGGCCAGATGCTCAAGCACCCAGGCCTGGGTTTCTTCCCAGTTTCGAGGAGGGGATTTGCTTTTCTCACGTGCGGTTATCTGCTCCTCCATATATTGCCATACTTTCGCAGTGACGATACCATCTTGGAGCGCGTTGAGGAAAGTGAGGAGGGTTTCAGCTAGGACCTCCAATCGATGAAGAGAGGATAACTCAGGAGCAAATACTGAGGTGAGGGACTTGTTCGTATCGAGGGCTTCACGCACGGAACTTTGCAGCGAAGCACGCGCCTCCTGGTCCTTTAGAGTCCATGTATCAGGCTGAAAGGGCCATGCTCCCCCGGAGAGATCTGTTGTCCATGGGGCTTTATGCTCCTCAGATTCACCATTTGTCATGCTCCACTCTGCGACCGCGCGCTCTGTCAGCTCGGAAACCGCCTCAGTCAGTCGGAAAAGCTCGCGGGGTGCTGACAAGCGGATTCCCGTGGAACTATCTGTCCTGGATGGGTGAGGGGTGTCGGATTCGGCCAAACTTCGAGCGCCCGCTTCTGGCATGCGAGTCAACTCGTCGATACTGCAACCGAAGCAGGTGGGTAGCCAGCGGCCATGAACAGAGATAAAGTGGTCGCGACCCCCATCGACATGAAGGACCATGATGTCTTCGAGTTTTACCTTTCCAATATTAAGCAATCGGACATGTTCGATGCTGCGAACGTAAGCTGTGACATCAACATTCGCTACTTCTCCAGGGAGCAGAGTGTGGGTCCCAGACGAAGTAATCACCGCTTGGTCAGTGTCATGGGCAACGTCCGCAGACTTGGACACGTGCATAACAAGCCATGAGGGTGGTTGTGCAATGGTCTTCTCGTCAACGTTAGGTCGCTCTGCAAATGAAAAAGTGGCTGCGGTGCCGCTGGTGTTGGCAATAGTTAGGGACCGATGAGCTGGCACATCGAAGGCAATGTCGCCGAAATCGACCGTGTCGGGATCTTTGTCTGTGTGCTCCTGGTCACCATGTTTATCCACCACAATAGTGAGATCCGGCCGAGCTTCGTTCTCGGCCTTGTCCAATTCACGGGCCACTTCTTGATGAACTTTTGTTTTGAGTTCGCGATTGACCGCATCAAAGCTCAAGGTGAATACAGCATCCAGAGGCTTGTGGTCCGACGAAAGAATGCCTTGGTGTGACAGATAATGGTCCAAGCGAATTGGATCATGGGAAGAGTCGAACGATGCAAGTGTGCCTGCATCGTCATCAGCGGCATGATCCTCGTCTGATATGTATTCCTCGCTGGCTACACCATCTGCGTCAGGGTCATATTCAAATAAGACGTTATCATCGGCAACAGCCTTGTCTATCCCGCCTGCCTTCAGCTCCTCATCCCTCTTTCGGGCCTCCTCCGCTTCCTGGTCGAGCTTCTCATGTCTCAGTTTGTCATGGTGACTGCGGAACAGAATCCGGTCACACCAGCTAGGACCCCGTTGCTTCTCGCTCGAATCAAACATGGCCACACTCCCGACATCGTATTTATACGTCGGCAAGAAAGTGATGTCACCTTCCCGCCAACCCTTGTGGAAAGCTGCTCCTTTTCTCTGCTGGAGTCCGAGTTGATCATGCGGGAGGAGTGAGGAAATTGTTGTCTGAAGAGAGGCAGGGTCATTATGAGGATCAATCTCCTCGTCAGTGACAGGTTCAGTGACAGATCCAACGACAGGCTCCGTCTCCTCTTCTTCGGGGGAGAAGAAGAAGGTGACTCATCATCAGAATCGGCCTTAGGGTTCCCAGAATGGCTTGACGAATGCTTTCTTTGGCGCTCTTTATCGTACTCATTGGCAGTATGCCGAGAAAGGACCTGGCGCACGTCGTCACTGGGGATATCGTCGAGGCGGTAGTTAAGGTCACCAAACCAAAAGGTGAAATCTTCATCTCCGATTGCTTCGCCCGAACCACCCGATGATTCCCCCTCGGACCAAACCGCGTCAAATCTAGCACGCTGGACAATCTGAGAAGAGTCCCAGTTGCGCCGCTCCAAGCTGCCTTTGTCGGACCCTGCCGCGAGATGACAGTTGATAAAGACCAAACGGGTCGTTTCGCCCAGGACAAGGCGCGTTGCCACGGCACCCTTGTTTCCCATGTATCCCATCAGCCCCGTGCCGATAGAGGTACTACTGATAGAAGAAATACTCTCTCCAATGGCGGGAGACGCATATATCATGAGCAACAAGCCGACCAGCTGGATTTCAGAGACTAGCTGATATCCTTCCGGTAGCGCCTTTTGGACTGCTTCCTTCCACCGCTTGGATGGCGCCAGATCGACATACGGCCGGAGCGCTTCCGTTGGGGAAGAGATATCGACGACTTCTTGCAAACCCAAGACGTACAGGTCTATCTCTTCAGGGCTGTAGTGAAACGTTCCTTTTTTGTCGCCGTCCGATTTCTGCTGGTCATGCTTGCTGTGTGATTCGAATTCTGGCTCTCGTCCGTAGTTTGTCCCAGAGAACTTCGGGCAGACCCCGTCTCCTTTAACAAACCACTTTCCAACGTCTCTATCGGTGCCGGAGATGCCGGCTACATTCCACGTGCCGACCTTGACTCGGATAGATCGCCGGCGCGTGTACTCGTCCTTTCTTGCTCGGACCGCACGCGAAAGTGACAAAACGTCGAGTCCTGGGTTCTTACTCTCTTCCGCTTGTTCCGACTCATGGCTCTTGTGCCCTGACCCGGACGACGATGGAGATTTAGTGCTCATGGTGTATGAATTATATGATGGAATCAGAAAATAAGGAAGATTCTTCACCTCACTTGGTTATTGTTCGAGGTTCGGTGGGGTAGGGATATGTAGTGTGGTGTATATTGTGTGCGCTTGGGCGGTTCTTAATTCCGACAAGGGAAAGATAGGTTGTGAGGGTTGTTGCAGTAGAAAAATTAGGGGATAATGATTATCATAGGATAAATAGACAGAATTGAGAGAATCAGTTGTATAATGCACAATGGCTTGCTTGGTCAATTCATCAGAGAGGTTCATCCCACCAAGGTTGAGAAAGGTCGCATCGTCATCACGTAGGATATAGGGAACAGGCAATATATTTGAGACCAATCTGAAAGCAGTCAAATATATGCCAGTATCTGAATGTTCTGCTTGAGGTTCAAAAGAAAAGAGGATTGAGAGTAGGGAGTAGAAAGTAGAAAGTAGAAAGTAGAGAGAAGCTGGATAAGCGCGAAGGCGGAGCTGGAGCTGGCAATGACGATATGCCCCAGCTCCTTCCTTCTTTCACAATTTCCCAAGAGCTCCCCCACAGAAAAACATGACTTCACGCAAACCTCGGAGACAGAATAATCACAATCCTGTCAACCTCACTGATTATGAATCGGACGCTCCATACTATTCCGACATGCAGCAACAACCTGCACCCCCGCCCCGCTCGAACGAGGAGCTCAACCTCTCCGTTATCCGTCGGCACAAGCCCTCAGTGACCTCCATTCTCTCACTCGCCCCCTACGCAGTAGTCTACATCTTCAGCCCCACCACAAAGCAATGGGAAAAGAACGGAGTTGAAGGGACCCTGTTCGTGTGCCAGGAAACACAGGGTGACCTAGGCGAAGAGCGCTACACTGCCTTCGTGCTAAACCGCCGCGGGTTGAATAACTTCGATCTTCCCCTCACCGACGGCGAGAATGTCGAAATTACAGAGGAATATGTGATTCTCAAAACCGAAGAAAGCGGCGAAAGCGAAGCTGGACAAAATGGAATCGCCGACCCTTTGCACCCGCAGAATGTGCCCAACAACCAGAGCGGTACAAACAACGTGCGCATCTACGGACTCTGGATCTACTCAGAGCCGCCACCAAACTCCACCGCGGAGAGTCGCACCATAAATGCCCAGATGATCCTTGAGTGCGCCACCCACGCGGGGGAGAGCATGAAGCTAGCTCGCGAGCGCCTTGAGGCTATGCGCCAGGTCAGCTTGCATGTCGCAGCAGAGGCGGCTTCTACAAAGGCTGCCCCCATCGAGGAAATACAAGCTAGCGTGCCTATGGGACGTCAAATCTCTCTGAAGGATCTGTTTGGTCAGCAGCGCGCCCAGGATGACGCTTGGAGTGTGCGCGCACACCATCTAGCCCCCGAGCAGCAGCACCCGCAGCCATACCCGCAGCAGCCTAACTATCAACACATGATGCCTCATCAGATGCCTTCTCCCACTCCCCCGCCGCAGCCGCAATCCGATGTGTTAGGAGATCTATTCCGGAGGGCAGGACTAGCTCAGCAAGGCAATGGGCAGGGGCACTAGGGGAGTGCTGAATGGTTCCTTTGGACTTAAATCATTTGTACATGGCGTCTATCTTTATTATTTATTCCGGCATATTTGAATAGCTTCGGGCTTTTTGTTACTCGGATGGGAATGGGCGTAACGTCTCTTGGGATACCCGTTACAATCTGCGCCAATGGCGAAATTCATTGTCTTTATGCAGTTCCTGTCTATTTCTATCCATTGTAAAAGCCATAGCCTCTCTCTCAGGCCGCAATCTGCCCAATCATCCCCGCAACCTTTCGCGCCATCACATCACTGTGCCCTACATACTGTCAGCAATGCTATCATAGTGAAAGTCGATAAGCCACTTACTTAAACAAAAGGCATGGGGCAAACCCTCTTCACAAACAACCATAGTTGGCCCAGCCTGTCCTCCCTGCCGCCCACGCACCGCAACAATCTCATCCCTCGTCTGATCAGCTACCCAGTGATCATTACGACCAAAATAGAAAAACAGCTTGGCGATAGGCTCACGCGCCGACGCAGCGCCCCAAACATCATCACTCCATTTGTCCGAAGTGATAGTCCGCATTTCATCGGCAGCCATATGTCTAACCACCAGGCGAAGAAATAATTAGATAAACTCAAAGCCACGACCAAAAAGGAACATCACACATACAAAGCTTGCCGGACTCCACCCGGACTCTTCAAAAAAGCACACGTAGCATCCAAAGCATGAACGGGGGGATCACCCATGACAAGCCGGACGACAGATCGAAGAAGCGATGCTGGGAGCAGGCATGTAAGTAGTCGAGCGAAGAAACTAACCACCACAGCAAGACGGGGAATGATCGAAAGTAGAGTCTGCACACCCGGGGCGGGATTAGCCACGAAACCAAAGAAGAACAGCATCTGGTTAGAAGAGTAGGGTTTGTACCGTCAATTTCTGTCCTGAGGGCGACGCGGCGATATCCTTGACGGTTGGGAATAGCATTGCTCCGCCGACGATATCGAAGGTGCTTTCGGGGCTTGCTTCGCGGTGTCGTCTTAGGATTTCCATGGCGATGTATGCGCCCACAGAGTGTCCGATTAGGATGACTTTTTGTCTGCTTCCAGCATCCGCAGTACGTTTGCCGTTACCATTCGCTTCATCGCCCATCAAGGTAGCGAGCTTTCCCTGAACAAAGCATATCTGATCTTCCAGGTCGAGATCGATAGCATTGTTCGGTGAGGGTGAGGGCTGAGGTTCGTCAATTTCAAAGCCGCTGAGTGAACAGCCGTAAATTTGAAATGATGGTAGGCGTGTTAGAGGTTCCTCTTTTGGCTCATCTAGATGCTTTGCGAGTAGAGAGAGGAACGGGTGGTAGTAGCCGATCAGACCCGGATTGCCGGAAATGAAAAAGATTGTTGTCTTCTGGTCTGATGGAGAACCTGTGATGGTAAGAAAGGTGTTCGGGGTAATTTCAGATGCCATTTTTTGTTTGGCCTGCACCATTGGATCTGCTGTAGGGCTCTCTCATGTAGATTTCATCGAAGGTATAACTAGATGGCTACGAAGTTGTTGAGTGGTCTGGATTTGGTTAGTGGTTGTCCAGCTGAAGATAAAGACATTTGAAGGAATATAATTACACGAATTTTACCCCTTTTTAATGTATTTTTGGCGTATATGATTACCCTGGAGTGGTTGAATGAATTGCCTGGGATTGATAGGGAGGTGAAGTCAGATTTGGCTGGTGGACCCAAGCACACCCACCCGTGATAACCGCTCGTTCATCCAAAAAAATACATGATTATAAAGAAAACCAAAAGAAAAGAAAGAAAAGAATCACATAGATAGATAACCGGAATCTATAGGTATTTTGATAGGTGGCAGGGCAGATACTGTGCAGGCCGTACCTACGGCACAGGTGAAGAACACCATGAAGATAGCAGGATATATTGTAACGACTCCATCCGCGGATGCAGAGCTCCTCCACTAGTCGGTATCTAAACCCGACCAGGAAAATAAAAAGAATAGACACCGCAAGGCTAGATCCAATGCATTGCCCAGACGCCATGCCATGTACATCAACATTCAACTTGACGCTAGTTCAGGCCAGAGATGACAAAACCTCATAAAACCAAGAGGCAAACAGGCAAGGAATATCCTTGAAAAAGAAACGGAACAAGAAGAAAGGGCATCGCCCAAAGAACAGCAAGAGATGAAATATGGGAAATCAATCCCGCAACCAAGTCTGCTATCTAGGTCATGGAAAAAGCACACTTAAATCAAGAAAAACGCCTGGCTTATGAGATATATTCATCCACTCTCGTTACCCTGACTGTCGTCACGATTCTCCTTTTGGTAACTCTCGCTCGTCACCTCTGTGCGTGTTGTGTTGGTTTCTGAAATAGATGGTTTGGCCGTTGATCCAATGTTGATGGCGATTCTTTTGGGCGCTGCGCTGGTGACCCTATTTAATACACCCGGTGGGGCATTCTTGTCTGCCAGTGAGCCGGGAGACTGGCTCTTTTTCCGATTCATGATAAAGGCGCCAGAATTGCCGCTAGTTGAACTTCTTCGTTTGGGTCCCGCGGTAAGCTTGCTAAGCTCGTCATCGTCTTCCTCCTCGCGGCGACGTTTCTCTGCGAGTCGCTCCGGGGGTTCTGGGTGGGTGATGATGCAGGAACCTCGGTGGAAGTATCCGTTGGACTGGCCACCGGCTGTTGCTCTGCCCCTTCGGGTTTGGTATCCATAATGTCCTCGTCGTCGTCATCTGGGTAGTCAACCAATGGTTTGACAACCGCAGACGCGGACTCGCTTGAAGGTTCATCCGTGGTGACCACAGGGTCTTGTGTCCACTTTATCTTATTGGTCAGTGGTTTGCTTAAACATTCTCAATCCAGAAGGTACCTACCTCATCTTCCTCGTCGGATGCGTTGAAATATTCCTCTTCCGCAGGGTCCATCTCTCTTGCACCCTGCCAGCGCTGGCCACTGAGGGGAATTCTCCGCGGAGCATTGCTGTCATCCTGACTAAATAGTGTCGCGTCGGCCTCGGCTCCGTATCCCTGCATCTGGTCATATCGAAGAATCAGACTCTGGAAAGTATCAACATAAATGATGTTCTCGAGCTTCTCGCGATATTTTTCGACCACATGAAGGATAAAAGGCTTGATGTTTTCCCGCTTGATAAACTCAAAAAGTTCAAGACAGGCCGAGTTGAGCAGGTTGTCGCGAGGCATTGTCTCGTAGACGATGTCGAGAATCAACTCAAAAGTGTTATTGTGTGTCATGAGAGCTTGGTAGAAGGTATCTTGAAGGCTAATCAAGGTGCGGAAGAATTTGAGGGCGACTGTCTTCGGCATTAGCTATGGCTTCTGGGTCAAAAAAAGGGCTACACACTGACCGAGTTTGAGGTGTTTCTGGGGTACCCGCAGAAGCTGTGCAACGCGAGGCGCGAGAGATTCACTTTGAATAGAGTTACGAGTGCGGAAGAGATGCTGGCGGACGAAGAAGGTGAGGATATCAACAAGATGCGAGTAGAGGGTGACCTCTTGGAATGTCAAATCATTAACTAGACGTATAGTTAGCAAAGTCTTGACCAAAAAGAAAAAGTTCACGCCACTTACGGGCTGTGCGGTTTGCAAGCTGTTTAAGCGGTTGGAAAAGCCGTTTTGAGGACTCATCAAAATGTTGCTGGACAAATGCGTCAGAGAGAAGGTTGTTGGTGCGAACTTTGAAGTAATCGGGTCCAGCCCGACCAAGCGGGTCCTGCATAGGAATCTGAGGATCAAGGAGAACCTTGATAGCATCAGCAAGTTGGTTTTTGACGCCGAGATCGGTCTCCACATGAAGAAGGTCGATCAAGGTGTCGGTGAGTGGTGTCTTTTTCTCGTTGACAGCCTTGAGCATATAACCTCTCATCATGACTGGATCGTGATCCAACAGAACCACTAAGATATCAATGCCAGTCGTGCGCATAGCTGGATTCAAGTGCTTAACGGCAAACGCTATCACGGCAAACAAGCCATGGCTAATAAAATTGGCGAATAATTGGGCCCGCGACGGCGCCTGCAAGTTCTTCGCGATGCCAGCACACTGGTGAAGAAACTGCACGGCGTCATCCTTGCGTCTCTGGTCCGGATTTCTCGGGTCGAAAACTTGAAAGAGGTCTCGGAGGAAGGGCCCATTTGCTTGGATGTGATTCACAATCTCCATTTGATTGAAGAATATGAGAGAATTGAGCACCGAAAAGGTCGGGTCATCCAAAATCCGAGCCAGCACCACATCTTTTAGATATTGCAGCCTCCATGTACTCCGAATCTTGCGGCGAATGATCGGGTCCTTAATTGGGACGACTTCCTTATATCGCGATTTGTCCGCGAGGTATTGTCGGTGGTTTGCTTTATGTGTGGGGAATTCAGGGTCATCTATTTTCGTCAGTATCAATTGCACTGGGCTCTGGATTAGGGTGAAGCCGGGTAGAGCGTACATTCCAGAGCCCCGACCACTCCGAGGATAACATGATCGGCGACGACGGTTTCGATGATGGTGTTGTCATTGAGCAAAATGAGAGATTTCATGATGTTACACAAACGATGTAAATCGATCAAGCTCTCCAGATCCTCAGCCATTGACACTAGCGGTACCAATTTGGCGATGTACTCGTCGCGAATGATGTATTTAGATAGCGCATCTCGGCCGCCCTGTGTCATGCTCGCCGATCGTACAATCTGTTCAATTTCGGGGAGGTTTCCGAGTTCGGGGGCCGGTAATACGATGGACTGGTAGCTATCGAGGTCGTCGGACAAGGCGTCATCTAGGAAAACAATCAGAGCTGCCAGCTTCCAAATACGCGGCAAAGCTTACCAGCTGAAGTGAGACTCAGGAGGTGTTGTTGGACGGCATTAACAAAGTCCCTTTGATGGGGTTAGTCCATGCGCGCAAAGATTTTTTGTTGATTCCTCACCAAATGACCGCACAACCTTCCGCCTCTTGGAAACTCAGCGCCATATCCGTGCCATTCTGCTCCGTCCAAACAATCAATGTCTCTGGATCGCGCGATACGGTTAGTAAAAAAGAACATTAAACAATGATGAGACGAGGATGGCGGGATAGGTACCCTGTTGTTTCTGGTAGCCATCATCCTTGGTGATCCGCGTTTCAAGTAGGACGCGATTGGGTAGGTCTTCGGATTCGACAAATATGCGAGGCTCCTCCTAGTTCAAAGCTATCAGTTACTGATGATGATGGTGATGCGCTCGGGATTGCGCGCGATGAAACATCGCACAACCCCCAGTGCGCGCACAACACGCGACAACTCACTCCTAAGATCTGACCGGTGCAGAAGCCTGTTCCTCGGTCAAACCAATCATTATCTTTTAGTTCATAAACCTTCACTCGTCTGCGACCGTCGGGCGGCTGTACTTCCAGCGCCATGGTCCGGCAGGAACAGGGAAAGGCGTCTCGTCACTCCGGGCCTGATAAAAGTGCACCGGCGCGAGAGGAGAGCCAAAGGGCGGTGGGTGGGGGGGAAGGTATGAACTTTAAAGAAGGTTATCGGAAGATTGTGTAGGGGTTTGTTTAGAAGTGGTTTTGAAAGGGACGCAAAGAGGGAATGGAGGTGGAGATCCCAATGATGAAAGAGTCTGCGGAGGGGATGACGATCGGAAACAGTCCTGGTAGGTCCACCTGACGGCCTCGGCAGGTACTTGGGGGGTTTTCTAGACTAGTTATTTATTTCCCCTTAAAAAGTCCTCGGGAGTTTAACAAGAAGCTTCTTCAAAAGATATATATGAAGAGAATACGATTCCAAATGGCCAAAATGATCCCTATGATCCCTGTTTATCCTAATTTCATCTCTATTCATCTCTACCTAAGGTACCTCAGGTATAGAAGAATATAACTAGGCACCCGGAACTACCTATGTAGGTACATATGTACCTAGTATATTGTGTACACAAGACAAGAAATATGCTATATTACTAGGAATGCAGCTTATGCTCAAACTTAGACTACTTTGTCTTCATCCTTCTGGTGTTCTTCCGTGATCGGCAGAGTTGGGGAATTCATTCTTCCAATGTTCTCTCTCAGGGGTTTCGGAATGGCATCAGTCAATTTATGTTGTATGTCATGAAGTATTTATAACAAGCTGAGTCTGACTCGTGTACAACATAAATCCTGTAATATAATTTAAGATTCATCTATAAATCTATAAATATTCTCTGCAAGGTCAACATCAACGCATGGATCTCCACATAATTTACAAGCTACGGAGGGGTACATAGGAAGTACTTCCAGTTAAGTTGACACTTAGCCTCTCTTATGAAGTACCTATCAAGTATCAACCACCTTACTTCAAGCTGCTGACATAAAAGACCAGATGGACGGCCCTGTCCGAAGCACAGACCCTCACCGCCCCCACTTTCTCATTGTTGATTGGCTATGTTTAACAGCGTGGAAAGTTCTTATCGATTATGGCCCGATTAGGAAAGGTTCCAGACGCTTTTTCTTCTTGGTCGTTCGGGGTATTTTGAGATTTTTGCTTCTTCTTCAGATTCATCGCCAAACGATACATCGATACGCGAGCGACTTAAGGAGTTTTGCGCTCGTTTCATTTTCATAAAGCTCCCTTTTTATTGCCATATTGCTATATTGCTTGATTCTGCAACTGGTTTGCCACCTGCATAATTCAAACACAACCCCACTTTCTGAGCTTGCATCAGTTCACCATGTCTGAGTCGAAGGATCAAATCACCGTCCAGGCATCTGGTGTAGACCATGATATCTCTACGTCTTCACTGGCTAAGGATTCTCAGATTGGTGCACAGCGTTCGAGTTCCCAGGCGGAAGCCTCCGAGCACCCTGTGCAACCTGCGGACCTTGTCGACCAGAAGAAAGGGTTCTTTGGCTATTTCAAGACCAAAGAATTCTATATCACCCTGGTTCTAGGGTAAGTAGCACCTTGAAAGGCTACAAGTCAAACCTAAACCCCTAACCCAATTACTCGCAGTCAAATCCTCGCTATTGCCAATACCTCGACGGGTACCTTCACGACTCTACTCGGCGGGGAACAGTGGGCAATTCCTGCGTTCCAAACCTTCCTAAACTATGTTCTACTCAACGTCATTTTCACTCCTTATACGATGTACCGTTATGGTCTCAAGGGCTGGCTCCGACTGGTATACCGTGACGGCTGGAAATGTATGTCAACAATTTCCTCTCCCGCATATTGGACATAGAACTCCGGCTAACCGCCGCAGACATCATCCTTGCTTTCTGTGACGTACAGGGCAACTACTTTATTGTTCTAGCATACAAGTATACAACCATGCTAAGCGCGCAACTGATTAACTTCTGGGCCATCGTCGTGGTCGTCGTCATCTCGTTCCTTTTCTTGCGCGTGCGCTACCACATCACCCAGATAGCAGGCATTGTCATCTGTATCGGCGGCATGGGCGTCCTCATCGCCTCGGACCACATCACCGGCACAAACGGTGGAGAAATCTCACAAGGAAACCAGCTGAAGGGTGACCTGTTCGCGCTGCTAGGCGCATCCTTCTACGGTCTCACCAACACGGGAGAGGAGTACTTCGTCAGCACTCGGCCTGTGTACGAGGTCCTCGGTCAGATGTCATTCTTCGGAATGATAATCAACGGCGTGCAGGCCGGTATCTTTGACCGGACCTCCTTCCACGAGGCGCACTGGAACGGAAAAGTCGGCGGATATCTCACCGGTTACACGCTGTGTCTGACTCTGTTCTACTGTCTCGCTCCGCTGTTGTTCCGTCTTTCGTCGGCGGCTTTCTTCAACGTCTCCATGCTCACCATGAACTTCTGGGGTGTGATCATTGGCGTCAAGGTCTTCCATTATCATATCCACTGGATGTACCCAATTGCCTTTGTTCTGATCATCGTCGGTCAGCTCATCTACTTCCTTGCCCAGAAGGTCTTGAGTGAAGCTCGTAAGCCCTGGCTTGGGACTAACCAGGAGCGTGGTGTTGTTGGTCTTTTCACTGCGAAGAAGAAGATCGTGCATACTATCCCTGCTGATGTGGAATATCATGACCAAACCGCCGAGCACATCCCCGGGCACACTACCACAGTGAACAACAGCTCTGTCTGATTGTTCGCCTAATGAATGTTCTCATTGCTTTCTTCTTCTTTTTGTGTATGTCTTTTGAGGATTATAAATGTGACCACACATGTAAGAGGATCTTTTGGATTTTATTTCGTGTGCTGCGTTATATCCCCACCAAGTCCGTGCTGGCGCTACTGCTGAGAAGTACCCGGGTGGTTTCGATGCTGGACTGGGAAAGAAAAAGACGATTTTGTTTGCAGGCTTTCAATTAATGCTTAATTATTTTCAGACAATTGCTACTTCTATTTTGAGATTAAACTACCAATCTTCATCTCGAGAATATCAATACACAGTTGGTCGCCTATTCTAAACATCTAGGTATCTCGTCAGCGTACTCTAGAAGCAACCTTGAAACTCCTGGCACCAGGATTGAACTGGAATGGAAGGTAATCTTAAATCAGTGTAGGCGCGTAGCATATCTCGCCAAACCAGCCCAATATGAATAAGGATACCACATTGGAAGATAAGTAGCCCTAAATAGAATGACAACGTTATACCTAGGTATATAAGCCCAGTATCCGCTCAAAATATAACCTTGGAAGTAAACCGACTCCAGTAACCCTACATCGACTGCATTATAGTCAAATCCCACTCACCTAAAAGGAAAGGCGAAAGAAAAGAAAAAGGGGGAAAAAACAATTATAAGAATATCCAAATCCAAGAAACATCCGTTTTGAGCCTCTGTTCGCCTCCCCATCTCCATATGGAGATATATAGTAAAAACAGGCATCCAAAATTAAATAAAAAGTCACAATGTGCAAGTTTCCCGTACCACCACCCCCAAAAGATGAAAAGAAGATAAAAGACCTGTGCATCCGACATGAAAAACACCGAGAAAAATGAGACAGCCCATACATAGCCCACGAGCATCACAGATAAAGCGCCATATTTCCGACCATATTCGCACGGGCACCGGAATAGCCAAAAAAAAATGAACAAAAAAGAGAACAAAAATAACACTGCTGAACCCGAGACTTAACGGAGGAAGGTGAAGAAGGCATCATATGATCCAGACAGATCGATCCAACACCAATTTGGAAGATATATTTCCAACTCCCAGTAAACCCTGTCCTGTTTTTCCTCCGCCTAGTATAGTAAGCCAGCTCAACCCCAAGTCCCAAAATGCAACAAGCGCCAACTTGGAGTAATGCCATAAAAAAAACCAGAAATCCGGGGTTGAGGTGTTTTATCCCCAAACGGAAGCTTGCACGCCGAGGCCGCTCTTGGAGCTCCAGACGCCACTGCCGTTGCTCCAACCGAGGCCAACGCCGCCAGCCTGGTCCTTAGCGCCAGGAGCACCAGCTGCAGAGGTCACAGGTGGGGTAGGTCCGGCAGAGGAGGTGCGCTCAGTGACGGGGCCAGCACTGGGGTCAGCGGGAGTGAAGCCGAGCCCGAGCGGGGAAGGAAGAGGGGTGATGGAGCGCTTGTTCAAGGCCGGGTTGACAGGAGACGCGGAGGTCTGACCAGGGGCAGGCCGGGAACCGATAGGACCAACGGAGCCGATAGGACCAGCAACGGGCTTGGAAGGAGCCTGGCGGGATGAGGGCGAGTCACCTCCGGGCGACGAGGTCGAGGTTACGGGCTGCTCGGCGCCAAAGCCGGCGTTGATAGCGGAGCTAGGCGAGGAGGTGCTGTTGGCGCGCGAGGGAGACTGCAGGCCGGTGGCATCGGCGCTAGTGGTGCTTGCCTGGGTCAGGCCAAATGGGTCCACGCCTCGCGGGGAGGATCCACGGACACCGGACGATGGGGTGCCACCGCCGGCTTGGCTATCTGGGCGTGGGTTATCATCGGAAAAGGCACCGGGCGGGAAGAAGGCCGGGCTTTCGTTGCCGTACAGGGCGCGGTGCTGGCGGGCGAGGAGTTCGCGACGGCTGTCCTCGCTCACGGCAGCAGGGCTGGTGGAACGGTCGGATTTGGATGCAGACATCTCGGCGAGGAGGCCTTGAAAGGAAGAAGAAAAGTATTAAAACCCCGTGTTCAAAGAAAAACGAAGAAGCCAAACCAAATATATTACACAGGCCGACGGATACATAGATGCGAGGAAGTGAAAAGAAAATGAAAAAAGCCGACGGGGGAATATAACGAGGCTCAAAAAGAAGAAGACAGACGCTACCACGTACTTCGGTTGTACTGTTGCTCCTGGTGATAGTTGCGGAGTTCCCTCTCACGCTGTGCTGCCATCCGACGCTTCGCCTGCATCATCTGTTCCACCTCGTTGGGACGACCCTGGTACCGCTGGGAGGCATAGAAACCCTGGGCATTTCCAGACGGGGGCATGCGGTTGCCATCGAACTCGCTGATCGAATGGTGTCGCTGAGGGCCACCACCCATACGAGGGTCTGTCAAGAGACAAGTCAGAAACGCGTTCTGGGTGCCATCCGTGCCCGCAACATACCGTAGTCGGGGTAGGGTCGGCCCATCATCATGGGCATCGAATCCCGCCGAGGAGCATTCCACAGCTTCCCGCTCTTGACGAGATTGTCGATCGCGCGATCGACCTCTGGAAAAAAAAAAGAAAGAGAGATCAGCACTCGTTCCAAAAGGTTTCCAACAAAAAGTATGCCCATGTCATCTCCACAACCGCCTCGCTTCAAAACCACCAACTTTTCCTCCGGGCATTACGCGATTCGGTTTTCGGAGAAGCAATTGTAGAGATCCATGCAGAAGTGTGTCCGTACCGTCAAATTGGGAGGAAAAGGCCGGGGTATCATCGCGCTGGGATACCGAACTCGATCCTGTTTTTCAATGTTAGTTTTTGCTCCGGATGCTCGGCTTTTGATCCCATACCTGACCGGGAGGGAGGCGCCGGCTGCTCCCAAGAGACCTGGCGCGCAGCGGGTGCTTGCCAGCCCTGAGGTTCGTAAAACGAAGACATTGTCGAGATCGAAAGGACCGAAAGTGCGACAGTTCAGGGGGGGAGGAAGATGATCCGGTCAGAGGCGATCTGTCGAGAAAAAAAATGTGAGCGTCGATCCACAACACACGTTTTTTTGAACAGTTCTCCAGATCTTCTTTTCAACACATTGAAAAAAAAGTATCGAAAATTGAGAATCACAAAAAAAATATCCAAGTCTCGGTAAAACCCGAGGGTATGTTTTCCGTGGTCTTTAATATTATTCAATAGGGTATATGGGGTATAGAATAGTTTTTCCAATTGGAAGAAACAGTATAATCAAGACACTTACGGGAAAAAGGCCTCCGAGTATTTCTTTCTACCACGAGTCAACGAGGCAGAGAAAGTCCAAAGATTGGAAGGATGAAGAGAAGAAAAGGAGAGAGAGGGTCCTATGGGGGGGATGTGGGTGTGTATTACCTGATGGAGAGAGGAGGGGGGCTTTTTCATAAATTGTAATGTAAAAGAGTAAAATAGTACAGAAGAGTATACA
This sequence comes from Penicillium verrucosum, assembly GCF_028828655.1. Taxonomy (NCBI): domain Eukaryota; kingdom Fungi; phylum Ascomycota; class Eurotiomycetes; order Eurotiales; family Aspergillaceae; genus Penicillium; species Penicillium verrucosum. The sequence continues at coordinate 2,645,663 of NW_026643212.1, forward strand.
ACATACGAAAAAAAAAAAAAAGGAGATTCATTTTCTTTTCTTTTTTCTTTTTTCCTTTTTAAAGTAGGACAACACATATTATTGGTATTATTAAAATACTTAACCTAACTTTGTCTCTATTAGTCGTGTCTTGGTGTTTATATTGTATGGACTATATACCTAAGTCTCTGATTCTACTAACATCTACAACATAAAATCAACCTATTTGTCATTCAATGCTTTCGTTTAATATCAATTCTCTCTCTCTTTTTTTTTTCTGTACTTCGAAGATCCCAAGTACGCGGTAATTCCCGGCAACCCAAGGGCTTCTATTCGTCACTGATGGGGCCGGTCACCGGAGATTGGACGGGGACACGGGGGCGTATGTCGAAGGGTCGAGCTTCCCTCGTGTCTGATAGTTACGATTACTTATTATTCAAACTATTACTGTCTCTATACTTCGTACCACTTTTATACTTGATGCTACTGGTATACGGAGTGTATTATACTTTTACATCTAACGTTCAAATCTTGGAAACTGGGTTCAAAACAGCGGACAATTGACATTGTGTTGCCCTTATAACATACTATGTTGTATACCCTAGTACTTCTGCATGCTCGATTTCCAGTACAATATTCAAACATTCCCGGTTTTTAATATCTGAATTCTGAGATCTCCTTCACAATATAATCCGATGATTCTAAACAAGGGATTCCCTGAAGTTAACGTATGACGATGCCAACCTGGGAAACTGCAAAGGCTCTGCACTATGCAGTCAGCTTGCCAAGAAGCTGTCTATGGACGCCATCGGGGGCTGCAAGGTAAGTGAATACTCTAGTCGGATCTGGAATGTGATCTGCAGCTCCATGTATAGTGGTTAGTACAAACGCATGCAATAAGTATATATAGCCCGCTGTACGGAGTAGCCCGCTCAAATATACAACATCCAGAGCCTGATATACATCTGGTTTCAGCAAGCCCCTTTAAAAGCCACATTAACCAGTAGACTAGAAACCATACCCACATATGGAAGTAGATGCAATGCAATAGTAACATTGCTACTTCCAGAATAATACACTTTCAACGGTGCTTTGACCAACTCGGTCAATTCAGGAGAGGTGGGGCAACATCCGTCGGCCATCATTTTATATTCTTCCGCAAGGTCCGCGCCCCTCTGAACTGGATTGGCCACTACAATGTGCAGGATGTACTCACCCGACTCGACGGCCCAGTCAGCAGCCCGAGGCCTCACCCGCATGTACATGAGACTATTCCTATAAGTGTGATTTAGGTGAGTCGGCTCCATGACTGGATATGGGAGGCACCGGGGTACTCAGATATATAGAGTAGAGGAATTTTGCTTTCAGTTCACTCGTTCCGTCATCAGCACTCCCAAAATTTTCCCTGTTGTCTGTCTAAGTCGATATAGCGGAAAGGTACAGTACCAACCTTTCCCCTCAAACCCTCCGGAAATGTACCATTGGCACGATACGCTCAAGCATGCCTCCGCGTTACCTTGGGAGCGTAATAACTCCCCACTCGTCATACATGGGACTGTACTCGGCCGAATTTGGTCTTAGTAGGATGCTTGATTGTATGGGGGCAAGGCCATGTTATAAGTGGTAAACTGTAGCTGTCTTGAGCAGTGAAAAAGTAGTTGTTTACTTATCTAGTCGTTTACAAAGGAGTACGCCAAAACAAGCCACATATTTCCCAACGTAGTGACCCCGGCCTTAATAAACAAAGGCTACCAGCTCACCACTGACACCCCAGTACCTCAGTTAGCTCTAGAGACGAATAGTCCAATGGTGTTCCATGTTTGAAACAAAGAAGCACAACATAGTATGAGTGTGCTCGAGTCACCAAGGATTTATCGTCAACAGAATAGATTTCTCCTGGATTCTTTGAAAGGAGAGACAGCAGATCTATTCCATATGTATGCCTCAGGCCAATTATATGGATTAGGCTATACTAGTGAGCAACACGTGCAAGGACCATGCTGATCGCGGGGAGAAGTGAAGAACGACGATCAGGAGGCAAAAGGGGAATGCAACGTACGGGCCATATAAGGGTTTTTCTTAGGAATTGAGGTGTTCATTCTATAGCCAGTAGTTTCAGAAGTTCAAGTGTCAACACTCCCCAGGTCTGTTATCGATAATCTGTCGTCATGGTACCTGCATGAATGCATAGCTCGGTGATACTGCGGGCAACTCTGGCCGCATTTTGGCTTTCTGGCTTCAGGGTTTCAGGTTCCTGGAGCCAGTGGAGAGGAAAAAAAGTAATAAAGAGTAATGACAAAGGGATAAGCGAGAGATCATATATGAGACAAAGGACAGCAGTCAGCCCCTAATTGTTGCACTTCGAAATGAGGGTAGAGAGCTATTCCCCAATAGTCTGTCTCACTTCGTGGGCTACTCCATCTAACGGCGTTAGAACGTTAATTTCTCACTCAACACATCTCTTTTGAACCTCCAAGTACTTATTCTGGGTGAATTCATCCGATTGTTCTTCAACTTATACACATAAAATCATTGAGGTTGGGAAGATTGGAGTTCCTCAAGAGGGGACGGTCGGCAGTGTCTCTTTACCGCCGACAGGGGCTGACCTCCAGGGCTTCGATCATCTTCACAACTTCTCAAATTCCCCTCTCTGACTACGCTTTCTTTCCTCAACAATCGGAAACGCAGGCTGGTTCCTACAAATTCACTGAAACAGCCAAATTGTACGGTTCATCCAATACTTAGGTCCTTTTTTGTCTCTTTTCTTTCATCCAATCCTCGGACTGTTCGCTCTCTTCTCCCACGAAGACCTTTTTTTTTTTTACTATTTTCTTTTCGTGTCTTATTTTCATCTCCTGGTTGAGGCATTCCCCTTTACATCTCTTCAATTCTTATCGGTTCCGAGTGAAAGGAAAAAAAAAATTCGGGCTTTTCGCGACTTTGGGTCGAGGGCGATTGCAAAGTCTCCCACCACAAACGATCTGATTCCCGGTTGTCTCACACATATCAACGAACCCTTGACGTGTTACACACGTGCCATAACCTCCCTCACCCCGATTTATCGATCACAAAATTTCTCCGGTGATTTCCAACAGAGAGGAACCTGAGGGGATTATATTGTGTGGTGTGTGGGAGTGGACTCTTATCTCTTTTGCCGAGCCCCCCCTCCCCCGTACGGAAGGACCACAACGGTGTGGGAGTTGCGAATTGCTATATGGTCGCAAAAATCGATGGGAATGCGAAGTGTTCCCTCCACCGTGACGTCGCCTCGTTAGCGTCGGCGCAGTCCACTATGGCATGGAGGCCTCAATCCGATGTGCCACAAACTGACGTGCCCGAGACCGCCCCTCGACCTCCGTTGATTTCACACCAGTCCAATTCCCTTCCCTCCACCCCATATCAACATGCGCGCAACCTATCGTTCCACTCCCGGTCGCCGTCCCCCGCCCGCGGAAGCACCTCCCCTCGATCCACTCATTCCGAGGCCACACATTTACCCCCATTTTCCCGGAAACCGCTCGGAGGATGTAAATATGAGACCGCCATGGCATATTTTCGACGACGGATACCGTATAGTCTAGGAGCAGATATACTGCCAGAGGAGAAGGGGGCATTGAAGGAGCAGCTCAGCTCGGATGAGGAGAAAAAATTGTCGACCGAGCTCATGGACTTGTATGATCGATTATTACCATCTGCCGAGAGTGATGATCGACGTCGACAACTTGTTCGGAAACTGGAGAAGCTTTTCAATGACCAATGGCCGGGTCATAACATCAAGGCAAACATTTTTGGCTCATCGGGGAATAAACTCTGTTCCAGTGATTCAGATGGTAGGTTTTCTTTGGACACAAGAGAGATGAAAAGGCAGAGCAAATACTAACTTGAGCAGTGGACATTTGCATCACGACCAATTACAAGGAATTGGAGCATGTATGCCTGTTGGCTGAGGTGTTGGCTAAACGTAAGGAATCACTCTCGATATAACTTCATTGGGTAATGGACTGACCTGAACAGATGGGATGCAACGGGTGGTGTGTGTGTCGCATGCAAAGGTCCCCATCGTGAAAATTTGGGACCCGGAACTCCGGTTAGCTTGTGACATGAATGTCAATAATACCTTGGCGCTAGAAAACACTCGAATGATCCGGACCTACGTTGAGGTGGATGAAAGAGTGCGGCCTTTAGCAATGGCTATCAAGCACTGGACGAAGCAAAGAATTCTCAACGATGCCGCACTTGGAGGAACCCTTAGCTCTTACACCTGGATCTGTTTGATTATTAATTTCCTGCAGACAAGAAACCCTCCAATTCTCCCAAGTCTGCAAGCACGTCCGCACAAGAAGAGGGTGACTCACGATGGATTGGTTTGCTCGTTCGATGACGACCTCAAGACCTTGTCGCAATTTGGCCGTAAGAACAAACAATCGGTTGGCGAGTTGCTCTTTCAATTTTTCCGGTATTATGGCTACGAACTTGACTATGAGAAGAATGTCATCTCAGTACGGGACGGCACCCTGATCAACAAAGAGGCCAAGGGCTGGCACCTGATGTTGAACAACCGACTGTGCGTGGAGGAGCCGTTCAACACGTCAAGAAACCTAGGCAACACCGCCGATGACACTTCATTCCGGGGATTACATTTGGAATTGCGAAGGGCTTTCAAGTACATTGCAAACGGTGATCTAGAAGGGTGTTGTCAGCAGTTTGAATTCCCGGCGGAAGAAGAGCGGACCTGGGAGCGACCACCACCCCAACCGCGGCCAACTCTCACACCTTCCCTCCCATCGCGGGGTGGACGAGGAGGGAACCGCGGCGGCAGATATAATAATCAGTTCTCGCGAGGCGGGCTCGGTGGTGGGCGACGACAATCAAACACTGGAAACAAGTCGAACTTCCGGCAGCCGAACACTGGCAATGCATCAGATATCTCTCTGCAGGCACAACAGCAAGCCCAGTATCTTCTGCATGACCAGTTATACCAACAAATCCAGCTTTTGCAGGCACAGGAGCAAGAATTGCGGATGCAATTGCACAGCCAGGCATTGATCACTGGGAGGCCACCACCGGTATTCATCCGTCAGCCATTTATCCAATTCCCAGTCCCTCAACAGCAAGAGTTTCCAGATGAACCCTCACAGCCGAGATCAGGAACAGGAGCAGCAAGCCATGCTACTCTTAGCCCAACTCAACGACAGCAAACCACTTATAACACAACTTATGCCTCAGTTGGTGCATCTGGCTCGCAAGCGACCATTGCCAACCCTCCCTCACCGTCTGCTGTTAGTGTTATGCCTGATACTCGTCGTAACTCTCGGCGATTGTCAGCTGCCAACGGATCCCCAAAGTCTCTTCGTGCACACTCACAACCTGCACGACCTCAGGGCTCGCCCTCTCTTCCCAGCTATATCCCCCTTTATACCATGCCCCCACCTACGGAGAACTGGTCAAAGCAAAGGTCGACCACCGAGTCGTCAGAAGGCGGAGAAGCCAGTGGTGACGAGAATGTAATGCGTTCAAACAGTTTGGCCAGCAATGGATCCCACTCAAACTCTGCGGACGACAACCGGCAGCAGGATGTGTTGGGTTATTATATAACCCCCCAACAACTTCAAGCCTTCCAGCAAGGTTCCATGCTGCCGCCATTGTCCGCACAGATGGGTCTGGTCTCGAATGGATATTCGTTTATTCCCCTTCAACCAGATTATCGACCGGGATCGTTCTCGTCAGAGACGGCTCGCTCAGAGCACACTCCAACTTCTAAGCCCCCGTCGCAACCAGTCCAGTCTACACCACGCCCAGTTGCACCTGGTCCGTTGATCGTCGATGGATCGGTGCGTCCAAGTGAGAACCGCTCGGCATATGCGCCTGAGTTGGTCGACCCTTACTCTGCGGTAAGCCACTATACGTCGTCGGATGATCACAACATGAACACGCCTGCGAGTTTCTCCGATTCCTTGTCTCAAGATTACCAGGACTCCGGGTCCTTTGACCTGGAGCACTCGGCTGTCTTAACTCGGCCCTCTACGGAAACACAAAAGGTCAATGGTGTGAGCGGGGAAAAGCAGTCAGACACGGATGGCCAAACCGAGCTTCTCGCTAGTCGGCTGCAGAACTACCACCTATCGAATTCCGAGAAGCTGGTACAACAACCTGCGAAGACAAGTGCGGATCGACCAAGAAGCAGTACAGCACAAGGACCAGGAAAGGAAGTTGGCCAGTCCAAGAACTCAGGACAGATGAGTGAGAAACCTGCTGCATCTGGGCCGAACGAGAATCGGCATCAGTCGACGAACTCGAAGCGCCGGACTAATGGAGACCATTCCGACAAGACGAATGGTGTCAATGGCAAGAGCAAACCCAAAGGCCAAGGCCGACACGACGGCTCTCACAATGCTGCCTCGGGCACCAAAGATCGACACGCAGACCCGCCCCGGAGATCGGGCGGACAGTCTAACGGCACGAACGACAGCAACCATGGATGGCAGACGACCAGGAAGAAGAACCGCAAGAACACCAAGTTGTCAATGGAGTCTCGAAATGGCATCAACGGCGGTCATGACCTCGTTCCAGCGGATGATTCTCTGCGAAAAGGCGGGTGACCAAGTGTGCTTCCAACCCATCTCCACCACATGAGGAATGGGCAGATACTCACATCTCTAACCTGATTCCATTGCCTTCAAAATCCCGTCTACGCGGTAACCCCAAACGAACTCACGTTCCCCCGAAATACATTGTTTTGCTCTTTTTTTCCATTTCCCCCTTCTCTCCACTGAGGGAGTTGGGTCCATATATGCATGCATTCGTTGCCATCGGGAAAGTTGGCCGGTTCATTTTCCAGGAAACGCCTCCCATGCATTGAGACGATTTCTTTCAGTTGTTTGGAGTTCTTTGTGTTTGAAATGGTTAGACCCGGTTTTGTGTCTGATGCTTCTCATCTTTTTTATGCCAGAATTCTTTTTTTTCTTTTTTTTTTCGGTCCTGGTTCTGTACAAAAGAGTAAAGATATTAACTTGTTGCCAAATGAGAAACAAACCAAAATTTTCGAAAAAAAAAAAGTGTTCCTTTTCCTGCCCTGATACTTCCTGGATTGCATTGTCTTAACTGTCAACAGAGAGTGTCTATGTTGTATACGTTGTATACTAAATGCGAGATCGGGCTTCAAATAACAAAGACACAGAGCACAAAGGGAAGAAATCGTCCCAGTTCTCAAATCATCCCTCTCTCTCCCTCTCTCTTTTCATCGTCATCGTCCTTATCATCTCCCACCTAACTATACCCACCAAGAACCTCTCATCAAAAGCAACCCGGCATTATCAATCCAAGAGAAACCACCAAATAACAAATCCCCACAAAGAATCCAGCATACATACAACCATCTGGGCAGCGTATATATATACCAACAAGGGTGTATCCTGTATCCCAACATTGAATCCCAATTTCCCAATCTCCCAGACAAGCCAAAAGAAGAAGAAAAGAAAAGATGTGGATGACAATCCTTCTATTCATGCTGTATTTGTATTATTCCTTTTTCCTCGCCTACGGTATAATCAGCGAGACATGGTCTGGCATCTCTTTCGTGCATAATTACGCCACTCGATCACTCGGTGCCGTCATGTCTCTTTTTTCTCTAAATTGGAATTGGAATTGGTCGAGTTCGAATTCCCTCTTCTCCGCGTTTGGTAATTCAGGATTGCCTTGGCTAGCTCGTGTGTCAGCCCCGGTGCCGATTGCGCCTAATTTCTTTGCGTTTTCGTTTACTTTTGTTCTTGGGGTTTTGACGTATGAGCTTTGTGTTGATTTGTTTTGAGGGTTTGCCAGTTTTTTGGTTATCGATATTTGTCGCTATGGTGCCTATGTTGGTTGGTGTATGTGTACTGGAGGGACTCCGTAAGGGGGAAGGGGGTTGAAAGATGGATATGTCTTTGAGCTACGGAGGATGTCAAATCAAATGTGATTTGGGTTGATTGAACATTTTTATGTAGCATTGGCGGAGGGAAAGCGTTGATTCTATAAATGTCAAGAGATTATATATAGAAAAGACCTCTTCATATACACCTAAAAAGAACACGTAAAAAGACATGACAAGACCGCATAAGTGGCTGACTATTGTTGTTCCGAATATTGACATTGCATCATTTATCATTGAGATAATAGTATGGCATATAGTATAGTATATATATAGTACATTGCATCTGTAACACAGATCTTGCAGTGTATCAGATGCAGAAAGTGCTGGACAAGATTTAATCACATAAAGGCGTTGGGAAGACAAAAAATAGGTCGAAGATAGGATATTAAAACAGAAAGACTTGGGTAGAATCGGCAAATATGTTCAGCAGGGAGAGAATGTAAAATGACATGTTGGGATTCTCCATTATCGCTTTTTGGAGAGAAATTAGAACACCAATTAATGACCTCAAGCCAAATCAGTACCAGATCTCGGTCCAGATGTATGGCAGAATCACGACAGAGGCCGTGTACAATATCATGAAGGCGTAGTATGGGGCGAGGATTAGCTTGATTAGAGGGGTATCACAGATAAGAACCCAGATGGAGAGAAAGGCGACGGAGAAGAAGTGGCTGACGAGGACGAGGGGTTTCTTGATCAGACCGGCCAAAAGTCCAACGGGACCGCCAACTGGTCCAATCTGGAAGTAGCGGAAACAGCCACGCTGAAGAGCTTTCAGGTACTCGTCTATTGATAAACCGTTAGTTATTGAAATTACCCAAAGAGTGAGAAGACATACTGTCTGCAGCGAAGAGCGCATAGAGAGCTTGTGCAAGGATGTTGATGACCGAAGAAGAATTCTTTCGCCTCCAGTGGAATTCCGCAAGTTGTTCGAGAACAAGGCCGGTATTGGAGAGGCTGGGCACACGCTCCGGGCTGAGCAATTCGCGAATGACACAGACATCGTTGAGCGCCACCGTCATGCCTCCACCTGTGAGAGGGTGTCGCATGTTGAGCGCATCTCCCAGAATCATCAGCCCGGGTGTCTTGTTGGCCGAGGCAGGCAGGAACGAGTTCGGCATTGACCTTAGCTGGCTCTGCTCTAGCGCATCAGAGAACGACTGCTGGGCACCCTCTGGGAGCTGGGGCAGGATGTTGTTTCGCATGTAGCCCTTGACACCACCATTCTTCACCGAGGCTTGAGGTAGGTTATCGGGGATATCGATAAGGATTCGGGTCTCGTGGGTGCCGATCTGGTACATGAGGACGGGTGGGTTATCGCTGAGGAGGACATGACCAGTGTTGGGTGCAGGGAGTTTAGCGTCGATGAGTTCCAAGCCATAGAATTTCGATCTCCGTTTGGGTGTGTACTGGTGGTGTTGCTTGCGGAATTCCGAGTTGTAGCCGTCGGCGGCTACGGTGAGCTGACCGAAGTAGCAATCCTTGATGTCCTTGGTGATACACTCGACTCCAAGGACTTCTTGGGTATATGCCGATATGACAAGGCCAGTCACTTTGGTTTCAACCACTGTGACATTGGGACAGGACAGAGCGGCTGCCCGTAGTTTCATCACGAATCGACCATGATGGAAGGCTCGTCCCAACGGTGTAGGTGCCGTTGGGCTGGACTTGGGGTATTCGAGGAGAACCGGCTCGCCAAAGTAAGAAATCCAGTATCCCCTCACATCAATGCCATCGATATCTTCCAGACAATCCCGTAGCCCTAGTTGCTCGAGCGCCTGAACACCCCCCGGTTGGAGTAGCTCACCAACAATGCGGTTGGGCTCCTCCAACGATTTTTCCAGCAGGATCACACTGCGTCCTTGCTTTCCCAGTGCGACTGCAAGCGCACATCCTAGGACTCCGGCACCCACGATTACAACATCTGCTTCGTGGTGGTCGATGCGGCGTTGAGCGGCCGTGGAGAGGGCGGCGTCGCCATTGAGAACGGAGGCCATTTTTGGTTATAATAGAGTAGATATTGTCAGAACGGGGACGACTGAGGTAGGACCATTATCGACCTGAGCAATTGATTTAAATGAAAGTCGATTGGCTTGTGTTTATGGGCTGATGTTTTTTTTGGCCTTTGGATAGAAAGGGGTGGCGTGACATGTGAAAGATCACCTCTCTCCGCCTTCCCAATTCTACGCCGAAGAGGACATCACGCCGTTATCTCGCAGTGGACTGATATGGATATACAACAACCGTGAAATATACAGGGATATTGGATATTGATGGATATGGATGAATCTATTGTAGAATCTATTGAAGATGGTTATTGTACAAGGTCCTATTTACATTATTATACATATTCACTGAGACGCCCGATGCCCCTGATAATCCTCATACTCCATATACTCCGCGTATTCCCCTCCAGGTGAAAACTCCAGGTGATAGTCGGATGAGTACTTCTCAGGGATATAAGGCGCACCCCAATTTGCTGGGTTGTTCCACGGGTATTCGGGATCTTCCGAAGGAACGGTGTGTAATTTTGAGACATTAGCCTCAGCCCACCACTTTGCATGATCAGGGGCGTCGAACTGTTTGCGCCTGAGCAACATATCTAACTCCCACTCTTCATCAAAGTTCATGATGAGTTCTCCGAGATCTGTGGTGGGCAGTAAATGCGGTTGCTCGGTGAGTTTGAATGGCTTGGAACGCTTCAACCGTTTCAACTCAGGGTGACCATTGATGGCTGACCAATGCGAATCACCTTCAAACTTGGCCTCCAGTGCCCCCACGATTTTCCGGAGTACCAACACTTGCCCTGCGGCATCGGAGGAACCAGAGGAATTGATCGCATTTTCCAACGAGCCCAACTGAGAGGTGACTTCCACCACAAAGTCTTGATTGATCTGCTCATTCCGCGAGAGGACTGTCATTATGCACCACCACACCCCCTTGAAGTTATGGACCTTGGCAAATCCACGTAGCAGCATCTTCAATAGTACCTGGTCGAAGCCATGAGAAAGCCGCCATCGAGATTGGTAGATTGTTGTGAGGAGATCGACAGCAATTTCTGGCATTCCACCGCCAATGAGGTAACGGCTGGAAGAAGTCGCACAGAAGTGCTTCACCAAAAGACCATTGGTGTTGGCACAGACATCATAATATTCAAAAACGGCCATCTTGATCAAGCCTCCATACCCAATGGCTTCTGGGTCCACCTCCATGACCCGTTGGAAGAAGATGGGAATCCACGAAGTGAAACGCTTGCTATAACGGAGAGCAGGAGCATTCTTCCAGTAATCCCATTCGGATGTAATCAGACGTCGTGCGTTCGCCAAGCCTGTCTTTTTGCAACTGAGAATCGCGGCGATCACAGCCAGCTTCAGATGAAGTGGTCTGACAATGTAACCGCCCATGGTTGCGTCATTGTAAATTGCCAGAGCATCGGTGTGTCTGCCCATATTGATAAAGTGCTCCATCCGCTTGTGGAGCGGAACATACAAACTGGCAGTTTTGGAGGCCACCATCTCGCTCACTGTTTGAGGGAAAGATTCCTCGGCGGGAATGTGAATCGGGGCAATCTTTTCGCCTCGTATTGCCCAAGTATCAGAACTAGACCCAAGAATGCGCCTGGAAGAAGTTAAATGATCTTGTCGATTCTTGGCGGCTTGCTTCAGCCGCCAGATTCCCACAGGGTTGTCGGTCATTGCGAGTTTTCGGCTCTTCAGGAGCGAGGTGATAAATCGATTGTCAATACCGGTATTCCAATTTTGATCGTAGGCCATGTCCATAATGGTTGTAATCATATCTTCGTTGCCCTTTTCAATGATTGCTTCGAGGATGTGTCGATGCAGTACTTTGTCGGGTTGTATATCAAAATCGTTGATACAAGAGATGACGAAGTCGAAAATTTCCTGGCCTGTGTGAGTGGGATAGTATTCCAAGAAGACGCGGTCGAAAATCATAGTGAAATCCTTCTTTGACTGGGTGTATCCGTGCTCGTGCATAGCATACATGCCATCCATGACCCTGTCCCATTCACAGTTAAGTGCTTTGTTGTAGATAATCAAGCCAATGGTCCGGCATCCAGGCTCGGTCCCATAACGTGTTGACATCGCCTTTACCATAGCTTCAGCTTCTTCGGCTCGGCCAGTTTCAACCATGGCCTTGACCATGGGGTTGAAGAGTTTTTCAGTTGGTTTCCGTTCGAGTGATTCGAGGCGTTTGAGAATGAGGTTGAGTTGGAAAGACAGCAATTCCATGCTCCTAGTCTTCCTCCATAATCCATCAAGATACGCTCCACACAGACCACAGTCACGGTCATCCTCGAAGCGCTGGAAGAATAGGAACTTGGCGGAGTCCAACCGTTTGGACTCGATCAGACATCGGAGGATGACCTCTAATAGATGTGTTGGAACAGTAAAGCTGGTTCTGAATCTATCGTATATAACGCCGACAGAGTCAATGTGGCCCTCTTTCGCAAGCAGATGCATCAGTGTAGCCCACATCTCCCCTGACACGACACTGACTTTGTCCAGGCGATTGAACAAAGTTCGAGCAACGAACAGGTTTCCTTTGATGCAGTTGGCAGTGAATATAATACAAGCAAGCTCTCTTCGTTCCCAAGAAATGCTAGGTGCCTGCCGAGTGTGGGCTAAGAACAAATTCGCAGCTGTGATTTCCCGCCCTTGATTAAGCAACCTGCGGAGTTCGTCGTCGAAGGGCAGCTTGCCAGATTCTCGTGCGAGTTCACCCTGATGTTTTTTCACGAGCCAGAATTTCAGCATTCTGGGCCAAGCTTGAAGGATCGATGTTTCCCGTGTATTTGGATTGTGCAATTGGATGGCTTTCAAACAGCGAACGTCTTGAGCGAGCATGATGTTTTTCCAAGCTGACTAGGGGTTTGGGTTTGGGCTTTGGATCATCCTTTTCTGTCTCGAACCCTGGCTCATCTGGCCTGTCAGGTACGTTCCGATTCCTCGCCTTGAGGGATTCAACGCCCATAAACTCGCCCGCCTCCGCCGCCTCAACCATCACCTTGAGTCGTTTGGCAGCAGATGTTGCATCATAATTCGGGGCGGTACTGTGTAATGTTCGTTTGTTCTCGATGATTTTCTCGGCGATGCGGACCCGGCGATGGGCTTCGTACGTGAGGGCTGCGACGGTGCAGAATCCGCCAACTGTTGAGCCGGCCAGAGCCAATTGGCGGAGCACTCGGAGGGCATTTGGAGAGGGTATTATTGAACCGGATTTTGCGGCGCGGGCAAGCATATTGCAGAAGCTGAGCGCGGGTTGCGCGCAAGTTCACCAGTCGTGCATGAGCGGTCTCGTACTAAGGTTCCGAAATGAGGAGATAATTGAATCAAATGAAACGTAAATAGCTCCAACCACCAGCTATGATCATAGGTTAGGTGTACAGACAATTGAAGTTGAGGACGTAGGGTAAGTTCGGAGCAACTTCTTTTTTCCCGATGCAAATCAACTTGCGCGTTAGGCCGGTACCGCCCGCCGGAGTCTGACCTGGTCATACGACCCATGGATCTAACCGGATACATCTTCCTTTTGTCATCGCATATTATTCTATGGCTACTCCAGGCCTATCGAGATGATTTCGTGTATTTCTCCAATAGCTCTATAGTCTTATGTTTCTAGCATGCATCAAGCAAGCATCTTCATCACTAGATACCCAACAGCCAACTATATAGGTATCAATAGGGCGTTCCCCAAAGTAGAAAAAAAAAAAGCGACGATAGCGAAGCTGACATATAGTATATGGAAGTAAGTGCAGCATATTATTCCAAAAAAACCGTCCATGGCTCTATCATAGCAAAAGTTGGTCATGCTCGTCGGCATCTTCTTCCGCTCTTAGATCGACAGGGAGTCCAGTCTCTAGAGTAACTAGCATAATAATTAGTATGTCTGTTGTAGGAGCGGTGCAAAATAAACATACCATGCGACCTGATTAGCAGACTCATGAGGAATGCCACACCAAAAACAGCTGCAAGTGCCACAAACACTGTCTGAGGTAGTGTTGCAACAGTCAGACTGTAAATTAAATTAAAGACGGTAGGTGCGACGACTCGAGCAAGAGCATGTAAAAGACCAGTGGCACCGAGCATCTGTCCAATGCGTTCTTGGGGCACATGTTTGGTCAGGGATGACTGCAGGATTGCAGATCCCATGCCACCTAGCGAGGCGACGACACCAGACATTATCATGAACGATGGTGTTTTGGACAGAGCATAGCCAATGTAGCCTAGTATATCGAATATTATAGATAGGCGGATTAGAACAATGTCCAGCATGTCCGAGCCGCGAATGGTTCCATCCTCCGCGGACGGAGTTCGGAAGATCATGGAGATAAGCGGAAGCACCAGGAAAAGATTGACCACTCGCACCACATTGATGATCGCTACAAACAGACTGGACTCCACGCTGCCCCAGTTGAACATGTATCCGGCATAGATGATGATGACCTGTACTGTTCCCATGGCAACTCCAAAGACAGCGGTATCGATGGCAGCCAACATCATGATGTTCCTGCGTAGAGCCGGACTGGCACCACGACGGTTAGGGAATAAGATGCTTGGCTTTCCAACGGCGGGCATCAGAATTGCAAGCGGGGTGATCAGGTTCATTGGGTTCCAGACACGCCAAGAGTACCATTTAGGAGAGTCAGCATCCACAACTTTGATGCGATGCTTCTCGCGGGCCGCGAGCTGTCGATCCTTGGATAAAGATTCAGGCACGATGAAGAAAATCGACAGACAGAAAGTTGCATGGAATGCAAGCGCAATGTAGAAGACAATTAACGTGCCTCCATGCTTGATCAAAAATGCTGCGCCGCCAGGTCCAGCTGCAATTCCGAAGAACAGAACACCGTGGAATAACCCAAATGCCACGCTTCGTTTTTCGGGCGGCGTACAATCAGAAGCATATGAATGGATTAAAGCTTGTGCGGTTGTAAATGATCCACCCAGTCCATCCATGACTGCTCCAAGCAGAAGCATCTTAACCGAGACCTGGTCTGGACATTTAGCCACAATGACAGTGATGATCTCATTGAGTACCGCGCCCATTGCGCCCAGCGCGATCATCTTAGTTCTCCCGTGACGATCAGATAAGTGTCCGAACCGAGGACTCACTAATGCTGATAGGATACCGGCGATAAGATTGAGATAGAGCTGGAACTGGGCAACCAGCGACTGAATTTGTGGGATCTGGCACTGGGGGTTGTGCTCGCCAAATATAACAGGCAGATAGGTGAACCCAGGTTCTTGGGTGATCTTCTCGGCGAGATAGTCTCGACAGATGAGCGACATGATCAAATTGATCTTGGGCACAGCCATTCCACCAAATCCCAGGGTAAAAAGGAGCCCAAATGGGAGCAGCCACCAAATCTGTCATGTTTGTAGGTTAGACGGTTGTTCCTGGAGAATTTGCCGCAACCCCCATAGTCACTCACGCTCGCTCTCCTCCATTTCGGGCGATTATCTGTAAGGTGGGAATGTTGTCGATACAATAGCCCATCGGCTTCATCGATCAGAGGCGTGTTTTCATCCACATCTTCAGTTCGAGTCTCCCTGGTGCTCACCGGAGCAACATCGGGATCCCCCGCAAAGAGTTCTTCGTTCTCCATGATGGAGTTGGTGACATTGAGGTGTTTCCAAGATTTTGCAAGATTACTGCATAATTGATTTGTAAGATTCCAAGCACCGGCACTTGATTCTCATATGAAAGAGGGGGGTTATGTTAGCAGCCGGGATTGCTTGAATTCTTATCGGCATTTCATCATTGGCAAGTTGTTAGCTCCGGAATCTCCGCTCGGGCTTAGGTGCTTGGGTACATTAAGGTGTCATCCTGACGGTTTATCCTTCTATACATATTGTAGATGCCCTGTTATCTTGTATACAATTGAAGATATATTATATACAGTACATTAACCCCGAAATTTTATACTTTCACAACGCCTCCAACACCTCCTGGTGCCGTATACACATAACATTAAAGGCCGAAATCTCCTACTCCGAGCCAAAAAGAGAAAGAAAAACAAAACAAGCTTATACAACCATGGAAGCATGTTCCTGGCCTGCAAAGAATTTCTTCTGGCCCAAGCACCGCTCGCTAGTGCAGCCCTGGCAACGCAGTGTCATCTGGCGCGAACACAATTCTCCTTTTTGCAAGTGGTCGCGAGCAATATCGGCAAGTGCTTGAATGAAGACTGGGTTTCCATTCAAGCTCTCTGCGCGCTTGACACCCGGGTTGTTGGCTTCATGGATAACTTCCTGGTCCAGCTCGTAGAGTGTCTCAATGTGGTCACTTGTAAACGCAATGGGAACCAGGATCAAGTCTGTCTGTCCTCGTTTCACATATTCTTGAACAGTATCGCTGGTCTGAGCCCCGAGCCACGCACTAGGTCCCACCTGAGATTGCCAGCACAGGCGGTAGGGGTTTTTGAACTTGAGGCGCTGCATTACGGCGTGAACTGTCGCTGCAACTTCGGCGGGGTAGGGGTCGCCTGTGTGAGAGGATAATTAGTGTAATTCTAGTAAGTGACCAGGGGACATCAGCCTACCTCGGTTAACAACGCTCATAGGCAAGCTGTGGGCCGAAAACAGCAACACGACCCCGTCTCGCTTCTCCTCTGGGTACGTTTTAAGTTGAGCCTCGATGTTTTGTGCGAAAGCCTCCACAAGACCAGAGTGAGAGGGCCAGCGGTCAATGACACTCCATTGAATCGCGCCAGCCGGCTCGGACCCTCCATTTGCGCGCTTTCCTTCGAGGCGGTTACGCCATTTCCACAGCTCATTGAGGGAGCTGCCAGTCGTCGAACAGGAGTACTGCGGGTATTGTGTAAATGCGACAGCACGTCCTCCGTTGCCATTGCCAAATCCATCGGCGAAAAGCTGCTCATACATGGTCTCGGTCAATGGGGCAGCGTAGCGGAAAGCAACATAAGGCTTATGCGGCGCGGTCTCCGGGGAGATCTTATCCAACAGCTTGCACATTTCCGCGCACTGGTACTCGGACCATTTGCGAATAGGCGATCCGCCGCCGATATCCGCGTACTGCTTTTGGATTTTCGAGGTTCTGCGGCGTGCGATGAGGGGGCCGATATACGATTGGAGCCGTCCCAGGGGAATCAAATCACCGTCGGCCTGTAATACAAAGCATTAGCCTATCAACTCAACGTGACCATTGTGGTAATTCATGATACGTACAAATAGTCTGCTCAAAAAGTCCTCGACCTCGTTCGTTGTAGAAGGTCCACCCATATTCATAAAAACCATAGCCGTTGGGCCCTTAGAGCCTGTTGCATCTTGTGTGACTGGCGGTACCACCGTCGCGAGACCTCGTTGATTGCATCTCAATCGACTGTTAATTGCCGACCGACCTCCAAGAGATGTAGTCCCAACCAACAATTGTCGGGGGATGGCGAAAGGACTGCGGAATGCCATGGTTGGGTCGAGGAGCGATTATATGTGGAAACAGACCAACAAAATAATATCAAGGTATTAATGAGACAATTGACAATTCTAACCTGTGTCCAACTTGGACCTCGGAGTTGTTGAATCCGGTTTTGGTTGCCCCATGTTTGCTTCCGCCGCCCACCGGAAGTGAACCAATCACCGTCGGAGGATGTCAGCAGCTTCAGGCATCAGCGTCACCTGACTTTCGTGTTGCCCGCGTCAGAGAGCGCGTCTCAATGATATTTTGGACTTGGTTAATTTACCACTCTTTAATATTTCCAATATCCCAAGGTGCGCTGCTCTACAATCATGGCTGAAGATAGTTACACGCGCGAGGAGGAGAATTACGAGGACGAAGAGATCGATGAGACCGTGAGTATCAAAAGCCGGAGCTATAGTTACCGACTGTTGACTGTTGCCTATACAGAGCTTCAAATCAGTCAAAGATGCGGTGCTATTTGCTATAGACATCAGCAGCTCGATGCTCACGCCTCGTCCATCGCCTGATCCTAAGAAACATAGCGACGAATCACCCGCGTCTGCAGCTTTGAAGTGTGCATACCATCTGATGCAACAGCGCATCATCTCCAACCCTCATGACATGATTGGTGTTTTGCTTTATGGAACACAATTGTCCAAGTTCTATGATGAAAATGAGGATGACCAAGGAGATCTTTCATATCCTCACTGTTATCTGTACACTGATCTTGATGTTCCATCAGCCCAGGAAGTCAAGCAACTGCGATCCCTCGCGTCTCCAGCAGAAGCTGATGATGACGTGCAGCAGGTCTTGGAACCATCCAAGGAACCAGTCTCCATGGCCAATATGCTGTTCTGCGCAAACCAAATCTTTACCTCGAAGGCTCCAAACTTTTCATCTGGACGACTGTTTGTCGTGACCGATAACGATAATCCTCACGCAGACAATAAGGGAATGCGGTCTGCCGCAACAGTTCGTGCAAGGGACTTGTACGATCTTGGTGTCAACATCGAGTTGTTTCCCATCTCTCAACCAGATCACGAGTTCGACACCTCTAAATTCTACGATGTAGGTTATTCGCTTTGGTTGTATAGGATTATACTCACAACTAGCAGGACATTATCTACAAAACATCGCCAAGTGATGGAGATGCCCCGGCATACCTACAGCCGGATACCAACACATCGACAGCTAAAGGCGACGGACTCTCATTGCTCAATTCTCTATTGTCTAGCATCAACTCGAGATCTGTCCCTCGTCGGTCGCTATTTTCAAATGTACCACTTGAGATCGGACCTGATTTCAAGATATCCGTCAATGGATATTTGCTCCTCAAAAAGCAAGAACCTGCCAGGAGTTGCTTCGTCTGGCAAGGAGGCGAGACTGCTCAGATTGCTAAAGGCGTCACAACTTTAATGTCCGATGATACAGGACAGGAGATCGAGAAGGCTGACATTCGGAAGGCATACAAGTTTGGTGGTGAGCAGGTTTCATTCACCATCGAAGAACAACAGGCTCTAAGGAGTTTTGGTGACCCTGTGATCCGTATCATTGGGTTCAAGCCACTGTCGGCACTCCCAATTTGGGCGAATGTCAAACACCCCTCTTTCATCTATCCCTCTGAAGAGAACTACATTGGCTCAACACGAGTCTTTTCTGCATTGCAACAGAAACTCCTCGATTCCGAAAAACTGGCTTTGGTTTGGTTCATTCCCCGCAAAAATGCTTCGCCAGTTTTAGCTGCGATGATTGCCGGGGCTGAGAAGGTCGACGAGAATGGTGTGCAGAAAATCCCACCTGGGATGTGGATTATCCCTCTTCCTTTCGCGGATGATGTGCGCCAGAATCCAGAGAGCACTATCAACCGGGCAGGAGACGCGTTGAATGACGCCATGCGAGATGTTGTTCGCCAGTTGCAGCTTCCCAAGGCTGTATATGAGCCTTCCAAATACCCGAATCCTTGTGAGCCTTTATCCCTACGTTTTTTTTTTTTTTTTTTGAAAACGATACTGACTAATTTTGCAGCGCTTCAATGGCATTATCGCATCTTGCAAGCTATCGCCTTGGATGAAGATTTCCCAGAATCACCAGATGACAAGACCGTGCCTAAGTACCGACAGGTTCACAGGGTTAGCTACTTCTATGGTCCTAGAAATTGCGGGAATTTACTAACCACATGGATGCTCAACCACAGCGCGCTGGTGACTACATCCTTAAATGGGCCGAGGAACTGAAATTGCAAGCCTCCGAGATGTTTGGCAGTTCAGCAGCCACCTCTACGCTGGTAAAGCGAGGTGCCAAGACCGAGCCTACTAGTGAGCACCCAGCAAAGCGAGTGAAGGTCGAAGACAGCGCCTCTGGCGTGGAAGACGAAGTGAAGAAATGCTATGAGAAGGGCACTGTTTCCAAGGTGAGCATTCAAATTCTGTCAGGTAATTGACCAAACTAATACTCGCGTTTAGCTTACGGTGGTCGTGCTGAAGGAATTCTTGCATTCACACGGCCGCGCTACTGCAGGGAAGAAAGCAGATCTCGTAGACCGAGTTGAGCAGTACTTTGAGAAAAAGTTCTAAACGCTGAATGGATTTTGCTTATCCGGGGTTGCCGCAAGTTGGGGAAGTTGGGGCCCGATTAATGAATTACGAGTGTATCCTACTGTTTACATATGGCCATGGTCATTTTGAATGAATCAATATTCTTTATCCAAAAATGCTATAAAATGCCTCTAGCGATCATCCAACTAACATCACCCTCGGCCAAGGGTGCTTGATGGATAAATTGTTATTATATACTAAGCCTGGAGCGAACTATCAATCAATCACTCACGATCAAATCAAGCTACCTACAACATAGGACTTTCAAATTACTAAATGCTTATATAGCAATGACTCCCAACATCTTGTGGGGTGAGGTTCCACTATGTGGGACTATGGGCTTGTTCACCTTGAAACTTGACTCAACTTGAGGCAAAGTAATTGATATCTCAGAATAATAATCTCTACCTAAAAAGGTAAGTGGGATTCGGTTTATCTCAGCTTTGGACATTAATTGCTATTTTGTTTAATCCCATAGCATTTTATCTTGATGTTGGCTTTCTTTTCCGAAGTTGGATATGTCCAATATATATATATCCGAACCCCCACCTTCTCATGCAGGCCAATTTTTAAGACGTCCATTAATCTCAATCACAATAAACGTGGTTGTTGCTAATCATTATAAATCGTGGGTAATGAACAGGTCCGTCCCCCGCATGAAGATGGATTATAAGTATAGCTAGGAGTCTTACGAGTAGCAATTTCCAACAGCCCTGCTTCTAGAATCAGAAACGCAATGCCTGTATTCACTGAATATTCCTCCTCATCCCGGGACTTAAGAGTCCTACCATCATTTGCACCACGACTACCCCGACTAGCACCCCCATTCGAGCGCAATGATATAAACGAAGACAAATACGAAGCAGTCGTGGTCGGCGTATGTGGTCTCCAACAAAACCCCGAATATCAACACGGTATTCCATATTCAACATTCAAACGAAAAAAAAGAAAACCCTAATATAAATATCTAGGCCGGACCAGCAGGCCTCATGCTAAGTCTCCTCCTCTCTCGCTATGGTCTCAGCGATACATCCCTCCTCTGTATAGACGCAAAACCCAGCACCCTGAAATCCGGACAAGCAGACGGCATACAACCCCGCACACTGGAGGTCTTCAAATCACTTGGGATCTCAACCGAGATCGAGAACGAAGCGTGTCAGATGTGGCAATTCGCATTCTGGAACCCCTCATCGGACCCAAACAAGGTGATTGAGCGCACTTCCATCGTTCCGGATGTTATTGCTCCAGCGCGGTTCCCTTACGAGGCTACCATCCACCAGGGCCGTATCGAGCGTATCATGGAAACTGATTTGCTGCGGTACTCCGAGCGTGGGATTGTGCGGAACACGAAAGTTGATGATGTCAAGATTGATGAAGAGGGGGATGCGGAGTTCCCTGTGCTTGTGACTATGGCTACGGATGGTGTTGAGAAGACTGTGCGTACGAAACATCTTGTTGGTGCGGATGGGGCGCATTCGGTTGTTCGGCAGTGTATGGGGTTGCGGCTGGAAGGAGAATCTTTGGATCATATTTGGGGCGTTGTTGATATGGTTGCTGAGACGGATTTCCCGGATATTCGTCGTCGTTGCGGTATTCATTCTCCTGCTGGTTCTGTGATGATTATTCCCAGAGAGAGGATCTCCACAGGTGAATACCTCACTCGGTTATATGTTCAGGTTCCGGAGGATGTGGCTCCCGAGAGTGATCAAATGCCGAATGGAGTAGAGGGTGTTAAAGCTGAGGATGCTCGGCAGCGAAGAAGTAAGATTACCCTCGAGGGCATTCTGAAACAAGCTGCCGATGCGATCAAGCCGTACTCTCTTCGGCCCAAGGAGGATGCCGTTGACTGGTGGGCTGCGTATCAAATTGGCCAGCGTGTGTCGCCTGAGTTTATTGTGAATGACGCAAAGGGCGTTGCAAGGGTTTTCATCGCTGGAGATGGTAAGTCTGCTTTGAAGAGAGTGGATAGCCTCGAACTAACATGGATCATATTTACAGCCTGTCATACACATAGTCCGAAAGTGAGTTTCTAGAACAGTTCTTCCCTTGAGGATATCACTAACTTCCATCCCACCAGGCTGGCCAAGGCATGAACGTCTCAATGATGGACTCTTACAACCTGGCCTGGAAACTCATGTATCACATTAATGGGCTGGCACCAGAACCCACAAGCACCGACAACCCAGCCCCATTACTCGGGACATACCAGACAGAACGCCATGAAATAGCCCAACAGCTTATCGAGTTCGACCGGAAATTCTCTTCCATGTTCTCCGGACAAATGGGCGCAACTGAAGGACTGACACAAGAAGAGTTCCAACAAGTCTTCAAGCTCGGCAATGGGTTTACCAGTGGCTGTGGCGTGGAGTACCCGGAGAACATGCTAGTTATCCGAGATGAGCTAGACGATGATGTCAAGAGCAAGAGTCCAAACCCCGTCACAGGAACGGACTACATATCCGGAATTCTGAGACCAGGTCGGAGATTGCTCAATGTGCGATTGCTGCGGTATGCTGATGGGTGGCAGCGAGATATCCATGACGGTATGTCCATCCTAATGGAAATTTCGAGTGGGAATATCATATCTAACCAAAACCCCACAGATATCCCCTCCACTGGCCGATTCCGCATCTTGTGTCTCACGTCGACCGATCTTCTCGATCGAAGCAGTGTCTCTGCGCAGACACTGGAAGCGGTCACTCTGCTAGAAGCGCAGTTTCCCAAGTCGATTATTGAGCAGATCGTACTGCATCCCCAATTGCATCGGTCCTTTGAATGGAATGACGTGCCGACGTGCGTGAAGCGGCAGGCTGAGATGCGCTTTTATGATGGGTCGGCTTTAGATGATGCATATGGTATCTATGGTGTAGACCCGGCACGGGGTGCATTGGTGGTGGTCAGACCCGATGGGTATGTTGGCGTTGTTTCTTGTCTTGGTGATGTGCAAAAGGTGGATAGGTATCTGAGACAGTGTATTCGGACTGTCGCTAGTAATTAGTCGCTGGGTTAGGATTGAAGCTTGCTGATAGAATTAAATATCAAGCTTGAATGATAAGATGTTTGGGCCACCTGAAGGTTATTAGAGCATGGAGTGAGTCATTTTGATAATGGCGGTCGAACATGTAAAAGTTTGAATGGTATGAGTTGTATGAGAAGTGAGAAAGACAATGGTAAGAATATACATTTCATGTACTCTGATTGTCCAGAAGTCCATCGATAAAAGTGATGGAGTATGTCCGTGAGGAACTTTGTCCTTAGCGCTTGAACGCAATCATAATTTATTAAAAAAAGAAGGCCCCCTGAGAACTTCAAGTTCTATGCGACAAAACGGCCGACAGAATTCCAATTGGATGTTTGTATTGTCGCAAAAATCATTTGCACATAATGACGAAAAATGGTGTGTGCTGAAAGGGAGGCGAAAATGTAACGCCACGTGTCCCACGATATGTAGATACCAGCCTGGGAGTTGTCGCTGGATTTGGGAGATAATGCAGGCTGAGAGGGAAATTCAACACTGTCCGTAAACTTGACAATAGCACATCTGTTCATCGGGACAACTGCGAAAGATGGTTAGTTCAACATCACACCGAAACATGACCGACCATAACTTACTATACCCCTTCCATACCAAAAATGATATGCCACAAGAACTCCATCACCCTCCCGGAGGAAGCATCGCTAAGTTCCGTATCGATAATCCATTGCCGGAACCTGATATAATCCTCTAGCGGTCGCTTCTGAACCTGCTCTCGAGAGAGCGCGAATTGTGCGCAGCATGCGGCACCGATCTCGGCAGGCTTGCGAAGATATCTCTGGTCCGCGAATTCCTGCTCCGTGGACGAGGAAGTATTTAAAGGAGGCGTGCTCGTGCTGGTGAAGACATCCGACCAGATCTGCTCAGTGATATGGGCATTCGAGCGGTGGGTGCTCTTGCAGCCGGGATTCCAATTGCAGCGAAGATTCACATAGCCGTTCTGCTGGACAAAATCGAGTTTTAGGTTGCGCATGGCGATGACATTATCGTGGAGTGGGGCATCGACGTGCCATGCCATAAGGAAGCCTGCACGGTGGGCGTGGAGAAAGACGATGGTGGAGGGAAGGGCGTGGTAGTATTCGATTATATAGGTGAAGTAGGCCATGGCTTCGTGGCCTTTGTTGAACGGGGTCGTAAGAGCGTCGGGGTTTAACCGTGTTTCATGCGAGGGGTTGACAATGTAGATTGCCCGTTGCCAGCTGTTTAGAGAGAAAGAACGCCAATTAGTCGTGGATCTTCAGTGAAGTGTTGGATATCAAAAGCACTCACTCGGGAAGCTCTTCTTCCACCCATTTGGTATCCTCTTCTTCCAGCTTCGCCATAACAATCACCTTATCACCCGGCGTGGTGTTACCATGCGGGCTTGAAGTTGTGTCATTGCGATCTAGCCAATTAACCACGTATGCGCCAGCGCGATATTGATTGCAAATGTCTTGAAGATGCGCTTCGAGTAGATATAGTGAGAATAGAACGAGACACGAGACGCAGAACCCCGCGATACGGAGTCCACCTTTCATTATGAATGATGAATGATAGGGATTAAACGCCTGGGACTCTGCGGAGATGTACCCGTAGGTGTGAAATCAAGGTGGAGGATTGACTAATAAGCCATTGATATGTACTGTTTCCAATGTATAATAGAGATGCAAAAAAGGAGGGCAAATTCCAAAGCAAGGCCCCTGAAAGAAAATTTGAGGCGAGGCAAAACAATACAAAAGGAAGGTGCAGTGTCGGAGTAATAGAGGAGCGAGGGGGGGGCGATATGTAGTAAGGATTTAAAGGAAGAGTAGGAGGAGTGTACCCCGTACAAAAAGTGAAAAGTGGAAAGAAAAGGAAATAAAAGAAAAGCAGGGAGCTTCCTGGACTTGACCCCCGTTTTTTCCACAATGTCACGGTCATATCATTGGCCACTGAGGCGTAGAATCAGGGGAGCCGCCCTTAGTTTGATGCCAAGGGGCGTTTGGGTTTTTTGGTTTTTTGGTTTTTTGATTTTTTTGATTTTTTTGATTTTTGATTTAATTTGATTTGATTTTTGGTTGGGGGAAACCCCAAAAAAGCTTGGCTTGGGGTGTACACTTGCCCCTCTTTAACCGTAAAGTTTACGCTTGAGCCATGGATGGACGGGATCAAGGCTTGACAAATTTAAGACAATCCCATTTAGGTACCTTTATCATGTACCTAATAGGTAGAACTTGTATGGACATACCTAGGTAGGCAACGACATTCAACTTGTAGATACCAGAATCCACCGTGGCGACCTCGGGACAACGCGTATCTTTTCTGTACCACGGAAATGCACGTGGCGGGACTGTTAAAACTAAAACCCGGGTGTACATAAAACCTTCTATAATAGGAAAAGCTGGTACGGTACGTATCCCTCCACTAGGCACCTTACCTAGAATATTATTCGATAGGCCCTCGTTTTAAGTGGGGTTTGTTTAGAATAGCCTTTTGTCGGCTGCCTTGATCCTTTTTTGTCAATGCACAGCCTACCAAAGAGAGGTATGGAGTACTTGGGGAAGACATGGAAACCTTGGAACGGTTCACATTCCTGGGTATACCTAGGTACCAAGGTATGATTTCATAGGGCACGGACTCTTGAACAATTCAGGGTCCAGTGTGTGTGGCTGTGATAGAACTAGCATGGGCTGATCAGCGGTATTGTAATCTATCTGTATTGTAATAATGTCTCTCGGCGCATGGGATCAGAGGCTTGATAGTGCAATATAAGTCAAGGAACAGAGATGAATGTGCTGAGGGTACGGAGTAGTATGTTAGTGAGTATGTTGCGCCACGTATGCGTAGTTTGCACTTGACACTACTAACTAGTTAGTTAGCGAGTCTTGATTAACCTAAGCGGGGTGTGTCCAAGCGATTCAAGCGAGCCATTTAGAAGGCTCGAGCGTATTTTTGTCAACCGTCTTTTGGATAATGTATGTCCCCAGAATTGAGCCGCTAAGGAATATCGACTGCGCTGAACATTTGCATGTCGCATGTTCGATATTATTTCTTGGCTTTGATCTTCTAATCTCGGTGTTTACTCTTGGCTTGGACTAGCGTACAACATATGGTTGTCATAGTTGTATGGTTTACTTGGATAGGACACGCCCGTGGCACACGAACCCCAAGTAGAGACTTATATATAGTTATAGCGTGCCACTCACTCTTGCTACAAAATCAAAATATTACCAGGCCCACTTCTACTTTATACACTACAACGTTGTCCTGGAATCAGCTAATTTGCATGCTATGCTTCCTCGTCTACGGAGTATGTTGTAAACACATGTGAAATACTGAATGTTGAGGTCATGGAGATAATCAACAGTGAAATCGAGAAGTTATGATATATTCAAATGTTCTCAGGGGACAAGTGTCGCAGTCCAGCTGCTTTTTTGGTTCATATTATGCTACACAGAGAGATACAGAGAGATCTTTCCCCTTTAATCGCTATCATCACCCTCTTCATCGCTGACCTCCTCCCCATTTGCAATCGCCTCCTCTCGGATCTTGCGCGCACGTTCCCGCTTCTTGTTCAGCAAAGTATTCAATTTCTTTGCGACATTGAAGACACCCCCAGTTCCCTCGCCGCAGGCAGCGCACGACGGGGTTTTCCGATACCGCTGCAAGGCACAGGCTTCACAGAAATAGTGCCCACATTTGGTGATGATAGGTTCTTGATAGGGTTTCAAGCAGATGAGACAGGCGAATGGAATGCTCTCTAGCAATTCATCCTCGTCATCATCCTCGTCTCCCTCGGTGATTCTGCCTGCGCCTTTTCGCTGTGAAACCACTTGCCCGCTTACTTGTTTGCCTTTGGTGTTGACTTCCCAGTCACGGTCTAACTCCCATCCTGCCTTGTATGCCTCCCGAGAATGGAGATATTTACAACTTTCTCCGAAGCCACACTACATTTAGATGAATTAGTATCGATTGACCATAGACAGATGGAGGCGAGGGAGGAACTCACGTAGCCAGTTTGTTTCCAA
The DNA here is from genome assembly GCF_028828655.1 of Penicillium verrucosum. NCBI lineage: Eukaryota > Fungi > Ascomycota > Eurotiomycetes > Eurotiales > Aspergillaceae > Penicillium > Penicillium verrucosum. Next base: position 2,672,603 of record NW_026643212.1, read on the forward strand.
TCCTTGCATACATCGGGGGCAAAATCAGTTACTGTGATAGTCCTAACGTTGGTCGCAGCTTTGACAGGACCGAATTTTGCCGGCGCATCAGGGTTCTTCTGAATGAAAGATTGATAGTTGGTGGCGCCCTTGTAGATTCCATCCGACTGTGAGGTAGAGGAGACTGGTTTTTCCCGAGTTGTGCCCAATAAGCTCTTCTCGCTCAGGTTCTCATCGTACCAGTTGGAAGCTTTCGTGGCATCGTTGCTGGAGGTCAAGGGAGCGGGAACCGCGAAGGTAGGTCCGTTTTCTGTGCGCTGTTTCCTTGTCGCATTTGATGTGGATGATGCGGTGACAGCTGCGTTCTTGCGTCGCCTCTTGATCCGTCGCCCTTCGTCGTCATCGGATGATACAAAGTCGGAGTCGGAGTCAGAAGCAGGAAGTGGCGTCGCGGGCTTCTTGCGAAAGTTGGCTTTTCCCTTGGAGCGCTTCTTGAAAGCGACTTGGGGCACAGAGTCTGTGACTTCAGTTTCTTTGACCATATTGTGTGTTGGGTAATGGTGAGGTTCAGTCGTGTATTATATTAAAGTAAAGGTTGTAAAGATGTAAAGATGCGCGCATTGCCAAGATTGGATATCGAACCGTCGAGAAATGACTAAGCTGACAAATGCAAACAATACAAACCACCTCCTCACTTTGGGACGCGTTTGATAGCGAAAATCGCAGCAAAACACACGCAGGAACCTGTCGAATCAGCACTTCCTATTGTTTTTACAGTTTTATAGTAATTTTGAAGGTCCCAATTTAGATCCAAGAATAGAGTCTAGTATCGTAGTTTCGTCTCTCCCCGTCTGGGGTGATTATCGATTGTGAATCTCAAACACCGGCGCCATTTGGCAATAACACAACAGCACATTCGCTCACTCTTGTTCTTCTCTTCCCTTTTCTTCCCCGCCGAGTCATTCAAACTCGACCTATCCAATCACTCCCTACGCTCCCTTTCTTTTTTTTTTTTCTCTCTTTCTTTTTTTCTAGTTAGCTCTCCTTTTGTTTTCCCTTTGTTATTTTGTCCTTCCTTTATTCAACCCACTGAGGCCGATTCCAGAGGTCCTGCAGATCCCGAGCACTTTGTTGTGGTTAGTTGCATCTCTACGCGCGTGTCTGCCCAGGTGGCCAATCTGACTGGGAGCTCACTGATTCGTCCGAAGGTCCTCGGTTTTTGTTATTTTTAATCGTGTGGGCTTCCCCCTCTTCCTTTACATCAACTTTCAACGGTGTGCTGTTCCACACCCATCGCATCAGCATCAGCATCAGCATCAACATTAGCGTGTGGTAATCTCGAAAACCGTCCAACAACCTCTGGTCGCTGGTCGGCTTGGCAACTATCTCAACGGAAGTCATCTTGCGACAACAATTTTGACGAGTGCGGTGATTCGGATGATGCCCGCGGCCTAGAATCGGAACAAGATCAACCCACGAGTCCCCGATATCCCAACGGCAACTGTGTCCTCGTCATTAAGGGGATATAGATGCAGTTTGAGGCCCCCGATTTCCAGATAATGACCGCATCCAACGCTGAGGCCACCGGGTCATTTGCGTCCATGGAAGACCCATTCGTTGCGAATTCCGGAAGGCCAGCTGCCCCTCGCGACTCCAATCGCTTTGATACACAGCTATACAGCCTGAATGCGTCTTCACCAGCACAGGCTAAACGAGCCCTCGAGGCCCACTTGGCAGAGACGGAGCGTCGACTGGAGGAGGCTTCAAGGCTAGGAACGGCCCTTATCGATCAGCAGCGACAGCTATCCGAGCAGTTGAAGGAGGTCGAGCAGGAGCAAAATGAGGGAGAGATGGGCCCGGAACTGCGACGCAAACTTGCAGATTTGGAGAAGGAGTATAATGAGATCGGCCGTGAGTCGGCACGTGCATTTTTGGCACCCAAACGCCTTGCCGGAGGCCAGGAAGATGCCCAGCTTGTGACGCCATCTTTCGATCAAAAGGTACAGCTTGGCTCTTACATCTGACTCTGGTCCGATTTCTAGCCAAACTAACTTCGAGTTCTGATAGTCACCCCTAAGCCCCGCTTTGTTTGCCAGTCAAGCCACAAATTCCCCTAGCAAAGTCAGCGTTCCCTCTCGCAAGCAGCGCAACCAACCGTCAAACCGTGTCCACGATATCGAATTTGCGACAGAGATCTCGACTTCGCTTTTGGCACAGGTCCGCCAACTGCAAGGTCTTCTCGCCGAACGGGATGAGACACTCAAGTTTGTTAATCTGGAAAAGTCGCGACTTGAATTGGAGGCAGAGGGGTATGCACAAAGAATCCGGGCACTCGATGACAGCGAGCAACGTTACAAGGACGAAAACTGGGCGCTGGAAACTCAAGCGCATGAGTTAATGGCAGCTGCAAGGGATGCCGCGGAACGTGAACAACGGCTCAACAGCACGATAACCCTGTCAAATTCGGAAAAAAGCGCCATGGAACGAGAGCTGGAGGAGCAAAAGCAAGCCAATGCGAGGTTACTCGAGGATCACACCCTCACGCAAAAGGCCAATGATGCGGAAATTCACTTATTGAGGCGGAATTTGACTTCTGGCGATGCGGAAAAGTCCGCGCTCCAAAAGAAACTGATGGAAATGACGTCTCAAAATCAAGAACTGGCTAAGGCAGTTGCCATGAGGCTCCGGGACCATGAAAACCAGGGCTCGAGGGATATTTCATATGATAACGAGGGCGACGAGCCCCAGAATATCACACCTGAAAGCTCTCCGCCACCATCCCCTAACAAGTTCACTCCTCGACATGGCCATCTTGAATCGGAAACCTTGAAGAGCTCGCTCGGTCATGCTCATCGCATGATCCAGAACCTTAAGAGCACAATTCACCGCGAGAAGACCGAAAAAATTGAACTCAAGCGCATGTTGCAAGATGCTCGGGATGAAGTTGAACAACGCCGCCGTGAGAGCACTGTGCCAAACGGAGCCAGCAAACGCCAGAAGACAAAGACAGATTCGTCCCGAAAGCCTCCCCGTCCAGATCTTTTGGGCGCAGGCCGCAAAGAGAAATCGTTTGTTGAGCTCCAAGACACCGATTGGGAAGACAATGCCGGCCAAATCAGTCCTACCCAGATCCAAACCAAGGACATGTATACTAGGGGCCGCCCTCGCTCGGTCTCTCCCGATGGACCTAGCGACGTCTACCAGACAGCTACCGAGGCGGAAGATGGATTTGAAACAGCGAATGAGCGGGCAACCGCAACGGAGAGCGAAGCATTCCAGACTGGCGTTGAAAGCATGGCGGATGACAGCAGTGATTCGGCAGATCTTACCGAGACGGAAAACAACCTACAGACAACTCCTCGCTGCCGAGTGCCTTCTTCCCTGGTCATGGCTAAAGCTCGCGATCGCACCTCATATAATAGCACTGCCTCTGCATCTTCCGATGAGGAAGAATATGATAGAGCGTTCGGTTCTCCGAGCCAAATGAACACCTCCCGACCCCGTGTCAAGTCCAAACGCAGCATCTCAAGACGCATTCGTCCATCTGGAGAGGCCACATTCGCATCGACCAGTCGACCTTCGAGTTCACGCGAATCCGCCGCACCCAGCTTTGCGCCAGTGCCCCTCTTTGCCGAACTTGCAGAGTTCGACAGCGCCGAGGACGATGAAGTAACCTCCCAGGCTTCGACGCCGCGCATGGCAGCTGCGTCGGGTTCACGAAGACCCTCCGATGCAGTGTTGGATACACCACCACCCAAGCCCGCAATGGTCGATTCTGGTGTTATGACTGAACCTTGGGGACACACGCCTTCTATCAGCACTGGCATTATTGCTGGAGCTGCTGGTCTTGCTGCAGGAGCTGTTCTGCCGCATGCTCTCGCTGCGCCCCAGGATACCCAACCAGACCGGGAGATCGCCGAGGAGGCGAAGGAAACACCTGATCTACCAGATATGGGCATGGCGGATGTTTCTTCCCAAGAAACTACGCCCTCTACACCCAAGCGACCTGATCTTAGTGTCTCATACATCGCCGGAGGGACCACTACACCTGTGAAGCATGAGCTGCCCCCGCCGGAAGTGCCGGAAATGACGATATCTTCAATTTCATCACAAACCACTAATCCCATTCAACCAACGGTTCTCATACCTGAACCAATCATCAAGCATGTCGATGTTATCAAATACGTGGAACGCGAGCCGGAGGTGCCCGAGCTGACCTTCTCCTCCATCACGACTCAATCAACTTCCCCTCTTCAGGCAACAGTTGCTGTGCCGGAGCCTATCGTCAAGTACGTCGACGTGATCAAGCACGTTGAACGCGAGCCTGAAGTGCCAGAGTTGAGCTTCTCGTCTGTCGCTGCTCAGTCGACAGTACCTGTCCAGGCAATCCAGGCAACTGTCCCTGAGCCAGAACCCGTCATCAAATACGTCGACGTAATTAAACACGTCGAGCGCGAGCGCGAGATCCCCGAATTGACATTCTCGTCCTTCAATAATCAATCAACTGCCCCTGTCCAGGCAACGCTTGCTGTGCCAGAGCCTATCGTCAAGTACGTCGACGTAATCAAGCACGTCGAACGCGAGCTTGAGGTGCCCGAATTGACCTTTTCTTCCATCACCACTCAAACCACCGAGCCAGTCAAAGCAACTGTCCCTGAGCCGCAACCGCCTGTCATTCAATACGTTGATGTCATTAAGCACGTTGAACGTGAGCGTGAAGTGCCAGAGTCAAGTTTCTCTCTTATCACCACTCAGTCCACTGCGCCTGTGCACGCAACTCTTGCTAAAGCGGCGCCGATCATCGAATACGTTGACGTTATCAAGCACGTTGAGCGCGAGCGCGAGGTGCCTGAGTTGACATCTTCTTCCATCAACAACCATTCCACTGCCCCTGTACAGGCAACGATCGCCAAAGCAGAGCCTGTGATTGAATACGTTGATGTTATCAAACACGTCGAGCGTGAGCTTGAGGTGCCCGAATTGACATTCTCTTCGATCACCACTCAATCCACTACGCCCGTCAAACCGACTGTTCCTGCACCAGAACCGCCTGTGATTGAGTACGTTGATGTTATCAAGCACGTCGAGCGTGAGCGTGAGGTGCCCGAATTGACATTCTCCTCGATCACCACCCAAACTACAGAACCGATCAAAGCAACTGTACCTGAACCTGAACCACCTGTCATTCAATACGTCGATGTGATCAAACACGTTGAGCGTGAACGTGAGGTACCGAATTTGACGATCTCTAGCCTCGATCCAGCATACACGGATCCTGTTGTTCCAAAGCCCCGCCTTGCGCCCACGCCGGCATTGTCATTCTCCACTGTGCGGTCTGTGGAGACTCATCCAGCGAAGTCCATGCCATTTGTCATCCCTACGGTGGCAGATTTATCTACTCAAACCGAGTCGACTGAGTCAAAGGCCGCAGGGCCCGCTGTGATTGTCCACGAAGACCAACCTACGGACGCTATTCGCAGCCGTACCAGTACAGCCAATAGTGATCAGCACGTTGGTACCGGACTGGCCTTGAACGATATATCTGGCAACGCCCTTGCTCGCTCTGCTAGACGGCAATCTAGTTCAGTGAGCATGGACCAAGGATCCCAGACTATCCTGTCCTCCAAACAAATAGATCAAATTCTTATGGATCGTGTGTCTGCACGCCCGCTATCTTCCGATAGCCAGGTGACTGACAACTCACGAGAGATTGCCTCGGTCACTACAACTTCCGCATCCCCTTACGTGACACCCAAGGCCCCGACACGACCTCGCCTTTCGCAAATTCAGTCTGCCAAGTCAACAACTCCAAATTCCCGCCGGCCTCCCAGTGCCGCCAGTCAGACGTCTGGTGCCAGTCATCCCCCGCTGCCTGCCGATCACCGGGAAGCTATCCTGGCAGCCGAGAAGAGGCCCACCGACTTGGCTCCGCCATCTCCTACCTCTGTCATGGGGCCTCCCTTAGCACCTGCCTCCGCCTACCGCATGAACTCCCAGCGCCCCCTTACGCCAAGCGAACATGCTGCGCGGGCTAGCTCTTCAAGAACCGGTTCCTCCCAGGCCAGAATGAGGAGGGGAAGTCAAAGCCAGTTGTCTCGACGATCCTCAGTGTCGTCTTTCGCGTCTGAGCTAGAGGAGCGTTTCAACATGGCGCCTCACGCTGGCCCCATGCCTGGCGGCTATGGGCCTAATACGGATCCGCGCATGATCCAGGCGATTACTCAAACCATGATTGGTGAATTCCTTTGGAAGTACACTCGAAAGACCGGCTCATCGGATATGTCCACAACACGGCACAGACGATACTTCTGGGTTCACCCATACACCCGTACTCTGTACTGGAGTACGCAGGACCCACAAACTGCCGGAAAGAGCGAGCTCCATACCAAGAGTGTGCCTATTGAGGCTGTTCGAGTGGTCGCCGACGACAACCCGTATCCTCCCGGTCTTCACTGCAGGAGCTTGGAAGTTGTCAGTCCTGGCCGACGAGTTCGGTTTACGGCTACGACAAGCCAGAGGCACGAGACATGGTTTAACGCGTTGTCTTACCTTCTTTTAAGGGAGACCAACGACAACTGTGAGGAAAATAACGGCGTAACCCTCGACGATATCAACGAGTTCAACCCCCCTAGCTTCCGGTCTAGTTCTCGTCAGACAGCACGAATGTCGTTCTCTTCTTACAATAGCCGCACCGCTCGCCAAGTATCTAAGCAACAGCGGCGAGCGGCCTCGGCGATGTCCATGCGGTCTTCCGGGACTCTCGGTGGGCGTGCATCACCGGCGCTCAGCTCACCTATGCCAAACTCGTCATTACAAGTTCCCGATGATCGCCAACGTTCTTCCTCGAGGCTTAGTACCATCTCTAGTTCGATTCGGGGATCCATCGCAAGCTTGAAGGGACGGCACGGTCAATCCCCTAGTGTCCACAACGAAAGTCTTCATGGCCAAGGAAGTGCCGACGACCTGGGACATGTGGCCGAAACCCAGGATCAAGACCGACTCGAGAATGTCCGCGCCTGTTGCGATGGAAAACACGATGTTGGCTCTCTTTCTCGCACCAGTCGGTACAGTCCGAGGGTCAACCGCATCCACTCACCCCACCATCACTGAACATCGTCCTATGAAATTGGCGTTTGTTTGTAGGGTTTGTGGGCAGGCCCTCAACCCAGACTCGAGTCACTTATAAAGATAATGACGACGAGTCTCCTTTTCTTCTGTCTCTTGTCCAACCAGCAACCCTTCTAATAGTGTTTCCGACTTTTAACTTCTTTCACACCAGCGTGGAATACCTCATACCTCAAAACCGAGACGTCAACTGAATTATGTACGCTTTGGTGATTCTGGATTCTTGGGCTTCGAAACTTCTCGAGTAGTTTCACCCCAACTTCCTCCGCATTCTCTTCACCTACGATCTTTTTCTTTCTTTCCTTCCTACGGATCTCAACTCTCCTATTGTCTCTATCTCTGTCCTTCGTTCAATCATTACGTTTTGCTGGAACGTGTCTCCCAATCTGAGTCTGCTATTTTCCTATATTCTCATTTTATGTTGATAATTCCTGTGACCACTACATGCCGTCGTCTTTCTACTGATAGGTTCCGCTCTTTCTTCCGGTGTGATCATCTTTTGAGTATTCGTGCAATTTGCGCCAGACCAGGATGCTAGATATTAGTCTATGTTCAATTTTGTTGGAATATGCCTGATTACTTTTGATTTCGTAAGGCTTGTTGGCCATTGGATGATACAATCATCCATTGGAATGATCATCATTCATTCATTATTCATTCATTAGTGATCTTCAGATCACAGATGTGTGACTGTGATTTCAAACGCCGAAATCCCCGCAAAAAGCCTCCGAGTCACGTGAGCGACATGCGCGCCCTAACTTTATAATCCTCCTCCTGTATTCTCTCCTCTTAGCATTCATTGGAGTTGATAAAATCAGATTTCGAACTTCTCTGATCATCATGCCGACCGAAACACCCCCACCGTTCATCGGCCGAATGCTCGGAATGTTCGAGCCAGCACATATCATGACTTGGGCGATGTCACGTAAGTACAGACGCCGAACAGACACCGAATGGCTTTGATCTCAATATATCGAATTCAACACCGGTGGACTCTCTGTATTCTGTCTGATATATGGTGGCATATGATATATTACTGCACATTCCCCATACCAGCACCAATTTCTCATCTTTGACCTATAAACTAGCTCATTACTAACTAAAATGCCACAGACTACATCCGAGTATGTGCCGAAGCAGTCTTCAAAAATGGCCAGCTCTTTGCCCCAATTACTCAGACGCGGAGACTCCGCGATGAAGCATTCGGAAGATTCTGGATCGAGTTCACCTGTGAGTCCCAGCCACCACATCTATCATCAACAAACCCAGAGCGGAGTCTGTGCTATTAGCAATTTCTGCAAAAGCAACGAGGGAACAAGAACAACTCCCCATAAACAATATAAAACAATACAAATAAGCAACACAAATCCTAACCAAACCACCACAGCATCTCGCCAAATGTCCTCCGACCCAAACAACCAAGAAATCCCGGAGCCAGTCGGCTCCTCAGCTCTAATCCCTCCAATCCTCCGCACAGCCTCAGGAATAGTCCTCGACATCGGACCAGGCACAGGCACACAGATGCCACTACTCACCTCACCAGCCATAACAGCCCTATACGGCGCCGAGCCATGCAAAAGCCTCCACTCCGCGATCCGCGAAAAAGCGCTAGCAGAGAACATCTCACCCAAGTACCACATCGTGCCTACAGGCGTAGCAGCCGACGAACTGATCCCCGCGTTGCGGGCGACGGGCACGGGCGTCGTGGATGCGTACGATACCGACCCGCGCGCGGGCGTCTTCGACACGATCCTGTGCGTGCGGGTGCTATGCTCGGTTCCTGAGATGGAGCGTACGGTGGGTGAGTTGTATGGGATGCTTAGGCCTGGTGGGCGGTTGCTTATTACGGAGCACATTGTTAACCCGTGGCGGCGGGCGAAGGGGTCGATTGTTGGGCGGGTTGTGCAGGGTATCTATCAGGTTCTTGGGTGGAGATGGTTTCTTGGGGATTGTTGTTTGGATAGGGATACCGAGGCGGTTTTGAGGGCTGTGGCAGATGTGGATGGGGGATGGGAGAAGGTTGAGTTGGAGAGGAATTTTGAGTGGTCTGTCATGCCTTATCTTTCTGGGGTCTTGGTTAAGAAGAGGGTTTAGGTTCGTTCATTTCTGAGTTGAGCTAGGTACAGATATATTTTGCATCACAAATGGGTATCTTTTTTCTATCATATTTTCGCTCGTGTCATTGAAGTCGTCAGGGATGATTGTGGGGGGAGAGGGGCGGGGAGGCCTGCAGATACGAATGCGTGGGTTTCCACGACAGGAATCGCAAGGAGTATGCTCCCAAAGTGCGCACTTGTGAATGGAATCCGAACAATAATCCGTCTCTCGCAGGGACAACATAGAATGCTGCTCACTGCCTTGGCTTCGAGAACAGCCCGGTCAACGAGGGGTAGTTTCGGCGATTCGGCGGTTGCTTCTCACGAGACAGTAGACCTTTTTAGGTACAAGAGCCTTGAAAGATGCTTGACCTTGGCGTTATCACGTTGGTCTGCACTCTGCTTGTTGTTGCTTAGAACCTCCCGCACGGGTTTCAGACTGAATCACATATTTCAGACATTTGGTTTTGCTCGTCCAGCAGGCCAGAAGTCAAACAAATCTAATGCCTCAGATGTCCATGGGCCTTGCTCTCTGGGCTCATTTTCCTTGCTGGCCGCGTGGAATGATCCTCCTGTCCGATTCTGGTGGGCAGTCAATGTAGTTGGGTCGGATATCGATTTGCGCAAGGGTGAATCAAGAGATCTTTTCCCAGTTAGCCTTTTGATCGTGGAGGATGATTTGAACCCTGATTCATCTATCATCTCGTCGAAGATAAATTGTGTAGATGTTGAGGGCAAAAACTCTTCGTTTGAGTTTGAGGAATCACTTGGACCGGCGGCCAGTCTATACAAAAATCAATATCACAAACTTGGTTAATGGGTGGGTACATACTAACTGTTGCTCCAGGATATTTGTGGCGGGTTCACGAGTTGTAATAGCAGGCGGTGTATCTGAGGTCGCCGGCGATGGAGTTCGTGAAGTGCCGGGCAATAGAGCACTGTACATCAGTTTCCTGCGTGGCTTTCCGGTTCCCATGCGTAGAGCTGTCGTAGGTGCTCCAGGGTTCACTGCGGAGGATGGACGTGATGGAGGTGGCATCTTCCTTGAAGATGAGATATTGACTGGGGGTGGAGCATTGACTGGGGGTGGAGCATTGACTGGGGGTGGCACATTGACTGGGGGTCGAACATGGGTTGGAGATAAAACGTTGGCTGGAGGTGGAACGTTGGTGGAAGTTTGGTTGTTCGCAGATTCAATAGGCTTCTCATAATTGTTCAATACACGCACTGGAGGCTGTGGTGTAGATTGTGCAGTAGACGACTGTTTGGCTGTAATTGGGAGAGAGCTTCTTGAAACCGTCGGTGGGTCAGACCTATGTGGTGGGATCGGACGTGATACAGCTCTGGACTGATTTTGGCGGCCGATTGACGGTTGCTCTACGCCCAGGTTTCCTTGAAGGCCGGCTATCTCTGTTTCTGCGGGTAAAGTGGGAAGAAGACCCTTCGACGAGGGGCCGAGGGGTCTTGGTGGTTGGACACCCTTAGTAGCTGTGTGGACTACCTCCTCTGGTGGTAGTAGACTGGAGGTCGGTTCAGATCTAGTTGGAACCGAGACACTTGCAACTGAAGGAGGGCTGGGTCTTTGTGGCCAGGTTTGCTTTGGCGGAACTATCACCCTCTGCTCACAGTCTCCCGAGAGTACATCGGCCGTAGAATCACCCCCGGCTCTGGGTAGTTCTTTTGCTACTTGGTTTGACCTTGGCTTCGCAGGGAGTCCTTGGTTTGATTTGGTTGAACCCGTCAAATCAATGACTTCACTCTGAGCCCGCGAGCCTTTCTCGGCGTTTCGACTCACCACCGAAGATGTCTTCTGTCGCTTCGGTGGGCGCTCAGGTTCCTGAATGCTAGAGGCCGCTGGTTGTGGAGGATTCCTTGACTCATATGGAGACACCAAATGCCCAATTGGAGTTCTTTTAATGCCCAGCAAATCGTTAAGAGAGCGAAATGACTGGGAGGAAGCGGAGGAAGCGGAGGAACGAAGAGGTGTGGAAGCTGAGGCGGAGGCTGTGTAGGTAGAGGCGCGGGGGAACTTGGGACACAGGGTCTTTGGTCTGCGGAGAACCCTGGCTAGATTTCTTTTTTTCGTAAAGGGTCGTGATGTCCGTCTCAGTTGTGCCCATGTTCTCAGTTACCTCAATCAGTACTCCCTTGTCCAGCTCCATTTCATCGCCATCTTGGACTTCATCAGAGGATCTCCAGTGGTGGTCACCTATAAAATTACCCTGGTCATCGTAGACCATGACACGTTTGTTGAACTTATGATATCGTAGGTAGCCATCGTGCCATCGTTTGGATTTGCGGCGTAGGTCGTGAGTGTACAGACAGCGAAACTTCACCACTGAGGCAGTGACCTGCGGTGAGGTCGGGGGAAGACGCGCAGAAGATGACGGCGTGGACATCATGGTAGCATTGTTGAACACCAGATTTGATCATGACTGCATTGGATGTCGCGAAATGTAGTTTTGGTCGCGTTCTCGTGCTGAAGGTGGAAAACACGATAAGCTGATAAGGAAGAGCCAAGTATATGGGCCTCAGGCATCAGTATTGAGAGATACCTACAACATAGGTAGACGTACAAAGACATCTATTTGACTGGTATTTATGTTATCGCCTCATGAGAACCTCATTAATAGGATTGGGTGTAAGTTCTTCCAAGAGTAAGCTCAGATATCAAAAAAAAAAAAAAAGCCGGATTAAAAGACACCAAACAAGATACGAAAAAGACACGTTGAGAATACATTTGAAAGGATATTTAGAGATGCGGGTGAGAGGTTAGTTGAGTGATCATAGCCTACTTGTTATACTTGGATAGATTGATATCTCCTCTATATTGGGACATCTGAATTAACACTCTGATTGCTCATTTCAATTGAATCCCCGCTGACACCCGATTAGCCTCACCAATATTGCAGTCTCTGCGGGGTAGTTTTTCACTTTCAAACCTCCCCTCACAGAGTCAACACCTATACCAATACTCAACAAGAGTACCAACTCGACCAATCCAGCAAAATAATCCAGCTACTACGATCTCCATGGGTACTCCCGTCACAGCTCCGTTCGGCCAATGGAAGAGCCCGATCAGCTCTACTTTGCTTGGCGCTGACGGTGTTCAGTTTGAATCCATCGCCGTATGTTCAATGAATACCAAGATCACTTATATCGGAAGTTTTAATGACCTCTTTAGACATCCAATGAGAAGGTTTATGTCATTGAGGGTCGACCCAAAGAGCAGGGACGAGGCTGCATTGTCGAATACTCTGGCAGAGAAGGACGAGATATCCTACCGGCCAAGTACATACTCAAGATCCAGCCATGTATGAACCCAGATCTAATGAGAAGTTCCTAGATATGATGCTCGCACCAAAGTTCATGAGTATGGCGGCGCGTCCATGATCGCTTTCAATGGACATGTCATCTTTTCTGATCGGGAGACACAGGATCTGCATAAACTTGATCCTTCCACAGGTCATGTCGAGCAGATTACCAATACAAGCACTGCTCTCCGCTATGCATGCACCTCCGCTATAGGTTCTTTGCCAGATGGTCAGGCAGATTCCGGATGGGTCCTGGCGATCGAAGAGGACCACTCCAAGCCCTTGCCGTCGGAAGTTCGGAACGGACTAGTCGCGGTAAACTTGAAATCTAAAGAGATAGTCAACGTCGCCTCTGGTGACGACTTCTACAGCGCTGCCCAGTTTTCCCCTGATGGTAGCAGGATATGCTGGATGCAGTGGTCTCATCCAGACATGCCTTGGACAGGAGCCCGCCTGTATGTGGCTAAGTGGGATAATGGTCAGGTCACAGATGTTAACCACGTGTCTGGTGTGCCTAAGAAAGAAAGTGTTAGCCAGCCACGGTGGGGCTTTGATAACACATTGTACTTCACGAGCGATTGTTCGGGGTATTGGCAGCTCTATCGGTCTCACGTCGACATTTTGGAATGCCAACGGATCGCCCTGCATGGCCTGGAAGAAGTGGAATTTTCACAGCCAGACTGGCGTCTAGGAAAGTACGTTTGATTTCGACTCCAGGCAGCTGTTGACTTGATGGCTAACCTGTATTTTCCTATGCTAGCTGCACATACGTGTGTTTGACTCCAACTTCAATGATTGCGTCGTACACAAAGAATGCTCGATGGAGCTTCATACTGATAGATTTGTCGAACGACTCCTGGCAAGACATGAATCTGCCAGTGACAGACACGATTGTTTTGGCAGATAATCCCCTGTCGACCACCAAAATAGCCCTTCTCGGATCTAGTGAGACAAGCTTCAGCACTGTTTTTACATTGGACATTGCCGACACCATCAAGCTCAATACACTCAAGGTAGCTTCCGAGCTCCCCATGCCAAGTTCTCTTGTTTCCAAGCCAGAGCATATCTCTTTTCCAAGGGTCCACGGTAAGAGCTTGGAAGGAGTGGCGCATGCCATCTTCTACCCACCTCAGAACCCGGATTATCAGCCACCTTCTGGAGCGCTGCCACCTTTGATCGTCTGTGTCCATGGTGGACCAACGTCCCAAACCGGAACTGGTCTGAGTATTACGGACCAATACTGGACTTCTCGAGGTTATGCTGTTGTTTGGGTAAACTATGGAGGCAGTTCCGGATATGGCAGAGCGTATCGGGATGATTTAAATGGGCAATGGGGTAAGAATTCTACCCCTCTCATAGCAAATTAATTCCCTCCCAATGCTAACCAAATATCGTTAGGAATCCTTGATACAGCAGATGCTGCTAGCTGTGTGTCATACCTAGCATCCGCTGGCCGAATTGACCAAAATGGAGTCGGTGTTCGTGGTCAAAGTGCGGGCGGCTACATCGTACTCCAAGCTCTTTGCGACTATCCCAATCTCTTTGCTGGTGGTAACTCTCTGTACGGCATAGGAAATGTCAAGGCTCTCTGTGAGGATACTCATAAATTCGAGAGCCATTACGCATTCGCCTTGCTGTTTGATCCTAGTGCGGATGAAGCTGAGAAAAACCGCATTTTCCGCGAACGCAGCCCTTGTCTCAAGGCAGATAAAATCACTGCGCCACTATTGTTGCTCCAAGGAGACGAGGATTCGGTCGTCCCTATGAACCAAGCAAAGGAAATGGTCGAAATGATGACGAAGGCTGGTCGTCATCCTAAGTTGGTGGTTTTCCAAGGAGAGGGGCATGGATTCCGGCAGGCGAAGAGTCGAATAACGGCTGTGGAAGAGGAGGAGAAATGGTGGAAGAAAGGTTTGTTGAAGATGGATACAGTGGATGTTTGAGCCAAGTAGGACAATGTGGATTTTACCCAGGAAATAAGTCGCCGCATAGTTAATGATAGTACACTTCATGATATACTTCATGATATACAATACACAGGTTTATGGGATATGCAATAACTTCAAGGTTGGTACGAATTGGAAATTCTCCATCCCATATGTTTGCTATGGATGTCACCAACAAAGTTTGAGTCCTTGCGAGTTGAATTTGAATTCCAGTAGCTAAATGGTCCCAATCAACCCTGGATATTTGAGCGGAAGACTAGGCTGTCTGACCTGAAAAGCAAGGCAACGACAACAAGCAAAGGGCCGAGAGAGCCATATTCTAGACTTACATCGAAGTTTTGAGATGAGTTACAATTTTCCCCGACGCTACAGCCGAGCTGGGCTAGATCCACCCTATAGCCCAAATAATCCCAATTTTGAGGAATATGGATGAGTTTGTTCTATATTTCTACAATATATACAACATAAGTCCAACATAAGTCGTCCACTAAGGATAGGGCGGATGGTTATATATAGCCGGTACAAATGGCCGAAGCGCTAAACCCAAACGGGGGCAAGGGTGAGGGCGCTATACCCGGAATAGAAGGGGCTGTTTCGGGTCCACTCACTGTTGCCTGACATCCAACATACTATTGAATAACTAGTTAACTAGTTATGATTGAATTATGTATGATTAAGACAAAACAATATCTACAATGAAACTTTTTTAAGAGTAATGTTTGCCCCCTACCAAGGTACGAGGTAGATTTGGGTCACGTGAGATCAGATAAAGTTCTGATATCAATAGGTTAAGTCCATTCATCCATAACTATATACCTTCCAAGGTTAGGTAGGTACATATGGATTACATTTTATCTCAACTTCTCTTACATCGTAATTCCAATGACTCGAGCACAAGCTAATTGCTCCCTTAAAATGGGATGCTTACTATTCTTATCATAAGAATTCGTATCGATGTATGAGATAAATAAGATGGCCTTTACCCCTGATTTGATATCTACTATGTTGTATGTAACCATGGATGGATATAGAGTGGAGAAGGGGTTCTGGGCGTTGATGAACATCCTCTCTTTCCCGAAATGTCAATGGCTCTGGAGGGGGAGAGGGGGGCCGTGGGGCGAGAGAGCCGCATGAAAGGCTGAAACACTTTGGGGCCGAGAGTTATGTGTCATGAAGGGACGTTAAGCCCCCCTTCCAAGTTTCTTTTCCTTCTTCATCACTTTACGGAGTACCTACATTTGAAATATTTGAAATCTGCGATTGATTAATGTGGACTTGAATTAAAGTTTATTCTCGTTTCATACGCTGTGCCCGTGTGGTAATACTTTTGTTATCACTCCTCTAACCCCGTTTCGTGTTTCCTTCGAGCTTCTGACAGCTCCCCCCATCGCCCAACATGCAGAACATGTCAAGGCGCTTTGGTCGCATGACGACAAAGTCGTCTGCAGATGACAGCCAAATTGCTGTGCTTCTAAAAGATTTCGACGATGCAGATATGCTCCTAGGCAAGGTAGATAATGTTACCCCGATGACGCGCGTTCTGTCCAATTTCCTGATCCGTGTTATTTCATCAGATCGTGGAATCTACTCAAGCCTGGCGTGATGCTTGGGTCTCTATCGCAACTTACCAGAGTCGCCTTGTCGACGAATTCGACGGCCTCTACGGTCCTATCATTGGCTCCTCAGAAACCCCATCCAACCACAAAGCCGTTGATACAGACCCCGGCAGATTAGCACGGACCAACAGACTGCGGAAGGAATATGACGAGCTACGTACCGATCTCGTGGATGAGCTCGGTGCTGTCGATACTCGCATGTCACAGCCGGCTGCGCAAGCGAAGGAATCCCTTGCGCCGATGAAAAAGACGATCAAAAAGCGAAATGACAAGAAGGTACACAATGAAGAATGAGAGCTCTTGGTAGATTAGTTGTGGCTAACGTCCCAATCTCTAGACCGACTTTGAAATCTCCCAAGGACGTGTTGATAGCCTCATGAAAAAGCAGAAGCGCACCGATCGCGAAAATGTGAGCCTCGCCAAAGCGGAAATCGAACTTGCCAATAACAAAGAGGTACAAATAGCAAATACCCAATACTACTTATAGCAGAAGAAATACTAATCGCGATCTAGGCTTACCAAGCCGCCGACCATGATCTACGACAGCGACTTCCAACATTGATCGCTCTCATATTCTCCCTGACGCCATTCATTCTTGAAGCACAGGTCGAGATCCAAAACCGCATGCTTGCGCACTATTACACAGTGCTTCACACTTATTGTGAAGAAGAGGGGTTCCCTTCTCCACCACCAGCCATGGAACAGGTTGTCCAGGACTGGGAGTTTGCCTTTAAGCCCGTGCAAACCGAAATAGAATCCTTCGGTTCGCTAACCCAAGGAATGGCCATGCGACGAGCCGCAGCCGACCAGGATAATAAGAAACGCCCCTCAATTGGAAATCGCATTCACAGCACTGCCTCATCGAGCTCGCTTTCAGCTTCTTTCCGCCGGGGATCACCAGGGTCGTCGAGCCAGACACCCTGTGTACCAGAATATCCTCCATCTCCGCCCCTGTCAACAATTAGCCATAAGAGCAGCGCAATTCCTGTCGGAAACACCGCAGGATCGAAGCCCCTCTCGACGGGCGGCGACTACTTCGAACCCCCTCGTCCGACATTCTTGCCGACGCCACAAGCCACTCCCGTTCCATCAGGTGTGGTGAGATCCCCCGCTGGCCCGAACATAGACGCCTTCCAGGCCAAGGTATCACCCATGGCTGCCGCCATTGGGAAGAAGAAGCCCCCGCCACCACCGCCGGCAGCTTCTCGTCCCGTGTTTGTCACGGCGCTGTATGACTTTGATGGCCAGGGAAATGGTGATCTGAGTTTCCGGGAAGGAGACCGCATTCGCGTCATGCGGAAGACCAATAGCACGGACGATTGGTGGGAAGGCGAGTTGAGAGGGCAGAAGGGACCATTCCCTGCCAACTATGTTGAGTAATGGGCGACATTGGATACCCCGGAGAGGCCTCGGCGGCCTATTGAAAAAGCATTAAAATGACGCACGGGGATTTCTTTGGCGGGCCAACCCCTACCCCGGTATCCAAGTACACGATTAATGAACTCTTGTCCTGTTGGTATGCTGCTTTGTAGTTATGGCTACCTATCACTTTAGTATCTATTGTCTTCCCTTTTTGTTTAATCAATCAATCAAAGTTCAATTAACCTGTTACAGTCTAACTAGTTGCGTATGACTATCCAGGCGCTTCATCTAACCGAAGCAACTGGAAGCCAAACCGCCCTATACAAGGTAATGTAAATATTCATCCTAAAATGAACCTTGGAACCTTGGAAGCTTTTGATCTCCATATAAAGTGGGATATCTCGATATTATTCGACGGTTTACAATGATGTATGGAGTATGTTGTAGATAGATTCCAAGACATTTGACAAGGACACTGAACTAACCAAGCAAGAGATAATAGGCGACTGGACTTCCGTGATACTTTTAGGCCCGATTCCTGCAAAGATTTTAACCGCCTAAGTCACCGCGTCATGTAAACCACCTACAACATAACTAACTAACTAGTTAGTTAATGAGTGTACACAAGTCCAACAAGATTGGAATTCGCGATTTTTCCTTTACAATGTTTTACCCAACAACTTGTGAAGAAAAGGTCACATCAGCTGGGTAGTGTACAAGGCGTTCGGACGACCTGGTCGGCGCCAGGCTTTTGAGTTAGAGATTTGGGGTCGTGGTTTAATCACGTTCGATGAAAAGGATCACAGTGGACGGAACGGTCTACCCGCCAATATTACCACCACGGGGCCAATGATCATTCCTATCGGAAAGGTTCCTCCAGGCACCACAGATGAACTCGAGTTGAGTGAAGAAAGCCTCGTCAAGATCACTGAAAGATTTATTGCGAGCCGTTGGCAGTGTAGATAAAGATTGGACCCTCTCTTCAAGCTTCCTTTGGATATCCTCTGGAGTATCTGTTGGGTCCCCTGACCCTATGTGACAGGACTGTAGTCTCCCTCTCCCCCTTCTTCTTTTCCCCTTCTTCTTCTTTAGCAGTTAGCACTACGAATACAGTTGCATTGCTCTCTCTCTCTCTTTTTTCTCCTGGCTTCCCGTCAGTATCTTCTGCTCTCACCCCGTTCTCACCTCTCTCACCCTACGTAGGCTTCAGAATTCTCACCCATATCACCCACACCCAAGGTATAAACCGACGCCGTTTTCAGTCTTAGGGAACATTGAGAATTGGCCGCGTTTAGTACGTGGCTTAGGTACGGCTGAGCGGACGGGAAGCCCTGTTTTCCACACCCTATGGTCGTATGTATCATTTTACGTATGTGAGAAGATTATTGTCATGTCATGCAGTATATATATCGGAGCCTGGACAATCTGAGCGTAATGCTTAGATATAATGGTCTTTTGGCCTAGTTTGTAACTCGCCAGTCCAGAGGCAGGTTATAACAATTATAATGTAAAGAACTGGAAGTGATTAGGTGGTTGGTGTGTGGGAAATGGGGACTGAAGATAAGAATCAAGGTGGAATCTCTGTCTTGTTGAGCTAAATATAAGTGCTTAGTATACCCGGCGATTATCCACCTTTTCTAATGTAAAAAAGCCACCTAGTACACGAGGCTTGCTATTAGTGTGGGTGCTAAAGTTAGTTACAACTTCACCGTCCCAGACGGCAGCCTCTAGATCGGCAGGGGAGGATTCCTTATTGTCGCCCGTAATAGCGCGACGGAAGGATCAATGGGATGGGCTAGTTATTAAGCAAGGTACATGCGACACCTTGTAACTAGTTAACTATGTCTATATCATCATATGTGTAGACGAAGCAGAGTATGCCTTGTAACATGCCCCTTAGAACCTAGTTAGAGAGCGGTATGACTTGTAATGATAGCAGAACAGACAAGCTACATATATCTGCTAGTATTTTATGCTTTTGTCCCTGTCAATCTTTTGGTAAAAATCGGGTTGTATGTGGTAGTCAGCCATGGTTCAAGATATTGATACCTGAAATATAAGGCAGGAAAGGTGGTTATGTGGAACCGTCCGATTTAAAATAACCGGAAGAACCGAACAATGCAGCGAGTCTCGGATATCCGAGGCTGCTCATAGGTCAGTTCCTAGGCAGTAATCGTGCCTATGGACACCACCAGATAGAAAATTTTCACTGAATAGTGTTGGACAAAGTACAGTGTAATTTTACCACTGGATCATAGCAAAACCCTCAAACTAGCCCAAGCAAATTTAACTGTTTGTATTGATCCTAAATAAATGATGTAGGAGTGTAAAGAGTACATTGAAAACCATCGCACATGAACAATATAGGTAGTTATATACACACATAAAGGTTGAACCTGTCCTGTTTTGAGCATACCTAGGTACTTGTAATACTTACATGGTTGATACGAACCTTGGAAGTAGCCAAGACACATATAGTTATATGTTGTAGCTATTTTGAAGGTTAATCAAATTGAGTTTTTGACTATATTGTGCTTATGTACCATTTGTATACAATTGCGATATAACTTAATCCTTGCAATTTGCTATTCGGCGATGCCCACCAACACTATAGGTACTCGGTCCTTCCCTTTCGCCCCTCCAAAAAAGGTTGTTGGGTCGTGCCCTGGGCCAGGTAGGTGGCGGACTTGCCACGATGCTCCCCTGTCGAGGCTCCAGCGTGGCAGAGAAGACATTTCCCGACAGAGGACAATACATGACGATATTTGGAATTAAGCTAAGCACATATGCCCTAGCCTGTTCCTAAACAGGGTGTGAGAGTATCATAGAGATTGTTCTGAATCGACTGAAATCAACTTTGATCCACTTTGTATGGGGCGCTCGAAACAAGACCAGTTACATATATGGCCACACGGTTCAATCATTGGCTGTAATCATTGGCTTGATGCCTTCGGCTATATTTAGTAAGACTAGTATACTTAAACTATCCTTATCGGGGCATGATGTATCATTGTACTCTGTACTCCGTACGGAGTACAACATATGGATATACGTATAGGTAGCACGTGGATATCACCATAAATAGTTACAACATATGTATAAACATGTATAAACATGTATAATCTGACACGGAAAATAAGCTTCCGATAGACCATTCGAATATGATTGAGAATGTGACTGGGACGTTGAAGTCGCATGTCTGTGCGACATCTGGGCCGCACACCCCATGATAACGATGCTTATTTCGAGTGCCTGAGCGCGGCAAAAAAAAAAGTAAAGATATCATGATTATGGTTACTATTGAAGATTACTCTGTGCGATCCCGAGCCCCGTCATTGGATTACTGACACGAAATCATTGGGATGAGCCCTTTCTTTTTCTCGGGATTGCAACTGGAGGTGTGACGGGATCGTTAGGCGCATATGTATGTAGTGTGGATTCGCTCGCTTCTATCTAAGACACGGGAGATCAAATTCGTATGCATCAAAACAAGGAAATAAATCAGGGGGCTGGGTTGCATAGTGAATTTAAGAAAGAACATCTATCAAAGGAATTTGAAGGTCTCAGAGTGAGGAATTATTTTCACCCTGATTCACATCCCAGGGATTCTGGTGATATAGTGGTCTCGGAAACCGAAGATGTGACGAAAGTGGGACCGAGTAAAAAAAGAATCGACTCCATACGAAATGGTAGAGATTTCAGATTTCAGGGCAAAACAGAATATCCCTAAAATAGTCCGAAGTATTGTGTATTTCTTTTTTTTTTTTGGAGATAGAGAGGGGTAGGTCTCGCTCTTCAATGTCTTTGGAATACTTCTTAGTCTACAACATAGTTATACGGTGTAAGGTAGAATAGTTCCCTCACTCCACTTTGAATTAATGACAAAGATAACCCTCTAGGATTATCGGTAGCATTGCATGATGCAGTTCGAAAGTGAAAGAGAAAGAAAAAAAGAGACAAAGGCTGTGCTTTGACCTAAGACATGTATGTTAACTATTTGAAAAGCTTTTTTTGCCATACAACGTACATCCACACTAGTATTCCGATGCAGCTAAATGGCTAAGAGGTGCACTTTGCATAACCGCCTCACTTTGTGAGCCCATAAAATTTCTCATGAGAATATTAAATCGCACATATACCTAGGTACCCAAGTTAGAATAGGTTAAGCGCACTAACATCAAGGTCTCTTGCTAATAATTACTATGTTGTAGCAAAGAATACATAAAATCCTTTGGATCTATCTGAGACATAGACCCAAAAGCCAGCCACGTAGAGGCGAAAAGTCAGTGGATACGATAAAATCTGACTGGGTGGATGTACGTGGGTCTTGTAGAGTGTACGGCGTCTATGTATAGCTCTCATCCATTCGGCCCGATAAGGGTTTTGTTCCCCATAGTAAAAAAAAAAAAAAAAGATGAAAATATGTAGTCTGTAAAAGCTTGGAAATCAGTAAGCAGTAAAATGCTAGAAGCTTGTTTCAGATGATTTTTTTTGTTCTTTCACTCATCTCACTCTCGTTATTCGCTAAAAGCTCATTTCATTCGTTCTTTGAGTTGCGCATCTTTCCGGCAGCAGGTTACTGCTGA
This sequence comes from Penicillium verrucosum, assembly GCF_028828655.1. NCBI lineage: Eukaryota > Fungi > Ascomycota > Eurotiomycetes > Eurotiales > Aspergillaceae > Penicillium > Penicillium verrucosum. The sequence goes on from NW_026643212.1 coordinate 2,694,627, forward strand.
TAACAGTATTATACACGGAAATGCAGCGCTCAGCTTTCCTCATACTGTCGTTTTTGAGCGTCTATGCCTTTTGTTGGCCATATGACGAACCACTCGCTAAATACAATCTGAACGAAAACAAAACTGCTGCATCCCCAATCGATTATTGGGGAGCATGGCCGGACCATGAGTACCATCCGTCGCCAGATAACTGGCGCATGCCCACATATACGATCTTTTTGGACCGTATATCCAATGGCGACCCTACAAATGACGATATCAACGGAACCGCCTTTGAGCATGTCATCAACTCTAACCAGATGCGCCACGGTGGTGATTTGGAAGGGTTGATAGATACACTGGACTATATTGAGGGAATGGGATTCAAGGTTAGTTAAGGTCCAGCTTCAGAATGATTTTATCGCTAACCCCAACAGGTCATTTACTTCGCTGGAACGTACTTGATGAACTTGCCCTGGGCCTACGATGGGTACTCGCCGGTCGATACCACTCTCCTCGACATGCATTACGGAACACTGGACGACTGGAGGCGGACCGTCGACGAGATCCACAAACGGAACATGTATGTGTTGATGGATAACACACTGGCAACGTAAGTCGATACTCATACATCTTCGGGTGTTCATGGACTGATCTTAAAACACAGATTGAGCAACCTGATCGGATTCAAAGGCCATCTGAACGACTCCGCCGATTTCAAAGCATCGGAATATGAAGTCCAATGGGTTACCGACCGAGAATATGCCGATTTCAAGTTCGGTAACGAGTGGAACGAGACTTGCAACTATCCTAAGTTCTGGAATGAGGATGGATACCCATTAGCAGACGGAGACGTTAAAGACTTGAATGGTTGCTATAACAGCGATTTTGATCAATATGGAGAGCTAGAGGCATTTGGTAACTTCCCCGACTGGCAGCGTCAACTTACCAAGTTTGCCTCCGTGCAGGATCGCCTGCGTGAATGGCACAAGCCTGTCCGCGATGTGATCGTTCAACACTCCTGCCTTCAAATTGCGAGTTTAGATATCGACGGTTTCCGCTTTGATAAGGCTGTGCAGTCGACCCTCGAGCCCATGAGTCAGATGCTCCCCGTCTACCGTGAATGCGCACAGAAACTTGGCAAGAAAAATTTCTTCCTCCCCGGCGAGATCACCTCCGGAGATACCTTTGGCAGTCTCTACCTAGGTCGCGGTCGCCAGCCAGATCAGCGTGTGGGTAGTGCAGGCGAGGGTGCGAAGCTTACGAACACCTCGGAGGGGGCTTTCCTACGAGAGGATGGGCTGCAAGCGTTGGATAGCTCCGCATTTCATTATACCATCTACCGTTCGATGACCCGTTTCCTGGGGATGGACGGTAATCTGGTTGCCGGCTTTGACTTGCCTACCGACTTCATCGAAGCCTGGAATGATATGCTCATTAACAACGATTTCCTCAATGCATTCACCGGAGAAATCGATCCGAGGCATATGTATGGTGTCTCAAACCAGGATAATTTCCGCTGGCCGGCTTTGCAGAATGGTACAGATAAATACCTCCTGGGTCTGTACATCATCTCGCTGGAGCTTCCTGGAATCCCTCTTATCCTGTGGGGAGAAGAGCAGGACATGTACGTCTTCGACGCTACTGCAGCGAACTATATGTTCGGCCGGCAGCCTATGACATACCAGACCGCATGGTGGACACAAGGCTGCTTCAACTTGAACACCGAAAAGTTCTACGATTTCCCTATCGATAAGGGGCGTAATGGTTGCAATGATATCACTGTCACATACGACCAGCGGAATCCCGCCCATCCAATTCGCAACATCATGAAGCGCATGTTCGAGATTCGAGCCCATTACCCCGTCGCTCAAGACGGCTTGTTCCTTGAAACGATCTCTCAACTCACAGAAGACATTTACCTTCCTGGTTCTTCTACCACTCCCACGGTTACTGGCCTTTGGTCTGTATTGCGAAGCTATTTCCCAGGGGTACAAACAAACGAAATCCAAGCCAACGAGACCCTCTGGCTTGTGTATCAAAACGGAAACTCGACCAAAACATACGGGGGCAACTGCACCTCCGTGAATGGGTCTTTATTGGCTCCATTTGACTCAGGGACAAAATTGAAGAATCTCTTCTATCCTTACGATGAGCTGACTTTGCAAGATGGCCCCAAGTCGTCCGACAACACCTACGGATGTGTCCGTCAAATGAAGCTGCTTCCATGGGAATACCGGGCCTATGTCAAGGCGTCCGAATTCGTCGAACCCGGCCCTACTGTCACCGATTTCTTCCCTGGACACGATGCTCGGTTGCTATCCTCAGAAGACACGGGTGAAACCATGCCTATCCAGCTTGGATATTCCACGGAGATGGACTGTGACAGCATCACAAAGGCATTTTATCTGAATTCTACAACAGAGAAGAACATCACCGCCGAGCTTGATACATCTAGTGTCAACTGCACCAAAATCTCGGCCCGGACCACGAGCCATGCATACACCGGAGAAATCCCGACTGTTTGGACATGGTCTGCAAATCTGAAAAATGTCCACCATGGAATCCACCAACTGACCGTCAAGAACGTTTCCTCTTCCGGAGTCTACACCAATTCGACCGACAAGTTCTTATTGCGCCTCGGTGCTCATGACAACCCCCTCATGTCTCCGCTTGCCAATTACTCTACCACTCTGGTCCACAAGTCTAACGACAACCTTTACCTCCAGCACAGAGCTGCCGGTGCAGACATGTTCCGATACTCGTCTGACTTTGGTCGGAGCTGGAATGAATGGGAGGCGTATAAAGGTGGCAATACGAGTATTACCATCCCAAGCTTCACTGGCACAGACTCCCAGAAGTGGGAGGGAACTCATATACGAGTCCAGTACTTCTCGCGACTCACTGGAAGCAGTGATTACATCCAGGAAGGTGATCATGAGAGTGATAGAGTCCGAAGATTCCCGCATCTGTGGTTTAACGGTCCATACAACCAGTACGGCTATGATGCAGGAATGGACAGCAAGATGAAGTACGATTCTAAAACGTCTCGCTGGACCTACGACTTTGTTTACGAATGGCCAGCCATAGGCCAGCTGAATGTTTGGGGCTCAGACAGTGCCGGTAATCCTGATAATTCCGAGGTCTATGGTGATGTCGGCAACTCGTCTTCAGTTCAAAAGCTTCCTCCGTCCTATCTCTCATCAAACGTCATCAATATCACCACCCTGCCGCCATTCCCGCATCTTGGTTGGACTATCTCCCTCGATGATGGCAACCTAAGATACGAAATGATCCCCGTCGGATCGGGATGGGCCCAGTTGATCCTCTTTATTCTTCTCTGGGTTGTTCCGATTCTTATGGGCTTGGCTGGTGTCTTCATCTTCATCGGAAACTTCTACCGTGTCAAGCTTAACATGAATGGCAATGTCACCAAGGCCGATAAATTCCCGGTACTATTTTGGCGCCGGATCAAGGGAACATTCACCAAAGACAATGATTTCGAAGAGATCGACATGGAAGACAAGGGTGTGCCAGGAAACATGGCTCTGACAGCAGCGGGAGCGAGTGACCAGCGCCGCACTGTCTTGATTGCCACCATGGAGTACGACATCCAGGACTGGAAGGTCAAAGTCAAGATTGGTGGTCTAGGAGTAATGGCGCAGCTCATGTCACAGAATCTGAAGCACCAGAATCTTATTTGGGTGGTTCCTTGTGTCGGGGATATTGATTACCCCGAGGATACACCTGCTGAGCCTTTCGTGGTGACGATCCTGGATCATCCCTATTCGGTGCAGGTGCAGTATCACGTTGTCGATAACATCACCTACGTTCTCCTTGATGCTCCGGTTTTCCGGCAGCAAACCAAGGCGGAACCTTATCCTCCGCGTATGGATGACCTTGACAGTGCAATTTACTATTCGGCCTGGAATCAATGTATCGCAGAGGTCATAAAGCGAACACCCTCCATCGATCTCTATCACATCAACGATTTCCACGGCTGCGTGGCACCGCTTTACCTGCTCCCGTCACGCACTATCCCAGTTTGTCTGTCATTGCACAATGCCGAGTTCCAGGGTCTTTGGGCCTTGAGAACCCCACAAGAGAAGAAAGAAGTCTGTTCTGTCTTCAATATCCCAGTTGAAGTAGCGACCAAATACTGTCAGTTCGGCAACGTTTTCAACCTGCTTCACACCGGTGCTAGCTATTTGCGATTCCATCAACGCGGCTTCGGTGCAGTAGGTGTGTCCGAGAAGTATGGAAAGCGCTCATGGGCCCGTTATCCAATCTTCTGGAGTCTTGCCAAGATTGGCAGTCTTCCCAATCCAGATCCCTCTGACACAGGCGCCTTGAAGAAAGACCCCGACACGGAAGTTTCGGTTCAGACTACTGACGAGTCTGCCAATGACAAACTCCAGGCACAGAAATGGGCCGGTTTGAACGAGGACCCTAACGCTGACTTGCTAGTGTTTGTGGGAAGATGGTCAAAGCAGAAGGGAGTCGATTTGATTGCCGATGTTATGCCGGCTGTCTTGTCTGCCCGGCCTAATGTGCAGCTGATCTGTATTGGTCCCCTCATTGATCTCTATGGTAAACTCGCCGCTATCAAGCTGGAGCGCATTATGGAAATGTTCCCAGGCCGTGTCTTCTCGAAGCCAGAGTTTACGATCCTTCCTCCCTTCGTGTTCTCCGGTGCCGACTTCGCCTTGATCCCATCCCGTGACGAGCCCTTTGGATTGATTGCCGTTGAGTTTGGCCGTAAGGGTGCACTTGGAATTGGTTCTCGCATCGGAGGTCTAGGCCAGATGCCTGGTTGGTGGTACACCGTGGAATCCGACTCAGCCCGCCATCTCTTGCACCAGTTGAGAACCGCCATCAAATCTGCCCTAGACTCGTCACTCGAGACCCGACAGGAGATGCGTGCAAACTCTGCCAAGCAGCGATTCCCCGTCCTCGAGTGGGTTCAGAAGCTCGAAGTCTTACAGCGGACTTCTATCCACGTCCATCGCCAAAAGAATCAACTCACCGTTGCAGGTTCGGCGCGAGAGTCTCAGATCTACTGGGAGACCCCAGGCTTACGGGACTCCGGTATGATCAGCCGCCCTTCATCACATCTGTCATTGCCGGGGACTTTGGATGCGAACAGAACATCACAGACCCAGCCCGCTCAGCCTTCCCTTCTCCAGCTACAGGCAGTCGAAGCTCAAGAGATGCAAGCAGCCGAAAGCAACAGAGGCAACACGTTAAACCGCAACCTATCGCTCGGTCGACGATCTGGACCAGGACATGGAAGAAAGCGTCTCACCAAGAAGTCACCGCGCGAGAGTCAGATGCTCGAGCCTATCGACGGTGATACCACGGACGATGAGGGCTTTGTCACACCACAGGAGAACTTGATCACCCAAGAAGAGGCCATGGCAGCAGTCAACTTACCTCTTCAGGATGTTGCAACACACCCTAGAAACAACAATCACACTCGTGGCGAGTCTGACTCGTCGGCCTCGGAGTCATCGCGTTTCCTCTCAAGGGACTCCTCTCCGGTGAGACTAGCTCGTGACATTTCCGATCCAGATGCGCCTTTCGCTCACGAGAGCCGGAATATATCTGTCCTCTCCTTGCCTTCTGTTGTTAACGACCATAATCAACCCGATTTCCATCTGCAAAAGGTCGACCCGACCTTTACGGACAGCATGGGCCACTTCACGCGAAACTTCGAAACCATGCTCGCCAACCTCAACAAGAAAAACTCAATTTCAGATTATTGTATTGAGCTTTATCTCATGAAGAGCGAACGGAAGTTCTTCTACATGTACAACGATGCGCAGCTGAAGAAACAGCCCAAAGGACGTGACCTGGACAAACCCGCCGAGAACATACCGTATAACCTCGTCACAGAAGGTCCCGAAGACTCTGATGCGAACAACACAGATGAAATTGATCAGTGGCTCTCCCGTCTGGGATACAAGAGACCCATCGCCGTCCAGCGCTTCATGAGATGGCGCGTCGGAAACTGGCCTGTCTATGCTCTATTCCTGGGTCTCGGACAGATTATTGCAACGAACTCTGCGCAGATCACCCTGTTGGCTGGCCAGATTGGTGAGACAGCAGTCAAGCTCTACGTTATCGCGGCAATTTACTGCGTCTCTTCCATTGCCTGGTGGTGCCTCTTCTTCCGTTTCCCGTCTGTGATTGTCCTCACTCTCCCCTGGTTCATATATTCCATGGCATTCGTCACCATGGGCGTTTCTCCGTTCGCACTCTCGGAACTCGGTCAAGCGTGGGCTCAGAATGTCGCCGCAGGTGTATATGCCGCAGCGTCTTCCAGTGGTTCCCTGTTCTTCGCTCTCAACTTTGGTGATCAAGGTGCTGTCCCTGTGAAGGATTGGATGTTCCGCGCAAGTCTTATCCAGGGAATCTCACAGCTCTACACTGTTGCCTTGTGGTACTGGAGTTCTAAAGTCACTGCAGCAGAAGTGGGAGGTGTTTCCACGGTTGCCCTCAATTCCTGGAAACTCACAGCTGTGGTGATGCCTATTGCTGCAGTTTGTTTCATTATCGGTGTACTTCTTGCCCTTGGCTTGCCTAAGTACTATCGCCAAGCACCCGGAAAGATCCTCTTCTTCTACACATCCCTCTTCCGTCGCCGAATCGTCCTCTGGTTCTTCTTCATGGTCATCATCCAGAACTGGTTCCTTTCCGCGGCATTCGGTCGAAACTGGTCATTCCTCTGGTCCTCTCAACATACCAAACCATGGGAAGTCGCTCTCCTCGTCCTCTTCTTCTTCGTTGTCCTTTGGGTGGGTGTGATGCTACTATTCCGTTTCTTGTCCAAGGAGCACAGTTGGATCTTACCCGTCTTCGGTCTGAGTATCGGTGCACCGCGATGGGCACAAACATGGTGGGGAACTTCCAACATCGGGTATTATCTCCCATGGGCTGGAGGTTTGACTTCCGGAGCTATCGCATCCCGTTGTCTCTGGCTCTGGCTCGGAGTTCTCGATGAGATTCAACAAGTCGGCTTGGGAATGATTCTCCTACAGACCTTGACAAGAGTGCACGTCGTTTTCGTCCTGTTGGCCGCCCAGGCTCTTGGATCTATCGCCACTATCTGTGCTCGTGGATTCGCGCCAAACAAGGTTGGCCCAGGAGACATCTCCCCGCCTGTTGGTTCGTCAGTGGACGCGGTTGGAAATGCGTGGTTCTGGATCGCCCTTTTCTTCCAGCTTCTGGCTAGGTCAGTTACCATCCTCCGTCACTCATCTTATGGCATTGTACTAACCGTGATTATAGCTTTGGTTTCCTCCTCTTCTACCGCCGTGAACAGCTCAACCGGCCCTAGATCAATCACCATTGGTGATCTGACTTATAATGCAGTAAATTTTGTGTCTTAGTATATAGATAGATGGGAAGGAGTCGGGGTTCATTTTTGTTTGGTTAATAAATACTGTTTAGTCTCCTAATACATACAAACATGGACAATTGTGTACAGTCGCAGATTCGTTGGAACACCGTATTTGTACTCATTGATAGTGGACAATAATGATCGGCCTTGTGTGTCTTCTCAAATCATGTAGAGCCTCAGGCCCTCAACAATTTTGCTGTAATATACGAAGCTGCCAATTACAAGCTGGTGCCCACAACCGAAATCTGGTCCTTCGCTCCCTCAAACCCCCAATTGTGTCTGTCGATTCCTCCTCAGACCCATCCCTGTCGTTATACTCTTCTCCCTGTATTCCATTGGCAACAAGTCACATGTGTAAAAGGGCATCTGGAGATCTTACCCATTCAAGCCATAGGTGTAACGAATAACGAACGTCATGGCCACCAAGCAAACAGTCATGACTGCAGAAAAGGGATATCCTTCGATAAAACGAGGTCCGTCCACAGTTGGGTATGTGAATAGTGGGATCCATCAATTTCTCTGATTCCTTCCTATTTGGTTAGAGGTGACATTAGCCCTAAGAACAACTCCTTGCTGTAGACCAAGTAATAAGGAGGCGAGTAGAAAAACTTGAGAATAAAACCAAAACGTCTCATATATACTATATGGCTATCTAATCGAGGCTCTCTCTATATACAGGTAATAGGCTTCAAGCGGAAACAGGAGTAATCTTAGCGACCGCCTTCAAATCACGACTACTGAATCCAACACGAAGGACAAACTCGCCCTCGGGGATAAGCCACTTCTGGGAAACAATATCCCAATAACTCAAATCTCTGCGCATCAACTCAAATCCAACAGTGCGCGAATCTCCCGGAGCCAAAGAGACCTTCTCGAAACCGCGCAGCTGATTGGGCGGTGTTCCCTCAGGGGTGCTGTCTGGGAAGGTAACATACAACTGAGGAACGGTAGCACCCTCGACATCACCAGAGTTGGTAATTGAAACAGTCACGTTGTAGATAGTCTCCCATAGAGCGGGGTTACCACCGGGCTGAATGGGCTTCTCTTCGGGGATGGAGGAGATAGAGTCGGCCACAGGCTCGGTGCTGAGGTCGGAGAGGGTGAAGGTTGTGTACGAGAGACCGAAGCCAAATTCGTACTGTACGGAGATGTTCTTAGCGTCGAAGTAGCGGTAGTCAATCTCGAGCTTCTCATCGAACCAAGATTGCCAGTCGTACGTGCCGTTGGTAGACACTGCGGTGGTGGGAGGGGCATTGTAGTCGCTGGCGTTCTTGGCGATTGTGTAGGGGAGGTGGCCGGAGGGGTTGATATCACCATAGAGGACATCGACGATGGAGTTACCGGCTTCCTGGCCAGGGTAGTGGGCAGCGACAATGGCGGTGACGTTGGGGTGAGTGGCCCAGGGGAGGACGTTAATACCGGAGGAATGGGTGATGACGATTGTGTTGTTGCAAGACTTGGCGACGGACTCGACAACATCGTCACCGTCGTAGTCCACTTTCAGGTGCTCGCGGTCGCCACCTTCTTCGGCCCAGGTCTTCAGGAAGACCAAACAGGCATCGGGGGTGGTGGGAACCCAAAGATCGGTGACATCGTTGGTCGCGATCTGGGTGTTGTTCAAGAAGTATTGGACAAGGGCATTGTCCTTCTTGGCGCGAGTCTTGATGGCCTCAAGCGGGGAGACAAGATAGGTAAAGCGGCCGGTACCTGAACCACCACCAGCTGCGAGGTTGCCGAATTCGAAGGTGGCCTCGTTCACAGGGCCCATTGTGTTCTCACCGGCATCGTTGCCGAAGACAGCGATGTTCTTAGGCGCCTTCAAGGGCAAGACCTGCTTTTCGTTCTTCAGCAGGACTGTAGCTTCAGCTGCGAGCTTGCGGATCATCTTGGCATGATCTCCACGGACATCACGGCTTCGCTCGCCGGTGAGATTGTACTCGCGGGACCAGCTTGATATGGGAGAGAAGGTGTTCAGGTCGGCGGATGAGGGGTCGACCTCTGGGTAGTCAACATCCTGTCCGAGCCAGTAGTAGGGTGTCATAATGCGGACGATCATATCATCGACACGAGATGCATCGACGGTTCCGTTGTTAACGGCATATGTCACGTTCTTGCCGAAGAAAGAGGTCTCATCGGCAACTTGACCCTCGGGGACTTTACCGTAGGCACCGAGGCCACCGGGCATGTTCATATCGAGACCACCCTCAATCGAGGCGACACCAGAGTGAGTGCCACCCCAGTCAGACATAACGTATCCCTGGAAACCAAGCTCTTCTTTAAGAAGGCCGTTGAGTGCCTTGGAGTTCTCGCAAGCATAAGAACCATTCAGACGTTGGTATGCGCACATGAAGCTAGCAGCCTGTGCGCGGACGGCATTGGCGAAGGGCCAAAGGTATAGCTCATGCATGGTTCGGTCATCGATGTTGGAGGAAAGTGCTTCCTGAATAACATCTGTGAGAGTTCCATTGGGGTCGTAGGTAGGGTTACGCTGAGTCTCCTGCTCGTTACCGATAAAGTGCTTGGCGGTGGCTTGCACGCCAGCGTCCTGGTGGCCGCGAATGGTCTTCTCCATGGCGACACCGGTCAAGTAAGGATCAGCAGCAAAGCCTTCCCAGTTTCGGCCTGCGTAGGCAGAGCGGCCGAGTGGGCCGGCCACAGGGCTGAGGGCGATGTGAGCACCCTTAGCCTTGAACTCTTGTCCCATGGCGTAACCTCGTTCATAGAGGAGATCTCTGTCCCACGTAGATGCCACAGTGACACCGGCAGCGAAAACACTGGCATAGTCGGCTACTCGAATTGATAGTGGACCGTCCTGTAAACAGAGGCCTGGGAACCCGAGCCGTGGGATGGCAACAATATTTCCCACACATGGGCCTGGCTGGCCAGTGACCATGTCGGCTTTCTCATCGATTGTCAACTTGGCGACAAACTGTTGGGCTTTGGCGTAGGCTTCCTCCCAGTCACCTGAAGCGGTAGCGTTGGCTGTGATATAGATCAGAAAGAGCCCACACATATAAATAAAGATCCAAGAACAACATACGTGAGGGAAGGACGGCAGGGGAGTGTCCGTAAGGGCCCAGGATGGTTGTGTTCTTGGGCTGGACATAACTGAAAGCTTCTTCACTTCGACTGCCTCCATCAAATGACTGGCCATTAGCCACTGTGGCAGCCAAAAGGCCTGAAACCACAAACTGAGCGACGCGGGGCATTTTTGGCAACTTTGTTAGACACAGGAATGTTATCTTGGGATATTCACTCCTTTTTATAGCCTGCAATTCCGCATCCGGCGACCCGTCTCCGGAAACAAATGACCTAGTTGGGATATGAGGTATGGGGTATGGAGGGGAAGTAAAACTTGCCGGAGTTCTACCGATGACGTGGGAGAAATAATGATTGGGAGAAATAATGATTGGATCCTGAGGCCAAGGATCTTTGGAAGGTTCAACGATAAGAATACAAGAATACCAAGAATACTGGGCCGAATTTCCAACCTTCGAAATCCCGCTGTCCATACTCCATACGTCCCATCTTTTTCTTTTTTTTTTTTTTTTTTTTTTTTTTTTCGTAGTCTTTCTTCCAAGTCTTTTCATATATCTTCTTCCTAGATGTGCTTTTATAGATACTTCCCCCTTGTTGGTGTTGTAGTTGGTGTTGTAACTAGCATATAGGTGATGAAAACGACTTTTCTATGTTAAAATATTGTAGGTACAACATAGGTTGTCCATATGAGTACACCCCACCATTTCAGAATTGTCATAGTGAGTACAATCCATGGACCTTGGGAAACGTTCATAAGTAACCGAAGTTCTACCGAGACCGTCTTGGCGTTCTTGTGGGGACCCCACACATTTCTCTTTCCGGGGAAATCTCTTCATCCCTGCACGCGCGGGGCACAATCAGTGCGCAAAACCTACCTAGGTATGACGCATTTTAATTCTCTAGTTCGGCCTCCTTTGCATCTATTGGCCTGACTGACTTTCAACGCTCGGCAATTTCTTCCTAATTTGCTCTCCTACTATGAAAGCAAATATGACAACCTTAGAAACTTTAGAAACCTTAACAAAAATTGTGTAAATTGGCCCGAGGTTGCCGGCCTTGGCACGACGAGACATTTTCCTGATGATCAACGCTTGGGCAACCAGACTTGGCTAGCGGGTATCCCACTCGGCATCGGAGACGGAATGCCCGGCATCTTCACCAGTATGTATACGTGCCGTACTCGCTGGGAATACTTCGGATGCTCGATAAAGTTTCTTGGTCAATTTTGCGCTTCGTTGCGAGGTCACTGATGGGTACATACACTCCGGCGCTAGCCCGTGGCATCCCCGCAAAGCCACCAGGTGAGGCTTTGAGTGGTTGGAAATTAGTGTTGCTACTATGTTGTATACTGACATGAGGTGGTGGCTTGGACTCGGTGGCTATGACCTATCCCACGTTTTCGGGATTTGAGTAGTGTCCACCGGATCACAGATAGGTCAAGGCCACGCTTGGTCCTCGGGTGGCAGCGCTCTTTCTAGAGAAGTAGAGGGGTCAAATGGTTTATAATCATTACAATGCAGCAGCTTAAGTTTTCTAATGTTCCGAGGTTATTAGCGGTGCCTGAAAATATATTCATGTTACAATCTGATTACCGACCTTTTACTAAAGCCCTGCTATAACAAATATTTTTCTGCAATCGGTATATATTGTAGTGACTCCAACTTTGTCAACTTTGCAGTTTATTTGCTGGCTATTAAACACAGCGTCAACCGAGATTCATATTGAGATAAGCCCGGTGGAACTCCGTGAGTGGTGTGAAGTATAGTAGCCGGACCCACCCCCACCGGCGAAAAAGGGCCGGTAGGAATTAGTAAGGAACGGAGTACATCGACTCCGGCTTCGGCGGAACGTTGGAAAATGTAAATTTGATCGGCTTGCTGCTCTGGCTTTCTCGGGATCGGTATATTGGCTTCCTTTTCTTCCTTCACGAAGCTACATATCCCACTCTACCGATCGAAGTAGCAATCCGGACAGGCTGCCATTCCCAGACACCCGGACACAGTTAGCAAACTTGCCGTCCAACTTAGCACAGTTGTCGCAGCAGCTATTCTCATCCAACAATTCCCTAACGGTATACCAACCAGCGCCTCGGTCTTAGTCTTTATAACCCCCGATTTAGCGGTCCTACTAGCTTTTATTTAGATGGCTCCTCTTAAAGTTCTTACAATTAAGCTGCAGGACTAGTTCTCTTCGGAGTGGCATTCTGATGAGGTCGTAGAGCAGGTTGCCTCGTGTGAGGCTGGCTGTTAATAATAAGGCACTCAGGCATCAACTCTCACATACAAAAGGTCCTATAAGTCTTGATAGTACGGCTGAGCGGACGGGAAGCCCTGTTTTCCACACCCTATGGTCGGTCGTATGTAGCAATTTACGTATAGGGAATATTTATAGAATGCAGATAATGAGTATGTAGTGGTGTGAGTGGGTGCGTTATAGACAGTGTGAGGATTTGGGTGAGAACAGATCATTGGATGTGGTGTGCTGGCTGTGAAACACAACCCCAGTGGAATATAATGGCTTTGGATTCACCCGCAGAGCAGTTACCTGTCTTGAACCCTTGATACCTCTTGACTCATGGTTTTTGAATCATTCTGCTGTATCACCACTTGGCTTTCTGCGATCCCAGGGCTCTCTTCATCCAACCTAGCTGAAATATTGGACGGCGCGTCGTATCCATATCTAGCCAGTTGAGTGTTTCGTCGTCCCCACCAAAGCATACCAAGTTGAACAAAGATAGACGAGAAAATAAAGGCAGTCGCGAGAGGGAATCCGATCGGATAATGAGGTGAGTCACTCGTCCTCCAAACGCGGATCGGAATTGTGGCATGGCCAATGTATACAATTGTCACCGTCAGTGCAACAATGATAGACCGCGCTTCTGGTTCTTTTTTGAGGAGTTCAGCCACCCAAGCCAAAAGTGATGGACTTCCTGCATTTGTCGCATATGTAAGGAAATAAAAGGTGATAATGACCCTCCAATCTGAGGGCCAGGCGCTCAATACGCCGAGCACAATGCCGAGCAAAAAGGCCGGCGCAACACTGATCTGCCAGCGCCAGTGCTTCCAATCAGATAGCGCATTCAAACTCAAATTAGTGAGTATCTGGAGAGCATAGCCGCCCATAGGAATAACGTTGACTTGGTATGTACTGAAACGAAGGTTTCCTGAAGAGTCTTCCAGCGCCTTGAGATAAAGAGTGAAATAAGAATTTGCTCGGTTCGCCCAAGCCTGTAAAGCAAAAGCAGCCAAGAAGAAGTATGTCACAGGGTGTGAGGTGAGTTTCCGCAACTTCTGTACGACAACCTTGGTAGGAATCATGTTTGAGGTATTGGCACCAAAGTCAGCCATGCGCTTTCTGGCAAGACGTTTTTCCGTATCGGTAAGCCAGATAGCGCGAGTTAGAACTGGTGAGTCTGGGATGATGACGAGGCCGAGCAGACCTTGTCCAATAGTTACTGTACCCGAGACAATGAATAGCCATTGCCATCCGGTGATACCATGCACGCCATTCATGTTCGTGTAAAGGGCGGCTTGAAGCGCGCTTAAGAACATACCACCTGCTGCATCTGATACGTTGAAGAAGGCGATTCTTTTAGCTAGCTCCGCTGGTGTGTACCAGTTGAAGATCATAGATACAGCGGTAGGCCAGAAGACCGCAGAAAATAATCCAAGCAGGACCCTCAATGCGTATATCGTTTTAGCGTTTGGTGCCTGGGAAATACTATTTAAATGGTCAGCATGTGTTCAATAGTAATTTGGTCTCTCCCTACTCACCAGGTGACCAGGATTCCCCATGATATCTCACAGAATGGAAGAAAAATAGAAGGGCGAACCTTGAAGATGGTTAGTTAGTATGTGAGTTAATTTGTCGAAATTCCGAAACTACTGACTTTGGTCTGGATAAGTTGACCTGGAATCAAACCAATAGCATATCCAACAGAGAAGAATGTATTGAAGTTGATCAATTCATTTCCATATAGATTCAACGATTCCTTCATCCCGGAAACGTAAGCTTGAGCAGTCGCACTTTGGTCCATTTCTTTCAAAATTCCAGCAATAAAAGTCCATGCCAACAACAAGCAGTCAAGCTTAAAAACCAAGACATGTTGTGGGTTGCGAAAGTAGGGCACATAGTGCGCCAATGCCTTGAACAGCCCTGTTTGAGTTTGTTGATCCTCATCGAATTCCGGGTTGGGTTCACCTTTGGACAAATGTTTCATCTTTTATTTTCTTGGGTCTATTAAGCTGCGTATGCTCTCCATTAAATAATTGAAGGTACTTTTTCAACAATCTCTTCGTGCCTACATCATCATGAGGGGCGATCACGAAATTTACTTGGCACTAAATGGCGTAACTTGCTAAATTCCGGTGATCGTCAAGTTAGCTGTTAAGAGGTTGCGGCTTAACATTTTGAAACATTTTAAATGGTTAGGTATTATACTGGCCTAAGGGAGATAATTCACCTTGACTAAGAAGAGCAAACTAACCTCGGAATTAGTTAGTTGGTTAGTTGTAGCAATATTGAACCTAGATGATGCCTTATAATGCCTTAGAAAAGATATATAAAGAGACAACTAGAAAGACCCTAAGAAGAGCATCCAAAAAAGAAGATCTAGTAAGATGTCAGTATATGCTTATATATAGCATACCTAATACCATATTTTTCCAAAATTGAAATTTAGGAAACCTAAGGATATACCTAGTTAAAGCCATGTAGAGGTCTTTCCTTTGATAATACGGCATGTTTTCATTTTGGAATTTCTTCTTCAGTAAAGCACGGCGATTTGGGAAAGTGGTCGCGGAAAATCTTCCAGATCTAGTTTTCCCTGGGTGTGAATTACACGGGGCGATGTTGAAGCGGTAGGACGGTTAGGCGATCCGACATTTTCAAGTGCCATCTTGCGTAGGTGTGCTCGACGGACTGGATTCGTCGTTGGTAATTGGACCTGACTAGGAATGCGGCCCGTGCGGTTTAGACTTGCCGTCAAAGCTTCACCATAAGTGACTAAGTTGGTAGAAAGACCTATACGAAGATCACTATGATCCTGATTGGGCTGTTCAGCAACTCTGTCCAGGACGAAGCCAGGTGGGAAATTCTGGGGCATCTCCATTTTGAGATGGAACCGTTATAAAGTCAAGGGTGGATAAAGGTGGATAAAGTAACCTGAGGCGTAAGGTTAGAAGATGGCTGAAAAGAAAATGTTTTAAGGTAATGAGGTCATCCTTACCTGATCAATCAGGCTGTGTCTGACGATGGAGATGAGTGATGAGTGATGAGTGATGACGGGGTGATGGTTATCTGAGATGAAAGAAAGGGAATGCGGGCACTAGGGGATGTTGGGTGCATGGATGTAGTACTCCGTAGATAACTAATTTCTCTTCTCTCCCCTTTTCTCTCTCCTCTCTCCGTCCACTTTGCTCGTTACGAATCCAACTGTGTTGTCTCTCCATAAGCATCACTTCGCCCGCCAGTAAACCTCCACATGTCGGGCATATTTCCCTCTCTGTGTCCCTCGACATAATCTCGACGTCAGCTCCTCCACTAATTATAGAACCTCTTTTTGCCGAAGTCTTCAAAGTCCACCCGCTCACCTAATAACCGATTCAGTGTGAAATGATGTAGAAACCCCGTCACAGTTATGAGAGAAGCTTGTTGACCCACTGCTCACCAGGCATTTTATACTTAATTCGGCTTTCAGCTGCATGAGGTTCTGAGGTTTGAGTCTTTGTCCTTTTCTGAGATCTCGGAATGTTCTACAATATTATCAACTCGGAGCCCCGGTCCGGAGATTCTGTAACAGTCATCAACCCCAGGACAAGTGAGTCCCTCTGGGAGGTACCAGTCGGACGTGAGACGGACCTTAATGACGCAGTGGAGGCTGCAAGGGTGTCGTTTGAATTATGGAAGGTCCTACCTGTCGAAGAAAGACAGAAATACCTACTCAAACTAGCCGATGAACTAGAACATCGAAGAGATGAAGTACAACCTCCTCTAGCAGGGGAAACCGGAAAATCCGTAACAAATCCCTTCCACATCGTGATTATTGAAAAGATCGCTAAGAAGCTTCTCAGAATCTCCTCGCAAACATGGAGATTGATGATACTTTGGCGTTCATCAGATTTAATGGTATTGCAATTCTACATTAAGAAACATTTCTTAGCTGGGAAAGCTTACTGTTGCAGCATCTCAGTCGTTGCCTGATAAAGTGGATTACGAAACCGAGACCCTCAAAATCGTGTCTACCCATCCTCCTATAGGCGTGGTAGGTGCGATTTGCCCTTGGAATTTTCCGCTCGTCTTAGCCGCTAGCAAGATTGCTGCAGCGCTCGTCATGGGAAATTCCATCATTGTCAAGCCGTCACCATTTACCCCATGTGCCACTTTGAAATTCGTTGAGCTTGCGACGTCCGTGCTTCCGCGGGGTCTGGTCCAGGCACTCAACGGAGACAGCGACATGGGAAGACTCATTTCCATTCATCCAGGCATCGACAAGATTACTTTTACCGGATCCATTGCGACTGGGAAAAAGGTAGGTGAAAGCGCGGCCAAGTCTCTGAAACGAGTAACACTCGAACTCGGTGGAAACGATGCAAGTGTCGTCTGCCCCGATGTTGATGTCAAAGCCGTTGCTACTAAGGTGGCTGCGGGATCCCTTTTTCATTCGGGGCAAATGTGCGTTGCTACCAAAAGGGTTTATGTGCATGAGTCGATTTTCCAAGAATTCCGGGATACTTTTGTGGAGGCAGTGAAGAATATCAAAATCGACCCTTCTGATGACCAGTCACCTCTGTTTAGTCCTGTCCAAAACGGGCTACAGTACAAGGTGGTCAAAGATCTCATCGCCGATTGCAAGGACAACAACTACACGTTACTTTGTGGGGGAAACGCCGACGACGAGCAGCCAGGACTTTTCGTCGCACCTGTTGTTGTGGACCGACCACCGGATGATTCTCGCATCGTCCAAATGGAGCAGTTCGGTCCTATCATTCCACTGATGATATGGTCTACTGAGGATGAAGTGCTTCCAAGGGTCAATGGGACATGTACTGGGTTAGGGGCTTGCGTGTGGGCCAATGATGTTGGCACTGCGGAGCGGATTGCGCGGAAGATTGAGGTCGGAACAGTATGGATCAATAGCGCCGAAGCCCCCAACCCATACGGCTACTGTTCTGGTTGGAAGCAGAGTGGGATTGGAGGCGAGTGGGGGAGCCAGGGCTTGCTGTCGTACTCTCACACGCGAATAATTCAGCTGTGCAAGTAAACTGTCTACAGACCTCACAATGGAGATGTCATGATCATATAAGCGAAAAGAACCAGCTTAAATATATAAATAGGCCCCTCTATCGATTGTTCCTTTCTAGTGAACCAAAATCAATATACAACTTTCTAAGAACGTTAGAAGAGGAAAACACTAAACAAGACTATGTTTTCTAGTCAGCTTCTGGTCAAAGTCTCTCTCTCTAAATTCGTCAAGATAACCGGATGTCTTGCAACAACCCGCAGAAGACATTTCTTGGAAGAAAGTTGGAGAAATTTGGTTTACGAGTAGGTCAAGAGTTTGTAGTGGCAATGTATACGAACCTTTAGAATGGAATTATTTTTCTGATCATCTTGAGGTTTTCTTACGAAGGTGGTTTACGCCACGCCGGTTTCAAAACGTAAAGTATCAAAATACCAAGTTATCAGGAGCGATAATGAACACGATTTCATAGTTGGTACAGATTCAGGTAGACCAACTATTTGACTGATAATTGCTAAAATCTGAAAATCTTTCAATAATCTCCTCTGATAGCTCAGCTGGAAGAGCGCAAGACTGTAATTGCCCTGTTCTGCAAGGAACTTGTTATCTTGAGGTCCCTGGTTCGATCCCGGGTCAGAGGATTTTTTGCCATTTTTGGCCTCAACTTTTTGACTCCACTTCTGCTTTTGTTCTCTTCCATTTGGAACTCCGGATGGTAACAGAAAATAGCGACGGGTTAACGAGGCCAATCTCCATCAATGTTTGATGTTGTTGCAGAAGTCGGTTTATAGAGCCTCCACAAACCTTCACGTCGACATCTGGGCCACACATCTGCAAACAGCGTTCTAAGGTTACTTCGTGTCTGGATCCACGGGGCTCTTAGCTCCAGGGTTTACGACTATTTAGGATGTTCAACAGCTTATTGGCAGTCTAAAAATTATAGCCCGCCAGATGACTTTCGGAAGTTCTGTGAAAACAGGATAACACGCTACAGGTAGATATACGTGCGTTCTGGGTGCAGATTGACTGTTCTGTGGATATTTGCCAAAAACACCTCAGAATATACATATAGAAAGGCCCACGGCAGGTAAGTTCATATCCGAGTAAGACTTTCCAGGAATTGTCATGCTATTACTTGGGCAAGGAGAGTCTGCAGCCCCAGTGGCTGTGGGGTTACACAGCCGTACGGCTGAGATGAATTTGAATGTCGCCAAGCGGAGACCAACCGGCCAGGTCCTCTTCTGTTTCTTGCGTAGAGATGGATCCTCTCACTACTCACAGCGTTGCAGAAAATTCCTCGTAAGACAAAATTCCGGAACTGGAACCGAATACGGAGTACTCCGTAGCTAGCTCGTTCTTATGCAGCCTTGCACATTTAATGAGTCTTGCCACATCTATCCAATATCAAATATTCATCTTGGTCGCACTCCACTAAAGTTCAATTAGGGCGATGACAAGTAATATGAGCTGCCCCCGCCCCTCAATTTCCCCTGCAGACCTGCATATAATGTATCACATGGCCTATTATTAGTTCAGGAAATCATTGATTCTTGACACGCTCAATGGATTGATTTTTTGCTTTTTCTAAAATCACAACAGGAAAACAATTTGCCGCTAAGTAATACTTCCAAGGAGTTGGCCGTAATTACACGATGGTGCGAGCCAACCCCATTGTGCCACCAATAACTAAATATACGCCTTAAGAGCTTCACTTGAGCCTAATACTACTGTTGAGGAAAGTGTCAAGAAAATCAAGAAAATCCCTCCATCAAAAGGTACACCGATTTTATTCGTCATATACACATGGAGAGCTTTGAGAACAAGAGCCTGAATTGAGAAACGTATATCGTAGAATTATATTAACTCGTGCTGATTTAAACCATTGAATATAGAAGGAGAAAAAGGAAAGACGGACTGATATGTCCAACGCGACCGGAACCATAAATCTTCACACTGAGTGATCCTAACTGCCGCCACCAAGTACCGCCTGTATTATTGTCTAAATTTAGATCACCACTTAGATCTGCATGGCGACAGCGCAAACAGCTCCGAACACCACGGCAACACCGGACAAAGTAGCCCGGCCAGCAGCGTTAAAGGGAATAATGCTGGGGCTGGGGGTAGCGTTAGGCTTGTTGCCGCTGCCACCCGAAGTAGGGGAAGTCTGAGCAACAAGGCCGGTAGAAGCCTTGGATGCTTGGCAGGCAGCGTTGCAGACAGTGACGGCACTGGTGAAGGTGGGGGTGACACGGGTCCAGGCGCCAGTGGGGGATGAGCGTCCCACGGTGACGGAAGGAACATGGGTGTATGTAGGAACCGAAGCAGAGGCACCGCCGTAAGAGGGTACAGAGGCAGGTCCCGCAGGGCCAGTCCAGGCGGGGATGGAAGACTCGCCGGATACAACACCGGGAATGGTGGTCTTGCCAGGCACAACGACGGCGGGGGTGGTGGTCTCACCGGGCACAACGACAGCAGGTGTGGTAGTCTGACCCGGCACAACGACAACAGGGGTGGTCTCACCGGGCACAACGACAGCAGGTGTGGTAGTCTGACCCGGCACAACGACAACAGGGGTGGTGGTCTCACCGGGCACAACGACAGCAGGTGTGGTAGTCTGACCCGGCACAACGACAACAGGGGTGGTAGTCTGACCCGGCACAACGACAACAGGGGTGGTAGTCTCACCGGGCACAACCGGGACCGTGGGGGGCGTATCATGGCAATCAACCTCACCCAAAACGGCTAAGCACAGGTTGATGGGGATGTTAACCAGACCACCATTGGATCCGGAGCTCTGATGGCAGTGAGCCTCACCGAGGACAGCGAGGCAGACGTTGATCGGCACGTTAATGAGGGCACCCTCGCCGCCACCGGAAGAGGAAGAGGCCTGGTCACACTTGGCTTTTCCAAGGACAGCCAGACATGAGTTGACAGGGACGTTGATCAAGCCACCGCTGGTGGCTGTCTTCTGCTTGCACTCGGCCTCCCCAAGGATAGCTGCGCACAGTCCAACGGGCACATTAATCAGGCTGCCGTGGTCACTGCTGCTGCCGCTATCGCTGCCACTGTGGCTACCAGTGGAAGCGACCTGATCGCATTTAGCCTTTCCAAGGACTGCAGCACATGCGTTAACCGGCACATTGACCAACCCATCCGCGGTAGTTGCCTTCTGCTTGCATTCAGCCTCTCCCAGGATGGCTGCGCAAACATTAACGGGGACGTTGATCAGGCCACCGTCGCCGTCACTGCTGCCGGTGGAAGCGACCTGGTCACACTTGGCTTTTCCGAGAACCGCAGCACACGCGTTAACGGGCACGTTGACTAAACCATTGCCGGTGGTTGCTTTCTGCTTGCATTCGGCCTCTCCAAGAATAGCTCCGCAAAGATTGACGGGAACGTTGATCAGGCCACCGCCGAGGCTCCTGGAAGACAAGGAAACCTGCTCGCACGTAGCTTTTCCAAGGACTGCAACACACGCATTGACAGGAACGCTGATCAAGCCATCGACGGTGGCTGTCTTCTGCTCGCATTCAGCCTTTCCGAGGATGGCTGCGCAAAGGTTAACTGGCACGTTGACCAAGCCATCAGCAGCTTGGACTCCCTATACAATAACATAATCTATTAGCTGCACGTCTAGTTACAACGGCGAAGAGCTGCGGGTTCTTGCTTACCGAGCATGATGCTGCGAGAGCTACAAGGGAAGTAAGTATAGATTGCTTCATCGTTGCGGGTTGGAAGTATATTCAGAGTAAAATAAAGAATGGACGCTGAACGATACCAGCAAAAACGAGTGATAGGTCAAAAAATCCAACAACGAAGAGATGAAGAACAGGAATAAATGAGAGAGACAGACAGCCTTATATGTGACAACCTATCAGGCAGTCATTATAGCAATTTTAAAAATAGGGGAGATGTCGATCTACATCACAATCCATTGCCTAGCGCACAAACGAACGCCAAGTAGGAAGCCCAAGACCAGACCAGCCTGTTTTGCTCGTCGATAACTTTCTGATTGGTCGCCTGCACCTCATTTTGCTCAAATTTGACAAGGTGGTCAATGAAGCTAACCTGATATTGAGACCTTATACTCGACCTGTCACTTTACTCCCTGGCCGCTCATGCAATTAGCGTCTTATTTGATTGCTTCCCGGGGGCCTAGCCCGAACTAGTCCCGCCACACCAGCCCATATGCACAACGTATCTCAAGCAGTTCTTTGTGCTCGTGATATCTCAGTTCAGGGGCTACTCCAAGTAAGGTATGGGTTCCGAAATAGGGCTATTCGGCGAAATAAGCCGAATAATCCTAAATTGGACCAAAATGTCTAGTTCATTAAATTCGAGTCTCCCGTAATATACCAATAGATCGATCATCATGCGCCTCCTACTTAATGCAGAACCCCGGCTCTCGGAGTGCAAGGGTCTCTAGTCAGGTACTCCGCATCTCTAAACTAACTTGAAGCCAATCAAGTCCTGTTCGCTCTTTTTTTCTCTTTCTTTTCTTTCCAAAGCAAAAAAAATAATCTGTACTCCCTCCTTATTAACACTGCATCGCATCCTCGGACACCGAAGTATTGCATCAGCATTGAAATTTAGGATCTAAATTCCGCACTACCTCATGGTTCATTAGCCCTTGGGGATGGGGCTTGACCTTGGCTGCGCTAGAGATGCGAACTCCACCGCCTTTTCGATCCTTTTCCGATCTTCTGAGACCCACAATGTCTGTTTCCGTATGTGGAGAGTGTGATCTACGGCCTGGCGTGCATGATTCCCCTGTGAGTCTCGGCTTTGTCCCGGAGTCTTCATAAGTCCGTTGTGTATTTCCTCAAGCACAAAGATCTACACAAAAATCCCCAGTATATGTACAGATCGATCATTATGATCGTGTCCTCGAGCGAAACAGGCTTTTCTTGACTAGTCGATATGATACCTTAAAATTTCATGATTTTGCATAGCTCCACTAATGATCGAATTCCATGCACACAGGTTCCGTGCACGCCAGGGGTTCGGAAAGTTCCGTTAATTTGTCTCCAGTCGCTTAAATTGGTCTCAAATTTTCAGCTTACTCTTGCTTTCATTAACGTTGGGAAATCAGCTAGGAACCGGGAACTAGCGCTCGAGGAACCCCTGTTCCGAGCATCTGGTCTTTATGGTTGTTCGCAACTTTTCAAATACCATTGCAAATGTTGTAGGTATCAAACATGAGAACTAAAGATACTCCCACGTTCGAACTGTTGATCATGAATACAAGATCAGCAATCTTTCTCCAGTGGCCCAGCCCGCCAGGAAAAGCGTTTTATTAGCAACTCGTATGGAGCATTGTTAGTGCGGTGTATCATACTACCCTTGCAGACTCTACATAGCATGGCATGGTCTCCTCCGTAAAGCCGGCCCCATTTGTGTTTGTATATTGAGGCATTAGGGCGGCTGTACTCCATACCCTGGAGTACTCCGTACTCGGACCTGCATTGCCCGCATAAATGACAAATTCCGATCGATATATTCCGTACGATATACTCCGTAGTCATTGTTCTCCTTCTGTTCCTATCTAACATTATCATCTAAGACAATAATAAAATAGCCTGTTGATTAGAATTAATCTGCCAATTTTGGAAAGATACGGCCACGCACGGATGGAATTCTTCCACGCGCTGACTCCCGTAGCTGCCAACTCCCCCTTTCCTTTCTTTTTCTCCCTCAACTATTGAGACAACAAGGGTTGTTTGGGATACCATGTTCCAATGTACACTATGCGAAAAGGCTTACCAAAGGAAAACTCATTTAATTCGCCATGAAGCGACTCGTAAGGTCGAATGACCCCGATCAAAAAATATGAATAAGCTGACCACCTCCTAGATACACAGCAGCTCTCTTCCAGCTGCCCTTTGTGCAGCAAATCATTTCTAAAGCCGTATGCAAAGTACCCTTACCATAAATAATGAACACATCACTGATGTTTCGAAAGTGAGGTTACTCGAAGACATATCAAAACCTGTGCAAAAAAGTTCAACCAACCTCCACCTCCTGCAGCCAAACCAGGCAGGAAAAGGCAGTCGTGTGAGCTATGTTTCTTTGCCAAAGCATCCTGCGACAGGAATCTACCATGCTCTCGCTGTCGCTCTCTTGGACGACAATGCACTTTCGTGGGCCAAGAGACGCCTTCCCGAGATTCCAGTTGCTCTGCGGTAGCCTCGGTCTCGCCTTCTATAACCACATCCCGAGTCACCCCGACAGACAGCGGATCATTTTCTTTTCTCCGACATTTTGCCAATCCATCTTTCCAAAAGGACAGGCTGGCGATCGGGGAGACGGCGAAGTGTTCTGTACGAAGGAACCTTGAAACACTCAATTCCCATATTGAAGATGCCCTCGTTCCCACTGATCCTATTTCGACTTTTGGTGGCGACTTCCAACTCACAAATTTCCCTTTCCAAATACCTTCGACTCTGCCCTCATTTACAGATGATTATCTACTTCAGTTCACCCCTGATACGCTCTTCCCTTCAAAGCTTTCCAGCCAACTATCCGAGATTATGACGGAATTGGTCGACACTTCAAAGTCAATGGGTCTGGGAAGCACAGGAACGCTAAATGCTCTTGATTTTATGGAACTTTCTACTTTGTTGGGAGTTTCCAATATTTCGGCTTCTATCTCTGCGTTCTTCCATTCTCTTCACTGGCATTTACCCGTAGTGCATTTTCCAACATTCGACCCAGGAAACATCTCCAATTCTCTTTTACTCTCAATATTTTTATCGGGTGCCACATATACGATTCCATTAGATGGAGGAGCCCTGCCATCCGGTCTCTTCGATGTCGCGGAGGAGTATATATTTCGAAAGATTGCTGACCTATCAACACGCGCTTCACTGAAAGATCCGTCCCACCTATTATCAACTGTACAGCTACTACAGAGTGCTCTTATTATTGAGATGCTTCAATTTGGACAAGACAATATGCAAACACGACGTCGCATTCGCATCGTCCGACATCCATGTCTGGTATCAACCATCCGATCCCTGGGGATTTTCCAGGTCAAGCGAGGAACCGCTCCCACCGTTTGTGATGATAGAACTTGGAGAAATTTAGTGGCAGAGGAAGTGTGTATACGGTAATTTATATCCCTTTCTTTATTATATTCTCTTTTCTTTCGAGGTGCGTCGCTAACAAACTCCAAGAATCGCTTGTTGGGTCTTCCTGGCGGATGGATTCCTCACGGTCTGCTTCAAAAACAACCCATCAATATCGGTGTTTGAAATGGACTGTCATTTCCCTTGGAGTGCCGGGTTATGGGAAGCCGAAAACGCCTCTTCATTCAGCAGAATTGCCATGTCGCACTCAACAGAGCTCCCACTTCCTCCCCTGAAAGATGTGGTCACGCAGTTACTAGAAACTCCTACAAGTAAAGACCCAATACCATGGGGTCTTTCAGTATCAGTGGAGCATCTCCTGATTCTGATCTATGGTATGTTGATGACCGAATCTAGCGAATTGATCAAATTGCTAAGAATATCACGACAGCCATTAACTCGCTCGCATTCCAAGCAAGAGCCGGCTTAGTAAGATATCTATCGCTCGATAGAATACGCTGTGCGTCTGGTAATTGGAGGCGCATCTGGGATTCTGTTATTGGTCTCCTGGATAAGGATCAATTCCTTCACCTTGGATATCCGAAACACGCTCAGGAGCTTTGGTGGTTGTTGAATGCCACACTGAATGCTACTGGTAAATCTGATGTCAGCCTTCGGTATATGGATAACACTGCTACAGATGACTTGGGGAATTTGAATGAATTCATTCAATGGTGTCATCAAAGTGCCCCATAGATACCGAATATAAATATAATATAGTCCAATGTTTTACATGGAAATCCGTTTTTCGCCGAACGTATGTTGCAATTTGTGGCTAGTTAATGAGTTTGTTCCTTCGGTATGACACCTGAAAGAAGAAAAAGAAAAACATGACATCAAATTGTTGAGCCATAAGTGGGTCGCATGCCACGTGACCTGGGTCTATTATGGACCGATCTAGAAGGCGGTATAAAATTCCGGCATCTTCCGGCATCCGATCTGGAAGGCGGTATACAATTTTGGAATCTCCCGGTTCCGATCTAGAAGGCGGTATACAATTCTGGTATTTTCCGGCATCCGATCTAGAAGGCGGTATACAATACTGGCATCTTCCGGCAAGGGGATGCGTAGTGAGGTCATGTGACCATATTTGCCTATATATATCCCCTTCCTCCCCCTGAAATCTTCTTCTTCTTCTTCTTTCTTCTTCAGCTCTCTTTGCCTATTGGCTTAGATCAAGTGTAGTATCTGTTCTTTTCAGTTTAATCTCTGAAAGTTTCCGTCCAGGAAACACTTTGATTATTCCTATTTTTAGAACCCGCGACTTGGCCCCTGTGCTTGCGCATGCCTCGTTGCACAGTGTCATTGGGCTTACACTGACCCCGATCGACGCGAACTCCTTTTTCATCAAATGTTCGGCTTGTCCGGGCGCTTGGAGAAGAAGTTTTATTCAGTAAACGTATATGATATACCCTCTACTGGTTAACATTTCTCTCACTTGTCACTCGTCACGACGCGGTCTACACTGTCTTGTATCTGGTTGTTTTCTGCTGTGTTTTATCTCCTGGATGCTCTAGTCCTCACTGGCTGCCTCCCTGGATGGCTTTTGTGCCCTTGCAGTTTCCACCTCTCTTTGACCCAATCCCATGGGTTGGTCTTCTTGGTGTCTTGCCCCAAAAAAATTGAGTTGAAGGCGGTGTACATCTTAATTTTCTAATGTCACTTGACCCTATGATGGCAGAATTTCTTAGTGTCTTGGTAGCCTTGGGCACCTAACTAGCTAGGTCACGTGATATCTAAACCAGATGTTAAACCAGATGCTAAACAAGATGCTAAACAAGATGCTAAACAAGATGCTAAACAAGATGCTAAACAAGATGCTAAACAAGATGCTAAACAAGATGCTAAACAAGATGCTAAACAAGATGCTAAAGTATATGCTAAAGTACGTGCTAAAGTAGGTCCTTAAAAGACAAGGATTAAGCTAACGCTCAGCAACAGAGGCTGGGGGTCCGGGGGGGGCACTAAAAACCCCTGGTACTACATTGTATTATTATTCTTGATTAATATCATCTTGAGCCAAAGAGGACATCGTCCAGAACTGAGGCCGCATAAGCGGCCTCCTATTATAGTACATTTAGATACAAAACACGCCCTCCTTAGATCTCCGTCTCAATCACACTTACCTCCAAGTTTCTGCTCGCTATCCATGAAACTATCACCCTTGGGTTTTCGGTACGTTCCTCCGAGACGATCCCACGCCGTTGTAAACTGCCCATAATTGTAGTTGAAATACAAGTGATGCATGGTATGACAAGAAGCGCCATTAATTATCGCCGATCCAGGCATGTACTCGGCGTCATCTGTACGACTCTAATGTAAGCTATCATGCTATCGGTGCATGGGGTATCAATCAGAGAGCAACTCACGGATCAGCACTGTCCAGATAGTAACAAAGACAAACAGGCCCAGATATGCACCTTTCTGCAAGGGAAAGATCAACGGGTAGACATGGTAGGGCAGACTCTGCGACCATCCATCCAATGGATGAAACGCATAACTCGCGAACGGCGTCGGTACTGCCCATTTATGGTGTGGTTTATGGAGCCAGCGGTAGATTTGCGGGTGGTGTAGAGCACGGTGGATCCAGTAAATGCCACTGTCTGTGAAGCAGATAAACAATGGATATTGCAGTAAGGTGTATCCGAAGAACGGAGAGTCGCTGGTGAAATCATATAACTTTGACCAGCCCCGAATCTCTGCTAGGAAAAAGGGGACGGTGAGGAGGGCCATTACGGGAATCGCCGAGATGCCTTGGTTGATTTCGAGTTTGATCTGGTTTTTGAGGAATCGTGGGTGTTGGAGGAGCCTTTTGTCAAATAGCGTGTGGTATAGTAGGAGACTACCGAGGAGGTACATGATCATTGCGAAAAGCCTGTTGCGTATATTGAGATCTGGATTAATGTCCGGGATAACTTTACTTTGGGCGAATGTACTTACCATGTAATCAGGTATAATGACAATGCTTGTCTAGCAATATCATCTCTCTTCCAAAGACTTGCCTCTGCCCATTTTGAAGGCTGCATGGGGTAATAAACCCGTACATGGCGATTCAGATTTGTAGTTGATAGAGTATCATTGTTGAAAGTTGCTGCTGGGTCTGGCGATAGTAATGCATAGCACCGATCGAGGATCAATGTATCCAGAACATCCAGGAAAATATCCATTTTTGAATAAATGTGTTATGTGCCTCGGACTCGTTCAGTGTAAAGACAAGGCCATTTCTCTTCTCTTATAAGTGGACAATACCTACAAAGGGGTATACCTACATGGCATGTTGGCTATACGGGGAATACCCACACGGTGAATACCCACACGGGAAATCCCTACATGGCCTGATCACTTACACGCACCCACTTAATACCACGCGTGGATATCAGTGGATTAACAAACTATTCTCACAACCTTAGAACAAAGATATAGAAATTTTGAGCTAATAGATTCCTGTTTAATTGTGAAATAGGGGTCAAATCGATTGTATGTCGTACCTCATGGCGGTATTACTCCTAACCGTAGTATGGAGTGCAATTGCTAGATATATATCGAACTTCATGTTCTATTTTGTTCTAACTAACTAGTTATTTTGTTCTTTCCTGTACAATATATCCCCCTCCTAGATATAAAAAACTTGGTATATGGCGTATTGGACTAAAAATGAAATTTAACAGTCTCCTGAATAATTTGTTGATCGAATTCACAACAATTATTTTGTTTTCGGGGTTACTGGCTTGCTCATAAAGTCGGAATATGTAATATTCCCTATCAACCAGCCAAGTGGCCGAGCAGTAAACTCGACCATCACATCTTCCTTGGTCTAGTGGTGATGATTTCCGCTTGTCATTAACACCGATAAGCGCGGGAGACCGGGGTTCGATTCCCCGAGGGAGAGATTTCTTTTTGCATTTGAATTTATTTTGTTTTATTTTCCATACCTATTTTAATCCTTCAAACTGGATGAATATCGAATGAATGGGCCTTGATTTTTCGTATTAAGTGGAAATAATAAAAGATAACAATGGCTGCTTCCATATCAGGTAAACAAACTGCCTAACTCCGATCCGGAGCTTTAGTATACATGTTCAAAAAGTGATGGATGAGTGAATGAGCGAATGAATGGTTAGGATCTCCAAAAGAATATGACACAGTGAAAAATGAACATTCATCGAGGTATCCCAACAGCAAAAAGAGTCGGTTTCTCAAATTCAGGGAAAATTCAAAGAAAAGCCTCTGTGGCTGTATCGTTGTCTGTGACTTCACCCATTTGTCGACGGCGACTGTCCAAAAACAAATCCACCATGCGCTTGCTAGAGATCGTTGAATGAAGGTCTTGGATTTGGTGGTAGTTCTCAATCATGTCAGTGTACTCATCCTGCTGCCTCGCGTTCTCATTGTTTGCACGGTTGTCTCGTTGAGTGCGCATGGACCGGAAGTAATTGACCCTACTGTCTTGGGCGACCGGAGCACGCCTGGCTGAATAGCGTCGCTGCTGTTCTTTGGTCCAGGATCGTTTTGCTCGCACTCCCTTGGGGGTTGGGGACTCTGGTGGCTGCATGTTTCCAGATCTCAGTCGAATTGGCGACGGTTGTTGATTGCAAGCAACAGGGACGGGCTTGGGTGAGACGTTTCCACCAGACTTAGGAGCGGTATCCACGGCCAATGAGTTAGTGTGAGCCTGCGCATTATTTTCCGACTTGGTTGTCTGTAATGGCACGATGGTTCGAATGCCGGAATCGTGGATTAACGGACGGGAGAAATTGCTCTGTGACGGAACTCTGTTCTCGGCGGAAGCTTTGCGGTCTGTGATATTATGGCTGTCTGGAACCTCTTGTAGAGTTGCCGAAGCGGGAGCGGAGATAGCGACAGGAGCTTGTCGAGCTATGCTGGTAAAGTACTCATCATCGTCCTCGTACTGTGCATCTTCCCTGATGTGTTCCCTTGTGGGGCTTGCCTGCTCAATTCTTTCGATCTGCGAGCTCATCCATTGCTGCCAGTCTACACTGGGGTTTACATGAGGTGCGGGAGACGAGGCCCGATTGGCACGCTTGGGTGAGCTGTATGTTGTCCGCTGTTGAGTAAAGATGGTCGCCGTTCCTGGTTCATCATGGACGCCCATGTTGGCATTGTCAGTTCCTGTTGGGGTATTGCCACTGGTGGTCCGGGAATAGACACTGGGGGAAACAATATCCCGATGGCCAGAAAAAATAACGCTACCACTATCCTCATCCGATTCCTCGCCCAAAGCGTATGCTGATTGTAGCGACCTCTTGTCTGAAACAGCAGTCATATGTTGAGTTTTCACCTGAGATGGCATGCCCCGAGAAACTTGCATTGACCTGGCTAGGGGCGGATACTTGCGTGGACTGGATTGATCACCACCCCGCGCTGTTGCGAATGAGCCATGTGAGGTCGAGGATTCTCGGCTTGGGACATGGCGAATACTGTGTCGGCCATGTTGGGAGTAGATCGAATTAGTCCGCTCTGGAATCACATGATGCTGTGGCACATTGCCAAAGACCATCTCTTCGTTAGGATCAGACAGGGAATTGTGGCCCATCTTTTTAATCAACGCAGTGTATAAGTCTTGACTGTCAACAAGGCTAATTTGATGAGGGTTTGCTCTCACACCCAAAGGAGATTGATTTTGGGTATCATCCATTACAGGCGTTCGTGGCATTTGCTGATCCAGACCCCCGTCCTCTCCGACCAAAGAGAGAGATTGGCGATATTCTGGTTTCCGGGTTGTAACTGTGTTCGGCATGGTTGAATCAGCCCAACTGGTGACGCGCGAAGTGGAAGTGCAGAGACTGTCGCGGCTGGGGGACTGGGGCATTGACTGGAGATAGTTGGAATCAATGCCATCTTCGGTGGCTGTGAGTTTGTGTGGATAGCACTCCTCCTTGCCTTTCCCAATTGGAGTTACCATAGGTGCCTCAGCACCATTCGTAGTACCATGAGGTGTAGGTTCTTGATCCACGCACTTGGAAAACCCAAACACCCGCCTGAATTTGCTTTTGATGGAGTGTGAAAAGGACCGGTGAGAACGCCCCGTGTCGACACCTTCACTCGTAACCCGGAACGATTTTCGAAATTGCCTGTGCTCCTTCTTGCTCAGACGCATGAAGGATGACCGGCGAGTCTGAACATCTCCACCGTCGGGATATTGGGCAAATTGGCTGCGAGCAAGCTGAATAGCTGCATCATGCCCCTCAGCAGTTGGACTGACTTGCGTGGATTGATAACTTCCTCGAAGAAAAGACATGGATCGTCTCATTGTTCGCGGCAGCTGAAATCCAGGACTGCGCTCGGGATCAAGGGGATCTCCGGAAGGAAGGGAAGGCACTCCATATGGGGTCTGTGAAGTTCGCTGTCTGGTTGA
The DNA here is from genome assembly GCF_028828655.1 of Penicillium verrucosum. NCBI lineage: Eukaryota > Fungi > Ascomycota > Eurotiomycetes > Eurotiales > Aspergillaceae > Penicillium > Penicillium verrucosum. The sequence goes on from NW_026643212.1 coordinate 2,725,790, forward strand.
GAACATTGACTTGGCCTTGCGCAATCGGCGATAGGAAGAGGGCACTGAGCTGTCTCGTCCATCAAGTCCGTCGAGTTCTGTAATTGGCGGAAGGGCAGCAGGGTCATCGAAGCAAGAGGCTCGAGCGGATATTTCCTTGGACCGACGAGATTTTGGAACTTTTGGTAAGTCGCCCTGACTGACCGAGCTATCATCGGTGCTCCGAAGGCTCGATCCGGGACGCCTCCGCGGAATGGCAAAGTTTCCTGGACCACCTAGTCGTTCGTATGAGCTTTTCGACTCCTGGGACGAGCTTTGACTAGAGCGCATTGCACGCGAAGCTGCAGCTGCAGCAGTTGCATGGTGCATGGCAACATCGGGGATCTCTGGGGTAGGTCGTCGCGGCTTTCGTATTGAGCGGGTGGACATGGACCTTCTTAGTTTGTGTGTATTGGATGTAGAGGAAAACATGTTATAAAATGTCTGCAGAGTATATAACTACAGAAGTATTGGAACAAGGAGGAATTCAGAGAAGAAGGGATTTTGGGGGATTTGGGGGATTTGAAGAGGGAATATTTACGAACGAGATATTCGATGGAAGGAAGTACTCTCCTACTCCATTGTCAATACGGAAGGTGCGAAATAACTTCATGGCAACTGCCACCTCTACATTTCTTTCGTCCATTTCACCAACTTCAGGTGAATCTCGATTTTCTTCCACAGTTAAGCCTTCGCTAAGTGCCAAGAACCACCATGGGGGCCAAGGTCTCGACTAGCGGTGACTCACGCCAAGATGATGCAGCCTCTGGATCTGACTCAGGTGAGACTAGTCGAAATTGATATATATTGATGGTTTTTCGCACATATATTCGAAAGATTTCAAGATATCATTGTCGAAGATAACTGAATTGTCTGAAATGGCGGCCTCGCGATCCACTTCATCCAAATTAAACCATGTCCATTTGAACGGCCGGACTCTGGAAGGAGGTGGGCAACTGGTCCGCATCGCCATCGGGCTGTCTGCATTGACTGGTCGTCCAGTTAGCATTGATCATGTTCGCGGAAACAGAGAGGGAAAGAAGGGGCTTAAGAGATCTCATGCCGCAGCAGTGAAGCTGTTGGCTGAGATTAGCGACAGCAAAGTATCAGGAGGCGAGGTTGGCTCCCAGTCCTTGGACTTCTTTCCACAATCAACAAGATCGAAAAGCGGACCGCTCCTGAATTTGTCGCAAGTGAATGTAAAATCCGAATATGACATCAAGCTCACGACTGCCGGTGCCATCTTTCTCGTCTTCCAGGCACTCTACCCATATCTACTTCATGTTGGATCGCAGGCGGCTGCCCCCTTTGTGAAAGTAAACATAACTGGTGGAACCAACGCTACTCATTCTCCATCATATGACTATGCATCGCAAGTTATCGTGCCCAATTTTGCCAAGCTTGGTCTTCCTCCCCTTTCCATTGTCCTTAATAAGCGCGGCTGGACAACAGGGCCGGTTGATCTTGGAGCAGTCACCTTTCTCATACATACACTCAGATCTCGACAGGATACGGATGGCGAAGATCAACTTCAGGAGTCGACGGAAAAGGAATCGACAGCTGAGCTTCTACACAGCTTCCCACGGATTAATCTAATGGATCATAAACGTGGGAAAATCACGCAAGTTGATATCACTGTGCTAGCACCTGATCAACCCACCCTAAACGCCGAGGGAGAAGAAGGCACGGGGAGTACTGTTCGCCAGTTTATTGAACAAGTAACCCGACGTACTCTTCAACGTGAAATTAGCAAGCTGGATCCGTCTATATTTGCTAAACGTTCTAATTCAGCTCTATCCGAAGGGGACTCGCTCAGCAAGTTGTCAGCCAAAAACGCACTAGTTCCCATCACAATACACACATCGGAAGCTACAAATCACCGCAGCCATGTGTACATCCTTCTTGTTGCACATACATCCTCAGGATTCAGAATAGGCCACGACATTCTCGGCAGCATGGGGGGTGATTGTCTGTCTAAGTCAAAGAGCAAAAGGAAACAAAAGCAACAGCCAGCTCGTGACCCTCGACGAGATTCACAAAATGAGATAGCATTTTCTGCTGCAGCAGATCAAGTCCGCCGATGTGTGGATGGATTCACCAGGGAAATCTCAAAGGAGAGTCCTAAAGTCCAGCCAGACCAGAAACCTGATTCCACCGTCAAGAGATCGTGTCTAGATAGCTATATGAGAGATCAGATTGTTGTGTTCGAGGCACTCGGAGAGGCCTGTAACGCAGGTGGACATGATACTGAGATAACGGACACTGAAACTTTGGAAGACGAGCGAGATTGGACACTCCACACGAGGACCGCACAATGGGTATGCCGGCAGATTTTGGATCTGTAGATGGTTGCATTGCACTAGAAACATCTAATGCCGCATTGGACCACGAATTAAATTTTGAGCCTCTCTATAGGCCGTAACCACCACCCACAAGCTCCAAACAATGATCCACCAAGAAAGCATAACATATCAAAACGGCAACTACTAATACCGGACTACTCCGTACAGTAAACCCCCACTATAAAGATACCGGATATAGCGATAACCTGGTTATAGCGGTGTTTTTTGGTGTCAATGATGGTATATCGTGATAAATAGGGTTTACTGTATTCCACACGTCCCAACATATGCGGCAAAAAAGCAATCTATCTATCGCAAATTCCTTCCGCCAAGTGCCGGTGTCCACGCAACGCGCCCGACCACCTTAAAACCCGAGATTAAAGGATCTATGTCCCAAAGCGGCACTTTAACTAGGGGTGAAACATCGGCCAAGTCGACTATCAAGGTTCCCAACCGTCCCGCGCTTATGATGGCAATCCGATGGCGCGTTCCAGACCGGGAGCTAACGGCCAATTGGTAAGAGGCGTATGCCTTGTAGATCCGATCGGGTACGTATCCACGACGGGCTGTTTGACTGTTTGACACTTCTGTGGGATTAGAGGATCGGACAGGGGTCTTGGGACGCTTATAGGACACGGTGGATATGGAGGCTCGTATTCGGGCACATGCAACAACGCAAATTATAGTAAACACTTTTTGTGACGATACATTGTAGACATAAGAAAAATATGGTTATAACTAGGTAATCGTTAGACCAAAGTGCTATACATATATTGATATATGAGCAATTCAACCACCGGGTTCCGATCGTTATACTCCGTACGGGTTATCGTGATATCCGGTAGTGTTATAACCAGCCTGCAGCATGTAACCAAACCTTATCATCACAAAATAGATTGGGCCTCAAAAGTCTAGAAGGAAAAACAAGGATGATAAGTGAAAGACCAGTGAGCTTGTCTATATCCAATCGAGCCAAGGTGGATACAGTAACCCGTTATATCGACCGGAATCGGGTGCTTGAATTGCTCATACAACATATAACTAGTTATAGCACTCTGATTTAATGATTAAGTGGTTATATCGGAAAATTTTTCCCTGTGCCTATCTACAATATATCGTTATTAAAAGGGTTTACTGTATTCCATACGTCCGAAAGACAAACTAATATAGTATTAATCTAGGTAACTAATTAACAAGATAATCCTTTCTACTCCGTAATTTTCACTCTATTCTAGGTAGATACATAATCTAGTCAGTTCAGGGATGTGAGTCAACATGCCCAACAAAACAACCAAAGCCTCGGGACAGGCAGCAACGAATATTAATCCCCCGATCTACCCAAGTGTCAACGGGACAACGCCACACCGATTAACCGATTATCTTTTCCCACAGCGATCAACAGATCTTAGAAATTCCAAACGAGCTAGGACATTCTTAAGAGCAGACATCCCGTGGAGATGGAACGTGCCAAATTCCCCACAGTTCCTGAAACAACGATCGATCCGCTACACATTTTCCGTTTGTGGTATGTGGCTGAGCGTCGAAAATTACCGCCAATACCGAGCAAAACAGAAAAAAAAGGGGCTTGGAATTTTGACGCTAAAGAACCAAAAGAGAAACCGCATAGAAGCCTGGTAGAAGAGACTAGAAGCAGATTTAGCACTAGGTGTTTTAGTTAGTCTATCTCACTGGGATTTGTTTTACATTCAGATGGAGACTGTGGAATGTGGGTTTATATTTCTCTTTTTTTCTTGTGTTCTTCTTTTTGAGTCTCTTTTTTCCTTGGCCACCCCTGATTCCATGTTCATTTATGGTATTTAGTTGGCGGGCCGTAGCCTTCGAGGGGAAATGTCTAGCTTACAATAATATAGACAATATAAACAATAGTTTCAGCTGTGGACAAAACACACAGAAGTGGATCTATCTATCTCTGAGACAAGCGATCGACATAGTTCTTTCTCCTTGGTATTCTCCTATATTGTACATATTAGTACATTATTATTCGGAGTAAGCGCCCCCTTTTCTGTTCCGTGGAGTCAGCAAGGTGTGACATGGGCTCTCCACATCCCCAGTAAAAAAAATAAAATAAAAAAAATAAAAATAAAAAAAAACCTTGGAAGATATACATCATACATCATACATCAACTATACATTATATCGTATATCGTATATTATAGTAAAAAGCAATAATTCTCCCAAAAAAGCCAGGCCCAGCTCAATCTAGATTTCCCTGAAACACAGCCGAGGACACCACATGACCTACACAACCTGCGCCAAAAAAAAAAGCCCCCAACACTCCGACCAAGTAATCATATCAAGCCATAACGGCGTCAATCCAACACAACCAGAGCCTTATTGCATTATATGTTGTATGTTATGTGTGTATGCGCCCACCAAGAAAGAGACAGGGATGACCCCTGCATGACATGAGCTATCAACAAAACCCGATCGACGGCGAAGGTGGTACCAAGCCTCGCACAAATGCCATCATTACATTACTGCCTAACCCGTAACCCGTAACCCGCGTGCAACATAGCCCCCTCTCCCCCCTCCCAGCCGGGCTATTCACCAGGCGAAAGAGTAAGAGCATGCCACCCGCGCATCTATAGCAAGGCGCAGATCTGGAGATTTGGGTCTGGCAAGGTCTAGATGCTGACGGGGATGTAGCTACAGGGGTTGTTTTCGGTTGGTTCGGCATTGTGCAGCGGAGTCGGGGTGTGATGCGACATGACGGAGGTGGATGGGCTGAGGGCTGATGAAGGATGAAGACATATATTCCGGGCGAGTTTGTTGGGGTTGGGTGTTGACCTGAGAGATGGACAGGGTATGTGCACAGTAGTATTTCTAAACTTGGGGTAATTTCGAATATCTTTTTTTCTTCTGGTCTGTCAGGGCTCGGATATCTGTTCTAATGTGGGATACGGGAGTTATTGCGGCTGAAAATGTTAGCGAAGAGGATTAGCCGGGTGCCGGGCCCCCACGACGGTTACAGAGAGAGGGGGGTTTGGGGCCGAAACGTCACAGCCCCGCGGCACTGCGCCTGAGCGTATATCCTTCTGGACCTGAATGCGCTACTGTAAGTGTTGGGTAGGAAGTGGATGTCGGGTTTTGATGATGGATTGAGAATGTTGCCGAGAGGGCTGAGTGTTCTCGATTTAAGTCTAGATTGTTCAAGCGGGATAGTCGAGATGGTAGAAGGTGGAGACATAACAGTATGAATGCTGTAAATAAGTATATAGCACTAGCACTAGGGGGAATGGTCATATGGTAGGAAGCGCAAGTAAAACAGAGGGGTATGGCGTCACCGTTCACAAAGAAAAGAGTCAACATCAGTTAAAAGAGAACATAAAATAGGGCATAAAAAACCAAAACCAAAACCAAAACCAGGAATATCAAAGCACACGTATGCGTAAGGAAAAGAAGGGGTCAATCAACGATCAACCGAAGAGCTGAAAGAACCCGATCCATCAGCGCCACTGCCCTCCAGTGGCAGATCCATGTCCATAGGTATCCATGCAAAAAAAAAAAAAAAAAAAAAAAAGCGATCTATCCTCCATGCAAAACAAGAAATATGCGGGCCGTTCTTTGTCCTAGAAACAAACCCAAGCGAGTGAAAAGGGAAATGTTCGCGAAGTCCATGCCAAGATTCCCAGATTCCGAAAGGAGATTCGTGGAAGCTCGCCCATTAGACCGGCCAATGTAGATAGACGAGATCAAAGAGGTGACGTAGGATGAAAAAAAACCAGGAAATTAGGCATCAAAGCAAATGGCAGGCGGCCGCTGCATATATAACAAAGAAACTCCCAGCGATGCATATCAGAGATGTTGGGAGAGAGATAGAGAGGGGAAAAGGCGAATAAGAATGAACAAAGGAAGCGGCCGTAGATCATGCGAGGTGAATCCTAGCCGGCAGGATGCAACCTAGCGAGGAGCTGGGTCATTCTCCGGACCGTCCCAGGATGTATGGGCTTTGCGTTCATTACAGCTGAGGCTCAGATGCTTTAGATGAAAGGTCGCCGAAGAGCTCTGAAGGTAGCGCACGCCTGTAATCGCGTGGTTGGGCAAATGGCGAAGTGAAAGCCGGACGGCGCAAGTTTAGAGACTGTGAAAGATGTTAATTTTTTTTTCTTGTATAATTTCTTTGGAATGATCCTTCTTTTTGTATAGGCAGATCCAAAGATATAGATTTAGGGATCATCACATACAACGCAGTCAGAGCACTTTGCTCCTTGTCGGTTGACACGGCCTCGGCACCCACGAGGATAATTTGCACAGGAATACATGGTAGATATTGACCGGGGTTGGTTGGATCAGACGTGGATCGACAAAGAGAGCTGAGTTGGCGACTCTTCTCAAAGAGTTGATAGGAGAAGAAAAGAAAGAAGAAAAAAAGAAGTAGACTAGAGACTTCAAGATTAAATGTAACGGAGAATAAGGATCAAGGCCTAGAATGTGTTGTACAACACGATGACGTCGGAGGATCAAGGCGTAGAAATTCAGCCACAAGGTTTAAGGCTAGAAGAATGTTGAAGAAAGAGAAGAGATCTAGGGAAGATGGACGGGGTTTATATTAGAGGCTCAAAAAGATGGCTTAGACACGTAAAACAATCTAACAAATACAATTCCAAGTGAAATAGGAGGATTAGAATTTTTAGGGTTCCATTATTATTTACGGCCGTTTGCTGGGGTTGTTTTATTTTATTTTATTTTATTATTTTATTATTATTATTTAGTTTTATTATTTAAATTATTTTATGTATTATATTATATTATATTCTTTATGTTTTATATTTTACCATTTTACAGAGTAGATTATGTATATTATTTTCTTTAATCTCTCTCTAACCTGGCTGAACTGGTTATTTTTGGATTATTTCTTGATAGAACACTGGATAGTATTGGGTACACTTGGCGATGCTTGCCGGGTTTCTTCTAATGTTCTTTATCTTTAATATGAATTATAATTGTTATAGAGCTATATTGTATACAACTTACTACATAGTTATATGTCCTCCTCAGATTCTAATACTGCAGCGATCGGTCGATCTTGACCCGAATATGCGGGTTGATCGGCTTAAATGCTGGTCTTTGGTGCATAAAGAGGGCCAATAAAGAATTCGCCTTATATGAAAAAACAAAACAAAAACAAAAAAAAAACAAAAAAACAAAAAAACAAAAACAAAAACAGTACAATGCATCGTCAGGATCGCAGAATGACTTGCAGTCTCATAGGTATATTGCAGGGACAAGTGGAGTAGCTGAGAAGGGCTGATTTCGAAACAACCGCCTAATGCAAACCGCCTAATGCAAACCAAAACCGTTAAGCTTCATGAACACATGAGAGTAGGTAACTAACGTAGATTGTATACAAGCTTCATATATTGAGGTTACATATATGGAGATGATTACCTGTTTTACTTCTATTTTTGCTCTTTTAATATTCCATACAGATTAAATGAGTTTCACATTGAAGCCCCCTCGATTCCCAAAGGCATATGGGTCTTTGGGCTCTTGGGCCTCCATATGGAGTAGTTCTGGTTTATTTTGTTCTAGAAAAATCTCCACCGAACTCAGGGCATTCCTCAATTTTTTTTTTCTTTCAGTTTTGTTTGCAACTTCGCACAGAACATTCCGATCCTTCCGTGTTGTCCACTTTCTCCTGATCAGCCCTGTCAATGACATATTGTGTTCATTTTGGTGTGATTAATAGCACTGTATATCCAACCCCCTTATTCTTCTACTCTATCCTCAGATGATCGTTATCTTATATATATCAGTATAAACCAATAACAATCCAATATTTGAGTCATAGAAACTTCACTAAAAAACAATCCAATTCAATAGCCCTTTGACTTGATCCTACATTTTGTATGGTTTTCTCCCTTTCATCCCTGTGGAGAGAGAGGCTGTGGATCCACAGCCCGGGCGTTTTTTTTCTTTCTTTTCTTCGTTTTTTTTGTTTTTTGTTTTTGTTTTAAAACCCAGCCAGAAACATTCCAAAGTAAGAAAATGCGATACCAAAATGCAGGGCTTACTGTCAGCTCCAGTGCTGTGCATTCCAGAAATCCGGTTGTCTAGATCTCTCTCTCTATACACGTTTCGACCACACACCGCCTCATATGAAACCTCAGCACATTTTTTCCCGTCCTTGGCAATGCTTTCGTAATGTCGTACACGCGGTGAAGGTTAGACGTGTGCCCTTGGGCTTTTTAAAATTTGGAGAATCAGGAAATTAAGCTCTCTGCTGGTCACTTGACCGGTTCATGTGGCCTGTTCCATGCGTTATCGCACGTTTGTTAGTGGTTGATGCTACAATACTATCATACTATCCAATTACTATAGATGTAGTTATATTATAATATAGTATAGTATATTATAGAAGAGCTTCAGTGTATAGTTGGTTATAGTACATAACTACTTGGTAATAACAGACCTTTGTATTTTTAGAACAGTTGCAGCTCCATCCATGGATGTCTGAAAGAATAGTGGACCATATAGTTCAAGGAACAGAAACATTTGGGAGTCTAGAAGACAATCGAAGATTTACCTCGGCATCTGGACCTTCACAGCCAAAAAAAATAAAAAAAAATAAAAATAACCTGGTGTAACCAAAGAAGTGGAGGAGACTGAAGAATGAAAACCTTACTATGACAGCAATGACATCGACAGTATTAGAGATACCCGAGAGACCTGCAGAGCTCTGCAGTCCACAGTCTCAGTCCAGTCATCACAGTCATGGGAACCTTTCGCAGAAGGACCGATAATCGGAGGGAGAAATGCAAGAGCCGAATATAACCTCATCTGAGAAAGCCCCTCAGCCCTCAACGCCATCTTTCTCACCTGCAGAATGCATACCGTATCGGATCAGCTCGGTTCATGTGACTTGGCCCAGAAAGAGTACTGGCCCAGAAAGAGTACTGCCTAGTTTAGGCTGTTGCTGAGAAATCATCTACCGCATTGTCTGATTGTACATAATTGGGACTACAGCCGGTAAGTCGGACCATTGAGTTATCTGATGGACAGGCACCCATTGGAGAAATGCGGGGAGTTCCGCCGTCACAGGACATTCGATTGAGGCTGCTGACAATGCAACCTCACTACCAACCTGGAAACCTGAGACTACCGAGGTATGCAGAGCACAAGGGACATAGCTGAGATGTTTCATCCAGTGCCGGGTCTGGCGACTGGCAGCATTGCATGATATTCTTCCGAAAACACCCAACAGACAACAACATAAATCGGGAGATAAAAAAAAGAAAGGAAAAAGCCAGTCTCCGAGCGCCGTTCACCACACCGTCACTCAAACCTCCAGCAAAGACCGAAGAATGAACCACGCCCCGATGATACCTAACAGCGACGCGAACAGCAGTCCATTTCCTTCCCTGGTCAGTCCCAGATACGCAACTGCACCCACGAGAAGTTCTTTTCGTCGCGCCATGTCTCGCTTGGATTTCCAACTCGGATCGATAGAGAATGGAGCCACAGCTCGGATGTTCTCAGTGTTTGAAGATGCGTCAGAGGCCCGCAGCGGCACCGATGCAACGAGCGCAACGGGACGATGATCTGACTGTGCGAAGAGAGGCAGTGCATTGTAAGCGAGCGTTTTGACCTTTCCAGCTTCACCAGCCCACGGCTTATCGAGGAAAAGAACTCGATCGCACCAACTGGGCCAGCGGTGATTCGACCATTTCCATTCATGATCATCAGTGTCCAAGCCGATGCGGACAGCTTCGCGCGCGGCATCCGAGTATTTGTACGTGGGAGGGAAATCGATCGGCGCCTCGGATAGGCTGTGGAAAGTCCTGCCACAACTCATTTCGCGCACGAGCTGGTCGTTCTTCAGAAGGTGGGAATAGTGCGACGGGTTATCAAGGTTGACATTGCGTCGAGGGAATTGTTCAATTTCCCGAATCGAGGGTCCGACATTCGATGTGCGATAGTTCAGGTCTCCGGCAAGGAATAGGTAGGCGTTTGGCGCGAAAAGATCTCTGCGACTACCCTCCGCATGCGCCGATGCAGCATCGTGAAGAAGGCTGGTGTTTTCGTCCATGCTTGACCTCACTGCTGGTCTATTGCTGTCGTGCGTGAAAACAAGACGCTCGACAATGCTCTTCCAGTCCATGTTCCTTTGCTCATAGGAATCCTCCATGGGGGCGAGATGCGCTGCGACGAAAGTGAGGTCCACAGTCTTGGATGGCTGTCCCTCAACAACGTATCCCAGGCGTGCCCCGACGGCGCCCTTATTTCCCATTTCATGAACTCCAAGACCGACATGTGCTGTGTCGTACCAGGCGATCTTGCCCAGTGTGTCATCACGCGCGAAAAGCATCAGGCCCGTCATTCCCGTATTGTCGCTGAGGAAGTTCACATAGTGCTGGTCCCATTTTTGTGCCGAGGCTTTCTGGACCGCACGGCGGAATGCATCGAAGTAAGGTAAAAGGTAGGATCCTCCGAGGAACGAGTAGGCGATGGGTGCGATCTCTTGTAGCGAAAGGAAGATTAGGTCGGGTGCGGAGCTCCCCGCACCAGACGCGGGGAGTGCGTCGAAGAAATGATTCGCGAAGGCATCGACATCGGCCAAGTTCCTTGCACAGTTAAACGTCAGCACGTAAACATCGAGGGCGTCCATACTGAAAAAAAAAAAAAAACCACACTGGGTCAAGGCAGAGGAGAGGGTAAAGCAGATGATGGGGAAGCTGAGACGGTGACGTCACCTGGTGAGTGACCGCTTTTTCTTGACCGCTTGCCTCGAATTGTAAAAAGTAAACACACAACTGGAATTTGTCAGAGAAAACCATCCATGGATCGATCCTATGCGGGTACGGGCTAAAAAAAACCCCCAATTCTGTTAACTGTTTAATGATCAAATGAATCTAGAGCATCAGACAAAAAGACCAAAAAAGAAATTCTTGTGCATCATCCGTGAATCGAACACGGGCCTCGTCGATGGCAACGACGAATTCTACCACTAGACCAATGATGCTGTGAAACCAAGTGGATCTGCAAGCTGATTCGCTGGTAATATACGGAACTCGCGAATTTGATCTGTAGAGGGCTTCAATGCCATCCTATACTTGAAGCCGGTTTAGTTAGTTATATAGCGTACAATTATAACTTCCCCCGGACTTCCACTTTGCCACTGTCGGGCTCCAACTCGACCAAAAGCATACCCTCCGCAACATCCTCCTCTTCATCTTCCATCTCATAAACCCATTTGACCCGGCCACCTCGAGGGCTTCGTACTTCGAGCTCCATCTTCATTTGCTTGACGAAAGCCAGGACCTGGTTTTCAGCAACATCCTCTCCATCCGACACCAGTATCTCAATCAGTTTGCCCGAAAGAGGGAGGATTATGTGGTGAGGGTTTTTTGGATCACCTCGCCGATGCGACAAGGACACCAATGCTGACGCAGCAGTCGTAGTTGTTTCGAGTTGCATCCGATAGGGGATTGCGCCCTGCGAGGTTGGGGTTGTATATTCAATTTCGGCAGCAAGTGCAGTTGGGAACTCATTGCGTAGAACCCGGGACAGGCGCAGATGGTGGGAAACCTTGTCTGATTGTGGGAGATCCTTCGACAGAGGTTCCAATGTGATTGACCATGCATCTCCTTTTCGGAACAAGAGATTAGAGGCAGGTAATCCACTTTGGGTGATAGCTTGCTGTGAAGGGCCGACTGGACCATGTAGCCCTTGAAGAGCCTTTGATATGTTTTCCCCTTGCTGTAGTACTGCATCGAGGTTGAGGCCTAGCCATTTTGTATCAACTCTTCCGGCCATGAAATCAGGATGGCCCACGATCCCGCGTAGAAGGCTGATATTAGTTTTGATACCGTCAATCCTAGAATCAGCCAAGACCCGCTGGGCCTTTCTAACGGATGCTTCCCAGGTGGGCGCAGTCACGATTATCTTGGCCAACAGATTGTCGAAGTTGGATCCCACAACCAGTGCGGGACCAGAGACATTGACATGGGTATCTACCCGGATTCCATGGCCACTAGGCACGGTAAACTCAGTAACTTTCCCAATGCTCAGAGAAAACCCGTTGCTTGGGTCTTCGGCACAAAGTCTAAGTTGGATTGAGAAAGCATTTGGCGGAGGATGACTTGCGTTAACCTCAGCACCGAGGCCCAGCTCATGTAAAGTGTATCCCTGTGCGAGAAGCAGCTGCGTCTGCACCAAATCTATCCCACTGATAGATTCCGTGATGGTGTGCTCGACTTGCAGACGCGGGTTCACCTCCAAGAAGTAGAATTCACCGCGCTGTTCACTGACCAGAAACTCAAAGGTTCCCAATGACCGATAGCGGATTTCACTTGCCATCCTGAGCGCAGACTCGATGACCTGACCGACCAAAGCTCGATCCTGCATTAAAGCCGGGGCACATTCAACCACCTTCTGAAACCGCCGCTGAGCACTGCAATCTCTTTCCCACAGATGTCGCACCTGACCTGTTCCATCACCAATAATCTGAATCTCAACATGATGAAATCCGTCAACAGCAGCTTTCTCAACAAAAACTGTCCGAGACGGTGACTCGCCAATCGCTCTCTGAATACTATTATCTAGCTCATGCTCCTCGCGAACCAGACGAATCCCGCGACCACCTCCACCATCAACAGCTTTGATCATAACCGGGAAACCGACTTGCGTAGCAAACGCGCGTGCTTCATCCATATGGGTGGTAGGCTGACTCATGGCTTCCAATACAGGGACACCGCATTGCTTCGCTAGCTGTTTTGCCTGCAGCTTATCACCCGTTCGGGCGAGGTTTTCCCATCCAGGTCCAATGACTATAGACCCGGTTTCGTGCCACAAGCGATGGGCGAATTCGGCACTCTCGCTAAGGAATCCATACCCAGGATGCACTGCGTCGATAGAGTGAATTCGAGCCAGTTCTACTAGGAGTGAGATGTCGAGATATGATGATGGTGATGGGATTTCAATCGCATGTTGTGGTCGTCCTAGATCGCAGTGCGATCGGTCGTCTGATGTGTACAGACTGAATGTCTCGATTGGCTCGGGTAACTCTCGTGCTGCATGGAGAATACGAACAGCAATCTCTCCTCTACCAAATATCACATGAGCTTGTTATAACAATACGTTTTGCAGAAGTTCATACCTGTTTGCGACCAACAATCGCTTAATGGGCCGTGAGTGCGGGGAAGCCATTGGGGTGAAAGGGGAAAGTCCGGGGTAATTGTGAGCAAAAGCTCTAGCAAACTAGATAAACTAGATAAAGGAGATATTTTGTGATATATATATATATATATCTATAACACTGTGAAATAGTGAATGTATCTTGTAATTAGATATTTTTATGTCTTTAATCTCCATTTGATATATATCTCGACATGGGCGACCTCGGCCCTCGGACAGTCTGTCTACCCCCTCAGTAGACCACCTGCAACTCCTTATATATAGGTAAGCAACCTCCAATCCTACACTTTACACAGGGAACATAAACCAACCCATATCAATTGATACATCATGACGAAAAACAACGACAACCCATCAATCAAAACAGGCAAAGACCAAGCCACCGACCGCCTACACCAGGTCTCATCCCATATATCCCCACCAGGAGACCAACCAAGAAAGCCCAAGTCAAAAGCAAAGTCCACAGAAAATCGCCTCCCAGCAGATCATTCCGATGTACTAGATCAACTAGCAACGCTCCGCACAATAGCCGCAAAACCAGATCCCACGAACCGAGGCTACGTCCGTCAAAAGCAAGCAGGCAAGCTATGGGTACGCGAGCGCATCGAGAAACTCCTAGACCCAAACAGCTTCCAAGAAATTGGGTCCGTTTCTGGCACGGTGACATGGCAAAAGACCGCGCCGATGCGCGAGAAACCTGTATCCTTCGTGCCCAGCAATAACATCCAAGGCGCCGGAATGCTTCGCGGGAGGAAGGTTCTCCTCACAGCTGATGATTTCAGTATCCGGTCTGGACATGCGGACGGCGCGAGTACCGGCAAGACGGTTTATGTAGAGAAGCTTGCTATTGCGTTGCGTGTGCCAGTTGTTAAGCTTGTTGATGGGAGTTCTGGGGGTGGAAGTGTAACGACGATTCGGAAGGAGGGGTGGAGTTATCTTCCTCATGTTGCCTCCTTTCCGCATGTTATTAAGCAGTTGAATATGGGGATTCCGAATTTGGGGGCTGTTGTTGGGCCTGCGGTGAGTTTCGGATATTTTCTCCTCGTTTTCGCTTTTGCTTTATCTACCCCTTTGGTATTAGTTGACACAAGCTGAACTGTTCACCATTTAGATTGGACTTGGCGCTGCAAGAGTGGTATCCTGCCACTTCTCCGTGATGGCAGCTGACATCGGAGCACTGTTCAATGCAGGTCCGAAGGTTGTTGAGGGCGCAACATTCGAAGAAGGTCTCGATTTCCAAGATTTGGGCGGACCTATGGTTCATTGTATGAACGGCACGATTGATAACCTCGCCGCCAATGAGGCAGAGTGCTATGAACAGCTGCGGGTAGTTCTGAGCTATCTCCCCAACAGTGGAAGCGATGCACCTCCAACAATTCCCTGCATTGACCCAGAGGAGCGTGAGGATGTTGCACTGCGGAGTATCATTCCTCGACGGCAAGCGCGCATGTACAATGCCCGTTCAATCATCACCTCTGTAATTGATAAGGACTCATGGTTTGAGATCGGAGCATTATGGGGTAGGACTGCAATTGGTGGACTTGCACGTCTGGGTGGTCGTCCTGTTGGGATTATCTCGCTCAACTGTGAAGTGAATGGAGGTGCACTGGATGCGGCTGGCAGTCAGAAGTTAACGCGGCTGTTGAAGTTGTGTGATGTGATGAATCTGCCTATTTTGCAGTTTTTGGACGTCCGTAAGTTATTTTGCTTTATCGTGGATTGTTTGAAAAAAGCTGACATGTTATTTGAAGCGGGTTATGCCATTGGAACTGTTGCTGAGCGCACGGCGACAATGCGTTGGGGGGTCGAACTCGCCAAGGCTTACTTCAGTACCACCGTGCCGGTGTTCAATGTGGTCACACGGCGTGTGTTTGGTGTAGCGGGTGGTGTTATGTTGGGTTGTCGTGATCCGGTTATGCAGGTCGCTTGGCCGTCTGGGCAATGGGGTTCGTTGCCTCTGGATGGCGGAATTGAAGTTGGGCATCGGCATGAGCTGCGCGAAGCCGAGAAGGTTGGAAAGAAGGAGGAACGGTATCAAGAGTTGGAAGAGGAGTATCTGAGGCTGATGAACCCAGTGCGTACGGCGAACGCGTTTGGAATCGAGGAAATTATAGACCCGACAGATACGCGGAAGGTTTGCTGTGGTTGGGCATCGCATGTATATGAGGTGCTCATGAAAGAGAGATTAGCAGACCGAGCCTGTGGGAAGCTTCAGCCTTCTTTTGCCTAATATAAATCCGTATGAAACAGTCTGATGATGCATGGTGAATCAATATAGCGACAATGAACTGAAATCTACATACTACTTAACAAAAAGAAAAAAAAAAAAAGAATGGAAGGAATCGCCCTGGAACGATACTGTGGCCTCCGGTATATTTTATATAAAACGACAAAAATGAGCTGGAGTCAGCCGATGTACTATCCGCCGACTCGAGCTCATTGCCTATAGTACTTTGGAGTGGATGATAAGGAGTAATTTATAATATCTGACACTACTATAAGTTCACCTTGCAACATTGGTTTATAGAATCTCTACCATACATGGCTGTTCCAATGCTCAATTATCCAGTTGGTGATCCAACGCCCGTCTACGTTCTTGTCATGATCAGCCGATAGAACCAGGGCAGTTATCAAGGCCTCTACAATACATATGTAGCAACTCAAGTATCCTCGTTTTTCGACTAGGCTTAATTCAGGCATCAATATTACCCGAAAAGGGAATTTTGTTGCATAGGACTATACCGCTGCGGATGTGAGCATCCACAAAGGCCCAAATCAATCGCATTGCACTAAGTCGGAATACAAGATACTTAAGCATCAATATTAATTCATCTGAAACGATATCTTTCATCATTATTTTACGAAGTGTGGATGGTCATAGACAAGTGGGAAAGTGGAGTTCAGACGAACCAAGACCTATATCTTCCTATCGTCTTAAGATACATTTAAATATTTTAAATATATTTGTAGTTTAATAGTTTTGGTGAATGTGTATGTAGAATATATCGGTGGGTTTATGTCTCTAAAGGTTGGGTAGTATATACAGTTCGCAACTCTAATTTGATTCCTCGCTAATTTTTCTGGGATGGATTGGGCGTCAGCGACGGTTTGATCGTGAATACATTCCCCTTTATGTTTTGATTCAGCTAGAATAACCGGTCTGTTACTTGTGTTTGTCGAGGCAAAGGACGAAAGTTCTGACTCAAACTAGAGGACTCGTAGCCAAAATTTCCAAATTTCATTCTTTTGGCTGATCATCTCTACCTCGATTACAGGTATCATATACTTTGTTTGCTATGTTTGCTATGTTTCTTTGTTCTCCAAAAGTGCTACTAAGCCTAATTGGGAAATACGTTCAAAAACATGGAGATATCTCTATTTGTATGGGGACGAAAAGCTTCGTTCTTGACACTTGGAAACTGTCCAAAAACATAGAGATGTCTCCGTTTGTATGGGATGAAAAGCCTCATTTTTGTCATACTGGTGTTCCATGCCGAGTTGGTTACAGTACACTGTATAGAGAGGCCTGAAAGCGGTCTAAAACAAGGCTTAATTCAGGCATAAGTCAGGCCAAAATAAGGCACCAAGGCATTAAATTCAGGCAGGCGGCATTGAGCGCTACCGTAAGTTTGCTCTCGTCAATTGTTTGCTCCCAGTCCCTTAGCCCTAATTAGTTGGTTAGTTATATCTTTTTGTACATGGTCTGGCAGCTTTCAGCAAAAAATTAATATACCTAAGTTACTATTACAAATGCCTTATTGATCAAAGTACTCCGGTTCTGCTAGAGCTGTAGGGTACGATATGAAGCTTTTTCATCCCAAACAAATATATCCATATATTTTTACATCTTGTGGTGTTCATTAAGTACAAAGATGAGCCCTTTCTACATCATACTAATACCCTACACATCCTCACATTGTTCGGTGTTCCCAAAATGTATAAAAATAAAGCTTTTGGATATACACAAAAGGCGTTGAAATGTGTAACCCTATAGATGAGTTTCATTTGTATAACTAGGGATTCGCCTAATAGTTTTGATAGCATCAATAAATTTAGTATCTATATACTCTTCATAGAATTAAAAAAACGAAAAGTGGAAGACTTATTCCTTTAGCCAATGGTTTCTATAGATTCATTATACCTTTAATGCCATTGCCGCCTTATACGCAAATCTATAAGTGTATACCTCTATAGTCAGGGTATCTCTATGGCCATTTTCGCTTTATATGAAAATCTATCTACAAGCATATGCCGCTATAGATTCATTACATCTTTAATGTTATTGCCGTCTTATACGCAAATCTATCTATAATCGTATGGCTCTATAGATTCATTATATCTTTAATTCCATTGTCGCTTCATACGCAAATCTATCTATAAGCGTATGTCTCCATAGACAAGGTATCATATACAGTTGCTAGTCTCTAACCCAATTTCTCTTCAATTCCTACATGATTGATTAGGCGTCGACGACGGATTCCCCATAATTGAATTCCTCTTATAGATTTGGATGCCCTGAAATATCAAATCTCTGTCTAGTGTTTGTTAAGGCAAAGACTGAAAGATCCCTCCTTCGAATGAAGGACTCGTGCCCTAAAATCGAAGACTTTATTCATTTACTCGATGGTCTCTACGGATCTATTGTGCCCCTTAGCCAATTGCCCCTCGATGTAGCATGACAATCATTGCTATGCCGGCGACGCTCAATTGCTCGAGTATAAATAGCCCCTCTCTCACGACTTGGACTCTCCTTCTTCTTCATCTCCATACCTCACCATCTATCCTCTACCATCCTCTATCCTCTACCATTCTCTATCCTCCACCATCATCTACCATCTATCATCATCAACTATCATCATTTACTATCATCATCATCAACCGCAATCATCATCAACTACCATAGTTGATCCTCATCTGCCTCTACATCATCTACAACTATCATCACCATCAACCACAATCATCATCAACTACCATAGTTGATCCTCATCTGCCTCTACATCATCTACAACTATCATCACCATCAACCACAATCATCGTCAACTACCATAGTTGATCCTCACCTGCGTCTACATCATCGTCGCCAGTTATCTTCATCAATCCAACCTCCACCTTCACCATGCCCGGCATGAGCGAACTACAACTGAACATCATCCGGGACTTCACCTCGACCCGCGATACTTTGGTTGCTGAGCTTGAGAAGTTTTCTGGAGGCGATACCAATGGCAGAGTGGTTGTTCGGGTCCAGTCGTTCTTGTTTCGAATTAAGAACACCTTGGCAATGTGGGCCAGGCTTCGTTGGAACTTGAAGAACGAGGGCCGGTGTTTCGAAGACCGCTGCATCAATCTCATGGTGTTGGCAGATGAGATGGCTCAAGACTTCCCTCACTGTGTTACCACTGTCATCGACGAGAAGGGTGTCATCGAGATCCAGGATCTTGTTATGCGGAAGAGTTTTGATATGTTGGCAATGCAGCTTGGAAGTTTAACTTTGTGGGGCTGCAGCAACATTGACACCGCGGCTGTTGAGAATGCTTGTATGGCAGAGAAAGAGCAGCGCCGATGGGAACAAAAGCCAGTCTCGGAAGACGATGAATGCAGCAAGTCTCTTCGAAACATGTGGTTCCGGATGTACTACAAGGACATGGACTGCGACTGCCACCAGTGCCTGGACTTGTACCTTCCGCTCCGCTCCCCCACACCCTCTCCTACACTCCCCCGATGTCCATGTCCAACATTGATGGCGATTCCCTGCCCAGCTTGTTGGAGGAGTAAGCACGAAAGTTCTTTCTCCGGGGTCCTCTGTGTTTTGACGGTGCCTACACTTTTGGTTACATTGATATCTTCATGGTGAATTGTTACAACAAAAACAAAAAAACAAAAGAAAAAAACAAAAGAAAACAAAAAAAGAAAACAAAAAAAGAAAAGAAAATTGAAGAAAATGAAGGAAAAAATGGGTGGTGACTTTTTTGGTGACTTTTTGTTTACGGCATTGCCGTTTTGAATTGCGTTTTGAATTGCGTTTTGAATTGCGTTTTGAATTGCGTTTTGAATTGCGTTTTGAATTGCGTTTTGAATTGCGTTTTGAATTGCGTTTTGCATTGCTTTTTTGGATTGCTTTGTGTGCTTTTTTGAATTGTTTTTTTGAATTGCGTTTTGCATTGCTTTTTGGATTGCGTTTTGTTTTTGAATTGCGTTTTTGGATTGCGTTTTTGATTTATATTGGTCAATTGACCCAAAAAAAAAAAACAAAAAAGAAGAATGAAGAAAGAAAATTGAAGAAAATGAAGGAAAAAATGGGGTTGTTGCGATGTTTCTGGTGACATTTTTTGTTTACGGCAATGCCGTTTTGATTTGCGTTTTGATTTGCGTTTTGATTTGCTTTTTGGATTGCGTTTTGCATTGCGTTTTTGATTTATTTGGTCAATTGACCCAAAAAAAAAAGACCAGAAAATGGAGGAAAAAAAGCCGGTTAACGGTGTTTCAAGGGTTTCTATTTTGGTGGACTTGCTTTTGGGGATTTTGATGTCTGCATTCAATTTGTTGTTGCTCGCGTTGCTTATATTATTGGTGAAACCAAATAATAAAAAAAAGAAGCTTATGCTTCGAAATGATGTGCAAATTGTAGAAAAAGTAGAAAAAAACAAGCCCTAAATGAATTGTTTGAATAAACACGCTCAAACATAGTACATACAATATAGAGACGAAACTAATCTTCCCTAACAATCAGACTATCAGACTTAACGGGAGTCGTAAACCGAATAAAGAACGCTAGGTAGCGTGTTGGCACGACTCTAGTTACTATTGATAGTGAGTAGGACGGATATAGTAGGAAAAATTAGAGTTATATAGGTTCGTAGGGTAGTGGGATAAAGCTCGTGAAGTAAACTGTATAGACTAAAGACCGAAGAATGGTGGAATTCTATCCTACCAATATACTGCCTACTAGTTTTACAATCGCTCTATGGGCTCTACTCTATAGGTTTTGCCGCATGAGCTTTATCCCGCTATCCTATGACCCTATATAACTCTAATTCTTCCTACTATATTCATCGGTAGACTTATAGTAGTATAAAATCAGAGAAGATTTGCAGTATCGCCTTCTTGAGAGCCCTGATCCTAGGACTGGTGTAGCTGCCTTCATCGGCCGTAGAAACTATGGCAGCTATGATAGCCCAAGAGCCAAAAAGCGAGAGTAACTGCATCTTTTACCAAGTCAAAAAATAATGAATTATTTGCTGGTCAATTTGGTTGGTAGGTTTGTGATGCTCTGAAAAACTTCGAGACTAACAGCTTCCTTTTACAATGATGATTCGATTCCAAACGAACCAAGCAAGATTCAAGTGATCGTGTCTCTGCACAGTGATTACTCTTCATTGGCAAATTATTATATTATATTATATCTTTTTTTTTTTTGGCTGTCTTATTGCATCGGACATGGTTGGTGGAATGGTTTGCATTTACTACAGACACTATGCATAATTCAATATCTAAGACAATAGGACCATACGATAGAATTGCTGCACCCTCCTCCCGTGTGAGAATTGGAAAGGATCATCTTCCTCATGTCCCACGTTATAGTATACTAAGTATTTGAATCACTGTTTGTTCCGCGTGTTATCTCTACAACTTAATATTCCTAAATACGTGCCGCACGTTGCCTGCAGTCTGAAACGGACCCAACATCGGACCTTCGTATTCCCTGACGCTTAGGGATTGGAAGACCAACCTTACTAGCCCAGAGACACCGATACTTAAAGGTCCTAGCTTAGTATACCTATACTTCAGGCAGTGTTATGTGATCTTTATGTGCAAAATAATAAAATCCTCTCGGGCAGCCCTGACCTCGTTGTGGTTTCGAATGCTCCTCCAAAGACCGTAAATCATGGAGTCAACAAGTCAGATTTGGTTTTGAGTCGGTCAGTAAAACCGAATGAGGAGTATCAGAATGGTTTTTTTTGGGAAAAAAATTAAACCCTGAAATATGATTTAAATCTTAACTATGACAGGCACCAGACCAATGGGGACAGCAGACTCCAGATGGATGGTGCCATGGAAGCGGTTTCCAGCGGCCTCGCCATGTCAACTAATACAAGTGTATATTATCATAGGCGTGTTAGACTCCACAGAGTGATGATAAAATTATTTCCCTCATAGACTCTCAAACATATTAGCAGGGTAACCGAGATTTTATATACATTTCCCACCAACCCCCACCAAACGGATAGCGGCATATACCGTGTAACCATTCCTAAAGGTTATCAGGGTCTTTCTACTCCCAAACTTCCCAACTTCTTAAATCAAACAGGACTCTTCGCTGCCTTCTCCTCTTGCAAATCTTGCAAGGAAACATCGACAGGCGTCAGCACCGGAACAGCAGCCACCGCAGGTTTCGGCGGTGCAGGCGCGATCCAAAACGCCGGATACCGACGATGCAAATTATTCAACAGCAACGCACACACCAGAAGCATAACAGAAGACAACAGAACTACAGGCAAGTAGTACCAAGAAAGCCGCCAAATCTCCTCACTAGTAGCCGGCAGCAAAGCAGTGGCACCAGCAGGCGGGTGGGTCGTACCCGTCAACTGCATAACGACAATAGCAATAGCCGTCGAAAGCGAAGCAGCCAGCCAACGCAGGGAGTCGAAGCGCGCCTGGTCGGGCATCAAACTAAACAATTTAGTAATGCAGACGCCGATCAAGGCGCTGAAGAAGTGGCCGAAGACTAGAGCGCGTGGTTGTGCTAGGGGACTTTCAATTGCGCCGAATACGAGGACGGCGGATGCACCCTGTTTTGGATATTGAGTATGAGTCAAATGTAGATATTTGGGGGAATGCGATTTTGGGCTATTTGACAACATTGAACTTACGTAGGATGCAATTATACCCGGTACATTGCGTTCGGTGAAGTAGTCGGAGTAATTGAAAATTGCTTGGACGACTGAGAGACCACAGAATGAGGTTATGAAGGACCATAGAGCGACCTCGTATTTAGAGAGTGGCTTCACGGCTTCTGGGCGATAGCCAAGCCAGTGGCTAATCCACCGGGGAAGACGGGCGAGGCGGGGAGTGGCCATTTGGGACACCGCACCACAGGTTTTGAAGATTAGAATTATTGTTGGCTTATACAGGAGATCAAAGAGAAGAAAATAAAATATTGCCTGACATTCAAAGGATCCAGAGGCGCTAGAATGGTTTGGGGAATTGGAGAAAGAAAAAAAGAAATTGGAGAAAACCGGCCGTGCGGAGGAATGTGAGGAGATCCAATTTTTATGACACATCGCTGTAAGCACATAGTAAAAGTAGAACACATCATTACAATATACATTTTAACTCTTATACATACGGTTCCTTCAATAGATCACGACTGACGATGTGGGACTCGCCCAATGTGCCCTTCATTACGAGCACCAAGTCATCCACGGTGGCCAGGAATTTGAGGTATGCGCTGATGGCGACGCAGAACCGACGGTAGTCCTCGTCGCGAATTAAATCTTTGCTTAGCATGATATCCACGTTGCGCGACATCCAATAATCGTGGCAACGGTTCAGGAGTGGCGTTGGCAGCACCTCGGGCAGAGGGTCACCCGTCTTGAGTGATTGTTCAACCACACCCAGAACAGCCATGACGTCGCCGATATTGTGGTGGTCAAGGAGACCGGCTTGACGAGCTAGGCGACTTTGTAGATGTTCTGGCAGCGAAGCTGATAGGTAAAGTAGGCGAGCGATGTTCTGGTTGAGTTCTTGGCATAGTGATTTGACCTGACCGAGACGGTCGCTGTCAAATGGCGAGCTGGAGAATTCGAAGCGTAGCAACGCGATGGGTCCGTCCAGTGCGGCGAGGGTCTCGGCGAGGTTAAGAGCCAGCTTCTCTGCGGCTAGACCTTCTTCGCGTTCCTGTCCCCAGCAGGATAAGAGAAGCGCGTAGTGGTCCGACAGTAAGCGGATGACATTTGAAAGGGACTTGCAGACGTGTCCTGATGCAGACGGTGGGCGAGGGAACAGCTGCACGATCAGTGCCGCTGCAGACCCGATAAGAACAAGCAAAAGTCGTCGCCAGAAAACATCATAACCCCAACCAGGATTGCCGTAAGTCGGGATGTGCCTAGGAAGTGTGTCAGTAATGTTGCTTCTCGAAATGCGTGCAATTTACTTACGTATCCTCAAAACTGTAACCAACAACCAGAATGCAGGTCGCACCAGCCATAATCAGAGCTTGAAGCATAGCAGGCGGGGCGAAGATACGCCCCCACATGAGAATCGTGAGCACAACAGCCATGATAGCAGCAAGACCATACGGGTTACCTTCACCATGGCCTGAGCCGATGTACCACGCAACTAAGCCAAGAAGACCGCCAACAATGGTACCAATAGCTCGACAAATAAGGGAGAAAGTGAAGTCGGCCATGTAAATGACCAGTGTGGTCTGTCCCATGATGAGGGCCCAGAGACCTTTCTCACGGTAATAGAAACCCGCGGTGTGAGGAATCGCAGCAGGGATAGCGAGTGCGATTGTGACAACCACCATGCGCAGAGCATAAAGACCTTCCGGATTGATGAACCAATGATAGGTGCCGATGATAGCGCGCCCGAAGCCGCTGCCTCGCTTGGCACGATATCCTCTACTGATGCGAAGATGCTGCTGTGCCGCTTTGGACTGCGTCTCTGCGGTGTCAGGGTCGATGATTGGGTTATGAGCCGCAGTTACAGGCGCCACGACATTTTTGCGACGAAACCAGTTGACTGCATATCGCAAGCCCTTGGGTAGCCACAGACGGACTTTTTGGCGTTCTTTCAGGAGAGCGACCAGTTGTCCAAGGACCCGCTCCCACCCATCGGCGACGCCGAGCACCTGCTCTTCGAAGATCATTCCCATAGTGATACCCCTAACTCTGGGTAATGAATTTTCGTCAAGGGTCTTGAGCATGCCTTTTTCGTCGAATATCTCTGCATGTGTTTGAATCAAACGCTCGGTGGTTTCCGTTGCAAACGATGCGCGCAGGCCCTGAAGATTATTCAGTGCAGTCTGGCTACGCTCGTGCAACTTATCGAGGCGTTCCTTGGAAGGGCGACCAAACCAACGCTTGTTAACCGTGTTAATTGATTCTGCAATGATCTCAACAGCTTCCTGGCAAGCCGGGAGGATATCCTTGCTGGACTCGCGCAATACCTCGATAGTTTCCGATCGCATAGACTCATGTTCCGGGCTTCGCAGTGCTTGGACCAAATTAACACTCTCCATCAGCTGGCGCATGCCAACCTCGCGTGAACGCTTTTTCTCATTCCCGCTAGCTTGGGAATCAGAGTCTGAATCCCGATCCACAGTGAGCTGGTGCAACTTTTCTAGCTTCGCGTGTCCCCCGACGCGGGCGATATGAACTTCCAGGAGGGACAGACTGCTTATCAAAGCTTGGCGTATCGGTTTCTTCATACTTTTGACATCTTCCGCACCCCACCAACCGACAGAGAAGTCTAGTGGCAGAAATCCAATGGCCGGTTTGAGTTGCTTGTAAGCAGCAATGCTCTTCACCTTGATAGTTTGCAGATCTGCCATAGCCAATGCTTCACCTTTTAGAAGACTGTTCTCCGTGGCGTCCAAAGGTCCTTTGAGTAGCCGAACTAGCCCCTCCATGCCATCAAGCACGACATGGGAGGTAGACCGAGGAAAGAAGAAAAAATGGGAGACCAGGCCCAACCCAATTCCAATGGCGGCAGGTTCAACCAAGACCTTGGGGACAGTACCGCTGAACGATGGAAGCAGCGGGCCAATAGTCAGGGAAACATCGACGATGATGATTCCGAAAATCTGCATCAAAATGAATTTGGGGTTCTTAGCCCGAAGACGGGACTGCGCGAAAGGGTTAGTTTCTATTTGAGAATTATGCCCATATCAAGAAAAACTCACGAGTAAATAGATGAACAAACAGATTAAACAATAATACACAACTGTTACACGAGTGTCAAGCATCCAGCCTGTGTAGACAAGCTGTTGCTGGACAGCTGCCACGGGCTGTCCGGTGGAATTGGCCTGGCTGTATGCGGCCTGTCCTAGGGCTTGAAGCTTAGCCTGGGTCTCAGCCGCGGGTCTTGCGGCCATAGCAGCCTTCATGGCGATGACACCCCAGGCCCAGCCCAAAGCCATACCCAGGACGAGGGTCAGAGTTCCTAAAAGGAAAATGAAGACAATGCCGGTCGGAGGCACCATGAAGAGTACCAAACTGATTGCAATATAATTAGCAATTAATACCGAGAGGAGAGATATAGATGCGCTCACGTTGCAAAAAAAGTCGCACTACCAATGACGCTTAGGGACGGCGTGATGAAGATCAACAGCGACGCGACCCACGCAGCTAGTGAGCAACGAAACAATACCTTAAGATCACGGGCATTGAAGTGATCCAGCCATCCAGGCAGCTTTCTACCGGCCTTGGGCGCAGGCGCTGCCTTCACAGGCGATGGAGACCCCTCCCCATTAGAGGAAAGCGGGGACGCTTCCGGCTGGACATCCCGCTGAGAAGATTCGATTTCAGTCATTCCAACATGAACAATGTAAATGAGATTTATCGGGAGGATGAAGCAGTTGAGAATCTAAGGGGATAGATATGATCGGGCATTCCTTCCGATAAAAGGGGAGAGAATGAGGGGACAGTTTAAGATTTTACCGTTCCCGTTCTCCGGACAAAAAGAAAAGAGAACGATCGGCGTTAATTGACAGGAGTATTTAATAATAACAATTCCTAGGATATTTAACTATTTAATAGATAAATAGATAGAATCTTTCCCATGTGATGACCGACGTCTAGCCTGCTCTTATTGTCTTAGATCGGCATTAAATCCTACATTAACCCTTATGCTCACGCACTAGGAGGAAAACTTGGCGCTTGGCAGCCCGTGGGATATGATAAAATCCAAATCTTACCTAGGTAGTATATGCAGTTTGTTTCAGTCCGTAGGGCTAATACGTAAATTTAAGAGTATTTTAGGAGATTAGTATAATATCAGTATAGTATCAGTATAGTATCAGTATAGTATCAGTATAGTATCAGTATAGTATCAGTATAGTATCAGTATAATATCAGTATAGTATCAGTATAGTATCAGTATAATATCAGTTTAATATCAGTATAATATCAGTATAATATCAGGTTCATCTGGCACTATTGAACGGCCTTACCGGATTAGGCTTGTGTGAAGCCGAAAGGGGGCAAAAGGAAGTTGGGCCTAGGACCCCTATTATTGGGCAGGGAACAAATTTACGATCTATGGAACTGCAGAACTTCAGGAACAAAATCTATATTGTGGCTTGATAATTGAGGTGTCAATCTTTCATTTCAGCATCTCTTCGATATAAACCAGATGTTCTTTGATTTTTAAATACCCCCTGTCCAACGATGATTCAAACTTGATCATCCCACCATGATCAGCCTGAATAAAAACATGGGACGAATTCTCCTGTGGTGAGAACGACATAGTCTTGTTCAGGCATGGTGTAAGCAAATAGTCCACGACTGGTTGTAGATAATCCCCTTACCTGGTCCAGTGTACTATTTGTTGGGAGAGAGTCGAGCATTTCATGAACAAATAAAGTCCAAAACTGTTGACTGATCGATGGGTAGCCCTGTAATGTAGTCGCTAACCAGTGTGCTTCCTTATAGATATCGCTAGACTCCTGCTCGGATCCTTTAGCACCAGATAAGTAGCTTTGCAGTCCACTGAGCCTTGAGTCTAGCTCAGGTGTTCCCATGTAGATCGCTCCGCGAGTTGAGAGTCTGACGCTGCGAATGTCCGTAGTAGAAGATTCCTGTGTCGAGTCGGCATAAAGCAGGGCCTGGCGATAGTCAATGACAACTCTCTTTATGTATTTCTGTATAAAATGGCAAGGCTTACACTTTTGACTATAGGTCCCCCAAGGCTATGTGCAATGAATATAATCGGACGATTGACCGTCTGTGTTGCCTCTATCAGTACTAATTCTTATTTCCTTGTTGGGTCAGTTGAGTTTGTACATTTGTTGACGATCTTATTTCCCACAAGTCATAGACTAGTTGCTCAGATATCTTTTGCTGGGATATTGTCTGGGAGTTTCCCACGGCGTTCAAACTATAGCCCCAGGAAAGGACTCGAGTGTTGGGCATATTACCTGGCAGCAGATCACGGAGCCAGTTTACCCCATTGGCTGCCGTCCATGAATTTTCGCGGTGGCCATTCAGTCCATGAACAGCGATAATACTGCGTCAATTATTAATTATCGAAATGGTTGGTTGAGACAGATTGTACAAACTCGACTTTTGGAGTTGGCCCGTCATATAGCAACTTCAATCCAGTCTCCTCATCTTGTGGAAGTGAAGACTGTAGGTACTCTTAGCATATCGACAAAACAGGATGTAGCCATCCTGTTATCGTGGGTTCTTACTGTCTTTGCGATCTTTGGTCGGCCTTTGAACGGAAAACACCACGGCCACGGCATGACGAACAGCAAAGATGTTTAAGGTGCGGGGTAAAATATGACTAGGGAAAAACGATACCAAACCGGCTCTCGGTGCAGGGCTAAGGTCGTAGGGTGAAGATCGCGGGGAATACAAAAATTAAACTATGCTGGTCTATTGAGTACTAGCACGACGTCAAACCCCCAATATATAGTGGAGGATCGGCTATATATCCGCCCTGGGACGTTAACGCTGCTACTGGCCACAGCACTATTCGATTCAGACATTGATGCCTAAGGCAATAATTATTGCCTAATATTTCAGGCGTAAAGCTTGAATTCTTCGATCTACCGTGGACGTGTCCGGCGCCTCACGTGGCATTCTTCCAGATGCATCCATTTTTCATCGCCTCTCTAGGCATTCGAACTTTGGAAAAAACTCAATCTACCAGCCGTTATACCTACTAGCCATATGTCAATGAGCCTTGGAACACCGTGAAATCAACAAATCAATATTTTCTTATCTATTTGCCTCCGATCGGCCCGATCGGCCTCATCGCGATGATGGCAAAGAGGAAAAAGTTAGTCAATCGCCTCCCATAAAAGTGGAGAGCGACCGAACCCCGAGCAATGAAACCCAATGAGCCTCTCCACTGTGGAGAACAACCGTCGTGAGTGGAAGCCCCAATGTCGTGCTTGGACGCGACTGAATAATATTTCGGGAGGAAAAAAAGCTGTTTCCCACATAAGCACTTTGATCCCTTCTCAAGTCCCCGGGGTATAATATACGGGGAAAGACTCGGCCTGGATGATGGGCATCACACATGGCAACATGGACAAGTCCAGCTTTAACGACGGAAAAGTCCAGCCGGCTCCTGGCACGGATTTCGAAGACTTCGGTTCGGATCCCAAGGGCGAGTATGAGCTCAATGTTGGCGGCCGTGCGGCCTTGCAGCGACGCCTGCGCAATTACCAGGTTACCATGATTGGTTTCTGCAGTGGTATTGGCACTGGTTTGTTTGTGGGAACTGGCGCTGCCTACGCCAAAGCTGGCCCTGCTGGTTTGCTGCTCGCATATATTATTGTGGGAGGAGTTTTGTGGTGTGTCATGCAAAGTATCGCCGAACTCGCAACGCTTTTCCCGACTGCTGGATCCTTCCCCCACTGGGCGACTCGATTTATAGACCCGTCTGTTGGTTTCTCCCTCGCTATTTCATACGGATACTGTTACACAATCGCTATCGCCTCGGAAGTTTCGGCGGCCGCCGTTATTGTGTCATATTGGACGGATATCACGCCTGCTGTGGTAATCACCGTTGGATTGGTACTCATTTTAGCTATCAATTTGATGAGTGTGCGATTCTATGGTGAAACCGAAGTCTTTGGAGGTGCCGTCAAGGTCCTTTGCTTCCTCGGCTTGGTTGTTGTCTCCATTGTCATCACTGCAGGCGGCGGTCCCCACGGCGATGCCATTGGATTCCGCTACTGGAATAACCCTGGACCGTGGACAAACTTCAACGGTATCACCGGTCCGACCGGCCACTTCCTCGGCTTCCTCTCCTCCTTCGTCAATGCCTCGTTCAGCTTCATTGGTGTCGAGACCGTTGTCATCACCGCATCCGAATCCGTTGATCCCCACCGTGCCATTCCCAAGGCCGCCCGCCGTGTGACCTACCGCATCGCTTTCTTCTACATTCTCGGAGCGCTTCTCATCGGTATGATCGTCGACCCAAGAGCCACAGGCCTCGTTTCCGGTTCTGGCAACGCGAACAGCTCGCCTTTTGTGATTGCCATCACCAACGCCGGCATCAACGCTCTACCCTCTATCGTAAATGCATGCATCCTCATCGCCGCGTGGTCTGCCGGTAACTCATACTGCTGGGTTGGATCGCGCATGATTGTCGCCATGACTACAGACCACCAGCTTCCCCAGATCTTCGGACGTGTGAACAAGAATGGTGTACCATACGTGGCTGTCTTTGCCGCCTGGCTATTTGGGCCGCTCGCGTACCTGAGTCTCGGCAGCGGTGGTGCAGCGCAGGCATTCACATGGCTTCTGAACCTGAGTACGGTTGCCGGCTTGATTGCTTGGGCAACCCTTTGCGTCTGCTATATTCGTTTCTATGCCGCAATGAAGAGACAAAATGTGAGCCGAGACACCCTCCCATGGCAGGCACCCTTTCAACCTTATGCCGCGTGGGTGGGCTTTATCGGTTCCGTTATTATCACTTTGGTTGCTGGTTTCCCCGTGTTTTTGAAGGGTAACTGGGATACGTCGAGCTTTATTGCGTCGTACATCGGTATCCCCATTTTCATTGTTCCCATCATTTGCTGGAAACTCTGGCATCGCACCAAGGTTAGTTTAACACCTCTTATTCATTCTGCTTTTTCGCGAAGAGTTGCTAACATTTCAATTCATAGTTTGAGCGTGCTGCCAATATCGACTTATGGTCGGGCCGCCTCCTAGATGGGGAGATCCAGCCAGTTGAAAACCCGCATAATAACTGGTGGACCAAGTTCACCGACTGGCTGTTTTAAATGACTCTTATAATGATGTGTAAATATTTGCATGCCAGACTGGCTATTCAACATTAGCGATGTACAATTTTTTATTCTGCAATTTGCATTCCAAACTTCATTCATAAATGTGTGTCCCGCGCTCATAAGTTATTGACTCTGAAATTGTTGTCCAAGTTTCTTGATATCATGGTGGGAAGCTTTGCAGCACCCGCCCACAAGGAACGACTTGAAATGGCCCTTTTCGTAGGCTTCATTGACCACTTGGGCCAACTGTTCCTCCCAAGGTCGCTAAATTCCACGTCAGCATAAATATCATTTTCCCAAGGTTCCCACTTGAAAGTAGTACTTACGTTAGCACTCACATTATCACCCAAAGCATCGTTTTTCTCCCAGATCTGCGTCGTAGTATTGTATACCTCCCCATTCGTCCCATCAGGATACAAAACCAAGCTCGGCACAGCAGATATCCGACCCTCGGAAACAGCCCCCGCAACTGCACGACCAAACAAATCAACAAGCCCAGCAAGCTTATGCATCTTAGTACAATTGATCCCAACTCCCCAGGGAACAACCCCACCCTCCATAGGCGCAAAAGCAGCCCGCACAACCTCCTCCACCGAGCTGCCATCAGGCAAGAGATCATCATCGCGCGGGAAAACACAAGCAATCCAAAACGGCACATCGAAAGCAGAATCCCGAATCGCCCTCCTCACAGCTCGAACCTCGTCAAGCCGCGGCAGCGTCTCAAACGCAACATACCGCACACGCGACACAAGCTCCCCATCCGCCTCAGCAAACATGCGCAACCGATCCAAGTGCCACAAATACAATGATTGCTCGGAGTCGTGTTCGGCATCGTATGCGCCGCTATACTCCTGACCTGGGATCATGCATGCACCGTAAGGTCCAAGACTGAGAGCGACGCTTGCGCTCTCGCGCACTTTCGCTTGTTCGGCGATGTCCACGGCCTTCTGCAGGAAGGGCCCTGCTGCGCTGCGTGGGATCCCATTTGGGAATTGGGTCGTTTTTGTCCGCGCAAACCCCTCAGCGGAGACTTGGTAGGTTGCTGTTAGGAGAATGTCTACTCCGGCAACGCCGAAGTCGCGTTGGCATGCTTGTAGCGTTGCTGGGTCGCTCACTAGCAGGTGTGAGGCCCAGAGTGGGGTTGTTGTGGAATCGAATTTGATGTTGTATAGGTCGCCCAGGGAGGTGCCAAGGCCTCCGTCTAGGATCTGGATTGTTGCCATTATGTGTATTTGGAGGTTTAGGTGGTTTATCGAGGGTAAGTGGGGGTTTTGCTGTTTGATGCAGTCCTAAACGGGCCGAGTTGCTCGGGGTTACATAATCGGTCGTTTTTGGGCCGGCCTCGGGGGTATCAAGGTCTGAAGAGTGGAGATTGGACAAGAATTGACTGTATGCTCAGATCCCGGGAATTTGTGTCTTTCTCATGGCGTAGAAGATATTTTCTGAAGTGTTCATGGACTACATTAGTAGCCGATCCATCCATCTCTATGCATCGTAGATCAGCCTCTCGCAGAACTTGATATCCAAACCAGGCATTGTTCGTTCTTTATTCCTTCAAGTATATTATATTTGTCCGAGCTGATTATAACATATACGTTGTTATAAGCCAAATATAATACATAGTAGGCGGGCAACATGATATTAAATGATACACACGCAATATGCCACTTACTCTTCTTCACACATGGGCCCATCCATATCGATGCAGAATTTGCATCTCATTGATAATGCAAAGTTCTCCATTCTCTTCGTTCCCAATGCTCAAGGCTCTCCATTTATTTACCCGTCTTCGAACAACTTCTTCTTTCAACCACGAAGTGACGCCTAAACGGCGCAGTCGATTAACCCACAACCCTTGTATAATCCGTTTCACAGAGAGCCAGTTCATCATCGGATGAATAGCTGCATATGCAGCACCGCTATAGCCCACTCTCACCAAAGGGTTCAAGTAAACACCCTTTTCCACTGATAGTGGGTTATCTGTGTGTATGAGACAGCATTCGGAGCCTTCAAGATGATACTTCGCCAGTGAATCGGGGATACCTCGGAAGCGAAGCGGGGAACTCGCGATGAATGGACTTGCGGACATCGCCACTAGAGATATGTTAGTTTATGCAACGCTTTCTGCAATGGATGCCAGCATACCCATGCCATTCCAGCAACTTGTCACAGGAACAGGAGACATGTTTTTCATTGCACGTCGTGATGCCGCAGAGCTGAAATAGGGCCACGTTTGCATGATGGGTTCATGGCCCTTGATATCCCGGAGAGCAAATGTGTCATAGTAATTCGGAGGCTTGGAGAAATCCAAGGCGCAGGCAGCAGCGTATTCGCCACGATTGGTATGTATAAGTTCGAGGACGTCGTTCGGCTAATCAACAAAAGAAGGCCTTGGTTAGAATGTATATTCGACAAAAGGGAAGATGATTCAAACAAACCGTAAATACGACGTCGTTCAGAAATAGGATTTTATCAAACGTGATACCCTGCCGTGCAAGATCCTGCAGCGGCAGCAAGCTCAAGTTCCTTATCCGGGCTAGATACGGCACTCGTCTGAGTTGTTTCTTCCCATCTGGAGTGCTAATCCAGCCTTCACCCCTTGCGGATGCGGCAAGTTCATCTTCATGTGTCACTGGTGACAATGTGATATTCCGTGGTATTCGCATTCGCTCGAGTTCCCAATCCAGCTCCCTCAACGCGTCTTTCGTGTTATCATAGCTCCCGCTTTCGTATATGCTGACGAACACATTTTCCGGACCAAGCTTCAAGACCAGCTCTGTGAGTGCCTTGCTCCAGTGATTGCGTAGAATGAGCCCATTGTTCCAATTGATGCTTGCAATATATATTCTTTCTTGCTTTTGCGGTCGGTGTCGGAGAACAGTGTGATCAACTTCGTAAAGTCGGTGCTGAATCAGATGTATTTCGGCCAGATTCCATATTGCGAAGATTATAACCAGAGCTCGGGCGATGCGGTACCGGAGGACTCCTCGGGAAACGGACAAAATCGTCATGGAAATTGAGGGAGCTGGGAGACTAGCGGTTTGGTGTCAACGTAGGGGTCGAGTGCGATGTGCGCGAATCTAATCTTCCTGACATACTTGACTGAAGTTGTGGGAGGAACCAACCCTTGATAGAGAATATTGGGCGTTTCCAGGGCAGAGCGAGGTAGCCAAGGGATATTCCGAAATGAACATAAGAATGTACCTGAGGTATACTTCTTTCCCAAAGTATAGATATCCGCGATGATCATTAACGGAAGGAGTAAAAACTTTATACGCCGATCGGCCATAAATTAATCGTGAGATCCATATAATACAGTTGGTCGCACGGGAAGTATATAAATGGTTGTTTTCTATATTAATTTTAACAAGACAAAAGAATTATAACAAGCAGTATACAAGCAGTACACAAGGGATGAGACACACTATGTTAAAGGAGTGAGTCTCAACTCAGGAAATGCAAAATAGCCGTAGCAGCAATCGCAATGCCAGCTACTCTCGTGAAGCCCGAATGACCCCGATTACCTGCCCCCGTTTGAGTCACGTCGGTACTCGACGCCGTCGTACTAACTCCACCCTCAACCCAGGGCTGCCCAGGCAGCGAATCCGAGCTCTCACCGATCTCCACCGCGCTAGAAAGCTTGTTTTCCAGCAAATCGCAGTCGATCCGATCATCACTCTTGGGCACACTGTTGGTGACAGAGATCGGCAGGTCAAAGACAGTATAATAGTCAGTCCCATTCCAGAGGAAAGATTGGTGCATGGAGATATTGTATGCGCCACGCGCCGAGTTCTTTGAGCCAGAGCCGTCTCCCACGAGGCATTCGGGCCAAATCCAATTCACATGTTTGACGGTGGATGAGGGCTCTAGATCCAAGACGGGACCGACGTAGCTTGTGTTAGACGCGGGCTTTGTGCCGTTTGAGATGGTGAAGTTGTGTGACTCGGAGGTTAAGAAGAGTGTGATATCGTGGAAGCGGGTTGACCAGTCGGGTTGAGTTGATGCGGGCCATGGTAGTTTGCCATTACCGGACACGTCGATCGCGACTTGTAGGTTGTCTAAGAAATTAGTATGTGGTTGATATATTTTTGGCGCATAGACTTGCCTCCTCCGAGTGGTGTGTTCGGCTGTGGGGAATCGACAATTGCCAGGCCTGGCGTGTAGACTTGGCCATTGACAATGGTGAAGTTGACCATTATTCCGAGCTTATTGATTTGATCGAAGTCGGATGTTATTCTATTTACATAAACACAGGCTGCGCTGTTATATTCTTCTTATTCTTTTTACGCCAAGGGGCTCATTTCCGACAACTCCGCCATTATCCTTAGCGTATTGAGAGTAATTTCATCTCTTCAAGTCATTGGTCTGAATATGACCGTTAAGCCCTCATTTAGTCCTAGGTCTCTCATTTTTATTTCTCGGTATTAATCACAGTCAATAGGGGTACATGTACATGGCATATTTGACCTCTGCTGACTTCAAATCAATATTTGTTAGGACATAATCGTCTCTTCCTCAATGCCCCATAATTATAGACAATGCGATTGATTTACCATCATTCAATGTATTTGTAGGGAATTGATAGAGGGACCCCCTTTGGATACTGGCACTGTCTGGTTTTCCGGTACCGCCTTCTTAATTGGGTGCGACACTGGATTCTGCCATGCTTTCTGCCAGTGCAGAGTTTTCTGCCATATATTCTGCCACCCCCATATAATTCTGGTTTACATAGTAAAAAATACTGCATTTTGATCAGAAAAAGTCGTACATTCATTGATTTCTGTGTTGATCTACCCTACAAATTGACCATGATACTGATTTTCACGTCCTCGACCCCGTGGCCTTCCTCGTCCTCGTCCTCGTCCTCGGTTCTCCTTACAACGAAGGATCTCGATATATGAAACGATCCTACGTGAGAGGATTAAGGGAAGACTACGGTTGCTAGGTGCTTGCCTAGGTGCTAGCCTAGGTGCAGATACTGATAGAAAAATGGGTTGGAAGAAGGTAGGTTAATGTTAATTTGTATGATTTAGTCTATGGGACAAGAGTGACTTAGTTTTGTATAGGGTTTACATACAAATTATTGGTATCTGCTGTCTTATCTTATTATGTGGGGTAGTTTGACACGAAGACGGTGGGGAGGTGGGCAGATATAGGTGTCGAGGTGAACTACTAAATTAGGAAAGCGGTGGGGAGGTGGGCAGATACAGGTGTCGAGGTGAACTACTAAATTAGGAAAGCGGTGGGGAGGTGGGCAGATACAGGTGTCGAGGTGAACTACTAAATTAGGAAAGCGGTGGGGAGGTGAGCAGGGAAAGGTGTCGAGGTGAACTAACAAATTAGGAAAGCGGTGACTGGAAAATCAGGCAAGGGGGTGTCCCTGTATCAGTATCCAAAGGGGGTGTCCCTCTATCAATTCCCTATTTGTATAGTAACTCGGTAATGCATAACATCTTATACATTAACCATGATAATACGAAACAAGGGGTATGTAGGTACTAAGAACAATATGAACTCACAAACAGCGCGAGTATATAGTACCTTTGGTGGATATATATATTTGAAGAGAGATTGACATCTCTACCCTCACTTTACTTGTTATGTATGTATTCTGCCATTATTTCTTGTTCTTTTCTCCCTATTTATCTTAACTCAACATCTAAGTTATCTAGACTAGAAGACTACCTAGAAGACTACCAATATTAATCGATTTTCTAGTCATATGGACCCTGGGGCTATGATTACTTCGTTATCCGAGAAGGATCTGCGAGATACCAAGAGAGGGAAGATGAGGATGAGGATGACTTAAATGCGCATAATAGCTACTTCAGATCGTGTGTCGTTGTCTGTATGGTGTCCATTCGCACATCAGCTCATTTCTCATCTCCACTTTCCCATGCACATTGGCCAAGGTTGGGTACCCATGAGAGAGAATAGGCTTTAATTCGGCTGGTCGGATTGGCGCTCTAGCAGATGTGGCTCGGATATACCGGATTCAAGTTCAGAAGTTACTCGGTTGGTTCCATCACAATTTACAGGAAAAGATGCGCAAAAAAAAAAAAAAAAAAAAAAACATAAGCATAACAGAACACAAAGGTATCAGGCAAAAAACATATTAGACGCGACCAAAGAAACAGTAGCGAACAGACTTTTCCAGAAAATAGACATGGAATAACAACCGGAGTGGTCACCAAAACCAAGAATAAAGAGAATAAATATCATTTCTTGTCACCCCAAAGACCAACAATGCCGATCGAAAGCGCAATACCAGACAACCAAGTGCGTGCTCGATGGAGCCGGCGCTCCCGGTCCATCTCAAGCTGAACGGTTTCGCCGTTCATGTCGTCCTGTGCCTCAACCACAACAAGGTCCTCATCCTTATTTATGTTGGAGTCCCGGACCAGGGAGAAGTGGGAAACGTCGCGGATCACAGCCGAGGCCCAGTTCTTGAAGCCGAGGTGACGGTTGAACCAGAAATCAACACCGTGGGCACTGATCGCAGAGAATGCCCACAGCCAGATCATGTATGGGTGTCGACGGCGTGGAGATGAGAGACACCATGCGAAACAGAAACAGGAATTGGTCAGGAAGGAGAGGCGTAGGGCATATCGGCGGGTTAGGCGCTTCACTTCGTTCAGGGAGCGGGCGGCGGTTGTCGCCGTTGGAAGTAGCTGTAGAGCTGGGATTGTAATAGATGATGTCGAGTAAGATAGGCCCTGTGGGTTTGAAAGGGGTTGTTAGCATTTGTTGATCATGTTTGTTGATCATGTTTTATGATGCGATAGATGCGATTGACGTACAGTAAGAAGACCGAGGGAGACAGTGCCAACAAACTTGCTAACGCTGATGGGGCAGGCCATGTCGCAGTAACTAAAGTCGATCGCTTGCCTCAGAGCGGTATTTGACGAGTATAACAGAATCTGGAATGAGTTGAGTGGAAGATTCACGTCAACAATGCAAAGAAGAGACGGTTCTTTTTTTTCGGTGACGTCGCGGACCGCCTACGCACCAGCCAATCAGAGGGCCACTGTTCTTCATCGCAATGGAGTCTACATCTTCTTCTTCTTTTACCGTAATAGAACATAACTAAATCGGCATCTATACATTGTACCTACATAACAGATAACCCGCCACTCGAAAAGACCTTTCTTAGTAGAGGACAAAGCAATGATATATGCTCGAGGACAACACCCGATTGGTAGCAACTTGTTAAGCCAATTAATGAAATTGAGGTGTTTTGAGTCCCAAAACATTACCTAACTACAACATAGCTAGTTGATAAATGTATCTTCCAAATCACATTTCTAGCTTTGGAATACTTCCTTTCCTTACAGGGCTTTCCAAGGTTCCTGACCTCGGGAGGTTGCATTTTTGTATTACTAATCCTTTTATGCACCAATCTAAATTCGAAATACATAAAGAATTGCATAAAAATGCATAAAACCTAGGAAGCCGAGGTCCAACTGTGGGGAAGCGGGTTTCATTAAACAACGACCCAACGACCTCCTGGACATCCCCAACTCCCCCACAATCTTTAACCCAATATCTCCAAGTAGGTGTATAGTAATCAGAATGCCCCTCCTCAAGACGGAATATTTGAGTGACTCCTGGAAGGATGGAATCTTCGGTAAGATCCATAGTCCATTGTCAACACTCAGTCACACTAACTTCTTGGTCCAGCAAATAAAGTGGTATTCTGCACAGGAGGTGCCGGCACTATCTGCAGTGCCCAGGTCCGGGCCTTAGTACACCTTGGTGCCAACGCCTGTATCATCGGCCGCAATGTAGAGAAGACCGAGCGTGTTGCCCAGGACATCGCGACAGCCCGACCGGGTGCCAAGGTGATTGGGATTGGTTCCGTGGACGTGCGCAAGCTCGAGAGTTTGCAGCAAGCAGTTGAGCGTTGTGTTAAGGAGCTTGGAGGGATTGACTTTGTCATGTATGTCGAAATATTAACATGATCCCGGTCTTCGATTTCCATACTAAGAGTATGTGACAGTGCTGGAGCGGCGGGTAACTTCCTCGCCTCGATCGAGCAACTCTCAGTCAATGCTTTCAAATCAGTCATGGATATTGACGTCTTGGGCTCTTATAACACCCTCAAGGCAACTCTTCCGTATCTAAGAGAGTCAGCAAGCAAACACAGAATGGACTCGAAGACTCGTGAGTGCACCACTCGGCGAATCCGACCATCTGTTTATCACTGACACTGACAACCCTCCAGTTCAACCATCGCCGATTGGAACCGGTGGAAGAATTATCTTCGTTAGTGCCACTATCCACTACCGGGGTATGCCCTTCCAGACCCATGTATCCGTTGCCAAAGCCGGTATCGATTCCTTGTCGAACAGCGTTGCGATCGAGTATGGTCCTCGCGGGATGACCTCCAACATCATTGCGCCTGGCCCTATCGCATCGACCGAAGTTAGTATAAGTCTCAGTGGTGTTCTTCCTGTGTCAGAAGCTGATTACCTCATTATTCATTAGGGCTTGGAACGTCTGCTGCCATCAGATGCCATGGAGGCATACACCAAAGCCCAGCCACTCGGCCGCTTTGGGCATGTTCGCGACATTGCCGACGCTACCGTGTATCTCTTCTCAGACACTGGAAGCTATGTTAGTGGTCAAACGCTTGTTGGTGAGTTGTCAGATAACACAAAAGAACATGGTGAGGGTTTCATACTGACGCATATCAGTGGATGGTGCAAACTGGCGCATGTCGGCAGGCGGTGCTTCCGGTGGGAGCCTGTCTTATCCGGACTTCTTGCTTTCGGGAGATGATGTACCCAACGTGACTGGCAAAAAATCTAAGCTTTGAGCAAATGAAACAATGTCTGAGACATGGTAATACACCACGGGGACCTCTGTATTTTGGATAAATTCTATAACTTATTACTACAGTCGATCTAGCAGATAGATATAGATCCTTAGGTTTTGGAACGAGACTTGCCCATCTGCCTATATTTCTTCCTTCTTCTTCCTGTTGTGGGGAATAGTATCCATGCTTTGTAGAAACCATTGAAGCTCCAAAGATATATTAATGCAGGGTTTCTTTATCGTCTCCTTTCTTGTCCCAACCCCAGGCTTGGATTATCGTCAAAGCCGCAGCATGAAAGCCAAAGATCCCCACATGTCCCTTGGACAAGATAGCGAGGGGTCCCAGGAAGTGCATACTGAGAAATTTGTCGGGCTTGAGTGAATTGCATGATTTAGTACAGTACCTTGGGGCAGGTACTGTAGGTATTCCTGGGGCAGGTACTGTAGGTATTCCTGGGGCATATTCGCCGCGATCATATACATGTCGATGCCACATTGGGTCAGAAGGTCTGTATACTACTGATTAGTTGTGTTTCTTGAGTGTTGTGGTCATAGAACCCGCCTGTTAAGTGACACTGTCTTGTCGCCCTGCACTCTTGGCCTATTCTCCGATATACCCAAGCTGGTTATGACCCATGCTAGCATTTCGAGCCATTGTTGCATCAACAAAGATGTTATTTCCTTGTAATCGAGCCTTGGCGTCAATAATAGCATGGCAATGGCCCTGACGGTCGACCAGTCTACCGTCCAATCTCGCCGTGTACTCAGCAATACCGAGCTGACATCAAGTTTTCGCCGAACATTGTCGCACTTCAGATTGTAGAGATGAGCAGACATATTGCGTAAAGCAAGTTGATAAAACTCGAGTTTATCTTTGCCTCATGGGTATGCTTTTGAACGCAATATTCCTTGCACGACGGGGTTTCCACCAACGATTCCATAAGGACGGTGTATCCTCCCGCATTGTCTGTTTCCCAGTTTTCCATCGTCAGATTCTGGAGTTGTGTAGCCATGGCTTCGGGGTTCTCGAGTGTGAAGGGGGCTGTAGAAAATGAATCCAGTGTCAGAAGCGCAGGCATCAACACTGGCCAGGTCAAATGTGGTACGAGCACAGGATTCACTACCTCACAAACACCGACTCGGAGACCTCGGGGCTTTAGAAAGGATTATTTGGAAAAGTTGAACTTGCTTCCAAAATCGGCATGGCCAATTCCGCAATGCGCTTGGCTTGCTTGTCAAGGACCCAGCCTGTACCCGTATCGTGTTCTTATCCGGGGTCTTTGTGAGACGGAGGAACTACCCCCACGAGCGGATCTGGGGAATATAATCTTCTGGTCAGCAATGAGTCCCTGTGTAGGAGGACAGAAACTCAACATATTCATGTTATCGAGCAGTGGAAACTCGTCAAAACGGGCAGATCGACACTTGACACTGAGTCGTCACTTCGGAGGGTAGAGCACCACAGAGAGGTCCGCGCTTTTGGTCAACGGCCATAATGACAGTAGCCACCACCATGACTGTATCCTAGACTATAGTAGATCTAATGACACGAAATACCTAAGTAGCCTAAGCTTTCATTCGACCATTGGAGAAAAGTCTATTCGGCAAGCCGAGTGCACTGACCTTCGGCAAGCCAAGCCGACGGCTATTCCCGAGGTCAGCCGCAACCACATGGCACAGACCTCAGATCTGCATGCATATCATTGAATAGCCATTGGGGATGGATGTCTACGTTAAATCTAGGCAGAAATACAATTGAATAGACATAGACAGAAGGTTATTGTAGATTGCATCATTGAAAGAGACATCCTATTCCTAGAAAAAGACCATTCAAGGGACCAAGGAGACAGGAGACACCCCATTGTTCTCTTTATTGGAGGTTGATTTCATAATAGCCATTGTTAGAGAAAGATATTGTCAGCAGGAAACAATGGGAGAGCCTATTGATTGGTGCAGGGGAAGGTTGTTGACCAATGGGGTCCCAGAGTCTCACGTTCACGTCGCGTGTCGAGGCCTATATCTTCTCCCCTTCTCTCCTGTCTCCTTCTTCTTCTTCTTCTTCTCTCCCCTCTCTCTTCTCCATACTCACAACTCTTCTTTCTCTGCTTTGTATCCCATCTGCAAAGAACCCTGAGACTCGTTTCGAAACATCTTGTTTCCTGTTAATCCCAATCACCTTTGCAAGTCTTGTCAACCATTTGTGACTGCTTGTCTCGTAGCAGTTCAGGTCCAGTACTTCGGTACCCGTGACAAGACCTGTTCCCATCACTTCTTTTTCTGTGTGAGACTCCCCACCCCTTTCCTTTTTTTTTCCTCTTATGGTCTCTAACCACTCCCAATGTAGCAACCATTGGCAGTTTCTCAAGTCTCCCAACCACTTAAGTTCTGTGTCACCTTTCTCTACTGTGAGTTCAGCTGCCTTTGAAAATAATTTTTCCAAGCATCATATCTAACCTGTTTCAAAGTTAAACATGGCACCCCAGCAGGGACCGCTCCGCCGTAACGGCGTCATTGACTTCGACTTGGCGCGCCCCCCGCCCCGGCCACTCCTCTGCCGCGGAATGGACTCATTCCGTTCCACACGGTGGATGCCCCCGTCCCCGCCCCGGCCACTCCTCTGCCGCGGAATGGACTCATTCCGTTCCACACGGTGGATGCCCCCGCCCCCGCTCCGAAAATTCCTCTGGCGCCAAAAGGACCTATTGGCTTCCCAAAGACGCCTGGTCCTTCTGGCACTGCCAATCCTCCGGCAATTCCCCTGCCGCGCAATGGACCAATTGACTTCAACATGATGCCTGGTCCCTCTTCTTCCACCAACCCTTCTTCTTCTCCTCTCATCAACCAGGGTCCTCCGCACAGGATCACCCCCCTGGTGGGCCCCGACACAGCCCCTTCTTCCTCCCGCAGCGTCCAAGGCAGTCAGAGCCAGCGCCAAATCAGCGCGCTAAACGCAAGACTAGCTGATGCCGAAGGCATCATCTCTCGCCAGGAGGGCGAGCTTGACCACGCCAAATCTCAGGCGTCGGCTCTGCGATCCCAAATGGCATCTGAACGACGCACCACCCGATTGCTTGATCAGCACGAGATGGAGGCCATGATCAAACAGTCAACCAAAAGCCAGTCCCAGAACATTGAGGCTCAGCTGAGGATCCTTGAAGACCAATTGGACCAGACAGCGGAGAACCTCGAATTGGCTGAGGGCAAGAAAAAGGCCCTCCTAGATTGCAAGCAGCAACTGGCCAAAGACCAGGCAGATTTGCGGGACTTGCGCCAGATAGTCGCCGCAGCAGAATACAATGTCCGACGACATGAACGCCTTACAGGTGCGGAAGACCGAGTCAAAGGCCTCCTCAAGAATATGGAGAATATGCTTGCCGCGGTCATGCAAGATACAAGGTTTAACCAGGCGCAGACTCGTGATGCACAGATTGCTGAGTCCTCTGCCAACCGTGTGGGTATTGCACCCCGCCATGTCGTGCGAAGCCAGGACCTAGGCTCCCATGGGCATGCATTTGATTCTCACCCGCCGAAACTCGACAAGGGAAAGGGACGTGGCCCCAGAACGCTCGGTCCCGAGGATTCCGACGTCGATGGATACATTGGCCCTAACAATGATGTTTCCGGTGGCTCTTACAGAAGTCGATCGGAGAGTCCCAGCGTTCTTTCCGATGTTATGTCATTGGATAGTTGCAGATCATCACGCGAAGCGTCGCCCATTGAGACGCCCATTGACATCAGACCATCACGCGAAGGGTCGCCCATGGACATCGTATCCTCACGCGAAGGGACACCCCTCGATACGCCCATGGACGACATCAGATCATCACGCGAAGGGAC
This sequence comes from Penicillium verrucosum, assembly GCF_028828655.1. NCBI lineage: Eukaryota > Fungi > Ascomycota > Eurotiomycetes > Eurotiales > Aspergillaceae > Penicillium > Penicillium verrucosum. The sequence goes on from NW_026643212.1 coordinate 2,768,927, forward strand.
ACCCCTCGATACGCCCATGGACGACATCAGATCATCACGCGAAGGGTCACCCATGGATATTATCACCCAACAAGAACTTGCCGTGTTGCAGGCAGACGAGTCGCAGGTAGGCGACCGAAATGCAGCGGTGCAAGAAGCACCAGTTACCACCCTTACCATCACTCCCCAGCAAGCGGAGATCAACGACATGATGGGAAACCAAAACCAGCTCTTTTACGAACTTCCAAATGCGAACAGCCTATACTTTGACGGTTGCATAGATTGGGCTCTGGATGCGGATGGGGATGTCATCATGATGAACGCCCCAGATGAGCGTTATCTTCTCACAAGGGGAGAGGGAAAAGCAATCACAGACCGCGTGGCGATCGCATCTGCAACCCCATTCCCGAGGAACCGCAACCGCGTATTTAAACGGCATGACCGTCTCACTGGGAGTCGTAAGACTTGGAGTAGTATGACTTGGAATCGTCTCGCTTGGACTCCTCTCGCTTGGACTTGTCTCACTGGGAGTCCTCGTCGTCGTCGTCGTCAGGCGCGCCAGAGGGTGATTCAGTTCGTCAATCCCCCAGCACCAGTCAACCTCCCGGTACCAGTCAACATCCCAGTACCAGTCAGCCTCCCATTGCCAGTCATCCTCCCAGTACCAGTCAACCTCCAGTTACCAGTCAACATCCCGGTACCAGTCAGCCTCCCAGTCCGAAAACGGGTTGCTGCCATGACTGAGGGACCAAACCGCAAGAAGAGGATCACAAAAGAGCTGGTGGAAGCCAACGGATCGCTGTTGCTTCCCCTTGTCACAGTATATGTGATGAACACAGCCTCGAACGTGCTAGATGAGAGTGTGCCAGCTGTTTCGCAGCCAGCTCAATCTGTGCATGTTTCGACAGAGGAGGTGCCCACCCAGGCAGTCATGAGTGAGCCAGCTGTTTCTCAGCCGACTCTGACTGTTATGGAGCACACCGAGTCTGTTATGACCGAGCAGGCAGTCATGAGTGAGCCAGCTGTTTCTCAGCCGACTCTGACTGTTCTGGAGTACACCGAGACCACCTCGACCGAGCAGGTGCCTGTGCCCACTGAGGCAGCTATGAGTGTGCCAGCTGTTCCCCAGCCGACTCAAGCTGCCCAGGAGGCCACTGAGCAGATTCCTGCCCACGCAGCTTTGAGTGAGCCCGCTGTTTCTCAGCCGACTCGAGCTGCGTCGGAGGAAGAGGAGAGTCTCGAGACCGTGCAGGTGCCTACCAAGGCAGTTCTGAGTGTGCCAGCTGTTTCCAAGCCGACTCAAGCTGTCTTGGAGTCCACCGTGCCCGAGTCCAGTGTGCTTCAATGCACCTCGCCCGCGTCAACTGTGTCCATCCCATCTGACGAAGTTGTGGGTGCGCCTGCTCCTAGTGAGCCAGCCCCAACTAAGTCAGCCCAGACTGAGCCATCGTCAGCTGAGGGAATTCAGAGTGTGCCTGCTGTTACTAAGCCGACTCTGAATGAATCAGACCTGACTTGGCAGACCGAGGACGAGCCTGTTGTTGGGAGCCTGCGGACCGGTACCCGTTCGCACCTCGACGTGTTGCTTGCGATGCGAGCAGCAAGGACTCAAGCTCGTCCTACCATCATGTCTTCTCCTGAGGGGCTGCAGGTCACAGCAGCCTCTCAAAGCAACTCCGCCTCTTCCCTGGTCGCCAGTCCCGAAGACGCTTCGGTCAAGAATGCCGTTGCAACAGGGACAGATTCCCGTGCGGGGGTTTCGAAAGGCACCAAGAGGGTCGAGGACGCCAACCCGACTTGCAGCGCTCAACGGACTGCAGGAGAACAGCGGGAGAAAATGGGCGGAGAAGAGGCAGCGACTTCTGGTCTTCAAATGCCAGGAGCTTGGCCTTCCGACCCAACCGCTGTCACTGTGTCTGACGAGTCAGACATGCATGAGGGATCGGCTTTGCTGAGGGGGTTGTGGACAGGAGCTGGTTGGGTCTCCTTTGGTGTATTCGTCATGGTGATGGTGATGCTGCTTTCGTTCCCCGTCTGGGCAGGTCACCTTGGACACCTCGTTTACGCCTTGGAGGGTCCCGAACAGTTCCTGGAGGAACTGCGGTGGGAGCACGGATATGATGTTCCGTTCTTGGAGCGGATTATCTATGTCTTCCTCCGTTGTTTTGCCGGAGATCGGACTTTGTTCGGTTAACGGCAAGTGGTACGCACTACATCAGGAGGAGGGACGAATGAGCCACCTCCTGATGGATAATATGATATTACAACGACAAGGCAGGAAGCTGGCAAGTCCGACGATTGCCGCTTCAACTGCAGTACAACGACAGCGGCTCAAGGGGAGGGACGAATGGGCCACCTCTTGAGTTCGCAAAAACGACAAGAGCAGGAAGCTAGCAAGTCCGATGATTGCAGCTTCACCTGCACGAACAGCGGCCAAGGGGAGGGACGAATGGGCCACCTCTTAGGACCGCAACAACGACAATGCAGCAAGCCGGCAAGTCCGATGATTGCCGCTTCACCTGCACAGTTACAGCGCCATGTGTCTGTTACCAAAGACACAGAAACAAGAACCCATTGTTGGAGTACCCTTGTTTCCCACACCCGCGAGGGTGATGGTTGTCGACGCCCATGGCACTCTGTCGGGGCACCTGTTCTGAGTTGTGTTCGATCTTCTTGTTCGCCCACCCTTCGGGGTGGTGTATGATTATTACTGTCGGTTGTCGAAAGACAACATGTACGATTTGTTTGTTGTCCACCCTTCGGGGTGATGTACGAGTTTTTGTTGGCCGTCGAAAGACATCATGTCAGAGTACTGTCTTGACGACATGTCCGAGTCCGTGTTGACTCGATGTTTGATTTCATGTTTGAACATGTGAGACTGCGATGTCGGGGCCCTGGAATATATTATATATTCCCGTATATATTATATATATACTTCTTTGCCTACCCAGGAGACTGGGTAGAAGATGTGGGCAATCGCCACCGTCCTGCCGACACATGAGCCAGCCCCTGGGAGATGAACCCAAAAAGAAAAATCATCTCCCAGGGGCTGGCAATATACGGCACAGAAGCTGCCGCCTGCGTGTTCAGCGGGCTAACCATGCCATTCTGTCGACAACACGCCAGCTCCTGGGAGGGGGACAATATATGATCTCCCAGGAGCTGGCAACGACCAACTATCTGCATGGTTAGCCCGCTGAACACGCAGGAACATGAGCCAGCCCCTGGGAGATGAGCCCCAAAAAAAAAAAAAAAAAAAAAAGAAATCATCTCCTAGGGGCTGGCAATATGGAACAAAAGCTGCCTGCGTGTTCAGCGGGCTAACCATGCCACCGTCGACAACACGCCAGCTCCTGGGAGGGGGACAATATATGATCTCCCAGGAGCTGGCAACGACCAACTATCTGCATGGTTAGCCCGCTGAACACGCAGGAACATGAGCCAGCCCCTAGGAGATGAGCCCAAAAAAAAAAAAAAAAAGAAAGAAATCATCTCCCAGGGGCTGGCAATATGGAACAAAAGCTGCCTGCGTGTTCAGCGGGCTAACCATGCCACCGTCGACAACACGCCAGCTCCTGGGAGAGGGGACAATAAATGATCTCCCAGGAGCTGGCAACGACCAACTATCTGCATGGTTAGCCCGCTGAACACGCAGGAACATGAGCCAGCCCCTGGGAGATGAGCCCAAAAAAAAAAAAAAAAAAAAAGAAATCATCTCCCAGGGGCTGGCAATATGGAACAAAAGCTGCCTGCGTGTTCAGCGGGCTAACCATGCCACCGTCGACAACACGCCAGCTCCTGGGAGAGGGGACAATAAATGATCTCCCAGGAGCTGGCAACGACCAACTATCTGTATGGTTAGCCCGCTGAACACGTAGGGAGGTGAGCCAGCCCCTGGGAGATGAACCCAAAAAAAAAAAAAAGAATCATCTCCTAGGGGCTGGCAATATGGAAAAAGCTGCCTGCGTGTTCAGCGGGCTAACCATGCCACCGTCGACAACACGCCAGCTCCTGGGAGAGGGGACAATAAATGATCTCCCAGGAGCTGGCAACGACCAACTATCTGCATGGTTAGCCCGCTGAACACGCAGGAACATGAGCCAGCCCCTGGGAGATGAGACCCCCCAAAAAAAGAAATCATCTCCCAGGGGCTGGCATTATACGGCACAGAAGCTGCCACCTGCGTGTTCAGCGGGCTGACCATGCCACAAACCAACAGCATCGCATGGTTGGCCCGCTGAACACGTAGGAACATGAGCCAGCCCCTGGGAGATGAGACCCCCCAAAAAAGAAATCATCTCCCAGGGGCTGGCATTATACGGCACAGAAGCTGCCACCTGCGTGTTCAGCGGGCTAACCATGTCACCATTCCGTCGACAACACGCCAGCTCCTGGGATAGGGGACAATATATGATCCTAGGAGCTGGCAACGACCAACTATCTACATGGTTAGCCCGCTGAACACGTAGGAACATGGGCCAGCCCCTGGGAGATGAGACCCCCAAAAAAAAAGAAATCATCTCCTAGGGGCTGGCATTATACGGCACAGAAGCTGCCACCTGCGTGTTCAGCGGGCTGACCATGCCACAAACCAACAGCATCGCATGGTTGGCCCGCTGAACACGCAGGAACATGAGCCAGCCCCTGGGAGATGAGACCCCCCCAAAAAAGAAATCATCTCCCAGGGGCTGGCATTATACGGCACAGAAGCTGCCACCTGCGTGTTCAGCGGGCTAACCATGTCACCATTCCGTTGACAACACGCCAGCTCCTGGGATAGGGGACAATATATGATCCCAGGAGCTGGCAACGACCAACTATCTACATGGTTAGCCCGCTGAACACGTAGGAACATGGGCCAGCCCCTGGGAGATGAGACCCCCAAAAAAAAAAGAAATCATCTCCTAGGGGCTGGCATTATACGGCACAGAAGCTGCCACCTGCGTGTTCAGCGGGCTGACCATGCCACGAACCAACAGCATCGCATGGTTGGCCCGCTGAACACGTAGGAACATGAGCCAGCCCCTGGGAGATGAGCCCAAAAAAAAAAAAAAAAGAAATCATCTCCCAGGGGCTGGCAATATGGAACAAAAGCTGCCTGCGTGTTCAGCGGGCTAACCATGCCACCGTCGACAACACGCCAGCTCCTGGGAGAGGGGACAATAAATGATCTCCCAGGAGCTGGCAACGACGGTAACACCATCTGCATGGTTAGCCCGCTGAACACGCAGGAACATGAGCCAGCCCCTGGGAGATGAGACCCCCCAAAAAAAGAAATCATCTCCCAGGGGCTGGCATTATACGGCACAGAAGCTGCCACCTACGTGTTCAGCGGGCTGACCATGCCACCAACCAACAACATCGCATGGTTAGCCCGCTGAACACGTAGAGAGGTGAGCCAGCCCCTGGGAGATGAGCCCCCAAAAAAAAAAAAAAAGAATCATCTCCCAGGGGCTGGCAATATGGAAAAAGCTGCCTGCGTGTTCAGCGGGCTGACCATGCCACCAACCAACAACATCGCATGGTTAGCCCGCTGAACACGTAGGGAGGTGAGCCAGCCCCTGGGAGATGAACCCAAAAAAAAAAGAATCATCTCCCAGGGGCTGGCAATATGGAAAAAGCTGCCTGCGTGTTCAGCGGGCTGACCATGCCACCAACCAACAACATCGCATGGTTAGCCCGCTGAACACGTAGGGAGGTGAGAGGTGAGCCAGCCCCTGGGAGATGAACCCAAAAAAAAAAAAAAAAGAATCATCTCCCAGGGGCTGGCAATATGGAACAAAAGCTGCCTGCGTGTTCAGCGGGCTGACCATGCCACCAACCAACAACATCGCATGGTTAGCCCGCTGAACACGTAGGGAGGTGAGAGGTGAGCCAGCCCCTGGGAGATGAACCCAAAAAAAAAAAAAAGAATCATCTCCCAGGGGCTGGCAATATGGAACAAAAGCTGCCTGCGTGTTCAGCGGGCTAACCATGCCACCGTCGACAACACGCCAGCTCCTGGGAGAGGGGACAATAAATGATCTCCTAGGAGCTGGCAACGACCAACTATCTGCATGGTTAGCCCGCTGAACACGTAGGGAGGTGAGCCAGCCCCTGGGAGATGAACCCAAAAAAAAAAAAAGAACCATCTCCCAGGGGCTGGCAATATGGAAAAAGCTGCCTGCGTGTTCAGCGGGCTGACCATGCCACCAACCAACAACATCGCATGGTTAGCCCGCTGAACACGTAGGGAGGTGAGAGGTGAGCCAGCCCCTGGGAGATGAACCCAAAAAAAAAAGAAATCATCTCCCAGGGGCTGGCATTATACGGCACAGAAGCTGCCACCTACGTGTTCAGCGGGCTGACCATGCCACCAACCAACAGCATCGCATGGTTAGCCCGCTGAGCACGCAGGAACTTAAGCCAGCCCCTGGGAGATGAAAGCAAAAAAAAAAAAATAATCATCTCCCAGGGGCTGGCAATATGGAAGAAGCTGCCTGCGTGTTCAGCGGGCTAACCATGCCACCGTCAGGAACACCACCTGCATGGTTAGCCCGCTGAGCACGTAGGAACATAAGCCAGCCCCTGGGAGATGAAAGCAAAAAAAAAAAAGAAATCATCTCCTAGGGGCTGGCAATATACAGCACAGAAGGTGCCACCTGCGTGCTCAGCGGGCTCACCATGCCACCATCAGCAACACCATCTGCATGGTTAGCCCGCTGAGCACGCAGGAACTTAAGCCAGCCCCTGGGAGATGAACCCCAAAAACAAAATCCTCTCCCAGGGGCTGGCAATATATGGTACAGAAGGTGCCACCTGCGTGCTCAGCGGGCTAACCATGCCACCATCAGCAACACCATCTGCATGGTTAGCCCGCTGAGCACGCACCAGGAAAATGAGCCAGCCCTTGGGAGATTCCAAGATTATATCATCTCCCAGGGGCTGGCAATATACAGCACAGAAGGTGCCACCTGCGTGCTCAGCGGGCTCACCATGCCACCATCTGCAACACCATCTGCATGGTTAGCCCGCTGAGCACGCACCAGGAAAATGAGCCAGCCCTTGGGAGATTCCAAGATTATATCATCTCCCAGGGGCTGGCAACATGGTACAGAAGGTGCCAGCTACGTGTTCAGCGGGCTAACTATGCAATTCCGTCGACAACACGCTAGCTCCTAGGAGGGTGGACAATATATGACCTCCTAGGAGCTGGCAACGATGGTACAACGAATACCATCTGCATGGTTAGCCCGCTGAACACGCAGCAACATGAGCCAGCCCCTGGGAGATGAACCCAAAAAAAAAGAAATCATCTCCTAGGGGCTGGCAATATGGAACAGAAGCTGCCTACGTGTTCAGCGGGCTAACCATGCAATTCCGTCGATAACACGCCAGCCCCTGGGAGATGAGACCCAAAAAAAAAAAAAAAAAAAGAAATCATCTCCTAGGGGCTGGCGCAACATGGCAATGAAGCTGCCACCTGCGTGTTCAGCGGGCTGACCATGCTACCAACCAACAGCATCTGCATGTTTGGCCCGTTGAACACGCACCAGGAATATGAGCCAGCCCCTGGGAGATTCGAAGATTATATCATCTCCCAGGGGCTGGCAACATGGCAGAGAAGCTACCACCTGCGTGTTCAGCGGGCTAACTATGCAATTCCGTCGACAACACGCCAGCTCCTAGGAGGGTGGACAATATATGACCTCCTAGGAGCTGGCAACGATGGTACAACGAATACCATCTGTATGGTTGGCCCGCTGAACACGCAGGAACATGATCCAGCCCCTGGGAGATCCGAAGACTACATCTTCTCCTAGTGGCTGGTAACATAGCAGCTTCTCTGCCATCTGCGTGTTCGGCGGGCTGACCATGCCATGGTCAGCAACACCACCTGCATGGTTAGCCCGCTGAAGACGTAGGAACATGAGCCAGCCCCTGGGAGATTCCCGGTGGCCCTTTCAGATCTCGATCGGAGAGTCACCCGCAGCAACTCGGCAAGGGAAAGGGACGTGGCCCGAGAACACTCGGTCCCGAGGATTCCGACGTTGATGGGTACATTGGCTCCAACATTGATGTTCCAAAATTATATCATCTCTTAGGGCCTGGCAACATGGCATGAACAGCAGCCAGCTCCTGGGATTTGGAAACAACATTTGATCTCTCAGGAGCTGGCAACATGGCACAGGCATAAGCATGATTCCACACCACCTATGCGTTCAGCAGGCTGACCATACAATTTCCAACCACCGCCAGCTGCTGGCAACTGGGAACATTATACCATCTGCCAAAAGCTGGAAAACATGATACTGCTGTACACGCCACAGTGTGGCACAAAAACAAATTGGTGGTCCCTGCACGCCCACCAGGCCAACTATGCGCATTTCACGCCCAGTGAACCTCCACAGCAGCATCAAAATTGTATTTTGTGACCTTGAAACATATACCGCAGTACCGTGTATTATTCCCGGCTCTCAGGGGGTCAACTGGAGTTCTCGCCATCTCGATTTTTACAAGATATTATGGGAACGATTCAACACGATATGCAACTTGGCGTTAAGAGGCCTACGAATCTGAACGCGAATTCCCGAAGTCCGAGAGATGCCGCCTTCACAGTCAGCAGGCTGACTGACCACTATCCACCAATGAAAGCACGAGCCACGCAGGAGCTGGCGTCACCCACTCCACTTCCCGTTGAAAGAAGATCACTTATCTCCATACCCCCTCGACATATTGTTCACCACGTTATTGAGTCTACTCCTCTCATCGACTTTAAGGAGAGAAGCATCAACTTGCTTCTGACTTGCATTTTTTGCATCGATCTTCATTTCTTTCCATCACCATGTTTGTGCGCTCCGTCTTGCTGGGTGGCACCGCCGCTCTTAGCGCCAGCGCGATGCTGGTCGTCCCCGAGATGGAACCTAAAGTCGATATTATTGAAGATGGATTTGTGAACGTCCACCCGATGCTTTTGGAGGATGTTCATCATGCGATTGTTGACCTGCCCTGCACTGAATGTCCTCTGCGTGAAACCAACGGCGAAGGTGTTGTTAGCTGGACGGAGGGCAAACCATCATCTCTAGTAAGGATGACAGAATCCATTTATTCATCCGAACTGGCTAACAACCCCTCCAATAGACTCTCGATTTCTCGATTGAAGACAACCGCCTGCTGGCCAACGGCCGCCAAATATTCCCACCGGCCCCGCCCATTCCAATTCTTGCTGTACAACAAAATGAAGAGGGAGAGGACTCCGCCCCCATGCCTGTTGGATATGCGCTTGAAATCATGCCGATGGCTGCACCATCTGATGAGCCGGGATACGAACTCCTAGATATTCGATTCACTGTTCTCGACCTGGAGAGCCACCCAGTCCCTGTCGATACCGTTGCACTCGCCGTTCTACAGGATCCCAACGGCGAGCTCTTCATCGCTCGGACCGATATCGAGAACACCGCTCCTGCCTCCGACCGCTTGTCTTGGAAGGAGTGTCACGGCAAGGCCAAATGCCTGCAGGAACTTCTCGTCTCTCGCATTCGGGGCCTCTTGGCTGGTGCCAAGGCTCGTGTGACGGGCATGGCGAAAGCCGGCCGCAAGAGCTGCCATGGCAAACACAAGGGCAAGGCAATGGAACAACACAAAGAAGGCCATGACGGTATGCCTTTCCCTCCCCCACCTACTTTTGAGGGAGAGGACTTTGGGCGTGAAAAGTTTGGCCCTGGCGGTCACCATGGCCACGCCCACGGCTCCGCTCGTCCCCACCATCGCCACCCATACCATGGCGCTTTCGCCCGCACGTTCTCTCGAATTGTGCACTTTATTGTTGTCCCCGCTATTTTGGGTGTCCTAGCAGGACTGACTGCTAGTGCCATTGGCATGTTGGTCGGCCAGGCTGTGGTTTTCCTCTGGCAACGCTACCGCGGCATCACTTCTTCGGAGCACAAGGCCGCCTGGGAGGATGGCGAGGCCTGCGAAAAACAGGGCCTTATGGCCATCCCTCGTTCATCCGAGGAGGTCCTCCCTGAATACACCGAGCCTTCTGAAGCCCGAGAATCACTTGATAAGAACTAAGAGAAAAGAAAAGAAAAGAAAAGAAAAACAAAAAAAAAAAAAGAAAAGAAAAGAAAAGAAATAAAGAAAAACACAAACGCAAGAGCATTCGTTCAAGATGTCTTTTGACAAGTCCTTCGAGGCATCATTCGATCAGGGACCATCACCAGCCACCTGGACTGGCCTTCCAATCTATTTCCCTGGACAAGACAACAAAAAAAGACCAACAGAAACGAGACCAAGCACAGCATCAAGCAAAAAAAGCGACAACGAGCATAGCAAGAAGAAAAGATCCCACCATCCTTGATCAACAGCCATTTCCAACCGGACTCACCTTTCCACTCATTTATTTGCCAGGCCAACGGGCTAGAAAACACCGAGCCCTCTGACGCTTGAGGGTCATCGATAAGAACAAAGACAAATTCCACAAGTTCCGCCATCGTTTATCTGGCCACAACCTGTGAGACTGTACTTTCCACTTTATCCATCGCCAAATCCACGCCTCAAAGCTTAACCTTCGGGTCGCTCGACAAGAACAACAAAAGAAATATTTCGTTGTCGTTTAGCCAATGGCCATAACAGTCACACTGGACTTTCCACTTTTTCCACAGGCAAAATTCACATTCATGCATGCAATGCTACAGCATGAGGCACTCGACAAGAACAAGAACAAAAAAAAAACAAAAAACGTTTCCGATGTCTTTTGCCCTATGACCATCACTAGCCAAACTGGGCTCTCTCTTTTCTCCACGGTCAATGCTTCTTACAGGCCCCTCTGACACCTCACAATCACGAGACAAGAACAAAACACAAATTCCACTGTCTTCTGGTTAAGGCTCAATGCCATTTGCGCAGTCTGCACTGTGCGGAGTCGATGTTCTATGCTTATTCGCTCGGACTGGGCTATCCCACGCCCAATCTTCCATGGCCAACGATTGCCTTGAGCTTGGTTTTGTTCAAATCTGTTATGTTTCAATTTGTCCTTTTGCTCCTGGTCTTGTTTACGTCTTGTTCTATTTCTAAATCTTGACTTGTTCCAGTCTGTTCTTTCTCTTATTTCAGTTTTATTCTCAATTTTTCTTTCAATGCCTATTTTGCTCTCATGTCGAGCCTGGACAGTGTTTCCAATTCCCAATTTTCGTCTGACGATAAGATGTTCGTCTCCTACCATCTCAGGCTTGTGCAGTGGTTCTTGTGCAGTGTTTATGTCCATGTCAATCAAGCCTCATAAATTGAAATATCTTTAGTTATTAGTCTTTTCTCTGTAGTATAGGATAGTAGGATGGAAGTCCGCTATACTCACTTGTATTTTATTCTGACAGCGAAGCTATTTAACTGCACGTTCATCAAGCCGTTTCGCACATTTTAAGCTGCTTTCACCGTTTAATAACAGGGGCATCTAAAAAGACATATATCTTGGGATTTATATTGCAGGTGTCTTTCCAACTTATAGCTACTGGTCTACATATATACAGTGAATATTGCACGATACCTAGGCCAGAGCAGGGGGAAGAAGAATCCCTTGAATGCTGTGATGCCAAGCTATGGATAAGGCTGAGGACAGTCACGTGAAACCGGCATCATCACGCCCCCTCTTATCAATCCGACAACAACAACCCGACGCAATCCTCTTGTTCTGTAGGCCTAGTCCTCGGCCAAGGATGATTTAGCTTGTACGATGACCTTGAAGCTTCAATTTAAACCACACACGGGCTTTTCTTTCCTACTCCTAGCCCGGATCTGCTGCACTCAAAGTCCCAAACTGTAGCTTGACCCCGACATCATCGGTTATCGGCTTCAGGACATTCTTACAAATTCCCACATCCACCTCTCCAACATGATACCGTGGTCATCCTTCGTTCAGAAGGCCCAGAGCCTGATCGACCCTGCCAACTTCAACATCCCCGCCCTGTCCTCTCCCGATCATAATCCCTCCAAGGCATCGCTGTTCCGGCAACAATTCCGCCTCCCTGATTCCCAGAACCCACTTCAAGAGATCACCGCTGATCTCGTTCTACCACTACCAAATTCCTCAGCAAATCAAGGAGATGGCTCCCGCAGGGTTGACCGGGCGGGAAATACATACACCGGACGTCTACATCTGAGTGAACGTTTCATCTGCTTCTCGACCCAGCCGACGAGCTTCATTCCTTCTGCCACTGTAAGTGCCTCAACCACTTGGACTGGCCAAACACATGGCACTGGGCCATCCGGAAATGGATTCATTCTCCCGCTGTCCTGCATACGACGTGTCGAACGCCTTCATAGCGCCAACCATGTTTTCTCCCTGGCGCTCACAACATGGAATGGTTTGCTCAATAAGCAGCAAGACCCCAACTTCGCCCCTCAACGCCTCGTATTGCAGCTTGTCGGTAGCAGACAGGCCTGCGAGCGATTCTGTGACACACTGAAAAAAGGCCTGCGGGAAGGAATGAAAGAGGTTGACAGCTTGCGGACCGTCGTCTCGGATTGTTATTCGGAATATTTGCTTTCAGGCGCAAAGGGAAAGGGACAAGACGGGAATGAGGCTGACACTCGTCAACCCCCGGATGCCGGACTGGGACTGATTTTCCGCTACCCTGGTGATGCACGCAAGCTCCGTGATCGCAGCAAGATGAGGCTCTGGGGCGAATATTTCCGAGGTAAAAAGACATCTATCTTTTTTGATTGAATATTCCGAGATCTGACTGATAGCCACTAGAAAATGGTCGCAATGCGACATTGATTCGCCAACCAACCTTCCACAAGCTAATCAGAGTTGGGTTGCCAAATCGGTTACGGGGGAAATATGGGAGCTTACATCTGGTTCTCTGTTCCTTCGTCTACACTCTCCGAAGCTGTATCAACAGACATTGGCCAAATTTGAGGGACAAGAATCCCTTGCTATCGATGAGATCGAGAAAGATTTGAATCGCAGTCTACCAGAGTATCCTGGCTTCCAGAGCGAAGAAGGCATTGGACGTTTGCGACGAGTTCTCACTGCCTACAGTTGGATTGACCCGGAGATTGGGTATTGCCAAGCCATGAACATTGTGGTTGCCGCATTATTGATGTATGTGTGGAAACATATCAAGTTGCCAAGGGTGTCTGCTAACTTGCCTAGATATACGTCAGAGGCCCAGGCCTTTTTCCTTCTCTCTGTATTATGTGGCCGTCTCCTGCCCGGTTACTATTCAACAACCATGTACGGCACACTACTCGACCAGAAGGTGTTTGAGTCTCTAGTTGAGAAAACAATGCCAGTTCTCTGGGATCACCTCACCAAGTCAGATGTACAACTGTCCGTGGTATCATTGCCATGGTTTCTCTCCCTCTACATTAACTCCATGCCGCTCGTCTTTGCTTTCCGTGTCTTGGATGTGTTTTTCTTAGAAGGGCCAAAGGTCCTCTTCCAGGTCGGTCTTGCCATTCTCCGAGTTAATGGCGAGGAACTTCTTGAGACACAAGATGACGGTTCGTTTATCTCTGTCTTGAAATCATATTTCTCACGATTGGATGAATCTGCCCACCCGAGATCAGAGAACCCCAAGTTGCGGGCCATCACTAGGTTCCAAGAATTGATGGTGGTTGCTTTCAAGGAATTTTCCGGCATCACTCACAGCACCATCACCGAGACACGCGAAAAGCACAAGGGTGCTGTACTAGAGAACATCGAGACTTTTGCGAAGCGTACTTCTATCCGCAACCTTGGACCCGAAAGCAAACGCCTGAGTGTGGATGATCTTGGAACCATATACGACCGCTTTTATGAAACGCTGTACCAGTGGGAACAGCACCAGAGAGTTATTGAGGAAGAGACAAGGCGACAAGAGAGGAAGAAATCCCAACGCCTTTCTATGCTTGCTCCTCCTGCGGACACTCAAGTTGGCCGTGTTGGTCTTGGACCTAGCCCTACGCATATGGATTATGACGCTTTCCGAGAGTTTTTAGCCGCCACATCCAAATGGGCGGTCGCTGACTCCCCTGGATCGTCGAGGAAAGAATCCTCACCCGGGAAATCGGCGTTGTGGGCGAACCGCAGGCAGCCAGCAGACCATGAGTTCATGCAACGCCTCTACCGCAAGTGGGCCACAGATCCAGAGGAGGGATTGAATCTTCAAAATGTGGTGAACGGTCTCGCCCGCCTGAAGGGATCCCCTGACATCATGAATAACATCAACTATTTCTTCGACCTGTACGACGACAGTGGAAATGGCCAGGTTGATCGTGAGGGGATCCTCAAAATCTCTGAGGCGCTGTTGTTCCTCTCCCGGCGTGGGTTCGAGGGCACAATCACGGCCACTCCATCTGTGGAAAATCTGAAGTCGTCGGGAGACCGCGATCATGCTGAGAACTCGCTCACTACGGACGAAAAATTCCTCGGTAGTGTCAGCGCATTCATCCGCCGCTGTTTCGAATACGCCGACCCCAGCCACCCAGAGAATCAAAAAGCGGACCAGGACGATGCAACGGCAGAGGCAACTGAGAAGCTAGACTCGTTTGCCATTGGCGGCGACGACGACGACGAAGAAGACCTGATTGATATTGATGATGATACCAAGTCCACCCACTCTCCAACACCAGACGTAACCCCCCAGGCAGCCAAGTCTACCACCGCCGAATCAGACAATAACGCCCATAACCGCTCAGCATCTGAGTCTGCCAACCCCGCTCTCGACCCTAATAATCCCCTTCATATCACACTCCCCACTTTCCGAATGGTTGTCCTGGCCGACGAACTTCTAGAGCAGTTCTTCGAATCCTACTTCCCTCAATCCTTCCACCTGTCCGACCACCCCCATCCCGCAGCTCTCGCTGCATCATCCACAATGTCATCCAACCTCACAACCTTCTCCAACCTCGGCAACATCCGTTCCCCCGGACTTGCCGCCGGCTCTGCACCCGTCGCCGGCGCCTCAGGAGGCATCGTACCACCAGGCAAGGGCCTCCGCGGTGTCCTGGACAACATCGTTTCAGACGGAATCCGCATGGCCGCCGAAGTCAAAAAGCGAATGGACGAGGCACAGCGCGATCTGGAGCGCAACGCTCTCAGCCGCGAGGAAGAAGAAGACGACGAAGACGATGACGACTATCCCCGTCGTGAGCATGCTGCCGCTGCCATCCCCGGCGGTATCCCCAGCTGGGGCGCTGGCGCGTATGGCGCTGATCCGGAGCGTCGTAGCGTTGTACGTGACACTGACCGTGATCTCCTTGAAGGGGCCGAGGTGCTTGACGGCGGAAAGGAAGAGAGGGCTTCTCTCTTGGACGGAAAGGATGATGCGAATCACGCTCCTCGCAAGGTTTCCGGCTCTGCGGCTTCTGCTAAGGGTCATGGCTCGCCCACAGTTCGTGATGGTGAGGTTATTAGCAAGCTCGTCGAGTTTGAGTCATGATATCCTTGCATACTGTCTTATGTCATATATGGTTTGGCCACCATCTCATCTGTTTTTCTCATTGTACTACAACCCTTGCTTGGTTTGGATGTTTCAATTCATTTTCCGATTGCGTGGTTCCCCTGGGATAGGTACCTGGACTTTTAGATCCCTTTAGAAAGAACGCTACATACAGCTGGAGCATTTCTTGTTTATCGGGCATATGGATTCGATGTAGCACTCTTCTTCGTACATGTTTCGAGTTCTACCGGGCATTTGCGATTCACGTAAATATGTCAAGATCAAAAAATAGATTCAGACCTATAGGTTTCCACCAAATAAATCAAAACTTCGTAAGGGCAAAGTAGCCCAGAAACAAAAGTGTCCTGAATTCAGAGAATCGTCAAGTCATGAGATGTAATGACGTTTTCTATGTACAGCATTATCATCAAGCAGGCTGGAACAACCGCAGGGGGCGGAAGCGATCAATCAACACCTTCGAAGTAGAAGTATAGTGACGTTGTGTGACGAGGACGCAAGAGAAGAAGAAAAAGGGTATAAAACAAGCATAGACATGGAGCAACGGGGCACCGTCCATATACAAAAGGTGTAACTGCGGCGGGGCATGAAAGGCCCAAAGTAGAAAGGGATGAAAAAAGAGGGGTGAGATGAATGAAAGTGCACGAAAATGCGAAGAAAAAAGGGTAAGCTGCGGGTGGCAGATGCAAGCTCTAGGAGAAGTAGTATGAAACCCAAGATGGAAATATGTTGTGAACGAGAGCAACGCAAACCGGCTGACCGGGTATTGGTCTAGTCCTTTTGCCCCTCATTCTCGAGAAGTTCCAAGACAATCTGGCTCCGCTCATATTCTGGGTGTTGCATGCAGATCTTGACTGTGTTGCCCATGCTCGGGGAGCCCGAGGAGCCATTAGTCGCATCAGAGAAGCCGCTGCCAAGACCAGAGCCACTGGTGTTAGTCTGTGCATTTCCATTGAGTGAGCCAGGGACTTTGCTGCCGTCGTCGATACAGACGACATTGTGGCCCGGAATAACCTGGCGTAAGCGACCGTTCATTGCATTGCGGACTTCAACGAAGTCGTCGTTGAAGAGAATTAGGAACTTGCCATACAGACAGGCTGTGTGTGCGCTACCCACGAACTCCATGACTACACTGCGAGAGACGTCGCCGTGCTTGTTGACGTACACAGCGCACTGCTGGTAAGCTACTAGGAACTCGCTCTCGCTGAGACGGAACATGCCTAGTGGCTTCAGTCCGTTGATGCGATTGGAAATGCTGTTTAGGGTATCGTGTGCATCTTGCGTATCGTTGGACCTGAAGTCTGGGACAGACCATGACAGTTTCTTGTCGAGAGTAAGGACTTCGATGCCCTTTTGGGTTGAGATGGCAAGCGAGGAGTGGAACATGTTGATTCGGTAGGTCTCTGCAGGGATGTAGAACTCGTCATAATCACGGAAGAACTCCGTTTGTGAGCGACGTGAGAACAGGCGGCTCTTATTTGTGGACGATTTCTGCAGGACGGGCTCAAGAACCTAGATTTTGTATGTGAGTTTGCTGTTGTCGTATCGAGCTCGCTACCACTGTACATACCTTGAATGTAGATGATAACCCCTCACGCTTTTTGTACAGAACCAAGTATCTGTCCTTCAGGCGACCAGCGGCAAAGAAGCCCACTTCACGGTTTCCAGACAGCTTCTGCGGGGCTCGTCGAGCAGAATCTTGAGATGCCTGAGAGGTTTTCCCATTGGCGGGACAGACCACGTCGAGGTGGTATGCGATCAAAGACCGATCTGCAATCAACAACAGCAGATTGAAATCCTCAAAGACCGCAACTTGTGTGACCCGCGTGATGGGAATAGCCCTGTACCAACCCCGGGGATTATTAAGCTCAGACATGTACAGTCCATAGTCCGTTCCAATTGCACACATAATGCGCCCAGGTGGCTGTTGGAAAACCGTGGCACAGTTGACTGCGGTCTTGCATACCGCCGGAGGACGAGTTTTCGAGCTTTCATATTGCTTCTCGACTTCTTTGATCGCACGATGGAGAGGGGTGCCCTTGATGGTGACACTTGTAGAGCCGGGTGTATGATCAGAGTATGCGAACGCAGTGTCCGCAAGTACACGGAGTCGGAATGGCTCAGCGTTCTGCGAGAAGAGAGCAGCAGCATGCTTTGTCTTCGCTTCGATGATCTTTTGGCACCATTCCAGGCGGCTTTGTGCCGAGAAAGCGTATAGAGTATATGTTCCAGTTTTGCCTAGATGTTTGATTTTGAAAGGGTACAGGATCTTGTCGTCCCTTGAGGTGTCAGCGGCCCCGTTTGATGCCCCAGACCCTGTATGTGCAAGAGGGCTGCCAGCACCCGCCTGGGAGGGCGTGACAGTCGCAACTCCCCTGACGGATGATTTGACCACAGGATCATCGTCGGTGCTTTCCAGGCCCAATAGGTCCATTGGGATGGGCAGTTTTGAAATATCGTATCGCTCATACTTCACTGCCCGGTCGCGCATTGTGAATATCTTGGCGAGAACAAGATAATGGTCGAACAAGATGGCGTGCGTATCGACAAGGAATCTTGTGCGGGTTCCAGGACGTTGCAGCTCGCCTCGATGGATGATCTGTCGACCCAAGTGTTCGAGATTGAGTTCAACTTCCTTCTTCATGTCGGGTCGCAATTGCAGCTTGGATGCCAACTCCATCAAGTCGGCTTTCTTGTTCATCTCCCCCACTTTGTTGTCACATTCCAGCGCCACGACCTTAATCTCTTCAATGGCCTGTGCCAGATTGGTCTTTTCTTCGGAATCCTTGACCATATTCTTGTGTACAGTCACCAGCAGAAGAGTATACCGTTGGATTCTGGTAATCGGAGCTTTGAGGAAAGTATCCCAGCTAAGGCGACTGGACAGTTTGTGCTCCCGCGCTTGGTTCAGGAACTGTTTGAAGTGTGGGTTGCGCTCAGCCTCCTTGCGCACAAGATAGTTTGCCGTTGGGAAGGTTGCTGCATAGTCGATGTAAACATTCTTAGCTTTGCGAATCCATTCCCGGAAGATGTCACTGAATCCAGAGATGAAAGGCCCTTGTTCTTTTTGACGATATTTAAGCTGTGCCAACAGGAAATCCTCGTTGACTCTCTTCACAGCATCGACCTTACCAAACACATCAGCCAAGAATTTGGGCAATCGCTTCGCCGGAATGATCGGAGGATTCATCTTAGCCAATTGATCACGATAGAGTTCCCGTAGGACATCCAGTTGCGTGATGTAGGAGTCTTCCGTGGTGACAATTTCGTGCAAATTGTTCTGTCGATCGACCTCTTTCCTCGGATGAGCTTCCCAGACCTCTTTGGGCACCTTGTAGAAAGTAACCCAGTCCTCGACTTTCTTCTGGGGTGCCATCATCTGTGCCTTGAGGTTGACCTTCTTCAATGTCCGCATACAGTGATGCGAGTAACATCGAGCGAAACTATCAGTATCTTCAATGTGCATCTCATGTAGGTGGAGCCTGGGAGAGTAACATCCAGTGCCAGTGATCTGGAATAGGATACCCGAAAGAGTACCTGAGCCAAACTTGACCCATTCTTCTTCTTTGACCAATGCACCTTCTTCAAGCATACCGCTGACAACACGAGTAGCCAGTGTCTCAGCATCGGCGATGTTCATGGTGGGCACTTTGTGGGTGAACAACGCGACCATGGCATCGGCAATTGTCTGCTCCCTAAGGTCTGTTTCATCTTCACTCAGGTCCTTGATCCAGGATAAGAGAGAACTCAAAGCCCACGGCTCACTACACTTCTTGAATTGTTCCGATGACAGCTTTGCGGGATGGAACTTCTTGCGCCGGCCAGCTGGGATGCTTGGCAGATCCAGCGTCATAGCCGCGGCTGCAGCCGCCGCTGGGTCGAGATGAGGTAGGTCCTTTTGCTGAAGCTGCAGCAGAAGTTCTTGCTGCTGCTGCCTGTATCTGAGCCGGTCCGCATCGGTCTTCGATCTGATGGGTGCATCAGTACGAGGTCCAATAGGAGTCGACAAAGATGACGACCGCGGAACTTGGGACGCGCTATGCAAAGCATCGCCATAAGAATCCACGGAGGTCGGCAGGGAGGGGTTGTTATACTGTGAATAACCATCAAAGTCATCCTGCTGCTCCGAGTGGCGGTTATAGGTGCCCGCAGGCATTAACTGTGACACAAGATCAACATTACCCGCAGGCCCAACGGGTGCTGGTGGCAATGGACGCATTCCAGGGTGGAAGAACAGATCTTCATGTGCGGATCGGTGGGGGCTCTCGTCATCGGATTGATCTCCAGAATGGGTCTGATATGGTGTTTCCCCTTCATCGCCATAGTCAAAGCTCATCCGTCGGGAATAGGCATCAGGTGCCGATAATCCCCCTGTGCCACTGGCATCTACCCTGGCATCGGCCGGGGTGTGGTGGAGACGTCTGGCGTAATCATATGCAATAGGTGGGTGTTCATATTCGTTGTAATACTCACCACGGTCATCGGGGGACCCAGAGCTTCTGAATGAACCAGATGTGCCTGGAAATCCGTTGGTCGCGGCAGGGTCCGAGTGGTCTTCCGAACTGTAGAATGGCTCATCGCCATAGGGCACATTTGCTTGGTATCCTCCTTCGTAATGTGCTAGGTCATGAACGGAATCATTATCTCCATTGATATCAGAGTGTGGCGAATGCCCTCTTGGTGATCCGTTGGATCCATGCGAGCTGAGAACTGAGGCATTGGTCTCGCGTCGCATTCGCCCTTTCTCGCGCTCCTCGCGCGCTATGTCTTCTTGCATCATAATCAAACCAGCAGTAGCCTCGGCGTCGCTTTCGTCAATGTACGCATCATAGTTGACGGTATGCCCCGTGCCTGTCTCCATGTTACCGTTGGTGTGAGTGTGTTCCTCATCAGGCGAGAAGTGCATGTGTGGAGCAGAGCTAGCGTGGGATGCTCTAGAACTGTGACGTCGGGCAAAGCTTTGAGAGTCCAACGCTGCCGCCCCGTCCTCTCTGAGCACATCTTCGTATGCCATGGGAGCTTCCGCTGGCCAGCCATTTGCGCCGGCTTCGTCGACTGGGGGTCCAGGAAGAGGTCGGGATTGGGGGTGTCGAGTCAGAGTGTCAGTTCGCCTCGGTGGTTGCTGAGGCAAGTCTACCTGCACAGGGGGCGTCGGCAGGGTTCGCCCTGCCCCGGAATGAGATAAGCTTGGCTGCCTGCCGTATAGACCATTTGCGTGGGTCTGGTGAACTGGAGGCGCCGGGGGCTGCTCTTCGAAGGAACCGCTTGGGATCGCTGGGGTGTACTGGGGAGACGGTAGGTCATACGCAGCCCCTTGCGAGTTGCCGTAATAAGGACGTGGTGTAGGCGGGGGGCATATGCATTATTCCCGGGGAGCTTGACGGCACATAAGAAGGGGAAGGGTTCGGTGACATTGGTTGGTACGAACGTCCTCCATACGGATGATCAGCGCCCCGCGGCGGCGGAAGCGGTGGTTGTTGGGAGAAGCCGTACGATTGTGGGGTGGGCGGCGTCTGTCCGTAGTGCGAAGCTGTGCTCTGTCTTCTGGGTAAAATCGGAGAGCTCAGCCCCGAAACAGCGGCAGACTGGTAGGCTGCAGGATTATATGGTTGATGGCCCGGGGCTGGAGCGGCGTAAGCATTACTGGCGCCAGTGTACGTCTGAGGGTTATAAGCGAGAGCCGGTTGCGACTGGGTGTGTGGAAGGCCGTATTGCTGTGGGTTGTAGGCTGGCTGGGACGAAGGTGCTCCGGAGTATTGGTATTGATACGGCATGGAGGAGGTTTGCGAAGAGGCGCGACTCGGAGACATGCGCGACATGGCGTCCGACGTCCGCGAATATCTCGAGTCTCTGTCATCTTCGAAGGCTCCCTGCACAGCGTTGTAGCCACCCTGTCCGGCGCTGCTACCATAACCACCACTTTGTGCTGAATACTGTCTGTTTTCTTCGGTCGCTCTCATATTCTGGGCCTGTGCAGGGTTGAAGAATCCAGAATCATCCCCAGCATTGTAACTAGGCATCCTTCGAGGCAGGTGTTGCTCCGGCGTGGGGTTTTGGGACGAATAGGCGTCATAATGGCTGGTGGGGGGTTGGACAGAGGCTTGGGGATTTGCAGGTTGGCCGTAGTATGCCTGTTGACCGTTCGGATATTGCGACATGGTTTCGGAGGGGTGAGAGTCCGACGTGAGGTCGACTCAACTTGACGCGCCTAGGATTGCGCGAGAGATTGCCTAGCAGGACCGTGGAGTCTAATCTCGGACACTTAGATGAATATCAAAACGAGTGACTAGTTCAGAGTAAATCAAACTGATTTCAGTGAGGGGAACGACCACGCGGGCCGGTAACACGCTGGCGAAGAGCTGGCTCTGGGCATCCCCAATGAAACCGTAGAGCGCGATATACTAGCCTTGGTAATGTAGAAACCAAGTCTAGCAGATATGCAAAACCAGGAGTTGTTTTTGGGGGAAATATGTGGGAGGTGTGTTGGGATTCCATCAGCTGCGCCCACGCTAGTCGAGGTACCGTTCTCCACCGCCAACGGGGTTCACCACCTCGTGCACTATGCCTATTGTACTCGGTACAAGAGGCTGAATGCTATTTAATGTGGTGGACGTCCACGTTATCTGGAAGTAACTGCCGTTATAAAATATATGAAGTATGAAGTGTACTAGGTCCAACATAACCACATGTTGTTAGTTATGTCTTGACCTTGAGCTTGTTACTAATTAATAATTGGTGCATGTCAAACATATGTACATGTACATAGGTAGAATGCCTCCTTTTTATTTGTGTATATATATATATATATATTTAAATCATATCTTCATGCCATTAGAGAAATAAGTGAACCCAACAAGTAATAGGGGTCCATATAAGTGAATAATAAATCATCGTGGCCCCCAATTATTTCTCGTTTTGAGGCAACTTTGGAAGGCTGAGAGAGGCTGAGTGAACCGTATTTGGCCCCACTGCTTATATTACATCCACAACCACATGTGCAGTGGACTTTGGGCAACAGTATATTTTCGCCTAAAATGACTCCAGACTCCAGAGATTGGAGGGCATCAAGAATGGGCTCCGAAATAGTGATAGATGATGGTTGATTATATCGCTATAGAAGGCACATATTTATATAGGAACAAGTGGTTGTCAGTCCTAGAAGTGAAAGGAAAAGGAAAATTAAAGAATTAGAGAAATGGAGAAATGAGATACTTCACTGGAACGGACGTGTCCACAAATACAAATACAGGCATCCTCAAGAATAAAAAGAATCAAACTCGAACCACTCCAGTGAGAGTTCGCTATTAAACAATTGCGACATCAACGCATCATCGGGTGCATAGCTTTCATCACTGGGTGTTTGCAATTGCGGAGGGTATGCTCCAGCAACGGGATCCATATAATAAGATCTATCCATCTCTTGGTGCGCATTCTCATGAGTAGCTGGATGGTCGTGCCAGGTCCCAGTCATTGAAGGGTACAAAGTAGGGACTTTAACCCGCGGGCCCATGCGCTGCTTGGCTTGGATCAACGGTACGCAGAGATTCTGCAGGTAGTCCAGAAGTTTCAGCAATTTTGAAATATATGGACTTGCGGCGAACTGAGACAGGCTTTGCGTGATATCTTGCATGAGATTGTAGTCATCCATGTCTAATTCTCCAATGATGTTGCAGAAGATAACGAAGAATGGACTCAAGGGGTATAGAAGAACAGTCCTGAGGAAAATGCAGAGATATTAGTGGGAGTACTGATGATGCTTGAAGTAGGCTAACTAACCATGTTAGGAATGTGGGATAAGGATCCACGAATCCTGGGGTGTCCGCAAGGTTCTTCTGAAGGTGATGTAGTGCCCTGAGAGATTTCCGCGAATATGAGACACACTCCTTGTGTGTCAAAGGAGAAAATGTACATTTTAACCGGGATCGAAGAATATCAACGAGAATCGCGTAATGACAAAATTCACATGAAATCCATTCCGAGGCGATACAGTTTGAGGTTGATGCTCGACTCTAGGAGAATAGGTTAGCTTGAAGAAAGACAAGTATCCTAGTCAAACTCACAGATTGTATTTTAGAATATATGGCCTCCATTCTTTCTTGGAGCCTTGAATGATTGGCGATGATTTGGCGAGTGTTGTCCGCCATTCCGCAATTCAGCAGCTCTCCTTGCACCTGAGCTAAATCCAACAAAATTCGTATTAATGGGATATGGGGCAGGGATTGGTCGGCAGTAATTAGATTCGTGGGAGGGATGCGAAGGTCTGGCAGCGACAGTGGTCGATAGAGAAGGGTGCTCAGAGTTCGGTCGAGGTAGAAACACCAGCATACAGCGCTACGGATCTCTTCATCGAGGCTTGAATTCCCGACTGCATTGCGAATTTCATGATAGCCTAGAGCGGTAATCAGACGAGCAGCGTATGAGTTGAAAATCCAGGATTGGCTCACGTTGCCAAGATACTGCATGAGAAATGCCTGTTCGATGGTTGTTAATGAAACACTTGTTTGTCGAAGAACGAATGGTAACTTACAGCAGATATCAACGCCTGAATGAATGGAAGAGTCGGGGGATTCAAGAAATTGAGACTCTTGAGAGCGCGGAAAGCATACGTTTCATATAATTTCTTGGACTTCAGAAATTGTGCGTGGATGCGCGGATCCTTATATGCTCTCGGCTTTTGGTAGAGAAGCAAGATGGCCTTCACATAAACGCATATACAATACTGATAGAATAACTGCCCGTGCTCATGATCATTATCACTGAGAATGGTGGAAGCCATCTTCTCCAGTGTTTTATCCGAGATGTGGTCCGGCCATTGTACGGAACTAGATTGTGGGGTGATAGCTGTTGGCTCTGTATTACTATTAGTGGATGCATTGGAAATGAAGATGGCTTTTCATACCTGGAAGGAGCATGTAAAGTAGCTCTGGCGACGGGGCAATAAATGGTCCAACATGTTGAAGGTCTTCCTGTAGCACTTCCAACGGCGAAGATTTATCGGTGATTGAGGTTCTCCTATGCCCCGCAACATCCACGAATTGCAGGGCAGACCTGAGTATCGCCTTCCGTTCACGGTCCATATGTTCATTTCCATCAAGCTCTCCTTGTATAACGACTCTCGCCTTCTCTACATGGTGTGTGGCCGATCCAATGGAACACTCGTCCTGGGCAAGTTGGGATGCACCTTCTATGTGCGACACAGGATCCAATCTCCTTTTTTTCGAGGGTGTACCTGCATCATGATAATTTGCAACGTTTGGTGAAATGATGTTTTCAATACCCCTGGTCGATCAATCAATGGGAGTACAGAAGTAAAGAAGACTGGCAATCATACTCTGAAACTGTTCTTTCCAAGGTTAACAATCTTTCTCCGAGAGCAGATATTCTATTATCGGATTCTGTAAGCATGTACCAAGATGGAGTCATATGAAAACATACACCGAGGATGATTGTCGGCGAGATCGTTTAGCTTTTGTACGAGTGCACTCGATGCCTGCATCCCTACAATTCGCACAATGTAGCTGCTTATCACAGCGGACCTATTAAAAGACATCAGTTCGTGGGCAGTAAATAAACTCAATGAACTCCTTTAACCTTTCTCGACCGGCAAAGGTCACACTAATATCATCAGTATACGAATGCCGAAAGCCTTCTGGTGGCACTCACAGCTCGCAACGCCTCGTCATTCATTTGGTAGAATGAATTCGCAGACACTTTGCGTTATTTACTAGTAACCATAACGTCCTTTCAACATTTCAAACTCCTGATATGAGAGAAAAGCAAAAAGAAAAACGTAGTGTAGGTCGCTCAGGCGCGGAGGCCGCATGCCGAGGCCGCGGAGCCGCTTAGTTAGAATCTTCCAAGGCCGCTTTCCCTTTTTGGTCGGAGTCCCGACCGAATCGGGAAAGTACATGGACACTGCTAGTTATACAATTGGTTCAGGTAGTCAAGTTGACAACAATTATCTTTTTATATTTAGGATTATTACGATTATTACTGATGAGTGACTCAAATGATTATAAAATAAAGCATTGAAAACAGGAATAAGATAGATAGCACACAATAAAAAAGTATAAGCAGTAGGGTATATAGCAAAAACAGCAAAATATGCCTGGGCGCATCATAGAAATATCCATCACAAAAATAGAATGGCTAGCCCGGCAATTAGTACCATGGTGGATATAAATAAGGTCGTCGGTACTCAAGGCATAGAGATCAGCAATCGGAGTTAACAATATGGAAAAAAAATGATTCAAAATCGTGTCAGATATCATTTCCCATCGTAGATTTGGTCGGGTGTGAGTGAGAACTGGCCTTTCTGGATCTCTCTGGCATCAACATGGTCGGGCTTGACGTATCTTGCAGTCAAAGCAAAGCGCAACTTGTTCTCGGGTACCACAGAATGCTAAATTGGTCAGATCTGATGTTCAATGTTGGCGAAGAGATGAACAACCACAAACCTCGTAGTACTTCTGAAGATTCTCTCCGTGCATGACAATCAGATCACCATGATGAAGTTCCATCTTGATGGTAACTGGGGCCTCTTTTCCCTTGCGGCCCATCGATAGAGCACGACGAGAGTCATCATACTCATCTTGCGAGATCTCACCCGCATCGAACTCCTCCTTTAGTGCTCGACGTTCGCCCTCAAACATGCAATCTTTTAGGACAGGATCATCTTGCAGAAGATTCCCAAGTTGCTTGGGCTCAGCCCTTCGGGTACAGCCATTGAAATACTTGTACTTCATACGGACGAACATGGTGGCTTTCGCTCCAAGGGACAATGTGGCGATAGTGGGACCGAGCGAGGACTCGCCGTCATCGTGGAACTGAGAGAAGGTGTTTTAGCGGAGGCCATTGTCAATCTTACAAGCTTGACTTACTCCGATCTTCATTTCCTCGAAGTAGCCGAGTGTCAGTAACTCATTTGGAGGCAAGTATTCGTCTCCAGATGAAACAACTGCCTTTTCAGTTGCCCACGACAAACGACCAAGAGCCTGGAGCATGTCGTTGGGTGCTTCATCAAAGCCCTTTGAATCGACAGATACGACATATTTGTAGGGCATACCCTATGTCATTGGGTCAGATGAGATGAAAACTAAAATGCCAAGGTGGTGTCTCTTCACTTACGTAGTTGACTGCGAAATGTGAGGTCAATGTACCGGCAACTGCTCCAGTGTGAGAAACTATATTTCTTAGGCTTGTATCTGGTCCACTTACCCAGACTGGACTGGAGCCGGAATCGTTTGAGACCAAGATCGCCACGTTGGAGATTGATGAAAAGGTCATCCGGTCCATTCGCGCGGCCATTGATTGCTTTGTTGGACACAAAGTGGGTAATGGTGCCAACTCCGTCAAGTTTGTAAGTCAACTTCCGGTAAGGGGAGAAGGTACTGTCATCAATCTCTGGGATGCTAAACTTCCGATCAAAAAGAATTGCTCGCTTGATCGGGGCCAGCTCGAAATGATCGAGGACGACCCGGAGCGAAACGGGGTTCATGTTCATGAACTTTTGAAATGGGCAGTTGTTTGCGCATTCCTCACCGAGAGAGTCATCGTCACATTTCCAGCCTTGCCAGAAAGTTCGTCGAATGCATTTGAAACACATAGGGCACACGATTCCCTTCCATGCGATACGAGATGTGCTAACGTCCGCAGCAGTCTCATCCAATGTGGACAAAAGATCAGGAACTAGACTATAGTGGGGCTGGATAGCTGGGTCTGGGCGACTCCGAAAGTTTAGGAAATCAGGATTGAAAGTGAGTTCAGCGGGAGGGGAAGCATCGTCAATCTTCCAGAAATCGATGCAACCAGGGTCAAGACACATCCAACCTTCCTCGTACATGTGAACACTTTCCGTGAAGCATCTCTCACACTTGAGGATCTCGGGCTTCGTTTCAAAGTCCCGTTCATCAACGGGCACCGGAGGGGGAGTCCTTAGCCGCCCACCAGCTCTTTTCTGAGAGATTCAGCTTCTCGAAGCGGACCTTGACTCCATGTTTCTGACCAATCTTTTCAAACCAGACATTGGTAACACGAAACCAGTCCATGATGTTGTACCGATGCGGAAGCTCTCTGTTGAGAACCTTGTTCTTGCTCCCTAAAACGGTGGTCAGCAGGTTTTCTTTTGACATAGTCTTTGATAGATTACCGATAACAAGCCCAACAGCAAGCTTTGAGTTTTGGCTCGCGATGATGCTTTGGACGAGTGCATTCTCCGGGTCTTGGTTCCTTTCGAGGGTCAAGTTTCCCCCCGAGTCTTTAGTGCAGCATCCGCCGCTGATAAAGGTCAGTAGAGGCAGGCCATTATTTTCGAGACACAATACTTACATCCTGGTAATGATAATTTCCTCGTCGATATAAGTGCGGGTACCACCATCAGCATCAATGAGGAAGCCATAGCAGAAACCTTCATTGTGATACATTGCGCCCTGAGTGCAACGGAACCATGGAATCGCATCACAAAGTTGTTGGCGACCCTAGAAGAAAATTCAGTATAAATGCCATATGAGCTATAACCGATTAGTGGTGGCATACCTCTGACCAGGCCGGGGGTGTTCCATAAACCGGCTCACGAATTTGATCGTTGACAATAGCTTCCAGCTGATCTGGGGAAACTGTCTAGTATCAGCATGTTATATTCCAAGAAAAAGGAAAATAAAGCCAATGGCACCTTTGTTTGATTGTCCTTTGTTTGTTTTGGCAATGCGGCCTGTGCGCACTGGCCTTTCAGCCGCCTGGCGACGATTGACAGCAGGGCGTGGTGCCATCTTCCACAGTTTGTGGTATAAGCAAGCTAATTTGTGATAAATCAAGTAAGTACCATATTCAGACATATCCCAGATGAGACCAAACTGCCAACAAAATCATATTTGGTGATGGGGACCGATAGTCAGACTTACAGTATAGAACGCCCAATGGCACCATACAAGGTGAATTTGGGTCTTGATTGTGCTCAATATAAATTTTTAGACACTATTCAGCTTCGAGAAATCATTGAATGGTAGAGAGGGATGAAAAGCGCTATATGGTGGAATGAATTGCGAGGTGGGAGGATGATGGAGCTAGGCGTGGACCCGAGATATATTTTGCCAGAGCGGCGTCGAGGTCGGAGTGCAGCCGGCAATAAACTTTGACTTCATATTATAGTATAAGCTAGTATTGAGGGAGTTTACTGCTTATTATGAATTTCAAATCACAAGAAATGGCCTTGAATTAATTTGGTATAAGATGACACTGAATCTCCGGTGAATAACACAATGAGAGTCTTACCTACGAGGTTTAGACACTTTGATGCTAACACCCTAGTGGGCTTTATTCTGTCTAGGTAAGAAAGAGATACCCAAGAAGGAGATACTCAAGAAATAATCTTCTCGGTTATGGGTGGTTTGTATATGGACTGGAATGACGGAGATATAGATCAGTAGGCTAAATGGTCGACCATGTATGACATGCAAGTGGTTACCGATGAATATGTACGCCACTAATTTACTTCAACTCTAGAGCCCACGGCAGTTAACCGTTCAGAAGACCTCGTTATATTCGCTATTGTACCGGAAAATTGGTCAGTCGAGCCTGTCATATTTGACCTCAAATGAACAGTCGTGGACGTTGTCACTCCGCCCATAAAGGAACTATAGTATAGTAATCTTTGGATATACATACAAGAAAAGATAAACATGATCAAGCTGTCATTTGATTTTGTAGTTAAATAGCTTCAAAAGAAAGGAGCTGTTAGTGTAGTACAAAATATCTCGGCTCAGTTCAAAAGGTAAACCGGCCGCGAGGATTCAATACATGGAGCTTTCCATCTTAATTTCAATTGTAGGTCGTATATATTGCAGTGCGTTCTATAACTAGGTAGTATGTACTATGTGCATTTGTCGAATTTGGTCCAAATCAGCCGTACTCGGCACAGTCTAAATGGGTAAGCCGGCTGCGGGGGATCTACACGCCAAGGCCACTTTAAACCAAGCAATTAGAGCAAGTTTAGGAGACAGATATCTTGATTTCTTGGGATAATTCTGACTTCTCTATGTTGTATTCATTTTAAACCGAAGCAACTTCTTATTGTGCACCAATTAAAGCTAATATTAGATGGAGCATGCTGTAGATAATACCCTCGGATATGTATAGACCGAGGTGACTTTGGTCTTGGCAGTTTCAACTCCAATTAGTTACTCCATATAAGTAAGTAGCTAAACACAAAAAATACCCACCGAGTCGAACGGCACAAATTTAGGCCGGTTATCCAATTTTTATTAGAAGCTACATCCATAGTTACCTATCTATGTAACTAGGTACTACCTAGGTAGCTCTACGTAGTGTTTCCCCTCTGCCGGGTGGGGCTTTCCTATCCTGGCTGCTGCTGCTTTTATGCCGAGGGCTCAGTGAGTAAATCTCAGTCCGGGCTCAAGCTCAGTGAGTAGCTCAATGTAGTCATGAGATACTTTTGTGAGGCCCAGTGAGCGCTTAGTGCCAGGTGCCCAGTGTGTTTGATTACTCAGAGATTTGTCAAAGGCATCTATTGCACTCAGTTTATGCCAAGTCCATCCCAAAAGAACGCTCGGCCCCCACAATGTACGTAGTTCATTTTGTGAACTCTGCGGAGTCAGTTCCTTCACGGCAGTACCCGTCAGGTGCTTCAAGTTCCTTACAGGTAAGGTATCATATGCATTGAATGCATCGACAGGGATTTGGGCGTAAGTATGTTATTTCAGATCTGATAGACTTTATATTCCTTTTATACTATTTCTTATTTTTTTTTACTTGGCTATCTGCTAACCTTTGAAGATCATTTTCCCCTAAAGCTAGAATAACATCTAAGCAAATAGTTAGTTATCCCTAAGGTCTAACTAAAACCTAGGACGGACCCAAATTCATTTGATTATATAACCATAGTCTTGTCACTTCATTTTTTTCTTTCATTTTTATTTTATTTTTGTTAAATCTCCGCCTATGAATGACCCACCTAGAATGACCCTTAATTAATTATTTTAGTAGTGATTTGATACCACTTGGGTTTGTTTAATAGGCACTAGTTAAAAGAAAGCCATAGTTAGAGTTATTGCGGCCTAAAACCCCATGTATACAACAACATACATGGTATGGTACACATAGTTAACGAGTTAACTAACTAACTAACTAACCAACCAATTAACTAGTTAACTACTCAATATTGGATGATGATATAAGCAGGCTTGGCGGGTACACCGGAGCTTTTTTTTCGAGTACCCCCGGGCTGGTAGCCCAGTCCAAAACACCACAATAAATTGGATATGCTACGCCTATGTCTCAATGACTAACGCTTTTTTGTTGTACGCTTTGTTCACTGATAGCTGTTGATATTGAAAACCGCATTGAAAAAAAAACACATTATCATTGTATTCAGTATCTTCTTCTTCTTCTTCCTCCTCTTCCTCCTAGCCTATAGTTATATAATTATTTCTTGTCTCGTGAGTCGTGATAGCCCTACAATTGCAAAGATATCACAGCCAGCAGTTGTTGTTATTATTACGAATTTATCTTTTCAATTTTATAGTGTCATGTTATAGACAGCAATTGCCTTGGTCAGATATCAACTCAGACCGCCTAGTTAGTGGCTTAGTTAGGGCTTATATAAATACTCAGGGGCGTGCTCAGTTGTACTCAGTGAGCAAAAAGCGGCAAGGACTGAGCACTAAGATGGAAATGGAATGCCAAGAAGTGGTAGAGGAATGCTAGTACATATGTACCTAGGCACGAACTCCGTACTAGCGGTATAAATCTTGGGGATCCTTGCCACGTTTACCGAGGTTCCCCGCACCCATCACTTTTCATAAATCTCCCCTCAGCTAGTTCTTAGTTCTCTAAACCCTTGCATTTCCCCTTGATTACCTTAAAACCGTGTGTCAGACTTCATTGCGCCCACCTGGAGCTAATTGCATTTTAAAAAAATAACCGTCACCTTTCCTATTTGGGAGATTTACTCCTGAATTATATCGTTGCGACTCCGAAGAATTTGGAAAGAAAAATGGTGTTTTTGCCTTCAAAGGAATCGGGCCAATTGGACCCAATTCCCGACAATATCCCAATCAGCGAGTTTATGCTCAATGAGAAATATGGCCGAGTGCCACACGCCAGCTCCTTGGACCCATATACATGCGGCATCAGCGGGAAGTCATACTCGTCACAAGAGGTAGCCAATCGCGTTGACTCGTTGGCTCGTAGTCTTTCAAAGGAATTTGGTTGGGCGCCAAACGAAGGATCGGAATGGGATAAGACACTGGCTGTGTTTGCCCTCAACACTGTAGGTGGAAATTCCGTATCAAGAAGAAATAGAAAGGAGCTTATTCTTTTGTTGTTGCCATTAGATCGATTCCTTGCCCCTATTCTGGGCCGTGCACAAGCTGGGTGGTGTTCTCACTCCCGCCAATGCATCATACTCCGCCGCCGAGCTGACACATCAATTGCTTGATTCCAATGCCAAGGCCCTGGTTACTTGTGTTCCTCTCCTCTCCATCTCACTGGAAGCTGCGGCAAAGGCTGGTCTCCCGAGAAGCCGAATCTACCTGCTTGATGTCCCCGAGCAAATTCTTGGCGGCGCGAAGCCTCCAGCAGAATACAAGTCTGTTTCCGAACTCATCGAGGTTGGAAAGTCTCTACCGCCAGTGGATGAATTGCGATGGAGCGCCGGTGAGGGAACCCGACGAACAGCATTTTTGTGCTACTCGAGTGGAACATCTGGAATGCCGGTGAGCAGTGTCCCAATCACCCGAATAACACTTTAATTAATCATGTGCTGCAAAACAGAAAGGAGTAAAGATCTCACACCGCAATGTGATTGCCAATACACTTCAGATCAAGGCATTTGAGCAAAACTATCGGAATGATGGAGGCACAAGGCCCACGAGGACTGAGGTTGCTCTTGGTCTCCTTCCGCAGAGCCATATCTATGCTCTTGTGGTCATTGGACATGCCGGTGTATACCGAGGCGACCAAACAATCATTCTCCCCAGGTTCGAATTGAAATCCTACCTGAACGCCATTCAACACTATAAAATCACCACTCTCTTCTTGGTGAGTATATCTTCGCTGATGAGAAGATCCTGTCAAGTGCTGACCGCAACCACTTAGGTGCCTCCGATCATCATTCACATGCTGGGCACTCAGGACGTGTGCTCCAAGTACGATCTGAGCTCCGTGCGACTTTTGTTCACGGGAGCGGCACCCCTGGGCATGGAGACAGCAGCCGAGTTCCTCAAATACTACCCGGACGTTTCGATCCGCCAAGGATACGGTATGTGATCATTGGCGCTTCTCATAGACACCCAGCTGACATTTTCACGCATAGGTCTGACTGAAACAGCCACGGTCATAAGCTCAACTCACCCCAACGATATCTGGCTAGGCTCCTCCGGTGCCTTGCTCCCTGGAGTCGAGGCACGCATTGTGACGCCTGAAAACGAGGAAATCACAGCGTACGACACGCCAGGCGAGTTGGTGGTCCGAAGCCCGAGTGTCGTGCTGGGCTACTTGAACAACGAAAAAGCCACCGAAGAGACATTTGTGGACGGATGGATGCGTACCGGAGATGAGGCTGTCATTCGTGTCAGCCCGAAGGGCGTCGAGCACGTCTTTATTGTCGACCGGATTAAGGAGTTGATCAAGGTCAAGGTTCGTGATCCCATCGGTTGATAGAAAGATTACCGGTCTAACACGTCATTCCTAGGGTTTGCAAGTCGCACCTGCCGAACTCGAAGCCCATATCCTCGCTCACCCCGATGTCTCCGACTGTGCTGTTATCGCTATTCCAGATGATCGCGCCGGTGAAGTTCCCAAGGCCATCGTGGTCAAGTCCCCCACGGCAGGATCGGATGAATCAGTCTCCCAAGCTCTCCTGAAGTATGTTGAAGACCACAAGGCTCGTCATAAGTGGTTGAAGGGAGGTATCAGATTTGTGGATGCAGTTCCCAAGAGCCCGAGTGGTAAGATTCTTCGCCGATTGCTCCGTGATCAAGAGAAGGAGGCACGGAGAAAGGCAGGCAGCAAGATTTAAAAGCGGTTGGGATATCCAGCTTGGTCTTTGGAAACCTTGGAAGAGAAGCGCCAATAATCGTCTTTATTATAAGAGTATATGTTTGTAGTTCTACCGGTAGACAGTTCAAAATTTTCATTACAAGAATAGTCGACCACTTATGTGGCCCTGTCATGTCTTTTAAGATGTTCTTTGTAGGTGTTCTTTTTAGGCATACATGAAGGTGGTAAATATACTTTGTGCAAGGGACTTTTCTACATGTGTGTTGGTTGACGTTTGATATTAGTTAGTTATCTTGTTTATTGTAGTTATTTGCAGCCAATATTAGTCTCATTGATATGAAAGCCCAGAATGAAGATGAATCGACGTGTCGAAAGACCATTGGTTCAGAAGCCTTTGAAATTCGATTGCCTCGAAGCTTCGGGTATCGTAATAGCCCTGAATGGATAATATGTTATTTCAGAGAGTAAGTAACAAAGCCTTTATGCCACTTGGGCATTGCTGTCTCCCGGAAGGGCCGCTTGAGGGACTTCCTGAGGGACTTCCTCAGGAGCTTCCCGAGGAGCTTCCTGAGGGGCTTCCTGAGGGGCTTCCTGAGAAGCTTTCTGTTCTCTCAGGATTTGATCAACTGCAAACGCAAGGCCACGGCAAAGCCCAGACCAGGACTTCCGTTTTGAGAAGATCTGGTGCACCTCGGTGAGTAGACGCAAGGAGCTTGCCTTGCCGGTCAGATTCCCGACCCCAACCAGATTGAGTGGAGTATTTGGCCCTTCAGCAATCCAAATGTGAATTTCTCTAGTGTCTAACAAGCGGATCTCCTTGTTTGAAGCTTGCGGCTTTTCGATTTCAGGAGCGACCATGAACGTATCGAATGCCCATATGTAGAAGAAAGCAACCAGGAAACAGAGAGGATCATGGCAGGCAAATTTCTGCTTGACTTTCAATGTGCCGAAAACACATACAGCATGCCATAGGCATTTCCTGGCGATAGGTGCATTGTTTTCCATCCAATTTTTCAGGACACTCCTTGACATATCGACTTCGGCTCCCTCGCCTTGCCACCCTGAAAATGACTCGAGCATGTGAAGCGATACTACCCGGAGAAGGGACAGGACATGATGAATGACATCCCGAACGGCAATATAGTCGGGTTTGGCGGAGGTGGGGATGGCAGCAAATACTTCGTCCATCGATCGAAACATCATTGCGCGCAGAGCTGAAGGGGTTGGTGTAAGATGGGCCCATTGGTCCGGAACTGGCACACCGGTGACCTGAGAACTTAGACTCGATTTCCAGATGGAAGAATATGACATTTTGTCAAGGAACAATCTCTCCTCGCTGTAAAGAGACAAAATATAGAGATTTCGGCGATAAGCATCCATTCCTGCCATTGTTTCACTGGCTTTTCTGACATCAACTTGGGTGGATGCAGATTGTGATAGATCTAAAAGCTATGGTCAATCCCGAGATATCTGGTCGACAACAAATAGCATTGGCTCACTTTGGTCACGGTATATATGGACGAAATTGTCAGCATTCCTGCGACACCATAGTGATTGGCGACAGGGGAACTCCTCGGGGAGTTCATGCTGTCCAAATATCGGCTGACGATCGAATAAGACGAGCTGAAGACATTCAAGTTCTGGTAAAAGATTAGTCAGGCATTCATGGCTTCCAATATTGTTGCAGGTAGCACACACGAAAGATACAATGAAGTAGACGTATACGAGATTCTCTTGCCAGCCAAGCTCTCCATTGTCTTGGACCTTGTAACGTTTTTGTTTTCATACATGGATCAACCTTCAAGACACGACCCAAGGTGACAAGTACATTTCGCTCATACTGCAGCTTCAACTGGGCTTTGTGAGACCCGCCAAACATCAGGGAGACGTCACTAAGGAATACACTTTGTGCATAGGATAAAGTTGTTGATTCGGGTGATTGAGGCCGCTGATTTGGTTAATATGAGGTACGTACGGGCTTCACTGGGAAATGAACTTACGTTTTGTTCTATTGCCTGAGACAGGATCTCCCCAAATGATGCTGAAAATTGACTGGCGTTGCCGAAAGCGCTATATTGACTCCCAACAGTGACCACTGCTAAAAGTACCATCCATGAGGTTTTGTCATGTCCGAATTCTAGAGCATATGGGTGAATCACGGGGTATTCATGGTCAAAGTGTTCA
Source organism: Penicillium verrucosum (assembly GCF_028828655.1). Lineage (NCBI taxonomy): Eukaryota > Fungi > Ascomycota > Eurotiomycetes > Eurotiales > Aspergillaceae > Penicillium > Penicillium verrucosum. Next base: position 2,804,527 of record NW_026643212.1, read on the forward strand.
AAATACAAGTGCACAAAGTCTTGCATGACCCTCCACCATGGAAATGTCCCATCTTCTGTTTCCCCCAGGCTCACAAGGTATGACTTAAGTGACTCATATATTGAAGCGTTAGTCATCACGTTATAACGGAATTCAGGTAACAAGAAGCGCTCATCTGAACGCCGCATTTTGGGAAGTGATGATTTCAACGGGCGAGTTGGCTTAGAAGAGCTGGCTGAAGCAGGAGCAACAGGGGCAGAAGGGACAGCAGTGGCACGAGCACGAGCACCCGATGATGGGACACGTGGACCAGGAGCCCGGGCACGTGTAGGATTAGCAGGCGGTCTTGCTTGCGATGCTGGGCCGTTCTCATCATTATCTGACTCGTCTGATATTTCCATAACATCATGCGAGACATCAACCTGATCCTGTGAAATAGGGTCTGTAGCGGACAAGGCCAGACCTGGAGTAGTTTGGTTTGTACCATCTTCATTCAATGGGAAAGGTGATGTACGTATGTTTGAAGAGACGGAGCTCGGATCTTGAGTATTGCGTGGAGATGAAGGACTCGTCTGGTCCGACGGCTCTGTTTTTATATTTTCTCCTTCGTGGTGTTTCTTCAAATGAGCCACGAGCCTATGCCTAATGTTTGCGGGAAATCAGAATTGGAACGATGTATGAATAGGAAGACTGTGCCATACCTTCGGGTATAGGACTTTGGGCAAAAGCGGCATTTAAACTCTTTCGACCCGACGTGTCCCCGGTCATAGCATTGTTGTGTCAGTGGTGTACCACACTGCTCACAAGTAAGATGGAGTTGCGGGCGAGTATGAGTTAGGATATGGCGCTTCAGATGGTGTTTACGCCCGAATACCTTGTCGCATTGCTCACATGGGTAAGACTCCTGCAAGGGATTCATGGCTTCTTCCCGCTTTGAAAACGCCTAGGTAAATGCAAAGAATCAATTCCACCTGCAATTAAACAGTCTACAATCAGGACTGTGGCCATATATTCACAGTAAATCCAATAAATCCAGGCAAAGCCTACAATGAAGCTATTTCGCGTTTCGCGCGGACGCAAAGGCGGTCACTAGAGCGGTAAGACACAAAGCATAATCTGCCGCGGGGTGGTGGATTTCTAAGCGGGGAGGTAAGAAAAAAGATCGAGGGCATTTCAAGTTGCCTTAACACCCTGCTTCTTGCTTCAATATTGTTTAGGAACAGGTCGTATAACAAGTGACTGTTCATCAATCACTCCTTTGAACTTGATATTGTTCGTCTCCCACCAGCCTAGGAATTGAGAAAAAAATTAAAAATGTCTTCAAACGATCTGCAACATGATAATGGAGAGGAGGACTATTTGCAGGCCGATGATGCTGAAGAGATCTTCGATCGTGATGAGGATCACCACATGTCGGAGGGGGAAGACGAACAATACGCCGACGAGAACATGACCATCGAAGATGAGATCACCTTCCAAAACGACTCAGCAGCACACTTCGACTCGCACTCAGACTCTGTATTCTGCGTTGCACAGCACCCGGTTCACAACAACATTGTCATGACCGGTTCTGGCGATGACACAGCATACATCTTTGACTCGACACCCGCACCGCGTCCTGTGTTCCCATCGAGCTATGAATCAAACCCTCAGCCCAGGGAGCGCGAGTCTCTCTTGCCTCTGGCCAAGCTCGACGGCCACACTGACACAGTGAATGCCGTGGTTTTCACTGAGCCAGCAGGAGAGTATGCCATTACGGCAGGCCTGGATGGCAAGCTGCGAGCTTATCGGGATACCACACCTCAGAAGACCGGACTCGCATGGGAGTTCTTTGGCGAGGCCCAGGAAGTGGAAGAGATCAATTGGATGGCCGTGTGCCCCTACCAGCAGGGAAATGAAGGGACGCAAAATGTTATTGCCATCGGTTCCAATGATGGCAGCGCGTGGGTGTTCCGTATCGACCATACCGACCCCGGCCAGCCTATCTCGATCATCCAGACCTTCTTCTCTCACACCGAATCATGCACTGCAGGCGCATGGACGCCTGATGGCAATCTGCTGGCCACCGTCTCCGAGGACGGCAGCTTCTTTGTTTACGACGTCTTCGGGGCTGCTGCCGCCGCTGGCATTGAGTACTCCCCGGGTACCAATGCCATCCTTGGATTGAATGCGGAGGATCAGCGCTTCGCCGTGGAGGGTGGTCTGTACACCATTGCGATTTCCCCCAGCGGTGGTATTGCTGCAGTCGGTGGTGCTGAGGGCCACATTAGAGTCGTTGGCCTTCCTCGAGTTGCAGCAAGTGCCCCTGCAACCAAGGGCAAGGGCAAAAACGCACCCTCGCAGGCAGCCGGTTCGACCGCTGCAGGTACTATCATGGCTGCGTTGCAGACTCAAACCGACAACATTGAGTCACTCTCATTCTCCCAGGCCCCGTTCACCCTCCTTGCTGCCGGATCTGTGGATGGTTCGATTGTGATGTATGATGCGGCCCATCGATTTGCGGTCCGTCGGCATATTCGGGAAGCCCACGAGGGAAGCGCCGTTGTCAAGGTTGAGTTCCTGCCTAGCAGCAAGCAACTCGGTGCCACAGGACCCCTTGCCAATGCTTCCGCAGCCCACCAGAACCGCTCTTGGATGCTCACATCTGTCGGCCTGGATGGTGTGGTTCGACGCTGGGACGCACGCGGCGGTACCGCCGCGGCTTCTCAGGGATTGATGCAGGAGTGGAAGGGACACATGGGTGTCACGGAAAATGACGAGGGCGAGCAATCCGGTGGCATCATGGGCTTCGTACAGGGCTTGGATGGAAAGCGTATTGTCACTGCCGGTGATGATGGTATCTCGCTTGTGTTCGAAGAGTAACCTGGACAAACAAAAGTTGGAGGTCCCAAACATGCATAGTGGGGGTTCATGTCGATAATGATATTACGTGTTTATAGAAGCTCAAAGCCAAACCATCCTTGATAACCAGCATATGATGGCAAAACCCCAGTAGAGTCGATGATCGAACAATAAAGAAAAATATGGTTGGAGTAGTGGAACAAAAGCTATGTACATTCGACAAATCAAACCCAAAGCGCCATCTGGAAGCTACGCTCCTTATGAGCCACGAGAAGCTGCATCTCCGCCCTAACACGACAAAAGCTCCCGGACTCGGCAAAGCTGTAGGCGCTATGATCCAAAACCCGGCTGTGGTTCTCGCGGGGGCGAGACGACTCTTTCTTGTCGCCTGGGGTATACGTCCTCCGCTCGATGATCCGTCGGTCGGCGGCATTCTCAATTGGTCTCCAGAGACAACCTTTTAGTGGTGACTGTCACCGTGGTGAGCATCGCCGTGGTGGTGATCATCCTTCAAGAAGAAGTGCTCGTATGTGCAGTAGGCAGCGAAAGCGACAGACGCGATACCGAAGCCGGGGAAGAGACCTCTGAAACGCTTGGCTCTGCTGAAGGGGCCGGTGTAGCGCCAGGCCTCACTATAATACATTAGTTCCCACCACAATTGGCATTACATCGGTATCACTTGACGTACTTGCGAGCCCATGGATCCCGCTTGGCCCAGACGGAAGATGGGGAGGCCGCGGCCTTGAACTGGGCGAGGTCGAAACCGGTGGGGTTACGGGCGGGCATTGTGGGAATTGTCCGGTAGTAAATATTACTGAAAGACGGAAATAAAGAGAAACAAGATGTAAAGGGCTGTAACTTGGTCCCTTAGTCCGCAATCAACCGCAAAGTGACACAGTGAGGAGCCGAAGAGGAGGAAAAGAGGTGTGCTTGGCAATTATCCACGCTAACCGAATACGGTAGACCAAGTAGCTCTCCCGCCTTCGAGGGACGAAACTGTCACTTCATCCATGCGCATCCTCGAGACAACAAAATGCCACCTCCCGTTGGCAGATATGGGCCATCTGGCTTGAACGCTCCATACAACATACAACAAGCTCACCTCCAATCTCAACACCCCGCGCACGCACAATCTGGAAATACGCTACCTCCCCCTTCGCTTGGTCATCCTGGCTTCGCAGGCAATCCGAATACCAACATCAACCCTTTTACACTATCCGGCGGAATTGCAAATGGTATGGCGGTAGGCGGTTTTCCAGGATCTGGCGCAGGTGATGGCGGCGGCACCGGTCTGGCTAGTCATGCGGCACAGATGGGATTCGCGCGCGGTGCGCAAATGCAACAACAACAACAACTACACCAGGGCCACGACGGTCGGTTAGCGCTCGAAGCAAAGGGTGGTGCAGTGAAGTCAAGAATCAGAGATGTCTGGAAGCACAACCTGGCTCATGAGATGGCGGTACTGAGGCAGTTGGTCGACAAGTACCCTTACATCAGCATGGTAAGCACCAACTACAGATGTCTCCTGTGAGTAATGTTACTGACTAGAACCTAGGACACCGAATTCCCTGGTATTGTTGCTCGGCCGATTGGATCATTTTCGAACAAAGCGGATTACCATTATCAGACCCTCCGATGCAATGTCGATCTTCTGAAGATGATCCAACTAGGCATCACTTTATTCAATGACGAAGGAGAGGTTCCCCCAGCCTCAGGTACTGATGCCAATGGGCAAGCGTATGGTGTGCCCGCCCCCTGCACATGGCAGTTCAACTTCCGATTTTCACTCGAAGGAGACATGTACGCCCAGGAGTCAACAGCCATGCTTGCCAAATCTGGAATCGATTTCGCCATGCACGAAAAGAACGGCATTGATCCTTTCGAGTTCGGCGCTCTTCTGATTAGCTCTGGGTTGGTGCTGTTGGATGACGTCCACTGGGTTTCTTTCCACTCCGGGTACGACTTTGGCTACTTGATGAAGATCATGCTCTGCTCCCAACTTCCAGAAAATGAAGAGGAGTTCCACAAGCTTCTTACCATCTTCTTCCCGTCACTGTACGACATCAAGTACCTCATGAAACATGCCGGTCGCAACCAAGCCGTCAACGGTTCTCCTCTCCCTCAGGCTGCAGTACAGATTCTGACCAACCTAGGCCAGAAATCTGGTTTGCAAGACATTGCCGATGAACTTGGCGTCAAACGCGTTGGAATTGCTCACCAGGCTGGCTCGGACTCCCTAGTGACCGGCGAGATCTACTGGAAGACTCGCCAGCTCATTTTCGGGGGAAATTGACGATAGCAAATATTCCGGCCAAATCTGGGGCCTCAACGGACAAATGCCCGCAGTGGCCTACAACATGGCCCAGCAAACGCCAAACCTCAATGGTGCCACCATTTACTCAGGTGGCACCCCCAGCACTCCCAATACTGGGTCTCACGGAGCTGGCGCTCACACACCTCAGCACCACGGAGCTGGCTACAATGCCCCGACTCCAGGAGCCTATCAAATGGGCCGGGTATGAGAGACAGTCCCTGAAGGACCTAGGATTGGTATGATATGATGTATGTACATAGACACGAGAACATCGTGTTCTTTTTCTTCAATATTCGGCATTGTCTTCACGCCTATGGCCTTGCGTAGGTTTCGTTCCCTGTGCTGGGTTCTTGCGTCTGGACGAAGGTGTTGGGCAGGAAGGTGCCTGGCGTTTGATATGGCTGGTTTTGAATCCATTTACGAGGCGTTGATAGGCTCTATTGTGGCCTTGTGCCTTTCGTTCTTGTGATCTAGGTCGCTTTTTCTTCTTTTCTTGTTGTAGCTAGATCGGACCTGTCTGTGTCCTATGTATAGGAATTCTGGCTTCTGTTGGCTCTATTTGACCTAGTTTTGTAGATCCATGAGCTCCTTTCAGCTTGTACCTGTGGCCTCCGTAACATCTTATGAGATTCTCAACACATGTAAACATTCTCGGGTGACAAAAACCGCAGTTCCAAACTGTCATTGAGGTCAAGTGTGCGATCCCAATTGAGGACGCTCATGCGAATTGTCTACTTCTACCCCGCGATGTGACAAACGACATGAATAATGCAGAGATGGTATTAATATCAAGATGAAGACGCGCATATCTTTGCTCTTTGGGGATTGGAGATACCACACTAATCCCAATCAGGACATCGGATCCGGCCTCCGCAAATAAGCCTTATCTAATCGGATGGAAGTATACCTCCAACGAACGCTATGGTTATGGACATACGGAGATACCACTTGCATGTTAAATAGTCTGCAAGCCCGGATCTGAAGGAGAACCAAGCAAATTTATTGTCTTTGACTCTCTAGTGACTGCTTGACTCGGTTGGCGCTTTACCCTCATCACATTGAACCCATCTCCATCTATCTATATACCTCTCGCACAGCATGGTTCTCGACCGACTACAACAATTGACTCACCAGGTCAGCGCTACTGCGCCACCGCCTCATCCATTTGATCCTCTTTCTACGGTGGAGATTGATGCGGTTGTTGGCATTGTCCGCAAAGAGCATGGCTCGCTCAATTTCAATGCGGTCACTTTATATGAGCCCCGCAAGGCCCAGATGATGGCCTGGGTGGCTGATCCAGAGAATGCTCCTCGCCCTGCTCGAACCGCCGATATTGTTGCCATTGCACCTGGCGGTAAGATATACGATGGTGTGGTTGATCTGGACCAGAAGAAGATCATCAAGTGGCAACACACACCGAATGTTCAGCCTCTGATCACCATGGAGGATTTGCAGGAGGTTGAACATGTTGTACGCAAGGATGCTAAGGTTATCGAGCAATGTGGTATTATTGGAATCCCCAAGGAGGATATGCACAAAGTCTACTGTGACCGTAAGTGAGCTTTCCTCACTTATCGAAGATTGACATTGATCAAATGGCATTCTAGCGTGGACAATTGGATACGATGAGCGTTTTGGAACCGGCGTCCGTCTTCAGCAAGCCCTTATGTACTACCGCCCTCACCCTGACGACTCCCAATACACCTATCCCTTGGACTTCTGTCCCATCTACAACGCCGAGACCAAGGAGATCATCCACATCGATGTGCCGCCTGTGCGGAGACCGGTCAGCAAGGCCGCGCCAAATAACTACCACCCTGCCGCAATCGAGAAAGAAGGTGGATACCGCACCGACGTTAAGCCAATTCACGTCACACAGCCAGAAGGTGTATCTTTCGAAGTCAAGGGACGCACAATCGAATGGCAGAACTGGAACATCCACGTTGGCTTCAACTACCGTGAAGGCATTATCCTAAACAACATCACATTCAACGACAAAGGCAATGTGCGTCCTGTCTTCTGGCGTCTTTCACTGGCCGAGATGGTCGTGCCATACGGCAACCCGGAACATCCCCACCAACGCAAGCACGCATTCGACCTGGGCGAGTACGGCGGCGGATACATGACCAACAGCCTGACACTGGGATGCGACTGCAAGGGCGCAATCCACTACATGGACGCGGCATTCGTCAACCGTGCTGGCGCCAGCACAATCATCAAGAACGCCATCTGCATCCACGAAGAAGACGCCGGCATCCTATTCAAGCACACTGATTTCCGCGACGAGTCGATGGTCGTAACCCGCGGCCGAAAGCTCATCATCTCGCAGATCTTCACCGCAGCAAACTACGAGTACTGCGTGTACTGGATCTTCCACCAAGACGGTACAATCCAACTCGAGATCAAGCTGACTGGAATTCTCAACACCTTCGCCATGAACCCTGGCGAGGATACGAAGGGCTGGGGAACTGAGGTGTACCCGGGCGTCAACGCCCACAACCACCAGCACCTGTTCTGTCTCCGTGTAGACCCGAACGTCGACGGGCCAAGCAATACCGTCTTCCAGGTAGATGCAGTTCAAGGACCCGGCGAAGTCGGCAGTGCCGAGAACAAATATGGAAACGCCTTCTACGCCAAAAAGACAAAGTTCTCCACGCCCCTCGAGGCTATGTCTGACTATGACGGATCTACCAGCCGTACCTGGGACATGGCCAATACCAACAAGCTGAACCCATACAGCAAGAAGCCCGTCAGCTACAAGCTCGTCAGCCGTGACGTTCCTCCTCTGCTCCCCAAGGCCGGCGGACTAGTCTGGAAGCGAGCAGGTTTTGCACGCCATGCCGTCCATGTCACTAAATGTGAGTTCTATTTTATTTTCCCTTTCTTATATCGTGCTCTTTCTCTAACTCAGTTCTCTAGATGACGACGACCAAGTCCACCCAGCTGGTCGCCACGTCCCGCAGACCTCCGGCGAGCCCTCGGAGGGTCTACCCGCGTGGATTGAAGCTGCTGGGCCCAGTTGCTCCATTGATAATACTGACGTTGTACTCTGGCACACTTTCGGCCTCACACATTTCCCTTCGCCGGAGGATTACCCGATTATGCCTGCGGAGCCAATGACACTTCTTCTGCGGCCTCGCAACTTCTTTGACCGCAACCCTGTCCTTGATGTGCCTCCTAGCTTTGCGCGTACACCGACCCAGGTGGCTGCTAACGCCGGTTCTTGTGCCTGCAAGAAGAGTGATGGGTCTAGTGTTCTGGTCTGATATGATGTGATTCGATGTTGCTTTGGATTGGTAGTTTTCTCAGCGTGCACTTCTTATATACATTCCTTCTTTTGCCTTCTAAGCTTCCTCGAATCCAGTCAATTTTTCTCCTCTTTATGAAGATTTGCTATCTATTGCACACCATGTTGCCATTGTTATAGAGACGGGAGACAAGTTAGTCGCAAGGCCGTTCTTTGCAATAGGTCTGACGCTTCTACGATTACTTACTTGCAAAGTGAAGAAGGGAACCTTAAATGAAGAGGTTGATAATCAGATAATCTTCATTTTGATAGACAAGAATAACCAATATTGATGCGAGTAACGGCGAAGATGAACGGATAGAGTGTCACTAGTCAACAACATATAAATCACATAAACGCCTCGAAACATCCCAACAGGGAGGGAATCATGCAGTCAAAACCAAATAAACCATAAAATCCTCAACACAGTCTAGCCAACACAGAAATGAAACAAGGATAAATCAAATTTAAGCCGACAATCCCCGCAACAAAGCCCTATCCACCTCCCCAAGCAACGCAAACAACTCCTTCCCACCCTCCGAATCCTTCCCTTCCATATCGAGCGACTTATGCAAGAACTTGCGCGCCTCCTCGTACCGACTCATCTCCGCAAGACACTTAGCAATACGCCACCAAGCCTTAACATTCGCAACAGGCTTCGAGTCAACACTAGCCTTAGCATCAACCAACGCCTCAGGCCAAGCCTGTAAGGCCATCTGCGCCTGCGCGCGGTTCGCATAAAGACCAGACAACTCCTCGCGCGCAACGCCAACAGGCTCCCAGCCCGGCCGGCTGAGTGCCATGTCGATGGCGTACGAGTATAGCTTGATTGCCTCTTCGTAGTTGGATTTGCGGTGGGCGGCGTTGGCGCTGTCGCGGAGTTTGGAGATCTGGGCGCTGCGCTTGGGGTTTATGGGGAGGGGCGCCGGGGGGATGTTGGGTGGGTCGAGGCTGATGAGGGCGCGGTGTAGTTGGTTCAGTTCTTGCAGTTCGGTGTTGATTGCGGCTGTTTGGGAGGGTGTTTGGGCGGATGGGTGTGGGAGTGAGAGTGCTTTGGTGGCTGGGTCCATGTGCAATGGGTATTGGTTGTAGATATCGATTTCACTGGCCATTTTTGGGAGTTGGGGAGACCTGAGGTCTCGGTGTTGGGGTTGTAAAGTCGGTTGTTGCTTCTCGGGCTGTTAGTATATGCGCTGTGGTGTGACTGCGTAGGTGTTTCGGTAGTGGAATGGGAAGGTCTGATGAGGGAATGGGTTAATTCATACAAGGTACAGTTTTGGATGTATAGTCTGGTTTTTCCACAAAGCACGGCTCACTTTGGGGTCAATATTCGGGTTTGTACTTGTCAAGAGATGGTGATGGCAAGAGGGCAAGCTGTCCATAAACCCACTGATATGGAAAGCGGTGGCAGAATATTGGTACCTTTCGCTATCAACAACATTCTTGTATGGGCCACCATGAAAGGTGAAAATGTGAGCATACCATTGCTTCATATTTTCCGAAAAAAAAAAGGATGTCTGTTTAGGACAGACTGATCATATCCCAGTCCTGGAGATATCACCTACACAACATATATTGCCCACCAACGTATTCTAATCTACAAAACACCACAGGAACATATAATTTTACAATGCAATACATCTATATTTTGCTAGATCCAATTCAACAAAAGCAGAACATATAATCGTAATCCCAGGGCCAAAAGACCGCCGAGAAACATAGTAAAGACAAGGGCAACAGCCCCGAGTAAACAGCGATGCGCCCAACACCGCTCCATGGTCAATATCCAAGGCGCAAAAAAAGCAAGACGACTCATCAATCCCCTGGGTATTTCATTGAGCTATGTCTCCATGTACACTGACAACACCCTGTACTTAACTTGGCCGTCTACCGTAGTTCACCGACGAGCCGTTAAACCCAGTGGGAGCTGTGTATTCAGACGGGGTGTAATCCGACGGGTTGTACTGGGTGGAGGGCTCCGCATAGTGCTGGCCATGCGCACCACCGTAGCCGGTGTTATTATATTCATGGAGGATGCCTCCAGGCGCGGGAGCGGTGGGATCGTAGGAGCCTTGCATCGCGGTCCGGCCGTGTGTGCTGCCTAGGTCATCCACCTCGCTCTGGTGCAGGAGCGCATAGTCCTCATCCCGATCACCGCGGGACGAGGCGGCCATGCCGCCGCCTCGACCGGAACGGATGTCATCCTCATCCTCCTCGAAGTCGTGGGCTGGGTTTGACGAGAAGGCGGCTTTGCTCTGCGCGGCGAAGGTGGGGTCGGAGACAGCGTCGGGGAGGGTTCCAGTGCGACGGAAGTGCACTACGTTACGGAAGGACATGTAGGCGGTGATGGCGAAGAGGATGCTGTTTTGTCTGTTAGTTTCATTCAAAGGACCGCTGTGTCGCGGAGTTAGAAGGAATTCACCTACAAAATGAAAACACCAATAATTGTAGTTGCCTCGCTCAGCTTGCACTTGGAAGAGCTTCCGTATGCCCAATTATCGCATCCGGTCTTGGTGCTCTTGTCATCGGCTCTCTTGGTGGTGGATTTGGAGTCCGATTTGGACTTGTCATCGGAGCTGCTCGAGCCCTTGGACTTTCCTTGGGCGACATAGGAAGCGAGACAGATCCAAGCACTCAGCCAAAGAATCGCATAGAGAATGTCGACACTGGCGAAGGCATACACGTTACCGAAGCGTCGGGCACGTGGCCACATTGGCACTGCCACCAGATAGACCAGACCGGGAATACTCAGCCAACACTGCCATGCGATGGTACGTTAGTGAAAGAAATCTTTTTTATATATCAGAAACGTAGGAATGGAAGACTGACCAGACCCCAGTACCAGCCTGTGCGTCCATCGATGCCGTCACCTTTAGTCCAGATAGCGATGGTTAATGCCCATGCAAGGAAGATAATGAATCCTTGTACAAAATGTATTATGTTTTTTGTTCGTCCGAGGCTTCCGCCTGACGGCATTTGAAACTTCATATTGTGTGTAGGAGCGCTGCAAGGGTGTTGCGCTTTTGGCCCGGAGGGAAGAGAGGGGGTTGTCTCGGAGTGAGGAGATAGTCTATCGTGAAGTCATACGGCACAAAAAAAAAAAAAAAAAAAAAGGTGAGAGATGAGACAAGAACAGAGTCGAGCTCTGAAGAATGAGACCTGGAGAGGGTTCTGTCTTGGCCAGGCTGAGGCTGCGTGGAGAAAATGTGTCGGTTTGTTTTGTTTTTGTTTTTTTCTTCTGTCCGTTTTTTTCCTGTCGCAATGTCGCAACTTTTGGATTTATTATAATCAGAATGACAGAGAGATATGTTAAATTGAAGAGTTCGATATTCAATTAATCTCTTTTGCCCGTCTTGTTTTCTACAAGGCATACGTACATCCTCCACATCGCCCAGGCGACAGCCCGTTACTATTTCGGGAACTCCGCCACATTTTGCTTGGCGTATGCCTGTCACTTGACATCATAGTCTCATTGCTCGTATACTCATACTATGTTGTACACAACATAACATAAAAAAGGAAATACATCAAGTCAATCCTGCTTCTCGTGTTTGTTTCATCAACACCCAGATCTCGCGCAAAGGTTGATAGACATGAACTTGCCACCACCAGGGAACCGGATCAAGAAAAGAGAACAAGGGGTCTTTCCAGAACAACAGTCTCACTAGTTCTGCCTCAACAACTTCAAGTGCCGTGAGTGCAAAGTGAAACAACGAAAACTGCAAGAAAGCAGCGGGAAGAATGGCGACTCGGGCAAATGTTGGGGCTGAGCGGGTTGATGGCAGTGTGGCTGTGACATTGGCTGTGATGTTGGCTGTATCGACTGGATTGGAAGGGAACACAGATAGATATCCTGCAATGGAGAAAGGTACATCATACAGCAAATTATCGACAGCTTTGGCACCAGGTGTACAGCCGGCGATGTAGATAGTGTGTCGGACAGAATTCGCTTTGAACTCTTCATCGACCATGAGTCTGACGGAGAGATGACCTGTCGAGCGAACACCACCTTTGGCTGCCAATATCTGCATGAGTCTATGGGCCGAAGCGGCCAGAGCCTCACCTAGGCGCGATGCAGATACACCGCATGTAGACGAACCAGCCTCCAAAACCCGCACCTTGATGGCTTGAACGTGGCCACGCACAATCAGTAGGTCTGCAAAGATCTCTCCGAGACGAGATTGTTGCTGCAGAATCCAGGGCTGATCCTTGGAGATCTGAATCTCGCTGACTACCGTATATGTCTTGCTCAGCGTACGCCTCGGCAACATCAAAGCTTTCTCATTTGCAGATGGAGCTGCTCGTGAGATCTGGTAGCTCTTGGAGGGCGACCGGTGCAAGATCTTGTGTACGGAGTCGCGCGATTGAACCCTGTGATGTTCTAGCACAGGAAGACCTCTTTCAATCACATACTGCCTGAAAGAATCAGGATGGGCGAAGCAAGCCGCCAATTCGGTGTCGAAGGTGATACACTTGCAGCTAGTGCGACTCTCAACGACCTGACGGGCCGTCGCGTCTTCAATGGAGGATGCCTTGGGCGAGCACGGGATCCACATGTCGATCTTTTCGCGGTGAATGACATCCAGTAGCCGGGAGATGTAATGGTCCTTGGGAATCTGGTAGAATGCCACCAGGGCCTTGGACATGCTCCCGCCGGAACGCACGGGCAGATCTAGGTCTGTAACATCGGCCCCAACCACGCGGTGGCCTTCTACAGCCCATGATCTTGCCAGAGCCAGGCCGTGAGTCGTACCTATGCCAGTGATGAGGACTGTTTTCGGGTAAAAGTGTACATTCCGTTGGGTCGCTCGGAATCGAATAGCTGTTGACCGGAGATAGGCAAATAATCCCGCGACCACGAGAATGGCGTTATCGACAAATAACAATGAGAATGAAAGGCAAATTCGAAGAAGATGCCACAATACTCGTGACCAAGTCCTCGATGACATCGAGGCTTTGGCGGATTTGATCGACATGCTGAGTCTGTGTCTCACCGCAACGAACGAATAAATGTGTCTGATCATTTGACCATAGGTGTTGAGAACAATGAACCTCGAAAGGCCAGTGTGGAGTATACCTAGGACATGGTCACAACCTTGGAAGGAGTGAAAATGTGAGTTGGCGGTGGCTGGGTATTAGTGAGGGGCTTGGGCTGCAGATCTAGTTCGGTGTGACGATGTGACGATGTACTTTCAAGATTCAACATTTAGACACTTAAACACCTCGATCTATACGTAGAATTCTGGAGGATCTAGATCTTTGGGTAAATTTATCTAGAACTACCGACGCGGGTCTCGGATCTAACCTCCAGGGCTAGGAATTGCCCGGAATTACTACATGGGATCAGGTTTCCGATCCTTTATCAATCAATTAGCACGCTCGGTACTGATTGCCTGAAGAGGTAGCTCCGAGGTATATGAATTTCCAGACTTGGAATGTTGATAACCCCGTCTACTAATGAATGATGAATGGTGAGTGGTGTACGTGGTCCGACTCGGACTTATCTACCGCCTCTACCCGAAGTATATGCAAGGACCAAGGTTAACCCCGAGGTGAGTTGCCATATATAAGGTGGCTTGTCCGGATAGAATTACCTAGATCATTTATCATATTCCTTTGCTCTAACCTCACGTCATGTCTACACCAGTTCCCGCGGTAGGAATTGCATTCTGACCCTTTGATTGTGAGAAATTAACGCTAACTTATACTCTAGAGCGACGCCGGCAAGGAGCTGAAGCTTCTGCGTTACATCTATGGACAAGCAAACCTGGATGAAATCCGGGGACACCCCCAAAAAGTGATTGATTTGATTCACGAGTTTGAGAAACAATACCGTTTCATGAATGTTGGCGCCGAAAAGGGCAAAATCGTCACCAATCTCATCGATGAACTCAAGCCAAAGACCATGATCGAGCTTGGTTGCTACGTGGGATACTCTGCGATCTTGTTCGGCGATGCAGTCCGTCGAAATGGCGGCGAACGCTACTTGAGTCTAGAATTGAACCCAGAGTTCGCCGCAATTGCCAATATGCTCGTCGAGCTAGCTGGGCTGCGGGACTTTGTGCGTATCATCGTCGGTCGAAGCGACGTGTCGCTCCACAACCTACTCACCTCGAGCGATGTGAAGAAAGTGGAACTTCTTTTCATTGATCATTACAAACCGGCGTATACCACCGACCTCAAGCTGTGTGAACACTTCAGGGCTATTGTGCCAGGTTCAGTGCTCGCTGCTGACAATGTCCTTTATCCGGGCAACCCACCATATCTGGAATACGTCCGCAGCACGGTGGAACAGAAACGTGAGGCGGCTAAGTCTGGACCTTCCCAGGCTTATAACACCACGGGGATGGGCGACAGGGCGGTAGAGTCCTTTGTGGGTAGAAATGACGTGCCCACTTTTCAATTTGTCGGGAACCCGAACTTGGTGTATGAGAGTCAGCTTAACCAACCCGAAGGATTGCAGGTAAGTTTGAATCATCAAAGAAGGTTTCGATATCGCTAATCGCAATTGGGTTAATAGGATGCTGTCGAAGTTACAAGGTGTGTGGGAGTGCAGGCATAGATGGGAAATGCCTAGGTGGGACTCGCTACTAAGGGCGATTCTTCTGGGGAAATTATGGCGGAGATCTAGTGGATAACTCCCGCCTCAATAGTTCTGGTCTCCTGAAGAATTATACTATTTCATTTCATTGGCTCCATCTAATAGAGACTCCAGTATCCCCTCAGAGCTATATGCTCATTGTTCCTTAATCAGTCCAGCAGAGACTTGTGATACACATTTGTCTGAGAAGTTGATGGACACTGACAGTTGTCATAAGAGAGAATATGAAAGAAATAGTCATTATTAATAAAGGCGTACAGTGCTCCGAGTTGATGTACAAAGTTGAGTCGAACATTTCCCACATCGGGAAACCGACTCGGCCTTTGGGGCGACCCCCACTTGAGCCAATGTGTTGCCGTCGCCAGGACCTTCCCACGTTCTCCCCCGCTAAATGATTTCCGGGGCCAATATAAATACCCAGGTAATCCCTGTCCCTCCTACTTTCTCCCTCAATTAAAATCTCAACCTATAATCCATCATGGCTAGCAAGACTTATAATGTCGGCGTTGTTGGTTACGGCTTCAGCGCAAAGATCTTCCACATTCCCTTCGTACAGGAGGTCCCCGAACTCAAGCTCTACGCAGTCGTCCAGCGCACCCCGAAGCAAGATGATGACGCCGAGAAGGATCACCCCGGTATCAAGTCTTTCCGTACCACGGAGGAGATGGTCCAGGACCCCGCAATTGACGTAGTGATCATCACTACTGCCCCCGATTCTCACTTTGCGCTGTCCAAGCTGGCGCTGGAGGCGGGCAAGCACGGTAAGTGCCCAGAAGTCCCCGAATAGCAATTGGATATAGAAACTAACATGGAACATAGTCGTCTGCGAGAAGCCCTTCACTCCCACCACCCAGGAAGCCGATGAGCTCGTTGCCATTGCGAAGAAGAACAGCAAGCAGATTGCCGTGTTCCAGAGTATGTGTCCTCGTCCAGACTCTAGCTTATGAAGACCCCTACTAATACCTGCCCTAGACCGCCGCTTCGATGCCGACTTCGTGACCCTCTCCAAGCTCGTCAAGAACGACTCTCTCGGCCGCATCTCCGAGTATGAGACCCACTTCGACCGCCACCGTCCCGAGGAGCCAGCTTCCGACTCTCACAAGTGGAAGAACAAGGTCATCCCTGGTGGCTCCGCGATCTACGACCTTGGAGCCCACCTCCTCGACCAGGCCGTGCACCTCCTCGGTCTTCCCGCGCGGGTGACCGGTTTCATTGGCTCCGCCCGGGAGGCCAACTTGTCTTCATACGAGGACTCCTTCACCGTTCTGCTGCACTATGCCAGCGGCCTATTGGTTACCGCCAAGGCGACCGTGGTCAGTCCCGAGGACGAGCAGCTGCGCTTCTGGGTGCGCGGTGACAAGGGTAGCTTCAAGAAGGTAAGAGCATCTACCTCCGCAGACTACGACATAAAGAAAAAAAATAAGAACTGACATGATTGAATAGTACCACCTTGATATCCAAGAAGATCAGCTCAAGGCTGGCATCATGCCTCAGAATAAGGGTTACGGCCGTGAGCCAAGCGAGCGTTATGGTGCTCTGACTACTATCAGGGACGGCAAGCCCTTCAAGGAGGTGGTTCCCACCGTGGAGCCCCCCACCTACACCGAGTACTACCGCAAGCTTGTTCGCGCTCTTAATGGTGAGGGCGATCTCCCTGCCAGTGGCGCGGAGGCTCGCGAGGTCATTCGTTTGATCGAGTTGGCTCGTGAGAGTTCCCGCACTGGACGTACTTTGGACGTCTAAGCTCGGGTTTTGTAAAAAAATGCAATAATGATTATGATATACCTGATAGTTAAAAGGCAATCTAAATTGAAGCCTTGGAATGAAATTTTAAAATTCTTCCAATAAATACAAAATACCCAGTTGACAACTAAATACTTAATATTGTTACACAAAAGCATTTCAACGGCCAAAACTAGTTAACTAGTTATGTCTAATAATCTACATATGTATCTGGATATTCGATGTTCATATTGCTGCCTAACAAACGGACCCCCCCTAACTGCTCGGCCGTTGACTGGATTCTTACCGTCACATGGTATGCACGAGCTAGGGGTCTGAGCATATTCTTCTCTTATACGAACGGAAGGCTTTGGAAATTATTCCACGGCCCCCTGAAGAATCAAATCTTGAGCTAAAAAGATATTTGTGAAATGGACGTTAAATCGCTACCAGATTTCCGATTCATCCCATATCCAGTCCAGCCTAAAGAACTACTACCACCAGATGAACCAATTACTCTCAACACCTCGTCCTCATGGACTTATTGCGGACCCCTCTTGACCCTTGAATCATGTAACCTGCCATCCTCCTTTAATACCTGGGCAGAAGTCACACTCAGCGGCTCAATATTGCCCTCCCTATTCTCCTTCCTAGCATATGTCCACGACTTCCTCACCAAAAACAACCAATCCCACTACTGGCTCACAATCAGAGCAAGCAAAGGATCGAACGAATTCGATACCCCACGTTGGCACACAGACGATTTATTCTTCTCCCCACTCAAACCACCAATAAACCATAGACGTGAATCGCTCTTATCGCCAATCACTAATCTACTCAAACCCACCCGGACAGGATCAACAACAAACCAAGACCTCTCAAATCCTATCTCACCCTCAAATCCACAAACCAACCATCATGACCATTGCCCAGAATCTACACCCCCAACCGCACAAATCCCATCTACAAGCCCAACCCCAACAAACTGGAAACTCACAACAACCCTCCTAGGCCCAGGAACCTTATTCATCCCACCTGCAACAAACCACCTAGCCCGCGCCACTCAACAAGCCGCGAAAACAGCCGCTCGCACCGCAAACCCAAACCACATCTGCGTCTCCGTGCGCTGTGTCGGCTGCGCCATGGCGGCCGAGTCAGTGCGAGCACGGCTGGCCGTTGAGCTGGGCAGACATGGAACTGTGCAGGCGTCGACGGGGGAGTGTGTTTTCTTCCGGGTTGGCGAGGACGAGGGCGCGGTGCATTCTGAGCCGCGATCCCATGGGGATCGGGTCTTTGTTAATGTTGTTCCTGGTTATGAGGCGGACCTTAGGGCGCTTATGGCGAAGTGGGGGATGGAGTATCCGCGCGCTTGGTGCGTTGGGTTGCCGTTGGTTATTGGGGAGGGGGAGGAGTGTTTGAGGGATGTTGGGGGGAAGATTTGATTCTTTTTCTTGATATCTCACTATGTTGTATTCTTTAGTATAGATGGATGCTCTTGTTGTTGGGCATATATCACATAGCGGGGAGAGCTGCGTTGTGTGGGAAAAGTCAACTCTATTTCTTACTTTGTAATACTCAATTGTAGCAAGAATGAAGCCATGGAGTACACATCTATACGATGCTGACGAAATAGGAAATATCGTCAAGCCGGACAATGACGCTATGCCAAGCCGCTAATCCCAAACGGTAGTTTATGTTACTAAATGCAAATCCGCTGAGTGGACAAGAAATTGGACCTGGCAACAACACCTTGGGGACGTCGGAGATTTGACATCCGCGGAGAAAGAGAGAAAGGCTTGCGTGTTAAACCGGCGCAGATGAGGTGTTGCTCACTAACCAGCTGACCCGGGATACGGTGGATGGAAGGTTCTTTCTTTATTCCCCGACAAGGCTGAACCCCACAGTGAGATGTCTTCGTGAGATTTGGTGCTGCTGTCAGAATCACTAGAAACCCTACCAGAGCCTTAGAACATACAACATATTTGCCCATCGCAGCAGTCCAGCATGGCACCATCTCCCCCACATGCACCGGTAACGCTATCCCGCCCGACGACCTGGAATTTCGATATCGATCGGTATCTGAATCCGTTTGTGCCAGCACCACGATGGCATCTCATACCAAGACCGATTGCACATATGCTTGGATACCGGGACAAACCTCCCAAACCAATAGGCAATATCTTGATCGCGTTGTGGTCGATAGTTGGGGCGTTTTGTGGCGTGGCCTTGGTGGCATCTGTTTCGAAACGGGTTCCTTCTTTTGAAGCGCGTGATGCGACGGCGATTGTTGGCAGTTTTGTGAGTTATGGGCGGGTTTGATGCTAGGGCAGAGAGAGTGGACCAAGAATGACCCAAGGCTGACTCTTATGATTCTTGGATAATAGGGTGCAGCGGCAGTTATTGAATTCGGAGCGATCGAGTCGCCTTTCGCACAACCACGTAATGCAATCCTGAGCCAGGTCATTGCCTGTTTCTTTGGTGTCGGGATATCGAAGTTGTTCGCCTTAGATCCTCGTGCTGAAGCGTATACTGAGCTTGGGGGTGCTCTTGCTTGTGCTCTTACCACGGCCGTCATGCTTCTCACCAATACTACACACCCGCCGGCGGGTGCAACTGCTCTCCTGGCAGTGACACACTCTGAGACTGTTGCTTTGGGCTGGTTTCTGTTCCCAGTCATGTTGCTTGGAGTCATGCTTATGCAGGCTGCGGCTGTGGTAATCAACAATATCCAGCGTCGGTATCCGTTGTACTGGTGGACGTCACATCCTCTATCGCCATCTCGAGGGAATATTGAAAATGCTACCCACAAGGAAACAACTAGTGTTCCTAGTCATTATGAGGATAGTCTGACTGATGCCCCTCGTCGGTTGATTGTAGAACATGGTGATATTTCGGTGCCTAATGGGATATTGCTTTCGGCGGAGGAGCAAGAAGTGTTGCTGAAGATTAGTGAAAGACTTTAAAAGACTTTAAAAGGGGGAGACCCTAGATATTAAAATATTATCTTCATGTTTATCTCGTTATCTCTCTTTAAAATAGCAAGATAGCCCTCCTGTTATCGTCCAGTCGCGTATCACACAAATCCAAGTGGCAAATTGGACACCTTAGGCATTCACTACGGTGACGTCTCTCCCCAATCAAATTTCATTTTATCTCGACGGCCCACTGATTCGATTTTTTCTTTTTTCTTTTTTTCTTTTTTTTTTTTTGTTTGAAAAGTTCTTAAACCCTTGGGATTTTGCCAACTCACCTTTTTACTTTAAAACAAAAAGAAATAAATTTATAAGTGAGAAAAGGGTACATTCTATTTTTCCTTTCTTCAACTATTTCCTCTCAAACTGACAATCGATAGGATTCTATCATTTCTATCATTCTATCGATAAGGGCAAAAACCACTCCACTGCCTCCTACGCCCCTCCATTTCCCTGTCCGCCCCGCCAGGCGATCCACTCAGTCTTTTTGCATTTCTCTTCAATCTCTTTTTGCAGTGTCATCCTTTCTCCTCTCCCTCCCTTTACTTTCCGTCTTCCCTTACTTCTTTTTTTAAACTCCCCCTTTTTTTTTTTATACCGTCACATACACGCAATCATGGTTTCCGCCTCGAAGGCTGCCCGCATGGCCAAGCGTGCCGACGAGAAGAAGCCTAAGAAGGACACCAAGGTCGAGCTCGATGCCCACGGAAACCCCATCGTTGAGGATGCGCCCGCCACTAAGGATCAGTCCGCCGTTGATAAGCTCACAGCCCAAATGGATAAGCACGGTCTGTCCGATCGTGTCACCACTGGTGTGCTGTCATCTCTGCCCGCCTCTCGCGATGTTAAGATTACCTCTTGCTCCCTGGTGTTCCACGGAAAGGTCCTGGTCACCGATTCCACTCTCGAGTTGACCTTCGGTCGTCGCTATGGTCTCCTCGGTGAGAACGGTTGCGGAAAGTCCACTATCCTCAAGTCCATTGCTGCCCGCGAGTACCCCGTTCCCGAGCACGTCGATATCTACCTTCTGAACGAGGGTGCACCTCCCACCGACTTCGGTGCCCTTGACTGGGTTGTCCGTGAGGCCGAACGCCAGTTGGATGAAATGGAGAAGAAGGCCGAGCAGGTTCTTGAGGACACTGGCCCTGATAGCCCTATCCTTGAAGACCTATATGACGTACGTATTTTTCGAGTTTTACTCTCCTTGGTTCCAGAGCAGAAGCTAACTATCTTATACAGCGTATGGACAAGATGGATCCTTCCACTTTCCATGTTCGTGCTTCCCTCATTCTGACCGGTCTCGGTTTCAACAAGAACACCATCAACAAGAAGACCAAGGACATGTCCGGTGGTTGGCGTATGCGTGTGGCCCTCGCCAAGGCCCTGTTCGTCAAGCCCTCTTTGCTCTTGCTTGATGACCCCACTGCCCATTTGGATTTGGAGGCTTGTGTGTGGCTGGAGGAGTACCTCAAGAAGTGGGATCGTACTTTGATCCTGGTTTCTCACTCCATGGATTTCCTGAACGGTGTCTGCACCACCATGCTCGACATGCGTGGCCAGAAGCTTCTCTACTACGGTGGTAACTACGATTCTTACCACAAGACCCGTAGCGAGCAGGAGACCAACCAGAGCAAGGCCTACACCAAGCAGCAGGAAGAAATCCAGCACATCAAGAAGTTCATTGCTTCCGCTGGTACCTACGCTAACTTGGTGCGTCAAGCCAAGTCTCGCCAGAAGATTCTTGACAAGATGGAGGCCGATGGTTTCATTCAGCCCGTCGTTGCCGACCGTGTCTTCACCTTCCGTTTCGCCGATGTTGAGAAGCTTCCTCCCCCAGTTCTTTCCTTCGACGATGTCAGCTTCTCTTACTCCGGTAACTGGGATGACACTCTGTACGAGCACCTCGACCTCGGTGTCGACATGGACTCCCGTACCGCCCTGGTCGGCCCCAACGGTGTCGGCAAGTCTACCCTGCTCCGTCTCATGACCGGCAAGCTCAGCCCCATCGGTGGTCGTGTCTCCCGTCACACTCACTTGAAGCTCGGTGTTTACAGTCAGCACTCCGCCGAGCAGCTTGATCTCACCAAGTCCTCCCTGGAGTTCGTTCGTGACCGCTTCCCCGAGAAGTCCCAGGATTACCAGTACTGGCGCCAGCAGCTCGGCCGCTACGGTCTGAGTGGTGAGGGCCAGACTGCCCTCATGGGTACCCTGTCCGAAGGTCAGAAGTCTCGTATTGTCTTCGCTCTGCTGGCTATTGAGTCCCCCAACATGATTCTTCTTGACGAGCCTACCAACGGTCTCGATATCCCCACTATTGACTCCTTGGCCGATGCCATCAACGCTTTCAGTGGTGGTGTCGTCGTTGTCTCTCACGATTTCCGTCTCCTGGACAAGATTGCCAAGGACATCATGGTCTGTGAGGACAAGACTATCCGCCGCTGGGACGGCTCCATCGGTGACTACAAGAACCACCTCCGTAACAAGATGTTGTCTGCTGGTGCCGTTTAAGGGCTTTACATTCTCTTTGATCAACTTTGTTCAACTTCTTTTTTTCCCCCTATTGATGACGAAATGCTAGACGAGAACTGAAGGAATACAAATGCCTATATCGTGGCACTAAAAGTTTGGTTCCCGCAAAAGGGACATTCCAACAAAAGGTTCCTTGGATTGGGATGGTTTTCATTTATTTTCTTTTTGTCCGTTAGATCGTTTTGTCCTTCCTCCCTTTCCGAATAGATTTTGGGTAATGGAGGATTGGACTTCTGCGTTTGCTATGAACTCATTACCCCTGATTCGATCCGTCTGTTTTTCGCTTTCCTGTCTTGTTCATGCATCCTTGATAGAGTACCTAGTCCTCTCTTCCGAGGTGAATATGAAGGATGCCACTCTAAAATATATGTGATTCTCGCTATATTGAAGAATAGGATGTAATATCTCAGTTTTGGCATATGGTGTGACTTGTATATATGGTTCAAACTTGCTCTTGATACTCCATGTTCTCCTATTCTAGGTAATCTTCCTCATCATCAATGTTGTCATGACCTCAAGGATGGCTGGCCATAGGTCTGATCCAAGAATTGCCAATACCTTTCTTCTCTTTTGTGTTATTCTTATCCCAACACTACTAATAGAACACACCGTGGCGATGCAGACACCAGACAAAGAACATCAACAATGGCCATAGTATCCCTCATTGTCTTTCTTCACTATCTCTCGAACAAAGAACCAAATCCAAGTCATCCCCAACAAAACAGTATATATAAATATGTACAACCCGAATCTCACCACAAATCCGATCCCATCTAGCATCTCATTCTCCACAGCTATACAACTACAACCAGACCCAAAACCAGCCAGTTAAGCCCTAATCCTAATCCATTAATTAACCTTAACCCCTACATACACAGAGTTAGATACATACATACATACATACATACATACATACATACTACATAACTACAACCCACAAGCACACAATGGACGGAGCCCGCATCCAACCCCATAACTTCCGACAGATCTACACACAAGCCTGCGAAACATTCACCCACAAGCTCCAATGCCAAGTCTTCGCTCTGCTGAGTCCATCACCTAGTCCTGACATGGAGGAGATGAACACACGACTAGAGGAGCTGAGTGAGCGGGTCATTCAAATAGGGTTCCTGGGTGAGGTTGGCGGATTCGGGATCCGCGATGATAACCGCGTGCGTATCCGTTGGGGTGCGCTTCCTATTAAGGATATTTGCTTCTCGATTAAGTGGGAATTGACCGTGGTTAAACATGAGCTTGCTACCGGTGATGCGGCACCTCTGATGGTTGCTGATATTTTGGTGGATATTCTAGATCATTTGCCCTTTTGAATATAGTATTTCAGGTTTTGTTTATGCATTTGTAGGCTACATGTAAGTAAGGTCTTGTAGTCCAACGTTCGGTGTATCTAGTAGTGTTGTCGGTTCTGGTATTTGATATTAAAATATTTTGTGTATTTAGATTCAATGGCTTGCATGGCCATTACTGCTTTGTTCGCTGGGTGACCAACTCCGGACCAAAAACATCATCATCCTGACGGACGGTCTGTTCTTGTTCCAATTTCCGCTTTTTCGCTAGACGTTCTGTTTCGCTCTCCGAAGTGACCACCCCGGTATCGCTTTGAACAGCGGTAGATGGTTGGGCTGATTCCCGTTTTTGAGCGGCGGCTAGATTCACCTTCTCGGGGTTCTGACAATGATATAGTTTCTTTGCGATGCGCTTGAGGCTCTTCATTTGCGCGGGGTCGGAGGAGAGTGGTGTGTAGGATTGGAGAAGAGCAGAGCATTCACTCAAAACATGATGTAGCTTGGAGCGGATTTCGTATAGAGGGTTTACTAGGCCATTTTCGTCTGTTTCGGGGGCGGGGACTGTGGCTGTGACAGGACCACCAAGTTTGACATCCAGCAAAAATTCGGCTAGGGGACGATCCGCTAGTAAGAACGCGGAAAACCAGATCTGGGATGGTGTGTACAAGAAGTAGGCGTCCGTCATCTGCGCCGCGGATTTCAGCAGCTCACGAGTTGTACCGTGGGCCCGGGCGATTCGATCTGACATTGAGGACGATGGAACCGGAGGAGGTGCGATGGATAGCAATCCTTGTTGGAGATCTTCGGCGGTTTCATGCGGTAGATGGGGGGCTGGTTGGCCTTGGCCTTGTGCGATGGCTTGTAGTTCCATGACGCCGCCTTCAAGTCCCCGGAATGGATGCCGTACATCGAAAGTGAAACGGAGTCCCTGCATGAGCAGGAATTCTGGTGCGATGACATCCTCTGTGGTTGTGTCGCCAGGAATTCCATCTGCAAATTGCCGAAGAGAGATATAGTAGTTATCGGTTTTGGTCGCGACGAAGAGTGCACACGCCATGATCGACTTTGGATGGTATGTCATGGGTGAATTGGTTAGGTAGAATCGGCGGAGGTATTGGATCGCGGTGGCCTGTATGCGCAGAATGAGAGAAGTCAGCTTCCTGGGCTTTATTTGCGATGACTTTCAAGGAGAGCATGAAGTGCCCTAGAGCTCAACGTACCCGGACCATTGTCGGAATTGGTGGCTTGTATGTCTCTCCCAGCTCCAGTGTCTTCTCGCAGTAATACCGGACGAGTACAAGCTCCTCCTCCGGTGTCAAGCATTCGACATCCTTTTCATCTTTGTTCTTGATTTCCGTATTGTTGTCCGGTAGTGGTGTTCCCGCCGCGGAGGATGCGGTCGACTGATGAGTTTCGCGCGATCTGCGCAAAGCGGCGCGCACGCGCTCGCTGGCAACGGCATTTGTTGAGGCTCGGAGAGATTGCAGAGATGGTTCAGTGTATGACCATAGTCGGTACTGAGACGAGGCACGGTAAATGTCGTCTTCAATCATGGTGTTGGTGCTCTTGACTGGGAAGGATCAAAGGCTAGAAACCTGTATTCTTGGGCGGAGGTAACAGCCGGCTAGTTAGAGTATCACCAAAGAGAAATTCCAAGTAGGAAGAGGTGGAAATTGCAGGGCCTTTCTATATATGAGAATAAGTATTTGACAATTCTCAAGCCCAGCAATTGATCAAAGAGGTCAGAGCTGGTGCTTATCGATAAGACCCTCACTTCAATTCTGCCCAGTTGCCTACAACAACATCAAACTATCACTTTGGTTTTTTTGTCCTATTTTATTGCTTCGAATATCGTTTAAAACCCATGCACAAGTATGACATGTCTAAACCACCCAATAAAATCTATTCACATTTCATATGTGACCAATGAGTCGTCTCAACGCATAGCGTAACTACAACAAGACGAGTGTAATTTAGTATTCCACAACGGTAAGTTCCAAGGTATTAGATGCAGGCAAGGCTATAGGCCAGTCTCTCCAAACTGGGTCCTTAAACCCGTACGTAGTTCAGTAGTTCATGCCATCACTATATCATTATGGTGACTATAAAATAGTCCGGGCATGCTCCTCTTTACTTGTCCAATACCCAGCCTCCAACAAACAACCTCCACCTGATATCGAATTTCATCGCCTACAGTCAGGTCTGTCGGCAGGAGGTATCCTCCCACCTTGTCACTCCATGATTCACCAGATGCCAGACTCGATCGCAGTTGGCGATCTCGAAAGGGCTCGCATAATCGAACCAGAAAGCACCAGCCGTCTATGAAACTGGCTCGCTACTCCAGCGTACGTGATCGAAGTCACATCGTCATAAAAATAATATACCAACAATATGATCGACTTAGCCCGGGAACCCCAAAGTTCAGCGTGGCATTCATCCCTCCACGTTTCCGCTACACCTTCAACCTTTTTCAGTTGGTCGTCGGTTGTGTGCTGGAGGACAAAGCCCTGGGACCCGAATGCTTCGAAGATGCCAGACCAATAGATCGTGCACGGCCCTTCACGGCCGTCATTTGGCCCCCGATGGGCATGAGATATAAGCATATTGTTGAAATTCTCTTTCGCAACTGTAGGCCCGTCAAGGTATGTACCTCGATAGGGAGACTGAGCGTTGGGGTGTTAGGCCTAGGAGATATTAATGTTTGTTCTTTTCAATTAGGGGTAATACATACAGCCTATCAGACGGTAGAAACGTTACAAATGGGATCGCTATGATGGTTGATCTAAACGGGGAGAAGTTGCACATGAGTCTAGCGTATTGTATATTTATTGATGTAGCTTACTTAGGTCACTCCCCCTTCCAAGGTCATACTCAGTTGAGTCAGTTCATACCAAGAGAGCAAATACAGAAACCCCGATGATCAAAAGACGCAAGAGCTAAGGACCAAAACAAAAGGAGAAAGGTCTCAAGTGCCAGATAATACATACATGCACATATTGCTTTGACGCGTTTCTTCCCGAATCCACCGCAAACACTAGAATATACATCACTCACCGAGCAGTCGGGCAGCAATATCACCCATACGACCTTCTTCCAACTCGTAGTCTTGACCTGCTCGTCGGTCAGCACCGACATGTCGGAAAGCAGCCACAACACGATCAACGTCGAAGCCCATGCTGGTAAAACGGTCGATCAAATTCTTGTTGTATCCATCATATCTATAAATAACATTCAGTAGAAATCCCCAACAAATGGCGGGAAGAACAACTCACTTTGCAAGACTGTCTTCGCCAGCTCCTTGCCGGTTGTCATCTAGGCTTGATCCGCTTCCATTGTCAGCACTACCCACGGGAGCTCCAGCATAGACGACTGCCCATTCGCGTGCAACACGTTCAAACTCCTTGGGTGACTTGAGAAGCATATTAGCCACTTCAGCATCTTGGGGATCTTTGGGCTCGGGTGTGCTGAGCAAAGATTGCAGCGAAAGCAGAGCAGACTTGATAGTCAGAACTGGTGACCAAGCACTGGAAAGGGTGTCGAGGCAGATTGCACCCTACATTGGCTGTTAGAACCTAGTTCCTTTTTTTTTCATATGGATATCGTGAAGAGGGCACTGACTGTTTGACTGCTGACATTTGGATGCCACACTTTGGTCTCAAACTTCATGGTAGGTGGGCGGAAAGGGTAGTCGGTGGGGATTTGAATATCGATATTGTAGGTGCCACCTTTATACGGGGTGCCAGGTGGCCCTGGGAATGAACCCCTTAGGTGAGTGACATCGTCCTGGTTGCCAAATGGCTCGACCTTGATTTGAGAGTGGACATCGGCGTGAATGTCCGCAATCTCTTTTCCAATACGACGCATACGATTGCTAGACATGGTGATTGGAGGATTTGTTCCAGAAAGAGGTCAAATAAGAGATGTTGAAGGATAAGACCACTTGATGTGTAAATTGTGGGGTCAAATAGATATATTTCCGCCTTGTTCAAAAGACTGCACAAGAGCGAAACTGCCGTGGAGAGGAGGGCGAAGTGGGGCTAATAGTAGCAGGATGGGTGTTAGGAAACCTCCAGATCAACCAGAAAGCTATCACAACCAGAGTACGGAATCCTCTAGGGAATTGAAAGCAAATCGCAAATCAAGGTAAACGAGGAACTCACCTATGTAAGGAGGGGAACTATACGGAGAATCAGTATGAGAGATGAGCTCAAATACTTGTCACCTGTCCCCTTTTATATATGTATGCACGTGAGATATTGACCTCGAGACAAAGAGACACGAGTGTTAAGACTGGGCTTCTTAAAATAAATCTCAGTATAGAGCCTCGGTAGATATAAATTTCTTTGTTTGTCTTCGAGAATGTCTTAACGGTACAAGCAAGGTGCCGGTGTTAAGGCAACAAGGCGAGAATGACGCAGTTGCAGCCTGAGGCATAAATAGTCACGTGTGGTCCTAACAGCTTCCAGCTCGCCCAGCGTCTGACCTTCGGCGATACCACCACATCTGCATTGACTATCTATCCATCCCTTTCGACTAGCCTTCCCCATCTTTCCATACCAACTAAGGCTCGGGGCTCACCCTACTTTTATTCCATTTGCAACTTCACACCAGGGACTCTGATTGTCTCCCTCTCGGTGGCTGACAAACATGGTGAGTGTCCCTATGTTACCAGCCTTTGGGGTTGGCCATCTCGATGTGCCATTCTAACATTTAAAACTAGGGTCAACAGCAGTCTAACCTGGGCGGTGGCCCTGGAGGCGATGGACGTGATGACAAGGATAAGAAGGTATGTTCCCTACTCGTTTCTACTACACAACCAGCGCTGAGACCATCTTTCTTTCACCAGAAGGACAAGCCCAAATACGAACCACCCCCACCACCTACCACTCGTCTTGGAAAGAAGAAGCGCAAGGCTGCCGGCCCAAGCACTGCCTCCAAGCTCCCCGATATCTACCCTACGTCGCGATGCAAGCTCCGATATCTTCGCATGCAGCGTGTTCACGACCACCTGCTGTTAGAAGAAGAGTACGTTGAGAACATGGAACGAATGCGCAAGGCCAAAGCCCAGGCTACCCAGGATCCCGCCAGGGGAGGTGGTGACTTGGATGTGATGGATCGGAACGCCGATGAGCGGAGTCGAGTCGATGACATGCGAGGTAGCCCGATGGGTGTCGGCAACCTAGAAGAGTTGATTGATGATGACCATGCTATTGTCTCAAGTACCACCGGCCCTGAGTACTACGTCTCCATCATGTCTTTCGTCGATAAAGATCTCCTCGAGCCGGGTGCCAGTATTCTTCTACACCATAAGTCAGTGTCTGTCGTCGGTGTACTGACGGAGGAGTCTGACCCGCTTGTCTCGGTGATGAAGTTGGACAAGGCGCCCACGGAATCATACGCTGATATCGGTGGTCTGGAGCAACAAATCCAGGAAGTTCGAGAATCCGTGGAGCTGCCCTTGCTACACCCCGAGCTGTATGAAGAGATGGGTATCAAGCCTCCCAAGGGAGTTATTCTTTACGGTGCCCCAGGTACCGGAAAGACGCTACTTGCTAAGGCTGTTGCCAACCAGACCAGCGCAACCTTCCTCCGGATTGTTGGCAGTGAGCTGATTCAGAAGTACCTGGGTGATGGCCCCCGCTTGGTTCGCCAGATCTTCTCAGTTGCTGCTGATCATGCCCCATCAATTGTGTTCATCGACGAGATTGATGCTATCGGTACGAAGCGATACGAATCACAATCTGGTGGTGAGAGAGAAGTCCAGCGAACCATGCTGGAGCTTCTGAACCAGCTGGATGGATTCGATGATCGTGGTGACGTGAAGGTCATTATGGCCACTAACAAGATCGAAACTCTGGACCCAGCTTTGATCCGACCTGGTCGTATTGACCGTAAGATTCTGTTCGAGAGTCCGGATCGTAAGTGATGCTCTTGACGCCTACTGATTTGTCGTGGCTTACTAACAATTCTTTTAGAAAACACCAAGAAGAAGATTTTCACTCTGCACACATCGAAGATGTCTCTCGGTGACGACGTTGATCTTGAGGAGTTCGTCAACCAGAAGGATGATCTCTCCGGTGCTGACATTCGCGCCATCTGTACCGAAGCTGGTTTGATGGCCCTGAGAGAGCGCCGGATGAGGGTTCAGATGGACGATTTCCGGGCTGCTCGTGAGCGTATCATGAAGACTAAGCAGGACGGTGGTCCTGTGGAGGGTCTCTACTTGTAAGCGCTGGAAATTCTTTCGAGGATAGAGTGCCAGAGTGCTTGCGCTGGAGACCTGTACTCAGTTAGGTCCCTGTGTATTGTAATAATCGAGTAACGAACGAATCTAAAGGGCGCACCGCTTCAAAATTTCCCCAAATTTATCCGTAAACATACATTAAAGAACATAATTCGTCTATGATACAGAGGCACTGCGCGAGCATTGCCTGCGCCAAGCACGTCGACTTATCGGCCAAAGGTTGCAAACAGTGCAAACAAGCTCGCTCACTATCAGGTTGAAGCCTCTCCCTCATCTGTCGCAAAGTTTCGCACACACTCCAATCATGGATGAATTCGACGAGGAAGCATTCAACAAGTTCTTTCCTTCCAGCTTTGGGAAGCAGGCGAAATCGGTTGATGTTGAGTCCCAGATCGACCGATCCAAGCGTGTCAATGTTTCGGCCCCGAAACCCGAGGGCAATGAACCAAGCACTAGCATAACAGCCCCTAGCGCACAAACAAGAGGCAGCGACGATGAGCAAAAAGACAGCGACGATAATAGCGACGAAGACTCTGACGATTCAGATGACGACGAGGATGAATTTCCCGTATCGCATGAGCTCGTTCTCAAGTCTCATGAGCGTGCCGTGACCACCATGACCGTGGACCCCTCTGGGGCGCGACTAATCACAGGTTCTAAGGATTGCACACTCAAACTATATGACTTT
Source organism: Penicillium verrucosum (assembly GCF_028828655.1). NCBI lineage: Eukaryota > Fungi > Ascomycota > Eurotiomycetes > Eurotiales > Aspergillaceae > Penicillium > Penicillium verrucosum. Next base: position 2,835,007 of record NW_026643212.1, read on the forward strand.
GCCTCTATGACTCCATCCACACTCCGCGCTTTCAAGTCCGTCGATCCTTCAGCCAAGAAATCGACGGCGGCCCAGGATACCCACGCCGTGCACTACGCCGCCTTCAACCCGCTCTCCCCAAGTTATGTTCTAGCTATCACTGCCACTCCCCAGCCACGGATTCTCAGCCGTGATGGTGAGATACTCACAGAATTTGCGAAGGGAGATATGTATCTACGAGATCTGCACCATACCAAAGGACATGTGTCTGAGGTTACTTGCGGTGCATGGAGCCCATCTGATCCTAACCTATGCGCCACTGCTGGAACGGACAGCACAATTCGCATCTGGGATGCCAATGTCGGCCGCTCACAGAGGGAGGTGATCGTGCACAAGTCACGGGCGGCTGGCTCCGCTGGTCGGACTAAGATGACTGCCATCGCATGGGGCTCCCCGAAACAAGGAGGCGCCGATGTTCTGGTAGGTGCGGGTCTCGATGGGAGCCTAGTTATGTGGAGTGGAAGCGGTCCATACACAAGACCCAGCGCAGAAATCCGGGACGCTCATGTCAAAGACACATGGACAAGCGGTCTTGATATCAGTTCCGACGGAAGGCTTGTTATCTCCAGAGGTGGCGATGATACGATCAAGCTTTGGGATACCAGAAAGTTCAAGACTCCAGTCACAACCGTCACACATACCTCGACGTCTTCCCGCTACCCGACATCAAACATTCAGTTCTCTCCTTCGTCTGCCAATATCATCACAGGCTCACAAACCGGCCATCTGCATATCCTCAACCCCGCTACTCTCAAGCCAGAGCTCGTCACACCTGTGACGCCAGGGTCGCCCTTGATTACTGTTCTATGGCACGAAAAGCTAAACCAGATTATCACGGGCTCCGCCAATGCCGAAACCCACGTCCTCTATAACCCGACCATGTCCACGAAAGGCGCTGCGACGGTCATGTCCAAGGCACCAAAACTCCGCCATGTCGATGAAATTGCCGTTACCCCAGACTTGACCCAGCAATTGGCAGGTGATTCGGTCGTTGTCGGTTCCAACGGAGTTCCGCATTACAGCTCGGCAACCAGGTCTGCTCGTCATCCTACAGTTGGCTTTACAGCGTCTGGTCGCTCCCGCGATCCTCGCCGACCGCATATGCCAGTGCAGACGCCGTTCGCCAAAAGCACCCCAGATGAGAAACATATTATGAAGCATGTTCCACTCGCTTCCATGCGAGACGAGGATCCGCGTGAAGCACTTTTGAAATATGCCGATAAGGCGGAGAAGGACCCTATGTTCACCGCGGCATACCGGGAAACACAACCAAAGGCCATCTATGCGGAACTGAGTGATGATGAAGGGCAAGGACCGGAAAAGAAGAAAGCAAAGCGATGATTCACTTAGAGATGATGTACACTATTCAATATGATTTTTGGTCCCGTTAAGTTGCAATGAGTCGAATCTGGCTGCCTGTGAAATATGCAATATGTAGTATATACCTTGTAGTTTCATACAACATCAACCAGAACAAGCTCCTTACATTCGCTCTGGATTGTCCCCTCTTTTGCTGCTCCATGACGTACCCCAAGAGCCCCAAGAGTCCGACGATCTGAAACTGCCCGTCCGAACCGCCAATGATAACTATAATAAGCACCGCACGAGCTTTGGCCTCGCACAAGCGTCGTCTTTGGTGTTGTTTCCATTCGCATCTGTGTTGTGTCACATCAAATTACCGCGCCTGGGAGTTTGTTTGGTGCTGACATATCACTCATCTCCGCGGCCCCGAGGCGCGCCTCCGCTCTGTAAGCTCGCCGCCTAAACTCCTTCGTATTCATTCATTACTCTTATCCGTGATAATCCTCGCGCTAGAAAGTCGGATTACCCGGAACAGAATGCGGTCTTTTGCGACTTGAGATCAAATGCTTACCGTGGAATCTGGAGGCTCGTTCTGATCGGCCGTACTCGCCGAAGAGCTGGGGTGTGTAAGGGGTGTTTGACAATCACACCCCAAAAAGGCTTCCCCCGCCGAAGCGCACGATAAACAGTACTTGATTACTAGGGTCGCATCATTTCAGACGAACGGATGGCATTCTCCCAGTCGTCGCTGGTAGCAAGCCTGCTGCCTGGTCTTATTTCTTCGACAGTCTCTCCGTCGAGATCATCCACATTCACGGCTTCTTCTATCCACCAACTCTTCGTCGCACCTTCAAATTCCACCTCAGAAACCCCTAATGGACATGATGGGAATAACGGGGGAAGCATGCATGAATGGTCATCGCTGATTGGAATCATCACGGCTCTATGCGGAAATGTTCTGATCTCATTAGCTCTCAATATACAACGCTACGCGCATATTCGGATCGCAAGGGAATGGGAACAAGACAAGAATCGCAGCGGGGAATATGGAAACACTGGAACCCGCGTTGGGTCGAGGGGAAGATCCCCGGCCCAATACCGAGACTCGGACCATAATGATTTCGAATCTTATCGCGACGAAGATGTTGTCGACACCGAGGGGAGGAACACTAGTTCAAGCTCGCGGGCCACTAGCACCGGAAGCAAGGATGGCGCAGACGGTAACCGCAAATCCTACCTTAAGTCTCCATACTGGTGGGTTGGAATCGTGCTTATGGTTGTGGGGGAAATGGGCAATTTCATGGCCTACGGCTTTGCGCCAGCGTCGATCGTCTCGCCATTGGGAGTTGTGGCTTTGATATCGAATTGTATCATTGCGCCATGTCTGCTCAAGGAGAAATTCCGCAAGCGAGATCTCTGGGGCGTGCTCGTCTCTATTGCCGGTGCTGTCGTTGTCGTTCTCAGTGCTAAATCGTCCGAAGAACAAATTGGACCTGATGAAATTTGGGCGAACATCACACGATGGGAATTCGAGCTCTATCTTGGGTTGACCACATCGTTGATTATAGGTCTTATGTGGGCAAGCCACAAGTATGGCTCGCGATCGATCCTTATCGATGTTGGGCTCGTTGCACTATTTGGTAAGTTTCTATCTAGGAATTCTGGTTCGAGGAGCTTGTTTCTTTTTGGTCTTGTTGCTGACTGGTGTAAAACAGGCGGATACACGGCTCTTTCTACGAAGGGTGTCTCTTCGCTTCTGTCTGGCACCTTGTGGCATGTTATCACATTCCCTATCACCTATTTGCTTGTCTTCGTCCTTGTCTCTAGTGCATTGATGCAAATCCGATACATCAATCGTGCTCTGCAACGCTTCGATTCCACGCAGGTGATCCCGACGCAGTTTGTTCTCTTCACTCTCGCTGTTATCATCGGAAGTGGAGTCCTTTACCGTGATTTTGAGTCGATAACGGCTGAGCGCGCGACGAAATTTGTTGGTGGATGTCTCTTGACTTTCCTCGGTGTTTCTTTCATCACGAGCGGCAGAGTCCACGCCGACGATGAGTCGTCATTTTCACCCGAAGACGAGGAGGGGTCCATTGGTTTACTCAATGGCGAAAGGTATCATGACAGCATTGATTTGTCTTCGTCTGGCCATCAATTGCCGAAGGCATCAGACGTTCCCAGAGAACCGCAATATGACGTTCCACGATCCCCAACGGGGTCTATATTGAGCCAAGGCACTGATGAAGTTGATGATGATCAGTCTGCCCCTAGAGGCATTCTTTCCGCCGCACCCTCTTCGCCTCGTGGATCTTTAATCGATGCATCTCCTCTGTCTGCTCCATCGTTTGACTACGCTTCACCACTGCGACCCCCGTCTCGCATGTCCAACCCATGGGCAGACGTCCAGTATCAGGCTGGCGTAACCCCGCAGTCTGATATCCACCCCGTTACGCCTCCCGAGCAGGAAGACGAGACACCACAAGCCTCAACAGTCCTCCTACGGTTCCCCCTGCACCCGGTCTTGAAGAAGCAGTGGGGGGGCAATGGAAACGCCGGCACCGTCCGACGTGCTTCAACCCCCCACGCTTTTAGATCAAGCCAACCACCCTACTCGCGACGAGACTTTCCTTGAAACACCATCGCGGCGCGCTCTGCGCAACTCCATCTCTCACCGTTTCTCCCCTGGGCCTCTTCTTCCCACACTTTCCGGTGGCTTCACTGCCGTGGTCGCCGATTCTATCCGACGTGGCGATGGTAGTCCCCTCAAGGATCGGACAAGGCGGAGATTAGGACGTCGGCGTCAGCTCGACGGCGCTTTTACAGATCCATCCCTCGAGGGAAATGGTGATTCGGCGCTTTCACTTGCAACTGCTCGACTCCAGTCCGCTACCAACCTTGCAGACAGACCCGCCGAGGCTGGCCGTTCAACGTCAGCTGTCCCGACAGAAATAGATACCGTACCGACACATCACCCCAACGAAGATGTGACCCGTCTTCGCAGCCTGAGTGACTCGTGGAGTGGTGGGCTTGCCTGGCTGGGTGGTGCTCTCCGCAAACCCCAGAACACCAAACCCGCGGACAGTGTTGCTGCGACGGGAACGCCAACACCAGAGAATGAGACACAGCCCCAGCCAAGCTACAACGCGGGTGATCCTGACACGGAAACGGAAGCTCGGCGATAATCAACTCGAGACCTCCTAAACTCCGATGCACATACACTTTCCCCTCTTTTTCCTCGATTCCTCCAGTCACTTTTTTCTGGTAGATCCTTATCATTATCTTCTTGTAATTGGCAATGCATTCTGCAGGTATATGTTTAAGAATATATCAATGTACTATTTCTGTATTTTCACGCTGTATACCTCAACCACACAGTTCTCGGTGTTATTAGCGACTGATCTTCCGTTCAATCTACCATAGTGATCATCTCCAGGCATCATTCTTCTCCCCCGGTTTTCGGGAGGATCTCATCCGAGGGCAGCCCCCATAGGTACAAAAGGCTGAGAGCACGTACCACTACAGGATGTTTAACCAGATGTATCCCATAAGGAGCTCTATGTTGTAGACAGTAATATTACTATGGGGCACAGTAGCCTAACCCTATACTTCCATAATCATGGCCAACGATCTCTCTTGAGTCTTTCTTTCTCCGTTTCCCCGCTATGTCTTTTTTCACCTTTGCCATAGTTTTACCCAATGGCAATATGTCGAATGATCGCACAACCCGGCAGATTTCCAAACAGCATGCGACGTTGTTTATAATAGCCTCTGTTTTTAAAACTCTATTATACCATGCATATTATAACACTAATTATTATGTTAATTATTATGTTAATTATTATGTTAATTATAAATGCATACCCAAGTCTCATGTCGCCTGACCTTGGCTCTACCTAGATATGTATGTATCTTTAGATGGCTATCCTTGGTCTGAGTGTTCGACCAATCATATTAAGGCCGAGTTGAATTATCAAACTGGTTTCGTACAACAATAACTAGTTAGTTATAAGTTCCCTAAGTGGCAAGGGAGATAACAGGATACGTCGCTTGTTTCGAATTTGGCTACATATACGAATTTGAGAGATACCCCCCCATCCCCTATCATGGTGGCGACTGGGTTCCCCAGCTGATGCTAATCCAGCCCATTCAAACGCCACTGCGTTGCAGTGGTAAGTGGTAAGTGATTGGTGTGTGTATATGGGTTATGTGAAGGGCGTCAAGCCCACGGGGTCTTAGCGCAATTGGAGAGGGTGATAATAGTGTGATTCTTAGAAGATAAGTAGGGCGATTTGAAGCGAATAGTCCAAGCTGGCAAGGAGTTTCCTAATTGGGATTAGTGGATTATTATTTCACCGACAAAAACCCAGTTAGGTTTGCCTTGGCAACTTCAACAGAACAAAGCTTGGTGCTTCTTGGTTTTGTCTTGGTGTTTCTTGTGTAGACCAGTTTCTCTTGGTCAGATATTTTGAACTTTTACTATGGATGACTATATGGAGTAATTTCAAGGTAAATTTAAATGATATTCCAAATTAAAAAAGAATTCATGTAGGAATGTCCAAGACATGAAACCGGGATTTAACTAGTTGGAAGAGACCGGGGTTCTAACTCGATTATATTGTTGTCTCCGAGGTGGAGACCAAAGCTAAGCACATGGAAAGCAGGGGACATCGGGGACTACCACTCACACGATAACATTATGTGAATTGGAGACAAAGGGCTTCCAAAATATCAAATGTCGTCTTCGCAATGGTAGTTGATGGTTCGTTTTGAGATCGGTATATAGTTAGTCTAAAATTCCATTGCATAATGAAGATCAAAAAGATATACATAACTATTTTATATATATATATAACCTAGTAAGTCCAAGGTTATCACAACATATGTGGTACAACACAACAGTGTTATCTCCTCCGTTCACTTCCTCTGTGGGGGAGGGGGCGACGTTGGCCCATGATACGTGGATGCCCTATGTAGCTAGTCGTAGCGGCGGCTGAAGGTGGAATCCGTGCTTTCACCGTCGGACTTCCAAACGGAGCTCCGGTTGTGGCTAACATCAATCTAACTCGAACTGATAAGGCTTATGTATATCTCCGCAGTCATCCAGTCATCCAGTTACTATATCTACCAGCGCGCGTCTTTCGTATGAATTCCATGCACTGATTTTCAACCATGCCGGGCAAGTCTACCGGTATATCGGTGGCAGAGATGCCCCGTGCCACCATCGATGATCTGCAGGACCTTAAAGCGGAACATGAATTCGATCCCAACCTTCCTAGCGAGATTGAGAAGGAATTGGATGATGCCCTCACATCTGGAGATGTTGACATCAAGGCCCACGCTGTGGAAGACCTGATCGAGGACTCTCCTTACCCCGAGGTTCGTGCTGCAGTCCTGAACTACGATGAAGGAGGCACTGGAAACACTATCCGTGCCTGGACCTTGGGTCTCCTGTTTGCTACTCTCGGATCTGGCCTCAACGCTCTATTCTCGCTACACAGCCCTACCATCACGATTACTTCTTACATTGCTGAAGTCGTCGTGTTCCCTTTCGGCTTGGCCTGGGCTCGTGCTATTCCCAACTTTACCTTCACCTTTTTCGGTAGAAAGTGCGAGCTCAACCCTGGGCCATTCACCAAGAAAGAACATGCTCTCGTCACAATCATGGCCAACGCAACCTTTGCTGGTGGGTTTGCGTATACCCTCGACATCATTACAGCGCAGCGAGGCTTCTATGGCCAACGTTACGGATGGCCCTTTGAGGTCTTCGTCACCATCTCCACCCAGACATTGGGATTCGGCTTGGGTGGAATGTTGCATCGCTTCCTGGTGGAGCCTGCTGCTATGATCTGGCCCTCCAATCTGGTCAACACAACTCTATTCACAGCCATGCACGATCGTGGTCTAAGCAAACCAGACCCCGCTAACACAGCCGGCTGGACCGTCAACCGGTACCGCTTGTTCCTCTATGTCATGTGCGGTGCCTTCTGCTGGTATTGGTTCCCGGGTCTGATCGCTCCGTTCCTGAGTGTGTTTGCATTTGTCACTTGGATCAAGCCAAACCACGTCGTTATCAACCAATTGTTCGGAGGTTCTACCGGTATCTCGCTGATCCCTATCTCTTTCGATTGGTCCATCATCTCAGGTTATGTGACCAGTCCTATGATGTCCCCCTGGTTTGCCATTGCCAACACCCTTATTGGTCTGGTCGCCTGGTTCTGGATCATTACCCCGGCACTGCACTTTTCCAACATCTTCTACGGGAAATTCCTGCCCATGTCGGACTCCAACAGCTACGACAACACTGGCCAGGTGTATAACGTCACTCGTATTCTGACCTCCGATTACACATTCGACATGGCAAAGTATAACAGCTACTCCCCCCTTTTCCTGTCCACCACATTCGCCCTATGTTACGGTCTGTCCTTTGCTGGTCTGGCCGCCGTTATTGTCCACGTTGCCCTGTTCCACGGGAAGGATATCTATCGTCGCATGCGCGATGTCGGTAAGCACGAGGATATTCACTCTCGTCTGATGGCCAAGTATGAGGCCGTACCTTTCTGGTGGTATCTCGTCGTTCTTGTTACCATGACAGTTATTGGATTGGCAGTCGTGCTTTCCTACCCCACCCATCTCTCCTGGTGGGCGTTCTTCGTCTCTCTCCTCATAGCCTTGTTGTGGACCCTACCCATCGGCATGATCCAGGCTACCACGAACATTCAGCTTGGTCTGAACGTCATTACTGAATTTATTGTCGGTTACATTCAGCCTGGTAAGCCCATGGCCATGATGCTTTTCAAGACATACGGTTATATTTCAATGTCTCAGGCGTTGTATTTCTGTCAAGATATGAAGCTTGGTAAGACCCCTTCGAATCCCACGTCCTTCACCCGACGTTTTACAAATCCTAATATGATTACAGGTCACTACATGAAACTCCCCCTCGTGTCACCTTCTGGGCACAGATGGTTGCCTGCATCTGGTCTTCAACCGTGCAGGTAGCAGTGCTGAACTGGGCATTCGGTAGCATTAGCAATATTTGCTCCCCCGACCAAGCAAACAAATACACCTGTCCCAACGGCCGCGTCTTCTTCAACGCCTCCATCATCTGGGGTGTCATCGGTCCCAAGCGCATGTTCTCCATCGGCGAGATGTACGCCAGCCTCCAATGGTTCTGGCTCGCCGGTCTCGCCCTGCCTGCCATTTTCTGGGTTGTTGCTCGCAAATGGCCCAAGAGCGGTGCTAAGTTCTTGAACGCTCCCCTGATTTTCAGCGGTACGGGCATGATCCCCCCTGCAACTCCTCTTACATATCTTATGTGGGGTAGTGTTGGTTTCGTGTTCAACAAGTTCATTCGTAATCGCTGGCGTGGTTGGTGGATGGAGTATAACTATGTTATCTCCGCTGGCTTGGATGTTGGTACTGCGTTATGTCTGATCGTCATGCTCTTTGCTATCAGTCTGAGCAATTCGACTTTCCCTAGTTGGTGGGGTAACACTAAGGCTCTCGCGACCCTGGATGCTAAAGGTAGTGCGGTCCAAATTGTACTGCCTGAGGGTCAGACCTTTGGACCGCCGACATGGTAATGGGAATGAGACATCCACTAGTCACTCTAACGCGATAACTATTTGTGCGTCTGATATATATGAAGATCCCAGTCATGAAGTTAATTGAAAGCCATTCTCTATTCTTTGGACGATAAAATTTGACTACATAGAAGTAGTACTAGTATGTAGCTGGGGTGATCTTACTATGGTGATACTATTGAATATTCATGGGGGTTTAAGTATCTGTGCAAGTAGGGATTTTGTCGTGGCAATAGAACCATAACTCTTCCACTACTTTAACCGATATTCCAGCAAACACCATACCAATAAGACGAGGGATTACTCCGTCTCCTGATAGTGCTAGCCTGGTTCTGACGATGCCAAGCAGGGCACTACTGCAGCCGTTGAGACCAACTTGATCCTGTTTGGAGCTTTCGGCTTCATCTCCGACACCAAATGGTGTGATGATGCGACATGTCTGCACTCTGAATCACCTGTCTCCACAGGATTTAACTGCTGGTCGGCATAACCTTATATGAAGAGCTTCCCCCGGAATTTCTTCTTCATTCCAATCTGTTTGGAAAAGAAGTCGTCATCTTCTCGAAATGGTGGCCAATCTACTTTCTAATGGGCTGCTGTTTGTGCAGTTCTTTGCTGCCCTGGTTTTGGGAACCCCGACCTCCAGCCCTCTCTACAAGGATCCCCATGCTCCAGTGGAAAAGAGAGTGGAGGACTTGCTCAGCCGGATGACCATTGAGGATAAGAGGTCTCAGTTGACTCAGGGTATAGTTTTATCTTCATCGCCGCCATGGGGGTTTCTAATTGCTGATTGATTCTTGTGCAGGTGATATGGGGAAATGGATGAATGAAACCACAGGAGTGTTTAACTACACCGGCCTAGTAGAACAAATGGCCGAGAGGTCAGGGATGTTCTATGGTATGAAGTCGTCTATTTAGTTGTCCGCAGAGACAACACAAATACTAATTAATGGCTTGCAGTTGGATATCCTGTTCCTTGGGATTGGATCTCCGAGAACGTCAAGAGAGCCCAAGACTATCTCCTCCACAACACCACTCTGGGAATTCCTGCGATTGTTCAGTCTGAGGGTATGGACAAAAAGGCATAAAATCTCCAGCTATATTGGATCCCGGACTCATGATATTTCTTGCACCAGGTATCCACGGATTCTTGATTGGCAATGCCACTATCTTCAACTCACCCATTGCCTATGGATCCTCGTGGAACACAGATGTAAGTGACTATTATACTTGCACTATCATACTTGCACTATCATACATACTGTTCTTGAAGTCTAACACGGTATTGTACAGCTTATTGAAAAAATGGCGGAAATCATCGCACAAGAAGCCTTAGCACTTGGTGTTAATCAGCTCTTCGCCCCTGTTGTTGATCTCGCTCGTGAGCCTCGATTTGGTCGGGTGAGTCCCATCTCTATGCTAACATATTCCAGCGTAAGGAAGCTAACAAGACAAAAAAGGTCGAAGAAACCTTTTCCGAGGACTCTTTTCTTTCCGGCGAAATCGGTTATAGCTACGTCAAGGGTGTACAGGGCAAGAATGTGTCCGCTATGGTCAAGCACTTTGCGGGTTTCAGTGCCCCCGAGCAGGGACTAAATACTGGTCCCGTACATGGTGGTGAAAGAGAGTTGCGCACAACGTATGTCAGCCTCAAGGTGGGGGACTAACCAGTTGACCCACCAGTTGACCCACCAGTTGACGCCAGTTGACACCAGTTGACCAACCAGTCCAGTTGACTAACCAGTTGACTAACCTTTACAGGTGGCTACCTCCTTTCAAGCGAGCTATCATCGATGCCGGTGCTTGGTCTATCATGGCCGCGTACCACTCGTAAGTCCAACCCGGTCCTTTTGTCTGAGATTACAATTTTAACATCCATTTCTAGATATGACGGAATTCCCGCAGTCTCTGACTACCACACTCTCACCGAAATCCTGAGAGAAGAATGGGGATATGAGTACTTCGTCATGACCGACGCCAGTGGAAGCGACAGACTGTGCTCCTACTTCCACCTTTGCGAGAGCGACCCCATCGACATGGAGGCGGTTACCACGCAGCTACTGAATGCAGGAACCGACGTTGAGATGGGAGGTGGCTCATTGTAAGCTCTATTGAAATCCACACGATACAGATACAGATACAGACACTGACTAGTTACCCGAATAGCAACTTCCAGAAGATCCCCGAGCTTGTCAAGTCCGGCAAACTCGATATTAAGGTCGTCGACACTGCCGTCTCTAGGTTGCTTCGGGTCAAGTTCGAAATGGGTCTCTTCGAGAACCCGTACCCTGCTGCGCCTCAGAACGAGTGGCATAAGCTCATCAATAGCCCCGAGGCTGTGAAGATTGCGAGAGACTTGGACAAGGAGTCTATCATTCTACTTGAGAATCACGATGACATTCTGCCTCTGAAGAAGTCGAGTAACATTGCGGTCATCGGACCCATGGCTCATGGTTACATGAACGCAAGTTCAATATTCTTATCTGCTCGTTAGTTGGGATATATATTAACGACGCTTATAGTACGGTGACTACGTTGTCTACAAGAGTCAGTACCGCGGCGTGACTCCCCTCGATGGTATTAAGGCCGCAGTTGGCGACAACGCCCAAGTCAATTACGCCCAAGGATGCGAGCGCTGGAGCAATGACCAGTCAGGCTTCGACGAGGCAATCGAGACAGCAAAGAAGTCCGACGTGGCCGTCGTTGTTGTCGGAACCTGGTCTCGCGACCAAAAGGAAATATGGGCCGGAGTGAACGCAACGTGAGTAAACAAACCATTCTTATTTCAAGACACATCGAACAAGTATCAGTACTGACAAACACAAAGAACTGGAGAACACATCGATACAGACGATCTATCTCTCGTCGGCGCCCAAGGTCCTCTAATCAAAGCCATTGCCGACACCGGCGTACCAACAATCGTCGTCCTGTCTAGCGGAAAGCCGATTACAGACACCTGGATCGCAAACTCAACCGCTGCCCTCGTGCAGCAGTTCTACCCATCCGAGGAGGGCGGTAATGCCCTCGCTGACGTCCTTTTCGGCGACTATAACCCCTCCGGCAAGTTATCTGTTAGTTTCCCCCGTTACGTGGGCGATCTCCCTGTTTTCTACGACTACCTCAACTCCGGACGCATCATGGGTAACGTGGGCCACACGTATGAGAATGGAACTCTCGTGTTCGGTCAGTCATATGTTCTCGGTGACGCCTCGCCGTGGTACCCCTTCGGCTATGGAAAGAGTTATTCCACCTTCAAGTATGGATCTGTCAAGCTCGATAAGAGCAAGATCTCTGCCTCTGAGAAGACTGTCACTGTCAGTGTTGATGTGAGTAATACACATGCTACTCGTGAGGGTACGGAGGTTGTGCAGGTGTATATCAAGGATGATATTGCCTCTGTTGTTGTTCCTAATCGCCAGCTCAAGGGATTCAAGAAGGTGGTTATTCCTGCTGGAAAGACTGCGACTGTTGAGATTCCGATCAAGGTTGAGGATATTGGTCTCTGGAATACCCGGATGAAGTATGTTGTTGAGCCTGGTCGGTTCACTGTCCTTGTTGGTAGCAGTTCTGAGGATATTCGTGGTAACGCTACGTTTATTGTTCAGTGATGAGAGGTTTATGTTGGAGGGACATGAGTTCCTAGTACATAGTCTGATATGTTAGATCACTGAATGTATATATTTGAAAACTAAAGACTGGAGAAATTACAGATATCCAGTCGAATTCTTCTATATCTTCTCCTATTCGTATCCCAAGGCTACATACTAATCATCTCTTCATCTATCTAACCCCATAATATTGCTCCGGATAATTCCATTAGTTAGGTTTAGATGAGAAGTCTAGTAGTTACTAAATAAACTATTCAGAAAAAAAAAAAGGATGATAATCGATTTTATCCGAAACTTCATAAAATAGTGTCATGGGGATATCTCATTAAAAGAGGATCAAGCCGTAGAGAGGACCGAACGCTGCTCCCAACGACCGAGGATGGATGTTGCGAGATTATGCCGAACTATCACCTGCAGCACGAGATTCTGCCTGAGCAGCAGAGGAACCTCGACCAGGATCTGGAGATGAAGAGATCTCCGACGGCTTGCTAGCACCACTGGGAGGCGGATTACTCTGACTGTCCCCGGAACGACCCTCCGCTCTCCGAGTTTTGGCACCCTCTTTCAATTTCTCCCAGCGATCTCGATACCGCCCAAGAACGTTTTTGAGCTTGTCGTTCTCGTGAGAAGCGGTTTCAAGTTTCTTCTCACTACGCTGGATCTGCTCTTCGAGTTCTTTGATCCGAGCGTCAGTATCAGCCGCAGCCGGCGGCGCAGTTAGCGTAGCCACAGGCGAGGTAGTAGCGGTTGAAGGTTGGAAATAATCAGGCGTCCCTCCACTTTGGCGGTGCATCATTCGGATTGATTGTTGCAGAGCCATCGACGAAGATTGCGCGCTCACTTCCCACATGTGCAATCGTGTTGCGAGCGAATCGGTCAAGCCCCTCAATGTCTCATTCTCTACCTGCATCTCTTCCATTGTCTTCTGTGTCTGCGGGGTGGTAAGCTTATCGGGTGCGCCGCGTCGACCTGCCCATATGCGCGAACCGCTGGCACTGTGACGCATTTCAGGAGACGAGGGGGTCTCTCGCGCATCCACAAAGTCGTCGTCGCCATCCTCGAGGCTGCTCCTGCGTGCCTGTCTTTCAGCTCTGGTGAGGATTCCTGCGTATGACATAGTCCCGCCCGTGGTTGGGACGACATAGAATGACTCTGCTGTGTTCCCGGGACCTGCCCCAGATCCATCCCGAATCGACCGCAATGCGGCTCGAGAGAATAGTTTGTTCACATCAGGCTCACCCGCAGTCATGGAGCGATCTAGAACAACACGCTCACGATCCAGTTTTACCTCAGCTGAGGACTTGTGGCTTTGTTCCGCCTGGACTGGATCGGCAGACCCCATTTGAATCCCTGCGAATGCCAAAGGCCCAGACACCTTAGAGACCAGTCCACCGAAGGCTGAGTAGAAACGGTTGAATGTTTCATCGGCAATCGCAGGCTTATCTTTCGATGCTCCGGATTCAGCTGCACTGGGGGGTACGGTTTGCTGGGAAATGACCTCAGTGGAACTGGGTGTCGGAGGAGACCATGGTTGTCTAGGTGCCGAGGCACGACTGTGTCGATTTTTGGCTGGTCCGTCACGTAGCCTTGTTTCGCCGGCTTTAGCCCTCAGTGGAGGTTCGGTCATTTTTGCTGCGACATGTTGCGATGTAAGTGTTGGTGACACTGGCGATCCACGTCGGGGGTGCGACGGGATTCCTCGGGCGGATGCCAGGTTACTAGCAATAGAGGACTTATCCCGACTCGGTAGACGAGTGTTGCCCACCAATCTTGGTGGTAGGTGTGCATCCTGGTTCACACTTGCGACCTTTGTGCCCCCAAACTCCGCTGCGGTCTGCTGGGTCCCTACTGTGGAGGAGGCAGTAGCAGATGCCGTTTCGGCAGGGGGGTAGTTGGATGTTCATGCTGGAATCGGAGGATTTCGGCAAGCTTCTTGTGGTGGGTTTCGAGCAAACGTAGGGTCCGTAGCGCCTATGACGAGTTAGCTTGGAGCCGAGCGGGGAGGTAGATCTTCTACTTAATCAAGACTCACCTCATGGTCGGAACTGCTCTGTGTAGCGGTTGCAAATTCACCAGCGGCTAGATCATGCTCCTCGCTGGCAGCAACTGGGTTAGCCTTGCGAGTCTCTAGCACGGCATTCCGGGCATGAGTGTGGGCCTGTTGGGGTTAGAATATCCTGGAAAATGAGGGGTTGAGGTCTTACCAGGGCCAAAGGAGCTACTTCCATGACGAAAATAAGTTCTGTAGGAGTTCAGAGAGAAAGACAAGGTGCATTCCTTTGGGATTTATCTGGGGAATGTTGGAGAAGTGGCGTTATGTGTAGTGAAGTAAGTGAAGTAAGTGAAGTAAGTGAAGTAGGTGAAGTAAGTGAATGGGGTTGGGAGTTGACAGTCGCACGGAGGATACACCAAGTATATTTTGTACATCAGAGAACTCTTCAAGTTGAAAACAAAGCAATTTTCTTAGATTAACTTATTAGAATCACAGATTAGATGCTACATATATGCCATATGCAATTAAATAGACCCCGAAAACAGCGAAAAACGTCAAGTCACATCCACATTCTATAAACGGTGGAGAAGCGGAGCTGAAGTATTAGATGCTTATAGCTATACTCTACAAAGAATAAAGGGAATTGGAGAAATAGTAAGAATAGAAAAGACATCAGACAATATATTATCAACAATATAAATCAGAAATATCAAAAAATCAGAAACAAAAAACAAAAAAACAGCAAAAAGTCTCAAGTTTCAGGCCCCCATCTTTAACTTGGCGGGTGACTAAGTTACGGAGCTCCAGGGGGGGATGTTCGGACAATTCAACACGTCTCTCTCTCTTTTCACTTGGTCTCTCCGTCGATGTACGGAACTTCTCTTACCAAAAAAGAAGAGAAAGAGAAAATCTTCAACATACACACCTCATGACAACTTTCCCCTGACTCGTCCGGTCTATCCGCACCAACCCCCCGATTCTCAGTCCCTCTACATTCCTTCAATTATGGCCGAATCTTCGTCTTCAAGTTTGAGAGGTGAAAACAGATCGCGCCGCTCCTGGACAGTATCTGCAGAATCAAGTGCACTCGAGAGCAATGGTCGCTCATCCCCGGATTCTACCCTCGAGAGACCCAAAACCCAGGGCGGAGAAGTAGTAGATCCCAAGGCTGGTCCTAGTGGATTCTCAAAGCTACTCGAAGCGCGTCGGAGACGGAAAGAGAGTAAAAAGAAGAATCAGAAACAATCCGACGAGCCGCCGGTGCCGCCTGTGGTTTTGGAAAACGACCTACATGAAAGCCGATCCAATCAGTCTCGGGATGGGACCTCCGCAGCTCCGTCATCGAACGGAGAGAGCTTTGCGCCGGAGGGCGAGGGCAATAGTCTGTTGACCGATGATGAAGAGCCGGACGGGTAAGTTGAAAACAACTAACCTTCTTATATTATCATGGACTACTCCTAACCAGCTGAGCTTCATTTAGACCTCCGCCGCTCACCTCGCATAGCTCCCATGCCGGATTCTACACCTCATCCTCCCCGTTATTCAAGACCAAATCGGTAGATGCCGCAAACACGGAAGATCCTCATGCCGATGCCGAATCAGCTGTTAGTGGTCTGAGTGCCACTGGTTCAGAATCAAACCCAAGCGAAAGAATGCCCCGGCGCGCAACATCGGGTATGGCATTGGATGTCCCCACGGACGCAAATGGCAAGAAACGCGGTACATCTCCTGGAAGACGCTTTTTCAGCTCGGATAAGAAAGGCGCCAATGATGACACTGAGGATTCATCAATTAAGTCCGGGGGCAACAAGAGCGGGCGGGGTCTGTTTGGAGGCAGCCGGCGGAGCAGTCTATCATCGAAACGAGCACAGGCAGCCCCCGGCGATGTCCCTCCTGTGCCTGCGCCGATTCGTACGGATATAATAGACGACAAGCCTCGTTCGCTTGAAGCGAGCCCCATGCCGAACACCCCACCTCATACCGCTATTCCTGCGCCAGCGACAACTGTAACCCCTCCAACACCAACCGAGTACCACCCTCTCAGTGCGAAGATCCTGTCCAACAATGTTACCGATTCGCCCGAGTCTCTGAAATCTGAAAATTCCCCATCTTCCGGAGTCACTACCGTGAGCCCCTCTGGAAACATGATCTCCCACCGCCGGGTGCGGTCCGCTTCTGCAGCTCACGGGCCAAGCAAATTGTCCAACTCGGTGTCTGCACTGACACCTCTTGAAGAAAAGACTCCCGGAGCGAAGAATGTGCCCTCAGCCCAGCAAAGCGGCTTCTTCTCCTCCGTGTTTTCAGTGGCGCAAAACGCTGCCACTTCCTTCAGCAACACCATCAACGCACAACAGAAAAATCGTCCAGTTGCCCAACCTGTTCCTGCCGATGCTGATAAGTTTGTCAATGAGTCCACTTCGGAGGATGGCGAGAGAACGTCAGACAACGGCAGCAAGGTTGCCGAAGGGAGACCATCTGCTGTAGAGACTCTTGGGGCAGGCGATCTGAACTTCAGCCATCTGGACATGGACGCGCGACCCGGTGAGTCAATCACGACTGCCGATGGCGTGGTGATTACAAAACCAGGGAACCCAACTGACAAGCGCAAAAACACAGCTGTTTCCCGGCGAGACGAGGAAGCTGCCAAACTTGAAGACAAACGCGCAGCGCGCGCTGTTCAAGTAGCATACGCAAGGCCCTCAGATGGTTCATTGCCGACAGAAGAGGCCCTGGAGATTCAGTCTACCACCTCACTTCCGAAAGATGGCCCAATTATGGGTGATCAAACACCCCCCAGTGGTAGTGTCGTTGATGGTGACCTGAGTGGGGGCCTTAGACGCACAGGTAGTGTGCGCAGTAGACTTGCCCGGCGCCATCGGGGCTCGTCTGGGGCCACAACCTCGACAATCGGAGCGATTGGCATCAACGCCGTCGCACTTGGTGCTCCTGGTGTCAATTCCAGTGTACCTCGGTTGACTGGCTTCGCGGTTGCGAGTAAAAAGCGCAATCGGGACTTTCACCAACTGTTCCGAAGTGTACCTGAAGACGATTATCTTATCGAGGATTACAGCTGTGCTTTGCAGCGTGAGATCATTCTTGCCGGCCGCATATACATCTCAGAAGGGCATATCTGTTTCTCTAGTAACATTCTAGGATGGGTCACGACTCTAGTGATCAGCTTCGATGAGGTTGTTGCTATTGAAAAGGAGAGTACAGCCATGGTGTTTCCCAATGCTATTGCCATTCAGACACTCCACGCGCGTCACACTTTCCGCAGTTTGCTCAGTCGAGAGTCCACATATGACCTAATGGTTAACATTTGGAAGATCAACCACCCCACCATCAAGAGCTCTGTGAACGGAACCCGTGTGACCAATGGAACCGGTGATAAGACAGAGAAGGTTGGGGAGGGAGAGGAGGAGGAGAGCGAGTCCGGGAGCGATGCCACGGACGAAGATGAAATATACGATGAGGACGAGGAAGGAGACCATGCCGATAGCTTCTTCGAGCCCGGTGACAGTGCCAATGCCAGTACAGCGTCATTACCAGTACGGAAAGGATTAAGCCGCAAGGCTTCCAGTCTATCCGCGAATGCAGCTGTGCCAGTAGCCGGCACGAATGGAAACGGCGATAAAAAGAACGGTGACAAGGGCACTTCCAAGGATGCGCCTGCTGATTTCCCAGGCCCGGCTACACATGCACCCACCGAATACGTCGACGCCAACGGTCAGTACGAGAAAGTCATCAAAGATGAAATAATTCCGGCACCGCTCGGCAAGGTCTTCTCTTTGGTTTTTGGCCCAGCGTCCGGCGAGTTTATGGCCAAGTTCCTTACCGACAATCAAAAATGTGGAGAGCTACAGTTCGAGGGAACAGCGAAGGGTTTAACGACCGAATCCCCAACTAGAAAGTACTCATACATCAAACCTCTCAATGCCCCCATTGGTCCGAAGCAGACGAAATGTATGAGTACCGAGACCATGGACTTATTAGACCTTGAAAAGGCCGTTCTTGTCACTCTGAGCACCCAAACACCTGATGTTCCCAGTGGCAACGTTTTTGCTACCATGACCAAGTACCTCTTTACATGGGCTCCTGGCAACCAAACTCGCTTCCTCATGACCTGTACTATTGAATGGTCAGGCAAAAGTTGGCTGAAAGGCCCTATCGAGAAAGGCGCAATTGACGGGCAAACGACGTTCGGTAATGAGCTTGTCAAAGCCCTGCAGGTTGGAGTTGTTCCCCGCGGGCGTGCCAATGGCGCCGGACGAGGCAAAGGAAAGCGCAAGAAGGCCGACGGCGCAGGGCGGGAGTCGATCGCAGCTGCTTCACTGAAGGTTACTGTGGACCCCAACGCCGGCAAGGGAGAATCATGGGGATTATTCGAACCAATCCGCCCCCTCCTAGAGCCCTTTACCAGCATTCTCAACCCCCTGTGGAATAGCAACGTCGCTATCCTAATTATCGGAATCCTGTTCTACATCGCGTTCTTCCGATCCTCGTCACCACCCTCCACACTTTCGCATGAAGTCGGCTGTCCCGGTCACGGCTTGCCCCAGAGACTGGCTGCATACGAGGAGATGTGGCGACGTGAAGAGACTGAGCTCTGGAACTGGCTTGAAGATCGAGTTGGTATGGACGGAATGGTCTTTCCGAACGTTTACCGATCGCCTGAGCCACACCCAAGTCGCAGGTCGTCTGGAGTTAGTACAAGTGATGAGCGTGAGCTCGCTGCACGGCTTCGCGAAGAGAAGATCTCTGACCGTGAGATGGACCATGCCCTCCGTACCACCCGGCAACGTCTCGACGTCCTTGAAGAGATGATGGGCAAACGCAAAGCCCAATGGGAAGGCGAAGAACAAGCCAAGTCCGAATTGTGAAGGGCGACAATGGTTATCCCTCCTTGCACATAAAAGCCAAACCAAACCTTCTCCCTATCTCCTCCCCTTTCTCTCTACACTTGTCTCCTGAGAGAAGTCTTTTCCCAACACCAACACCACACAAAATCCATTTCCTTTATTTTCCAACTTGTTTTATTCTCAACCATTTATCAGGGTGTTATCCTGGAGTTATGGGAACAAGCAGAGCTGTTCCCTTACTGTTGATATTTATTCCTCCTCACATTCATTCTGAACATTCTCCAGTCATTATCTCAACTTTCCCTGCCGTGTCCTTCGATACACAGGCCGCCTTTCCTTGCATGTACATGAGCGCCCAACTATCTTGTCACTACCGGTCTACGAGCTACCGGCTTCGGTTTTTCTTACCATTCTTGCTGATTTTTCATCTGAGCGTGCTGGCTACTTCTTTTCTTTGCCCCTGTTGGGCTTCTCTGTGAATATCTCGAGCTATTGCTATGTGATTTACATATTGAATTTAGGCTCTGCCTGGCAGTCCTTCTTTACATTCGAAATACTGGACGAGTAAAAAAATTAGTGTTTGCTTGGGATTGAGGATAAACCTCAACTAAGGAAATATTTCAAGCAGGATTCAACTGGCGCACTGGTGGTGATAAACTGCTGTACCAGATGTAGGAATATATAATCGATTGGCTTTCGTTTAAATCAATTGCCTTCAACATATCCGTAATAGGCTGCTGAGCGAAGACTAGGCAGTTATGAGACGAAATATCCTTTATAAAATTCCGATACTGCGTTCGATCCTCTTCTTATTTCCTTATCCCACGCGAGTTTGATACTTGTTTCACGCTGCCACTACCAGGCAGCAAAAGACAATGAAGGGTACAAAAGCTTGATAAAAACTGGCCCATGGAGCACCTGGGTTTTACCATCCCCAGAAAGACGAGTTGAGAGCCGGGAATGCACCTAATTCAATGACAATTCGATTGGACATTGCAAATGAGCATTAGATCACAAATTATAAGCTTCGGGATATAACAACTACCCATTCCGGCCTTGGCTGAAGAAGTCCATCTCACTGTTCTTCTTGAATTCATCCGTATGAGCTTCTTATTCGTCTTATTAGTCGTATTTGGAATATCCACCCCAATATTGATGTCAGCTTTGTCGTCACCAGCACATCTTCCTCCATTCAGTTTGATGGGCTTGATGGCGCTAGCATATTCTAGCCTCCCAGCTGGATCTTCGTTGTCGTCTCCAAATTGATTGTTACATTCTTCGCCGGGTTGGTCTTTTTCTTCGGCTCGACCTTTAGCTTTCTTTCTGACTTTGTTTTTGTTTCTGGTTTGCTCTTCGTCTTCGTGTCTGGCTTCTTTGGGTCTAGGGTTGCCTTAGTCTTCGATACTGGCTTCGGGTTGGTCTTTGCCTCCGGCTTGGGGTTTCCTTTTGCGTCTGGCTTAGTCTTCGTCTTCCCGTCGTCTGGCGTTTTCTTTGTCCCTGGTTTTGGGTTGATCCTTGCCTCTATCTTGGTCTTCGCCTCTGGTCTTAACTTGGGATTTGCGTCGGGCTTTGTATTGCTCTTCGTCTCTGGTTTGCCCTTCGCCTCCGACTTGCTCTTCGTCTCTAGCTTGGGTTTGGGTTTGGGTTTCGTCTCCATTTTGTTCTTCGTCTCTGGTTTGGGCTTCGTCTCCAGTTTGTTATTCGTCTCCGTTTTGTTCTGCGTCTCTGGTTTGGGCTTCGTCTCCAGTTTGTTCTTCGTCTCCGTTTTGTTCTGCGTCTCCGTTTTGTTCTGCGTCTCCGGCTTGGACTTGGGTTTAGTCTCCGTTTTGTTCTTCGTCCCCAGCTTGCTCTTCGTCTCCAGTTTGGGCTTGGGTTTCGTCTCTGGTTTGCTCTTCGTCTCAGGTTTGGGCTTGGGCTTTGTCTCCGTTTTGTTCTTCGTCTCCAGCTTAGGCTTGGGTTTAGTCTCTGTTTTGTTCCTGGTGTCTGTTTTGTTCTTCGTCTCTGGTTTGCTCTTCGTCTTGTTGTCTGACGTGCCTTTTACTTCCGGTTTTGGCTTGATCGTCACGAAGGTTACTGTTGGTCTGACCAGCACCCTTTTCGGTTGGATTTCAATCATCTTAATATCGTCGAGGGTTCGTAGTTTCGATGTTAGTTATGGACCAAAATATTTGGATAGCAACGTCCTCGCAAATGTCTAGGTGATTCATTAACATCTTTGTCAGCAGCGTGGTTGGGCACGTCTGCATCAGCCTCAGCCTCGTATTCGCATCGAGGTTAGCGTCAGCAGGACATCACCTAGTAGCATATTCCTTGTCTGTGCATTTCTTGCCAGTATTCCCCTTCCCTGTCCTTGTCATTATATTGCAGTCGAATGTCGTTGCTGGGGTGAAATGCTCGTGCGGGTTAATCCCCGGCATGCAGGCCATCATGACTGATTCAATAATAATTGGGCCGCAGTGCATACTCTGAGAACAACGGGGTACATTTTATATATCTAGAAATGTGACGGACATCGTCGTCTACTACGTCTGCTCCGGATACAGAATTTGCTCTAGAATAACCCAAATGAGGCGTCATTGATATTGGATTTGGCCAATCTTTTAAATGTGCCTCAGCGTAGAAGCAAGGCAAATGGACGCTTTAGCCTTTTGCTTTCATACGATTTAGTCAAATTTTGCTGACAGGCGCAGTAGAATCCTAATTATGGTGATCTTACGGAATGGAAATGATGAGGTAGAAAATTAGTCGCATTGCTATGTCCTGTGTAAATGCTTCCAGGAATCTGTAGCAATGACCTTTTTTTTGGGTTTTTCATCTTTTCTGATAGTTAAATTGTGTAAAATCCTGAATAGTAGGTGCCCATTTCCATGACCTTGTTTAATCCCAAGGTCCGGGAGGTGCGAAAGGCGAAACACCTACTCCCATGCCTGGCCTTTTCCCTTGGTGCTCTGTCTCCAGCCGCGGTAGGAGATGTCTCGACCACCGCTCTGGCTTTGGCCTGTTGCACTTCCACCTCCAATGATGTCATCAGCGGGCGCGACACTGGGCTGGCGGGACTCGTTAACCAAGACTTTGCAGTAGTAGACGAACAGCTGGTAGTCCACAGGCCGTCCCAAATTCTTCACCTCTTCTTCGATGAACGGGACCTTCAAGACCTCCCCGTGAAGTTCCTGCAGAAGTCGACGTAGCGCAAAGTCGCAAGAGGGATCGTGGCCCTCTGTCTTCAGACGATTGAACTGGTTCTGGTAAGCCATAATGAAGTCCGAGGGCGTGGCAAAGTTATTGCGATTCATTTCCTCCCATTTCTTCAACTCGTTGGCAACGAAGTTGGACTGGTTGCGCAGGCTCAGCAGCCTGATAGTGCTGAATATTTCGTCGGCGAAGGCGAGGTCGTTCGAATGTGCTTTCACCTTCAGTTGAAGTGCGACCTCGATCTGGTTAAACAACCAGCTAGAAACAACAAGAGTCCAGAACTTCCATCGGTCGTAGTTGATGTCTCCTGGGTGGGGTCTTGGGAGATCAAGGTTCACCAGTCCATCGAGCTTGAAGGGTTGCAAGACGTGAACGATCTCATTTCCCCACACCGTAAGGCTAGACTCTGGCTTGAGCTTTGCGACATTGAGAAGGGTTGCAGGAGCCTCTTTGGGCAAACAGGTGGCCTGAGTGCGCGGTGTAGGAGGGATTTCAGGCTCGGCATCATGCCGGCCGCCACGACGGGGGTTGGAAAAGAACGACATGATAGCCGAGGAAGGAGCACGAGTGGTTGTAAGAATGATTGAAATGGCTGAGCTTTGTGACTTCAAAGAAGATATTGTTAACAAATCATTGCATCTCTCCAAAGGAAATATTATCAACTCACTGTGGATGGTTCCTTCAGATCAAAGGGGTGCGTTTTTTCTGACTGAAGAAATGTCTGTGGTGAGTGTAAGAGGGAAGAAAGATGAAAGAAGAGCAAGAAGAGAAGAGAATTTAAGGGCGTCGTTTGCATGTGGAAAGAGCACAAACGAGGCAGTGGTCACCGAGTAAAGTCAACATAACATAACGCTTATGTCGGCGTAAGTGAAGTTTTATAGGCTCATTTTAAAATA
The DNA here is from genome assembly GCF_028828655.1 of Penicillium verrucosum. Classification (NCBI taxonomy): domain Eukaryota; kingdom Fungi; phylum Ascomycota; class Eurotiomycetes; order Eurotiales; family Aspergillaceae; genus Penicillium; species Penicillium verrucosum. Next base: position 2,858,482 of record NW_026643212.1, read on the forward strand.
TTCAACCGCCAGCAGTACAATGTCATTTCCGTTTTTTACCACCAAGAAAGTCTTTTTCATGTCTCAGCAGACAACAGCCCTTTAATTGATATAACTTTAGTTAAAAATGTACCAGCTATTTATCGAAATTCCCTGCCATTTTGTCTATGTCCCGATCACCGTGAGCTACGGCATATTTTAGCCCTGGACTGCAGACTCATTAAACTAGGCTATCCTCACTTCATATTGGTGACATTCAATTCATCTCTTAGTGTTTCTTACAAGTAGGCATATATCGGGGGTGCGCATTTCTTAGGGCCAGGAGGTCACGTGAATGATCTATACACCATCTTCCAAAAGGGATCAATGAAACTGAAAAAAGAAGAGTTGAGACAGGTGCCGTTAAACCATTGCCTAGGGCTTGTCTTTCATATGTCAGATCTTAATTGCGGTTCAAGGCACACGTATCATGGACGGCTTCTCTGCCTTCAAGTATATCATTCCCTATACACTTGAGGTTTCTGTAAGTATAATACACTGTACTTAACTAACTGACGATATCTGGTAGTCATGAATTATGTACTAGAATATAAATATTATATCTATATGATATCCACGGTTAATTGGCCATGGCTCGGTGCCATTCGTTAAGCTTCAACCTTTCCACCTGTCACGCTCCGTTGCTGAGACGAAGCAATAGCTTGATTTTTGGGTAGTGACGTTTTCCACGCCTTGACTCCTGAATTAAAGCATTCATCAATCTTCTCCAATGTAATTGCAGCAGTCTCTGGCATAAAAAAGAAAGTTAAAATCCAGATAACAGCAGTGACGCCTGCGTAGAAATAGCCCACGCTGGGACCCATGTCCCCGTGGTCCGCATCCAACATATAAGGCGTCCAAAATGTTGCACCAAAGGCAAAGATACCATAGAATACCGTTGTGTTGGCTTGTCCGAAGGTGCGAAGTGAGACGCTATGCATCTCCACAGAAGATAGGTTAGCACTCGCAGCAATAGTCCCGCCAAAGACAAAAGCCCACAAGCACAGAAGAACAACAGTCACGATCTCGGCTTTTGCATCCCTTTTGAGAGCAGTGCTCACAGAGGAAAGAGTGAGCATGCAGGCACCCATGACAACATAACCCCAAAGCATGGCAACTCTCCTTCCGCCATATTCCACAATGAACGGACCAAATAATGATCCTCCTAGGATGCATAAACCAATGATGACATTGATTAAGTACGGGTCACTGATGCCAACTCCCTTGAGGAACAGTGTAACGTATGGTTGTACAAATTGGATACCAGTAATGGCGAGTCCAACCATAATCATGGCAGATGTCAAGGTGCGAGCGATATGCTTGCTGCGGTAAATATCAAAGAACGAGACAGCTTTGCGGCTTGCACGCTCGCTCTCAAGATTGCTTCTGATATCATCAATCTGCGCAGTGATATCCGGCGAATATGGACTTTGGTTGTATAGCGCGCCGAACGATTTCCGTGCCTCCTCCTCTCGGCCATGTCCCATGAGCCAACGTGGAGATTCAGGGAGCATCAAGATACCAGCACCTAGAATAACTCCCAGGGGTATTTGGCACAGAATAGGTGTCTTCCACTGCCAATCGTTCATTGGCTCTAGACGAGCAGAACCCGCACACACGGCGAAAGCACCAACGTTTCCCCCGGCGAGTCCAACATTATACAACCCTAAAGATAACCCGCGCTTGTTGGCAACGATGCACTCGGAGCCATATGTCACACTGGCTGCCATCAGCTGTCCAATGCCCACCGCACTAATCGACCTGCACACCATGTAGCGCAAGAAGCTGCCACTGGTGCCAAGCATTCCGGCGGCACCAATGATAGCTAACGCGCAGCCAGCCTGGATTGACCCCCTGCGTCCGATGTATTGACCGGTGACGCCCGCTATCCCGCCTCCAAGGGCAATGAACAGGAAGTTGAGGCTTATGATGGATTATTGTAGTGGCGTCAAGGAGCAATGCTGAACGGTGGCATACGTGTTTGGGTCAAGGAATTGCTCGCAGTTTCCAAATGCGTGGTTGTAAGAAGGCATGATGAGGACCGTGCCGGCGTAGCCATTGTCGAAATTCGAGATCCACGCGGAAAACGAGACCCATAGTGAGAGTCGTAACATGGATCCGGTCGTGCTCGGGGCATTGTTTGTACCAATGTGTTGGGTAGTCGAATTGGTGAGCGTGTCATTAGAGCTAGGTTCAGACTCTATTTTGGAGGTTGTATTTTGCAAATTCATGTCGAGCGGATTTTGAGTAAAAGGAAAGGACAGTGTTGCTTGCTAGGTTCAGTCCATGGCTATTAGGATAGAGATATGGACCATGAGGCGGAGTATATTGAGGTGGAGCACCTGGACGCTACATTCCAAAGCCGAGACATACCATAAGTACACCTTATCAGAAAGAATGTGAGACATAGTGTACACCCAGTGGAAGGCTTGCTAGTTAAATGGCATAGACTATGACAATTGCAATAAAAGGTCTACAGCCAATCGTAGAATTCACAGACCGAAAGCATTCCCAAGCTCAAAACTCGCACTAGGAGGCCTATACGTCAGGTCCAAGTTGAGTCAAGAGGCAGGTCTTCATTATGTAGCGTCATGTTGTGTTAGAATAGCTGCATACGTCTTGCATACGTCTTGCCGTAATAGTATAGTTTAATAAAGATATCCTGAGATTCTGTTGTTTCCAAGTCCGTTGCATTCAATGCGGTTGGTGAAGAGGCCAAGGATCATCGGCACTTAATAATAGGATCAACATTAATTAGGGTTGTCCTGCAAGTAAATCAACTTAGGTCCCACATATTAAGCATCATGTCTTGAGAATTTACCTTCTAGAGATTCATCCCGCTTTGGAGCTATCATAAACCCGAAGGCCTTATACCCAAGAATGCAGTACAACATACGAAATCACGCACCCTGAAAATTTCAAAATAAAAAAGACCAGTCCTTTATGGCACGCCCTGCGAGGGGTATTATAGGGATGCATCACCGGCTGAAACCTACAAACAAGATAACCCGGTATGCTGGCCTAGACCCGCTCTTTTTTTTGATATTCATTACCTTGGTTATCTTTGTCGACCACATAGTACGTATAGCACAATTCCCTTAGAATTAGGATTGAAGGGAATGTACAAAATATATAGCATTGTTTCTAGATCTATCAATATCGCACGTGGGAAAGCAAGCGCATCACACTATTTGTCGATTGATGGCAGAGGTTTTTGGTGGCTGCAGTCACATTAAACTCGTCGAAGCCCCGGCGCACAAATCTAGCTTGATCATAGTAAGACCCTGTTAGCTGAGACTTAATTGAAACCTCATCTCTTCTCAAATGTCGTGATCGACGTACCTCTAGATAGGGCATAGTTCCCGGTCACGTGTCCCGCGAAATAACACGACGCTCCACCAAAGACCTCAGGAACGACAACTGAAGATGGAGCTCAAGACCGTTCTAATTCTCACTGCGATATACATTGGTAAGTACTGCCACGCACTACACCCCGCGATGTCTGCCCGCAACCAACAACACCTTTGGCCCACATTCAGTTTAAACAAAACAATCAAAAACTAACCCCTCATAAGCTATCCGACTCTTCTTCAAGTCGCGCAACTCGAGCTCAGCAGCCACCATGTCTCACGGAAAGGTCACCGAGATCGACAAGTAAGACATTCTTGACTCTGCGCTCAATATGTTCGATTCTAATATCCACCCAACAGCCAAGTCATCTTCAAAGCCCTCGTCTCCTCCGGCCCCGTCGTCGTTGACTTTTTCGCAACCTGGTGTGGACCCTGCAAGGCCGTCGCCCCCGTTGTCGGCAAGCTCAGCGAACAATACGAAAATGTTCGTTTCCTCCAGGTGGACGTGGACAAGCTGCAGGGTGTCGCTCGGGAACTGAGCGTCAACGCTATGCCCACCTTTGTGGTGTTCAAGGATGGCAAGGAGGTCAACCGCGTTGTTGGCGGTGATATGAAGAAACTCGAGGCACAGATTAAGGAGATCTCGGCATAAACGCTTTTCGCTTTGCCTTGATCAGTCGCCTTCGGGAATCTCGGAGGAGTGCATCCATCCCCTCATACCCGGCACATTGTATGTTTATCGGTATAATCAGTGTAACTCACGAATCACGAATCGAAACTGTGACATAGCTATGTGCGAGTAAATGTATCAATTGACGTTGTACTATACACACCTCCAGATACGGGCTACTGTTATCAAGTGATTCCGGTGGGTGTCCCAGATTGACCCGGACTTGGGCATTGATGCATATGCGCTGTATTTCAGGCCGAGATAGCTTTCCCTCTCTGTTTTACTGCTCATCCCTTACCACTTTTTGATCGCTGTAAAAGAGAGCATCGGCTTGAACTCTGAGGCGACAGGTTAGGTGTCTAAGTAGTATCTATGATCTATACGTCTATGATCTATACGTGCATGTCGGCCAACGTCTCGATGTGGGACATCGCAACACTTTATTGCTTTGATTGCTTGCAGTGTTTTATTAACTTGTAGCTTATATGAGGATAGAATACCCGATACCGCCTTCCAGATCCGTCAGACTGTTTCGTACCTGAAAGTGGCCCCCCACAAAGACCTTGGCTATTATTGGTGGTTATTGGTAGTTGACGGGGCCGCATTGCGGGGTACTCCGTATGTTGTACTGAGAACCGTCTTGCAACTTCTACAACATACTCTTTGTGCTTGTGAACTGTTGCCAAATAATATAGACAAGCCCCCTGTAAAAAAGAAAGTGGCACACACAAGTGACATGCGAGTTCCGCGGTGTGTTTGACTTGTTTGCATTGGGGAATGTTGATGCAAAGCCAGGGGTTGTGGAACCTTCTCGGACGACGCGAAAATCACGCAGTGATATATATATCTCTAGACCTGTGGCCCTTAAGCTCATACTGCATTATCCAAACGTTATTTTACTTCCGTTCAGACTATTGTCCATATACCACATATTCAACATGTCATGCAGCGACTGCCCCTCAGACAAACCCTCAGAGAAAGCCTCGTTCAAGTCTATCCCAGACCATGACGAGTCTCTTCTACAAAGACTCTCTCAATTAGTCGTCAACTATATACCAGCAGGATCCGCCTTGCTCTCGTCTTCGTGTTGTTGGCTTCCAGTATGTTCTTTCTCGCGTTGCTAGACTTAACTAGTTACATATGCTAAATTTCTAGGCTGTCCTGGATTTTCTTTTTGCGGGTTCGGTGGCCACTGCTGGCATCGAGAAACTGCGAAACACCTTTCTGGCAATTTCTATTCTGACCCTTATCTGGGGCGTGTGGCGTGAGGGACTCAGTCGTCGAATGTTGTGGCGGATTGCGATCTGTGTCGGATTGTCCGCTTGGGAGCAAGTGAATCAATTGGGAAAGGTCGATGGAAAGGGAAAACACAGCTGCCATTAATGGACGACAGTTTTGGAGTGAAAAATGGGATTCTTTTAGTTAGTCTCTTTTTTAATAATGCTAGTGTGACAGTCAACATTTTGATGGAATGAATCATCAACAGGACACGAATCTTGCTCGGCAGGTGGAGGTTATGACCCATTGCTGGTTGATATCTATAAAGCTTGAACCTATAGGAAGCTCTATGTGGTACTACGAATACCACTAAAGTCTCCAAATGAACCAAGAGTGACCAGCAACCTTCGGGTCTTAAACAGACTGAAAAACTCTGTCCATCCACCCGCTACGCACGTTCTTACCCTTTACCTTAGTGGCCTTCAAAACGGTTTTGTGGGAGGGAGGTGGTTCTGCCACCTCGGAGACGGGGAAAGGGGAGGGAGAGAGGGTCGTACTTCTAGTAGTATATATATCTCTCTCTTTGCGCTAGACTACAGATGCATTTTCAAACCCAGGATTCCACCGGAAAATTCACGCCATTTCCCTTTATCTCCCATCGGCCCACTTCCTGCGGCATTTATGCGTAAAGTGATTCAATTCATACTCGCTAGGTCTCGGTGCCGGTCCACTGCAAGAAATGCGCGATTCACAACTTGCAACTTGCAACCTCCTGTCCAATAATTACCATATATTGCATGCGATTCTTCCCCCCTCCTTCAGGCTCGAATTTCATGGTTAAGATTTGTCAATATTCAATAGAGTTTTATTTACTAGCGCTAGCATCATCTATGGAATCCACAGATTGATAATATGTGATCCACTTACCACGTGATCCGGATATTCTTGTTCCTTTCTTTTAGGCTGGTAAGGTGAGCATCCAGGCTACTTGACTACTTTCAGTAAAATACTCGAATGCGACCTTTGCCAAGCGACAGCTGCATAAAAAAAAAAAAAAAAACACGACTTAAAACCCAGTCCTCCGTACATAAAGCGATATATTTGCGGATATATTAACAGCATTGATTGGTCCAGAACTTCCACATATGCAAAGTGGCTCACGCACGTGGAATGATACCCAATGAAGGTATGGATTGTGTTTCGCCCATAAATGTATTGGGTCTGAGACTGCTTCCAAGGGTATATGTGTCATATACTTGAAATATGGCCCCTTCGACCAATTCTTACTATATCGATATGTAAGTCCGCCCGAAGATATCCCGGGGCTAACCAGATGAGCCCTGAAGGTAACGGGTCTAGAAATAATTCGCAATTTGCCAATTCTTTCTGATTTTGTGAAAATATTTCCAGGTTATGAAGTTGCCTACATGTATGGAGTACTTAAAGTCTAGATCGTTATCTAGATACCCTAAAGGGAATATGGTCAACTATGTATATACAATATACGGCAATGTTCGGATGCTTTGTGTCCCCTATGAATGAATCGTGCTCGCGATATTGAATGTCAGCTTTCTCAACATCGATGTACCATTCAAGGTAACCAAGATCTATCAATGTTCGATACACTCCGTACTGCCTTGCTACACTCCGTAAAGTGGAGGGCACTAATTGGCTCTTCTCCACAACTTAGATTGATAACGTAAACGCTCGGTTCCCTTTGCTCTAGAACAAGATCTTCTGCAAGATGTGATTGAATTTAGAATCATAGAGGCAGGGTGATCACCAGTCATCACGAGTCATGTTGACTGTACTTTTTACGCTTTAATCCTGTTTAGGAGCCCGCCCGCTTGGCATCTTCAAATCTGGTCACTCCACCGCGGAATATGCCGTCTTTGGAGGCTTGACCCCACATTTATTTGGGCTTAGGGGCGTTTCGCTTGGACGTAATTTTCTTTCGAAGCCTAATATCGAACACCGCTATTCCCATTGTGCCTAAAAAGAAAATTAGTTCCAGGGCATGGTGGAGAGCGTAGGGGGCCGTTGAGATACTACCCGACTTAAGCCAAGGATTGTTCGGGCTTAGCTTCTTCGCTATCTTCTAGCCTCTTTTTTTTTTTTCTTCTTCTGTAAACGACTTGTTTCAGGGGTTTCAAACGTTGCTATTCCACGTTTCCTCTATTTTTATTTTACTTTGCCCGCTCTGTCCCGGAAGTACTTCAATACAACACGCTCTCGGGGAGTATCCGTGGACGTGGGGGGAGAGTTTATACGGGATCGGCCCTCGGCACACCTTAATATCTTCAATGACGTCCAACGTCGAGTCGGACCACAAGCTGGCCATGGCGGAAACCAGCAGTAAATCAGATGCAGATACCCTGGATTCACACAGCTATGGACGTCAGCTGGAAGAAATTCGCATCGCCAACACACCGGCCGATACCTCGTTCCAGACGGGTGTCGATGTTACGACCGCCGAGAAGGACTTCTCCGAGTTGAGCAAACAATTCTCCAGCATCTCGCACCAAGCCCAGAGACTATCCCGACAGGAATCACGAGTATCTAAGGTGGGAGTCACCACTAAAGATATCGAGAAGGCTGAGGGCTCTACTACATCTGATGATTCATGGGATCTGGAGACGACTCTTCGTGGCGATCGTGTCGCCTCCGAAGAGGCTGGGATCAAAGACAAGCATATCGGTGGGTAGACTCTCCACGTGAGAGAACAAATATGTACTGACTATATTCCTAGGTGTGATTTGGGACAACCTGACAGTTCGTGGAATGGGTGGCGTTAAGACATATATCAAAACATTCCCAGATGCAATCATCGATTTCCTCAATCTACCTGGAACACTGATTGACCTTTTCGGTTGGCGAAAGACAGGCCAAGAGTACAACATCCTGGAAGGTTTCCGGGGCCTCACACGCCCCGGTGAGATGGTCTTGGTCCTTGGGCGTCCTGGATCAGGCTGTACGTCTTTCCTCAAAGTGATCGCGAACCAACGGTTTGGATACACCGGGATAGATGGTGAGGTCCTCTATGGCCCTTTTGACTCAGATTTGTTCTCCAAAAGATTCCGTGGAGAAGCTGTTTACAATCAAGAGGATGATATTCACCAGCCCACCTTGACCGTAAAACAAACCCTTGGGTTCGCCCTCGATACGAAGACACCCGGGAAACGCCCACTCGGTGTGTCGAAAGCCGAGTTCAAAGAGAAAGTGACCAATTTGCTTCTGAAAATGTTCAATATTGAGCACACTGCCAACACCGTGATTGGAAATCAGTTTATTCGTGGTGTCTCTGGAGGTAAGCAATCTGTTTTAGACAGCTCCGCAAGAATTGAAGCTAATTAGAACAGGTGAGCGGCGTCGTGTGTCTATTGCAGAAATGATGATCACCTCTGCGACTGTATTGGCTTGGGATAACAGCACTCGAGGACTGGATGCCTCAACCGCCCTCGATTTCGCCAAGTCGCTACGGATTTTAACCAACATATACAAAACAACAACTTTCGTGTCACTCTATCAAGCCTCTGAGAATATCTACAAACAGTTCGACAAGGTCCTTGTGATCGACAATGGCCGTCAGGTATTCTTCGGTCCTGCCTCCGAAGCAAGATCCTATTTCGAAGGCCTCGGCTTCCGCGAAAAGCCTCGTCAGACAACTCCCGACTACTTGACAGGATGCACTGATCCTTTCGAAAGGGAGTTCAAAGATGGAAGAAGTGCCGACGATGTGCCATCAACGCCACAAGCGCTAGTTGAAGCCTTTGACAAATCTGTATTCAGTGAAACACTAGACCAGGAAATGAAATCCTACCGTGACCAGATTCAGAAGGAAAAGAAAATCTACGATGACTTCGAGATCGCCAACAAAGAGGCGAAGCGCAAGTTTACTTCTGAATCATCTGTATACTCGATCCCTTTCCACCTGCAAACCTGGGCTTTGATGCAACGGCAGTTCCTCCTCAAATGGCAAGACAAGTTTGCTTTGACCGTCTCTTGGGTGACATCTGTTGGTATTGCTATAATTTTGGGTACTGTATGGCTCAACCAACCCAAGACCAGTGCCGGTGCTTTTACTCGAGGAGGTCTTTTATTCATCAGTCTGCTTTTCAATGGCTTCCAAGCATTCTCGGAACTTGCGGCCACAATGATGGGTCGCTCAATTGTCAACAAGCATCGCTCATTCACGTTCTACAGACCTAGCGCACTTTTCATTGCTCAGATCATCGTGGACACTGCGTTCGCCATTGCAAGAATTTTCGTATTCAGTGTCATCGTGTACTTCATGTGTGGGCTGACTCTAGATGCTGGGGCATTCTTTATATTTGTCTTGATTATCCTCGAGGGATACGTGACTATGACAGTGTTCTTCCGAACGGTCGGATGTCTATGTCCTGACTTCGATTATGCCATCAAATTTGCATCTGTCATCATCACATTCTTCGTTTTGACATCTGGATATCTTATTCAGTGGTCTGGCGCTCAGGTGTGGCTGCGATGGATTTACTTCATCAACCCCTTTGGTCTTGGATTTGCTGCATTGATGGTCAACGAGTTTAGACACCTTACTCTGGAATGTACGACAGACTCACTCGTTCCAACTGGACCTGGCTATGGCGACATTGCGCACCAGGCTTGTACTCTAGCGGGAGGCGAGCCTGGGTCGGCAGTCATCCCGGGCTCCAATTACATTGCCCAATCCTTCAGCTATCTCAACGGCGATCTCTGGCGAAACTTTGGTATTATGATTGCTCTGATTATTGGTTTCCTCGGTTCCAACTTGTATTTTGGAGAAACACTTCAATTCGGCGCAGGTGGCAAAACCATCACTTTCTACCAGAAAGAAAACGCCGAGCGGAAAGAGCTAAATGAGGCTTTGATGCAGAAGAAGTCAAACAGACAGGCGAAGGTTGTTGAGTCCGATGAAAGCTCAAACCTCAATATTACCTCCAAGTCCGTGTTCACCTGGGAGGATGTCTCTTACGAAGTGCCTGTGCCCTCCGGCACCCGACGTCTTCTGAACTCTGTTTACGGTTATGTTGAGCCAGGAAAGTTGACGGCACTCATGGGAGCATCCGGTGCAGGAAAGACAACGCTGCTGGACGTTTTGGCGGCTAGGAAGAACATTGGTGTGGTCACCGGTGATATATTCGTCGACGGCAAGTCCCCGGGCACCTCTTTCCAAAGAGGTACATCTTACGCGGAGCAACTTGATGTTCACGAGGACATGCAGACGGTACGAGAAGCGCTGCGTTTCTCTGCGGATCTGCGCCAGCCATTTGAGACACCCCAATCGGAAAAGTACGCTTACGTGGAAGAAATTCTGACCCTTTTGGAGCTGGAAAATCTGGCAGATGCAATCATTGGTACACCTGAAACTGGGCTCTCGGTCGAAGAAAGAAAACGTGTCACAATCGGCGTTGAACTGGCGGCGAAGCCTGAACTACTTCTATTTTTGGACGAGCCTACCTCTGGTCTGGACGGCCAATCTGCCTGGAACATCGTCCGTTTCCTTCGGAAGCTGGCAGCAGCAGGCCAGGCTATTCTCTGCACCATCCATCAGCCAAACTCCGCCCTCTTCGAAAGCTTCGATCGTCTGCTTCTGCTCCAAAGAGGAGGTGAATGCATCTACCACGGTGATATTGGCCATGACTCCCAGATTCTGTTGGAATACTTCCGTCGAAACGGAGCTGACTGCCCCGTGGATGCTAATCCGGCTGAATGGATGCTTGATGCCATCGGCGCTGGCCAAACACGTCGCATCGGAGACCGTGACTGGGGTGATATCTGGCGGACTTCTCCTGAACTGGATAGAGTCAAAGAGGAAATCATCCAGATCAAGCAAAATCGTGCTCAGGCCGTCCGGGATAACCATGACGAGAATATGGTAGATAGGGAGTACGCTTCACCTCTCTGGCACCAAATCAAGGTAGTCGGTCGACGAACACATCTATCATTCTGGCGCTCAAGAAACTATGGTTTTACCAGGCTTTACACACATGTTGTAATTTCCATCATCACGGGCCTTGTGTTCTTGAACCTTGACGACTCTCGATCCTCACTGCAATACCGCATTTTCGTCATTTTCAACGTCACCGTCCTCCCAGCTATCATTCTCCAGATGGTCCAACCACGATACGATATGTCACGTCTAATCTTCTACCGTGAATCAGCATCAAAAACCTACAGCCAGTTTGCGTTTGCATTGTCACTGGTCCTCGCCGAAATGCCCTACAGTATCCTGTGCGCGGTCTGCTTCTTCCTCCCGTTGTACTACATCCCAGGATTCCAAACCGAGTCCAGTCGAGCCGGCTACCAATTCCTCATAATCCTCATCACAGAAATCTTCTCCGTGACTCTAGGCCAGATGATCTCCGCTTTGACTCCGAACAGCTTCATCGCGTCTCAGCTCAACCCGCCGATAGTGATTATCTTCTCTCTATTCTGCGGCGTGGCAATCCCCCAAGCCGCAGATGCCGGGTTTCTGGCGTGCATGGCTGTACGACCTTGATCCATTCACTCGTCTTATCGGCGGAATGGTTGTTACAGAGCTGCAAGGTCGGGAGGTGGTTTGCGCGGAGTCGGAGTTGAACCTTTTCAATGCCCCGGACAATCTCACCTGTGGCGAGTACATGCAGTCGTTCTTTGACGGCGATGGTAAGGGATACATTGTCGACGACGCGGCGCAGGCTTGCAAGTACTGTGCGTACAAATTTGGAGAACAGTTCTATGCGACGTTCAGTATGTCCTTTGATAATAGATGGCGGGATCTGGGTATCTTCGCTGCATTTATTGTGTCTAACTTGATCATCTTGTTCCTGGCGGTAAGTGGATATATTCTCTATTCTTGGGCTATATATTTGTGATTGTGATTCTAATTGGTTTTGGTACAGTCTCGCTTCTTGAACTTCAACCGACGATAAACACTTGTGCAGTGACAGCGACATATGGTCTTGCTAATCCCCGTCGAGAAATTGACTAACCGTAAAGTATCTTTGCGTAGAGTATTCTTTTTATCAAAAGCGCAATATGTGATTTAAAATTTAATTAAAAAATGCACTTGCTTTTTTTCTTCTTCGTGATATCAAGTACTCCTCCCTACAACTCCTTACAAGTACAGATTTCACATTGTAGTCACCCCGGAACCTTTACTCATGGAAAGTATTGCACTGGGACATTATGGGTGGACTTACCAAAATTTACAAGCTTAAAACACTTGGAGTATATATAAAATACTGGCAAAAACGCCGAGAGTAGTGGCTACATGAAAGTCTATACAGGACTGCCGAGACTTGATATATTGACGGACAGATACACCTCGAAGGGCTACATGTAATCCGATTGGTGCTGGCCCAGAGGAAGTCGTGAGATATCAAATCTCATCTGCAAGTCGCCATCATATTGCCAAGTCAGAATTTGAATAATCCGACGTGTACCCCTAGGAAAAGCACCCAAAACAAGGGCACCGACAGCTTTCCCCAACGGCGTCCCCATAATTTCCCGATAATCCTCAGTATCATACAGCCAAGCCCTCACTTTACTATCACCAGCAAGCTCAAGCTCATACCTCGGGTAAAGCACCTTCACCACAAAAGTATATGTCTCCTCATTGACGACCGTCATACGAAAGACGTATTTCAGAGAACCGATATCAAAGAAAACTTGGTAGTGAGCCTGAGCGATTTCCGACCATTGAGGACCATCAAGTCTGACATTGTTGTCAGCGAAGATAGCAGTGTGTGCCACACGTCCGTGGTATTTGTTCCAGCCCAGGGACCCATCTTTCTCGACTCCGAGTTTGCGCATGAATAGCTTGTGGTAAACCAGTCCAGTGGGCAGATCGAGTGGACGAGGATCGCCGATTTCTTCAGGTGCACCCACCCACTCGTTGCAATATACGTCCCATCGATGTCTGTCGTCGGAGGGGTGTATCAGCTGTTGCATCTGTAGTGTGGATGGTGAAACAATACATGGTCTTTGGCAGTTGGTGTCTTCTGGGGAGTTGATCCAAGACTGATAGTCGGTGCCCTTCTGTCGAAATATGTTGATCATCTCCGTGGTCATGGCGGGGTGTAGATCTAGCTCATCGACGGGGTTTGGTTTTGCTTCAGGCAATTCATCCGGAAAACACACATGCTTCTTGCTGGAACCTGATTTTTCTAGATCTTCGAGTCGTCGTTCTCCAAGGGCCGAGGTAGTTCCATCTAGGTCAAGGCCTTTGGAAGAAGACATCATATTGATGATGCTAATGCAGAAGCGAAGTCATGGATGTGATGAATGTATGAACAGAAAGAAGGGGGCGAGGATAGTTGAGGCTACCGGGGGAGCTAAAATGGAAGGTGAGACGGAACGTGACTTGGAAGAATTGGTGGCCGAGTAACTGGATGGTACTAAGGGCACTGATTGTTAGAGACTTTGGATGCATTGGTTATCAAAGCTATGGCTAGGGGCTTACTCTTCAGACCATTGCTCTTCTTGTCGCCTGGTTAGAATAGTTAGGATGCTGTATTATGCTTGAAGTGTGTTAGGACATAAGTAATAAACATCAGATCACACTCAAATGCAGTAGATGCAGTAAGGTAACATCTCAGAGTTTATCCTGTATGTTCCGGGGGATTCTTCCAAGTCTCGGCGCTTGATGCTAATCTTGTTTACTGACCTTCATCTACACCCGTGGACATGTAGATGCGTATTTCCGTGTTTCGTTTTATATATGCACGGAATAGGCAACGAACAGTGCCATATATGCAAGTAAGCCCACCATAGAGCTTTAACAATTAAGGGAAATTATGGGAATCAATTTGAAGGCCTGTCGCGGTCATACTATCGCAATTCCGTGATCCGATCTAGAAGACTATGGGTTGGTGCTATACAGTATACAGTATACTAGTGAATCTCCATTTTGTCGTAAACAGACACGGGCAAAGGAATGTGAGTAGAATTGGCTATTAATACAAGTACGGATCATAGTTGGGAGTAAGTTGAAGAGGTATAGAGAAAGTATGTTCTTTTTTGACCCTACATTTGCGGAAGCTGCATAGCTGACACAATATAAGAAAGGGGTTAAAGAAGTACTGACCAGCAGTGAAAGATCTGTTACTTGCACACATGCTTTCCATTCTAGCACCTGCATTTTGCCCTAACTACCTAGGTAGGATTATCTTACATGTTTTAAAAACACGGCGAGGTGAAAGACTCACCGACATGTAATAAAGGACCCGGTATGTAGTTAACCCCGTTTCTCCAACTTGTATCGCGGGTCTATCAGAGCCGATGGTTTGTGGGGTTGGTTTTACGGAGAGAATGGATTATTCTCTAACCAATAAGATCGCAATATAAACGGTTTCAGTTGTTTCAGTTGCCCACAAAAGGTGAAGATGTCCAATTCTATCAGATCACGTGGAAATGTGGATCAAGACGGGAGTATCGGGAAGACCCTTAGTGTCTGTTCTCGTCCAAGCCTGTATCTTTACCCCTTCTTCGAAGTGAGCTCGTCTGCTAAGTTGTCAGCCAACTTCCCCAGATTGTTAGCATGACCCGAGGTCGAAAACTAGGATCCTGAAGTCGGGCTAGAAGAATGCGGAGGTAGTAGGCACATGGCATGAGAAGCCTGCAGTATTAAATTTACCAAACTCCTAACCTAACAGCAGGAGACCCTTTTGGACTATCTTGATCGATTCTCTTTTCAAATCTCCATTGGAAACTCTTGTCCTCTTGTCCATTTGTCCGTCTGTTTTTCTCTCTTCTCTCTCTTTTTGTCTTTTCTTTTTGTACCTCGCATTATGGGTCTTGACAAAGACAAACCCGTTGAAACTGTCCATCTGGAGGATACCCCGTCGACAATGAATCCCACTCATATAAAGAAGTCTGATCACCCTGGTGAAGTCTTCGGGTCTGTTATGAGCCTTACGGTGGCTCTGACAAGTTACCGAAATGCCATGCTATACAGTCTGTTCTTCTGCTTTTCTGCCATCCTCTGGGGTTACGATATGCAGATCAACGGAGGTCTTCTTGCCGCTCCCGAGTTCCGCGCAGTGTTTGGATATACCCAGTCTGATGGCAGGACTATCCTTCCAGCGGAATGGCAAGCCGCTTTCAACATGATTGCCACGGTTGGTGGAATGTGTGGAAGTCTGCTGTGTGGTCCTATCTCGCCTTACGTAGGTCGAAGGATGACTTTGACCATCGCATGTGTCATCTCCAGTGGCTCCATCTTCTTACAGTTCTTTGCATTCACTCGAGGGGTGTTACTTGCTGGAAAGTTGATCAACGGAATCTCACTTGGCATGTTCCTCGTCACCGCATGTGCCTACTGCTCTGAAGCTTGTCCTGTCGTGCTTCGCGGAATCGCCATTGCCATGGTCAATCTCTTTGTTGTGGTCGGCCAGCTCGTCGGGAACTGTCTCATTAAGGCTTTCGGTGGCCGACCAGATAATTTTGCGTACAGAATCCCCTTCGCTTTCCAATGGATTTTCCCGGCAATTCTTCTCGCCGGGGTGTGGTTCTGCCCCGAATCTCCATACTGGTACGTCCAAAGGGGCAAGCATACCGAGGCCAAGAAATCTCTCGAACGATTCCAGACTGGCGGGAGCATTGACAGCTGGCTCATTGAAATCCAAGAGACGGTTCGCATAGAAGAGGAATCAGCATCTTCCGCTGGCTATTTGGATTGTTTCCGAGGAACTGACCTTCGTCGAACACTGATTATCATTTCTGTTTGGGCCATCAACTCTTTCAGTGGTGTCAACTTTGTGCTCAGCTACTCAACCTACTTCTTCCAAGGTAAGTTTTCCCAAGTTAACAAGTTATTTATGTTTACTAACGAAGCCTTTCAACTACAGTTGCCGGCATCCCTACCTCTTCATCCTTCGACATGGGCGTCGGTGTGACTGCAGTTGGTGTGCTCGGAAACATCTGCTCATGGTGGGTCATCAACACTATCGGTCGCAGGGCTCTCTTCCCTGGCATGCTCGTTCTCGCTACCATTCTCTTCGTCATTGGTATTCTTGACGTCCTACCACGTTACAACTCCTCCATTGCTATGGGACAGTGCGTGTTGATTATCGTCTGGAACTTCTTTTATGATCTCACTCTTGGACCTCTTGGATACGTGATCTGCGGAGAAATGTCTTCTACTCGATTGCGGTCATACGGAGTCAGCATTGGTTTCTTCGCGCAAAGCTTCTGGACTTTGATCATCACGATTATCATGCCTTACATGATAAACCCCGATGAAGGTAACCTCCGGGGTAAGACAGGTTTTATATTCGGGGGATTCTCAATCATCGCCTGTGTTTGGACTTACTTCTTCTTACCAGAGACCAAAGGCAGGACCTTTGAGCAACTGGATCATATGTTTGAGCAGAAGATCTCGGCCCGCAAATTTGCCGGATATGACCAAAGACCACATGAAGAATAAGCTCTTGTCAGTATTTATATCGCGTCCGGGCATAAGCTCCGGTCTCCTGTCTTGGATCGATGCAAACTACAAAAGAATGCCAGACAGCTGTATATAGACACAAATGTATTTTACGGCGGTACTGCCAACATAGTATAGTAAATTGTATATCCACAGATATGCCCTACGACCTCTAAGCCTAATTCGACTTACTAGTAGTTTGTAACTAAATGGATAACGCGTAATATCAACCCGTTTATGCTAAAACAAGGTTCACACTACCTCGGTAATCATAGCTTACCTAGCGGCCTAAGTGGACCTTGGCGTTATAAAGGCCGAAGAGCTTGACATTATTATAGAGGAGGGCCTTGCCTTCGTTCGAGGATTCTTATAGAATAACTGTGTCGGGTGGAATTATTGCTGTCGTTCTCTATATATTTCGGCACAATGCTTTTCCCATTTCAAACTTGACCTCAGCAACACCGAGGGTTGAAGACTACCTAGGTAACTTCGGCCAAACCTGCGCCGTCTGGGTTGGGGTAAATAGTAACTTCAACAAGTGATCAGTCCGGCGGCATAATCCCCGATTCCTCGGACTTCCACCGGACCACAATAGTAAAAGCTGGGTAAACTTTGACATTCAGCCAGACTTGTCAAGATGGACTAGCGCAATAACCAGGATTAAACTATACTTTGTATCTCTCTGACTCTGCTCTACTCATCAGCAAAAGCAAACCTTCCCCACGTTCTGACCGCATCAACTAGCGATACGACCTGTCGGTTCCGCGTGGGGCCCCCATTCTGGGGTTTTCCCCGCAGATGATCCTTTTGATATTCCCTTTTGAGGCAGGTATGCTTTGAAATTCGCGGGGAAGTACGAGATGGCTGCTCTTTGGGGACTTTCTGGAGTTGTCTTGGAATCAAGGGGGGAAACTCGGGGTCGCCCCGAACTTGTTATATCATTTTATACATTTTTTGTCATGCCTCCATTGGTCCTACGTTTTATATATATTTTGCCTCGGGCCCAATTTCATATATTTTTATTCTCCATTTCCTATTCTAAACAACTAACTCCGCTATGGCTAACCATACTCCAGAAAATGTTGACTCAAAGGCCAATATTGCCGAAGTTCCCACTATAAGCCATGCAGAAAGCAACCAAGAACACGCCAAATTCAAGTCTGCCAAAAATGCAGACGGCGACACGGCTATGGCGCTGTTCGATGACCCGGACGAGCTCCATGAAGATGTCGATCCGGTGGAGGCCAGGAAGCTATTGTGGAAGATTGACTTCATGATCCTGCCCTACTTGGCTGTTTGCTATGCGTTCTTCTATATTGACAAGGTCGGTCTCTTTGATTGGGGATAATTTGGCTATTTACTCCATTTGGGCCGAAAAGCCGTGTGCTAATAGAATCTATTTCGGAAACAGACAACGCTGAGCTATGCTGCTATTTTTGGAATTCGGGAAGATCTCGATCTACATGGAACCCGGTATAGCTGGCTGAGCAGTATCTTCTACTTTGGTTTCCTGGCATGGGCATTCCCTACCAACTTTCTGATGCAGCGCCTTCCAATTGGTATGATTCTCCCATCATGAGCCTGGAAAATTGAACTGGATATTCATCTAATACCTGTTTTAGGGAAATATCTGGGTGCCAATATTTTCATGTGGTTCGTTGAACTGATATCGAAGATAGTGCAATCCGATACTAACATTCCTCATGAAGGGGTGTCTTCCTCATGATCCAAGCTGCTTGTAACAGTTTCGAGACCCTCGCTGTTCTTCGAGCCCTCGGTGGTGCCGCCGAAGCCTGCGCCGACCCAGCTTTCATGCTCATCACGAGCATGTGGTATACCCGTCGTGAACAGCCAGTGCGTCTCGGACTGTGGTATACAGCGAATGGTCTCGGTATTGCATTGGGTGGGTTATTGGGCTATGGAATTGGTCATCTTAAAGGTGCACTCCCGTCTTGGAAATACGAGTTTATCGTGATGTATGTTTGTCTCCTCTTGCCACCATTGAAACTTCCCATTTGACTAACCTTGCTTAGTGGTGCCCTGTGTTCTGCCTGGGGTATTGTCATGTTTATCTTCCTTCCAGATTCACCCGTTACAGCAAAAGGTCTTACCAAGAGGGAGCGCCGTATGGCCGTTGAGCGTATACGGGAAAACCAGACTGGTGTCGAGAATAAGCATCTCAAGCCGTATCAGATTTTGGAGGCTTTCATGGACTATAAACTCTACGTCTTCTTCACCCTGGGCATGGTTTGTATGTGACTTCTGCGACGTCAAAGGCCGTTCTCGTAGCTAACGTCTATATAGGCAATATCCCCAACGGTGGTATCTCAAATTTCGGAACTATCATTATCAAAGGATTCGGGTTCTCAACATTGGTGACCACTCTTATGCAGGTAAGAGTTAATTTGATAGTCACATAGTATTCAGCTAACACAATATGAATCATAGATTCCGTACGGCTTTATCATTGCAATCTCGATTTTAGCATGCGTCTACCTCAACGACCGCTTCGAAAATCGACGATGCATTTTCGTCCTCATCTTCCTGATTCCTAACCTTGCTGGCTCCTTTGGTCTTCGCTTTGTTCCCATCGAACACAGTGTGGGTCGCTTGATTTGCTATTACCTGACAGGCCCATACAATGCTGCATTTGTCCTTGTTTTGAGTATGCAAATGGCCAACACCGCTGGTAGGTGACATCTACCTTTGCTTGATGCTAAATTGAAAATATCTCGGATATTAACGCTAACATGGAATAGGCCATACTAAGAAAGTGGTTACCAACGCTGTGCTCTTCCTGGGGTACTGTACTGGAAACATTGCTGGACCGTTCTTCTATAAAACTGAACAATCGTGTGTTTTTCCTCGGGGATAGTTCTGCTTATTTTCTGAACTAGAGAACTAACTTGAATTACAGACCTACCTACGCGCTCGGCATCTGGTCTATGATTGTCTCCCACTTGATCGAGGCTGTTCTAATCAGCATCCTTGGTCTACTGCTCCGCTGGGAAAATCAGAAGCGCGATCGCATCCAGTCCCAGATGGAGGGTGGTCTCGAGGGAAGAGATCTGGACGCAACTGCGTTTTTGGACTTGACGGACCGAGAAAACCTGAAGTATGTCTCTTTTGTTGTCTTTACTACTTTCCCTTTGCTGTTCTCCTTTAGGAAAGATACTAACGGTTTCCAACAGCTTCCGATACATTTATTGAGTATTAAATTTCCCTATTTATGATCATGCGTCTACGAATATATAACGTTGAAGTCAATGCTATCAAACTATCTATATTGTGTATCTGAATTCAATTGCACAAGTGATCTCAAATGATATTTGTGAGAATATAGGACTAGTAGCCCCCAATATAAGAGGAAAAACAGCTATAAAACATGTATTTTGCTAGTTTCCTTGGGTTGTTTTTGTCATATTCCACACGGCTACATCCATGACTTGAATATTTCAATGGCAAGAGATCTCATGCTAGAGTCCCAATGGAACTTGAAATGTGGTAGGGCCAATGCGTGATTCAGTATGGCATTGACTCTATAGTATGCGGGATATCATTCGGGTGTCACATATCGGGGACTGGCTATATGTATCGTTCACCAAGATGTGTAGATGAGGCGTTTCTTCTAGACATGGAAGGACTGAATTGACTTGCTTTTATCAAATTGCCGAACTACTGATGACATGTTAAGAGAAAATAAGAAGAACGCAGGCAAGGGACAACTCCGAAAGCCTCTTGCCATTTGATATGAGCTCTTGGTGCATTGCAAGGCACTTCCTGTATGGAGCTTCCTTTATACAACTTGGACATAGACGTGCATTCCTTGTTAAAAGCAGAAGTCGAGTGATCATCCAGCACGTTGACAAGTGGTTAAGAGCAAAAACAAGGTTGCCGGAGTGTTGAAGAGTCGGAAAGCGGCGAATGCAACAAAATATGTTGTGAGATGGCATAGGCGCTAGAATAGAAGAGCTCAAAGTTGTATTTGATATCGCAATTTATAAACACAGATGAAGTACAAAATGATAAGTAGTAATACAGCCACGCGTATGCAAACGAGCGTCGCACCGGACGCCCTCTAACTCAATCAACGCCGACGATTGCCGCCACCTAAGAAAGCCTTCTTCTGGCGAACATAGCTGGCCACAACGTTCTCCACGCTGCGACGGTCGTGCTTGCGGTCTCTCAAGAAGTACAATCTCGCTCTTCTGCGCTTCTTCTCCGATCGCTGGACAATCTCCACGCTGTTCACATTGGGACTGAAGACCTTGACGGACATCTCAACAGCGACACGGGTGAGTTCGTTGCGCATGAGGAAGGATGTTTCAATTCCGCGCAGCTTGATGCTAAGAACAATTCCGTTGAATGGGTCGCCGTTCTTGAATGTCACTCGTACGATATCTCCGGTCTTAACACTGCGTGGGTTTCGTCGGTAGTCGAACATTGCCTTGCGCTCACCCGTGGGGTCGAGGACTGCCAATTGTGATTCGGTGACCGCTCCGATGGGGTCCTGGCATGCTTTGCGAGCGGATGGCGGAGCAGGGTAGATCTTGAGGGGCTCGCGCTCTACATAAGGTAGCGACAATTAGCAAAGCTCGCGTCATTTTCACTCAATTGAATAGGACATACCAGGATCCGGGCGGAAGCGAAGAGGTATTTGGGATAGGAATTGCTTAGGCATGTCCGGGGGAAGAGGTACCCGTTCGGGCTTCTTTGAATAGGTCGTCGAGATGAATCGACGGTTGATGAATGGTTGCATAGGCGCTGAAGCCTGCACCAAAGACCTCAAGCAGCCCAGCGGGCGCATTGCTGGGAGAGCCGCCATATTTGTGATGAGGATGTCAAGTCAAGAAAGTCGGAGACGAGTTTTGGCCGGATCGGCAGAATTTCCGCCAAGCCTCCAATTGCCCGTTCGGGTTGCAGATAACAGCGATTCTTTTTTCTCCTCCAACTCCAGGATACCAATCAACCTCGTTTTCTTGTTCTTGCTTTGGTGGAAGCCTATCATTTCATCGGTTACTACTACCATACCCTGTGTCGCTTCATACATAACCCCTGATCACACATTATGGCGCAAATCGCCATGAGCAGGCTCTTCCGCCAGAGCACCACCAGCTCGGTGCGCCAGTCCATTCTGAGGCCGATGCAGGCCCGCAGCTACGGTTCGAACTCAGGTATGCATTAATCCATCCGTCATAGTATCAACTTCTCATTGGAGACCACCGGAACAGCAATTCCAACCTTCACCTCAACATCCTCCCCCGAGTTAGACGAAGCTCTTGAGCGGTTCCGCAATGAGCTGTTCATTCCCCTTGCTCTTCCCAAGCGACAGAGAAAGAGCGTGTTCAGGGAGAAATACGCCAAACAATTGGAAAATGAGCCTATTACCGTGAAGATCGGCGAGACCGAAGAGTTCACCCTAACGCCCAAGAAGCACCACGATCTGCCATCGAAGAAAGACGCTCTGGAGGTTCTCAAGATGATGGTCGCGACCAAGAACTTCAGCAACCTTTTCCCATACCTGAGCGGCCTCCGGATGTCAAACTATGCCATCAACCCCGACCGATGGGAGTTTATCATTCGCAAGACCAGCGACGCTGGCAAACTTTCAACCATTATCGAGTGCGCCAGACAGTCCCAGCGCACAGGCCTGACTCTCAGCAACAGGAACATCGCTCGCCGTCTGTTCTTCGAACTTCACAAGACAGCCGCGAAAGCGGATTTCAAGGGGATCCAGACCGTCAAAGCTCTGAAACTGGCGAGAGAGGCAGCTAGCCTGATGGATGCCGATGAACACTCCGTTGAGAACCTCGAGGATGACCCCAAGCACCAGCCTTTCGTTATCGGCACGCTTTTGGAGCTCAGTGCCGCCTGTGTGAAAATCAAGGAGGCCGAGCCGGCCCTGGTCCGTGGTTACGCTCAGAAGCTTGATGCAGCCTGGTCCCGAGGAAATTTCAAGGACGACGCGGCTACTGGCTTTGAAAACACTGAGAGAGTCGAGGAGAACCTTGCCCTTTACAACGGCATGCTTTTGGCCCTTGGGCAACCCAAGGCATCACAAGACACTGGGAATTTCAAGGCTCGCTGTGATAAGCTTAAGCCTGTCCTGATTTCGCAGTTGCAGAAAGTCAAGAACGCCGATGTGCTGTCAGACAACGTGGTTAAGAAATTGATTGCGGAAAAGCCAAAGGAAAAGGTTGAGAAAAAGGCTTGAGCTTTGCTGTAATTCCCTTTGTTGTTGATTAAGCCACATTGGCATGTATATTATTGTCCTTCCCAGATATTTTTGAGCTGGCCGTGTATTTCAGAGAATAGATATTATATTTCCTGCCATATCCGACCCCGCTAGGTGCTATTTCACACATACACAATAGTTTAGTCGATTTCATTACGAAACATCCCAGAAGTTCAATTTCCAAGTACCCTCTAAGGAAATGCTAATTCAAACGGCCACTTTTGGGTTGACACGCTCAGGAAGACAATTCCAAGGTGTGGTCCTTGCCGATGCGGGCTCGGCTGGGAAGAGCAGTGGTGCCGCCGACAACAGCAGGGCCAGAGACGGTGAGCTAGATGCAGGTATTAGTTCTATATGAAAGCGGTGGAATTGAGCATGACATACCTGTCCTTCTTCCGTCCCATCGGGAGAGTCTTCGGGGACATTAGTCAGAGTAATTTCAGTGCTACTCAATGGAGCGCCAAAGTGACTAGGACCAGTGAGGCATCTATAGTCAAAGGCATTTGTTTGGGCAATCGCACCAGCAACACCGGGACCGGTCAAGGCATACACAACCCGAGCCCCAGTGAAGATTCTAAGCTCGGTCAATTGCTCAGATGTAAGACGGGTAGTAGGGTTACCGTCAATGCGGTGGGAAATGCAAAGCAGGCGCACTTCATCTAGCGAAAGCTCAGAAGTCGGACTGACACGAGCCAATTGGCTGAAAAAGTTGCGTGTCGGCATGTTTCCTGCATCCAACGTCCGTGCCTGAAGCCAGCGCCCAAGAGAGGCAAGGATACCAGTGTGCGGGCGCATGATATTCTCGTAGTACTCGGCCATGGTCTGCGATGAAGCAACAATGACTGTGGGAGACACACCAGCCGTAGCCAGAGCAAAATCGACATTCTCTCCGGCGACCGAGTTAAGGGCGATGGATGAGTTGGCAAACAGTGCAGCCAAAGTTGTGCAGAGTGGGTATGACCGACAAAGGGAGTCAATAGAGAGAACAATATCATTTCGGTTGAAACGCTGGGTACGAGGGAGACTGGAGGTGATGGCTCCAATGGCAGACACAAGGTTCTAGTTGAATGTTAGTCAAAGTCATATTACACGAGTTTGGTTGGTCTTACCTCTGGCTGGAAATCGATAAACTGGCCGGATTGTGAGGAAGACGGCCAAACAGTGCTGACAGCAGGGGTTTCTGTCTTTGGGTCGTACTCGGGAACATCATAGCTGGCAAGTTCCTTAAACTCCTCGACCAGTTCATGCCAAACTGCAACCTTCAGCTTATCCTTGACGTTTTCGGGAAGTGCGTTCCAATCCATGTGTCGATTGCCATACTTGGCGACCCAAAGGACGAGCTCCAATTGATCGTTACCCTTAGCGACAGTAGACACGTCGAGAGATCCGGCTTCAGCAATAAGAACATCCGCTTTCGCCTGTTGTAGATGCGCTGATAATGTCTCTGCTGGAAGGTTGTGTGGCACAATGACTGTCTTGAATCCATAGAAAGCGCCAGCTAGATTGCCTAAGGTTAGACATCTTGACTCACACATGGAGTCACAATACACATACCGAAGATTGTAGCTAAAAGCTCGATGGAGTCCGTAAGGCAAACAGCCACCGTCTTTACGCCAGCATTTTGGAGATGATGACCGATAACATTGATCTCTTGTGTCACCTGGTCCAAAGAGTGTTCGATGGCCTTTCGACCTAGAACAGTGTAGATCTTGCCTTGCTTTCCCGAAAGGGTACCGTCCTCATTCAGAGCTCCACGCACGGCGGTCTTCCAAATGTCACGTAGATCTCCTCTTCGACCGCCGGTCCATTTCGGGGCGCCCGGATCCTTGACATTCAGTCCAAAGCGGAGAGGCAATCCATGTGGGGTTTCCAGGCACCTGTAAGTAGCAGATTCACCCTGCTGACGAATTGGGGCAGCTGTCGATTGGCGAGCAAGTAAGAACGGATGCACATCAGGATCCTTAGACGAGATGACGGAGTAAACCGCAAAGGCGACAACAATTCCGGCGACAACGGTAGTATATATATTCCAGTCGGCGAGTATATCAGCCACCAAAGCATCAAGCTTCTCCACAAGTGAAGTATCAGCAGCCATTTTCGTCGATCTGGAGAGGAAGAAGTGTCAACAATCGGGTATGACGTTGAGGGGTACAGCGATAAGGGGTGTGTCAGCTTGGCCGGGTCAACTTATGCCCGGGCAACAACCCCTTCCTCGACCGAGCGCAGTCACTTTGGGATCGTCAACTTATAACTAACCAACAATAATGATTTTCTGAAAGACGAATTGTTCAAAGATATGCGCATTACTAACTAACAGCTTCTAGTGTTTGTTTCCTCTCAGGTAAGTACTGAACAAGTTCCCAATATCAGTGAGTCCAATCTCTATTCTCAAAAAGACCTCGAAAAAAACAGTCTGAACAACTATGGATCAGTGGCTGACTTCACGATTCCAGCTTCGAGTCAATTTCACCTCGTTCTTCGCTCTCCACGTCATTATCGCTTCATTACCAATGGCGACTCAATCTCTTCCTTCCACCCCGAGAGCGACACCTCCGATCGCTCCTCCCACCCCAGAGGGTACCTTGACCCCTGGAAAATGGCGACACCCTCAGCTGGATGAGATTGTCCGACGCCAAAATGCAGCTACATTTGATCAGAAAAATGTGAAGAAGCTGGTCTGGAACAGTGCAGTATTGGTATTGAGCTGGACATTTGGATCTACCTTCAAAACCTAGTGAGTGCGATAAGAACTCTGGTGCGTCGTGTCGCGTGCTAACAAGCTTGTTTAAGCTCACGTCAAATTTTTGACACCAACCATATGTATCAAGAAGTTCCGCTATTCATTCTTCAGCTCTTCTTCATTTTCAATATTCTAGTGGCGCTCTACCCACTCTTCCGGCCAAAGGACGACCTCTCGGACATTCCCCTTACCCCCACCCAACGCTCGCTTCTTGGTTTGGATCCTGCTGTCACACCACCAGCAACCCCTGGGACAACATTTGTCACCCCGCCCAGATACCGACTTTCTACTTCACGCAAGGCCAGTCCGGCCAGCAGACAGTCGTCCCCCATGTCCGCAAACGCAAGCTTTTCTGAGCGACGCTCTTCGATCAGCACACCCTTCTCACCTGCCTCCAGCCCTCTGTTTTACAAGGCAATGTCAAATGGAGGCAGAGAATCTGTTCAACGCCAAAGCTTTGGATCATCTGCATCCCCTCTGGCTCGAAGTAACTCCTTTGGGGAGTCCACCATGAGCATGGGCCCAAGTACACCTTCTCCGCTTATGGGAAAACGGGGAAGTCTAGGAGTCAAGAACAAATGGCTTTATGAGAGGAGCCGGCGGCTGTCGGCCAGTGGAGGAGCCCTCTAATTCCATGCAGATTTTGAACAATTTCTCGAACGGGCGCTTGGGTCATTCATGTTTTTTTTTGGTGTTTAATGTCATAGCGGTTGTTTCATTCACAATGTATTATTGCAAGGATACCAATTCAAGGTTTATTATTACAAGCTGGTTTCAGTTTTCCTTTGACATATCTGTCTAGTTTATGAAAACTGGGGGGCCGTAGGATATCTTTTCCATCCTAGCTAGTTAGTATGTATGGATGATGTTAAAAGAGCCGTTTGATAGCCACATGCCAACAAATGGGTAAGAATGTACATATGCAGATAAAGGATATGTGTATGAGACAAGTTAACAAGTTAGCATTCTGCTGTAATCTCTCATCATATAGTTCACTGTGAATGGCACTGGTGGTATTTGGCCGATCTGCCATACCCCGTGTTCCAGGCCAAGATCCCGCGCCCGGACGAGTAGGACCTCCAACCACTCCTAGCACTTGGCAAATAAACAGCCAGATAGTGCCCTTGCCTCACCCACACATTGATATTTGCTGTGAAAACTTGCATGAAGCCTACAACGGCGTGATTACCAGCTTCCTTCCGCTATGGGAGCTTCGGAGTCCAAGCTTGTCTTCAAACAGGGCATCTTCCGCCTCTCGGAACAGGAGATCCCCGCAGACGACCCCTACTGGACCAGAGTACGTTCTATTACAAAATGACTATTTGTTTTAGAGACTCGGAGGCTAACCACACTGGCAGTTCTGGGAACTTCCTGAATCAACCGAAGATGTCTTTAGCCTTTTCACGCCCGCTGACATACGACGCACGCGCGATCACGCCTTGCCCAACTTCCAGACACTCCTACTCGCAGTCACCTCACGACTAACTGTATTGAAAAACCATCCCTCGTTTCCTGACCCCGATCTTGCCCCCGAGCGTGATGTCCTCAACTGCATTCGGATCCTCACTCGTCTCCTCCCCTATGTTTACGAGGCGGAACAGTTGGAGGAATGGGAGGATAATTTCTTCTGGGCACGTCGAAAGAGAAGGACCAGACAATCACAGATTGCTGGGGAGGTTCTCTTTGACGAAGCACAGCCGGAGGATAACCAAGAGGCAAGATCACCGCGCGTAGAGGATTACGAAGATGTCAAGCCTCTTGCCGAAGAGTTGATAGACACATTGCTGGACTTGCTCTTCTTTGCCGACTTTACAATCCCTCAACTACCAACGGCGAAGAGCAAGGTCTCTTTTTCAATTTGGCAGAGTGGTGTTGGCTGCAACACGGCTATGGGGTCCAACAAAACATTGGAGAGCAACCGGTGCGAGATTCTCCGGCTTATGCTTACTCTGACTGGAAAGGCCATGTATTTGCCATCTAGTGAGTCGGGAGTGTGGTGCAACTAAATTATTACAACATTTACTGACTGGTTGCAGATACATTGCCAGTCCAAGGTGTCAAGGCAATTACTTACATCACAACTTGCCAAGATAAGCAGGCTGTTTTGACCCTCCTTTGCTCTCTTCTCAACACGGTATGCTATGTTCCCGTTAATCGACGGTGGGAGCCATGTTAATCCAAAACAGGCAATGAAGTATAACCCTGCGTCGTGGAGAGTCCCTTACGACCACGTTGTTTGGAAAGACCCGAGGCAGATATTGGTGATCTATTGCGTCCAACTCCTCCTTGTTCTCCTGATGTATCCCATTCCAGAAGACGGTCGTGGAACTCCACCGAAGAATTATTATCGCCATTACTTCGGCAGGCTACATAGACCTCAAGACTTCCAATTCCTGGTGGATGGCATGACGAGAATTCTCAATCAGCCGGTATCTATTCTCTGCTAAATTATATGTTGAAACATTGTGCTAATCGATCAAACCAGATGCAAGCTACTGCTTCTTATCTTCCTGGGAGTCAAAAATCAGTGAAATGGGCCCCTGAGATGTTGGTCCTTTTCTGGGAGACTTTGCAATGCAATAAGAGGTTCCGGTCATTTATCATCGACTCGAATCGCTCTCATGACTTCCTTGTCCTATGTATATTCTATGCCATGGAGTACAGAACGGATACTTCCAAACAAGGAGTGGTCCGGATGTGCGTTTTCATCCTTCAAACAATGAGCGCGGAGCCCACGTTCGGGAAGAGCCTGAACAACAGTTTCGAAGCTCAAGAGACCTTACCTCAATCGATCCGACTACTCAAGTTCCGGGGGTCTTATGCCGACTATTTGATTATGGTTTGTCATTTGTCCCATCTAAAAGCATAATACTATACTAACCGCCGCAGTCCATTCACACGTTGATGACAACCAGCAAGGGAAATCTGGATACTGTGTATCCTGCGCTGTTGATCATCCTCAACAACCTTGCTCCATATATTGAACACATCTCTCCGAGTGCCTGCTCGAAAGTCATTCAACTTTTCTCTTCCATGTCTTCGCCCAGCTTCTTGTTGGCGAACGAAACCAACCATACTCTTCTTGCATCGTTGCTTGACTTCATCAACATTATTCTCGAGCACAAGTTCACCGGTAAATCCCCTACCCAGGTCTTTTTTTTTTCTTCAGCCAAGCCGTTTCTGACTTTTTCTAGAAAACCCATATCTCGTCTACTCGATACTGAAATATAAGCAACGCTTTGAAGCCGTGCGGGCTTTCACTCTCGAGAGTGGCCAGCAAGAGATCGAGCGACAGAATGAGAAGACGAAAGCTGGCAGTTCTTCAGATGTTGCTACCAGCCCTACACTTTCACAGTCAGAGGAAGATTTACATACTCCCTCAGGTGCCCGGTCACCGTTGACTAGAATCCCCGAAGAGAACAGCCCATTTGCCATTGGCGACGACGACTCCGATGATGAACGTGAGGAAGAGGGGGTACAGACTCCATCTCAATCGTCATTCTCTGCTCAAACCTCACGGAGACCCTCCACAACATCTACTACGGACGATAACGGAGCCCAGCAGGTGCGAGCAATGTCCGAAAAGGCACGGGGAAAGAAACCTGCTGGGCATCCTCCTTTCTCCCGACAGAACAGCATGACCAGTCAGACAAGCATGTCTGCTCTATTCATCCCCTCTGCTAGTGGCTTCACGCCAACCGTCCCATGGGTAAGTCTATGTAGATCAAATCACCTTTCCACTAAACGTTCCGCTACTAACAATATTTCCTAGCTCGAGTCCTGGTTGCCTGAGCTTCCTTTGCACACGGTCCTCACCATCATCTCAGCCATTGCACCTCATATTCCTGATGCAGCGCTTGTAAGCGCAGTTAGCCCGGAGGCCCGTACACTAATCCACAATCTTCCATCATTTGCTGAGGAGCCCGAGGTTACGAGTATAATCTCCGAGCCAACCCCCGTTCGCGTGCAATCATTCGAGTGGTCTGCACTTTCCATGGGCTGGTACGAGTCGCTCCTGTGGGGCTTCATCTTCTCCAGCGAGATGGTAGTCGGTTCCGCTTCTGGTGCAACCCCAGGAACGGTTGGTGTCTGGAATGGCACAGCTATCAAACTCTTCAGAGTCCAAGAAGCTGCCGCTCAAGGTCCGACCTTGCTTGCGCCCAAGGGTGCAGTTGATGCTGTGGGCAGCAACCTGGTCCAACGCATCGGAAACCTCAGCCTTCGGGGTCGGAACTCACAAGACTCCGGAGCTGTATCTTCGCCAAGTGTGCGGGAAGTTTAAGGTGATATTTCCATTTCCGTGACGTACATAGATTTCATTTCAGAGCCTGCCCTCTTTCAACAATTTCGCTATTTTCCTTCGTCGAGCTCCCTGGGGGGCGATGCTGGTCTTGCGATCTTCATGTTTTTTTTAGCACCTTCTGGCATTCATGCCAAATACCATACATTACTATTTCTGGTTTCTTGTAATCTGGACTTTATTTTATATTCAACTCGTAAAATATTCCATTCCACCTCGATGTTATGATCACCCTTGGAGAAACACGTGAGTCGGAACTCCGATCGCCATTGGTCAATTTGCCTCTTTGTTTTGGTCAATTCAATCAATTCAATTCAATTCAATCCCATCTTCTTTCAACTTCAGCTCGATACGTGAAGGGAGATCAATTATTCGAGTAATTTTGTCATTCAATTCTCCTCTGCCTTCATGTTATTCCTCGCTAGCGTTGTTGTGGCTCTCCTCGCGGGTCCGGATCCAGCCATTGGGGCCATCCCCTCTAGCCTACAGAGCATCTTAAAAAACACACACGGCAGCAAAGACTATGGGTATCCCACTGATCTGACAAGAGATCTCTTACCTGTAAGTCTATCTGTGTTATCATACATCGATAAACTGTTTGTGGGGCTCTCCGCCATCAGGACAATGTTGTTAACCCTGGGGCGCACGAATGTCTAGATACCTGTTCATTCTCATAAGTAAGCATAATTCCCATGGTGCATACTCCTGACTTGATTATATACTAATTATACCAAAGTGACTATTGGCGAGACGAGCCTTTCTATACCGGTATGCTGGAGCTCTAGTGCCTGATATCCGGTTATCACCCTAACATTGCAATGCACAGGCCTCTCACATGGCTGCACATCTACCGAAGCTGATGTCTGGCTATTCAATGGCACCCTCTACGTGAGTTTGGTCAATCTATGATATCTTGGCCGTTCTTCTAGGTGGCATACTAACCAAAACAAGGTTGGCCATGATGAATCCGCACTGACAGAATCCCGAACTCTTAAATCATTGTATATCAATCCCATTCTGGACGTCCTAGAGCGCCAGAATCCCGAGAGTCCATTTGTGTCATCACCTACTAAAAAGTGAGTATCCGGCCAGGGCTTGATAAGGTCCCTCTGCTAATGATTTGTTGAAACAGTGGCGTGTGGGATACTGTTCCCGACCAGACACTTTACTTTTTCATTGATGTGAAGACAT
Organism: Penicillium verrucosum; assembly: GCF_028828655.1. Lineage (NCBI taxonomy): Eukaryota > Fungi > Ascomycota > Eurotiomycetes > Eurotiales > Aspergillaceae > Penicillium > Penicillium verrucosum. The sequence goes on from NW_026643212.1 coordinate 2,889,629, forward strand.
CCGGCCCCGAGACGTTCAAGGCTGTAATTGCTGCTTTAGAACCTCTGCGGGAGAAGGGCTACCTTACCACCGTCAAGGATGGCAAGGACGTTACCAATGGACCCGTCACTGTCATTGGCACGGGAGAGACACCGTTCGACATGGTTGCGCCCGTCAAAGACCGAGACTACTTTTTCGATGCACCTCTCGCGGATTTGAATGATCCCAAGTACGCTGATGTAACTGGTGTTATCTCACCTGTTGCTTCAACAGATTTCCAGAAAGCCGTCGGCAAGATAACTGTCGATACGGACCCAATTCTCTCAGCTGACCAACTCAAAGCTCTCCGGGACCAAATCGCCACGGCGAATGAGCGCGGGATTGGTGCTAGATATTGGAACACGCCGTACTTTCCGATTCGTGCACGAAACCTTGTCTGGAGGACTCTTTTGAGGGAAGGGGTCATTCTGCTCAATGCCGATGATCTAGATGCTGTGGCTTCTTACTTCTAAGCAACACCAGACCTCAAGAATGAGATCAAGATCATACAGTCACATATCCACTAGATTACATTTATACCTCTCGAGTGGACTTCTACTGAAATTCAGGTCAATGGTCCTGGTTGGACTCTTTCTGATATTACCTTGATTCAAAGATAGACAGTATCGGCTCCTCTGTCAATATGATATCCATGTGTGCCATAATCCTCCATATTCACCCTTCCCAGGACTTGCAAGATAAAGGCCTCTGTCAACTCCTATCGAATGGATTCCATACAAGGTCTCATTCACTGCGCAGACATAGGCGACATTTGTGTGCCGACTCCTTGACATCGATGTGCTGGATTTGACGGCTAATGCAGCGTTCATCCTCTCTTCTCATGTGTCGTTGACATTTGACGAACTCCCCACCTGTCGAGTGACCACAGGCGTAGCGGATCTGCAACTGGGCGCAGACAGTCAGCGTCATGTCGTCGTTGTCTGGGGTGCGTGGTCAGTGGGTTTTCTCAGCACAGCGAGGTAACACAAATGTAAACTTACTCCACGCGTCGGGGGTTCTGGTTGTGGGATACATCCTGATAGGTGGTGTCGAGATGGCCAGGATGCGGCTTTGTTACACTTGAAGCCATGCTTAGCGTGTTAGCCAAGGCGATGAACTATTAATTCATAGAACATTAATCTCGTCAGTCTTGCTTACCTTCAGTGGTATGTTTCTGCCTTTGTCCGCAAGTGTTTGGGTTGAGAGATAGACTAAAAGACTGGGAAGAGTGAAAGAACAAAAGAGTTGGTGAGACTATCACCTGGGCAAACACCACATATTAGCTTGGTATTGAGCAAACAAGTACACAAAGCTATAAAGCTATGGTTCAAAATAAGTCTTCCCCATCGTCTTTCGTTCAGGTATTCTACATACGTACCTAGTTTCAATATTTATTTCTATCTACATCATTGAATGCCCCATTCAGATAACTAGCGAATATCTACACATCGACCTTCCTAAAGCGGCAGACTATATATGTTCCTGGCACGTGATCTCCAAGGGCGCGAAATCGAACTCCGCAGTTCTCCAGCTCCTCTTCTTCACATTTTCCACGACTCTCATTGGATGAACGAGAATGGCGGCAGATCTGGCAGATCTCTTGGCCAAGGTTCTCCCCACCGGGGTTGAGATAACCGTTCGTCATGTCTCGTCAACACCCACTCCCTGCGAAGCTCTCTTTGCAGCTGCGCCGGGCCAGGTCTCCGAGCCAACATTCTGCGAAAATCATTTCCTCTCGGTGTCAATTGATTCCAATGATGAAGGTGAGACAATTATCTTCGGAATGGAGGTGATGGTTTACAACACGGCCCACTTGACCACCATCTTCATCTCCAAGGCCGACTCAACTGGTTTCCTGCATCTTCTAAAATTGCCAACTAAGGTATCTGTACTGAGACTGGTCTCCAATACATTTCTCTCATTTCTGGCTCGAACCCGACAACGGCCCGGTGTGCGTCTGGTCGTGTCGCTGTTCGCGCGGGCCCAGAATCAGTACCTGTTTCCGGGCAGCATTGAGAACGCCGAAAAGCACGTTCTGGATGATCGAGGCCTAATCAAGTGGTGGTGTCGTGTTTTAGACCCGATTTTACGTGAGCATGAGCCAGAGTCTGCTCTTCAAGAGACGAAGGCGCTGGATCAAACAGTCGAGGCTGCCAAGGCCTCTGCTACCGCATACTTGATTGTTCCAAGCTGTGACCGCTTTGAAACACGCAATTTCTTCCCTCCTACGGCCAAAACCGATCCGCAGGATCGCCCACGGTGGCTCAACAGCTACCCACTGAAGCAATTGTACCATAACCCATCGGCCCCTCCCCGCTGCTTGGTGCCTCGTTTCCCCGATGATCCCAAGACTCGTTTCCTCATCGACCTGGACGGTGAACTTCCGGGGGAGAATGAGGGTCAACCCGTCTCTCCTAATGCCGGCCGCTGGCGCAGCGTACGGTCCTTGGACCAATTCTGGGAGATGATGTCCTTCCGCCAAGAATGCTCTGCTGGTCGGTTAGTCGGCTTCCTGTGGTTGGTTATCAATCCTCCTGGTTTGATGAATTCTACATCAATGGAAAGCCAAAAACGTGGTTCCTCTGACAGCGGCCTGGTCTCCAATGGAACAGAGATTTCTGGGGCCATTCCGAATGAGGAGAAAGTGGAGAATGGCTCCGCCACCTTGACGAAGGCAACAACAAATTTCACGACAGCCGATACCTCTCCCACACTCGCCTGGGTTGATGCATCTAGCACTGTCAACCCGTTCGACTGGCCAGAAGCCGGACGTGGCCAGGTCGTTCTCAGCGAAGCAGACTACAAAACGATGATGGATTCGGTTCTAGACCATTTCTATGACGAGAAAGAAGTCGTCGCCAGTACGAAACTCTATGTTGACCAAGTCTCTTCCCTCGCGGACGAGCTTACATGGGGCAAGAAGGTTGTCGGCAGCAATACCACGAGCGACACTGCCTCTCAGCTGGCCAATACCAATACGAACAATGTCCTAGACCTTGGATTAATCCGCAAACGAAAGAAGTCATTGGGCGAGGGCAACACTCCTATTGTAAATGAAACACAAGCACCGAGTGAACCAGGAGTCACGCAACCAGCTCCGTCTGAGCCGGCTGGTGTCAATGTGCTCAATGCAAGCCTGGTCCGGAAGAAGAAGAAGACATGATGGGAGTTTGCATTTGCTTTTGATATCATGGGATGGATAGGTCTAGGAGTTTGGGGGAAACATGGATATTTTTCTTACATTCGAGCATAACTACCGTAATTGAACCGCATAAGTACTTATGTTTACATCCGGGGCTTCCGAGCAGGCAGCTATTTTGATACCTAAGTATACACATCTCCATTATTTATGTGGGAAAGAGATATTCCATAGTTGGTTGGTCCACAGGTCCCATAGTTAGGCGTATGTTGTACATTGTGAGGGCGGAGACAGCCAACTGCCGAAATGAAATCCACCCGCATGCAATTGCTTCTTCTCCAGAATGTCCCTCTCATCTGCGTCTATGTTGCTATTGCTTTTCCTTCGTGTCCCATGCTAAAGCCTACATTTTCGTTCCTCCTTCGCAGATCTGACGATGGCGCGCTGGGCGCATCCGTCGCGATCGGTTGGATTGCCCTGATATGGTATACATTCATACTCGCAGTTTGCGGTCTAGGATATTTTCAGATGTATGATTTGGCCTTCTTTTTCAAAATAACATATAACTAACACAGTCCCTTTCTTCTCAGATGGAAATATTTCCTCAGCCAGCCGCATCGGTCACGGCTAACGAACACCTCCGACGTACCGCACATCACCGCCATCCGACCGGTCAAGGGCCTCGAGCCGCACCTGTATGACTGCCTCGCTGCCACCTTTCGACAGGACTACCCGAGCGACAAGCTCAGCATTCGTCTCTGTGTATCGACACGCGACGACCCGGCCTATCCTACCCTCCGCAAACTAATCACCGACTTCCCGCATGTTGACGCACGGATTTTTGTCGAAGATGAAGATCCCCTCTTGCAGCAGGATGGCATCAATACGTACACGCTCGGGCCGAATCCCAAGATCCGGAATATGAGCCGCGCATATCGAGAAGCGAAAGGAGATATTGTCTGGATCATTGACTGCAATGTCTGGGTCGGGAAGGGAGTCTGTGCCCGGATGGTGGACAGGCTGTGCGGAACGGGGCCCTCCTCAAACAAGAAATACAAGTTCGTGCACCATCTACCCGTGGCCGTGGATGTGACCGGAGAGAGCAACCTGCGTGAAGAGCGACAGGCGCTCGTGGACGCCAACCCACAGTCCACGGATGCCGATGCAGCGGCCGCAGCGATGCCTTCCGTCCGTCCAGAGGATGGCCCTGCAGCCATGATAGCCACTGGAGGCGGTCGCTTGGAAGAACTGTTCCTGTCCTCCGCGCACGCGAAAATGTATACTGCGATCAACACGGTTCTTGTTGCGCCATGCATCGTGGGAAAATCCAACATGTTCCGCCGCTCCCATCTCGACTATCTTACCAGTCCATCGGTTTTGGGTCCCGAGGCTCGTCATCCCGGCATCGATTTCTTCTCCGACAACATCTGCGAGGACCATCTTATTGGCGATCTGCTGTGGAAGAAGCAGGTGCGGGAAGAGAAAGAGCTCCGCGAGCGTTGGGGCAAGCATGCCATGGTCTTTGGTGACATGGCTATTCAACCTGTCGCCAACATGAGTGTGCCGGCATACATCGCCCGTCGTATCCGGTGGCTGCGAGTCCGTAAATTTACTGTTTTACTCGCTACGCTTGTCGAACCAGGCACCGAGTCCTTCTTATGCACAACATATGGCGCCTGGGGCGTCACTACTGCCTTGGCGCCGTATCTTGAGCGGAAGGGTGTGCAATTTGCTGCCCATCTCGGGACGTGGTGTGCGTTTTTTGTCGTGTTCGTATTTGGCATGGTCTCCTGGATCCTAGTCGATTGGACACTGTATATCAAGCTGCATTCGGCAAGATGCATCGAGTTGGACGAGGATACCCCAGCTTTTGCTCGGCCTCAACGCTACCGGTCATCCCAAACTACTCGTCGCCCGTTCATGCAATGGTTTGGCGCCTGGCTCGGCCGTGAACTGCTGGCCTTGCCTATCTGGATCATGGCAGTGTACGGCGGTGTGACGGTCGTGTGGCGAGACCGGCGCTTTAAGGTCGGCTTCGATGCGAAAGTTCGGGAGATCGATCCCTCTACTCCACTACCTGTGGAGGTGTCGCCTTCTCCCGGGGCAGTAGCGGGCAAGGTCCGCAGTGATTGAATTGATGTGTAGATGAGAGCATTTGAACTTTATGTATACTAGAGCAGCATTCAAAAAGCCCTGTAGCGTCATTCAATGTAAAGTTATGATAAAAGGATCAAGATGCATTAATATAGACACTAACGAACAACATATGCAAGAATAGAAAGTACCCATATATCCCATTGTATGCGTGAAATCTTAAAACTTTTCTTCAATCATTTCCGACCTCATTGACGTAAATCAAGCAGATCCACTAGCCTCACCCTCAGTAGCCCCCTTCTCCAAACTAGCACCAACATCCGAAGCTAGGAGCCACTCAACAACCTGTCTGCCCGCAGACATCTCACCAGCATTCTCAGCAGGCTTATCCTCGCCCTCATTCTCACCAATGGTCATGTCAATCTCCTGAGTCTGAGCATCATCACCCTCGGCACCCTCAACATCCTCATCACCCTCAACGGCAGCCCAGGCTGTCCGCTCAGCGAGGAAAACAGCGTCATGACCAGCATCATTCTTAACATCAAGGTCTGCGCCAGCTTCGACAAGCGCCTTAACACATTCCAAGTGCGCGTTGAGCGCAGCCCAGTGCAGGGGCGTGTTACCAGAGTTGTTGCGGTGGTTAACGAACGCGGTACGCTGGGAAGCGTCTGCAGATGACAGCTTTTGGAGCAGAGTCTTGAGAATTTCTGAGCGGCGTTAGTAAATGCATTAAATAGACGGGTAAGAAGGAAAAACAAGATTTTAAGACATGCATGACATGTGCAAAACCATCCAAGTCAAATCAAGTCATTCAGTGACATACCGGAGTTTCCATTCGCAGCCGGGAAGTGCAGAACACAGGATCCAGAGCCACCCTCGCTCTCATCCGCCATGTCGATGGCAGATGCCACGATCTGGGACTCGTTGCAGCTGTGTTGGCTGGCGAGGTTGGCGATGTCTTCATTTAGGGCCTCGAGATCGCCTGCTCGGGCGTCATAGATCAGATCATCGACTGCCTCGGCGGAGAGTGCGATTGGCACTGTGGGCTTTGTCTGTGATGTCGTGGAGGTAGACATGATGTGTGATAGACCAAGTTTTTGGTATTATTGTTCTTCTTTCTTCTTGGTGGGGTTGTTTTTGATTTCCCACTTTATTTGATGTAACTGGAGTGGGGTGTCAGTAAAATGTTGATTCACGATCGGGAGATGATGAGTCAAGTGACAGGAAAACAAAGAGTGTTATGTGTGTAAAATCATAAAGGACTCTGGAGAAATTGGGAATTTTGCATAGTACAACAGCCTGGCCCCGCGGTAGATCCAGTTGATAAGGATTTCAATGTCAAGGACATGTTCCAGCCACAAAATGGGAATCGCAGTTCGAGGTGCTTCTTTCGCCACGATTTTAAAGTCAATGAACAGGAAGTAAATTCAATCTTACCTTTGCTTTCAGTTCTTTGCTTTCTAGCGTGGAGTATCACGGCGACAATTGAAGCGATCGCCGCAGAAAATAATTTGATATCGCGGGTCATGTGACTGATAGCGGGCTATCAGTCAACGGTACAATAGAAGTCGAATGAATGTGCCAATAACTACGCGCGTTATCGTACATATTTAAATTACTAGAAGAGCCTTATGTCGAGACGAGGTTTGTGTTCATACATGGTACATTGTACAAGTAACTTTGCTCAATCGTGGATAGAACGACAGGAATTCCGTCCGCCTCTACCCACATGCAAGGCAGAACGCCGAGAGAAAAACAAGCTCAAACGCCGAGTCCCACGTCCGGTGGGATGGTATCAAGAAGCTCCGAAATGAAAATGCGACCGGAGGTAACGAGAGAATACATCAAACAACCCTCCTTCCCTCCCAGAACTCAAACAAACACCTAGCCACACGGCCCCTAATCCCTGAGCCAAGCCCGCCTCTTCTCCTCCTTTCTCTCACGACGCTTCTCCTTGTACTGCTTCAACTCTTGCTTGGTCAATTTCTTAGCGCTGCGCTCTGCGCGCAAACTCCGGCCGTCATGGCTATTTGCTGCCGCATCAACGTCGAAGAAAGCGTTCATCTGTCGGCGAGACTTGTTCTCATCATTGTGATTATCCGGATTGATTGTTGCAGGTTGCCATCGTCCAGTGAAGCGGTTGAATGTGCCGGTAGCTGCATATGCCGTGGAGGGATCAAACCCGAGTGCGTTCGCGGGCTGTGCAGCCTGTGCTGGCTCTTCGTGATATTGCGCATACGATGCGGTGGGGTCATAATTGCCGTGGATCGCGGGATTGTAGCCACCGAGGACTGGTTCCTTTCTCGGAGCTGCGTCGTGGCTGACTTCTGTGCCGGGTGCTGCTGGGATTGCTGGGACTGCTGAGGCTTCTGGCACGCGGGGGTTTTCCCACTGGGAAACTCCAGTAAAGCGGTTGTAAAAGTAATATGCCCCTGCGGTGGCGTCCCATGCAGGTTCCCATCCATCGTCCTCGACCTGTGCAGGTGGAGCCTCGGTGGGAAGTGGTGGTGGGACTTCAGCGGGGAGCGGTGGTGCAGATGTTAGTTCATCTTGCTCAGGTTCATGAGGTTGCGACTTGGACGCGTCCATTCTCGGTTCCTCAATTGGTCGGGTTTCTTCGTTCTTTTCCTCGTCTTTCTGGCTGTCGATGTCATGCTTGGCTTCTGTCTCAGGGCCCGACAGAACAGGGCTGGGTGAGCCACTGGCACTTTCTTGTGGAACAGATGCCGATGCTTCTGGTGATGTGGACATGATGGGCAATAAAAGCAACGATTGTTGCAGACAGGTGAACGAATTGACAGAAGAGAAAGAGATCGGATGCGATCTACCCTGTCGAAACAGAGGGCCCGTGCAGTGCAATTAACCCCACCGCCTACCTAAATAGATCAGTTTGTACGCTAACCCGAAGTAGGATTAGCGCAGGCCCATATACTTCATGCTGGATTGTATACTTTGTGTCACCAACAGACTACCTACATGCTCTATATGGAAGACCTATGATTTATCTCACTTTTACTTCAGATCAATCTCATATATTGTCGTGTTAAGATATTCCATAGTTTAGTTTGGCGTGCTCTCTAACACCTAGGAAATGGCACTATGACTTCTAGTCATAGCATGGTACTCGTGTTAAAATATCCCATAACTAGTTCAGTTTGGCGTGCTCTCCAACACTAGTGATGGCATGGCACTATGATTTGCCATCACGATATCCTCAGACTTGTTGAACACCTTGCTAGCCAAAAACATTAAAAACATTCCATTTGTGGGGGGATTCGTTCTGATTGGTCATTTGTTGGCCTGTTTGCCATCATCGTCCCGTTACGCAACCTACACAGGTTGAACAAAGTGACTGATTTTGGATCTCTGATTTGTTTTCGAGATACAGGACAAACTGCAAGATCGAATTCTGGTTATGCATTCAGCCAGATGTCTCGGGAGCATATCTCGCGATTGTGGATATATCTTGCTATCCTAGGTGCGCTATTTCTTCCATCCGTCCTCCCTGTAAGTTCCCTATGGAGCTTCCCTTGCGAAAAATCGTATTCAACAGTGAGCTTCTATGTGGAACCTCGACCACAGTCTATTTGATGTGGTGGAACTAACAAGGGAAGCGAGAGCGATGTCTACTTATTAGGCAACTTCTTGATGGAATGCGTGGTCAGGAATGTATGTAGTTGACTCTTCCGGGTTCTATATCTCTTCCACTTGCCTGGATGCCTCGTGACATCCAAGGTTGGAGATAAAGGGCTTTGATACTACTATTGAACCAATGATTGGAACCCAAGAAAACCTTGGTATAGGAGCTCTGAAGAAAAGTTGGAAATCTTCAACTGAAACTGGAATGGCTGATGTGCAAACCTACTAACTATGGATATACCAAGTAGAAATATTGTTATGGGACATCTAGCTCATTTCATAGATAGAAAAGACTCTTGAGCAATAAACTATAGGACACTTCGAATTGTTCTAACCTCAATATTTCTCTCTGAACTGCTAATGTATAGCTCCTTGCTTGACTTTACAACCCTTTCGACTTTTCGGTGAATTCGAGCGAGCCCTATAGATCGGGTGCAGTTACCGACTGTTCTAATTGGTCTTTCGGGGTTTATAACACTGGAATGTTCCCCCTGCATTGGTTCCTTGAACTATAGCGATGTGAAGTTCCTGATTCCTGTAAAACAACCTGCTTCACGATGAGTTGGGACTCTCACCATTGGATTCATCGCAAATTCCTGTAACAAAGTGGCTGACATTCCTTTTTTACTTTCTGCTTTGTTGATAATAAAGCTTGACTAGGCATTTAGGGGATGAGGTTAAAAAGAACCATATCGTAGCTCTCTTTGATGCTCGCCATCCAACATCCAGTCGACAACCTTCGCCAAAATATCGTCTCTCATTTTCGTTCTTTTTATACCCACGCTCAACTTCAGCGTCATTCACTCATTTTATTGTCTTATATGATTACTAGCTTTAGTTAATACAGTCTTGCTCATGATGAAGGGGGTTGCTCTTCTTTCGCTTTTTGGGGCTGCCCTGGCTCATCCGGCGGGCCTTGTGAGTACTTCTATTTCTACAACTTGGGGCACAGATCTAATCTTGGGGATATATTAGTGGTGGGGTACGGATGTCTGCTATACCAGTCCAGACAACACCGACAATCAGTGCTCGGATGTTCAGCAGAAAGGCTTTGACTTGTCTGAGCTGGCAAACGGTGACAATTGGAGCTTTGAAGGCTTCCATTTTGTTGGCCTCGAGCCCAAGAATGGCTGTCAAGGATCTAGCTACGGGGTAGGTCATTATTCCACCCATCAAAGGCTCTCGATTCTAACTTTCTCAAGGGCACTTGCCTTGGTGGAAAGCTCTCTAGTGACGATGACTGGACAATCAAGATTTTCGCCACTGACGCTCCATTCTCAATCCGGAACTTCCATCTTTCAACTTCCCGGAGCACCGATGTTTTCATCATCTACGAGATGCCGGATGGTTCTTCCTGTCATCATGTCGCTTCCAGCTCGTACAGGGGAACTGATGTCGGCAACGACCAGTGTGGCGGTGCTGTATCAGTCGAGTTCACACTTCCCCAAGAGAACAAGTTCGGCGATTGTGATATAGAGATCCATTCGATCGACTTTGACTGTTCTACTGGATCTAAGCCGCCAAGCCCCGTCCTTGACCCCTCTCATTCTCATCATGTGCCTACCACGAGCTCGACTGTTTCCCTTCCTCATTTCCATTTGCCCTCTACTACACGGGAAATTCCTACGCTTAGCCACTCTTCCCAGAAGATGACGACTTCCACAATCTGGACTACCGAGGAGATTACTATCACTAAATGCCCACCCAATGTCACTAACTGCCCTGGTCATTCGACTGTCTTGGTTACCTCTACATACCCATTGTCAACAACAGTCTGCCCTTCTAAACCCGCGGAAACCAATCCTAGCACAACCTCTCCTCGTGTTGTGCACTCGCACCCCTCGATCACTAGCTCTTTCACTACAGCTACTGAGCCCAGCCCTCCTGTTGTTACTGCTCCCTGCCCTAACGTGGTACCCAAGTGTCTCAACACATGGCTCACTATTCCGAAGTGCGACTCGAACAGCGATACTGCATGCTTCTGCCCATCCACCGAATTCACGGACAAAGTTAGGGGATGCATTCGGGCCTGGAGCAGCTCCAAGAAGGAGGAAGATTCCGCCCTTGCTTTCTTCGCCGGTATTTGTGCTCCCTTCGTCCCGGAGAACCCTGCGATTGTCGACATCCCCACAACCTGCACTTCTTCCGACCCCGCTCCTAAGACCACTGCTGGTCCTAAAGTCACTCCCAGCACACGTACCGTTGTTGCGACTATTGGTGTGCCTACATCCGTCGCCCTCCAGACTCCTTGTACCACCATCAGCTGGGCTTCGCACACGACCACTGTTCCCCTCGTTAGGTTCAGTACGGTCACTTGTTCCTCCACGACATCTGTGAATTTGGTGGTTGTTACTACTGCCAGTCCTCCTTCTAAGAGTGGCCATTTCGCGCACGTGTCGTCCTCGACGTTGACAACTAGCTGCAAAACACACTCCACCGCTATTTTTACGCCGACTACGCCTAAGCCCACTGTGTCCAAGCCCACAGGATCTAAGCCAACTGAAACTGTCGTTCTTTCCAATGTTGGGTCGAAACTACCCATGTACGGTTTTTGGGGTTTTGGCATCGCCCTTTTGGCGCTCTTTTTTTAATAATCTCCTTGTTCAATTTCTGAGAAAATGAACTTTACTTCATTATGGTCGATGGTAAATTGTTTCATTGCATGTATTGAATGCAAGGCGGTGCGAACTAGGTCTCGATCTGATTACCCCCTATTTTCTGAGAATAATTATATACGACTTGTTTATTCTTGAAGGGTACTGATGTGGATGTAAGTTGTAACGTTAGAACTGAATTGCGATATCTGTAATCTCACCCATTTAACCACAATGTGCATTCATCTTCCTATGACTGACTACAGCTGAACTTCAGGCCATCTTGGGCTCATCATAACTTTTTGCAACTCTTTCATTACGGTATGTACTATGAACTGACCCTGCAACGGTGTCCAATATCAAATACTTTTTTATATTGATCAAATCGGAGATGCCGAATGTAAATTTAAATGCATGAGTGAAGGCAGGTATAGCGAACTTTTTCCAGATATGGATAATAAGTACTGCCACCTGGGCAGCAACGTTTAAATCTGTTGGTTTATGCAACGTGGTAAACGTGAGTTTGGACAAAATGAGGGCTAATAAAATGATTGTGGATAGTCTCGGGTTTATGTGAAGCTGATTGGGAGGCATATACATGCCCACAGTGGGCCGAACTTATTGTCATGAACTCCGTGGCCCGTCGACCCAATATTTCCCATATAACCACCTACGCTATACGAATGTGACTAACAAATATATCTGATAAACTGGGAACCATGTTCTAGAAGCGTCACCGAACGGTTCTTTGTGAAGCACGAAGTTATGATGAGAATGACCCTGGATGTTATTGTACCCGACCTGTCAGAATATCAATGAAAATACAAGGACTAGCCCTACAATAACAAATCTACGGTACATAGTGACCATGTGTATTTGGAAACACGTCAGGCACACAAGTCTACCAAACTTCGTGGGCAAACTTCGTGGACAAACTTCGTGGACAAACTTCGACAAGATGTAACAACATTTGAAGTCGCTAAGACATTTTATGGGTCGCGAAGAACATCCTAAACCCCTTACTTTTTGTTCCAAGTATATCCCGGTCAGCGGATCCACTGATATTCAGTTCTTCGTGGAGATTGTACCTTTGGTTCACCCTATCAGTCAATACAGAATGGAAACTCAGCCCGCCCTGAATTTCGGAGAGCCCACACTGGGGCTAAAGTTCATAATCTTCCGCATATTACACCTCATTGATCGAAACTTCTCGGACTACTTCGGTGAGATCCGTAGAAGGATTTTGATCCCATGGATAGGAAGAAAAAACCGACCAGGGTGACGTCCAATGACAAGTTGATATGTTGTCGGCTTCTATCTCCACTAGGCCTTTTTATACCGCTAGATTCAGTACTCTAACTAGAAACGGTAAGGATTCTCTTTTTTTTGGATCCTCTGCATAGTACATCATACAAATGTACTATGTGCCACAGTTCAGCCCCGATCAGCTTTATCGAAAAATAAAAGTGGATGTGGCTGAATATCTCTACCTGAAATTTATAAAATAGTTTCTCTCTGGTGGTATATCTACCTCCGAGTGTTCGCTTCATGATCGTAAATTTATTCATACTATTATTGATACAGAAGATTTGCCCACCATGGACAACGGATTACAGCAGCAGTTACAGCAGCTACAGCAGTTGAATCCTGCAATGGAGGATCTAGCACGTTCAGAGCTCTTCAAACCAGCCCCGCCCTCTTTCAGCTTGGAGGAATCTACTAGACTAACCTACCAGAGGGCGAAGGCCTTCACTAATGCATATGGTATGCCCAACCTATTTACTCTACCAGTATATACAATCACTAACTAGAACAGGCTTGACGCTTAAGGATGTCTTATACATCACCCCTAAGTTCTGGAAGCTGCACCGAGAGCCTCTAATGACACTTGATGGTGGGGCTTTCACTCTGCTTAGTATTCAGTGCAATCTCTTTGTGGGCACACTGGCTCCTTTTGCCTTGAAGCGTCCAGAGCTTCAGCCGATACTCCAATCTGCTTTGGACTACGATATCTCGTGAGTTCATCTCTAAGCAAAAATCTTCAAACACGGACCATTTCAAGTTTGTCGCTGACGAGAAATTGATATTTAGAGCACAATTCATGTTGACCGAAGTGAATCATGGATTAGATGCACGGAACATACAGACAACTGCAACAATTCTCCCAGATGGTGACATCGACCTTCACACTCCTTCCCCAAACGATGCAAAGTAAGCCGAGAAATATCCGAGTCTAATTATCTTACAATTTGCTAACAGATACTCTCAGGGTCATGCCGCCAACTACCCCGAGGGGTGGTATTCCAGTGGTTGCACTTGTAATGGCTCGTCTTGTGACTGAAAATAAAGACTGCGGAATCCGACCATTCCTAGTCCAACTTGGAAACGGAAAAGAGATGTGTAAGGGTGTGATATCAAAGTGAGTCTCCAGCTACACTCCCATGCCTAGTCCATAAGAGCTAATCCATAACAAGGGCCTTGCCTCAACGAACTGGTGCCCATCCAATCGACCACGCTCTCACATACTTCGACCACGTCCGTCTACCAAGATCCGCCTTACTTGGCAGTGCAGAAGGAACAGAAAACAAGCGCGAAGGGTTCTTAGCCTCCATCCATCGCGTTGCAGTGGGCACTCTATTCCTCTCAGGGGGTGTCGTCCCAGGTCTCAAGCTCGCCGCCTTCAATGCCGCATCGTTCAGCCAGAACAGACTTGTCAGCGGCCAGGATGGAAGCCCAATGGCAGTGATCAATTTCCGGACTCAACATATGCCCATCCTCCATGCCATCGCACAGTATAGCGTGCTAGAAGCATCCTTCGTTTCTGCAGCGATGGCGTTCCGAGAACAGACCCTTGACCCGCGGGTGCGCCATGGTATAGCTACAGCTTTCAAGGCGGTATCGCTTGGTCATTTCAACAAAAGCATCAAAGATATGAACGAGCGGTGTGGGTGGCATGGACATTATGAGCATAACCAGCTCCTTAAGATGGAGGTAAGATCTCAGTATTACTTACTTATCTTTTGCTTGACTAATTCTTCCTTCTAGCTGACAATGCGTGGTGGATCAACTGCAGAGGGCGATATCCGCGTCCTTGCCATCCGTACGTGTCTTTAAAACTTGGAAAAATGCTCCAGAAAAACACTAACAATAAATATAGGACTCGCGTCTGAACTATTGATCGGTCGGTATCAAATGCCACCACCAAACGACCCTAGCAGCCCCATTGCGCGGCATGAGGCCTCTCTGTTCTCCGAAGCGAGGGACCTTCTTCAACAAGGTGCCAAGGGAGCTCACCGAAGCGACCGATTCAATCGGGATATCCTTCCGCTCGCTCTTCCATTAGTCGAGGCAATCGGGCACAGAATGGCCTATGAAGCAGCTATAGATGCCAATATCGACCCGAACTTGCTTAATCTTTATGAGAGCGGAGTTGTGAAGCAAGACTCTGCGTGGTATGTTGAACAAGGGGGACTCAGCAGGGAAGTTCAACGCGAAATGGAAGCTCAGGCGGCGGATGCCTTACTTCCCCAGATGAAGGATCTCTTGTTTGCTTCTGATATTCAAGCATATAGCAATGCGCCCATGACTTCGAAGACGTTGTGGAATGATTTTGTTTCGGGGTTGGAGGTCTTCTCGGGAGATGCACCTTCCGATCTTCTCCCCGGTACGCGCGACTTTTCATGCCGCCTTTGACTTAATTATTATTGGTTTATACTGCCTGTCCGCTTTCACCACCGCCTTCTCGAAGCATATCCATGGATATTAGTTTCTCTCCATTTGTATAGCCGGGGCGCCCTTCTATTGATCTTAAACCTTACAAAAATGAAATTACTACTACTCTTTAGGCGGAAGGCTTTAATATTAGTCCTCGTATATTACAAAGGCCCCGGCTCCGGGTCCGGCTTAGTATTCATTCGGTCGTACCTATTACAAGTGGTAGGCGTTGACCGCCCTACCACTATATATTGCCATTAGCACTTCCAAACAATAGTACAAGTTCGTATAGTAAAAAGATTCAACGCCGAGAAATACGTATATACGAGGATTTTTATAGTGGGAATAGCTTTATGTTTTTAAACTTAGATACTTTGCTTATTAAACCCTCTGTCATAGTAATTCATGTATTTATTTTAATTCATGCAAGTCTAGAATAAGGCAGAATTCAAGCACAAATACTGTAAAATCAGGCATTCCAACCTTGGAATGGTCTTCAGATGACCAATCTCAAAAATTACTGCTGGCAATATTAACAATATTAACCAATAATAATTAAGTCAAGAGTGGCATGAATAGTCGCCCGTACCCTTGATTTCTAAGGGAAGATCATTCATAATTTAAATCGAGATAGCCATGTATTTTCGTTAGATAGATAGATGTTTCACAGGATTACCTAGGGTTGACAATAATTTGTTTTTTTTTCCAAAAATCTCGACATGTGTAGCTATTTATTGTTTTTTTGGAGGCTACAATTGCTCACATTAATTAAGATCCTAAACAGCCGTTTGTGCAAGATAATTCTCCTATTCATATGGTCAAAATTATTTATTAGTAGTTAAATGGTTGTCTGAGAACAGTATTTGCAGTAGCCGTACTTTGACTGGTTGGCACCATGGGCGACCGGGCGTAGAGGTGGTAGGTTTACTAAGGATTAGACATCTGTAGATAATATAGTTGAATTCATTGATCAATTGCGCGTTTAAAAAATACTATTTTCTTATTGTTAAGAATATTTGTTGTAGATATATATATTCCAGTTGTAAACTCTGTTAGAATATATATCTAGAATCTCTACGTTCAAAACTATCAAACCAACCTCACTAGCCTAGTAGGAAGGGAAAATAAATAAATGAATCTAGAATCAAGCATTTCCTAGAGAAGCAGATATAACTATTCAATAAGTAAATATAAGACTTTGGTGGCGTGAGGACTACTATAACACCACCTAGTTCACCATCAATTCGTGTTGTGGTATACAATTTACTACTTTTGGGAATTATCCTCAAGTAACAACTGCTAGGCTATTGACTAACAGCTACTCTACTAAAGTGACGTACTCTCTCATACCAAAACAGCACAATAGACATCAGGCGTCACTTTCCACTCCATCCTACGTATCAGCCATATTCAAGTGTGACTATGCGGAGACAAAAGCTAAGAGCCGAACCTAAAATAAGACCATCGTAGGAATAAATTGTGATATACATTGAATGAATCTAGCTGGATCCTGGCCATTCTCAAGGTTATCGAAAATCTGATTCGAAAATGCCATACGAGACTACATAACTAATGTACACTAGTAATGTGGACTATGTATAGACCAAGGGGAAGAAAGGATTGTTTGATCAAAAATTGAACGAAGGGGACAATCTGTACAATCTCCAAGCCTGCAAACAGCACCGAGTTAGGGTTGTGTGAGAAGCCGTCCGGCGGGAAGCGTGGCTGTAATCGACATTATTCTCGGAAAGCGAAACCCCCAATCGGAGACTTCACGGGATGGCTTGTGACTAACATTACGGTGCTTAATTCCTCGCGGCTGAAGAGAAGTTCAACAATGAAGGGAGTGTCTTAGCTCTCCCTACG
This sequence comes from Penicillium verrucosum, assembly GCF_028828655.1. NCBI lineage: Eukaryota > Fungi > Ascomycota > Eurotiomycetes > Eurotiales > Aspergillaceae > Penicillium > Penicillium verrucosum. The sequence continues at coordinate 2,906,693 of NW_026643212.1, forward strand.
TAGCTTTAGGGTCCGAGGTGCAGTGGACGCCCTTGCAGGTGACCCTCCTATGGGGTCACTGGGCCACTTGGAGGGAAGAATCCCAGTAGCCTCTCATTAAAATCAGTCGCCGGCCATGAGTAGGATATGCGTGACATGCCTTAGCTCCCGAAGTGCAGAGACAAAGTCTAATTAAAGGGAGAAACCCCCTTGTGTTGGGAAATTGAAGTCTACAGGTACACCACCCTTAGAGACCCACTTTCAGACCTTAAGCTTAGTTTGATTAAGTTTTTTTTTTTTTTTTTGGCGATGAATGTGGTTTTGTAGTTAGAGATTAATGGTATAGCATACTACGGAGGAGTAATATCTGAAATGGTACCTGTTTTCATCCAACGTTACAGACAAATTGTGGGCACGAGTTTCGACTAGACGAGACTCAGGGTAAAGGAATGCCAGGGCAGTCCGTAGTCGTGTGAGGTGAGAACCTCGAGGTAGATCCATACCAGGGAGCCTCCACAGGAGCACCCTTGTTGGTCTACAGGGCCTACAGAGTGGAGTAATCTTCCTCTCCCTTCCCTTCCCAGTAACATTCCGGGGACATACTGGAGATGATCTAGGGAAACAAAAACATTTTGGCCCTGGAATATGAAATCAGGGCTACTCACAGACCGCTGGTAAAAATCTATAAAGATGAGGTGATTCATCGCTCCAATTCTATTTTTTCTTCATCAGCATCAAACACTCTCTTTCAATCTTTCCTTCTCTATTCTTCAATCTTCTCTAAACTCTCCGAGTCTTCTCTCGTTCAATTCCAAACCCATCACAATGCAGTTCTCTATCTCCGCTATTGTCCTCGGCCTCGCTGCCACTGCCTACGCTCTTCCCCCTGGAGGTCCCTCCGCCGGTGGCGCTGGTAGCGGCAACGGTGTCGGAAACAAGGGCAACAACGACGTTCGCTTCAGTGTTCCCGACAACATGACTGTCAAGCAGGCTCAGGCCAAGTGTGGTGACCAGGCTCAGCTCTCTTGCTGCAACAAGGCCGTCTACGCCGGTGACACCACCGACATCAACTCCGGCATGCTCGGCGGTACCCTCAGCAACCTGATCGGCTCCGGCTCCGGTGCTTCTGGCCTCGGTCTCTTCGACCAGTGCTCCAAGCTCGACCTCCAGATCCCCATCATTGGTATCCCCATCCAGGATCTCATCAACCAGAAGTGCAAGCAGAACATTGCTTGCTGCCAGAACTCTCCTTCCAGCGCCGTGAGTATTCCGTCAATTCCAATCCATAAGAACTATACTAACATATCAACTAGAACTCCGACCTCATCGGTCTTGGCCTCCCCTGTGTTGCCCTTGGCTCCATCATCTAAGCGTCTCGCTATGTTTCCTCGCATCATGCGACAAGCTCTGGTCATCATGCCGGCTCTTTGGGCGGTGCAGAGTTCGACATAAGTGGAGATGTAGATTGTTATCGATTTCGGGGATGGGAAGCAGGCTTTTGGCTTTTGATTAGTTAGATGTTCTGTTCAGTTCACATCTCGTGTATCATAACCTGTATCGTGTGGCGCTCATCGGAGAAAGAAGATCGTTTTTAATTTTCTGAATATGCCCTTGTGCTACATCTGTTTCTTGTTTTGTGATTTGGAACCCCCTCGCTGCTGTCTTGGGTTGGATTTCTTTCGCCTATATTACTTTAATCCATTAGAGTCTCTTGAATTATTCTTCCTTCTGAATTTGTAGAACATAGAGCGCAATCTAACTTCGCTGTTTCCCCAACCTTCTCTCGCTCGTAGTACATTATCCCTTGCAGGCAGTTCCACCTTCCCTCCTTGAGCGAGTAACTAGGAAGCTAAATCCTTTCCATCAGTCCTTCTTAAGGACTTCTTCCCTCTTTATCTTACTTTCGATTTTCTTATTACCCGTAGACCCTCAACTACTACCACCATCTACCTCCATGTGCAGAAACATTCATTATACGTTCAATTTAGCTTCATTCAAACACCTATCCCAACTATGTACACATGAAACCAACACTCACTCCAATTCACAACCATCTACCGCAATCTCCCAAACCCAACACCCCCAATACACTACCTCTCCTCTTCACATCCCTCGTCTCAACCCACTTCTCATTCGTCTTATCCACCAACCCCTCCTCCTCCGTAACCCCCGCAGAATCCAACCACTTCGGCGACTGTAGACCGCGCGACGAAGTCTTTATCGAAATCGACGAGCGCGGAATATTCAACCCACAATGCCTCTTCAGCAAAGCCGACATAGACCTCTTATCCTTCTTCTCAGAAACACATTTTTCAGCAGGTGAAAAGCACTTCTGCCCTGCTACCGGCGACAAAACACCCGAAGCACCCTTTCCGGGATAACTCGCAACATTTTCTGAAGGTTTATTCGTAATCTCCACAGGCGCTTGCAGCACCCTCCTCGGCGCCTCAACAGGCGACCGACAATCCAATTTCAGAATCGGATACGCGGCTCTGGACAGCGCCCTGGTAGCGCGATCTGTTGGCTGGGAAGGGGTGGTATTGACATCGAACAAGGTCCTCATATTTCCATTGTCCGGCCTGATCTGCATACGGTTTGCTGGTGACTCGCATGGTAGCATTGGCTCGTGGGAGGAGTGGTGGACCATAGTTGAGGTTGAGTCCATGCTTGCGAGGGTCGAGGCTGTTCCGGAGGTTGTTTTGATTAGGTCGTTTGAGTCTTCGTCGTGGAGTTTGGTGCTTGTTGTTGAGAGTCTTTTGGAGAGGCGGTTCTTGCGCATGCAGCGAGTCAGGGTAGATATGAAGCCCATTTTGGATTTGTATGAGGATTTAGGTGTGTGTGGTGGTGGGTATTATGTGGTTGTGGGTGTCTGATATTGATAGAGCTTGGAATAGCTGTGGTAGAGTAGTAATGCTTATATGAATCGATCAACTAATTCCGGGACGGGAGGAGAAAGATAGAAAGACTAAATCCAACTGCATTCAATTTTGGGCTGGAGATACGTCGGACGAGGTATGTCGGTATCTAGATCTTCACGGGGTAATGCTGGTTTGTATCGACTGCAGTGCAACGAAACGGGGTTTGATGGATTGCGTATTCTAACTTCGAGCACACCTACTTTTTACCTCGATATCTTCTAATCTACATCTGAACTGTAAAGTTGCACAATAAAAGCATAACAAGCATCACAGGTTAAGTCGGTGGTAAGGGTTGACCGACAGAGACCAATCATGGCGAATGATATCATGTACAAAAGGCCGCGACGACAGGAAGCACAATCAAGAAATCGAATCAGCAACTGAAACAGAGCCAATGGTTTGGACCGGAAACGTAGCTTGTTTTCAAGAATTCCCCAGATGATCAACTGCATGCAAGGATGTCTCTCCACTTTCTTTTTGACCTCGCATGAAAAGGCGGGCTCTGAAGAGAACATCTCATTCTTTCTATTTCGACTGCCAGTTACGGAGTAAGTTTGGAGAAGGTCTCCGCCATTGCGTTGGAATCATTGATCATTACTGTTGGAGGTTGGAGTTGAAGGAATGTCCCCAGTATCCGAGGATCTGTATGCAGATCCTTGATACAATATCACGGACCCTCGCTCGGGAATGCTTATTATTGACCGTTGACCAACCCCCCTTTGTAGAGTGGGTAGCTCTTATTTTAGCTCCGGAAATAACGTTGATCATGAGTAACATGAAGTGACTATTGGGGGGAAAAACTCAGAATTATGAATTTGAAATGCAAATGTACAGAGCAGGTCATCAAAAGTAACCAAAAATCCCAACTACTTGATTCTATTGGATCTTTCCGAACAATATGAAGCTAAATACACATCTGTAATATGAAACCCATCAAAGCTTGCTGGAGGGAGCATCGATAAACAAAGATCTGGTCCGGGTCATGGCCTCCAGGGCCTCCTTCTCGATCCGAGTAAGCAGGACCTCGCAAGTCGGGATGTCATGGATCAAGCCAATGACCTGACCGGCAGTCCACACCTGTATGACGAAAAGAGTCAGTAAATACACCCGAGACATGCATAAATTTGAGAGTAAAAGTAACTTACGCCGAAATCAACGTCACCATTAATGAAGACCTGACGACCCCGCTGGCCGCTAACATAGGGTTGGACCTCACTGAATTCCCCAGTCTTGGTCTCGTGCTCCACCTTCAATGCATCCTTAGCCACCTTATTAGCGAACAGACGGCTGGTATTCTTCCACCGACGCAGGACAAGCGCAGTATCAGTCTCCTGTGCCGCGACAATAGCCTCCTTAACCTTCTGGTGGATCGGGGCTTCAACAGTGCTCATAAATCGGGTACCCATATTGATACCCTCAGCACCGAGCGCCAGGGCAGCAGCAAGCCCCTGACCATCGGCGAATCCACCCGAGGCGATGAATGGAATGCCGAGCTCCTGACGGGCACGGCTCAAAAGGATGAAGTTGGTGATATCGTGCTCACCGACGTGTCCGGCACACTCGAAGCCGTCGATGGAAAGGAAGTCCACACCGAGCTTGATGGCTGACTTGGCGTGGCGGATTGTCGTGCACTTGTGCAGGATGATGATGCCGGCCTTCTTCAGCTGGGTGATGACGGGGCCCGGGTTGTTACCGGCGGTCTCGACGATCTTGACTCCTTCATCGATGATGACTCGGGCGTAGGCGGCGTAGTCGGGGGGAACGATGGCGGGGAGGAGGGTCAGGTTCACTCCGAAGGGGTATTTGGTCATGGTGCGACATCTGCGGATTTCTTTGCGGAGGTCTTCGGGGGTTGGTTGAGTGAGGGCTGTGAGCTGGATTATAGTGTTAGATACTGTATGCAATTAGGGGCTTTTGCTAAAGAGTATACAACGTACAAGTCCAAGTCCGCCTGCATTGCTAACAGCCGAGGCCAGCTCAGCGTATCCAACCCATTGCATACCACCCTGCACGACGGGCACTGTATCTATGATCAGTGGCTGGTAATATGAATAGCGGATTCATAGCCCACCTCGAATGCCGAGTTTTCGCGTCAAGGCTGTGTTGAAAGGCATCTTGTTAGGTTGGGGTATCTAATCTGATGATTGCGGAGTCAGTTAACTTTAAGTAAACAACGTGCAAGCTAAACGATGGTCAGATAAACTAACATGAATATGATCGCCTATTTGATACTCAGAGTATAGAGTCAAAGAAATAATCAAGTCTTTCAACACAAGAAGACAAGAAGACAAGATAATAAACCGATGTTACAGCCGCGGACCTATCTGTTGTGGGGAAGGTCCGAGGTGCCGAGGTTGCACCTCCAGGGCTGGCCGCCTGTGGGCTCAACTTTTTTGGATTACTGAGCAGATGGGCCGACTTTATATCAGAAGCCCTGGAACCCTTTGTTCTGCTTGTAAATAATCAAAACATTGACATGTAAAACAAATAACTAACTGTACGGAGTATGATCCTATACTTAAGAGAAAGACCTCGGGACGTTAGTTATATCTGACGTGGTTGACCCCTTGACATGTGACAGGAACCAATTTATATATGGGAACATCTCCAACCTTCAATATTAGGGAAATTTACAACTGGCGATATTTCACAGGCGGAGGCAAGTAAGAAAAGAGACCATTGCTATTGAGTTATTCATTTTGTATTGTAGGTGTTTATATATTGTAGATGGTTGCATAACTCAGGTGAAAATGACAACTGTTCAGCTGGATGCTTCTTCATGACCAATGCAGGCTTTTCAGCGGTTGCAGTTACCCTTCTCAATCACCGTGCTGTGTCCAAGGACCTGGCAAATCTAAAAAACATCGAGTGATGTGATACATGTAGTATGTATCCCTGAATATGAAACCCCTCCCCCTCATTGCTAGAGTGGAACGGGCGATTAACGACGGGACTCTCCTTCTGAGAGCCTCTAGATCCCTCGGCGTCCACGACAGAAAGCCGCAGTCAGTGAGGGAAAGCTAAACACGACGACATCATCCCAGCCAAAACCAGTAGACGACGTGAGCGGAGACTCTTGAGGAAGAGAAAGAAAGGAGGAGCTGCGGGCCGAAGAAAGTGGGAAAACAGGCGAGGTAATCACATGACTGCAGTAGCGCGTCGGGAAGAAAGATACTCCGGCTGGTAATAGACCCGATCTGATTGGCAGACGCCGATTACCGGGTGCCAGTCCCGTGACTGAACACTCCCGTACCCGAGGTCGTCCGTTGATTCCGATCGTTCGCGAGCCACTTGGGATTTCTTATCCTGATCAAACAGAACAATCTCAACTCCACAATCACAATGTTCTCTCAGAAGGTTGTCCAGCAGTCGATGCGACGGCGTATGTTTACCCCCAATGCCTACCTTGTCCGAATTTGCGATCTAACTTATCCCCGGACAGTTGCCGTCCAGCAGCCGTTCGCTATGCGGTCGTCCATGATGGGCGCTTCCCCTATGGCCGTTGCCCTCGGCAAGAACATCCAGACGAGGTCAGTAACCCAGCGCTAAAACGACGAGTTTCAATTATTGTTTCGCCGACCTTTCGAATCAAGCGCCTTTCTCGAAATCCTACGTCATCCGCAATCGCCAGAAGTTCATACTAACCAGAGAATCGTTGGTCTATAGACAACAAGTCACTTCGGCCCCGAACACGGAGGACCCCAGCCAGATCCTTGTCAAGCAGCGTCTTCAACGCCCTATCGCCCCTCACCTTACCATCTACAAGCCTCAGATCGGCTGGATCGGCAGTTCCTTCCACCGTATCACTGGTGTCGCTCTCTCCGGCTCCCTGTACCTCGGAGCTACTGCCTACCTCGTCTCTCCCGCTCTCGGCTGGCACCTCGAATCGGCCTCCATGGTCGCCGCCATGGGTGCTCTCCCTCTCGTGGCTAAGGTTCTCCTCAAGACCACCCTTGCCCTTCCTTTCACCTACCACTGCATGAACGGTATCCGCCACTTAATGTGGGATCTTGGCCGTGGTCTCACCAACCCTGTGATTATTAAGACTGGCTGGACTGTCGTTGGCCTCAGCGTTGCCAGTGCTGTTGGTCTTGCTCTTATTTAAATGTTTCTGTACCTCATACCTCCGAATTTCCTTATGTGTTATTAAAGTGACTTTTCTCAAATATACACGAACCTGGTCAATTGGCGCAAGTTCAAAAGGCGCTGATTCTTTTTCTTCTGTTCAGCTTTTTCATTTTCAATTTTTTTTTTTTTTTTTTCCATCAGAAATTGGATTCGGATTGGGTTAGATTACTTGCCATGATTTGAATCTACAGGTACAAGTATATTCGGCCGCTTATGCGGCTCTGTCTTGTCTTTTGGTCGTCTTTATATGGCTTTTTCTAGATAAGCTCTCCGTTTTCTCCAGTTTTCTCCAGTTTTCTAGACAGACAGCGGGAAAACGGCGGGAAAGGGCTTAAGATGTGCTGACGACTTTCCAATCCTTTGAAATTTATTCTTAATCTTGAAACTCTGGATGCACCCTCTAATCTTGTCTGGTTTCGTGGTCTACCTTTGGATGTTAGTTGGCATAACTATGTTCCATGTACAGTACAAAGACAGTCAGTATCACTTGGTATAGTTCCATTAAGCTATTTTGCCTGACGATGGGTATGCGAATGAGAAAAGGCACCTCAAGTATATAAACCCGTCACACGAAATCCATATTCATTCTCACAGTTCGCTTTCACACATTGTTTCTTCATTTTGCCTCCTTAGGGTCCGACGTTCTTCATGACTTTGCCATTTTTTCACCTGCAATTGACAACGATATACATCGCATTATGACATCCCAGTTGCCCATGGATGTATATCCCCTGTAAAGACCGTACTTGAAATGCCTTGCAGTATGATCTGTAAAGTAAGTCAGTACTTGCTCATGTCATTCTTCGACTTGGCCAATGTATATCTAGTCAATATAGACATTTTATATGGTTGCACATACAACACTGACCTATTGTCCCATGTCTCCTCAAAGCCAAACAAGAAAAACAAATCAATTGCCATTTAAGCAGGACTAGGAGGTGGATTGGGTGGGAAAGGTCGTGGTGAGGGAGGGTCTTGCACCGAGTGATCACAAGCCAAGATGCATCCCGCAAAGGTGCAGCATGTCTGGGCTGGCGATGAAGGGGTAGCTTGGAAGCCATGAGAAAAGGTAGCGTAGCAAGCCATTTGAGTATCTGAAAGACACGAAACGAAGGTGGTTATAGTAGAATGGAGCACACAGATCGGGACTGATAGAGAAAGGAAGTATAGATATTCAACGAAAGACAGGCAAAGTACACAAGACAAAGAACTCTGGTGTTTTCCAAGGACAAAGACTAGAAATATGGAAAGGTCAATCTCGTCTATTTAAGTGATTCCAGAATCCAGGTTTCCAGGTTTAGCAGGGGTCTACAGTCTCTACACAAGTCGTACACCGCTATCCTGTCGAACATCCCAATCAAGGATTCACGACAAGAAGCCGTTTGGCGATATCCTTATTCCCGTTGCTATCCGTGGACCTTGGGGATGGCTTCTATCCGTTAAGATCAATATCTCGGTAGAGTCTGCAAGGGCCCGCTTGAAGACTTGATGTATAAACCGTTAGACAGAACCCGCAGATGGTGACACCCGCCATCGTGAGTATGATATTTTGATTTTGTTCCCTTTCTTTTCCCCGGAAGCAAGCATCGACCGGGAATTACAAGTAGATCCACTTCAAGAGACCTATTCTATTTCCGTAAAAAGCAAGTAGTATAATGTCCGCAATGGACGGGTATAGATCCTTTCCCCCGGACCAAGTGCCCCCCCCAAAGAAGGCTATAGACGGGTTTCACCAGCGGTCTGAGCCTTCGGTTTCTTGCAGCCTCTTGATGAATTCCATTTCACTGGGTTTATTCTAGATGATTTGCCGTTGGCTACTTATCCGATGGTATTTTTAAATAATGTTTGGGTTGAACAACCGTTTGTTGTTTTCAAAAGTATATATATGGATTCGAGGCCATCAAACATCAAAGTGTTTGTGTTTTGTGTCATTCAACTTTATGCTTTCGATGATCAAGGATCCTCTGCCATTCAAATACCCCAGTATTTGTAGCTAGAACTCCCACAATGCCTATTGTGCGTTGGGAACTTGCTTAGTCGCGAGAAGAATGTGCATGCAAGCGGTAGAAGCTTACAACGACCACAAGAGGCAATATGAGAAAAAGGAAGCCTACCTATGGAGCACGGCTAAATAAGACCGAATATCAATACACGTGGATCACGTTTTGTCCCCCGGTACATGACAGTCTCTTGCCTAATCCAGGTGACAAATTCATGGTATGCTGATACAACAGGGCCGTTATTCTGCAGTCCAGAAAGGCATAGGTCGTTCGAGCCAACCATTTGTGCCTCAGCCGAGCTTTTCAGCTGCGTATATCCGCAACCAAGCAGGCTCAACAACTATGCCCCGTGCTCCCGAAAGCTATGAGCTATGGCCTCTGCATACCCGGCAGGTTTTCTGGAGCAGTTGTGTTCCGAGAAGAATACCGAAGCTTCTGTCGAATGGGTCTCGATCGCCTGGAACCCTTTTTTTGGTTCTGTTCTTTTCTTTTCGACTCTTCGCCGTTTCTCTGCAGCGGCTAGAGGTCTGTGTCCTGATAGTTGGGCCGCGCTCAGGGTCTGTTGCGCCGCTGCTCGCATTGCCCGTTAGCCAGTCATATAACTGGATGATGTTACCTAGCAGAACTATTGGACCTATAGCCTAGAAGTTAAGAGAGCACAAGTTTCCTGTTAGATCATATAATGGCGACCTTTTCCAGAGAAGGATGTTGCTGAACAAAGTGGTGAGGAGATTTCCGAGATCTCTTACACCCCGTCATCGAACCCCGATTTTCAATGATGGGAATATGCAGAAAACATGAGTCAAAGCTGCTAGCAATCCGCAGCTGGAGCAAATGCATTCGTGTTATAGCGGTCCCCGTCAAAGTTGAACGGAAGCTTATATGTGCTGGATTTGGGCCCGCAAACGGCGGTATGGTGTATATTCAAGCAAAGTTTTTTTTTTATAGATAACATAGCCTGACCGCTAAGATAGCATCCACATCGCAGGGCTTCCAAGGTTCTTAATTAATGTGAGTCATGCCGCTGTGATCGTACATGTATCGAGGCATGGCAGAGTCGGAAGTTTGTGTACGTTCCACCTCCAATCACCATAGTCATGCTGGCCTGTGGTAGGCTCCCAAGGCCGGTGTCAGCGATTCAGCGTTAGTACCTTCGGATCCGATGCACAAGTCAAGCATTCGAGCGAAAGATACCACGCAGCGGTGAAGGTCCCGGTTGCCTCCGGCTTCCAAGTTGTTTAACTGCATGTCAAACCGCCGAGATAGCAATTGAGGAGATCTGAGTCCAAAAGAATCAAGATGTGGTCAACGATTAACATAGACCTCAGGGGTCTTGTGTAGATAGATGTACCGGAGATGATCGGCAGAATCACACCGCCCAAACCGAATTCTTTGCTTTCCGTTCGATCAACTCCGAGTTGACACGCAGACCACCGACCCCATGGCTTTGAATCTTTCTTCTCGAGCGGCCAGGACCGCCTGCGCTGCATCCAAATTTGCCGCTCGCCCAATCGCGGGAGTCATCCCATCCCGCACCTTCGCGACCTCTACCCCGGAGGAGTCCAGTCAACAAGAAAAGCCCCGATGGTCCTACACTCCCGCGGCGGCGAAGGCCCCGTTCAGTCTGCACCTTGACTCCAAGCGCCCGACCTTCCACGTCAATGCAGACCCGCAACTGCTCGACCGATTCTACATCCGCTTGTTCGGCAATGGCGGCGACAAGCTCCTCTCCGATGAGACCAAGTGGTTGGCAGTGACACATAAGAGTTTCGACCAAGGGCGCCGCGGATTTAACGATCGATTGGCCTTCTTGGGAAAACGCATTGTGCAGCTGCAAGCGTCTCTGGCTTTGGCGCAGGACGTTCCATACGCAGGTGCCGCCACACCGGCAGAGAACAAGGACGAGTTTGGTCGCGTGCCCTTCACCCACCCGGCTCTCGATGGATTGAACAATCTGTCTGGTGAAACCAAGAAGATTCTTACCGAGCGGTCGAAGCTTGCAGAGCTTGCAAACAAGTACGAGTTGCAGAAGGTTCTCCGATGGAGTCCCAGAAAGGTATGCCTTGATTCTAGACCTTTGTGTGTGTTCTTGATCACTAGCTAACGAATGTCTTTACTGCAGCCCAACGACCTCCGTGCCTCCGGTATTGAACTTGTTCTCGCGCATACCATGTACGCTATTGTCGGCGCTGTTTCGTTAGAGAAGGGAGGAGTCGTTGCCACCAAGGTGGCCCGCGAGCGGATACTTGAACCCCTGGGACTCAAGTCTATCTCGTAGGGGTCTGAGACTTGGGGTATTGGTCTCCTTTGGAGCATTTTCAGGGCGTTTATCTTGTTTGATATTTCTATCTGTGGTAGGTTGACTGGGGAGTGAACTCCTCAATCGGGGAACCTCTACGATTGTACATGTACTTTTAAACAGACTTTTGTTTTTTATATCGCTTTTACTTCTCCGACTACTATGTATACTGCCAAATACCACTTGAGAGTTCTACTTGCCAAGTCCAGAGTATCCTAAATGGAGCGAATTACAAGAAGAAAAATTAGAAATACATTTACAACTTACAATTTACAATTAAATGAAGATCCGATACTTTATATATATATATATAAAATATTCAACAATTCCAATTTGAAGTTATAGAAATGTATGGTTCCTCTGACGCCGCCCGAGTAACAGAGAAAGTACTCGGCCAGCTCTTATGGAACCCTCAAAAAAGATCGTAGTCTCCGCGCCTCTGTATCGCAAGGTAGTAATCAAAACACTACAACACTCCGACAGAATGCCGGAGTAGCTGTAGAAAATCACAAGGACTTTGTACTGCCTTGAACTGTCTATTGGGAGCGTTGAAGAAAGAAGAAAATAAAAAGTGCGCGACGAGCTTTTATGTGTGATTTTTACACGCTAGTCCGCTTTGAGGTTGGCGTATATCTCCGGTCTGGGACATGCGGGCATCACAATCATCCATCTGCTCCTTTCATTTCTCACCTCATCGGTCGCTATTTTATTCGTTCTTATTACTTGATTGACAATGCTGCAGTAGGCGCATAAGGTGGCTTTTTTATTTGTTTTGCTTTCACATCCCCCACCTTAAAGAGACCAGATCATCAACACTTTCTCGTCACCTATTTACCCCCATTGACACGTCATGGCGTCGGCACTCTTCTTCCTCGACCTCAAGGGCAAGGTAGGTTACTAGATATTGTGCAAAATATGGCGATGCGACTCTTTGCTGGGGAAATCGCCAATGCGTTCAGGGACAAGCCCCCGCTGACCATCTATAGACCCTTCTGGCCCGCAATTATCGCGGAGATATTCCCATGTCCGCAGTCGAGAAATTCCCTATCCTCCTCAGTGATGCCGAAGAAGAAAGCTCAGCAGTGCCTCCCTGCTTCTCTCACGAGGGAATCAACGTACGTCCCACCGAGTCCGGGCATTTTGGCCCAGACCACACTCACTCCTGAGTGTCTCCTTTTGTGCGCTTCCCACTTACTGACACAGGGTTGTCTCTGTCTAGTACCTTTATATCCGTCACAGCAACCTCTACATCCTCGCATTGACCAAACGAAACACAAATGCCACCGAAATTCTACTCTTCCTCCACAAGCTGGTGGAGGTCTTCACCGAATATTTCAAGGTACTGGAGGAGGAGAGTATCCGGGATAACTTCGTCGTTATTTACGAATTGCTGGATGAGATGATGGATTTTGGATACCCACAGACAACAGAGAGCAAGATTCTACAAGAGTAAGCAGCTGGGTCTTGATGGTATTGCGGGGTGGTGGTGAAACAGCATAACTGACGGTTCTGCGCTATGACCAGATATATCACCCAAGAGTCACACAAGTTGGATGTCCAAGCACGGCCACCCATCGCCGTCACAAATGCTGTGTCCTGGCGTAGCGAGGGGATACGCTACCGCAAAAATGAAGTCTTCCTCGACGTGGTTGAGTCCCTCAATCTTCTCGTCTCGGCAAATGGAAACGTACTGCGGTCTGAGATTCTGGGCGCTGTCAAGATGAAGTGCTACCTGAGTGGTATGCCAGAGTTGCGATTGGGCTTGAACGACAAAGCCATGTTCGAGACCACGGGTCGTGCTACACGAGGCAAGTCGGTCGAGATGGAGGACGTGAAGTTCCACCAGTGTGTCCGACTCTCACGTTTCGAGAATGACCGCACAATCAGTTTCATCCCCCCGGATGGTGAATTCGAGCTCATGAGCTACCGACTGAACACACAAGTGAAGCCGTTGATCTGGGTAGAGTGCGTGGTTGAATCGCACTCGGGATCCCGAATTGAATATATGCTCAAGGTAATATCCGAACTCAGTATAACAAACACTAGTCCCTAACCTCGATTCCACAATAGGCCAAAGCCCAATTCAAACGCCGCAGCACCGCCAACAACGTCGAGATTCTTGTCCCCGTCCCCGAAGACGCAGACTCCCCACGCTTCCGCACAAATATCGGAACCGTGCACTACGCCCCCGAGAAGTCAGCCATTATCTGGAAGATCAAGCAGTTCGGTGGTGGCAAGGAATTCCTCATGCGCGCAGAGCTCGGTCTACCATCCGTCAAGGGCGATGACGAGCGCGGCGGCGGTATGACCGGTGGATTCGGAGGTAGCATGGGCGGAGCCGGAGGCGTAGGCAAATCGAAACGGCCCATTAACGTCAAGTTTGAGATCCCCTACTTCACGACCAGTGGTATCCAAGTGCGATATTTGAAGATCACCGAACCGAAGGTAAGTCTTTCCCACCAGTGGATCCCCACGACTCTCTTATCTCTTGGAATTCATCGCTAACAACCACTTCACAGCTGCAATACCCCTCTCTCCCCTGGGTGCGATACATCACACAGTCGGGCGACATTGCCATGCGCATGCCAGAAATCCAATGAAAAAATATTCGAGCTCTCTGGATGATTTGATTTTGTACAGCCCCGTTCCCCTTCTTGCCCTTTCTTTTTTGCTCCCCTCCTTTTTTTTCATCCTTCGTTGAGGCCGGCCGGTCCGATAGATAATCAAATCCCTCCCATGTTATTACTCTCTCTTCTACCTTTGGCCGATTTATGCATCGGATGCGAGGAAATATAGATGGTTCCGGTGGGATCTTATGTCACTCCAGTATTGTATTTTGTAGTAAATGAATGCTCAACGTCTTGTTGTTGGATCATTGTAATACCTCAGCCTCTACACAGTAGACGGCAGGGGAATTGACATAGAGTGAAGAAGATCGGTGTTTATATTCTTTTTGAAGAGCAGTTTAGTTTGGAATGTGTTCGATTGATATTAGCAATGGGCTTTTAGTCAGATTGTAAGATAAATATTGAAACTGCCATAGAACACTTGAACCATTGATTTTACCTATATAACACTCAAGAGCCCTCCTAATAGCCTGTGAATACATGTAGTACCTAGGTAGTTTTCAGAAAAAAAAAAAGGTACAAAGAAATCCCACAGGGTATCTCAATTCTCAAAAAGTTGAAAAAGAAGAAAGAACCAAAAAAAAAAAAAGAAAAAAAAAAAACACATCGAATACTTTATATCTCCATAACGCCATCATTCAGCACCTGCTGTAATTTTGTCATAAAACTGTCGGAAATCACGGGAAGAAAAACCAAAGGGACGCGGAAAAAAAAAGACCACCATCCTTTAGCTATACAAAGCTAGACCGAATGTCACATCACTAATTTACCTGGGATTCCCATTCGTCCCATTCGCATGATCCTCCGCTGATTCAGGCGGAGGCAGAGGGAACCCATCACCGCCACCACTGCCGGCAGCTGCTTTTGAGAATCCCTCGCGGGCGAGCATGGTGTTGAGCACGGCGCAATTGTAAGAAGCCTCGCCGGGAGGCACAACGAGGAAGATGTAAGTGTTATCCGTGAAACGGCCGAGGAAGATGTTGAACTGGGGAGTTTTAGTGTGCATAACGACGAAGCCCGCCGAAGCCGGTGTGGTGAGTGTATTTCTTGCAGCGCAGTGCTTGAACGCCTTCATGATATTTGAAAGTCGCTCATGGCGATCATAGATCGGATTGAGCTCGCCGACCTCGGATGTCACGGAGGTAACAGTGAGGAAAGTGGAACGCTCGAAGAGGATGACTTCTTCAGCGTTTATTTTCTTCGCGAAGGCTGTTAGGAAACGCTCGATGACAATCAGGTTCGGGATGAGCTTGTGTACGATTCCGGCCCAGGCTTTGTAAAGAGATTGGTCCCAGATGCTGCTTGCGAAGGTATCGACGCGGAAATCTCTGGATCGACTGCGGATTACGGCGGAGCGCTCGTCGTAGATTCGTTGGCGGTGCTCGGCTTGGATTAGATCCATCTTGTGCACGAGGCAGAAGACGTAGGCGTTTGGGCTGAATTCGCGCAGGGCTTCGATTATCGCGTGGTAGGTGTCTAGATCGCGCTCGACTTCTCGTGATTCGATGTCGAATACGTAGATGAGGACTGCGACGTCTGAGAAGATGTTGCCGCGCTGTGAAGCTAGATAGGTTTCCATGAAGGCATCTTGTCTGAGATGGAGATCTTTGTGTTAGTGGAATGGCTCCGTGGAGTAGGAGTCAAGTATGCATTGCTCACCCTCCGCAATCCCACAGATTCAATGTGAGGTTGCCCATGAACTTGACGTGGCTGTGCTCCACATCAATTGTAGCACCGAGGCGTCGGACATCCTTTGCGACGTAGTTGCTGAAGATAATTGAGCGCATGGATGACTTTCCCGACCCACTCTTGCCCATCAGGAGCACCTTTCTCTTCTTTTTCCGTGCATCCATCTTGTCAGATGATCTTGGGGTTGCCGTTGAGCTCAATGCCCCGCTCTTGCGGGGGCAACTCGGGTCGATCTGGGGGAGCAACTCAGTGCGTTCACAGGGTCACTCGGATGCAATGGTATTGGTTTTCAGTTAGGAGTCCAAAATTAGCATGTTTTTGCCTTGACAATGGGATTGAGGGCGAGAGAGTATGAGACAAGATGGAAAGGTGATGAGCTCCAGCCTTCTAATGCGGAGACGGAACAAAGTTGACCCGAGTCATGTGACATTGGAATTACGCCGTTGGAGAGAGATAGGATTAGGCGGATAAGATAGGGAAAATAGTATGACTCTAACAATATGTCCATAGGTATTTTCCATCAAGTTACTCAGAAAATAAGAACTGGCGCGTAGTTGTGCACTTGTTGACACTCTTAGTATTTCTGTTTGTGGAGTTTTGTTTTTTATTTGAGCTTGGGGCCGAGGTTACGGGATGACGACATCCCATGGGGTCTCCCGAAAATCCATATGTTAGCTTCTATGGAACGGCTTTTATCAACAGGGAAAAATGAAACATATAGAATAGACAGAGAAGAAAAAAAAAGAGGTGAAAAGAAGTGAAATGCAGTATGAATCAAGCCGCCGCCCAGAACCAATGGGAAATCAGATGAATAGCCTCAAATGCAGAGGGGAAAAGAGAATAAAGGCCCAAAATGGTAGGGAAAAAAAGAAGAAAAAAAGGGGGGAGGGGAGGGGAAGTAGAGCAAAAAGCAGAAAGCCAAACGTGAGATATAGTATGAAGATGTTCGGTCATCAAGAGTTCATTTCATCAAAAAGCCCGTCCCAAATAGAAAAACCAAATGACGGGACATAGGTATCCAGGTATCCAAGCATCAATTAAAATGGCAAATAGAGGGTATTAGAAGACAGTGCCGTCAGATCGTATCATGATAGGGGGTTCCTTAGTGTTTGGTCTCGAAACTTCCGCAATCTCGCGACCACCCTGTTCATTGTTAGAAATTGAGCTAGCCGAATGAATCCTTGATAAGTTGCTCACCTTCCAGGTACCAGCCTCAAGCATTTGTGCTAGTGATAGTTGGTCTTCAGATCCCTTGAGCCCTAGCTGGGCGTTGACCTCCTCTAGAAGCTCATCCAGGAATCCAACAGTAGCGGCTCGCCATTCGACAATTACATCGTCATCAGCGCAGAAGAGCGGTGCCACTTCGACACTTGGCTGACCCTTGATCTGAGCATTCTCTTTATATGCATCGATGCCACGCTGCATATCTTGCGGTTTCAGAGTCAAGAGTCCCAGGTCGATAAGAAGGCCTCCATTTCGATACTCAGGAAGGCCTGTTAGAAGGTCGCTGCCGGCGAAGTGGATGAGCATCAATTTCGACATTGGAACCATGATCGAATAGCATAGCCATTGTGTCAGCTTGTGGAATGGAACGATGCTCTCCCATTGCTGTGCTGGAGGAGAATTGGGGAGACCCGAGCACTTCCAAGCATCTCCAATGGATACTCGGTCAATCTGTGTTCGTGAGGGGGGCCAAATGGGAGAGAAGCCATCCATGAGCACGGTCCACAAAGTGGTAATTGGAACAATAGGGACGGAGGAAGCAAGCGTTGATGGATGACCCAGAAGATAATCTGAGTAAAAAGGATTAGTCTCTGACCAAGAGCACGCACACAAAAGAGCCAGATTTTCTCACCTAGCATATTTCCCGGTCTAGCGTCCACACCGAAGAAGTCTTGATTGTTAAGTGCCTCGGAGAGCCGTATCAACAACCCCGCGCGGCCTTCAATACCAGCCAGTGGATTTTGTTCAGAATGTTGCATCCCCTTGGCGAGCACCTCGGTCGTAATCTTTTTGAGTCCTGCTCCATCCACCTGACAGGGCTCGGTAGGATCGCTACTGAAAAGACCCGACTTGAACATCTCCAAACTCGCCACAGCCAAGCCTTCACTGCGCGAGAAGACTTTACCAGACTCCTTCGACCGGTATGACCACTTATTCCCAGAGCCAGCATCGAGCAGAACGGACACGACAAACAAATCAATTAAACGGCGGGTGCGTTCCTGGGCATCAATACGACTGGGCCAGGACTGGAGAAGCTGGTTGATGCGGGGTCTACCGCCAACGTCGAAATGCTGCCAGCGACCATGCGGGGGGATGTTCTCGTAGTCTGGCGCATAATCTCGCTATTGGGAAAAAAAAAAAAACATGTAAGCGCAAGTTCACATGATCGTAGCAGTCACTTGGATTTACCTTTATGATAGAGACGACGTAGGAGGCGGTAGCTTCGAATTTGCTCATGTCGACATCGAAATGGTTCAGTTGGTTCTTTTTCGCCTTGTTCAGGATGATATTGGAGCGTTCGCGCACTGCATGAATGCTCCGTAGGTATGCGGCCGGGTCCAATGCTGGATCCGGTGGTCTGGCAATAGGGAGTTCTGGAATTGAAGCTGGCGGACCACTTCCCTTGTATCCTGGAGATCTCAGGGATGTATTTGACGTGCGAGCGCTGTTGACCGATACGAAGGAATCATTTTCATTCTCACTTAGACTAGAATTCTTTGAATCCTTGCGCTTGAATATCCCCATTGTTTCGAGTGGAAGCTTCACCCCAGACTTTGGAAGGGGTTTGAAAGGGGACACCAGTGGAGAAGTTGAAAGGAGGGGTGTGAGGAGAATAGTTCAGATAAGGGAGTTTACAAAGAGGGGGAACTGACATCTGGATGTGATGTTTTTTCTTTCTTTTTTTTTTTTTTTTTTTTACTAACATAACATAAGAAAGACTCTTAAGGGTAAAAGCTAAGAAAAAATAGGTAAAATAGTAATAAGTAATTATTTTATTATTATTATGGGGCATGATGACTGAAGCTCTTTCACTTGTCAAACCCATTTAGTTCGGGCTAGATGTCTGAATATTAATAATTTGAATATTATACCTAGGTATTTTAGGGGGGAATTGAGAATGAATGCTTGGGAAATACAAGATACAATCCACAACTCGTACTTTAGTATGTAGAATATGCAGAGTGTACCGAATATGTTGTACGCCGAGTTAACCCAACACTTCAACCTACTAGTGTATGTACATCGTGCATCGATGTACATATCTTAGGTTTAGTATAACTATTGGACTCCGTGCTCCGTACTCTATGTCACAATAATAATTGTACCCTACAACATAGCATACAAAGCCATTCTAAACGGAGTAGTAGCTCCGTACACATTCCCGAGAATAAATTGGCATCGATTGTCGTAATAGATGGGGCCCGGAGAAGTGAACCAGTCGGAACGCGAGAGAAGAGACTATCATTCCACTGTACAAGGGGCGAACGAATCATATTTTAGGGAATGCATGAATAGGAATACAAATATCAAGTAAATTTTGGTTCATTAGGGGGATGGGCCACCGGGTGGTACGTGTAGAGATCGTTAGCTTGAATATCGATCAGACCATGCCTTATTAGGGGAAATACAAGATGTTTAGGAAAAGAAAAGCGAATACATGCGGAAATGCACGGGCTAGCGTACCGTTCGAAGGAAAAAAGGAAGAAAGAACAGAAAAATAAAATAAAAAAATAAAAAATAAAATAAAGGGGCACGGCTTGCCCTATACGGAGTACGGAATATCGAATCCACTTCGGATCAAAGATTTGTGTGAATGGGCCAGCGATCTCACATCGCGTTAATTCTCATTTCTCGTGCAAGTCTGTTAAACAAGCGCATGCTAGGGAGACTTTGTGCGTTTTCTTCCAATATTAAGATATAATTTATCATTGTGTTTTAGCCCTAGAGGGGGCTAGAGAGGGGGATAAATCTGGTATTTAATACATCCACCGGAAACCGGAGAATTAATTGATTTTCGATATCAGGGTGTTTCCTCCAGCCTATCAGCCAGAAGAGGAAGACCCCTACAACGTCTCTCAAGTCCAGACTCCAAGGTTTCATTTTACAATCTGCCCCTCCTTGGGAATAATGTCCACTATCTGCAACATAGAAGAGTTCCTTATTTGTCAAATAGATATGTTGTATGGAGTTTATGATATATGTAACAACATACTCCATAGTTGTGCGAAGGATCACACTGACACCTATGACGTTGAAATCCTTCGACTCGAAACAATTCTTTTATTTAGTTGTAGGGGTCTCATCTCCGGGACCGTTTAAGCCCAACTCCCATTTAAACCGCAATGCAACCAAGGGCCTAGCTAACGGGAAGCACGGGCCTGGCCACTGTGCTGGGTCGTTTCAGGTTAACTATGTTTATTTCATTTCATTTTATCCATATTCTTTCTTTCTTTCTTTCTTTCTTTCTTTCTTCTTTCTTCCTATGAGAATAACATCCGAAGAGGGATCATGGGATCAAAAGTTATACGGAATACTCCATACATCCTATATCGAGGGACAAAATATGTATTGTGCGGAAGTGACCTTGTTATAATTATCCGAGCCCTGAAAGTCAGGGGTAAGACACGGATATGATCCACCGATTGGATTTCCATTCGCTACCGCGCGGCTCGTCTCCCGAGGGTTCCGCTGTGGTGGCACTTCCCATTACAGTCAGGTAAATACTCAGACTACAGAGTACTCGTGATAATACAATATACATATATGATATATGATATATAACCTAAATAACACCCCGCCGGACTCTTTATCCCCTACTTCAAGTAGATAGTGTATCAATAGTAAAGAACTCATTTTTGAGATCATAATGCGGGGTTTGGCCTAGAAAATGGGTATCTAAAAAGTAAATATCAATAAATAATGATACAATTTATAATACCAAATCTGACCTCGGCAGCTTTGGAGGGTCTAGATTATTGGATACGAAGTACTCCGTAGCCAAGTACTCCCGAGGTCCGTCCACCGAACGGGGTACAGTAGATAAAAAATTAACTATAGCAAGGTATATTCTTAGGGCACTTTTTGAATGTCTCTTTAGATGTGTCTCTGGATGACACAGTTCTAAGCAAACGGCTGTTGCTAATTTAGCTACGTGATTGCCATACGCTTGATAATGCAGGCAATGGATCGCTCCTGCCGGCAATTGATAGTCGTAGGTAGGGTAGAAGCCCGGAATAACATGGATATACCCTTACCCATCTTTTATTTTATCCACTTCTTGCCTACCTATAGGTACCTAGGTATATAACTAGGTAGATATTAAGGTTTCTGTTCTACAAAACTAAATTCTCAACAACACTACGGGGTACTCAGCTGTCACATTTCAAATTAGAGAATTAGAGAACTACTCGCTAGCGTGACAGAGAGAGAACATACGACACACGAACGCCACCGCCACCACAAAGAGTCGGACGATACTTCTGATTCTGACTACGACGAAAGAGATACAGTTCTAGCTCGTGGTTGGTTATGCTATTATTGTAATCTAGTAAAATATGGGTTTCGCCTTGTATAGACCTCCCCAAACGGATACCCCGGATCCGGCAGATATTCGAGAATGGCTTGATGAGAATGGCTAACGTAGTGAGTATTTTTCTTTCCATTTTCCATTTCCCTTGTATAAGAAGCTGAAGCCCAGCAGCTAACTTTATCCATAACAATAGAAACTGCCCAAGTGGCGGGACTCGATGAACTAGTCGAAGCCATCGACCACCCTACGTATCGTATAGAGGATAACATAGAGGTCATTCCTTTAGGACAAGCTTATTGCGGCCATTAGAGCGACATATAGAGGAATGAACTCTTCCACGCAGAATTTGGACCAAGGGGTCGGTCGGGCAACAATCCACCGGTCTTACCCTCATCCCGAGTAACAACAGTTCAACTTCCAGCCACCATCCCAGGAGCTATCATAGAGACGCTAGATACCCACAACCCCAACGACCTCTACCAGACTAAGTCAAATGTGTTAACGTACGATTTGATAAGAACTTCACTTGACTAGAAGCAAAGATTAGGAAGGAAGCTCATGGGAGCCCCGCTTGAATTAGAAAACCTTTGGTTTCGGGGATTATTTTTAAGTGTATTAGAATCGACCCTGGCCTTCTTTATCCCCAGAAATGAGCCAGCTAGTTGCCTACAGCTAGAAAGAATGCAAAGCCTCGTCCAATTCGCTCCGAATGATTATCTTCGTGCTGAGCTTAGGGAGTAATTCTCAGCCTCAGAATTCCTGTCTCTACCGAAGTATGCACATCGATGAAGTCAAGACCGCTCCAGTTTAGCAATCATTACTTATTGCTACAATGTCCTATTATTTCTATATTAATTTTTCGTATGTCAATAGATAAAAAGGTAAGTTGGAGGTAAGTATTATGTAGCGTGGATTGTCTGCATACAGCCTTGTACGCAAATAGTACGTATCCAGGTGACGGCGAAAAGACCACGATTGTGCGTGGTCTTTTGAAGGGAAATCGTGGTCTTTTCACCCAGCGCTCGCGTTGGAGCATTGAATACAACAGCCAAGTTAGGTCTAGCGCCCTTACAGGAGTAAGTACCTAGATATTCATCATACATCGACGCCCTCGGCGCGTATATCATGGATAAAAGATATAAAGGCAAGATATAAAGGCAGTATAAGTCCTCGTTTATTCTTCTCGTCACCACCGGCAGCAGCCCAGCCCTCAAAAAAGGCCAATATCAATGAGGGACTGAAGAACAGAAAACATGATTGGCTCCTCTATAGCAAGTCGCATGGTTTTTTCCTCTTTTGTTTCCAGTTTATGGAAGAGCTTGCGGGCTGCCAGAGCCAGCTGCTGTCGCGTAGCATCTTGACCTTCGAAGATGGCTACTTCAACAGCGTTCAAGCTTTGAATTAGCTGTTCTGCGCTGCTGGTCATATGGAAAAGGATTTGAATCGCCTTCGAAGTGAACGATGAATGAGAAGTCAATCCTCGCTAATTGAGCAAGATATTGATACTTAATCCTGGATCACCGTCTCTCCAGTAACCAGCGGCTTTTTATGTGTCTGTGAAGCCAATGCAACATGAACAGTCCATAAGTACAATGGGCCGACATATATCGCCCCGGTCCACGTCCGGAGAGACCCCAGAGCTGACATCGTAAATTCGGGTCTAACACCGAAAATAGAATCTTTGCCGAAACTCGGATCTGGCCGAAGGACCCCACAGCAGAAATCTATAAAGACTCGTAATGTACTAGTGCTACGGCCGAGAAGATGTGCTGTTCGAGAAAAAAGAAGAAGAAAAAGAAGAAGAAAAAAACCCGGTGACAGGAAGTAAAAATAAATGTTCTGATTGCTAAGTTATAAACCTTTGATATATCTTTCGTACAAGAGTGGCCATTGAGTCCACCTCCAAAAAAGAAAGAAAAAGAAAAGTGAGGAATACGTTTAGAAGTCTTCTCCACGAGTAATAACTTCTTTAACGTTAGGCCGAAGTAGAATTGTCTGAGTTCCCTCAGTGGGATGTTCCTCTCCAGAAAAGAAGAAGGAGGGTGACTTGCGTGTTCGAACTGGGCCGTATAGGTCCCCTGTTTCTCACTCAGAGGGGGGTAATCTTCGACAATTCCCGATTTCACTAAATTATTCAACTGTCTTTTATGTCAGTCAATAGTTCCAATCCAATGTTTTGAAGGAAATTCCATACACCAAGGAGATACTTCTCTTGTCCAATTCTGTCCAAATAGCGCCGGCAGAAAGGGATAGTGCTAAAGTTTTTCTTGATAGCGCCCAATACATTTCTTGCTGAGGAAAGAGTCAAGTCCTTCCTGTTTGCGTCACCGCGTAGAGCATAATGAGAGACTTCACCCCCATCTACGTATCGACCGGCACCGGTACTGCCGAATGTTTCGATAGCAAAAACATCCCCTTCTTCCATCTTTGTCATGTCATTGGATTTGACAAAAGGGACATTCTTAGTCCCGTGGATCGAGTAAGGAAGGATTGTGTGACCGGACAAGTTACGAATGGCCTTTATCGGATGAGTCTTGCCATTGATTTCACACTCGTAACTTTCCATAGCCTCTTGGATTAAGCCACCCAACTCCCCGACTCGAACATCGATACCAGCTTCCCGCACACCAGTATTGGTTGCATCCTTGACGGCTGCCAGTAGATTATCATAGACAGGATCGAATGCCATTGTGAAGGCACTGTCCACAATCCGACCGCCTACGTGGATACCGATATCGACCTTGAGCACATTGCTTTCCTTGAGCACCGTCTTGCAGCCAGCGTTTGGGCTGTAATGGGCGACAACGTTGTCAATGTTCAGACCGGTGGGAAATCCCATACCGGCTATCAAGGAGTCGCCTTCGGTAAGACCATCATGTCCCACTAAACGTCGCGCACTATCCTCGATGCCGTTGGCAATCTCCAGGAGTGTTTGACCAGGCTTGATGCTTCTTTGTGCCCACTGACGGACCTGACGATGTGCCTCAGCTGCCTGGCGATAATCGGAAAGGAAATCAGAATTCAGATTGTCCAGGTATCGCTTCTCCTCGCTGGTAGTTCGGTATCGATTGTCGTCCTTGTACTCGACCTCTTCTCCCTTGGGGTAGGTGTTGTTCGGGAACAGCTGGGATATGGGAATCGATGGAGGATCGGTCTGAGTCTTTGGCTCTTTCTTCTTGGGCTTCTTCTTCTTGTTCTTCTTCTTCTTGGCAGCGCTAGCATCAACGGCTACTGCCGGTTGATTTTCACCGTCACTAGTAACAGCCGGGAGAAAATTTAAAGAAAGATTAGGACAAACCTACTTTTTGAAGTTGCGATCTATATGCCCCACGGATTTCAGCGTGGAATCGGTATGATCCGCGTTAACTCCGGGATCTTCTTATTAGATGAATATGTGACATCCAATCGGTTTCATCAAGCTTAGCTTCACTTTTCTTCGGCATTTTGCCAGCGGAGCAGTTCAATATTGTCAGGATGTAGAACGGCGACGCCGAAGATATAGAATTATCTAGGGATGATATCTGTGAACGAGTTGGCCAGCATCAGCAAAAAGGATATGGAGCCAGAGCTTTTATGTAGGCCTCAATTGACGATATGATAAAATTCAAAGCAGCTACTAATCTACCTTCTAGGCCATCAGTTACGCCTCATGGCAGCGAACCATATTATCAAGGAAACAGCAAACGACCACTACGCCCTTACGCCTTACTCCCTTGCTTATCGGGGATTTGAGCACCTAGGTCGCCCTAGGCTTTCGGATTAGGTAGGTTACAACGTTCCTGCCATCGTGACCACAGCCCCCAAGGGACTATGTTCTTCAACTCTACCTCATCCAATCATCCTGGAGGCAGGAATCCAAGTCGCTCTTGCTGGCTTTTGCCGCCCCGCGAGATTGTTCCTTGCGGACACCTTTCACCACTACGAAGATCGGCCGGTTGGTATTGTTTCCGACTTCATACGATGGCCTTGCCGCTCCAGCCTCACTAACTGTCAACGCACGCCTACCAGAAGACACGCCATGGCGTGGAACAAAACTACCGGCGATCAGAGGGGATATCGATATTTACAATTCGGAGACTGGAGAGATGCACATACGCATCGAAGGCCTCATGATGACCTCCGTGACGTGCGCCAGTAAAATTCAAGACAAGCTGGTATATCTAAAGACAACATGGCAGCAGGATATCCTCTCCGGGACTGTGTTTGAAAACAATGATTGCATCGCGCATTATGTGGACTTGTATCTTTTGCAAGCTGAGAAATACACGTTAGCCTCAATTTGGCAGATCTCGCATCGATCGCCGTCACTGTAGCTGGAGTACGGAATACGAATACTCCGTATGTAAATTTGTACTGCTATTCCCTACTCCTTACGGATAGATTTCGCAAAGACCCATCATCCAGTTTAGCCACTGACGGATTCTTCCGCCTCGTGCTCCGTATATATGGAGTGTATCCGGTAGTGACCTGCCAAACTTCATTAGCCTGCTAATACATGAAGATTTCTCAATTTGTGCTTTTTAAACTGTACAACATACAATATAGACTGTTGTACGGAGTAAACGATTTAACGCCATGAGTTTAACACACCACCCCCTCTCGAGGCTCCCAAAGAAGACCGTATTGGCACTTGCTAGTATGTTGTTGTTATACGGAGTAACTATTACATCCCCCGCTACCCCTTTTTAATCTTCCAGAAAAGAAAAATTAGTTCTAGACTGAGCCAAGTATTGCATTTCCCACTCATGACATACCCAATTGGGATAGGATGTGCGTTGGCCAAAAGTATAAACGGAGACGACCTGCCGCGGCGACAACTAAGGAGACTGGGATATCTCCCGATCCTTTGCTTCCATTATGATTGAACGGCAGTTCGGGTTGAGTTTTGTTTCGGCCGGGGTTACGACGACGTACAACGTGTGTACTCCGTATGTCTACGGAGTAAAATATCATAGGGTACGTCCCTTCCGATTAGGGCTAGAAACCGGCGATCTCTCTCGGCATTTGAACAGAGACTTTGTGTTTTTTTGTCGTTTATACTGTAAACGTTTAAACTGTCAACGGGAGCCCTGTAGTTTGTACGGAATATGGTTACGGAATATTTGAGTGGCTACTGGCATATTTTCGAACCTCCCAAGTGATGGACCTGTAGGCCGTTATACAGCCACCGGGAAAGGATCCAAAAGCTTAGACTGTGGAAGTCCTAAAGATTGACGAAGCACTCCCGCTTTCTATAGTGCTTTTCCTGCCTTTTTCCAGACATAGCTTTGCCGGCAGAGGTATATTCCCCGTTGCCAATAAAACTGAGATTTATCGCTTTCCTAGTGTAAGCTTCTGGATCTTTTCTCAGTGGCTGTATCATGACCTGCACCAGTTCATAACCGGGGGATTTGGGTGAAGGGGTGACATAGATATCTCGAACCAGTTGTAGGTGTAATGCCAGATTGTGTATTTTCCATTTATCGGATTTGCCGGCTTCGTAGGGGTCAGTTGGCTGAAGAAAATATGGCGATAACCATGCAACTTTACTTCTCAGGTTGATTTAGGGGCTGAGGGTAATTTGAGTGATCATTGCGTTGCTGAGAAATCACGATGTAGTGCAAAAACAGAGGTCACTAGACTAGGAGATCTCTCACATCGACGTCATTGGCATACCCCTTAGACTAGCTTCGTTCATGTTAGAGGCAATTGATTTCTCTGATGCTTTTAACCTCAATGTCAAGAAATTGGATAGCCAGATGGGCGAACTGATATTTGCCCGGACAACAATTCAAAAGAGATGAAGCTATTCCAAAATGCGGGCGGGAGATGAAACAACGGCATCACGTGCCGGCCTCAATGCGGTCTGGATCCCCCACATGTAGGGGGCAAGTGTTCTCTGCATCTGCTTGATAGCATAGCAAACGGTCGTTGAAATTGCTTCGGGCTTCTTTCATATTGTGAGCTGGTGAGATCATGGAAAACCTTCATCCCTCTTCTGGGACCTAATCCTCATTCGAAACCACCAGACGTCACCTCCATCCTTTGCGACAAGCTCACCATGGAGGATCTAAATGGCTTGAGTTGGTCCTCCGACTCCAAAAGCCCAAGCAAACCACCGCCAATGAGCTCTGGGTACTTGTACCCAAGTATCCCATCAAGTGGCGGCTCCGGCCGGTCTACCCCGTTATCTGCGACCTCGAACCGCTCAAGCTCGCCATCGAAGCCCGCCACTTCTACCGGAGATAGCTTCGCGAATCTGGTCTCATTCAATTCTTCTGCCGGAAACAAGAACCTTTCTCTCATGGAACAGCAGAAGCGCTTGCAGGAGGAAAAGGCTAAGAAGGAAGCCGATAATCGCAGTCGGTTCGAATCGCAATACGGAGGCCAGAACAACCAATTCTGGGACAACTTTGAAGGACGCACGCGGAGCC
Source organism: Penicillium verrucosum (assembly GCF_028828655.1). NCBI lineage: Eukaryota > Fungi > Ascomycota > Eurotiomycetes > Eurotiales > Aspergillaceae > Penicillium > Penicillium verrucosum. Next base: position 2,934,279 of record NW_026643212.1, read on the forward strand.
CTGCATCTATACCGGCTCCTCAATCTGCACCACCGCCCGCGGACGATGAGGATATACTGGCCGCCTTCGATGCTGCAGCGCCGGTAGATGCATCGACCCATTTCCCAGTCCCCATCTCATCGAGAACGTCGCCTCAAATCGATGTGAACAGTCGCACAGAGCCATCCAATGGAGGAATTAGTATGCATGATAACACGGGGGGTATGGGCGCCTTTGATGACGATGACCCATTCGGCCTCAATCAATTGAAGCCGAAGTCCGCTCCCGCTCCTCAGCCTCAGCCTCAACAAGCCGATGATGATGATTTCCTTGGTTTGCTCGGGAAGCCGGTATCAGATATCCCCCACCAGGAACCGCCCCCCACACCCGCCACACCTTCAGATCGTCGACGAGACCAAGATGCATCTCCTATGCCTTCCAGCGAGGTCGATCGGGCTATTGCGGAGCTGGTGGACATGGGATTCCCCGCGGATAAATCTCGTCGGGCTTTGAATACCACGGAGTCCGGGACTGACATACAGGCCGCTGTTAGTTGGCTTCTTACTCAAGCCCATGCGGAATCTCGGCAGAAGACTGAAGGGCACCCTAGTACAACTCTTTCTGCCGATCGCGTTGAAAGGAGTGACAGTCGTAACCGCAACAGGCCTTCTTGGATGAGGGAAGAAATGGCAGAATCTCGATCACGTCACGACAGACGGAGTCCAGCACCAGCGGACAAAGACCCTGCGCAGGTTGCCTCTCAATTTGGTAATAACCTGCTGAAATCAGCCGGCTCCCTTTGGAAGACAGGTAGCAAGAAGTTCCAACAAGCTGTAAATGAATTCAACGCCGAGCAGGACCCCAGCCAGCCACGTTGGATGAGAGATGGTTCCCCCTCACAAGATGAACCTCCTTTGCAGCCGCAACATCCAGGTCGTCGTGATCAGCTGACTCAATCCCAAAGAGAGCAGCAGGACTTCACTAATGAAGCGCTTCTTCTTGAGTCTGGAGATGGTCGGCCTCAGAAACCTCCCCGTCCTCGGGAAAGCCACCACCCCGACCCGAGAAGCCAGCCTCCTCGTAATCAACAGTTCCCTGGGCCGACCCAGCCAAGGCAACAACCCAACTTCCTCCAGCGTCCATCCCGACCAAGCTCTCAAGATCCTAAATCTAGACTTTCACGGTTTGCCGCTGAAGAGCAGCAGGCGCAAGCATATGTTAGTCCGGCAAGACGCAAGCGACCCCAGGCGCCACCGCCGCCTTCTGAGCCTAACGTCGACCTCTTTGATTCTCCTGCTCCGTCGGCTATTCGTCCGAAGCCTCCCACCCCAGCCCGGACTGCCACGCCTCCGACACGCTCAGCTCCGATCCCCGTACGCCCCAAAGCCCCAACGCGGTCTATTCCACCTGTATCTCAAGAGGCGCTTCAGTCGACACACCGGCACCGCGGAAAGGCCGCAGACTCATACAAAAGAGGCGACTATGCAGAAGCCCACCAGAGCTTTTCTACAGCTCTTGGTATGCTCCCTGACAAGCATCCTATCACCATTATCATCCGCAGCAATCGTGCCATGACAGCTCTGAAGATCGGTGAACCCAAGTCCGCTATTGATGACGCCGACATCATCCTGACATTCATTGGCCCGTCTAAGGGCGAATCAGAGGTAATCGATCTATGCACCGGCGAAGCGCCCAAGCCTATGAAAGATTTCTTCGGCAAGGCTTTGATGCGCAAAGCCGAAGCCCTGGAGCAACTCGAGCGCTGGGGTGATGCCGCCCAGGCGTGGAAGCTGGCTGTAGAGTCTGGTCACGGTGGTAGCACGAGCATCCAAGGCCGGAACCGTTGCGAGAAAGCCGCTGGTATCAACAAGCCTCAATCTAAACCCGCAACCCCTGCCAGAAAGAGGCCCTCGCCTCCGCCTAAGAAGGCTTCGGCTATGTCTGATCTCACAGCCACGTCGGCATCTGGATCGGACTTTGAAGCAGTGAGCCGTCTGCGGCAGGCCAACCAGGCGGCCGAGCGCGCCGACGAAGAGAAGTTTGCTCTTTCTGAGAGTGTCGATGCTCGAATCGCCACCTGGAGGAACGGCAAGCAAGACAATTTGCGTGCGCTGCTGGGTAGCTTGGATTCTGTGCTGTGGCCCGAAGCTGGGTGGAAGAAGATTGGTTTGTCGGAGCTGGTTCTGCCGAATAAGGTTAAGATTCAGTATATGAAAGGGATTTCCAAGGTGCACCCTGATAAGGTATGTTTACCCCTTCTCCCTTCTTATGTGGTATTGGCTGCATTTGATTTGATTGCCAACTAACGTTCCCTATAGATCTCTACCACTGCCACTACGGAGCAGCGTATGATTGCTGGATCTGTGTTCGGAACCCTCAATGAAGCGTGGGATAAGTTCAGAGCTGAAAATAACCTCTGAGAAATCCTATTCCCCTGTTAATACCATCTACCCATCGTCGGTTCGTTTGCATTTCATGATTTCCATTATCTAGAAGGCGGCTTTGATAGCATCTTTGTCCTATAGAGAATTTCACATGAGCGGTTGCCTTCTTTATGGTTCTGATTTATGTAGTACTCTTCGATGTTTGTGTGTCATCTATCGTTGACCTCCAGGGCTATTTATCTACGTTCCTTCATTTATCCCCAGGTAGCCTGCAAGACGGCTTGCCTCCTAGGCTAACCACCTTGTATCCAGCTCCGCATGTACAACTTAGTTAACAGGTTCAAGTCAACATGTAAGCCGATTGAATGCCCATTAAACCAAATCTATTTCTACAAGGATTTGCAAATGCTGGTTTGATACCAGAGGGATTGACAACCACCAGCTTGGCTCCAGGATTGCGTACAATTTTGAATAATTAAAGAGCCCTTGTGTAATGATATGTGCGGTGTAGACTGTATTCAAAGACAATAACGCCTCAATCTAGTTATGGAAATTTTATGCTAACGAAACAAGTCACTGGTATCTATTCATCCTCATGCCTCGGTGGTCTCTTCGGCCTTTTCTTCGGCCTTTTCTTCCTCAGCCTTATCTCCCGATTCCGGCTGTGGGTTTTCTTCCGATTTCTTCTGTTCCTCACGAAGCCTTATCCGCTCCATCGCAGCCTCCCTCTTCATTTGCTTCTTGCTTGTCTTCGGCTCATTATCGGGTTTCGCGACCTTGGCGGACGGCCATTGCTCCCGGCACTTTTGTTCATCTTCTTCAGACCAAGCCCGAGGTAAGATCGCAAAGACCAAATATGAGGTGTGTGTTCGGAGATCCGGCTCTGACCGATGTGTCAAGCGACCCTGAGCATATGCAGGGACATCGGTCTTCTCTTTATAGAACGGTGTCTCTTTCGCAATTGGCTGATAATCTGGCTGGTCTTTGGTCATTCGGTTATCACGGATGAGCTTGGCACGTTGTTCGTCACTACGAAGCTTCGCGACTGCCTCCTCAACAGTCTTGGGATACACTGTAGCTCCGCGCACGCCCTCGGCATCCAGCCCGATACGATCGCGCTTGACATCGAGTCGACGTTGGGCGACTTCCACCATTGAAATATTGAGCCATGATAGCTTGCGCATAGTGCGGATTGTACGCTCCGCCTGCTCGAGACAGGGAGAGAATGTGCACAGATAAGCGGGCGACTCGGGGTCGAGAGCGGATTCCTGTCCAGGAGGTGGATTGCGCACAAGATGTTTCAGTGCGAGCCATGGGGCAGGAAGATCAAGGAAGATGGCGTTGGCCTTGGGCGATTTGCCGGTTTTGGGGTCGCCCAGAAGAAATCCGTCCTCATAGACATCGCGATGCGTAGCCTCCACTATCCCATCAAGACCGTGGTCTTTGAGTTCCTGCTGCACTTTGGACGCGCGCAGTTCGTGGAATTCGAAACTGCATACCTTCCCTAGTCGTCGCCGTTTGGTCGCTTCTTCTGTCCCAGGATACCCGTTGAAAACGGCGCGAGCGGAGGCGTGCGTGAACGAGCCGCTGCCGGCTCCGGCTTCGATGACTGTACACCCTGGTCGGGCTCGGAGTCGGTGGAGGATGTAGCTGTAGTCTGGGGTGTAGACGACCTGCGTGCGGTGCGGAAGAGATATGGTCCACGCTTCGGGGGTCGGGGCAAGGATGTGTAGGAACCCGCTCTCCGCAGAGACGGGGGTTCTTAATGATGGCTTCTTCTTGTCCTCCTCTGCGCCAGTTGTTGTTGCCTCCGCATCGAGCTCTTCGGCCTTGCGCTTGGCAGATTTGTTGCGACCGCGTGAGCCAGTATCGACTTTTGAAGCGACGACCTGAGCGCCCCATGGTTGCCCAATCAGGGTACTGTGTGGGAATGAGCCGAATCGCGTGTTGGTGACCTTTCCTTCCCAATAGCCTTGGTTCTCATCGTCATGGTCGCGGAGGATCGTCGGAACGATCTGGTCGCGACGCAGTTGTAAGAGGGCGAGGTTATCCGTGTCGGCTAGGGCGTTCCGAGTGAGGAATGGGGATGTCATGGTGAGCGATATCAGTTAGGATAATTGGTATGGATAATCCCTAACTTGAGGAACTCATTGCCTCTCCGCAAAGAGAAAAAAGGCTGTCATGCTCATTACCTGATCGGGCCATGAATTAGGGCTCAGGGCTCGGTCCTCCCATCCCCAGTTACCGCCAATCACAGCGAGTCCGCAGTTGATGGATGAGTCGATCTGGTCCTGACAAGAGCCCCTCCCCCTCCATTACCTTTGTTTCTTTCTTTATGCTCTTCCCCCGACCCTCCCTTCTTCCCTTTCCTTTCTTTTCCCCGTCCAAACAGCGGATTTTATTGTCGGTCACTTCTTTCAGGTCCATGTCTTCTCGCCAGCAGCCGCCATGGCGGCAACCGGCCTCTAGCCCGGACGCGCAACTCCCTCCGTTGAAGGTGTGGAACTCGTTGACCAAGTCCAAGACCCCCTTCGTCCCGATCGACCCTGCGGGCAAGAAAGTTGTGTGGTACGCGTGCGGACCGACTGTTTACGACGATGCGCATCTTGGACATGCCCGAAACTATGTCAGCACCGATATTATTCGGCGAATTATGCGCGACTACTTCAAGTTTGATGTCAACTTCGTTATGAACATTACAGACATAGACGACAAGGTATGACTCATAGTTGTGTATCTGGATATAGCCTCAAATGCGGTGACTCACCAATCCTATAGATCATCCTCCGCGCCAGACAACAACACCTGTTTAACGAATTCATCACCACCAACCCTACGATTACCTCAGAGGTCCTAGATACCGTCAAAAGCGCTTTCGCCGCCTACTTAAAGAAGAACCTTCCCTTGCTCGACTCCGAACTCCCCCGTCGCGGTACCAGAATGAGGTTGAAAAAACCTATGCGACAATCTTGAACGGTGGAGCTTTGCCAGGAAATGAGAAGGCAGGTGATGATGAGGCCAAGGTTAAAATGCACATCAAGACGGCTGCGTCGGCCGCAAAGGTCTTCGCGCAGGCTGAAACCCGTGATGGCTCGAGTGCCGACCCTGCTCTCTTTGCTGAGTCATTCTATTCGAATGCGCAGGATCTCATTTTGCCTTACCTCGATGCCATGAAGGGCGCATTGGTTGATGCGGATGATCACAGCATCTTCACCAAATTGACTAAGAGATATGAGGACCGGTTCATCAAGGATATGCGCGACCTGAACGTTCTTGATCCCACCGAGTTGACTCGCGTGACGGAGTATGGTGATGAGATTGCGGCATTCGTGGATCGCATTGTTAAGAATAACTTTGGATATGCTACAAAGGATGGATCGGTGTACTTTGATATCAATGCCTTTGAAGCTGCGGGCCACCCGTACGCTCGACTTGAGCCATGGAGTCGGTCAGACAACAAATTGGCTGCAGAGGGCGAAGGCTCTTTGGCCAGCAAGACGACAGAGAAGCGCGGTGCTTCCGATTTCGCTCTCTGGAAGTCGTCCAAGCCAGGCGAGCCGAGCTGGTCCAGCACCTGGGGCAAGGGCCGCCCTGGTTGGCACATCGAATGCTCAGCCATGGCATCAGCCCGGCTGGGCAATCACATGGATATTCACTCTGGTGGTATCGATCTTGCCTTCCCGCACCACGACAATGAGCTGGCCCAGAGTGAGGCATACTGGCACGGTGACCACGAGCATGACCAATGGGTTAACTACTTCCTCCACATGGGCCATCTTTCTATTCAAGGATCCAAGATGTCTAAGTCGTTGAAGAACTTCACTACTATCCGGGAAGCGCTTGATCGTAAAGACTGGTCGCCGAGAAGTCTGCGCATTGTTTTCCTCCTGGGTGGCTGGAAGGACGGTGTTGAGATCACAGAGGATCTGGTAAACAATGGCAGCTCATGGGAGGAGAAGGTAAACAACTTCTTCCTCAAGGTGAAGGATCCTGCGGCTCTCCAGTCGTCAGGCACCGACACCACCTTTGCCGCTGATCTGGAAGCGGCCAAGAAGGCAGTCAACGACCAGCTCTGCGATTCTTTCAACACTCCCGCTGTCATGGCGTCGATCTCCGATCTTATCTCCAAGTTCAACATTGCCGACAAAACCACCGTGCCTTCCGAGGACGTTCACGCTGCAGCCCGATGGGTCACCTCCATGGTGAACATTTTCGGTCTCAATGGCACGGCCTCGGCTGATAGCACTGAAATCGGCTGGTCTGGTATTGATATCCCCGAGGAGGCCAAGCCCTACCTGTACCCTCTGTCCGCTATGCGTGACACGCTCCGTGAAGCCGCGCGGTCCAAGGCTGGCATCTCCGCCAAGGACATCGAGGCGGCAGTTGCCAAAGCATCGGCACCCGAAGAGGCCTCCGAATCTGCCAAGCCATTCGCAGAGCTTTTCTCCAACTTCCGTAATAAGGTGGTGTCTCTAGAGTCATCTGAGTCTATTGGCAAGGATATTCTTTCCCTGTGCGACCGGGTGCGAGACATCGACCTCTTCGATGTTGGTATCGCCCTCGAAGATCGGGAAAACCAACCTGCCATGGTCCGGCCAGTCACCCAAGAGATGATCAAGGCGCGGGAAGAGAAGGAAACCCGAGCCCTCCAGAAACAGGCTGAAAAGCTGAAGAATCAGCAGGAAGCCCTCAAGAAGGCGGAGAAGGGCAAGCTGAGCCACTTGGAGATGTACCGCACCAATGAGTACAGCGCCTGGGACGAGGAAGGCATGCCTACTCGCGACACTGCCGGCGAGGAGATCACCAAGAGTCGCGCTAAGAAGCTCCGCAAAGACTGGGAGCGTCAGAAGAAGGCACATGAGGCATGGTTGGCTACTCAGGCCAAATAGAAACCAACAAAACAAAAACAAAGGAGAGCATTTTTTATTTTTACCTATCTAGTTTGATGGGGTATCGGGTATCTTGGGGGTGGGTTTCCACTTTGCATCGCGAGGCGTTTCTCTCGGCATATATATCCTTACCTTCTTATGCTATACAATGCGAATATTGCCTGATTGGGATTCTTTAAGCACCATTACCTCTCTCAATTTACTAAATAGTCAGTTAGTTCTAGTTAGTTCTAGTGATTGTTATTACACGGTGTAAGCTTGACCCAGCTCTATTTCATACTTCCGTCATACTTTCTAACGCATTATCCCCCTGTTGCACCACAATATACATGCAGTGCTAGAGTGCTATAGATGCAGAGTACATTTGATTCAGATACACGACCCACTATCAAGTCACTCGGGCCGACAAATCCGTGCCACCTGCGGAGTGTAGTACCCCGGACAACCCCAATTAAAGGGTTTATGGAGTTGGAGAAAGTGGGATGTCCATTTCCCTCCCTATAATTCTTCCCTTCTTTCCATCAGACCCTATCCTTTCTCGTTTACTAGATCACCTATCTCATATCTACTTCCTATACACTCAAGATGGCAATGCAGACAGGTCTCGACTATATGCGTTTGCGCACGCATGTCGACTGTGATACGATGGACGACGAAGGTAAGCGAATTGACCATTCTAGATCAAAGAGACTTCGATCATTTTCAGATATCTGACTACTATTTAGTCGCCAAAACCCTAGGCCCATTCCAGGACTGCACTTCCAATCAAGTAAGTGCATGACCATGCTCTCTAATTGGGCCATGAACCTAACCCCACAGGCTATTGCACTCGGCGAGCTTTCTAAGCCAGCACGGGCTGAAGTTATAGCGGCGTCGCAGGCAGATGCGAAGGCACTGCATCCGAACTACTTGTCCGTCCGCGTTGAAGAATTGGCTGTCGATCTTGCGGTAAGTTTTGCTTCGATTATTGAATAAGGTCCACTAATATCTTTTCAATAGATGGTTAGATTGGCCATAGGAATGGCGAAACACATTCACGGACGTGTCCATGTACAGGTCAATCCTTATAATTCATACTCATCGGAGAAGATTGTCGTCAATGCACTCCGTATGTTTGACCATCTTCATTGATATTGTTCTTGCTTAATTGAACTTGATGCTGATCATATCATTCATAGGAATCCTACAATTGTTCCAGCATGTCCAGCCAGGCTTCGACGTCACTCGCGTTTGCATCAAGATTCCGAGTACGTGGGAAGGAATGATGGCCTGTCGCACCCTCCAACTAGCTGGTGTGCATACTTTAGCAACCACACTGTTCAGCATGACTCAAGCTGTACTCGCAGCTGAGGTCGGCTGTACTTATATCGCACCATATGTGAACGAATTGAAGGTTCATGTGCAAGCAGGGTAAGTACCAGACTCTTCTTTTAAGTCGTGTCTAACACTTTTCCCATTTTAGTTTCGTGGACAATGCGAAATTGCTCCCGCTTTGCGCAGCCATTCAGGAATACTACAAGTCGATCAATTCGCCCACCAAAGTCCTGCCTGCTAGCTTGACTTCCGTCGAGGAGATCTTCTTGCTCGCTGGGGTAGACCACCTCACTATTTCGCCTGTTCTGTTGAAACAATTGACTGGGCCTTATGCAGGAAAAGACAATTCCCTATTTGATATTGAGGCGACACTTCCAATCCCCGAACGGGATGTCTCTTTCATCAACGATCCTGGAAACTACCAGATCACATTTACACGAGACCTAGGCGGTGCTAGTCAGATCAAGTTGACCGAGGTAAGTGCATACATTAATCAGATTGGATTTTAAGCTCCGCTGACAGAGACCCAGGCTATAAATATCTTTTGTGATGCCCAGGATCAGTTGGAGTTGCTTATGAAGGGAAACTAATAGCTCTCTGGATTTTGGTGTCTCAATATCTCACTATTAAGACACTGCTATCTTATTTGAACTGTAGCTTAGTAAATTGCTTGGAATGAAAGAAATGAAAGAAATGAAATGCTCATCTGAAATGTCCTATACTTCGCACGTGACCATACGACGTCATCCATGGTTCTGTCTTTCATCTTTGGATTTCTCTTCTCTTTGCGCCCCAATTGCCCTTTTATCAACTTGCACAGAGCTGGATCTTCCAGCTACTATATCTGTTTATATTGGGATCCTATTTTTACATTGTTTTGCTTCCCAAACCTTCCGTGGGAGCACTTGACTCTGAATCGCACAGTTCGCCTGCAGGATGTTCCCTTCGCAGGCGGTTAATCTTAACATCGAGGCCCTTAGCGGGATCTGCGGGTAGGTTAGACAAGCAGAACTTCTCTTCTCTTTCTTTTTTTTTTCTTTTTTGCTTCATTTTTTGGTGTTTTTTGTTGTTAGCTGTCAAGTTTATTTGATGCATGCATGTGCGACAGCGGATCTAGATCTACTTGGCCCGACGATCTCTGCCTGTGTTGTTTTTCTTAATCCAATACTAACCAATTCAGATCGGTTTCTATCGCCTGCTGGGTTGTAGTTTTCTCCCCTCAAATTATCGAGAACTTCCGACGTGGCTCTGCAGATGGCCTCTCTCTCATCTTCCTCATCATCTGGTTGGCTGGCGATGTGTTCAACATTTTAGGTGCCGTCCTACAAGGCGTGCTTCCTACCATGATCATCCTTGCAGTGTACTACACTCTAGCAGATATTGTTCTGCTAGGACAGTGCTTTTACTACCGAGGCTTCAACCTCAAAGAGGAGCTATCTCCTTCAGACACGCCGGACCTTTTTGCAGCCAACGATGCGGAGCAGAATGGCGCTGAACATCAACCCCCGCCAACAGAGAGATCAGCCCTTATCCCGAAGCCCAACGGCCAGGTCCAAATTGGAGACCCAACTATCAACGTAACCGGTCAGCAACCCGAAGCCCGCACACGTCCGCTCTCCGATGGAAGACGGCACTCGGCAGCCTCTTACCAAGATATCTTCCACTCATCGGTAGACGCCACCCATCTCTCACCTGCAACTCCCTTTGTCGAACCGACAACGGATTCCGCGCGGCGCCGTGCTCAACGCGCCCGCCGTCGCCGCATCTCCGCCCTCCAATCTGTTCTTTTCAACCTCACCGCCGTCGCTCTAGTCTGTGCTGCAGGTGTGATGGGGTGGTTCGTAAGCCCGGCAGCAAAGTCATCGGCCCCAGACCCGGAACCTCTTGCTATGGATGTGTTGGGTCAAGTATTTGGCTATTTCTGTGCAGTTTTGTATCTTGGATCGCGTCTGCCCCAGCTTCTTTTGAACTACCGCCGTAAATCAACGGATGGTGTTTCCCTGTTGTTTTTCCTCTTTGCTTGCATCGGAAACTTGACTTACGTGCTTTCTATTCTGGCATACTCGCCTATTTGCCATGGTGGGTCTTCCGAGGAGGTTATGGGCCATCGTCACCGTGCGCATTGCCGTCCTGGTGAGGCGGCTGCGCTGTATGGTCGGTATGTACTGGTGAACTTGTCATGGTTGGTCGGTAGTGCGGGCACGCTGTTGCTGGATATGGCGATTTTTACGCAATTCTTCTTGTACAGTGATGGCAAGGGTGATGAGGAGGAAGAAGAGGAAGAGTAGATGCTTAAATATCTAGATGTGATTTATTGCCCATATATCCATGTTTGAATTACAATATTGTTGACTCCGACTCCTGCCTTTTATGGCCTAGCTTTATGATATTAGGGATAAGCCACCAGGTGATTCTAGATATGACACTACTCCCAAGATGTTGTTGATGACTTTGCTGTCAACGATGAGGTTCTGATGTGTTATCTAATTGATTCAGGTTATATATACACGGGAAATTCAGGAATTTTATTACAAAATAATGTTTTTTCTTTATGCTGTCTACTTATATAAATCTTATACCAAGACTACTAGAAAGAAGAAAAAAATACATCACAAGGCCACCTAAGCTGCCGACTATTCGTGTCCATCTTAATACAGGATAATCATTTTGCTCGAAAATTAGACCAAAGACCGCGTGGAAGAACAGCAAGGCCAGTCAGATCGACCTACGATGCTACGCTAGACACGCCGCCACCTCTACCAGATTATCTGACAGCGACTGGAGCTTCGAAGTACCAGCAAGTCCTGATGATCCTGGAAGTCGATAACACCGCACTGCTATAGTTGGTAAAAAAGAGTACTATCGGTTAATAGGCCTCGACGAAGCCATATTAAAGTTCTTCAAGGATCCTCTGATGCCCGAGGAGCCGAGAAAATGCGAACCAACAGACGAACACACTTTGAGCCTCGGGTATGAGATGGAAACTAGCGGTCAAACCTGATCTGCAGGATCAACTTGCTAGACTGGAGGATATGTTTGCCATAAAATAAGGCTTGCAGATAGGCGGTTGGGTCGTGGTGGCCATGAACATGATTCATGAACTATGGATCATATGGTAAAAGGTCAGTCCCCCGCAAGACTGAAACATTTCAGACAATCATGTATGTCGTAGGGTTTCAATCTCTAGTGTCTATTTACGCTTGAGGGGGGATATTAGGGCAACAGGGTCGGCAGAGATGTAACTTTACTCCTAAGCCAACCATCCGCGTCATGATGCAAGTGTCTCGATATTAAAAAAAACTGGCACAAGCATACTAGTGCAGAATAATGGGTTGCAGGACAGGGATGAGTGAAAAAAATAAAATAAAAGTCATTGTGAGGTGCAGAGGGGCCGGCGCCAATATAAGTTTCACGGAGAACGAATAGAACTCCAACTCACAGCCTATCATTTAAGCTTCGAGTATATATTGTCTACATACTTGCAGCCCTAAGCTGATTTGTATCCCTTAGAACCCCAAATTCCCATTCATATTTCATCTTAGTTGTTCTCGCCGATCCAATATCACGATAAACCCGGTCTATAAGATCCGTGGAAGCTTCCCAGCCAACAATATATCTATACGGAAGATGTGCCGATGAGTTGGGTTACATTCTTTGCAGCCCTGATTCCAGCCCAACATTGTTCGATATCTTTCGTAGCGAAGAGAGAAATATGTATATATAACCTCAATTCAATCACACCATGAAGAGAAACAGAACCAGACCAAGATCCAAAGCAAAAAAAAAGAAACTACCATCCACAAACACAAATACCCCATCAACCGAGCCAACCCATCAATTCAATTCTTTTATCCAAATAACCAATCTCAATGCCGACTACCATGAAGAACCCACAGCTCGTGCATGCAGACACGATCCGAATGGGCAAATGGACCGATTTCCACGGCGTCGAAGCAGACAAACTCGGCACATGCTCTGTCACGGCAATTGTCAACGAGGAAGGCTTCTTGCTCTCCAACACATCCTCGGATGGGTTTAGGGAGATCCCTGCTGCGGAACAGCTGTGTGCGCTCTACAATGGGAACAAACTGCTATTCGGCAACAAGCCGGTGAATGTGTGGATTGTGTATGAGCAGGAAAATGCAGTCAAAGGACGGGGGATTAGGAATGTTATGCGGAAAATCGGACCTGCGCGTGTTTTCGAGCAGGTGTATAATGGGGAATCTTTCATGAACCGGCCGAGCGAGGAGGGTGCGAGGTTTTGTCTGACGCTGGGGGGTGGGTCTGTTGTTGCTACTATGTCCCGGCAGGATAGAGGAGGGTGTTCTATTCTGCTTTCTGGGGATGGGACGACTGTTGTGTGTCGATAGAGAGTGGAAGCAGGTTTGGATTTGAAATGATGGTGTTTGGAAGAGGGGTTTTATATCTCAGTAATTGGAGTCTACGAATTGAAACTACTTGCTTTTCAGACGATTAAGAAGGCAATTTGAGAAAGAAATCAGTTGAAACATATTTCCACCACCTCAGAAACACCTCGCTACATGCGGCTTAGCAATTAAAAAAAATAAAAGAAAAGAAAAAACAAAAACAGCAAGCGGGAAATCATTGATGGTGAGCTTCCACCTTTCCTTTCGCAACCTCAGACCAGTTCGTGCTCAGCGATGTGCCCTGGCTTTCGGTGTAACTTTTGATCATAGCCCGGCGTGTCTCTGGGTCAGCACCAGCATACAACTTCTTGAAGAAGCCGTCGACAGCATCACCACCTTCGTCATCCGATGCATCGGCTGCATTTCCATCGACCCCTGACTTCTCACTTGGTTTCTTCTCAGTGAGCGAGGATACGACCTTGTCCCAATCCTTGGTACCGTGTTGCGACGAGGTGGGGTATGAAGGGCCCGCGGTAGCTGGAGCGTTCTGTGCGGCTGGGTGGTTGGTAATCTCATTGATGTTGGTGGCGGAGCCTTCGAGGGCATTCCATTTTTGGCCGGCTGTCTTCTTTCGCAGAGTGATTTCAATCTTGGTGCCCTTAACGGAGATCTTGGACTCGGCGGGGTTGATGGCTGCATAGAGCGGGTCGAGGGTAAACTCGTATGTAGAGCCAGATGGGAGGGGGAATTGCAGATAGACCTTTCGCAGAGTTAGTTTCAAGTCTAATGATGACCAAGCAAAAGAATACTCACAAAATCTTCCTTCAGATCGACACCGACACTGTCATTTAGGATCCCCTTGGCATAAAAAGTCACAACCACAGAGTCCTGCGACTGATACCACTCATGGCGAACATTCTCCGGGACCATAGAGGGAGCCGCAGCTTGGGAGCTTGAATGTTGAGGGTAAGCATCCAACATAGACTCCTCCCGGGATAGGGTCGATCCCTCGATGAGTTCAGGGTCGAAGAGCTGAGGCTGAATCTGCTGCGAGGCTATGGCGATTCCCACGTTGCCAGCCTTGAGGGCCATCCACTGATCGTTCAGCTCACCTCTGCTCGGAACGTAAACGAAAGATGGGAACTCATGAACGGATACAATGCGCTTCGGATCGTCCTCGGGTATTTCTGCCTCCTTGCGTCGGAGTTTGTTCATCCAAATCGGCAGTTGTGTGCTGTAATTGTTTCTGTAGCCTCCCCATCCAGATCCTGGTCCTCCCATGGTAGCCTGAACCTCCTCATTTCTATTCGCTGGGGGCTTCTCGATCTTGGTTTTATCCGCGATGATCATAAGCACAAATCCTGCATCTCCATATCGCTCAAGCTGGTACAGCGACACGGCACGGCGCATCTGAGCGGAGATGATCAGTTCGCGGTTTCCGCGCTCTTTGGCGAGATGGAGCGCGATTTCGGCATCGTTGAGTGCGGACTGGTAGTCAGGGCCACCATCTGCGGGCTTGAGGCGTGAATAGGCAGTCGATCGCGAGATGTAGTATGCCGGAGCGCGGGGTAACTCGCTCAAGGCGTGGGTGTAGTGTTCAATAGCGAGGCGGTAGTCGGACTTGGCTGAGGCTTCGTCGCCTCGAGCTGCAGCATTCATGATAAAGGGATCAGGGATTATCGGAGTTGGGTTAATCAACGAACACAAAACGCAACCGAGTGCGGAGGGATGAATAAACTCGGATGGCCCAAGCTCCACTTGATCAGCCATTTTGGTGGAAGGACTTGGGGCACGTGATTTCGCGTGAGGGGAAGGTGAGGGGAAAGAGAAGGAGCGAGAGAGAAAGATATGAGAGATGAGTATATATACACATATACTATACTTATATACAAATGGAACAAAGGCAGACATGACTACCTAATTAGGATTAAACAATAGAAGCTTATCAATTGAATACCAATTGAATATCTGATATGGAACAAAGGAAGACATGACTACCTAATTAGGATTAAACAATAGGAGCTTATATCAATTGGACTGATATGGAACAAAGGAAGACATGACTACCTGATTAGGATTAAACAATAGGAGCTTATATCAATTGGATACCAATTGAATACCTGATGAATGAGGGGTTTCATTATTGATTAAGTACATATTGTGTGGGACGTCATTTCCCCTCGAGGTCGTTTACACGAGCTCCGCATTTCCGAACTTCTTACTATACAAGCCCAATGCACGGATAGGCCAGTAGAACTTGTAGTTGGGATATGAGATCATGCTAGATAAAAGGAGAGAGAGGGTCAGTAAATCAAATCCAAAAGAAAGATCAGGTTAGTTTCAACTTACCAAGACTGGTTGAATACACCTTCAATCGCCTCCTGTAGCCACTCCCCATTACGCTGCTGGCGAGACATTAACAGTCTAATGCCCCTCTCCAATGGTTCTTTGTGCGGGTATCCCGCCTCCATGAGTCCAAGAAGAGACCAGGCAGTCTGACACACCTGGGACTTCTCATGCTGAACATACTGATGGGTCGAGCTACTCAGATAGGACTCGCCCCAGCCACCATCGGCCTGTTGCTTCTCGATCAGGAAGTCACAGCCCCGCCGAGAGTCGGCGCTTGTTTCGTATGTCTCGCCGACGCTAGCTAGACTTTCGAGCGCGAACAATGCCGCGTAGGTGAAGCAGATTCCCCAAGAGCCATACCAGCTACCGTCGGCGCGCTGGACGTGCTTAATGTGGCCGACAGCCTTCTGCTTCGCGGCGCGGATTTCATCGGCGCGATATTTAGGGTAGAATTTGCTGAAAAGTGACAGGGCCGTAACAGATGCCGTTGTGCATTCGGGGTGGTCATAGCTAATCATGATTCCACCGAAGACCTCCGCAGCATTGAGCCATTCGACCTTGGGTGAGGCACGGGTAATTTCGTACTCGGAGAAGCCACCGCTTGGGTTTTGCATAAGCAAAAGACAGTCGACAGCGTCCTTTAACCGCTGTTCGGGAATCAGCTTAGGGAAGTCGTGCATCTCCTGCAGCTGAAGTGTTGATCGGAGACCCTCGGCGGTGCAATCGCTAACTGTGTAGCCTTGATCCTTGGTGCTGAATGGCCAAGCGCCCTTACGGTGTTGGCGGTAGCATTTTTCTTGGTCCGGCACATTCTCTCGTAATTGATGGTCGTCGAGGAATTCGAGAGCTTTCGTCAACATCGGCCGCCATTTGGGCTCGTCGGCGAAACCAGCGACGACGATCGCCTGGGTGATGAATGCCGTGTCCCAAACTTGCACGCCGTTGGTGCCATTTGCGAGCATGCCCTCGCCCTTCACCCACATGTAGTCATTCAACCGCTCCCTGTGTTGGCGGACAGAGTAACTGTCTGGGCCGTCGTGGATAAAGCAAGCCACCATGTTCATTGGATTGTTGACAGGGCCCAGCCCCGCGTATTTGGTGTTTTCATCTTCCATGCGAATCAATTCCCAGGTCCATTCCTCGGCTCGCTGGACAATACTGGGGAGTCGAAGGTAAGGGTTCCAGACCCGAACCAGCAGTTCATTGGCTGCATTCAACAGCCACGTCTTGGGGTAATAATTGTCTACCTCGTGAATCGAATTGCGATGCGCAGCGAAATCAACAGAGCTGTACGGCTGGGTGTATAGCTCTTCGCGCAGCTGTCTTGTCAAGTCATCTAGAGGGTGAGACCATTGCTTAGACCACAGCCAAGACATTGGGAGGAACACCTGGCGCATATGAATCCACCACCGCCAAGGAGCGAAGGGAACCCAGTCGGGAAGAAGCCTATGTAGTCTGTTAATAAAAGAGAACCTGTACTTGTTGCAATGCGTGGACCAACCAGATCTCAGGGGGAACTGGGTTGACACCCTCCCACTCCATCACTCCCAGAATACTGAGCCAGAACTTAGCCCAATGAGGGCCATATGTGGCACCCCCGAACTTATGCAGAAGACCCCGAGCTTTGATCATGCGCGGGTCCTCTTCGCTGACACCGATCAAGCGCAGTGCCACATAGTTCATACAAGTACCGAAGACGGAACTGTGGCCTTCGATGTGCAGACCCCATCCACCGTCCTCTGGGTGTTGACGGGCAAACAGATAACGCTTGATCTCCGTTGCATACTCAGGGGGGATAGGGGTATTGGTCACATAGTAAGTGATCAAAATACCCGGCAGTAAAAACATGGGGCCACCATACTCGCAGGCCCAGTTTCCGGGTTCTAGTTGAAGATGCGAGAAGAATGAAAGTCCATTCTCGGCGGCTTTCAATGGTGTCTTGGCCTCTGGCAGCTCTGGAAGTCCCTATAATGCGCCATTAGAATTGGATGAAAATTTAGAATTTTGCCAATTGAGTGAGGGTTACATACCGTTGGCATTCCCAAATGATATTTATCAGCTACTGATTGCGGCCACTCTTGGTTATCCACGTCAGATTCGAGATACCGCCATGTTTGACGGCCTTCTTCATCGACCAATCGCCAGCGCGAGTAGTCGGTTTTGAGATCTCCATTGGCATCTGGGGTGAGATGGCCCTCGGCTGAAGTTCTCCATGGCCCAATATGAGGAGTAGAAGACATGATATGAAGAATTGGGTCTTTTTCACCAATCTAGTAAAGACAGTAAACAGCTTGGAGAGTCCAAGGCGAGGAACCTTGGAAACCGGGAAAGCTTAGTCATCAGTATCATGACTACGGTGTAGAATGAAGAATGTTTTTACCTCTGTGATACCAGTCAGACAAATTGATTAAAATGAAAAGAACTAAGAGAAGGAAGAGGAGAATATCAAGGATGTTCTGATCAAGAGACAGGGGGTATACGAGGCGTGGTGGTGATGTGGTGGAGTAGTGTATGGTTTTGGCATTGCTCTACATAACTAGTTATACAGTGGTACACTTCAAGAACTCCAAGCCTCAAAAGAACACCGAGAATAGTTAATTAGACTAAAATAAAATAATAGTTATAGTGTAGAAGTCCAGGTAGTAATTTTCTAGATAGAACGATGAAAGGGAGAGGCGTAGAGTAACCTCTGACCTCTATAGATCACAAGTTAAATGCATCTTTTTACTAATATTTGCTCTAAATTTGTTATTTATAACAGTCACTATTGTTTATATACAAGATTTATAAAGGGGATACTGTGTCATGTAAGCTCATTTGTGTCCATTGTGGTCGACGGGTAGATAATATTATCCTTCAACCCTCATTTCACCTTGCCCAAACCCACCCCAATGGCAATGGCTGAGCCATCGACCATCAACGCTTTGGAAATAGACGATGGTCGAGATCCCTCAGTCCAAGAGTTTATAGACAGCACGCTCGCAGAACTCATCCACGGACTCTCACAGACCCCAACAGAGGCAAACATCTCCATCACCCTCAAGCGGAGAGCCAGCCCAATGGCTTGCATCATCAATCCCATCACCGGAGCTTTGGAAGCGAGTCCGAGAGCTGAGACGTACAGGAAATACTCTTGGCCAGGAAAGACGGCACATGAGGCCTGGAAATTTAGTAAGATCTTTCCTTCTACCCACTCTGCACACCACCTGGATGACAAACTCATCGAGTCTGCCTGTTCGAATAGCCGTCATCCTCCGAATCCTAGCTATATTGGACGAAGCTATTCGAGCAGGCCAGCTAATCTCCAAAAGGTGAGCTTGCAATGCCCAAGAACCAGCCTGGATGGTATACTGAACACATCCATACAATCACCAGAGACATATACTATATCGATCCAGAATTCTTCCGCGTGCAGTATATCGTGGACCACACTGTCGATGACCTAGCGTATACCATCGGAGTGAATAGAACGGCATTGAATGTGGTTTGTCCTACCGAATCATTTGACAGAATAGCACTGCGAGGTCGTGCTGCTGACATCATGCACAACTTTCTAGGAAGCTGCAGCAAAGGGACTGGTGACAGGAGACTTTCGGTTGATCCGTGGCTCCCATATTTTAATTGATGCGCAGTATGTTACCGAGGACAGTCTGATTCCTCGGATAGAGGATGGAGACGAAATTGACATGTCACGGGTCCGCTGGGTATTGGTTATTGAGAAAGAGGTACATGGGCATGCCAAACCTGCAGCATCAGTACGCTGAGTCCCAGTCCACAGGCAGTCTTCCACCGGCTCGCGCGAATAAGTTACCACACCAGAGCACTAGCCGGGGAAGGGATTATGGTCACTGTAAGCTGCGTCTCTGTTTTGGCATATTCTATCGTCAAGCCGAGCTACTGAACTCAATGCCACTCGGACAGGGCAAAGGATACCCCGATTTCATGACACGAACGTTCCTGCGCGCAATGTCCGACTCCGCATCCAACCAGAGCAGACATCCGCCTCGTTTCTATGCCCTCACCGATGGTGACCCCCATGGCATGGCCATCATGTCGACGTACAAGTACGGCTCAGCGGCCCACTTACATCAAAATGCTCGGCTCAGTATGCCGAGGCTGCAGTGGCTAGGTCTTCGAGTTACAGATATCATAGCAGTTCCGGAGGTACTTGGTGACACGGCTCTTCTGTCGCTCACGATGCGAGATCGCAAGAAGATCGTGGCTATGCTTCGGAACAGTCCTGTCTGGGCGAGCGATGGACCGGAGCCAGAGTGGCGTGCTGAATTGCAGCGGATGCTGGTTTTGAATCTGAAAGCGGAAATTGAGATCCTGTATGGGTGCCAAGGGGGTTTGGAAGGGTGGATTAATCGGAGGATGTTTCGGCAGGAGTAAGATGCTGTAGCACCTGCATATCTAGGAAGGTATTAGATGTATAGAATATAGACCACATGGAATAAAGACAGGAACGATATATCATAGTGCTTTTCATGCAGCCCGAATACTTTTGTGGAAGGGGACATGAGAATACTGAAGCAGAGGCAAGATTTAGCAAGTCGCTGGAATAAAAGAAAACAGTGTATCGAAAGAGCTACATGTATTTCATCCGCTATCATAATGCGAGGATAAGAATGCACTGTACAGACCGAGAAGCTATCGCATATCTAGACCATGCAAAAAGAAAAAAAAGAAACCCTTGAACGCCAGTCATCAAATCTTGACTCTCACGCAGCACAAGCAGACCATTTTGACAGACATCCACCTGCGCAGCAGCGAGAGAAACCGAGGCATTCATCCACAACCCAGCCTACCTCACAGACCCAGACCCTTCTTCACCTCATCCCGAACCTTCTGCTCGTACTCGGCTCTCCGCTCGCGCCACATCTTAGCAGCCTCAACATTGGCAGGACTCTCGTCATTTGGCTCAGCAAGCATACTCATAACCGAGATGAGGATCTTCTCCACGCTCTGAATGGGCGACCAGCGTTCCGAGGCGTGTTCGTAGTGGTTTGGGTCGTCGCCGGGGGGATGAAGGATGGAGATGCATACGGTTCCATTGGGGTAGACTGTAATTCAAATTCATCAATAAGATGCCCGCCATTGTTTATATTGCAACGCAAGCAAGTAGCCATTCGCAAGTGACTCCTGAGTTGTCTCGGTCACGTACCGTTCGGGTGCCACACGCCACCTCCAATGAACTTCATTGTCGGCGGGCTCAGGGGGTAATCTCTTGGGAACTTCAGCTCCGCTGCGAAGACGCCGCCCTCAAACGGGGTTTCCTCTGGACCCTGGATCAGGGCTTCCCAATAGAACATATCATCTTCGGAGACGGGGCCTGCGGTGATACCCTCTGGTGGGTTGGTAGAGAGGTTCTTGTATTCGTGGAAAAGGCGCTTCTGAGCGACGGATGACGCCATTTTCACTGTTTAATTGATTCGAATGCGAAATGCGATTTGGAAAATACTTAAGTGGCGAGGTTGTCTGCGGGGACTTGGGTGGGATGAAGGGTGGGGATGGAATAATTCCGGGGCGGTGGACAAAGCATGGCGATGTCGTGGGCAGAGATGGTAAACAGCGATTGAAAGATAGCGAAGTGAACGGAGATATTTTTAGTTTTAAAAGTTAATACTATATCTAATTCGTGAATATAATAGTACAGTACAGAAACTGGCCCTCATCACCAGTCGAAATAATCACCCCCATCCCCCCCATCACCGGTGTCACCCCCTTCGTCACCCCAAGAGCCATCTTCCCAAGGGTCTTGAGGTTTATCCTGGAACCCCTGTGAGCCCATATCCGCCGGCTCCGATGCCGAGACATTTGGATCCCCTGTGTTGCCCCTCTGCATTGCTTCATACCCAGCCATTGCACCGGCGGTGGTAGCGCCTCCAACCATACCATTTGGCATACCACCGGCAGTTCCAACTCGCTCAAGAGCCCCAGAGGCAGCTCCACCAACAGCCCCGGCCTCACCGGCGGCAGCGCCTTCTGCAGCGGCACCGCCAGCAGGAGTCTGGCCGCCCATAGGGACCCCATACGCCGGAAATCCAAACACACCATGGCCATGCTGACGGCTGAAGTAATCGAAATCAATGCTTACAGCTGTAGCCAACATAACAGCACGTTGGTCGAGGGTCATGCCTAAGGCTTTGTTGCTGTGTGGTGTTTCCGTGCCGAGAGCCGCGGAATCCATTCGCATTGCGTAAACACCGGTATCTGTGAAGATTTCGCGAGCGAATCCTGCGAAGTTTCGATTGACGGATCCAATTAACTGATTATCTGCTGATTTCAGGGAGAAATCCCATGATAGAAAGGGCTCATCAACGTAGGCAAATTGGTTGAATTGACCCTGGTCTTGGTTGGATGTTTGTACTAGTTGCATCTGCTGTGCTCGTGATAAACCAGAGTCAGATAATGCGATATCATGGGTTCCCATGTCTGTTTCCGGGTTTGGCGATTGGTGATGGGTGAAGAGATTGTACTTTCGCCGCAAAGGTGCCCACTGCTGCTGGGCTTCGCCGATAACTCGCATTTGACCGAGTCCAAGCGGAGATATCCTTGCACTGGAGCTGGCACCAAGTTCAACGAGAGAACCTGGTGTTGTGCTTTGAAGAGAGGTGGATGCCGAGTGAGCATTCGGGGTTTGATCGAGAGGGTCATATACATGAATTCGAGAGTTGATCCAAGAGAACGGGCGGTTGAACTGCGGTTGTCAGCCAAACGAAAAACACATCAAAAGACGGCCATTCTATAAGCTTACTCGAAGGACTTCATTTTCGTGTCGGTCAAATACATGTGTCACGAAACTTCGGTGGGTATGGAACCACTGCCGTGCCATTGTACTTGCCAATCCCTTATCCTGTTCCGCCATATATCCAACGTGATTTCCTTGCGCATCCATGATGATATACTTATTAGCTTGTTCAAACCCACTGAGGGAGTCAGTATACATGTTTTTTCCCCTCAAATAGGCACTTGCGCAGCACTCACATCAGAACATTCATCATCTCTAGTTCTCGTTGTACGACTATTCCCGAGTTTGCCAGTATTGAAGTTGCCGGGTGGTTTTCTTTGAGCACACCTCTAGGATCTTCAGGCATGTGAACAGGAGAAAGTAGAGTGTTCTGCGAAGGGTCATAATTGGGACCTGTGGCATCCTGGGACTCAGGGGCAGCAGGCTCAGGCTGTTGCAAGGGTTTGGCTTTTCTCGCAGTCTGGATGGGATTTGGTCCTTTTATGCTATTGCGAGGACCGCGTGGAGATGCATGACTTTTGAAGCTTGACAGAGCTCGAGTTCGAGTTCGAACTGGTGTCCACTGTCTTTGCAGGGACCGGAGCCTTAAACCCCACATGGTAGTTGAAATGGACCAGATTAGTCAAGATACGAGGATTAAGACAAAAGGTTGAACGTTGGAAGTAATGCGAAGTTGGTAAGTAATGCGCACACTCTGGGAAACCGATGACGGAAGGTCAATGCGGAGATAATCGGAGATAAAGCAACGGCAATTGCTTTTGTAGATCGTTTACTCTTAGTTATACTACTCTTCTTATACTCTTACTTCAATCATGGCGTGCTATTTTCAAGATATTAAGGTAAGTTTTAGATTAATTCGTCACTGGATTTTCCATTAATTATCATAATTATCAAGGATTACCGACGAGTGCTTTTCCAGGCGTGGAAAATTAAACCTTAAGTTACTCTGTATGCATTTACATAGTAGACTACGTTGGCATGTCTTAGGTAGAATTTCCAGTTTCTGTCTGAACACATAGGCAGTCTGTTTCAATATACCAAGTAAGCTCTCCAATTTTGCAGCACACCTGGTATGTCCAAAAAAACGATTGATAGTAATCCTATCGATCAATTCGTCCAGCGGCACCAAGCTTCATGGCTCGACCCCACGACCGATCGGCAGCTGCATCCTTCATATAACAAAACCAAGATCATACACCCAGTTCTCACAAGACACCCTTGCGAGCTAATTCGATTTTCCGCGCAGCTTCGCCTGCCTTGAACCCTCCTTTCGACACACAAACAGCACTTCCTTCTCCAAGTTCAACCTTCTCCTCGACATCTGGGTGAGGGCACGGGCAATGGTGTGGGAAGTGTACGCAAGCAAGAGTTCCGGGGCAGAGGTAGTGGTCGCATTGTGCTGTAAACAGAGACCACAGTAGTCAGTTATGTGGTCACGAGAGCAATACGAACTTGCGACAGCATGTTTTCAATAATCGAATATTTCGAGTCTTACCTCCACTCCACATCTGCTGGTACCGATCACTGTCACTGGGAGCGTTCTGCGACCGCTGCTGTTGGCGCTGTTGCTGCTCGCCGCCTCCGAACATCTGGTCGAAGAAGTTGAATTGGGCCTGGGCAACAGACACGAGAAGGAGAAGAGCCCAGAGGGCTTGACGCCAACTCTGCAACATAGTTTGAATAATCACACCGAAAGTAATTGTAGAATGGAGTATTTGTACAGAAAGTAAAACGAGTTTAAGTGGTGTGTGTATAGTTAAATGAAGCCAGCTTACGGGTACACACGTGACGCCAAGCCTGATCTCCGAACGAAAAACTTCCCCTTGGGAGCTTAACGATCTACACCTCCAAACAATCCAATTTACAACCCACCATGTTCAAGCCGCGAGTGCTAACGCCCCTGCGGGCACTGGAGCGAGCATTCACCCCGAAAATCCAGTCGACACCTGCGCTCTCCCAATCGCAATCCCTCCTGCGCACCCTCTCCGCAACATCCACATTCCCGAAAACCACACCAACACCCTCCCTCTCCCGCGCACTCCTCCCCTTCACACAAGTGCGTCACGCCTCGCACGCCTCGCAAGGAACGGCCAATCAGCACTCACGTGATCCGGCCGGTAAGCGTCTCGGAGCGAAGCGTTCGGGCGGCGAGTACGTCGTAACGGGATGCATCATTTTCCGGCAGCGAGGCTCACTATGGTTCCCCGGTGAGAACTGTGGAATGGGACGGGACCACACAATCTACGCAACACAGTCCGGCTACGTGCGCTACTACCTCGACCCGCAGAAGCACTCGAAGCGCCGGTATATCGGAGTTGTTTTCGACAAGGATGAGAACCTCCCGCACCCGCGCAATGCGCCCAGCCGGCGTAAGCTGAATATGGCTCCTGTGCCGTTGGCGGAAAGCGTCGAGGCTCAGTCTGATCTCGTTGCTTCTGTTGATGAGAGCGGTGTCCGTGTGACGGATGTCGAGGCTGTCGAAGCTGAGTCTGGCCCCCAGCTACGCCCCGGTTACATGTACCGCGAGGCTAATTGGGAGATTGGTCGCTCTGCTGAGAAGGCTGGTATCGTTGCTATGCCGCACGATCGTGGTAACCGTTGGTTGGCGTGGAGGAAGCGTCAGCAGAGAGCCGAGCGGGCTGCTCAGCTGAAGAGTTTGAAGGGCAAGAAGAAGACGGCCAAGAAATGAGGGCATTTGCCGCGTGCATGATGTCTTGTTCCAATAACTTCTGGGTTTCTGTAGCGATATGAGGATTTGTATCTGGTGTTCACTGTATTATAGAAAGAGCATTTACCCATCAACTTTCAAACGTGTATTATCCTTTTTTCTTTTTTTTAGGGAGATATTGGCACACAAATGCCATATTGAAGCCCCCATATTCATGGCATCCTGACGTATAAAGAGTGCCTCCCATAGTTGGCCTCAGCACAGCCCAGCGAAACCATACAACAAGGCTATTTATCGTCTAAATGTCAATTTACTAAGAAATATTTCTCTCCTTCAGATCGAGGATCTCATTTTGGGCTTTCTTCAACTCCTCATTTCTGGCAAAAACTTGTTCACGCTGATGGCCGAATTCTTCAATCATAACCGACGCAGCTTGGGACTCAGGGCTTGAAGCCAGTGCACTGACTTGCTTAAGAAAGCTCTGAAGACTATCGCTGTTAAAGGTCGAAGGTGCGACATACTGGCTTGCGCTTGAATGGCTTTGAATGCTAGAAGAAGACATGATGAAAAGACTTTGTTGGGCTATGAATATTCACAGGTTTGTCAATACATAAACGAATTTTTGGTCCGACAAGAGAGCCTGACGTGTTTATGAGTTTCTAAAAGAGCCGCAAAGAGCTAATATAGCCATTTCATAGATGTTTGGATTGCATATAGAGATTGCGATCAAGCACTACATGTGAATAGATGCTCTACAAATGTACGAGGGGAGGTTCATGAGCCCCATTATTGTAAGCGTAATAGAAGTGATGCTAGTTTATGCATGCGAAAGCAGGGCTAGAATGCAACGTGTTCTTGACCATATAGGCTCAATGTACGCGAGTGATTGCGCGCATATTTGCACCCATGTGCAGCTACGTGTAGCCCGGAATATGGTCGCCTCGTTGGAGCAAGTCCGATTCTACTGTGAGCTGGGATAGTTGGAGTGTAGAGCGAAGATTTACAGTACTAGTACTAGTACTCCGTACAACTTAGGAGAAACAAGTTTAAGTTCTCCGTTCTCGCCTGAAGTCTCGGAATAGAGCGGAGGTGCTGGCAAGCAGGTTGAAATGATTTTTGGTCAGTGAGCTGGGGATGCGAATGGATTATGAAATGTACGGACCTGCGCTTTAGGTGGGGAAGGGGCTCTCAGTTTACTGCTGTACTTCAACCACCACTTTGCACGCCCTCTTAACCAGCAGGCAAACTTGCAGCCGGTCACTGAATTATGAGTTGCTTGGAAATGCGAGTACAGAAAGAAAGTTTTCAGAGAAAATAAAATAAAAAAAATCAATTCGTTCATATCCTGTTTAAAGCGTACAATGCTTGACCCGGACTTGGATCCCGAGCAGAAAATTAGACGTAAATTCTAAGGCTGCTGGACAGGGTTTAAAGAAACCTGAACGGTTGCGCAAACAATGTTGCAATGTGCGACAATGTTATTCGGACAAGTTGCTCAATCGAATAAGAACGAGGCCCATAGTGGTGAGAAATGAGGGCCAACGGCAAGCAAACTTGCGGCTGTTGATTAAACAATCGGTTGTCTTAGAAATAATTCTTTTCCTTTCAAACAACTGAAGTGTTTATTGAATATCATTGGGTAGACAGCAGTCTCCATTCCAAATCAGCGCATTTTCCCTTATACCCAGGCAACCCCCAAGTCTAGAGCAAAAAAATTAATTTCACCCAGGTTAGCGATGTCCTGTGCAAGCCCCGTGCTAAGCCTATTTCTGCCATATTTTCCAGGCCCTACATACCTTGATTCATAATAGTTCTCGAACGAGTGCTCACTTAATCCAGAAAGGTCTTCTGATTGAGAATAACACAAGAATAGATATTGCATACAATCGAACGAGGATTATATTGACTTTCTTCTCTTAGAGGATCAGGCGATTTACATAAACTTTTTTGATTGGATATTCAAAACATCACGAAAGAAATTGCTTCAGTCGTATAATGAATACTGGCGAGGCCTTTGTCAATACTTGGAGCTATCCGCCCATCGCCGTGTCAATGAGAATACCCGTCAACAGATACGACGAATAAACTATATCCTTTCTGTTCCTAAACAAAGTATGCTTACTTTAAATTTTTTTTCTCGCAAGTATATTCCCAGCCAAGCGCAGAATCCCCCGACGAACGAAAAACAAAAACACTCTAATATAAATGCTTTTGATGTAATTTGCCTACATCACTGGGTCCATTCGAGATTCTTTCGTCACGGGAGCATGATTGTTCAGTTTGCTACAATCCAACTCTTGCTTCCTCAAAACACATCATCACTTAGCATTCCGACTTTGAGCAAACACAAACAAGATGACATTTTCCAAAGTGATCTTCCAAAGCACATTTCCTTAAAAGATCTTCCGAATTCGATCTACTACAGTATAACCTGGTTATAACGATATAATTCAGACACGGGAAAATTATCGTTATATCCAGGTATGTATTCGTTAAATCAAGGTGCCATATATTAAATATATATTTCTGGTTTACATACAAATTTAGGCCCTAAAAAAGCTCCTAATATCGCTCTGCTTCTGCCCTCCTATTTTCCTTGCTTCAATTAACCTCTCATGTCTATGTAGAGCAGTAATTAACTTGGTTTCACCCTGTTCCTGCTGCTCTTCATATAACCGAAGGGTTTTTAAAGCTTGAATAGCTTCATAGTGTTGAATCTGGGGCTCTTCAACCATTATATCATCATCAATATCAACCTCTCTAGAGAACTCGCTTAGTACAATATCATCAATAGTATCAATACTATCTTGAACAAGCTCATCAACTAGGTTAAGAAAGTTCTCAATATCCATTGGATTTGGTACCTAAGGCCGTATAATAAGTATATTAGAAGATATCTCATTAACTAGCGATTAAATACTACTACTACTACTAGTAGTAGTAGTAGTAGTACCCGATATTAAGAGCCCTTTTTAGAAGTAGTTCCTAATTGTAAGAGCTGATATATCAAGATCCTAAGCTTAAATACCCTATTGAATAGCTCTTAGTATATTCATTAAAATCATAGGATCTCGACCACTATCAAACTCATTAAATATAAATTTAACCCATTAGCGCTTCTAATATACTTTCTATATATTAATAATACCCTAATCAAGTGGTTGAAAACGGGAGGTTGAATTTGGTGGAAGCCATATAACTAGGGTATTTCGAAGTGGTGAAGTGCTATTATTAATAGCTTTCACTATAGATTCGTGTGCTGAGAAATTATCTATAAGAAGTACTACCTTCCTATGAATCATTATAGCATCAAACCACCGAAGCCATTCTTCAAAGATCTCGCCAGTCATCCAGGCCTTGCTATTCCACTTCCAGTATATATTAAGATTATTAATATTAACGCGGGAAGTGGTAAAAGCGCGGGGCTTCTTAGCTGTGCCTATATAGTAGTTATTAGCATAGGAAGTAATAGCATAGCAGGCATAGCAGGCATAGGAAGCATAGCAGGCATAGCAGGCATAGCAGGCATAGCAGGCATAGCAGGCATAGCAGGCATAGCAGGCATAGCAGGCATAGCAGGCATAGCAGGCATAGGAAGCATAGCAGGCATAGGAAGCATAGCAGGCATAGCAGGCATAGCAGGCATAGCAGGCATAGCAGGCATAGCAGGCATAGCAGGCATAGCAGGCATAGCAGGCATAGCAGGCATAGGCAGGCATAGCAGGCATAGCAGGCATAGCAGGCATAGGCAGGCATAGCAGGCATAGGCAGGCATAGCAGGCATAGCAGGCATAGCAGGCATAGGAAGCAGGCATAGCAGGCATAGGAAGCAGGCATAGCAGGCATAGGAAGCAGGCATACATACCAATAAACCATGGTTTTAACTTCTCAGAACCATCTGCATTACAACAAAACAAGGCTGTAATTCTAGCCTTCTCCTTCTTTCTTCCAGGTAAAGATCGGGTTGAAAGGCCTCGGTCAGGGGTACGCTTCCAAAAAAGGCCAGTTTCGTCACAATTAAATATATCCCGAGGGCTATACAATTAAAGAGTTTGACGAATTAGAATCATAGCTTCAGAAGCAAGCTATAGGGTGCTTCTATCTTTACCATAATATAAACGATTGCGTATTGATTTACGGTGCTAAAATCCAGCAAGCTAGCCATTACTAAATAGAGGCATTTCAACGCCTATATAAATAGGTAGCTAGTACTAGAAAAAGCGCGCTTTCTCACGTATAACCTCTTAGGTTATAGGAATATAATATTTAGCGAGTTTTATCTAATAGATAAGGGCCTTTTTAAGGTCTAGCCACTACGCTATCCGAGCGCGCTTTGCATTAACCTAGTGCTTCGAGAGCTCCGCGTTAAGGTAAAGGTATCGGGAGGAGAGGATTTCGGAAGTTGTAGATTGAGAAATAGGATGATTATAAGTCTCGTTGAACTAATTGGCTAACCCCTTATACGTAAGTAAGGGGTTCTTTCGGTAGTACTCTCGAAGAGCGATCTTTTAGGAGATTGGGATAGATCGGCGAGGCATTTTTATTAGTCAGGAATGCTTGAAAATGACGTATAAATCCCTAGATATAACGATTTTTTGCGTAGGAGAGAGGGTGAATTTACGATAATCGCACAAAGCAGGTTTTAACGATTTTTGTATAGCGGATTAATTCAAGCACCGGATTCCGATCGTTATAACCGGGTTATCGGTATATCCGGTATCGTTATAACCAGGTTATACTGTATCGATCCTATTATTAATATTAATTTTTATCGATAATCTTATTATAAGTTAATATTTTTATTATTCTAATTATTTAGGAAGCTTTATTTTCTATAGTTATTTTATTAACGTGACGGATAGTACCGGTACGTATATTATTTCTTTTAATTAAGACCGAAGATAGATACTTAATATATAATTAAAATAACTAGTTCCTATAATAATAATAATAATAAAGAAGAAGGTTCTTTATATTCTCTCTCTACTTTTTACTAGTAATAAAATCCTATTTCTAATAGTTAGTAATAGTAATAATATAGTCCTATTAGACGGATATATATATAAAGGACTAATCTTCCTAAAATAAAAGAGATTAAGTTTAATAAAGATATTAAATTAGCTTTTAATAATAATAATCTAATAAAATAGAAATAATAGATTATTAATAGATTAAATATAATATAAATTAATTAAGTTATTAATTATAATCTTTCTTATTTTATTAAATTTAATCTTAATTATAATTTATAAAGATATTAATTAAAGATTTTTAGTAGATAGATTAAAGATCTTTTAGATTAAAAGATTATTATAACTTTTAAAGAATATATAAATAGTTTCCTAATTTATACTAATTATATATTATATAAAATTAAGTCTATTATTTATAATATTAATATTATTAATAATATAAGATATAAAATAATTAAATTTAATAAAATAAAGAGATTATATTTTAGTTTTATAAAAGATTATATTAATATTTATTAGATCTAATATAATTAACTTAATATATATAAAATTAAATCTTATTTATTTAGAGTATTATTTATAATACTTCGATAATTAAAAAATAAACTTAAATTAGTTATATTTATTTATAAGATTTTAAAAGATAAGATACTAGATTTTATTATAAAAAAGAATTTTAGTAATATATATAAAATATTAATAATTAAAATATATAATATCCTTATTTTATTATTATTTAATCTAAAAACTTCTACTAATATTATTTAGAATAATAATAATTAATATAAAGATAAAATAAAAGATTAAAACTATAATAATAAAGATTATAAAGATAATTTATATAATTTTAGATTAGATAATAATAATAAAAATAATTAAAATAATTAAAAGGAATAATAATAAGATATAAAGAATATACTATTTAAAGATAAGTTAATTAATAAATAAGCGGAATAATAGTATAATTAATAATTATAATATATAAATAATTCTAAGTATATTTATTATAAATATATTAGATATCTTATTAAGATATATTTTTATCTAATAAAAGATTTATTTATAGAGAGATAGAAGCTATATAATAATATTTAATACTATATAATTATATATATAAAAAAAAAATAAGATTAATATTATTTATATTAATATAGCTTATTCTTTAAAATATAACTAGATAATTAATAATAATACTTTTAAAATAATTACTAGATATTATAAGAATTTCTATAAATATTTAATTTATAAGTCGGATAAAAAGCTATATAATTATATAAATATTAATAATAAGATCTAATTAGTAATTAGTTATAATAAAATACTAATTTAAATTAAGAATTTAGAAGATAAGATTAAGATAATTCTTATTAATATCTATTATAATATAATTGTTGAACCCTCAGGCATGCATGCATGATTGTTTGCTACAGACTGAGCCTTTCTTTTGTTTGCTATTTGTTGTTTATGTTCAGATGGTTTGCAGGGTATATAAATCCCTGCATAATTAGTTTTAGCAATTAAGAATCTTTCTTCTACTTTTTCCCTCTCAGTAGTAATCTATCATAGATTGCTCATTAGGTTATGAAGCCCTTTTTCTACCTCTGAATCATTATTTTATCAATATCCATCAAGGATAGTGCTACAATAGTACTGGGCCTTGCTTTGGAACTTTGTTTTTGAAGGGTAGTAGAAGATACTATACCTTACTTTGTGGTTATTTTGTCAAGATGGCAACCCACCCACCTGACAACAACAACTGGCATGATGAAGAAGACGTCTTGGTTATTGACCAAGCTGTCGGTCTGCCAGATGTTGGAACATTCAATCTTTACAAAATTACTCCTCCTCTTAAAGAAAGAGAGGATCTTGACAAATGGATCGATAAGGTTGAGAAGATCTTAGAGAGCCATAATTTATACAATTTGATCAAACGATCGATCTCCTGGCCGAGCCGAAGAGACCCGAATGGCTAGAAGTGGAAGACTCTTTCTAAGTAAGTTCGTACTTGGATGTCTAGTAGTTTAGATAGCGACTTGATGGAGGAAATCAATGGTCGGGGAAATCCGATTATATTCGCAGATGAGTTTATGGAGGAGATTCGGAAGTACCTAAAAGGTGAAGGTTATGGTGCTTTAAAAGTAGCTATGATAGCTTTCCGGTCTATCTCTAGAAGGAAGTTTTCGTTAAGCGATGAATTCATTGTTTTAATGAAGGCAACGTATAAGACGTTGACTGATTTGAAGTCTGGAATTCCGCCCTATTATGCTTTACAAACGATGTTGATAGAGCTAATGGAGGTGCTAGAGCTAAATAGTTTTATAGTTGTGAAGGATAATGAACTAAACGCTATTGAAAATCTAGTTACTAAGATTACTATGGTTGATTTCTATCGATATAGTACGGCAATTCAGGACTATATTAAGTCTACTTCCGCCGATTCCTTTGGCATTATGTCTGCGGTTAATGACAACCAACCTCGACGCTAGCAAAATAATAATCCTCCGAATCCTCCGAAGCCTTAGAATCCTTAGAATGCTCGTTTGACGAATTCACCTCCGAAAGGTACGTCTCCCCAGGAACATGTTAATAAATGGAGAGCATATAGACCTGAGAGAAGTAATAACGGTAATTGCTCTTACTGTGGGGTAATGGGCTATGGTATATTGTTATGCTGGAATTTGTATCCTGATAAACGTCCGGAAGGATGGGTTCTAAGACCTGGAATCTGGTTCTTTAAGAATGATAATTGTGGAGGCAATTCGACAAACCCTACGGAATTTAAATAGGATAAAGCTTAATAGGTCTAGGGGCTACCGATAGATAGGACTAAGTAGGCAAACCTTTCTGCACCTAAGAGCGCTGGCTTTATTATGACATCGATAGCCGGTTTGCCAACTGATTTCAATCCTTCTTATATGCTTGCCAATCAATATACGGTAGACCGAGATCTAGATGACATTGATGATGTCGAGGGGTTTCTAATTCAACAACTAGATCAATTAATGATAGCTATTCAATTTGTGGCTGTAATACCTGGATACCTATGGATTTTGGACACGGGTGTTTTAGAGTATATCTGTAGTGATCAATCTGCCTTTCTAATAACTGAGAAATATCCGAAAGGATAAGAATATAAATAGTTGACCTCCGGTAATGAAAAGGTCAAAGCTGAATATCATAGTTTGGTTCAACTTAGTTTTTATGTCGAAGATATCTCCGTTTAAACGGTATAATAGGCTGCTATTCAAACGACTCCGATATGCTATTAAATTAGTATTTATTGTGTTTATAGAGTAGGTCAATATAACCTCTTCTCTCTAGGCACTGTAGAGAAGGAGATGGGGATTTGGTGGAATAGTAAATTGAAAACTCTATATGATGATAAAGATAGAGTGATCGGTTTTACTAAGGATTTCTATAGGGTACCGTTTATTCAATTAGCCTCGCCCTTTCTTGGTGCTGCGGTGATCTCCGCGGAACTAGCCTATAGACGTTTGGGCTATGCCGGTTCTTATAAAACCAAGCTTAACTAGGCAGATCTAGGTTGTGATATTTAGGATTAAAATGATCCTTTCGACTGTAAGGCATGTGGTCTTGGTAAATCTAAATAGATTATATCAAGAGCTAATTAGGCAAGGGCTATAAAGGCTGCCTATATGTTTTATGTTGATTTGCAGCCGGTGAACCCGCCTGGCTACAACCCGGAAAATGGCAAAAATGATCGACAACATGTAATGGTGATCACCGATGATGCAATACGTTACCGTTTCGCTTTATGTCTTGCTACAAAGGGTGAAGTATTACTAGTTTTACAACGATTTGTAGAAGATATTTACCGGAGGATAACAACTTAGACTTTCGAATGGCGTATTGACGGGGGAAGGGAGTTCTTTACCTTTGTTACTTGGGTAAGAAACAAGATAATGATTATGTCTATTTCTGCTTCTTACGCCCATAAACAGAATGGCGTCTCCGAATTCATAGGCCATTACCTTCTCTAAATCACAAAGACAATGGGAATTGATGCCGGTTCGCCGAAAGAATTGTGGACCGAGGCTTTGAATACGGCTTGTTATATTATAAATCGTCTTCGAAGGAAAGGATATGATGCACTAGTGATCGCTTGGAGGAAGCAATTGAATATGTGAACCCCCGACAATATAACTCTTTCTTTTCTACGGACCTGGTATGCTAAGGCATATGTTCACATTCCGAAGGAGAGGAGAATCTAGAGCTAAAAGATGGAGCTAAGGGCCTGGATAGGCCACCTTGTTGGATATGAAGGAGATAATGGTTATATCTACCGAATTTACAATCCTAAAACTAGGAAGGTGACGAGGTATAGAGACGTTGTTTTCTGGGAACAGAAACAGGGAATTCCTCACTTTGATGATCGGGATATTGTCGTTGAAGGGGAGGTGATCGATGGCCCTTTGGATTCTAAGTAAGGAACTGGATTACCTATCATTATGGCACAACGTTCTCGACAAATTTAATAGGTTGATCAACTACCAAAGCTTGATGATTAACAACGGGTGATTGAGATAGATGAAGAAGAGGATGATGATGATCAAACTATGTATTTTGCTACGCCAAAGGCGAGTGCAAAGTTGATTTCTGGGAATTTGATGCCTATACTATTACCGTCGGCACCATCTCCGGTATCATTATTACCGGACCTATTATCTGCGCCTATACCGACTCCGCTATAACCGGTAAGAACTAGGTTTGGACGTCAATTGAACCTACTAAGACGTTTCGAAGATGAAGAATGGGATAAATATGGCAAGGCTTTGTTAGCAATTGATTTAATTGAGACAATGATTGGTACGGTGGCAATTGATATTCCCTAAGGTTTAAAGACCTGGCAAATCAAGATTCCGCGTAACCGAACAGAAGCATTGAGTTCACCATAGAACGAGCTATGGCAGTAAGCGATGGATCTATAGATTGAAAAGCTTGATCGTACTAAGGCCTATCAAACTATTGATGATCCACTAAAGGGAAGCACGGTGCTACCTGGCAAATGGGTTTTTGATATCAAATGTGATAAAGAAGACTATATTACCGAGTTCAGAGCTCGATGGGTTATCTATAGCAACAGATAGAGACCAGGTTTCGATTTTGACGACACCTATGTACCGGTTGCACGGCCAGAGAGTATAAGGCTGTTCCTCTCTATGGTGATGATTCGGAATTTGTTTTGGGAATAGATTGACTATACTACTGCCTATCTTAATGCCCTGATTGACGAGAGGTGCGTCTTTATGAGATTACCTACGGGGTATGAGACACCGGGCAAAGTTTGTATGATCAACTAGGTAATGTATGGTTTATGTCAGTCCGCTTGCCTATGGTATGAGACGATCAAACGGCAATTGGAAAGTCTTGGATTCGAACAATTACCTGATGAAAGATGCATTTTTTGGTATGAGGGGAAGAGTATGTGGCTTTTGCTATATGTTGATGACACCCTCTGTGCCGCGGTGTCGAAGGAAGATATTGAATGGTTGAAGCGATCGATTACTTTTAAGATCAAGGTGATCGGGGAACCTGCTAGGTTTCTAGGTTGCAGTCTTACTAGATCGGATTAAGGAATCTGGATGGATCAAGCTGCTTACCTTGAAGACCTCTTGCAAACGGCAAGCTTAGGCAGGGTTAGTTCGATATACTTACTAATGAAGGCGTCTTACTAACCACCGTTTTCAACAACTAAACAATCTTTGTCAACAACTAATGATGAAGATTAAGAAGTTTCAATGTAAGAAAAATCTGTATATGGAGAGGACGTCGGTAAGGTTGGCTGGTTGACCATGAGAACCAGGCCAGACATAGCCTTTGTTGTGAATCGATTGCAAAGAAGAACTGCTAACCCGAGGAAGCAGGATTTGGAAGCTTTATCTCAGCTTCTTCGCTACCTAAAGGGTGCTCCTGATTATGGAATCAACCTCGCAATTCAGCTTGCAAAGGACACTAATTATGACAGTTTAATTGGCTACGTTGATTCTTCGTATAACGACTGCGAAGACGGCAAATCAACTGAGGCCTACATTTTCTATTATGCCGGAGCACCGGTTTTATGGAGCTCTCGGAAGCAAGACATTGTTGCTACCGGAAGCACTGTTGCAGAGTATATTGCTTTGGATAGTGCAGTGCGGGAAGCATTGTATCTGGTCAAAATCCTTCAACAGCTGAATCTTGAAGTCAAAGACAAAGTTTAAGTCCCGATCTGCACTGACAGCGACAATGCAGTTGCAATCTTGAAGAATGATGCATTCAAGAAAAGCACTAAGTGGTTAGATGTGAAATACCACTTTGTGAAGCATGCCTGGAAGGCCAAATGGATTGATATTCGAGTCATTGATTCAAAGTCAAATCCAGCTGATGCATTGACAAAGGCCTTACCGAAAATTGATTTTGAAAGATTGAGAGAGCAACTGGTTACGAAGAAAATTGAGAAGAAAATGACGTTAGATTGATGGAATTTGATACTTGGAAACTGTTGATTTTATGCATGATTTTACTATGCAAACCAGATTGATTTTTATGATTTATTTTTGATACTCAGTCTGGGGGGTGTGTTGAACCCTCAGGCATGCATGCATGATTGTTTGCTACAGACTGAGCCTTTCTTTTGTTTGCTATTTGTTGTTTATGTTCAGATGGTTTGCAGGGTATATAAATCCCTGCATAATTAGTTTTAGCAATTAAGAATCTTTCTTCTACTTTTTCCCTCTCAGTAGTAATCTATCATAGATTGCTCATTAATAATAACTATTAATTATTTATTTTTATCTAATATTTTTAAAGTAGATTATAATATTTATTATAATCTAATTATTTCGAAATTAATTTATAAGAATAGGAAAGAATTTAGATTAATAAAATAGTTTAATAATTTACTCTAGATTAATAGTCTATTTTATTAAAGAGTAATTCTAAAAAAGATATAATAATCTTTTATTTAAATAATTTATTTTTATAAACTAAATTCTTCTAATTTAGATTTAGATTTAGATAAAAAGTT
The DNA here is from genome assembly GCF_028828655.1 of Penicillium verrucosum. NCBI lineage: Eukaryota > Fungi > Ascomycota > Eurotiomycetes > Eurotiales > Aspergillaceae > Penicillium > Penicillium verrucosum. The sequence goes on from NW_026643212.1 coordinate 2,970,980, forward strand.
TAATTAAATTAATAAATTTATTTTAATTTATAAAATTTATTATTAGTTTAATTATATAAAAAAACTATATATTAAAGCTTCTCTTTCTAATATTATTCTTTTAAAAAGAGGAGATTAAATTAAACTTTATAATTTTAATTATAAAACTTATTAATTTAATAAAACTAAAAAATAGATTTTTTAGGATATATAATATTATATAAAAAAACTAGATATAAAGTTTTATATAAATATATAAACTATAAATCTAGCTAGATCTTATAATAAATATTATTAGATACTAATTATTAATAATTATATTTAATATATTAAAAAACTATCACGTCCTATACCATACAAAGTAAGGTATAGAACCCGCCTAGACCCGAGATAGCACCTTTAAGGTAGACCTTCGGAGGTCTTCGGGACCTACGTAGATATATCAATAGCCTACGAGATATATAGGTCTAATGTATATAATCTCGCTTAGGCTACGTATATTGTATAACTAATAGATTTAGAACTATAGATAAAGGTTTATAGTTTAGTTTAAATATATATATAGTACTAGTTATAATTACTTTATAGTAGTAATTTGTATTATATATACCCTTAGTACTCTAATTATACTCTTTATAAGATCCTTTATAGTAGGTCTTTATATTCTAAACTATCTTATTTTTAATTAGACTATTATTAGTAAAATATAGTACCTATATACTAAACCTATATAATTATAAAGTAAAGTAAGGAGACGCTAAAAGTAACTATAGAAGATAATTTTAATATAAATCTTAGTACCTCTAAAGATAAATATAAAAAAAAAATAGTTAGATTTTATAAATCTAATTAAGCTTTTTGTAGAAGAATTAATTTCTATTATAATTATCGAAAATAATAAAAAATTAAGGATTTAAAAATAATAAAAGCTTATATATAATAATTTATAGAATTTAAAAAGTATCTAAAGATATAAATATAGATAAAAAAATATATAATAAAATTAAATATAAAGACTAAGCTAAATATTCTTTTAATAAGAATAATATTATTAATAAATATAGATCTTAATAATAATAAAAAAGAAGATAATAAAATAAGCTTTAAAATCTTTTTAATATATTATATATTAAATATAAAATATCTTTTATATTTAATAAATATTATAAAATATTCTAAAAAAATACTTTAAAAATATAAGATATAATAAATATATTTAAATAACTATTTTAGCTAATATCTATATTATTTTAAAGATAATACTATAAAAATAAGTAAAGAGATTAAAATCTTTAATAGCGATATAATAATAATATAAGAATTCTATATTACTAAACTTAAGATACTAAAAATCTATATAAAATTTATTTAGTTCTTATAATATATAGTAGATAATCTTTAGATTATTTATTAAAAAATAAAAAAATAATAAATATATTATTAATAAAGATTAAATTAATCGATTATAATATATTTATTATATAATAATTAAATAGTAAAAAATCTATATACCCTACTATTAGAGTATATATATAAAATATATCTAAATATAAGTATAATTAATAATATTAAAATAAAAGATTATAAATAGATTAAGATAGATCTAAAGTATTTATATACTAATCTCTTAAATTATTTATAAACTATTAAATTAGACTTAAATTTATAAAAAAAGACTTTAAAATTAAATTAATTTACTTTAAAAAAATAAAATAAAAAAGATAAATAACTTTTTATAAAAATATAAGATATAAAGAAAATCTTATAATCTATATATAAAAGACTAAAAAAGAAGTATAAAAAAATAAAAAGCTTTTATTTATATATAAATATTATTAAAAGTATAGCTATAAAAAAAAATAAATACTACTTTTTTTATAAAAAGTTAGATAATAATATAAAAAATAATAGAAAAGATAATATAAAAAAATAAAAAACCTAATATTCTAAATAATAATTATATTAAAAGTTACTACTCTAAATCTATAATCTTTAAAAGCTTTTATAAATAAGATTATAATCTATATTAAAATAAAGAAAATCTTTATATATATCTTTATAAATTATAAAATAATCTTTTATTAATTAAAAATAAATAAAATAAAATTTAGAAGACTTATAACTTTTATTATAAATAATTAAAACTATTAATAAATAGAAGATTAAGTCCTATAAAATATAAAAAATAAAATTTAACTTAATTAATAATATAAGTATAAAAAAAAGTTATAATTTTATAGTAGAAATAGTAGATATATAAAAATATAATCTAATCCTAAGATTCGATTAGTTAATTTATAAAAATCTATAGATAGATTAAAAAGAAGTTTTATAGTAGTATTATAATATATAAAATAAAGATAATTTTAAAAGAATTATAATAAAAGACTATATATAAGACTTATTATAAGATATAAAATATATCTTAGTATATTTATAGATAGGCTTAATAAGATCTATAAGACTAAGAGTAATATAAAAAGAAATCTTACTAAAGAAATATATAGACTTTATAAATATATTCGATCTTATAAAAATAAAGATCTTAGTATTATATTTAAAAATAGATTATATAATTAATCTTAAAAAGAATATATAATCTTTATAAAAATCTATATATTTATTATTTAAAAAATAACTTTAGATATTAAAGAAATATATTAAAAAAACTATAAATAAAAGATAGATTTAATCTTTATAAAATCTTATAAAAATATTAATACTTTTTATATCTAAAAAAGATAAAAGATTAAAATTATATATTAATTATAAAAAATTAAATAAGATTATTATTAAGAATTAATATTTATTATTATTAATAGAAAAGTTACTAAATCGATTTATAAAGGTTAAAATCTATAACTAATTTAATCTTTTAAATATATATTATTATTTATATATAAAAATAAAAAATAAATAGAAGATAATATTCTATATAAAATATAAGCTTTTTAAATATAAAATTATATTATTTAGACTTTTTAATATATTAATAATTTTTTAATAATATATTAATAAAACTCTTATAAATTTTATAAATATCTTTATAATTATTTATTTAAATAATATTTTAATATTTTTATTTAATATAAAAGATTATATAAAATATATTTAAAAGATTTTTTATAAAACTTTATAAATATAAATTTTATATAAAAAGATCGAAATATATATTCTATATTATAAAAATAAAATTATTTAGTTTTATTATTATACTAAAAAATATATAAATAAATTAAAAAAAAATAATAACTATTATAAATTAGCTAAAGCCTAAAAGTATCTATAATATTTAAATATTTTTAAGATATATAAACTTTTATAAAAGATTTATAATATTTTTTTTAAAGATCTATAGACTTTTTAATATATTAATAAAAAGACTAAATATTTATAAAAAAAATATAAATAAAAATATATAAGACTTTATTTTTATAAAAAAAGTAAAAGAAGTATTTGCTATTCTAAAAAATTATTTTATAAAGATACTTTTTTTAATCTATTTTTAATTAAATAAAAAACTATTAATAAAAATAAATATATTAAATTCTATACTAATAATAATTATCTTATAATTTAAAAAAGATAATTAATAATACTCTCTTATATTTTATTTAAAAAAGCTTAGTAAATTAAAGATATATTATAAAACTTATAATAATAAACTACTTATTATTATAAAAGTATTTAAAATATAAAGATATTATTTAAAAAATATTATAAATATCCTTATATTATTAGATTATAAGAGTCTAAAAGATTTTATAATATTTATATCTTAGAATCTTAATAAGAGATAGATATAATAAATAATATAATTTATATTATTTAATTTTATAATATAATATAAAATAGATTTAAAAAATCTAGTTAATAAATTAAATTAGAAGTCTAATTATATTTAGAAAATAAAAAAGATAAAATTAGTAGATCTTATAAAAAAAAGCTATTTTTAAAAATTAAGTAAAACTTATAGAAAAGATCTTTTATAAATAAAGTAAAAAAAATTAAAAAGATTTAATTAAATATTATAATATATATAAAAATTATAAAAGATCTTTAAATTAAAAATATAATAAATATAAAAACTATATTAAAGTCTAAAAAATAAGCCTAAAGATCTATAAAGAAGAATTAATAGATATATAAAAAGATTATAACTATCTTAAAGAAATAAAAATAAACTTTTAAAGAATCTTATAAAGTATAAAAGTTATAAGTAGATAAATATTAGATTATTAGTAATTATAATAATCTAGAATAATATATTATTTATATAAAAATAATAATTAGTTTTATAAAAGAAATAATATTAAAAGATATTTTTATAAAATTTATTATAAATCTTATAAGATAATATTAAAGCTAAGATTATTTTATAAAAAATAAGTATAATAAAATAAATAAAATAAAGAATAATAAATATTTTAATAATATATTATAAATAATAATTATTAAAAATAGCTTATTTAAATATAATAAAAAGATTTATATATTAAAAAATCTAATTATAATATATAAAATTATATATATTTATTATAGTAATCTTTAGATAGAATACTATAAAAAAGAATAAATTATTAAAAAAGTTTATAGTAAGTATTTCTAGTAATATATAAAAAAATAATAATTTTATATATAGATAAATATAATATTTATTAAAAAAATATAATATATAAATATAAACTATATAAACTATTAAAATTATTATTAATATCTTAAAGATTATTATAATAAATAAATATAAACTTTATAATAAATTTATTATTTTTAAAATAAGAATATAAAATCTATAATATAATATTAGTAGTAATAAATCTATTTATAAAATTTATAATTTATATATTATATATTAAAAATATAATAATAAAAAATCTTATAATTATATTATATATAAAAATTATTCTATAATTAAGAATATTAGAGAATCTTATTAATAATAAAAAAGTTTATTTATTAATATTTTTTAAATTAGTTTCTACTTTTATCTTATAATATAGAGAAGATTATTTATTATATATTATCTATAAATAAATAAATAAATAAAAAGATAAAATTAATCTATTAAATACTATCTTTATAATTATATTAGTTAATATTAAGATAATTAGACTAAGTAGATTCTTTTTATATAATATATATATAATATAATTATATATTTAGCTTTAGATATATCTTTAAGCGAAGTTTTTATAAGAATCTAATCTAAATTCTAATTAAGTATTAAAAATAATAATAAAGAGATTTATAAAGATATAAAAGAATATATAAAAAAACTTATAAAATAGTAAGAAGAATTTAGAAAGAGATTATAAAAAATAAAAAATATTATAAAAAAAACTATAAATAAAAATTATATAAAAAAAATCTTTATAATAATTAATTAAATACTATTTTTAAATAAGTATATTAATTTAAAATACTTCTTTAGAAAACTAAATAATTATTATAAAAGATCTTTCTAAATAATTTATAAAATAGGATAATAAATATATTAATTAATATTAATCTTTTTATACTAAATAATCTATATTATATAATATATCTTTATATTAAAGCTTTATAAAAATAAACTAATTTATAATAAGTAGCTAGATCCTATTAAAATTAATAAAGAATCTAAATTTAAAGTCGATTATATTTTATAGATTAAAAAAAAGGTAAAAATCTTTAATATCTAATATATTAAAAAGATTATAGAGATAATAAGAATATCTAAGAATTAAATAATATATTAAATAATATAATTATAATAAATTAATTTTAAAAATCTAATTTACTAAAGATAATTTAAAGAAAATTATAAAAATCTTAATAAGAGTTAAAAGAGAAATAGAATAATTTATAAATTTTTTTAAATTATTTTAAATACTATTTATAAATTATAATTAATAAAAATATAAGAATAATAATCTTTATAATAAAACTCTTACTATAATTAACTTATAATAAATTTATTAGACTAATATTATTAAAAAGGATAGCTTATAGTTTTATAATTAGTAAAATAAATATTACTTTAAAGATTAATAAAAAATATAAATCTTTAAATAAATTAATAAAAAATATATTATTTTTATAAAGAATAAAAAGATATAGAAGTAAAGGTCTTTATAAAAGACTTTTTATATTATAAAAATAATAATAGTCTCTATAAAAATCTATAAATAAATACTTTATAAAAAATCTAAGAAAAATAGCCTAAATATTAGAAAATATAGGAATATTTATAAAAACTTTATAGGTCCTATTTAAATACTTATAAAATATTATATAAATCTATCTAATACTCTATTAAATTATTCTTTTTATACTTCGAATATTATTAATAATAAAAATAAAGAAATTAAAGAGACTAGCGATATAATAAGCGATATAATAAATAGTACTATAAATATTATTATAAGCGGTAATAAAGATATAATTAGTAATATAACTAATAGTATAATTAGTAATATAATTAATAGTATAACTAATATTATTAATACTAGAATAGCTTATATAATAATTATTAGAATAAGTCTTTAATTAATCTAAGAATAGAGAGTATTATAAATAGTATTCTAAGCTAGGATATTTAGTATTAAAATAATAGCGTTTATTATAATATTAAAATAAAGATCGATCTAAATAATATTAAAAAAGAATATATAAAAAGAAAAATATATTTATTATAATATAAGCCTACTAATTAATCTAATAATAATTATATTTATTACTAGCTAGAGAATTAATATAATTATAAGAATCTTTATAATTAAATTAATATAGCGTATATATTATACCTCTATAAGAATTATAAGTATAAGATTAAAAATCTAGTTTATAGTCTTATTATTTAAAGCTATATTATAAAAAGTAAGTATAAAGATATACTTTTTTAAAAAAAAGAGATAAAAATAGCGTTTAAATAAATCTATAATTATAAAGAACTTTATAGTCGACGAAAAATCTTATACTTTATACGCTAAATAAAAGATAAAAAACCTTACTACTACTATAAAAACCTAGCTAAAAAGCCTTAGAATATCCTATTTAATAAAGAAGAACCGCGTTAGATAAAAAAGATAAGTTTATAGAGGGAATCTAAAAATACGCTAAGGTCGACGAGTATAAAAAAAGGAGATAATATTATATCCTATACTATATAAAATAAGATATAGAACCCGCCTAGACCTAAGATAGTATCTTTAAGATAGACCTTCGGAGGTCTTCGGGACCTACGTAGATATATTAATAGCCTATAAGATATATACGTCTAATATATATAATCTCGCTTAGGCTACGTATATTATATAACTAATAGATTTAGAACTATAGATAAAGATTTATAGTTTAGTTTAAATATATATATAGTGCTAGTTGCAATTACTTCGTAGTAGTAATTCGTATTATATATACCCTTAGTACTCTAATCATACCCTTTATAAGACCCTTTGTAGTAGGTCTTTATAAAAACTATACTTTTAAATTAAAAAAGAGATTATATCTTATATAATTATTTTTTATAAGAGATAAAAGATTCTTTATAGATATTATTTAGCTTTCTAATAGATTAATAAAAAAACTAAATTCTATAAGTTTTAGATATAAATAAAAAAAAGAAAATATAGTTTTTAAAATTACGCTTATTTATATATTTAAATTAAATAATATTATAAAATATATAAATAATTATATTAATTAGATTTAATATATAATAAATATAAATACTAAGTTTTCTAAATAGCTTTAGCTTTATTAAATAAATATTATAATTTATATTTATAATCGCTTAATTAATCTAAAAACTAAAAAGATATTAATTATCTTTTAATAAAAAGACCTTAATTTTAGTAAAATAAAGATTAATTTAAAATATCTTTATATATAAAATATTATTATATTTATTTATATTCTAAAAAAGATATATATTTAATTAAAGAAATTAGTTATTTATATATTTAGAAGATATTTAATTAATTATAAAAATAAGAATAATTATATTTTTAAGATATAGAATCTTATTTTAAAGAAAATTATTTATTTATAAAATATTACTTTTCTTAATAAATTTAATTTTAACTCTTTTTAATTAGATAATAATCTAAAAAAAGATATTTTAGCTAAAAAACTAATATCTAAAAATCTTAATTTAAATAATAATACTAAAATACTTTATAAAAAAAATAATCTATATATTCTAGATTTTATAATTAAAAAAAATAAATAACTTTATAAAGAATTAAAGATTATAATTAGATTAAAATTAGTTTTATAAGTTTTTATTATTAATAAATAACTAAAAATAATAATTTAGATTTTAAGATTTATAATTTAATAGAAATAAGCTTTTATAGATCTAAATATACTAGGAAAAGTATAGACTATATTATTTATATTAAAGATATTAATTAGAATATAAGAAATCGAAGATTAATCTTTATTTTAATAATTAAATTTCTAAAAATAAATTAAACTAGCTTATTTTTTATTACTAAAAAGATAGATTATTTAGTAGTTAATTTATTAATTAATTCCTTAATTAATATATTAATATCTAATTCTTTAACTATAGATTTATAAGATAATTTAATATTATATAATTAATTATATAAATAGTAGATTATTACTTTTATTAGTTTTATTATAATTTAGAAAATAGATAATAGTATTTCTAATTTTAGAGGCTATTCTAAAGTCTTTAGTTATTTATTAGTCGATTATAAAGATAATAAATATAATAATTTTATTTATTAAAAATGATATATATAGCGAGCTATTTATAATATAAAATCTTTTATATAATAAACTATTCCTACTCTTTTTTAGTATTTATTTAGAGTATTTTAGGAGGATATTCTATAAAAGACTTTTTTATAAAAGATTTTTTTATAAAAGATCTTTTTATAAAAGATTTTTTTATAAAAGATTTCTATATAAGAGATTTATAATATTATTATTTTAAAAGAAGAATAAATAGTAATTTAGCCTAGTTCTTATTAGATTTTTAAGTCTATTTTTAAATTATATATAAAGATAGTATCTAAGATCGAATTATCTTAGAAGATCTTAGTTAAAATAATTACTAATAATTCTATTATTAAGATAGCTTCTATTCTATTAGAATACTTTATTCTATATTAATTAAACTAGATAAGATAATCGCCTAAATAATATAATTTTCCTATAGAACTTATTAAGATTATGTCGACCAGAATGACTCCTTGCCCGTCCCGTCATTACCAGATTTTTCTCTTTATATGTAAGCAGGACCCACTTCTTGCTTATTAGTAAGCACTTAGGGATATATAGAGAGAAGACTTTGCACTTCTCAACAATTACACTCATTTTACCACTTGCTCGATATAATAAGATCTTAGTATCAAGTCACTTGCCCTATTCCTTCGTTCGACAGTTATAAGCCCGGTTTGCATTTCAAAACCTAAGTACTAGTCGTCGGTTCGAGACCTAGGGTGCGCAAATAAAATAGGTTCCCTTACCCTTACAGAATCCTATAATTCGCGTCCGAGGGAAGAAAAAGGGACGGAAGCGCCCTGCCCGGAGCGTTTAAGACAGACTAAAAAAGGAATTGTAACGTAGGCGGAACTAAAAATCATATGTCGACCAGAATGACTCCTTGCCCGTCCCGCCATTACCAGTTTTTCTCTTTGTACATAAGCAGGACCCACTTCTTGTTGTTAGCAAGCCCTTAGCAGCCTATAGTCCTAGTTTCTGACCTCGGTCAGAAAGGACAAGCGGTCTGTGCTTCTGCCAGACATTAGAAGAGCGGTCTGGAAGTCTGACTGAGGTCAGAGTTTTTATCCAGAGGTTTCCAAGAATTACACTCATTTTACCACTTGCTCGATATAGTAAGATCTTGGTATTAAGTCACTTGCCCTATTCCTTCGTTCGATAGTTATAAGCCCGGTTTGCATTTCAAAACCTAAGTACTAGTCGTCGGTTCGAGACCTAGGGTACGTAAATGAAATAGGTTCCCTTACCCTTATAGAATCCTATAATTCGCGTCTAAGGGAAGAAAAGGGGACGGAAGCGCCCTGCCCGGAGCGTTTGAGATAGACTAAAAAAGGAATTATAACGTAGGCGGAACCAAAAATCATAAAGACGATAGTATATAAATATATTATAGGGAATCCCGATAAAAGTCGCTATCTACTAGGGGGTATATTAGACTAAGATATAGCCTCCCTAGGCCCTAAATAGGAACCGAGGTTTTTATTATAGTCTAGTAGAAAAGACGCTGTATTTATTCCTATAGTTATAAGCCCGGTTAGCTAGTAACTCTTCTTTATAAGATTACTACTTAGTCGCTTATTTAAGCTTCTAATAACCCCTAATACCCCTAAGCAAGAAGTACGTAAGAAGTTAATAGGTTAATATACTAGACGAAGTATAACCTAATCTACTTCCTACCTCTTCCTTACCTCCGAATAATATAAAGAATAAGTATAGTAACGCTAAGATATTACTCCTTTATAATAATCTTACTTCCTTAAATACCGACCGCGGTATCTATAAAGAAAAGACGATCCTTAGATCCTCGCTCTAGTAGCGAATCTAGTTCTTAGATATAGAGAACTTTAGGCGGAGCCTAGAAGTATAGTAATATCTAGATCTATTAACTTTAAAGAAAAGCTAGATTTCCTCTCTAATAAAATCTAAACGACTACTTAAAACTAACGAGAAGTATACTAAAGATCCTATGAATAGTCGCCTACTTAGCGAAGTACTTATAAATTATAATACCGACCGCTATAATTATAAATAAGACTTATTAGATTATCGAATTATTTAAATATTACTTAATAAAGCCTTTAAGAGAATAAAATACTATCTTTTCCTAGAGTTATAAAGCTTAGTAGTCGATATAAGAGATATAAAAGAGCTTCTTCGAATACTTTAAAAACGTTTTTTCTTTATTAATAGGATATAGGTATAACTTATTAGAAGATAATAAAATAAGCTACTCTTTACCTTAGTTAAGGATACTAATATTAATATATAGTTATTAAAAATTAAAAATCTTTATATAAAGTATAAAATAGCGAAGGTAGACTTTACTAAATCCGAAGAAAATACTATTTATAACTTTCTATAAGTATTAATATCTTATAAATTATAGTTTTATTACTAATAATATATTAAGATATTTATAATAAAATAATAAACTACTTTTATAAGCGTTATTAATACTTACCGCTCCGAGTAAGTACTCTTTAATAAAAAGAAACTAAAGAGTAAAGCCTTATAGAGAGTCTTTATAATATTTAATAGTAAATAGGAAGCTAAACTAGCTATTTCTTCTATTAATTAGATAATCTCTTTATTAAATAAGACTTCGAAGGGATAGTTATAATATATATGAGATTCGTGAAGTATCGCATAGTTTCTATTATGTTGGGAATACTAATGTCTAAATACCCTGCTAGTACGGGTGCCTATAGCACCCGAATGTATAGGTTCGGGCCTTAGTATGTCTTATACGGATATATATAAGGGCTAATTATACAAATCTAGTTATATAAGTAGCCTCTAGGATCATATCCTCCCCTACTAAACTAGAAACGGCCCTCCGTTTCTTCGAATAAAAATAGGTAAGTAGACGTATAGGCCCTAGAGGTAGTAATAAAGGGGGTTTTCGGATATACTAAGTCTATCGGGGACAATAGGGTATATTAGGATATTAATAGAGAGAAGTATTCGGGTATATCTATATCCGTTCGGGGATATCGGAATATATTATCTTTTAATAAAGGAAAGTTCGGCTAAATAAGACTAAGAATAACTTTATAAAGATTTATTCGAGGTCTTTTATATCTAGATATTAAGTCGTTTCGGATAATAAAATAATAAAATAGTTAAAATATATAAGATATAGTAGTAGTAAGTTATTAAGAAGAGAGATAAAGAGATAAAGGGGTAGATTTATATTAAAGATAGATTTAATATAAATAATATAAACTCAGTATAGTTCTTATAGACTTATAATTAAATCGGTATAAATAGGATTAGTCCGCCTTAGTAGGTTATTATTAGATCTCTACCTATTAATTCTCTTCTTCTCTCTCTCGTTTCTAAATTCTTAATTTCTTTCTTTTTTTTTAATCGATTTTTATCGATTTTTATCTCTTTCTATCTAATTATAAATAGTTCTACCCTTTTTATATCTATTATAACTTAGTCCTTAGCCTAGATTATCTCTTAGGCAGCCGAATATATAGAGCCTAAACCGCCTATAGCCTTTAGAGGTAATAAGGATAATAGTTCGAACGATAATAGTAAAGAATAAAGTAAGGAGAGTAGTAATAAAGCCGGCTTAAATAAGGACGAAAGGAAGCCGGTAAAGACCGCGGATATAAGTACTAAAATAGATAATAAAGATAAAGATATAATCTTTAGCTATAATTAACTTAATATCTATTAATAGCGATCTTATAATTATAGTTATTCCCGGACTTATTAAGACTATCGATACTACTATCGTAGTAGTTCTTAGTCCGATTAGACTTATTATTAAAATTATTAGGCCTATAACTAAGACTACTATACTAATAGCTAAAATAGCTATACCCGTTCCTAGTACTACTCTTTCTAGTCTACCTTAGTATAATAATATAAAAAGCTAGTCTTATCTTTTACTATCTATTATTATTAGTAACGTTTATTAAGCTATATAAGTAGACGATAGTACGTCTAACTCTTTCTATTTTATCTATATAAAGCTAACTATTATTTTATAGATACTAGTTATAATAGTACCGATTTATCTATATTTATTAAATTATCCGCTATATTAGCGGATAATATATAATACTAGATCGATACTAAGCGGGCTATACTTAATTAGTAGATTAATAAGCCTATTTATTTAAATACTATTAGCTATATATAAGTTATATTTAGCTAGCTAATTAGCTATTCGGCTCTTACCGGTAGGATATATAAGCCTTACACCTATAATAATAGATTATAGGGGTCCTATTATTTAGTTTTTTTAGAGGGCTTAGATATTTAGTAGAATCTAGCCTATACAAACTATTAGTATTCTAGTATTAGTAGTAAGTATTCTTTATATAAGTTTCCTAAGTCCGATTTATCTTATATAGTTATTAATATAATTATAGGTACTTTAGGCCTTATTACTAATACTCTAAAATAGGTATATAATCTCCTATAGTTCTACTAACCGGATAATCTTTTTAAAGATAAGCCTATAATAGCCCGCTATATTATTATTCGTTATCCTACTAAAAAGAAGAAGGCTATAGCTACCGGCCCGGCTCCGATTATACTAGATAATAATAATATTATATTTAAACTAGCTAATATAAATAAAAAGAAAGATAAGGATAAGAGAAAGGTTATAGATAAAAGGAAAGCTATTATTACTAAAGCTACTCTAGCGCTTATAAAAATACGTAAGGCCGTTCGGGATACTATTAAGATTAGTAAAAAGCGTACGGCTCCTACGCCTACTATTATAATACTAGCCTATAAAAAGACTAAAGGTAAAAAGAGTAAGGATCCTAATCCCCCTACCTATATAAATACTACTCCCCGTTCTAATCCTATCTTTAATTCGAATCTTTATATTAGTTTATTAGACTAGCCGAAGGTTTATTATAATAAAAACGAGGAGTATTTTATAGAGTCTTTTAACTATATCCGGAAGATACGCTAGCGTATATAGTATAATTATTAATTTATATAAAAATTTACTATTTCCTAGGGCTAATAATACGAGGCGGATAATATTAAGGAGTTAGAATCTAATAATTCTAAGGCTAATTTAAAAGAATCTATAGATATCTTCTAATATTAGTTAGTAGTAGCGTTCTATTTAGGATTATTTAAACCCCTTTTTTTATATATTAATCTTTTTTTCGAGATATTTATATCTTTATAGCTATAGTTTAGCGATATTTTCTAAGCTTTACCCCTTCTAAGCGGCTTTTTTTATATTATTATATAAATAATATAATTCGAATTATTCGATTTCTCTAGCTTTTTTTATTATAAACTCTTCGAATATCTTTTAATAGTAGTAGAATAATAATTATAAATAGGATTACTATCCGGACTAAATCTTCTATAGACTTTTAATAAGCGTCCTCTACCGATTTATATCCTAAGGAATTATTTATTTATAAATCTTCGGATTTATAATCGTTCGCTTTTAAGTCCTACTTATCTATATCTAGTAGGCCTTACTTAGGTACTTTATTAATAGTTTTTTTAGACCGTTTTTTATACGCGGCTATCTATACCTTCGTAATAATATATTTAGCTATAACTTCCTCCCCTAGGAATTTAATAAAGGCTCCTAACTACCTAAATTCCTACTATTCTTAATATATAAATATAAATAGGTCCGAATATATTAGTAAAGAGGGTTTAACTTTATTAAAGATCTTATAAAGTTCCTTAGGATAGCCGATCTTTTATCTAGCTTACTATAAGACTAAGCGGTTAGCTAGAGAGGCCTATAAATTAAAATCTTCGCTAATATTCGCGTCTATTAAGCGCGTATTATTAATTAGATTCCTAAATATACGTCCGTTTAGTTAGGCTAGGGCGTATATATTAAATAGATAGGCCTATATAATCTAATATAGGCCGAACTATATACTCTTAAATTTTTATTTCGACTTATTTTAAATTAAAATCTAATTATTTAGTTTAAAGCTTATTTTTATAACTATTAAATCCTAAATCTTTTACTTTTTAATTATATAAATAAATAGTAGTTTATTTATTTTTAAATAAGCGTCTATAAGCTATTAGATTTACTTATCTCTATCCGATTTTACTTAAGCCCCTAATTAATTATTATTATTAGCGGCGATATATAGATATATATCGTAAACTAAAAAAAAGGGACTTATTTTTATAATAGTATATTCTTATATATATACTAAGAATACTACTTTAGTAAGATATTTATCCTATAGCTTTATAGGCTTTCTTATAAGATATTTTATAAGTATCCGGCCGATTAGATTATTAAAACTTTCTACTTTTTTATTTATATAGAGGTAGTATAGTATAATTATTCTATAGTAGGCCCTAAGAAAGCTTATAAAATATTTTACTATTCCGGATAGGAGGTTTATACTATTATCCGAGAGTAGTTTATTAAATATACTATAGTATATATAGATATTATAGAATAAGAACTCCGCGAGGGTTTTTCTAATAGCGTTAAGGGTTATTTAGGCGATTAGCTAGCCTATTATATAGTCGATCGCTATAATAATCTACTAATTTCTATTTAGCGTAGCTAAGAGAGATCTAATTAGATTAATTCCCTATCTTTTAAATAGCTAGATACCGCTTATTACTATATATTAAGCTATTTCTCTTTCTAAGCCTTTTCGGGATCTTTAAGATACTTAGTAGTTTATATATTTTTTAGCGGATTTCTTAATATCCGCTTATATAGCTAGCTACTATCCTTAGGGTCGGATAATACTATTTAGGCCTAGATAGCTAAAATAGCTAAATTTATAATATACTATTTATAAAAGTTCGGCTTAGAAAGATAGTTTTAGATATAAGGAGATTACTCTATTATTATATATAAAAAGTAATTATCGATTCTCCTCTAGTAAGGTCTATATAAATATATATATATTCTAAAAATTAAGTTTATTAGCGTATTTTTTTATAGCTCGCTTTATAGCTTTATCTTTAGGTTTTATACCGTCCTCTAAAAACTAGATCGTAGCCGCTAGCTATTCTTCTTCTAGGATATCTTATATTATTATTATAGTAGCGAGGTATATATTCTAAATAAGCCGTTCGAGGCTAATATTAATAAGCGTAGTTCCGATTAGATTAGGGCGGCGACTAATAGTATCTATAATAATATTTTTAGTATCTTTTCGATATTATATCGTTAAATAGTATTATTAAAACTCCGCGATTTATCGCGTAAGTCTTTTATTATACTCCTATATAGTATTAAAATATTATAAACTAATATTATCGGTAATAATAATAGTTTCGAAGCGATCCCTATCGATATATTTATCTTATATATAGATTACTTCTTTAATAGCTAGTAGTTCCTTCTTATAGACTAGATAGTTTAACTCCGCTTTATAGAGTTTATAGTTATTATATACTATTAGGTATAGTTTACTATTATTATCTTCTTATATAAAGACTATTCCGATAGTCTATTTAAAGATATTTATTTCGATAATATATAGTTTATTCCGATCTAGCTATTTTAGAACTAAGGTAGATACTAAAAGATCTTTTACCTTCCGGAATATATTTTTATAGGCTTTTATCTATATAATCGGGCGGAATTTCTACTTTCTAAAGATACTATCGCTTTCTTTTAAGAATTTATAGAGGGGTATATATACCTTCGAGAAGTTATAAATAAATCTATAATAATAAGTAGCTAAACCTAAGAATTATCGGATATTATAAATAGTTTTTAGTTATAACTAGATTTATATAGCTTCGACCTTAGCTAGGAGGGGCTATATACTTCTATTACTAACGATATAGCTATAAAATTCGAGTTCGCGTATTATAAATATATATTTTATAAGTAAGACGTATAGTTCTTATTCGCCTAATAATATTAGTACCTACTCGAGGTATTTCCGATATTCCTCTATCGAATTAGAGAAGATTAAGATATCGTCTAGATAGACTACTATATTATAGCTTAGGAGAGGGCGTAATATATTATTTATAATTAATTAGAATATAATAGAGGTATTATAGAGCCCGAATAATATAGCTAATTATTCGTACTTATCTTAAATTATATTAAAAGCTATCTTTTTAACTAACCCCTACTTTATATAGATTTACTAATATCTAGCTATTAAATTAATCTTTAATAGGATTCGGGTATTTCTAACGATATCTAGAAGCTTATAGATTTATAAAAGCGGGTATCTATTTTTCTCTATTATAGAGTTAAAGGCCTAATAATTAATATATATATACTATTTCCTATATAGCTTTCTTATAAATATTATTAGGAAACCCTAGGCGCTACTCGACTATCGGATTAGGCCCTTTTAAAAGAGTTCTTCGATCTATTTAGCTTATTTATTAAGCTTCTCTATAGAGAGGCTATAAATATTAATATTAATAAATCGATTTATATTAGTATAGATTTTATAAGTTATATTATATTTTAATAAAAAGGCTATAAATAGTTCTACCCGGAATAATTTTTTATATTTTATTAGGATTTATTAAATTCTAGGATTATTATAGATTAGTAGCTCCGATTTAAACCCTTTAGATTCTTTACTTATATAGCGGACTATAAAGAGATATCTTTTATAATTTTTTTTTAAAAGAACTAGTATATCTACTAGGTAGATACTAAATTAGTATAGGCCTTTCTAATATAAATTATTTAGTTATTATTTATAGGATAAATATTATAGATCTAGTAATTATAGTCTATAAAGATTATAATTAAGGTTTATTAATTAATATATAGATTCTTAATCTTAAGGAAATCCTATTCTAGGATAATATTATACTCTATAGGGAATATTTAGGCTTTAATCTATCCCGCCTAATTACCGATCTTAATTAGAAGGATTACGAATCCTTTAGTAATTAGTCGTTTACTATTTATAATAGTAACTATTAAAGATATCTTAGATTTCCGGATCTAAATCTATATACTAAGTTTTTAGAGTATCTAAGATAAGATAAACGTATCGCTAGCTCTACTATCGAGGAGTATATAAATAAGGGTAATTTATCGGTTTCCTATTTTAATCTTATCTTAATAGAATATAAAGAAGTTATTAAATATATTAAGCGAGGCTAAGAGAGATAATAAGATTCTCTATTATTTAAAGGGCTTTAGCTAAGCCTATCTAGATATATTTATATAATAACTAGGATCGAGGATATCGTTTATATTAAGTTATAATAATTTAGGAGCTTTATTAAAGCGGCCGATAAGGGCTTTTATATTATATAGCTATATTAGTTTTTTATAGATTATTTAGAGGTAGCCTTTTACTTCTATTTAGTTTCTTCCGTCTTCGCTTAGTAATAATTATAGGCTAAATAATCTTTTTTTTATAATTATAATATTCTTAGATCTTTTTTAAATCTATAGCTAGCCGGGTAGACGAATCTATAATTATAAGAATCTTATTATTAATATCTATTATATTAAGATAATAAGAAATAGTCTTATATTAATAGGCGATAGCCTATTTTTATTTATATTAGATAAATAAGACGATAATATCTTAGAATTTTTTAGACTAATTCTATTCTTCTACTTATTTAATTTAATAAAGAGATTTTATTTTAATTATAAACTATTAGATAAATATTAGATCTAGAATATTCTAGTCTAGATTAGAGATAATCTATTAGAGATTAGAAGTATATTCCTAAATTAATTAGTTTTCTTACTTAGTCGATTCGTATTATTTATATAACTTCTTAATAGATAGGTATTCCGCGAACTTCTATTAAAGCTATATTTTAAAGTCTAGCTATATCTTAAAGATTTCGAGCTAAAGGAAGGTATAGTATTTCTCGCGTTATTCTAATCGTTACCTCGCGAGTCTTACTAGCTTTCTAGATATATATAAGATCTTTACTTAATTAGAGGAGTTATATCTAATAAGCTTAGATAGTTCCTAAAAGTACTAATTATAGTTATATATTTATTTATACGCGATATTATTAGGGATTATCTTATTAAAGTTATTAATTATCTTAAGATTATTTAGGAATCTTTTTTAGATCTTTTTATTTATATCTATAATATTCTTAGATATCGGAGTTTAGGCCTATATAAAAGTATTTAAAGCTATCCCGCCTTCTTCCTAGAAAGAGGGAGGTCTTTAAAGAGCCTTTTTAGTAGTATTAAAGACCGCTATAGCGGCGTTAAGAGACGCGGTAAGCTAGGCTATCTTAGCTCGGGCTATATTAATAGCTTCGATAGCTATTATAAACTATACCGCTTCGATTTATCCTTATTAAGACGTCTTAACCCTTTATATAGCCTATATAATAGTAAAGTCGACGCGTTCTTAGTTAATTATAGTATATAATTCGATAAATATATCTCGTTCTTCTTTAGTTAAGATATTAAGAGCTTTATTTATCTTTAGGCTAAGCTAAAAGCGGACTTAAGTCTCGAGTATTTATTAAGGAATATTCTTAGCTATTTCGATTAGATTTAAATAGTTCTATCTTAAGAGAAAAATAATTTTTTTAAATCTATTTTTCCTTTTATTAGGTTAGGAGGTTATTATCTTCTTATAATAGTATCTAGATATAGATCTTTTTCTATTAAATATAATATATATAGTATTATTATAGTTATTTTCTATTCTTTATCGGCCTATAGGGCTATTAGGGTTTACTTCCTCTCTCTATCTAGAGGTTTTTAAGACCCCTTTTTCTTCTTTTTTTCCGGGGTAGAAGCTATTCCCCTATTTCGGGTAGTAAAGTAATTAAAATATTTCCTATAATATCTTTATATTTAGCCTAGTAGGTCCGCTAGATCGTTATCGGGATAATACGAGAGGGTATTAGTATCTCTTAGGTCCGATTAGACCTTCTAGAGATATTATCTTATACCTCCCTAGGCTACTATAGGAGATAGCTTATACCGATATACTACTAGATAAGATTCGTGAAGTATCGTATAGTTTCTATTATATTAGGAATACTAATATCTAAATACCCTACTAGTACGGGTGCCTATAACACCCGAACGTATAGGTTCGGGCCTTGGCATATCTTATACGGACATACACAAGGGCTAATTATACAAATCTAGTTATATAAGTGGCCTCTAGGATCATATATATATAAAGAAAAGTACTTTTTCGCTATATACCCCTACTTCGTTAAATTAATAAGACCGAATAATTAAAAACTAGATCTAGCTATTACTAAAAAATTAACCGCTAATATAAAAAAGCTAAATAAGGAAAAAAAAAAAAAAACTAAAGAACTTCTTATAAAACTTATCGAAGAAAAAGATACTACTTAGTCTTATTATATAAAGATCGGAGAAGATAATAAAAGATTCTTTTTAACTATATTAAATAATTCTTAGTTAAATATAGAGAAGTAAGTTAAGATATTTATATCTTCTCTATCTATATCCTTTTAATAGATACTACCTATAATACTACCTCTATAAGATATCTTTTCTTTAATTAATATTACTTTCTTAATTAATCTAAGATCGTTAATTAAGGATTATTAATTAGTTAATTTAGCTACTAGTAAATATATTATTAATAATAGGAGCCTTTTTATTAAATTTAAATCTCTTAATAGCTTACTAAAAATCGGTAATATAATAACTAAGCTTTATAAAATAAATAAAGTCTAACTTCGGACTATAAGCCGCTCTAGTAATCTTATAACTCTTATTTTATTAGAAGTAGAGTTCTTATTTAGCTTTTACTATAATCTTATTTTAATTATATTTATAAAATAGAAAAAATATAAAGTTAATTTTAATAAACTTATTATTATTAATAAGATAATTAGAAGGATCTTCTCTTATTTAGAGGAGATTAATAATTTCTTTATACTTCTCTAAGTAGATTTTATATTTTTAGTAGTATTTACTACTATATTATTTAATATTAAGCGTTCTTCTTTACTACTTACTTTAAAAGTAATAGCTTCTTAATAATATTAATATCTTAGTTATATATATAATAAATAAATTTAATAACTTACTTAAATAATAAAAGAAGTATAGATTATTCTATTTATAACTATAGAGTACGAACTAAAGCTTTATAAGACTTACTAACTCTCTTAGATACTATAATAAGTCTTATACTATATTTAAAATATAAATTTTAGTCTATTTAGCCGAATATATTTTAATCTTATAATATTATAAAAGACTTATAATAATAATAAATAGATCTCCTATTTCTATCTTAATAAGATTCGCTTTTATTAGATATAAAATTATAAGCGGAAGAGCGGTTATTAAAAAGTAATTACTTAATTTATTTTATAATTATAAATCTAGTTTAATTTATTAATCTATATATTTTAATTAGATAATAAAGTCTTTATAAATAAAGATATTATTTATTTTTTATAAAAGAATAAGATAATTATTTAATATTCTATTATTAGTACTCTAGAATAGAATAGTTTTATTAAGCGATCTAGAAAGATAATTATCGCTAGAATAAAAATACTTCTTAAAGATTTATAGCTTTTTAAAGATCTTTAGCTAGAAGTAGTCTAGATTATTATATATATATTTAATAGATTACTAATAAAACTTAACTTAAGAAAGTAGATTATTCTATAATAAAAATTCTACTATTAAAGAATAGATACTTTTATTCTTATTAATCTTTTAAACTTATAAATTTATAATTACTATATTTATATAAGAATTTAAAGAATCCTATAATTAAATAAGATATACTAATATATAAAGATAGGCTACTTAATCGGATACCGAGTAAGTAATATCTAGAAAGTCTAATTTTCTTAAATAAATAATTATAAATTTATTTATAATATTACTTTTAATAAAAATCTAAATTATAAAAAATATCCTTTAAAACTACTAAAGATTTATTAAGAGTAAATAATTAATATTATTAATAAAGATAAACTTAATATAAAGCTAAAGCGAGCGATTTATTAAGTAAATATTATACTAATTATATAAAATAATCTTTAAGATAAAGAGTAAGATTCTATTTCCTAAGATCCTCCGGAGCGGGAGTAAGATTATATTATTAAAGATAAATAAAAAAAAAGGATCTTTAATATTATTATATAATACCTTCGCTATTATTAAGTACTATTTCTTTATTAGAAAGTATTCTATAAAGTCTATAACTAATTAAGATCTTACTTCTATAAAGTAAGGAAACTTCTCCGATTACTTTACTATTAATAGCTATATCTTATATACCTATTATATTAGATAATAAGCTCTTTATTATAATTATTCTAAAGAAATTATAAAGATAGATTCTATAAAAATAAAATAATTAAAATATAATACTATTTTATTAAATATAATTAAATTAATATAATTTACTAGTTTAATAAGTACTTAGTACTTTTTTTAAAGTTAAAATATTAGGAACTACTACTCTACTAAGAGTATTTATCTAAAGAGATATTATACTATCTAATATACTCTAAGATAAATAATAAAAATAAGTCTATAAAAACTTAGATATAGTAAGTTATTTTATTTATAATAGCCTTAAAGATAAGTTTAAACTAGTACTTATAATATTTATAACTAGTCTTTTAGTAAGCTATTTATAACTAAATAAATATTAAGACGATCTTTCTTTAGAGCTATAGATATAGAAGAAGATACTTAATTACCTACTTATTAAAGACTTCCTTATTACTATAAGACTTAAAGCCGAATTAATTAAGATAAAAGAAATATATAAAATAGAACTATATCTATAAGATAGAAGTATTTAGATACTTCTTTTAATCTAGATATTTACCTATAAATTTAATAATAATAACTTTTTAATTAAACTAAAAACTAAGATTTATATAAAAGATAATCTTTAAACTATTAACTCTAAAGAAAAGAGAGTAATAATACTTACTACTTAAATAATAAGAGCTATATTTATATTTATTACTATATTTAATCTTAATATAATATAGCTCGATACTATTAATATATTCTTAAATAATAACCTTAATAATATTATTTATACTTAGATACTTAAGGGCTTTTATAATAGAAATAATACTTAGAGATTATAAAAAGTACTCTATAGACTTAGGAAGTCGCCGCGTTTATAATAATAAAAAATTATATATATATTTAAAAAACTTAGATTTATTTTTATATCTAAAGATCCTTATTTATTTATAAATAAAAATATAATTATTTTTTTTATATAAATAATATTATTATTATCTTCTACTAGATAAAATACTAAAAAGCTTTTTAATTAAAATAAGATCTTAAAGACTATTAGGAGCTCTAAGAAATAAAAGAAGTCGCTTAGTTTCTTAAGATTAAGATTCTCTAAAATACTATTAAATATAAGCTCTAACTTTATTAAGATTTATATATTTTTTCTATAATAATTTATTATAATCTTATTTATAATTATAAGTATAAAACCCTATTTCTAATAAATAAAATAATAAAGTTTATTAGAATAATAAATAAAGAATAGATTTATAAATACTAATAGAAGCTCGGTTCTATTTTCTACCTAACTATTATTACTCGCCTAAATATAATAAAGGTAGCTAATTATTTAGCTAAGTTTTTTATAAATCTAGATTTTAAGTATTAAGAGATAATAAATCGATTAATTTAGTATCTTTATAATATCTAGTTTCTTACTTTTAAATATTATTTTATATATTTTATACTTACTCTTTTCTTTTTAAGCGATACTTTTTTTTAGTAATTATATTAATTAGAAAAGTTTAGAAGGCTTTTTCTATAAGCTTTTTAAAGCTATTATTAACTAAAAAATAAGTAAGTAGAAGATAATAATAATATTAATTATAAAGATAAAACTACTTACTATTTTAAAAACCGGTAAGATAGCTATATAATAGGAGAGGCTTTTTTATATAATTAGTCTTAATTATAATATTAGACTCTCGATTAACTATAATAACTAATAAACTATAGATTTACTTACTAGAAAATAGCTATAACTTTATACTAAGTTACGATATATTAATATTTATTATTATTAGCTTCGTTAGGAAGTTAATAAAAGATATATTATAATATAGTAGGTAGCTACTACCGATATATAGATAGATAGCCTTATAAAATTCCTTCTAAAATAAGCTTATAAAGTATTTATCGAAATACTTAGGCTAGTTAATATCTAGTATCTAGTCGATAAATAGATTGCTTAATAAAAAGAACTTTAGAGTATTAGAAGATAGCTCCTAGGGGGGTATATCGACTAGAATAACTCCTTACCCGTCCCGCTATTACTAGTTTTTCTCTTTATATATAAGTAGGACCTACTTCTTATTATTAGTAAGCCCTTAGTAGCCTATAGTCCTACTTTCTAACCTCGGTTAGAAAGGATAAGCGGTCTATGCTTCTACTAGACATTAGAAGAGCGGTCTAGAAGTCTAACTAAGGTCAGAGTTTTCATCTAGAGGTTTCTAAGAATTATACTCATTTTACCACTTGCTCGATATAGTAAGATCTTGGTATCAAGTCACTTGCCCTATTCCTTCGTTCGATATCATAAAGACGATAGTATATAAATATATTATAGGGAATCCCGACAAAAGTCGCTATCTACTAGGGGGTATGTCAGACTAGGATATAGCCTCCCTAGGCCCTAAATAGGAACCGAGGTTTTTGTTATAGTCTAGTAGAAAAGACGCCGTATTTATTCCTATAATTATAAGCCCGGTTAGCTAGTAACTCTTCTTTATAAGATTACTACTTAGTCGCTTATTCTAAGCTTCTAATAAACCCCTAACACCCCTAAGTAAGAAGTACGTAAGAAGTTAATAGGTTAATATACTAGACGAAGCATAACCTAATCTACTTCCTACCTCTTCCTTACCTCCGAACAATACGAAGAATAAGTATAGTAACGCCGAGATATTACTCCTTTATAATGATCTTACTTCCTTAGGTACCGACCGCGGTATTTATAAAGGAAAGACGATCCTTAGATCCTCGCTCTAGTAGCGAACCTAGTTCTTAGACGTAGAGAACTCTAGGCGGAGCCTAGAAGTATAGTAATATCTAGATCTATTAACTTCGAAGGAAAGCTAGATTTCCCCTCTAATAAAACCTAAACGACTACTTAAAACCGACGAGAAGTGTTACGAGCTAGGTCTTTGTGAGAAAGAGTGCATTTAACTAGAAAAGCAAAGATGGGGAGAAAAGAAGAAGAAGTGCAGAGAGAGATCCAGAGGGGTTGATATAGCTGGATCTCTACAAACAAAGAAACAACCTCTTTCCCAAATAGGCTTAGTAGGTATGCCCAATTAGGCATAGTAGCACTCCATCAAACAAAGGAAGATAAGAACAAAGAAAGCAAGCAAACAAAGAAAGATAAGAACGATCTTAACATGTGATAGCATGTGATACTTGTCGATCGTGATAAGAAGTACGCTAAAGATCCTATAAGTAGTCGCCTACTTAGCGAAGTACTTATAGATTATAACGCCGACCGCTATAACTATAAATAAGACTTATTAGATTACTGAATTATTCGAATATTACTTAATAAAGCCTTTAAGAGAATAAGATACCTCTTTTTCCTAGAGTTATAAAGCTTAGTAGTCGATATTAAGGATATAAGAGAGCTTCTTCGAATACTTTAAGAACGCTTCTCTTTTACTAGTAAGGTATAGGTATAACTTATTAGGAGATAATAGAACGAGCTATTCCTTATCTTAGTTAAGAATACTAGTATTAATATATAATTATTAAAAATCGAAAATCTTTATATAGAGTATAAAGCGGTAAAGATAGACTTTACTAAGTCCGAAGAAAACGCTATTTATAATTTTCTATAAGTATTAATATCTTATAAACTATAGTTTTATTACTAATAATATATTAAGATATTTATAATAGAATAATAGACTACTTTTATAAATATTATTAATACTTACTATTTTAAGCGAGTATTCTTTAATAGGAAGAAATCTAAGAGTAAAGCTTTATAGGGAGTTTTTATAATATTTAATAATAAATAGAAAGCTAAATTAGCTACT
Source organism: Penicillium verrucosum (assembly GCF_028828655.1). Classification (NCBI taxonomy): domain Eukaryota; kingdom Fungi; phylum Ascomycota; class Eurotiomycetes; order Eurotiales; family Aspergillaceae; genus Penicillium; species Penicillium verrucosum. The sequence goes on from NW_026643212.1 coordinate 2,996,690, forward strand.
TCTTCTACTAATTAGATAATCTTTTTATTAAATAAGACTTTAAAAAGATAGCTATAATATATATATAAAGAAAAGTACTTCTTCGCTATATATCCCTATTTTATTAAATTAATAAAACCGAATAACTAAAAACTAGATCTAATTATTACTAAAAAATTAACTACTAATATAAAAAAGCTAAATAGAAAAGTAAAAAAGAAAGCTAAAGAACTTCTTATAAAACTTACTAAAAAAAAGGTACTACTTAATCTTATTATATAAAAATTAGAAAAAATAATAAAGGATCCTTTTTAATTATATTAAATAGTTCTTAGTTAAATATAAAAAAATAAATTAAGAAACCTATATCTTTTCTATTTATATCTTTTTAATAAGTACTATCTATAGTACTATCTTTATAAGATATCCTCTCTTTAATTAACGCTATTTTTTTAACTAATCTAAGATTATTAATTAAGAATTATTAATTAATTAATTTAGCTATTAATAAGTATATTACTAATAATAGAAGCCTCTTTATTAAATTTAAATCTCTTAATAGCTTATTAAAGATTAATAATATAATAATTAAGCTTTATAGAATAGATAAAGTCTAACTTTAGATTATAAGCTACTCTAGTAATCCTATAATTCTTATTTTATTAGAAGTAGAGTTTTTATTTAGTTTTTATTATAATCTTATTTTATTTATATTTATAAAATAGAAAGAATATAAAACTAATTTTAACGAATTTATTATTATTAATAAGATAATTAAAAGGATCTTCTTTTATTTAAAAGAGATTAGTAACTTCTTTATATTTTTTTAAATAGATTTTATATTTTTAATAATATTTATTATTATATTATTTAATACTAAATATTCTTTTTTACTATTTACTTCGAAAGTAATAACTTCTTAATAATATTAATATCTTAATTATATATATAATAAGCGAGTTTAATAACTTATCTAAATAATAGAAGAAGTATAGATTATTTTATTTATAATTATAGAGTATAAACTAAAGCTTTATAAGACTTACTAACTCTCTTAAATACTATAGTAAATCTTATATTATATTTAAGATACTAATTTTAGTCTATTTAATTAGATATATTTTAATCTTATAATATTATAAAAGGCTTATAATAATAATAAATAGATCTCCTACTTTTATCTTAATAAAATTCGCTTTTATTAAATATAAAATTATAAGTAAAAGAGTAATTATTAAAAAATAATTACTTAATTTATTTTATAATTATAGATTTAGTTTAACTTACTAATCTATATATTTTAATTAGATAATAAAGCTTTTATAGATAAAAATATTATTTACTTTTTATAAAAAAATAAGATAATTATTTAGTATTTTATTATTAATACTCTAGAATAGAATAGTTTTATTAAGCGATCTAAAAAAGTAATTATTATTAAAATAAGAGTATTTTTTAAAGATTTATAATTTTCTAAAGAATTTTAGCTAAAAATAGTCTAGACTATTATATATATATTTAATAGATCGCTAATAAAACTTAACTTAAGAAAGTAGATTATTTTATAATAAGAATTTTATTATTAAAGAATAAGTACTTTTATTTTTATTAATTTTTTAAATTTATAAGTTTATAGTTACTATACTTATATAAGAATTTAGAGAATCTTATAATTAAATAAAATATATTAATATATAGAAATAAGCTACTTAATTAGATACTAAGTAAGTAATATCTAGAAAGTCTAATTTTTTTAAATAAATTATTATAAATTTATTTATAATACTACTTTTAATAAAAATCTAAATTATAAGAAATATCTTTTAAAACTACTAAAGATTTATTAAAAATAAATAGTTAATATTATTAATAAAAATAAATTTAATATAAAGCTAGAATAAGCGATTTACTAAATAAATATTATACTAATTATATAAAATAATCTTTAAGATAGAGAGTAAGATTATATTTTTTAAGATCTTTTAAAATAAAAGTAAGATTATATTACTAAAGATAAATAAAAAAAGAAAGATTTTTAATATTATTATATAATATCTTTATTATTACTAAATATTATTTCTTTATTAGAAAAAATTTTATAAAGCTTATAATTAATTAAAATCCTACTTTTATAAAATAAAAAAGCTTCTTTAATTACTTTATTATTAATAGCTATATCTTATATATTTATTATATTAGATAATAAGTCTTTTATTATAGTTATTCCGAAGAAATTATAAAGATAGATTTTATAAAGCTAAGATAATTAAGATATAGTACTATTTTATTAAATATAACCGGATTAATATAATTTATTAGTTTAATAAGTATTTAGTACTTTCTTTAAAGTTAAAATATTAAAAACTATTACTTTACTAAAAGTACTTATCCGAGGAGATATTATATTATTTAATATACTTTAAAATAGATAATAAAAATAAATCTATAAAAACTTAGATATAGTAAGCTATCTTATTTATAATAGCCTTAAAGATAGATTTAAACTAATACTTATAATATTTATAATTAGCTTTTTAGTAAACTATCTATAACTAAATAGATATTAGGATAATCTTTCTTTAAAGCTATAAATATAAAAGGAAATACTTAATTATCTACTTACTAAAGGCTTCCTCGCCGCTATAAGATTTAAAACTAAATTAATTAAAATAAGAAGAATATATAAAATAGAACTATATTTATAAGATAAAAATATTTAAATACTTCTTTTAATCTAAATATTTATTTATAAATTTAATAATAATAGTTTTTTAATTAAATTAAAAGCTAAGATTTATATAAAAGGTAATCTTAAAACTATTAACTCTAAAGAAAAGAGAGTAGTAATACTTATTATTTAAATAATAAAAGCTATATTTATATTTATTATTATATTTAATCTTAATATAATATAGCTTAATATTATTAATATATTTCTAAATAATAATCTTAATAATATTATTTATATTTAGATATTTAAAAGCTTTTATAATAGAAATAATATCTAAAGATTATAGAAAGTATTTTATAGACTTAAAAAATTGCTATATTTATAATAATAAGAAGCTATATATATACTTAAAAAGCTTAGATTTATCTTTATATTTAAAGACCTCTATTTATTTATAAATAAAAATATAATTTAAAAAAAAATATCTTTTTTATATAGATAATATTATTATTATCTTCTACTAGATAAAATACTAATAAGCTTTTTAATTAAAATAAGATCTTAAAGATTATTAGAAACTCTAAGAAATAAAAAAAGCCGCTTAATTTCTTAGGATTAGGATTCTTTAAAATACTACTAAGTATAAACTTTAGCTTTACTAAGATTTATATATCTCTTCTATAATAATCTATTATAATTTTATTTATAATTATAAGTATAAAACCCTACTTCTAATAAATAAAATAATAAAATTTACTAAAATAATAAGTAAAAAGTAGATCTATAAATATTAATAAAAGCTTAGTTCTACTCTTTATCTAATTATTATTACTCGCCTAAATATAATAAAAATAACTAATTATTTAGTCGAGTTTTTTATAAATCTAAGTCTTAAGTATTAAGAGATAATAAATTAATTAATCTAGTATTTTTATAATATTTAGTTTCTTACTTTTAAATATTATCTTATATATTCTATACTTACTCTCTCTTTTTTAAATAATACTTTCTTTAATAATTATATTAATTAAAAAAATTTAAAAGGCTTTTTTTATAAGCTTTTAAAGCTATTATTAACTAAAAGATAAATAAATAGAAAATAATAATAATATTAATTATAAAGATAGAGCTATTTACTATTTTAAAAGCTAGTAAGATAGTTATATAATAAAAAAAGCTTTTTTATATAGTCGGTCTCGATTATAATATTAGACTCTTAATCGACTATAATAACTAATAAACTATAGATTTACTTACTAAAGAATAGCTATAACTTTATACTAAATTACGATATATTAATATTTATTATTATTAGCTTTATTAGGAAGTTAATAAAAGATATATTATAATATAGTAGGTAGCTACTATCGATATATAGATAAATAACTTTATAAAACTCCTTCTAAAGTAAGCTTACGAAGTATTTATCGAAGTATTTAGGCTAGTTAATATCTAGTACTTAGTTAATAAATAGATTATTTAATAGAAAGAACTTTAGAGTACTAGAAGATAGTTCCTAGGGGGGTATATCGACTAGAATAACTCCTTACCCGTCCCGTTATTACTAGATTTTTCTCTTTATATATAAGTAGGACCTACTTCTTACTTATTAGTAAGCACTTAGGGATATATAGAGAGAAGACTTTGTACTTCTTAACAATTACACTTATTTTACTACTTGCTCGATATAGTAAGATCTTGGTATTAAGTCACTTGCCCTATTCCTTCGTTCGATAGATTATATTAATTCTAAGAATAAAACTAAAACTAAGATTATTAAATTAATTAAAATAAATTATTATAAAATTAGATATTTTATAAAGTAATAATAATATTAATAAAAAATTAAATAATAATAATAATTAAGATAAAAAAAGACTTATAAAATTAAAGGTCATTATAAAATAAAATACTTTTTTTATTTATAATAATAAGTCTTTATATATTAAGAATATTATTATTCTTTAATCTTATAATAAAATAATAAATTCTCGATTTTTAGATTATTAATAAATAATAATAGAAGATTAATTTAATAATATTTATATAAAAAGAATTTTTAATGTTATTTATAAATTATTAGAAATAGTATCTTTACCGAATTAATAGATTTTTAATTTTAAAATAATAAAAAGTAATCTAGTTTATAATTTTAAAATATATTAGATAATTTATAGTGATTACTAATAGAAAAAAAAGGATTTAATCTTTTATATTCTAATTATTTAGAATATTCTTATAAAGATTATCTTTATATTTATTATATAAAAGGATTATAAATAATATTAATTTAATATAACAGCTATATATCTTAATACTTCTTATAAAGATTAAAAGATAGTTTATATTATTTAATTAGTAGATTTTAAATATTTAAAATCTAATATCGGAAGTAAAAATTAGATTTATTAATTATAATAAATATTATTTAATTTTTATAATTTAGTAGCTTTATAGAATAAAAAGCTTAATAGAAAACTAATTAGAATTAGATTTTATATTTTTAATAATAATCTATATATTTATATTAAGATATATAATAATTTAATATAATTTCTTTTTATTTATATTAATAATTCTTTAGTAGATAAAGGATTAGTTTAAAATTAAAGATATAAAAGAATTATCTTATTTTCTTAGTAATATTATTATCTAGAATTATAATAAAAAAATAATTCGGATATTATAATAAATATATTATCTAAAAGTATTTTATTTAATAAAAATATAAATATATTCTCTAATTTCGATTCTATTTTCTTTAAATTATAAATAAGATAATAATAATAAAGATCTTAATACTCTTTTAGATTAAAAAAGATATACTTTATTTAAATCTCTAATTAATAAATTTAATTAATTAATAATTAAAACTAAGTTTAATATTAAATTTAATATTATAAAATTATAATATTATTCTACTTCTCTAATTATTAATAATTTATAAGTAATCTATACTATTTATAAATATCTTAATAATATATTATATTTTAATATAATATTAAAAAAGATAGATAATATCTTATTTTTTATATATACTAATATTTTATATAATAATTAATATAATTTAAAATTAATAAAAGATATTATTAGTTTTTTAGTAGTATATTTATTATTTAATACTTAAAAAAATAAAATATTATAATTTTATTATTAATAATTATAAAATAATATATTCTAGATTAATCTACTAAAGATATTTAGTAGATTTTAAAGATTATTAAAACGCTTAATCGTTTTAAAATAAGTAATCTAATTATTATTTTAATAAATAATATTAATATTTAATTACTAATAAGTAAGAAGTTATATAAGAATAATATATATTAGCTTAATATAAAATAGTCTTTTATTAAAAACGCTATTTTCTAAAAGAAGATCGATTTATAACGCGTTAAGACGAAGAATAATATCGCCGATAGGTTTATAAAAATACTTAATAAAAAAGTATATATAAAGTTTATCTAGATACTAGGTCTTAATTAATCTATATACTAAATTTTATAGGTAGATATAGGTTTATAATATATAAGAAATAGTAGAAAATAAGAAAATAAAATAGAGAGCTTTTATTAGTAGAGATAAAGAGATATAGTAATAGTCTTCGTTCTAAAGAGGGGTATTAGAGTTATATAATAGCTATATAGGGTCGTATATAATCTCGACCTATAGAACTTAGGATAATATTTAGATAGTAGCTAGTTTTTCTTCTCTTCTTTTCTTTCTCTCTAGAGTCTACAAATCTAATCCTTTAAGGTTAACATTCATTCCTATATAGCCTATATTTTATCTAATATATTATCTATATAATTAATTATATAATATCGAATTATCTTATAAACTTATAGTTAAAGAACTAGATATTAATATATTAATCAAGGAATTAACTAATAAATTAGCTACTAAATAATCTATTTTTTTAGCGGTAGAAGGTAAGTTAGTTTAACTTATTTCCGGAAATTCGGTTATTAAAATAGAGATTAATCTTCGATCTTTTATATTCTAGTTAATATCTTTAGTATAGGTAGTATAGTCTATACTCTTTCTAATATATCTAGACCTATAAAAGCTTACTTCTATTAAATTATAGATCTTAAAACCTAAATTACTATCTTTAATTATTTATTAGTAATAGAAACTTATAAAATTAACTTTAGCTTAATTATAACCTTCGGATCTTTATAAGATTATTTATCTTTCTTAATTATAAAATCTAGAATATATAAACTACTTTTTTTATAAAATACTTTAGTATTATTATCTAAATTAAGATTCTTAGATACCGGCTTTCTAACTAAAATATCTTTTTTAGATTATTATCCGATTAAGAAGAGTTAAGATTAAGTTTATTAGGAAAAGTAATATTTTATAAATAATTTCTTTTAAAATAGGATTTTATATCTTAAAGATATAATTATTCTTATCTTTATAATTAACTAGATATCTTTTAAATATATAAATAACTAATTTCTTTAATTAAATATATATCTTCTTTAGAATATAAATAAATATAATAGTATTTTATATATTTATATAAAACTTTATATCTAGTTTTTTTATATAATATTATATATTCTAAAAAATCTATTTTTTAGTTTTATTAAATTATTAAGTTTTATAATTAAAATTATAAAATTTAATCTAGTTTTTTTTTTAAAAAAAAATAATATTAAAAAGAAAAGCTTTAATATATAATCTTTTTATATAATTAAATTAATAATAAATTTTATAAATTAAAATAGATTTATTAATTTAATTAAATTTTTTATCTAAATCTAAGTCTAAATTAGAAGAATTTAATTTATAAAAATAAATTATTTAAATAAAAGATTATTATATCTTCTTTAGAATTATTTTTTAATAAAGTAGACTATCTATTTAAAATATATTATTAAATTATTTTATTAATCTAACTTCTTTTTTATTTTTATAAACTAATTTCGAAATAATTAGATTATAATAGATATTATAATCTATTTTAAAAGTATTAAATAAAAATAAATAATTAGTAATTATTATATTATAATAAATATTAATAAAAATTATCTTAATCTTACTTTCCGAATTTTTAATTTAAATTAATATTTTATTATAACTAATTACTAATTAGATTTTATTATTAATATTTATATAACTATATAACTTCTTATTAAATTTATAAATTAAGTATTTATAGAAGTCTTTATAATATCTAATAATTATTTTAGAAGTATTACTATTAATTATCTAATTATTCTCTAAAAAATAAATTATATTAATATAAATAATATTAGTCTTATTTTTTTTTATATATAATTATATAGTACTAAATATTATTATATAACTTTTATCTTTTTATAAATAGATCTTTTATTAGATAGAAATATATTTTAATAAAATATCTAATATATTTATAATAAATATATTTAAAATTATTTATATATTATAATTATTAATTATATTACTATTCTATTTATTTATTAATCGATTTATTTTTAAATAATATATTCTTTATATTTTATTATTATTCCTTTTAACTTTTTTAATTATTTTTATTATTATTATTATTTAATTTAAAATTATATAAATTATTTTTATAATCTTTATTATTATAGTCTTAATTTTTTATTTTATCTTTATATTAATTATTATTATTCTAAATAATATTAATAAAAACTTTTAGATTAAATAATAATAAAATAGGAATATTATATATTTTAATTATTAATATTTTATATATATCGTTAAAAATCTTTTTTATAATAGAATCTAATATCTTATCTTTTAAAGTCTTATAAATAAATATAACTAATTTAAATTTACTTTTTAATTATTAAAATATTATAAATAATACTCTAAATAAATAAAATTCGATTTTATATATATTAAACTAATTATATTAGATCTAATAAATATTAATATAATTTTTTATAAAATTAAAGTATAATCTTTTTATCTTATTAAATTTAATTATTTTATATCTTATATTATTAATAATATTAATACTATAAATAATAAACTTAATTTTATATAATATATAATTAGTATAAATTAGAAAACTATTTATATATTCTTTAAAAATTATAATAATCTTCTAATTTAAAAGATCTTTAATCTATTTATTAGAAATCTTTAATTAATATCTTTATAAATTATAATTAAAATTAAATTTAATAAAATAAGAAAGATTATAATTAATAACTTAATTAATTTATATTATATTTAATCTATTAATAATCTATTATTTCTATTTTATTAGATTATTATTATTAAAAGCTAATTTAATATCTTTATTAAACTTAATCTCTTTTATTTTAGAAAGATTAGTTTTTTATATATATATTTATTTAATAGAATTATATTATTATTATTATTAACTATTAAAAATAGGATTTTATTATTAGTAAGAAGTAAAAAAAGAATAAAAAGAATCTTCTTCTTTATTATTATTATTATTATAAGAATTAGTTATTTTAATTATATATTAAATATCTCTCTTTAGTCTTAATCGAAAAAAATAATATATATATTAGTACTGTCTATTATATCGATAAAATAACTATAGAAAATAAAGCTTCTTAGATAATTAGAATAATAAAAATATTAACTTATAATAAGATTATCGATAAAAATTAATATTAATAATAGGATTAATAGTCGAAAAGTAGAGATATAGAATAGGCTAAAAAACGCGCCCTATAAAAGAAAGTAAAAACTCTAATTAGTTAAAAATTTTTAACAAAAAGATACTCGGAGTCGTATAAGTAAGGGCTTATAACCTATTAGATAAAATATAGGCTATATAGGAATAAATATTAACCTTAAGGGATTAATATTATAGACTCTAGAGAGAAAGAAAAGAAGAGAAGAGAAACTAGCTACTATCTAAACATTATCCTAAGTTCTATAGGTCGAGATCACATGCGACCCTATATGGCCATCATGTGACTCCAACACTAAGGTAATTATAGAAAGAAATTCTATAGTAGCTAGGTAAGCTAACTAGTATTTAAGATTATTAATACCGACTACCCTATCGTCCTTAGCGTATTTTTATATTAACTCTATTATAATTCTCGATATAGGCGCTAGGTTACTCGCTTAGACTCGGCTTATCTACTAAGGGATATAGTAGTTAACCTACACTATCGTTCTATTAAATAATATTTCCGAAGAGGCGTTCTTATATTCGGCTTACCGATCTTAACCTCCCTACTAAGATTTATAAGAATATTAGAGTAATCTAAAGAAGTATAACGGAAGCCCTAGGCTATTAAATAAGCTAGTCTTTCTAAAAATTATATTCTATTAACGGTTTAGTCGTTATATAAAAAGATTTAAGGTATAGACCTAGGATATAATAGTAGCTAGTTATTACTAGTCTAGGAAAGCCTTATAAGTAATAATATAATCTAGTAATAATAGGTTAAATTCGCTTAGAGTATATAGGCAATTAAAGGTATAAAAATATTCCTAAACGGAAGTAATATTCTTATAATTTATCGAACGGAGAACTTTAAGGATTTTATCGTAGTCTATACTTAAGAATTAACGAATCGCCCGTATAATACGCCTATTAGAAGACCGGACGTATATAATAACCGTTCTAGCTAGATTATATTTATAGTATTTCTTATAAGTATCCTAAGGGAACTCGTTCCGTAAATTAAAATCCGAGCTAGTATAGCTATTCGCTTAAAGAGCTAAGGCTCGTAGCGAACCTCTAATGATCTTACCGTTAGGCTCTAGGGGTAAGAATAAAAGGGGTTTAGTTAGGTAGGAACTACGAACGAAATTGCTAGACTTCGATTTAGGATCGGAAAATTGCGATACTTCTTTATTCTCGGATAGAAGTAGTATAACCTAAGATAATTAGACTCTTATAGCTCGCTTTTTAATATCCGGGTTTATAATAGAGCTACTTATAGTTAAATCTAGGTAAGAAAGTAAAGAAAAAATAGCTTTATAAGATACTACTTATAATATTTAATAGCTCCCTAACGTAATATCCTACGGGTTACTAAGGGGCCTTATAAGGGTAGGGTGCCCTATAGGGGTATAGTAATAAAGAAGTACTGCGCTAGGTAGATTAGCTGAATTTAGCCGGGGTAAGTATAAATAAAACTCGATCTTAAGTTATATTATAAGATCCTATTCTTTCCTATTACTTTATCTTATAATAAGCCGCGTTTTATTTACTAAAGAAGAGGTATAATTAGTAAGTAAATAGTAACTAAAATATATTAGAATAGCGAAAGTTAGTATTAGTTAAATCTAATTCGATCCTCCTTTATCTCGGGATCTAGATCCTAAAAATTTAGATCGACTTTATAGTGTCTTTTACTAGAACTATTATCGCTATCTAGATATTAATAATTATATCCCTACTATCGTATCGCTATATAATCTCGCCAATACGTTAAGGAAGGCTAATATATTATAGTAGTTACTATTAATAACGGATATTTATTAACTACTTAGAATTAGTTTTTTAAAAGGGTAGTTACTTAGGCTTTATAGTCGTTACTATATCTAGGCCGGAGCTAAGATACTACTACCCGCTAATCGTTAGTAGATAGTAGATCTTTACTCCGATAGTAACTATACCGAGAAAAGATAGCTAATTATATACTAATAATTATAATAGATATTAGTATAGAGCTTAAAACTTCCTTAGTAGAGGAATACGCTAATAAAAAGAAGCCGACCGATAGTAAAATCTATTATAAGATTCGATAATACGAGGGCGATTATAATAAAACCTTCCGGGAGCGATAGTTTATATATCTATTGTATAGTAACTAAAAGCGTTTAGATTAGTTAGATAATAAGAAAAATCGCCGTATTCGAGATACTTTTAATAGGCTACTAGCGATTCCTAGGCTTTAGCTAAGGGGGATAAGAATTAGTATATTTTATAGACTAATAGCTTCTAGATATATTAAAGTAAGTTCTAGAAACCTAGTTTCCTTCTATCTTACTAATCGAACGCTTTATTCGTTATAGGAGACTATAACTTATCTATACTATATCTAGGACTTTTAGTCCTCCCTAGTCCCTTCGGACTACGCCTTACTAAAGAAGATTGACTAGAATACTATAAATTCTTTATAGCTACTAGCGCCCGGTAAATTACGCTTTAATAGGAGAACTACCTATAGAATAGTTCTAAGCGGCTAAGCTTTTACCGAGTTTAGCGACGAAGAGCGACGGATTATATAGTCCCGAATATAGAATTTTAATAGTCTAATCCCGTCTTTATATATCTTTTTCGAAGGCTTTAAGTACCTAGAGGCCTATACCTACTATATTAAGCGGCTCTATAGCCCGATCGATATATCGATCTAGAGAACTATAAGTTTAATATTTATTCTACTTTTAAAAGAGGAAACCGCGACTTTAGGGGTAGTAGATTCGCTTATCTAGATTAGGCCTTGACAAGTCCCGCAGCACCAAGGCAATTTTGGTGCTGCGATATGGTGCTGCGAGGTACTACGGGACTAAGCCAATTTTGGTGCTATTGTATGGTACTACAGCACTAAGTGCTATAGTACCGTTATAGCACTAGTTTTAGTACTGCGCTAGCATAATTCTACTAAGGATTACCTAAAATAGATAGATAAAATGCTAACTTATTTTGATAAATTACTATTTTTTACTTATATATTAGTATTAGGAGGTAGTTATAGTTACTTACTATTAAGATTCGTATTAACTTACGTTTAAAAAATAGATTAAAAGCTTTAAGTACTATATAAATATAGATTTAAAGTAAAATCAGCCTAAAATAGTATAGAATTAGTAGTTAATATTATATAGAAGAGAATATATAGGTATTATATATAGATATATATATTTACTTTATATAAGGTTTTCTGGCCGCGCGCTGCGCGGCCTTTAACCCTTTTCGTCGTGCCATATGAGAATAATGAAAATGAAGGGTTTTAATAGTAAGTTGGTCCCCTAGCCCCGTTCCTATTTTCTGTTTATAATCTAAGAATATAAAAATAAGAAATATAGGAAGCTAGTAAATTGCGTAGTTCTAATTAGTTCTATATATAATAATCTTAATATATATAGTAAGTCGTAGAAATTGCTCCTTTCCTATATATCCCCCCTGAAATACCTTATCCTTTATAAAACAGCCTATCTAATATCCTTATATATTATATAGGTATATAGAAAATATTATTTATAGAGGTAAAAATATAGGTATAATATCTATTTTATAGAGATAGTTAATAGGCCTTTTATTTTATTTAGTAGTAGAACTCGGCGTCTATAATATTAGCTTTATATAAAGGCTTTAGAGAAGATACTTTTTATCTTTTAAGATAGTTATAAGGGTACTATTTTATTTTATAGGGATACTTAGGGAGGGAGAATATCTCTTTATAGGAGATAGATTAAGTACCTCTTATTTTCTATTTCTAGAATAGAATAGGACTTATAGAGGGGAGACTACTTTCCTAGTTAGCTTTAATAAACTAAAAATATAAAACTAGATATATATAACTCTCTTATATTTATATCCTACTTACTTTCTATAATTTAGGCGCTTATAGGCGGAATCTTTACTAGTATTATCTATAGAAATCTAATAGTTAGTATAACTTTTTAAGTTTAAAGCGGTAATACTAAATAATTTTTATTACTTTTTTTTAGAAGGAGAGAGAGATAGTAGAGGTAGAGATAGTAAATATTTTATAGTAAAATCGTTAAAAGATAATTTATTAAATAACTCTTCTAATAACTCTATATCGTCTTCTTTAATTAAAGTAGTCGGATAAAGAGTAGGAGTAATAAGAATAAGGAGTAGGAGGGAGGAGTTATATATATTAATAATAAGCTAGACTAATCTATCTTTTAATAGCGATAGCGCTATAATTATACTACTATTATTTAAAGCGAAGCGGTAGCGTTTTTTAAAAATAACTAAAATATAAGAGATCGGCGGGGCTATAAAAACTAAAGAAGATAGTATAAAGAATATAGTAGAAATAACTAAATAAAGATACTCTTCGCTATTAAGAACTTAATAGCCTATCTAATTACTAAAGACCTAAAGATAGTATCTAAACGTAGGTATAGAGAAATTAGTCTAATATAAGATTAATAGTAATATATAAATAAGGGTAGAGGTATTACTAGAACGGGTCTTTTTATAATTATATATAATTAAATTAAGATAAAATAACTAATAACTACTACTATTAAAGTTTTAAGAGTAGAAAGCTCTAATAAAAGAGAGGGAGCTATTAGTTATTAGTAGGTAGTATTTATTATAAGAGGAACTATTAGGATTATTTTATATATTAAAGAGAAGAAAGTTATTAATAAGCTAGTTAAAGATAGAAGGAATAAATAAGAATAGAATATATAAGATAAGCTAATTTATATAAATAATAACTCGCGGATAATAGCTATCCGATAGCTTATAGATATTAACTAAGAGTAGGCCTTATATAAAAGCGATAGCGCTAGGGACGAACGATAGCTACTACTTATTATAGTAGTTAATTATTAAAGGGAGGCCTTTAATATTATTAATAGTATCTTTTAAATATATATAGATAGGACCCTATAAAAAAGCCTATATAACTATCCTTAGTATCTTAGGATCCGTAGGCGCGCTCTTAATTATAATAACGCCGGCGAAGAAGTAGTAGATATTAGTTAACGTAGCGGTAGTTTTACTATTAATAGAAGCTATTAAGGATAGATAGACAAAGGGGTAAATAAAATAAAGAAGAGGGTATAAATATTTTAGTAAAGGCCGGTAGAAAACTATATGTTAACTAGAATGACTCCTTGCCCGTCCCGTCATTACTAGATTTTCTCTTTGTATATAAGCAGGACCCACTTCTTGCTTATTTGTAAGTACTTAGGGATATATAGAGAGAAGACTTTGTACTTCTCAACAATTACACTTATTTTACTACTTGCTCGATATAGTAAGATCTTGGTATTAAGTCACTTGCCTTATTCCTTCGTTCGATAGTTATAAGCCCGGTTAGCTAGTAACTCTTCTTTATAAGATTATTACTTAGTCGTTTATTCTAAGCCTCTAATAACCCCTAATATCCCTAAGTAAGAAGTATATAAGAAGTTAATAGATTAATATATTAGACGAAGTATAATCTAATTAACTTCCTACCTCTTTCTTATCTCTAAATAATATAAAGAATAAGTATTATAACGCTAAGATATTATTTCTTTATAATAATCTTACTTTTTTAAATACCGACTATAGTATTTATAAAGAAAAAATAATCCTTAGATCCTTACTTTAGTAGCGAATCTAGTTCTTAGATATAAAAAACTCTAGATAGAGCCTAAAAGTATAGTAATATCTAGATCTATTAACTTCGAAGGAAAGCTAGATTTCTCTTTTAATAAAATCTAAATAATTACTTAAAACTAATAAGAAGTACGCTAAAGATCTTATAAGTAATCGCTTATTTAGTAAAGTACTTATAGATTATAATACCGACTATTATAATTATAAATAAGACTTATTAGATTACTAAATTATTCGAATATTACTTAATAAAGCCTCTAAGAGAATAAGATACTTTTTTTTCTTAGAATTATAAAGCTTAATAGTTAATATTAGGGATATAAAAGAGCTTCTTCGAATATTTTAAAAATACTTTTCTTTTATTAATAGGATATAAATATAATTTATTAAAAGATAATAAAATAAGCTACTTTTTATCTTAGTTAAAGATATAAGTATTAATATATAATTATTAAAAGTTAAAAATCTTTATATAAAGTATAAAATAGCGAAGATAGACTTTATAAAATCTAAAGAAAACGCTATTTATAACTTTTTATAAATATTAATATCTTATAAATTATAATTTTCTTATTAATAATATATTAAGATATTTATAATAAAATAATAGACTAATTTTATAAATATTATTAATACTTACTATTCTAAATAAGTACTCTTTAATAAAAAGAAATTAAAAAGTAAAGCTTTATAAAGAGTCTTTATAATACTTAATAATAAATAGGAAGCTAAACTAGCTACTTCTTTTATTAATTAGATAACCTCTTTATTAAATAAGATTTTAAAGAAATAGCTATAATATATATATAAAAGAAAGTATTTTTTTATTATATATCCCTACTTTATTAAATTAATAAGGCCGAATAACTAAAAACTAGATTTAATTATTACTAAGAAATTAACCGCTAATATAAAAAAGTTAAATAAGAAAATAAAAAAGAAAGCTAAAAAACTTCTTATAAAACTTACTAAAAAAAAAAGTACTATTTAGTCTTATTATATAAAGATTAGAAAAGATAATAAAAGATCCTTTTTAATTATATTAAATAGTTCTTAATTAAATATAAAAAAGTAAATTAAAATACTTATATCTTCTTTATTTATATCTTTCTAATAAATACTATCTATAATATTATCTCTATAAGATATCCTTTTTTTAGTTAATACTATTTTCTTAATTAATCTAAGATTATTAATTAAAGATTACTAATTAATTAATTTAGCTACTAATAAGTATATTACTAATAATAAAAGCCTCTTTATTAAATTTAAATCTCTTAATAGTTTATTAAAGATTAGTAGTATAATAATTAAGCTTTATAAAATAAATAAAGTTTAACTTCGGACTATAAGCCGCTTTAGTAATCCTATAACTCTTATTTTATTAAAAGTAGAGTTCTTATCTAGCTTTTATTATAATCTTATTTTAATTATATTTATAAAATAAAAAGAATATAAAGCTAATTTTAATAAATTTATTATTATTAATAAAATAATTAGAAGGATCTTCTTTTATTTAAAAGAGATTAATAACTTCTTTATATTTTCTTAAATAGATTTTATATTTCTAGTAATATTTATTATTATATTATTTAATACTAAATATTCTTCTTTACCGCTTACTTTAAAAATAATAGCTTTTTAATAATATTAACGCCTTAATTATATATATAATAAGTAAGTTTAATAATTTATCTAGATAATAAAAAAGTATAAATTATTCTATTTATAATTATAAAATATAAATTAGAATTTTATAAGACTTATTAACTCTTTTAGATACTATAGTAAGTCTTATACTATATTTAAAATATAAATTTTAGTCTATTTAGCTAGATATACTTTAATCTTATAATATTATAAAAGACTTATAATAATAATAAATAGATTTCTTATTTTTATCTTAATAAGATTCGCTTTTACTAGATATAAAATTATAAGTGAAAAAGCGGTTATTAGGAAGTAATTATTTAATTTATTTTATAATTATAGATCTAATTTAATTTATTAATCTATATATTTTAATTAAATAATAAAACTTTTATAAATAAAAATATTATCTATTTTTTATAAAAGAATAGGATAATTATTTAGTATTTTATTATTAGTATTCTAGAATAGAATAGTTTTACTAAGTAATCTAAAAAAGTAATTATTACTAGAATAAGAGTACTTTTTAAAGATTTATAGCTTTCTAAAAAACTTTAGCTAGAAATAGTCTAGGCTATTATATATATATTTAATATATTATTAATAAAACTTAATTTAAATAAGTAGATTATTTTATAATAAGAATTCTATTATTAAGAAATAGGTATTTTTATTCTTATTAATCTTTTAAATTTATAAATTTATAGTTATTATATCTATTTAAGAATTTAAGAAATCCTATAATTAAATAAGATATATTAATATATAAAAATAGGCTATTTAGTCGGATACTAAATAAGTAATATCTAAAAGTCTAGTTTTTTTAAATAAATAGTTATAAGTTTATTTATAATACTATTTTTAATAAAAATCTGAATTATAGAAAGTATCTTTTAAAATTACCGAAGATTTATTAAGAATAGATAATTAATATTATTAATAAAGATAAACTTAATATAAAGCTAAAATAAGCGATTTATTAAGTAAATATTATACTAATTATATAAAATAATCTTTAAAATAAAAAGTAAGATTATATTTCCTAAGATTTTTTAGAACGAGAGTAAGATTATACTATTAAAGATAGATAAAAGAAGAAGGATCTTTAATATTATTATATAATATCTTTACTATTATTAAATATTATTTTTTTATTAAAGAGTATTTTATAAAGCTTATAACCGATCGAGATCCTACTTTTATAAAATAAGAAAGTTTCTTTAATTACTTTATATTAATAATTATATTTTATATATCTATTATATTAAATAATAAGTCTTTTATTATAATTATTCTAAAGAAATTATAAAGATAGATTTTATAAAAATAAGATAATTAAGATATAGTATTATTTTATTAAATATAATTAGATTAATATAATTTATTAATTTAATAAGTATCTAATACTTTTTCTAAAATTAAAATATTAAGAACTATTATTTTATTAAAAGTATTTATCTAAAGAGATATTATACTATCTAATATATTTTAAAATAAACGATAAAGATAAGTCTATAAAGACTTAGATATAGTAAGCTATCTTATTTATAATAGCTCTAAGGATAGATTTAAACTAATACTTATAATATTTATAACTAGTCTTTTAATAAACCGTCTTTAGTTAAATAGATATTAAGATAATCTTTTTTTAGAGCTATAAATATAAAAAAAGATATTTAATTACCTATTTATTAAAGATTTTCTTATTATTATAAAACTTAAAGCTAAAATAATTAAAATAAAAAGAATATATAAAATAAAATTATATCTATAAGATAAAAATATTTAGATACTTTTTTTAATCTAGATATTTATCTATAAATTTAATAATAATAGCTTTTTAATTAAGCTAAAAACTAAGATTTATATAAAAGATAATCTTTAAACTATTAACTCTAAAGAAAAAAGAGTAATAATATTTACTATTTAAATAGTAAGAGCTATATTTATACTTATTACTATATTTAATCTTAATATAATATAGCTTAATATTATTAATATATTTCTAAATAGTAATCTTAATAATATTATCTATATTTAGATATTTAAGAGCTTTTATAATAAAAATAATATCTAGAGATTATAAAAAATACTCTATAGACTTAGAAAGTCGCTATATTTATAATAATAAAAAGCTATATATATATTTAAAAAACTTAGATTTATTTTTATATTTAAAGATCTTTATTTATTTATAAAAAAAGATATAATTATTTTTTTTTATATAGATAATATTATTATTATCTTCTACTAAATAAAGTATTAATAAGCTTTTTAATTAAAATAAGATCTTAAAGACTATTAAGAGCTCTAAGAAATAGAAGAAGCTATTTAGTTTCTTAGGATTAGGATTCTTTAAAATACTATTAAATATAAGCTCTAGCTTTACTAGGATTTATATATCTTTTTTATAATAATTTATTATAATTTTATTTATAATTATAAGTATAAAATCCTATTTCTAATAAATAAAATAATAAAGTTTACTAAAATAGTAAATAAAAAATAGATCTATAAATACTAATAAAAGCTTAATTCTACTCTTTATCTAATTATTATTACTTACTTAAATATAGTAAAGATAGCTAACTATTTAATTAAATTTTTTATAAATCTAGATCCTAAGTATTAAAAAATAGTAAGTTAATTAATTTAGTATTTTTATAATATCTAGCTTCTTACTTTTAAATACTATCTTATATATTCTATACCTACTCTCTCCTTCTTAAATAATACTTTTTTTAGTAATTATATTAATCAAAAAAATTCGGAAGGCTTTCTTTATAAGCTTTTTAGAGCTACTATTAACTAGAAGGTAAGTAAGTATGATCCTAGAGGCCACTTATATAACTAGATTTGTATCATTGGCCCTTATATATGTCCGTATATGTCCGTATAAGATATGCTAAGGCCCGAACCTATACTTTCGGGTGCTATAGGCACCTATACCGGTAGGGTATTTAGACATTAGTATTCCTAATATAATAGAAACTATACGATACTTTACGAATCTTATCTAGTAGTATATCGGTATAAGCTACCTCTTATAGTAGCCTAGGGAGGTATAAGATAGTATCTCTAGAAGGTCTAATCGGACCTAAGAGATACTAATATCCTTTTATACTATCCCGATAACGATCTAGCGGACCTACTAGGCTAAATATAAAGATACTATAGAAAATATTTTAACTACTATATTACCTAAAATAAGAGAATAGCTTCTACCCTAGAAAAAAAGAAGAAAAAGGGGTCCTAAAAATCCTTAGATAGAAAGGGGAAGTAAATCTTAATAGTCCTATAGGCCGATAAGAAGTAGAAAATAACTATAATAATATTATACGTACTATATTTAATAGAAAAAGATCTATATTTAGGCGTTATTATAAGAAGATAATAGCCTTCTAATCTAATAAGGGAAAAAATAGATTTAGAAAAATTACTTTTCTTTTAAGATAGAATTATTTAAATCTAATCGAAATAGCTAAGAATATTCCCTAGTAAATACTCGAGACTTAAGTTTACTCTTAGCTTAGCCTAAAAATAAATAAAGTCTTTAATATCCTAACTAAAGAAGAATAAGATATATTTATCGAATTATATACTATAATTAACTAAAGACGTATTAACTCTATTATTATATAGGCTATATAAAGAATTAGGATATCTTAATAAAGATAAATTAAAGCGGTATAACTTATAGTAGCTATCGAAGCTACTAATATAGCCCGAGCCGAGATAGCCTAGCTTATTATATCTTTTAATACCGCTATAATAGCTCTTAATATTATTAAAAAGGTCCTATAAGGACCTCCCTCTCCCTAAAAAGAAGACGAGATAGCTCTAAATGCTTCTATATAGGCCTAAACTCTAATATCTAAGAATATTATAAGTATAGATAAAAAGACCTAGAAAAGGTTCCTAAATAATCTTAAGATAATTAATAACTTCGATAGGATAATCTCTAATAATACCGCGCGTAAATAGATACGCGATTATAACTAATACTTTTAGGAACTATTTAAGCTTATTAAATATAACTCCCCTAATTAAATAAAGATCTTATATATATCCGGAAAGCTAGTAAGATTTATAAGATAATAATTAAAATAATATAAGAAATACTACGCCTTTTTTTAGCTCGAAATCTTTAAAATATAATTAAACTTTAAAATATAGCTCTAATAAGAGTTCGCGGAGTATCTATCTACTAAGAAATTATATAAATAGTATAAATCGATTAAATAAAGAAATTAATTAATCTAAGAATATACTTCTAATCTCTAATAGATTATCTCTAATCTAGATTAGAATATTCTAGATCTAATACTTATCTAATAGTTTATAATTAGAATAAAATCTTTCTATTAAGCTAAATAGATAGAAAAATAAGACTAGTCTAAAAAATTCTAAGATATTATTATCTTATTTATTTAGTATAAATAAAAATAGACTATCGCTTATTAATATAAGACTACTTTTTATTATCTCGATATAATAAATATTAATAGTAAGATTCTTATAGCTATAGATTTATCTATCTAGCTAGCTATAGGTTTAAAAAAGACCTAAGAATACTATAATTATAAAAAGAAGGGTTATTTAGCCTATAACTATTATTAAGTAAAGATAGAAGAGACTAAATAAAAGTAAAAGACTACCTCTAAATAATCTATAAAAAACTAGTATAACTATATAATATAAAAGCCCTCGTCGGCCGCTTTAATAAAACTCCTAAACTATTATAACTTAATATAGATAATATCTTCGATTCTAGTTATTATACGAATATATCTAGATAGGCTCGGCTAGAGCCTTTTAAATAATAGAGAACCTTACTATCTCTCTTAGCCTCGCTTAATATACTTAATAACTTCTTTATATTCTATTAAAGTAAGATTAAGATAGGAAACTAATAAATTATCTTTATCTATATACTCCTCGATAATAGAGCTAGCGATACATTCGTCTTATCTTAGGTACTCTAGAAAGTTAATATATAGATTTAGATCTAAAAACCTAAGATATCTTTAATGGTTATTATTATAAATAGTAAATAATTAACTACCGAAGGATTTATAATCTTTCTAACTAAAATCGGTAGTTAGGCGGGACGGATTAAAGCCTAAATACTCCCTATAGAGTACGATATTATTCTAGGGCGGGATTTCTTTAAGATCGAGAATCTATATATTAATTAGTAAACCTCGATTATAATCTTTATAGATTATAATTACTAGACCTATAATATTTATCTTATAAATAATAATTAAACGATTTACGCTAAAAAGGCCTATATTAATTTAATATCTATCCGATAAATATACTAGTTCCTCTAAAAAAAAAATTATAAAAGATATCTCTTTATAGTCCGCTATATAAGTAAAGAATCTAAAAGATCTAAATTAGAGCTACTAATCTATAATAATCCTAGAATTTAATAAATCCTAATAAAATATAAAGGATTATTCCGGGTAGAACTATTTATAGCCCTTTTACTAGAATATAATATAGCTTATAAAGTCTATACTAGTATAAACTAACTTATTAATATTAATATCTATAGTCTCTTTATAGAGAAACTTAATAAATAGGCTAAATAAGTCGAAGAACTCTTTTAAAAAAGTCTAATTTAATAATCGAATAGCGTTTAGGGTTTTTTAGTAGTATTTATAAAAAGGCTATATAGGAAATAATATATATATATTAATTATTAGACTCTTAACTCTATAATAAAGAAAAATAAATATCCGCTTCTATAAATCTATAAGCTTCTAGATATTATTAGAAATACCTAAATCTTATTAAAGATTAATTTAATAGCCGGATACTAATAAATCTATATAAGATAGGGGTTAGTTAAAAAGATAATTTTTAATATAATCTAAGATAAGTATAAATAACTAGCTATACTATTTAGGCTTTATAACGCCTTTATTATATTCTAATTAATTATAAATAATACGTTATATCCTTTCTTAGGCTATATTATAATAGTCTATCTAGACGATATCTTAATCTTCTCTAATTTAATAAAGAAATATTAGAAATATCTTAAGTAGGTACTAATATTATTAGGCGAATAAGAACTATACGCCTTACCTATAAAATATATATTTATAATACGCGAACTCGAATTTTATAGCTATATTATTAATAATAAAAGTATATAGCTCTTTTTAGCTAAAATTAAAACTATATAAATCTAGTTATAGCTAAAAACTATTTATAATATCTAATAATTCTTAGATTTAGCTACTTACTACTATAGATTTATTTATAATTTCTTAAAGGTATATATATCTCTCTATAAACTCTTAAAAGAAAGCGATAGTATCTTTAAGAAGTAGAAATTCCGCCTAATTATATAAATAGAAGTCTATAAAAATATATTTTAGAAGATAAAAGATCTTTTAGTATCTATCCTAATTCTAAAATAATTAGATCGGAATAAACTATATATTATTAAAATAAATATCTTTAAATAGGCTATCGGAATAATCCTTATATAAAAAGATAATAATAGTAAGCTATATCTAATAATATATAATAGCTATAAACTTTATAAAATAGAGTTAAATTATCTAGTTTATAAGAAGAAACTATTAGCTATTAAAGAAATAATTTATATATAAGATAAGTATATCGATAAGAATCGCTTTAAAACTATTATTATTACTAATAATACTAATTTATAATATCTTAATATTATATAAGAGTATAGTAAGAGGCTTATACGATAGATCGCGGAGTTTTAATAATACCGCCTAATAATATAATATTAAAAAGATACTAAAAATATTATTATAAATACTATTAATCGCCGCTTTAATCTAATTAGAACTATATCTATTAATATTAGCCTTAAATAGCCTATTTAGGATATATACCTCGCTATTATAATAATAATATAAGATATCTTAAAAGAAGAATAACTAACGGCTATAATCTAGTTCTTAAAAAATAGTATAAAACCTAAAGATAAAGCTATAAAGCGAGTTATAAAGAAATATACTAATAAACTTAGTTTTTAGAATATATATATATTTATATAAGCCTAACTAGGGGAGAATCGATAATTACTCTTTATATATAATAATAGAGTAATCTCCTTATATCTAGAACTATCTTTCCGAGCCGAACTTTTATAAATAGCGTACTATAAGTTCGGCTATTTTAGCTATCTAGGCTTAAATAGTATTATCCGACCCTAAAGATAATAGCCGGTTATATAAGCGGATATCGAGAAATCTACTAAAAAATATATAAACTACTAAATATCTTAAAGGTCCTAAAAAGATTTAGAAAGAGAAGTAGCTTAATATATAATAATAAGCGGTATCCGGCTATTTAAAAAATAAGAAATTAATCTAATTAAATCCCTTTTAATTACGCTAAATAAAAATTAGTAGATTATTATAGCGATCGATTATATAATAAGCTAGCTAGTCGCCTAAGTAACCCCTAACGCTACTAAAAAAATCCTTATAGAGTTCTTATTTTATAATATCTATATATATTATAGCGTATTTAACAAATTACTTTCGGATAATAACGTAAACCTCTTATTCGGAGCGATAAAATACTTTATAGGCCTCTTTAGGGCCTACTATAGAATAATTATATTATATTACCCTTATATAAATAAGAAAGTAGAAAATTTTAATAGCCTAATCGGCCGGATACTTATAAAATATCTTATAAGAAAGCCTATAAGACTATAAGATAAATATCTTACTAAAATAGTATTTATAGTATATATATAAGAATATATTATTACGAAGATAAATCCCTTCTTCCTAATTTATAGCGTATATTTATATATTACTACTAATAATAATAATTAACTAAGGGCTTAGGTAAAATCGGATAAAAATAAGTAAATCTAATAGCTTATAGACGCCTATTTAAAGATAAATAAACTACTACTTATCTATATAATTAAAAAGTAAAAGGTTTAGGATTTAGTAGTTATAAAAATAAGCTTTAAACTAAATAATTAGATTTTAATTCGAAATAAGTCGAAATAAAAATTTAAAAGTATATAATTCGGCTTATATTAAGTTATATAGGCCTATCTGTTTAATATATACGCTCTAGCCTAACTAGATAGACGTATACTTAAGAACCTAATTAATAGTACGCGCCTAATAAATATAAATATCGGCGAAGATCTTAGTTTATAAGCTTCTTTAGCTAGCTATTTAGTTTTATAATAAGCTAGATATCATAGATAGCATTGAAGATTAGAAGATTAGAGAGGCAGCCGACTGCCTACAGCCATAGTTTCTGACCTCGGTCGGATAGGCGGTCTATGTAGGCGGTCTATGCTTTCTACCGGAGGTCAGAAAGGGCGGCCTAGGGGATTTGCCGGAGGTCAGAGTTTTCTGCTAGAGGTTTCCGCCTATAGGCTAGGAACGAGACCTATAAAGGTCTTACTAGTGGGATTCTTTCTCTTCTCTTCCTTTTATTCTCTATACTTAGTATTCTAGTTAAATATACTTTTTTTATTTAAAGAACTAGCTAGTAATATAATACTAAGTACTATCTTAATCTCACGAAGTAGTAAGGTTATACGGACCGTTATTATAACTAGTCCTAATCCCGCTTTACCCTACTTCCCGTTCCTTAGTACTATATAAGCTAAGATCCGATCCGAACCGAATTTAGCCTAGCTAATTACGATAGTTAAGACTAGGCGGAACCCGTTAAACCGTAGAAAGTAACCGGCTATTACTATATCTAATAATAAAGAGATCTAAGAGTAGATAGTAGATACCCCCTCCGAACTAAAGACCCTAATAAGATTAGTCACAGCTAATAAATATAATAAAGACGATAATACTAAAGAAGGTCCCTCTTTATATAGTAGACTATAGAAGACTCCGACGAAGGAATAGTTTTTTAAGCTTATTTATAAGTATAAAAGGCTTAAAGAAAGGAACTAGAAACTTAAGGACGAGGTTACCGTCCTCTATACCTAGTAAATCGAGAACAATATAGTAATCGCGGACCTATAAGTCGAGCGCGATAAAGCTATTATATACTACAAATATATAATTAGAGCTCGTAATAGTATTATCTATAAGCTTATAAACTAAGATTATACCGGTATACCGATTATAGAAGCCGTTCGATAGATAACGAAGATACTAGACGCTCTAATACTTAGCGACGGTAAGGAAGTACGATTTAAAACTTAGGAGATAGTTATACGTTAGATACTAGAAGCTAATATAGATTATTACCTACTACTAGTCTATTAGAGGCTTTATATATAAAGCCGCTATAAGGGTAAAGCCTAGTTATATATCGCTTCTTATATAAGCTCTAACTCGAGTAATCCCTATACTAACGCCGATAATATAATCGTTTACCTAAAGACTATCTTCGTAAATCCGAACCGTCGTACTAAAGTATATACTACTTATTATAAGCTAATAATAAAACTAAAGGATAGTTTTACCGATTTTCTTACTAAGTTTATATAGCTTACCGAGGAAGTAGTTATAGTTACCGAGAACCGGAAACGAGACCTCTACTCGAAGCTCTTATATCTACTCTAAACTTAAGTTATATAAGCTATAGATTAGGAGACTATTTCGTTTAATATATTTACCTAAAGCTACTAGAGTATATTATATAAGATTAGCCTATAATAAAAGGCGAAGACTATCTCTTATATATAGTCTATTACTATCTCTATTAGCGGACTAGGTATAACTTTAAAGTCGATATTAGTATATACTTCCCGTATTAAGCGCGAAGAGAATACTAGTAATAGAAGACTCTCGAATATAGAAAGAAAGACCCTAATAAAAGAAGGTTATTATTTTAATTATAAGGAATAAGGGTATATAACTCGTAAATACCCGAAGAAGAAGCCGGCTAGTACTATAACCGTAATCTAATTATCTCTTTATATTATCGAGCTAGATAGCGAGGATAACGATTAGGGAAAAGCTAATACCTAAGATAAGTCTCCTTTCTAAGTAGAAAGAAAGTTTTACTATTTACACTAGACTTATAGAAGCTAGTTAATAGCCCCCGGGATAACTTAGTTTTTAATATATAACTAATATATAATAGCTATTCTTTTTCTATTTTAGTACTAAGTAATACTAAAGTAGACGGATATATCTTTATTAACTCGATAATAATTATACTACTCGGTAAGCGATTTAGAATTAAAGTAGAGAAGCTTAGCTATAAATATCTAGTATATAGATTTAACGGTAAGCTAGCTAAACTAATATAATATACCGCTATTCTTATAATTTACGTAGATAGTAGGGTATAGCGATAGGTCCTAATATTAATTATAGATCTTAAACGATACGATATAATCCTCGGACGGATATAGTTTACCGAGTATAACGTTCTTCTAGATTATCGATAATACCGAATAATTTAGCCGGACTAAAGAAGCCTCTCGGACGAAGTAGTAAGTAAGATTACTATTCCTTTTCCTACCGAGATCTTAAAGAAGCTATTAAAGATAGACCCTACCTACTAAGCCGATATAGAATAATATAATCGTCTTTTCGGATAACTAGATTAATAGTATTAGTAACTACCTTTATAACTCCGATATATCTAAGAGCGTTAATACGGATACTAGTAGGTTAAAGAGAAACGGAAGATAATTCGAAATCTAGAGGATAAAGTAGAAGTTTTAGTATCCTAGATATCGACGAAGGAAGAGTAGTTACCGATTAGTATCGATATCTACGCGATCGGTAGTACTAGATTTAATCGACTTTATATAAGAAATAAGGTTAATAAAAAAACCGAAACCTTTATAACCTCCCTCTATAAAAGCGATTATATTATCGATATTAAGAGTATATAAATATAGTATCCTAAAATTAATAAGATACTCCGGACTTTACTAAAAAAGTATTATAATCTTATAGAGGTCTTCTCGAAGAAGAGATTAGATAAACTACTACCTTATCGATCTAAAGTTAATTACGATATTATACTTAAAGCTAAAGCTTAGCCTAGATATTACCCCTTCTATAAGTTGTCCCTTTATAAACTAAAGGAGGTAAGAGAGTATATTATAAAAAATCTTAAGAAAGGATTTATTATTCTAAGTTTAGTATTATATACTTCCCCGATTTTAATAACGAAGAAGTCTAAAGAAGGTCTCCGTTTCTATATCGACTTCCGAAGGCTAAACACTATTACAAAAAAAGATTATTATCTACTACTATTAATTAATAAAATCTTATAACGAACTAGTAAGGCTAAGTTCTTTATAAAGCTCGATATCTAATAAGATTTCTACCGAATTCGTTTAATACCGAGAGTAGAAGAACTTACTATCTTCTATATATAATATAGATTATTTAAATATAAGATTATACCGTTCGGATTGACGAATAGACCTACTATATTCTAACAGTATATAAACAATATATTACGAGAATATCTAGATAAATACGCTATAATTTTTATAGATAATATCTTAATTTATAATAAGATCTTTAAGGAGTATCGATAATAGGTAAGAGAGGTACTTTAATATCTATAGAAGATAGGTCTTTAAATAGCGTTACTAAAGTACGAATTCTTAGTATAGAAGATAAAGTTCCTTAGTTTTATTATAAGTACGGATAGTATTATAGTCGACCTAGGAAAGATTAGTATTATTTAATTATAGTAAGTCCTAATAACTATAAAAGAGGTTTAGTCGTTCTTAGGATTCTATAATTTCTACCGACGATTTATTTAAGGATATAGCGCTATCTTAAAACCTTTATATCGACTTACCCGGTAAGACGTTTCCTATAAATAGATAGAATAATACGAAGTAGCCTTTATATTATTAAAGAAGAAGTTAATAACTATACTAGTCCTCCGCTATTATAATCTAACTTAACGAACGAGAGTCGAGACCGATATCTCTAATAGGGTACTTAGAGCGGTTCTCTCCTAGTATTATAAAAATAATAACTTTTAGTATCTAGTAGCTTTCTTCTCGAAGAGTATATAGCCTATAGAGTTAAATTATAAGATATAGGATAAAAAGCTCCTAGTAATTATTTATATATTATAAGAATAGCGACTTAAGCTTAAAGATTTAGTATAAAAAGATCGTTTCGAGATCTTAATAGATTACTAATTATTAGAATACTTTATAATAATATAGTAGATAAATTAATAATAAGTATAGTAGAGTAAGTTTCTATCGTAATTCTATTTTATAATTAAGTACCGTCTTAGAAAGAAGAATATTATCGCCGACGCCTTATTAAGAAAAGAAGCTCTATATATAGACGAGAGTCGAAGCTTTATAATATTACTAAAGTTATACTTAGATAAAGAGGTAATACTAGCCTATCTAGCTCCGATTTAACCTAATAAAGTTATAGAAACTATCGAAAGAGTCTAGGAATCTAATAGGCGAAGCTTTATATT
Source organism: Penicillium verrucosum (assembly GCF_028828655.1). Taxonomy (NCBI): domain Eukaryota; kingdom Fungi; phylum Ascomycota; class Eurotiomycetes; order Eurotiales; family Aspergillaceae; genus Penicillium; species Penicillium verrucosum. The sequence goes on from NW_026643212.1 coordinate 3,025,693, forward strand.
AGATAAGTTCTAATAGATCGCGAGTATAAGAGAAGACTCCCGATAGTCGTTAGAGGATAGACTACTCCTCTATAAAGACCGCTTAGAAATACTAGATAATAGAGATCTATATACTCGACTACTCGATAAGATATACCGCTAACCTTTAACGGCTTACCTAAGAATTAAGAAGATAAAGAAGCTAGTCGCTACTAAATATTATTAGTATAGATAGGCGACCGATATAAAACGATACGTCGATAACTATCTAACTTATAAGCGAACGAAAGCTTAGAGAGATTATATATCTAGATTATTATAGCCTCTATCGATTCTAGAGCGTCTTTAGTAATATATTTCGATAGACTTCTATTTATTTCTAAAGGACTATTATAGATATAATATAATATTTATAGTTATAGATTAACTAAGTAAGAGACCGATTTTTATTTTATATTATAAGAAGATAAAGGCTAAATAGATAGCTCGATTATTTATTAATTATATTATATATATCTCCGGGATTCTAGAGACTATCGTATCGGATCGCGGGGGATAGTTTATTTTAGAATTCTAGGCGGAGTTCTATAGGATTCTAGGAATCCGACGAAAACTATCGACTACTTACTATCCCTAGACGGATAGGTAGACCGAGATCGTAAACTAATATATAGCCTAAAGGTTACGCCTATATATCGAGTAAAATTAGGATAACTAGTCTAAATTCCTACCGATAGTCGACTTTATAGTATCGATCCTACCTTAAGATATAACTAAGAAGTCCCTATTTTTTATAGAACGTAGTTACGAACCGACGATAACTTTTAATTAGAGAGATTAGGAAGTACCGGGAGCCCTAACGCCGAACGAAAAAGAAGCTATCTAAATACTTTCGAGTTTATAAGAGATTTAGACTCGGATAAAGGAGTAAATCGCTAAATTATAGTAGCTATAGATTTAATAAGCAAATAAGTATAAGAGAGCTAAGGATTTCGGAGTTAATAATTCGGTTTTTATAATAATAAAGGACTAGCTTCCGGATCGGCCTAGTAAAAAGCTTTTATATCTCGCTAGTAGACTATATAGGATCGTCGAGAAGATAGGTAACTCTTATAAGCTAAAATTGCCTAAAGAAATACGAGTATATCCTATTTTTTACCTAAATAAATTATAGAGAGTAGCGATAACCGATCCTTTAGAAAGATAGTATATAAACCCTCCTCCGCCGGTATAAATAGGTAAGACCGATAAGTAGGAGGTCGAAAAGATCTTAGACGCTAAGACGTACTATCGGAAGCTATAATATAGGGTATAATAGATCGGGTATAATCTTAATCTACGATAGTATCCGGTAGGGAATATAAAATATATACTAAGAAGGGTATAAGAGTTTTATATATAATACCCCGTTAAACTAGGACCTCCTATACGTTTATAGGATTAGTTAGATACCGATAAAGAAGGTAGAGTGCTTAAGGATTATACTAATAACAACAAGCCCGTATTTAAGGACTAAATATATTTTTAGTTAGGGGTTATATTATAGATAGTATTAAAGATTAGAAGATTAGAGAGGCAGCCGACTGCCTATAGCTATAGTTTCTGACCTCGGTCGGACAGGCGGTCTATATAGGCGGTCTATGCTTCTGCCGGAGGTCAGAAAGGGCGGCCTAGGGGATTTGCCGGAGGTCAGAGTTTTCTACTAGAGGTTTCCGCCTATAGGCTGGGAACGAGACCCATAAAGGTCTTGCTAGTAGGATTCTTTCTCTTCTCTTCCTTTTATTCTCTATACTTAGTATTCTCGTTGAATGCACTCTTTTTGTTTAAAGAACTAGCTGGTAACACTAGATAGAAGATCGGCTATCTTAAAGAATATTATAAGATCCTTAATAAAGTTAAACCCTCTCTACCGATATATTCGGACCTATCTATATTTATACGCTAAGAATAGTAGGAATTTAGGTAGTTAGAAGCCTCTACTAAATTCTTAGGGGAGGAAATTATAGCTAAATATATTATTACGAAGATATAGATAGCCGCGTATAAGAAATAATCTAAAGAAACTATTAATAAAATACCTAAATAAGACTTACTAAATATAAATAAGTAGGACTTAGAAGTAAATAATTATAAATCCGAAGATTTATAAATAAATAATTCTTTAGGGTATAAATTAGTAGAAGACGCTTATTAAAAGTCTATAGAAGACTTAGTTCGGATAATAAGCTTATTTATAATTATTATTTTATTACTATTAAAAGATATTTAGAGAACTTATAATAAAAAAAGCTAGAGAAATCGAATAATTTAAATCGTATTACCTATATAATAATATAGAAGAAGCCGCCTAAAAAAGATAAAGCTTAAAAAATATCGCTAAACTACGGCTATAAAGATATAAATATCTTAAAAAAGATTAATATATAGAAAAGAGGTCCGAACGATCCTAAATAGAACGCCGCTATTAATTAATATTAAAAGATATCTATAGATTCTTCCGAATTAGCCTTAGAATTATTAGATTCTAACTTTTTAGTATTATCTATCTTATCTTATTAGCCTTAGGAAATAGTAAATTCCTATATAAACTAATAATTATACTATATACGCCGGCGTACCTCCCGGATACGGTTAAAAGACTTTATAAAATACTCCTCGTCCTTACTATAGTAAATCTTCGGCTAGTCTAATAGACTAGTATAAAGATTCGAATTAAAAATAGGATTAAAACGGAGAGTAGTATTTATATAGATAGAGGGATCGGGATCCTTACTCTTCTTACCCTTAGCCTTCTTATAGGCTAGCGCCGTAATAGTAGGTATAGGAGCCGTACGCTTCTTACTAGCCTTAGTAGTATCCTAAACAGCCTTATACGTCTTTATAAGCGCCGGAGTAGCCTTAGTAATAGTAGCTTTCTTTTTATCTATAGCCTTTCCTTTATCCTTATCCTTCTTCTTACCTATACCGGCCGGTCTAGGTATAATATTATTATTACCTAATATAATCGGAGCCGGGCTAGTAGCTATAGCCTTCTTCTTCTTAGCGGGATAACGGATAATAATATAGCGGGCTATTATAAGCTCGTCCTTAAAAGGATTATCTAGTTAGTAGAACTATAGGAGACAAATCGGACCTAAAGAACTTATATAAGGAATACTTACTACCGGTACTAGAATACTAGTAGTTTATATAGGCTAGATTCTACTAAATACCTAGGCCCTCTAAGAAAACTAAATAATAGGACCCCTATAGTTTATTACTATAGGCGTAAGGCTTATATATCCTACTAGTAGGAGCCGAATAGCTAATTAACTAGCTAAACGCGGCCTATATATAGCTAATAGTATTTAAATAGATAGGCTTACTAATCCGCTAATTAAGTATAGCCCGCTTAGTATCGATCCGGCGCTATATATTATCTACCGGCGTAGCGGATAACTTAATAAGTATAAGTAGATTAGCGCTATTATAACTAGTACCTATAAAATAATAATTAGCTTTATATAAATAAAATAGAAGGAGTTAGACGTACTATTATCTATTTATATAGCCTAATAGATATTACTAATAGTAATAGATAATAAAAGATAAGACTAGCTTCTTATACTATTATATTAAGATAGATTAGAAAGAATAGTATTAGAAATAGGCGTAGCTATCTTAGCTATCGATATAGTAGTCTTAGCTATAGATCTAGTAACTTTAGTAATAGGTCTAATCGGACTAAGAACTACCGCGATAATAGTACCGGTAGCCCTAATAAGTCTAGAAATAACTATAATTATAAGATTGCTATTAATAAACGCTAAATTAATTATAGCTAGAGATTATATCTTTATTTTTATTATCTATTTTAGTATTTATATTTATAATCTCTACCGGCTCCTTTTTATTCTTACTTAAGCCGGCTTTACTATTACTCTCTTTATCTTATTCTTTACTATTATCGTCCGAACTATTATCCCTATTACCTCTAAAGGCTATAAGTAGTTTAGACTCTATATATTTAGCCGCTTAAGAGATAATCTAGGCTAAGGATTAAGTTATAATAAATATAAAAAGGATAGAACTATCTATAATTAGATAAAAAAAGATAAAAATCGATAAAAATCGATTAAAAAAGAGAAAAAAACTAAGAATTTAAAAGCGAGAGAGAGAAGAAGAGAATTAATAAGTAGAGATCTAATAATAATCTACTAAAGCGGATTAATTTTATTTATACTAGTTTAATTATAGGTCTATAAAAACTATATCGAGTTTATATTACCTATATTAAATCTATCTTTAATATAAATCTACCTCTTTATCTTTTTATCTCTCTTCTTAATAACTTACTACTACTATATCTTATATATTTTAACTATTTTATTACTTTATCGTCCGAAACGACTTAATACTTAGATATAAAAGACCTCGAATAAATCTTTATAAAGTTATTCTTAGTCTTACTTAGCCGAACTTTCCTTTATTAAAAGATAATATATCCCGATATCCCCGAACGGATATAGATATACCTAAATACTTCTCTTTATTAATATCCTAATATACCCTATTATCCCCGATAGACTTAGTATATCCGAAACCCCCTTTATTACCGCCTCTAGGGCCTATACGTCTACTTACCTATTTTATTCGAAGAAACGGAGGGCCGTTTCTAGTTCAGTAGGGGAGGATAAAATCCTAGAGGCTACTTATATAACTAGATTTGTATTATTAGCCCTTATATATATCCGTATATATCCGTATAAGACATACTAAGGCCCGAACCTATACTTTCGGGTGCTATAGGCACCCGTACCGGTAGGGTATTTAGACATTAGTATTCCTAACATAATAGAAACCATGCGATACTTCACGAATCTCATAAGTAGAAGATAGTAATAATATTAATTATAAAAATAAAGCTACTTACTATTTTAAAAGCTAGTAAGATAGTTATATAGTAGAAGAGGCTTTTTTATATAGTTAGTCTCGATTATAATATTAGATTCTTAATCGATTATAATAACTAATAAACTATAGATTTACTTACTAGAGAGTAGCTATAACTTTATATTAAGTTACGATATATTAATATTTATTATTATTAGCTTTATTAGGAAGTTAATAAAGGATATATTATAATATAGTAGATAACTACTACCGATATATAGATAGATAGTCTTATAAAACTCCTTCTAAAGTAAGCTTATAAAGTATTTATCGAAGTACTTAGGCTAGTTAATATCTAGTACTTAGTCGATAAATAGATTACTTAATAGAAAGAACTTTAGAGTACTAGAAGGTAGCTCCTAGGGGGGTATATCGACTAGAATAACTCCTTACCCGTCCTATTATTACTAGATTTTTCTCTTTATATATAAGTAGGATCTACTTCTTACTTATTAGTAAGCACTTAGGGATATATAGAGAGAAGACTTTGTACTTCTTAAGAAATATACTCATTTTACTACTTGCTCGATATAGTAAGATCTTAGTATTAAGTCACTTGCCCTATTCCTTCGTTCGACATATATTATATAATATACGATTAACGCTATTAAAAATATTATAATATAATATTAGTATCTCGTTCTAAATAATTAAAATTATACTCCGGAAGAGCTTTATCTTAGTAGAATCGCGGCTAATATTATAAGTAGTATTCTTACTATATATAAATAGAATATTAAAGCGCTTATAAATAGTACGACTATCTAAGAGTAAAAGTATAGTAACGCCGGTAGATATAATATAGAGTATTATATTATTTAAGCGAGAGTAGAAGTAGGTAGTAAGGATAAGATAAATAAATATCTTATCTAGAAATAATTAGTAAGAGTATATTAAAAGAAATATATATTATATACTTATCCTACCCGGATTATAAAAAAAGAAGTAGATATAAGTAGGGTTATATTTAATTATTAAAATAATTTCGATAAAAACTACCTTCTAGCTATTATTTATTATAATAAAGTATTAGTTATATTTAAAGCTTTAGATTATATAATTATAGGACTATTCTTTAAGTAGTTCCTAGTAGCGTAGTTTATATAAAAATATTTAGTTATAGAAAATAATAAGTAGATTATAATCTTAAAGTATTTTTTCTTTATATATAAGATCGGACTAAATATACTAAAGGGCGAGGTCCTAGTAGGAATTATTAAAGAGTAGTATAAAATAAGATACGCGGTCTTATATTTTTTATAGTAAATTATCGCTAAATAAATCTTAAAATATATTCTAGATATAATATATAATATCCTAGTTAAAAGATATATTAATTATTATATATATAAATATAAAGCGAAGCTTCTTATTATCTTTAAAGATAATTATATCCTCGAAGTATTTTATCTAGTCCTTATACTACCGAAGGATTCCCTAGTTATAATATATCTTCTAAAAAAAGAGATAAATAGTACTATTATATTTAAAAAGAGATTTATATCTAAAAATACCCGGGATATTTATTAAAAGATAATAGAGATAGAAGATCTTACTATATATTAAAGTAAAAAGATAAATATATCTAATCTATAGCGAACTCTTATTATTATAAGGTTTCTAAGACTTATTCTATTATATAAAGTACTAAGAAAAGTACTAATAAATATACTTCTTAGAATCTAGATTTATATAGTATTAATTAAAATACTCTATTAAAGAGATTTTATAATTATTAGTAAGCTAAAAAAATAGATTAAAAAAGATAGAAATTAACTAAATAAAAGTCTAATCTACTATATTTCTTTATTATCTAAGATCTTATTAAATATTATATATTAAGCGTCTTTAAGATATATAACTAATATTATAATAGACGGCTTAATATAGTTAATATAAAATTCTATTAAACGCTATATAGTCTTAAAGGATCTAAGATAACGGCTAGTAATTAAGTCTTTTATTTTATTAAGAGTAAACTTTATTATAATTTAATTAAGATCTTTATAAATATACTTATAAAGATATCGAATAGCTTTAATAATAGAATAGATCTTAATATTAATATAGGCCTTATATCTTTTAAAAAATAAGAGATAGTAAGATATAATTTATTTATTCTTAATATTAATCTCTTAGCTAGCGATATAAATAAAAAGAGTTCGCCTCTAATAATAGTAATATTAAAAATAACTATTATTTAGGACTTAAATCTTAAAATAAAATAGCTTTAAGAAACGCTTAGAATAACGTTATATCCTATTAATATTTTTATATAATTAATATATTATTAAAAATAAGAGGAATATACTAATCTTTATATAAATAATATTTAAATTATATATATTATATAGATTATAAACTATATAGAAGCGAATAATCTTAAATAACTAAAGGTTTTTATTAGGATTAAGTAATTTAGTATAAATTAATTCGTTAATATTAAGAGTATTAGAGAAAAAATAATTATTATATAGCTAGACTAAGAGGTAGATATAAAGAAGTCTATACTTCTAATATTTAATAATATAAATTATAGTTAGATAGCTACTAAATATCTTATTCTTTTTAATATTATATATAAGTTAATTAAGCTTTATTAAAAAGATATATATAATAAGATTAGGCTATATAAATATATCTTATATTAGAACTCTAAAGCTATTTATAAATAACTTCTTTTAGATCTCCTCCTACTTCGGATTAATAGTAAATATAATAAAAAGAGATAGTTTACTAAATTACTCTATAAAAGCTAAAGAGTTATAAAATATATTAATATAATTTTATAGCCTATCTTTATATAAGAAAGAAAGGATAATTAAATAATCTATATCTTAAATAAAAAAGCTTTCTTAGGTAGCTTTAATATAAAGATATATAATAGTAGAGTATATCTTCGCGCGAAATTTCTTCTAAGATAATAATAGTTATATAAATTTAAATTATTATTTCTCTATTATAAGATAGAGATTAATAATAAATTATTAGAAAAGACTAGAATTATAGTATATAATATTAAAAAAATCCTTTTATATAAAAAAGAGATAATAAGTTTATATCTAATATATAATATTAAATTATTATTAGATCTAACTAGTCTAAATAGTATTCTAAAGTTATATTATATAATAATAGCTAATATCGCTCTTTAGATAAAAGAGGATATATTAAAGAATAATATAAAGCGGATAGGAATAGTAAATATTTAATAAATATTAGGGCGTTTTATTAGTAGTATTAATAGTTTCGATAGACTTAATTAGATTAGAAAACTATTTTTATATAGCCTAAAAAGATCTTTTTTTTAGATAAAGATAGATATTATAGAAGGAAGTATTATTATTCTTATTATAAAAAAAAGATATATAAGGATTCTTAAGAAAAAAGCTAGCGATCTCCTTAGAGGAAGTCGGTATATTAAACTACTACTTACTTTTAATATTAAGAACTACTTATAGGGATATAATAATATAAAGCTTTAAAATACTCTAATCTTAAAAGATAGTCTTAGCCTATTAAAAAAAGGAGATAAACGGATTATATTCGCGTATTTATTAACTAATCTTCTTTATAATATAATAACCGATAGATTAAAGATTCGGATTATAATTAATATAGATATCCTTAATATATTTTAGATTAATTAGATAGAAGGTAGAGTATAAAAAGTAAAGGTATATATTAAAATTAATAAAGATTATATAATAAAATAAGAGAATTTACTATTAAGAGGTTTAATAAATTATATATTAGAGTTATAAATAGAATATATAAGTTAATAATTACTAGCGGATTAGTAGTTATTTAGTAGAGTACTAAATAATATAAATAATAAGAAAGTATTAACCTAACGAGTATATATATAGAAGAGCTTAGTATTATTATTATTAGTATTAAATAAATACTTTAGATATACGGAATCCGGCTTAGATATATTATTAATATCTATAGAATAGTCGACGCTTATTATACTATTAAGATTTAGAATAGATAGTATATTACTTATTACCCCTTCTTTTTTATAGAATATTTAATATCTATATAATTAATATTTAAGACTTCTATTATATCTTTTATATAAGAATAGAAAGTATAAGATATCCGATATTAATTAGTCTAATATTTCCGATTAATATAATAGGATTTATAATTTCTATAGATTTAGAGATAGATAGAAAGTTAGTAATTATATATAATATATTAATAAAGCTCCGATAGTAGATTAGCTAGTATTAATAAGCTATATAAAAATAGAAGGAGAGGCCGGCCTAATATATTTAGCGTATTAGAGTAAAAAGAGAAAAAGAGAGTATTTAATATAATTAAACTCCGCTAAAATAGAGAAATAATAAGATAATATAATAGAGTTTATATTAGGCGAATATATAAGATAAATAGTATTAAAGATAGTAAAGAAATAGTTAGTTATTATATTAGCGCTATATATTTTAGAGAGGTATAAGCTTTTATAATATAGCGGCGTTAATAATATTTATAGACTTAGTATTATTTATATAGTCCGAGTACTAAAGAATATAAAATATAAACTTAGATCTTAAAAAAGCGTACTAAATATATAAATATTCGAGTATATATATAATATAAAGAGTAATTCGCGTAAGTCCTTATTTAAATAAATATACTATAGAAGATATAATAGCGATAACGGCCGTTATAAAGCTATTATAGTTACCTATATTATATAATAATATCGTATAATAGATAAAGGAATTTATAAAGCTAGCGCTTATTTAATAGAAGGCTAAAAAAAGGCGAGTTTATATTATAATAATTATAAAAGAGTAAAGATAGAGTAGGAGTTATAATTTAGAATAAATATAGGATTAAGAGTAATATAAGATTAGAGTAATATAGGATTAGAAGTAGAAATATATATATATATAGGATTAAATAATATAAAGAAGATATAAGCGAAGGAATATATAGCCCTAATATATAAAATAAAGTATACTATCTAAAAGGTTAGAGAGGTTAAAAGGATATATATATAGAAGTTTAAGTAGAAGTATAGAAATAAAAAATAAAAAAATAAAAATAAAATCGATAGAGATAAGGATTAAATATTAAATATTATATAGTAGTAAGCGGAAGTTTTATTACTAGGCTATAGATAATAAGATTACTAAAGTTATAAATAGGAAGGGAGATATATATAGAATACTAAAAATAAGAAAAGGAAATTTAAAATATTAATTATATTATAATATATTATTATATAAGATTAAAATCTTATAAAGTATAAATAGACGGTATAAAGATATATTAGGCTAAGTCTAAAAGAAAATAAAAGAAGTAGGATTAATATAAAAATATATTCTATTTATATAATAGAAAAATATATATATATAGGATAGATATATATAATTTAGAGATATATATATATATATATAGGATATTTTATATTAGTAGAAGTATAAAGTACGAAACTAATAGTAAAAATAAAATTAGAAGAAAAGTCTATAATATAAAAGAATATTATATTAAAAAAAATAAGGAGATATATAATCGAAAAAAAGAATTATTAAATAAAAAAAGGAAAAATAAAATCGATAGAGATATAAATCGAATATCAAATATTATATAGTAGTAGATAAAAGCCTTACTATTAGGCTATAGGTAGTAGGATTACTAAAGTTATAGATAGGGAGGGAGATATATATAGAATACTAAAAATAAGAAGAGGAAATTTAAAATATTAACTATACTATAACGTATTATCGTATAGGGTTGAAATTTTATAGAGTATAAATAGACGGTATAAAGATAAACTAGGCTAAGTTTGAAAAGAAACGGAAAAGGAGAGAAGGTAGGAGGTAGAAAGGAAGGTAGAAGATAGAACTCTAGAGTTTTAATAGGGGAAGGGCCGGAAAAATCACCCTAGGTCAAAGTCCAATTCGGGCCTCTGATTAGCCGGAAGGGAAACGGAGAACGGTGATTAGGCCATTCCCAAGAGGGTTCGCTATTTATGTTTTAGATATATATCTTCCCGTTTCTATCTTATAGTTTCGATTTTATTTTTCTATAATAAAAGCCTATATTTTACCTTTTTTTAAATAGTATAGTACTACGACCGGATAAATTATCCTATATTTTATTTTAATCTTTATAATTAATATATTATATAGGCTATATATAATAACTTAATATACTATCTATTTTCTAACTAAAATTAGAAATATAAGATATAGAAGGCTATATATAATAATTTAATATACTATTTATTTTCTAACTAAGGTTAGAAATATAGGATATAGAAGATTATATATAATAACTTAATATATTATTTATTTTCTAATAGAGGTTAAAGAATAGGACTTTAAGTAGCTATATAGAATAAAGGGATAATATAGATCTTAAAATATATTATATTATAGTATTATATTATAATATTATAAAAATACTATAGGAGTACTATAGAAGTACTATAATATTATAATAGGGCTATTATAAGAGTTAGAGGTAAATAGCTAATAGATATTAAGATTTATATTTAGCTTTATCTATTATTAGACTCTTTTTATTTATTATTAATTATATTAGTTATAGATTTTATCTAGATAGATTATTTATATTTTTTATTTCTCTTTTTATCTTATATTATATATTTATATATATTATTTATCTTTAATCTTTAATATATTATTTTTTAGATAGTACGCTAAGACTAGCCCTTTTTTATAAGTATTTTTATTATAAATTAAATATCTAGACTATCTTACTAACTCCGATTTTCTTTTATATAATTTAATATATAATCTCTTTATTACTAATTAGTTAATTAGCTAATAAATATTAAATCTTAAAGCCTCTTTAATTCTTAATATACTAAAGTTCTAAGCTTTATATATTATTACTATTTTAATAATCCTTAAATAAATTAGCTTTAAAGCTAAAAAGCTTTAAATATATTATATAAAAATAAATAAAATATAATCTATTAAATAATAGCGATATATTATATATATCTAACTAAATATTTTATAATATAAAATAAACTTTAAAGTAAATTATATATTACTATATTAGGAGTACTTTAATTAGATTATATATTATTAGATTAGATAGCTAATAATATTTTATTAATAATATAAAAAAGTAGTTTTTTATTTATTATAATCTAAAGATCTTTATTTATTAAAAAAGTACTATAAGAGTAAGACTTATTAATAAGATAAAAAAAGTTCTTCTTTTTAGTAGATATTAAAATAATTATTATAATTTATAGTAATATATATTATTATATCTTAAAATAAACTATATATTAATTTAATATATCTTAATCTAAATATCTTTTAGAGTAAAAGACTACTTTTAATATTAAAGATTAAAAATAAATTTAAATTAATTTAATTATAATATATTAGCTTCTTTTTTAGTTTTTTAGAAAGCTAGAAATATTTAAATTTATTTAATTTACTCGCTTTTTAAAAGATATATCTCTAATCTTAACTTCTAAGATAATATAGCGTTATCTATAAATAATAATTAAAAAGAATTATTAAAAAATATTAAGTTTTTAATAATATTTAATTATTAGATTTTATCTTTTTAATAAATATTTATAGTAATTATTAGCTATTTTATAAATTCTAGCTAGAATTATTATAAGATATTATTAGGCTTTAAGCTAATATATAATTAGTATATTAATAATTATTTAAATAAGATATTATAAGATATACTATAGTAATATAATATTATTAATAAAATATTTATAGTAACTACTAATAACGCTTCTAATAATAAAATATTTATAAAAAGTCTTTATTAATTAATTAAATAGCTTAATCTTCTAGATAATATATAAGTTATATAAATTCTATATTTTATCTATATAATTTAGCTTAGCTTAAAAAACTTTTTTAGATTAATAAAAGCTAATCTAAATAATAATATTATTAATATTATCTAGTTAAAAAAAAAGAATAAATCGGTTTTTTAAAAGATTAAATCTAAAAAAGAAATTATTTATATACTTATAAAAATTAATTATTTAAAGTCTTTATTAAAATATATTTATATTTTTCTAGATCTATATTTTTATAGTCTATATTAATACTAATTTTTAATAATAAAAGTTCTTTTTAATAATAAAAGTTCTTTTTAATATTATAAGATACTAAACCGAAGCTTATATTAATATAAGATATATATACCTATTAGAATTTAATATATTTAATATTTTAATATATAAATTATCTATTTACTATATTTAATAAATACTATACTTTATATAACTAACTTTAGTTCTAACTAAATATATAAGAATAGTAGTAGATTAAATATCTATTTTATATTATAAAGTCTTTTTATATATAAATAGTCGGACTATCTAAAATTAAGGATATTATTATTTATTATATATTCGAAATATATAATAGATTATTTAGATATTTTAAAGACTTTTAAAAGTGCTTATATTAAAAGAAGACTTTTTAGAAAAAAGTAATATTTTATATTTTAAAGACTAGAGAATAAAAGCTTATAACTTACTATAAAGATACTAAAAAGACTTATAAATATCTTTATATAATAAAAATAATTTTTATCTTTATATATAAGCTTAATTACTTTAAAGAAGTAGATTAGACTAGTAATAATATAGACTAATATATAATATATAAAAGCTCTCTATATTCCTACTTTAAATAATATTATTAGCGCTAGCCTATAATTTAATTAATAGATAAAAATAAAACTCTATAATAAACTAAAAATATATTTAGTCTATTTATATAAACTTAATTAAAATTAGCTATTTAAAAAAAAATTAGCTAATAAGAAGAGTTAATAAGTTATTTTAATCTTTATATATATATTATAAAATTTAAAATTATAATATATACTAATTTTATAAAAAACTAATAATAATAACCTATATTAATTCTAGAGATAATATAAAACCTAATTCCTAATCTTTATAACGCTAGCTTAAGATATCTTCTCTATTCCTACTATTAATATAAGAGTTAAATAGTTATTTAACTTAATATAAGATATTTATTATTATAAATATAGATCTCTTAATATAATACTTATTTAAGATCTAATAATACTCCGCTATATAATATATTTTAATATAAATTATACTAAAGACTAGCTATCTATAGAAAGCTAAGATCTAAATAAAAAAATAAAGACTAATAAGAAAGTAAAGGCCTAATTATTTAATTATAATATAGCTAGTATTAGCGATAATAAAAAACTTAAATCTAAAACTAAATATAAAACCGATAATATAGATACTTATAATCGCGATATTTTACCTAGTCTCTAAGACCTAGATCTATCTTTAGTTTAGAAGACTATAGATTAAGAGATAGACTTAGTTAAACTTCTAAATTATTACTTAATAGTTAGAATAGTATAAAGCAATAGCTAATATCTATATAAGAAACAGAAGCGTTAAAGAGATAATAATAAATATATATATACTAAGAGATATTAAGAGGACTAAATAAAGCGTAAATAATTAAATAAATATAATAATAATCTTTTCTAGATTTCCTATTTATTATAAATAAAATATCCTAAAATTACTAGCTTTTCTATATAACTTATATATATCACGAGATTAGTCGTATTTACACTATTTATAGTACTACAGCACTCCCGCTATAGCACTATAGCACCGAACTAAAGGCCTAGTGCTGCTAAGCCTTAGTGCTATAGCACCGAACCAAAGGCCTAGTGCTGCCGTAGTACCGGTACTGTAGCACCGGTGCTGCGGGACTTATCAAGGCCTAATCTAGATATTAAAGTCTAATTTCCGACGCTAATAGGCAACTAATATAGAATACCTCGAGATAGGATATCTATAAATATAGCTTTACGCGATAAGGCACTATACCTTAATACCCCCGGACCTAAAGAGCGATAACGAGTTATTAATAAAATTAACTTGTCCTAAGCCTAATAAAAAAGCGATTTATAAGATAGCTAAACTCGCTTACTAACTTAGCTTTTAGTCTACTAAAATCGATATACTAATTAAAAGTTTACCCGATTATTAGATCGTACGATCGGCTCTCCTATAGGCCCGAAAGCCTAACCGGTATTAATACGATAGCTAAGATTTTAATCTTTTAGTTAATTAGATTATAAGCTATTTTGCTAAGGCTATTTCCGACCGACCGGAGTAACCCTAGGGTCTTCTAGCGGATAGCGTAATAAAGCTAAAGACCTATACTAAAGAACCCTAAATACGGACTTATAAGTAAGATAGACCCTTACTTTTCTTAGACTATTTATACGCTAATATTAAGGTTACCGATAATATTATTAGCTTTTTCGTCCGCTATTATATATATTTTATATTTTTCGGAAAGTCTATCTAGGTTACGATTAGTAATATTAGCTAAGCTAAAGATACTAATCTAGATTAAGAGATAGAGGAGATACCTCCTTCGCTAATATTCGTCGAAGAGAATAACTCCCCTATTACTTATACGCCCGTACTAGACCCCTATCTACCTTATAAGCCTTAGGGGGAGCTATAATAGTAGAAAGCCGAAATAATTACGAGGCGAGGAGGTAGTAAACGCTAATAGCTATTATAGATAGACTAAAGAGAAATCGTAAGGCGTTAATAAAAGCGAAATTTTTAAATACGCTGAGTTATTTCGCGCCCGGCGGGAGATATAGACTAAGAGCTAATAGAGTTAGAACTACTAAACGTAAATTATAATTAGGTTATATTAAACCGAAGTAATTCGCCTAAAGAAAATTCTATATTAGTTAGGCCTTAGAGCTAGCCGGAGCTAGTCGAACTAATAATAGCTATTACGCTTTTCTCTCCTATCTCTACTATACTAGATATTAAAGATAGTAGGAGTAACTATATATGAGTCTCCCTAAACGTAGTCCCGCTTATAGAGGACTAGGAAGAGTAAATAATAATCGAAGAGGCTAGTAAAGACAATACTCCTAATAAGTAATTATAGGTCGACGGTAAAGTTCGGTAAGTTTCTCTAGAATTAGAGGCAAATAATTCCTTAATATATAGCTAACCGCTACCGGAAAATCTAGATAAATTTCTTACTAGTTTAAGAAGAGCTTAGGAAGAATAGGAATAATTAGAAGAGAGGTTAGAAAATAAGCGGCTTTATTAGGAGCTCGGCGAACTAGAGTAACTACGAAACGGGAAGCCTTCTCTATAAGAAGATAGATAGGATTTATCGCTACTACGCCTTAAGTACCGATCCGAGGAACCCGCGTACGGGTATATTATAGATACCGTATTTACTCTAGACGCTATTACCTACGAAGCGTTAGTAGAATCTCTCTACCTAAGAACGCTAGGATCTACGATAGATCCCTACCCTACTCCTCTAGTTACCGAAAATACCCCTACCCTAGGTTCCTCTATAACCGATCTTATACCCTTAAGGGCGGTCGAGTAACGGCCCCCTTAGAAGTATATTAAGATCGAGGTCTAGTCCCTTAAACGAGGGGACTAGAGATAGTTAGACCGGCTCCGTATCGATCCGTTAGATCTATCGCCGCTAGAATAAGTCGCGTAAAAGTATTTATAGAAAAATTATTCCCTATATAATAAGAATATATATAACCTAAGGCTAGCCTAATATTACCGTATAGCGATAGCTAATAGTAGTAACGCCTTCTTTATAGTTTCCGAGTATAAGGAGAAGAAGCTTACGGTAGAGGGCTGAGTTATAAAGGAGAAGAAACTCCTAGGGATAGTATCTCGAGTATTAGATCGGGTAGAGGTTATAAGGTATCCTAAGTTAGTATAAGATACTCCTTTTAGATCCTTAATAGACCTAGGTAGCTTAAAATAAGAGCGTACTATAGATAAGATATATAATACCCTAAGAGGAATCTAATAAGTATAGTACTAAGATAAAAGACTGCTTTTATATTTATAATAGAGCTATATAGAGTATCCTATAAATAGTAATATTAAAGGACGTTAATAATAGATTGTTTTTAGCTAGCTTATTTTAGGAGTAAGGATTACTTAGAAGGTAGAGGTTAAGAGACTCCTTTCGATAGGGCTTAATATATAGGAAATTCCTCTTAAGAGGGAATTAGTTATAGTAGGGCCTACTAAAGAGTATAAGTGTTGGAGTCACGTGACGGCCATATGGGGCCGCAGGTGATCCTGACCCACAGAACTCAGGATATTGTTTAGATAGTAGCTAGTTTTCTTCTCTTCCTTTCTTTTCCTCTCTAGAGTCTACAAAACCTAATCCTTTGAGGTTAACATTTATTCCTATATAGCCTATATTCTATCTAATAGGTTATAAGCCCTTGCTCGTACGACTCCGAGTATCTTTTCGTTGAAATTTTTAACTAATCAGAGTTTTTTATTTTTTATTTTGTAGGACGCGTTTTTCGGCCCGTTCTATATCTCTACTTTTCGACTATCGATCCTATTATTAATTTTTATTAACGATCTTATCGTAAGTTAATATTTTTATTATTCTAATTATCTAAGAAGCTTCGTTTTCCGAGGTTACCTTATTGACGTAATAAACGGTACCGCTTCGCGTATTTCTTTCGATCGAGACTAAAGACGGATACTCGATATATAGTTAAAATAATTAGTTCTTATAATAATAACGATAATAGAGGAGAAGGTTTCTTATATTCTCTCCCCGCTTCTCGCTAGTAATATAATCCTATTTCTAATAGTTAGTAATAGTAATAATATAATCCTATTAGATAGATATATATATAGGGGACTAATCTTCCGGAAGTAAAGGAGATTAAGCTTAATAAAGATATTAAATTAGCTTTTAATAGTAGTAATCTAGTAAGATAGAAATAATAGATTATTAATAGATTAAGTATAGCGCGAATCGATTAGATCGCCGACTATAATCTTCCTTATCTTACTAAATTCGATCCCGATTATAATCTATAGAGATACTAGTTAAAGATTTTTAGTAGTTAGATCGAAGATCTCCTAGATTAGAAGATTATTATAACTCTTAAAGAATATATAAATAGTTTCCTAATTTACGCTAATTATATACTATATAAAATCGAGTCTATTATTTATAGTACTAATATTATTAATAATATAAAATAGAAGGTAATTAAATTTAATAAGATAAAGAGATTATACTTTAGTTCTATTAAAGACTATATTAATACTTATTAGACCTAATATAACTAGCTTAGTATATATAAAGTCGAACCTTACCTATTTAGAGTATTATTTATAATACTTAGATAACTAAAAAGTAAACTTAAATTAGTTATATTTATCTATAAGACTTTAAAGAATAAGATACTAGATTCTATTATAAAAAAGGTTTTTAGCGATATATATAAAATATTAACAATTAAAATACGCGATATTCCTACTTTATTATCGTTCGACCTAGAAGCTTCTATTAATATTATATAAAATAATAATAATAATAATTAATATAAAGATAGAATAAGAGGTCGAGGCTATAGTAGTAGAGATTATAGAGGTAGTTTATATAACTTTAGATTAGATAATAATAATAAGGATAATTAAAATAATTAGAAGGAATAATATTAAGATATAAAGAATATACTACTTAAAGATAAGTCGATTAACAAATAAGCGGAATAGTAGTATAATTAATAGCTATAATATATAAATAGTTCTAAATATACTTACTATAGATATACTAGATATCCTACTAAGATATATTTTTACTTAATAAAAGATCTATTTATAAAAGGATAGAAGCTATATAATAATACTTAGTACTATATAATTATATATAAAGAAAAAGATAAGATTAATATTATTTATACTAATATAGCTTATTCTTTAGAGGATAACTAGATAATTAATAGTAGTACTTCTAAAATAATTACTAGATATTATAAGGACTTCTATAAATATTTAATTTATAAGCCTAATAAAGAGCTATATAGTTATACGAATACTAATAGTAAGATCTAATTAGTAATTAGTTATAATAAGACGCCGATTTAAATTAAGAATTTAGAAGGTAAGATTAAGATAATTCTTATTAATACCTACTATAATATAGTAACTACTAATCGTCTATTTTTATTTAATACTTTTAAAATAGATTATAGTATCTATTATAATCTAATTATTTCGAAACTAGTTTATAAGAATAGGGAGGAAGTTAAATTAATAAAATAGTTTAATAGTTTATCTTAGATTAATAATCTACTCTATTAAAGAGTAATTCTAGAGAAGATATAATAATAATCTTTTATTTAAACGATTTATTTTTATGAACCGAATTCTTCTAATTTAGACTTAGATTTAAATAAAAAGTTTAATCGAATTAATAAGTCTATTTCGATTTATAAAATTTATCGTCGACTTAATTATATAGAAAGATTATATATTAAAACTTCTCTTTCTAATACTATTCTTCTAAAGGAAGGAGACTAGATTAAATTTTATAACTTTAACTATAAAGTTTATTAACTTAATAAAGCTAAGAAGTAGATTTCTCGGGATATATAATAATATATAAAAAAGCTAGGTATAAAGTTTTATATAGATATATAAACTATAAATCTACCTAGATCTTATAGTAAATATTATTAGATACTAATTATCGATAATTATACTCGATATACTAAAGAACCGTACTTTTAAACTAAAGAGGAGATTATATCTTATATAATTACTTTCTATAAAAGATAGAAGATTCTTTATAGATATTACCTAGCTTTTTAGCGGATTAATAAAGGAACTAAATTCTATAAATTTTAAATATAGATAAAGAAGGAAGGTATAGTTTTTAAAATCACGCCTATTTATATACCTAAATTAAATAGCGTTATAAAGCGTATAGGTAATTATATTAATTAGATTTAATATATAATAAATATAAACGCTAAGCTTCCTAAGTAGCTTTAGTCTTATCGAGTAGATATTATAATTTATATTTATAATTATTTAGTTAATCTAAAGACTTCGAAGATACCGATTATCTCCTAGTAGAAGGGCCTTAGTTTTAGTAAAATAAGGATTAATTTAAAATATTTTTATATATAGGGTACTATTATATTTATTTATATTCCGAGGGAGATATATATTTAATTAGAGAAATTAGCTACTTATATATTTAGAGAATATCTAATTAGTTATAAAGATAAGAATAGTTATATCTTTAAGATATAGAATCCTATTTTAAAGGAGATTATTTATTTATAGGATATTATCTTTCCTAATAAATTAGATTTTAACTTTTCTCGATCGGATAACGATCTAGAGAGAGATATTTTAGCTAGAAAGCTAATATCTAAAGATCCTAATTTAGATAATAATACTAGAATATTTTATAAAGAAAGTAGTTTATATATTCTAGATTTTATAATTAAGAAAGGTAAATAACCTTATAAAGATCCGAAGGTTATAATTAGACTAAAGCTAGTTCTATAGGTTTCTATTATTAGTAGATAACTAGAGGTAGTAATTTAGGTTTTAAGACCTATAATTTAATAGAAATAAGCTTCTATAGATCTAGATATACTAGGAAGAGTATAGACTATACTATCTATATTAAAGCTATTAACTAAAATATAAGAGATCGAAGATTAATCTCTATTTTAATAACCGAATTTCCGAAAGTAAGTTAAACTAGCTTATTTTTTACCGCTAAAAAGGTAGGTTATTTAATAGCTAATTTATTAGTTAATTCCTTAGTTAATACGTTAATATCTAGTTCTTTAATTATAGATTTATAAGATAATTTAACGTTATATAGTTAATTATATAAATAGTAGACTATTATTTCTACTAGTTCTACTATAGCCTAGAAAATAGATAGTAGTATCTCTAGTTTTAGAGGCTATTTTAAAATCTTTAGTTATTTACTAGTCGATTAAAAAGGATAATAGTAACTATAAAGATAGTAAATATAATAATTTTATTTATTAAAGATAGTATATATAATAAGCTACTTATAATATAGAAATTTTTATTTAATAGGCTATTCCTACTTCTCTTTAATATTTATCTAGAGTATTTTAGAAGGATACTCTATAAGAGATTTTTCTATAAGAGATTTTTTTATAAGAGGTTTCTATATAGAAGGTTTATAATCTTATTATTTTAGAGGAAGAGTAGGTAGTAATTTAGCCTAGTTCTTATTAGATTTCTAAGCCTATTTTTAAATTATATATAGAGATAGTATCCGAGGTTAAATTATCTTAGAAGGTCTTAGTTAAAATAATTACTAATAGTTCTATTACCGAGATAGTTTTTATTCTACTAGAATACTTTATTCCCCGATAATTAAGCCGAACGAGATAATCGCTTAAATAATATAGTTTTCTTATAGAACTTATTAAGACTATATTAATTCTAAAAATAAAACTAAAATAGACGAAATAATCGAAGCGAATTATTATAAAGCCGGACGTTCTATAGGGTAATAATAGTACTAATAAAGAATTAGATAATAATAATAATTAAGATAAGAGGAGACTTATAAAGTCGAGAGTTATTATAAAATAAAGTACTCCTTTTATTTATAATAGTAAGTCTTTATATATTAAAAATATTATTATTCTCTAGTCTTATAATAAAATAATAAATTCTCGATTTTTAGACCGCTAGTAAATAGCAATAGAAGATTAGTTTAATAATATTTATATAAAAAAGACTTTTAATATTATTTATAAGCTACTAGGGGTAGTATCTTTACTAAGTTAATAGGTTTTTAATCTTAAAATAATAAAAAATAACTTTATTTATAGTTTTAAAGCGCGTTAGATAGTTTATAGAAACTACTAGTAGAAGAAGGAGGATTTAATCTTTTATACTTTAGTTATTTAGAATATTCTTATAAAGATTATCTTTATACTTATTATATAGAGAGGTTATAAATAGTATTAGTTTAATATAATAGCTATATATTTTAATACTTCTTATAAAGATTAGGAGATAGTTTATATTATTTAATTAGTAGGTTTTAAATACTCCGAATCTAATATCGGAAGTAAAGATTAGGTTTATTAATTATAGTAGATATTATTTAGCCTTTATAATTTAGTAGCTTTATAGAATAAGGAACTTAATAGAAGGTTAGTTAAGATTAGGTTTTATACTTTTAATAATAATCTATATATTTATATTAAGATATATAATAGTTTAATATAGTTTCTTCTTATTTATATTAATAATTTTATTAATATAGCTCTAACTAATAGAAAGGTTAAGATAATTTTTTAGTAAATAAAGAGTTAGTTTAAGATTAAAGATATAGGAGAACTATCCTATTTTCTTAGTAGTGCTATTATTTAGGATTATAATAAAAGAATAATTTAGATAATATAATAGATATACTATCTAGAAGTACTTTATTTAATAGAGATATAGATATATTCTTTAATCTCGATTCCGCTTTCTCTAAACTATAAATAAGATAATAATAATAAAGATCCTAACACTCTTCTAGATTAGGAGGGGTATACTTTATTTAAGTCTCTAGTTAGTAGATTTAACTAGTTAGTAGTTAAAACTAGGCCTAATATTAAATTTAGTATTATAAAGTTATAATATCGTTCTACTTCTCCGACTACTAACGATTTATAGATAATCTATATTATCTATAAGTATCTTAATAGTATAATATATCTTAATATAATACTAGAGGGGGTAGATAATACCTCGTTCTTTATATATACTAATACTTTATATAATAATTAGTATAATTTAAAATTAATAGAGGGTACTATTTAGTTTTTCGGTAGTATATCTATTATTTAGTACTTAAAGAAATAGAGTATTATAACTCTATCGTCGATAGCTATAGAATAGTATACTTTAGATCGATCTACTAGGGATACTTAGTAGATTTTAAAGATTATTAAGATATTTAATCTTCCTAAGGTAGGTAATCTAATTATTATTTTAATAAATAATATTAATACTTAGTTACTAATAAGTAAGAAATCGTATAAGAATAGTATACGTTAGCTTAATATAAAGTAGTTTTTCGTTAAAGACGCTATTTTCTAGAAGAAAATCGATCTATAGCGCGTTAAGACGAAGAGTAACGTCGCCGATAGATTTATAAAAGCGCTTAATAAAGAAGTATATATAAAGTTGTTGGAGTCACGTGACGGCCATGTGGGGCCGCAGGTGATCCTGACCCACAGAACTCAGGATATTGTTAGACAGTAGCTAGTTTTTTCTTCTCTTCTTTTCTTTCTCTCCAGAGTCTACAATTCTAATCCTTTGAGGTTAACATTCATTCCTGCATAGCCTGCATTCCATCTGATAGGTTATAAGCCCTTGCTCGTACGACTCCGAGCATCTTTTCGTTGAAATTTTCAACCAATCAGAGTTTTCATTTTTCTTTTGTGGGACGCGTTTTTTTCGGCCCGTTCCGCATCTCCACATTTCGACTATCGATCCCATCGTTAACATTGATTTTCATCGACGATCTCATCGTGAGTCAACATTTTCATCATTCTGATCATCTAGGAAGCTTCGTTTTCCGTGGTCACCTTATCGACGCGACGGACGGTACCGCTTCGCGCATTTCTTTCGATCGAGACCGAAGACGGACACTCGACGCACAGTCAAAATGACTGGTTCCTACGATAATGACGATAACGGAGGAGAAGGTTCCTCACGTTCTCTCCCTACTTCTCGCTAGCAATACAATCCTGTTTCTGATGGTTAGGGTGTCAGATGGAATACAGGCTATACAGGAATGAATGTTAACCTCAAAGGATTAGAATTGTAGACTCTAGAGAGAAAGAAAAGAAGAGAAGAAAAAACTAGCTACTATCTAACAATATCCTGAGTTCTATAGGTTAGGATCACCTACGGCCCTATATAGCCGTTACGTGACTCCAACACCCCCCTTTAGGACGAAGACTATTACTATATCTCTTTGTCTCTACTAATAAAAACTCTCTATTTTGTTTTCTTATTTTCTACTATTTCCTATATAATATAAATCTATATCTACCCGTAAAATTCAGTATATAGATCAATTAAGACCTAATATCTAGATAAACTTTATATATACTTCTTTATTAAGCGCTTTTGTAAACCCGTTAGCGACGTTACTCTTCGTCTCGACGCGCTATAAATCGATCTTCTTCTAGAAAATAGCGTCCTTAACGAAAAACCACTTTATATTAAGCTAACGTATACTATTCTTATACAATTTCTTACTTATTAATAACTAAGTATTAATATTATCTATTAAAATAATAATTAGATTACCTATCTTAGGAAGATTAAGTACCTTAGCAATCTTTAAAATCTACTAAGTAT
Source organism: Penicillium verrucosum (assembly GCF_028828655.1). Classification (NCBI taxonomy): domain Eukaryota; kingdom Fungi; phylum Ascomycota; class Eurotiomycetes; order Eurotiales; family Aspergillaceae; genus Penicillium; species Penicillium verrucosum. The sequence continues at coordinate 3,049,862 of NW_026643212.1, forward strand.
CCCTAGTAGGTCGATCTAGAGTATACTATTCCGTAGCTATCGATAATAGAGTTATAATACTCTATTTCTTCGAGTACTAAATAATAGATACGCTACCGAAAAACTAAATAGTACTCTCTATCGATTTTAAATTATACTAATTACTATACGAAGTATCGGTATACATAAAGAACGAGGTATCGTCTACCCCCCCTAATATTATACTAAGATATATTATATTACTAAGATACCTATAGATAGTACGGACTGCCTATAAATTGTTAGTAGTCGGAGAAGTAGAACGATATTATAACTTTATAATACTAAATTTAATATTAGACTTAGTTTTAACTACTAGCTAATTAAGTCTACCGACTAAAGACCTAAATAAAGTATACCCCTTTTAATCTAGAAGAGCGTCGGGATCTTTATTACCGTTATCCTATTTATAGTTTAGAAAAAGCGGAATCGAAATTAGAGAATATACTTATATCTCTACTAAGCGAAGTACTTCTAGATAGTATACCTATTATATTATCCGAATTATTCTCTTATTATAATTCCGGATAATAGTACTACTAAGAAAATAGGATAGTTCTCTTATATCCTTAATCTCGAACTAATCCTTTACCTACTAAAAAATCATCTCGACCTCTCCGTCGGTTAGAGCTATACTAATAAAATCATTAATATAAATAAGAAGAAACTATATTAAATTATTATATATCTTAACGTAAATATACAAATTATTATTAAGAGTATAAAACCTAATCTTAACTAGTCTTTTATTAAGTTCCTTATTCTATAAAGCTACTAAATCACGAAGGCTAAATAATACCTACTATAATTAATAAACCTAATCTTTACTTCTAATATTAGGTTCGGAGTATTTAAAACCTACTAATTAAACGATATAGACTATCTCCTAATCTTTACGAGAAGTATTAAGATACGTAGCTACTACGTTAAACTAACGCTATTTATAATCTCTTTATATAATAAGTATAAAGATAATCTTTATAAAAAATATTCTAAATAACCGGAGTATAGAAGATTAAATCCTCCTTCTTCTACTAGTAGTTACTATAAATTACCTAACGCGCTTTAAAACTATAAATAAGATTATCTTTAGTTATTTTAAGATTAAAAATCTATTAACTTAATAGAGGTATTACCCCCGGCGGCTTATAAACGATATTAAAAGTCCTTTTCGTATAAACGTCGTTAAACTAATCTTCTATCGCTACTTACTAGTAGTCTAAAAATCGAGAATTTATCGCTTTATTATAAGACTAGGGAATAATAATATCCTTAATATATAAAGGCTTACTATTATAAATAAAAGGAGTACTCTATTTCGTAATAACTCTCGACTTTATAAGTCTCCCCTACCTTAATTACTATTATTACCTAATCCTTTATTAGTACTATTATTATCCTATAGAACGTTCGGTTTTATAACGATTCGTCTTAGTTAACTCGATAGTCTTGGTTTTAGTTTCGCTCTCGGAATCGATATAGTCTCGGTAAGTTCTATAGGAAAACTATATTATTTAAATAATCGTCTCGTCCGGCTCGATCGTTAGAGAATAAAGTATTCTAGTAGAATAGAAGCTATCTCGGTAATAGAACTATCGGTAATTATTTTAACTAAGACCTCCCGAGGTAATTCGACCTTAGAAACCGTCTCTATATATAGTTTAAAAATAGGTTTAGAAATCTAATAAGAACTAGGCTAAACTACTACCTACTCTTCCTCTAAAATAATAAGATTATAAACCTCCTATATAAAAACCTCCTATAGAGAAACCTCCTACGGAAAAATCTCTTATAAAGAAATCTCCTATAGAGAAACCTCCTATAAAGTATCTTCTCGGAATACTCTAGGTAAATACTAAGGAGAAGTAGGAATAGCCTATTATATAGAAACTTCTATATTATAAGTAGCTCGCTATATATACTATCCTTAATAAATAAAACTATTATATTTACTATCTTTACTATCTTTATCGTTATCCTCCTCGATCGACTAGTAAATAACTAGAGACTCTAAAATAGCCTCTAAAACCGAAGATACTACTATCTATTTTCTAGGCTATAGTAGGACTAGCGGAAGTAATAGTCTACTATCTATATAATTAACTATATAATATCGAATTATCTTATAAACCTACGGTTAAAGAACTAGACGTCGACGTATTAATTAAGGAACTAACTAATAAATTAGCTACTAAATAACCTACCTCTTTAGCGGTAGAAGGTAAGCTAGTTTAACTTACTTCCGGAAATTCGGTTATTAAAATAGAGATTAATCTTCGATCTCCTATATTCTAGTTAACGACTTTAGTATAGGTAGTATAGTCTATACTCTTCCTAATATATCTAGACCTACGGAAGCTTACTTCTATTAAATTATAGGTCTTAAAACCTAAATTACTATCTCTAGCTATCTACTAGTAATAGAAACTTATAGAACTAGCTTTAGTCTAATTATAATCTCTAGACCTTTATAAGGTTATTTACCTTTCTTAATTATAAAATCTAGAATATATAGACTATCTTCTTTATAAAGTACCCTAGCGTTATTATCTAAATTAGGATCCTTAGGTACCGGCTTTCTAGCTAAAATACCCTCTTTTAGATTATTATCTAATTAAAAAGAGTTAAGATTAAGTTTATTAGGAAAAGTAACGTCCTATAAGCGAACAATCTCCTTCGAAGTAGGATTCTATATCTTAAAGATATAACTATTCTTACTCTTATAACTAATTAGATATCCTCTAAATATATAAGTAGCTAATTTCTCTAATTAAATATATATCTCCCTTAGAATATAGATAAATACAATAGTACCCTATATACGAAGATATTTTAAATTAACCCTCGTCTTATTAAGACTAAGACCCTCCTACTAAGAGATAATTGGTATCTTCGAAGTCTTCGGATTAACTAAATAATTATAAATATAAATTACGGTATCTACTCGGTAAGGCTAAAGCTATTTAGGAAGCTTAGCGTCTATATTTATTATATATTAAATCTAGTTAATATAACTACCTATACGCTTTATAACGCTATTCGGTTTAGATATATAGATAGGTATGATTTTAAAAACTATACCTTCTTCCTCCGCCTATATCTAAAACTTATAGAACTTAGTTCCTCTATTAATCCGCTAGAAAGCTAGGTATTATTTATAAAAAATCTTCTATCTCTTATAGAAAGTAATTATATAAAATATAATCTCCTTCTTAGTTCGAAAGTATAGTCCTTCGGTATATCGAATATAATTATTAATAATTAGTACCTAATAACGCTTACTACGAGGTCTAGATAGATTTATAGTTTATATATTTATATAAAACTTTATACCTAGCTTCTCTATACATTATTATATATCCCGAGAAATCTACTTCTTAGCTTTACTAAGTTAATAAGCTTTATAATTAAAGTTATAAAGTTTAACCTAGTCTCCTTCCTTTAGAAGAATAGTATTAGAAAGAGAAGCTTTAATATACGGTCTTCTTATATAACTAAGTTAATAATAAATTTCGTAAGTCGAAATAGACTTATTAATTTAATTAAACTCTTTATCTAAATCCGAGTCTAAATTAGAAGAATTTAGTTTATAGAAGTAAGTTATTTAAATAGAAGATTATTATATCTTCTCTAAAATCACTTTTTAATAAAGTAGGCTATTAATCTAAGGTAAACTATTAAACTATTTTACTAATCTAACTTTCTCCCTATTCTTATAAACTAGTTTCGAAATAATTAGATTATAATAGATATCGTAATCCGCTTTAAGAGTATTAAATAAAAGTAGACGATCGGTAGTTATTATATTATAGTAGGTATTAATAAGAATTATCTTAATCTTACCTTCTAAATTCTTAATTTAAATTAGCGCCTTACTATAACTAATTACTAATTAGATCTTACTATTAGTATTTATATAGCTATATAGCTCCTTACTAGGCTTATAAATTAAGTATTTGTAGAAGTCCTTATAATATCTAGTAATTGTTTTAGAAGTACTATTATTAATTATCTAGTTATCCTCCGAAGAACGAGCTATATTAGTATAAGTAATACTAGCCTTACCTTTCCCTTTATATATAGTTATATAGTACTAAGTATTACTATATAGCTTCTATCCTTCTATAGATAGATCCTCTATTAGATAGAAATATATTTTAGTAGGATATCTAGTATATCTATAGTAGATATATTCTAAACTATTTATATACTATAACTATTAATTACGCTACTATTCCGCCTATTCGTTAATCGACTTATCCTTAGGCGGCGTATTCTTCGTACCTTAATACTATTCCTTCTAATTATTTTAATTATCTTTATTATTATTATTATCTAATCTAGAGTTATATAAACTACCTCTATAATCTCTACTACTACGGCCTTAATCTCTTATTCTACCTCCGCGTTAATTATTATTATTATTATTTTATATAATATTAGTAGAAGCTTCTAGGTCGAACGAAGACGAAGTAGGAATATCGCGTACTTTAATCGTTAATACCTTATATATATCGCTAAAAACCTCCTTTATAACGGAATCTAGTATCTTATCTTTTAAAGTCTTATAGGTAAACGTAACCGATTTAAATTTACCTTCTAGTTATCGAAGTATTATAAATAATACTCCGAATAGGTAAGGTTCGACTTTATATATACTAAGCTAGTTATATTAGATCTAGTAGGTATTAATATAGTCCTTAGTAGAACTAAAGTATAATCTCTTTATCTCGTCGAATTTAATCACCTTACGTCTTACGTTATTAATAATACTAGTACTACGAATAATAGACTCGACTTTACGTAGTATATAATCGGCGTAAATCGGGAAATTATTTATATATCCTTTAAGAGTTGTGATAATCTTCTAATCTAGAAGACCTTCGATCTATCTACTAGAAATCTTCGACTAGTATCTCTATAGATTGTAATCGGGATCGAATTCAGTAGGACGAGGTAGATTATAGTTAGCGATCTAATCGATTCGCGCTATACTTAATCCATTAACAATCTATCGTTTCTATCTTACTAGATTGCTGCTATTAAGAGCCAATTTGACACCCTTATTGAGCTTGATCTCCTTCACTTCCGGAAGATTAGTCCCCTATATACGTGTCCGTCTGATAGGACCACGTTATTAATATTGCTATCCCTATGTTGGAGTCACGTGACGGCCATATAGGGCCGCAGGTGATCCTGACCCACAGAACTCAGGATATTATTAGATAGTAGCTAGTTTTTTCTTCTCTTCTTTTCTTTCTCTCTAGAGTCTACAATTCTAATCCTTTAAGGTTAACATTCATTCCTATATAGCCTATATTCCATCTAATAGGTTATAAGCCCTTGCTTATACGACTCCGAGCATCTTTTCGTTGAAATTTTTAACTAATTAGAGTTTTCATTTTTCTTTTATAGGACGCGTTTTTTTCGGCCTATTCTATATTTCTATATTTCGACTATCGATCCTATCGTTAATATTAATTTTTATCGACGATCTTATCGTAAGTTAATATTTTCATTATTCTAATTATCTAGGAAGCTTCGTTTTCCGTAATTACCTTATCGACGCGATAGACGGTACCGCTTCGCGTATTTCTTTCGATCGAGACTAAAGACAGATACTCGACGTATAATTAAAATAACTAGTTCCTATAATAATAATAATAACGGAGGAGAAGGTTCCTTACGTTCTCTCCCTACTTCTCGCTAGTAATATAATCCTATTTCTAATAGTTAGGGATAGTAATATTAATAACGTAGTCCTATTAGACGGATATATATATAAGGGACTAATCTTCCGGAAGTAAAGGAGATTAAGCTTAATAAGGGTATTAAATTAGCTCTTAATAGTAGTAATCTAGCAAAATAGAAATAATAGATTATTAATAGATTAAGTATAGTACGAATCGATTAGGTCGCCGACTATAATCTATCTCGTCCTACCGAATTCGATCCTAATTATAATCTATAGAGATACTAGTCGAAGATTTCTAGTAGATAGATCGAAGGTCTTTTAGATTAGAAGATTATTATAACTCTTAAAGGATATATAAATAGTTTCCCGATTTACGCCGATTATATATTATATAAAATCGAATCTATTATTCGTAATATTAGTATTATTAATAACGTAAGACGTAAGGTAATTAAATTCGATAAGATAAAGAGATTATACTTTAGTTCTACTAAAGACTATATTAATACCTACTAGACCTAATATAACTAGCTTAATATATATAAAATCGAATCTTACCTATTTAGAGTATTATTTATAATACTTCGATAACTAAAAAGTAAACTTAAATCGGTTATATTTACCTATAAGACTTTAAAAGATAAGATACTAGATTCCGTTATAAAGGAGGTTTTTAGCGATATATATAAGATATTAATAATTAAAGTATATAATATTCCTACTTCGTCTTCGTTCGACCCGAAAGCTTCTACTAACGTTATATAAAATAATAATAATAATAATTAATACGGAGGTAGAATAAGAGGTCGAGGCTATAGTAGTAGAGGTCGTAAAGATAGTTTATATAACTCTAGATCGAATAATAATAATAATAAAGATAATTAAAATAATTAGAAGGAATAGTATTAAGATATAAAGAATACGCCGCCTAAGGGCAAATCGATTAATAAATAAGCGGAATAGTAGTATAATTAATAGTTATAATATATAAATAGTTTAGAATATACCTACTATAGATATACTAGATATCCTACTAAGATATATTTCTACTTAATAAAGGATATATCTATAGAGGGATAGAAGCTATATAATAATACTTAGTACTATATAATTATATATAAAGAGAAAGGTAAGGCTAGTATTACTCATACTAATATAGCTTATTTTTTAGAGGATAATTAGATAATTAATAATAATACTTCTAAAATAATTACTAGATATTATAAGGACTTCTACGAATACTTAATTTATAAGCCTAATAAAAAGCTATATAGCTATATAAATACTAATAATAAGGTCTAATTAGTAATTAGTTATAATAAGGCGCCGATTTAAATTAAGAATTCGGAAGGTAAGATTAAGATAATTCTTATTAATACCTACTATAATATAGTAACTACCGATCGTCTACTTTTATCTAATACTCTTAAAGCGGATTACGGTATCTATTATAATCTAATTATTTTAAAACTAGTTTATAAGAATAGGGAGGAAGTTAGATTAGTAAAACGGTTTAATAGTTTACTTTAGATTAATAGCCTATTCTATTAAGGAGTGATTCTAGAGAAGATATAATAATTTTCTATTTAAACGACTTACTTCTATAAACCGAATTCTTCTAATTTAGACTTAGATTTAGATAAAGAGTTTAATCGAATTAATAAGTCTATTTCGACTTATAAAATTTATTATCGATTTAGTTATATAGGAAGACTATATATTAAAGCTTCTTTTTCTAATACTATTCTTCTAGAGGAAGGAGACTAAATTAAACTTTATAACTTTAATTATAAAGCTTATTAATTTAGTAAAACTAAGAAGTAGATTTCTCGGGATATATAACGACGTATAAAGAAGCTAGATATAAAGTTTTATACGGATATATAAACTATAAACCTATCTAGACCTTATAGTAAGCGTTATTAGGTACTAATTATCGATAATTATACTCGATATACCGAAAGACCGTACTTTCGAACTAAGAAGGAGATTATATCTTATATAATTACTTTCTATAAGAGATAGAAGATTCTTTATAAATAATATCTAGCTTTCTAGCGGATTAATAGAGGAACTAAATTCTATAAGTTCTAGATATAGGCGGAGGAAGAAGGTATAGTTTTTAAAATCACGCCTATCTATATATTTAAACCGAATAGCGTTATAGAGCGTATAGGTAGTTATATTAACTAGATTTAACGTATAATAAATATAGACGCTAAGCTTCTTAAATAGCTTTAGCCTTACTAAGTAGATACTATAATTTATATTTATAATTATTTAATTAATCCGAAGACTTCGAAGATACCGATTATCTCTTAGTAGGAGGGCCTTAGTCTTAGTAAGACGAGGGTTAATTTAAAATATCTTTATATATAGGGTACTATCGTATTTATCTATATTCTAAGGGAGATATATATTTAATTAAAGAAATTAGCTACTCGTATATTTAAAGGATACCTAATTAGTTATAAAGGTAAGAATAGTTATATCTTTAAGATATAGAATCCTACTTCGAAGGAGATTATTTATTTATAGAACGTTATTTTTCCCGATAAACTTAATCTTAACTCTTCTCGATCGGATAATAATCTAAAAAAAAGTATTTTAGCTAGAAAGCCGGTACCTAAGGATCCTAATTTAAATAATAATACTAGGGTACTTTATAAAGAAGATAGTCCGTATATTCTAGATTTTATAATTAAAAAAGGTAAACAACCTTATAAAGGTCCGGAGGTTATAATTAGACTAAAGCTAGTTCTATAGGTTTCTATTACTAGTAGATAGCTAGAGGTAGTAATTTAGGTTTTAAGACCTATAATTTAATAGAAGTAAGCTTCCGTAGGTCTAGATATACTAGGAAGAGTATAGACTATACTACCTATACTAAAGCTGTTAATTAGAATATAGGAGATCGAAGATTAATCTCTACTTTAATAACCGAATTTCCGGAAGTAAGTTAAACTAGCTTATCTTCTACCGCTAAAGAGGTAGATTATTTAATAGCTAATTTATTAATTAGTTCCTTAGTTAATATATTAACGTCTAGTTCTTTAATTATAGGTTTATAAGATAATTTGATATTATATAATTAATTATATAGACAATAGACTATTACTTCTATTAGTCCTACTATAGCCTAAAAAATAGGTAGTAGTATCTCCGGTTTTAGAGGCTATTCTAGAGTCTTTAGTTATTTACTAATCGATTAAAGAGGATAATAGTAAAGATAGTAAAGATAGTAAATATAATAGTTTTATTTATTAAGGATAGTATATATAGCGAGCTACTTATAATATAGAAGTTCCTATATAATAAGCTATTCCTACTTCTCTTTAGTATTTACTTAGAGTATTCTAAGAAGATACTTTATAAAAGGTTTCTCTGTAGGAGATTTCTTTATAAGAGATTTTTCCGTAGAAGGTTTCTCTATAGGAGGTTTCTATATAGAAGATTTATAATCTTATTATTTTAGAGGAAGAGTAGATAGTAGTTTAGCCTAGTTCTTATTAGGTTTCTAAACTTATTTTTAAACTATATATAGAGACGGTTTCCGAGGTCGAATTACTTTAGGAGATCTTAATTAAAATAATTACCGATAGTTTTATTACTAAGATAGCTTCTATTCTACTAGAATACTTTATTCCCCGATAATCGAGCCGGACGAGACGATCGCCTAAATAATATAGTTTTCCTACGGAACTTACCGAGACTATATTAATTCCGAGAGCAAAACCGAAACTAAGATTATTAAGTTAACCGAGGCGAATTGTTATAAAACCGGACGTTCTATAAGGTAATAATAGTACTAATAAAGGATTAGATAATAATAGTAATTAAGGTAGGGGGAGACTTATAAAATCGAGAGTTATTACGAAATAGAGTACTCCTTTTATTTATAATAGTAAGCCTTTATATATTAAGAACGTTATTATTTCTTAGTCTTATAATAAGACGATAAATTCTCGATTTTTAGACTACTAGTAAGTAGCGATAGAAGATTAGTTTAACGATATTTATACGAAAAGAACTTTTAATATCGTTTATAAGCCGCTAGGGGTAGTACCTCTACTAAGTTAATAGATTTTTAATCTTAAAGTAACTAAGGACAACCTTATTTATAGTTTTAAAGCGCGTTAGGTAGTTTATAGTAACTATTAGTAGAAGAAGGAGGATTTAATCTTCTATACTCCGGTTATTTAGAACGTTCTTATAAAGATTATCTTTATATTTATTATATAGAGAGGTTATAAATAGCGTTAGTTTAACGTAGTAGCTATATATCTTAATACTTCTTATAAAGATTAGGAGATAGTCTATATTATTTAACTAATAGGTTTTAAATACTCCGAACCTAATATCGGAAGTAAAGATTAGGTTTATTAATTATAGTAGGTATTATTTAGCCTTCGTAATTCGGTAGCTTTATAGAATAAGGAACTTAATAGAAGACTAGTTAAGATTAGGTTTTATACTCTTAATAATAATCCGTATATCTATATTAAGATATATAATAGTTTAATATAGTTTCTTCTTATTTATATTAATAATTTTATTAGTATAGCTCTGACCGACGGAGAGGTTAAGATAATTTTTTAGTAGGTAAAGGGTTAGTTCGAGATTAAGGATATAAAAGAACTATCCCGTTTTTTTAGTAGTACTATTATCCGGAATTATAATAAGAGAATAATTCGGATAATATAATAGGTATACTATCTAGAAGTACTTCGCTTAGTAGAGATATAGATATATTCTCTAATTTCGATTCTACTTTCTCTAAACTATAAATAGGATAATAGTAATAAGGATCCCGACGCTTTTCTAGATTAAGAGGGATATACTTTATTTAGATTTTTAGTCGGTAGACTTAATTAGCTAGTAGTTAAAACTAAGCTTAATATTAAATTTAGTATTATAAAATTATAATATCGTTCTACTTCTCCGACTACTAACGATTTATAGGTAGTCCGTACTATCTATAAGTATCTTAGTAATATAATATATCTTAGTATAACGTTAAAGGGGGTAGACGATATCTCGTTCTTTATATATACTAATACTTCGTATAATAATTAGTATAATTTAAAATCGATAGAGGGTACTATTTAGTTTTTTAGTAGCGTACCTATTATTTAGTACTCGAAGAAATAGAGTATTATAACTCTATTATCGATAGCTACGGAATAGTATACTCTAGATCGATCTATTAGGGATACTTAGTAGATTTTAAAGATTACTAAGGCACTTAATCTTCCTAAAATAAATAATCTAATTATTATTTTAATAGATAATATTAATACTTAGTTACTAATAAGTAAGAAATCGTATAAGAATAGTATACGTTAGCTTAATATAAAGTAGTTTTTCGTTAAAGACGCTATTTTCTAGAAGAAGATCGATTTACGGCGCGTTAAGACGAAGAGCAACGTCGCTAACGGGTTTACAAAAGCGCTTAATAAAGAAGTATATATAAAGTTTATCTACATATTAGGTCTTAATTAATCTATATACTAAATTTTACGGGTAGATATAGATTTATATTATATAGGAAATAGTAGAAAATAAGAAAACAAAATAGAGAGTTTTTATTAGTAGAGACAAAGAGATATAGTAACAGTCTTCGTCCTAAAGGGGGGTATTAGAGTCACGTGACGGCTATATAGGGCCGTAGGTGATCCTGACCCACAGAACTCAGGATATTGTTAGACAGTAGCTAGTTTTTTCTTCTCTTCTTTTCTTTCTCTCCAGAGTCTACAATTCTAATCCTTTGAGGTTAACATTCATTCCTACATAGCCTGCATTCTATCTGACAAAAGGAGTGTAATGGGGATTATAATAGCATCTGTGAATTATCAGCAATAGTACTCTATATGAACATGTTTGGGTCATACGGTATGTTTGTCTGTGTGTGATTCATTACGCTGTCCTCTCGTCGAAACGATATGCAGCCTACTTAGATATCTTCCTCATAGCCACGCAAGATACTAGACTATAGATACCTTAGATGGGTCGTCCTCAACGTCAATCTCGCAAAACCATGGATCCGATAAGATTCTCGTAGGCGAAGGTCTCTTCCCGGGGTCATATTGCAAAATCCATCGAATAAGCGCTTTCACTTTGTTAGCTTCCTCCTCATCGAGATCCGGGCCTGCCCGATCGAAGCACTCTTCCATGGACGTCTGCTCCACTATAAGCGGTTCCTCCCCGGGAGCGACTCCTCCAAGCTGACAATTAAAGAGCTTCCTCTCGGGCGTAAAGTAGAGCGACGAGGTTGTCCAATGCCTGAATAACTCGTCGGGGAGGGCACCGAGCTGGGCGGTGAGGGAGAGAAGATGATCGTCATCTTCCATCTCGGAACATGGTATACAGAAGAGTGGCTGTCCGGTAATTAACTCAAAAATAAGGCAACCGAAGCTCCAGATATCAACGGTATTGTTGACGGCTCCGGTAAGAATCAACTCGGGAGCTCGAAGACCGAGTGGAGTAACGGGCTTTGTTGGTGGGTCGGTAAAGAAATAAGCTGTCCAGGGAATTGAGGTGTGAGTATTAATATTCGTCAAGAAAAAGGAATAGAGGGACTGACCACCGCCCATATCGGATAATTTGACCTTGAACCCTTCGGCGTAGCAAGTAAAGGGCACCAGTGGCTGCGCAACGCAAAGATATTGAGGCGCCCATTTATCTTGTTTACCATCCAGCCTCTGTACCGGAGGCGAGATCGACCGGGCTTGAACATCTTCCTCTTGTAGGAGCAATTCCTCAGGGGTCGAGTCGACATCGATAAGAGGGAAGAGTATGTTTCCCGGCTGGAAGTCTCCATGGGCAATACCATTTTCATGCAGAAATGCAAGAGCCTGTAAGGATTGCTTAAGGATACTCTTTGCCATCTGAAGCGGATAGCGGATCTTCATTCCTCGCCTACGAGGTTTGAACTGCGGCAGCTCCTCGACCATCGTATTGACACTCGGGCCCATAGGCTCAAGTACCAGGCACTTGTGGAGGCCATTGGGTCCGCGGTGTTCGAATGCGTCCAGCAGTCGCGTGATATATCGGGACCCTTCTTCTGGTGCGTATTCGATGATATGGCGTAATATTCGTAGCTCAGTTGTCGATTCCGAGATTTCCGACACAAGTATCTTCAGGGCGACATATCGACTGTTACTAAACGAAATGAGTAACGATGATATATAGCGTCGGCAGTGGAAATGCGAAAGATGGACATACCTTAGGTCATGGGCGAGCCAAACCGTTGAGTAGGAGCCCTCGCCAAGCTTCCGGATGACCTTGTACTGGTGGTTGAAGACGTCGCCGAGAACGACTGGATGATAACCACCTGGCCGATAATCCTCCACCCACTCACAAGGTAATGTAATGGTTTTGAATCTCCGTTCATCATCTATTAAGGCCCTTGATGGCGGAGTGGGAGGAGACGAAGTGCTCATAACCGCGATGGAGATGGGTCGTTTAAAAGTTGCCAAGGGGAATGTTTTGTAAGGGATTAAGGATCGTGATACGGAAATCCAGAGCTTGGGGAAAAACTGGATAGACGTTCTCAAAATGCGTGGGACAAGGCTTCCGGTGTACATTTATGGTCCTATGACACGGGCAAGTCTTGGAGTTCGTTTCGGAGCACGCGTCATGGCGCGTACTATTTTTATTCATCGCGGTGCGATATGACTAAGTATATTTATTACTAGCTAGAGAATTAATATAATCTATAAGAACCTTTATAATTAAATTAATATAGCGTATATACTATATCTCCGCGGGAGTTATAAGTATAGGGTTAAAAACCTGGTTTATAATCCTATTATTTAAAGCTATATCGTAAAAGACGAGTATAAGGATATACTCCTTTAAAAAAAGGGGGTAAAAATAGTGTTTAAATAAATCTATAGTTATAAAGAATCTTATAGTCGACGAAAAATCTTATACTTAGTACGCTAAATAAAAGATAAAAAACCTCGCTACCGCTATAGAAACCCGGCTAGGAAGCCTTAGAATACCCTATTTAATAAAAAAGAACCCCGCTAGATAAAGAAGATAGGTTTATAGAGGGAACCTAGAAGTACGCTAAGATCGACGAGTATAAAGGAAGGAGGTAATATCACGTCCTATACTATACAAAGTAAGGTATAGAACCCGCCTAGACCCGAGATAGTACCTTTAAGGTAGACCTTCGGGGGTCTTCGGGACCTACGTAGATATATCAATAGCCTACGAGATATATAGGTCCAATGCATATGATCTCGCTTAGGCTACGTATATTATATAACTAGTGGATTTGGAACTATGGACAAAGGTTCATAGTTTAGTTTGAATACATACGTAGTGCTAGTTACAATTGCTTCGTAGTAGTAATTCGTATTGTATATGCCCTTGGCACTCTGGTCATACCCTTCATAAGACCCTTCATAGTGGGTCTTCACAATACCGGTACTATCGGTATTTTCTACTAGTCTATAGTAAACTAGGTATATAACGGTCCTTCTAGAGATACAGAATTAGGACCTCGTTAGTCAGCTTACCTTAAAGGAGGGCAAGTCTCACGATATTTTAGCGGAGGAGCTGCTTAGCTTAACTGCCTATATTATATTCTAGGTATATAAACCTAGACGTCTATTATCACCTACGATAGAAACCGGATAACCTCGGCTAATGTCACCAGCTAGTTCTTTAAACAAAAAGAGTGCATTTAACGAGAATACTAAGTACAGAGAATAAAAGGAAGAGAAAGAGAAAGAATCCCACTGGCAAGATCTTTGTGGGTCTCGCTCCTATCCTATAGGCGGAAACCTCTAGTAGAAAACTCTGACCTCCGGTAGATCCCTAGGCCGCCCTTCTGACCTCCGGTAGAAGTATAGACCGCCTATCCGACCGAGGTTAGAAACTAGGGCTATAGACCGCCTATCTAACTAAGTCTCTAATATTACCTATAATATAACCCCCGACTAAAACTATATTTAGTCCCTAAATATAGGCCTATCGTTATTAATATAATCTTTAAGGAAGACTTTGTCTTTAGCTATATCTATCTAGGCTTATAGGCGTATCGGGGGTCCGGGCTTTAAAAGATAATTATTATAGAAGTCCTAAACTTTTTTTAGTATATACTTAAAATTCCCTATAAGATATTACTATAGATCGAGATTATAGCCGAGCTATTAAACTCGATATTATAACTTCTAGTAGTAAAGACGTAAATCGATAATCTTATCTACCTCTTATTTATCTTTCTTAGAGATTCTAACTAGTAGTAGCGGATCTAGATACTATCTATATAATAGTTCTAATAATAAAGCTTTTTAAAACTTACTAAGATTAAATACTAAATAAACTCTAATAGATTCTAAAAGATCGAGCTTATAAGCGTTTCTAATCTTTTCGATAATTTTATAAGATCTATTAATAAGATAAGAAAGCTTCCGATTTAGGTAGTTAAGCTACTAATCCTTTATTATAATAAAAACCTAATTATCGATATTAAAATCCTCCTTTTTCTAATATTTATTTACTTACTAAATTATTTATTACTAAGACTTTATAATCTAGTCTTTTATCTTTATCTAGATATCTTAGAGTTATAATAATATATTAATTATATCTTATTTATTACTTATTAGATTACTCTAATCCTTCTAGTCGAAAGATATAGCTAGTTCGTAATCTCTTTCGATAAAGAATAGTAACTACTTTATAATATCTTATAAAAAAATTAATATTATAAAATCTATTATTAATAAAATCTTTAACTAATTATCTTAATTCTACTTAATATATAGTTATAATCTTTAGACTATATATTAATTTATAATTTTATTTTATTTATTAGTTTAAAGATAATAGATAGTTAATAACTTCCTCTTAATTTTAAGTATCTAATAGAATTTAGTCTAGAATTCTAAAATAAACTATTCTTTTTAGTCTAATATAATAATTTCCGGAATACCTATAATTCGAATTATATTATTAATAAATAGTCGAGCTATCTATTTAGTATTAGTATTTTTATAATAAAGGATAGAAATTAGTCTTTTACTTAATTAATTAATAACTATAAAAATAGCGTTATAATTATAATAATTCTTTAGAAATAAGTAGAAATCTATTAAAATATATTACTAAAATCTTTTAGGAATAAGTAAAGGATATAATAATCTAGATATATAATCTCGCTAAGTCTTTATTTATTTATAAACTAAGTAGTTTTCTATATATTATTTTATATTATTAGCCTATTCTAATTAATAATATCTTAATAAGATAAGCTTTTTTAGTTTCTTAATTTTAGGATATATAATTAATAATTATTAATATATATTATTAAGAAGTTTTATATATAAATCTCTTTTATCTAGGATCTTAAATCGTCCTTTAAATAAGAGTAAATTTTCTTTAATTATCTACTTTTAATTATTATCTTCTTTAATAATTTATCGGAAATCCTTTAACTTATTATTTTTTTAGTTAATTTACTTAATCTACTTAGTAATATTTATTATAGACTTTATATTAATTAAGTTTAAATTAACTAGATAAATATCTTTTTTTAAATAACTTCTTAGTAGAAGTATTATCTATCTACTATTATTAATATAAGATAAGTCTTTTTATAATAAGATATTAACTATAATATTCTTCTTTCTAGGATAATATTTAATTATAAAATAGAACTAAAATAAGAACTTACTCTATCTTATTTATTATTAATTTATCTATCTTATTATTATAAAATATTTAAAGGACTAATAATCTATTAAGATCTTAAAGCGATCTTTTTATATTAAATCTTTAAATTTAGATCGCTATTCTTATAATATATAAATAATTACTAATAGTTTTTTATCTTATATTTTATAATTTAACTTTATAGGCTATATATTCTTCGAGAAAAAAGCTACTAAATATTAAAAGTTATTATTTTTATAATATTAGGAAAGAACTACTCTAAGTATTCTATCGGAAGTATTAGTTTTAATCTTTATTCGTCGAGCTAGATTATAATAATAAAGGATTAGTATAGTTATTAATTTTTTCTTTAGTAACGCGAAAGCTACTTTATATTATTCTATCTATTTATAAAAAACATTTTATTAAATAAGTCAATATAAAGATTTTAAAATAGTACTATATTTTTAAATAAATCGTTAGTAAAAATTATAAAATCCTAAGAACGACTAAACCCTTTTTATAGTTATTAGTACTTATTATAATTAAATAATACTAATCTTTCCTAGGTTAACTATAATACTATCTATACTTATAATAAAACTAAGGAATTTTATCTTTTATACTAAGAATTTATACTTCGGTAATACTATCTAGAGACCTACTTTCTATAGACGTTAAAGTACCTCTCTTACTTATTATTAATACTCTTCGAGAGTCTTACTATAAATTAAGATATTATCTATAAAGATTATAGCGTACTTATCTAGGTATTCCTATATAAGAATATACTATTTCAGGTATAAGGCCTATCAACCGGGTAAGATACGTTGGCTTTAGGAGGAGGAAACAAAGGTATATTAGGCGGTATATGCCAAGACTAATTCTTACTAGAATTTAGGGGGTCCTAGGGGGACCTAAGATTAAAAGGAAATATACGTGCTAAGGCTCGGTACCGATTAGGTAACGAACCCCGTACGATTTATATACGTATTAGAAACTTCTATAAATATATATATCGCCTAAGTTCCTATTTTACCTTTAAAAGGATCTTTATCCTTTATAATTATTCCCCCTTCTCCTATAAGGATATCTATATCCGAAATAGATTATAGCTATAAAGCCTCGGGGAGATATCGGTAGTACTCTATAATAAAGGAGCTATAATTAGAATAGTTCTAAATCTTTATCTAATTTTACCCTATCTTTATAGTATTAGGGCTATATAGCTATAGATATATTTATAGTAAAGAACCCTAATTTCCTAACTATCCTCGATATTTAGTATCGATTCTACTATACCTATTATTCGTAGAAATCGAATCTATTTAAAAAATATATAGTATATAAGCTATCTTCGCTTAATAATTATTTATTTTACCCTTAGAATAAGCGTAGTTCCGTTTTCTATTTAGTATTTTTTATATAAAGCTAACTCTAAAAAATACTAGTAATATAATTAACAAAAGTCGATATATAAATCTTTATTAGAGGGAATATAGGGAGATCGCGTCGAATTAATCGCGATTCTAGAGTAGGTAGCCTAATACTAGTTACCTATAAATAGATATTATATATAGGATACGATATATTTCTAGGAGATAGGTAAGGGGGTTATTAATTTAGCTAAAGACTTCGATACTACCTATAAAGCGTATACATGGGGTAGCAAAAGTTTGTCTACACTTTTAAAATTTAACCCCAACCACTTTTCATCCAAACATAACATTCACCATAACACCACGAAAATGAGAGCTTTCGGTACGCAAATTAGTGGAAATCGACCGCGCGGAGGTGAATTATCCGAATCTACGCGCGCCGCTATCATTTACGCTGTAGAAAAGGGCTAAAAACCCGCCTAGATCGTACGTGACTTTAAGATTGATCGAACCACGGTTTATAGGATATTGAACCGTTAGAAAAATAACAAAACCCTTATTTTTTTGCCCCGAAAAGGTAGTCTAAAGAAGCTTATAACTACCGCTATCCGTTATATTTTTCGGCTTATTCGTCGCTTTCTTATAATCTTATAGAAGGAGTTGATTAATTAGATTCTATATAACGTCTCTAAATAGACTATTTAACGCGCGTTAAAGAGATATAGGATTTAAAAATAGAAGTTAAAGAAGCGGATTTACCTAAAGCCTTTAGACGTAAAGCGTCGCCGCGCCTAGGTACGAAAATAGGAGAAATTTCGGAACTAGAAGTCTATTATTTTTTCTAACGAATGCTTTATCTAACGAAAGTCTAATTCTATTAATTAATACGTCTTCCGGTTAAAGTCTAAATAGCTTCTACCTAAATTTATTAATCTATAAGCTAAAGGAAAGCAAATTTCGCAAATAATCTAGGGTACTATATAGCTTAGAGGCCGTTTAGATCTTATTATTATAGAAAAGCAACTAGGACGTAGATTTACGGCTAAGATATATATTAAAATACTTAAAAAAGGGCTCTTACTAATCTACAAATATACTATAATCTTCTAATAAGACAACGCGCCGATTTATACTATACAATTAACGAAAGAATTCCTTAAGGAATAAGGTATTCTTCTTATAGATTAGCTACTATATTCTCCGGATCTTAACCCTATCGAGGCTATATGGTTTATACTTAAACGTAAGCTATATAAGCTTTATCCCTAGCTAGCCTAGTATAATCGATCTTAGCTTAATTGGGATACGTTCCGTGGAGTAATTGTTAAAGTATAGCGGGCCCTTGATTAGGAGAAGATCGATAGTATCCTCCTATCTATGCCACGTAGGATCTAGGCGGTGAAGAAAGCAAAGGGATGGTACACTAAGTATTGATCTGATCTTCATATATATATGATTAGGAATTAATATCAATTGTATTTGTGGAGAAAAATGCATATTTATGGTAGTAGATATATATATATATTAGGGCTAAAACTGGAGTGTGGACAAACTTTTACTACCCTATATAAGTCCGATTATAGATTTTCGGATAAAGACCGGAAGGATTCTATAGAGACTAAGGTAGGTTTTTAGAAATTATATATCCTAGTAGTAATTTATTAACGACCTATTTTAGTATTATAGCTATCTCGCTAGTCGCTATATAATATATCTAAACCTTATCCCGCGCCTTTTTATTTTTTTAATAAAAGAGTAGTAGAAATAGTTCTATACCGAAGTAGGGTAGCGTCTCTAGATAGAAGATAACGGTTTTATTATTTAGATTTAAAGTAAGTATAATCTTTTAGTAGTAATCTAAAATATATATATCGGATACTTCGATCCTATAATACTAGGCGTTATTCTAAGGGACTTAGTAAAGGATCTAGCGGATTTTTTTTTTATTCCGCTTTTTAAATTATAGGTAGAAAGGTTATATATTAGCGTTATTTTAGGTTTTAGCTTTTTAGCTTTTAGTAGATAGTAAATAAAAATAGAAGATATAACTTATATTTCTAGATTTAATCTATAGTTTCCTATTTTATATAGAATTCGATTTAGACCTTATTATATTAATAATCTTTAATTTATTTTCTTTTTATAACTCTCTATCCTCTTACTTTTTTAGATTTATATTTCTCTACTTCTTTATTATTATTTTATAGATTAATCGTAACTATATCTCCTATTTATTATTTACTATATAAATTATATTCTCTAATTTTATACTAATATACTTAGTATATAATATATCTATATATTTCTATATATAAATAGATAAATATTAATTTAGTATCTCTTCGATTCTTTATTATCTACTATTTTATTAAAATATATAATAGAAAGAATTATTAATATTATAATAGATTATATAAACCTTATAAGATAATAAGTATTCTAGACTACTCTAATAAGGATTCGGTACTAAATTATATTAATCTTATTTAGATCTCTAAAGATATTAAAAAGAACCGCTATAAATCTTTAGCGTATTTATTATAGATTTAAGACTTTTAGATAAACTCTAATAATAGCTTTAGCGAAAACGCTAAGCCTAATATTAATAACTAGGATATTATAATTATATTATAGCTACCCTATAAGCTAATTATTAGTATTATAATATATATTTAATATTTTATTATAAGCTTCGATAGTTTTATAAAATCTTATTATTATATTTACTCTTTTTTAATATTTATATATCTTAAGTAAAGTATTTTCTTTTATATCTTCGGGATTTTATTCTAATTTATTCTTAGGCTATTAGAAATATTTATTCTTAATAAGTATCTAATTATAATTTATTAGTAATTCTTTTATTACCTATTCTTACTACCGCTACTAAATATAAGAAACTTATAAATAAAGCTAGTTATTATTCTTATTTATATATAGCCGAGAAGTCGGCGTATAACTAATATATTAAGATAGTCGCCTTTTAGAAGGATATATAAGAATTAGTCTAGGCTACTTAGGATAATTCCTAAAGGAATACCTAGCTATATTCTCTTTAAACCCGCGAGTATAGTAGACTAGTTCCGGTTTTAATTTAGCGGTTATAGCTATCTTTAGATTTTCTTCTTTCCTAGAATTTTTTAATATTTTAATATAATTTTTAATATATTTATTATTACGCTTTTAAATACTTATTAATTATATTTTAATAGCTAGTTATATTATTTTATTAAATAGTATAATTTATTTTTAAACTAATAATAATCCTTAATCTTTTTAATCTCTTATTTATTATTATTTATTAGTTCTAATAATAGTAATTATTTTAATTCGCCCTTTTATTAGTATTATAATTAAAGTAAAGAGATAGGGAAAATATTATAAATCGCTATATATTAGCTAAAAAGTAGAAGGTAATATACTTATTTTCTAATATATTTAAAGATTCTAAAAGATCTAATTTATCGAGATAATAGCTTCTTTATAATACCTTCTTTTAATTATAGATTTTTTATTAATAGGGCTATTAGGTTATTTTTTTTAAATATTATTTTTTTATAATATTTATTATAATAAAATACCTATATTTTAGTTACTATTTTTTATACTTTTTATAGCTTTTTATAAAGCTCTATAAGCTTTTAAATTCTCGCTAAAGCTACTAATATCTTCTTTTTAATACTATTATTCTTAATATATATTTAGAAGTTTAGATTAAATCCTAATAAGGCTTAAAAAAGCGATATTCTAGTTATTATATTAATAATATTATTATAAGCGAATTCTATAGTATATAAAAGTATAGGCTATATCTTTTATTATTTATTAATAAAATACCGAAGATAGTATTTAAGTATTTAGTTTATCTTTTTTATTTAATTATTAGTCTAAAAGTAAAATACTATCGAATATCTTAGTTTTATCTAGAATATATAATATAATTTTAATTAAAACCTACTTATAAAAATTAATCTTTAGTTAGATATAATACTATTTAATAGTCTAAATTATAATTTAATATTTTAATAAAATAACTCGGTTAATTCCGAAGTATTTATTATAATAAAAACTAGGAAGAAAAGATACTATTTCGAAAAATAGTCTATAATTACTAAAATTATATTAACTATCCTTCTTTTCTAGATCGATTAAAATAAGCCTATAATAAAGTCTATTAATAATTCGATAAAAGACTAAAAGGGAATTAGTAATAATTCGAGCTTATTAAAAGGGCGATATCTTAATATTTAGATAGTTTAATATATTATATAAGATTTTATATATTCTTTTATATTTTCTTATAGATTAATCTAATAGAAATCTCTTTTAAAAAGTTCCTCGGTCTTTATTCTTCTAAAATAGCCTATAATAGGATTATTATAATATATTATTATTAATTTTTAATAGATACTCTTTTTTTTTAGTATATATAAATATTTTTAGTATCTAAGATAATCTAAGATATTAATTAACTAGCTTTTACTATTAGATTTTTAGGCTAATATATTATCTTTCTAGCGGATTATTTTTAGATTATTTAATTAGAATTTTCCTACCTATTTAAAAGTATTTATAATAATAGCTATACTTATAAACTAGATTATTATAGTATCTTTTAGATTAAATAGAATATCTAATTTATTATATAGCTCTCTTTATTTAAATTATAGATCTATATTAGTATCGATATATTTTATTATTAATCTAATTAAATTATATCTTTAAGATTTATACTCTTAATCTATATCTAGATTTTAGATCCTTATAATACTTTAGATTATTAGAGTCTCTAGTCTTTTAGTCTCTTTTAAAGTTAAGGTTTTTTTATCTATAATTTAATTCTAAATTAGACTAATTAATTCTTTTTTTATAATTACTTATTCGGAATTTAAAATTCTAGAAAGCTTATCTATAAGGTTTATTTTTCTAAGCCTATATTTTATAATAAAATTAAAAGATATTAAGAATATATACTAATATATCTATCGGCTATTAAGCTTCTACTAGATTATAAATATATATAAATTAGTATAATCTAATAATACTTTAATAGGATACTTATTATTATTTAAATAGTACTACTAATATTAAAAAAAGTAAATAATAACGAAAAGCTCTTAATCTAGAATAGTATAATTAAGTTTTAGGTCTAAAAATTTCTTTAATTAGAAGGTTATTAGATACTACCGACCCTCCGAATCTAATTATAAAAATACGCTTTTTATATCTTAATTTAAAATATCCGTTTCTAATATAATATATTTTTTTAAATTAAAATAATATAATAAAGATACTAACTAGAAGATAAATTTTAACTATTAAAATACTTATAATTTAGTTATATTTAATTATATTTATCTTAGCTTTTTACTATTCTTACTTCTTTTTATTATAGATATAAAAGATAGAGATAATTAAAAATATCTTTTTATAAAATAGTAGTAAAAATTATAAAATCCTAAGAAGACTTAAATATTATAATAGCTCTTTAATTCTTTCTATTCTTAGATTATATAAATATAGCTTTAGTCTATTTTTATCTTTAATCTATTTATAATAAACTCTAGAAACTCGATCTCTCTCTAATAGAAAGTATATTTTAATAGTTTTATATAGAATTCCGCTCTTTATAGCCTTTCGAAGACTTATCGAAGGGCTTTTATATAGGATTTTTAATCTTTTATAAATACTAAAATATTATTTAGATAAGCTATATATATTATATTAACTAGTCCTATTAACGTAGTATAAATATAGCTTTAAAAGATAGTAGATATATTAGATAATTTAAATAATATAATTATATATTTAAAATAGCTATATCTTATTTAGAAAGCTATCTTTTATTTATTATCTTCCTAGAGTTAAATCTAATAATAGATATCTTTAATATTAATCTTACTAAAAAACTAGACTTTTAAAAGATAATCGAGAATCTCTAAAATAAAGAATAGAGGATACTAATTCTTAACTAATATATAATTTAGCCCTCTATAATCTATATATAGCTATAAGTCTTTATTTTTCTTTAAAATAAAAAGAATAGGAGTATTTATAGGGCTTTTTAATAGGCGAATTCTCCTTTTTTTAATATTATCGACTAGATAAGCCTATAACTTTTTAAATTCGGTTCTAAATAGTAGATAAATTAATCTATAAAAAAGGGTTTTCCCTTTTTTAAGTTTAATTATATAATTAGATATTTTAGTCTTTAATAAGATACCTATTTTTTTATAATTAAATATATTAAAAAACTCTTCTAATTTAAAGGATATTCGTATCTAATCTATATCCGATATAGTAGTATTTTTATTTAGTAATTAGATCTTTTTTAATATTTTAACTAATATATAGATAATAATAGTATTTCTTAATTATTTTATAAATTTATAGGGATTTTAAAGTTCGAAACTCTTTATTCTAAACTACTATTTATCTATACTAAGATATAGAATTATATTAAATTTATTTATAAATATCCTAAATAAAAGTATTAGGCTTCTTTCTAGTCTAAGATCTCTCTTAATCCTAATATAAAATTAATTTACTATCTTTTTAGTCCCTTTAAAATTTCTAATTATAAAAAATATCTAATATATATTATAAATATAGAGTTATTTTAGGACTATATTCTTTAGTAATAGAGATATAAAGGATATAGTATATAATTTATTTTCTTTAGCGAACTCTCTACTAATTATATTATATTTTATATTAATATCTAAATCTATATATATTTTAATATTATTATATATAGTAATCGGTATATAAAGACGTACTATAATCTTAATAAATAGATATTAAGCTAATATATTAGGATCTACTCTAGCTCTTCGACTTTTCCTAATTATCTAGAATCCTAAGTTTTTAATACTTAGATAATAGATTAAATTAAGGCTTTCTAGGGGTAATCTTAAGCCTAATAGTTTTTATTTTTATAGATAAAATAGGCGCTTTCCGATATCTTTTTAATATTATTTCCCTTTTTAGGCTATATATTATTTATAAAGCTTTATAAATTATCTTAATTATTTAATCTATATCTTTAGCCTTAGATTCTAAAATCTTTAGATTATCTTTTATCTTAAGATTATCCTTTATCCTAAAGAGTTAAGGTTTTAATATAAGAGTAATTTAATATTAAATTAGTATAATTTTCCTATCTTTTCTTATTTTAGTAATAATAATTTAAAGAGTCCTTTTTTAGCCTCTAATATATAAAATAGATATAGTAAAGTATAGATACTAGTTTTAATATTTCGTTCTAGTTTATAGGTAAAACGCTATTATTAGTAATAATTATAATATCTTAGAGAGATTTCTATAGTTTTATAAATAGGGTCTAGGTCTTTTATTCTTTATTTTAGTTTAAAAGGTAATTCTTTAGCGATTCGAGGTAGTTTTTAAAATTATAAAGATTCTAGTAGGGTTTTATTATAGCCTCTTAGAACTAGATAAAGATATCGGTAATAATATTATAGGAGTTTCTTAGAAGTATCTTAGTCTATCCTTTAAATATATCTTAATCTAATATCTTTTTAGGATATTTCTATTTATAAAATATCTATTTTTTTTTATAGGAGATATATAGATAATTTATAGTAATAAAGATTTTTTAGGTTCTTAAGACGTATTTTTTTAGAGCCCTCTTAAAAAACGCTTTAAGATTATTTAACTAGTCCTCTCTCTATTTTATACCGAAATCTAGTTTAAATCGGCTAATATCTCTTTTAATCTCTCTTTTTTAGGAGGGTTTATTTTCTATAGATAAATTATAGTAATTCCGAGACCTTCTTATTATTTAACCGAAATCCCGAAGTTTCTCTTTATTTTCCGCGACCGCTTTTTAGGCCGCGAGAATATATTCTTATAATACTACTCTAGCTTTATATTCTATAACCTTTTCTTCTAGGCTTCGAAGGATTTCGTCGGCGATATAAGAGCTTTCCGCCGCTATCTCGGTGGTTTTTTTAGGTAGGTCCTAAGTTAGTATTTCCTCCCATTCTTCTATAGGTAGAAGCATTCCCGATTCGCTACCGGTTTGGGTAGGATACTATCGACCAGAATGACTCCTTACCCGTCCCGTTATTACTAGTTTTTTTCTCTTTATACATAAGTAGGACCCACTTCTTATTATTAGCAAGCCCTTAGCAGCCTATAGTCCTAGTTTCTAACCTCGGTTAGAAATGATAAGCGGTCTATACTTCTACTAGACATTAGAAGAGCGGTCTAGAAGTCTAACTAAGGTTAGAGTTTTTATCTAGAGATTTCTAAGAATTATACTTATTTTACTACTTACTTGATATAGTAAGATCTTAGTATTAAGTTACTTACCCTATTTCTTCGTTCGATAGTTATAAGCCTAGTTAGCTAGTAATTCTTCTTTATAAGATTACTACTTAGTCGCTTATTCTAAGCCTCTAATAACCCCTAATATCCCTAAGTAAGAAGTATATAAGAAGTTAATAGATTAATATATTAGATAAAGTATAATCTAATCTACTTCTTATCTCTTCCTTATCTCCGAATAATATAAAGAATAAGTATAGTAATATCGAGATATTACTTTTTTATAATAATCTTACTTTTTTAGATACTAATTATAGTATTTATAAAAAAAAGATAATCTTTAGATCCTCGCTTTAATAATAAATCTAGTTCTTAGATATAAAGAACTTTAGATAGAGTCTAAAAATATAATAATATCTAGATCTATTAACTTCGAAGGAAAGCTAGATTTCCTCTTTAATAAAATCTAAATAATTACTTAAAACTAATAAGAAATACGCTAAAGATCCTATAAATAATCGTTTATTTAATAAAATATTTATAGATTTATAATACCGACTACTATAATTATAAATAAGACTTATTAGATTATTAAATTATTCGAATATTACTTAATAAAATCTCTAAAAAAATAAAATACTATTTTTTCTTAGAGTTATAAAACTTAGTAGTTAATATAAAAGATATAAAAGAGCTTCTTTAAATACTTTAAGAACGCTTCTCCTTTACTAATAAGATATAGATATAATTTATTAAAAGATAATAAAATAAACTACTCTTTATTTTAATTAAAGATACTAATATTAATATATAATTATTAAAAGTCGAAAATCTCTATATAAAATATAAAGCGGCGAAGGTAGATTTTATTAAGTCCGAAGAAAATACTATTTATAACTTTTTATAAATATTAATATTTTATAAACTATAATTCTATTACTAATAGTATATTAAGATATTTATAATAAAATAATAAACTACTTTTATAAGTATTATTAATACTTACCGCTTTAAATAAATACTTTTTAATAAAAAAGAAACTAAAAAGTAAAGCTTTATAGGAAGTTTTTATAATACTTAATAATAAATAGGAAGCTAAATTAGCTACTTCTTTTACTAATTAAATAATCTTTTCGTTAAATAAAATTTTAAAAAGATAATTATAATATATATATAAAAAAAAGTACTTTTTTATTATATACCCCTACTTCGTTAAATTAATAAAGCCGAATAACTAGAAACTAGATCTAATTATTATTAAGAAATTAACCGTTAATATAAAAAAGCTAAATAAGAAAGTAAAAGAGAAAGCTAAAGAACTTTTTATAAAACTTACTAAAGAAGAAGATATTATTTAGTCTTATTATATAGAGATTAGAGAAGATAATAAAGAATCCTTCTTAATTATATTAAATAGTTCTTAGTTAAATATAAAAAAGTAAATTAAAATATCTATATCTTCTCTATTTATATCTTCTTAATAGATATTATCTATAATATTATTTTTATAAGATATCCTTTCTCTAGTTAATACTACTTTCTTAACTAATTTAAGATTATCGATTAAAGATTATTAATTAATTAATTTAGTTATTAATAAATATATTACTAATAATAGAAGTTTTTTTATTAAATTTAAATCTTTTAATAGCTTATTAAAGATCGGTAATATAATAACTAAGTTTTATAGAATAGATAAAGTCTAACTTCGGATTATAAGCCGCTTTAGTAATCCTATAACTCTTATTTTATTAAAAGTAAAGTTTTTATCTAGCTTTTATTATAATCTTATTTTAATTATACTTATAAAATAGAAAGGATATAAAGTTAATTTTAATAAACTTACTATTATTAATAAGATAACTAGAAGGATCTTCTTTTATTTAAAAAAGATTAGTAATTTTTTTATACTTCTCTAAATAGATTTTATATTCCTAATAGCGTTTACTATTATATTATTTAATATTAAATATTCTTCTTTACCGCTTACTTTAAAAATAATAGCTTTTTAATAATATTAATATTTTAATTATATATATAGCGAGTAAGTTTAATAATTTATTTAGATAGTAGAAAGAGTATAGATTATTTTATTTATAATTATAAAGTACGAATTAGAGCTTTATAAGACTTACTAACTCTCTTAGATACTATAATAAGTCTTATATTATATTTAAGATATAAATTTTAGTCTATTTAACCGAATATATTTTAATCTTATAATATTATAAGAGACTTATAATAATAATAAATAGATCTCCTACTTTTATCTTAATAAGATTCGCTTTTATTAGATATAAAACTATAAATAGAAGAGCGGTTATTAAAAAGTAATTATTTAATTTATTTTATAATTATAAATTTAGTTTAACTTATTAATTTATATATTTTAATCAAATAATAAAGTCTTTATAAATAAAGATATTATTTATTTTTTATAAGAAAATAAAATAATTATTTAGTATTTTATTATTAGTATTCTAGAATAAAATAGTTTTATTAAGCGATCTAAAAAGATAATTATTACTAGAGTAAGAGTACTTCTTAAGGATTTATAGCTTTCTAAAGATCTTTAGCTAGAAGTAGTTTAGGCTATTATATATATATTTAATAGATCGCTAATAAAACTTAACTTAGGAAAATAAATTATTTTATAGTAAGAATTCTATTATTAAAGAATAAGTACTTTTATTCCTATTAATTTTTTAAACTTATAAATTTATAATTATTATATTTATATAAGAATTTAGGGAATCTTATAATTAGATAAGATATATTAATATATAAAGATAAGCTACTTAGTCGGATATTAAGTAAGTAATATCTAAAAAGTCTAGTTTCTTTAAATAAATAGTTATAAATTTATTTATAATATTATTTTTAATAAAAATCTAAATTATAAGAAATACTCTTTAGAATTATCGAAGATTTATTAAAAGTAAATAGCTAATATTATTAATAAAAATAAATTTAATATAAAGCTAGAACGAGCGATTCGCTAAATAAATATTATATTAATTATATAAAATAATCTTTAAAATAAAGAGTAAAATTATACTTCCTAAGATCTTTTAAAGTAGGAGTAAGATTATATTATTAAAGATAGATAAAAAAAGAAGGATTTTTAATATTATTATATAATATTTTCGCTATTACTAAGTACTATTTTTTTACTAGAGAGTATTTTATAAAGCTTATAATTAATTAAGATCCTACTTCTATAAAATAAAGAAGCTTCTCTAATTACTTTACTATTAATAGCTATATCTTATATATCTATTATACTAAATAATAAGCCTTTTATTATAATTATTCTAAAAAAACTATAAAGATAGATTCTATAAAGATAAGATAATTAAGATATAGTACTATTTTATTAAATATAACCGGACTAATATAATTTATTAGTTTAATAAATATCTAATACTTTCCCTAAAATTAAAATATTAAGAATTACTACTCTACTAAGAGTACTTATCCGAGGAGATATTATATTATCTAATATACTCTAAGATAGACAATAAAGACGAGTCCGTAAAGACTTAGATATAGTAAGCTATCTTATTTATAATAGCCCCGAGGATAGGTTTAAACTAGTACTTATAGTATTCGTAATTAGCCTTTTAGTAAGCCGTCTATAGCTAAATAGATATCGGGACGATCTTCCTTTAGAGCCGTAGATATAGAAGGAGATACTTAATTACCTACTTACTAAGGGCTTCCTCGCCGCCGTAGGGCTTAAAGCCGAATTAATTAAGGTAAGGGGAATATATAAGGTAGAACTACGTCTATAAGATAGAAGTATTTAGGTGCTTCCTCTAACCTAGGTATTTACCTATAAATTTAATAGCAATAGCTTCTTGACTAAGCTAAAAGCTAGGATTTGTGTAAGAGGTATCGAACGAAGGAATAGGGCAAGTGACTTGATACCAAGATCTTACTATATCGAGTAAGTGGTAAAATAAGTGTAATTCTTAGAAACCTCTAGATAAAAACTCTAACCTTAGTTAGACTTCTAGACCGCTCTTCTAATATCTAGTAGAAGTATAGACCGCTTATCCTTTCTAACCGAGGTTAGAAACTAGGACTATAGGCTACTAAGGGCTTACTAATAATAAGAAGTAGGTCCTACTTATATATAAAAAGAAAAAAACTAGTAATAACGGGACGGGTAAGGAGTTATTCTAGTCGATATATACCCTCTTAGGAGCTACCTTCTAGTACTCTAAAGTTCTTTCTATTAAGTAATCTATTTATCGACTAGATACTAGATATTAACTAGCCTAAGTACTTCGATAAATACTTTATAAGCTTACTTTAGAAGGAGTTTTATAAGGCTATCTATCTATATATTAGTAGTAGCTACCTATTATATTATAATATATCTTTTATTAACTTTTTAATAAAGCTAATAATAATAAATATCGATATATCGTAATTTAGTACGAAGTTATAGCTACTCTCTAGTAAATAAATCTATAGTTTATTAGTTATTATAGTCGATTAAAAGTCTAATATTATAATTAAGACCGACTATATAAAAAAGCCTCTTCTATTATATAGCTATCTTACTAACTTTTAAAATAGTAAATAGCTTTATCTTTATAATTAATATTATTACTATTTTCTACTTATTTATCTTCTAATTAATAGTAGCTTTAAAAAGCTTATAGAGAAAGCCTTCCGAACTTTTCCGATTAATATAATTACTAAAAAAAGTATCGCTTAAAAAAGAAAGAGTAGGCGCGGAATATATAAGATAGTATTTAAGAGTAAGAAACTAGATATTATAAAGATATTAGATTAATCGATTTACTACCTCTCGATACTTAAGGCTTAGATTTATAAAAAACTTAACTAAATAGTTAGTTATTTTCGCTATATCTAAATAAATAATAATAGTTAAGTAAAGAGTAGAACTAAGCTTCTATTAGTATTTATAGATCTATTTTTTATTTACTATTTTAGTAAACTTTATTATTTTATTTACTAAAAATAGGGTTTTATATTTATAATTATAAATAAGACTATAATAGATCGCTATAAAAGAGATATATAAATCCTAATAAAGCTAGAGCTTATATTTAGCGATATCTTAGAGAATCTTAATCTTAAGAAATTAAATAGCTTTTTCTATTTCTTAGAGTTTTTAATAGTCTTTAAAATCTTATTTTAATTAAAGAGCTTTCTAATACTTTATTTAGTAGAAGATAATAATAATATTATTTATATAAAAAAGATAATTATATCTTTATTTATAAATAAATAGGGATCTTTAGATATAAAGATAATCCTAAGCTTTTTAAGTATTTATATAGCTTCTTATTATTATAGACGCGGCGACTTCCTAAATCTATAAAGTACTTTCTATAGTCTCTAAATATTACTTTTATCGCGGAAGTCTTTAAATATCTAAGTATAAATAATATCGTCGAGGTTACTATTTAGGAATATATTAATAGTATTAAGTTATATTATACTAAGATTAAATATAATAATAAATATAAATATAGCTTTTACTTTTCGAGTAGTAAGTATTATTACTCTCTTTTCTTTAGAGTTAACGGTTTAAAGATTACTTTTTATATAAATCTTAGTTTTTAGTTTAGTTAAGAAGCTATTACTATTAAATTTATAGGTAAATATCTAGATTAAAGGAAGTACCTAAATACTTTTATCTTATAGATATAGTTCTACTTTATATATTCTCTTTATCTTAATTAATTTAGCTTTAAGCCTTATAATAATAAAGAAGCCCTTAGTAAGTAGGTAATTAAATATCTTCTTCTATATTTATAGCTCTAAAAGAAGATTGTCCTAATATTTATTTAGTTATAGATAGCTTACTAAAAGACTAATTACGAATATTATAAGTACTAGTTTAAACTTATCCTTAAGGCTATTATAAATAAGATAGCTTACTATATCTAAGTCTTTATAAACTCGCTTTTATTATCTATTTTAGAGTATATTAGATAATATAATATCTCCTTAGATAAGTACTCTTAGTAGAGTAGTAGTTCTTAATATTTTAATTTTAAGGAAAGTACTAAATACTTATTAAATTAGTAAATTATATTAATCCGGTTATATTTAATAAAATAGTATTATATTTTAATTATCTTATTTTTATAAAATTTATCTTTATAATTTCTTTAGAATAATTATAATAAAAGGCTTATTATCTAGTATAATAAATATATAAGATATAGTTATTAATAATAAAGTAATTAGAGAAGCTTCTTTATTTTATAAAAGTAGGATCTCGATTAATTATAAGCTTTATAGAGTACTCTCTAGTAAAAAAATAGTATTTAATAATAGTAAAGGTATTATATAATAATATTAAGAATCCTTCTTTTTTTATTTATTTTTAATAGTATAATCTTACTTTTACTTTAGAGGATCTTAAGAAGTATAATCTTACTCTTTATTCTAAAGATTATTTTATATAATTAGTATAATATTTATTTAGTAAATCGCTTATTTTAGCTTTATATTAAGTTTATTTTTATTAATAATATTAGTTATCTATTTTTAATAAATCTTTAGTAATTTTAAAGAATACTTCTTATAATTTAGATTTTTATCGAAAGTAATATTATAAATAAATTTATAACTATTTATTTAATAAAATTAGATTTTCTAAATATTACTTATTTAGTATCCGATTAAGTAGCTTATTTTTATATATTAGTATATCTTATTTAATTATAAAATTCTCTAAATTCTTATATAGATATAGTAATTATAAACTTATAAGTTTAAAAGATTAATAAGAATAAAAGTATTTATTCTTTAATAGTAGAATTCTTATTATAAAATAATTTACTTTCCTAAGTTAAGTTTTATTAATAATTTATTAAGTATATATATAATAATCTAGATTATTTTTAGCTAGAGATCTTTAAAAAGCTATAAATTCTTAAAAAGTACTTTTACTCTAGCGATAATTATCTTTTTAGATTACTTAGCGAAATTATTTTATTCTAGAATATTAATAATAAAATATTAGATAATTATCTTATTTTCTTATAGAAAGTAAATAATATTTTTATTTATAAAGGCTTTATTATCCGATTAAAATATATAGATTAGTAAGTTAAATTAAGTCTATAATTATAAAATAAATTAAGTAATTATTTCTTAATAACTACTCTTCCGCTTATAATTTTATATCTAGTAAAAGTAAATTCTATTAAGATAGAAGTAGGAGATCTATTTATTATTATTATAAGTCTTTTATAATATTATAAGATTAAAATATATTTAGCTAAGTAGACTAAAATTTATACTTTAAATATAATATAAGACTTATTATAGTATCTAAGAGAGTTAGTAAGTTTTATAAAGCTTCGGTTTATATTTTATAATTATAGATAGAATAATCTATACTCCTTCTACTATCTAAATAAATTATTAAACTTATTTATTATATATATAACTAAGATATTAATATTATTAAGAAGCTATTATTTTCGAAGTAAGCGATAAAAAAGAATATTTAATATTAAATAATATAATAGTAAATACTATTAAAAATATAAAATCTACTTAGAAAAGTATAAAAAAGTTATTAATCTCTTTTAAATAAAAGAAGATCTTTTTAATTATCTTATTAATAATAATAAGTTTATTAAAGTTAGTTTTATATCCTTTCTATTTTATAAATATAACTAAAATAAGATTATAATAAAAGCTAAGTAAGAACTCTACTTTTAATAAAGTAAGAATTATAGGATTACTAAAATAGCCTATAATCTAAAGTTAGATTTTATTTATTTTATAAAGCTTAGTTATTATATTATCGATCTTTAATAAGCTATTAAGAGATTTAAATTTAATAAAAAAGCTTTTATTATTAATAATATATTTATTAGTAGTTAAATTAACTAATTAATAATCTTTAATTAATAATCTTAGATTAATTAAAAAAGTAGTATTAACTAGAGAAAAGATATCTTATAAAGATAGTATTATAGATAGTATCTATTAGAAAGATATAGATAGAGAAGATATAGATATCTTAACTTACTTCTTTATATTTAATTAAGAATTATTTAATATAATTAAGAAGGATCTTTTATTATCTTCTTTAATCTTTATATAATAAGACTAAATAGTACCTTCTTCTTTAGTAAATTTTATAAGAAGTTTTTTAGCTTTCTCTTTTACTTTCTTACTTAATTTTTTTATATTAGTAGTTAATTTTTTAGTAATAGCTAAATCTAGTTTTTAGTTATTTAGTCTTATTAATTTAATA
Organism: Penicillium verrucosum; assembly: GCF_028828655.1. Lineage (NCBI taxonomy): Eukaryota > Fungi > Ascomycota > Eurotiomycetes > Eurotiales > Aspergillaceae > Penicillium > Penicillium verrucosum. The sequence goes on from NW_026643212.1 coordinate 3,084,174, forward strand.
AAATAAAGATATATAATAAAAAAGTACTTTTTTCTATATATATATTATAGCTATTCTTTCGAAGTTTTATTTAATAAAAAGATTATTTAATTAGTAGAAGAAGTAGCTAATTTAACTTCCTACTTATTATTAAATATTATAAAGACTTCCTATAAAACTTTACTTTTTAGTTTCTTTTTATTAAAGAATACTTATTTAGAATAGTAAGTATTAATAATACTTATAAAAATTATTTATTATTTTATTATAAATATCTTAATATATTATTAATAATAGAATTATAGTTTATAAGATATTAATATTTATAGAAAGTTATAAATAGCGTTTTCTTCGGATTTAATAAAATCTATCTTTATTATTTTATACTCTATATAAAGATTTTCGATTTTTAATAATTATATATTAATATTAATATCTTTAATTAGAATAAAAAGTACCTTATTCTATTATCTCTTAATAAGTTATATTTATATCTTACTAATAAAAAAGAAGTATTTTTAAAATATTCGAAGAAGCTTTTTTATATCTTTTATATCGACTATTAAGCTTTATAACTTTAAAAAAAATAGTATCTTATTCTTTTAGAGGCTTTATTAAATAATATTCGAATAATTTAGTAATCTAATAAGTCTTACTTATAGTTATAGCGGTTAGTATTATAATCTATAAGTACTTCGCTAAGTAAATAACTATTTATAAGATCTTTAGTATACTTCTTATTAGTTTTAAATAGTTATTTAGATTTTATTAGAAGGGAAATCTAGCTTTCTTTTTAAAGTTAATAGATCTAGATATTACTATACTTCTAGGCTCTATCTAAAATTCTTTATATTTAAGAATTAGGTTTACTACTAAAGTAAGGATCTAAGGATTATCTTTTTTTTATAAATACTATAATTAATATTTAAAAAAGTAAGATTATTATAAAAAAATAATATCTCGATATTACTATATTTATTTTTTATATTATTCGGAGGTAAGAAAGAGATAAGAAGTAGATTAGATTATACTTTATCTAGTATATTAACCTATTAATTTCTTATATATTTCTTACTTAGGAGTATTAGGGGTTATTAGAGGCTTAAATAAGCGACTAAGTAGTAATCTTATAAAGAAGAGTTACTAGCTAACCGGGCTTATAATTATCGAACGAAGGAATAGGGCAAGTGACTTAATACTAAGATCTTACTATATCGAGTAAGTAGTAAAATAAGTATAATTCTTAGAAACCTCTAGATAAAAAACTCTGACCTTAATTAGACTTCTAGACCGCTCTTCTAATATCTAGTAGAAGCATAGACCGCTTATCCTTTCTAACCGAGGTTAGAAACTAGGACTATAGGCTGCTAAGGGCTTGCTAATAATAAGAAGTAGGTCCTACTTATATATAAAGAGAAAAAAACTAGTAATAATAGGACGGGCAAGGAGTCATTCTGGTCGACAAGAGGTGACCTTTAAACCGTTAACTCCGAAGAAAAGAGAGTAGTAACGCTTGCTACTCGAATAGCAAGAGCCGTATTTGCACTTATTGCTACATTTAACCTTAGTACGATATAGCTCGATACTATTAATATATTCCTAAATAGTAACCTCGACGACGTTATCTATACTTAGATGCCTAAGGGCTTCCGCGATAGAAATAATACCTAGAGACTATAGAAAGTACTTTATAGACTTAGGAAGTCGCCGCGTCTATAATAATAAGAAGTTATACGTATACTTAAAAAGCTTAGGTTTACCTTCGTATCTAAAGACCCCTACTTATTTATAAATAAAGGTATAATTATTTTCTTTTATATAGATAATATTATTATTATCTTCTACTAGATAAAGTATTAAGAAGCTCTTTAATTAAAATAAGATTTTAAAGACTATTAGGAGCTCCGAGAAATAGGAGAAGCTATTTAGTTTCTTAGGATTAAGATTCTCTAAGATACTACTAAATATAAGCTCTAGCTTTACTAGGATTTATATATCTCTTTTATAGCGACTTATTATAGCCTTACTTATAATTATAAGTATAAAACCCTATTTTTAGTAAATAAAATAATAAAGTTTACTAAAATAATAAGTAAAGAGTAGATCTATAAGTACTAATAGAAGCTTAGTTCTACTCTCTATCTAATTATTATTACTTATCTAAATATAGTAAAAATAGCTAATTACTTAGCCAAGTTCTTTATAAACTTAGGCTCTAAGTATTAAGAGGTAATAAATCGATTAATTTAATATCTTTATAATATCTAGTTTCTTACTCTTAAATACTACCCTATATATTCCGCGTTTACTCTTTCTTTTTTAAGCGATACTTTCTTTAGTAATTATATTAATTAGAAAAGTTTAGAAGGCTTTCTCTATAAGCTTTTTAGAGCTATTATTAATTAGAAGGTAAGTAAGTAGAAGATAATAATAATATTAATTATAAAGATAGAGCTATTTATTATTTTAAAAGCCGGTAAGATAGCTATATAGTAGAAGAGGCTTCTTTACGCGGTTAGTCTCGATTATAATATCGGACTCTTAATCGACTATAATAACTAATAAACTATAGATTTATTTACTAGAGAATAGCTATAACTTTATACTAAGTTACGATATATCGATATTTATTATTATTAATTTTATTAGAAAGTTAATAAAGAATACGTTACGATATAATAGATAGCTATTACTAATATATAGATAAATAGCCTTATAAAACTCCTTTTAAAGTAAGCTTATAAAGTATTTATCGAAATACTTAGGCTAGTTAATATCTAGTACCTAGTCGATAAATAGATTACTTAATAGAAAGAACTTTAGAGTACTAGAAGATAGCTCTTAAGAGGGTATATCGACTAGAATAACTCCTTACCCGTCCCGTTATTACTAGTTTTTTTCTCTTTATATATAAATAGGACCTACTTCTTATTATTAGTAAGCCCTTAGTAGCCTATAGTCCTAGTTTCTAACCTCGGTTAGAAAGGATAAGCGGTCTATACTTCTACTAGATATTAGAAGAACGGTCTAGAAGTCTAACTAAGATTAGAGTTTTCATCCAAAGGTTTCTAAGAATTATACTTATTTTACTACTTGCTCGATATAGTAAGATCTTGGTATCAAGTCACTTGCCCTATTCCTTCGTTCGACAGATACTCTAGCGCCTCGGTATTATTACGCGAGCTACTACGGGTAGTTAGGGGAGCTATTATATCTTAGGTAGTTGAAGAAGAAGAATTAGAATTGTAAGAATATACTGTTTTAGGTATAAGGCCTATCAACCGGGTAAGATACGTTGGCTTTAGGAGGAGGAAACAAAGATATATTAGGCGGTATATGCCAAGACTAATTCTTGCTAGAATTCAGGGGGTCCCGGGGGACCTAAGATTAAAAGGAAATATACGTGCTAAGGCTCGGCACCGATCAGGTAACGAACCCCGCACGATTCATATACGTGTCAGAAACTTCTATGAATACATATGTCGCCCAAGTTCCTATTTCACCTTTGAAAGGACCTTTATCCTTTACATCCTATAATATATTATTTATATATTATTAGAATATAATAGGTCTATTTATTAATCTAAATAGCGTAACCTTATATTTAAATAATTTATACTATATATAAAAGATAGTAAGCTCTTTTACTCTCGGTATTAGGCGAATTCGGTAGAAATCTTACTAGATATTAAGCTTTATAAAAAACTTTACTTTACTAGTTTATTATAGGACTTCGTCGATTAATAGTAATAGATAGTAATCTTTTTTCGTAATAATATTTAATCTTCGGAAGTTAATATAGAAACGAAGACTATCTTTAGATTTCTTCGCTATTAAAATTAGAGAAGTATATAGTACTAAACTTAGAATAATAAATCCTTTCTTAAGATTTTTTATAATATACTCTCTTACTTTCTTTAGTTTATAAAAAGATAGCTTATAAAAAAGATAATATCTAGATTATACTTTAGCTTTAAGTATAATATTATAATTAATTCTAGATCTATAAGATAGTAATTTATCTAATCTTCTCTTCGAGAAAACTTCTATAAGATTATAGTACTTCTTTAGTAGAATCCGGAGTATTTTACTAATTTTAAGATCTTATATCTAGGCGCTTTTAATATTAATAATATAATTAATCTTATAGAGAGAGATTATAAAGATTTCGGTTTTTTTATTAATCTTATTTTTTATATAAAGTTAATTAAATCTAACGCCTCCGATTATATAGATATCGATACTAATAAGAGACTACTCTTTTTTTATTAACGTTCGGGCCTTTAGAACTTTTATTTTATTCCTTAAATTTCGAATTATCTTCTATTTTTCTTTAACTTACTAGTATTTATACTAATACTTTTAGATATATTAGAATTATAAAAATAATTATTAATCTTACTAATCTTATTATTTAAAAAGATAATCGCGTTATTTTATATTAGCTTAATAAATAGAATCTACCTCTAATAGCTTTTTTAAGATTTTAGTTAGAAAAGAAATAATAATCTTACTTATAATCTTATTAAAGAAACTTTTTTAATTTAGCTAAATTATTCGGTAATATTAATAATCTAAAAGAATATTATATTTAGTAAATTATATTCTTTTAAAGATTATATTATATTATCTAAGATCTATAATTAATATTAGAACTTATCGCTATAATCTACTATCTATATAAATTATAAGAATAGCGGTATATTATATCGGTTTAGCTAGCTTACTATTAAATTTATATACTAGATATTTATAGCCGAGTCTTTATATCTTAATTCTAAATCGCTTATTAAATAGTATAATTATTATTATATTAATAAAGATATATCTATCTATTCTAGTATTATCTAGTATTAAGATAGAAAAAGAGTAGCTATTATATATAAGTTATATATTAAAAACTAAGCTATTTTTAGAACTACTAACTAACTTTTATAAGTCTAGTATAAATAATAATACTTTCTTTCTATTTAAGAGGGAGACTTATCTTAGGTAAAAGCTTTTCCTAGATTCTTTTTATTACTTACTTCGAGTTCTATAATTTCCTAAATCTAAAGGATAATAATAATCGCGGTAACTATAATAGTAGGCTAATTTAATTTCTTCTTTAAATAATTATAAATTATATATCTTTACTCTTTATAGTTAAAATAATAATCTTTTTTTATTAAGGTTTCTTTTTTTATATTTAAGAGTCTTCTATTATTAGTACTCTTTTTATATTTAATATAGAAGATATATATTAATATCGATTTTAGAATTATATCTAGTCCGCTAGTAGAGAAAGTAGTAGACTATATATAAGAGATAGTCTTTATCTCTTATTATAGGCTAATCTTATACGATATACTTTAATAGCTCTAGATAAATATATTAAATAAAATAGCTTCTTAACTTATAGTCTATATAACTTAAGTTTAGAGTAGGTATAGAAGCTTTAAGTAGAGGTCTTATTTCCGGTTCTTAGCGATTATAGCTACTTTTTTTATAAGCTATATAAATTTAGTAAGAAAATTAGTAAAACTATCTTTTAGTTTTATTATTAACTTATAGTAAGTAATATATATTTTAGTATAATAGTTTAGGTTTATAAAAATAGTCTTTAGGTAAATAATTATATCTTTAGCGTTAATATAGGGGTTACTCGAGTTAGAATTTATATAAAGAACGATATATAGCTAAGCTTTATTTTTATAGCGGCTTTATATATAAAGCTTCCGATAGACTAAAAGAAGGTAATAATCTATATTAGCTTTAAATTTTTATCGGATTATTATTTCCTATATTTTAAATCTTATTTCTTTACTATCGTTAAATATCGATATATTAGGTATCTTAGTTATCTTCTAGATAACGTTAGTCTTTATAATCGATACGCTAGTATTAATTATATTTAAGTTCTAGATAAAAAGAAGATAGAAAGCTAAGTCTCCGCGTTTATAGATTATAAGATCGCGATAAATAATTATCTTATCGTATTTAATCGTAAGTTTATTAATATTAATTCTTTTATTAAGAAGCTTTATAATCTTATTCTTTAACTCTTAGTTTTCCTACTCTAATCGTCGGTACTAATAAGTAAGTTCCTAGAATCTCTCCTTCGACGGAGTCTTCTATAATTATTTATATATAAAGAATAATCCTTCTTCTATATTATCGTTATCTTTATTATATTTACTAGTATCTACTAGTCTCTTAGTATATAGGGTCTTCGGCGTCGATATATCAATTATCCGATCGTCGATCTCTTCTTTATTAAATATAATAATAACCGGCTACTTACTATAGTTCGTAGGGTTTTATCGAGTCTTAATTATTCTAATTAGTTAGATAAGAATTCGGTTCGGTTTAGATAGCTTAGCTATACGATACTAAGGAACGGAAAGTAGGGTAAGCTAGACCGAGATCTACTATAATAGAGATCTATATAGTCGTACTACTTATTAGATTTAATTAGTACTTAGTATTATATTACTAGCTAGTTCTTTAAATAAAAAGAGTGTATTTAACGAGAATACTAAGTATAGAGAATAAAAGGAAGAGAAAGAGAAAGAATCCTACTAGTAAGATCTTTATAGGTCTCGCTCCTATCCTATAGGCGGAAACCTCTAGCAGAAAACTCTGACCTCCGACAGATCCCTAGGCCGCCCTTCTGACCTCCGGCAGAAGCACAGACCGCCTGTCCGACCGAGGTCAGAAACTAGGGCTGCAGACCGCCTGTCTGACCGAGTCTCCAATGTCACCTGTAACAGCTAACAGAATATCTTATAGCGAAACGGGACTTATTAGAGGGCCTTACTACTAGTACTTATAATAGTACAAATATCCCTACTATACTTACCTAGGAAGGAGAGGGGGCGTAGGTTCTAGACCCTCTAGAGGGCTAAGATTAGGACCGGTACAATGAGTTGCTAGTTACTATAGACGTAAGTGTTTTTCTTTTCTTTTCTTTTCTTTTCTTTTTTACGACCGAGATTCCCCTTATATACGGATTTCCGCTCTTTGACTTTGTAACCTTTTTTAAGCTTAATGTCCACCGCGAGAACCTTAAATCGTTCGGTACAACTTGGTATAAGAATGCTCGGGATCATCCCGTAGCTGCTAAGGCGCTAGTCGAAGAATAGTCGGACCAAGGGTGGCTCGAGATCTTACTATGCGTGAGGTCATGATAGGGGTGAAGGTCCTAGCGGAGGAACATCTGAAAGCTAAGTAGGCCAATTCAACAATGAGCCTTACCAGTATTATTTATTCGAATATGGGGAGTCACACATTAGTTGTGGCATACTTGTAACTACTACTGTTTAGGAGGGGTGCTTGCTCCATTCATGTCGTATTCAACATTGAAGGCTATAAAATTGCAGCGGTCTCCGTCCTATGTATCTAATTACACTTGAATATCTACTGCGATTTCGACTGCAAGAACTGCTCAAGTGAGATATTTGTTGTGGACACCTGATAGATCAGGCATAGTAGTTAGGCTGTCACCACCCCACATAAGTAGCTTTCTCCAGAGATCTCAATGAATAAACCTTTTCTCTCTCTTCATTAATATTGTCCGGCGTAATATCTACAATTGAGATAATCCCCGTATGTACTAGCAGTGATGTGTTGGATTATATTCACGAATGCGTATTCAGGTCGATGAGAAGCAGAGGATAGGAAAATAATTCGAAGTACCGTAAATCTAGAATACATGACCCTAGCCTATCTCAGCTATTACTGTTCATCTTTCCCTTCGGCTGGCTTCTCAAACTTCAACCACTTCTCCGGCACCTCAATCTGTTCTGCTCCCTGAACTCCCCAGAGCCACTGCGTAAATTCTCGATACTCCCCCTTTGTCGAGCCGGATTCGGGGCCTAAGTCAAAAACTTTCCCAGACGCGGTTCCGAATATGGATGGCATGTGATCGCCAGTAAGCTTGTCGTTCAGAATCCGAACGCCGCGACGAGTCATTTCTATCATAGTATCGGCGTAGCGCTTCGTATATTCGTCGACAGAGTCGTTTTCTCTTCGAGGGACATAATTGTGTAGTTCGCTTTGTAGGATGACCGAGTTAGGATCAGCACCCTCTGCAAGGAGGCTGTCACGCTCCCGACGCGCCATAGTGGCGTAGTCCTTTAAAATCCTGTAAACCATAGGCTCCTCGTCCGACTCATAACGAGCTCCGTCGTCACTATAGGTTTGAGCGGATTCGGAGTATATCGCTTTGGAGTGTTGGGCCGGGACTTCTTGTTGCGACATGATAAATGTTCTAACTTTGAGTCCTAAGTCGTACTGATTGTAATAGTCTTGGTGGAAGCTCTGAGATGCTAGGAAACCAAGAAAACAACTTGAAAATGATAGCGATAAAGCAACAGCGCCAAAGGGGATCGATCAGAGTTAAACAAAGAGGCACAGAAATCATATGAGGTGGGAATAGTGGATAATTTGTATGAGCGAGTGGGGTTCGAATATGAGTAGGCAGTACCCTGTTTCACCCGTGCGTAAATGAGGGGACCACTGACGGACGATAGTAATTATGTAGACTGTCAAAGTGCAACGTGGATTTACATGGTATTATACCATAGAGATCATGTGACCTCGAGTACTGGATATACCATACAAAAATGCATATTACCATTAGTCATCATTACCGCACAGATTGTTGAAATAGCGGGTTTTGTTATTTTAGAAAGACGAGAGAGTTCTCAATATCAGCCGTGGTACCCATACATTTCAAGACAGACAGATTTCTATCATAGACCTCTAGAGCTGTGGCATGTGCTCAGTGAGCGAATTATAGCACTTAGACCAAGCTTGGTGGCAATTCGACGAGTATCCGTGCCCTTTCGGTGACCCCCACACCTACGGCAGGTTATAGGTGCCACTCCCTAAATATCCAATTTACTACTTTCTATGCACAGCTTCTGCGAACTTCGCAACTGGGTCATCCGAGTCAACGGGTCACGATTGCCATCTTTTACCAGCAAGATGCATGGGAATACGGTCAGAATGTTCATGTCTCGAGCAACCTGGTTTTGGCAATTTGGGACTGTGTTATCTCCCTCTGTTTGGCTAATGCATAAAGTGAGTCGACTTGATCAAGAGCTTCTTTTTGCTTCGCCTTTTCGCTCTCGTTGGCCGCAAACATCTCCTCAATGGCGACTCGCTTTTGTCACTAGATCCATCTCCGTGTTCACCTTTGAATCCACGTTAAGGCACTTAGGAATCCTGAATAATCTCCGCCACGATCTTCTCGGCAAGCATATCTGTGACGCAGTTAGCACTTGGTAAGTCAGAGAAATAACCGAGAAACATACAAACCGTCGACTGAGGATGACCAGGAGGAAGAAAAGGAAAGGCGCTAGCATCAACTACGCGCAGTCCATCCACTCCATAAACCCGGGCCTGTGAATCAACCACAGCCATATCATCATCGGACGTTCCCATCTTGCAGGTACAACTCGGATGCCACAAAGTCATCATATTATCCTTGATAAACTGAAGAATCTGATCATCGGACTGGACTTGCGGCCCGGGGTTGTACTCCTCGCCGATAACCACGGGCTGCATAGCTTCACTCTGGAAAGCCTGGCGTATTCGCTTGAACATGGCAACGACAACTTCCTGATCAGCCTGATCATCGAGCCAATTGGGATTGATCACCGGCAGATCTGAGGTATCTGCAGACTGCAAAGTGACGTTTCCTCGGGACATAGGTGCAATCAGAACACCGAGAATTGAGGCATATTGGTATCCATCTCTCGGCTGGATTGCCGGGAGGTTTGATACATTTCCGATATACCCTGCACCAGATATGTACTATATATCTTTGTGTTAGCAACCTTTTTTATTTATCTTGGGGAGTAATCTCTCACCTCTGCTTCAGGCCAGTCGGATGGAAACTTGGTCAGTTTACTCTGCGTTTCCTCGGAGAAAGCCGAGCGCAAGAATCGCGGAATCTTCTCAAAAGCCACAAAATCCGCGATTGGATTTGTAATGACTCCCTTTTTGGAGAGTAATACTTCCAGAATTTGCCCAGACGCGTATAACAGGTCGGTAACGAACTTGGTGAATGTTGTCACCTGCACTCGGTACGAAGGTGCAAAGAACGGGTGATCCCACATGTTCTGACCGACTCCTTGTCGGTCAGCTATAACGTCGATCCCGTGTTGTCTTAATTGATCGGATGGTCCAATACCCGACACCATGAGGAGCTGGGGTGACTGGAAGGCACCAGCCGAGACGATAACCTCTTCCGATGCCGAAAGGGTGACGGTATTTCCCAGCAAGCCTTTCACTTGAACTCCTGTTGCTTTCTTGTTCTCATCAAATACCACCTTCTTGGCCAGGGTGTTTATATAGGTGCTCAGTGACTTCGGCTTGATCTTGGATAGGAAAGATTCCTCGGAGCTGCTTCGGAGCTCGTTGGATGGATCGATGGTCGAAGCACAATACTGGGCTCCCATTATCTCACCCAGGTTAAAGTCCTTAACTTGATCAATGCCGATAGCTTCCATACCGGGGCTCATCCATGACGAGAAAGGCTCGGCATAGTTAGCATACGACACCTGTAATGGGCCACCATCCGAGTCGAAGGCATCGATATCATAGTCTGCGGAGGCATTTTGAGCTCTGTAGTCGGTGTTTGGGGGCGTGAACTGGACGCTCTTCTTGTAAAATGGGAGCACTTCGTCGAATGTATAACTGCTGTCATTGACTACATCTGCCCATGCCTCCATAGACTCACGCGTCGGACTGCATGATCCCGGTTAGTCAAGCCGCGAAAATTTAGTTCCCACGGGACTTTACCGTTGATAGACCATGAAATTCAACGCTGACCTACAGACAAATTAGTTTTGATCTGATATGCCATATTCGGAAAGAAATACCTACGATCCCCCAAGACATTTCCCTCGGGCGAAATGAATCGCCCGCCTATTAGCGCCAGGTTGATCTCTTGTCACAAAGCCCCAATCTTCCGGTGATCTGAAATTAGGATCTGATCCCATCGATAACGCATCAGCTGCAGGAAACTCGGCCACGGACTCAAGCTCGTATTGTCCCCCAGCTTCGATCAAGGCAACGTCGAAGTCATTCTGTGCTAGTCGCGTTGCTACCACGATCCCAGCAGTACCGCCACCAACGACCACATAATCGAAGGTTTTGTCGGCGAGGGGAATATCTCGGCGTTCTGAAGGCGCAGATGCGACGCTACTCGCCTGTAGTGCGAGCAGCACTAGAGTGGTTTGGAGCAGCATCGGCAATAATGGTGCAACCGCTGGAGACTTGAGCCAACGTGCGGAATGTTACAGCGAAACAAAGCCGATATGTACAACTCTCGACCGGACTATTGCAACTGTTGCACTAAATTAAGCTGGTCTCCGAAGATCTTCCAGTCTTGAGAGATATACAATATATTCGACTCTTATTATATCGAATTCCCTTTTCCGATGCACGGCCCAACCCTATCTAGGTATGTTGCATGTTACCTTGGAAGGGCAGCTTGCTCAAAAATAAGCTTAACCGCGGCCCGTCAGTCTATCCATGGATGCTTCTTATTCACTCGGCCAAATTTTAATGTTACATTAAATGATTTGATATATCATAAAGAGTGAAATAGTTCCTCCGAAAATGTTATATTCTCACCTCAGCGGCTGTTTTCGACGCGTGATATGAAGTTGCAGCTTGTGTAAACAATCTAGGTCACCTAGGGATGATTTACCAAGATAAATTCGTTTCAAGTCAAGCTAAAGAATTCATCAAGCTGCTCTCTTCTAATATTGAGGTTCATGATGCCAAAACAATCACTATGTTTTAAAGAGTCTTCGATCATCGCCAAGTAATACGATATATCTCACACATTCCATCATACGAGGCATCAAATACTTGACAGTCTCATTCTTTCTAACTCTGTACAACATAACTGACATATTTCTAGCTATATGAAGGTTGCCAAAACTCGAGCTCGAGTTAATAGAGCTAGTTACTTAGGATCTTCATGTCTGTTTCTGCTCCAATCTCGAAATATGCCAACGCCGCGAAACGTCCGTGCGCAATTTAAGCCTAAAACGCCAGCCCCTGATTATATCGACTCTATAAGAACCGTCCAATTTGCGTAGACTCCTGAGAGGTGGTTTAATATCATCTTTTCCTCATTCCGCATTTTCAATTCTACACTAGATATTGGAGCCCATATCTGACTCTACTAGACGTAGACATATTTATTACAAAGAACATCATCGGGTGAAAAGATACTATCCATGAAGAACCCGTTACACAACCCGTTGCCCGCCTCACTATCCAGTATTATCCCCTGTGCCAGTGCTACCCACATTGCTGATTCCAGGCTGACAATGTTCCACAGGCGAGTACAAAAAGGCCGCTGCGATTCTCGAATCCTTCATCAACCCGAAGCTCAAAATCGATGGAGAAATCCCACGTAAGATATTCGCGGGGGCCAAGGTAAAAGATTTTCCACCGAGAAGCGGCCCAAATAACCATGACTTACACTATTCCAGGGAATTGCTGTATTCACAGCGCTCAGAGTTGGATTCCTGGGCTCGATCCGTTTTGGCTCGGGATTGATTGTCGCTCGTCTCCAAGATGGCAGCTGGTCCGCCCCGTCAGCCATGGCAATGGGCGGTCTCGGCGCCGGTGGTCAATTTGGCGCAGAATTGACGGATTTCGTCTTCGTCCTGACTACAGACGCGGCTGTGAAGACATTCATGCAGTCGGGAAACTTGACTCTCGGTGGGAATATATCCATGGCCGTCGGGCCTATTGGTCGGAGTGCCGAGGCTGGGGGTGTAGTGGGCACCAAGAGTGCAACGGGGGTATTCGCCTACTCCAAGACCCGGGGGTTATACGGCGGTCTCACACTCGAGGGTGGTGTTCTTGCAGAGCGTGCGGATGCAAACAAAAAGCTATACGGGCGGAAAATTCAAGCAAAGGAGCTGCTGGGCGGATCGATTCCACCACCACCTGAGGCAGGAGTCCTCATCGATGTTTTGAATGGGGACTTCTTCCGTACCGATAGATCTATGGAACCAGCCACGGAGGGCACTGGGCAGTCGGGCGAACAAAACCCCAAGGATTCTGCCCAACTCCCTAGTCCGCAATCACAGGGAATTGTGACGCATACTGCTAATCAGTTAGCAGTTGGTGAGCTAGGCGCAGAACAGGCGCCTGTAACTGCGGAATCATTCACCGGAGATTATCACAGTGTACCCCACGAGGGAGCTGCTCAGGAGACAACGCCGACTGCCGAGAGTAAACCAACTACCGAGTTAGGTACCGGGGAAGCAACCGGAGAATCCGAATTATCCACCAAAATTACCCACGATGCACATGCGCCAGACGTACAAGAGCCTGTGTCTACTGCTGAGCATGTTTCGGCTGTGGAGCCGAGTACACAATTGGCAACTAAAGGCAAAGAATCGGCAGTTAGGGACTCCATGAGTTAGGTATCCCAGGGCATATCCCCGCTACTGAGAGGCTATCTGGTAGCATAGAGACCACGCCTATTGTGATTCGCCGATTACTCAACGTTATGTTGGGATAATGTTGTATTGGTTTCCTTCTGAGTTAGACGGATCTCCAAATTGAGATTCCCAGCTACTCTTGCGCTTATACCATAGTAACTCTTAGACAACCAAAGTGATCTTCCACCATAGTTTTACCATTCCGCTTCGCAATCTTTTCTCTGGTGTCGGTTTGCCTAATCATTCCTCACGACGTTTGTAGACAGTTGGGGAAGTCTCATTCTTGATCATGTTGATGTCGCCTGTAGCACGTTTATCCTCGGGGACAGCATGCAGACGGCTAACTTCAAAGCGAACGAAAGACTGGCAAGCATCCTCGAGCGAATCGGATCCCGACCGAGTGCAGTCAACTCCAAAGGTTTTCACCCAGTCAACTGCCTCTGGGTTGCCCCTCATACTGACAGCAAGAAAGAACTGATGGAGTTGGATTTTGAGAGGGAGGTTGGCAGTTCCCAAACTCTCGACCAGTTGGCTCAAAGCGGAACGCCACTCGTGGATAAATTGCATTGGATCCATAGATGGGGTGTACACACAGTTAATCCAAGAGATGTACCTAGAATGAGATTGATGGAAATATCTTTCGGTGAAGTAGCCCTTCAAAAGTTCGAAGGCAACGCGAGGGGTCTTGGCATGGGCAATGAGTGCCTGTAGTTCTACGTCGACACTGATATTGATAGCTTCAAGGAGCTCAAAGTTAATAGCGGGTCTGATAGTCCCGTCGCCCATGAAGCAGGTATTAGGTCCATTACTGATGATTGACCAGTATCTCGTATCCTGTATGTCAAGGGCACGCTTGAAAAGTTCGGACCATAGGACGAAGTTGCCATTGCTGCAGAGCATAGGAACCATACGAAGGATTTCGGCTAATGACCTTGTGGGGATTGATAATAACGAAACGGCAGATTCGTTGAGAGACATGGCTGGATATGTCAAGGGTGAAACTGTCCTGATGGGAGATAATAAAAAGAGGTGAAAGTAAAGAGGCGATGAAATTTAAGTGATATCTCGCAGACAGGCAGAAAATGGCAGAAGAGAGAAGTGAAGGAAAGGAGTAAAAGGCACGAGCGGTCATTCTTCATGCTAAAACAAGTATATATATATATATACTTGGATGTTAGGTGAAAGCCAGACAAACAATCCGTATGGCTCTAACATTTCATTGCACTGCATGAGATCTGATATCCGCGCATCATCAACATGATATTTGGAGATAGGGGTGAATATAATTTCAGCGTATAATTGGGTGGAGAAAATACAACACACCAAAAGGTCCTTATGACTATATACCAATACTCTTGGTTAATCTCTTATTCTTTTAGATTAATACTCGGTACGATAGTACGATAGCCACAGGCGAATCTCCTAAGGTTACCACGTAGGATTCGCTGTATAGCGGGTCAGCCAGGAGGGCTTCCCCTAATTTCACTGAATTAAGATATGCGAGAGAGGAAAAAGAAGAGTAAAAAGATCAAAGATTTTCCCGTGCTCATCCACATCCCCCCTACTCCGCCAGATCCGCTTCAGAAACTCCTTCATCTGCTTCTTCTTGGGCCCCTTGAGCGTTCCAGGTGTCTGTCTTGTTGGTACCTACAACTTCCTCTGGAATATCCGGGTACTGGATGTGGATAGAACTGCCCAAACGTACCGTTGGGATACCGCGGATGTGGTTGTATAGAAGCAAAAGACCAAGACGAAGGTACCCGCAGTCCTCCAAGTCTTCAGTCCACGACTTCTCGTCGGGAAATTCGGGTAACGCCATTAGGTACCGTGTATTGTCATCTGGCTGGTGGCGGTCTGCAAATTCCTTCCAGGACTCTCGCGCGTTGAATTTCAATGTCATGAATCTTCTCCAGAGACCGGCCTAGGTCGATCGTATCGAATAGTTCGTCGCCGGAGTCCGCGACCTCCTCGACATCTTCATCTCCCTCAGGAGTAGTGTCGCCGTCTGCTTCGGATTCTACATCCGGCACGTATGTTGTATCCTTATCATCATCTTTGGACTGAGAGTTCTCGTAGCATTTGATCCTTTTTAGGATCGCTCGGAAAACTCTCTTGGAGAGCTCGATGTCCGGCTTAGTGGAACCTGCGCCGTTTGACTCAAGCTTCGCCTCCTGGGAGAGATATGTATCCAAGGCGGCCTTTCGGATGTCATCGGCGTCGGACTTCTGCTTGATAATGGTTCGCCCGTACTCACTTGTGTAGCAAGCATTTACTTGTGGCTGGATTTTGTTCAGTAGTTTGACCATAATCTCTTGTAGGGGTCGTTCGCTTGAGTTGATAGCTAGTTGTAGGCTACCCTTAGCTGCCTGCTTCACGAACCGAAATCGATCATGAGAGTTCGGAGCAAAGCATCGAACTGCTGTGATGGGGTAGAGTGAAGTTACCTATGAGGGTTAGTATACTATTTCCTATACCATAGTCCTAAGTAAACTCACCCGGAGATATCGGCCGGTTGCTTAGGATTTCTATCCCTAGCTCCTTCTGGGACCCAAGAGGATCACACGATCACAGGCCACGTGTAGGTTCAAGCCTACTGTACCAACGTGATGTGTTATAACCAATACGCGTAGGTCAGTCAGACTTTAGGTCGTTAAACAAAGTAATCAACTCATCACGGTACACTGCGGACAGGTAAGAGTGGATACTTGCATACCAATCAGAATGGCATGTAGGACGACTTCAATGAACCAAGCATTTGCTAGTTAGGAGGCGACCAAAATTAGCTTTTGGTGGTGATTGCTGGAATCTGAAGTGAATCAGAATCTGAAGTGAATCTGAATCTGAACTGAATCTGAGCTGAATCTGAACTGAATTTAAAAGGGATCCCCAGCCGAGGTATTTCAAAGGCTCCTTTCCGGTTGCCGCGGGATAGAACGACTTGCCCTCTTTCCGAGTAGTACAGTACGATGGATAAAGTCCCCTGTGGCACCCTTGTTGACAAACATATTTTGGCTGGCAGACTGGAGTCACTGGAGTTCTTTGTCCAGTCTAGCCAGCATAATAGAGCAATTGATCAAGGCCATGTCACGCAGTGCTCGTGATCCGGCAATCACCTTTGTCTTTGCGTCTGAGGATTCAATGTTTGTAACCTGGACAAATTTGCTGTGCTGTAGACAAGTCCTGGTCAGTCATGAGCTAAACTCAAACGCGGTTAGAACACCCACTTTGCTGCATCTAGATGCTTTAACTGATATTCGACGTGTTCGACACCAGCACGCTGTGAGAAGGAGGTTCGTTGATAGAGCTTCTTGAACAGCGATTCCAGTGTATTATCCGTCCGTAATCTGAGACACACTGGGACGGCATCGTTTCAACCCCACATTAAAAGTAAGGTCCCAGTGAAAAAATGGAAGACTGTGGTTCGAAGACGAATAGAAGAGGAAGAGCGGAATATTGTATATTGAGCAAGTATCTCCAGGTAGCCAAGTGAGTCGATAGATATACGGATCATGTTGACCCGGGCCTTGTAGTCAGATGCAGTAGGCAACGAACAATGGTGGCTTAAATGATCCCTTTATATGAAAGCCAGCTGAAATATAGGCACCTGGTTGAGTTCCACTAGGAAGGTCAAATTTGAAAGGGTCAAGTTTAGTCTGAGACAGTGGAGTGTGTGATTTAAGGAGTTTCGGAATATATCTGAGCTCTCGAGTCGTTAAGGAAACACACGGATATAAATAACCAAAACCTATATACTTTGCGTAAGACCTTCTGAGGAAGCTATTAGGTGCCAGCCTAACAATCATGTCTGATCAATCAGGTGTCCATCACAACAAAATCCCCTTCGGAGGGAGTTTCAAACACATAGGAGCGACTCTGAAGCCGAATAAGTAGTTGTTTTCGTGCCGCCTTATGACTACTTATATATAGTAGAGTGAAATGAAAGCGTGTAAGTCGTGGGTATTCAAATTCCTCATCGTTATCAGGATGACACCGGTCAAGGCGAGGTAGTATGTCGGGAAACTTTTGATGTAGCTGCATCTTTAAATCTCAGTCCGTGTAATGAGTGATATTGGTTTCTACCTGGAGTGGCGAAGCTTATGAAATCTGAACGGGGAAACTTCGTCGAGGGATGAGTTTGACAACCAAGGTCTGATAAAGATTTTATCCGCCTATAAATGTCCACGACTCCCACGTAACCTCAAGTTCCTCGAATGGGTTAAGTGACAACCTTATCACAACGGTATAGGTAAAATTATTGATGAATGGGTCGCCAGGACATCTCATTCCGAAGAAAGGAAGAGTAGATTCCTCTTTAGACGCATCATATCCCAATGTTCATCTCGGGAGGTGGTCATGCAAGCTAACAGCGTCTGTAGTCTGAATAGATCCATTAAATAATAAATATTGATAAATGACATTGGTATCAAGAACTGGCACAAGAAATTACTCCTCAAACAACCGACCTAAGATCAAACTCTGACAAACAAACTCGTTACCGACAACCTTTGCAGTACACTTCAGCTCATTAGGGGGCGTAGGAGTGGACGATGCAATTGACTTCCTACGCTTCTTCCCGTGGAACAAGTGAATTCTCTGCGTCTTCGGATTAGGCGTCAACATCGACTTTGCAGCGGCTTGGTCTGCATCATCAACATAAATCCAGTCCCAGGTACCCGGCGCACCGGCATCAGACTGTGAGTCTATCAATGCCTTAGCCGTGCCAAGATCAGGGACGCGCTCAACACGAGAAGCCCCTAGGGCGTAAGTCAGGAAGATGTAGGCTTTCCTCTTTTCCTCTACCTTTCCACGGCCCATGACAAGGAGCACTGATTGTCCCGCGAGCAACTTCGTTCGCGCGGAGATGGTGTCGGCGAGACGGGCCGCGGATGGGGGATTGGGAGCCATGACTCTGGATTTTGTCGCTCCGTTCAGGTACATTGAGTCGCCGGCCGGGAGGAGATAGATATACCAGTCGAGGACGCGACCTTGAGAGATACAGTCCTCTACCCAACGCCCGGCCAGACATGGGAGGTTCAAGGCCAGTGCTTGCATGTATTTTTCCCGTCGAGAATGGGTATCGGCAATTAAACAGGCAAATCCAACGTTATCGGCGAGAGATGTAAGACGAAGACCCTTGTTATTGAGGTCTGCATCTTTGGCTCCACCTTTAGTGGGAGTATCAACAGGAACAATTGACGAGGGCTCAAACAATTCAGTAAATCCATCATGTAATACAGTGCCGCCATTTTCGATGATCAGCCTAGTCACACGGTTTTTAGAGGCTTCGTCCTCCTTGTAAGAGACGGCAAATACCATCCCAGCGAATATCCCGCTGCCTTGTTGAATGCTGCGGGACAAGCGAGAACTGGGCGAAGCAGGAGCGGATGACCTTTCAGATGGGGTATGAACCATGCTCTCTTGTTGGATAGGCGCCGGGCGATATGTGAACGTCCGATCTTTGAGTTGATTCCACAGGATAGTATCAAGATAGACACGAGCAATAGGTACTTTGATCACATTCTCGCTGTTACCTATCCCTCCATTTGGCAGACTTTTACGCTGCTTGGGACCGACTATGACAGTAGTATGACCGTAAATGTCGGTTATAGGATAAGTGCCATCGTCGGCCGCTTTGGCCAGCTCTTCTCTAGTGAGCTTGTCACCGAATCCGCGGACGATATGAGTGACTTTGGGAACATTGTCCATCTCGATTTTGACAGAGTCTCCGACACGAAGCTCAAATCTCTTAACGGCACCCTTCGGCACCTCGACAGGAAGACTGTCCTCAAATTTCACAGAGTATTTGACCTGGGACACACCTAGTGGTGTCCCAAAACATGTCGCCGGATAGTATGCTCGTTTCTGTCCCATCCAGACAGAAAGGACCTGGCTTGGAGCAACCACCGTGTTTGCCGATAAAGCGTCAGATGGTCGAGGCGTGGTAGGAGATCCATCGATGCCGTTCGCCTCTGAATCAATGATATCATCAGAGGCAATTGTCGATGAAACCTCAGTGAGTTCCGATGATGGAGGTGGTGGTCGACTATGAACGACGACCTTTGGTGAGGGTGCTGATCTCGCAGTAAGTCCGGAGCTCTTTTCTGGAACATGCTTCTTTTGCGTAGACATCGAGGTAGCCGTCTTGCCAATTCTTGATCTCCTGCGGAAGGGCTGCTCAGGTGAACCTTCGATGTCCCAAACATTCTCGGAGGCTCGTCGCGGGGGCTTTGATTGCCTTCGCACGGCTTTTTCGGGGAGTTGCACCAAGGGCACATCATCTGAATCTTCGGGAATAGGAGCTGGCTGTTCTTGTGTCACTCGAATGGGTGCAACGAATTTTGGGGGCTGTATGCGAGGGGTGAGAGGTATGATAGGGTCGGAGGCAATATAACTCGAGCCATCATTGCCGCGCCGCTTCTTCTTCGGTCGAGTCGGCGATCCATCAATCAAGGCTCTGAACTCTTGATCCTCAGTAGTGAAGATCCCAACTCCCATATCAAATCCTCCTGCCCCAACCTGCGGGGAAAGATCTGCCGCAATTTCAGTCAAAGCCCTGCGTTGGCCTCCGCCTGGACTAGACAACAATTTTTTGAGAGGCGAAGAGAGTGCCCTTGCCCCAGCTGGGCGGATATGGTGTTTTCGAATACTGGGGACTTCCTTGAACATAGGTGGAAGATCGTCATCTTCGTTGTTGAGTCCATCGCCATTAGACCCAGCCTCGGAATTGCATTGGGAGTGGCTGGGACTGGTTTCTGGGATACTCGTCAGTCGAGCCATATCACCGAGATGCTTAAGACGTTGATTCATAGGCGTCTCGGCCACACGGGATGGCATCGATGAGTTGCCCGCAGTTCCCGCTTCCACTCTGGAAAGCGATGAGTTTACGTGTTGCTGCTCCGAGGGGTTGCTGGAATGTGTTGGTATGTTCTCGTTAAGGGATGCATTGTGAATGGGTTGAATGGCAGGTTCATTTGAAACGGAGCCATTTCTCTGGGTATTGTTGTTCGAATGTCTTGATTGTGGTCGCGAGCAGGGAGAGGAGGACTGAAGACGGTCTCGCGCGGGAGAATTCACATGAGAACGCGAACGCGACCGATGAATACCGTTCACAGCGTTGTCGGCTTCTATGCGTTTTGGTGATGATTGGGGTGATGGCTGAGAGTCTTTCACCATGGCCTGGGAAGAACGCATGGCGCCATTTGGCTGACCATCATTGTGGGAGCCGACGGAGCCTCCATGAGCTGCCGCATCCTCCAGTTCCTCCAGTTCCTCGTCTACTCTCGGGCGAGATGGGGAGGGAATCGGCTCAAAACCTAGTACCTGAGATAGTCGGTCGTGGGCACTGGCAGCAGCGGCGGCGGCAGCAGGGTCTAGAGGAGGTCCGTCGTAATTCTCTTTGTCTTCTTCGGCTGAAGACTGAGGAAGCTCTTGTGACCGGGGTAGTTGCATATCTTCCTCTTGTTCTGTTTCTTCCTCGCTGGCAACAGCTTCTATAATTTCATGGTCTTTTTCTTGTTCATTTGGCTGTTCGGGAGAAGTCTGTAGTCTGGCGGAGAGATTCGATGTAGATCTGGCAGGAGCACTCAGCCCGGCGAACTGAGCCGCAGCTTCCTCATCGATTTCTCGCTGTCGTCGTGCACGTTCTATAAAACTTGACTCCTTGTAGAATTCCTTGTCACTCTGATCCGACTGGATATTGCCGGCCGACCGAGTCAACCTCTCCCCCAAAGTCCTGTCGCGCTTTGTCTGCGATTCCTTCATCGATATATAGTTCAAGTTCGGTTCGGATGATTCCCTCATGAACTGGACTGGGAAGCCCGTCAACGGAGACGAGATACCATTGACAACACAAGCGGGTTGAATCGGGATATTGGGCGACGGACGATCCGATACAAGCTCCGTCTGTAGGCCGTGGACAATGGGAGATGACGGGGCCTGGGTAGCCCCGAAAACCTGACTCAGAGCAAGGAGACCGCCACTTGACTCAATGCCACTAGCCAGCGGATTCCGTGAGATGCTCGGGGTCTCGTTTGTCCCACCCTTTCCGTCATTCTTTTTCACCACCGTGCCGGGTGTTTCTGCTAGGAACCGTTGCGATTCGGGGAAGAGATCGGGTGCATAGGGCATTGGAGAAGACTCGTTCGGATCGAAGTTGCTCTCATCGTCGTTATCATCGTCATCTTGGGAAAGGTTCGTTCCATGGTGCGCAGCGTCAAATTCAGAAATGAGGTCGATATGGCCGCTGTCACCCTCATACAATGTTCTCAATGTCGCTCCATCCGCCCCTGTTTGTGAATAGTCTTGTTGCATGGACTCCCCGTTTTGCTTGATGATACTATCGTACACTGACTGCGAGACGACCTGAGTATCCCCAGGAGCAGCCTCTGCGGAGCTCATGTTGCCGAATTGTGATCCGGGTACAATGCCCGCTCCATTGCCACTTTTATTGGACATCATTGGGCGTCGTTCATGCTGCCGAGGCCGAGGCGGAGAGGGTCGGTGTTGGTGCACAAGGCTCGTGGGGTTTGATGGTGTTTTCGGAGGTAGGTGTTGGCCGGTGCACACCCCGTCACCGTTGGAAGCACTGTTGACTTTGTGGTATGTGTAACAAAGAGTCTGCTTCGGTTCGTTCACAGTTTCTGCAGATCCCGAAAGGTACGGCTGGGATGGATCATGCTCCTGGGGATGTCGGGGTTAGTCCAATGAGGGCGAGGGACGCTGCATGGTCATTACATACTAGCCCCAACGCGTCGCGTTGCAACTTTGCAAAGTCGATGCTATCATCCTGGGTCTCCATTTTTCGACGACATACAGTCGCTGAAGTCTATCACGTCTTGACGGCGGTATTTGTGAGGTTCGTGTTAACTCAGTCCAATACTTCAAATACCTTTGGGTCGAGACATAAATGCAAATGGAGGCGTCGGAACGCGAAACGCGCGTGTCACGTGCCTTCAAGTAATATTACCTCCTACGGACTAGCGCTATTAGAGTATATCTTCGGAGATCGTTTACCATCGGCCCTGCTGATGAATGTATGCGAGAACTCAAAGCATATCGTGTATTAGCATTATAAATACCGGCTGTTGTGCGATGTACCTAAGGTGGCTTTGATGCAATTCTTTAAGTCGGCAGTGTCTCTATGATAATCTGCTAGGCGGGACCCGAAATATCGTCAGACTGAATGGATCAACTTTGTCGGCGCCGATGTCCATGTGCCAGAATGACCTCCTTCGAAAAGAGAGTGGACTTTCTCCGTCTGTCATCTGAAAATGGCAAGAAGCCCTTAACAGGAGTTACACTCGGAGCTGTCAATAGAAATGGTATTGAACGACACCCCACACTGTTTCACTGCTTTCCTACCTAGGTACAGCGACCCATGACCGTGTCCATATCGCGCATGTCGATGAGAATGCCCTTGTGGACTACGGAGCGGCCGAAGAAGTCGTGACCTGAGCGAACAGCAAAGGGAATCTTTTGTTGGCGTCAACTAGAGTGGGAGCTGCCTACATCAAGAAGTAGGCGACGTTTACCTTTCTCATTATATCGGTGGATGCAAACACGCCAAATGAGGACGCTAATCGGATGGTTGGGATGATTCCTCGCGATCTGTCCAGAAACGGAAAGCGTATAGTGGGGAAGTTCCAAGGCTTGGATTAATGCTATGCTATTGTCGTCATTGCCGAGCCTAGGTTGCCAATGCTGAAATCATACCTCGATAATACCTCCCGAAGAGATGGCAAAACCAGTCTTTCACCCCTGGCCGTTGACCAAAGAAGCGCCCCTAATTAAATATGCCAAACAGTGCGTCATCTATCGAAGCCCGCTTGCAGCATCTCATGCCGAGCCTCTCGCTATACACTGAAGGCAGAAACTATCAAGACTGTCTTAAATTCTACAATCATGCGCTGAAAAAGGAACCGCTAGTCTGCGCCCGGCCGCGGACAGAAGAAGAGGTCTCACGCTTGGTTCAATTTTGCACCGAACAAAAGACTCCCTGTGCCGTTCGCTCAGGCGGTCACGACTTCTTCGGTCGCTCCGTAGTCCACAAGGGAATCCTCATCGACATGCGCGATATGGACACAGTCAGTATCGGGTCGGACCGAGCCAGTGCACGCGTTGGTGGCGGAGTGATGGCCGGCGACCTGCAGGAAGCCATCAGTTCTCACGGCCTATTCACTCCTACCGGACAGTCAAAATCCGTGGGCTATGTCTCCTGGGCATGTGGCGGAGGGTACGGCTTCTATGTTGGAACATACGGGTTTGGGGTCGATCAAATACTTGGGGCTCGAGTGGTTTTGGCCGGGGGTCGCGTCGTTGACACCGACAGAGATCCAGAATTACTGTGGGCACTCCGCGGCGCTGGGGCTGGCGCATTTGGCATCATCACAGAGCTTCGCGTAAAGGTATACCCAGTGCCTAAACTGTACGCTGGCTTCCTAGCCTTCCCCCTGTCCGAGGCTGCATCTGTCATGGACAAGATTGGAAGCCTCTTACATGACGACTTTCCTGATGAGTTCAGCGGGGATGCCATCGCCGCAAATCCTGAAATGGCTCCTGTACCGGTAGCCGAGCCCTGTTTTGCTCTGTTTTGGTGTTGGACTTCGGTTAACGAAGACCTCGGGCCCGCGAAAACCTTTCTTGAGCAGATGATGCAGGCTGGCAGGGTTCTGGGGAACACGGTCACGGAAAGTAAGCTACAAGCTTCCATCATGATATGAACTTCAGTCAACTGACCTAGTATCCAGCTACACCAGCCGCCTACGGCTTAGGTGGTTTATCGTCAGGGACCTTCTTCCGCAGTCGAAACGTCGATCGGATACATAAAAATGTTGGCACTATCCTTGCACAGCACCTTCCACCATATCCGCTGTCCGCTATCATCTTTCACAATAACCATGGTAGAGGGGTTCGACACGAAGTGGCAGATGCTGTCGGGGCGGCCTTTCCGAATCGATACCAACATGTCATTCTCGGGTTCCATGGTGGCACCAGGCCAGACTGGACCGATGAGCAGGAGCTTGCAGGTGCAGCCAGATGGGTCATAGAATTGGAGGAAGCGGTTGATCAGAATGGTCTTTCCCTGCCAGGAGGGTTCCCTGCATTTTGGCCCCCTGACCAGGTAGACATACAACAATTCTTTGGGGAGGAAGGGGCCTCAAGACTGCGACAATTGAAAGCGCGACTGGATCCGAACAATCTGTTTTACCATGCCCTACCTGGTCTGAATGGATACTGAATAGAATCGGATACCGTACTCTCTTGTGGAAATTCCCGCCTTAACTGGTGTTTTGCGGATAATTAGTAATCCACTTACTGATGTGGCAATCCCTGCTCAGATTTCTATCCGATTCCTCATCTCCAATACCACTATTGAACGCAAAGAACACAGGAAGCCAACCTGACCGGACATGTACTTCCCCCGCTTACTCTTCAAACAAGTGGTGGTCAGCCCTTCTTTAAATCCGAGCACGCAGCAGGAGCACACCTCTCTACCAGGTCGACCACGAAACAAAAGCAAATTGGGCTGTCGAGAATGCAAGGCAAAGCGGGTCAAATGCGATGAGACCTATCCGACGTGCAAGCGGTGCCAGCGTCAAGGTCTTGTCTGTTCGTCAGCCCCGCGGCTAACACAGTGGCAAGTTGAGACACCGTGGCTCTCACTACAGCCTAAAACGCATGTCAATCCAAGACTACTACAGTATTGGCTGGAGAAAGTCAGTCAAGTGTCGGTTGTAGATCCTGAAAATAATCCGTTCTCTTTCCCAATTTTGGAACACGTTGCCCAATCTCCCGCACTTCTCCATGCTATCCAGTCAGTCAGTGCGAGCCATGAGCAGTACTTCCCGGCCAATATTCCCATTCCGGTCCTTGAGGAACGTGGCAAAGCCATAGCTTGCCTTCGAAGAGAGATGAATCAGATCCAACGCGCGCCTTACGCACACTTTCTGACTATTTTAATGCTGGCTCTGACGCAGGTTGTTGATTCTGACCCGAAGGATTATGGCAGACAGCATTTATTTGGTGCACGCTCCCTGATCAACAGTATGCTGCGAGACACATCTGTGTCGACGACTAATGACCCCGTGGTTCGACTCTGCCTGGGAATCTATCTTTACTGGGACATGTGCAGTTCATTCCTGGTAGAGTCATGTGAACCACAGGGTCTCGACTTATTTAATATATCCCTCGCGGTACACAGGATGGGAGACTGGCACCATCCAATGTACGGAACCTGTAGCCGACTGCTCCTTATCATAGCGAATGTCGGACGATATTGCCGACAGATATATGATATGCCACAGAGCCGCAACCCCAGGCAAGAAGCTATGCTGGAGTCCCAGCTTAGTACCTGGACGACGAAGCCCCCAAATCCCGATCTGGGCCACTTATATGAAGCGTTCCGCAACCACGGGCTTGTTTTCCTCTATCGATCTCGTGCACATGCACAGAGAGGTTGTCCTACGGACCCGGATGTGACTGAAGCACAAGAGTCTCTGATCCTACAGTACGCCGAAGAGACAGTCCGCCATCTGCTACTAATTCCTGCGTCCTCGTACTCCCTTAATTTTCAATCTCTCCCTCTTCTTACAGCTGGATCCGAATTGACCGAGTCGAATCACTTCCTGCGCGATGAAGTGCGTGGCAGGCTGCGAGCCATCTACTCTTTGAATCGCCTCCCCGCAAATCTAATGGCTCTTCAACTCCTTGAAGAGCTCTGGGATGCTCGAGACAGTGGTAGTCCCTCCTTCTGGCTATCACACACGCTGCAGCAGGATTGGTGTTTGCTTCTAACATGAGACTTCATCTCGTCAAATCTATGCTATTAATTCTTTGGATGTACGCCCCTA
Source organism: Penicillium verrucosum (assembly GCF_028828655.1). Lineage (NCBI taxonomy): Eukaryota > Fungi > Ascomycota > Eurotiomycetes > Eurotiales > Aspergillaceae > Penicillium > Penicillium verrucosum. Next base: position 3,110,464 of record NW_026643212.1, read on the forward strand.
TTCTTCGAGGGCTCATGAGGATACTCTCCCAACCAAGGCGCAGAGTACCATTCTATATTTTCTTCTTCGCACCACCCCAGCGGACATGTCGGTCTGCCGTTAAGGATCTGCCTGGCTGCCTGTTACTTGTATATAATAGAACTACTGGTCCCCTTTTGGCTGTAATGGCCGGGTCGGCTACTAAGGGTGCTCACCACATACTGAAATTTACTCTCATGAGTCCATCAGAGAAAGTGTAATATCTACACCTCAGTGACAAATACTGAAAATGGAAATGGAACCTCCTATCTAGTTCCATGGTTGTGGTGTTGTGCATACTATATCACCTTCCGATTTGTCAAAGTGCCCACAACCCACTCGTAAACAAGATACCTATATCTAGACGTCTATACAACATAGATTGCAAATTTGGATTCTAGATACCAAATGCGGGTTAGCGGTACCTACCTAGGTATCATCCAAGGTTGACTAAGCCGAGGAAACAGAGACGGGCCCCACAACCTCGCGAAACGGCCCAGATAGGAAATTTTGTGGATAAGCTATATATATACCCAGGTATCTTCCTGTGCCCTTGTGAAGCGACGATCACTATTAAGATCACTATTATGTACTACAACATACGTAAAATGACTCACCACAAAATTAAGCTTATATTATAAATTGAGTAGCCGACCCACTTCGTGTACACCGAAACGCGGCCGCTCCGAAGCAGACCATGAAGGAGGTTCGCAATCTGGCCCAAGAAGGAAAATAGCTTACCCCTAAGGGGAATAGATTCATTTCTTTGGAACCCACGGTTTTTTTTTGTCGGGGATTATATAAGTTTCCAAACCGGCCCTATCCCAACAGCTTTCTACACCGATTGAACATTCTTTTCCAGTCATCTCTTGTCTTTCAAATCATGGCCTTCAACCGTATAGCTGTCTATGGTCACCGTGGATTCGTTGGCTCTCGAGTTGTTGCTGCTTTAATTGCCTCGGGAGCTCCAATTACTGTTTTGCATCGCCCTAGCTCGGATACTTCCAATCTCCCCGATCATGTGAGAAAGATTGAAGTCGACGTTCTTGATGAAGACGCTTTGGTTGGTGCCTTGCAAGATATAGACATTGTGATGTCAGTCAGAGCTACTACACATCTATACCTTTTCGAATCTATGCTAATCGGCTTCTTAGTTCTCTTGTTGGAGACGAGGGTACCGACAGACAGCATGGCTTTGTGAAAGCTATCCCTAGGACTGATGTCCAGCTTTTCTCCCCTTCGGATTTCTGTCTGCGGTATTGTGAGCAGGGAATGCGCATGTCCTGTATGAAGGCAAAAGCGGATGTCGAAAAGGCATCCAAGGATGCCGGAATTCCAACCTCCGTAATCCACGTGGGAAACTTCGCTGAATTCACCTTGAGTACATCGTCAGTCATCAGCCGACCACTCGGGATGTTTATCGGTAACTGACTTTCACAAATTATAGGGCAGTGGGTATTGATTTGCAGAATAACGTATTGGTCCACACCGGCAACTCTGCTAGCGAAAAAGTTACTATGTGGTGCGTCGCAATTTACCCAGAGAATCCTTCTCATCTAAATAATTCCTTTGGTCTGATTAAACTAATCCCTTATAGCACCAAGGACTACGTCGCAGCTGCGTACGTCGACATATTTACCACCAGACCTATACCCACTATCCAGAACCGGACCATCACCTTGTCAGAGCTTGCACCAACAGGCATGGAAATTGCTGCGATCATGAAAGAGAAGAACGGAAGAGAGCCCTCTATTGCGACACGAAGCTTGGAGGAAGTCAATCGAACGATCGAGGATTGTATCAGCAGGGAGAGCAATTTCGCTGTGCCGACCTATTGCCGCAAGATGTGGGGAACGGGAGAAATGATGAAGATGCTTCCCGATGATTTATGGGAAGTCAAGGACTACAGAAAAGCAAGTTTAGAGGACCTTGTCATAGGAGGAAGATTGGAAAGCTATAGAGCCCTACCCGATCATGTGTTGGAGTACCTAAGAAAGATGCTCTGAGACATGTATTACCATCTACTCGACCCAACGCACAGTCCAATTCCAGGTGGGAATTGGACCGCACGGGTTGAATGTAGAAACGGGTTCAATGCAAATATTTGATTCTACGGAGTAGGTACCTTTTCTAGTTAGAGCACTTACAAAAGGTACCCCAAAATTAGTATTTTTGAAAGTAAGATACTATACCTCTAAAAAAATTTTACTGTCAAGTAAATTGGACGTGGCGTATGGTCCTATGTCCGAAGAAATGGATTGAGTATAACTACCTTAGGTAGTCATGGAAGGAAGATTTTGTAGCCAATAAGACCATGGGTGTTTTGAACCTGGTTGATTGCTGTGTGGCAAGCAGTTGAAATGTGTGTGGTCTGTTCTGATTGAGATTTAATGGCAATCGTTCATCAATATTAGGATGCATTATAAAATGTAATTACAGTCACACATGGTCATAATCGTTGTATACCCTGAAGGGCGAAGAGGTTATTCCGTTATTCCAAGTGCTCGGGCGGTGGGTCGAACGGCGACACCACGTGATACCATGTGACTTTACCAAACGGGCGGGACCAATTATATCCTCGTCAAAAGACTCACACTTGTATACCCTCAATAAATGATCTGTAAGGAAAAAAAAAATAGGTAGCTTCTCTTTGATTGAGACATGTCATCCTTAGTGCAGGGGCCATGCTAATCTTCTCTGTATATTTTCATTTGACCATATGCCCCGAAGGGCGAAAAGATATCCTTAAAGTTCATTATAACCCCACCTTTCGGCAGAATTACACCGCCTAAGATATACAAACGTAGCAAAAGGAAAAACATAACACTATATCAATTTGATACAAAAACAATGATGTGGTGAGGTATATAGTTTTAGATGTTAGTTTTGAAGTACTTTTTGCATGTGTGATGCCAAATATCATAACAGTAATAAACCTATAGGTATAGGCTTGGGACTTGTACACATATACATTTATGCAAGATAATGCAACATAATTACAGAGGGTATCAGAAGCCCTAAACATTCCCCACCTTGAGGGGACCCAAGAGAAAAAGAAAAAGAAAAAAAGGCCAATCAATCACGAGTGCGGTTCGGAATCCATCTCTTGATGAGGAACTCGCGCACCTTGTACTGACCAAACAGCGCCCCAATATCTTCAAGTGAAGCAGCTGGCGGGGGCACTTCGACATAGCAGACGACCAAGCTCTTCAACACCTGGGCCTGCACACGGCTGACGCAGTGCATCCACCACCAACTCCTTGCCTGCTTCTCTGCTGTGTAGTTCTTCCGTTCTTCTGTCTCGGACCAGTAAGGGTGGCTGTAGGAAGGAACGACGATGACTGCGAACTCGGCGTGGGAGAAGACCGGTCCGCGGTTGTAGAGCAGGTAATCAGTTCCGAATTTGACACCGGAGCGGATAACCCACCCGAGGGATCGGAAGTGGTGATAGACGGCGTAGGAGGTCATGAAGGGATCATCGGGTTGGAGTGAATCGGAGCCGTCACGGGCAGGCTGGAAGGAATGGTGGCAGAACTTTTGGAGGAGGGCAGACGTGGTGATTGGCGAGATTGGTTGGTCTTCCCCGGATTTCAAGGGTGAATCGTAGATTTGCAATGCTCCAAGCGAGTAGGCAAGGAAGAATGCCTCTTCGTTGGAGAGTTGAAGATGCTCCTCATTTGGGAAATCATCAACATCAAGGCTGTCGACGACGGAATCAGGCACCTGGAGTGATGAGGGTGAGGTGGGTAGGAATTCTTTCTTCTGCACGACTGATGAGAATCGGACAGATTTGCTGCTGGACGGGGTCTCGGGTTGGTTTTGTTCCGCATGGGCCGCATTTTGGGCAGCCAGTTCCCGTGCCTGCCGTGCCTCCAGCATCCGAGCCTCTTTTGCCTTCTTCAAGGAGAACTTCTCCGTTGTAGTCGCTGTGACATTAGTCGTATCGTCTGTAGGTGTTGATTGAGCAGCTTCGTCAAGAGGCTCGGAAGCAACAGATTCCCTAGCAGCCGCCTCGGCTTTGAGTCTTTCCTCAATGGCCAGCTTTTCCATCCGGGCACGCTCTAACTTCAGTTCACGACGTTCAGTCCGTCGCAGTCTTGTAATCTCCTCGCTGGTCTTCTCATTATGTAACCCTCTTCTTTTCTTCTCTCGCGCCAGCCAGCTAGGTTCACTTCGACTAAGACTACCCTTGCCGAAGAATCCCATCTGCCATAAGGCATTAATTGATCTCTCTTCCGTGACATGGATCGACGATGTGGCTTTGTCAAAGTAGGCCGAGTAGACTTCTTGACGGGGCGGGGAGATAAGGAATGTGAGGTACGAGAGAGCAACGCTTATAAGAGAAAGAGGGTTATGAGGAATTACAGGAGGAACGTGATGTACATTGACCGGAAGAGGAAACTGGTGAATCTGTCTGAAGTTTGGCCTAGGAGGTCGAGGAGCACGAGGCGGACGTGCATTTGATGCAGGCCCTGACTTGGTAGCCACAGGCTTGTCCATGCTGGTTACTGGAGTGGCCATCCTGGAAACCGCTACTGGATAAAGAAAATATTCAAAGTCCTAAACACAAAATTCGAGGTTAGCGAATTGTGCTGACACATGCGAGTGAATCATTTGTGATAGTAATATCTTCTCAGATACCGTTGTAGTCAATTCAGCGGATCATCGACAGGCAACTAGAAATCAAAAGTGTCGCCTGCCTGAGCTAAATAAATGGTGTCATCACCGAAGAGGTGAAGGGTGGGCAGAAGGGGAGTGTAGTAGAAGAGCTGAGGAGCATCTTACCTAGAAGTCTCTGTATGTATGAAAAACCTGAATGAAGTGTCAATTAGTAAAAATCCACCATGGCTCTGCACATTAACAGAGCTCAAAGGTCATTTAAAAGAGATTCATTCTTTGCTCAGATGCGAAAGAAAAGGACAGAGAATTTTGCGGTCGAAAGCTCCGTTTAAAAAGCACCGTGTGACTAAGCAACTTGGTCCGAGCTCTCCCTCGTCGAGAAAAAAAATTCCTCCACTTTATCGCCGACGCAAGTACTAACACAGGACAATTCATCAATACCGCCAAGTAAGTTTCTAACTCATGTTCTACGTGGTCTTCGTTGCTCGTATGCTAATATTCCTCTCTCCAGAATGCATCTCATGGTATGTTTCATTGCGACATCGAAACGAGCGAATCTTCAGCTCCGCTCGGAGATCGGTCACTAATTTTTTGACGAACAGTACACTCTCGACACCGCTGGCAAGCGTGTTTACACCTTGAAGAAGGTATGGAAATCTTTGCGCTGGAGTCACTGCCGCTGTTCAGCGAACATGTGGCTCCTCGGATCACAGTTTCAGCATTGTCCAATGATGCTAATTTTTTTCGCAATTATAGGTCCTGAACGGCGAGGTCACCAAGTCTGCCCACCCCGCTCGCTTCTCTCCCGATGACAAGTACTCTCGGTAAGTAGCTTATCCTTCTGCGAAGCGCACAATGGAAGAATTGGAAACTGACCTCTTCCACAGTCACCGTGTCACCCTGAAGAAGCGTTACAACCTTCTCCTCACCCAGCAGGCCGGTACGTCGCATCTCTCGTTGCAGATCTCCGCTCCCTCAGGAGTACCGCAAACTGACATTTTATCGTTCAGAGACCCCCGTTAAGGCTTAAATGGATCGACACTGGGAAAAATGAATTACCGGGTGGCATAGCCCATGTTTTGGCGAATGGTGTTTTTCTTGCGGTCAACGGATGGCTGAGATGTCCATACTTGTTTTGCTGTCTTCGGATAATCTATTCGGGTTTCACCTAGACATTCTAGAGAATACGATACCTGATCTAGGAAATCAACAAGGATCTTGTTAAAATATTCATAAAGAGCCCTATCGATTGGCTATATTCTATGTTCAAACGTAAATCACCAAGACAAGACATGGTCATTCCTCATAAAAAAGGCCGACAACCACCATGACAGCGGCGTTGACCAAATGAACTTTTTTCTTTCCATGCCCCAAAACTCCAACCCATGTAATCAAGATGCAAAGTCATCCACGCGGCACATTTAGCGCTTCTTCGAGTTGACATTGCGGCCAGCACCGACCTTAGTACGACCGCCAGCCCTGTTGCGTTCACCGGTCAAGATACCAGGCAGGTAGTCTTCGTCCATGAGATCACGCTCGCGACGCTGCCTCCGCTCTTCTTCCTCATTGGCGCGGACATACTCCTTCTGATCTTCGGCAAGAACGAGCTCGGCACCCCATCCTCGCTGGCCACCGCCGCCCTTCCACTTGCCGTTCGCGCTGCCTGCAATCGGCTTAGGAACACTGTATACATTGCCGCGCTTGTTCCACTGCATGTTCTTCTTCAAGTGCATTGTGAATGCGCCATTGGCAGTGGTTGTGCATGAGACACGAGTGAGAGTATCCTTGCCACAGCGAGGACAGAACTGCTTGTTCATCTCCTTTGTGGTCAAGAAGCAAGCGTGGCAGCGCTTGATGAAGGTTCTAAGATGCTGGATCTTCTGGAGGGTGGTGGTAGACAAAAGGTTGAGGTTCATTTGAAGGAGAACGTTTTGACACTATACAAAATAAGTAATTGGGTGAGAGACAGATGTTGTCTGGGGTGTACTTACCGCGAAATCAGTGGTCATAGCCGCAACCTGCATTGTCTTGGGCGCGGCAGTAAGAGTTGCCGTCCCGGAATCGTCCTCGGCAAGACGCTTTTTATAGTTGGAGGGTGTGATCCATTCTCCGTCGTCGGAATCAGCAGCATCATCCGCATTCTGATCTTCGTCCTTCTCTTCTTCATCGGCAACCGCAACCGCAACCTCGGCGACTTCGTCGGCCTCATTAGCTGAAGCAGTTTCCTTCTCCTTTGGAGACTCCTCCTGGGCGTCTGCGACTGTGGTCTCCTTCACTCCCTCTGTAATGGCTTCCACCTCGGCATCCGCAGGCTTGGTCTCCTCGGGCTTAGCCTCCTCGGATTCCTCCTTCACAGGCGGCTTTCCATTGATTCTCTTCTGTCCAGGAACGCTTCTTAACCGCCAATCTCCTTCGTTCTTTTCGCACTCAATTTCGTAGGCAAGCGCAAGGACCTCAATATCGGTTCTACTCAGGACAGAACGGTCACCAGTCTTGCGAGCGAATTCGCTGATAATATTGAAGCTCTTAGGTGTGGGAGATCGCTGCTTCAAGAAAGGCAGGTAGAGGGTCTCGACACGTGCGCGGGCATCGGGATCGCGAATCTCGCCCACCACGGAGGGGGTGGTGATAATTTCGTCGCACTGGGCAAGGAGGGTTGAAAGCGGCGGGGTATTCTTGAGAATCGGTCCAGCGTCCAGCACGATTGTGTGGACGGGCTTGGTGGATTCGGCAGTAGTGCCTGCCATTTTGTCCTGTCCTGTATATTAGGACTATTCCCACTGATCGACAATGAGAAAAGACGAGATCGTTGTCGACTTGATAGAATTGGCCGAGTTGTGGAAATGAAATTTCTCTGTGAACAGTGGCCTGTGCGTCCTTATCGGTCTATCTTATCGCCTATCCAAATCTACCAAGGTCCTGCATTTTTACACAGTCATCTTTGAATGTATCCATGAATAACTAACTGGACATTAAAAGGCTTTGATTGTACGTTCATTCTCTTGTTGCTTGATATTCAGGTCACTATTTTGAATGCTGTATGCTGAAATGAAGACGGGTTGGTCAAAATAGAGACCAGAACGCCGATATTGGGAGTATATCTTCAACATTCAAATGCCCTTGAACAATTTTGATCGGATGAGGATTCTTTGATTATAGCGGAGGTCAATCTCTAGTGGCAAAATACCCTAGGCCTTAACAGGCAAGACTCCTTTCTTCTTCGAAGAGGACATAACACCCAGTTACCGCCATGTTGAGAGCAGCACACGTTGGAAACCAGGCCAATAGGTTACGGATGCCTCCCCGGGCTGAGTAAAGAGGTTCTTCAAATAGTAGGCACCAAAATGACTTTTGAAGGCCAAACGAATTCGTTCGTCTCTCGAAGCAGGATTAGGTTCATAAGAGCTATATCCGCAACAGAGAACCTACCTTCGATGGTTCTGCACAAACAGCTTCCAACCAATGTGAGTTCCAAGAGTATTACCCTAGAACTCGCGTATCGTATCTGCCTCTCAGTGGATATGTGATCTTCCCTACATAAAATAGGGCCATTGCATGTTTCAACCTGCAGTCTCAGCTAAAATCCCAGAGGTCCTTGCGAAGAAAGGAAATTCGAAAAAAAAAAGACAATGGCAAAGAGAGTTGCTGCAGGCTGTAAGGAACCATGATGAGTTCTCACGTTCTAACCAGCAGTGGCTTGGTTTAGAACACTGAGCTGACATCTTGGTCCACAGCCCACTAATCTCAGAGGATTTTCGGCTGATGGCATGGAAGAAGTTGTGTGAATGTAGCTTTGTTAGCTAAATATCAAGCCGCTATAACCAGAATGCTCTGATATTCGACATCTCACATTAGGCGTTTGTAGATTCGAAACCATCGACAAAGCCACGAGAGAAAGAGAGAGAGAGAGAGAGAGAGAGAGAGAGAGAGAGAGGTCAAGACACGTGGAATCCAGTCCAATCGAGCTGTCCCTATCCTAATTTGAATATGGCTAGCTGCAGTCAGGTGGGTGCCTAAATATATAGGGGTGGTACAACATAATTAGATGCACCCTACCCCATGAGATGGTTGACTGAAGAAGTTATAGAGTCGTCTTGACGTATCAAAAATGCCCAAAATTGCGACAAAATAACGGTTTTTTTTAGCTCCCATTAGCTCCTACCTATTAAAGCGATAAAGTTTTCAATCTCTAAATCAGACTTGGTTAAGTTGAGTACCTAAGTAATGGGGTGGTACTCCAATTTTAACAGAAACTAGATTGCACATTTTAGATTAATGCAAGATGTCCCAAGCTGCCATGACAACTCGGCAAGCAAGGCAACTTGCATACAACGCAAGTGTACGGAGTAGAGCCTAGCGCCCTGCATATTGACAAGAGGTATTGCGTATATGGGAGTTCCACTACAGGATTCAAAATGTGGCAGCTAGAAATGCGAAGCCATGTTTCTTTGATCCTGCGACAGATGATCAACCATCGATATTCGTGTCTCCAAACGAATAGCCCTAATGGTTGTATGTGACATGTCAACTCGCCAACGCCACCTTGGCAAGGGTCTTTTTTTGGCCACACGCCGTTGGCGAAAAGCCCAAATAATGTGACTTATTAATTGCTTTTTCTTGAATTGTTCCAAAAATTCGATGCATTGCCACGAGCCGAATTGCGTGGGTATCAGTTTTGGATGTTGTGAGACTCACTAATCGAAGTCACACAATCATGCTGAGACCAATGTGCTTTGTATGAGAAACATTTGCAAAGTACAATTAGCAGGTTGAACAATCGAGCACATCCCCATATTTGTGACAAACGAAGCTTTTCGGGAGCGGATATCCGGGGCATGGTCATCCCTTACAAGGTCTGTGCCATTATCGAATGAAGTGGCTAGATGTTCCAACAAATAGGAGATTTTATCCTCTCTAACTATTTGAAGTTTAGTTGGACACTCTGTTCTTTTAGCTGTGGGTATTTCTGTCGCATACGGGGTAGTTCAGTGGCAATAAATAGAGCGCCCCTTACACATGAAGCAGATGAGCTTAATATAGCCCTAACATCCAAAATGAGACAGTGTCTACAATAGGGTGTTCGTTCCTCGGTCAACTAATAAGACAGACCAGACCTTGTTCTAACCATTTTTTAAATCTCCAAGGTAACAAAATGAGGGGCAGAACGAGAGGGGCATGTATCGACATAGGTCAGAGTGTCGCGACATCTTGAGTTGGAAGCTTTTACCGACCATCTCCGTCGTTACCTGGAAGTCATCGCCGCACTGGATTATGTCATGGAAATAAATATGAGAGTTGGCTTCTAACCCTTAGTGATGAGCATACCCGCGGTTTAGAAGCTAGTAATCAACAGGTTTGACACTTCCAAGCTCACATTAGCCCCTACAGCCGGACAACTTTCCACACGTGGACTGACTACATCCCATAGGCAGGCAGACTGATACATAGGGTTGGCTCACTCCAGGATAATATAGTCTTAGGCCCCACTCGTCATCATTAGCTGCTAGTTATATATGCCTCTTCAGTGTCACCGTCGGAGATGATCGGATATCAAATGAAATGACCTCCGAGCTGTCTGCAAGTTAATACTTGTATGCAAGTCCTGCATAATGTCATATTCGAAGTGATTTGGAATTGCTTCAACTATTCTATATGGCATCCCAGTAACTTAGAACGGAGTGATAAGTCCGTGGAAGTATAGTTTCGCGTGCGTCAATCAACGAAAAAAAAGAAAGAATAGCCTATAACTAAGTACTGAACGGTAAGTCGAGTCGACCGTCCCATATGCGATCGACAGGAATAGCTTAAAATTATTGAACTATTAATGGTAGTGAGACGGAAGGGGTAAATGTTTCTGGAGTCTCAAAATAAGGTGTGGGAAATTAATATATCAAAAACACCCTGTAAACTATAATCTACCCCCATGTAAATTGCAGCCACAACCACCAAGTTCAAAGAGTAAAGAAAAAGAAAAGATAGCAAAACCAAAAAAATAACAAAGAATTATCATATAGAGGTGTAGTTAGTACGGACTACATAGGTACATATCGAGTCCATTGGGGGCCAACTCAGTACCCGATTCGTTGTATGGGACCCCTTGCGCTGCACGCTGCTGCAAACACGCTTTTTAGACGGGGATCCTGTCTCACGTCAAAAGCATTAACCCGCCCATCCGAGGAGTGAGGAGAGAGAAAATGCCTGACCTTTTATGAACTCGGTATTGCCTCTCTCTCAAAAAGGGATAGTGGATTCGTTCCTCGCCCGTTTGGTTTCTGGGGCTGCATGGATTGTTTATGGCAACGCTACGCATAATTTTTATGTGCTTAGGATTATAATACCGTGATATCCTCTTGAATTTTCTATTTCTTAATGGAGAGGTTGTTCTCTTATCACTCCTTTGTGCCCTATACCAGTCGTTAATTAGATCAAGATCGTCTATCTGATCGGATCGTTAGACTGTTCCCCCCGGGCAATCTTCTCTTTGAGGAGTAGCCATCCCTTCGTTTTTCCCAAAGCCACAAGATCGTATGACGATGGATCTATTGTACATTCGAGATGCGATCTTCAGGCGAGATAATGATGGTATCTTTATGTCTGCCCGTGGCGCACAGGGCTTGGTTGTAAGCGTTGTGTTCACGGCCTTGGCAACCTGCTTCGTGGCGATGAGGATGTATACTCGTATGGGACTTATGAAACGAGTGGAAGCAAATGACTGGATGGTCATTATAGCACTAGTAAGCTAGGTGGTTGATATCGAAGAATGTGGTATACTAACACATATGCATAGGTCAATTCATATATCTTCATGGCCCTCGACATTATCGAAGCTGTCAGTGGAATGGGTGTGCATTTCAAGGATATCCCACCGAACATCTTCCTGAGACAGATGAAGGTGAGCTTGCCCTAAGCCGGGCCCCTCGGCTATCAACAACATCTAACAAAACAATCCCAATAGGCTTTCTGGCTCACGATTCCTTTCTATAACGCCGCCGTTCTCTGCGCCAAAGCCTCGATTCTGATGCAGTACTTTCGAGTCTTCCCAACACACCGCATGCGTGTCGTTTGCTGGGTCATGATCGCCATCCTCGCCATCTATGGCACATGGGCCGTGATCAGTGCATTTCTCAATTGCATTCCCGTCGCCAAATTCTGGGACGACTCAATCCAAGGCTACTGTCTGGACAAGACCAAGCTGTGGTTCTCCAATGCTAGTATGCATATATCGACAGATATTGCTATCCTGGTCATCCCCATCCCAGCTTTGATTGCAATCGACTTGCCCCGAAAACAAAAGCTCGCTTTAATGATCATGTTTGCTCTGGGTGGCTTGTGAGTTATCCCGTTTCAGACACCAACCAGTCCCAAAACTACTAACACTCAACACTCATCAGTGTCTGCATCACTAGTATCATCCGTCTACTCAGCCTAAAACAAATCGCCGATTCAACAGATCCCACCTGTAAGTATCATATCTAAGCCCTGCCTATTTTATCCCAGAAACCAAACTAACACCACCAAAAACCAGATGACAACGTCGCCGCCGCCTCCTGGTCCGCTATTGAATGCAACACAGGCATTATCTGCGCCTGTCTACCAACCCTAAAACCCCTCGTCGCCCGCATCTTCCCAGGCATGGTATCAACTTTCAACGCCAGCCGTCCCACCCGCGGCGACACAACGCAACGCAACTCCGACTGGAATGATAATGCATCTACCCTCGGCCCACCCGGCGAAGAACACGAATACGGCGCTGGTGACCCGGAGCGGGTTCTCGCTCTTGCTCCTGGAACCGGCTTCAGATCTAGTCTTAAACGCTGGACAAGAGAGGAAGAGAAGAAATTGTCACAGATTACTTCGGTTCCTGGGCCTCGTCCTAATAGGGTGGCGCATCCTCGTCCTTTACCTGGGGATTTGGCAGTGCCGTTTTGAAAGTCTGTTGATGTATAGATGCGCATTTGGTTTTTGAATGGCTTATGCAGTCATGTTGGTGGCTTGGAGTATAAAGTGATATACCCGTCGGAGCTTTCTTTTTTTTTTTTTTTCTTTTGTTTCTTGTCAGAGTTGCACCACCCTCGTTGGGCCTGGCGGTTGTCAGGTTATGATTACCCCGTGGGGTACACGCTCTCTCTCTCTCTCTTTTTTTCTTGGGTCATTTTAAAGATTTAGTAATGTGGAATGTAGGTGTGGAAATTCTTGGATATATAGTTAGCTAGTCAAGGTACAGCAATCGAATCAAACAGATAACTTAATGCTGAGAGTTGGAAGAGCAATAGTCACAGAATGAAACCACTTCGTTGTAGTCCAATAAACGCCTCAAGAATAGAATAAACAGACAACCCGCCTATAACAGGCATGCACAAAGGGAGAAAGAGGTCTATATTGTCTAAAGCGAAGCAAATTTACCGATCTAAAAATCAGCGAACTCCTTGTCGACTTCTTCGTAGTGATCGAAGAAACCCTTGAACAACTTGACACCCAGACCGGGGTCCAAGCTTCCGGTAGTCGCCCGGATACTGTGCATGCTCAGCTGCGGGATACCGCAGTCAATGGCCCTCATGCCGATCTGGGCACTGGTCATGGGCCCAATAGTGCCACCGCTACGAGAGTCATTGCGAATCTGGAAGACCTGCAGGGTTGACCCACAGCGCTCTGCAACCCGCCTAAGGACACCCTCGCTGACGCTATCGGTAGTCATGTGTCCGTTTGAGTCGGTAGACACTGCCACACCAACGTTGAGGCGGGGCGCGTGGTTCTCCAGGTAAACATTAAGGAAGTTCGGGTTCACTGCGTGGATGACATCTGATGATACCAAGAAGCTGTTGGCTACTGTCTGGGAAAGGAGATTGGGCCCGTAGTTGTCCTTCGCAAAGGCCTCGGCAATCCGCTCCATGACACTGCTCATAAAGTTCGACCGAGCACCTTGTCGGAGCAAACTGCCAATCTCTTCATCATCGAACATACCGACCATCTTCACGGTCCCGGGCGATGTGCTATCCGAGGAAGCAATGAGCGCTTCCTGTGCAGCATAGCAGCAGAGCTTATCGTCAATGCGACCGGCGAAGATCATGTCCTTCTCCAGACCTCCTAGTTGAGCTGATTGAGTATCGAAGAGTTCCAATTCCCAGTTGACAATAGTGCTGTAATCTGTAACGCCAATCTCCTTGGAAATAATCTTCACAAGCTTCTCAGGCTGGGTCGAGGTAAATGTGCCAAACTTGATGTCGCTGGACTCGGTCTTGGCGTTTCCAAACAAATCAGAGTTATCAACTCCGACGACAGGCACCATCTGGGTTTCCTCGTTGAATGGGCCATTTGCAGGGGTACCGAAATGGGGAGCGAGGGTAGGGATACGAGCAATAGGCCAGTCGAGTTTGACCAGCTTAGTCTCCACCTTGCCAGTTTCCGGGTCGCGGACGAGCACGCGACCACCAATACCAAGATCACGATCCCACCAAGTGGTGCCGAGACCACCGGCGTATGGGGCAACGCCGAGTTGCTGGAAGCCTGCTTTGTTCGGTAGCTTAGACACGGGCTTCAGCTTGGCAGTCAAGGCATCGACGTGACCAGCAACGATAGCCATGCCATTGCCGCTCTCGTATTTGGAGCCAATGTTGAAAGCGATCAACGAGCTGTCGTTGCGGGTAATGTAGAACTTGCCGCCTCGTTTCAGCTCCGATGTCCACACCGCTCGTTCGGAGAGTTGCTTGTAACCATGCTCTTCGAGCTGCTTGGAGAAGGATTTGACGGCGTGGAAAATTGTGGGATTGGATGTCATGAACTCGCAGTATGGTTTAGAGTAATCCTCGGGTCGGATAGCTTCATTGGCGATCGGTGCCTGAGCTCGGACTGGCTGTGCTGCAGGTACAGGCATGAAGGCGCTGGGCAGCTGGGCGGACATTTGTGAGGCCCACGGCATATCTAGGCCTTGGGTGGTATTGTATTTTCTAGTCATATTGTAAATAGAGGGTTGGATTGTATGAGTGTAAGGAAGAGAAAGAGTTGGAGAGAATGACTCGTGAGGGGAAAAGGCGGAGTCCCGACGGGGGGGGCTGGTACCTGATCCGTGGGATGTGCCCCCTTGCTTATCGCCGAGTCCGGTGATAGCGGATTCAGCTGTGTATTGACTCACGTGTGACAACTACGTGTTTCTTTTCTTCTAGGTCAAATAGTACCTGAATGTAGGTAACCTGTATGGAGTAGGATGATGCTATTGAGATTATTACAATATATTTGGCTTGGTAAATGCTTCATTCGGACTTATAAATATCACTACATCAAATTGAATCCTATGACGCTATTTGCTACCAGATTGATTCTACTAACTCTGCCACTACAAAGGCAACATGCCAGCAGGGATAGGGATATGAATACCTTGAGATCTGTACTGGAGCTATGTAAAGGTCAAGTAATCTTGGAACACTCATAAATATGCCATTTCTCTCCAACTAGATCCCGATATATATCCTACGATTATTACGCCTCATCAACTTTCATGGACTAATGTAATTTAACAAATAATTGACTAGAACGCCTTCGTTTTCATACAAACTCCCCTTTCAAGTTCTATAATCCTGGGGATAGGATAGCTCTTGACGTACATCCGACATCATGGTGATGTCAGTTGATAGTAAAGACTGAATGCCCTGGAAGTCTTTATTATCTCTCTCATGGACATAGTACATGCACTAAATTTGCTACTTCTCAACTACACATATCCTCGAACATATTAAAAATGGCAATGACCCAGACAGCTAACCTGGTAGAGAAGATTCTCGGCCATGGTGATAATGCGACAATCACCACTGACGTGTCTAACTATGCCAATGAATATGGAATGGAGAGTGGAGAGATGATCCAGGCTACTACCTGGCAAGGGAAGAACCAAATCAAAGTTGGTAAGTGAGAGAGGGAATTGCCAGCTTAAGCCTTTTGTACCTTGCCGACCACTGCGATTAGTGCAAATGCCGAAACCACGGGTGATCGACCCTGGAGACGTGATTGTCAGGGTGACAGGAAGCACGATTTGCGGTAGCGATCTTCACCTGTATCACGGTATGAAGACATTTCTACGACCATCCAAGCGAGCAAATAGACTGACCCACTTGCGCCGAGTAAAGGCGTCATTCCTCAGCTGGAGAAGGGCGACGTGCTCGGCCATGAGTGCTGTGGAGTTGTGGACAGTATAGGGCCCGAGGCTAAGAAGGTCAAAGTCGGAGAACGAGTTGTCGTTTCTTTTCCGATCGCTTGTGGAGATTGCAGGAATTGTCGTAGAGAATACTATTCTCAATGCGACAAGACCAACGAGAATACTCTGGCCAATGCTCTATATGGAAAACGAACTGCAGGTAAGTTGAAAGGAGTAGTTGATATGCACTTGATCTGGCCTCGGAGGTCTACAAATGCATACTAAATGGGAAACAGGCATATTTGGATATTCCCATTTCACTGGTGGGTTTGCAGGTGGCCAGGCCGAGTATATTCGAGTTCCATACGGCGACGTCAATCTGCTTTCCATTCCAGTCGAAGTACCAGATGAGAAGGCACTGTATGTCTCGGATGTTATAGCCACCTCATGGCACTGCGTGGTCGATACCGGTGTAAAGGAGGGAGATGTTGTTGCGATCTGGGGAGCCGGACCGATCGGGCAGATGTGTGCAAAGTTCAGCTTCTACCATGGAGCTAGTCGAGTCATCCTCATCGACGGAGGTGATGGGGCATGGCGATTGGAGTTTGTGAAGACTAAAGCGCCAAAGGTTGAGACGATCAACTTCACTGATCTGCCAAAAGGGGAGTCAGTGACATCACAGCTGCAAAAGATGGTCGAGGGCGGACCCGACGTTGCTTTGGAGTGTGCAGCGGGTGAATACGCTAAAGGATGGGCGCATTACTTTGAGCAGATGCTTGGGATGGAGACGGATACTTCGGAGTTGTTGAATGAGATGATTACTGCCGTCCGCCCGTTCGGCCATGTTGGGGTGACGGGTGTCTATGCCGGTTTTGTGAGTTCACCGATATTCGGACGAGCGAAGTATCTAACAATGATTCCCAGACCAACCACTTTAACATTGGGGCTCTGATGCAGACAGGCGTTCACCTTATGGGTAATGGGCAGGCTCCTGTTCACAAGTATTGGAAGCACCTTATGGACCTCATTCAGACGAACGATATTAATCCGCTGGATATGGTGACCCACCGGGTCCGCTTGGAAGACATGGAGGAATTGTATGCGATTTTCAATAAGAGAGAGATGGGCATGCAGAAGGTCTTCGTACAGACTAAGCATTCTGCTCCTCCATCAGATGGAGCTCCTCGATTAACGGAGCTGTGAGGCAATGTTGCATGTTGCAACCTTTTGAAGAGAATGACTATTTGGAATTACCCCTGGGACATACTGTAGAGTTCATGTCCCTCACAGATTGACGGCTTTGTATTGATCGGCCTTAGCTGGAATCCACTCAGCTCATATTTCGGATTCTATATTGCAATTCATCCAAGCAGATCAAGAGAGAATTGGGGGTCCTTGATGTGTACCGTCATCAAGTCAATTTATACCATTCGTTTCATCATAATCGCACTGAAAAGACATAACCGAGAATAGTGGATCGAATTTTCGGATCGCTGAAAATGGGACTCTAAACGCTAGGGAAGCAAGTGTCCAATGGCGGCGACTTCTTTCCATGCATTCCACTTTTTCCACCATCAGTCTCTGCATACGCACGTCACAGACAGCTCTGTGACTAACTGGCGGTGGTGATCTCCAGATCGGGTCATGTACACGAAAGTTCCGCTGTTCGGCCCTCGCTCGGAATGAGGTTGGGGAGCATCACTCACTGATTGATAAGATTCCGCACTGTGGGGGGCACCCCCAAGGTTGGCCAAGACCACCAACCACTTCCACAGAGGGCCGACCCAATCATCCAAAGACGAAAAATACGGCAGGGAAAGGGAGACAATTTGCCGATTTCCAATTTAGTCCTTGCGTTATGGTCAGCCCTAGAGTCGAGCGGTGTTAGTGCAATCAGATAAGATCAGAGAGACCGACAACGGCCGTACGGGATCCAATTCCCATGTCGATCCATACCCTCACCGCTGCTGAATGACTCCTGGAAAGGTTCTTTCATGCATTGCGAGATCCTCATTGGCTCAGTCGCCGTTTCTGCTAGGTAATGACTACAGGGCTGGTAGACCGGAAGAAGTAGGGGGAGTTTTGCCCACCCATGGTCAATGGATTGACGAGACACTCCACCCGAGCAAATTTTACTTTCACTGGAGAGTTCTGATCCGTGTCATCTGTCCTTGGGTCATTGACGATCAAGCGGGTGAACGGTGAACTGCATAGGAACTTTGGCACGTTACAGAGTATGCAGTTGGGAATTGGGGAGAAATTATTTGCTCTTGTAGCAGTCCTTAGCCAGTTCCAGCAATTGATACTCAAGCTGTGCCTAAGAAATAATAAACGCATTTAGCGAACAAAAATATGCCTACGTTAAATAAAAGTGCTGCGTCAGCCCACCAATGCCTTCTCGGAACCATCTCCACTCAGATTCGGATCAGATAAAAAATTTCAAAAGATCCTCTCGGGATTAGGTTTAGCAGGATAGTAATTGAACCAATAGTAAATCAACAGAAAAAGAAAAAAAAGAAGAAACCCTGCAAGAATGGCAAAAACAACATATAACCGAAAAGGTTAACGTCCGAAACCGGCATCATGTGAGCACATAATCTAATCTGATCATCGGCCACTTTTTCTCGGCTTTTCCCCCCTCCCTTCGCACCTCTCTCTTCTCTTTAACCTTTCTATACTATTGGTGTGCCCATTCTCCGTCTGATTAATTCATAACGGAGTTCGAAAAAAGACTCATTCTTTCAAACTCCTTCTTCCTCTCCAACTGGTCTTTCTCGCTTATCGGCTCATATGAGCGCACTTCCGCTCTTCCGAACGATAAACGGCTCGTGCGTGTGCCCCGACCATCCCCGATTATTGTTCCCAACTGACCTCCACACAGTACTTGAACATCAATTCGGTGTCAAAATGGCCAGTGGTGTCTCTATGGCACCTGCTCCAGCTGGAGTTCCTGCACTGGCACTCGCACCGGCACCCATGCTGGCCGCCAGACCCTCTGTAGCTCCTTCTCCAGGACCGGGTACACCCGGCTCTATCACCTCGAGAGAATGGGTAATCCCACCACGTCCCAAGCCTGGTCGCAAGCCAGCCACAGACACCCCGCCGACCAAACGCAAAGCACAGAACCGAGCAGCTCAGCGAGCGTTCCGTGAGCGCCGGGCCGCCCGTGTTAGTGAACTGGAAGAGCAAATGAAAGAAATCGAAGATGACCACGATATTCAAGTTGCCTCGCTCCAACAGCAAATTGGAAACCTCTCCGGTGAGGTTGATCAGTGCCGCGAGGAGATGGGCTGGTGGCGCGACCGATGCCACGCCTTGGAGAAGGAAGTATCGATCGAGCGCAGTGCAAAGGAAGCCCTTGTTAAGGAATTCCGGTCATCTCTTGCTGGCCCTAATGGCAACAAGCCTGCGCCCATTCCGGACTCTGTGCCCTTGCCACCTCGCAAGACCAGAAGCTCCCGAATGGAGGACGTTCAACCTACTAGTGCCGAACGTAACAAGGAAGATGGACAGACCCATGTACCTCTGGGGTGCAACAACTGCTCCAACGCCCACTGCCAGTGCATTGAAGATGCATTCGGCTTGCCAATTGATACCCACGAGTCATCTCGTTCTAGACACTCACCTCATGGCGTGGGCAGCCCGGAACGTGATCACAGGGATCCCCACATCAAGCCCGATCCGGAAGAGATGGAAATCGACTTCACCGCTCAATTCTCTAGCGTTCCAACCCAATCTAATGACCAGGACGTCTCCTCGCCCCCCGTTGATCCCTGCGGGTTCTGCCAGGATGGCACACCCTGTATCTGCGCCGAGATGGCCGCGCAGGAGCAGCAGCGTGTACGCAACGTCAACACATTCGAGACCAACCGTCTTGCACCAATCCAATCCATCTCCCAATTCACCCCGCCCCCATCCGAGGGAGACGTCCGATCAGAAGTGACCCTCCCACCCATCAGCCAAGCAACCAACCCCTGTGCCAATGGGCCAGGCACCTGCGCCCAGTGTCAAGCCGACCCCCGAAGCACTCTTTTTTGCAAGACGTTGGCAGCCTCCCGGTCAGCGAGCGGAACTCCATCGGGAGGAGGCTGCTGCGGAGGCGGAGGAAAGGACGGCGGATGCTGCATGTCAAGAAATGCCCCCGCCGCCGCGCCCAAGCCGCGTAACAACGCCACCATGCCTTCGCAACCTCCCGCACCCAAGCCCGCTCCGCCCTCAGAGCTAACCCTGAGCTGTGCCGATACCTTCACCACCCTGTCCCGTCACCCGAACTTCGGCCGTGCCAGCGACGAGATCTCGACCTGGCTACCGAAACTCCCACACCCTCCCCGACCCCCGTGACATCGCTCCCACAGACAGCCGCGGTGCTCTGGAAGTCGAGGCCGCGAGCGTCATGGGCGTGCTGCGATACTTCGATCGTCGCTTCGCTGAAAAATAAACAATCCTCATGGATCTCATGCGTCCGGGATCCCTTCCCCCCTTTGCTTGCGTTTTTTCCGCACTTTTGATACCCAACCCCCTCTCTCCCGGGCGCTTCATGTACCATCATACGGACTTGTTTCATAACCTTCCTGTCTTTCTCTTCCTGACTCCCATGGGAAATCGATTTGAGCTCCATGTATATATATCTATATGGCTCAATTCGTTTCCTATCTTCCACCCAAAAGCATGACATGTTGATTCTCGTTCGATCTCACTGGGCTCGCTTGGTACAAGGTCCCCTGGCCGCTATGAACATGGTCAGTAGTTGATCTGGTGGAGCCTTTGTTTTCGAGCTTAATTCTCTCTCCTTTTACTAGACGGGTGGATTTTAGCGGCGTTTATATTTCAAAGATTATGTGTACAACGTGGTTTTATTATGAATGAAATGATAGTACCGCACTAGAATTTACCTTTTCTCAAAATCATAATTCAAGATGTAGAACAAGAAGGAGATATAATTCCGTTTTCAGGATGGTATATGTGATAGTGATAGGCTCATTACCAAATTTGTTCTCGTGTACAGGTGTTGCACATAAATGTGAAAGAGCAAGAAAACGCCAAACACCAGCCCAGATGCTAAGTTGATGAGCCAGCGGTTTGAAATGGAAAAGAGAAAGAAAAAAGCAGGGACGCAACAAGAAGATCATCAAAGTCCGAGCTTAACGTCCTCTTCCACGTCCACCACCACCGCCACCACCTCCCATTCCACCCATCATCCCGCCCATTTGGCTCATTAGGCTCTGCATATCCGGCATGCCGCCGCCGCCGGCACCACCACCACCTCCCATCATCTGCATCATCTTGGCCATGTCGGGCATACCGGGCATACCACCGCCGCCAGCACCACCCATGGAGGCCATGCGCTTCTGCATGGCAGCCATCTGCTGGTTCTTGTTTCCGCCCTTCATCATGTTCTGAGCTTGCTGCATCTGCTTCTTCTGGCCACCAACACGCTTGGCCATGCCGGCCATCATGCGGTGCTGGGAGAGGACATCCTCGACTTCACGGACCGTGGTTCCACTGCCGTGCGCAATGCGGACCATACGGCTAGGCTGCTCGATGAAGTTCTTGCCGTCGCCGTCCAGCTCGGCTACAGTCATACTGTCGAAGATGTAGACCATGCGGCGCAGCTTCAGTGAGCCGTCCTCGTCATCCAGACCCTGGGTCATGTTAGACAGACCGGGGATCATGCCGGACAACTTGGACAGCGGGCCCATCTTCATGATCGATGTGATGTTCTCCCGGAAGTCGCGCAGAGTGTAGATACCTTCCGCAATGTGCTTGTATGTTTCTTTGGCACCTGCGGAATCCTTCGTCATGGCCTGGACGTGCTCGACAAGT
This sequence comes from Penicillium verrucosum, assembly GCF_028828655.1. Lineage (NCBI taxonomy): Eukaryota > Fungi > Ascomycota > Eurotiomycetes > Eurotiales > Aspergillaceae > Penicillium > Penicillium verrucosum. The sequence continues at coordinate 3,132,050 of NW_026643212.1, forward strand.
CCAGCGACATCACCCATGCCTAGTAGTTTCTGAACGAACGCGCGGGGCTCGAATCGCTCCAGGTCCATCATGTGCTCACCGGTACCAAGGAAGATAATGGGAGTATGTGTCGCGGCGACAGCAGAAATGGCACCACCACCGGCGGCATGGCCATCAGTCTTCGTAATAATAATAGCTCCAAAGTCTGCCGTTGCCTTGAACGCCGCGGACTGAGCCTCGGCAGATTGACCAATCGTGCTGTCAAGAACGAGAATGGTCTGGTCTGGGGTCACGGCAGTTTGAATTTGTGTCATTTCCGTGAAGAGCTCTTCCTCCTGTCTATGGCGACCACTGGTATCAACAATGATGATATCAAAACGCTCCTTCTTAAACTTGGCCACACCCTCTGCGGCCACGACAGCAGGATCTGTCTGCGTCAGACTACCATAGTATGGGATCTTAGCCTTAGTAGCGTTCTGCTTCAACTGATCGAAAGCACCGGCACGGAAGGTATCCGCGCAGACCAGCGCTGTCTTGAATCCTCGCGTCTGGTAGTGCCGAGCTAGCTTCGTACACGTTGTTGTCTTACCCGCACCCTGCAAACCGACAAACATGATCACATTGGAGCGACCCTTCTTTGGACGGAAGGAGTCTGCATGGGGGTCCACCAATTTTACGAGCTCATCGAAGACGGTCTTCTGGATCAGTCGCTTCTTGTTCACTGCGGCTGGGAGCGAGGCGAAGTTCACGCTGGATTTGATCGATTTGCGTAACGTTCCTACGAGACGGACGTTGACATCGGCGGAGAGGAGAGCGGCGCAAATTTCCTTAATCATGTCATCGAAGGCCTGTCATTGTATTAGCGGGTTGGCTTGTGGGCCGTACTGGACAACACAAGCATACCTTCTCATCGAGGTTATTGGACCTCGTCAGGTCATTGACGGCGGAGTTGATTCGCCGCCCAAGGTCTTGGAGAACCATGATAAATATGTGTGTAGATGTAAACGATTAATTAGAAAAACCAGAATGAGACCGTAGTCGTCTATGATTCCGCGATGGAGGAGGGGTGAGGGTGAAGCCCGTCGAGAGACCAGAGAGGCGATGTGGAGGGGCCAATCGGAGAGCCGACGCTTTCTCACCGCCCCAAAAAAAAGTTGTGATACGGGCACTTTTGGATCAGCGTCTTGACATTCTTCTTTACCTGCATTATTACAATTTTTTTTTGTAACAATGCCTCCTACTGTTTCCAAGAAGCGCAAGGTCCTTGATGGCCTGAAGGGCAACACTGGCCGCAAGAAGAAGTTCGTCAAGCAGCGCTTCTATCACAGCAGCTCCGAGGACGAAGAAGAAGATGGGAATTTCAACCCCGTCAGTCTTGAAGACTCGGACGCCGAAGAAGGAGGTGTCACAGTGACCAAGCCTTCGGCCCTCGACCTCCGCATGAAGAAGGCAAAGACACAAGAAGAAGCACCCGCACCCGAGCCGAAAAAATCAGATGCTAGCGCTAGCGACTCAGACTCCAATGTCGGCGAAGAGATTGAGCTGGACGACGAAGACCTCGAGAACGACGACGATGAAAGTGATGCCTCTGGATCTGAAGAAGATGATCTCTCCGACTCGTCCCCGGCCGGCAAAGCTACAGGCGCCAATCGCGGCCGAGCCGTTCCCAAGCGCAACGACCCTACCGCATTCTCAACCTCCATCTCCAAAATTTTGTCCACAAAGCTTCCTACTTCCGCACGGGCTGATCCCGTTCTCTCGCGAAGCTCGTATGCCGCGAAGCTGGTGAACGAGGCTGCAGATGAGAAGCTCGACAACGCCACGCGGGCTAAGATGCGCGCTGAGAAGAAAGAGGAAATGGATCGCGGCCGTATCCGTGACGTGATGGGTATCAAGCGAGGAGTTGCTGGCCCCGTTGCCGAGGAGGAGAAGCGCGTGCGCAAGATGGCGCAGCGTGGTGTTGTCAAGCTGTTCAATGCTGTGCGCGCGGCCCAAGTCCGAGGAGAGGAGGCGGCCAATGATGAGCGCAAGAAGGGCACAATTGGTATGGGAGAGCGGGAGAAGGCTACCAATGAAGTCAGCAAGCAAGTATTCCTTGAATTGATCAATGGAAAGAAGGGAAAGCCTTTGAACATCGAAGAGGCGTGAGCTGGACCTACGATTACCCATGGCATGTTTCTGGCGTTGGGAGAATTCTTTTGTTATATATTCTTTTCTACATTGTAATAAAATTGCTTATGTGGAGAGTCTTGTTTGATCAAATTAGTAAATAGTACAGGAGATTTTCATTTTGAAATACCGTGCAAGCCTACTAGTTGCATCGGATGAATATTACAGTACAAAGTCCTATTCGATCCCAAATAGGAACACAAACCCCCGCAGTGTCCAGCCTTCTCGATTTGGTAAGATATGAGAGTATTCAAGATCCAAACGGTCCCACCCGGGGTTTCTGCTGGTCTCTCTTTATTTCGACTCAAAGTCGCTTGCCTGGAGATTCCGTGTCATGGATGGCAATCGCACAACCAATCCGTCAAGATCCTTGGTCATGATCACCTGGCAGCCCAACCGAGAGGTCTCGGTAAGCCCGAAAGCCAGATCCAACATGTCGTTCTCGTCGTCCGATGGCTCTTCCATTTTATCAAAGGTGTCCGGGTCGTCCACAATCACATGGCACGTTGAGCAGGCACAAGATCCTCCGCATGCACCTATTCGAGTCATCATGTCAGATATTTGGAACTCAATAACTATTATGTCGACTCGACTCACCTTCCATTTCAAGGTCATTGGCCTGTGCGATGTCGAGTAGGTTATCGCCCTCAGCAACCTGGAGGTCTATCTTGGTGCCATCCTTGTCGATGAAAGTCAAATTGATCCTAGGGAGTCAAGTCAGCATGCAGCACAGATAGCGCAAAAGCGCAAGAAGAGTGCAATCTGGTGGGCTTACTCTTCTCCGGCCTTTGGCGGCGTGATATGACCATGCGCAGCTTGGGCAGTCACTGAGAAAGCACGTCGGGATGTATTATATCCTTGCCAAGGCAACTGAAGGCTTCTCTGTGCTTTGATTTGCGAGCGAATGGGTGTTGTGATGCCGGTGTTCTTCCATGACCTTGAATAACTTAGGCATCTCCGCGATTGAGTCAAACAAACATCCCCGGTCTTAGGTACACGGCGCAATTGCTGACCAACCTCACGCCAGAAAGCCATGTTGTAGAGAAGTTAATAAATAAATTAAAAGGGGAATTTGAATGTCAAAAGGGAAAGAAAAAGAGGATCCGGGGGAAGATGGGAAGAGTGAGCAATGATCGGCCAATGGCCGCGGAGGGAAAAAAAAGACTGACAAAGCTTGGGCGTTCGGACATTCCACTCCTCCCCGTTCTTCTTTCCCCGAACCACCTTTAACTCCGACCAACATCACATTATGGCATCTCGTGAAGGGATCAATCCCTTGCGGCCTTACTATATCCCACCGTCTGGCTTATCGCCCGCTTCAAATGCGCCCCCCCGAGGTGGCATCGCCGTCATCGGCCCAGGTGTTTGGAAGCACAGCCCGTGATCTCATGCCGGACTTGGACTATGCCGATTATTTGGAAGCCTCGCCCTCTGTGTCTGACTGGGTCCGCGATGCCTTGAACAAGGCGCTTGTGCGCTACACCAAAGTTCTGACCGCACAGCCGTTCGATGTCGCCAAAACCATCCTGCAGGTGTATGTCGTACCAGACGCCACAGAGGAGCAGTGGGAGCGGAACTCGACACCGGGTGCTGAAGGAAGCTCTTATGATTCGGTAAGAAAGCTATTATTCTCTATAGCTGATATACAGCTGTATTGGATTGCCCGACAAATGACTGACGGAGTTGTGTATAGGACTCAGAATCATCTGATGATGAAACCAGCTACTTCACCTCAGCCGCCCCTCCAACGCCGACACCGAGTACACCTCGATCTCGCAAATCACGCCACCACATCACCGACCGCAGTGGCTATATTCGACCAGAATCTGCCACACAGCCCAAACATGCATTGACTCTCAAGAACTCGAACTCCTTGACCGAAGTATTATCCCAGCTTTGGTCCTCCAGCGGCCCAACCTCCCTCTGGAAGTCCTCCAACAGTACATTCATTTACTCACTTCTCCTGCCGACATTAAACACTTTCATCCGCAGTCTGCTCACGGCAATTGTCGGTTTGCCCGAGGAAGACATCTCTACCTCAATGACAGCGGACATTCTGACGGCATCATCCCCTCTGGCAACGCTGGTCCTGTCATTCATTTCCTCCTCGCTATCCGCCCTGGTCCTAGCTCCTATTGACACTGCCCGTACATTCCTGATGCTCACACCAGCAACCCATGGGCCGGGGTCCCTCGTCCGAGCTATCCGCCAGCTCCCCACACCCAACTGCACAATCCCTTCGCATCTCGTCCCAATCACCGTGCTTCACTCAAGTCTCCCCAACCTTATCATGACTTCTACACCACTCTTCCTCAAATCCTATATGTCCATCGATCCCCTCTTAAACCCAAACGCATGGAACCTCTGTGCCTTCCTTGGCTCAGGACTTGAACTCGCCGTGCGATTCCCCCTCGAGACCGTGCTACGCCGCGCCCAGATCGCCACATACACATCCTTGAGTCTGCGCCAAAAGTCGTCAGGCGGTAGCATCAGTGCGGCATCTATTGATGCGTCCGATGTGGAAACCATCGTCCCCACCCCGCGCACATACCGCGGTATCATTGGCACAATGTGGCATGTTGTTTATGAAGAGGGTGTCAGCTCGAAACCCTCCGACACAGAGCGTGCCAAGCAGCTCCTCGGCCAGCGTACCTCGCAGAAGAAGCGAGAGCAAGGCCAGGGTATCCAGGGCCTATACCGCGGCTGGCGTATTGGCATGTGGGGTATCGCTGGCATCTGGGGAGCTAGTCTGTTAGGCGGGATTGCTGGTGGCAGTGAAGACGAGGTGACAACAAGAGGTGGCCATGGCCGTTCTAGCGGCGGACGCTTCTAATCGACGTCCTCGAGCCAGGAGGCCTTCGTCTTGGTCTTCCTTTTGGAGCCCACCAAATCGCTACTCATCTGATCCAATTAATAATTCGTGAAGAGACATCCCTCAGATCAAGTCTCAGCGATGTCTTGTTTTTTCTTCATTCCTCATTTCATCCCTCTTGTTTTACTGGTCGAGACAGTTCGCTATCTGAAATGTTCCGATTGGAAACGTCGGAAGCGTCTCTCCCGTCGCGTGCGTCATTGATCTTTGGTCTCCAATCTCCTCTCCTTCTCCCTCCTGTCTACCTACATCTTATACCCCGGTGAATGGATTCTAGGGGCCAAGGTGATCGACGTTATGTTTTTGGTTTAGCAGTCTCTTCAGCGCAAATCGTGTATAAAATCCCCCCTTCCCCACCACATAGCTATGTAACGAGATACAAGTCACAGCCTGATCTCGCTCCGGGCTTGCTAGGCATTTAATTTATCAAACATTATATATTGAAAAGTCTCTTGCACGGAATATGCTTTTTTTTTACCGCCTTAGTATACAGCTAAAACAGACATCTAAAAAGAGATGGCAGGGCCACATAAGCGACCGACTATTCCTGCTGGATACTTGATTATAGAAACTGATTTTTTGTCATTGTGCTATTCAAGGTCGCGCTCCTCTAACTGCTCCTCCAACTGCTGTATCGTCCGAGATATCACACCCGGCGGCCACAAGCTTGAAAGAAGGTACGCAAAATGGCTATCCAACATGCCATGGATGGATTCGAATGAGCAAACGAGACGATCCATTGGCAAAATGTTCGCATCAGCTAATCAAGTCTCTCAATCTTCTGCAGTCGATTTGCAAGTTGAAAGTAGAGATCATTAACCGTTCCAAAAATCCACTTCGTCAACTCCGGCACCCGTCCGACAACAGTCCCAAGTACCACACTCCAACTGATATCCGGAATCTCATCCTGAACCACCCGGCCCGGTGGCAAGGACGTGTCGTGGACACTCGCATCGCGATCCAATGGAACACTGAGACGATACTTCCAAACTACCTCCCCATCCACATATAACGAGTACGTAAGAACGGAGCTGCGAGCCCGAACAGGCGCAACGACACTCGAACCAACGTCTTCGACAACATCCGCAATATCAATAAGCCCGAACTTACTATTCCCATTCGGCGCATACTTCACCATAACATCCTCGGCGTCTGTCTGGTGGTACGTACGGATGGGGAGGTAAAACATGCTTAACGGGCCAACACTGAACTCATGCAGTCCCACCCCAGCCGTATTAGGCAGAAACTGATCGCGACCTAGGTTAAGCTCCGGGTCCGGGAATCTAGTAGCACCGAATTCATGTCTGTCACCGCTAAGCAGGACGATGCGGATTCCTAGCTCGCGCTCCGCTCGCCACATTGCTTCGAAGACTAGGCGACGCTCGTCCAAGAACCCGCCCCAGGTATCTGTAGTGCCGACGTGCCAGTTCTTGGTGAACGGCACGCTGGAGGTGATGATTTTCCAGTGTACACCTGCTGGCTCTGGGGTGGAGATGTACGCGAGGAGGGATTGGAGCTGGGGAAGGCCGAGGATGGTTGAGTTCTTGTGCGAGGGCTCGGTGCGGTAGGTGCGTGTGTCTAGCATGAAGAATGAGGCTGGGCCTTGCGTGAAGGCGAAATAGGTTACGTTGTCTGGGTGGGCGAAGGGCGCGGCGGGGATAGGTGGGTTTCCTCGCACGTGGTAGTGCATGAAGGGGTCTGCTGCTGCGGGATATGGGGCGGTTTTGTTGCCTTGTGACCAGTCATTTTCGATCTCATGGTCATCGAGGGTGTGCAGCCAGGGGAGGTCGATGGCGCGGTTTTCTTCTGGGCCGTGGGTCCAGGAGGGGGATGAGTAGACGCGTCTGTACTCGCTGCGATAGTGCGACATTGCTGAGCCGAAGCGCCAGGGGACATCTATGTAGATAAAGTCGCCTAGAAAGAGCATGAATGCTGGGCGAAGTCGCTTGGGCAGTTTGGCGAGAGCGTCGGTCATTTGCTCGAGGCCTGGGATCCGCAGTGGATGTGATAGTATGTTGTAAGGGAAGTTTGGCTTCAGACAACTTGATGTTACAAAAGACAGTTGGCTGGCTTCAGGGGTTTCGGGCTCTGGCGCCGTAGTAAATGTGCCAGTTTTGTTGTTAGACAGCGAGTAACGATACTGTGTCCCCGGCTTCAGGTCGGTAATGGTCACTGTCGTAGTAAAGTCGGTGGAGTTATCCGCCTTGTAGACGATACCCTCTTCGTACCAGTCCTGGCTAGTTTCAGAGACCTCTTGGAACATGATGGCCACTGGTAGGCGAGCCGAATCTGGCTCGCGAAAGACCAAGTTGGCAGTGGTCGGGGACACATATCCAATGCGCGAGAATGTGACATCTGTGGTAGGATAAAGTAGAATACCACGGGTCAAGAAGTCAAGTGTTAGCGCTGCCAGCACGACATTGATTAATATTGTGATCCTGGTCCACAGGGGCCACTTGGCCGAAGGCAGCCCTGTCAACAGTGTGTTAAGCACAGAATCGCCGGCTTTGGCACGGCTAGATCCTGACTTATACCCTGTGAATCACATAGTTAGAATCTCTCTTGCGATTATTATTTTAGAAGTGGAGCCTGACCGTTCGAGGCTCGGGCTTTAGCTGTCTCGTTTTGAGGTTGGGTGTCCTTGAGCAAGGAGAATATTGACGACAGGTACACCACCAGGGAGGTAACCACGAGAGGTACAAAGTGGTGACCAGGGATCTGTCAATATGTGAATTTTCTGAAACGCGACATTAGGTATTTACGGGGGGCTCTTTACCCATCGTAGAAACGCGAAGGTCGTTATTCGGATAATCGCCGAGCTTGTGGCTACAGCAATGCGCCGTATGGAGGCCATTATGCAAAGCAATATGACCAGCTGTAAAAAGTAAAAATCATTGCATTGCTAAATAGAAACAATGGAGAGGATGAAGAGTGGAGGATCGTTTCAAGTTGTTGTTGCGATGACGTATCTGGGAAAGATCAACAATCATACTACAACATGTTGTAACTAGTTATACAACATAACTAGTTAGTTATGGCACATAACTCTTTCATTGGTTCATCTCACTTCACAAGTATCATGTTGAATCTATAATTACTTTATATAGTATTTTTATAAATGAATACTGTTGAGCAACTATGTGGGGAGAAAGCAGAGGAAGAATTATTAATTGATTAAACTAGAAATGTAGGGGGTTATATACCCTGCTAAAACCATCTAAACTCTGCTCGATTATAGTAAACAAGCTAACAAATAGCAAATAACGAACAAATAGGGTGAGATAGTAACTAATGAGAGAGTTATGTGTCGGGTGGCATATTTAGTCGCCCGTAACATAGCATACATAGTATATTGAAACATCAATTTGCCCTATAAATCGTATGAAATTTAAATTGTTGTGTACACTTTATGTCTATTGCCTGGCTTTAACTACAACAGTAGTAGTACCCTACAATTTAAGTACTAAAACCTGAGGCTCTAGTAATGCACTCTCACGTGGCAAAGGAATTTATGCAGGCCAACATTGACAAAGCCATTCACTACAACTAGTTAGTTATATAGTCATGGTCTGTCAGAAATGCTAGATATTCATTTCGCCTCATCAACGTCCCTGATTCAGCATATCTTGAAACAAATTATTCAGAGTGCTCGCCATCGGCCCTGCCGACATTAACTGACGAGCTGCCACGACAACGTCTTTCATACCCATGTTCAATGACATATGAGCAGCCCACTGCCACGGTTTCGCTGTGCCCCCAGGTAGAGCATTGTAATACTCCCAACCCATGACGCCACCAAAATTGGGAAACTGCTCGACCAACGTTGCCAGAACAGGTCCAATCTTCTCCTGGGACACATAACCCTGTGATCCATTACCCGGGTTTGTCAACAGGCCATAAACAACCCGTCGCGGAGACCATCCCTGGGAGATCATAGTAGCATACATCCGAGGATCCTCAGCAGGACCCCAGCCATTGTAGAACTGGACATTGTACCAGCCGATCTTAGAAGCACGAGCCTGCTCAAGTTCGCGGTAATCAAAGCCTGATAGGTTCCCAACACCAAGCAGTGCAGCTGCCACAGGAGCCAGCGTAATGATAAACGCGTCGCCCAGATCAGCCTTGAGTCGGTCGATGAGTCGGATGATGCCTTGCAAAGACATACTCTCTTCTACATCGAGATCGATTCCATCAAGGCCATGGCGGCGGATGACGGTCAGGAAAGGAAAATAAAATTGTTCGAATTCCGCCCGACTGCCGTCAAGCCGCGTAAACGAACCTGGGGCGGCCCCGCCTAGCATGCCCATGACTTTCACGCCGTTTCGCTGCAAAACGGGTACCTCGGCCCATAGGGGGTCGAATTTGGCGTTATCTGGCGGGTCATCGTTGAGAGTGATGTCTCCTGGTGCACCATTCAGGTGAAAAGCGGCGAGAATAACATGTGTTGTCCCGGTGTTGTTTTCGAGGAGCGGGAGCATGGAGACATACTGGCCCCCGCCTGGGATGAGCGTTTGGTGGTACAAGATCACCCGCGGGCGCTCGCCGAGTCCACCTCGGATAGGTGGCATTTCGAAGAGAGGAAAATATTGAATATGCAGCTATACGTATTTTGTAGCAACTTTATTCCATGGGTTTTGTTTGTGAGGGATAGATGACACGCATAAACCTTGGCGGTTGGTAGCTGTGGGGGTTCGAGATCCTCCAGGCTCCTAGCGTCTGAGAAAAAGGACCTTAAGAGAAATAAAACTCCGGAGTCATGCAATGACGAATTTCCAAATCAAAAAATGGAAACAACCGGGGAATATCGCTGCAACACAAAGTAGTAGATCGGACTGAACATCTGCGCACAATAAACCAAAATCCGTACTGACTAAGCTGAATCTATACAGTGTGATCTACATCTATTTTTGAGCAAGGCTGCTAGCCTTTTGCAAGGAACTATGGGTATTGCTTTGGGATGCAGTAGGGCTAAGTACGTGCCGAGACTTTCTAGGGTATCTTCTTTTCATACCAACCCAGACGGGCCTGGATCACTGCTTCAATACTAGAACCATGGGTGCTGATCCCTATATCCATGGCGTTGGATTCGGCTCGATGGGGGAGACCTGAGGATGACATCAAATCTGAATTCCGGATTAGTGCTCCAGCAAATTGAAATGAGCCACCAGGGACAGTGTGTATCTCAGGGTGGACTTCTTCCAAAGATACACGAATGGCAGGTCTACCCTGTGAGTACACAGAAAGCTGACCAGCGGAAATCCCAGGGAATGTAATATAGAGACAAGCCACCATTGCCTCCGATGAGCTGATGGAGGCAAAATAAACGTTTCTGGAGACTACATAAGGCGCGGGCCATGTCCATCAAACCAACCTTGTGGAGAAGCAACATTTTCTTGCGGAGCTGCGTATACTTCTGATATCAACTTCCATACTCAAATAGAATGATGGCTTTGATCAACGGTACTTGGATCATGTCACGTCCACTTCTTAGACTTCTCCCATCCACACAGTCTGTGAATGTTGGATTGTGGCATCGCTGTAGTGTCGCCACAGCACCGCCGCCCAATCATCCACATCACCCTAACCCTGGGAATTTTTCAAATCGTCCACATGAAGAGATTTCAGAGATAGCCCACAAGGGTGGAAAAAGGGTGGGAAAGCCACCGGCGTGGGTGGATTCCATAATATGGATCCAGAGAAACAGGTGAGAGTGCCCCAACATCAACTAGCAACAGACCTTGTCGTTAATTGTATGAACACGAGTAAACAGCGTGCTATCGCTTCGAAAGGAGGTCGTGCTGGTGCTCGGAAAAAACCACCAGGGAACGGGGAAACCGAGTTAGAAGCCGAACGGCGCGGCCGATCGCATGAGCCTTCGGTGGTTCCACCTGGATTCGAAGAATGGAAGACAATGGCTTGATTTTCGACCAGACTGTTGATTATAGGGTCAATTACATGCAAATAGCAAATAATAAATGTGAAACAAGAGAGAAACAGGAGAGAAGAGAGAAGTAACAAGTAAGAAGGCATAACTATCAAACACAAATGGCCGCTAGACCTAAAAAGGCAGTGGATAAACATTAATGCCTCAGGCGCCCAAATACAAACCGTCGCGAGATTCTTGCATCTTTCTTTTCTCCCCCGCAATTTGGTTATTGTTATTTCTCTATTTACCCAGTTAATATCTTTCATTTGGTAACACCTGAGTGCAACCCCAGCCATTGTACTTGACCTCTGCTTTGGTAGTTTTGGCCTTATCGTGTTGCCCTCAACTTTGCGCATCTGCACGCGTGCGCAACCATGGCCAACACGGGCTATACCTCACCATTTCCAACCTCACATGACACCATCGGGCAGTCAACACTAGTGACGCCTCTCTTCATGCCATCCTCTCCTCCACAACATCCTTCCAGCCCATTGAGATCTCCGATAACCGCCCAAACTCCTGCAACTGCGCAAACTCCTGCAACTGAGCGCGCCGCAACACAATCTAGCAACCAAAATCGTGACCACGAAGCTGATGATGGATACCATTCCGATAATGGAATGCAACATGTCCCTCGACCACCCTCTCCTGGAAGCCCAACGGGCTCAGATCTCGATGCGCGACTTGCTGATTACACCTTGGATTTCAGCAACTTCCCGAGCGGCCATTTTGCTTTGGATGGGCACGAGGAAACTCTGCCCCCTTTCCATGAAGATGTAGATAAATTATCCGATGTTGGTGGCCCGGAAGACTTCACTGCGAATATGGAGAAATACCTAATGGGCGATATGGACAACGGAGCGAACCATCAGGATGAACACGAAGAAGAATACGGATCAGTACGACGATCTTTTCGGAAGTCGAAGCAACCTGTGATCGAAGAAGAAGCCGACTCTGGCGAATACAGTGAATTCGGACCGCCAGTGGATATGTCGACCCCTTCACACTTGTTGCACCGGACCAGTGCTCTCCCCAAAGATTCGACTCACTTAGAAGGAATTGAAGAATACCCCGATGATGATGATGATGAGGCCCAGGACTCCGCATCTCCCTCCGCCCGAAAACTGTCGGACGCTTCCAGTCATGCACCAGAGGAGCAAAATGAGGATATTCACCAGCAGATCGCACAACTCCAGCAAGCCTTGAAGGAACGCGATGACCAATTGCAGAAAAACCGCAATCGTGTGCTCGAAGCTGTTTCTGCCGGTGAGCAGATCCGTCATCTCCAGACAGAACTGCAGCGGAAGAATACTCTCCTGGATGAGATGAATGCAAAAGGTAGCGACGAGGCAATGTTGCGCGAGCAATTTCAGTCACTTCAAAAGAAAAATGAAGAGCTGGAAACTCTATTGCGCCAATCAAGCATGAACACAACGGATCTCAATCCTCTTTTGAACCAGATTCGTGAGATGCAACAGCAGCTCCAAGACAGAGATGCACAGACTTCTATGGACAAGGAGCGGTTGGAGACAATTGCTCACCTGCGCCGGCAACTTGATCTTTCCCAAGAGCAGGTGCGAAAGCGCGATGAGACTCTGGATGAGACATTCACCAAACTGAAGGAAGTCACACGGGTCAAGGATACAGAAATACAGAAAAAGAACTCGGAGGTTGATCAACTCCAAGCACAGATCGACGACTACGGGCTGGAGAATGAGAAGCTCGAGTCCGAATTAGAGCGTGCGCACAATGATTACCAGGTCCTCGAGGAACGGTTCATCGATTTGGAAACTAGAAATCGTCCTCTGGAGGAGAAGAACACTACACTGGAAGCAAATCTCACCCGTGTTCAATCCCACATGGAAGCCCAGGAGAGTGCTCTCAAAGCTGCTGCTGCAGAACTCCCTATCAGTGGCCATAGCACATACAGCGAGATTCTTGACCTGATCAAAGATTTGGGCCCAGGGGATCCTGCATCCCCACTCCACTCACCATTGAAGGAGAAGTTTGTGGATGGCCAAGGTGTGCAACAACCGCAACAACCCGACATGCCAACCATTACAAGTCTCCAGCAAGAACTCCAGGAGTTATCCGCCGCCCAGAAGGCCGCAGATACCGAGGCAGCACGTCTGCGTGATCAGGCAGCTGAAGCGCAGACCCTTATCAAGACCATCGAAACAGAGAACTCGGGACTCTCCACCCGAGTGAACGAGCTCACAGCGGCCCTAAACAAGTGCCAGCACGATCTAATCCAATCGCAAGAAGGGAACGCTGAGTCCCTCGAGACGATTGCCCGCTTGCAAGAAGACAAGATTGCCGAACCTCTCAGCCCACCCCCGTCGCCCCCAACAGCGCGCGGAGCTCTCAACGCAGAGCCAAGGGGACCGGACACAGCAGCCCTGGAGGCGAACCACCAAAGCCAACTCCGCAGCCTGCAAACCGCACACTCAACGGCAGTCTCAACTCTACGCGCCTCGCACGCCGAGTCAATGCGCAAGATCCGCAACCTCCTCACAAGCGCCGAGCAACGGGAAACCGATCTACGCTCGGAACTTGCAAATCTCCGCTCCTCATCCACCACCTCCGAAACCCACCTCCGCAAGAGTTTCAAAATAGAACTCAGACGGCTTGAAGACGTTATCGCCGCAAAGAATGAAACCGCGGCCGAGGTCGACCAGCGCATCGCTTTGTCAGTAGACAAGCGCGAGCGCGAGTGGGAGCGACGCATCGACCTGCTCCTCAAGGAGCGTGATCGCATGGCCAAGGCTTTGATGATGAGTTGGGGCGAGAAGGAACTTGGTCGTGGGCCGGCGTCTTTGACTGAGGGTCAAGGCAAGGAGAGCCGTCGTCGTGATCGAGAACGTGATTTGGATGCCAAGAGTGGACAGGCTTATCGCTACAAGTATGCCCAGAAGCAGAAGTCTAAGAGCACGGAGGCTAGGGCTTAGATGGGGTTGTTAATCTTGTTGTTTTTCTGGAGTTGATGTACAATATCGGGTTGTGGATTGCGTTGTGCTTTTTTTGCTTCGTCTTCTAGCGAACTGGTGTACTTTCGTGGAATGGAATTTGGGATCTGAAATTGCATGTCTTCGTCTGTTCTGTTCTCCGTTAAGGCGGATTTTGCATCTTGTTCTCTTTCGAGTGCTACCAAATGAATTTTGTACTGATCTTTTTACCTTGTCTCTATTTAACTAACATTTAATTACTTGTGTTTCTATTGTAAACAAATTTAATTTGGTATCTAAAAGTGACTTCAAAAGCTAAATGTAACAAACAACACCTGGGCACACTATCCACTAACACAAACCGTGTAACATCAAGAAAATAAATCAGATAGAACCAAAAGAATGTCCGACCAGCAGACAGACAGATATTAATACTCAAGCTCCTTTCAATAAAAGCCCAAACTCGTACGATTCGCACCACGATATTTCGTCTCATCAATAGAATTAGACGGCAACTCCGAGCAAGCAGCCGAAACAGGCCTGTGATCATCACCCGAAGCATGCGGGTCAGTTGTCTCCAAGATACAGCTGAGTGGACCACTTGCGCTGGCAGGGGTACTGCTGCGCGGACGGCGGGTGCTGGGATAGATTATTTCGACATCATTGCGACGGGGGATCGGTGCTGGCATGGATCTGACTGAGCCGTAGCGGCGCTGGTTTGCCCAGCGGGAAGATTGGTGTCCATACTGGCTGTTCCCGGGACGGGTTCTGGCGTGGAAGCTGTACTGGCTCTGCGAGTGACGCGGGATGTAGTTTGGGTCGAAGTGGTAGGAGGATCTCCGGACGGGGTAGTGGATGATGTTCTGTTTGGGTTGCATGGTTTTTCGCATTGAGTCTGGGTGCATTCTTGGGCCCGGGGCTTGATGACGGGGCTGGGAGTATGCTCTTGTTGGTCGTGGCTGGGAGGGTGGCCGTGGGACGAAATTTGGGTGATGCGGGTGGTGGATTGAGCGGGCTGTGGACATGGTGTAGGCTGTTCGGGAGCGGTGCACGTTTGGTGGAGAGGACGGAGTTGTTGGAACTACTTCTGGGGCGTCGGCGGAGTTCATTGTCATTGTTCGGTTGTGGCCTTCTGGGTGTGCTGGGTGTGCTGGGTTCGATGTTGGTTGGGTGTTTTCGGGGCTTTGGGGGAGGGATGCTGAAGAGGCGTTTGGCGTGTTGCCGTTTGCGACGAGTTGGAAGGTTGTGGATTGAGGAATTCCCTTGGGCATGCTGTTTGGTGTCACGACCTGCTTTTCGACATCCGATGCGGTGTTGGGGTCTGCGAGGGCCTGGATTTGAGGATCCGCTGATAATGGAAGCGACAACGGAAAAGATTTTGGAAGAAGTCGTCTAAGAGAAGATAGTGATGACTTTGCTCTCTTG
Source organism: Penicillium verrucosum (assembly GCF_028828655.1). Classification (NCBI taxonomy): domain Eukaryota; kingdom Fungi; phylum Ascomycota; class Eurotiomycetes; order Eurotiales; family Aspergillaceae; genus Penicillium; species Penicillium verrucosum. Next base: position 3,147,366 of record NW_026643212.1, read on the forward strand.
TGGCTGGTGTATTCCTGAGGGATAGGAGGAACTTTAGGAGCAGGCGCATTAGCGATAAGAGCGCGTAATTCGTTGGCTGCCTGTGAACTCATGACGGTAGATGTGCTCGAGATGGGATAGAACTCGCTAGCCAGACTTTGTGATCCGGGCGAGATACGGTGCGCAGTGTCTGGCGAAATCGTCGTTCCAGACATAATCTCTCCATATGTCGAACCGGGATCAGTGTTGACTCGGAGTTGAGGTCGCAGACGGGCAGGGGCAGGATGCCGGATGCTGGGATGGCAGTTGACTTTGTTGGCTATTGGGTCCACAGACCAGAACTCCCCGGCTCCGTTTCCATCGTGTTGGCGGCAAAGATATATTATCTCGTTTTTGAGCGTTTCCTCGCTGTCCCAGCTATTGCCGGAGTTGATGCTCCCATTTCTGGTAACTTGCTGGCGCTTGTAGATACCGAGAAGAGATACATCATATGGGCGATCGCAAAGCTCCCTTGCGCAGTACATAGTACACATAGTGACCCTGTAGGATAATTGTCAGTTCAAATAAAGAAGCCGTGGAACGAAAATGCAGCATACATTGAAATAACCGATACGATCACAGACGCCCGGTGGAAGGCACAGCTTTTACCAACTCTCCAGAAAGTTGCGTCTGTCCCTTCCGGCAGGCAGTACACCTGCTGTGCAGCAACCACTAAACCAGCGACACTTGTAGCTAGCCAGAGCATAAGATCCAAGCGCAGGACGTATGTGCATATATTATGCAGAATAGTTTTCTGGGTTCCAAATCCACCAATGTTGTTGTATTGCCAAGCGACCAGGCTTTGGAGGCCGACAAGTGGCACTGAGAGAAAAGACTGAAAATAGAAGTCAGCAACACGATATAATAAGCAAGGATATTCGTGTCAAACATACTGCGACAAGTGCAAGTACAACACTCGGAGTCATTTTTGAGTCAACCTGGCCATTGCCGTAAAGGTATAGCACGAGAACCGATTCCAAGATGGACTCGAGGAGTAGCAAGTACAGCGCAACAAATATCACAAGCTTCGTCCATGTACCCTCCTTTCGCGGTGTAGCTGAAAATCCAAGTGCCATGATCGCGATAGCTCAAGTACCAAAGAACGAATTACTTTGTTAGTGGCCCTCCTCAAGTCTTCTGAGTCTCGGCAACCGGGTGGGGAAGAATGAGACTATGTTGTAGGTGAAGAAAAGGCGTATTGAATGCGCCAGGTCCAAATCGAACCCAGTTATAGTCACGCTGAAAGTTCATCAATTGGCGCAAAGAATAGCATACATAAGAATTTTATCAAGAGGACCGTTGAAGGACTAAAGAGGAATTTAATGAAGGGTTCTTAGCCCTGGAGCGCGTCGACGCGAATATAGCGTGGAGGGGTGGAATGTAGTAGCCGAGGGGGCGTGCGTCGAAAGAATCCAAGGCCTTGAGGATCCTCTCTGTAGAGGGTAGTCCATCTTAGTTTGATAACGTGGAATGCTGAGGACTTGCTAGTGCCAGGGTGCTAGTGCCAGGGATGTGTTGAGGGTTTGACTGTTGTTAGCCTTATCCCTGTGGACCTGTCTGTCCAGACGTCAGTTCGTTTCAGTCCCTGGGAATGGAAGTTTTGGAGCAAAATTGATCTTCTAAGAATCCAGTATGATTATTTCTCCGTGCATCGAAGGGTTATCCTTGATGGAGGTGAAGGTAGGAGGATAAAGGCGATCGTGACTGTCGGGAGCCCTAGATCCCTCGATGACGTCGTCAACAACCACTCCGACCATCAACAATCGCAACAAATCTTTGAATATTGCGATCAAATCTTGTAAGTCTTTCTTATTTTACTCAATTTCATGCTAATGGCTATTATCGCTTTGTGTAGTCCTAGCCAATTCTATGCACAGCACGTGATCGGAGGGGTTGATCTTCCAGGGTTGTCTGTAAGGATAAGAAATGAGCGTTGAACCTAGATTAATAAACATTCTGATGGATTTGACAGGCACCTGAATGCAGTGTCTTTGATGGTTTCAAGTTGTGGAATGCGCTTCTGATCTGACTTTCAATTGCTCAGTTTGCCCGTAACTCCAAGGCACGAGTTTTTCTTTTTTTGGCGGAGAGAATGGTCGAGTAAATTGCTGCTTTATCCCTTGGGCTTCGTCAGGATCAACTAGAGATCACGCACATTAGACTCGAGCATCACTTCCGTTAGTGGGATAAATGTCATGCCGTGCACTATATATATCGAGCCTGGTCTGCCTGAGCGTAATGCTCAGATATAGTGGTCCTTTGGCCTAGTGTGTAACTCGCCGGTCCAAGGGCAGGTTGTAACTCTAAAGACATCTTTGATCCAGAGGATCGGTCTTAGACTCTTAGGCTTCACATATATTCTTTTATTGTGAAACCAAGCCAAGCCAAGTGTTGAATCATTGTCAATGTTTGTTTGAATGAACGTGTTTAAGAAATACAGAATGCTATAGTATACCCGACAGCCCCTTTTGGTGCTATTGATTTTAAATAAAAGGTCATTTACAGCACGGCAATGCACTCAATCTCAACATCAGTGTTAAGAGGGAGCGTCTTGACCGCAACACATCTTTAGAGCATATACGTTAGCAAGTAATCAAATCACATATGAAGAGCCCCACATATGCATATGCAATCGTAAGCATCACATCGTCGGGGCAAAACATGACTCCAAATGACCCCAACGATAAGAAATCAAGGAGCGGGGTAAGAACTCACGTCCGGCAAGGCTTTACATCACCCCAGTACTGCATGTAGACAGAGTTCATATCGGCGAAATCATCCATGTTGGATAAGAACACATTGACCTTGACAACCTTGTTGATATCAGTACCGGCCTCCTCGAGGACGTGGGTCAGGTTCTTGATGCATTGGTGCTGTTGGAGGGTGGAGGTGTTAGCAGGTCGAATTCAGGTCAATTGGTGTTTACTGGTCTCTTACAGTGTGGGCCTTAACATCACCATCAATCAGCTTGCCAGTGGCAGCGTCCATGGGGACAGCGCCGGAGCAGTAGACGACACCATTGGCGACGATGGCCTGGGAGTAGATACCGGGGAGGGGCTTGGGGGCCTTGTCGGTAAGGACGGCAGTTTTGGAGGACATTGTGAGAGTTCCTGAGCGGTGGATGGAATTTGAGTTAGGGGTGAGTACGGGCGACTAAGTATGCCACCTGGGGCATAACTCTCTCATTGGTTTATATTTTCTGGCAGTATTCTAGATCCACTCTCGCCATACAAAAACTAATTGTTAATTAACTATTGGACATAACGAGAGTATCTATCAATTGCTCCATAAATCTTAATCCCGAAGTTGACTAGGTTTACATGGCTATCCATAACTATGCCATATAAAGTTAGTCCTAGAAACTGTGGAGGGAGAGAGGTATGATATGCCGACTAATTACCTACTTAAGGGGTCGATGCCTAAGGCACTAAAATAAATGCCTAAGGCCACTTTACATCAAATATCAAGTATCAAATATCAAAAAAATATATGAAATATGAAATATATTGAATTGAAATAGGTATCGTATATAGAATGAAAGATGACTTTATCATTATAAGGTTTAAGATCAATTATAGGTCGATATATTGATTAGTATTGAATCTCTCATGAGTAGTCTAGTTACTAGTATATTCTCCTTTCCTCTATTACCTTTATATACAACGACCACAATACATTACTTTGTATGTATTTTGATCTCCTCTACTCTATAGAGTTAAAATGATTAATGGATATAGGAACAAGAATAAAAGAGAAGTTGAAATTAGTATACAGATTAAACTTGTGCTTCGAGGGGGCGGTGAGATCAGCTGTCAGTCAATATCCAATGAGAGAGTTATGCCCCAGGTGGCATACTTAGTCGCCCGTAGGTGAGTCAATTGAGATAAAGTGATGGAAAAGCAGCAGCAAGTTCCCAAATTTGGCCCCCTTGCGTAGGGGATACGCTCTTTATCAACCGGAGCTACATCTGCACCCGATATTAGCCGAGACTACAACTTGACAAGTGGCCCCATTTTGTCCGATAGCACAGAGACAAAGAGCCGAGAAACATGGAGTGGCCCATGACGGGCTTGACGAAGGGCGTGGTGGGGAGGAGTCAATAATGGAGACGACGGTGTCACTGGGCCACTTTAACAGTCCTGTCGATCATTACCCAAAGAGGCAAGAAGTAAGCTTATCATCTTATCGGCGATGTTCCCCGCATTGTCTGCCCCACTGCCTGCGTGGGGGTGGACTTCCAAGGTTGTATTTGAAGTACCTAGGTAGATCCTAAGCCCCGGAAAGCTTGGGATATTTCTGTTTTTCTTTTCCCTACAACTTAAAAATGACTGCCGGAATCACTCAACCTCCGTATCCCCTCCACGAGTCCGTTAAAGATTTGTTGGACCAGGAGTATGTCGCATTCTACAACGCGAATGTCATCAATAACCAGCAGGTGCACCTCCAACCCGTGGAAGCTTCACGGACAAGTGGTGTCTTGATTCCTGGTGCAGGTCCTATGTTGGAGGTGGGCAAGATTCAAGACATTACCGTTCAGCGGCGAGCTACCGAGGGCCCAGCAGTGCCTATCCGCTGCTTTACTCCCAAGGGCCAGGCGCCTCCTGGTGGATGGCCAGTGATGCTATATTTCCACGGTGGTGGCTGGGTGCTAGGTAACATTGATACGGAGAATGTGGTTTGCTCGAATCTTTGTGTACGAGGCAACTGCGTCGTGATTACAGTTGACTACCGGTAAGACAAATTCACTGCCCAACCACGCCATACATACATAACCTTGAGAAGCTTCAAACTAATTTGTCTTGTTTTCTTCTAGTCTCGCACCCGAAGACCGCTGGCCAGCCGCAGTCCATGACTGCTGGGAAGCTCTCCTCTGGCTGATCGCCGACGGCCCCTCCGAACTCTCAGTGGACGTATCCAAACTTGCAACCGGTGGCTCCTCCGCCGGCGGGAACCTTGCCGCGATTATGACACATAAAGCGCTTACTATGTCACCGCCTGTTCACTTCCAAGCCCAGCTCCTCTCTGTCCCCGTGACAGACAACACTGCCACAGTGGAGAACAACGAGTCATATCGTCGGTATGAGCGGACCCCCGCACTCCCCGCACTTAAGATGTACTGGTACCGCGACCACTACGTCCCCAATGACGTGGACCGCACCAACCCAGAGTCGAGCCCGCTTTTCTGGCAGGGCGATTACTCGCAATTACCGCCTGCATTGGTTATGGTTGGCGAATTGGATGTGCTGCGCACGGAGGGTGAGCAGTATGCGGAGAAGTTGCAGAAGGCGGGTGTGGCTGTTGATCTGCAGGTTATGAAGGGCATGCCGCATCCATTTTTGGCCATGGATGGGGTATTGTCTGAGGGCAAGAGGTGCATCACTCTGATGTGTGATGCGCTTCAAAAGGCCTTTTGGGTTCAGTGAATTATTTCCTTTTAATATAAATATCGCCCTGAAGAGAATCTAGATAATAAATCTACTTATTTTAACATTTCTAAGAGAGAAGAAGAAAGAGAGAGCGGCTGACGTATCTATCTACTACCCACTGGGCAGATGAGAGACCTATGGTTATCTTCTCTCCATACAGTGTACCCTGTCCAATTCAAACTCCATACACTCGCCATCCTCCAGAACGCAGTGTCCGTCTCTAATCACCTGGTGTGGAGGACAACTAGATGATTTCTCTGAAATGCACTTTTTGGTCTTGTTCTTCTTGAAACCTGTCTGGATCCTCTTCGAGTCAGACTTTGACAATACATTTATTGCCTTTGGAAACAGATCCATCAGGACACCTTGGGCATATCCTTGGAAACACAGTCAGAGCCCTGGTATTGACTTTCGTCCGGGCAGTGGGGCTTCCCACTAACGCAAGCCGTGCCGTTGAAGGCGCCCTTGCCGTCGCAAACCGGAACACGAAGAGAAACACATTTCCCATTCTTGGGTATGAATTCAGATTTGCAGCGGCGAATCTTATATTCACATTCATGAAAACCTAACTTTCGGGATCTGGGCATTTTGGAAACTATTCACTAACGCAGTATGGGCCATGGGGCTCAGTATCACCGGGATAGACTCGACTGTCGACCAAGCACTTCCCGTCTTGGGGCGAGCCCACTCTTCAAGTCGGGCTTTCTGAAACCAAGCAGTTCCCCTCGCCGTCTGATACGGAGTCTAAAGGCCATGAGGGCTGAGTTTGTGATACACATTTGCCTTTGGCAATTGTCGTATCCTTCGGGCAGTCGATCTGGAGACCAACAACGCAGTCGTCCCCTTCCAGTTGCCCTTCCTTGCAATCCGGAGGTGTCTCGAGGACACACTGTGTCCCGAAAAGAAAGAACCCCTTTGACTCGTCGCAAGCGTGTTTCATTCGACTGACGCACTTCCCATATTCGGGCTTAAGGCCTCCCGCGCAGATTGGTTCCTGGTCTGAAATGCAGGAATCTCCAACACGCTTAGTGAGTGCTATGGGGGCATCGAAGCTGCTCTGGGGATACGCAAAGCAAGCCAGAAGGATCGAGGTTGGTTTCAGTAGGGCACCGGGCCTTCTCCTCCAGACATATTGCGAATCTTCCAGGTCATAAGCCGGATCAGAAATTGGCTTGCGAATCTCCACTTTCCTGCACCTCCCGTTGACCAGAGTCGCTCCTTCGGGACATTTGCCATTAGGTCTAGGTAGGATTGAACAGGATTCACCATCCCATCTGTAGTCAGTGGGGGAGCAGCGATCGGTATTTGATGATTCGTATATTGAAAAGATCCCATCTTGGTCCTTCCTTCGCTTGCACCACCCATCTTCTAGGGTGTGTGAATTATCTGGACACTCTGGATACTCCTTCGCCACACACAACTTCGTTCGATAAAGACCGATAAATATGTCAACCCTACTGGCTCGATAATTACTATACACTGGGTACAGTCTTCAATTGAAGCCAAGGATAGGGAGGATTCCTCCGCATCCGCTTTCGGCAGTTTCCTATTGCGGTTTAACGCAAGGCCTCGTCCCATAGCGGCCCGGAACGGAACAAGGCGGGCCGTTCCGTTTACCCCAGCAACCATATAAACAAACGCACCACCTGCAAGCAGTAGCTAACGTAATTTCTAAGTGAGCTGTGAACCCCACTAAAAGCGCGCTGACCGAAGTGGGTTCATCCAAAAAGTGACGGATCTTTATCTGCACCCCGAAAATACTCGGAACTTAAAGATTTTGTTAACGAGCCTACCATACCATACGGTCATATTCAAAGTGGCTTCCGAAAGATTGAAAAAGCATGGCCAACAATTTATCTGAGTAAGGAGGTTGGAGAAATCAATCTAGTAGTCGATAATGCTACAGGGAATATCACGGAAGCGAAATATCTTGATAGCTAATGATTATCATGGCATTCTGCGGGAAAAACTAGCAAAAATCCGAAACCGAACCTATCTCTGGATCACGTTGACCTTGGAGTATATCGACTCAACTCCTTTCAGAGGGGGAATACAGTTAGGTAATCAAGAGGTGATTCCATGGTATATTGTTGTCACACATTGGAGAGCCAGCTTAATTCTACGACTGAGGACACTTGAGAAAAGCTCCCATGGCAATGCACTTCTAAATATTATACGGGAAGTGCTCTCTTCCCGTTCAGGGAGAACAGGGCGTTCGCTCCGTCACTTGTACCCACATATTTGAAATCGCGAAAAGCCCAAGGTAGTTTGTCGCATCCCATGGACGCGTCGGATTGACAAGTGCCATGTCGAAATTTCGTAAAAGCTATGCCCAATCAGCATTCCGTTAGCGTGTGCAGAAGAAGATGAAAACTGGCATGCGGATCTGTTTCTACTCACCTCGAACACAGTCTTTCCGATCTCCATTCGGGCCACTACCTTCCCCAAACACTGGAATTTACCGTGACCAAACGTGAGGTCGTTCGTCTGAACCATGGCAGCCAGCCTGGTAGCGTCTGACTCAAGCCACCGCTCGGGTCGGAAAGCATGTGCGTCCTTACCATATATCTTCTCGCTCATGTGCATAGCGCATGCCGAGTACCCGATGGAAGTTCCACCGGGTAGGAATACGCTCTCGCCATCGACGACCACGTTGTCGCCACCTGTCGGGACGTCGCGTGAGAAGATGTTTGTAACAGGTGGCCAGAGTCGCAGAGCTTCGCGGATTACGGCCTGGAGGTAAGGAAGAGCTTTAGCCTGGGTGGCAGTGACAAGGCCTTCGCCCATGCCCGGAGAAAGGCCGCGATGAACGGCATCGTCGACCTCCCGCTGTAGCTTGAAGTAGACGCGGGGATTCGTCATTATGTGCAGAAGGGTGCCACGGATGGCGCTAGAAGTGGTTTCGGCGCCCGCAATGATTAGCTCCAGTGCCTCAGTCCGCAGTTCGTTGCCTGCTAAGCCGTGGCGCATGAAGGAGGCTAGCATGTCGGATTTTTCATCTGCGGAGTTTGCAGCACGCTCATCGACAAGCCGGAAGCATACGGCCATCATTTTACCGAAGCCATTTTTATCCTTGGCCGAAGGTGCAATAAACCTACCAATAAAAGGCATCTGGGTGATCCAGGTGAAGCCCATACCAAGGGCAGTGTTACCGAGAGCAAGACCCTCCTCGCTCGATTTCAGGTAGTTGTCTATGTCACGGTCACTCTGCAACATACCAAACGCCTTACCGAGACCGATGCTGCTAATAACATCCAGTGAAAGAAATTGAACCTTCTTCGCTAGGTCCATGGGTACAACATGGCGGTCGGACGAGATATATTTAGATCGGATGAGGTTCAGCAAATCTTGGACCCGTTCATCGATAGACCCCTCGAGCTGGGTATTCTCCCTCCCTGAGTACTTTATAACCCTCTTCGGTCAGCAATACCATCGTGAATGGTTGGGAGGGTGTCAGAGAGAAATATCAGACAGGTATCATCATACCCCTAGAGCCATTTGCTTCCTTCGTTTCTCGTGTTTCACGTTATCAGTCTGACTAAAGATATTGTCCCTCCGATACTCGAGTCGTGTGGCTCTGTAGTACCAATCGGAGCGCTTGTAGCCAGGCTTGTTGTTTACGTGCATCCAAACTTCGGCAGAGGACGTGATCAGCACTCGAGGCGCAACACGGGCGATCGGACCTGTGTCGAATCGAGATATTAGCTATAGTAACAGTGGTAGAACTGCCTAGAAGATTCCTCGCACCATGTTTATTGCTGACTTCTGCATACCACTTGTGGCAATTACCTCCAAGAATCGCTATGCTATGAGGCCAGTTCGAGATGCCGGTCCACGAAGGGCCCCGGAACTGCACCAACTCGGCATAACGCGTGATAATCCTGAGAATATAGAGGGTCAAGAGACCACAGATAAGCATCACAGCCTGACCAGATAAGGCAGTTACCCCCATGGTGGAAGATACAACTGGGCGGAGTTGGCTAAAGCGAACTTTGAGGAAGTGTCGCAGGCCCTGCTATGAACTATTGGATGTGAAAAGGCGTGGCACTTTGTGATCTCGTAAGGGAGGGGTTAGGTTACACGTACAGTGTAGGACTACTCTGCACCGCGTTGGAATACTTTGCATACAAAAGCTATTGGAGTTCTTCTATTCAAAAAGAGTACTGATTTTGAGTATCTTGCTTTGTAGCATGAATGTATCAAGACAGAGGATATGTTATGCAGATAATACGTGTATAGAGATCGAACTGTCTATATTTCTAAATATTTAATAATAAAGTGCGTATAAAACGGAAAGATGGGCGATAGGTGAGCGACAGGACCAAACTGTTTATCTGCTGTTCCTATCAAACATGGTGGTCCGATGTCGCCGACAAACCCGGGATAGCAGTGAAAAGAGAGAAGAAAGGAAATAAAAAAAGAAGGGAACGAGCGGATCAAGATGATCCCGTAAAGAGAACAGAAGAAGCCAAGAAAATATCAAGAGAAAGGAAACACTTCTATCGAAGTGCATAGTGAAGAAACTCAGGCTGGGACCAGAGGGTGTATGGAGAACCCTATTAGGCAGATGTCTTCTTCGCCTTTGGCACGCGGGCAAGCCAATAGATAAACACCGCGCCGAAAATATTGACCGCGATGTACACCCACATCAGACCAAAGTTGCGCCAAGCATCAGCGAAATCGCTGGAGATTTGCAAGAGGTACGCATTTGTTTTGCTGACCGTGCAGAATGCACACTCGGCAGTAGCCATGGGATCTTGCAGATACCCAGTGCGGGCCATTTTGATATAAGGGCCCATATAGTCCTCACAAGTTTGGTTGGCTGGAGGGGTGAACTTCAAGAACTCGACTGCCTCACATACTGCATCAGCGCCCGAGACACCGGTCGATAACATTGCTGAGACCAAGTAGGTGAACGGCGAAACGCGATACATGAAGATCCAAAAGCCAGGCAAGGCCTCCTTGGTTGAGAGAACACCGCAGAAGATCAAACAGAGGGAGAACAATAAAGTCGCAATGTTGCCACCAGTCTCGGCCAGCTCAATTCCCGCAATGATCATGTGTGCGAAGGTCGAGGTGAATAGCAAGAACGACAAGATCAATAGGAACATGAGGGCGCCTCGTTCGCTCACTGCGTCGCTAGGTTCTGCATTTCTGTACAATCCAATTGGATAATACCAGCATAAATAGATGAACACAGACATCAATGTATTCCAGGGTAATTCCACCAGGATATTCGACACCATAAACGCCTGCCAACTGTATGTCTTAGACGGGCGCTCTCGCACCTCGTAAAGAGAGCGTTGGGTAACAAAGTTCGGCATGATCTGCTGGACCAGATTTCCAAAAATTGTCATCAACATGAAAACACTGAACATCTGGTTCTGAAGGCCTTGGATAGAATTCTGGGCATGGAAAAATGAGAATCCAATATAGAGTGAGGTGAGGATGCAAAGGGCAGCTTTGGACCAGATATAAGTCGGGGTGCGGAAGTACTGTGCGAAGACACGTAGGAGGCACTCCCACAGTTGGACGTAGAAAGGCGCGGCGAATTCATGAAAGGCGTTAGGCGAAGTATCAATTTCTGCCTTCGAAGATAGAGTGGACTTCAGCTCGGAGAGATGCTCCTTGACCTTCCTATATTCGGGACTCTCCCGCCATACCTTTGGCCACTCAATCTCGCTGTGTGTACCGGGGGCTGCACCGATAACGTCCAACATCCATTCAGCTGGATTTTCTCCGGGCGTCAGATGGTGGGCGCCGTTACGTTGGAAATAGTTCGATAAAGTGGACGAATTTTCCCCAATTTCACCAAAGTAGATCGTTCTACCTCCCTTGGCCAAAAAGAGAAGACGGTCGAATCGCTGGAACAACATGGCTGAAGGTTGATGGATAGTGCAGAGAATTGCTTGTCCGTGCTTAGTGAGCGTGTCGATAAGGTTGAGAATGGACCAAGAAGTCTGAGAATCGAGGCCACTGGTAGGTTCATCAAGGAAGAGTAGGAGTTGGGGCTTTGCAGCAAGTTCAACGCCGATCGTCAATCTCTTGCGTTGTTCAACGTTCAACCCCTCGCCGGGAACACCCACAACGGCGTCAGCGTACGCCTCCATGCCAAGGAGCTTGATGACCTCGTCAGCATAGTCTATCTTTTCTTGTCGACTGACCGTGGCGGGTTGACGCAGGAGGGCGCTAAACACTAGAGCTTCCCGAACTGTCGATGTAGACAAGTGCAAGTCTTGCTGTTGGACATACCCGGTCTTTCGCTGGAAGGATTGATCCGTGGGGCGTCCGTCAACGAGCATTTCACCAGTGACAACACCCATGGTAACTCGGGTTGCAAGAACGTCAAGCAAAGTCGTTTTTCCCGCTCCAGAGACACCCATCAATGCGGTACAGGTGCCAGGTTTCACCCAGCCATCAACATTGTCCAAGATCCTCCTGGGTTCGCCTTTAATTTTGATGTCGTAGCACACATCCTGCCAGTGGAATATCGCAGTTTGTCGCTGAATTGCGGTTGCTTGGTAAGGGGACTCCTCTGTCTTGGCGACCGTAGAGGGTTGGGAAGATATCTCCAAATCACCCTCGCCGGAAGCAAGTTTTGGCTGATGACCACGCCGGAACAGAAGCACCTCGCCTTTGGACTTTTTCTCAGAGATGTACTCAGTGCCAAGAAGATATGTGAACATGAAGAATAATAGAAAAGCAATGAGAATCCCCAAGTTCCTCCACAAATGTCCTTTCATATACCCGAAGCTCTGCTCGAGATACAACGATCCAGACACATTGGTGGAACCCGATTGAGCACCGACAGTTGAGCAGATGCGATGTTCCATTGAGATACTATTATATGCACCGCCGGCAGGAATAATAGCAGCACATGGGAAATCACGACCTTGGAATTCATTGACCATAAAACTTTCAAATGCGTAGGCAACGGGATTGATATAGTTCATCCAGCGAGACCACCCGAGCATATTGCGAGTAGGGATGACAAATCCAGTATAGATCACCATACCCAAGATCAAAATAGCGGCTGGGACCAAGGCCTGTGAAAGCGAGCGGGAAGATGCGGCAATGGTTCTGAAAATCATTGACATTGTGAACGTCGTAAGGAGCGAGAATAGCCAAAAGGTGAAGAAAGCCCCAGCCTCACGACGTAGATCGGTCATAAAGTACAATGGTATGTTGAATGTAACAGAGTTTATCACTTTGTAGGGTGTATCACAGAGCATCGATGCAAGCGCCTCTGCGAAGGGGTGGTAGAAGGCGTATCGGGCTTGCTTTTCAACAATTGGTCGTTGGGCGTAGAGGGTGAGGATTTCTAATGCACTAGAGAAAGCATTTAAGAGGACGGCAAAGAACAGAAGAGCTCCCCGGGAGTAGAAGCTTGATGTATCCTTAGGAAGGTTCACAAAGACAGAACCGATGATCAAAGACATAATAAAGTTTCCAATTAGAGCCGTTCCTGTTAAGCTGTAATCTCCGCGAAGGCGTTGGAAGCCTCGGGTGACACAGAGGGAAACTTGTTTCCATATCGAGATGGTGTATGGCGATTTGACTCTCTGGTGCTTGTCCTGGATAGCCCTACGCGCATCCACAAATGCATCGTAGGAGCTACCTTCGATGGGGTGATTCCTCTCATATTCCTCGATTTCACTAACAAGCTTGGTGCGGGGGGCGCTTCTCTTCCATGCTGCCGCAAAGTCATCAGGGGTGATAGGAACACGACCTTCAAACCCTTCCCGAACTACACGTTCCGAAGCGCTAGTTATCGACGTTAAGAAGTCTGCCGTGGTTTGGCGCTCTGGGCACTCATAGCCCATATCTTCAAAGTATTTCCTAGCCTCAGTCGTTGGCCCGAAGAAGATCTGCCTTCCTTCGTAAAGCACGGTTACTTTGTCAAAGACATCATAAGCACTCTGTGACGCTTGGTAGATGGCAACACAGGCTGTTGTTCCCGAGTATTTGCTCATAAGGGCCAGGTTTTTGCAAAATTCCAGTGCATTGGCGCTGTCCAGGCCTCTTGTGCTATTGTCCCAGCACTGCAAGGGACTCTGACTAAGAGTGGCCTCCGCAATACTAACGCGTTTCCTCTCACCGCCACTAACTCCGCGAATGAAGTCATTGCCAACCTGGGTGTTGATCGTATGGGAAAGGCCAAGCATAGCCATAACCACATCTCTCATATGTTGGGCGTATTGCTCGTTGCTTACCCCCTCGAGGCGATTTCTGGGGGCTCTAGCCAACGCTGCGAACATGAGGGTATCACCGACAGAGAGTTGGGGGAAGTGGACATCAGTCTCTGCTGCGTATATTGCCTCGCCTTTGAAGGCATTTTGCATGTCCTTTGCAGAGATACCTATATTTATTAGTATTTGTCAAACTCTCCAACAATCGAAGTGATATGAAATGGTGCAGCGCGAGACTTACCTTGATAGTTGAGAATCGAATCATCTGACATCTCAATGCCATTCATTTCACCGGCAATGGTTTTGAGTAAAGTTGAGCAACCACTACCTGGTTTTCCCAAGACCACCAATGTTTCTCCGCTTTTGACGAGACCATCAAAGTCACGAAGAATCTGAATTTTCTGGAGTTTCAGGCCGGTCAGGCGTCGTACCATAGTGCCAAGCTCCAGTAGCGAGTTCAGGACGTCTTTCTGATAATCCGTGGGAGAACCAAATCCATGGACGTTCAAATTCTTGAACGAGATGCCAGCGGTCCGATCTGGGTACTTGTCGGGATTTCGAGACCGGATCGCCAGCACCATCTTCATCCAGTCCCGCACTTTGAAGTTGGGACTACCGGGATTGAGCGAAGATTCGGAGTCTCCATTCGTGAAAGGATTGTCCAATGCACCGCTCACTGAGACTCGGGTAGATTGCCGGGTGAGTTGTCGTGCTAGCTGACCAACCAGCGCCTCTCTATGTTCTTCGTCGTCGTGCTCGGTGTCTTCATCGTCATTCTTTTCTAGATCATGGACCATGTCGAGTTCTCGCTCGCTCGAGAGCTGCGCGGTATTGTGACTGACCACAGACTGGGAGCGAGCAGGGTTTGGGTTGAGTGTCCCCAAGAGCGACATCTTGGTTTCAGTAGCAACCTGTCAAACCCTAGGTGTTCGCGTGAAAGGAACAATATTAAATATATATAATAATAAAAAAGACTCAAAGTTTAGATTGAAAGAGGCTAGTCAGTAACAGCAAACTACAAGCAGTCCGGGAGCTCAACATATATAAGTTCATCTCTAAATCCAAAAATAAAGATCCACCAGCAAGAAACAATGAATCCGATTAGGATTCCGGCAGATCCGGCCACGTTAGGGGTAATAATATTTTGCGAATAGCTGAATAGCTGTGATATAAGAACCTCCGGATTGCCGATATAGACTTGCTGGATATTAACTCCGATAACCAGGAATGTGTCCCGTTAAGGTTTGCTGTGCTACTTCCGATACCCGAAATAGGGTTTATCTAATTTAATAGTTACTACCGAGGTACAATACCCCAGTTTTCTTTTCCCAAACGAGAAAACTCTGGAAGTGTAGATGGCCGGGTCGACAAGTGATGTGACCGGTTTAGGGGGCCCGGATCTTGGCATATCGTATCAATACTGACTTAATACACAGTATTTACCGATTAAAGAACATCCGGCATCCGATCCACTCTAAATTTATGCCAAGACTACATCTAAACAGCCCTGGAGAGACACCGAGTATAGAAACTAATCATTAGTCAGACTGTACACAAGGCACGTTGTCTTGTTTGAAGTGATTTCCAATAACCATATATGTGATTGTAACTCATATTTGACCGGAATACATACATGGTACATGGCAGTACCATGTAACTAACTATACTAGTATACATATACTAATAGGGACCCTGCTATCGGGGTATCGGAAAGATCATTCCCGTCCCGGCAAGAATTAGAGCCCACATGCACTTACCTGGGGAAACATTCCACTTTCATGATTTGCACAACTTGCCACAACTTGCCATCTTATGCACCTTTTTTCCCTCCATACTGTTACTTGGGATGGAGCATCTCCCTTTAGGCATACTGTACATGTTTCATTATTGAATACGCAGTTTTCAAAGATCTCTTGGCTTCAATCTCCGGGTAACATCTCCCATATCTAATTATTGCGACTCCTGAACATCCAAGATGAGAGGAGTGCTCAATAACCAAGCCCGCGGCGACTCTGCGTTGCGCCAACATTCATCCCAACTGTCAAGGCCAGAAAACGGACATATAAGAAAAAGACAGCGAAAGAGAAAAGTCAGACTCCACAGATTGAAATCATGTTATGTACTAATAATCTCATTAGGCGTGTGACACTTGTCGACATAGGAAAATAAAATGCGAGGTTACCACCAAGTCCAAATGCTTGTTCTGCAGCAAAGCCAACATTCCTTGTTCTCTGGTTGATCATAGACGGCAAAGGCAGTTGAAGAAGTACGACACCATAGCCAATATTATAATGTGTCAGCAATTAGTAACAATGACACAGCCAGAATATGGTCGATCGCCTAGAGGCAAACATCCAACGCATGGAAGCTCATTTTGAAAAAATAGGATTTGACCTGGGTGAAGATGTGAACGGGTCATCCTTTTTCGACAGCCTCCAACAGTCAGATGAGTCCTCCTCGTCGAGTCCAGCTGAAAACGCAGATTTCATAACATATGCCGGCGTTTGGAACTCAGAAACAATACACCTGGAAGCTGAACAAGACCTCGCCACTGATACGCAGAATCCATATCACTCCCTGGTCGACCCGCCCTCAGATGAAGTCGACCCAGTAATACTGAAAGATCTGCCTTGCTTCCATGTTCCAAGGTGTTTTACGGATACACCGAACGCCGGTGAGAACCACAGCCGATCTCGTAGATTATAAAGCTGATTGACACGTATAGGCTTCTCGACTCTATCCTCAGAAGGAAACAAATGGATAACTAATAAAATGGAAGGCGCGTCCGTTGACAATTTACAATCCTTCCTTTCCTTAGGTCTCTACCAGAGATCGAGGCGAGACCCGCTTGAGAGTTTATTCCCCGACAAACCTTTCTCCCCACTACCCCCGAAAGATGAGATCATATTGTTAGTCAATGACTACTTGCAGCTGTTCAACTCGCTGTGTCCCATATTTCAACCCTCGTCGCTATTGTCACTTTGTGAGGAAAACAACTTACAGGGCCTGCTAAAGTTCCCTAGTCGTTGGGCCAGCCTTAATGTTGTCTTAGCGATAGGGTATATGGTGCGCATAAAGAATACCTCTATTGTACAGGCTGACCGCCAGAAGAGCTGGTTGTTTATGAAAAACGCCTTGGGGTTTTTGAGCGAGCTCTGCTTTGGGTTGCCAGATCTATGGACCGTCCAGGCACTCATTGGGATGGTAAGACGAACAAATTCATTGAGAGAAGATGTGACTAATAGTACTATAGATCTTCTTTCTGTTCGGGACATTAAGAAACCAGCCTTGCGGGTATTTAATTTCCTCTGTTATGCGAATATGTCATGTGATTCGACTCGAACGAAGCGAGAATGGGTCGATATTGTGCCCTGAAGAACTAGAACAACGCAGGCGCATCTTTTGGATTGCATACTGCCTTGACAAAGAGTGGGAAACTGAATAATACCGACATCTAAAACCCATACTGACATGCCATAGGATATCCCTTCGGGTCGGTACTCCACTAGCGCAACGCGACGATGATATGGATGTCTTATTGCCAATGGAAGTTCCACTGGATAATATAGGAACCCTACCGACAACAAACCAACAAGGGACCTTCAATACATTTAGGTCAGTGTGTGAACTGGCCTTAATCAAGAGTCAAGTATACAAACATCTCTACTCGGTCACAGCAGCAGATCGTCCGCTTGTTGAAGTGGCCGCTACGGTTGATATGTTGAACCAAAAGCTCCAACAGTGGAAGGATAGTATACCTGTCGAGTTTCAACCCGAATCACGAAGACCTTCCGCTTTCCCAAAATCCCCGCTGGCCGTGACCCTTCTTTTTCTGCATTTATCATACTTCAACTGTCTGATCGCTATCCATCGAATCACTGCAGTCCGGGGTTCAAGGCTAGGTGGGGATCTAATCGAAAGAAATAGCGTCTACAATCTACCCCACCCTGTGGTATTCATGTCGAAATCACTGTGCACAAACGCTGCAACAGCGTCGATTAACTTGCTCAAATATATGCCGCAATCCAATATCGCCCTCATAGGGTATGTGATGACTTCTGATTCAGTATCAAACACGTCTGTCCTATTGCTTCCTGGTTCTGTGGTTAACATACGTTAGGGTCCTGATCTACTACCCTATTCTCGCATCCAAAACACTTTCCTCAACCATCGTCCAGAATCCACGAGACACCTCGCGCATATATCACATCCAACTTATCATGCAGGTTGAAACATTTGTGTCATCCTTGGTCCTTGATACACCCAATGAAGGGATCGATGGGCTTCTAAAGGATTGTGCCGAGTATCGCTCTCTGGCGGAAGGTGCAGTTAGGGAGGCTACACAGATATGTCGGGGTTGATCACAGGGGGTATACCATCTGTCTCTCTTGAAAGGACAGGTTTCTGCTTAAATTAGACACGATGTGGTCGCGCAAGCGAATACTGGGTTGTTTGCCAACGGTGACTTGTTTTCACGTGTCTAGCAATGGGATTGCCCTTGACTCGCAAGTCGAAGAACAAGACGGTGCATATCTCGGTTCATTTATACGCTCCTCTCAATTTACGTTTATACCCCAATGATATCTAATGCAAATTTTGGATACAGGATGACTCTGGTCTCTTATCCGCCTTCCAAAATTAAATCTTATCACCAGAATCTCAGTCTTCAGGCGCATACTCATAAAAATATATTCTGCATAAATATCCTAATTAGGCCATGCCAAGCTGCCTAAACTTGCTGTTATTTACTACCTTCTGTTGTGGGTTGCCGGCATGACCTAGCACCTCTAGATCACACATCGATGCCTTTTACCTGAACCAAAATCTCAACCGGCGACTCAATGAGACGGCCAGCCTCATCGTGTGTCGCATCCCATTCTTGGATCTCGGTGATAGGGACCTTTTTAAGCCGGTTGCTCTGAACACCGTCGTCTAGGCTGAGTAGTTCCTGTCGCAGTTTGTAGCCCTTCCATTTGGGAATAAGGAAGGCCCAGAAATAGTAATATGTGCCACAGGCAAGAAGACTAGGTATTCCCGTTAGTAAGAATAGACTAGTAGGCCAAGTTTGGTTGACTTACATTGCAACTCCCGTCACGGCATATGTTGCATACCAAAAGCTGACATCACCAGCATACTGACCACCAATGGGGGGATACCAGGGCATCACAAGGAGGTAGAGCTGGATGAGAATATTAAAGATAATCACGAAATGCCAGGCCTTGAATTCAGGTTCGGGGAGGTTGGCGTTCTTTCTGCGCCAGCGAACAACGTAGATACCAACACCCATCGCAAGATTAAAGGCAGCAGTAGGGATGGTGCTTAAATCATTAACTGTTGAGTATTAGTATTGCATGAACGCCCGGCCAGCCTCTGACGGGGAAAGCGAAGAGAAAACGTACTAAAAGTGAAGGCATCTCCGGCAGGGATGGCTAGGATCATCAACATGGTCAGACCCCAAATGACGAGATACGGGCCTAAGGGCGTGCCGAAGGGCTTAGTTGAGACCCAGAACGTCGTCCAAGGTAGAACTCCTTGTCGGCCGCATTCTCTGATACGCCGAGATATGCCAATTATCACGGCGATCATATTACCGAAGGAAGCCAAGGCAATGAGAAAGTTGAGGCCGCGAACTGCACCGCTATCGCCGAAGACCTTTGTAAAGAACAGACTTGCAATAGTCAGCTTAGAGCTTTCAATCTCATCCTTAGGAACTGTGAAAACATGTGCAATTAGTGTGGTGATCCTAGCATAGGATGGGCTGTCGTTAACTAACCGGCTGCAAAGAATGCAACATTTGCAAACATGTATAACACATAAACCACTGTGAGAGCAGTGGTGGCATATATTTTGAGTGACCTGACGGGATTCTGTCAACGGAAATGTTAGTTTCGGCCCGGTGCCACATCAACCTTGAACTGCCATACCTTGACCTCGTTGGCAACATTAAAAGCGTTATTATAACCTCCGTAGGAGAAAGTGATGCGGTACAAGGCAGTAGTGAGCCCGTATGCAGAAGCTGTAGAACTACCCGACCATGCGTCTTGGAAATTGGCCTTAGGGTTCTCAACTTTAGTGTTGCCACCCAAAACAACAAAGCCAGTGACTATAACAAAGAGGAGGGTGCAAATCTTCACAATTCCAACAGCATTTGAGAACCAATATGCATATTTTGTGTTAAACACCAGTACTGCAGGTTGTTAGTACCCGAACCCCGAACAAATGATGTGCTGAAAGCAACTTACCCAAAGTAGCGAGAGTGTAGCACGCTACAGCAGTCCCTTTAATCTGCCAGTCGGTGCCCGAGTGGCCGGAGATGGCGATGAGATAGTTGGCCATAACTGTTATGGTTTATTAATTAATGTCCTGCGACAAATAAAAATGCAACCAGCCACCCACCTGTAGCATTGGCAGCCCCAAAAGAAAGAATGACGCTCTGGAACGCAAAGGTAGTTGGGAAGAGCCACTTTGGATTAGGGTAAGCTTGTTCGAGAAAAACGACCTCTGAGCCAGATCGACTGGGAAAGTATGCTGTAAACTCAAGGTACACAGCTCCAGACGTGAGACAAATCTAGGACAAAGCAAGTATGATCAGTCGATGCTACTTTCCGATCATGAGCAAGACATACCAAGTAACCGATGGTCCAGTAAACAAGAGTAACACCGACCGAGCCCGTACCGGACAGGATAGATGATGCTTTATCATATTAGCTGGCATTTCTGCATATGCATGGGTTGTGTGACACTAACGCGTGGAGTAGATACCAGCGCCGATCATCATTGTGATGTTCAGCAAGGTAATAGTGACAGGGCCAACGGAGTATCCCAATGGCGAGTCGTGCTCAACTGGAGCGCCAGATGCGTCTTGGTACGTCGTTGTCGCATTATTGCCTCCTGTCTCGCCGATATACTTCCCGCCAACAGTTGTGACCTGCCCCGTCTGGCCTTCGACCGCAGTGCTGAGCGCAGTACGGGGCTTGTTTGAAGATCGTCGCCAAGCCATTGCTGGCAATTGTTAAGAGCTATGGAGGCCTGACAATGTTCTTCGCGAAAATAAATCAAACAATGCAAGGTAGCGAGTGTCAATGCTCCCGTCGCTTCATATGATAGTGTATATGCTAGAGAAAGAAAGTAAAAACCACGCCGCATCGGCCATCTATATATCATGGCTCCGAGCCGTTTTTCTTTTCATATCTTACTTCCGGATATCTTGTCCAGTACCACGTTCACGATTTCAGTAGGCATGCAGGCAACGTTTGCTTGTGGGGCATGACGATTTCAACATCGGAGGGGCGAATGTTACAACCAAAGCAGTGGGCCGACTGGGAGACCGACCATTTGCATTCCGGTCTTGGGGGAAAGGCGTCATGGTAAGCAGAAATCCAAAGAGAATTCGTCATCTGGTGTCTTGCTCTGTGTATAAGATCCTAGTCAAAAGCACCTAGCCTGTAGCGTTTGTGTACTACAAGTGGGGAAATTATCGCGCGATGGTTTGTCTTCCGAATATCTGCCGGAGTCGAAAGGTTTATATCAGTGAATCTGGCGGCCAAATATTGCACAATGATCGTGGTTAATTAAAGATCCTTCTCAGTATATCTGTACCGATGTGACGTTTGACGTGGTAAGATTTGCATTGCAAGATAGCACAACTCCAAATGGTACCATTCGTTCGGGCGAATGTAGATCTGGCACGTAATAGCCAGCTAAATGGCGAAAGCAAGAAGCGTGGCTGAAGATGATGACACGCGTAGATGCGCCAAGTTGGATTGGCTATAGCCATGCCATTTCGCGCAATAATGGTGTTATTGGAAGCTGTGGGGGCATTTTTTGCTATTTATCACGCCATGTGTTGTTGAGATGAGTGTGAGCGACGTCTTGACGGAATGTTAGGTGGCCTCAGGCCCCATACGGACCTAGGTGCACAACTTGTACTCCGTACGGAGTAGCCAGGTACATCCTCTCCTACCTCTCTCCGTCCACTTCGCTTTCTGGGAACCATACACAGTTCTTTCGTCTCTCCATAGAGAGCATTTGTATAGTGGTCCCTTGAAAAGATCGATGGACCCTGGGACGCTTCGCTCATACGGATGATTAAGGGCGGAGTTGAATGACCTCAACTATATCGAAAGACGGATTCAGCATACACCAAGGCCGAAATCAATCTGGAACAGACTTCGAAGTCTTAGATTTCCAATGTTGACACTCGACAGGAGAACCTTGGAAAGATTCCAAAAATGGACGACGGGAACCGGGCCGGGGATTCCCCACACCACACGGGCCACTTAAGACTTTGGTGCCTGAGGCATACAGAGGCAATTGACCTTACTCATTCTTGTCCTCTCCTTGCTTCACATGCCCCTTAACCGTGGCTATCGGAGGTTATAATGAATTAATGAACATAATCGATGGGTCCTTGTGTGACTTGGAGCCTTCTCAATGATAATCATGATCGTCTCAACTTAATCAACTGAATTTCTAGAGCCAAGAAAGTGAGGGATACGTTCTTTATCCAAATTATGGCGTGATGAAATCTCTGAGTACTCCAAAACGATAAAATAACTCACTAAGCTCATTCGTTCTTTTGCCACAAGTGCTTTATTCTGCTCGTTCAAAGGCCTGCGTTGACCGTGCACGCCTCTTTCGATCGCCGCTAAGAAACAAGGTATACGCAGGTATGGATTTGGCCTTCAAGGTTGAGCCCACAGCCAAGGAGAATCCACCACCTAAGAACGAGAAAGCTATCGAGACCAAATATGCCGATGAAACTCTGCGCATTCTTGAGCTTCATGGAGACTCTGTTGGTCCATTGACCACCGAGAAGGAGAAAAGGCTGAGACGCAAATTGTACTGGCGAATCTTCGGGCTACTCTCCGCTATCAACCTACTGCTTTTTGTGAGCTCATTATTCAACTTTTTATTTGTAACTTCTAACTTCTCTAGATCGACAAATCCACCCTGGGATACGCCGCTATTCTTGGCCTGTTCGAAGAGACCGGTATCACCAAGGCCCAATACAACAATCTTGGAACTTTCTTCTACGTCGGTACGTAACAGTATTATAGTTCTGATTAGTTATACCTTCCCTGACATACCGCTAGGTTATATTATTGCACAATGGCCAGGACACTATGCTATGCAAAAACTACCATTTGGAAAATTTGTCGCCGCTCTTGTCTTCATGTGGGGTGTCATCCTACTACTTCACTGCGTTGCCACAACATATGGCGCTCTTGTGGTTCTGCGACTGGCGCTTGGTGCCGCTGAATCTGTCGTTGTACCCGCAATGGAGGTCACAATCGGAATGTTCTTTAATCGTTACGAACAGTCGTTCCTCCAACCCTGGCTTTGGTTGACGTCGGCAGCCGCCCCTATATGTGCCGCATTTATCTCCTACGGCTTGCTTTGGAGTCATAGCACCATTCTGCCCTGGAAGCTGTTTATGATTATTACTGGAGCTGTCTCGGTACTTCTTTCTGTTCTTGTTTGGTTTCAGTATCCGAATAACCCAGCCGAGGCTAGGTTCCTGTCACTGGAGGAGAAAATTCACACCATCAGACGAGTACACGAGTCAAGTCAAAGCTCCATTGAACAGAAGCAGTTTAAGAAGAGCCAGTTTATAGAGACGCTGCGCGACCCCGTTTCATGGTTGTTTACTCTGCAGTCTTTCACTCTCATGATGTCTAATAATCTCACCTACGGGCAACAAAACCTCATCACCAAGGCTCTTGGAGTGGACAGTCTGGGTTCGACTCTCGTGGCTGCAGCAGGCGGCGGTTTCGGTGTTCTGGTTTGTATTACAGGAGCCTACGCCCTACGGTGGTGGCCTTCAAATCTTGCCCTCCACGGACTCTTCTGGTGTGTCCCCGCGATTGCAGGTGGAATTGGCATGGTCGCTATTGATTGGGACCAGAAGCTAGGGATGCTTGCTTGTCTACTGCTAGCTGGCCACACCTATGGTAATACCTACATTATCGCATTGGGTTGGACTACATCATCTGCGGCCGGCTACACGAAGAAGCTCACCCGAAATGTTATGTTCATGGTTGGTTATTCCATTGCAAACATTTGCTCGCCACAGATCTGGGTTCCTAAGGATGCACCTCGCTACTACGGTGCCTGGATCTCCATGATAGTGGTCAGCTGGGCTGGGACACCATTCATCCTTTTCATTATACGGTTCTTGTTGAAACGCAGGAATGATCAGCGGAAGACTTGGGCTGCATCCTTAACCAGCGAAGAGAGAAGAGCTCACGAATTTGGAGTGGTCGAGGAGCTTGATGAAAATGGGAATGTGATACGCAGGAAAGTTGAAATTGCCATGCTGGATATGACTGATATGGAGAACCCTTTCTTCATCTATCCTATCTGAATAACGCGGGTACTTGGAATTCGGCGTCATCTAACGCCAAATCTCTACAAAGGTTATAGCTTGGAAAATATATGCATACTAGCGTTGCTCTAACATTGGTAAAGTGCACGCCCTGTCGGATAACGTGATCAACAATTTGCATTCAAAAGACATACAGGCCTATCGATGGGAGGAGAATAGTCCCGATGATGAATATAGTCAAATGCGCCCTGACCGGGTCAGAATAGGGCTTCCAAACTCTCGCTGGTCGTAAGAGAAATAATATCAGTATTGTGTCAAAGCCAAGCAGTATCTCGCATTCCCAGAGCCCGATCAAAAATATAGAATCTTCGAGGGATGAGAAGCAAAAGTGGAAAGCATTGGGTCAGATCGAAAAATAACCAGGGGAAGCAAGGCTGAAGCGCGGAAATCAGCCACCCATATGAAAGGGCAAACCATGCAAAAGGCACATAAAGAGATGTTGGTCTTTTTCAATAAGATCACATTATAACCTTTTATTTTAAGTATACTACTTATATTCTAATGTCATAATAATACCCTAATGGGATTTCAAGGGTATGATCATGAGTGCCTCTATAGTTATATATTTTATGCGTGAGGGTGCACAACCGACAAGGTGAACGCTTCCCAAGCTAGCCTCACAGAAGTTCCATGCATCCTTATGCACGATCATCGTGCACGAAATACTCAGTCCTGACGGCAATCCCTGGTTTGGTAACCGGTGCGGTATCCTTCACCAATCCATCCTCGGAGTCATTGAACGAAACGTCATCTGCGCCACGGTCGACCTGACTTCGTGAGACGGAGACGGTGGTGAGTTGCTTGCTGGACTTGGTACCCGTATGCACGCCAGAGTGCGAGAGCTCGTAGCCGCGGCGGCCGCTATATGTTCCCGTGCGAGAGTGCGAGCCGAATACCAGGGTGCGGAGAACGGGGAGACAAGAAGCGATGATGGCGATGGCGGTCTCCACCATGGAGACGGTGCAGGTGATCATTTGTTCGTTGCGGTGGGAGTAGATTGCCCGGATGACTAAGTACATCGTCGTTTAGTTATGGGGAGGAGATGAGAGGGACACAGTAGGGGAGACATACTGCTGGTGATGACCACAAGACCACCCAGAAGGAAGACTGAGATGACACCCCACTTTTGTTTCTTGGGCATCTTGAGTCGTGCAACCTGCGCAATGGGGAGGCAAATGACTGTTTGAATTGGGTTAGATGGAGCGATTGGGATAAATTGAGCTCGGAACCTTACTGAAGACATCACTGAAGATGTTGACTGCAAAAGTTAGTTGATAATCCAAGTAAAGTAAGAAATACGGCCTTACAGAGTATAGTGAGCCAGTAATTGATTGTGGACGGTCCTTGGGGGCATGCCACTAAAACAGCGTCAGTCCCTGCATCTGTAGTAGTTGTTATAGGAGCATTCTCTCACACTCAGGGTTTGTGAGCCCATCCCACTGCCGCCGGGGCGGGTAGCACTTGAAGACAATATCAAAAAACAGCACTAGCCAGGTCGCAGCCAGGAAACCAAGTGTGATGTTATACACCATCTGGTACCGGGTGCGATCTGCAAGGCGCTTGTAGAAGATCACCATGCTAGACTTGATCAGCCATAGCGCAGTGACGTATAATGTGGAGCCCGGGATGATCATCTAGTAAATAAACTAGGCATTAGCAACAATTTGATTGTGTATACTTCCTAACACAGGCTGTTTTACCTTCATCATATTAATCTTTTGCTGCATGGTTGTATTCGCCATTTCAGACATGCCTGTGCCCACTACCGTCAGTGGACTCCTCTAAATTTCTGCTCCACCAGTTCGATAATCGAACTACCTACCCATGTTAAACATATAATGTTGAATTGCCAGATCGCAGATTAGACACAACGCAGCCAGAATAACGAACAGGTCGTCGACGTAAAGCCGCTTCCAGGAGCCGCAGGCGGACCACAAGACGACAGACCAGGAAGATGCATGCCACCACTGTGCACACATACCAGGCCACCTGCACAACGGGAATCTATTTAGCACGGTAGTGGGAAATTTGAAGAAAAGATATCATACCACTTGCCCCATATCTGGGCGCGCCATGTTGACTTGACCGAACCGCAGAGAGAGGGAAAAAGCAAGACTCGGAGCATGAAAATAATGTGCCAGTCGTCTATTATTATAAATTATCTATAGGACATCTGCTACAGCCAATCTCCAAATTGAGACAGTACACTAAAACACATTTCCCAAGGCCCACTGCCTTGGGAATGCCCTAGCATAGATTATCGAATGGTTAAACTCAGATTTGAGGACTGTGACTCGTTGCTCGATTCACCTCGTATAGGATGGAAGGTATCTTTCTTGGTAAGATTACATCTATGCTTTGAATATAGGGCAAACATCGATAATTACTGTATTAGACGGGGATTTTACACGGTACCAACTGAGTAGGTACCTACCTAGGTATATGGCCCCACCAAATCATCCATGGATCGGTGCTATAATCAAAAGAACTTTGTGGACGCTAGATCAATTCCGAACCTTGGGAAAGTTCCAAGGTTCCAGAATTGATTGGTTCGGATTGATTCTAGTTTGCCACAATTAGGTACCTACCTACCTAGGTAGGTACCTAAGTAGGTAGGTAACTAGGTACCAGGTAGTTTTCATCGTACAGTGTAATCTGGAGCAGAAGTTCGTGCGTTTGGAGATTCCCCATTCGGCAATTACATGAATTAATCTATTCGAAGCTGGTGGTCCACCACTAGCAACAATATGCGATAGATATTAGTAAATAATGGATACATAGCGCTCCGTACAACAACCTAGGCGCGAAAATATTTATTCTTCCAAGTCCACAGTGGAGAAAGGAGAGAACGTGGGACTCGCGATCCAGATCATTTTAGTGGTGCCACTTCTGCAGAAACTTTGGACTCAGTGTCGAACTTTAAAAGGTGTTCCGAGTGTTCCGGAAGATGAATTTGATTTGCCGCTCAGCACACGCCACTGTGGGGGCCGATGCTGTTGCAATGCCTGTTTACAGGAGTTTAGTCTGAGGGGGCGTTCTCAAGCCGCGGTAGTACCTGCATTAGGCTTATTCTGTGATGGTACCTACACGATTCGGTTGAAATTATATGAATAATTCTAGATCTAATTCTATATTACACAGAACAAGGCGGAATGATTTCTCAGACACTCTCGGCCAGCAACACAGGGTTCAGCACCACTGGGTATTTAGGATAGTTGGGCTTGTAGACCTTCTGGCAGCGACCGTTGTACACGCCAGTCGTGCTGGTCACAGTCTCCTCCTCGTGCCCAGGCACACCCAAGCGCGCCAAGGGACCATCAACAGGCTCGGCCTTCTCCCAGCCAGGCCCAGCGCTGGGGTTCTGAACAAACGCGACAAAACGGGCGTGTAGGTAATCCGCCAGCTGTTGCTCCGCATCGGTCACGCCATCCAGGCGCGAGAAGCACTCATTGCCGCCGTGGAAAAAGGGCACCTCGCTGCCGTGTGAGGGCCCGAGATTGGGGATCGGCAGCACATTCGAGTAGTTGCCGAACCAGCGGTAGATCCAGGTGGGTTGCTTGGCGGCGCGTAGGTCCAGCAGGGCGTCGGTCGCGCAGAGGAATCGCGCGTCGCCGTAAGAGGCACCGCTCATCAGGGAGACAGTGGCGTAGTCGGCTTCGTCGTAGGCGGCCATGAGCTGGTCCTCGGGCACGAAGGCAATGTCGGCATCAAAAGTGCGGATCCAGGACGAGAAGTCCGTGTTCTCGCTACCGTAGACGTGGCCGAAGAGCTCGCCCTCCTGGTCGGAGTTGCCGACGATCAGCGGCACCGATGTTGCGTAGTCACCCTTGACGAAGCGGTCGGTGTAGTTGGAAAAGCGGGTGATCTCGTCCACCACCGGTGAGAACCAGGTGTTCGAGGTCGAGTTGAAGTACGTCGTCTGGAAGGCGTAAGTATCTGCTGCGCGCAGGCAGTCCAGAGTGTAGTTCTCAGCGGTGCAGGCCAAAGTCACGCCGGCATCCAGCATGTCCTGAACCACCTGCTTTAATGCGACACCGGGGGGTGCAATGGCCGGACCAGATTGGGCGTTGGCAGACATCTCGATCGCGCCGGCCAGGAAGGTATCGGGATGATTCCAGAGATAGTGATCAACGTGGACTCCACCAGATGAATGGCCACCCAGCACGATGCGCGATTTATCACCACCGAAGGCTAGCGACTAGATTAGTAAAAAGCCAAAAGGTGGTTTAAGAGAAAGGGGAGCCTACCCTCAATGTTCTTGTAAATCCACTCCATGGCCAACTCCACGTCCAGGATTCCAAAGTTCTGGGACTCTCCCTGTAGCTCAGGGGCATTGGGCGAGGCATAGATGCTCTCGCGGTAATTAAAGTTGACGTAGATAACATCATTACGGGCAAAGTTAAAGCCTTGCCATTGGGCGTTGCTGCTGCCGCCGGTGACCATAGCCCCGCCGTAAATATAGACGAACACAGGAAGATTGGCACCCTTGCTTGGAGTCCAAATGTTGAGGCTGAGGCAATCCTCGCTCTGGTCGGTGATAGCAGTGCCAGACATTGCCTGGGCACAGGATGGTCCATAGGCAGTGGCCTCCAAGTGGCCATTGGGGAACGAGCTGATGGGCTTAGGAGCCTTCCAGCGGTTCTCACCCGCAGTGGTCTCAGCAAAGGGAATGCCTAGAAAGACGGAGGTGTCATTCTGGAAAAGGCCATTGACGACACCTTGCTCGACGCTGACGCTGGGAGAAGTAGGCTGGAATCGACATACATGGGCCTCTGCACCCACGAAAGCCAAAGCCGTAGCCGTCAGGCTCAAAATGCGGAAGAAGAAACCCATGATCGCGAAGAAGGCCGGAGGGTGAACAAGGTGATCGTTGGTGGTAATGGTGGGAGACGGGCACTTAAGCAGCATCCATGGATTGTTCTTGGCCTAAACGGATCAGACTGTCTTGGATGACTCGTCCAATCATAACAAATTCTGTGGAGTACAACCACGTGCCAACCATGTGGCGCACTAAACAGGCGATTGATTTCTTGTGTTAGCTCGACCCACAATGGAGGTTTCCTACCTACCTATTATAGCGATTAATATATCTTGGAAGGAACTTTGGAAGCCTATTGAACTGGTTATAATCCACGTGCAGGAGAGTTTGAATCCTTCCAGAAGCTTAATATGGCATCAAGTTTATAATACCTTGACCCCTAGAAACAACTCGAAGCGTGTCTGGGAACCGGACCGTTAGGATCTCACTCGCAAGGTTGAAAGCAGGATCTAAAACGGGTCATCAATATGAGGCCAGTAAGTGCAGGCAACAGAAGGAGGAGATAACGTATTTAACTACCGAGAGTGGGTTCACCGCAAAACACATGGTAGTACTCCGTACATGCGATAAATTACAACTTGATATCCCAACAACGATGGTCTGTCTATGTGGGGGTTACTTATTGTTCCATGCTTTTTAGGTGATATCTAGCTTCTGTAGGGAATTTGGAAAAAAATTTAGAACTTTGTAACCGCGATATATATACGGTGAGTCTTACGCAAAGGCGTTTTTAACACCCTTTCAAGTCCAACTACCCGTATTTTGGCTCTACCGCCTACCAAACGCTCACAAAGTTATACCATCAGGCGCCTAAAATATCCGAAACACTCGTTGAAAATCGGCTCTAAGTTTTGGGGCTAGTTTCTCTTCAGCAGGGTAAATTTCGGCATGATATGCACTCGGCCTGCTGCACGGCCCAACAGGCCAAAAGGGGTAAAGGGCGAAAGTGAAAGGTCGAGGAGGCACATGGTGAAGCTTGGGCGGATAATTTAAGCGACGGAACCTTTTGTAAGCATACGGGACTGTATTTCTGCCTT
Source organism: Penicillium verrucosum (assembly GCF_028828655.1). Classification (NCBI taxonomy): domain Eukaryota; kingdom Fungi; phylum Ascomycota; class Eurotiomycetes; order Eurotiales; family Aspergillaceae; genus Penicillium; species Penicillium verrucosum. Next base: position 3,177,242 of record NW_026643212.1, read on the forward strand.
AACAAGGTAATTTGACAGAAATCTGACGTATTGAAATGTATGCACCTCAGGGCTGATATGGAGAACTCTGCATTTTCTACATAATAGAAACTGCTGTTTCTGTGCGGTTATTACTAAGCATGATTACATAATCTTCCATGGTATCATCCCATGTATGCAACCCTGCACTTTGACACACCCCCCCAGCTCTTAAAGCCTGCATTTTTCTTGGCTTTCAGAGCTGCCAATTCCTAAAGCCTGCATTTTCCTGGCTTCAAGAACTGCTAGTTCCTTTATTTCTTCACTTCTTTTCCACTTCCTCTAGATGAATCAGATGCCTGATTTCTCTCATCCTAATCATCTCTCGGAAGAGATGCTGCTTCTGTCTTAGAAGCGCCTTTGTAAGTCTATCTATAGGCATCGCTGTAGTTGGAACCTAGTCTATATTGACTCTGCCCGCACTAACTTCTTACTTCATCTAGGATCGATTGATATCTATATGCCGCAGCTTCGTATATATCGTCGATCCCTCCTTCGTTAATAGATCGACTGTCTGCTGATTGTCGTATATAATGGATAAGGGATGATCTAGTTAGAAGCCTAGTGCTTTAAGGACTCGACGCTACTATTAGACGGTTTTTCCGGCTTCTACTAGAGTAAGAAGCTCTGCCTTAGTTATCGACGTTATTACTGTCTTCTGTTTGGATACTTTCTAATCGATTGGACTACTATATAACTTATAGATATATCCTTCCGAACTCTTCCTATCTTTGTTATCTCCGAACGATATATCGCTTATAAATTCAACTGATTTTGTAGCCAACTAGATACTAAGGTTTTCGTTTCTAGTGCTATATTTAATAGCCTAGAACCTAGTTTTATAAAGGTATTAAATCACTCGGTCGATAGTATCGATATGCTTCGGACCGGGGTTTATTAGAAACTTAGCTAGTTTAGCTATAGCTTTTGCTATATCTAGCCGGGAGATAGTAGTAGTATACTAAGTAGATCTAACCTTAGCTTAGAAACTATAAATTTAGCTCGGTAATACTACTCTATCGAATAGAAGAAGCTGATCGGTAGTAGCTAATAGAGATCCTACCTTCCTAGTAGTAATCAAGTTATATTTAGCTACTATACTCTTAATATAACTATCTTAGTATAGCTAGAGTTTTATCTAATCTCTATCTCTAATAATACGGATATTTAAGAACTAGTTTGCTTCTAGTTCTTATAATTCCTATTACTTCTTAATATCGTTATCTAGCTTAGCTACCTATTTAGTATAGTAAGGATCTAGATAGTTTATAATAATAATATCGTCTATATAGAAGAAGACGATAATACTATTTTTAATAAAGATATACGGATCTTCCGGTACTAGGGTAAGATCTAGCTTTACTAGTATCCTTATTACTTCTTACTACTATAATCTTAGTGATATTTGTAAGCTATAGAGAGCTCTATAGAGTAGCTAGTATTAATCTTATACTTCGAATCCTTATAGGCACTTAGTATAAACCTTACTTTAGAGCACGGAGTTTAGAAATATAGTAACCACGTCTCTTTATATTATATTAAGATTGAATACTACTACTAAGATAAAGATTACTCTCGCTATTTTAATAGCTAGGGTAGCTACCCTTTTCTCTTCTATCGATATCTATTAAAGATTACCTTTAACGTAGATTCTCGCTTTAAACTTCTTAAGAAATCTATCTATATCGAATTTATAGGTAAAGACTTATTTTAAAGGTAGTATCTAGATTCCTCTCTAACTTTGATTCGGAATAGGCACTTTAGTATAGGTTTCTTTCTTCTTAAGTATCTAGACTTCGAAGCTTACCGCTACTATAAATCCTTCTCCGAACCGGTGCTTCTTAATCTATGCCTAGTTCTCTAATAGTAGGGGTAGTTTATCTCGGTAAAGCTTCTTATCGAATCTTTTACTTATACCTATAGAGAAGGTATAAAGTAAGCTTAGTAGATTATTTTGATTATTATCGAGAGATAGGTATATAGTATAATCTAGATCCGTCCTTAGTCTCCTAGATCTACTACCGGTAATAATATTTAATATATCGATATTACCTAATATATCCCTTAATACTCGTTAGGATAATAATAATAGTTAGGATAACGCTCGGTAGTCTCGATAGGACTACTCTCGATAGGACTGCTCTCGATAGGATAGTGATAGTGCCGGTGACGGCGAGTATACTATTTCCTTTTATAGCTATCTCTCTATCTCTACTTCGTTATTACTTATTTTTATATCCCTATCTACCCTCCTAGTTTCGATTAACGGGATCACGGAGATCGGATCTAGCGACGATAATAGTGCTTCTCTAGGTTCTAGATTTAATAGAATTGATAGATTTGATAGAATCGGAGGGTTTAATAGTAATAATAATGATCTTAATAGTAGTAGAGATAATAGTATATCTAAGAAGCTTCCTAGTAGGCCTCTCTATAGATTTGTTTGCTTTCCTATTATTTGCTCTTTTGTTTACTCCCTTAGTCTAATTATTAACTATAGGGTAGGCAATCTAGCTACTTCCTTTCTAACCTATAGTGGTATTCTATACCTAACCTCTTTATTATCTCTATTATCTATATTATTAGCTATATTATTAGCTGTATTAACTATATTATTAGCTATATTAGCTAACTTAGCTGTATTAGCCGTATTATCTCTAGCTTATTCAGTATACTTAGTTTTATTATATAGTGCTATCTTAGCTATCGATCTAGGTATCTCTATCTAGGTACTGATCTTAGCCTATACTTTATTATTAGTAAGTACCTATAGCTATATGCCTAGTCTATCTATTATAGTACTAATAGTATCTTCTTCCTTAGGTATCGATTTCGAATACCTCCTTAATTTATCGAAAACGGTATCTCTAACGACGTCTACCCTTCTATTACGGCCTTTATAGGGGAACTATATCTTATATAGGTTCTTAGAGATATACCCTACGAGATATCCTATCTCTACTCTAGGTACTATCTTATCTAATTGTACTCTCTTAATAATTCTCGAGTACGTTAGATAGCTATATAACCTTATATTTAAAAGGTTGATCTTTTAGTAATAGATACTATCTAGTACGGTATACTTTATTAGTTCTTTCTAAGGTATAATCTATTAATCTCTAATCTTTATTAGAGTCCTATTAAGGATATATACTACTATATATATTACCTCTAGCTATAGGTTCTTAGGGAGATCTATATTATTAATTAGAACTCTAGTAGTTCTTACTACTATCCCCTTAGATCTCTCGGTAGGACTATTTATCTCCGGTAAGCTAGCTAGCGAATGCTTAATTATATATCCCTCGGCTTCTATTATTATTTTAACTTTAAGACCTATACTCCGCTTATTATTATAGTAGAATACTCTAATCTCGATCTTTAGCTAGTTCTTAATTAATACTAAGAACTTCCTAATAATAATCTAGTAATCGTTCTTCTTAGTATAAGTAAAGATAAAATAATATCTAATACTATTAAAGTAAAAATACGTTAACTAAATATACCTATTATAAGCTACTTAATTCTATACTAGGTCGAAATAGACCCTTCCGAAGATACTATATATCTCTCCTATCTTCCGGCGAGAGATCTACTTCGGGGTATCTACTAATTAATAAGCTTTATATACCTACGTTTCGTTCTTACTAGGGTTGCTTTTAATAGTAATCCCCTTAGTTATCTCTACTAGCTTAGTAAGACGTTACTAACTAATATAGCCTAGGCGTCTATACTAAGTTTAGATTAAAGCTTTTAACTTTAGCTTACTTACTAACTTCTTTATAGCAAAGGCTAATCCTTCTCTAGTTAGTTATTTTAATTATATTAACTTCTAATCCTAATATACTTAGTATACCGGTTTCTTAGTTAATTTAATATAGTTCTTCCGGAAGTTTATTACTAGCCCCGCTTTTATTATTAACCTATTAGATATTAGATTACTATAGAAATTAGGCGAGTACTTAGTGTTATATAACTTTATTTAACTACTTTTCTATTAATAGGGCTAATACTATAGATTACTATAGTGCCTACCCTATTAATACTCGTTTCCGTATCTCCTACCCTAATACTACTCTATATATCTTCGAAAGTTTTAAATAACTCCCGATTATTATATATATATATCTACATTCCGGTGTCGACTACCTATCTCCGTCTAATTAGTTCGGCTTTATAGATTTAGGTAGATATAACGGTAGTAGAGGTTAGAATAGCTTACTTACTAGCCGCCGGCTTACTTGTCTAGGGCTTGCTTACCTAAGGCCCGCCGGCCTATAGCTTAGTTTCCTAAGGCTTACCTACCTTTAGTACGCCGGCCTATAGCTTAGTAGCTTATATAGAGAAGAACCTATATAATAAGTTATCTTCGTTATTAAGGGTAGTATTTACTTACTACGCTGCCTTTCCCTATAGGTTTTCTTAATATCTCTTATCAACCTAGGCCTTCTAAGTAGGGTTAGCCTTTATAGCTTTCTCCTATTTCTACTTAGCTTCTTTGTTTCTAGTATACCTAGAAGGTTTGTCCTTATTAAAGACGTCCTAATACTTCTAAGGTAGGTACTATCTATAGTTCTATCTATATAGATATAGCTTTAATTTAAACGGTAGTTCTTCTCTAGCTAATTTTATATTAGCTGACTTTATCTTAGCTAGCTTTACTTCTTCGTAGCCTTACTAAGTCGAAAAAGTAGCTTTAAAAATACCCCGTTGATTAGTAATTAGCTTACTATAAGTGATCTTCTAGTAAGCTCGATACCGGTTAAGAAGCTTAGTAAATCCGATATCTTCTTTATCTTATAGTCTTAGAGTCTATATCTCGTAGAATCTAGGTAATATTATTAAGATAGTATTAAGGAACTAAGTCGAAGTATTATTTACTTCTAGTATTCCTATTCTTTTATAGCTTAATTAAACTATCTCCTAGTTTAATAACTATTTGTTAATATTTATATTTTTATCTAACCCTTTATCTAGGCTTCTCTATTATTAATAGAGCCTAGTAGAATAGGTCGGATTATACTCCGAGGCGAACCTTTCTCGAAGGTTTCGGAGTAGACTATATAGAGTCTTATAGTCTATAATGAACGGCTAGAAGTTCACGTAAACGCTATTCCGGATTGCCGTTATAATTATACTTAACCCCTTCTTTTCCTAGGTATAGAGCGTGTTCTTTATCGACTAGTTCGATTAAATTACTTTATAAGTATCGACCTATTTATCGCTATACTTCTTCTCCGCTTCTTTAATCGATATAATCTCTACCGGAGCTTTCCGTATCTCCGGTTCTTATTCCTTACTAGGATCATATAGCTCCTAAACGTCAAATTGTACTACAATCGATTCGATATTAGCGATCTATATATCCTAAGTTTCGGTGTCCTTAAGGATAACGCGGGAGGATGGACCCGCGGAGAGATAATCGGCTATGATTGTTGTTGACAGATTTCCGATTCTTTCTTCGATTTAGGGGTTGCTTCGTCGCTAGGTAAATTACCTTAGTATCGATTGGAAGCAGGGTTGATCTTTGAATTGATGTTTAATGGAACAAAGCCGGGCTCATAACTGACAGAAATCTGACGTATTGAAATGTATGCACCTTAGGGCTGATATGGAGAACTCTGCATTTTCTACATAATAGAAACTGCTGTTTCTGTGCGGTTATTACTAAGCATGATTACATAATCTTCCATGGTATCATCCCATGTATGCAACCCTGCACTTTGACATAATTTTCAATTCTATAAAAATGCAGCTTTTGGATTTTCTTAAAATTGTTATATTATGTAAGGTTCAAAACCATTACTAATGGATATTGAGGGCAAAGAAATAAAACGTGGTTCAGATATAAGAGTTTGGAAAATATCGCATTTCGAATATCATAGGGCAATTATTGAAACCAGGAAAATCATAGGGCCGCCAATTGATGGATATTGAAATTACTAGTCAGTTTGTCTCAAGTGAACTTCTCTCGTGTGCCATTTAAGTTAGTCTCACATATCATTGATCTAGTTATACTAGTTATACATTGTTATACACTGAGATTTCCGTCGTAAATAATATATAGTAAAGACCATTTAAAGATAGGATTCATAGGAATGAACGGCCAAATGCAACGGTGAAATAATGCCCTGAAACAAAGGAACAGCTTACAAACTGTAGGCTTGCGCGAGGCTGACTTTAGGAGTTGACGCTGTTGTAGGTTGGCCTATCATAAGACCTGCATGTATTTGGTATTCAACACCTTCAAATCGATATCGAGTGATATGTTCCTAGTTGAATGGCGATAATTCCTGCTTAGTCCCCCTAACTGTGAACCATTACTGCTGCTCAAAGGGTCAAGAGTCTATCATCTGGCGCATTTGACAACATATATTGTAACTGTCAGCAGGTATGTTGCTGGATTCTTCTCACAAAAGCCGACGATGCGCTCTAATATTCGAGGGTTAATCGTTTGGGATGGAATGCCCGCCTTTTTAAATCACCATTAACCCCCGGACATATGCATACGAAAGCTTCTAGACAAGTTGGACTGGAAGGGTTGCAGAATGGCGAACAAGAACAGCGAGGGAGAGACAGGGAGAAGACAGGTATCTTGTAAGTGCTCGATCAGACCGGTCGTAAAGGGAGGGAATTTGAATTCGGCTGCAGAGAGCCATTCTTGGCATCGTTTTGGTCGCCAGTGAAAACGGAGGGAACAAGCGTTGAAGTAAGGAAGAACCCACATCTAGTTAGCCCTACATCTCGATAGGGCTGGATGATGACTAATAATGTGGGTGCATCTAGGCAGAATAGTGGTGGTACATACAGGGAGGCGGTCAAGGTGGGGGCTCGCTCCTCGAAGTTATAGGAAAGGCGACCGTTTCTGGCTTCATTTTTCACTGGTGCCCATACTCTATTTGTAAATTGCGCACATCCAAGATTGGCTAGCGTTTCAATAGTGAGCAATCAGGCATGATGATAAGTGGCGTTATTGTCGCCTAAACATGCCCTTAGAACGGGCATATCTCCGAGGCACACATGGGTACCTTGCATAAACCGGGAATTAAAAGTGAAAATATAACGTGGAAGTTTGGAGGCCGTGGGCTAGAACGTGTCCAACGCACTGTACTCCGTATCTTGCACAGAGTTACATCTCTCAAGATGAGTTTAGGTCACCAAACTAAGGGGGACTTGAGGCGCTCAATTTGAAATGAAATGAGACACCAATCTTAAAGTGCCATGAGTGCCGTGATTGCTGTGATTGTTGTCATTGCTGTGATTGCCGTAAGCAAATAGAAATGGTGATCCGGCTTCTTCCCGGATCGGCACCCATGATTGGCGTACCTGGAACTGGTCTGCCCCACTCTGTAACCCTCGAGGGTTTAGCGTTGGCTTATTAAGTTTTTTAGTCTCGGGCAGTCTGTGAACTCCTTGATTTGGAAGACATTCACAACACTTCAACCCATATTCTTCTAACCTGTTACACTCATCTGTACATTCTAACTATTCTACTAGTTGATGCAAACACTTGTGACTTGTCAAATGAATATTCTTTTGTTCTACCCTCCTACCTTCCCGCGTCAATATGTTGTCCATCTCTCGGATTTAGCGGACAATATACACTGGTCGGTGGGCCCCGAGGTATCCCTGCTCTAGTGCCTAAGCGATAGGCTATGATTGGATTTTGTGTATCAAGCCAACTCCCCCTCTCCAGTCATGACCCCATGCTAATGCGGCTAGAGTCAGTTAGGGTCTTTTAGCCTCTTTTATGCGGCTCTTGCAATTTTACTGCGCCGAGATAGGCCGGAATAGGCACGGGGCCAGCACATACCCCTCTCCAAACAAAGCCTGTTATGGCTGATGGCTGATTCATTTCTTACTCGGATGTGACTCTTTTACGCCACTGGCTGCATGGTCTTATTATACCTGCGTCTGGCCTGTCACCAGTCTACAGTGGAAAAGCTGGTCCACACCACTTTCACGTTGCGTTGCCATGGATTTAGCATCATCGCTGGTGTGAATAGATTTGGTTCGCCCCAGGGTCTAGCGTTCACACTATCCAGATTTGAATCCACCTTGCAACTCTGTGTTGGGGTTGCCCTGCACCGGTGGAGTGCCTTCGGAGTGGCATTGACCTATGAGTCGTGGAATCATCCGGATATCATGCGCTCTCATTTCCACGCTTTGATAGCTCTATTCTCCTTTCTGATTAGTGTGCACCATGTCGGAGGTCGGCATCTGCTCCAGGGGGCGGAGATGAATATCCCCCAGCTGGCGCTCGATGTATTTCAGTCTCTTTTCCCCCGGAGACTTGTTGCATTTTCTTTCGACCATCAACACTCTCATTTTGAGCTCTTTGGAAAACTTTCCAAGCAGATATTTGTCTGCGTCCTCTCGTTGTTCGCGAGCTAACCTGCCATTCCTTTTATCGGGTTAACCAGAGATTTGTGTTGCATCTAATTATTGCATATAATTACTACATTCATTTCTAGCTATGACGTTCAAGTCTCTTGCCGCCGTGTCGGCCCTGTCACTCTTTGCATCGTCTGCTATTGCTGTCGATGCCAGTCTGAAGAATAATGTTGCTGTCTACTATGGACAAGGTAATAACCAGCCCCGGCTCAAGCATTTCTGTGAACAGACCACTTCGGACATCATCAACATCGGGTTCATTAATCAGTTCCCCCAACATGTGGGCGACTTCCCTGGTTCCAACTTTGCCAATCAGTGTGATGGCGCCTTTTTCCCCGGTACCGAACTGCTTAGTGGCTGCCACCAGATCTGGCAGGATATCCCCAGCTGCAAGGCTGCCGGCAAGACAGTCCTGCTGTCCATCGGGGGTGGTAGTGCCACATCCCAGTCTCTCCCAGACGATGCCACCGGTGAATGGTTTGCGGATTTCCTGTGGTACTCCTTCGGTCCTTACAATTCAGTTCTTTCTTCATTGGGTTGGACCGATACCATGCTTGGCCTACTTTACCCTCGTCCATTCCTCACCGCCTCAGTTGATGGATTTGACTTTGATATCGAGTACAACGGAGGAGTTGGTATGTTCCCATAACCCTCTAACTTCCTCATCATACTATCTCTAACACCGCGATCTAGGATACGCTGCCATGATCAATCGTCTGCGGGAGCATTACGCCACGAGCACCGAGCAAACATACTACATCTCCGGTGCTCCCCAGTGCCCCATCCCCGATGCTCAGCTCAGCGACGCCATTGCCAATTCGTACTTTGATTTCCTCTGGGTTCAGTTTTACAATACCCAGGGTTGTTCTGCTGCGGACTATGTCCATGGGACCGGCAAGTTCAACTTCGATGACTGGGTTGGTGTCATCGAGAAGAGCGCCAACCCCAATACTAAGCTGTTCATCGGTCTTCCCGCTTCCGAGGCTGCCGCTAACGCTGGATTCTACCTGACCCCCGACGAGGTGAAGCCCCTCGTCAAGACCTACATGGACAAGCACCCCAAGCACTTCGGTGGTATTATGCTTTGGGAGGCCACCGCCGGTGACAACAATGTCATCGATGGAGAAACATACAGTGAGCACATCAAGGAGATTCTGTACGATTGCGCTCCTCTCCCTGTCACATCTACGACCGTTACCCCAACCCATTCCTCAACTGTGCCTCCTGTTTCGTCTTCGACTGTCCCACCTTCCACCACTTCCACCGCGGTCGCTTCTTCCACCTCGGTTGCTTCTTCCACGTCGGTTGCTTCTTCCAGCACCGCCGCTCCTTCCAGCTCCGTTGCTTCGTCCACCTCTGTCTCCGCTTCTTCCACCTCGGTTGCTTCTTCCACGTCGGTTGCTTCTTCCACCTCGGTTGCTTCTTCCACCTCGGTTGCTTCTTCCACCTCGGTTGCTTCTTCCACGTCGGTTGCTTCTTCCACGTCGGTTGCTTCTTCCACGTCGGTTGCTTCTTCCACGTCGGTTGCTTCTTCCAGCACCGCCGCTCCTTCCAGCGAGTCTCCTTCCAGCGTCCCTATCAGCTCTGTGACTGCTAGTCCTTCCGCTTCATCTGGACACCCCTCCGCCACTGGAAAGCCCACCCACAGCTCGCATGGCCACGGACACGGACATGGACACGGCTCCCACACACACACCCACGCCCATACCGTCACTGTTCCAAGCTCCACTCCCCTCACCTCGGGCCACTCCTCTAGCACCGCCACTGTCTCTTCTGCGATCGAGTCTGGCGCCTCTTCTTCCACTAGCGAAGGCACCATCTCGACCGGTGTCCCGTCTTCCAGCGACGAGACTACTGGAAGCTCCAAGCCTACCGGTGACAACACCACAGGCGGCTCTAAGCCTACTGGCGACAACACTACCGGAGGCTCCAAGTCTACTGGCAGTGAGACCACCACGGCCCCCGCTGGTATCACCGCCACTCCCTCCGTCACTGGCTCGCCTTCCTCTTTGGCTCCGGGTACCACCACAACCATCATCGTGACCTCCTACGTTGATATTTGCCCAACTGGCTTCACCACCATCACCACCACCATTACCAAGACCTGGTGTCCTGGTGACTCACCCGCCACTCCCACCGCCACTGGCACCGCCGGGATCACCGCCCCTACTTCCGGCCCTGCCACTTCCACTGCCGACATCCCTGAAGGCTGGACTACTACCGTCACTGTCTGCACCCACTGCGCCGCTACCCCTACTACCGTGACCCTCACCAAGCCCGTTGCTACTGCTACCACTACTACCGAGGCTGTGTCGCAGCACACTGCCCCTTCGGTGCCTGAGGGATACACCACCACTGACGCCTTCTGCAAGTACTGTGGCCCTACCGGTAGCACCGTAACCCTGACCATCCCGGCCCCCACCGCTACTGCCATTGTTCCTGGTGCTGGCTCCGGCTCTGGCTCCGGTTCCTCTGGAAACGGTGAGGGCTCTGGCGCTGGCTCTACCCCTGGCTTTGGTCCCGGCTCCTCTGGAAACAGTGAAGGCTCAGGCTCAGGCTCTGGATCTACCGGCGAGGCTACAGTGCCTGGCGTCGCCCCCGTGGTGCCATCTCCTTCCTCCAAGCCCGTCCCCAACAATGGAGCCGGAGGCTTCCACGCTGGCAGACCGTCGTCCAGCATCGTGTTCCACCCCTCGCCCTCGCGCACTGCCGTCACAACCACCGTCACGGGTACAACCGCAGAGCCCACCAGCAACCCCGTGGGCGTCTCCCCGGTCTACCCCGGTGCGGCCTCACGCTCCAACGTGGCCGGCCTCTTCGGTGGCGTCCTCGCCGTCGCCCTTTCGATGTTCATGATTCTGTGAAGCTGCCCACTTGGCTGGACAGCATGATCTCATAATCTACGCGATATGATTGATCTCACGATGCTGATCTCAAGAACCGGTCCTTCCTAGCGACTGGTTGCTTTTTCTTTCTTTACGATAGTGTCTTTATTATATATTCTCTTTTATCCGATCTCCAGTCTCTGGAGTGATTCAATACCTCTTGGCCTTATATTTTGTGATTTACTCTGGTCAGTAGTGGTGAGACCCTCGCATCTTCGAATAGAAGTTTTGCGAGCGGTCGATTCCGTTTTTCTCAATCTCCTAATGATATCCATTTCAAGGTGTCGCTGTCGAATCTGACCTCTTTTTCATTTATTTTTGCTTGTTTTACTATCTACAATATGCAGATATGCTCTTTGTATAAAAATACCATATTAACTTATATTTTTCTACGACCTTGCAACCCTTCGATGCTATTCACTTCTAAGGTTATTTATACCGGTGGTCCTGCTGGCAGTAGCGAACCTCGGAAACATGCATACCTATGTATCGGATAATGCCTGGCACTTGAGACCTTTCTCCTTCCATTTTAGTGCTCACCTCTTGCCGCTTTTTGATCTCTGCCCTTTCTACTCTTTCTACGGAGTATCGGACCTTCTTGACTAAATTCCTGCCCGAAGCGAATCCGTCTGATCCTCCCATTTGGATCCACGTGGTGCCAATCCGCCACAAATCGCGACAACGCAATCCCCACTACTCCCGGCTGCCCAAGATCATAACCCAGGTCAGGAGGAACAAGCTACCAGCCTGGTGGGCCATCTTAACTCGCATCCGGCCCGGATTTGCTTCTGCTAAGCTCAGCAAAATATCACCTGTATGCGTATCCACCCCCGGTGGTCGCTTACGGGTAGCTAGTAGCCATATAGGTTGAATACATGGGACTAAATTAAATTAGGCTTAAATTATGCAGGTCTCTACACCGCTACTTTAGGGGTATTTGTGAATCTTTATAGGGTAGGCTGTTGTAGTTATAACTAACTAGTTACTAACTATCAAACTACCTAGGTACCTTCCTGTAAGGTCCTACCACAAAGTTTGACGATTTCCTACGTGTTGCTCAAAAGCGGTTGAATTAATCATTATTCAATCGTCAAAAGGCATCGACGGATTCTTAATGAACAGAAACGATACCAGTTTAGCTAGATGGCGGCTTAGTCTGGGTTATTACATCTCTCAGCAACTTCAACGCTTCCCTCGCAAACGCAACCATATTCTCTGATCGATCGTTACTTCCCGTCTCGATCTCTCGTGTATAATTTCCCTGTGCGGTCGATACAGCCACAGCTACGTAGCCACTGCAAAGTCTTAGATAAATAGAGCCCATAGAAAGACGTTTACTTACGGAGTCCGATTTCTCTCCGTCCCGCCCGTCGGCCCAGCTGTGCCGCTTTCACACACTGCGTAAGTCGAGTTTAGGGTGCACCGGGTATGATCAGCCATATTAGCGACAATCTCCGTCGTGGGTCCGGCGTAGGTTTCTAGTTCTGCTGGTGTCCAGCCTGCAAACGCAAGGCGGGATTCTAAGGTATAGACAACAAGTCCACCTTTATATATGGCTGATGCGCCGGGAGTGGAGAGGAGTAACGCGGAGATGAGACCACCTGCAGCCTGTTATGGAGATATCAGAAACATTTATATCAGTCCAAAGAGGCATAGAGAATGATAGGAAGGATCCACGTACGGTCTCAGCAACAGAAACGCTTTCATTCCGGACTCTTAAGAGGCTGAAGATCTCTAGAATGAGCGGTTTGAGGCTGGCTGGGGGGAATTCTGTCATTGTGGTGTCTTCTTCTGAGAGTTGGCGATGATGTGAAACTGCCCATGTGGGTTGAGTTGGTTGATTTTCATGGCCATGGTTTAGTTAACTAGTTATTGATTGGTTGCTTGGTAAGCGGCGGATCCTATAAGTACCTAGGTATGTCAACGTCATTTACATGGTATTATACCATGAAGATCCTGTGATTTCGAGTACCAGGCATACCATTTATTACGTTTAGTCATCATTACCGCTCAGATTGTTGAAACAGCGGGTCTTGTCATTTCAGTTGATTACACTGCAATACAGACAGATTTCTGTCATAGACGAGACCATTACGTCACATGATACACTGACCACTTTTCCCCGGTCATCCATCAATCGCATTCAATCCTATGCGGCCGAAGCCGAAATATCCACGGCCGAAGTTTGATGCATGCAGGCAAGGCCCAAGCGAGCCCTCGGATAACCACCTGTGTCTACCTCTCCGATCGATAAGCTGTAAAAAAGCACTACTGCCATCTCCCATGATAAGTAAGCCCGAGGTCGATACTGCATACTATTTAGAGGTTTTCCATACCTTCAAATTGCCTCATCTTAACCTATATCCCAGCGTATATTGTTGGAAGGTAGGCATTCTCTGTAATTGTAATTTTGGTATCTTGATTTTCCTGCCATACCAGACCAGATTAAGGCATTAAGGCACCATTGTATGTATTAAATCAGAAAGTAACCCTGGCCCCTATGCCGCTGCAGAATCAAATTAGAGATGTCTTTATATCTCTTTTTCCAGCACATTTTATCAATTATTTTCGAGCTCAAATGATCAAATGCCAAAATAATGAATAGTATGAAGTGCATAGTTGTGCCAGTGTGCAACAATTTCCCCGCATTCTGATATCGGACCTCGGATGCGGAGAATTATTTAACAGCCCTGGAGGTACCTCACCTTGGAACTTCATTGTCTCCATATGCAATGCAAAGAATGTCACCATTGAAGGGAATCAAAGTCATTGAGCTAGCAGGCCTAGCTCCTGGTACGCAATTAACCCCAGAAAACACAACAATCACAATTAACAACCACTCCCAGGCCCATTCGCAGGCCTCCTCCTAGCCGACTTCGGCGCCTCAGTCCTCCGCATAGACCGACCCAACTCCATAAGCGGTGACCAACTAACCCGCAATAAAACCTCCATAACCCTCGACTTACGCTCCCAAACCTCCCTAAATATCCTCCTCCGCCTCCTCACAACAGCCGACATCTTAATCGACCCTTTCCGCCCCGGCGTCCTCGAACGCCTCGGCCTCTCCCCAACAGAAGTCCTTCTAAAACACAACCCCCCGCCTAATTGTCGCCCGAATGACCGGCTTCCGCCGCGACGGGAAATACAAAGACATGGCCGGCCACGACATAAACTACCTCGCCGTCTCGGGAGTGCTGTCGATGCTCGGCCGCGCAGCAGAAAAGCCCCACGCCCCAGGTAACATCCTCGGTGATTTCGCCGGCGGCGGCGCTGTCTGTTTCCAGGGGATCTTGCTTGCACTTATCTCCCGCTCCCATACAGGACGCGGCCAGGTCGTCGAGGCGAATATGGTTGATGGCTCGGCGTATCTTGCTACGTTCCCGCGACTCGGGAGGAATACTCCTGCGTGGGCGGAGCCGCGTGGAGAGAATTTGCTCGATGGGGGGTGTCCGTATTATGATACGTACGAGACTAAGGATGCTAGGCGGTACTTTGCGGTCGGGGCTTTGGAGCCGCAGTTTTATGTGGCGTTGGTGCGGGGATTGGGGTTTGAGATTGGGGAGTTGCCGAAGAGGGAGGATAGGAAGGAGTGGCCAGTGTTGAGGGAGATCTTCACCAGGAAATTTAAAGAGAAGACGCGCGCAGAATGGGAGGCTGTTTTTGATGGTACGGATGCTTGTGCTACGCCTGTTTTGGAGCAGCGTGAGCTTCAGGAGGATGGGTATGAGCAGCGGCCTGTGGTACATCTGGTTAGTACACCTGCGGTCCCGATTCAGGCGGATAACGGTGGGTGGACGGGTGGTGGAATGTTACCTGGAGATGGGGGTGTTAATACGCTTAGGGAGTGGGTTGGGTGGGAGCGTGGTAAGGATTTTGAGGTTAGGGAGGATGGGACCTTTGTGGTTGTGAATAGCAAGTCAAAGATTTGAGGTCTTTGCATGACATACATGGAAAGCCTTGATATTATAGCTGTTGCACAGGTCAGATGTATATGTTCACATGATTTAGACTATGTAACAGACTCTAAAGAGGCAGGTATCTAAATTATAAAGAAACACTTCCAGTTCCCCTTTTCCCGAGATACTCCAACACATTGCAGACATTAAACTTCATAAATGCCAATGCCGGATTCCAACCAGCACGGATTATCATTACTATTACCATCAAACACAAACACCAGCTTAGAGATAGAGGCCGTAGCCAACAACAGCATGTACAGAAACAAGAAGAGAGGTCCACGCAGGCGAGAAAGCAACGCCGCCATGACCAGCGGGACTGCCATTGCTCTTCGCAGTACCACTCTTCTTCGCGGTAGCCGCGGTGCTGGAAGGTGTAGAAGTCGACCCATTGAAAGCCGACTCGGGCTTGGTTGGCAAGTTGTAGTATTCGCGAATGATATCGCTCGCTTGCTCAGCGACACCGTATGTCGAGGACATCAAGTGTGTAGACAAGGCGATAGGGATGACACTGGCATCTGCAACACGCACATTTGAAAGGCCGTATACGAGCAGGTTGGCGTCGACCACACCACCCTGTTCCTCTGGCAGCATTGCGCATGACGAGGACGGGTGGAACTCCGTGCCGGCTGACTTGCGTAGCCATTCTATCCAGTCGTCGTCGCTCTGCACGCTTGAGCCCGGGGTGGTTTCTTTTGTGAGGACTTTGCTCATCGGGCTGGTTTGGCCTAGTTGACGGGCGAGCTTAATGCCGGCGAGGAGGATCTCGGCGTCTGCGTTATTGTCAGCATTGGAGAGTTTTGATTGGAGGTCGGTTGCAGGGGGTACACACCAGCTGGGTTGCCCAGGTAATTCGGGTCGATGACGGGGAAGTCCATCGGGTTCGAAGAGTTGATGTAGATACGACCGTGGCTGAATGGGTGTTGGAGGGCAGCTGTGATGCCGATATCGCCGTTTGCATCGCTGTTCATGAACAGAAGCTCGATTTGACCCGTTGGAGTTTCGAAGATCTTCGACGTTGTGTCACAGATTGCCTTGTAGCCGACGAGCACGCCATCGTCGTAAGTCGTGTTTGGCGCATACTGATCGATTGAAGCGAGGAATTTCGACTCATACTCATCAACCTTACTGCCGTACATATCGGTGGCGTTCACGTAGGCAACAGCGGAATCGATATAAGTGAGGAACTTGGAATCATTCTGCGGGAATTAGCGTACGGACTCGGTGGACGAAGGATACGCAGGACACACCTTATCTTTGCCGTTGTTATAAAAGATGGAACCTGCGGTGTCCACATTCGTGCTCCATTTCACTGTGGCACTCTGTGCAATGAAGTCAGTTACATGCTCATCTTATGGATAAGAAGCGCACTCACGAAATGGTCTTGAAGGTGTTGACCGACGCCGGGAAGTTCCGATACAAGGTCAACACCAGCGTCAGAGAGGACGTCTTTGGGGCCGACACCGCTATGGAGCAATACAGCCGGGCTGCCGATAGTGCCACCCGCAAGGATGACTTCCTTGTTAACCTTAACCTTCAGTTTCGTTGATCCGCTATCAGTTGTGTATTCAACAGCACCTGCTGTTTTCTTGCCGGAAGATGTAGAGTTGTCAAAAACAAGGCGAGTCACATGCGCATTCGCCAATACATCGTAGTTGCCCCGGTCTGCAAGCGGATCGAGATAACCAGAACGACTATAGGACCGCGTCCAATTTGATGGGTTGATGCAGGATGTTGAGACGTCAGCGCCCAAGTTTTCACCTCCGTACATATTGGCGGAAATATGAATTCCCATGGCCTGGAGTGACGTTAACCAGTCGCCCACTTCGGGGAATGTACTAGGAATGTGTTAGCCTTATCGGTCAATTCTAGAGAACAGGCTTCGGCATACTAGTCGGGGTATGATGTATGGATCGGCCCGTTAGTGCCGTGATTTGACGCATTCCAGACGATTCCAGCCTCGTCAATCACATCATCAACGGGAGGAGTGAAACTCTCGCTTTTCTTCATAGCAGCGAAGAATGAGTCCCACGACCAGTTATCCGCACCATCCATGTCTCCGAGTATATCTTTCCAGGCATTGATCTCATCTTCACCCGGACGGGTCATATATAGTCCATTGATGGCGGAACTGCCTATATCTCGGAGTCAATTTTCTGTTTCGCGTTCTTTCGAATATGAAGTCTGTACAAACCTCCAAGGACCTTGCCACGAGGCCAATTAATCATGCGATCGCCTGCATTAGGTTGCGCAACAGTGTAGAAATCCCAATTCAAGGGCGTTGTCCATAAAGAGTCGAAATAAGAGTATGCCGGGGTATCTGTGTTTCCGTCAGGAATGTCGCATGACTCGTCGGGATCGAATAATTGAACGCACCTATGCGTTTGCGATAATCGTCTCCATTCTCGCCCGACTCAAGAACGAGTACAGTGTGATTTTTATCCTCCGAAAGACGAGCGCCCAACACGAGTCCAGCTTGACCTCCTCCCACGATCACAAAGTCATAAGCATCGTCGATTTTCGTCCGCGGTAATAAGGCGTTCGCAAATTGGTTCGCGACTAGGCTGGCGCCTACGATCTGGGTAACGGACAGGCTAGGTCGCATTGTGAGGGTGTGCGTCGCAGATTGTCGAGAGGTGGAAAGGTGGATCTCATATACCAAAATGCCATTATAAGAAACAGGCTTAGGCTAAGCCTATGGAGTAAGACCTTTGAAAAACCTTGTTATGAGCTTTAGCGATTCTCAATTCTACGCACGATGATCCTAGATAAGCACATCCTGAAGCATGCATCGCGTTAGACGAGTGGGTCAATATTGGGCTTCTGCAAATGAGATCTTGGTTCCTCTTTGGTCCACATGGCTATTTCCAATAAATCAACTTTGTTTGCTTGGGACTAGCCTTTCTACCCGTCCCCCGTTCCATGTTTCTTATCGCGTGTTCCTGGAACTGTCCAAGACAATCAGATTTTTCTTGCAATTCAACCATATTTGATCACCGATCCACCTATGGTTTCGCTCGTTTCAAACCCAGTATGAATAAATAGCTATGATTACGTTGCCACAGACAAGACAACACATCAATCCTGTGATGGCATGGCTCCAACGAGGTGTTGACCGCATGGTTGCTATGCACCGATCAAAGGTCCCGAGCCAATGATTGACCGGGATTTTCTCCACTCACAAAGGGTTATTAAAGGTGGGTCTTGTCAAAGGTTCTGATAGGCTGCCGGTTAGATGATCGCAATTAGAACCCGCCCAGTCGCCAGCCACAAAAAGGTACGGAGTACGTACGGAGTACTCCGTATGTATCTAAAATTCTAGAACAAAGCCCACTAAAAGTGTCTGGATTTCCATGGGCGTGAAGTGAAACATTCATATAACTAAGACAGGGATCGATTATGTTCCCACATTGTATGCTATCTATCCATTGACAGTTATCTTGTACTCGGTAATATTGATTCAGAATGATCTCAGAGAGTGGAGGTATTAGGGTTAATCTTGTCAGCTGCAATCTATTTAATTGCTAAACCGATCTCACTAAGTCCCGCCTTGTGATTAGTCACCTCGGCAAAATGAGACACCTTTGCGAAGAGTTTGTTTGGTTCGATCCATTCGAAGAGACTCGTCGATTTTCACTATTGTGGCAAAACTATCGAAGTTATACTTTGGTCGTAGGAAAATTTCAATACCTCAATTCCTCGATCCAATGTCAAAATATGGAATAGAAACACTAGTTAGTTATGTAGATAACTACAAGGTCATCCAGTATAGTTCGCCGCTTATACGGCCTTATCATCATTTCCATAGTCTCTTTAGGTGTCTTTTTCAAGTATGATTGGAAAAGGTAAACCTACCGCTAACCATCATTTCTTCATTACACAGGCATCGTCCCAGGGGTCGTTGCAAATGCCTCCTTCAGTATGTCCAAACCATCAACAAGCTGGTCCTCGGTGATAGTTATTGGTGGGGCTATGCGAAAGGCACCCCCAAAGCTAGGATGGCTACTGAGATTGGCCCACAAGCCTAAATCGTAAGCCCGATCCCCGATCGCCTTACCCAAAGCCAGCGCAGACGTCTTGGTCTCCCGATCCTTAACAATCTCAACCCTAGCCATCAGTCCGCGGCCACGGACATCTCCGATACAGCTATACTTCTCCTTAAGTGCATTCAGCCGGCCATAGAGTACTTTACCCATAGCACGAGAGTGCTCAACTAGCCTATCACGAACCACGATCTCAAGCACTTTATCGCCTACGGCAGTAGGCAGCGGATCATTAATATAAGTCGTATAGAAGCAGAAGTCCCGCTTAATATATACGTGTTCTATCTTATCACTCGTTAGAACAGCGCCGAGCGGTAGGCTATTCCCTAGAGTTTTGCTGAGGGTGAGGATATCGGGAACGACGTCTTCGTTTTCGTAAGTAAAAGCTATTAGATCGCTGTACCGACCGATACCCGTCTGCGCTTCGTTAACGATTAGAAGCATTCCGCGCTTTTCGTACTCCTACTTTAGAGCTACGAGATATCCCGGCGGTAGGACGTATATACTAGCCGATGACTAGATACACTCTATAATACAAGCGGCTAGCGATCCGTACGATTGTATATCGACTATACGCTAGCCGTATTCTATCTCTATCTCCTAGTCGTAGGATCCGTCTAGACGGCGGAAGATAGAGCGGTATATATTCGGCGACGGTAGTATTAGTATGCCCGGTATTACTAGGCCTTAGCCTTTACGACTAAAGTGGTATTGCGCGCCTAGTGCCTACGCTATTACGCTATGCTAGCTGCCGCCTAGTCCGACGATCTACCTTAGCTATCTTTATCGCTGCTTCGTTGCTCTCGCCGCCGGTGGAGAGGAAGAAGGCTTTGTCGAGGCCGATTAGCAGAAGATCGCAGAGACGTTCGCCTAGGCTGACCACTAGGGGCGATACCATACCCGAGAAGAGGTGGTCCAGGGAGGCTGCGTAGTCGGTGATTGTCTACACAATCTCTAGGTGCCCGTGGCCGAGTAAGTAGGACATTTGTCCGGACGTGAAGTCTAACACTTTGTGTCCGGAGGCTATGTATATATAGAGCCCTCTACTGCCATAGATCACGTCTCTGTTGAATTTAGTGCCATAGTTAAGGAGGTACTTCGATGTTTTGGCCTGAAGCTCTTCTGTGTTGACATCGGTATATAAGATAGGATTATCGTTATTCTATTGGGACATAATTGCGTCTGGGGATTCTCCTGTGGTGAGTGCGGGGGCCATGCTAGGGTCTGCGGATGATGGATAGGATGATTGTGTCTGAGTACTTCTAATATATTTCTGAGGAGTCACAGCCTTTTTAAGCTTGTTATTGTTGTCTTTATTCCCCTCATTAATGGGTTAGTTATAGGGACGTGCTTTCTCCTTCTTGTTATCTTGGCCGCGGCTTCGCGGCCAACAGGAATCCTTGCGCATCACAACGTCTATCTTCCCACTGGAGTCGTTTTCCGAGATAGCTTCAAAACACTAGTTCAACCTAAACCCCTCTTCGTCTATGTTTATTTGCTCCAGGGGCCGAAATGGACGTACTCCAGGAGTTTTCGTATTACAGATGAGTCAGAATACCTCTGGACTGGCGTCGTAACACGATAGGAATGGCCCCCAGGATCTGGTTGTGTTTCAACTGTGGGATTAGGCACTGTCCAGCTCACCATGGGTTGAGGGCCACTGAATTCTCTTCATCCGCCTACACAAAATTACATACTGGAGGGTTTGGACCTACAATGTTTCAGACGCGGCTGATTCTTGTACGTTCTAAGCTCCATAAGCGGCATATGTCTGTCCTGCTGATAGAAGTGTTGCAAAATGAGTACACGAATACTCCGTACGTTCGTCACTCCATGATTTGGAGTATATCCCAAGTACTCGGGAACATATCATCAACAAAGGCCATATCTGGCACGAAATGCTGACGCAGTTCAACATCCGTCTCCCCTGAGTTCTCCGCCGGTGGCTCTGACTTCAACAGTTTATCAATGACATCTGAATGCTGCGCAAGGCAAATATCACCCAGATCCCACCCAAAATGCTTGTGGTGCGACCGCAACGAATCCAAAAGGTCACTGGCCATTCGCAGAGAACCACTTTGTGCAAGACCCGCCACCTGCTCTGTCTCCAGTGCACACCGAATCAAAAACGTCACCGTTGCTGAAAATGTGAATGCTACGACAGGTAGCCAGTAATCACCCAATTGTGTTTCTCCGAGTTCCTGCACCAGAACCACAATGTCCTCCGCGGTTCTGCGTGCCTCCATAACTCGGTTTGCCATCTGCTCGGCATTCGAATCTTGTGCTTGCCGCTCGCGATCTAAGTCGATGCGCCGCAGGAGGAGTTTTGTAGCCAGATATGCCAGACGGAGGTTGGAAGCGCCAGGGATATTCAGGTTTGAGCCGCGGATGATGATTTTGCGGATGTCGCCTGTGAGTGAATCCACCCATTTGTTTAACTCTAATTCAAGATTCCTGTTTGATCCTTGGGTCTCGGTGCGGATGGTGTATACTTGCTCCAGACAGTGGTCTAGCACGTCGGTCAAATTCATGAGCTCGATGAAAACTGCGTTTGCTTCGTGATCTCGTTCCCAATCTGATAGGTATTCAGATATTGGCAATGGTACGTCATATTGCGATCTTCTGATATGAGGTGGCGTTCCGTAAGCAAGGCTTGACCTGTTGGATGACTAGTTCTTAGAATGTCCCATTGTTTACACGGTTGGCTAGAAACATACCAGCGATCATGGAGTAATATGGACCACCATATCTTCATTCTTAAATGCTTCTCCTCCTGGGGAATATCCCAAGGTAGTGGGTTTCGATTTAACCCTAGGGAATGGCACAATGCAACAACCGAACCGAGTCTTACTCCATTGCCTGTCATAGATGTGGTTGGACGGCCGCCAACATCTAGCAGGATGGCTTTTATTGTGGATATCCCAGCTGATGCGTGCAACTCGGAATACGAGGCTTCAATAGCAAGGTTCCAGACGAAACGAACATCTGGACACCGTTCTTTCGATAGAAGGGGATCGTGTTGCCATTGGGTAAGCACGTGGGCATACAGGCACGCCAGAAGTGCAGGAGAAATACGATGCCTAGCATTTGTGTATTGCGCTCGAAAGGACCTTTCTTCAAGTAATGGGAGGCAAGGGTTGATCTTTCTCAGATATCTATTCGCAGGAATTAGTTTCCGGGGGTTCTGTCGAATGCCCAATATAAATTAAGTGTTACCCACATGTCTATCAGATGTGGTCCCCATGGCTCTACAAGCTTTTCAATAGTCTGCAGCTTATGCAAGGCCGGACTAGAGTTCACCATGAGCCCCAGCGGCCTTTTCTGCACTTTCGTGAATATAACTGGGGACGAGGAAGTACCCGGCTCAACGGGACGAATTTCACGTATTCCTTGACCACCCGAAATATTAGACAGATAGTCGGCCAAGACATGATTATCCCCAGTCACTGCCGGACCAAGGATATGGGGGTTGTCATCCTCGGCCTCAAGAGATAGCGGTGTATCCTGATCGTTCTGAGCTTGTGTGACAATCGAGAATTGCGGCGACGTAGCTACCACAGCCGGTCGACTAAGTGACTGGGCAGCTACAATTGGTGTTCGTAATGTTGGGTGTGGTAGTCGTGGGCACGTTTCTGTGGAATATCTCTTCTGTGGTGTTGAATTTGCTCTCGCGTTGGGAAATGTACATTCTGTGCCGTGCGCACGACACATCAAACAGGCCGGGGTATGGGGCTCTAGTTTGCATCGTGATTTCCTCCGCCGACACGGTACACATGCTGGCTTAGTGTGAGACCGATATGGTCGCTCGTCTCCACTTTCCATCTTGTTTGTCAATGCTTCTTGGGTGGAAGGAAATTCCCGCGGTGGGTTCCCCTCGGCGAGGCCTGGCAGATGTGTGGCAAAGTCGAGGGTTTCCTCTACCTATGATTGCACGGAATAATAGCTGGAAGATCAGGTCTTCCTAGCAAGGTACTTTGTCTAAGGTGATCCGTCCTTCAATCCGCTGCTATTCGACAGTCACCGGAAGAACAGTTGTTGGATACGGGCGACTAAATATGCCACCCGACACATAACTCTCTGATTGGTTTATATTGCCAGGCGATAATTTAGATCCACTCTCACTTCACAAGTACTATTGTTAACTTGAATCTATAGTTACGTAGTTACTTTATATAGTATTTTTATAAATGAATACTGTTGAGCAACCTGTTACTATGTGAGGAGAAAGCAGAGGAAGTTAATTGATTAAACTAGAAACGTAGGGGGTTATATACCCTGCTACAACCATCTAAACTCTGCTCGATTATAGTAAACAAGCTAACAAATAGTAAATAACGAACAAATAGTGCTTAGTATGTAGCAAACATATATATATATATATATATATATATATATATAGGAGATTGTTTAACGAATACGATATTAATTTTTTAACACCGAGCTCTTTATACTCCTAAGTCTTAAGTCTCGATTTCTTACTAGTTATTAGACCTCAGGATAGCCAACAGACCCCATAGCCCAGACCAACCCAACCCACCAAATGGTCTGCTTTTTGGGCCTATGCCTCGGCCCATCGGTGGATTATAGGCCCGGAGCATAGGACCATAGAAATAATGGGGGCCTATGATAGGGGCCAATTTATCGTAGCTACATAATTAATGCATTTTTCCCTGGTTTTTTGGGTATTCAAATTACCGCCTAAGCTATATATGAAGCTATATAGAAATTTTCTCTCTCTTCTAACTAATTATAATCAAGTTTGAATTTTATAAAACTTTAATTTTTATAAGAGGTACTTATTTTTAGTAGGAGTTTATATAGTAAATAGAGGTACCAAAAGTGTTACTATAGAGAAAGCGATAATTATATCTTTATGCGGATACTTAGTAAT
Source organism: Penicillium verrucosum (assembly GCF_028828655.1). Taxonomy (NCBI): domain Eukaryota; kingdom Fungi; phylum Ascomycota; class Eurotiomycetes; order Eurotiales; family Aspergillaceae; genus Penicillium; species Penicillium verrucosum. Next base: position 3,201,429 of record NW_026643212.1, read on the forward strand.
CCTCCTCGGTGCGAATTCGTGGTCTACGGGTCAAATTGGATCTTTTTGGAGTGATTTTGTATGAAATCTAGTACCATAATACTAGAATCAGTATAATATCTACTTAATTGCCACTTCTTACTATGATAATATAATAATATATGTACTGAATATATAGGTTAGTACATACGCAAAATACAGCCATTAATCAGCTACTTTATACGTGCCAAGACTATATTTGTGCACAGAAATGGGCATTGATGGGGGCCTATGAGGCCCCCATCAATGGTCTGGGGGTTGGTCGGGCTTCGAAGCCATAACCAATAACCCATTGCGGGTTGGTCTATGGGCTGGGGGCTTGGGCCCATTGATGGGCTATCCAGAGGTCTACTAGTTATCTTACTATCTTACTAACTGAATCTGAACTGAATCTGAACTGAATCTGAATTGAATCTGTAAAGTGTATAGTATACAAATAAAACAGTAATGAACTAGGTGGTGAGGTAATAACCAATGAGAGAGTTATGTGTCGGATGGCATATTTAGTCGCCCGTACATACGTCTGGGACAGTCATTTGTGGGGTGGAGATTGCCTGAAAATCAGCAAATCGGATTGACGCCATACCTGGCACCAATTCGAGGGCTTTGATAACTGGGTCGCAGACATTGCGGACAAACCTCCCGGTTAAACCAAGCTCATTACCGACTGTGTAAAGTTCCGTCTCATCGTTCAGTGGAACTTCATAGGCTATGCCAGCTTGTAGGAACACTCGGCAAGCGTCCGTTGGGAATGTACTCCATAGAGACATATAGGCGACTGACAGACGGTCGGAATGGATTGATAGGTTCAATGTTCCTCCGTTCTAGCTTATAGCTGGAGTAGCTCTAGCCTCTAGCCAACTGCGTCTGGGCTGGTTCCATGTTTTGGGAGATGGAATAACCGTTGGAATGACAAAAAACGTTCTGGGACCCTAAGCCGAGGGCCTTACTGTTATCGATAGAAGTAGGGGAAATTAAAAGACGATCCTCAGCGAGGACGCAAAATATAAGACGAGAAGAATTCACGAACCTCAGAGAGGACGCAACAAATGACGCGGGTCAGGATATCCCGATCTAAGAGAGGTCTAAGGTTTAAGTTACTTAAATTACTTAGATAACGATTCTTTATCCCTAGGTAGCTATTTTTCTGGTAACCTCGGAAACGGATTCAATCACGTGTTACTTATCTTATCTCCATGTTCTTGGAATTTCAAAAATTCCAATACATCATCCCCACCAATCACACTTCATTCATCAATACTATACCACAGCTACCCATCTCCGTTTGCCAAAAATCAATCACCAGGTTGACCAGATTCTCGCACAAGCCAAAGCCACCATAGTTCCTCCAATCGACTACTCGAAATGGGACAACATTGACACGGATTCAGACCCGGAGCCAGAGACAAGCTCAATGCCGCGTCCTCAAGTGTCCAAGCCCACCGTGCCTTCTCCTACTGTCCCATCTACAGCTACCCAGGCCACACCCTCCAACCAAACCCCCTCCTCTCCAGGAGACACGATCAAAGCGGTGACAGTCCGATGCCAGGGCGACAAAGGTTTCCCATGGTCGGCAACTACCATCCCCTCGAACCACCCTATCTTCAGCAATAGTGTCCCACCAGTGCCGGCTTTGCTGGACTTCTTCATCGTCGTCCACCGCGTGGGAACTGTGGGCAATGGAACAACTGGTTACCTCGATAACCAGGCTATCACATACATCCATATAGACCCGAACACCGGGTTTGCGCCCCCTCGGTGGCAGAGTGGGATCGGTACTGTGATTGTCGCACGCAAAGACAAGAAGGATCTCTCTCCAGAGCACTACGAGGCAATCTGGATGTACTGCGATCGTATTCTCGATTACTTTGGGGAAGGAGAAGGAGCACCTGAGCGTTTGTTCAGCCGACAAGCATTCGAGCGATGGTTCGTGGGTTACCAAAAAGAGCAAGTGGGCATTGGACGTAAGGAATGGACGTCGGTATCGCCGTTGTACGAAGAGTGAACTGTCACTCCATTAAGTTGCGTAAAGGGTGCCGACTGATATTTCACAAGGAACCCCCAACCTAGTCTACGTTATCAAAATGCAATTCTCTCCAGCCAAATGCCATAAGAGTAAACTAAGCTCATTATCTAACTATCTAGATAGTTATCTATCTCCTCTTTGATCCTAGTTTTTATGTAGCCGTCTTACCAGCCCACCCCTACCCAGGGTAGGTCTGTCCCACTAAAGAGAAATTTACCACAAAACGGAAGAATTTAAAAATCACCATATATTCAAAACCACCTACCTATATACTCCAGTAGTATCTATGTACCAATTTGCACCACCACTATCTCTTGCTGCTAATCTAGCTTCATGCTCATTTTCAGCAGCATCCCTAGCCAATTGAGCCCGTTGTTCCAATTCCAATTCCTTGGGATGGGCGAGCCCAACCTGGATACGGAGTAGGGTGAGAATGCGGTTGAAGATCACCCTTGGTCAACCGCACTGACCCCGAAGTAATGCATTATTGGACAATGGCTTCTTCCTAACACACTAACACCCTTGGAATCTGCACACAGCCACAATCTGCCATGCACGTGAGACTGCAAGTGACCCAGAAACGACACCGTCAGAGTCGAAGGTTTTGTCAATTGTTTTGTGGGTTTCCGCAACTACACCTTGCCCGTTAGCAACATCTTGAACCACGCGGGTACGCTTGATAAGTCTGCGGTATACTAGATCATACGGGATATTCACGAGCAGACAAGCAACCAACGGATTTACAGTCTGATTCTCGTAAGCAAGTCGTGCCTGCCCAGGTGAACTTTTGCTTTCAACATCACGAAAACGCCAGTCGCACCCTAACAATTTCCAAATTGTGCTGTGCCCAATGGACCTCTTCGAGGCTGTAAAGTCGGGACAGGAAGATACTGTGAAAGTGCTTCTTGATAATGGTGCGGATCCCAACACTCAAGTAGACGGATTTGGAACTATTCTCCATGCGGCCGTATTTGAGGGAGATATAGCGATCGTACAACTGCTTCTCGAGAGAGGTGCAGATGTCAACCCCCAAGGCGGCGAGTATGGAACTGCTCTCCAGACAGCGGCCGCATTTGGAGTAGGGACAGCGATCGTACGTCTGCTTATCGAGAGAGGTGCACATATCAAAGCTCAAGGGGGCGAGTATGGCACTGCTCTTCAAGCAGCGGCCGCATCTAGGGAAGACATATCGACAGTGCAACTACTTATTGAGAAAGGCGCGGATATCAACGCCGAATCAGGTAGATTTCACACTGCTCTCCAAGCAGCGGCATTTAAGGGAAATATAGCGGTCGCACGACTGCTTCTTGAGAAAGGTGCAGATATCAACGCTCAAGGCGGCGAGTATGGAACTGCTCTCCAAGCGGCGGCCGCATCTAAGGGAAATATATCGACAGTGCAGCTACTTCTCGATGCAGGCGCGGATGTTGACATCCAAGGAGGGAGACTTGGAACGGCCCTGCAGGCCGCCGCATCTGAGGGAGATATAACGATCGTTCGCATTCTTCTTGATCACAGCGCGAATGTTGATGCCCAAGGCGGCGAGTATGGAACTAGTCTCCAGGCTGCCATGTCTAGAGGACACGTAGCGGTTGTGCGATTACTTCTTGAGCAAGGCGCGGATGTCAACGCTCAAGGTGGCGAATATGGAACTCCTCTCCAGGCCGCTATATCTAGGGGAATTATATCGACAGTGCAACTACTTCTGGATGCAGGCGCGGATGCTAACTCCCGAGGAGGCAGATTTGGAAGTGCTCTCCAGGCGGCCATATTCATGGCAGATACAGCGATCGTACACCTCCTTCTTGACAGACAAAGAAACGAAATACCAATCACCGAGAGGATTCTTAAGGAAGTCTTGAAATCCTGGAATGCGGTCCAGTTGATGAATATATTGCTCGATAAAACAGAAGGGAAAATCTTCATCACAGAAGAGATTCTCGTTACAGCTGCCCAAAACGAGAGTGGATATCAGTTGATGGCCTGTCTTCTAGAGAGCAGTGTCAAGATATCAGATGATCACATGTGGGTACGAGGGCTGGCAAAAGTGGGATATAGTTACCAAGAGATCATTAACCTTCTTTTGGAGAAGACAAATGATTCCCCTTGGGTTTTCTTTGAGCCAGTCAGCTTTCCTCACTTTGAAATGAAGCCTGATCGACATATTCGGGGATGTTGCCACTCCGTTTCGCCACCTGAATTATATCTAATAACGAACTCCAACGCCATTGCGGAACGACATCCAATGACTCTTGATAATCAAGGGATAATCGATCGGATTGAAGAGGCTTGTGGTTTTGCTGGGATCAAGCCCACCACACGAACGGTAGCTGACTGGGCTGGATGCATCGAGTTCAATGATATTGATTCGATACTTTCCGTGTCATATGTATTACCCACTGATACAAGAAACTTGGTCGATATTGGAATATTTTGGTCTCGTATCTCTCAGGGCTTGGAAGGGTTCTGTCAGGCTGCTGCTCTATTACAAGCAAATGATCTTTGTTGCGATTCCTTTACAGTTCTTAAATCGGAATTGAAAGGCCACGACTCGTCATCGTCACCTCTAGGGGAAATGGTTTCTGTTTCCTTCAAATCAGTTCTCAGTCTTCGTGAGGAGCTGCGGAATGTTACAAATGCAGCTCCCGGTTACTCTGACCTTGAAAAGCTTTTATCTGCATCCACGGGGGTCCTCAGCCTTATATGGCCAGACATACCGGAGGTTTCAAGCGAATCAAGCATTCAGTGGTGTCTTCACCTCTGTGCGCTGGCAGTCCAATTTCTCTGTCTTAGCTTCCCTTCATACTGCCAGGCCCATATTGGTCCTGTTAAACCCTTTTTCTTGAACTTTTCTGCACGAAAGGTGACACTGATGGGACTTCAAACAAAACAATCTTTTCCATTCTTGGTAGCAGAACTTGTCAATCTCACTTGTCTAGGTAATATGACCCGTGGGCAAGTCTTGTTGTTCCGTGCTAGTGAAGCTTCGCCGGATAAGGAAATGTTGGAAATGCAAATCCAACGACTAGGGCAAAATCATGATGTTCTTGGACGTGCCGAAGATATACTCGATATATGGGGCCCTGGAAATCTAATACTTCGAGAAGATGGTAGTGGTGCTCCTGTCGCTATAAAAATCGGAGACGGCTTTGTTTTCGCTCGCGAAAGTGGAAAGTTCCATTGGGCCCAGAATATACCAGATATCGAAGCTTTGACCTCGATTGACATTGAACTACCGCTTTTGATCGGCTCGTTGGTCGCAATAAACTCTGCTTGCAAACATACCGAAGTCGAGTCCCGCCTTACAGCGGCAAACTTCCTCGAAGAACTGGGAACAAGCCGCTCGTCATGGAAAAGGTCACAACGACAACTGGCCATTCAAGGGGGGCAGTATGTCGTTGGTCAAGCTACAGAGACTTGGAATAAACAAACAGGCATCTCGGTGAAAGACCAAGCGCTCGCTTATCCGCCCCAAATCCTCATTCAATACATGGATTCACATTGGGGAGTCCAAGTCAGCTACTGCACTGGAGTGGCTAAAAGAGTCCGTCTAAGAAAGCTGGTAGTAGACTTATTGCCGCACTTTACTCCTAGATCTCCATTTGATTATGGTGATCTCGAGGCCAAACTGAAGGATGAGACGTTGCGACCAAAGGACCTTCAGGTCTGGCTAAGCGACCTAAGTCCAGACCTACGCCTGGAAATCTTGACTATTATCTGTGATATCCTGGACACCCTTCGGCACACTGGATTAGACAGCACAGATACTTACTTTTGCGTTGCCTGGCCATTTGAGGGTAACGTCACTCAGTGCTTTAAAATACCTCTGGAGCAGGATAGCTCATGGGCCAGATTTCTGGCGGATTCTCATGATTGTGCAACCTTTGCGTACATCACAATGGAATGTTTTGAGACAACTGAATTCAGATGCAGCAATATTCCTAAGCCCTGCCTCGACATACGCCTACTAGAGACTTCTGTTTCTCGCAGCAGAAAAGAAAACGTCTTCACGGAGTCGCGCTTACAGCATGAGGAAGTTTGCTATTTTTCCAAGCAGGATACCATGTTCTGGGTCAAAGTACTGAAGAAGCATGCAGATCAACCAGCAAGTCTTGTTGACCTGATGGCTATTCAGTCTTTACCACATAGCATCCGACAGAGGTTGCACTTGACCGAGCGAAGGAAGCAGCGGAGTCGTCTGCGGGAGTGCGCTACAATATGGACTCAAGGGGAAGTTGTTTCGGTGTCCTCGGCACGAAGATCGAGTAAATGAAACTAGGGCTATGGTCCAAATTTTGCCTCCAGCCCTTTTTGGAACATTTTCTACATTTAGGGTGTTTTATGGATAAAGCACTGCTATATTGTATCTCCCAGTGTATCTCCTTTTCATATCTTCAACGCATTGTTCTAATGTATTTAGGTTTTCTAGACAGTACTAAGACGGTAAAAGTTCTAAATTTGTCTCGATTATAGCGTAAATATATTTAACTATAGGGTAGTCTTAGAGGCTAGCACTGTTATATTCTAGTTTATAAATATCCTTAAAATATCGATAGGCTATATAAAAGCTAGCGAGGATAAGGTTAAATAGTCGAGGGGGATCCGTCCCCGTTTACTAATACGAGAATAACTCTCGCCGCCGTTTATCGTCCTATATCGTACTAGCAAAGCGGTCTATTTAGAGCTCGGTAGCAATCGGTCGACCGAGAACGACAGCTATATAGACGTCCTAAATATATAAGATCACCTAAATTCTATAACCGACGAGACTAATATTTTCTCTCTCGCGTATAGGCCTAACTAATATAATCTATCCGGTATATAGGCCAATTTCCTATATATCACGGATTACTACCCTAAGAGTATACTAGGCTTTAACAACTTTACCACTACTTTTTAGAAATACGGTATATAGTATACCTACTTAGACCGTAACGATTATAATACCCTTCTTCCTAATAACTACGAGTAACTTAGTACCCCTATCGCTATATTTAGCCCTAAGATTATAGAAGGTCATATTAGCTATAGTAATAAGGGAATTTATCATATAATTATAAGGAGAGTGAAAAAGAAGCGCTTATACGAGGACTTAAAATAGCAATACTAGAAATAGAATAGTGCCTAGCGCCAATCTTCCTAAGCCCGCTTAAAGGTCGGAGTATAAGATATTTCCCTATACTTATAAGTCTTCTTTAAATAATTCCTTATTAAGTAGGCTATACTACCAATTGAAGTCGGAGAAGAACGTTTAGACTAAGATATCGATATTGGCCTTCTGTAATGGATAAGTCCATACAACCCACAAAGTGGAGAATATCTCGGTCGCATGGCATGCGCAGGTATAGTGGAAACTCTGGTATGATAACCTGTTCGGTTATCATAAGTGGTCTTTTTGGTTAACGCCTGCATTTTCCATTAAGAGTATTCCTTGTGGAGAATATTGGTCCAGAGCCCAATTTCCCTTACACCTTCGAAGGCAGCTAGCGGACTAATTCCCTATACTTACGATCTAAATCGCTTAGAAAATAGGGTTAGTTTATAGTAGAGGAGCTGACTGAGCTTGTATCTTAACCTCTATAGAGCTCTACTATGCGTAATAAGCTTATAGAGTTGTGATTGCCGTGGCTGGAGTATCTAAAGTCTCTGATCTTGTCCTGCGACTCGCTAGTCTACCTAGGGCCCGGTCCAGCAGGTAGGTACAAATGTATCATATTGCTACTAGAGCTCATTTCCGAGGGGCCTCTCACACTAGAACTACTTTCGGTGGGTTGGCAGCCCTTCGGTAAAGCATCATAATAGTAAAGATCCTGCGGTGGCTAATCAGACTAATAGTAATATTTTATCTAGAAGTATAAATACCTGCGTTCCCCGCTTGATGCAGTTGCAGCACGGATACTGGCGGTCACACTATTCAATCTTTAGTGGCTTTCTTTTTCTTGTTTATGTGCTTTCGTGGATGTCCCCCGTAGAAATTAGTACCAGAGAGTTGTGATCAAAACAACATGCCTGTGAGAAAGTATCAGTAAGGGAGGGGAAGGACACGTCAGCGGTTCAGGGGCGTGCAGGATATTCAGGTGGAAAATAGTGGTGTTCAGGGCCTTCAGGTGAATGGGCTGAATGGGCTGAAGAGTAGGGCGGCAAGAAGGGATTTCCTAACGAATCAAAAAAAAAAACGGGGGAACACTGACATACAACAGTGAGGATTCGCTGGTTACTAACTCACCGGCGTGTGGCTTGAGTACGGCTGAGCGGACGGGAAGCCCTATTTTCCACACCCTATGGTCGTATGTAATTGTTCGGACTATAAGGGGACATATGTAGTGTAGGATAACCGGGGTACAAACGGCCCGGACTGCAATAGAGGGAGGTCCTATGAGTTTCAAGGGAATAGCCGTTGGTTGTTGGGCGCCTGACACAGCTATCTATCGGAAATAGACTCAATATAATAACAAAAATAAACAAAAATAAAAACATACAACAGTGAGGATTCGCTGGTGGTCACCCACCCAACTACTAACTCACCGGCGTGTGGCTTAAGTACGGCTGAGCGGACGGGAAGCCCTGTTTTCCACACCCTGTGGTCGTATGTGTTATGATATGTGTAGAGGTGGATCACATAGTGAAAGAGTAATAGGGGCTGTAGGTGGTCGGTGATGATGAGAAGGGAGGCAGTATAGATGGGGTGAGATTCCGTGAGAATTAGGGTGAAAACCACCAAAGTTGGTGTTAAGATCTATGAGCTCATAGATGAGATGAAGATCACAATATGTTGTATTGTGTGTTGTATGGAGAAGTTATGGAGGAAAGAGAGAGAGAATTAGTCTACAGGTATTGGGGGACATGTGATGATCAGGTGACATGTGGGATAATTCAACAGTTGGGCCTTTCAGCTGAACATGAGCGGGGAGTTGTCTTTTTCCGAGATCAGGATCTTACTACTGAGAAACAGGTTGAATTGTTTCAGCATTATGGTAAGTCTACATGGGGGTCTGAATGAGGCACTCGGTATTAATTTGATCTTACAGGCATTTTGGACAAACATCCTGCTCAAAAGGCAACCTGAAACACAAGCGTTTTGCAAATTTCAAGCAGATTTAAGTACGCTGACAATTATTAGGATCAAAAATAGTATACCCTGGCGAAATTTGCCACTAAACCCACCAAGAAAGCCAGGACGATGAAGGTGTTTTCGTTGTTTGAAGATAAGTAAAGAAAGTAGCATTATTCACAGACTCGAGGCATCTCATTGATTCATAAATTAAATATTCTTCAAATGGTGAGGGGGCTTTTGCAGACTTCAAACCCCGGTCGTAGATATATTATATTTTGCAGAACAATTGGTCAACTGCAACTTATTTCGAAGCAACTCCCTCGGCAACAACAAACGTCTCCTTATCAGAGAGACTAACTTTGTTCTGCTCCTCGTCTTGGGCCCGAGGCAACTCGGAAACCTCCTTTGAATGCTCGATAGGAACGTGGGACCTGACAACGAGCCAAGTAGGCCAGATCGAAAGAACTGAAATGAAAAGTTAGCGTCGCTTGTTTCCAATCATTTCTTAAATATATCACTTACCGAGAATGATCGTATTGACAATAAGTGGCACTCTTCCTCCGTGCCATTTTTTCGAGTTGAGGCCGTAGGAGACAGCCTGCGAGAAGCTCTCTTGGCCGCGAAGAATACCGGACAACCGGGCTATATCGCATTAGTAAGGTGTAGGTAGGACACTGAGTTCAAATCCGACTTACAGAGTTCAGAGATATTGTCAGTCATGGTGGAGAGAAGGTAGTAAAGGAAGTTCTGCAGCGATTGCTGAGCAAATTCTGATGGGAGAAATGTCAGCGCACGTTCGGGATATTAACTCATTTATGACTTACCCCAAAGCAGGACAACGAAGAATCCTTCAACGAAGCCTTTGTCGGCCCAGTCAAGGGTTTGTGGGTTCTTTGTGTACTTTTCTTGGATAACCCAGCAGTACACCCAGGCAACTATGTGAACGACGATCACATAGAAGAAGCTGTAGCTTTGATTAGTCTTGGTTCCAAATCCGATAGTAAATATAGAGATTCTATACCTGTACTTAATTCTGTTTCTGATCGAGAGACCGCGGTAGTCCAGGAACCTACTAATGAGTGTCGAAGCAAGAAGAGTGGCGAAGTAGGCTTTGGTCTATGTTAGCACTGGTGCAGAAGTGTGCGTAAACAATGTGAGTGTGTAAACATACTGACGAATCCCATCAGAGCGCGAGCGCGCACGCCGAAGTAGTACGTTTTGAAATCTAGACCAGCTAATCAGCAATTGCGAACGTTGTAGAGGAAACAACCAATCCATACTCCCGGTGTACATATTGAAGTATGCGGCCCAGAAAACAGGCAATAGCAAGAGAATCTAGGGAGGTGAGTCACATGTGGTACATAAGCATGATTGAATCAATGATGTTAAACATACCTCCTTCCGCTGGCAGACCTTCCAGAGCTCTTTCATTTCATCACGCCACGAGTCCTGTAGGATAATCCTTACTTTACTTCCATCGGTGCGTTGCACCTTGTCGGGTGACGTGAGGAAGAAGGCTATGGGCACAGCAGTACATTGGAGCGCGATGAAGATGAGATATGTATCTGTAGTGTGTTAGCGATTGTTCAGGGTGTCTAATCTAGCTTTGATTGTCTTACCAGGTCCAACTTTCCCTCTGGCGTGGGCATCGGCAGCACTTTTCATTCGTTAGGCCCGTGACATGAATTCGGGTGTAGACATACTGGTTGAGCCCAAGGACAATAGCACCTCCCACCAATGGGCCACCTGTACGGAACCAAAGCCAGATACTGTTGAAGTCAGTCATTTTGTCACTTTACAATATTTTGGAACATCTCACTTCATGTATCGGCCTCGCTTTGCGGGCTCGGGATAACCCAGTGCCACGGCACCTTCAGAGGCCCAGAAGAGACCAGCACTATAAAGGTCGGTCAATGCTCTTATTTCATCTAATCAGTATAAGATACTCACGATAAACCACAGAATACTGATCCAACCAGCACAAACCATATATTTCCCTAGATAGGGGTTAGTCTTGTTCCTCGAGTTGTACAGGTAGTTCCAATGTTGATGAAGAACTCACAAAACGGTTATTTGTGTATAAGGCAGCACTGTATATTAAAGTCAGTCCCGAGATAACACAATTTCATATTCCATTCTAGATATACGTACGAATACACTGGGTATCCCACTGCGCCGAGCATCAGAGTCCATCTCAAGCCAATCCGGTTGGCGATAGGGCCACCAAACAGACACAAAATTCCCACTAGCAAACAAGTTAGAACGAATCCCAATTCAAGATTCCATTTGATTGCAGCAATTTAGCACATACTGAGACCAAAAACAAGGGCATTGGCAGCATTAATCAAAAAGGGTTCCTGAGCACCACCAGCACCCAAAGCATTCATGGCATTCCATAGGCCCGGGGCCGTGAATCCGACACCTCCAATAATACAGGCATTGAAGAGTGTTCCACGGTACCATACTCGCTTTTCAATTGGCGTATCGGACGTGGCCGAAATTGAACCTTGTTCAGCCATTGGCGTATGCTTTAAGCTTAAACGATAGTAAGCACCTTGTAATTCCCTAAATGCTAAATGGGAAACACGGCATATATAGATTTTTTTCTGCCCTGACGAAATCGACTACCGATCTGAAGGTTTTATTATTGTATTAGGCCTATTCTCATCCCTCTGCGTGATTGCGTGCTTTGGAGCTCCTGTGCTCTAGTGCCCCTTTTGGACTAGCGTAGGCTGCCAAGACAGACTTTGGAGAGTCCGACCAACCAACGGTCAGGGCGGCATATAAATGTGGAGAATATAGTGCGGAGACCCTGTTAAGTCAAAATATCGCTTCAATTGCCGCGATATCGGGTTGGGAAGGCGGGTAGAAGTTGGGGGCCCTCAGGTCTTGGCTTTGATAACGAAGAGGGAATTGAGCAAGATATTACCGACAAAAGGGGCCTAGACAAATGGAAAAATATTTTTATTAATTACATGAAAAGGTTGTTACGTTATGGACATTGGGAAGTTTAGTTTCCAGACACCTCCTTAACCGCCGCGATGATATCGCTCGGCCCAAGGCCCTGAGCATTGACTTGCTCGTACAGACCACCACAGCCCTCCTTAATAGCACCCATGGCCTTGAACTTGGGCGTGAATTTACGCTCAAGGAGGTGAGTACCCAGGCGAGAGCCGAGACCAGTCTTCTGCGCAATCGACTCAACAACCAGGACGAATGGTGAGGATCCATAGACCTTGATGGTCTCCTCGTCGACCACGTTAAGAGTAGGCTTGTTAATAAGACCGATATCGAGGCCTTCCGCACGCAGGTTCTCGACAGCATCAAGCGAGCGGTAGATCATGTCACCGTATGAGACGATGTACCCAGCAGAGCCCTTACGGATGACTTCTTCCTTGCCAGGAACGAACTTGTAGCCCTCACCGAAGAGCTTCTGGTCGGTACCCTCCTTCAGGATGTAAGGGACCTTAGCACGAGTGGAGAAGATGAAGCGCAGACCCTTATTCCAGAACACCTCGTTGACTACTGCCTTCATTTGCTCGCCATCGGCAGGGAAGTATAGCGCAGTGCTCGCGGCATCCATGAGACCATTGTCGGCGAAGAAGTGGTTCAGACCGAAATGGCAAGTGTTGTCGGCCATCTCGTCGACACCGCTGTGAGAGAAGTGTGACAAAACGGTGCAGTCATTCAGACGGGCCATGGTGATCTCAGAAATACACATCTCCAAGAAGGCGGAGAAGGTAGAGAAAACACCTTGGCGCTCTCCGTTGCTGCCAAATCCGAAACCAGCAGCAGCAGAGAAATTGCCGCGCTCCATGACACCAGATGCGACAAAGGACTCGGGGTGCTTAGCGCCGATAGCCTTCAGACCGGTGGAGCCAGCCAAATCGGAGTCGATAACCATGACGCGACGCTGAGCCTCCTCCTTGCTCAGTTTGTCAAGAATATCATTCACGGCATCGCCGAAAATAGTGCGGTTCCCACCCTTGTCCTTGCTAGAACCCTTGTATGTGTGGGGGGTTTGAGCCAGGCTTGATATCGTCGTAGAAAGCAAGTTGTTCTTTGCTGTATCCGCGCTTTGTGAGGTATTTGCGAGCGATTTCGACAGGAATGACATCATGCGCGTGTGTTTCTCCCTCAATGTCCTCAATACCAGGGGCCATCCTGCGGTCGACGACAACAGCGGCGGGGCCATCGTGGTTGATGACTTCGCACATAGCACCGTATAGGGAGTCGAGATTCTCACCCTGGGCACGGAGGACTTTCAGGCCATGTCCATCAAGGGTCCGAGCAACCTCATAACCCTTGAGGTATTCTGAAGGGTGTCCGGCAATTGTGACATCGTTGTTATCGACGAAGAGCTTAACGTTCAGATTTCTGCCTACGGCAAGGCGTGCAGCCTCAGCGTCATTTCCTTCTTGCTGGGATCCATCAGATCCCAACAGAATCACATTCTTATCCTTGTTGGCCATAGCAATTCCGTTGACCATACCCCACATGTGACCCAGGCGACCGGAGCTGAACTTGACACCGGGCGTGAAACCGAGCTCGGGGTGGCCGGGGAGATGGGAGTCGGCAGCGCGATAGTTCAGGAGGTGATCGGGCTCAATCTTGCCGTCCATTGCGGCCAGTAGGTATTGTGTGGCGACACGGTGACCAGCCTCGTCGTACAGGGCATCAACCCATTTGTTAGGGTTGGCGTTTATGAAAGCAAGCAGGATGCAGACTTCTGGGGCTGTATCGAAGGGACCTCCAGTGTGACCTGCAACGCCACGGGCGGCACCCGTTGCTGTGAAGGCAATGATGGCATCTCTAAAAATGTCGATGTTGTGTTGCAAATCGCTCTTCTGTTGGGCTGATAGCTGTGGGGTCTTCGGGTCAAGCTTAAGCTGCTTGAACTGCTTGAGATCGACGGGGAATTTATAACCGCTCATGATGTATTTTAAGCTTGAAGACAATGTCCAGTAGGAGATGTTTGAAGGAGCAAGATTAGTAGGAATGGGTTCTCACCGTTATAACTTTTGTGAAACACCCTGTTCCCAGAATATTGACGTCATAAGCACAGTGTATCTGGAGGTGACCTGTTTTCGGCACCGCACAACCTGCATTCTTCGCATTCCTCAACATTCCTTTAATAAAGTTCCACTTATTCCACTTATTCCACTTATTGTTAAAGGCCGTTCCAATGATCTGCAGATTCTCTCACAAAATGTGTTAAAACGTTCCGTTTAACCCATCCGAGCCCTACACGTGGCTGCCTTTTAGGGCTGGTGATCTCCCCTAAATTTTCCCTAACCTAGCTCATTGATCGACTAGTATATGTACTATGTATACTATGAATGGCATCAAGCGTGAAGAACTGGATCGACGAAGAAAATTTGTCTCCTTTTTGATCTCCTTCCCTCTCGTTTGTCGAGTGTTGGACAGCAAAAGATTTTTTTTCTTTTCAAATTTATACACTCCGATCTAAACTTCTGACATCGACTTCCTAAGTGTCGGCTTGATTGTTGTCACTTCAATCCTCTCATTCCTGTAAATCAACTTCTACAACGCCCTTTGGAGCCGCTTTCACCCCACTACACTAGGTAATATTGATGCATACATATTGAGGTGTGTGCTGCCAGTATGCAATTTGGCAGACCTCTCTTTGCCTCCTTTGTAGCTTTAGCCCTTCATCTCTTTCTCTCCATGAATCCATTTACATATATTCATTGTAGTAGCTAGATCATCCTCAGGACCTATCTTCGTTATCACTTCTGTTGGTCACCTCCTCTTTCTTCTTGCTACTCAATTACGTAGTGATTTACGTGCATGAAATATCAATTAAGAGAATCATAGCATACTAAAGGTAGATGTAACTGTGCTTCATCTACGTGGTTAAGCTCACTCTTCGCCAAGAGATTGACATCTCTTGGCGTCACTTTGACCTCTGTGATGCCCGTAGTTGTGCAAATTGTGCGGGGGCTAAATCAGCCCATCTGAAACAACCCCCGTGTCATTATACAAGGCCATGATAGGCCCAACCCCCTCACATCACCCCTACAAGGGCCGTTCCGAGCGATGTCTTTTTTTTTCTTCTTCTTATCAGCCAACTAAACTATCTACATTGACCACGCGACATATTCCATTTTGTTTTTTACCCTAAAATGGCCACACAGTCCACCATGACAGAACAAGTTGACAATCCCCCGGATTATGATAGCCTTCCACCCCGCAGGCCTGACATCGAACGCATACGGACCCCATCAGCCCCAGAACGTAAGCAGATCCCCCGCAGGTCTCCATGGGTTTTGCCCGTGACTAATGCGACTTTCCACAGCACCAAGCGGCTCTGTAAGACGAATTCTTCCAGGTCTTATTTCACTCATCCTAACCACTCATGATAGTCCCAGGCATTCAAGGTCAACGGAACGATCTATGTAGCAGCACAGATAGCGAATATGCCTCGTGCGGCGCATCTTAACGAATCCCTTGCAAGTGCGGAAAAGATGATCCGTAATATAGAGGCGATTCTGAAGGCGGCGGGGTCTGGTTTGGACAGGATTATTAAAACTACGGTAGGGTCTGATAATTCGTGGCTTTTGGATCGCTTGGGGCTAAATGTAAATGTCTTTCATAGGTGTATTTTACGGAGAACTTGTGGGTTCATTTAATAGAGGGCTTCGATGCCCTCTACAAACGGATCCTTCCGTTTGCACCGCCGCGGACGACTGTTTTTGTTCCGAGGATGGGACATAAAGGTAATAGACAAGAGATACAAATGGAGGTCATAGCAGTGGAGTGACTCTTTATCCCTCATTTGCATGTTACATTATTTCAGCACTCTCTTTCTCTGTTTATTTTACTTGTGGTAGGTACACTTATCACCTTGCATCTCTCTTCTCACTACGGAGTCCAGAGTAGCGTGTCAGGGATGTAAATACCAGTCAATATTATACCTGGCCTAGACCACGATGGATGGCTACCCCGTACATCACAGGTACTTACTAGGTTGCGTGCAGATCGGACTATTTCAGTAACGCTCTACTCCGTACAAGAACGGGGTAATCTCTACTTTTGGGTCTCTAGGTACTTTTGGGGACTCTCTATCAATTTTATAGGAATAATAGATGCAGATCTCTGTATAATTGCCTCACTACAAACGACGCCGCATATGCAGACATCCGTTGTTGACGTTTGCTGTCTCCACATGGCCGACGTCAAGTTGAGCCTGGTTTCGTGTCAACCCGTGTATCAAGAGCTTCTATTGGATGCATGCAGAGGCTTCGGTCTTACCCTCAGCCCTAGAGCCCCTGTCCGTTGCTTTTTTTCTGCAGATCGCTCGTGTTAAGGCAGCTGTGGCTTTTCATTTTAACAACATATTGTTGCAACACCGGCAATCATCGGAACGGCTATACATAGCTTGCTCAATCTTGAGTTCAAGAAGCAGGCTCTTCTTTTGGATAGTTCAAATCACTTTCTTGTAATGTATTGAGTCCTTAAATCATCCATTTTGTGTGAGGAGTTTGTGTTCTTGGGAGTTCTGAATATCTGACAAGGGATCAGTTGCCAATCATTCTAAGGGGTCTAAGGGGACGTTGCATCACAAGACCAGCCTGATTTTAATTTCAGACGGACCCCAGTGGACCCAGGATAGATCAGAATCCTTTAGTCAGAGATAACAGGGAACAGCGAGAGTGCCATGCACAGTATAGCCAATGAAACAGAAAGTGTGCTATTCAGAAAAAGCAAAAGGCCTGCCAAGTACCGAGTTAGGCTTACGAGTTGCCAATCCCCGGATATTCCCCCGTCTACTTCAGAGTCTGAGGCTCTTGGGTCTACCGGTATCATACAATGCCCAATTCTACCCAGAATCGCCAAGGCAGACATATACGTAATGCGTCGAAGGATTGCATTGCCAGGAGCCTTAGCTGAAGTATTGCATATTGAGCTTGCCAACAGACGGGAGCAAACATATGTTGGACCAACCACTTCAAGATATAAAAAGGTCCAGGTCACCATCAACCTCAGTCGTACAAGCCTACCTCAATTCCATACCTCACCGAAGAAGCCCAATACATCCCTTTGTCTTCAATTCAAACCATCAAATTCTTTCCAAAATGAGACTCTTCCTCCAAGGCACTGCAGTCCTCGCTCTTCTTGTTTCCAACGCATCAGCTGTAAAGAGCGGCGTTTTTGCCGCTAACGGCGTGGAGCTCGAACTTTACCAGTCTGGCGAGGATTTCATCTACGGAGAGCCAGTGAGTACCTCATCCCTTGAACCCTCCTATACACGATAACTGACTCCACATAGCAAAGCTTGGTCCAGGTACATTGCCGCTTCATCCCCATTGTGAAGAATGGTGGTTTTCTAACACATTCATTTTAGGCAAGAGATCTTGAGGGCCGAGCAACTAACGCGTGCACCAAGTGTGTGGGTCATCATGGAAGCTGTGTTGTAGGAGAGGGCAACTGCTATGCTCCTGATACGTGTGGATTCTGTGGAGGTTGTTCTGTCAACCAGGCCCGTTGCCAGAACCCCGCCAAGGAAGGCTGCCAGTGCTATAAATGATTTCTTGGAGATATCAAAGCAGGTAGTTGACAGATTCAGCATTTTTGCTTTCCCTGGGCTTAATGCTGTTTAGATTCTTCTATAGTAGCAAAGTGTCCTATAGTGGTAAATAACTCCTACAGTCCTTCTATGTCCTCGTCAATGTATTTACTTATGCCAGATTACTTCATATTTCAGATCTCGTCTACTATGTATTCTCCAGTAAAATACAAACAAGTGTAAAGAAGTTGATTCCGTGAGGAAGGAGGTATCTTATCCAATTTACGCCGAAGAACTCAACTCTCAAACCCAGATCAAACAATGAAAACCTTCACCCAAATATATACTCCCACCACCCCTTCTTCCACGTCCGCCCAAACCGATGATTGACACATGCGTCGGGATGATTAAATCCTCCCGCCTGACTATGTCTCTGTCCATTCCCCCAAACACTGATTGGCAATACGCATAGTCCGCCCATAGACTTATCCGCGACAGCTTCATCAGCCTGAACGCAGACAGGGTCACGGAGTCTATGAAACGGAGCCCACGTTACCCGTTCCTTCAAGTCCCCAAGTTCTGGAGAGAGAAGGTCCCCTATATCCTCATCTGCGTCGACAGATTGCTGAACGAGCGGATGTGTCGAAGGCAGCGAAGAGGAAAGTGTGTCAAGAATAGCATCCGTAAACACATCAGGTCCCGTAACTCCTAATATAGTCTTTTCATCATACGTCAGACTGGGGAGGAAGCTGCTATGTTGACTGTTGTATTGTCTGGTATGTGACAAGACCCGCACGATAGTTTCGCGGAGAAGCGGACTGAAACGTCGCGGTGCATACATGGTATACTGGATGAGTCCGTAACTCCTTGTCCAGTGCCAGTCGCGCATGAATTGTTGCGAAGCGTATGGCTCGTCGACTTCAATTCCAATAACGAGCGATACATCGGTATCAGTGCTTTCTGTGGATTCGTCGGCGGGTGTAAAGAAGGGCTCTAGCGCTGGACAGGTGTTGATCGTCCGAGCGGGGAAGACATCGATGTCAGCGTAGAAGCCTCCAAAGTACCAGAGAAGGAGGTATCTGAGGAGGTCTGCTCGGAGCACATTGCGAGGGTAGGATTTGTATATGGTCGCAATTTCGGGGATATCTGATAGTTCGTTGGTCACGAACTCCATGGCCTTTTTATCACTGACTAACTTTGGGGTTTTAGTGGAAATCAACCAAATTATGTATGATCCGATCAGAGTACTTACAGTGTATTTCCACTCTTTATGCTTTCCCTCAAATACTATTGAGTCGTCCCCTCTGTGCTTTTCATTTTTGGCTATCTGCCAGATTCTATCTTCAGATATATTGCTTTCCCCACTTGCCAATACGGCCTCTTCGATCTCGGCCAGGGAATTTGATAGCCGATTTTCATATTCAAGATCTGGATTGTTTCGAAAGGGTGAGCGGTAAAGAAATCGTGGCTTATCCTCTACTTGGTGCTCTGGGGGTGGTCGGTCTGCGCGGGTATTGTTCTGGGTGGAAGGAGGATCTGGAAGATGATAAAAGAGGAACCATATGAAGATAATAAATGTTATACAAGCTCCCCGACGAGTAAAGAAGACTCTAGGCGCCCGCACCCAAATTCTATTAAGGCTCATAGTGGTAGTAGTAAAAGGAAGCCGGATAGAACGGTGACTTGAAGGCTGATTCAAGGACTATTGGCAAAAATCACTGTCGACTCTCATTTTATGAAAGAATGACACATAGAAGGAAGCTCAAAGATTCATCAGGTTGTATGTTTGAAGTGACAGAAATGAAATATGACAAACGAGAGAAATAAGAGAGAGAGAGAGAGAGAGAGAGAAACAGTGGATTCAGAATAGCAAACAAAAGTCTGCATCAGACCAAGGATTGGGTATATGACCAAACCCCCTGGGTTTTCATGCAGCCTCTTTGACACAAACGAACAAAAGCCTCGAAGTTGGCCCCCAATTTTAAAAATACCACTTGCCGGTCCAGTTCTTTGTTTGACATCCACTTCGGGACGATCCTCCAACTACAGACAAGGGTATTCCCGGTTGGGATCCAATACCCCCCTCCGTAAGAAGCCTGTCAATGTAGATCCTGTCGATCTTTTGGAACTAGTAATTTTGATATTTTATTTCATCCGAATACTGTACTTTTCCTACTAAATAACTTACAGATTGGTGTAGATGGTATATTCAATACACTGAGCTTGCAAGGATTAGCCTGTTCTTGGCGGAGCCACATTTTCAGCCTTCTTACGGGGGGTGGTAGTTCATATTTCCCATAATATGACAGAGGACTTCCTCATTTTTGGGTCGGATCAAGATATTACGGAGGTGGAAGAAAATACCACTGCACGAAGTCAAAGTATGCTGAGATAGTACCGGATGAGATCATGACTAGTAAAGTCGATCCCTATGAGTTCTTGTAGTTGTGTTCTACAGTCTTCACCTATAACCAGCTAAGTCTAGAACTAGTTGATACTCAATATACCCCTTGTATAAGAAAATATTTACTATGATCCGAAGAAGAAGAAGAAGAAGAAGAAGAAGAAGTACCTTTATTGGTGAAGCTCAGGGAAGAACAGGATCTTTCTTGGTCGGAGAGGTGACGATACTGTTTGCACAAATTCGGGAGTAAAGGGTCTAAACTGGTGTACTGGAGCACGACGTTCAAAAAGCAGCGGCGAGATTTAGCAGATGCCATGTAGGTAAATAAACTGAGGGCTATGAATTGCCTTTGAACTACTCCGTGCTACTATCTATATTGTACGGTTGATTACGCTGTTACGGCAACAGCCAAGGAGCTGTTCAGACGTAGAGGAGCCAACCAAGTTCCCAGAAGCTACGAACCCAAGGCTGGCAGGATTTACTTAGGAACTGCCTAGCCAGGCAGAAACAAACATCAGGTCATCACATCCCAATGTCGAAAAGCTAACGTAAGGGTAGGACCTGGGCTTAGACTAGACACTAGAGACAGTGACCAGATGGCTTTTTGATTACTTATCCCTGGTTTCTATCTACCTAGGTAGCATCAAATGACCACATCTTGTCCGCCTTTGCTACTGTCATGAATTCGCCACGGGACTCGGCTTCTTTGGCAGTCTATATCTATCTATTGTACGCTGTGCGATGAGCAACCCTCGCAGCGTCTCATGCTTCATTCGAGACCCACCTGTCAGAATTTGTATCAAGGTTGTCTCTTAGCGATAGCTTAAGTGCTTCAACAGCCTCAAAATCGTTATAGTCTTAAACATACTGTTTCAATCCCGCTTCTATAGGAGTATATGGGCATGAGCCCTCTAGCCCTAGTTCCGTCCGCCCAGCAAGCTAAAAAGCTTAATTAACTCTTGGCGGACAGCGACAGCGGAGTCTCTCCAAGTTGTGTGACAGTAGCAGAAGAGTCGAAAAAGAGTCGGATCAAGTAATCTTGCAGGACTAAACTTAGGAACAAGGGCTGTCATGACCACATCATATGTTTGATAACACTCGGATGCATCTTTTAAATCTCGTTGCTTTTGCCCAGGAAGTTCCGTTTCACTTTATTCGTTCTGAATTATAATCCTCGGGGACCCTTGGAGCGCAGCGAAATCATGTGTCTCGTTGGCATAAATAAACGCGGGCTCAATGCTGGTTGATTGCACCCTTCAACTATACAGGTTCTAATATTAGTAAATAAAAGCTCAGGGTGGCGGCTCGTTTACCGATTTGAAATCACTTAGCGGGCCAAATCTTTATCCCTGGCCCCCGATTTTCATTCGTGGCCCCTAAATAGGAAATACCCCGCCCTCACTATACATATACGAGGCGCCAAGAGGTTTCCCTTATGCACGGCCTGTGGTGAGCCTGACTTGGACGATCTCAATCAGGGGAACATGGGAGCCTCCTGGTTATGTCTTGTCGGAGAACGTATTTTCATATGTTGTGCCATAGTATCCTAATAATATGTAGTGCCTCCTTATTGGGAGTGAAGACAACATACCTACTCTGGAGGCATTTAGTGTCCAATGTCCCATCTTAGGATGCTGCTGCCAAGTCTGAAGTGCATCGGATCCATCACCCCGTATCTAGCTCCAATCATAAACTGGAACCCTCGCCAATCGCAAACGAGGCAGACTCGGGGCTGTAGTGGAGAATAAGATGAGTTTTAACCCTGCATTTAAGACTGTAGAGTTTCGCAGTGCGAACATTTGACTTCTTTTCTTTTTCTTTTCTTCTTTTTTGCTTTATTCAGCATGTTTCTCTGCGCGGTAGGGCTGCTTGCCCTTTCGTTGCTTCAACTAGTACACGGCATCAGCTTCTTGAGATTAACACCGACACCGACACCCACACCAACACTCACCTTGCCCGATGGACCGCACTTAGATGGCCCCCAGATAACGCCGGGCGTGGATCTCCGACAATGGGCGATCATGCGACGGGACGATGACTTGATTACCTCGTCGTATCCGAGGGTCAATAGTTTGTGTGGATGGCATGATGCTAGTTTTGCAGACGATTGTGAGTTCTATTAGATGCCACATCCCTGAAACGCTCCATTTTCCGATTAAATGATAACAGTGTTTAATTAGATGACCGGTGCGGGAAGGGTTTAACCTGCGCACATCATGCATCCAACTCTAACTGGCCAGGCATGATTGGTTGTTGCGAAAGCTCGAATTGCGCCTTTCTGACAGCCTGCTACGGCGCCAATGAGCTTTCTATATCGCCAGAGCTAGGTACAACCACGGACCGCTTTACCCTACTTTGCACACTGCTTCATTCTGCAGCCTGTGTCACTTATAGTTACGGGGATTTCGACGCCGCGCACTATGGATGTGGAACAACCAGTGCCAATAGGGAAATGTTCACCTTTGCGATTGATAATCCCACTGGCACTATCTCCATTCGATACGATCATACAATTTCGACGGTCGACGACGACATCGTGAGCAGCTATGCTTCTCGGTTTCAATCAACCCCAACCTCCCAGGTGGGAGACGCCACCACGACTAGCAGTAGCGAGCCATCTGACAGTAGCGAGTCATCTGAGGCAACGCCGACATCCGAACCAAGCTCCCCACCCTCGGAGAAGTCCACAACCACCTCAGCCGGCGCAATTGCTGGTGGTGTTGTCGGCGGCGTGGCCGGGGGCGCAGCAATCGCACTTGCGGGCGTCTTTCTCTGCTTGAGAAGGAAGAAGAGGAGAAATCCACCCGAGGCGGATGGTGGTTCTGGATACGGTGGTGGACCCCAAAGCATGTCGGAGAGCCAGCCGAGTAATTTGACCATGGGAATGCAGCCGCCCGCCGAAATGGAATCTCGCGAATCGCCGTATCAGTTCTCCCAATCGCAGGACACCGCGTCTGCAAACACGGCACACGAGATGCAAGGCGATACCCATCGTGTGGTAGAAGCCGACTCCAACTACGCTTCCCACTCTAAGGATAATGCAGCCGAGTTGCCGGCTGAGTCCAGGTATATCAGACCGTGAGGGGATGCCAAAGCTTTCTTATGACTTTTTGAATTTTCCGTCTACTATGTAAAATATCTTAGTATATATCCTACTTATATATCAATAATAAGAAATAAAGTATATAATCTAATAGATTCCATTTCAGTATTAATTTGAACTATTAAAACTGATCGACCCCGCTATCTCTCGGGTCTTAGTCTCTCAATCGCAGGGCATGCATTTTATTGCCTCTCTCCAGTGTCTTAACTAACTCATGATTCTGTCGAGTTAAATAATCACATGAACTTTCCATTGGGGACGCATAGAATGGCCCAAAAGAATAATAAACTAATTAATCTGTTCATATTTAATCTAAACATAGTGAAAGAAGTAAAGTGTCCATTAAATATTGTTGGCCTGGATTCATTTGCCCAGCAGTTTGAGATCACGTATATGCACTATACAGCAAGGAGATTGTAGGAACGGAGGTACGGAGTACTCTGTTGTAAGCCGGCGATGTGAAGCCCGAGAGACCGAGCCAATCAGCGGTACGCTCAACACTATATGGCAAAAAGCCGCGATAGAAGCTGGGGCCTGGAAGGAGGGAGCTTGGGATTGGTAACGGACATATAAGTAATGCGTGGCATCTTCTCTAGTCCTCAATTTCCTGCATCTTAGACCATCGGGCTTCTACAATTCACGAAAGTCCAATGCCTAAGAGCGACAAGGATAGTCATATCTTTCCCCGTTTACTACCTCCATCATAGATAGATTAACCCAATCCACCTAACTATCCATAATTAATAATAAAATAAAATAAAATAAGCGAACTTGACAAAATCAGCTGACACCACAGTACACCCCGCACTCGCGGGCCAAGTGGATATTCAGTCGGGCCGAAGACCCCTATTCCTGAACACGTGATTGGCAAGCTATTTTGCGGGGAAACAAGCTTGGAAGAATACAATATAGAATACAATATAGAATTCTAAGCGTGCAGTAGTTACTCCATAGGTACGAGTAGCAAGGGGGAAAAAATAGGATTCAAAAGAGTTAAGCTACGTGCCTGTCGATCCTAAATAAGCAATTGAAATTAAAGAAAAAAAAGCAAAAAAAATAATAATCAAAAATCCGGAATGCATATCGGCGCGCTATAGGCCGAGATCGGGCTTCAATCGAGGGATGAATCACCTTTTATAATTCGAATCCTCCAAGTCGCCAAGATTATCCATTTTTACTCTTTCAGCCTCGATTTTCCTCGGAACTTGCGGAAGTTACCCCACGTTTTGAGGCCCGCCGGCATCGAGCGTAGCACCTCGGTAACATCCCTATATCGGAGAACCTGTGCAGGCTGTGCTGGACTCAAAAAAGTCAAACTCCCCCTTTCTTTCCTTTCTTCCCTATTATTATTGTCCTTCCAAGCAATTGCGCAGTATCCCAGTGCAATTCACATCCTATCATGGGTGTCTCAGGTATGTCTGATCCTATACATGTACCCAGGGTTTCTTTCTTTCGTCCTTTTTGGGGTTTAGTAACTCAACGCGCGCCAGCGCATCGTCGCCTTGGAATTCATGCTGACCGTTTGGTTCTTTCTTACGCAGAATTGCCCGCCTATAACGGACAACCCTCCGACAAGGGCGAAAGTCAGGTCTGTTCCGACACGGACTTC
Organism: Penicillium verrucosum; assembly: GCF_028828655.1. Taxonomy (NCBI): domain Eukaryota; kingdom Fungi; phylum Ascomycota; class Eurotiomycetes; order Eurotiales; family Aspergillaceae; genus Penicillium; species Penicillium verrucosum. The sequence continues at coordinate 3,226,173 of NW_026643212.1, forward strand.
GACCTGCCTCCTCTCACGACTACCACCGCGCGCAAGTTGCAAGCCAAAGTCGATTGGCACATCCTACCCTGTCTATGCATTTTGTATTTACTTGCCTTTTTGGATCGGTAAGCGTACCACAGGGTCGTGTGACCAGACATTGCTTGTCCACGGATATGATATCTGACATCATTATCGACCTGCAGAGTTAATATTAGCAATGCCGCTATTCTCGGACTTAAAGAGGATTTGAACATCACCGATGGAACAAAATACAACACCGCGCTCACGATTTTCTTCGTTCCATACATTATCTTCGAGATTCCGTCAAATATTCTACTTAAGAAGTTGAAGCCTCATGTCTGGCGTAAGTTTTTTGCTCCTTTTGCGCCCCGTTAATCGCACGGGGCCCAATTTTGGTAAAGGGCAGCTTGTTAATTCGAATTTAGTGTCGGGATGCATGTTCATGTTTGGCTTAGTCCTGCTCTTCCAGGGTCTGGTACAGAACTGGGGTGGACTAATGGCCACTCGATTCTTTTTGGGTGTCTTTGAGACAGGCATGTTCCCTGGATGTAAGTGCAAATACCGACAAGAGCTCTTAAGGCAGGTGTTAATTGCGATCGACAGGTTTCTATTTGCTGGGCATGTGGTACACGCGCTCTGAGGCTCAAAAGCGTTTCAGTTTCTTCTTTAGCTCCACATCCCTGGCCGGCGCCTTCGGTGGTCTGCTTGCCAGTGGAATCGCAAAGATGGATGGCATGCGCGGCTACAGTGGCTGGCGGTGGGTGTTCATTATCGAGGGCATTTTGACCAGTGTGGTCGCGATCATCCTATTCTTCTTCATTGCCGATTTCCCCGAGGATGTTAAGTGGCTGAATGAGGAAGAGCGCACATACATGCGTGCAAAGTTGGCCAAGGATGTTGGCAAGGCTGCTCACAACGTTCACTTGGGCAAGCGCGAGGTTCTGGGTGTGTTCAAGGACTGTAAGTATAGCTGGAATACTCCCTTTGCATTCGATTGCAGTGCGCTGACTGTTCCCAGACAAGGTCTTTATCGGAGGGTTTATGTACTTTGGCTTGATTGTCCCAGCTTATGGTAAGTAAATCACGTCTTTGTTACCCTCTGAGTTATCGCTCACTCTCGTGCAGGATATGCATACTTCGCGCCGTCGATTATCCAGACCTACGGCTACAGTGCGATCAAGACCCAGCTATACTCCATTCCTCCGTGGGCTGCAGCATTCGGCTTCTCAATGGTAATCGCCTTCTGCTCTGACCGACTGCGACACCGATTCGTTTTCACATTGATTCCAATGGCGATTGCCCTTATCGGGTTTATCATGCTCCTGACAATCCATAACAATAATAGCGCGCAATATGGCGCTCTTTTCATGGTTACCAGTGGCTGTTACAGCGCCATGCCCGTCATTGTATGCTGGTTCTCCATGAATTTGGGTGGGCATCATCGACGCAGCGTGGGAACGGCATGGCAGATTGGCTTCGGCAATATTGGCGGAATCATCGCTACGTATTCTTTTGTAGTAAAGAATGGCGTCACGGATTTCCGAACCGGGTATATCATTTGTCTCTCGTTCATTTGTCTCGCAGGTCTGGCATGCTCAGTCTACATGACAGCCCTATGGTTTGAAAACAAGAAACGTGACCGCGCTCCTGTTGATCCTGCTATGATCTCCGAGGATGAAGAGGAATATCTGGGCGATTTGGCACCCACGTATAGGTACACTTACTGAGAAAATGTCCGGGTTGAATACATACTTTTGGATGACGGACATTTTCTCATTTTACTTTTGTGGATCTCCTCTTGCAGATTTTGCGAAGCTCTATGAGTGATGAAGCCTTGGGTATATTTTTCATATTTCTCTAATTAACATACGGCTGGCTATACCCAAGCGGAAACATTCCATTGGCATCGAAAGTCCCGCGGTCTCTATTTCGGAGCTATATTATACAAGATATGTTATTCAATAATAGATATGGCATTGTTCTCCTCGTGGATGTTAAATTGTACTAACGTCATTACCCTACAATCTCCACTCGTACTTCGTATGTTACATAAATTATTTTTCAAATAGTTTGCAAGCCAAACACGTCTACGGAGTGAAACCCTATCAAATTTCCTAATCTGGCATAGTCATGTGTCGTCACAGATGGAAGCTTTGATGTGTCACGTGTGGGGCCTAAGCGAGGGTGGCTGAGTCAGCCGCACTGTACGTAAATGCATTTCAGGTCGCCCCCTCACTTCGTCTTTCTTTCTACTATCTCTGTTTTTCATCCTCGAAATCGTGAGTAGCTTTCCCAAAGCTTAAGATAACCTCGGGAGCAATGCACTAACCCAATCAACAGTTTGAAGATGAGAGATAAGTGGAGAAAGAAGCGCACTCGCCGTCTCAAGCGCAAGCGCAGAAAGATGCGCGCCAGATCGTAAGTCATTTCCATTGTGCGCCGATGGTCTTGCGAAAGGCCGTTGAGCTTCAAATCGTCGAAACCGAAATACTAATTCTCAAACCAGCAAATAAACTACTCGCCCCCTCCATCTCAGCTCTCCTTGCCGGAGCTCATGTTTGAACGCTGAACACGACAATTGACGACCCGACGTTTCGACTTTCGTTTCTTCGGACACGCCCCTCATTCTCACGAGTTACCTGCACGGACAAGATTTCCGACCTATCTTCAGAAGAAATCACAGATCGCATTGACGGAATCCGCTGTTACAACAACAGTCTACCCACATTCCAACACCTCGGATTCATTCACGTCTACGATCTGATATCATGCATGGTTATTACTCGGAGGGGCTCCTGTGTTTAGGTGGATGTTGGAGGATCGTTGCAACCCATCGGTCTTTGAGCACGGCATCGGGATGACTGGTCAATTTTCATTATCTTTACGGCCTTCCTTCGGGCTGGTCAAAAGTTGTGGAGAGGTTTTTTTTCCGGGAGTTTATCAAAAATCCATGGAATAACTCGGAGGTCTTCGTTTAGCTACTGCAGATGAATCGATGACTTGATGAGTGCAAATATTTATCTTATTCATTGTAAACGTAAACCTGTAATTGGATCATCACCGCCACCCTAGTAGCTTCAGCTGCCTTCAAATATTCGTAGCTATCTGCATATCCCATCGACACCAGGTTGACGCTCCATGTACATCAATATTCTTTTGTGCGGAATGCCTTAAACTCACCGCTTTCTTGGTCTCCGCTCGTAAAATTTTCTGCCAGACAAGTCCAGACATTTTATTTCACCGCGCTAAAGCCGATTCTCGAGAGCTACGATCTTTTGTTTCTCGTTTTTTAACGCCATAATGCCGTCCAATAAAACAGAACATAAGCGCAAGCGCTCATCGGACAATGGTCGTCCAAGCAAAAAGGCTGCGCTGCACCAGTTGCCCGCGCTGGCCGCCAGCGTTGTTGAAGATAAGAGCGAGCTGGCACCGATAATTGGTGAGTTGAAGGCTTTTTCTCCAGACCGTGAACGTTGTCTAATTGCATTTTTGCGTTATAGCCGACACACCCGGACTCCAAAGCTCGAAATCCCTCCGCTGGGACCCATATATCAGAAGCCGCGCCAATGTCTCCAAGTCTGCGGCGTCAACTCGGAACCCAGGCATCGTCTCTTCAGAGATACTGCTGCAGTCCTCGGACCACGCCAAGCTGGACTTTGTCGGCCGTGAAGGCACAGGAGACGACACCGACTCGCATGTGAAGCACTATGTCGCAGTCATAGACCCAGAGCACAAGACATGGAAGGTCGTGGAGGTACGACGAGCGACACTGCGAGGAGCAGTGAGAAGCCGTAGGTCCGAGGAAGACTCAGACGAAGAGATGGTATATCCCCCAATCGACAATTACATACATCAACATCCAACTAACAAACACCACCAGAACACCATGCGTGCCCAACGCACAGCGCTAACCAACACCTTCGGAACCAAACAATCCCGCAAGGCCGTGCAATCCATGGCCGAGAACGCCCAGCTCTCCAATGCCCCCACCGGCGCCGTCCCGCAAGCCGGCGCAGCCCCTCATCTCCTCGCTACCGGCAAACACAGCCTCCGGCCACGCCAAGGCTCTCGCCATGCAAGCCGAAGTGCAAGCCGCCAAACCCCTCCCAACGCCGAACCTCGCGGTCTCTCATCCCTCCGACGTCTACACAATCGAGACTCTCGTCCCAGGAAGCCACTCAACCCTCAGCCAACTAAACGGCGTAGACGAGTGGAAGACGCAAGTGGAAGCCGGACTCGGCGTGACGACCGTCTCCCGCTACGTCTCGAACCGTGTGGGCGCAGTCGTCAACTCCGACAACACAACCCATCTCCAAGTCCTCCGCTTCATCCAGCTACTCATCGAGTTCGGACGCTCTCTCAAAAACGCAGGCGCGAATGCCAAGGGCGGTGGTCCGGGCAGCAAGCGTCTCCCGCCCCGCGAAGACCTCCGTCGCATCCTATCAAACACCACCGGCTCCTCCGTCACGAAGCCCAAGCCCGGCGCCGCTGCAGAGCCTGCTTCCACGGATCTCCTCCCGGAGTCTGTTATCGATGCTGTTCGTCGTCGTTTCGCGCCTAGCGGTGGCTACGTCTCCAAGAACGACTTCACGCTCTTGCACACTACTATCTGTGCGCTCTCGCTGCATATCCCGCCCCAGCCGGCGCGCGATGGTGGCTCCAGCTCGCTTGGTGGTAATGCGCCCAATGAGCTTGCTACGGATCCTTCTGATCTGCGTGATGATCTGCGTCTTGACCCCAATACTATTCACCAATACTTCCGTGAGCTTGGTTGTCGTATTGATAAGCCTCGTGAGACCGAGTTCGCGAAGTGGAATATCAAGGGTGGCCGTGCCGAGGCGCATGCCCGTCGTGTTGCTCGCTTGCGTGTTCCCGTTGAGTTCCCTAAGGTTAGCCGCGGTGGTCGCAAGTAGGGGGGGCTGGTTTGTGGTTTGGTGGTTTGGTGGTCTTGGGTTGTCAAGCTTCCTTGGAATATATGGCGCTTTGTGTGTTTCCAAAATTGTTACTTTTACCTGTCTCTATATCAATAAGACATTGTTACATAGCCAAAGGAATTTACTTGGTCGTTTTTTTCTTTGAATTTTGATTTTATGTAGACTTGGACCTGTCTGTCTGATGGTCAGGGTTTATACAGATCGCTAGGAAAGCATATCACTATTAGCTTTCATCGTAAACCAGACAGTTAAATCGCCCTTTTTCTCATTTAGTTTTGATCTACCAGTACTTTCTTATCAATTTCAACGGGTACACCATTTGAAATAGCTCTTTGCAATTAGAGTGGATGCTGTTCGAACCCAGTGGTTGTATATATATCAATGCCCTAAATATAAATAGGGAAAGGAATAAGCATTTCTACACTACAAAAAGCCGAAGCCACATGAAATACAATGTCACTTCACCTCTGTTCATTTCAACCTCGTCTACTTGAGCCCAATAAATGACACACAATCGATGTGATACAAGCAGTATATCCGACATTAGTCTTGGTCTTTGAAACCAAATCAATGGCATACATCGACAAACACACAATTCACGGCTAATACAAGCCGGAAGATGACTACATCATTTAAACAAAAGCAGAGAGGGAGGGAGTTATGAGAAAAATATGTGGGAAGGTATGATTGAAGACAGATGCATATGTCAATGTATGTCCGCACAATATAATATTATAGTAAATGAATGGACGGGAATAATGCGACAGGAATTACCCCAAAAACCGAGAAGCGTAAAAGACAGAACTCGTCTGCTCTAGGCGACCACACCAACAGGGGTGGAGTTCATTCCCGAGTAAGCCTTCTCGGTCAGAGGGGTAGCAGTCTTCAGGGATGACACGATGACCTGGGCAGCTGCGTCGTTGAATTCACGAGCAACAGCACCCTCGATAGTCTCGCCAGCCTGCAGGCCAAGCTGAGCGTCCTCCCAAATGGGCAGGTTGGCGGCCTCGGCGCCGTCAACGCCAACGCCGACGAAACCGCCCTGGCTCTTCCAATCGCTGGTGCGCTTGAGGCCGAGGTCGTTCCAAACGGTCTGAACGGCCTGCACAAGGTGCTCGCGCAGGGGCTTCACGTGGCCTGGGGTGGGGGTGATGCGCAGACGCTCTTCGCCGCGGGGAACGGTAGGGTAGTTGATGGCCTGCACGTAAATACCGTGCTCCTCGAGAAGTTTATCGGAAGCCTGCTTAGCCAGCTCGGCAGAGCCGACTAGGAGGGGCACGATGTGTGAGGGGTTGGGGATGACGGGGATATCCAAATCATTGAAGGCAGACTTAACTGCACGGGTGTGGAGTTGCTGGAGGACTCGGTCCCGGGGTTGCTGGGACTGGTATTGGATGGCGGCATCCGCACCAGCCATGGTTGCTGGGGGGAGGGAAGTGGTGAAGATAAAACCGGGGGCAAGGGAGCGGATGGTATCCACCATGGCTGCCGAGCCTGCAATATATCCACCAACGCAGCCGTAGGCCTTGCCCAAGGTACCGGTGATAATGTCAATTCGGTCCTGAACTGTGCCCTTGATGCTTTTAGGGGAAGTTGTATCCTGCGATGCGTAGGCATCGTAATCGAGATGCTCAGCAACTCCAGCTCCGTGGGGGCCGTACATTCCTACGGCATGGACTTCATCCAAGAAAGTGATGGCACCGTATTTGTCGGAGAGATCACAAATCTTTTCAATGGGCGCAATTGATCCGCACATACTGTAGACGGATTCAAATGCAATAATCTTGGGGGTACCAAGTGGCAATGAGGCCAATTTGGCTTCAAGGTCTTCCATATCGTTGTGTTTGAAGACCATCTTCTTCGCGCCAGAGTGGCGAATACCCTGAATCATCGAAGCATGGTTGAGGCTGTCCGAGAGAATGACACAATCGGGCATCTTACTGCCGAGTGTTGCCAGGGTCGCATCATTAGCCACGTAGCAGGAGCTGAAGACCAATGCGGCCTCCTTGCCATGTAACTTGGCCAGTGTATCCTCCAGGGCGACGGCATGCTGGTTATGACCGGAGATATTGCGGGTACCACCTGCACCGGCTCCATAGGTGTCCAAAGTCTTGTGCATGGAGTCCAAGACTTGCGGGTTACGACCCATGCCGAGGTAGTCATTTGAGCACCAGACAGTCACACGCTCCTCGGCAGAGGAAGTGTGGGCCCGAGGGAACTCCTTGGCGAGACGATTGATGTTGTTGAAGTAGCGGTAGGACTTGTCCTTGTGCTTCTTCTCCAATTCCACGTTGTAGAAGTCATTATAGTTGAACCTCTTGTTGGTTGGGGCTTCCGGGCGGGGACCGCGAACTGCGGCGTCGGCGGCAGCGGTAGGGGACGAGCGAAGCGGATTGGTCAAGTTAGGGTTTCCTGTAGTCAGATTAGAAAAAGCTCCAAGGCCAAGCTTTAGAAACTCAATTTACCTCGCTCGTTCTTCTCGTATCCTCCGGAGGCGATACTGGCGGGGTGACCACCAGTGGTGTGCAACGCCCGCTTGCCAGTCGGAACCCGCATAGACTGGATTCCAGAGACCCCGGCGGCGCGCGAGGTGAAGCGCTTGGTGCCACTTAGACGGGCACTCTGTACAGCCAGAGCCTTGCTCATGACAGGGCAGCGACGACCCAGGACCTGCAGGTTGGACATGGTTCCGCCTCCCGGGCTCGTGCTAGGACGAGTAGCGGTTGAGAGAGTGCGGAGGGTGGTGGGGGATGTGCGCTTGAGGAAAGGGCACATTGTGCGAGACTGCTGCAAAAGAGCCTCCATGATTGAATTGAGCCAAGTGTATGAGAGGGGGGAAAAAAAGAAGAAACCAAAACCAAATATCCCCTTCGATTCAGGAGATTATACAAAGTAACAGATCACAAAACCAGCGGAAACCAAAGGGAAAATCAATTGGGGGTGGGGGGCTGCTGACTGATCTCAAGGGCTTACATATATCAACCTCTGATTGGTCAGGCCAAATCCCGAGGTACGGATATTCCTTCCCGATGTGCCTCTTAACCGCGGGCTTTTGCCACTTGGGGACAACGACAACATACTCAACATACTCCGTAGACAAACCCCGTTAAAATCCACTCCACTTTCTTTTTTTTTGTAAATAATTTAGACGAATTTGGCTTGGAGAGATTGTTTTGACTTAAGATCATGCCATACTCATACTTAATAGGTGGAGTCAAGCATACCTAATTAGGTCTAGTCTCTATTCGATATTACAAATTTCCCTTTTTGAAATTACTTCGGGATTTACCGCCCATCTGTCTTCTACCACATTATTGGTTCTGCTTTTGATCCCGCTTTTTTATTCCGAATTCTGCCGGATTTAAACATAATACGCTTATGTAATACATGTAAATGCCGGGACCAACTTCAGACGCCATTTGCTCTCCGAGGATTCTTCGATTTTAACGGGATTTGACTACAAAGTACAACATATATTCTCCTTAAGCTATCCCACATTCGGTTCCTTCAATCAATATTATAATCAGTGACCTGAGCTGTAATCAAGATCATATCGGCTCTAGAACCAACACTTTTTCCCACTATTGATCACCATGCCTATGTGGTTCGAGCCATTTCGACTATTGAAAAAGTGAGTCTTTTCCAACAGACTCAAGGTTATCGCTTAGACACCGGTAATTGCCATTTGTGATTCCTCATTCTAGGAAGATACTGCGTCTTCAACTTCTCTGTAGTCGGGTTAATCATTTCACACAAGCTCAGCAATTGACGTTGATGGGTAGTAAGTACTTCAGCATAGTTCAACCATTTGAGCAATTTCTACCAAAATGCGACATGGAGTCTGCTGTGTCCAACTCTCCGGCAGCGTCATGGCGCTTTCAAGCTCACACATGACGGCGTTGATTATAAGTATATAAAACGGATCAGGGCGGCGTATTCCGCGGTCATTCCATTTTCGATTGCCATTCTCTCTTGAAGACCATGGGTGATCATATAATATATATGTAATGTTGCAAATAATTTGGCACGGATCTATATATTTGGCTAGCGCTGACGCCTTGATGAAGGTTAGTTATGCCGAGGAAGTGACAGTCAGAAATGACTGACCTATAAGTGAGGGAATTGTGATGAAGGGGGCCATGGATGAATTCATCAATGAAACTCATAGAATGTGCGAGTGCGAGAATACCCCTTGCTATCTTCCATATGACAGGGAGATATTCCTTTCTGACCTACCCGTCGCCTCGGCTTTTGATGCACATAGTTCTGGTGAAGCTACTGGGTGCCAGAGAGAGAGAGAAGAAAGATTGATTCCTACAAACATCCGGAGAGAGCTACTTATATAGGTGGCCAGCCTAACATCACGGCCTGATCAATCAGGTGTCTACCACAGCACACCCCCTTAGGCTGGATAAATCATTATCATCCACGAAAGTCATATCCTCTGTTTCCTGCAAATGCACCCACCCCCTGAATTCCAGTGTCATCCTCCATAACCGCTGTCTTTTGAATCTCTTCGCCAGTGACCTATCTACCTGGACCGCAACAAAGACCGAGAATCTACTATCTGGTCCGACGCAGAAGATAGACTCAATCGCATCCCCATACAGCAGAAAAGAATGACTCCCCAGTTCGTGTGATCCATGTTGACGATTTCATTATTGCTGCACCTACCAACCCTGAGATTGAGAAAGTGGTTGAACAACTACGCCAATTTTACGACATGAAATGTCTTGGTGAGCCGACACAGTATCTCAACTGTGCTCTCCGTCGTGACTACGCCAGCCGAACGATCACTATGACCCAGTCAGCATACGTGCAGAAGGTGCTACATGTGGCAGATGTGGCAGGTTTTAAGGACATACCCTTGCCTGTTAGCTGGAAAGAGGATAACGCTAATGTCTCGACTGTGCTTGATGATGAAGGATATGAATTCTACCAAAAGGTTGGTTGGCATGCTAAACTGGCTAGCTATCAAAACAAGACCTGACATTCGTTCTGCTATCACCAGGCTACAGCCCATGATTGCTATACCGACACTCCATGACATGGAAGCAATGCAGCACGTTGTCAAATACCTACGGGGCAATGAACATGGTCTCATCTTTGGACGATCACATGAATTGAAGTCCTCAGCATATGCAGATGCTTCACATGCTGACTAGCAGGACAGCAAGTCGATCACCAGTTGCACAGTCCACTAAGAAGCAATCAATTACCGCGAACTCTACACCTATTGCTGAATGGTGGATGACCAACCGGATTTGAGCTGGGTGGAAATTCTGCAAGGGCCCACAGCTACATTACCCTTGTCGACTAGGTATGATCAGCTTGGGTTTTATCATTGAATATGCCCATACAGTTCCAACTTTGTGAATTAGGCTGATCCTATCACATAAACGTTCTCGGTTTGTGCTTTTCGTTACTTGCCTCTCGGTCTCTCTGTTATGTCCAACTAGCTTGGGCATCAGCAAGAATAGTGTATCTAAACCAATGATCCTCAGCGTTTATCAACATCTCGAATTCATTTGCTGAGGTTTTCTTTACACGACTCCCATTGAATGGCCATGTGGTTGAACAAAATAACCGACTCTCTGCAACTGCCGAGGCCAGATGCCACTACCATCTACACTAACAACATCAATTCACAACTGCTTCTGTCAAAGAAGGGCGGTAAATCGACTAATTGCTGGTTGACATTGAGATATCTCTTCGTGAGAGGTGCTGTTGCCCAAGGCCATGTCAACATTCACCGGGTTGATACCAAGAAGAATCAAGCACTTACCAAGGATCTGTTGTGGTGGTGGCCTCAGACATCAACCCTCGTTAGGTAGATAGTCGGCAGATCCTGCCATTGGAGCAATCAACTCTCTCCCTCCTTACTTTCTGGCCCTACAACTCCGTAGCCGCCGCAACAGGATCAATTCAAAATGTTCATTGAGCTGCTTGGAATGATCTAATTCGACAAAGGGAAAACAGGGGGATGTTGGGTGCCTTATTCTGCCTGAGGCAGCAGCCCACATAGTAGTAGTTAGATAACTAGTTCTTCTCTTCCTCTTCTTCCTCTCTTCTCCCGTCCGTCCCTTTGCTCCCATACGAATCCTACTGTATTGTTTCTCCATATCTGAATCTCTACTCCGTAGGATCTCAGTCACCTTTCCCTCCTTTATGCTTTGAAGGTTTCTGTATAGCTTTATAACTATATCCACAGTAGTAGTCTAGTACTCTCCTTTCCTCCATTGCCTTTACATACAACTACCACAATATGTTACATTGTGTGTCTTCATGGTATCATCTACCCTGTATACTCTAATGCATAGAAACTTCAGATGCGGTCTGGGAGTTCCATACTGGGATGTTCTGGCTGCGCAGAGGGTCTGGCACCCATTTTAGACGCAAACCCAGTTCGATCAGAAGATGGCCCGACTATATCCGACATTGTAGGAAATTCAATGCGTATGCTTGGTCTAGTGTTTCAGTATTATTGTTTCCATTGTAAGTGCTGTATGTGGCAGGGTTTGAGGATGTAGATTGACTTGGAGAAGGAGTCTATAGTAGTAGTTGATATCTAATGGGCGAGAGAACACAGGGACATTGTGCAAGACTAGCAAGTAACTAAGTAGAGCCTTTGGGTTTAGGATATGAGAGACAAGGTTGGAAATCTATAAACCCCAACTTGGCCATCGAATATCATCAACCATCACTATTCATAACATAACCCTAACCTAAGAAACACATTAGCTACATCCCAATACAACGACATCTAATACTACGATTTCAACAGTCCAAAATCCAAGGGCATAAGAGTCCATCAAACCATACATTGACACTCATAACCAAACTAAAACAGTCGCGCCCTTTTTGAACATTGAACATACAAGCGAGTCAAAAAGCCAAAAATAAAGAACAAGGTGTGGAAAGAGAACAATGTAGAATGGGGAAAAGAGAGAAGAAAGAAGAACAATTCACAAGTTCACACCGAAACTATCACAACCACCCATGAACCGCAATCCAAAGCCAGGATCAAGTCTGTCGGAGGAAAGAAACACATCTTTTCATCATTGCATCAACCACCTTGAGCCACCAGACTTTGGGAAATGTCCATACTGAACCCACATCGCCGTTCCAGAACATAGTCAAGGTTTTGTATGATAATACAGAGCAGTTCACATGTATCTGCCGTTTGAGAAGATAAGAAGAAAAGGGGGAAGGGAAGGTGGAAGATAAGGGGAAATGGGAATAACCAAACACAAAAGAAAATAGGAAGAAAAGAGAATAAGATTTGCATTAAACGCCGTTCCGAATTGCATTAGTTGACAAGTCATAGGATTAATCAAGGCCGCCGTCACCGTCGATCAGACGGAGACGCTCTTTCATGGTCTTAGCTCGTTTCGACGTGCCTTTGCCGGGGCCACGTCCGCGCCCGCGCTTTGCAGGCGTTGCTGAAGGTGTCTCGACAGGCTCCTCGGCAGGCGTAGCAGCCCCTGAGGGTTTGGCGCTGGCGTCGTCAAAGTTACCCTCGCCTATATAATCGATCAGTATGGATGTCAATCGCAGTAATGGAGTGGAGTGTTCTCACCTTCATGATACATGTCATCCAGCGTAAGATCCCGCTTGCGCTTCTGAGCGGCGGCCTTCTTCCCGCCTTTAGCGCCAAGGGCCTCACCGCGTTCGATCGCTTCCTTCTCCTTTTGCTCGATGAGTTCGGCCTCGTCGTCGTCGGCAAGCCACAGGGCAATGTCCTTGGTGCGGTTCTCGCGAGCACGGGTGTTGAAGTCAACACCACCAGAAGCACCACCGGTAATGACAACGCGCTGCACCTCTTCTTTCTGCAAGGCACGCTTGCGGATACGTTCTTCGATGGTGCCGCGGGTGATAAGACGGTAGACAGTGACCTGGCGAGTTTGGCCCAAACGATGGGCACGATCCATAGCCTGGGAATCGATGGTAGGATTCCAATCGGAGTCGTAGAAGATGACAGTGTCGGCTGCCGTCAAGTTGATACCGAGACCACCGGCACGAGTCGAAAGCAAAAAGACGAAGATCTCCGGGTTGGACTGGAAGTCTGCGACAGTGTCGCGGCGGTCTTCCAGCTTGGTACTTCCGTCCAGACGGCAGTACTTGAAGTTCCGGTACGTCAAGTACTCCTCCATCAGATCGATCATGCGTGTCATCTGGAAGTAGAGGAGCACGCGGTGGCCACCGGGCTTGAGCTCCCGCAGCAGCTGGTCCAATTTGGCCAGCTTGCCTGAATCTGTCACGAAACGACGCATCGATGGTACCTCGATGTGGCTGTAGCGGCCCTTGAGTGAGCCCGGTGGCGGCAACATAGGAGCGTGAGAGTAAGGCGCAGGATCGAGCTTATTGGCGAGGATTTGCTCCTCAAGTTGCCTGCTGCAGTATCCAGATAGTGCTTGGCGAACAGACGGATTGAACAAAGCACGATTGGATTCCCGTAATACCTGTTGACCGGAAGAGGACATGGTGATGGGGGGCGCTGAAGCTTTGGGCCCAGCGCAAGGCTCAATCAGGTGAAGGCCTTGATCTTCGAACGAGGAGCGCGAAACAGTCATGAGATTCTTCATTCGGCCCTCAGCGGCGATATCTCGAACAGCCTGGCGATCATTGCGATCGACAATGTTCAACATCGAATGAGATAAAACAGAGTTCTTTGAATCGTCGCTCTCATCATAAATGACATTCAAAGCGGAAAGCCTATTTGGCTTGCTGCGACGACGCTCGGCGCGCTCGTAGACGCCGAGTCGTGCCATCTCGCTTGCTTCTCCTGCAGAAGTGTCGACAAAACGCAAGAAAGAGAACGCACCGTTGTCACGTGCGCTCTTCTGAATGTTTTCTGGTGTCCAGACGTTCATCAGCTGAGACAGGTACTTGGTTTGGAAGCCCACGCGAGGATTATCAGAACCAGGAAGATCAAGTCGTCCTGTAGAGCTGCACAGTAAGCGTGGCAACTCGTATTCGATCAAATTCTGGGTCGAATAGCGAACATCGACAAAGTTTCCTTCACGAACGAAGGAAGCAGTTTCCGCAAAGAATGCAGCGGAGAAGGGGGATTTTGTTTCGGCACGTTCGAAGAGATCGGGGTGGTTACAGACTTTGCGGAATTGCATAACCAAGTTCATCAGTGTGCTGCTATCAGTGTCGTCGCCAGTGGCAGCCTTTTCGATGAGGTCGATGATGCTGACACGGTTACGCAGATTGGAGTACAAGGCACGTTGGCGGTAGGTCAAGTCGCAGAAGATGTCCTTCTCAACCTTGTCTCCTAGTTCTTGCTGGACGTTCTTCTTGACACGACGCAACATGAACGGTTTCAAGATCATGTGAAGACGCTTAAGTTGATCCTCGTTGAGTTTGGTATTACTCTGGGCGTGCGACTCGATGTCTTTGGAGAACCACTCGCTGAATTCGTCATGGGAGTCGAATAGAGTTGGCATAATGAAGTGAAGCAGGGCCCACAGTTCTTGCATGTTATTTTGGATTGGCGTACCCGTCAACAGAAGACGATTGCGGCAGCTGAATCCCAGCAGGTTCTTCCATCGCGAACTTGAAGAGGACTTGATAGCTTGAGCTTCATCAAGAATCATGTACTGCCACTTCACCTTCTGGAAGTACTGTGCATCCAGAACGACAAGCTGGTACGAGGTGACTAGAACATGGAATTCCGAGTCGCGGTTATAGGTGATGTGCTTCCGATCCCAGAACTTTCGCAGGATCTTGCGGTCCTTGGCATTGCCCCAGTAGGGAAGCACCTTGATGTTCGGAACGAACCTCGTAATCTCCTGCTGCCAGTTGTGCAGTGTGGATGCTGGCGCAATGACCAGGAAAGGTCCCCAGATGTTATGCACCTCGGCCAAGTAAGCCATGACGGAAATGGACTGAATGGTTTTACCCAGACCCATCTCATCTGCCAGGATACCGTTGATGCCCTGCTCGTACAAATTGACGAGCCAGTTAAGACCCTTAAGCTGATACTCTTTGAGCTGAGCATTTAACATGGTCGGCTGCGAAATCTCAATGTCACCCAGACTAGTCGGGTTCTGGAAATTCATCTCTCCGTCGTCGAATGCAGCCATATTATCACCCTCTGCTTGGTTGTTGAAGGCACGGGCCCGGTCCTGGGCCTCCTGCACAGCGTTTTGCGCATTAGCCATGGCAGCTTGTTGCAGCACGGTTTCATCTTCAGCGTCGAAGTCAAGATCCTCAAATGCAGTGGTCTTGGTGTTGGGGTTGGCCACACTGTCTGGAAGATTGACTGTGTGGGCGTTTGGTTTGCCTGGTTGAACGGTCTCCCCGGTGGCAGCAACAGCGCCGTCTCCCTGGGCTTCGTCGGTCTTGATCTTGCGCCCGATGAAGTGAGAGTACAGTTCTGTTTGCGAAATAAGGAAGTTGAGCTTGCGCTTCTGTCGGTTGGCCTCGCGGTCCGCCTCAGCCTTCTTAGCTGATTCAAGCTCTTGCTTCTCTGCCACACGGCGCAAGTCGCGTTCCTCGCGCTCGTTGCGCTTCCAGAAGGACATCATTTCACGCATCGTCCGCTTGGCACGAGCTTGAGTATCCTTGGTGCTCTTGTTCGTGCGCTCTTGCCACTTGCGAGACTGCTTGCTGGCCAGCTGAGCCGTCTTACGCAAATTCTCCTGACGGGTGGATAGAGAGGTGGCTTTGATGCGGTAGACCTTTGGAATATCCTTGCGCGCGATATCGCGCCAGATCTGCTCGTAGATCTGGTTGTAACCCTTGCTGTCGTAGTGTAGCTGCGACATGGGAGTACCCTCCTTTGAACGTCGGGCATCCTTTCTCGTACTTGGGGTGAGATACAGGTCGTCGTCCAACCCAGCATTCCAAGCGGCCTCAGCGAGATCTTTCTCGGCCTGCTTCTGCTCCTTGGACTTCTTGGGACGAGTGACGGGACCGGCACGGCCCGACCTGCGTCGGCTAGGCGAGGAGCGGCCGATATGGAATTGACTCGTCGTCCCGCCTTCGAGGTTGGGAGCAAGTGGCGTGACCTCACCGAGCTCATCCTGGCCATCACCACCCTCCAGAGCGCGCTTGGTGGTGCGGATTTTCTTCTGAGCGCGCTCAGCTTCGCGAAGGAACTTGGCCTTTTCTCCGGGTTCCTGGGCCTTGCTTGCCTTGCGCTCGGCCTCCAGCTTCTTTTGCATTTCTTGGCGCACGGTGTTCTCGCGACGGCGCTTGCGCTGCATGTCCTTCTTCCGTTCCTTTTCATCCTGAATCTCCTTTTGTTGAACTTCGGCCATAACAGCACCCTCGTTGAGGACTCGGAATCTCTCGGTGCCAAGAATGGCTTGTCTTTCGAAGGATCTACCTAGATCGATGAGGAATTCGTTGCGGCGACGCTAAGAATTTGTTAGTATGGGCGATTGGCTCGACATGAAATGACTCTCAGACAACCTACCTTTCGTCGCACTTCCTCTGCGCGGCTGCTTTCCACCGAACGTTTGTAACCTTTCTCCCGATACCGTTCTTGTTCCGCCTCGAAGCCAGGATCTTCAACATCGCTCTTCTCGGCGTGATCGATCTCGGCCGCGGCCCGGTTGACCTGTTCCAGGTCCACGCCGGGCGGGAAGGGTTTCCGGAGTGGTGCACGAGGAACGGGCGCAGGGTATTCGACATCGGGCTTAGCGAACCCATTGGTGGCCTGCGGCGGTCTCGGGGCATCGATGCGTTTCTCAATGTCCGAACGGTGAATGACTTTGTGATGCATGTCTGTGGGTGTAGAGCTGTGATCCAGGTGCCGTTGTGTAAAGACGGGGGGAGCATGCGGCGTGTGGACGGAGATGGGGGGGCCGGGAGAGGTGATGGCTTTCTCGCAGGCTGCTCGTCTGACGGGCCTGAAAGAATACTGGCAAACGACATGGGGTCTGCGGCTCGGGCGGGCTTCTGCGAGGCAAGGATTGGTTAGTTAGATGGTAAGATAGTAAAGGGTCCGGGTAATGCCTACGGCTTCATGCGGCGAGGCCGGTCTCGGCTCCCGCATCATCGGAGGTCCATATCCAGCACCATTGCCTCGCATCCGATATGGTGATTCGGACTCCCTAGTAGGAGATTGCGAATGACCTTCTGGGTGGCTGGGCGGGTGGCCATGAGGTGTGGCAGAGCCATACGGCGAGGCACCGTTGCCCGTGATCACGGAGCTGGAGTAAGGGCGTGGAAGTGGTAGCTGAGAGCCAGCCGAATGTCCCTGGTATTGCGAAGTCTCTGGGTGAGACGGGTGAGGCGGCGCACTCCCATTTAACGGCGGCGGCAATGTCGATGGCATCGGGGACGCGTGTGAAAAGTGCGGGCTTCGCGCGACGGAGGATGGGCCAAATGCGGGTGGCGTCTGGGGAGGGTGCTGGTGGTATTGCTGTGGTTGTGGTTGTTCATTGCTTGGGTAATACGGGTGGTTCTTATTCGGAGAGGTGTAGGCCGGATACCGCTGCTGCTGAGTCGGGGACTGGGCGTTGTATGGCGGAGGGCCCGTCATGATGGCCGCGGTCCCCGGTTACGGGTCGAGCGCGTCGAAGATTGGTCACTCGGGTCGAGCTAGAGTCTGGGGGTGTGAATTGATGAAGTAGAGTCCAAGACCTCTGCTCAGAGACACCTGTCAAGGGGTTCCGTCAGTCTAGTGACGCGGCGTCAGTTGTTGGTTTCAGGTTATGTGTTTCGGAGTGAAGAGGGATGAAAGAGAGAGATGGAGAAAGAAAGCAAGACATAAATACCTGGTGGAGGGATGGATTCGTTTGTGGTGGGAAGATGCAGGAAGAAGGGAAGTTTCCGTGGAGCCCAAGAAAGAGAATGCGCGGGCCTAGGCGAGTTGATGCAGGGGCGATTTGGGGGGGGAGAAGGATGAGAAGGGAGAGATGGGGGGAATGGGGGAATTACTGGGGAAGAAGAAAGTTGACGGTGGAAAAGACGGGAAAAGACAAACTCGTCGAGGTAAAAAGGGAAAAACTGACGAGAGTTGGCATTTCTCGTGAATCTCTTCTTTCGTCTGGGGTATTTCACCTCCGGCATCCCGGGGGTAAAATCCGAACAGGTTGTTTATAGTGCAAGGAGTTGATTCTTCTATTCTAGATGAACTATTTCAATTGTTTTATATTATTCTATCTCATTTTCCATTTCTGGCTGATCGATAATCTCAAGGTTGTGCCCCGATCTCATTCAAAGTTCATACGAACACCTCGTGGAGCCCATGAGGTGGTTGAGGATGACCATCATCAACAGATGAATTTTTTTTTTTTTTTTTTGTTTCTTTTTTTAATTCAACTGATTTCGAATGTGTTCAAATATTCCGAGTTCTCAGTTCTGGAAATAAAACATCTTTACCGAGTCCTTCGTGAGCTCGCCTTATCCGCCCTTTCTTGTTGTAGGGAGGCTGAATTCATCTGCCTCGTTTACTATTTTGGGATTTCATACCTTGGTGGAATCAGACATTGATATTGATGAGATCTTCTATACATTCTATACATCTTCCATATATCTTCTATACATCTTCTATACATCTTCTATACATATTACTGGCGTTACTAATTAAGGTAAAGTCTCATATATATGAGGTCTCCTGTAGGTGTATCTTATAAGGACCAACCTTCTGATTGGAATATAACCCACTTAATCAAATAACTAATAATTATAGCTACTAACCGCCAAAATATCTCAATATCTTAATCTCCCAACCTCCCAACCTCTCAAACGCCCTATTGCCTGATCCTGGCGATGACGTCCTCCACTCCCAATCTTTATAAGGTGGACATATGGTGGACATATAGTGGGCATATAACCCTGGAATGGTACAATTGCCTCTTGATATTTGCTGTCGTCACTATACTAATCCCACATGTCAATTTCCAATTATGATTCTATCGTTCTTTTGTCCAAATGAGGGGGATGGGTTCGTGTTGCCTGCATATACAACATAAGCTGATATGGAGGGGTTAACCCCTCCCATTCCCCAAATCATATTAGGGATCTTTTAGCAATTTAGGCAGACTATCAGTATATTTAATATAACAAAGACCTAGATTCTGTAGGAAAGACCTGCTGTATACCGCAAACGGGATGCCGAAGTGGATACCTAACACACCTACGTAGATAATGTCTAGGACTATTATTCCAAGGTTATTGGGAATGACACACCAGATACCATAGAGCTACCGGTGAACGGGGAACCGTCGGGATTTCATGATTCCATGGGAAGTTGAAAGAAAGCCGATGCTCTCTGGTGCAGATGTCAGGCAATCCACTTAGTTACTATAAGACCACTTACTTCTCTGTGCTACATATTATCAACATCTTTTAATCATTTCAAACTTCCCGCTTAATACTTTTTTATTTATACCTATTCCCATTCTTACCTTAAGACTTAATCTTACCGCACATTTTACTCAACGCCAATATGTCCTTCGAAATCCCCGACACCCAATGGGCACAAGTCGTCGAAAAGATCGGGGGACCACCAGTGTACAAACAAATCCCCGTTCCCAAACCAGGTCCCGATGAAGTCCTCGTAAAGATGAAGTACACCGGTGTATGCCACACCGACCTGCACGCCATGAACGGCGACTGGCCTCTCGAAGTGAAGAAGAACCTCGTTGGAGGCCACGAAGGCGCCGGAATTGTTGTCGCAAAGGGAGCTCTCGCGCATGGTATCGAAATCGGCGACCATGCAGGTATCAAATGGCTCAATGGATCCTGTCTCCAATGCGAGTTCTGCAAGACCGCCGATGAGCCTCTTTGCCTCGAGGCACAGTTATCCGGATACACGGTTGACGGGACCTTCCAGCAGTACACGATTGGTAAGGCGGCCCACGTCTTGAAGCTGGCGAAGGAAATCCCGCTCGATGCTGTTGCGCCTATTCTGTGTGCTGGTATTACTGTCTATAAGGGTCTCAAGGAGGCTGGTGTGCGCCCTGGTCAGACCGTTGCTATTGTTGGTGCTGGTGGTGGTCTTGGCTCTCTTGGAACGCAGTATGCTAAGGCTATGGGCTTGCGTGTTGTTGCTATCGATGGTGGCGAGGAGAAGAAGGCTATGTGTGAGCAGCTCGGTGCAGAGGTAAGCTTTTTTTTCCCCATTCCCTTTGTTTTTGCTTTGGGGTCCATGCTGACAGTGTGTTCAGGTCTACGTTGACTTCACCAAGTCTACCGATCTCGTTGCAGATGTCAAGGCTGCTACTCCCGGTGGTCTAGGTGCCCACGCCGTGCTCTTGCTTGCTGTCTCCGAAAAGCCTTTCCAGCAGGCTGTGGAATACGCTCGCTCTCGTGGTACTATCATTGCCATTGGTCTTCCCGCCAATGCGTTCCTCAAGGCCCCTGTTTTCGAAACTGTTGTCAAAATGGTCACAATTAGGGGCAGCTATGTCGGCAACCGCCAGGATGGTGTTGAGGCCGTTGAATTCTTTGAACGTGGCTTGATCAACGCTCCCTTTAAGACGGTTCCTCTACAGAAGCTGCCTGAGGTGTTCGAGCTCATGAGTAAGTTTGCAATGTTCCGATTACCTGATATTGACCATATTCTAATACATGCAATACAGAGCAAGGCAAGATCGCTGGCCGCTATGTTCTCGAGATCCCTGAATAGATGAATCATTATCATTCACGACGCCGCGAACGAGTAGACCCGGAGAGAAATTTCTTTTGAGAAACAAGAACGAAGAAGAAACAAGTATAAAGCGACAGTTTTATTTTACTTTAGCCCTGGTGTAATGGTGATTAGCGATGATTGAAAGGCCAATTTGAAATTTGAAATCCCAGTGTCTGTAACTAATGGATATAGAGTAAAACCTTCCACTCCTTGTGGTCATTGGCTATATATATATCGACATGAACAATAGAGGCCCGCCTGACATACTCTAGGTCCTACCCAAAAGACGCCACAACGTATATCTGTATCTTCTCGGCTATTTAGAATCCTGCTCCAAATTCTTCCCCTCATCCTCAGGATTCACAGTCATCTGAGGCCCCTTATATGTATTTTTCGCATAAGTATAGTAATAAAGCACCGCCCCAAGCCAAAGACTCCCGTTAATAACGACTGTATAATTCATCGTTTGAGCTTCAAACGCCTAGTTAGCAAAAGCACCAGAATACATAATATACCATAGTGTAACTCACGCGTCGGATTCGGCCCCTCAGTAGGAATCATAGTAAGAACAATAACGAACATCATATAGATGACCGCAACCCACCCAATAGGCTTACTAAGATACTTCCCCGTATAGAACTCACCGGGTATAAATCTATCACCTCCCCAGAGCAGACGCGCCAGGATTGGCGTTAGCCAAGCGAGGTCGTTCCCGGCTACGGCGAGCGAAAAGAGGGCGCTGGCGGCAGCTTCGTCAATCAGACAGAGGAGACCGATCAATACCGATGCCACAACGATGCCGCACACCATGCGGACTGGCTGGTAGCGCATGAATTTGCGCTGGCTTACTTTGCGGAAAAAGGAGGAGAAGGGGAGGGCGCCGTCACGGGAGAAAGCCCAACTTTGGCGGGAGGCGGCTAGGACCTGTGTGGCTGTAGTTAGTGGATGGGTTCTGTGGTTTGGGTGTACGTTGGTAGAGGAGGAGGGACTTACGATACTCAGTCCCATGAAGAATTGAACGATCATCACCACGACCATGAAGCCCATGGCTCCATTTTTACCGAGGGCGTCGTAGTAGATCTATGCAGAATCCAACAGAGTTAGAAAGGATATTCCCACACAGAATAACAGCAGAAGAATCAAGACAAAACAAACCTGGGTCATAGGCTGTCCAAACTTCGAGTTCAAAATCCCCTCGATATTCCTATCCATCGAAGACGCAATAACCGCCAACGAAACAAACCCAAGAAGACCACACAATCCAGACGAAGAGATAATCCCCAGCGGCACAGCACGCGCAGCATGTGTCGCCTCCTCACTCATATGCACGCAAGAATCAAAGGCGCCAATAGTCCAGATGGGCGACAGCCACGCCATGATAAATGCCCAGCCGGCAGGCCAGGTTGTGAGGTTCTGGATTTCGCCGAATACATACGAGCCCGAGTTGACTGGCGGGCTGTTGTTTGCTTTGCCAATGGGTAGGGCGATGACGGTTGCTACCACGAGAGCGATGTTGAGGAAGATACAGGCGGATTGGATTTTTGGCATGATCCGGGCGAAGAAGAAGATGGCGATAAAGCCGTGTGCGAACACTGTTGCTGCGTATGTGCCATAGATGACTGGTCTTGTTGCTGACCAGTTCCCATCGCGGGCGAGTGATATTACGGAGAGGAGCATGCTGGCGAAACCATCTGATGGGGAAATGGAAGTATTAGTTATGGAGTTCTTGCTTGAACTTATACAAGGGTTGATTTACAGTCAATAGAGCATATGCCTCCGATCAAGCCGATGGTATTGCTATATCCGACGAGGAAACTGAGCGGGTTCTTCCATTTCTCAGATGCGAAGTAATGTGTCCAGAAGTAAAGGCCGCCCGCTGTGGGCATTGCGGATGCTATATCGGCCTGATGGTCATTAGTTCTGCGATTCTAGGATTGGAGATTGAGAAAATCACACCATTGCCAAGCTGACAATAAAGATGAAGCAACTTGCAAGCAACCATCCTGTCCAAAGAACCTGTTAACAATTGCTAGGATTATACTCCTGAAACGATAGTTGCATACCCTATCCATTCTGTCAGTCATAATGTCAACCAATTTCAGCTTAGGGAAGTATATTACCCAAACCATTCCCACCGGACCAGCGGGCATAGAAAATGCCAACGTAGACGCAATGGAAGGCAAAAGCCCCATAATACTAAAAGCAACCGCGAAAATCTGAATCGTTGAATAATGGCGTCGCAATTCCTGCTTGTACCCGAGTGTCGCTATTTGATTGGTCAGTGACAACGGTCTTATATAGTTACACAAGGTTTGCCAATAAGCCCCGCGATATACACACCTAGCAGCTCGGTATCTCCAGCCTGAGGCTTCGAGTCATGACCCGTGGCTGTCGATTGACGCCTCTTGCTCTTCTTCGACGCGACTTTCTCCATCATATCATCCATGGCTAAGGTATAATTGATATCGAGGGAAATGAGATAGTGGATAGGTAAACAAATAGTCAACGCGATCGAGCGCGCCACACCTAATGCCACACCTAATGTTTGATGGAAATGGAGACCTCGGATGAAAGAGGAAGGGAGCCTGTTGGTATTAAAATATTACGAGGGACTCAAGTACTATAAGCACTGATGCAAGAGGTAGATAGGAGGTGCAGTAAGCGCAGATCCTTGCCATTTGCTTAAGGTCTGTCTACATACAGATATAACCTTTTAAATACCTTCCTGAATATAAGATATAAATAGGTTCTATATGATATCTGAGGGGTACATGACACAATCTCTTATCTTTTCAAGGAAGATCGACTTGGGTTAGACGCGGCTGGTTTAGCGGAGCGGGAGAGTGTACGACATTGTATATCTCAAAACGTCCCCTTCCCCTCTTAGAATCATCCCTTGCCGCCTTTTGGTAGAACTCCGCATGCCAAAGCTCTAACTTGATAGGTTTACCACTGCCCGCAAAAAGGATTTATTGAGTACGTCTTTCCATTACCTCGATATGCACAAAGTTCATTGCTTCTCGGAAGGCTCCAGGATGCAGCAGGCAATAGTCCTCATAGCCTCGACAGGACCCTTACGTAGATATGTATTAGCCGATGGAGGGAAATCGAATCAGAACTGATTTGGCTTCTGGTTAATCAATCTCAACTTTTGGCGATATCCTTCTGGTGTCTCTCTTTCGACAGAAATTTCCGAATATTCCTTAAAATAGTATTGGCCAGCCATGTGTGAGCTCCATTGACTTGAAGTTCACCCATAATTAGAGCCAGGAGGCCAAAATAGGATTTCTATACATACTGGTGGGTGGAGGTATAGAGCATGAATCTAACTTCATCCATGCCCTGTGGCTAAGATACTTCTGGAAGGAATATAAAATTTTACATCATTCAAGATCACGGCATACGATATCAGTACCTAGGTAGGCAGTACATGTATTGTGTTAAAAATCTGAATTGCGAACTCGTCCTAATTATGTCGGGGAAAGAGCGGCCTCCGTAGGGTTGGAAAGGGTAGTAACGACCCGCTGCAGTCACTGATTATGTAATACATCAGCTATTTTTACTCGGCTAGGGGGTAAGCACTAAAACGGAAAGGTGTATATGTACTCCGTATGCGCTTCAAGATACCTCACTTCCCACGACTCACTCGCACCTCAGTACCTACTCCGTATAACAGAGGATCACTAAGTCTAAGCCCATGCTGACCTCTACCACTGCGAAACACCCTTATAAAAGCGACGGAAGGTCAAGTAGGAAAGCCCCCTACCTAATCCTGTCTACATTCAGAGCATACATAACCGTAAGCCCGGGAGTTAATACAGCGATCAGATGACTGAGAAGATAGGAATTGGCGTAAGTATGCCTGAAACAAGCATGGCGCCATACATATACATAAGTAGACTCTGCACAGATAGCTGTTGCTGATCTGAGTGGGCGATAAGGTAGGAAGAGATACCTAGGAACGGCATGGCGAAGATCTTGCTTATCGCGGGGCATTACGTTTATTAAATCGCCATGAACAGAGACTAGAGCATTGCTCTTTTGTCCTAGACCTCTTAGACTATCTCGGTTCGAGTGTTTTGACTGTCCTTCCTTTAAACGAGGTGATATACCCCGAAAAGTGTGGGGTAACGGATAACGCCAAAAGGGCGGAGAAACTCAATTTGATATTGCTTTTGCTATTTTTACAGGGGACATGTACTTCCCACTTGAAGATGTCTTGTTGGCTTCTATAGGTTTTCAAACGCGTTTTACACCAGCTCATACAGACAGGTCTTGTATGGAAGCCACAAAATGCAGACCCAAACAACAAAGGCTAAATATACACCCAGATCAAAGAAAAAAAAAACAATAATGAAAGTCATTTGCAAGGTATCGTCATCTCAAACCGCACCAGGCCCAGGTCCCTTATGATTCGACTGGTCCAACAAGAGTGTGGGCTTGATATAGTCCTCATCGAGCTGGCGGAACCAAGCCGCATGGTCGCCAGTAGCACCACCCGAAAACAGGCCCCGCACCGCATCCCGTGCAGACATACCTGCCGGCTGGCGAGTGGGCGAGACGCTGGTCGATGCCGCTGCATTGGTGGGTGGGGCGGACGAAGGGTGAGGGGGTTGGGAAACAGATCGGCGGAGACGCGAGGCTCCACCTGCAGCCGGTGGGAGGTCGTCATCGGAGATGCCCTCAATATCAAGATCGAACTCATCTGGGTGGGTAGGATCGTTGGAACGACCGGGGCCTGAGGGTGGCAGACCAAACTCGTCGTCACTACCTTCACCGGCACTCGGCCCAGCTGCGCCGTTGAGCAACGTCGCGGCGGATTGGCGGTCGCGCCAGGACTGATCTTTGTTGCTGTACGCGGCGGAGTACATTCTGGTGTGGGTATAGGGTGGGCTTGGACGGCGACTGTTGCCGCTGGAGTAGCTGTGTGTTCGCTCCCCAGCTTCGGCGCGTGGGGTGGTGGCGACGCCATCCAAGGGGATCACCGAGCCAGTGCGTCGCGGGGTGTATCCTAGGCTCGTGCCGGAGCGCTTGTAGTAGGTGCCACCATGGGTCACCTCGGTGTCGAATTCATCGTCCGAGTCAAGCTCTTCGACTACACCTGTTCGAATGCCTAGAATCTCCAACATGCGAGCCGTGGTTCCACCGAAGATGATGACAGTCAGCACGACGACAACAAGTACTGTCGCCCGAAGTGCGGGAGCGTTGACTCCTGATAGACCAGCCGCTAGTGCAACACCAACGGCACCACGCAATCCAGCCCAGAAGAGCATCGCTTGATAAGCGAACGGCAGCTCGTCGGGAACATCCACGCCATGGCGACGTGCTCGGTACCGGATGAACCAATTTATAGCCTTGGAAAGCGGGAACACCGCGAGGTAGCGGGCGAGACAGATACCAAACACCGCCACCATGATGAACAGAGGGTTGAACTGTAGGTTAGGCTCCACGAAGAGGTCAAGACCGAGGTAAATAAAGATGAAGTTCTCTGAGAGTTGAGCCATTACCTGGAACAGGTATTTGGTAGTCAACTGCGTACGACGCGACATGTTATAGTAAGCATAGTGCTTGAGGGTGATACCACAGAACAAGAGCGAGACAATGCCTGATAGGTGCACGCCATTGGAGAAGAAGTAGCTGGCGTAAGCAACTAAAATAATCAGACAGCTCTCGATCTTGGGCAAGCGCCGCACGAGGGTGTACTTGAGACCCAGCGCTGTAACAATTCCAACTAGCATTCCGACAACCATACTACCAAAGAAGACGAGCAAAAAGAGCCCCACAGCCTCGAATAGATTCAGGAAGGTCAAAGAGCCAGCTGCGCCGGTCTCATGGTACCTCTGTGCCGTCTCGAAGAGCACGATGGCAATGGCATCGTTCAGGATCGACTCGCCGAAAATGATAGTATAAAGCTTCGGCTCGACCTTATAGAGGTTGAAGATAGCTAGGATGGTGACAGGATCCGTAGCGGAGAGAGTTGCTCCGACTGAAATAGCTTCGACAAAAGAGATGTTCAACCCACTCAGCGGGATCCGTGTCCATAGGTACAGCACCAGACCGAGCACGATTGCGGATATAAAGGTACCGGCGAACGCGAAGGTGAGAATCGTGCCGATATGTCGGAAGAAGTTCGCCTGGTGGAGTTCATAACCAGAGGCGAGAATAATCGGAGGAAGGAGGAGGTTGAAGAAGAATTGGTAGTCGAAAGGCGACGCTGTCTTGAAGGGTGGAGTCTGTGAAACGGATGAGTAGTCCAACGAACATCCCTGGCGACCGTTAGCAAGTCCGTACCAATTTGCGTAGACCGCACGAAGCTTTGTATGTTTCGAGATTATGTCTGCGCCACCCGAGGATGTCGCCTACCTGCAAAAATTGATAGAACCGTCTCATGGACAGCTTGGATCTTCTTCTGTTGGAGGATGTAGCTCGTGAAGAGGGCGAAGATCAACAACAAGATCATGATAAACAATGCCCATGATGTTGTGATCTCCTTGGACCCTGCCTCGGTGGAATCTATAGTTCGCCATACTAGTTAAATCTCCGAAGCTGAATAGCGCTATATCGCGACAAGACGATTGGGGGGAGGGATGAGGGGGTGAGTTCAGGCACGCGTACCATCGGGATCGGAGTCTTCAGAGACCCTCCCTATGACAAAGATAGATATATTAGCTCGCAGTCCAAATGGGAAATCAAAGCGCAGCGTCCAAGGCCACCGATCAGAGGAACATACGAAGCAGGGCATGTAGGCCATCGTTCATAACTTGGCTAGCCATGGCGGCTTACGCCGTTGGAAGTATCAAGGGCCAGGGCGGACTGGCAGTTCACTCCCACTGTGAAATTGAGATAGCAGGACCAGGCGCACATAGCCCACGCAGAGATGGAAAGTGAGAGGTTGCGACAACGTCGAATTGGTTTGGCAGTAATAACACGGACTGCCTAAGTTGCATCAGAGGGACAGATATGAGGTCAGGTACGGGGATGTACAATACAAAATACGGCAGGGCTGGCAAGAGTCAAATTGGTGGGAAAATTGGAAATATACAACGATAACGTAAGATAAGCTGTGTATTGGTATTCGAAATTACACGTGGACCGAGTTTCGACGTGCCGCGCAACTGCCAAGAAACCGGTGGATTCGGGCAAAATAGCCAGACAACAGAAGGTTGTCGAAATTCAGTGCGAGAACACATCATCAGTATTTGATGTCATGATTTGATTGCCCTATGATGCTCTAGACCTGCGTTAGAAGGACCCACATGATATCCCCTGCAGAATCCCTTTATGTTACATATCGTAGACAAGGCTGGGGGGTACTTTTCGCTTGAGTATCAAATACATGCACAGTACATATGTATAGCTATTGCAGCATCTATGTCTGAAACTATCTTGATCCATCCGAAACCCGTCTAGTCAACCATGCAGCCACCAACGCAGCACATCCACCAAACCGTAGTACCCAGCCCACACTATCATCCCACGGCTCTCCTCTTTGCTTCTGAGATGCCTTGAAGATAGCACTGCAGACAAGACTAGACAGGATCTGGGGTAGAGAAATAGCCATATTATGCAGTCCAAGAATAATACCCGCCTGTGCAACATCACCATCGCGATGGTTCTTCGGGTGTCCATGCTCAATGTCATTGCCTCCAACACTGTTATGTTCACCAGGACCCTCGTCCTGGGCCTCAGCTTCATGTTCGTCATAGGTGGACGGGGCTGTGCGGGAATCATTTTGTCTAGAAGGATCAATCCTAGCTACCTCCGCCGCGATAAGAGCGAAGGGTGCCCACAGCGCTACAGCCCAGGAGATGCCGATAATGCCCACAAGTACCGACCCGGCTTGGTGAGAGTAGATGAAGAAAGTACTGAACATGCACGCTGCAAAGAGGAGGTGGGAGAGGAGCCAGACTCGCGGAAGAGTCAGGCCTGGGATGCGCAGACGTGAAAGCCAAGTCGGTTTCCCTTCGGTGTCCTGTGCGATTGGAACAGCGTCGAGCAGAGGTTCGGATGGATTTCCCGTCGGCATACTTGAAAATGACAGTCTTCTTGCAGCTGGTTCTGCCTCATCATCGGAACCCCCGTCTAGAGAATCCCGTTGCGAAACAGTTTCTGGCGCCGGTCCATATAACGGAACCACGAAAAGGGGAAGCAACATATTGGCAAGGAAGGAGATGATAGCATAGATGAGCAGAGCTAGTGTCCCGATGCGAGTAGCATCTTCCCAGGCCTTGTCGACCTCACCCTCGGAGAGATGGGGATTATCTGCGAAAACGGGATTGACGTACAGCTGCCCGATGTAGGTCGTGGAGTAGTACAGGAATGGGAACCAGCCCACCCACGCTGCGAACTGCACATGACAGACACGGGAGATCTGTGTCGGCAAGTTCCGAATAGACTTGATGACCTTTTTGAAAAAAGAGATAACGCCTAGCTTGTCGGTCACAGGTCCGTCCCCTCGGGGATCCCGCTCTTTAATATAGACGCAACTAATGGCAAGAGTTGCGCCCAGAAAGACCGAGGACAGTACACAAAGAACCTTGAACTGGGTATTTCCCAAGGAAGGGACAACTTTCGGCAAGTCCATGTAGCCAAAGATATACCCCAAGATGTTGCCAATGCCGACCATACGACTAGCCCAAGCGTTGGACAGCTCCTGCTGGTGGGTAGGGCAATTGTCGACAATGAATGCTCTGATTGCAGCTTGCACTAGAAGATGGTAATTAGCCGGGCAATAATCGCAAAGATACTAGAGTGTGCACCCACCTGTATTAATGGAAAAATCAAGGCAATACATGAAAATCGTTGCCATGATAATGATAACGACCTTGACTCCAGCAGATGTTGATTCAACACCGAATATAGACAGAAAGCCCCCCACAATCTCTTTCACCCATGCTAGAGCTAGCAACGAAACGACCGTTGCCGCGCCTCCAACAACCATGAATGGTTTCCTCTTACCCCACGCGAGCCGGCAGTTATCGCTTCGAATACCGATGTATGGTTGTACCAGCGCACCCGTCAAGGGACCGGCTATCCAAACAAAGGCAAGAAGCGACTTGCTCATCCCGAGGGATAGAAGGAATGGCTGTATGCGGGTCAGTATGTTGATTTATTCAATCCTGCAACATGGAGATAAAAAGTAGGATGCAAAGGGTAAAAAGATCATGCACTGTAAGTCTTACCGATCCATTAGAAAGTTCAACAGACCAAACAATCTGAAGTCTGTTAAAGTAACATCATATCAATAAATGGCCAGTAGAACAAGTCAAAATAACGCATAAGTAAATGGAATTAAATGATCATATGCAAATACGTACCCACCAATAGACAGAGTCAAAAGACACATGTACAATGCATTCTTAGACGGCTCATCCGCACCGGCAAGAGGGTGTCCACCACGTCTGTCTGCAGGGGAAGTGGCAACCATGAGAGGCGAGCCCTCGTTGATAGAGCTAGGGGCAGACTTATAATCCGATTCCCCCATGTGATAGTTAAAGGGTCGGGATTTCGATGTGTTGAATTAACACCAACCAGGAGTAACTCATGGAACTCTCTGAGGCGTGTTCGGATATGGTTGGGCCTGCTGTGATTTCCATCTGCTGACCGCGGTGCAGGGTTCCGCTGAGCGTAGATACGCTTTTTCGGGTAGTTGCTGGGATCTTAGTCGTAGGCAGTGTAGACTGTGGATTGTTGGAGTGTGGGGAAGTAGATAGCGCTGGAATAATGGGGCTGGGCTATGCTGGGTGTTGGCAGCCACGCATCATTCACCATTCAGATAGGTAGTTAGCTGAAAGAAAGTAAAACTGTACAAGGTATAGCCCTTTTAATCAAAGCGTGGTGTGTCAGATTGATGGATCTACTGGTATCCCTGTCATGACTGCAGGGATGATCGACGTCAGCAACACGTGATGTACCATTTATCAGCCATAACAGCCATAACAGCCCTCAGTCACATCATCGGACCGTATACGATATGATAGTTACTATATTGTTGATACAATCAAAGGAACATTGATGTTTATAAAGGTTTCAAGTTTTTTTTCGATTCCAATTCAAAGTCGTTACACAATGTCTGTCTATATATTGTGATTTGAGGTGTACAAATCTTACCATTCCCAGCCGGTCTTCGTGGACAATGCCTGACGATCCAAGAAGCCAACACAAATCTTTCCCTCCCCAATCCATTTCCCATTAAGAGATAGTCGAACCTCTCTCGTGCCCGTGCCCGCCAGGCAGCATGAAATGAATGTCTGCCAGCGCAACCCAATTCACGTGCAGGGCAACCGACACCAATAATACACGGTGTTTCCTGTAACCATCGCACAGTCCGCAAACCCAAAATAACCCAAAAATAACACACACAAAAAAATAACCCTGCGTCAAAGACAAGCAAGGACATAACACGCGGGGTATACATGAATATCGCGGTATGTGCAAGGCCATCATTGGACCATATGCGATTAAACAGAGGCGGTATAAACCCCGAACCAAAAAAGGGCGCCTGTATAAAACCCCGAAGAGAGAGGAGAGTTGAAACACTTGCTCGGAACATCCCCGATAATGAGGACATCAAGTGATACATCTGATGCCTTGCAATATATGCACCGTGCCCTGTAACATTCTCACATATGCTGTTGGATCAGTTGTGGAGCCATCATGTGTGAAGTAGGCATGCCGGTCAGGGCGGACGGCATGCTCAAAGGAGCTGCCATCGACGTCATGTTGGGCATGTTAATCATTGTATGAGCGGGACCCGGTGGGGACATCTCTTCCCTAGGGGAACCGAATTCATGTGCGTCATTCTCCAGATCTTCGTCAGTTGGGACAATTGTCTGACCATCCTGCTGCGCTTCATGGATCCGACGATGTCTAGCGAATGTTAGCGCAAGTTGTATAAGAAATAGAATAATAATAACTTACTGCGCAAGATTATCGGACCGTGAGAAAGCTTTGCTGCAATAAGGGCAGGGGTACGGACGCTCTTGTGTGTGTGTTCTCACGTGTCTAGAAAGAGGGGGTTAGTCGGCGGCTATCGAAACAATCTCACCGGCGCACGGTGCAGATCGGCCCCACCATCGTGGGTGCAAAAATAGAAGCAAGCTTACCTTTTGAGGTGTTCTAATCTCTTGAAGGTTCTACCACATGACGGGATGGGGCAAGAATGAGCCTTGGTTGGATAGGGTCCCAACTCCATCATGGTTGCACTCCTGGCTCTCCGAGTAGGACCAAGCGCCGAACGCTCGGACCGACCAGCAGTGTTTTGAACCGCAGTCTCGATGGCACTGCTGCTTGGCAGAGATGTCAGATCATTGGATTGGTTTGCCATTGATCCTGGATGTTGTGCGTTGGTCTGATCCATGTTCTGCAGTGGCGTGCCATGACGGGACATCTCATGAACAAGATCCTTTTGTGGCAGCATCGCACTCGGATAAGTGCGAGCGAGTTCCTGGGTAGCTTCATCCCCCTCTGCGACTGGAGCGACTGAGCTAGAAACTGAACGCCGCAGATCACTTGGTCGGTGAGCAGCGTAGGAGACTGACTGAACTCCTGGAGTTGTTGATTGGACGTGAGCTGCGCCACTGGGTGTGACCACGCCGGTACTTGGCGTGATAGATGACCTACGTCTGCGCTGCTTGTATGTCGGGGATCCCTCTATGACGGGATACGCGTTTGCCGAATAAGACCGAGGCGCAGGCTGATAGTGAGCACTAGCCAGATTTGAAGGAGGCAGCTGCATCATAGGATGGTAGGCGGGTCCACTTGAAATATCCGGAATCGCTGTGTAAAGTCCGGTATCTTCGTTGGCGATGTAGGCTGGTTCCCCTCCAAGTCCGACCGAATGCTGTGGTGGGGTGACTGGTTCGAAGGACAGGCCGCGATTGCTGTAATCCTCATATTGCGAGGATACAAAGGATGGCGCAGGAGAGTACTCGTAGAAGGTCGGCATGGAAGAATGGCGCTGATGGGGCCGGGAAATAGGCATTCCGTGGCGATCGTACTGGATAGGGCCGTAGTC
Organism: Penicillium verrucosum; assembly: GCF_028828655.1. Taxonomy (NCBI): domain Eukaryota; kingdom Fungi; phylum Ascomycota; class Eurotiomycetes; order Eurotiales; family Aspergillaceae; genus Penicillium; species Penicillium verrucosum. Next base: position 3,258,721 of record NW_026643212.1, read on the forward strand.
CTGCTCGCGCTTAATGATGCTCTGGACTAGATTGTTCGAAAGGGGCATTTGTGGGTGGTTGTACATCTGATTCCCAGGGTCGTCCTGCATCAGAGGGATCGCTGGGGGAGCCATCTGCGGAGGAGGCATTGCGTCAACGGTCCGAACCACGGGGGAGCTGGGCTGGCCATATGTCGTACTTGCGTGGGCAGCGAACGAGTTCATATTCACTTGTTGTGACTTGGTCAATTGCTCGTACAGAGACTGAGACGAGTCGAATTCAAAAGACATGGCCGGTTCGCTGACTGCGACCGTCGTGGCCTCCTGGTTCATTTTCTCGCGCTTCAAGTCCCGTTCCAATGCATCAAGGAATAGCCGGTCGTGAGGCACACCGTACCAGTAAAACACCTTTTGCTTCTTTTGGGTCCGAATACAGTTGTTTTTGTACAAGAAGTCCAGGAACGGGCTCTTGGGATCCTCCAGGACCGCATCTACGCCGGCCTTGAGATTTCGTAGGTCTGAGAAAATGCCCTCCTCGAACTTTTTCGAGTTCTTCACCGGACGTCCAAAGGCTTGGAATCGAAATGCGAGGCATCGGACAATATCGGTACCGGAGATGTGGAAAAGGCCGCTCCTATTACGACGGGGTCAGTCAGATTCCTAGGCTACCACGCTCTAGGTTGAGACGAACCAGTAAACACAAGAGACATAGTCGCCCGTGGGAAGTAAAAAGCGTCGAATGAGTTGATCTGGTTGCCAGTCCACGGGAGCTGACAGAAGGAAATATTTCACTAGCCCCCATGTCAGTAGATTGCTTTGATGCGGGGATAAAAACCACCCAAAGACATACGGTTATCCACTTGCTGAAGAGCAACTTGCGCGTCGTGAGGTAGGCTTCGCTGTGCTTCGGTCGAGAGCATAAAAGTTTCGGGCTTTTGGGGCGGTGCCATAGGGATTGAGGCACCTGGTTGAGGATACATTTTTTTAGTTTTCTGTGAAGCGCACTGTATAGATAGGTTAGCACTGGGGAAAAGACCGCCTGATAATGCATGCGCAAACAAAGAGGGTGATCTGAGTCCAATCAAAAGAACACCCCTTTACGACTTCTGCGACTTCTGCGACTCTGAGACATAGCTGCAAGACCTCATATCAAACTTACCTGAATGGTTCAATAGGATAAGATCGGAAGTGCGAGGATCAACGTCGCCAGCCAGTAAAGATAATATCCGATCGGGAGCAATTCTAGATCTCACAAATGCGGCGGAAAGGTGTCTAAGCAAACAGAGGAACCGGCCTCGTGGAACAAAGAGCAAGAAAGAGAGATTGTCAGAGAATGAAACTGGACCAGCCGGTAAGCCTCTGGAATTTTCGCGCGCAGCGGGAAGAAAGAAACGAAAGTGGATGAGGAAGCTCGAGTTATTGGTGAAGAAGAAGAGAAGGGGGGAGGGGGAGAAGAAAGAAGATACAGTCCAGTCTAATAATAATCGAAGCTGGGAATGGGGGAAGCGCCCAGGGACCATCTGACCGGTCAGAAACTAGTTATGTTATTTTGTTATTTTGGGTTTATTCTTAGTCATAACAGAGGGCGGACTGATTATCCGCTGTTAATAGGTGTGAAGGGTGTTATTTATATTATTAATCTGGTATGGATTATTTATTTACATGGTATTGAATAGTATTGAATGGTATTGACTTGGTCATTTACAGGGTGGAACAGGAAATCAAAGGTCAATGTTCCAAGGTTCAGGTACAATTTGAATTTCATACTTCAGCCCTGGAGGGCGTCAGGGGACTATCTTTGTTGATGATACATAGTATCAGGTTAACACAATCATCATAGTTTGTTCTACTCTTCATAACTAGTTTTGATATCAAAAACTAAATGTAGACACACTGTTCTTGTCAACAAAGCGAATATAACCCCCCCCTGTCTTGAATTCTTTTGTACAATATTTGTTATTTGTATAGTATTGCATGTCAAAATTGATGATTGGCCCAATCCACATGGTGACGAGGCTGCATAAACAAGTGATAAACATATCACTTGCCATATTCAGGGATCCTTCTAGACTAAAAGGCCGTGTGAGTCCAACGGGAAAATAGGTGGAGACAGCCAAGAGTCATCAAACTGGCGCTGCGACCTGAAGCACCCGCCCTGTTGTTTCAGAGTCGCAGTGGGCGCTTACATGCATTGAAACCTCCCGAATTTTCCCCCTGGTATTTTCTCCGAGCTCTGTACCTTTTTTCCATATAAGCGGCTGTGGCTTTGGGGTCATCTATGATATGCCCGACTGATCGATTTTGGTCCAATGGGACTCGTCTAATGGGGAAAAAGTACTGAGTACCCCTTAACAAGGTAGTTAGTACCTCGAAGGATTACTACCTATCAATTGTACAATCGTTGTACATGAATACTTTCTACATGTACTCTGCAAACCACCAAATAGTTAACTAGTTACATAGACATGTGTTTGTGTACCTAGACTCTGTACGAAGTCCCTGTACTCCGTATCCGTTCCACTTTTCCCCAGCCAGCCATGTCGTAAATAAGATGAGCAAAGTGCCGGGTTACATGATTAACAGGTACCTTAACCAGCCAAGAGAGTGGGAAAGAGAGCAAAATTCCAAGCTAGGCACTGGATACACTCCACAGCATGTGGACTCGGTAGGTTATAGCTCGGATATGGACGGCCTCTCCTGATCAGAAATTTCAATGCTATCGGTAGCGTAAGAGCTTGGTCCAACTCCGAGGTGGTTGCACAGCCATGTGTCTAACGAACAAGAATTTACTCTGTTCCGTTCACTCCGTACGCATGCGGAGTACAACATAGATAGCATCTTGCACAGTCATGTTATCTTCCATCCATGGGGATCATCACTATCAGATCAGCGTACATATCTATGTGTCAGAATGTCTCATTCTCGAACCAAAAAACAACCCGCTTGAACCTTCATTCTGGAAGGATCTTGACTTCGGAGTAGTTCGCCCCAGGACCACCCCAGGACCACCCCAGCCAACCATCGAAGCAAAAATGGAACGGATATAGAAGGTGAACCAAGATGAACGTGTATGCCTAGTGTCAGTCCAGCGGAGCCAGCCGTACCAGATCGGACCCGAAAAAAGGCCAAATCCACAATTCTCGTACAGACCTCATCAATATAGCCTCTGGCTAGAGGTTTCAACTTGACCAGGTTTTTCCCGGCCCCCTGGGAAACTGGATACCATTCCCGGCAGAGATATCCAATTAGTGCAAATTTAGTACGGAGCACGGAGTACGGAGTACACTACTACATCTATGCACATACTACAACATAACTAGGCCATCGCACAGGGCACCCTGCAAAGACGTTTGATCGTCGGCCCTGAAACGATCTAGAATTTCGATGATTGAGCCGTTGCGAGAAACGTGGGGACATTATTCCTCTTCTCATGCAGGGAACTGCATGCGGAAAGATGTGTCGGTCGACGACTTGTCGAGGAACAGGGGATACGGTTTAGCCCCCTGCTCTTGAAAGGGGAGCAGGACTAATGGAGTAATCCGGCTATTGCTCCTAGCCTGGTAGTTGGATCGTTGGTTGCAATGGAGTAGCGTTGTTTTGTGGCGTTTGTTTTTTTTTTTTTCTTCCTTTTTTTCCAGTTGGTCAGTATATGACTTAACAAGTATAATCACAACAGAAAAACAACGTTAATCGGCAAAGATCACCTTGCCCCAACGGCAATACCTACACGTGGAAAGAACACATGGGTGTGGAGGTCAAGGAAGAAAGTTCACTTTGGGTTAGCGTCATCCATGAATGGATATCCCTATCGCTGATCTAATCCGCAATCTGAAATAGCTCCGGTGTTTTTGAGTCCGATGAGAATTCCCCCTGATTCAAACTATGATATTTTGTTTGCAATTGAGATCCACTCGCTTCTTGGCATTCAATTTACAATCTAATTGAATCCACGCGGTCCCCATATGTTCTTGCTCATGGAGAGGGTTCATGAGGCGAGAATATTGTCTTAGATTTAGATTAGAGCAAAGTGAAAAATGTGTGGCTTGCAAATTCGCATGGCCCAGCCATTGGGGAACTTTCTACACCACAGGACTTCTCCCCGGTCTTGATCTACTTGTTCACCTGGGTCAAGCTGAGCTGAGGCGCAAAGAGAATATCCAGTGAAGATAGCAAACATATTCTAAAGTCCCTTGATATGTGCAATATGTCTTTGAAAGCAGTTCATCTACAGAGCAAGCCTGGTCAAACAGAGTCGATGCTCTTCCTCCTCTTCTCCACCATGGCTTCCTTCATGAACGGACTCCGTGCTCGGATATTCTTGCCCCAGATAAGCACCAATATCGGGGCAAAAGATAGAGCCAACGCAATGAAGCCTAGTACCGTACTAGCCCACTCTAGGCCAAGATGAGAATACATGCTCATAGTAGCTAGAGGCAAGAACGCCGCCAGGGTATTCTCACCAGTAGCAATGATACCCATACAACTGCCCGCATATTTGCTATAAGCGTCGACCACATAGTCCGAGATTCCCGTCACAACAATGACACTACCGGCCCCTACCATGGCGAGGCCGACGGCCGGTGCGATCCACGGAAAATCGGGGTATGAAGTCCAGGCGTACGTGAACATACCACCTGAGATACCGAATATGCCCCCCAAAATAGCGAGATAGAGCCGGGCCTCGGGGATTGGCGTACCGGGGATTTCTTTGTTGCGGGATGCCGAGTCGAAGTAAAGTTTGCCTGAGAACAAGGTAATCACCCAACCCAGAAGCTCTCCAACCACTACTGCTGCTTGGACGTATCCAGCTTGTGCCGGTGTCCAGCCGTACAGCTCTTCGAATACCTGCTCAACAGATTGAGTGAACAGATACAATGTACCGACGGTAAAGGCGGACCATAGCGTCGATACAAATACCACGGACTCGGTGAAGAACAAGAAAAGAGGCCTACTCGCACTGTGGCCCACGATGCTCAAAATCGACTGCCCTTGTGTGTCGATTTCGTGTTGGGTATAGGCGTTCTTGCCCTCACGGCGTAGAGCTTTAGCCCGCCGTCCCAGGATTGCAATTCCACGGCATTCCTTGAACAAGAAAAAGTACAGAGGGAAGAAAGCACCATACCATATGAGCTGGATATAGCCAATCCACCTCCACGTGAGAGTGTGGTAGATAGCAGCTCCAATAACAGGCCCTATGCTACTACCCGACAAGTATGCAACGATGAAAAGACTGACAGGGACGTTTCGATTTCGCTCCGTGTCCCAGACATTCCCAATCACCGTGCCAGAGGTATTAGCGAGGATGGAGACGCAACCTCCGGCAAAGAATCTTGTTATTACCAACGTGTAAAAATTCTGTGCCACAGCTTGGGGCACGACAAAACAGAGGAAAGTCACGTACGTGCCCAGGAACACCCATCGCACACCAAAATCCTCCATGAGCGGGAGGACCAGCAGGGAGAAACAGCCACCTCCAACGGCCCATGATGTAACGGGCCAGTAGGAGTGAGGAAAATTGGTGTCTGAAATGTTAAAGAACTCATTCATGGGATCGTGGGCTACTGTAATGATTGTGCCGTTGATCATGGTCATGAAGGTGGCGAACACAGCGAGGGCTGTGAGAAGCCATTTCTCGCATAGAGACCAGTTGTATGGGTTTCCGGAATCTCGGGGTCCATCCCAGGACACAATTGTTACATCTGTACTGGGGTCTTGATGATCTGTGTTGCTGTTAGTCTATATTCCAGATCTTCGGGTTGCTGGTGTTGTTCTAGTTTTACCTATTGCCCGGTCATCATGACCGGAGACATCGCCACGCGCGAATACCATTCCGTTTCCACTGTGACTCAACGAACCTGTTCAAGACTGGCCCTGATTCACAAATTCTGGTTGTCTTTGTGGCTCACTTCCGCGTGGTGATCCGAAGTGAACCGAACTTAAAAGTATGATGTAATTTTTCACATCAAAAATATTTGAGAATAGATCGTAGTTGCAAACAAGCAATCTGATTTCTTCAAGCTTAAAACCTCCAGAAAACAGAGAATTCCAGTTATATATATAAACCCTTTCCGATCTACGAAAAAGAAAATTATTGTGCGCATCTCAACTTAGGATCCGAACAGAATGATTCCTCTCCCCACCAACAAGGCCCAGTTTCTCCAGATAATAGCCGCTTTAGGACTAGTGACAATATGCCCCAGGGTCGATTTCAATTTCACACAACGTGGTTGGTCAATGACGTTGCTTTGACCGGCTTTCTATTGATATGCTTAGATGAAGGAATTAGCTAAATGATCTGCTTCTACATCCCACATTGGCTTTGTCAACTCGGTGGGATTGATCCCGAGACGAATCAAGTTCGGTTTACCCTACCTTGACCTAGACCATTTTCGTCGATCGGGCAGAAGATGAATATATCATTCCGCGTTTGGCGATATTGCAGCTTCAATATTGGATAGCTATTCGTTCTATATTGTACCTAGGCTGTATCAAACAGCCAAGACGTGGTGGGGTCTGATAGCTCACCTTATGAAGCCAAGAGAATGGCTTAATTTACCTTAATCACTATCAATCAGAGCGTTTTAGGTAAAACAGTGACTCTATAAATGACTGTTGGATCTTTGTTCGGGTTTGATATGTGATTCAATATCCCTCAGTCACCTTCTAACATACTATCCAAATTCCTACGTTATTCAAATTAACTATCCTTCTATAAAACCATCACTTGGCGGTCGCTTCAGCCGCATGTGAGTCATAAACTCTCAAGGTCCAATTTCGATATCGATTAAATATTCCAACCATCAAAATCTCGAACCTATGAATTCGGATCCGAGCCCTGTTGCCAAACCACCGTTCGTTGCGGATCGATTGCATTCCAGCGATCGCATTTCATTGCCTAATAGGTACTAGTCCTTTTTCTTGTTTAGGCAACTGCTTCCCCGTTTGCATGTATCTTGTTGGAGATGATTTCAACAAACGGACAAACTAACCATCAACCAGGCAGATTTCGGAGACAAGACTAAAACGAGATAAATTCTTCATTCGGTTCCACTCACGATGACTTCCCCAGTGGGCAGCAGCCCGGAATCGTCGGGATGCTCATCAATCACTGTCTCACTCTACTCATACGGTCGTGCCAATGGCCCCTTGGTAACACCAGAAATTCAGGAACAGGATTGAGTTCTGCTATCTTACAATATTCGCCATCTTCCAACTCCGTCTCCGCCGCGAAATCTACGTGCCATGACAACTGGCCTGTCACCTCGACTAAGGAGGAGTTTCTGAAGAATGAAATCGTGGTAAGCTTCCTTGAAAGAACGCAGAATGAGATCGTCAACTCACTCAAAACATCTTCTGATGCATTATCCCAAGAACGTGGTTCTTCCGAGGAACCAAAAAGCTATAGCAGCGAATCTAAAATCATAACAACCAGCACTCACCAGAAACCCAATATCTCACCAGTTGTGAAGGTGTGTTCTGAGGAGAGCTGCCACTGGAGTGTTGCTTTCGTGGAAGAATTAGCGAACAGTCTTTCATTGCTAAGATATGGCGCTGATGTGTCTCATTCTTGGAAACTGAGTGTTACTACTTTCCATCGAGACCTGGAAGCCTTGAAGCCTGCCTCCAATGGTTCAGACTTGATAGTAAGTCAACAAGTTAAAAAGTCCTTTGCTAATAGTAAATGAGAGAAAAGAAAGGACACAAGAAGGGGAATGGATATGAGGATGAGATGGTGCAATGATGTCGTTACCGGAGGCTGAAGTGGAATATCGGGAAAATTATGTGGATGGACGATGATCCAAAAGAGGACCACTACCTACGTCTACTAATCTCAAAGACAGTCGAAAAGACTAGAATATTACTAATTTTGCCATCGGGCCATTCATTGACGAGCACTTGACCTCATAACTATTTGGCTATGATTAACTACTATCTCTCCTTTTGTGATGCCCAAGTCAGCTCCGTGAGTATATCACACTAACTAATCTCCTTTTAGTTTATTTATCCCAAGTTAGAATAGGCAACATTTATTGTTGAAATACCAAGGAGCAAAATGACTCTAATAGGTTGGCAAGAAGTGTTTATATCATAAGTTTGCCACGCCCAACTTATGACATCGAAGACTCCCCGCATTTAAACATAAGATAAATAGTTTATTTTCTCTTCGATTCCGACACATTTTCAAGCGAACTTGTTTTTCAACACTTCACACATATTCAACCATTGATTTGTCACCAATACACAGTTTATTACACTCAAAACATGGTCAAAACCGACAGAGATCAGAATCCCCTAGATCCCAATTACGAAAAGCGACGCAGCTCTCTCGGGAATATGGAGGGTCAACGGCAAGACCAATCCAATGTCAAGCAGGAGGACCTCATGGTGGACAGAGAAGTTGCCCCGTGCGTTTAGACCACAATCTCGCAAGCATCCCTTGTGAAGTATATCCGGTAACTAACCTCAAATAAAACAGATCTTCCCGTGCAATGTGCTCGGAACTCGCACATAAACATGCCGTTCAAGGTCTCCACGAGAACACAGAGCGCCGTTCTTCGCAAGAGGTAGATCACAGTATGTCTTCATTATGCCCCGACCTACGATTTTGGTATTATATTGCATGCATGTACTAACGAGCATCAGATTCCTTCCTCTCTGATCTAAGTACCGACCGGGGGCTCCAAGAGCACCCCGAACAACTTGGAGAGTAATCAGTTTTCATATACTTTGTTGGACCCTGGACGACACTGGAAGTTTCAGAGGGAAGACGTGGATCGGAACTGGGCGGTATGCCTTCATGAATCAACGATAAGCTGTAAATTCAAAATGTCAATCTATGCTATATATTTATTTTACTTGGTGTTCTGTAAATCGTACATTGTGGTGGCCTCAATTGCTTCGTGGGGCAAAAGTATATAGTTACTGGTGATGTCACGGTGGTGTCGACATGTGCACCCGCATAGAAGTACAACGCAACGAAATACAAAAAGATTTCTTCGTATAGCTTTGTATTCTTCATCCTTGTATCTAATTCTAAGTTTATAAGCCACCGCTGTCAATCACTGCAAGAATCAAAAACCCTCTTCCCCCGATACCAAGTCTGGCAGACACGCGCCTCAAGCAATGACTCTGGCATCCACTTCATATCAACAACCAAGAAATCCGCATACAATCCCCTCCGCAGACTTCCAGTCCAGGAATCAGCAAATCGCGCATAAGCCGCCCCAGCCGTAGCAGCCGTAGCCGCCTCGGCCAACCCCAACCTAAACTGTGCGTTTACAGTATCATCAGTCTCAGTCTGAAGCGCCGAGCGCCTCGTAGTAGCATTGTAAAGATTAGGGAAAGGAAAGTGAGCTGCAGTAGGTGCATCGGTTCCAATAGCAATCGGAGCACCCCCATCCAGGAAGTCCTTGTACGCAAATGCGCGCTTACACCGCTCGGGACCCACAAGACCAGGCCAGGCCTTGAAAAGCATAGGATCCGAGTGCACAGGCTGAATCGAGGCCGTGATACCCAGCTGACCCAGTCGCTTGGCGTCTTCCGGGGCTGTCAGCTCCAGGTGTTCAATTCTGTGTCTTCGGCCTGGTGTGCCGACTCTCGACAGCACGTTGATTGCTTGGTGGATGGTTTTGTCGCCTATTGCATGAATCGCGCATTGGATGCCTGCTGAGTCCGCACGCTGGACTACTTCTTGTAGCATATTCTCTGGCCAGATCGGGTCGACGGGATCGGATTTACCAGTATACGGTTGGAGGAGAGCGGCAGTGCATCCGTCGACAACGCCATCGCAGATGAGCTTTATTCCGAGGATGTGGAAATCGGGCTCGTTGTATTGGCTGTGTAACTCAATTGCTCGATCCACGTGTTTGAAGTTAGCGTTTTGATCCGCTGAGAAAGGGACGAGCCAGTGTGCGCCGATATGGAATGGGATGGTATGATCACGACGGTAAAGATTTAGAATCTCCCAGGTTCCTTCGTCCATTGCCATGTCCACTAGTCCGGTATACCCGGCAGCGGTGTATGCAGCAACTGCAGTGTCCAAGGCACTCAGTTTGTCTTCTGTGGAGGTACGACTTTCTAGATGAGGCCATGCAAGGTTCATAATAGCTGATTCGTCAAGTAGGCCTGAAGCTCTTCCATTTTCATCACGGTGGATGGTTCCACCTGGAAGATCGGGGGCAGTATGAGCCCCCATCTCATCGAGAGCAGCTTCGCTGCACCACATGGAGTGGAGGTCGAAGGAGTCAATAAAGATGGGACGTGGGTCGATGCCATCCAGCATACTTGCTAGGGCGACTCCATTGGTAGATAATTGAATCCAGCCTCTGCATAATATGCGCGGCAGAGATGGATTCGCTTCGGCGTAAGATTTGATGGCTTCGCGAATTTGATCCAGTGAAGTGCATGCGATGAGATCGGCTTTGCGCAATGATTGCCCGTAATGAAGAATGTGTACATGGGCATCGATGAAGCCTGGAATGATAGTTTGTGCTTCCAGGTCAATGACATTTGCATTTTCTGGGATGCTTATTCCATCGAGAGAGCCGACATGGGAGATCTTGTCATTCTCGATGATCATGCTCTCGGCAAAATTCCCCTCATTGTTCGAGCCTTGAGATGGCATGAAGATGCGCCCATTTTTGAAAACAGATATCATGATTCCCAGTTTTTTTGTTATTGTCAGGCCTGCGCAAAGAAGAGTACGGCCATTTCTGAAGTATTTATTGCTTCATGCGGGGAACGGAATATTCTTCAGCTCTTAGACCCGGACTTCTCCAGGACTTGCCGCTTGAGAACATTGAAGGGTGGGGATGGTGGGATTCGGGCCGGGCTATCTCCAGTACGGAGACTGGCGATAACTTCGTAAGGTAACATTGAGGGGACATTGCTTGGAAGGACCGGCCATTAAACTACATGGTGATTGGATGATAGGAGAGGGGGCTGGTGGCTTCAAGGGTTCTTGAGAACATCCAAATTTGAGTTCAACAATCACTTGCTTCAACCTTTTGTCATCAACCAGCCAAGTGGTCGAGCAGTAACTCAACCATCGCATCTTCCTTGGTCTAGTGGTGATGATTTCCGCTTGTCATTAACACCGATAAGCGCGGGAGACCGGGGTTCGATTCCCCGAGGGAGAGATTTCTTTTTTCTTTTTTGCTTAATTGATTTTTATTTCTATAACTATTGTACTCCTTTAAATCGGATGATAAATGGTGTCTTTTTTTATTTCAACATTTTGGTTTGCCAGGATTTTCTCCTATTGTTCAATTTCTCTGGAATGTCAGTAAATGAAGGCAGCAATTGCCAACAAAAAAAAACCCCCTGATCTGAACGTATCAAGTGGGGCCGTATAGTAGCCTTGGTCTGACTGACGGTGAAGGGCAATAATAGTTACTCTTTGACACGGGACTCACTACCTTCATGTTTCTCTACCAATTGAAACAATGTTTGATGCGTTAATCAAAGGGAATATGGAGTTGGATAGTTTATGCCCAATTAGTACTTTAATACAGTTAGTACTGTTGGTGCGAGAGAGATATATATATGGTGCCACTTCTACATCTATCCAAACATGGTGATCAACCGTCATCTTTAATGGAAGATGCTGACTACCAGGCTTGAATTAGGTTATGACCATTACGAATGCCGAGAATAAACATACGTACACATAGTGGCCATATAAACCTTCCAAGCACTGCGGGTGTCCGTCAAAGACCACTCAAACAAGACCCAACTTAATATGTCTCGGCATTGAGGTAGGCTGATTCGTTTTCATTGGAATCTTACTGCAGGTATATATTACCTTTTACCTAACACCAACAACATGGGCTCCAGGGCTGTGTATTTCGTAGTCCATTTTCGATACTTTGTGCTAATGACTTTGCCCCGGATGATGATCAGCGATATGTTTGCGTGGGCAGTGCATAAACCATATTATAGATCCAATAATAATATGTCATCTCATTGAACCCTCGGATCGCACCGACAACCCCATGCACAAGACCAGGTGGGGATAACACCACCTTGCCATCACCAGTCAAATGCCGTGCAAACAAAGACAGCAATGAATATTTCCGAGTAAAAATTTCCCGCCCCCAGAAAATGATGTCATAATAAATATCCAAGAGCCTCCAACTCCAATGATGGATAGGCGTGCAAAGAAGGCGTGCGTAATGCCAGTCCTAGGGCTTGGCAATCGGATAGAACGCCGAATCTTCAACTCACGACTGCAGTGTCAAGCTCCAGCGGAACATCATGACCTGTATGAGTTTTGAGAGCAGAAGAAAAAGAAAAGGGGGGGTGCCTCTGGGAGCCTCATCCTAGATTGTACTGTGTCGGGTAATTTCGTAGCAGGGGTGTGGACCTAACCCCCAACGCTCAATATTGTAGGGCGAAGGATTGCACTACAACATATGAAATATCCCAAGTGCGCCTTGTCCCAGTTGATCAACAGCTTTTGGGGGCGACGAGGCCCCGATTGGCCGTTGGCGGTGGAACCCGGGAACATAGCGCGATGGGCTCATTTGGACTATGCCGCTAGAGCCTTAGCCTCACGATACCTGCTAGGGTTTATGACAACGCACCGGGCGTATTTAAGCATAATAAAGCCCCCAAATGCTGGTTGTTTTTCTCTTTCCTTCTTGCAGTTACCCAATCAACCTACAAATACCTCCTCTTTACATCCATTTTATCTTCTCCATCTTGTACCCGAAGTACATACTTCCAACCGCCACCATGCAGTACAAGTCTCTCGCAGCCCTCCTTTTCACCAGCATGGCCATGGCTGCCCCAGCCGACACCAGCGAATCTGCAGAAGACAGTCTTTCGGATGTTATTCCCCCGTCCATTGCCGTGGTTCTCGCAACCGCCGTCCCATCCTCATTCTGGGCTGAAGCCACCAACACCGCCAATTTCCTCTCCCAAGTCGAACAGGGCATGGTGTCTAACTCCTGGCCAACCTGGTACAGCAGCCTCCCCGATAGCGTGAAGGATTATGTCACCACTGCCGTTGGGGGCTACTATCCTTCCTTTGCATCATCCATCGCCGCCGAGATCACCAGCTCCGGCGACAGCAGCTCTAGCCCCAGCACTGCCTCTGCAACATCCACCGGTGCTTCTAGTTCCGACGCTTCTAGCTCTGATGCGTCGTCTTCTGACGCTTCGTCCTCTACCGATTCTACTTCTACGGATTCATCTTCCTCCTCCACTGCCACTGGCTCGGACGCTGCTTCGTCCTCGGCCTCGGCTTCGGCGTCCGGATCTGCTGCATCCACCACTGCCGATGGTGCTGCAGCTCCTACAGGTATCGCTATAAGCCTTGCTGGCGCCGCTGGTGTTCTGGGTCTTGCTCTCGCCCTGTAAGAATGTAACATTAGACATTCTCAAAGCAGCTACGGTAGATTCGCGCCTCTTTTTCATATTTGTTGTATACGTTCGTTATGAAATGGCTTTAGTTTCCATGTTTTTAACGAATTATTGAGCCCGTATGGCGAGCTCATACCTTATGTACTTACAACCTAATTTTGTCAATACTAACTATCGCTTTTGAGTACATCTTCATTATGATTATGAATCTTACAGTAGGTGTAAAGTAGCAGTTTTCTATCATGTATTCGGCCGAGTAGCACCCACCCCACCACTGCGCTATCAATTTCATTCCTCGTGTCGAGAGGGAACAATCCACCCTCGATATCAACACAGAAGTTCAAGTATTTTGGGGGTATTGTATATCCTCTCCCATTTCCTCCTAAATGCCGTCTCATCTCATAGATATACTCTCGTCGCGCCCCAACCCCATATAGTGACCATCTCTCTCGATCCGAGCAAGCCTATGCTGCGTAGAAGCATTTGTCAGTACATTTCCATAATAAGAGTGAAGTAATTGGGCTCGGCACCATAGGCTTATTTCCAGATCCACTGAGAGTGGATTTAGCCGGTGTCCCTCAGTTCGGGGTCTCTTTTAACCATGGGATCTCATCCCATGGTTCTCTCCAGCTATAAGTTGCAGCGGGTGGCTGCTCGGTGTCGCCCTGGTGAAGGATGTCGGATCCAGTTGATTCAGCATAGTCCTCTGTATTACCGGGAACCTCGACGTCCATCAACCAGAGGCGGATTCCATCAGAAGTAATGCCGGATGTGGGGCCAGATCTGCCGTTGATCACCCGACAACTCAATGGGTGATATGCAACCAACCTGGCATTAGAACTCTCGTCCCTCACTGGATTCACGGAATTTCCTGTGCGAGCTTCCATTGAGGTGGTATTATCGCGCTCGTTGCGCGCGGAATCAATGGCATTGCTTGGAGCAGTGTCATCTGGCGAGGAAGGATAATCCGCGCTGTTCACTGATGCGGTGGAATCGGATCGAATGGCGTGCCGACGAGAGAAAGACAGGGTCCAAAACAGGAGGAAGATGGGAGATATGGGGGTTTCAAAACTTGGACAGAGGGCTCAGAAAATTGCACGGCCATATTGAATAGAGTTGAGTGCTGATAACCACCTCGAAATACATTGGGATATAACTCGTCATAAAAGCGTTCAAACGTTGCTTCCATACATGTGTAGGCTTGCATTTCACAATAACGTTTCGATGATACAACTTATGTATGGTAAACACCCAGGCCATTTAGATCGGCCATTATGGATTATTTTCTCTACTTTCGAGTAAAGACGAAAGGAGTATGCAACAGTAAGTGCCTTCAAATAGTAAGAATGGTATTATGTATTACTAGGTAAGCATCAGATGAAGTACTAGTAGCTGCACATCTGCATGGTATGAAGACAAGTGTTGATCACTTGTACCCATATACGAGAAACTCCCCGCTAGATAAAATTCACTGGGAACTTGGATTAGTCAAATGTGCGGGGTATTATCAAATAATGAAACATACCGCCAGCAAACTTCTTGGGCTCTGGAAACTCGTTGAAAAGTTATGTCAGTTGAATGACCTGCAACAACCGACATCCAGGCCAACGTATCATCAGTAAACGTTCGGAAGGCCACTCTTGATTGGCGGTGATCCAGCCGTTTTGGATGGCCAATCAAGCTCGTACATGACGGATGAGCCCTGAGGCCCGGAGGGCCGGAATATGGGGTATGGGGATAAATAGGGCGGGGCGGCGGCATAAGTGGGTTTTGGGACGACGGGTGGTGGCATTTTCCGGCTCATTGGGAACGCCCGAATCGGCTAGGAGGGATTGTCATTCAAGAAGGCCAAACGAAGATGCGACGGGAGTTGTACTTTTAATACCACGATTTTGCTTGGAGGTTTAGCTTTAGCTGCCCTTTCCTCCAGCCGGTCGACCCAAAGCTTCAGTGTGAGCCAGCGGTGGAAAACACCGAACTTCGTATGGTAGGCCATCTCAATATCGGCCGGGGTTTTTCCTGCGTCTACCTGCTTCTTGAACCAGGCTGGGGCGTGTTGCTTCTCGTAGTCGGTGAAGTTATTCCGTGTTCGCTTTTGTCCTTTGCGTCGCTTTCCTGTGGTAGAAGATGGGGGCTGCGGTTTGATAGGTGTATCGACCTCTTCTTTCCACATTGGCAGTTCTTCACCAAGGTCGTTGGCTTGGATATTTGTTGGGGACGGGGCAGTCTCAATCTTTGGCTTTTTCAGAGGCGGTTGCATCAAGTCCGAGCTACCATGGAGCTGGTGTTTCGCTGACCCGTCTCCTTGGAATTCTTTGAACTGTTGTGTACCATCCCGGCTTTGTGCAACCTCGGGCTTTCTTTTGCCGAGGAGTCCAGAGACCGATACTCCCATTTCGTTATCAAATGGCTTCCGATTGCTGTCAGCGACGAGATTTGTGGGATTTGAATGCTCTTGTTGGCGTGGTTTGTCAAACACATCATCATGATCATCACTGTCACTGTCAAAAGATACTTCTTTTGAGACAGGGACGGTGAAAGGGATGTCGGATCCACTTGAGACACCCGAGCTTTCGGATGAACTGCGTGCACGGGTGAAGTGTGACTCGACAGAGATCGCGGGACGACGTGACTCGTTCGGGGTAGGGTGCTGGATACCGGGGGTTTGCGGCGTACGGGACCTTTTCATGGGGTCTCCAATACCTTGAAGCTTAGCTCGGCGTTTCTTCAGTGCCAGCTGAAGACGCTTCAGTTTCTCCACGTCTGTTCCCATTAGTATGTCTCTCACGACCTACGCGCGTAAAAAAAAAAAAAAAAAAGAAAAGAAAAGAACAAATTAAACCAAGACAAAAGAGAAATGGGAAGTACGAACATTTGATTTTTTTGTCAAGTTCTTCCAAGACGTCTGCCTCGATGGCCAAAGTGATTTTGGACTCCCTCTCGGCGTCAGAGGGACTTGGCCACTGGTAGGAGTTTGCCGGGAGGAAGCATCGGTTGAGAAGGATGCTTTTGTGAAGAGACTCATCAATCTGAACGAGGTTTCCTTGATCGTAACAGTAGTACGAGCCGTCACCTTGCTTTTCGAAACTGCCGTGTCGGAAAATGTTGACCCAGCTAATGGATGCATCGTTTTCACTTCTAGACGGCCCAGAGTCCGACGAAGAGGGAGAACAAATGCCCAATGTTTTCCTCAGACGTGTCTCGATCATGTAACTTTCAAGTGGCTCGTCTGAGAAATATTGGGTGAAAGTCTCATCGTTGTCAAGGACAGCTTGATAGGACTGCATTAACATGAGATCATCCTGTGGCAGGGATTCAAATTTTGGCAGCTGGGACCGGACACCCTCTCGATACGTCCCCCATTTGATGGGATGATTGGGACTACCATCCATTTTCAGATGGTTGTGCTGTTGGTAACGTTAGTTTTTAGTTAAGTGTTAGAGTTGGCTAGCTGGTCTCACGTAAGGCACTGTAAAAACTGTCACCTGTGCAGGCTTCTGTGGGTATGGAAGCGTGAACTGAAAAGTGAAAAAAGGTTGGAATGTCGAAAAATGAAAGACGCGAGCGTGGTGAATAAGAAAACACTAGAAATTATTTCCTAGACCTTCTCAAACCCCCTGTCGTAGAATGTGCCCAGGAGTGTTTGGATGAATCGTGTGTCTCGAAGGCAGTTGTCACAGACGTAATAAATACCAGTACTGACACGTAATTTTCAACACACTTCACACTATCAACGAAAGCTAGTCGAGTTCACTTCAAGTGAATTTATGTAAAATATATGGCTTCTAAGCCTAGATATTATAGGAAGTTAAATAGTTCTCCTAATTGACGAGGGGAAAATTTCGACACAATTTTCTGGTTTGCGGACACTATTAATTGAGACCAACAAGCGAGGCCCACACTTTATTGGGGAACCAGGCGTATAAAGTCCACTGCAGTCCTCAATCACACCTTAACTTGGTCGTTTGTGGGGGTTGTTCGACCTATAAAGGGATTCCTACAAACGCCGTGAGTGACAGCTTTAACCTTCCCCTGCTGTATATCAAGACTCGATTACTCGCCGACATGCGCCCGGCCTCGGGAGTCTACGTACATATCCAACAGCGCTTTCACCGCTATGTATGATTCATTGGTAGATTAGTCTTACCCAGATACTGGTGTTTCAATTAATCCGGCCCCAATTATATGATTGGTGTACATTAATATAATTTGAAAGTCATTAGACTCGAAAGGATAGGGAAACCAGCAAAATATAGTGTAGTCTCAACAAATGATGTTAAAAACATAAATATACTCCAACTTTACATTCAATGATGATTTGGTTTTCAACACTTGCCCGCAGAGTTTTCAGAAGGCACCTATGTACTCTCTAAGGAAATGGAAACTACAAATCGTTACCTTATATGTACCCATCCTCATATCCACGACATATTAATTACATAATTACACTATAACTTAGGTGAAAATAATGTAAAAGACTGAAATTATTGCGTATCTTTCTTAGACTATGGCTTTTCAACTTTCTTTAAACACATTCAAAGGATAAAAATACTAGCAAACATGGGAAAGATTGAACAGGTCACTTTCCCCCTTTCAAGGATGGACAACACCGAGGATGATGGTGGCGGCCGGAAGCCCGCGTTAGGCAAAAAATTTGCCGTCGATAGTATATTAACCAGCCTTTTCATAAATTACATTTATTACAGACCTCGCAAGCGAGAGTCCAACTTTTCTTTTAGTACATTTTTACATTGATCACCTACCACTTTACAAACCATACCTAATACGAATAGAGATATAGAGCAGCAGCTTTAACGGGAAACTGACTCTCTATCCGATCAATCCAAGCCTAATATTCGGCCGAGTAACTCTTGTAGTATTACGACTTAAATTTTCAACCTTACTATCCACCTAATATAAGATATAGAAATTTTAGAGGCGTCCCTAAAACTTAGCTTTAAATTTTTATAAAAGCACTAGAATAGTAGAATTTTAGTAGTACAATTAAAATAAAGGGTTGTAATATAATATTGTTAAGAAAAAGAATCATTATATAAGTACCTTTTGTATGGTTTGCCTAGTAAAAGGTACAGTGCCGTTTGGGTGGCATACCTGTGGCGGACCGTATTTTTTGAAAGGTTTTTTTACAGTGGTCGATTAATAAGTGGCCTACAGGTTAGTTCTCACAGGGCATTGAATATGCAGTAATCATAGAGATAGCGACCAAGGCTGGGGTAAGAATTTAAACCACAAACCTCCTATATAAGTGCCCCTATATAAAGGACCAAATCGAAAAGTGGAACCATAATACAAAACCATCACGTGATCGTTAAAATCAATCGAGGCGAAAAGCCTCAAAACAACCCCATCCAATTACGCCAAACATCCCTCAAGCGACGCTTGCCAAAATCAAGATGTGGATCAACTGCGGGAAACTCTCCGACTTTACGCAGGCGCGATACGTGGTCCGTCTGACCACAAACAAGAAAGTGGTCTTATTCCGGCTTCCGACGATCGACAAATCAAGCTTGAAATCAAACGAGACCAATGATGGCTGGTCGTATTACGCCATGGAGGCAGAATGCCCACATGCCGGCGGTCCGATGGCCGACTCCTCAGTTGATATCGAGGACTCGGCATATGTCGTGTCATGCCCGTGGCACGCATACGATTTCAACGTAGAGACCGGTGAATCGAGCGTCGGTATCAAGGCCTGCACGTTCCCCGTGGATGTCCGCGGCGAGTTTGTTGCGCTGGATTTCCCCGTTGAGGATGGGGTTAGCGTGGGTCTTGCTAGTGTTGACCCTGTTAGTGAGAAGGTTAAACTCAAGCACCCGCGACCTGCGGAGAAGGCTGCTGCCGCCACCACCACCACCACCACCACTACTGCTCCTTCTGTTTCTGAATCTTCCTCTGCGGGTCGAGAGGATCCCGGCATAGCGACTTATCTCGGCGAGGACGCGACGCTATGTGACTGGGCCGCGCACGTTCTCAATACCGCCAATCCAGAGCACAAGATCGAGCTGACTACACATCTTTTCTCTATTTTCGCTGCTAGAGAGACTTCCGATTCACCCATGCCGCTTGGCAGGGGCACTGTCGCCCCGCCTGACCAGCCGCCACGCGAGAAAATGGAAACCGTTGACCCGGGCCACATGCCGAAGGCAGGACGAGGCGGGACCTTGAAGAGCCGCATTGCCATGCTCCATGCGCTGGCCAATATCGAACTCTGGGCCATTGATCTGGCTATTGATATCTGCATCCGCTTCGCGACGTTCCAAACAGAAGGCACGTCCCAGGAACTTCCACGCGCATTCTTCTATGACTGGTTGAAGGTCGCGAATGACGAGGCTAAACACTTCTCCCTCCTCCGTACTAGACTAGAGGAGATGGGATCTAGCTTTGGTTCGCTTCCAGTTCACCACAGTTTGTGGCTATCGGCAACTGAAACTGCATACGACCTCCGAGCGAGAATTAGTATTATCGCCCTGGTACACGAAGCACGGGGGTTGGATGTCAACCCCATGACGATTGAGAAGTTCCGCAAATCTGGTGATGGTGAGAGTGTGGCGACGCTGGAGATTATTCACAACGATGAAATTACACATGTTACTACTGGTCACCGGTGGTTGACGTGGATCTGTGCCCAGGAGGGAACTGATCCTGTTCAGGTTTTCCGGTCGAATGTGCAGAAGCATTTCAAGGGTCCGATTCGGGGTCCATTTAACGAAGAAGCACGCTTGCAGGCTGGAATGGACAAGCGCTATTATGAGAACTCGTGTGTTCCTAGTGCGGGAATTGCAGCTTCATGACCCGGGACGTGGTGATGAAAGAAAAGGGAAACGCTTTACGTTGAAACATGATGTCACGCGGTTGATCAGCGATTTGATCTGCTAGTGTATTTTTTTTTTTTTTTTTTAATATCCCAATCTTGAACTAGCAGAATGTACATAGAAAGAAAGTAAGCATTTCATATTCATTATTTCGCTGAAATCGCTATTAACAGTAAACATTAGGAGGTCCTGACTCCCGAACCATCGATCATTAAGTGCCATTAAAAGAGCCAAATCATCCAAGCGACCGTGGGGAATATCTAAACGTATTCAGCCTTCAGCTGGACCTTGGAGCAGCTGGAGGGGATGGTGGGGGTGTAGTATCGGTTCAAGTAGAACAGCTGGGGCGCATTGTGATACCAATCACAGACTATTTTGGAGATGTTAATGCCATGGTCTTAAAAATGAGGAGAAAGGACAAAGACGGGGGTTTTCTTACCCAGCCAGCCACCAAAGCCGTTGCTTTCCGACCATTGGAAGTTGTCGCCCTTGATGGAGTATCCCGTGCTGCCGCCGCTGCCGGCGTTGATAACCATTGGTTCCCAGGCTAAAGAGAAAGAAAATATCAGGTTAGTCTAGACTGCAATGTGACAGGGAAGATTTTTCCAATGTAGCTAGCGATACTCACAACCATAGTTGGTGTTTCCGGTGGCGATTAGTCCCCAAGAGAATTCAGACTTCAAATCAGCGAGTGCATTCGTTCCATTCAGATAGAAAGGACTGGCTGTGCTGGCGTCCTTGGTAAGAACGGCGTCGTTGAGACCTGCGCCCGTGTGGTAGGCGTAGACATATAGGTCATTGTGATCCGCATTGGTGGCGCCAGTAGACTTGAGGTGGAAGTTTTTGGACTGTCTGGTAGTGAGAGGAGCTGCGATGGCAGAAGTAGCCAGCAGAAGAAGTGATGCGAGGAACTTCATTTTGGGGGTTTTTGAAGTGAAGGTTTTTTTTGGTGAGAGGAAGGGTTGACGGGATGTGAGAAGTTAAAAAGGTAAAGGGAAGGAGGCTGGAGGTTGGGTTGGAGATATAGGAGGCTGGGGTTTGAAAAGAAATAACAAGAACATCCAGAGGGGGAGGTGGTGATATTTATGTGCATGGAACTTGTTTACGGACTTTTAGATGTGGAGATATACACTATCATAGCATGTCTTGTCTATTCTATAGATGATTTTCTGAATTACTTGCTCTTTTGGAAATTAATAGTGAACTCCATTTCTGTATAGACCCTCCACTCAGGAGTTCACATTCTAAAAGACCGGGCAAAGAAACACCCACCAAGATATGATCAGCCTATTTACCCTATTGATCGCTGGAGGTCATGATGTCAACGGAACAAGTGATGTGTTGGAGTGGCGAAAATCTTACTCCATCAAGCCTAAGTGGGACTGGGGTTGCGAGGGAACTAAACAGAACTAGAGAATTGGAGGGGAAGTGAGACATTGACATTTTTATTCGGCTTTGGGCATCTATGAGAAGAATTACCATGTTTATTATCTTCTTCGAATCTCAGCAAACGAACAAGCTATTTCCATCATATCATATGACAGTAAAAGATGATAGACTGAGACAAAGAGGAGGATTTACTGTAAGCTGCCGATGGTGGAGACGTTTTCCGAGTCCGCCTGTCTTCTTCAGGAAGTCGAAGTCTCTACGCCTTGAAGTAATATGGCCGACTATTTAAAGGTTAACAAACTAGTTCCACCAAGACAATGGTGTTATAGCTTATTTATTTGAAGCCTTAGACATCGTACCAATGTACTAGATCTTATGTCTCCAATTGAAGTTTATGCCTTAAGATGCGTTGATTTTCCCTGGCGCGACCAGGGGTTTTCAGATTAATTAGATCGGGTACATCACAATTACCTCTACGGAGTACTTTGTAGAGTAACTAGATTAAACAACCTAGATTGTAGGAAGCATGATCGTGGATCTACAATACTCCTTCTATCAAGTTCGATCATTTCCCGTGAATGCTAACGGTATCAACGTTGTTTATTTCCGACATTCTTAGATAATCTCTCTTAAACCAATTCTACTTAATATGTAACAATTCAATGACCAGAAAAGCACTCCAACGTTATTAACAATATCTTCGTCTGGTGCAGCTGGCACTCTATCAGCCTAAAACTTGAAGTGATCACATCGCTTGAAATGTTTTAGAATGGCGAACAATATCTCCATGAGAGAATAACTGATAACTCTCCAAGAAGTCTTAAAATTGCACAAGCTCCTCGAAGACAACTACAAACGAAAGCGCGCCCCACCAAAACAAACGCCCCAAGACTTCCGCAAGGTTATCAATCTGCTTGGCGCAGCGGAGGCTGGGATCACCCCCCGACATCGGCTACGGGCAATATCTCATACAGTTGCGATGTTTCTCTTCAAGCCTGGAGTACTATGCGACGTCCAACAATGTTTTTAAAACTCGTGGCGTTGCTCCTGGTGACATGCGAGTCACTGGCTGATATCCCTCCGCTGTATCGGTCGCGACCATATGACCTTGGAGCATTCGACCGATGGCCTCACCAGCTGTACCACTCATCCAACGCGATTGGACCTATCCTGAATATTCACGAGGAAAGTGGACAGTGCTATAATGAGAGCATTTACACCGTTGTGCCCTACTGGGGAAAGCAAGTGAACATTCCGGGAGTAATGCTTCTCGATACAAAAGGGTATCTCGTCTGGCACTCGACCGGGTATGTCACAGCAGACGTACAATCCTTTCGAGGAGAGGACTATATTGTCTCCCTTTCTATAGATTCAAGCTATTATGCATTGGTAAGTCGTCGATTGGCGTCACATTGGGAATGGTTCTAATCTCTTTTAGATAAACTCCCGCTACGAGGAAGTTTACCAAATCCGTTCAGGAAACGGATGGCAGCTCGATGCCCATGAGCTAACCTTGAGCCCCTCAGGGACAGCACTGCTGGTTATCAATGGTGTCTTCGCGGTGAACCAAACGACGTTCGAGGCACCACCGGAAGTCGATTTTATTCTGGATGCAGGGTTCCAGGAGATCGAGGTCCAGACAGGAGAGGTATTATTCGAGTGGCGAGCATCAGACCATTATACCTTTGAGGAGTATTATCATTTCCAGCCGGGCGATGGGAAAAGCGAAAACACCGCGCCGGATTTATTCCATGTCAACAGCATCGAGAAAGACGATCTTGGCAATTACCTCATCTCCTGTCGAATGATGAGCTCCATTGTCTATGTGGATGGTCGAACCGGTGCCGTGATCTGGAAGTTAGGAGGAAAAGGGAATATGTTCAAAGACCTATCTGGTGGCGCGATAGATTTCAATGGTCAGCACCATGCCCGGTTCCACGAAAATGGTCGGATTGTTTCAATCTTTGACAACGGGAACTGCCCCGGCCGTCCAGTAACAGGTCCAACCCGGGGTCTGACGGTGGTTCTGGATACAGAGAAGATGACTGTGCAGTTGCAGCATGAATATATCAGCCCGAACAGTGTTCTCACGGACAACAGTGGATCGATGCAGATTCTGGATAGCGGCAATGTGGTTCTAGGCTTTGGCCCGAACGCGAACTGGGCTGAATACGCATCGAATGGATCTCTGCTCTGTAATGTTCATATGGGTCCCGAGACATTCTTCAACAGCGGGGAGATTCGCAGCTACCGGATCTCGAAGAGTGCTTGGGTTGGTCATCCTCAGACCATGCCGGAGATTTCTGTGGATGATGGACGAGTGTATGTGAGCTGGAATGGAGCCACGGAAGTGGCTATGTGGTCTCTGAATGGGATTGATATTGAGGGTGTCGGGGGAGAATCAGTCATCTTGGGGAGATTTCCTAAAGACGGCTTTGAGACGGAGATACCTGTTCCTACCAGCCCGACGGGTCGGTATTTCTTTGTCAGTGCTCTGAATAGAGCCGGTCAGGTTCTTGGGTCAACTTCTATGGTGCAGTGGCCTTCTAAACCTAGACAAGGTATTGTATACCAGGGTGTTTGAAGTTCTAGCATAGAAAATGCCACCCTTCACATCCATGGAGGTAACTGTCATGGCAACTCCCGGATATTGAGGCCAGATGTCACTTTGTCTGTATTTTGTTCATTCTTCGTATAGAGTACTTGTTTTATCCTCTATTTTTAGACCTTTGAAATGCTGTACCTAGGTGCGCTAGTTAGTTAACTGACCTTCTGCACCTTTAGGAAATGTAAATCATCATAAATCCTATTCGATAAACGTTACGAATTACTTTCTATAAATTCCTATAATTAAAACAGTACATGCACCTATTATAAATTAGCTTGATTTTTCTCCGCCAAGTGTGAAGTTGCTGGGATGTTCAGGGGGTTTCCCCCTGAATCTAATTGGAATGATGTACACAGTATATAGTACGGAATACCACAAATCAATGATTCATTGATAGCGAAACCTTCCAACTACTGTCGGATGTCAACGGATAGCTTGATCTATAATTCAATATACATACGATCGAATGTTAGAAACGTTTAAAATGTTGTTTTGATCGATTCACATAACTTCTAGGACCCACAGTTGAATCCCGAAATCTCTTCGCGCCCCCTGACGCGTTGTCTGATTAGGAGATTATCCAGCCTAGCCTACTCGTTAGGCATCGATCATTCTACAACATACAACTGTTGTAAGTTTTATAAATCCTGAAATTCTGGAAATTATCTAATTTTGGTACAAGACATCCTTGGATAACAGGTTAGTACCCACATATGTACCTGTTCGATTACATTTGACATTAGACATTGACAAGACTAGCACTGCTTTTCCGTACTAAGGCATCATGGATCCCTCTACATATACAGATCCTGAGCTCACTTACCAAGATCGGTTGGTGATCGATGCTATCGTTGAGCCTCAATCCAGTTCAAATGGTAACCGCCCCTGCATTGTCGATCAGATCAATAAACTAACAAAAATCCAGATAAAACAAGTGCACAGTCATTGGACAAGCTGAGCACGGAAGAAACAATCCAAAAGCTTCACAATCTCAACGATCCTTCTCATGTAGAATTTGATCCCACCATCTCCCAATTCTGGGATACCCCGCTGCTGCGGGCCAAGTTACCCGCCCCTATCCAGAAGTACGTGCTCACGCCATACATCAACTGGGCAAAGGGCATCGCGCGATACCAGACCGATGTGGTCATGGTAACGCACCTTATTCTCTACTTCACCACTATTGTCCCAAGTGCTGCATTCCTATATTACCGATTTTCGTACCTCCACGGTGCCTTGCACTGGCTCATGCAAGGCTTCTATTGCGGCGCTTTCACCCTGATGAAGCACCAACACATCCATATGAATGGAGTCTTGAACTCAAAATTATATCTATTCGACACGCTTTTCCCGTACCTGCTGGACCCCATGCACGGACACACATGGAACTCTTACTATTACCACCACATCAAGCACCACCACGTTGAGGGTAACGGCGGAGACGATCTGAGCACAACAATGTACTACGACCGCGACAGCGTCCCTGACTTCCTAACCTATGTGGGTCGGTTTATCCTTTTCATTTGGCTGGAACTCCCACTGTACTTCTGGAGAAAGGGCCAGTTCAAGTATGCAGTCAGATGCGCCTTCTGGGAGGTAGGTAGTTACGTTGCTATTTATATGCTCTACAACTACGTCAATGCGCGCGCTACGACGTTCGTGTTTATTCTTCCGCTCAGTGTCATGCGCCTGGGCTTGATGGTCGGTAACTGGGGACAGCATGCTTTCGTTGATCCCGCCGATCCTGATTCCGATTACCTATCCAGTATCACGCTCATTGATGTCCCGGTGAGTTTCCACCAGCCTGTTTTAACATGTAAGAACTGAGACTGACAAATATCAGAGTAACCGATTCTCTTTCAATGACGGCTACCACACTTCTCACCACTTGAACCCGCGTCGTCACTGGAGAGATCACCCTGTCGCTTTCCTTAAGCAGAAGGACCTCTATGCTAAGGAAGATGCTCTGGTCTTCCGAAACGTTGATTACATGTTCATTACTGTGAATCTACTTCGGAAGAACTACGAGTTCCTGGCTAAATGTATGATCCCCATCGGTGATCAAGTTAACTGGACCATGGAGGAACGAATGGAGGTGCTGCGTCGTCGGACGCGAAAGTTCCCCAAACCGTCCACGAAAAAGAGTGAATAAAAGGTGTTGCCTTTGAAATCTTATGCCCGATAGACAAGCCTGTTCTACGTTCTTGATTTATTTGTATCTAGAAATTTCGCACTGAAATGTATATTTTACCAAGAGGTATTAAGTTGTAATTTATCTCATTTACATGTGTTTTGTGATGGCCGGCTCGGTGGTGAAATACTTATAGAGAATAAGGCACACGAAATAAGGAAGGAAGATTGACATTGTAGAGAATGAGCTCGTCTTGGATTCGCCCATGGAGGACTATTAACCGGCCCCAGCACCAACCACGTTGAGGTGCGAGCTCGTCACCAGGGTTCTACCTACTCTATCTACTCTGTATATACATGAAGAATCGAATAACAAATGCCAGCCGCCCCCCCCACATCGTCGTCGTCGAAAGTCTGAACCCCTGCTGGGTAGCTTTCACTTCTGTCGCTTCAAAAGGCGAAGGGAAGCTGGCGAAGGAGTCAGGTCCATCTTCCGCTTACTAGGCACACCGTCAAATGGGCCGGACCTTGTCGACTCTCGCGTGCGACGAGGTGTATCTTGTCCACGGTGTCCTCCTTCTCGACCCAAAAGATCCAGCTCGTCCTGGAACAAGCCTGTTTTTTCTAGCGCTCGTGTGAATTCTTCCTTCTCCTTGGCGTTTTTAGGCGGGCTGGCGATGAAACGAGATGCATCCTGGACCGGC
Organism: Penicillium verrucosum; assembly: GCF_028828655.1. Classification (NCBI taxonomy): domain Eukaryota; kingdom Fungi; phylum Ascomycota; class Eurotiomycetes; order Eurotiales; family Aspergillaceae; genus Penicillium; species Penicillium verrucosum. The sequence goes on from NW_026643212.1 coordinate 3,285,729, forward strand.
GATTTCGAAGTCTCTGGGGAAGACTTCCCGCGCCGTGCTCTTTTTGATCGCAGAATCGGCATCGAGTTGTCGGTTTGTAAGTTATTAGTTATTAGACGAAAGTCATTGCCTATTCTTAGCTGTTTTCCTAGCCACGGGGCCGGCTTATCAAAGCATGCCATAAATTGCCCGTTAGGAATGTCGTTGAGACGACAGGAAGCTCTGTGGCAGATAAGATTGCGTTTCGCATATCCAAATATTGCCTTTTTGGCCACGGTTGACCGAGGGGATCGCATCACTGAATATAGAACCTTGTGACCACGCGGGCCACGCTGCAAGCCCACAATAACACCTTCGGAGCTATTTTACGATACATTAGCCTCTGTGCATATATAGGCAAGGATCCGCCAATATAGTTTCCATGAGAATCATGGTTTACTACTTACGGGGTATTCTCCGGGTTCCCTTGTTTGGAGGTTGCCCTCCTCCAAACAAGATAACTGGCCCATCGATCGGGGGTGGAGAATTGGACTCCTTAGCAGAGGCAGCTTTGTCTGTAGAGATGTTACAATTAGGGTCAACGGGAACGGAGGGGGGCATACCTTGCGTCTGATTGAGGCCTCTTCTCGCTCGCCCTGGAAACCCAGTCAGTAATGGATGAATATATGGAATACGATAATTCAACTCACTGCGAGGAATTTACCATTTTGCCACAACAACGGAAGGCCCTTTATATATATATATATATATATATATAAAGGAATGTCGAAGGAATTTACTGAAACGGAGCAGTAATACTGAAGCAGTTGGGAGGAAAAAGAAGAGAAATCAGACAGCAGAATCAAGAAAGTATTTATACGGCAGACAAGGTAGGAACTATTGTAACTAGTTACCTGTTGGGATCATATCATATGACCTTGTTTGTCAGGACTGTCTGTCACATGTCAACTACCAGATAGTCTCCTCTCTCTCCTCTCCTCTTCTTTTCCCCTTTCCATCAACCATCATCATCCAACGGTGATGATCAGCAGTTAGCACTAATACCATTTGCATTGCTGATCTCTCTTCTCCTGACTCGCTGTCAGTATCTTCCCTCGGCCATGTTGATGCCTTCGGTCTCCCGCTCCACCGGGAAATGTCTGATTTCATCAGCTACAGTAACGATAGGTTACCCAGGTACCCAAGGTGGTGGACTTGGAAGGTGCCCCTGGTAGGTAAGAGCAAGAGCTGAACAAGGACTGAACAAGCAGTGAACAAGAAGTGAACAAGGACTGAACAAGGACTGAACAAGGACTGAACAAGGACTGAACAAGGTCCAGCCAGACCCAAGGTTCAACCACGAGCTTTTTAACTGCAACAACTTTAATATACGCCATTGGAGCTGGAATTACCGCGGTTGCTGGCACCAGACTTGCCCTCCAATTGTCCCTCGTTAAGGGATTTAAATTGTTCCCATTCCAATTACGAGACCCAAAAGAGCCCTGCCTTCCTTGGATGTGGTAGCCGTTTCTCAGGCTCCCTCTCCTGAATCGAACCCTAATTCCCACCACCATGGTAGGCCACTATCCTACCATCGAAAGCTGATAGGGAAGAAATTTGAATAAACCATCGCCGGCCCAAGGCCATGCGATTGGTTAACTTATTATGATTCACCAAGGAGCCCCGAAGGGCGTTGGCTTTTTATCTAATGAATACACCCCTTCCTGAAGTCAGGGTTTTTAGCATGTATTAGCTCTAGAATTACCACAGGTATCCATGTAGTAAGGTGCTATCAAATAAACGATAACTGATTTAATGAGCCATTCGCAGTTTCACAGTACAAGTTGCTTATACTTAGATATATTGCTCGTCTGTTTCTATTACTCGAATTTCGTCTGTAAGGGAAACAATCTTGTCTTCAATTGCCATAGAACTCAGGGGTTCCATCTGGAGTTCTCTTCTGAGGTCGTCATCTGGGTTCAATCCCATTTTCGCGCCACTTCCGCACACTTGTGACGAGGTCGGGGCGCAGACCATTCTCACTAGGTCCACGCAGTGGAAACAGGTGAGGCCCAAGGACTTGTAGTCAGATTGACCCGGTAGCTTAAGCTCTATAAACCCGCCGAACGTTTCTGAACCATGCTTGCCTCTCGGTGCCAGACTTTGACTGATCATGGACGGTTGGTGGAGAGCACGTCGGTCAAGCTGTTCGTCATCGATAGCTGAGGCTCCCCGAGTAAAGTCCCCATAGACAAACTCGACTGCCACACTTGACAGGCAAATTGTGTCGAGGAGTGCTCTGATCTGGGCAGTCGAGGTGTATATATGGCTTGGGGGGTTCGAGGGACTGAACAAGGATTAAACAAGAAGTGAACAAGGACTGAATAAGAAGTGAACAGCAAGTGACCTCTGTTAGACGTTGTGGTCTAGAAAGTAGGAGGGAGAGAGCAGCTGGCCTACCTTAGTAGCCCTTGTGTCATGTCATGCACTATATATATCGGAGCCTGGTCTATCTGAGCGTAATGCTCAGATATAGTGGTCTTTTGGCCGAGTTTGTAACTCGCCAGTCCAGGGGCAGGTTGTGACCTTGCCTGTAGATCACGAGATACAACCTTCTTTGATTTCCCTTTGCCACACGGCTCACAATCATAGTGCTCTGCTCCGACGTCACAGCCAAGCTTCTCCTTGTTAATCCGGCCTTTATAGCTTCCTACATGGCCTAGACGGGCGGTAGGCAAGCGCTGCCGAGATCGTTACATAAGCACTGCCAACAACTGGCTTTGGCTTAGGATAGGTACCTGGGCTAAGATGAAGCCAACTGGCGAAAAAGATCTAGAATTAGGAAGTGAAACTTTTCTTCTCTGGAAGGGGTCAAGAAGCTAGAAACTAGAAGCTGGAAGGCTAGTCCTTGTACTAGGCAATCACAGAAGTTTTGACGACTATGTATCCAAAAATATGAAGTTATCAAGATTCCAACGTTGTAAATGGGTTCCAGGTTGATTAGTGAGCAGGGTGACTCACGAAAAAGCCACAGCCCAAGAGCCGTATGAAACCCTTCACCAATATCTCGAAGAGATCCTAATAATCAACAATTAGAATCCCAAACTGACAAAATGGCGTTGGAATTTACTCTTCCGACAGCTTTGATCCTGATAGACAACCAATCAGGCTTCTCCGATCCAAAGACAATATCCCATTGGGGCGACACACGATCCAACCCGAATTATGAAACCAACCTTCAAGCATTTCTCTCCGCATTCCGAGTTGCAAGATCCTCATCTTCAACCCTGCTGGAGGTGATCCACGTTTTTCACTCCTCCACAACCCCGGAATCTCCGTTCCACCCCTCCAACCCTAGACAGGGTATCCGTCCTCTAGACTTCGCCACCCCTGCCTCAGATGGATCAGAGCCTGTCTTTTGGAAAAGTGTCAACTCCTCTTTTATCGGTACTGGGCTTGAAGCGCATTTGCGGGAAAAGGGATTCCGTCAGCTTATCATTGCTGGGTTGACGACTGATCATTGTGTTTCAACTACTGTACGAATGGCCGCTAATCTTGGGGTTGTGGATCGGTATCTTGGAGATGGACCTGTCCGGCTGAGATTGGATGGGACTCATGAGAATGATCCAAAAGTCGATAAAGGGCGTATTGTGCTTGTCGGCGATGCCACGGCTACCTTTGGGAAGGCTGGAATTGATGCAGAGACTATTCAGAAGGTTTCTGTCGCTAGCCTCGATGGTGAATTTGCGGATGTATTTGCCACAAACGAGGTTATTGAGGCTTTGGGCAAGATTCAAAACTAGCAGGATAGTGTCTAAGAATATATTGGTCTTCATTCCGAGTAGTTGAATTCACGTGAGACTATATCTCCTTCACATAAACCTTAGGCTATCTCGATCGTGAAATTGGAAACGAATGCCATGACAATTTAAGATACCCAAACCGATGCTCACATCTACTCATAACCCGTGCAGGTCAATCAACTCGTTGGGATAGGTTTTTGATTCTATAATGAATAGCATGTAGGAGCGGGCCGTAACATAACCAGTTGGAGAAGGCCGAATCAGACGGCCGTCAGGAATAGCAGTAATTGAAGCTTTGCCAAGAGTAGTCTTTGACTGGAAGTCTCGACAGCCGGGGAACCACTGGTGACTAAGATTGCCCGCCTTCATGCACAAACTGCGCAGAAGAAGAAGGCAAATTAATTGAACATCACCCTCGATGTTGATTTGCTCCCTCTTTTCAGGAACAGTGGCAGATTCACCCGAAAACTCTTGGACGTGGCGCGCGAAGCCACCTGATTCACCAGACGTCTCTTAGGAATGCATATTGCGTTTGGAATTGGGAGATTCGGCGTCGGAATCGAGGCTCATAGAGTCGAGATCGCTAGTCGGGTCTTTAGCTTCGCCCTTGTCGTCGTCTTACAATGGAGCTCTGACAGTTCCGGAACCCGCCTAGTCAGGGCTAGCATGCAAGGGCGCGTCAGCAGTATCCGAAACTTCGACTTCTAGGCGGGTCCTAGGTCTGAGATCACGATTATTGTTAGGCTCAATCCGTCTCTCATCGTAATAGCGAATCGAGAGTTAAACACTACGGGTAGCTGAAAATGGTCCAAGGTTCGATATATCGAAATCCCTATTCTTAGGCTTAGTTCCACCATGTTCCCGGATGTGATCGCAGTATTGCTCGAAGTGATGATACCACTTGGTGCACTTCATGGCTCTCTTTTTGATATCTGGGTCAAGTCCGAGAGTTTGACCATCGGAATCTAGTTCTAGCAGACTCTTCACGGGTTCATGCTTCCAAAGAATTCTCGTTGTCAGAAAATAGCTCTTTTGGACTTTCGACCCAGAGCCGTATCCACCGAGCTGCCGAAGAGAGTAATCGAATGTAGGTTGACCTTAAGGGTATCCGGAGTAGGCCGATTGGCCCTTTGGCCATACTCCTACTGCAACATTGGTTTCCTTTGCATGTATTTCCCACTAGTGAGTTGTTGAGGGAAGTTTGACAAGGATTGACCACAATGCCGGAGGAATTGCTGTTATCCAGTATGATTAGAGTTGGAACTCAGCAGGTCATCAGTGGGAACTTACTTAGACTCTTGCTAAGACACGTAGGATGTAGGTGTGACTTACAAAGTATGAAAAAACCGTGAAAACCGTGAAAACCGTCAAAACCATTAGTGTAATTGTCCCAGCGAGAGAAAGTGGACCGGGTCGTACCTACAAGGCCGAGAGCAGCGGACAGAACCACAGAAAAATCGACAAATGAAAATGTCATCTTGATGAAGTTCCAAGGTTGTGATGATTGGAGAACTTGACTGAAGTCAGGTAGGACTAACGGAATAGGAACGTTTCTGGCAGTCATCTGGGGGAAGGCGCCCTTGGGGTGGAACTAGGCAAGAGAAAGGCTCAGTCTGTAGCAAACAAGCAAACAAGCAAGCATACTTGGGATGATGCTCCAACACAAGCGACTATAGATCAATATACCAATATATATGTGTGAGATTCTCCAAAGTAGCAAGGTCAGTCGGCATACTTCTTTATATATTGCTCTTACTATGTTCTGACGTCCTGAAAGTGGTGCTCAAAGACACTTGCTTCTTACTTTGGAATCGGCCTTTCTTCACCTCACTCTGAGCTTACTCTCACTTACCTCTTACTATGTATTTTAGCCTTCTTCACTCTCACTTTCACCTCGTTTTCAGGCCGATGCCCTATAGTGAGTCGGAGTATACAGGGTCCTATTTTACTGTAGTATCTTTGTTCTTATGTATAAATTATATCATTTATTGAATAGGCACACAGGCAAGAGCCACCCGCTACCCAATACAGCGTCCGAAGAGCTCCAGGCATGAAGAGTAAGCTTTATAGGTTGGAATCAGTCTAATTTAGGATTGCTTCTTGTTGACAAACGGAGCAAATCCAAGGGTATAACCCAGCCATTATCTTATTTAGGCATAGTAGATATAGTCCTGGAAGTCGGAGCAGACCCAGAAATTGACCAAGGGACAACATAAAAGAGCCCCCGTTGACTGCACCTTCTCTTTTCCCCCTTCCCTCTTCATCATCTCAATCCCCAGGTGACTTCACAATGTGCGCTCCTCTCTGGGTCTGGCTCTTTGGACAAAAGGAGCACAGTCTCCGGAAGCTCTACAGAGAGCTCCGTCACATGCTGCCTGGTTATATCTCAAACCAGCGTGCCGATATTGACCTCCACCCGATGGATTTCTGGACAGGGGACACCGATCCTTCCCTTGTCCAATTCTTCACACCCGACACAGACACCAACTTCAAAATCGCCAACACTGCACTCGACCCCGAGGACCCCGTGGATGACCCCTTCACGTGGGTTCGGGTGATGAAGCACACTCAAGACTTCATCCCCCAAGAGATGCACCATCAACTCCATCAGGCATTTTTGAAGTACCTCCGCAAATCCCCTGGGGGCAGCAACCCCCCCCATCTTCTGGCAACCGGTCCCGTGAGTATAAATACCCAATAGAAGAAACCTCCTAAAGGCTAACTTTGGATAAATGTAGTATGTATGGAGAAGACCATAGTCTCTTCAACAGCAACGACCGGCACGGCTTCACCATTCAAATGGGAGCCGTAAGCGCCGATGCAAAGTCCGCTCACCAGCTCGTCGTCATGAAGAGCAACAACTGCTACCATGACACCCACCCGTCAGTTGGAGAGCTCGTAGCACTTGTTCGATGGATGCTTAGTGGAATCAAAAGTCACAAGCACCAGGTCGGCAGGTACCACCGACATGAGCGTCCCCAACTTGACTTCCCGGTAAATCCTGTCACCCTAAATTACTTCCCAGGCCATGATTGACTGACTCTTATGTAGACAATGGTCATTTCCTTCCTCCCTGATGCTCGAGTTCGAGTTTTGCATGGGTATTTCGACAGCGGCCGACTCAAAGTGGCCTATACCCAGGCACTCAACTTCGATGCGGAGGACTACGCTGACAAGATGGATGTCCTACTTCAATGGGCGTGGCCCCTCATTAATGGGGACACCACCAAGCCCATCCCCCTTCCCACGATCGAGGATGATGAAGAAGACGAGTGGGACGAGTGGGAGAAGTGGGAGCTCCGATATAGGGAGGACAGCGAAGACGAGTTTCTGGGGGGTGAATTAGAGGGGGGTGAATTAGAGGGGGGTGAATCAGATGAGGGTGACAGCACTGAGGTAGAACAAGACCTCAGTGACTGTGAGTCGGAATCCGAAGAGGATGAGAGCCCCATCAGGGGGAGGGACGATGAATAGAGGGGTGGGGAGTTCGTGATGTCTGCGGACATCAAAAGAGAAATCATACAGAAGCTGGGGGAGAAGATGAAGATGCGAGAGTTGACCGGAGCTTAAAGGCGAGGGGGCTAGGACTCAGAGGCACCCTGGGACCTAGTCTATCCTTGTCCATGGGCAAAGGCAACTGTTTTTCATGTAGTGGCAACCCGCCACACAGTTCTGTATTTGTTCATTTATTCTGTTCATATACAAATGCACAGATGATGAGAGAGACAATCCGTCAGTCCATGTTCTTGTAGTCTGACTTGTAGAATTGTACCTAGGCAATATCTGTAGGCCACACACAAGTGAGAAGAAATAGAAATGGAAATGTAGATCAAAGGAAATAAAACTTAGGCCAAACAAAACGAGTGATAGTAAACCATCGCTTAATTTTGTTCATATCAGTGACAGGAAGCGGGCCTCTTCTGTAATGCTATCAACCATGATAACCTGAAATAGAACTGGAGGTATTTCAAGAGATCTCGAATATCTGGTCTGCCTCCCATAGGCTCAGCTGTTCAAACTGAAATATTGGCCCCATCCCTGGAATTATATGGACTGGTATCAAATTTCACTTTCTTCGAGAACTGCGACTGCTAGCTGCCCAGGTGGCTTTTGTTCTTCTCTGCACTTCATGCGGGCTTCTAGGCCCATATATTTTACCATGGGTGTCCGATATGAGGATTGGAATGAAAACAGGTCGAAGTAAATAGTGAGGGAGGAACCGCCCAAGGAGCCTCCTTCGTGGACTTGAAAAGGATGGTTTCCATAAATTTACATATTTCTACCATCTACTCTGCACAGGCAGCACAAAGTAATAATTACACGAGCATGATTACTTCAAGGATCTCTAACACAAAGGAGAAAAAGAATACAGGAGCAGCCGAAAAGGAACAGCCCATAAAACCCCATAGTATAAAATGGCACATATACCTCAGATCCCCGTCTTTAAAACCAGGAAAACAAGACACGCGATGCATCAAAAAGGGCGACAATCTTAAACAAGGTCGCGCTTGACGAACTCAGCAAGAAGGGTCTTTCCGAGGGAAGCAGGGCTGCGCTCGACGATGACACCAGCATCGGTGAGAGCGGCGATCTTGGAATCGGCACCACCCTTACCACCGCTGACGATGGCACCGGCGTGACCCATGCGGCGGCCGGGGGGAGCGGAGATACCGGCAATGAAAGAGACGGCGGGCTTGTTGTGGATGTTGTTGGCCTTGAAGAACTCGGCGGCATCCTCCTCGGCGGAACCACCAATCTCACCAATCATGATGATACCGTCGGTCTCGGGGTCCTCGAGGAAGACCTTGAGGCAGTCAATGAAGTTGGTGCCGGAGAAGGGGTCACCGCCGATACCGACGACGAGAGACTGACCGAGACCAGTGAGGGTGGTCTGGTTGACGGCCTCGTAGGTCAGGGTACCGGAACGGGAGACGATACCGACACGACCGCGCTTGTGGATGAAGCCGGGCATGATACCGATCTTGCATTGACCCTATTGAACAAGATGTGTGAGTATTTGGCGCGACTCGAGTTAATGTAGAAGTTGGAGTGGTAGCTTACGGGAGCGATGATACCAGGGCAGTTAGGACCAATCAGGCGGGTCTTGTTCTGGGTCTTAAGAATGTCGGTGATGCGGACCATGTCTATATGGAATCAATCAGTTTGCGCACTTCAAATTTGGTAGTCGATCGATCCATACCGTGCTGGGGGATACCCTCAGTAATGCTGTTGGACCAGAAGCTGTTAGAAAAAGTTATTTGCAAGGGGGAGGTCGATTGAACACGTACCAAACAACGAGGCCCATCTCAGCAGCGATGGCCTCCTCGATACCGGCAGCGGCAAGAGGGGGGCTAATTGCAGTTAGCATCGTTTTCCTGGTATTTCGAGAGAATATGTTGATTGATCATACGGAACGAAGATGGCGGAAGCTGTGGCACCGGTCTCCTTCACGGCATCGCTAACATTGGCGAAAACGGGACGGTCGAGGTGCATGGTGCCGGCCTTCTTGGGGTTGGTACCACCGACGACATTTGTGCCTGTTCTGTGTAAGCTATTGTTTGGATGTGATCGCGGTTGGACAAATATTTACCGTAGGCGATGGCCTGCTCAGCGTGGAAGCTATGTCGAGGTCAAAAGTAAGCATTATGCGCGTGCGATAATGAAAGCGCAAAGATTGCACTTACGTTCCCTGCTTTCCAGTGAAACCCTGGTAGAGAACGCGGGTGTCCTTGTTGATCTTAAGGTTGTTCAAGGTCTCGCTGTAGGCAGAGGTGGCCTGAGTCCGACGCTGGGTGGCACCGACATTGCGAAGGGCCGAGAGGGTGTTACGGCGGAAGGCCTGCATTGCTGCAAGATTGTATGTATGAGGGGAGAGGTGAGGTATATGAGGTGAAGGTGGAAGGAAAGAAAAGGACAGGATGAAGGGCAAGTGTTCGGGATACGCACCCGGGAGTTTTCGCTCGGGACAATTATTTTACTTAAGCGGAACTGAACTCGGACACAGGCCTCGGCGACCACATTTTTCGATCTAATCAACCTCAACCCCCACTAACTACACTTCATCGCTTTTGGTTATTGAACATACTTCCCGCCTAGGCGCGGTGTTATTCTCTTCACCATGGCTACCATGACTATGACCTCGCAGGAAATTAAAAGGGCCGCCAAGAAGAATGCAAAGAACGTCCCAGAGAACGAGCGATTCATGCGAGCATGCTCCGACATTGCAAATGCTCTCATTCAAGACTATGAGTCGCACAGAGACTCTAACAAGCCCAAGAAGGATCTCAATCTCAACAAGTTGCGGGCTACCTTTTCGAAGAAGCACAGCTTGTCCAGCTCCCCGCCACTGACGGCCATTATCGCGGCAGTACCTGAGCACTACAAGAAATACATCCTGCCAAAGCTGATTGCGAAGCCGATCCGTACGTTTACATCCAAGTGGTAATTCTGGATATTGCTAACCTCGTTTATAGGAACCTCCTCTGGTATCGCCGTGGTGGCGGTTATGTGCAAACCCCACCGATGCCCCCACATCGCGTATACCGGTAACATCTGTGTCTATTGCCCTGGTGGCCCCGACTCCGATTTCGAATACTCGACTCAGTCATATACTGGATATGAACCAACCTCGATGCGCGCGATCCGCGCTCGTTACGATCCGTTTGAGCAGGCCCGAGGACGTGTGGACCAGATCAAAGCTCTCGGTCACAGCGTGGACAAGGTAGAATACATTATCATGGGCGGCACATTCATGTCGCTATCGGAAGATTACCGAGACACCTTCATCTCCCAGCTTCACAACGCGCTGAGCGGATACCAAACGGACAATGTTGACGAGGCCGTGCTGGCAGGCGAAATGAGCAACGTGAAGTGTGTGGGTATCACAATCGAAACCCGGCCAGATTACTGTCTGGATACACATCTGAGCAGCATGCTCCGCTACGGTTGCACGCGGTTGGAAATTGGTGTGCAGAGTCTGTACGAGGACGTTGCGCGAGACACCAACCGTGGACACACTGTAGCGGCAGTAGCTGAGACGTTCAGGCTTGCTAAGGATGCCGGTTTCAAGGTTGTCAGCCACATGATGCCCGATCTGCCTAACGTTGGAATGGAGCGCGATCTGTTCCAGTTCCAGGAGTACTTCGAGAACCCCAACTTCCGTACCGACGGTCTCAAACTCTACCCCACGCTTGTCATTCGAGGCACCGGTCTCTACGAGCTCTGGCGCACCGGTCGTTACAAGAACTACACACCCAACGCACTTATCGACCTCGTCGCACGCATTCTTGCCCTAGTTCCCCCGTGGACCCGTATCTACCGAGTCCAGCGTGATATCCCCATGCCACTTGTTACCTCCGGTGTGGAGAACGGTAACCTGCGCGAACTGGCATTGGCGCGTATGAAGGACTTCGGTACAACCTGCCGTGATGTCCGCACGAGAGAAGTCGGTATCAACGAAGTTAAGAACAAGATTCGTCCATCGCAGATCGAGTTGATCCGCCGTGACTACGCTGCCAATGGCGGATGGGAGACTTTCTTGGCATACGAAGACCCGAAGCAGGATATTCTCATCGGATTGCTTCGTCTGCGCAAGTGCAGTGAGACTCACACATTCCGTCCCGAGTTCACCGGCCAGCAGACGAGTATCGTCCGCGAGCTTCATGTCTACGGTTCTGCTGTGCCGCTTCACGGACGTGATGCCCGAAAGTTCCAGCACCGTGGCTTTGGAACTTTGTTGATGGAGGAGGCGGAGCGTATTGCCCGCGAGGAGCACGGTAGTCGCAAGATCAGTGTTATCTCCGGTGTGGGTGTGCGTAGCTACTATGCTCGTCTTGGGTACTTCCTTGATGGTCCTTACATGTCCAAGATGTTGGATCCATGGGAGGACGAGGAATAATTGCCTGCAAGGAAACAGAAAAATCAAACAAAACAAAAACAAAAAAGGAAACCAGATGCCCAGAGGCTCGGTATCTGATTTTGCATCTACTGGCGTTGGCGGTCTCACAAAAACTTGATTTTCTTCTCAACGAAGGACAAATGATTGAATGTCTATACCAAATTTTATCTTTAGATGCATCCAATGGACAAAAAATGAGATATCAAAGAACTGGAAATAATCATGAGTGTTCTATGTACAAGTCGCAGGTCGGCCATCTGTGTATTCTAGCAAAGGAGACCGGGAAACCTGCCCGCCAACGCCTTTCAAGTGATCCTACTCATCTATAGCATAGATGAATTCAGGTCGCACAGAGTAGAAATGGGGGATTCATACTCCAGAGAATCGAAAATATTCTCTCAGCCTCGAATCACTCCCAACGCATCAAATTTGAACCACCGTGTTGTACTCAAGAAACCCCGAGATATAAGCTCCAAGATTGAAAATCGACAGATAAAGGTGTCATGAAGACATCGAAGGAAAAGGGACCAAGGCAATTTCAATGCAGTGATATAGCACCTCCCCTACTGTCTCGCAAGTGAAGGTAAGCCTGGAAACCGCAGAAAACGAAGAAACCCTATGAGCCCGAAAAGCGCATTGTCAGTAACCGATTCCTTTCCTCGTGCAACGCTTAGAGAGGGGGAATGACGTACAGCGTAGACGATCACAGCGGTGTAAATTGAGGCGGCGACTGCAGGGCCATCTTCGGGTTCCTCTTTTGATCCGGTGAATGCGTGGTTGTTGCTCTATAATTAGGATCTTCGCGTTAGCCGATGAACCCCATATTACGTAGGTCCGTGACAATGGGTCTTCGGAGGGTTTGATGGGTAAGCCAGAGTCGGGGAGACGTACGTTGTATAGCGAGCCGAGGACTGAGAGGATGACGATTGCGAAAGCGGAGATAACAACACTATACAAGAAACATGGTGTTAGAGCAATAGCACTTTCGATGGATGGATGCTGTCTGGGATGGAGGAGCGTACCAGGACCAGGCGTTCAAGGCAGAGACGACAGGCTTCATGTTGGCGATTTGATGATAGTTAAGGGGTGTTGCAGAATGAGTGGGATAGGTAGTTTGTTGGAGAAGGGTGGTCACAAATCGGCTAATACAGAGAGTTGAGGTTGAAGACTTGAGATACGGAGGCGGGCGGGCCTTCAGTTGATGCAAGCCCCTAAGCCGCTTTGGGACAAGTCCAGACACACCTGTGACTCGTCTCCTCCTTGTTGTTTTTTTTTTTCCATCTAACTATTTGATCAAATAGTAAACGAGGATAAGGAAATATTATTTAGCTGGGCATAATCTTTTTGATACAATCTATTTGTTTTGTTTTTATGTCCTATTTTTAATGCGTTTTGTTCCATTCGATACATTCATCGAACGTCACTCCAGAGCCGCCAAAGATATCTAGAGCGCTGCCAATCGTCAAATCCACTTTTCCTTTGCTACTGATGTGGACCTTTTCCAGATCTTGTAAATGGCGTGCACCTCCTGCGTAGGTTACAGGGATAGTACACCATTCAGCCAGTCTTGAAACAAGTTCCTCATCGACGCCTTGTTGCAAGCCCTCTACGTCTGCAGCGTGGATTAGGAACTCGGCGCAATATGGTTCCAGCATTGAGATAGATTCTACACAGAGTCAGTGAGCCAACAATCAACCTGGGTTCAGCACTAGCAGGATATACCTTGGTTGATCTCCATCTCTGTGATGGTTTGCCAGCGGTCCATCGCAACGAACCAAGTATCGTCTTTTCTGCGGCAGCTCAGATCCAAGACCAGCTTTGACTTGTCGCCGCCAAGGGCAGCAAGGACCGACTCGAGCCGCTCGAGAGAGAACTTGCCCCCAGGGAACAGGAATGAAGTGATGATCACCTATTGCCCGCATTCCACAGATTAGCGTCATCGGACTCTTGCTATGATGGAGCACAACCAAACAGGAATTGGAAGTAAAAGGATAGATATTGTTTTGTTCTCGGCCAAGCACAACACCAAGCGAACAAATAGTAATTCGTCCGGAGTCAGATTGCTTACCTTGTCTGCGCCTTGATCGATCCAATATTGCGAATTCTTGTCGGTGATACCCCCGGCCACTTGAAGCCCACCTGGCCATGTCTTCAACGCTTCCTGGGCTGCCTCTTCATTCCCTGGTCCAAGCTTCACGACGTGCCCGCCGCGCAAATCATGCTTCTGATATAATCCCGCATAGTGGCTGGCCGGGAACTTGGATACATAGTTGGTCTTCAGGTCTGTGGCTACCTGGCTGAGCGTACCACCCACAATTTGCTTGACCTGCCCTGAATGCAGGTCAATGCAGGGCCTAAACTTGGTCATTTTTTATAGTGAATTGGTGAATAAGTTGATTTACTGACGATCTCCAGGGCTGTGAATCGAGGGGCGGCTTATCCTTATCACACGTGATCTAGAGCTTAGTCCGAAAAACTTTTGGGCCGAGACGCGAGTGTTCGATTTTATAATTTAGTCGACAGCATATCCACCATGGTCGTGAAACGAAAGAGAGAAACTACTGTGGTTTCCAAGCCCAAGACCAAGGAAGACAGCCCACCTCCAGTGGACAATGCGCAGGACGTATTCCGCAGATTATTCGAAGCGCAATTCGAGCCACTCGATTTGCCAGCCTCTACCGCCAAATCTACAAATTCGGATGAAGAAGAAAATGAGGATGACGATGACTCTGATCTCTCTGGGTCAGAGGGTGACTGGGATGGGAATTCCGATATCAGTGACGAGAGCAATCAGGTCGAGGTGGTCGAGCACACGGATGCCTACGCGGCACCAGAAGACAGAATGGACAAGAAGACTTGGAAAGCGTTTATGGTATGTGCCAGATCACCAGGTCTCAACGCATTGAAAGTCAATGCTAACGCTCAAACCTGCAGAGTGGAAAACTGTTGTCCGACTTAGATAAGCCGAGCACCGAACCAGAACCTACATCCAAAAAAGAAGAAGAAGAAGATGCCCACGACTCTGCAAACCTCAAGCACGATCTTGCATTGCAAAGACTACTTAAGGAGTCACACCTTCTCGACTCCGCCGATGACCTCGCTCCTACTGGAAAGAACCGTTTGAAGGCTTTGGATATGCGCATGCAATCTCTTGGGGCCAAAACGTCGCTCTATGCGCAAACTAAAATGCCTACCGCGCACCGACGAGGCATCAAAGCTAAGGCTACCTCAAAGGAAGACAGGCGCCGCCAAGAAGCCAAGGAGAACGGCATCATTCTCGAGAAGCCTAGCAAGGTACAGAAATCGAGCAACAACGGGCGAAGAGAGCGCGGTGTGGTCGGATCGTCCGTGGGCAAGTTCTCAGGAGGCACATTGAACCTGAACAAAGACGACATCGATCGCGTCCAGTCGTCAGGACGCCGTATGATGGGTGGGAGAGGAAGGGGCAAAACAAGAGGTGGCAGAGGGGGCGGTGGTAGGGGTAGAGGCGACAAACGCTAAGATCACGATATTTGAGAAGGCTTCTTCTCCCATTCTCAGGCCAATACGCTTCTTCGTGTGGAACTGCCCACCCGCGCCACTTCAACACAAGAGCTAGATGGGTTCATGATCCATAATTGCATCTCGCGCCATGTCCCCTCCGATCTCGATCTCTCGTGGGTCACGACCTACAACTTCAATCTCAACCCGCATATCATCCTCGCCGAGCCTCGTTACCCCAATACATGCCCAAATGGGCTAATGGCTCGGTATCCATTTCTTAAAATTCCACACCATCGGCCTCGAGAGCCTCATCGTTGATCGGGACGTGGTACGAGTGCAGCCGAAATACCTGCTCCCAGCTTTTTCCTCCACGGTTCTTCAGACTCAGATCCACGTTGGCGAAAGCCTGGTCGATCTGTGCATTGATTTCTTGGTGGGTCACAAAGGTTCGCAGGTCCCAAACGCCTGTTCACGATGTTATCAGCACGATCTATTCATTCAGAAAGCGAGGCCTCGTGATTCGTGTGGATACTTCGGCCTGCGTATTCGATGCGATCACCAATGCGGATGGCTTGGGTGTAATAGAAGTCTCGTTTTGCTTTCTAGCCCCAGCCGTCGCAGTTGAAGTATTGGAGATAGGCATATTTAATAGAGATAATGAAATCCTTTACGGTCTATAGGTCTTCGGAAATGTGTATTCTTGGACAAAAATCATAATACCCAATCTAAATAATAAATGAACAGTCGGTTACAGTTCCACGTCTACATCTAGTCAGTGCTTTAATATCTAAATACACTTACTTGCACTCGTCAATAGGAGCGGTTGGGCGGAGAATGAGAACACGGACATTCCGATATCCAGCAAATCCAGCAATTTGGTTACGGCTGTACTAACGATGATTTTAGAGACGCAAAGATCGGTCATTCATTTCTTAGTTGGTTTCATAACAGCAGGTGTGTCTACACCGCTGCATCGGCACTTATGTAGCTAATATATATTTGTAGGTCATTATTAGGGCTCATTATTTGACCCCATGAAAAAAAAAAAAAAAAAAAAAATTTCTTACACTAACTACTCCGTAACTTGCAATGTTATAAAATGTCTTTGTATTTCGGTCTGGCTATGTCTACTTGTATTCCCTTTGATCCGAACAAAAACCGAACTATAATTCTGTCATGTATTGAGCATGGTCGTGTGTACTTATTATCAACCTTAAACTCTAACTATAGATATGTACCTAAGTACATATATATCGTCCGTAAACAATTATATCTTTTATTTAGTTCAAGCCACTATCTTACATTGAAGTAATCGGACTACTCGGGCCAATAACTCTCAAAGCCGAATTCATCACGGCTCGGAAATTTAGACTTCCAAATAGACGTATAAAAAGCGTTCTTGGATACCCGTTTCTTGTTTCACCTAGACTAGTAGAGAAATCTAGGCCCTTGGCGCTGTAAATACTCCGAGAGGTGCGGACGTCCCGCCAAATCCTCACGTTTGGGCCAAATGTGCCAAGAAATCCCGAGTGGGGCCGTGAATGTCTTCCGCTTCTTCCGCCGTAAAAAGGATACGCTAGTCTACATTAGGCGGAATAACGGATGGCTTATTCTTTAGTTGAATATCTAATGTGTCATCATATTAAAGCTTATACATAGAAAACTCGTTTTGCACGTTTGTAGTCAGCTGTATTCTAACTACAGCATTAACATGGGGGAGAAGAATACCGCCCAAAAGAACATATCAAAATACATCTACACAAACTCTGTCGAACTGACCACCAATAAATACGTGACAAAAGTGTATATGCAGCCGACTATTCTTGTAGGGTAAGTGCAATATAATATAGTTTCCACAATAACCTCCTTATTGTGAGACATGCATCTTCACGCCACAGCGTTATCAGATTATGATATCAGTAGGATAAACTCACGCAATCGCAGGATTCACCGATATGGGCCGTTTTGAGGATCCTGCATGGCCCCCTCAGGATATGCATTCAGGAAAGAGAGCGCGTCAGTATCCCGGTCCACGGGGTCCTATCTATGTTGTAGGTTTTTGTTTTGGCCCCAACGACATAATGCTAAGTAGGACCATTACGTTGAACTCCTCCCCAAAAAAAAAAGAAACTTAATATTGAGCAGCAATTCAAATGTTTTTGTTAATAGAGGAAACTCGGGCGAAAATGATGGAATGATTGGTAGTTTCGGAGGATGACATTTAGAGGACATCATTTCATATTATGACGACATGCTGGGTGTCTTTTGTTGTTGATTAGCCCTGCATTCTTAGCAGGAAGCTCTGGAATCCTTTACAACATATATTAGCTTGTGTGTGTGTCAGCTTCCTTTGGTGTATTCAGAAAGCTAGGGGCTACTTCGGATCTGCAAATCCCCTGGTCAAAGCGCTTGTTTATTGAAGCGCTAGGCCAAATAGTTTAGACACAGCCTCATGTGTTCGTAGCACAGACAGATTTGAAATTATCAGCTCTGCTTTCATTGCCACTATCACTAGATCTATGTCACTAGACTGGGTTTCAAATGAGAATAGTCGCACCTGTCAGGGGGATCTACTACATCTGCCAGATTTGAAAGCTATAGTAGATAGAAACTATTGTTTCAAGAATTTGGAGAAAACGCGGAAGGTAAAATCCAATTCTGACAGGACAGTTAGAAGAAAGAAAAAGGAAAGGAAAACTTGTATCAGGGGGGCCATGGAGTGCTTGGCAAGTCAGCAAATGTGGATTGATGTCAACATTGGAAGAGATGAACTTTTCTGCTCCAAGACCCATGCAGCAGCCATAGCAGACATTTAATCCAATTACATGAAGTTCTTGGACATGTATTCATTGTATAAGGAGTACGGAGTATATTAATTATTTTCTCACTAAAGACGCTTCTCAGCTCCGTTGCGACTTGTGGGGCCAATATCTACCGGATTAGGAGGCTTTCGATATTCTTCACGTAGATCCTCGCTACAACAGCACACGGGTACTTTACCAAATCCAGATGTGCGTGCAATGTTATCATCACAATAATTTAGGCCTCCGTCCATAAAAGGAGTCTTTTCAACATACAACATGCATGATATGACCCGAAAG
Source organism: Penicillium verrucosum (assembly GCF_028828655.1). Classification (NCBI taxonomy): domain Eukaryota; kingdom Fungi; phylum Ascomycota; class Eurotiomycetes; order Eurotiales; family Aspergillaceae; genus Penicillium; species Penicillium verrucosum. Next base: position 3,303,971 of record NW_026643212.1, read on the forward strand.
GCTTAGAAGGTTTGGAAAGGATTGAAAACAGCTGCAACTCTACTCCAACTGAGGGGTCCAGACCCCTATATTGTTTAGAAGTGGGGATCTCGCACCATGCTAGGCCAATCTACTAATTGAACTACCTACCCAACGTGCACTAACGGAGATGGTGTCGGCCCTGTCGGGCACCCGAGAATCGGCCAAAGCCGTTCTCGCCGTGAAACCGAAAGACGGGCTTGGCGTTAGGCATCAAAATTGAGAATCCGATAGTTGCTGAGTTAGGAAACTGCATGCGATCAGCCTTACAGGGTAGAGACAGCCCTGTCCAGCCTTAACCGAGCTGATGGTTGAGATCGAGATAGAAAAACATCCCGAAAGTGTAAATGTCGACGCTGAGTTACGAAGCGATGTGCAAGTTAATGCTCAGCCAAGACGAGATCTTGGCGTCCCCGCTACGGAAGGGGTTTTGCGGCGGATCAGTGGAGTCAGATATGCTTCACCACGCTATAATAATAGACTATGTGGAAAAGCTTACACGGCAGGGGCATCTTGTGGGTCTGATCGACACGTTGATTGGAATAGATATGCAAAGAACATAGTATATATTGTAGTTATACCCTAATTACTAGTACGTATGTATGTATGTAGTACATACGGAGTACGTTGTGTACTCAATATAGATTATTCAATTTGTCGATCATCTCCTGTCTACATAGTAGTACGAACCTTGTCCCGAGAGAAAGTCTTGGACGCATTCTTTCTACCCATATCCGTGTGACAATGCAACTACATTGGTCAGTAACCTGTGGATATCATCTATCTGGAATTATAATGCATCGTAATTGGGTTATGATGTCAAATCCTGACTCTAGCCGCCCCCTTTGCGGATCGCCGATTGGTGACTTATGCGCAGTAGGGGCCAATACCCCCTATGTTGTATACAGATTTATCAAGGGGGAATGCACACGTAAGCCAATGGCATATTTTGTCCAGTAATCTCCTTTGAATCAATATTGATCAGGGCAAATGACGAAGCTTGGCATTTGCTTGACAGATAGTGATCGTAATGGCTGATATTTCACACGTGGATGAAATGAGACCCTGGAAAAGGAAATCGGGTTTCAGCTTCTCTTTCCTATAATCGAGATAGCCATGCCGCCTCGGCAAGACATGGATGGCTTGGAAACCGTTCGTGAATTGGGTCACCGGCTTATCAACATCCCTGGTCTTGCAGAATTTCGGGGCCTTTAGGACACAAAGATGCTACGGAAATACGCCGAGTAGACTTCCTCCGTATGCAAGTGTTGAACAGATCTTCCCGTCATCTTTTCTCCGAATTGCACACCTTGAGGGTGAAACCGGACTTATGCGATGCAGATGCAGTGCAGATCGATTCCTTTGTACACGAGTCTATGGAGACCGGAAGGAATCCTTGTGGGTATTGGAATCTGCCCTATAGGCTTAGACATCAAAACTATTCACCCATAGTCAAACAGACCCCAAATCACTCGTGGGGAGCTCAGGAATGTGCTTTCCCTGGGGTAAACGTCAGCCTTTGAGGCTTAGAAATAACACAATAGACATACAGCCATCCACACTAGAGACATAAGTTATTCTGCAAGCTTGTGGGAATCCTGGACTAAGACTTTGAGTATTCCAAGTGCGGATCATGGCTCGTACGTATCAAATTGAGCGACATCGGGTTTACCAGATTTGTCTTATCCGAGCCACTTTCAACCATCAAGGGGATGGTGTAGTGATTCCCCCTGGTCGAACCCACTGTGGAGTACGTTTAGTAGACTCTCAGGTGCATAGGCCTGCTTAATATTTTGTTTGTAATTTTAAATTAGCCCTATAGGGGTTTCTTGCTGGAATTGGGATACAAAAAGGCGTCTCCATTCCATCATTGTAACCTCCTAGATCTCTGAAGCTGTCTAGGCCGAACGAAGCCATACTTCCTCTTCTATTGTCAATAATTCGTGATTGTCAATAATTTGTATCTGTTGATACATCCAGAGTTGTCTTCATTTTATATAATAAATTTTCCATCATGACTTTGTCCCAGTTCAGTTCAACGGAAACCCTCAGGGATCCTGAAGTCATAGACAAGCCGGTCATCTCAAGCCCAAAGGTCACGCCTTGCGATGAAAAAGACGTCTCAGTATCGACAACACCAGCAGAGTCATCCGATGTTGAAAGCCAAGCCACAGAGTCACCACCCTATCATGTGTTCACACGGTCTCGCAAGTTGTGGATCGTCATTATTGTATCCTTCGCTGCCATCTTCTCCCCGCTATCTTCAAACATTTACTTCCCTGCGCTTACAGACGTTTCAAAAGTTAGTTGGCTTGAGCAACACACTTGGCCACTTTTTGCTAACGGAAACATAGGAACTCAACATCTCCATGTCTCTAGCTACATTAACAGTCACGGTATATATGATTGTCCAAGGTCTTGCCCCGAGCTTCTGGGGTTCTTTCTCCGATGTATTGGGCCGTCGTATGCTTTTCATCGGAACATTTGGTGTATACATTGTTGCGAACATTGCCCTGGCCGTCTCTGTCAACTATGGTGAACTTATGGCTTTCCGAGCGCTGCAGGCTGCCGGAAGTGCAGCCACCATCTCCATTGGTATGATACAACAATAGTCCTTGTTTTATGTCTTAGCTAACTTGCCTAGGCGCTGGTGTTATTGGTGATATTACCACTTCAGCAGAGCGTGGTAGTCTGATTGGAATCTTTGGTGGTGGTAAGTAACCCGCTACTCGGATATATTGCTATGTTCTATAAGCTAACAGTATCCAGTCCGCATGTTGGGCCAGGGAGTTGGACCAGTATTTGGTGGAATCCTCTCTCAGTACCTTGGGTTCCGATCTATCTTCTGGTTTTTGGTTATTGCATCCGGACTCAGTCTTTTATCTATCATGTTCTTCCTCCCAGAAACTCTCCGTTCTATCGCTGGCAACGGCACGGTTCCCCTCAAGGGCATCAACACGCCAATCATCTACACCATTTGCGGACAGAAGGATGCGCAGAAAGATTCAACACCCTCTGAAAAGAAGGGTAAAGTGACCTTCAAGACCATGCTGGCACCTTTCACCTTTCTATTCGAGAAGGATGTATTTATCACCTTACTGTACGGAAGCATTGTGTACACAGTCTGGTCGATGGTAACTTCCTCGACATCCGACCTATTTGAAAAGCACTATGGTCTGAACTCACTGGAAGTCGGCCTCACCTTCCTCGGCAATGGTTTCGGATGCATGACCGGCTCCTACACCATCGGATACCTAATGGACTTCAACCATAAGCGAACAGAACGGGAATACTGTCAGCAACACAACTTACCCATCGACACTCGCATCAACTTGAAAAGCCACCCCGATTTCCCCATCGAGTACGCCCGCATGCGCAATACTTGGTGGATCACTGTTACCTTTATTGCCTGTGTCGCTGTCTACGGTGTGTCCCTCCGTACACACATTGCAGTGCCGATTATCCTGCAGTTTATCATTGCATACGGCTCTACCGCTATCTTCACCATTAACAGCGCCCTCGTCATTGACTTGTACCCCGGTGCGAGTGCTAGTGCAACGGCAATCAACAACCTGATGAGATGTTTGATTGGTGCTGCTGGTGTCGCGGCTGCTCCGTCTATTATTGATGGTCTCACTGCTCAGTTCGCATTTGTCTTGCTGGCTGGCATTACCCTCGCGATGGTCCCTCTTCTCATGGTTGAGACGAAGTGGGGCTATGGATGGCGTCTTGAGCGCCAAGACCGCCTTCGAATGAAGGAAGACTCGGTTTAAATAGGCGATCGATATATCTTGGTGGGAAAACGGGACAAAATTGGAAATAGAAGGGGATAGAGTACATACTCGGGCACGGAGGCCTATCACGACTTGACGACAAGCGGTGACTATATGCTTTGACTTCTTACTTATACTTTTGACGAGTATTTATTTTTCGCTTCAGCTGCACCTATATAGATACAGACGAACATTACAGCTGCCTTCGGGTAACATTTCACTTTTGGGATCTTGAACAATCTTTTTATGTAGGGCTATATCTATGTCGTCTAGGCCGTAAGAAGCTGCTGTAGAGACAAATCTCGACGATAGCAGCCACTTGGAACCTCTTTCCTCTCCGCCTTCTTGATTGAGATCTATATATATCACCCCGAGGCATTCTATTTCTTTATCTTAGACTTCTCACGCTTTGTTACGTTATATAAGTCTATAATTAAGGACAGTTATTTCTAAAATCAATTATAAAAGTTGATATAGGTCATATATGTTCTTATGTGGTTTCTGCCTGTGTACAGTCAAAGTTCCTCATGGCTGCTCTCGCCATCCGTAGCCACTTGCCAACATCAGCTTCCTTCATGCGCCGTGGACTTTGCTTTCTTTGTAACCAACCACATTCCAATTTTATCAATAACCTCAAGTACCTCCACAAGGTAACCCGGTATTGGTCATGGAATCTGCCCGAAGCCTTTATAAAAATGACATCGATTTTGCAGCCTTGGCGCTGCAATCGCGGGACTTCGCCAAGCAGTACGTGAAACGGGCTGTGCTCTGAGAAAAAGACCAATACTAATTAAATACAGCTTGAACAAAAACAGCCAACTGGACTTTACCGATCCAGCCGCCGTCCGGTAAGCCGGAGGTCTCACAATTGGCATTCCGAGAATGGATCTGATTTGCATCACACAGACAACTCACCACCACCCTCCTGCAACAAGATTTTCACCTGAAAGTTGAAATCCCCGAGGATCGATTGTGTCCACCGGTATGCACATAGTTAACCTATTTCATGGATATGTACTGACTTGATTTTCAGGTGCCAAACAGGTATGTCGTCCCGAATGACGGCCTGGACCCACACACATGTCTGACATGTAGTATAGACTCAACTACATCCTCTGGCTGCAGGACCTTCTCGACTCCACCGCTGGAGGCCTGCATGAGGGATACGACCGAGACCGGGATGTCTTCGGCCTTGACATGTGCGTAATGAGTCTCTCCAATTTCCTTATCATGTCTGACAAAGTACAGTGGGACGGGATGTATCGGCATCTACCCCCTTCTGGGCTGCGCGACACGGCCACGGTGGAATTTTGTAGCAACAGGTACGTCTTTGAGTCCGAGGATCTTAAGTATCCACTAATCAACCTGACAGACATTGACTCAAACAATATCCGCACTTCTCAGCATAACGTGGCTCTGAACAACCTGGAATCACGTATCCAGGTCGTACATTCCGACCCCACAGGACCACTCTTCCCGCTAGACAAGCTAGGATGCCAAAAGTGAGTCTTCTTGAGTTTATACTTGCTAGAACCTTAATTGACCATCCACTAGCCTTGATTTCACCATGTGCAACCCACCCTTTTACACATCGTCCGCTGAGCTGAAGCAATCGGCCGAGCAGAAAGAGCGAGAGCCCTTCTCAGTGAGTGTCACTAGCTCCACTTCCCGTGCCAAACAACTATACACAACCCGCCCTATTCCACGTGCGTACCGTTCCGTACTAACCTACATGAAGGCTTGCACCGGTGCCGAAATGGAAATGGTGACCAGCGGTGGAGAAGTAGCTTTCGTGAAGCAAATGATCGACGAAAGTCTCCAGCTGCGTGACCGCATTCAGTGGTACACATCCATGCTTGGAAAATTGAGCAGTATCAATGTACTCGTAGAGGCGCTGATCAAGCACGGCGTCACCAATTTCGCAGTTACCGAGTTTGAGCAGGGAAGCAAGACGAAGCGTTGGGCCGTGGCGTGGTCATGGGGAGACCGAAGGCCTGCCATGGTAAGTCATACTTTACTTTACCACCTGTTACTCACTTTGTGCTTGTGTTCTGTGCGTCATGTCTAACCGTTGGTCTAGCATATTGCGCGTGGAATCCCCGGCTGCCCGAAGAGTCTTTTACCTTTCCCTACAGATTACACATTCACCATGCCACCCGGAACGTCTATTGACGCAACCACTGCTACGATAAATGCAGAACTCAGCTCGTTGCCTTGGTTTTGGGCCTGGGATCAGACACGTTCTTCGGGTACGGGATTCGCTGCTGAGAATGTGTGGTCGCGATTCGCCCGCCGAAAAATGAAACTTGCTGGTGAGGAGGATGCGGCTAGATTGAAGGTGATTCCCGCCCAGGTGGCGTTGGGAGTACGTCTGCAGACACGGCTAGTCCGCGGGCAGAAACCGGACGAGGAAGAGGTGAGAGTTTTAGTTCGCTGGGCGCAGGGGACTGACACCGTCTTGTTCGAGAGCTTTTGCGGGATGGTGAAGAGGAAGTTGGAATCAAAATGATTCCCATAAAACCATGACTCTAGCCGTGCACATGTGAAAAATAACCTCGATTTATCAATCAACTGAGGAGACTTGAATAATGTTGAACTTGGTATATGACTTTTGTAAACATTGCACTTGCTAGATGAGCGAGCTAATCTATATGAATCATAAACAGCATGAAAGGTTATATATGTACTATCCTAATTGCCCGTAACCTCAGACTGCAACTCCTTCAAGCGGTCCCAGCCCTCCGTGCCATCCCAGAAATCCTTGCCCTTGCCCATGATTCCTCTAACGGCACTTCGAGCCTTGAACCGCCAGTCCTTTGCAACAAGCTCGGCATCTTGATCACCCTCAACGTTCTGATCTTCACGGTCCATAGGACCAAACTTGGCATATCCATCCCTAATAAGCTTCTCCGTAGCCCGCACAACCTCAAGCCAGGGCTTCTCATCGCCCATCTGGAAAGCACCCTGAGCATTGGCAGCAATAGTAGCACGCCACGCCTTCTCATGAGCCTCGAACGCCTTAGACGGACGACCACGGAAGACTTCAACGCGAGCAACGATCTGCCATAGCACCGAAGAGTGCGTGATAAGCGGTACGACATTCTGATCGACCAGCGAAATGATCTGGCCGGGAATAGTACCAGTGCGAACAATCGGGGCTTCAGATGGATCGTCAGAGCGAATGAGCAATTCCTCATACTCGAACGCCACGTTCAGGAAATCAACGAGCATGCCTAGGATCGCCACGTCAACGCATTTCTCACCCTGCTTCGTGCCGACGAGCTCAATAATGCGCTTCTGCGCGGTAATCACATCGCGGAATGGTGTTACCGGCGGCGGGATGGACGCCGCAACTGTCAGGACGTTATCCCAAATGCGGGCGTCGGTACCCTTGAGTTGCGCTGCGCGCTGGAGAGCTGAGAGGGCCTCGCGCTTGCGCTTGTGGGGGTCGACTTCGGCGGCGGAGACTTCGCCGGTGGCCTCGTCGATGACCTCTGGGGCGGGCTCTGGGGCTGGCATGCGCAGCATCGCCGCAGCAAGGTTACTCCAGGCTTGGCCGTCGGTATCGTCGAGTTGGACGGTGCGGGTGAAGGTATCTGTTGCTTCTTGCCATTTCTGGAGCTCGAGCTGCACACAGCCGAGGGCGAACCATGCGCCCTGGTTCAGGCGGTTGATGTGCAAACTCTTCTTATAGGCTATCTCGGCATTTTCCAGTTGTGGTGGTGTGGAGGTGAGGTAGTGGCGGGCCAGGGACCGCTGGGCGCGGGCGTATCGCTCCCCAGAGACCTCCCAGGCGCGCTCGTACATCTTTTCGTCTTTGTCGATATCTCCCATGATACAGAGCAGGCGTGGGGCATCTGCTGGTAGTGGTGACCGCTCTGGTCCGTCAAATTGCTCGTTTTCATCATTTTCGTCTGGGCCGGTGGCCTGGTAAAGCTGTCGGCGGATGATGTTCTTCGCCTTGCCTTCGCGCTCGGTGGCGGCATAGCAAAGCGCGGCCTCGGCCCACAGGTGTAGTCTCTCATAGATCTCGAGTGCGGTGCGCAGACCACCGAGATCAACCCAGCGCTTGGCAAGCTCGGCCTCGAGGCTCCAGCGTGTTGAGAAGTTTAGGATCCAGATGTGCTGCAGTCGGTCAGCGGCGGGGGCAGACTCGGACTGCTCAGGACGAGGCAGGAAAGTTGTAGGGTCGCCTGATTCAGTCTGAGCTGCGTCGTCGCTAGTTGCGGTGTCTGCAATAACCTGATCCACCAAAGCCTGCATCTGCAGCACGGCTCTCTCAACAGTACGGGAACGGTAGCCCTCGACCCGACTGCGGACCAGAAGTGCTTGTGTATAGATCTGCCAGTTGGAGCTGCCGCCATCGAGCACTCGAGTGGCGTAGGGGTTTGTTTCCTCGCGGGTAAGGCCGTTCTCAGGCGAGGTGTTAGTAATGGCAGATGCCAGTGCGAGGAGGAGAGCAGAGTCAACGGGGTTGAGAATGGGCTGGTTGTTGGCATCGACAGCATCCAAAGATGCGGAAACCTTATCCTGAATGGCCAAGGATTGCTCGTCGGGCTTTTGGTCGGAGAAAGAGATGGCCTCGAGAAGGGTGTCGTCATCCAAGTTGAGGTTCTTAGGGCCAGAAGGCTCCGAAGGTTGTGATGTCTCATCAGCACTCTTAGCCAACACGACCAGCTGACTGATATCACGGTCTTGGAATTTCGTGCGCTTGCCCATCTTTCCAGTCAGCGCAAACTCGAACCTCCGCACCTTAGCCGCCTGGTCAATATCTTCCCGTGCCTTGATATCGAATCCGTGGTGCGTGTGGATAATGGCCCTTTCCAGCAGGAACCGACTCCTCTCGTCTGAGGTCAACTCAGCCTTGTCCAGTATCTCAACATCCTTGTAGATCACATCCTGGAGAGTACTCGTGACCTCCGAGAGCATCTTTTGGTGAAGGAAGTTGGTGCGCATACGCGCGGTCCTTGCTACAAGCGGTCCATCGCTGCTCGCATCGGCCAATAGAGCCTTGGCAACAGCAAACAATTCCGGGTTGGGTGTGAGTTTGTAGGCAGCTTCTCCATCCAGGGTTAGGTCACGGATGATCTTTGCCCGCACGGATTTGAGGGTTGTGGGTTCGGTTCGTAGGGTAGAGGGCAAGACAGCTTCAGCCGAGCTGAATTCAAGGGGAGGACCGGTGACGTTGGACTGCAGGAAGCTGAACAAGGCTGCTAGTCCAAGATGCAAGAGTTGCGATTGTTTTTGTTCGGTGGTGAAGTCATCACTAGACTCGAGGGCGGCGCGGGCTTGCTCGGCGACGAAGGTAGTGTATGAGATCTCGCCGCTTGCAACCTGTGCAAGAGACTCGTTTGAGGCATCGTGACCCAGCACCTTATGAGTGAGGGGCAGGTTGAGGATCGGGACGACGTTGTCTGATGTCAATCGGATTGGATCGATACTGTTTTTGAGGGGTGACGCGGCATCGTAGATACTGTCCAGATTGGACGGAAACGCAGGAGATTCAGCCATATTAAATCCCTCCAGTAACCTTTAACGATCTTGAAGTCGAGAATGTGCCCCGCGATCTTTTTCGATTTTTCTGGCTTATCGATAGTGTGTGGATAACAGGACTGCGTGGAAGTTAGACAAATGTCACGATGTCGCCAGGAACGGAACTTATTGCCACTCCCTGCTTATAGATCATCACATTTATTATTAAGCCAGCCTCTCTCAACCTTCTTAAGGCATTAGAATCAAATTGTGAATGTCCAATTTATTATATCATGCTATATAAAGCCGACCCTTGCCCGGACTCAACGAGATGCATGTGCGTGGTCCTTGAGTATAAGATTCAAACCCTCTCGCTGCACACAACCCTCAAAGTGGAAACTTCTAGCCAACTCTTCCAAGTCCTTCTCACTGCTTCCTCGGAACAATTCAGCAAACTCATCCACGAACGACGCCGCCAAGAAAGTGTAAAACACGTTCCGCATGACATGCAACTCGGTATTCCACGACGTGGGATAAGTCTCCTTCGCAGTTGGACTAACATGGTCAATCCACTCGAGCAAAGGTCTCAAAGCCGCCTCAGGCTCAGACTTAGGCCGACGACCCCATTTATCCAGCCATAAGTCCCTCTTCTTGTCCAAGAAAGGCTTGAGCGTCTTGTTCCACTTGCTCTCGGGATTCGTATAGATCATACCCTGCAGACCAATGTCCTTGTAGAGCCAGATCGACCAGCTGATGTTATACTTGTCGTAGATGCGCAGTTGGTCGCCAAGGAGATTGTATCGCTCCTGGTTGACAGTCTGGGCATCGACATCGAATACCTGGTCCGCGTAGACGGGTCCGAACTCTCCGTTCCAGACAGGGGTCTTGTTCTCGCTCATGAATTGCGCTTTGCGCAGGTACACGCGTTCAAGCCGTTCTTTTTGTTCAGCTATGCCCTTGTAGCGATCACCGGTGGGGAAACCCATTGACTAGAGATTAGATAGTATTAGTACACTGCACTAATGTGTTCTTGTGGACTCGGAAAGGGATTGCGAAGCTCACCGAGTAATCATGCATGGCATACACGCTGTTCGGCAACACCTCGTCAAAGCCCTTCCACTCCATCGCAAAAGTATTCCCATCCAGCCACAGGATATGATCCGGGTCGATCTTTCGAATCGCCTTCTCAATACGAGCATAGAATGCGGGTAGCCGCACATGCTCAGGATCGCAAGGTTCATTGAGCGGGTTGTATCCAGCAACCCAAGGATTATCCCTGTACCTGATGGCAATCTGCTCCCAGAGCCAAATAGTCCGGTCCTGGTGGTCCTTGTAATCCCAGAAAGCAGCATAGCCGGTAGGATTGTCTGAGTGCCAGTCTGGGTTCTGGCCGCCGGGGACAGCGTGCATGTCCAGGATGGTATAGATCCCGTGTGCTGCACACTATACGGCCATTACGATTAGCCCATCTCACGATACCATATGTAGAGGGATATGTGCAACACTGACCAGGTCAACAACTCGGTCCAAGTGTTTGAATCCTGATTCCTTCAGCACACGGGGATTCATATCATCCTCGAAGTGGCGGTAGTTGAAAGGCAGACGCAGACAGTTCAGTCCTAGCTCAGCGAAGAATTTGGCATCCGCCTCGGTGAAGAAGTACTCGAGCCATTTGTCGAAAAAGAATTCGTATTTCTCTTGTCCTAAGACACGACGCATGGCGGCGCGATGCTGGGCTTCGTGGCCTGCGAAGCCTGTGATGAAATTCTCCATGCTTCAAGACGAGATGTCAGTTCGGAGGCAGGGAAATACATATGGCAATTTGGTCGTCTACATACTTCATCCATCCTCCAAGTGCAGCTCCTCGCATCACAACCCCCTCTCCCTTCCCGTTGACGACAGTATCACCCTTCACTTTCAGGAATCCGGTAGCCATATTGTTAATTCAGCAATGTAATGGCAATTATGAAAAGCTTCAATGATGTCTACAGAGGTGTGTAGAAGGTGCTAGGCATGACTATAAGTACTTCTCCGCAGCAGGGTATTTATCCAAAGGTCCGGCAATCAAGCAAAACGCGGGGGAATGGGATAAATGATGTCTCGGCGACTAACACGAGGCTTCAAGCCACCAAGCCCAGTAGCCAACTCGACCGGCTATTATGGAAACATTTAGCCTACACATGCACACAGCCAAGAGGCCAAGACATCTGATCAAGTGTACAAGAATTGCATTTCTCATATATAACAAGACATGTGCCAACGGGCATGAATGCATGCCACCAGGGTATTTATATTATAAGTGAAGCAACGCCGTCCGAACAAAGCCGCCTAAACGCTCAGAGAATAATGCAACCCACCAGACTAAACTACCAGTCCTGCCCGCGATCCCGCATCAGGATCTCAATGGCTTCATCCTCGGGGACGGGATTGTCATTCAGTTCCTTGACGCATTGCGTGAGCCCCTCTGCGGCTTCATCTACTTGCTCCGCCGACCAGCCCGTGCATGCCATCACCATGCGACGGTAGTTCTGGCCAAGAACTGCGTTCTTTGCTTTCAGGCCATCGACTTCAGCTAGTATCCCTCCGTTGAATTCCTTGTAGCATTGTGCCTGGCGGCTAAGCAGATCTGTTGCTGGCAGTGTAGCCAGGAAGCCGACTTGGTGTTCTGAAAACCCGGACGCTGGGTCGAAACCGTCGGGGAATAGAGCGTCAAATGTCGCGACATCAACACTGGAATCTCGGTCTGCATCACCCACAATAACCGTCTTTCTTGCGTCCAGTCCCGGTGTGTTCTTCACTGTGACTAACAGACTCTCAGATGACCGCTGCAGATTCTTGATGCGCCGGTCTAGCTCCACGCGCTCAGAACCTTTGCGCCTGAGCTCATCATATTGCTTCTGTTCGATCTGCCGAGCTTTGGCAGACTCGCGGATCTTTGTATGCCAGTGGTCGAAACTTTCTTGCTTCTGTGTCAAGCTCGAAGCTAACTCTCGGTCAATTCCCCCAAGTGTTTCTTCGACCATTGCAGTAATTTGGGACATCGCAGCTGGATTTCATGTTAGCAAAAAAAAAAAAAAAAAGATTATATACGGGAAGACACTTACCATCAAGAACCTCTTTCTTCGACTTCGCCAATTGGTCGATGAATGTGTCATTCCGATTGGCCGGTTGTTGAGATTGAGAGTTTCCGTCCACCATGTCGACACCTACACCGTAATCTGCAGGTCGGAGGCCAGTATGGTTTGGAATGTGAGGGTCGGCACCCACTTCCAGGAGTTGCGGGACAAGGACTGACCGCGCACGCCCTGCCAGGTTAAGAGCCGTATCGCCCTGATCATCGCGGAGGTTGACAATCTCAGAAATGAACCGTCCCAAGGAGATGACCTCACCGCTAGCGGTCCCGTTTGGCACATGGTTTCCATTCGCGCCTGAGACCATACCGCCATGTCTTACAATGAATTCAAGAAGGGCTTCCAGGTAATGCTTTGCGGAAACATGTCCGCCACCACCAGTCGCAGCCATCATGGCGATGTGGTGCAAGATGGTACGTCCGCTGTAATCGACCATGTCAATGGTAGGGGCTAACACCTGCAGCAAACGCGGGAAGCTTCGATAATCGAGGTTATTCCGAGTTCCCACGGACTTTTGCAGCGCTGTTTCTCCGGCGCCGTTGACTCGTGATATACTGACACCCTTGGCTACTAACGCATTTAGCAGTGACATGCGGGCAAGCATCGCAGCCCAGTGCAGGGCATTGTTCCTGTACTCATCAAGGGGAATTTCAAGATCATCCCCGGTCAACTGCAACAAGGCCGGATGATCCGTGAAGTCCTTTGTTCGTTTATCGAGGAACAATGTCATGATGAGCTTCATCTTCTGGAATCTCTCGGGAGTAGAAGCAGGTGCCAGGGACTCGACGCCACGTTTCGAGCCATCATCAATAGGAGGGGGAGGAAGATCCATATCTTGATAAAATGACTCGTTGGGTTCTGTGGGTGTAGGTTCGTGCATGGATAAATTGTGCATGGATAAATTGGATGGTTCTCGAGTAAGACCGATAGGTGGTGGGCCTTGATGCGAAGTAGAGCGCATGCGTTTGCGAGGAGGCTCCGCAAGATCGTCGTTGTCATCTTGCACCTGGTACCGATTTTGCAAGCTGCCAAACCCGCTGTCGGACATGCTGTACATGCTCTGCTGGCTGCCGAAGGCAAGCCCGGATTCTTGGCTGCTCATCTGCTGTGAGGGCTTGCGAGCCATGCTGGGTCGACGACTGTTAGAGCTCGGTGAGTCGAAGCGCGCTTTGCTAAGGGCATTAACAGCGGTGGCTGCAGTTCGCGAAATATTCTGGAAAAAGGTTCCCTGCTGCGGCTGTGAAGCGCTGCGATTCTCACCGCCATTGTAAAGGCGCTTGCGCTGCGCAGCCATTGCTTGTTCTTTGGTAGGTGTATCTATTGTCGATTCGTGGGCAGGAGCTCCGGAGCCGTCAGGGTTCATATCGTACTCCAGCAGTGGTCGGAGTGATTCTTCAACGTGGTACTCTCTGCAGAGGTCAACGCCTCGTTGGTAGTTCACCCACGTCCCCTGGTATTTTCCGTAACCACCTTGTACCTTCTCGTGTTCACCAGCCGCAATTTCTTTTTCGAGGGTTTTCGTTCGTCTCGCTTTCACAACACCGGCGACCTTCAAAATTTGCGTAGCGTTCAACCAAGAATCGGATCGACGTTTCATCACAGCAACACCATTAACTTCCATTTCATATACAGCGACATTAGAGTAGACAGCCTATTTTGAGACTCGTCAGTGGCATGCTCTGTGGGTGTGCATAAAGACAACGAACTCGGTATATTTGTGGTTTGTACTCCTCCTGATATGACATTACCGACCCATAATCGTTGCCTCCGTCGTATCCACCAAAGCTAGTCCGTGGGAGCCCGTTGGGGTAACCAAAAGAGGACATCTGAGATCCTTTGGGGGGCGGGGGAGTTGCGCGAGGGGTGGAGGAGAGGGATTGCGAAGCATTCAACATATTGTATGCCATTCCATTCGACCCTGTACTGCCCTGTGAGTATGACATGCTGGACTTCCCAGGAAATGTCAGCATACAAATCAGGAAATGATGGGGTAAAGCACATAGCAAGGGGAGAGATACCGGATGTCGATTGGAATGACGCGAGCTCAAGGAGGCGCGTGGCTAACCCTCTGGAGGGAAACCGTAGGCCAGGCCGAATTACATTCAAAGCCACAAAGCGACCGAATGAAGTGTCAAGTAGAAATTGAGATATTAAGGTCCGAGGCTCAATGCAAGGCAAGGCAATGTTCGCGGGGTTTGGGGGGAGAGTGTGAAAATGGCGCGTCGAAGTTCCCGTGACACGCATTTCGCCAAGGATTTCGCGTTTCTCCGGTTTGGGGTTTCTTTTTTTTTGTCCCATCGTTTGCAATGAAATAAGATATTTCCAATGGCCATACCACAACCTCTACATTGGGCACACAATCTCTCAAAACCACAGCAATGGCGCCATTTATTTCGCGCCACGCTGCGCGAATGTACCTACCTACCTGACCCCATCGCTCGCAACTACATGAAAAACCATGTTATCTCCCGATATCGTGTTGTTTCCTCCCGTTCCCCACAGGCTGGTCCTAAGGCGGTTCACGCAGCAAGAAATGCATTGTCGGTTCTGCGGCGAGCAAATGAAGGCTATTCACGTCCTCTCGAAAAGGTGTTGTATCTATCATACGGTCGCACTGGGAGACGGCGACATGAGCTGCTAGCGAATATTTTAACGCCAGAAATCCCCGATGACTCTTTGGCTCTAAAAGAGCTACTCTCCCGGCCTGCTGAATTCACCGATGGCTGGGAACCTTCACCTATCGTGAAGAGCCTTGCGGCCTCTCAAATGCAAAACACAGTGGTTACAGCAGCCCGCATCAGGCCGTTGATCAAACAATTGGAACCGCCAATCCCCAAGAAGGACAGCTGGGGCAAAGAAGTGGCCCAGTCTCGGAAGAAAAATATCCGAAAGAAATGGTACAACAATACATTGGGCAGTCTCCTTCCACCATTACCAGAAAAGGATCTCCACACGCTTGAGGGACTCATATCGGGGACTGTACCCTGGGAACCTGTCAAAAGGAGAGGTTCAAAGCCCCAGATTCCTCGGATCAAGTCTGGTGGCGAGCTCTTCCAGTTGCTGGCTAGGGGCCCTGAGAAGGGTACTACCTTTGCCGAATATGCCAATGGTCGACCGCATACAATTACAATCAGGCTTATGCGTCGCCAATGGAAACGTCTGTCTGCTCTCGTGCCACGACAGTACTGGAATCCGATTTCACAAAAGTGGCGCTTTTTATGGGATTCACCAAAAGAAGTTCCCAAGCTGTCCTTCGATCTGGACAGTAGCATCGACCCAGCGGCTTTTTTCAAAGACCAAGCGGAGGAAGACAAGGCTGAGACGCGTCAACCCTCTCAATAATAAAATATTAACCAATGTAATAATACACGATTTGGAATCCACTCACACATGGCTATAGTCATTCCCACGTTCAAGTGCTCCGTGAACTGAAATGAAGGGCTACCTACGAGGCAGAAATGCAGGCTAACAAGCACTCTAGGATATCTCACCAACTAAGGCATAATCGCATGATTCAATAATTCAACTTTGTTGATGGGCTGTCATCTCACTAAGAATACAAATGTACGATAAACATAACGCGTAAAGCTCCTTGAGTCCCCTAAGAGGAGAATCCAAGATGGGCCAGATGCCACTGGAGCGGAAAAAGCAGCAGAGAAAAAGACCAGGTAACTATACAGAATCCGAAGGATACAAGTCACTGTGACCAATCACATCAAAAAAGGCGAGACCAATCAGTCGCTATCAGAGGACGAGCTGGAGCTGGAGCTGGAGCTCTTTTTCTTGTGCTTCTTATCCTTCTTATGCTTCTTATCTTTCTTGTGCTTCTTGTGTTCCTTCCCACTATACCATGGTATCAACAGTCAGTCTCACCTCAACTGAAAAGACTAAAAGGATAGCGCAAGGGGCAAGACTCACAGTTTATTGGTTGCCATGTTCATACCAACAGCACCCAAAACAGCACCACCCGCAGTACCAAGGAGGCCGTGGTTAAGCTTATTTCCCATGAACCCACCAGCCGTGCCACCAAGCAGCGTCGACCCGAGGCCCCTATCGCCCTCCTGTCCTACAGCACCAGGCTGTCCTTGTTGGTGCGGGGGTGCGCCGCCATAGTATGAGGAGCTCTCGCCGCCGCTACTTTGCGGGTACTGCTGTTGCTGGGGAGGGTATGGCGAGTGGCCGCGATCCTGGGGAGGCTGTCCATGCTGTCCGTATCCAGGACCGCCTTGGGGAGGGTAATGGCCCTGCTGGTGCTGTTGTGGGTATGTCTGGTAGCCCTGGCCACCTTGTTGATCATAAGGTCCTGGATGTTGGCCGTATTGGGGCTGACCGTAAGCCTGCTGGCCCTGTAGTGCGGAAAGTTAGTAAATGGATGCCGCGGTACGAATACGAGAATGAGAGTTTGAGGGCTGTGCAACTCGGTTCTGTGCAACGGCATGTCATGTGTTTTGAGTATAAACTCACCTCTGGTGGGTAATAGCCTTGCTGTGGTTGAGGGGAATGACCCTGCTGAGGGGGGTAGTGTCCTTGGCCTTGCTGGTCATAGTAACCGGCGCCGCCGCCGTATTGATTCTGTGGGGGTCCACCGTACGACATGTTGATATTGAGGGAAATAATAGTCGATGCTTAAGTGTTAGGTAGGATGATAAGTATGATAAGTATCGATGTTTAGGATTAACTGAACAGGAAGGTGAGACCTGGGGATGACCTGACAATAAATACACGGCATCAGCGGGGCTCGCGGGGCTGAGCGGGAAATTGAGCACCCGCCTCTCAGGGGGTTTTGGAGATCAGCACAGCCTCCTTATCATCTTATAATGTGGCTTAACCTTTCTTCACGTGGACTAGGTAACCAATGAGTCTGTCTCCATCTGTTTGATTGTGGGCCTTCACGGCATTTGAGATTGGCATCCATCCAGGCCAGTCAACGCCAAGATTGTCACCCCGCAGTTGACTGGCTCCTGCAAGGAACCGAGGAGCATTCCTGATTTGGTAGATATTTATAGACCAGAGCGACTTCAGTGGCGAGAATAAGGCAATATATCCTGTTCATTGTACATTCATTATGGTCCTTCGAGCTTGACGGGTTCCATATCAAAAGGTCCACTCCCCTGATGTATTAACTGCTCTGTGTTCAGCGGTATCGACTTGTCATCGAATGAGTTAATGCTCAGTCAACTTGTTCTTCAGCCAGCATGAATAGAAGCCCGAGTACTCATACCTGTCAAGTAAGATCAAGTTTATGGTGTTTCTTGAGCACGAAGGGACTTCAGTCACTAATCTTCCAATAGAACAGCGCTATAACCCTCCCCGTGTATGTTCGAATATCCATACAGGGGCATGGGTACTTTAAATGCTGCTATCCCATTCTTAAATGCGTATTAAGATCTGGAATCTGAACTGGGGTTCCAAATCCTTCATCAACCTTTCAAATCCAATTGTGCGTATATGATGTGAGTGGAAATGACTGGAGGCTGGAAAGAATCGTTTCAAGCTGTAGCAGTCTTCTTATCAAGTTCAACCTAACTTGTTGCTTTTGCATTTAAAGGTTTGAGAACTAGAGTCTAGACGTTCTCCATAACAACTAGAACTCTCAATATATAACCGGTTTCTCTGGTACTTGTCCGAGCTAAGCCCGATCCTACCGGCCTGTCAAGTGACCTTGGAGGGACAAGAAGATTTGTCTACTAAGCAACACCGACTTCCCTCGATAATGTCGCATTTTTACCCTGAATATATTCAATGTCGGCATTTTCTGTTTCCCAAAAAGTTGATAAGAGATACCGTGTGCCTATTGTGGTTTATAGAAGTAGAATATCCAACGAACTAAGATCCTCTCGATAATTTGCTGGTTATTGAATGAACTTCTCTGTCGCTGGTTATACCCCGGATCTTGTCAAAGTGGAGACTGGGTCCACTACTACATTCACTGCGCTAACCTGTCCAGGATCCCAAAGAGCCTTTAATAGTCAGATTACACCATCGCTTCATAATCAAAATCAAAATCACGATCGACAACCGCCAAGTGGCATATCAACGACTTGTCCATTTAACCGTGTACAACATACTCTACTCTCAAGAAGTGGAGAGACCCTTACGCATATGATGTCCGAACCAAAAAAAAAAGAAGACACCAATAGCAAAGCAAACGCAGGAAGGATACAACCCCATTTGCATGTGTGTGTATGCAGGATAGCCAAGCATGTGAGTCCGAGCGTGGTGATAAAAAAAAGCTTTCTTGCCAATAACGTTGCATTTATTGGCGCTGTGGCCAAGAACTGACTCGCATTTGGGATCTCGGACTTTGTCGTAGGTTTAGAGGGGTAGGGATATGATAACTGGTAAAAGAGAACTCTATAGTTATAACTACCCTGTCTATGGGGGACTTGGTATGTTCGGCTCCTTCCCGAACATGGCCACGCACTGTCCCTCCAATGCTTGGCAGTCTACTCCTCTGGGCAAAAAGTCTTACTTCAGAGAAGCCCTGCCAAGGAGCTACGGGCCGCTGAATCATTGAAAGGCTAATCGACGAGTCGAATGGGGTTGCTGCACTATATCATGAACCACTACGGAGTACAGATTATGTAGTAGATGCTAAAATCATGTGTCATGAAAAGCCCAACAGGATGTATGTGGGTTTTCCTCGTTTGGCACACAAAACCGGCGATCAATAGAATAATAGCCTATTAAATCGAGATGGAGGCTGGCAATGAGCCTATCACAGTCGACCCGACTTAAAAGAAAGTCCAAGAAAGTCCAAAGAGACGGCTATTATGGCTATTATGGGGGGACTTCTCCAGGCTTTCCATCCAACCCCCCATTTTAAACTCCACATCCCCGCGGTCTGGGCAAAGTCCAGAGTACAAATGCTTATGTCCTCGGGGTTAAAACACGAAACTAACATTGAGTGTACTTCTGTATTCATATTGCAGCTGCTAGAACATAGTCATCCACTGAATCTGAAAGCAAAGTTCTCGAAGGAAAAGTCAAAATAAAAACCAAAGTAGAAGAACGTAGAAGTAAAAAAGAGACGAAGAATTCCATTAAAGAATGCACCTGGGCACCCCCCGTGCCTTACATCAACCTGCGTTTACCGCCGGAACAACCGTACTATTCCAAATTCATTGAAACCTTTTTCTAACTTTTCCCCACGGGGGAACTCTTGTTTTCTGGCGGATACCCCATAAGGGCACTATGATCAGCGACTGAGCTTAGATTTGTCCTCATTCGTGCTCATCCCCGACTCCAGTTCGCTGACCCGCGTGGCACGCACAGCAAGCGAATAGGATCACGTCTTATCCCTGCATTCGGCGGGACCGCAGACGTCGGTGGTCATTTGTTTGATTCTTTCGGTCCTCGGGATGTCCGCTAAATCGGTGACCATTGGGGGGTAGAGGGATGGTTCCCGTGCGGTATTTAGAGCTGCGCTGACCCCCTTGTTTTTAGATTCTGATCTATCTTAATTATCTTAATTCTTTCCTTCGGACTTCGCTTTGCTCCTAGATCAGGCTTTTTATCCTCTGATTTATAGCTGTTTCCAAGATCCTCAGAAGTTATGGATGAGGCAAGGCCTCAGTATGCGGCGACATCCTCGCCAGATGTCGAGGAGCATATGAGTGTCGGCCGCTACATCTCAACTCGTATTTCCTCTCTCGTGCCTCCGATGAATCCCGCGCCGAACCCTTTCAAGGCCCTGACACTGCTTAACCGGACTCAGTGGCTTAATTTCTTGGTATGTCGATCTCCCCTCCCCGTAGGGCTGACGCGCAAGAGAAAAAAAAAAAAAGAAGACTTGGCTAACATACCCAACCCCTATAGGTCGCGTTTCTTGGATGGTCTTGGGACTCGTTCGACTTCTTCACCGTCTCACTTACTACCTCCGAGCTTGCCGAATCATTCGATAAATCCGTGACCGACATTACATGGGGAATCACCCTAGTGTTGATGCTGCGATCCGTCGGTGCGATCACCTTTGGAATCGCGTCCGATCGATGGGGCCGTAAATGGCCCTTCATCGTCAACCAGCTGCTCTTCGTGGTCCTCGAGCTCGGCGGCGGTTTCTGCCAAACTTATAAACAGTTCCTGGCCTGTCGCGCCTTGTTTGGAATTGCCATGGGTGGCCTGTATGGTAATGCAGCTGCTACCGCGCTGGAGGATTGCCCGCCTGCTGCCCGTGGTATAATTTCAGGACTCTTGCAGCAAGGTTATGCTTTTGGATATCTGCTAGCCACGGCTTTCGCTAGAGGTCTTGTGGATACTACCCCGCATGGATGGCGGCCGCTGTTCTGGTTTGCGGCTGGTCCACCAGTCTTGATTATTATCTTCCGGTTGTTCCTAGGCGAAACCGAGACTTTCCGTCGACGTCAGGAGGCGCGGCAGGAAGTGCGCGGAGGTGTTGCGGCGTCGTTCATGTCAGAAGGGAAGGTTGCACTGCAGCGGCATTGGCTGATGCTCATATACTTGGTTCTGCTTATGTCCGGGTTTAATTTCATGGTATGTGCTTACGTGAATTACCAATTCGAGTAACAGAAGAAGCTAACATGGAGACATAGTCACACGGATCTCAGGATCTGTACCCGACCATGCTGGAGAACCAGTTCAAATTCTCAAAGAATGCAGTCACTGTCACACAAGTCGTCGCCAACCTGGGGGCTTTGTCAGGTGGCATATTATGCGGCTGGGCCAGTCAGATCTTCGGTCGCCGGTTCTCTATCATCGCCATCTCCATCGTTGGCGGCGCCTTGCTCTACCCTTACACATTTGTCCAGAACAAGAATGTCATTGCTGCAGCCTACTTCGAGCAGTTTATGGTCCAGGGTGCATGGGGTATAGTCCCCATCCACCTTATGGAGCTATCGCCAGGACCTATCCGCACCTTCGCCGTTGGCACAGCCTACCAACTCGGAAACTTGGTCTCCTCCGCTAGCTCGACTATTGAATCAACCATCGGTGAACGCTTCCCGTTGCCTCCAACTGCAACAGTCCCCCACCGTTACGAGTACGGCAAGGTCATCTGCATCTTCATGGGCTGTGTTTTTGCCTATGTTATTTTGATTACAATTGCTGGGCCAGAGCGTTTGGGTCGTAACTTCGACGCTGAGCATGATGCGGACCTCCAGGAGGTTGCTGCTCACCGCGGCCTCAATACCAAGGGGGACTTTGGGGAAGATCCCGAGAAGGCTAGAACTTCTATTGTGCCGTAGACCTGCTAGGAGCTTTTAAGAGAAGGTAGTATCTAATGCCTGCACGATGAATGATGATTGCTTTGTATTTCGGGGCTTCGGACTCTTTTATTTGGGAGTATGTGGAAGGAACACCTAGAGTACGATAATTGGACAAGACAATAAGTCGGCTTCCATGGACTTGCTTTGTTTATCTCACTTGCTTTGTGTGTGTGTGTGTGTGTGTGTTTATTTGATTGTTTGATTGCCCTGTCAATGGAAGGTTAGCGGGTATCTCTCAACAGGCCAGTAGATGGACACCGAGGATCAGAATCTGCTTAATTAATAGTGCTCATTCTGGCGCGCAAGTCAGTCTTATGAAGTGCATTTTCATCCCCTTAAATGTGACAGAAAAGTGTAAAGGAATCCTTAGTACTCACCATCTACTATTCGTGAAGAAAGACTACATGTGGGTATGTAGAGCGAAAACACAGTAAGCGTGAGACACAGAGGCTCTTTATAGTGCAGGGATTCGTCCTTCCAGCCTATAACCCCGCAGTTATACAATATTCTTTGAATTAAATTAAATACAAATACAAGAATGAATTAAGATGAAAAGTAGTGGTAGTTATAGATTAATTAGATGGTTATACTATGGGTTGAATACGGATGTGATGCTATACTAACTAAAAGGGTAAATCCCTGGATGTATACAACATATAACTAGTTAACTAGGGGTCTAATAATAAGTAGACCTAAATATCCAGCTAGTTTTCAAATGTTTCATGGTTATACAAAGACAGAATGCACATCTCTACAATATATGGATGTCATTTATAATCGTAATAAAGCACCTGCCTAGTCTTAGTATGTGGCATACGCGTCCTGCAGGAACACTAACGGGATACACCGTTGCCTGTTGTGGTAGTTCCAGTGCATCACACCTTGAAAATTTTCATATATCTCAATCTATCTTTTATTTATAATGGCTATGTGTAAGATAAAATAGAACATGTACGCCATTCTCGGCATAGGCTTGTTTTGTCGTGGATTCAAAGCCTCCGTATTGTAGGGCTATGTAACTATGTACTGCTATGGTGCCAAGCCTACGATGCCAATTGCGTCGAAAAAAAAAAAAGAGAAAAAAAGAAACGAAGATTATCAAACCAATGAATATTTCAAGTCAAAATTCAAAGAGACTAAAGATTAGAGGAAACACCTTTGAAGTTCGTAAGCACATCCAATACCTTCTGTACCCACAAAAAAAAGCACTTTCAGGGACTTGTCAGGGACCACAGGCCATTTATCCGCCAAGGCCCAGACAAACCTCCAACCGCCCCGGCTTCCATTCTTGTCTTCTCCCATTCCCATCCCTTCCTTTCCCCTCGTTCCTTACTCGTTAAGGGTTCTCTTGCGAGGTTTAACCCCCTGCGCCAAGAACCTGTCTGTGTGTGCTGGATGAAGTCCCGGCTCCGCCTTCTCCAATGCACAGACGCTCGTCGGGCTCCCCTGTCGAGGACGAAGATTCCTCGGTCTCCCGAACAGACGATGGTACTGCCATCGATGAGAAAACCCGATCTCAAATAGCTAGGCGCGGCACCAGCTTCGACCTTCGCCGCGACGGCAGCGCGACACCGCGCTCCCGGAACTCGAGTATGTGGCGCACTCCGTCCTCCCAACCTTCCAACGATACCAAACCGACGCCATTGGGTTCCCCCCGACTTCCGATGGAAGCTACCTCCCCCGACGGTCGTCATGCGCGACAATCTCGCCAACGAAGTCCATGGTCTTGCTCAATTCTGACGGCTTTCACTACCTGTGTTGCGGTCGCGTTCTTGATCTCCATCGTCTGCTCGTTCACCGGTCGGCAACATGGCGGAGATGGTTGCGGTGTTCCGATGATGAGTCCGACGTTTATTCGTATGTTGGAGTTCGATACGGAACATACTCGCTTTGCAAGCAAATACAATCTCTTCGTCTATCGGGAGGAAGGCGTGGATCCTTACACCCAGGATAACATCGGGGTACGGTGGCCCGGACTCGGTGCATGCGCTTGGATTCGTGTACTGACTCGTGTGTTTAGTTGAACGGCGTGCCAGTTCTGTTCCTTCCCGGGAACGCTGGAAGCTATCGTCAAGTCCGATCTCTGGCCGCCGAGGCCTCGCGACATTACTACGATGTGGTCCGACACGATGAGAGCCGCCATGCGGCAGGAACGCGGAGCTTGGACTTTTTCATGGTGGACTTCAATGAGGATATGGCGGCATTCCATGGGCAAACGCTGTTGGATCAAGCGGAATACGTGAACGAGGCGATCTCATACATCCTATCGCTTTACCACGATCCGCGACGCACCCGCCGAGATCCAGGGTTACCGGACCCCAGCGCTGTTATCCTTATCGGACATTCTATGGGCGGGATAGTGGCGCGAACCTCTCTGACTATGGCAAATTACCAGGCCAATTCGGTCAATACGATCATCACTATGTCTGCACCTCACGCAAAACCGCCGGTCTCCTTCGATTCCGATATCGTCCATACCTATAAACAAATCAACGACTATTGGCGTGATGCCTATGCGCAGACATGGGCCAACAACAACCCGCTGTGGCATGTCACTCTCATCTCCATCGCGGGTGGTGCGCGTGACACCGTGGTGCCCTCCGACTATGCCAGTATCTCCTCTCTCGTGCCCGAGACACACGGATTTACCGTATTCACGTCTTCTATCCCGGATGTCTGGATTGGCATGGATCATCTATCGATTACTTGGTGCGACCAGTTCCGCAAGGCTATAACCAAATCCCTGTTTGAGATTGTCGATGCCCGACGCCCTACTCAAACGAAACCACGGGCAGAACGGATGCGTGTGCTCAAGCGGTGGTACTTGACGGGTTTAGAGCAAGTGGCCGAGCGTACACTCCCCCAGAAGGAAGCAAACACCCTTTTGACACTTGAGGATAACGCCAACACCATTCTTGCACAGGGCCAACGGTTGGTCCTGCGCGAACTGGGCCTACAGCATGGCCCCGATGTTCGTCTTCTACCAATCCCTCCCCAGGGCGTTTCTGGTAAAAAGTTCACCCTGCTCACGGACCAATTGCTTGATAAGAATGGCAATATTGAGGTCCTCTTCTGTAGCGTGTTCCCGCTATCCAATGGCCGTTCAACCAACTTCCCGTTGAATTTGGATTTCTCTGGTGGCACTGTGGGCTCAACCCGTTTAGCCTGCAAGAGCGCCGCTGAGGACAGTATTCATTTGCCTGCCTCGACCCGCTCATCGAAACATGCTTACGATCGTACCCTGCCGTTCTCGTATCTCCAATACGACCTGGAGACTCTCGCAGAACATCAGTTCGTAGCTGTCGTGGACAAGGCCAATGTGCCGACTTCAGGCTTCCTTGTCGCCGAGTTTTCGGACAGCTCGGATGCGGTGATTCGGGCAAAGGTTGGGTTGGGCGGACTGCTCAGTGCTGGCCTAAACATGCGGCTACCGGCGATCCGACCCATGCTCATGGAGGTGAAGATACCCGCACTGTATTCGAGTCTCCTCGACTACCGGCTGAAGATCACTCGCCATCCTCAGAAGGAGGAGCTGTTCGCTCCATTGCTCCGGCAATCTGTCTCTGACCCCCACGAGTCGAAGTTCTTCGTCAATGTCAATGAGGTCAACGTGAACATGCATGGTGTGGCGCCGTACATGCCGCCTGCAATTAGCGAGCAGGCCGCTCTCGGGGGTGTATCATTTCACCTGTGGACGGATCCAACTTCTGACTCGACGGTCGATATCTCCCTCCAAGTCGATCTCTCCAGCAGTCTTGGCGAGCTAGTGATGCGGTATCGGACCATCTTCGCGGCGTTCCCACTGCTCGTCGTTGCCCTTGTTCTCCGAAAGCAGTTCCAGATCTACGACGAATGTGGTTACTTTATTCCCTTCACTGATGGCCTTCATCGTGCGTTGCGGTCTTCCTTCCCGCTCCTGCTTGTGGCTATGTCTCTGCTGGCTTCCTCCCTGGCCACGTCCAAAGCCTTGCCACAGACCGACGAACCCCTCCATTGGCGGTCCAACTCGACTGAAACTCCCGTCGACTTCACCAAGAACGATCTCTTACTTGGCTCACAAGACGCTTTCTTCTGGTTCTTAGTCCCAGTATTCGGTCTCATCAGCGTTGGCGTCTGCGTCCTTGTCAACTACCTTGCTCTCGTCCTCGTGAACATCTTCTCCTGGGTCTATGGGATCTTACACAGCAAGTCAGGCTATATTCGGCGAGAAGACCGGGGGAACCTGCCGATCTTCCACACCCCCACTCCTCGCCGACGCATTATCCACACCGCGATTCTTTTGGTCCTTGTCTCGACTGTAATTCCCTACCAGTTTGCCTATATGGTTGCCTGCATTGTGCAGCTAGCCACATGTGTACGGGCACAATGGCACGCCAAGGAAACCAGATCCACCTCGCACCTGAACTTCGACAACTACGCACACTCCATCTTGATCCTGATGTTGTGGATCCTGCCAATCAACGTGCTGGTCCTCCTGGTATGGGCCCACAATCTCGTCGTGCACTGGTTTATGCCGTTCTCATCCCACCACAACGTCTTATCTATTATGCCCTTCCTCATTCTTGTCGAGACCATGACCAGCGGCGCTATGATACCGCGCATCACGACCAGGTATGTAGAATATTATATCCCACAAGTGCTAAGCTGACAGCTATCTCCACCCCAGGTTTAGGCATGTCACCTCAATAATCTTCTTCGCCATCGCTATCTACTCAGCGATTTACGGCGTTTCCTACGCATATCTCCTTCACCACCTCGCCAACCTCCTCGCAGCCTGGTTCGTCGGGATTTACCTATTCGGCAACAACTTCTCACCCCGCCGGTTGTGGCGTATCATCGATGGCGACGAGCTCCCATCAGAAACGGGGAGTAGCCACGTTAAGAAGAAGCCATGAAAGTTAATCACGTCTATTGTTCTTGTTCTGCTTGTTTGATTGTCTTTTTGCCACGGAGTTGCGCTGCGCATATGGGTCTGGAGTTACGAGCGTCTTTTCACCTTTTTGTACAGGCATCCCCCAGCGACTTTACGCATATCGATGTCCCCATTTTCTCCCTGCCTTCGCCGCGATCTTTAAACCTCTCCACGCCACTTGTCACGACACCTAATCCCCAAGCCCACGTCTCTCCTAGTGAGAACCATCGGGACCTTGTGATACTACTGGCCACTCGCAACCCGCAGACTTCCGACTCCGTTCTCTAGTCTGGCGGGCTACAATGACGAAGTCTTGTATATATCTCCTGGTGTGTTTTTGTTTTTGTTTTTTTTTGTTTTTTTTTCTGTTTCTGCTTCGTTTTATTGTTCGATCACTATCTGGACATAGAATTGCGGGATGCGAGGATGGACTGGTTCTGCTTGTCGGTTCTGGGCGTGTGTTTTTGATCCTGGTTTATAGAGTTGTGCATTCCCACATACTAATTACCTCACTATTTAACCCTTTTCTCTCTGTAGACTCTCTGCTTACATGTGGCTTGCTTCATAACATCGACCTTAACATGGACATGGTCTTTATTTAAATGTCTATGTATGCTAACTCTTAAGAATATTGAAAGATACCTATGCATGTCACACAAACCCGGCCAGCCTCCAAATTATCTACACGAGAACGATCCTCCAATATGCTGTCTTTATTGCCCCTTTATTTCCCTGATCCTTCAAAGTGATAGGCTCATCATCCTAGATCAGCCCCTGGAAGTATGTATGTATGCATCAGAGAGAAAGGGCAGGGTCTAAGCGTTATGCCAGGGAAAAGGGGGCTTGGGTCACCAAGCATGGGTAAAAAGGGGCAGTGAGAGAAAGAAAAAAAGGAAAAAAAAAAAAAAAAGAACATGCAAAATAGATGAAAAATAGAAAAGGTTCAGAACAACATCACAACCGCACTAGTTATAGTTAGAGCATCCCCCCTTACACAACATCTACCCCGGATTCAAATGATGGATCCCCCAAGATCAAATGCATGTCTGACATAGTCTAACCCCTTTATAACGGCTTAGCTCAATGCAGACTAAGTGAGACGAAGATTCGCCTAAAATAAACAACTGGGGCACCGGGTATGCCATGTCGGATCCACTCTACAAAGATCATGATATGCCAAGATACCAGCAGAGGACCCCTGGTACTACAACATATATTGTATAACTAACTAGTTACTATAGTCTACATAGTAACTATATTGTAGAACAGCCCATAGACCGAGGTGAACGCCTCGACGGAGGTGCCAGATTCCAGGTGGCGAGAAAAAAAAAAGTAAGACGGAAAAGAAACGAGTCGGGACATCCAAATTTCGGGTCCCTTCGAGAAGCAGGTTATGTTTTCGGTTTAAGAAGAAATAATCAGAGGAAATGATTCGCTTGCGCGGAAATCTCGGATTCCTACCAGAGTTGCCATCTACAACCTCGGAATATACTATAACAATCTAGCAGAAATTTTTTTTAGTTCTTTTCAATGAGCATTGTTTGGATGGAAAGTAAGGAATAAGGAACAGATCCACTGGGTCCGACTGAGCCGGTTCTTTTTTTTTTTTTTTTTTTTGATTTTTCTTTTTGGTTTCAATCGTTTCGCATTTTTCTTTGGAGTTTGATTTTTTGACTTTTTTGCCACCCGACTCCTTTCGCGGGGGATAAGGCCATGGCTTACGATAACGCCAGGGGTCTGAAGGGCTTTTTTGTAGATGGTTACATGGCACGTTATTATTAGTATGTTGTGTAGTTATATTATTAGCATAATGCATTCTATACTCCGTACAACTTGGGATATTAGTACAACACTCGCCATAAGCGATAAGATAAATCAAGCGGTGAAAGAAATTTAGTCTATCCCGTGGTTGATATTCATCTTTAATTGGACGTACAAAGAGAATATTATTATAGCATGCGAAGGCTGTACCTGATAGATAATGTCTGGCAGTTGAGGCCTATCCCATTCCGTTTTGGGTGCCCACCTCTCGCAGTTTTTTGATCTCTGGGTAAAATTCAGCACAGGTACGTACAAACACATGTACCTATCCAGCAGTTAACTAACTAAGCATCCACAGTCGACACGGAGGTACTAAGTCTGGGTCTGGATGGACGAATACCAGAATCATAAGCGGAAGAATATTCAATACCTCAAGAGTAACTCTAAAATATGTAGTTCCAGTTGGGAGAAAACTCGGGTTTCTTCATTGGATGTCTACATGGTACTGCGCCACTCGGTCATGAGTGGCGAACGGCGACTCACCTCTGGCTGGTTCTGTACTTCGTACTACGAGGATAGGAGTGCTGGTGCCATAGTATGCATTAACTATCCCCGGATATATCGCCTAGAGAGGGTTAGGCAGATGATAAGGCTCGAGGTGACAATCAGAGTAGTTCAGATGAGAGTTGCCTCACATCCGTCATATCTATCTAGTGTAGTAGTAACTATGATATTAGGGTATACAACCATATATTTAGATGTACTCGGTACAGATTCAAAATAAAATAAAATAAAAGATTCGAAAATACAATCAAAAATACAATCAAAAATAAAGAAAAAGCCACCTCCTAAGCCTAATACGGCCAGGCAACATATTCAACCAATCAGAGAAAGGGGATTCGGGAGGAAGCAGGACTTGACCCAATAAGGGTGCAGGAATGGAGCGACTAAGCCAATTTCAGGACTAGTGCGGGACAAGAGGCCTGAAAATTTTAAAAAAAATTTGAATTGCCATTTTGCATAGGGTTTTGCCGCCCAGAGGTTTATGCCACACGATAAATATCCTCGCCCCCCCTTCTCTTCTCCCCCTCCTCTCCTCCACTCCTGCATCTTTTTTTTTTCGAGGGTCGGCCTCTTCTTTCTTTTTTTGTTTTTCTACTCTGCATAGACAGAATAGAAAAAAAAAAACCTTAACGCTCCAATCTTTGAGCGCTTGCGTCTGAAAATTTGACGCAGTTGAGTCTTTTTTGCTCACTGAAAAAATTCGATACCCCTCATAGAAAAAAAAGAAGGATTTTTCTTTCTTTACTCTAATACCCCTTCTTCTTTTCCGAAACCGCCAAAATTTCTTCCAAAATGCCTGCCGCCAACGTCGCCGCTTCTCCTGCCGTCACTGGCAAGGAGACCGCCCAGTCGGTCGCTGTCCTCGAGGACCTCATCAAGAACCTCAACATCTCCACCAGCGCCGATGAGACCAATGCTGCTGCCACCAACCTGGCCACTCTCTTCAGCGGTCCCACCACCGAGCAGACTCTTTCCCTGAAGGCCGTCGAGATCTTCAAGAAGCAGCTCGCCAACAAGAAGGACGCCACCGCCCGTGAGCGTGCTTGCGAGGGTATCCGTGCTATTGCCTCCCACTCCACAATCGCTCCCGGTGTTGAGCCTCACCTCGTGTCTCTCCTTGGCCCCGTCCTCGCCGCTGTCGGTGACAAGATGGTCCCCGTCAAGCAGGCCGCTCAGTCCGCCGCTGTCGCCATCGTCCAGGCTGTTAGCGGTAACGCCGTCAAGGCCGTTATCACTCCTCTCCTCGATTCTCTTGCCAACGCCCAGAAGTGGCCCGAAAAGATGGCTGCTCTCGACTGCATCAACATCCTCGTCGAGTCTGCTCAGATGCAGCTCGGCTACCAGGTCCCCACTCTGCTCCCCGTCATCTCCGAGGCCATGTGGGACACCAAGTCCGAGATCAAGAAGGCTGCCTACTCCACCATGGAGAAGGTTTGCGGTCTGATCGTCAACAAGGATATTGAGCGTTTCATTCCTGAGCTGATCAAGTGTATCGCCAAGCCCGAGAACGTCGCCGAGACCGTTCACTTGCTCGGTGCCACCACTTTCGTTACCGATGTCACTGGCCCTACCCTCGCTATCATGGTTCCCCTGCTTGACCGTGGTCTCGTTGAGCGTGAGACCGCCATCAAGCGTAAGACCGCTGTCATTGTCGACAACATGTGTAAGCTCGTGGAGGACCCCCAGCTTGTCGCTCCCTTCTTGCCTAAGATGTTGCCCGGCTTGAACAAGAACAACGAGACTCTTGCCGACCCCGAGGCCCGTGAGAAGACCCGCCAGGCTCTTGACACCCTCTCCCGTGTCGGTAACGTCGTTGACGGCAAGATCCCCGAGGTCTCCCGCGCCGGTGACATCTCCACCGTCGCTGCTATCCTCAAGGAGATCCTCGAGGCTAAGCACAAGGACATCATTCCCACCTCCGAGGAGGCCATCAACTACATTGCTGCCATCGCCGCTCAGCTCGTTGACGAGAAGGAGAACGACCACGTTATCTGGACCCAGAACACCATCCCTTACATCACTGCCCTCGTTGGTGAGGCTGATGCTAAGGCTGTCGCTGAGGAGCTCCGCAAGAAGGCCTGCCCCGATGCTGCCGCTGCTGATGCCGTTGCCTCCGATGAGGAGGAAGGTGTCGACCTTTGCAACTGCACTTTCTCCCTGGCCTACGGTGCCAAGATTCTGCTGAACCAGACTCACCTGCGCCTCAAGCGTGGTCAGCGTTACGGTCTCCTCGGTCCCAACGGTTCCGGAAAGACCACCCTCATGCGTGCTATCAACAACGAGCAGCTCGAGGGTTTCCCCAAGAAGGATGAGGTCAAGACCGTCTACGTCGAGCACGATCTCGACTCTGCCGATACCGAGCAGACCGTCATTTCCTGGACCCAGAAGAAGCTTGCTGAGGTTGGCCAGAACCCTCCCCGTGAGGAGCTCGAGGGCAAGCTGCTCAACGAATTCGGTTTCTCCGAGTTCCAGATCCAGGGTCCCATCACTGCCCTTTCCGGTGGTTGGAAGATGAAGCTCGCTCTCTGCCGTGCTGTCTTCGAGAACCCCGATATTCTCCTCCTCGACGAGCCTACCAACCACTTGGACGTCAAGAACGTCGCATGGCTCGAGAACTACCTCAAGACCTCCCCTTGCACCTCCATCATGGTGTCTCACGACTCCAAGTTCCTCGACAACGTCATCCAGCACGTCGTCCACTACGAGCGCTTCAAGCTCCGCCGTTACCGCGGTACTCTCTCCGAGTTCGTCAAGCAGCACCCCGCTGCTAAGTCCTACTACGAGCTCGGTGCCTCCGAGATGGAGTTCAAGTTCCCCGAGCCCGGTTTCCTTGAGGGTGTCAAGACCAAGTCCAAGGCCATTTGCCGTGTTAGCAACATGTCCTTCCAGTACCCCGGTACTCCCAAGCCCCAGATTCACGGAATTACCTTCCAGGTCTCCCTTGGCTCCCGTATTGCCGTCATCGGTGCCAACGGTGCTGGCAAGTCTACTCTCGTTAACGTCCTGACTGGTGAACTTATCCCCACCGCCGGTGATGTCTACCAGCACGAGAACATCCGTATTGCCTACATTAAGCAGCACGCTTTCGCTCACATCGATAACCACCTTAACTCCACTCCTTCCGAGTACATCCAGTGGCGTTTCCAGACCGGTGAGGACCGTGAGACTATGGACCGCGCCAACAAGATCGTTACCGAGGAGGATGAGAAGGCCATGGACAAGATCTACAAGGTTGAGGGCTCCCTCCGCCGTGTCATTGGCATTCACTCTCGTCGCAAGTTCAAGAACACCTACGAGTACGAGATCTCTTGGTCTCTGGGTGACAACGTTGGCATGAAGTCCGAGAAGTGGACTCCTCTCATGTCCGCTGACAACACCTGGTTGCCCCGTTCCGAGATTATTGTCTCTCACCCCAAGCAGGTCGCCGACGTTGATCAGAAGGAGGCCCTCGCCTCCGGTCAGTTCCGTCCCCTTGTCCGCAAGGAGATCGAGCAGCACTGCGCCAACTTCGGTCTCGATGCCGAGCTTGTTTCTCACTCTCGCATGCGTGGTCTCTCCGGTGGCCAGCGTGTTAAGGTCGTCCTCGCTGCTTGCTCTTGGCAGCGTCCCCACCTTATCGTCCTTGACGAGCCCACTAACTACCTCGACCGTGACTCTCTCGGTGCCCTCTCCAAGGCTATCAAGTCCTTCGAGGGTGGTGTTGTTATCATTACCCACTCCCGTGAGTTCACTGAGCACCTGACTGAGGAAGTCTGGGCCGTCAACGACGGTGTCATGACCCCCTCCGGACACAACTGGGTCCAGGGTCAGGGTTCCGGTCCCCGTCTCGACGCCAAGGGTGACGATGATGAGGACAAGTTCGATGCCATGGGCAACAAGATCGTTGTCGAGAAGAAGGTCAAGCTTACTGGTATGTCTCTCAATTATTTCTCGCTTATACATCACAATTTTCAATTGCTAACTGCTTTCTTACAGGCTCTGAACTTCGCAAGAAGAAGAAGGACCGTGCTGCCCGCCGCAAGCGTGGTGAGGAGGTCTTCTCCGATGAGGACGCTTGAACGCCCAATTCGGGTGTTTATTGATGCATATTATGATCGGTTGATGAATTTCATATGCTTTGCTAGGACAAAATACAATTCTCTGTTCAAACATTTGTTATTATCTTTTGAGAGTTCTCTACATATGTAATCTCGTAGTTCAGAGTATGAAGCTGTCTTGCTCATGTCAAGGCAATTCCCCGATCTCCAGGAACGACTAGTTGGCCCTTGTCCTTGGCGATTGACTTCGTTTTACCATGTGCATCACATGCATGCCGTATGATTTGCCTCTCGCCCTGAAGTCAAATTAGCTTCCTCTCGTTGTAAGCCAGCATCATCGTTGATTTGGTACTCGAATCTCGCTATATGTTTGTTGTGACTAGTCGGCGCTTCCCGTATTCAGTAATGTGATTGTAATGTAAGCCTCGGTAGATTTATTATCCGAGCCATATAAAGTGTACACACCATGCTATCTCGTCTACTGAGAGTACATAAGTAGATAAGCATGGAACTCCCTCTCCCATGGATCCCTTCACGACTCTGCCTTCGGAAATTATCCAGCAAATTCTTTCCTACATACCTGATTTTGTAGGCATTGAAAGTCTTCTTTCTGCTTCACCATGGGTCAAAACAATCTTCCGGTCACAACCTCGCCGAATCACGCTAGACCTTATAAGGTCAAATCCTATCACCACGATGCCAGAAATCCAGCAGCTGCTCTATAATATTGCTACTATCAACAACCCCTCGACTTACTGCAACAGCATTGATAGCTACCTGAAGTTATGCCCGAATGCACAAACGGATAGCATGGCCGAGGGTACTCCATTTGGTCTCCCCGATCAAATGACCACCCAGGAGATAATTCACATCATCCCCCTCGCGGCAAGTATCCAGCGTCTTGCATGTATGTGCCTCTACACTATGCAACAGAGTTTCATCTCAGCAGTGGGAAAGTCTCTTGGCTCCACAGCAGCCCAACGGGCAGCTGAACCTATTGTTTGGATTGAGGAATATCGTGTATACTGGGTTCTATGGCATTTCCAGCACTATAGCACCCTTCGGAATACCGCGAAGTACCGCTGGAACTGGTCAAAAGAATCCTGCAAGGATTTGGGCGATACTTACATGACTTGGAACTACATTTTTACCGGCTTACGAGAGCAAATATGGACTGTAGCTAGTGTTCTGGGGGACTTGGGATTGCATCCATTATACGGACATTCCCATAATAAAAGGGCCGAGGAGACAAACCTGGAAGAGGAAGAAGGTCATGAAGAAGAATCCTCAATTGCCGCTTGGGAATTCCCCGCCGAAACGCCCATTCCAATCCCGTTCTTCTCATCGCTAGAACCACCTCCACGTCCTCATTCTAACCAGTGTGACTTTCCAATCTGGAGCCCTGCTCCACTTCCAGACGATGATTCCCAAACCGAGAAGTTTTGGGGTCGAACTTCGCGCTCTCGGCTTGAGATGTCCAATTGCGCGCCAATGATCCACGCATACACTTCCATAATCAAATCTCGTCCAGTTTTCCAGCAGGCTTGGCGGGATATCAGACAATTTGAACCGTTTCGACGTATCGGTGTGATGGTGTGGACTAGATGGCGCATGTACTGTGTCGGGCTGTATTCGTCCTGTCCGCGAGGTATAGAAATAAGCACCCCGGATGGGGACTACGTTCGAGAAACGGACTTCCGGCTGTCAATGTATGATATTATTTCAAGATGGCTGACATTGGTTGGCAAGCCGCCGCCAGATGTGGGCGAGAATTATGATAACAGTCCTTCTACATTGGCTAAGATCATAAATCCTCGTTGATAGTTGAAAGATACTGGTCAAAATATCAGTCACAGAAACTATACCACCATCCAGCTTCTGTTTAGTCATATGCATCTAAACATTGAATTCCCTCTTCATGATCTTTCTGGTTCGTCCGGAGGAGCCTTCGCGTATATTTCAGGCTATGGTTAAGAAGTACTTGAGGGGTAAGCATATGTATGCCTGCGTTAAAGAGTATAAGAGATTGCGATATATCATTACTATTAAATTGTGAAACTGTGTTTTGGTGATACGATGTTGAGCCTCTCGAGCTTATTCCGTATGCTAGTATCCCAATGTAGGAATCTAGGTAAATCTTGAGCTCGTTGGCATCAGAGTCATGTAACTCTCAGACATTGTGCGCCTGTTTAGAAAAGTCCCGCTTGTTCAACATGTCTGTTTCTCCATTGATTTACAAGAAACCACAGGTGATTTCAATCAAGCCTCGACTGGGCCGACCTTGACATCAACCCTTCTTTGCAGCTCAGCCATGTTATCCACTTGCCGTAGCTTTTTCCGCTTCTGAACCTCCAAGTCCTTGAAGCGCTTCTTGCCTCCATGCTTCAGCTTTGTAATCATATCAGCGGCTTGCCCGCGAGTCAAGTCCTCCGGCTTCACATTGCCATCTCGAATACGAGCTCCGTTCAGCATTTTGATTTGTCCCGGTGTTGCTTGGGCCCGTCGCCAAGGTTTCCAGGATGCGATGTAATGTTCATCAAACTTGGTACTCGCAAAGGTATCCGCTGCCCGGACAATGCTTTCCAAATCCGAGCCAGTGGCGATCTTCCGAGGACGTGTGAATTGAGGTGCCTCATTTTCTGGGTTTTTGAATTTCATAACATGATGAGCCGTGAAGATATTGTCCCCTTTTTCAATCGTTATCCAGCCAGATATATCGGTAAGCATATATCTGTCATCGCCGACTCGGACCCAGTTATGTGGACTGAACGACCTGATGTGTCGCTCGGACTGCATGTCTCCTAGGAGATCGTATATACTGTCATAAGTTGTAAATTGGAGTTTCAAGTCGTTGTCTGCGCCATCATATGGTTCATCGGCCTCAGGGGTGGGCTCTGGTTGGCTACCCTGATCATCATTCTTCTTCATATCTTCCACGCTGGAATTATCCAAAACTTCGTCTGGGTCCAAGCCGAACAACGTCGGTGTTGATAGAACTCCAGTTGCTAGCGAGGCTACCATGTCAATAACATGGCAGTCCTTTTTCCCGGGAAAGAGCCGAAGCCCACGCCCGATCATTTGAATGAGCAGGTTTCGAGATCTGGTGGGTCGAGCTAGGAGCACGCAGTCGATATTTGGGATGTCCGTGCCTTCTGTGAAAAGACCACAATTTAGCAACACTGGGAATTCTTGATTTTTAAAAGCCCGTAGCTGCTCCGAGCGGACGCCTTTGGCCGTGCTAGCTGTGATATACCTGGCATCGACGCCATGGTCGCGAAAAGCGGCGGTAAGCTGCCGCGCGTGCTCGACATCGACACAAAATACAAGAGTCGACTTTCGATTCTCAGCACTCGCCATCCATGCCCGGACTGTGATGTTATTCGTAGATGTAGTATTCACCGCCTCGGAAAGCGATCCCAGGGCAAAGTCTCCGAAACTATCTTTCTTGACTTTGGACAAATTGGCACCGGACTTGACAGTCGTGAAGACCGCATTGGCCAACCAGTTCTCACCAATCATGTCCACGTAGTCCTTGTGATAGACAATATGGTCGATGGCAGCGCCCAGTTTGAGACCATCGAACCGTGAAAAAGTGGCGGAAACACCCACCAAGACCGGTCCATCGGCAGATGGCTCGTTCAGCCCAAAATGCCCCAGCGCTTCACGGTATGATTTGGCAACGATATGATGAGCCTCATCCACCAACACAAGCTTGAATGCACTCGGGTCGAACTTGTATATGCGTCCCCGGGCTAGTGTCTGAACTGACGCGATGATAATGTCCCCTGCTCCCGTCGCAACATTCTTGCCCATTTCTATTTCGACAGTCTTATCTGGATACGCGAGACTGCAGTGTTTTGCGGCTTGTTCGACGAGTTCGCGCCGATGGACGATGATCATGGTCTTGGTGGCTTTCGCATCGCGAGGAGGGATTCGGCTGATAAGCTGCGTGAATATGACCTACAAAGATCAGTAACATTCGGAATAAAGAGTAGATTTAGCATTACTGTCTTGCCAGCTCCTGTTGCAAGCGAAATTCCTAGGCGGCGATGGCCTTCACCCAAATACTTCAAGACGGATTGAATGCTTTCCTCCTGGTAGTCCCGGAGCACGATGCTTGGAGGAACTGGGGACTCGGTCGAATTAAAGCGCACATGGCGGTGATGTTTTTGCAACAGAGGAGTCTTCACCAAGTATCTCCTTGGAAGTCTCAACCGCGAGACACAGCGTATGAACTCCATGTAGATGTTCCCAAATGGTTCTCTCTCTCTGGCGAAGCTCAAAAGTCAAGAACAAACAGTGCAAACATGTTTATCGATAAGCGTGCATCTCATAGTGGATCTCGTTAGCTCAACTTTTTTTCTGTTGTTTCTATAGCTCTTGGTGAAATTGACGTGGCAGATTTCATTAAGGGTGCAGCTGTGATGTTTTGCTATCGATCGTCCCGCATGCGCTGCAAATCTGCGAGCTTGAACGATGAGCGACTCCGCCTCCGCCTATGAGCCTGACGACGACCCCGAGTCTGGGTCCGACTTTGAACAACCCGAATCTAAATCCGATTTCGAGCAAACCCGCTCTTCCAGAGAGCGTTCTCCAACTCCAAATGAAACTTTGAACGAATATGATTACCATCGCGACTCATCGTTCGATGGGGTCGGACGACAAATCGGCGAGGCGCTCATGGAACGCGTCCCGCAAATGCGTGGATCGCTCACATTTCTCCGAGCCTACTCCCACCTTATCGTGCAAAACGAGGAGATTATTAATTATTCCTCACTGAGAGAACTTGACAGCCCATACCAAGTCAGCCAACACGGCTCGATGGTCTGGACGCCCACGGAGAAAGAAGTGTTCTTCAATGCACTGGACCGGAAGGGCAAGAGCGGCATCAAAGAGATTGCTGCTGCAGTCGGTACCAAGTCGGAACTCGAGGTTATGGAATACATCCGATTTTTGCATAAGGCCTTGGCGGCCCAGTATGCTTCCGACGTGCACCTGGAGCGCATGCCTGTCTTGAGCGATGTCGCAGCGGCCACAGAGGTCAGCCAGGAGTGCTGCGGATTACTCGATGAATACGCAGAGGTTCTATCATTGAAAGAGTCCCTCGTTGAAGCTCGAGCCGGTACACAGCAACACGGAGGCAATTGGATTCTCACTCAAGCTAGTGCACAGGCTCTGGGTGACGGGGATAACGACGATGTTCGAGGTGCCCTCCGTCTCGCGGCTGGTTTTCTGAACCTTCCAAATTGTGTTCGACTTTCTTATGCTTTGTTCATGAACCTTGGTGGCACACAAGCCGAGAACAACTGGTGGAACCTTGCCAAGAGGCAAGACCTAATGACAGCGTATGGACATACTCCGTCTATGACCGCAGATACCGCTGTGGACTTATATTCTCTCGCTGTTAGTGTCACGCGCCGCTTGGTGCAATCATCCCTCTTCTTTGCAATGTCAAGATTGCGCAGCTCGAACCGCAGCGGGAATGATAGAAAAGGATATGTTCGAACGAAAGATGTGCGTGCCGCCATTGAAGTGCTCAACATGAAGCACTGCAGGCCTAGCTTTGTGGATATTGCTCGTCGCAATGAGACAGTGCTAGAAGACATCAACAACCGGAAAGGCTGGGTGCCTACATTAGTCACCTACGAAGAAGCCGAGGAGATCATCGACAGACACGAGTGGACCCGATACCGTAAAGACGGAACCCTGTACAATGAAAACGACGAAGATGACAGCGAGGACGATGACATCGAAATGCACAAGGGTACCGGAACGGATGATGACATGGAAGTGGAAGTCAATCATCAAGAGACAAAACCGGAGCCACCACTGGAGTCCGAGTCAGAACCAGAACCAGAGCCGGAACCAGAGCCGGAGTTTGAACCCGAATCAGATCCAGATTCAGAACTAGAGGACTTTGATCCCCACCATTTGCCCACACGAGAGCCCTCCGAACTATCAGCGCCAGTTGTATTTCCAGACGAACTGGAAATGGACCCAGAAGAAGAGGAAGCAGATATCGCAGACCAGAACGCTAGCCATCGCGAAGAGGCCAACTTCCTGACGTTAATGGAACAACCTGTGCCGCCTGTCCTCGACGAACCCATGAAGGCAGAAGAACCCGAGGACGAGACCAAGCAACTGCCAGAGCGCAGAATCAGAGAAGATATCTCTAATTGGCGGGATCGGACTGTCTACCGCAGCGAGTGGGAGGAGTACGGATATGATTTCGCTGATCTGAAGGAAGACATGGAAATGCCTCCGCTGAAACGGCCCAGATACAATGAACCAGCGGTAGTTCTCTCTGCTCCGGTTGTGTCGGACGAGGCAATAATTGATAGTGATGACGATGGGGATGGACCTCAGCAAGGAGAAAATCCACCAATGGCCAAAGAAGCCTGGGTGGAATTCGACGAGACAACCTCAAAGTATGGTCAACCAGGTGACCTACAGGGGTGTGAATGATAGACACTACAATCTACTTTGAGCAAATATATAAGATTCCCCATCAAGGACATATGATTAAAGAGTAAACACATTGATGAAAAAAAAAAAAAGATCCCCAACCCCCTAGTTCAACCCCCTAAGAACAATCCACTTTCTGGAGAGAGGGTGAATCAACAGAAAAGAACTCCAGCAGATAACAGAAAAACAAAAAGTGCGCCTTTTCCAAGCCAGAAAGTTCGAAATATTCATAACTCAGCGAGACGAAAAGCAGTCCCTTTGGGTTCCTCTCTAGAAGATCCCTGGGGGATTATCGTACATATAACGAGTTGAAGCCTACAGGTCAAGGGTCTTGTAGTCGGCACCACCCTGAGCGCTCAGAGGCTGGGTGCCAGCCCGCAGATCTCCGCCAACAGGCTGGAAGCTGTAGTGGTTTCCAATGCCCGTAGTAGCAGCATCAGCCAGCATCTGGTTTGTGTGCTCGTTGGGGCCCTGCAGGCTAACAGTCTGGAGCGCATCCTGGGCCTCCTTAACACGCTTCTTGAACGTCATACGGTCCAAGAAGAGTTGCTGGCGCGCCTGTTCCAACTCACGGCGCTCGGCCTCGATAATCTCTTCCATCTCGTTGAATTGCTGCAGCTTGATCTCGAATTTTTGTAGGGTGACGTTAACTGCAGCGGAGACCAAGCGGGTCATTTCACGCTCCTCGTGCGAGGCAAGGGCTCCGGCACGTGCGGCAGATGCAGCCAGGGCGATGGTGCCAAGGGTCTCCTTGGGCTTTGCAGAAACTTGCTGCTCGGCCTCACGTGCGGGGTCCACGTCCATGGAGTCTTCGGACTTTACTGCATCTTTGCCCTTGTCCTGTCCCTTCTCCAGCTGGCTCCGGAGCTCCTTGCGGATCTCCTCGACAGACCGACCGGCGGCGGCGGCAGCCACTGCGGGCTCTGCCATCTGGGCCAGGAATGCCACAACCGAAAGAACGGGATTTTCAGACTGGCTGATGGGGTCACGTCCGTTACCAGAATGCGGCTCGGGGACATCCTCAACGTATTTGTCCTCGATCTCCAGCTGTAAGAACTTCACGACACACTCTTCCCGAGATCGTGTGCCAACGTGGCTCGCAATTTGTTCCCAGTTTTCATCGAAGTTCTCCAGGCCTTCCAGTAATAAAATCAGTTCCGAGTCCGACCACGGAGTGCCTTTGTCAGTCAAATGAGAGTAGCCCTTGTCCTCGAGCTTAACAAAGTCCGAAGCATTGTGGCTAGAAGGCATTCGCCCTTGAAGGAAGCAATTGGGACACAGATCATACTTGGTGTCTGGCGTAGTGACGTTCGCTGATGTCGAAGCCGACTTGGCGTAGTGGAATCGAAGTTTGGTGCAATCAATACCGCAAGAGAAGCAGTGTGCCTTCTTCTTGGATTCCTGGGCAATATCCAAGCCGTTGGTTGCTTCGCCGTTGGTATGCTTCTCTTTATCTTCGGCGGAGGTGATATCCTTGCCTTTTTCGTCATAAATGGTGCGGCGTAGCTCGAGGTTGAGGTCGTCTTTAGATGCGGGGATGGAAGAAGCGGCACGCTGTGTGGCTGGATGAATCTTGCCGGGCGTCACGCTGTGATTTGGTCCAGGTTGGAATGGCTGCAGACCCCGTGGAGTATCTGCGATAACTCGGAAGTGACCGGTGAATGGCGGTCCAATGTTGGATGGCCGTGTCTGAGGGTCAACCTGCAGAGAAGTTAGCTAAGTTATTTGAATAGAAAATACAAGGCTCCTTACCTGATAATTAATCAAGCCCCACTGCTCAAGGAATGAGTGAACACGCATAATAGCACAGACATCACCCGCAAGGTTGCGACGGCAAGCAGTAACAGTCAAATACTCGATGGGGTTCAATCGATAGGTATTGATCATGAAGTCTCGGTAATCTTTGTATGTTGCAGGAGTCTTGCTGCGGTTGCGGCCATTAAAGAACTCGGCGAGAGCCTTCTTCTCAATTGGATTGATAGTGTTCATATCAAACCATGTCGCATAGCTGGGGAGGATGATGGCGTGTGTTTGGGTGACGAGTTGTTCGCGTGCGGCGGCTTCTAGAGACGACTTAGATGGCGCGGGTTGTTCTTCACCCACAGCATCCTCAAGCCCATCCGCCCCCTCCACTTGCGGATGCGACTCGCCCACAGCATCCTCTAAGCCCTCCGTGTCGGGCTTGGCGTCGGTTTCAGTACCACCCATCTCTTCGTCTTCCGGTTCAACTTCGCCGTTCCGAGGTTTGGGAGACGCGGGGGCGTCCATCGGGTTGTCAGATCCAGGTGTGTTCTCAATCTTCTTCACGGGCGAATCCTGGCGCGATTGCGCTCCTGTCCACGAATTTAGCACCCGGTGCAACGTTCAAAGCCATTTGAGAGTAGACATACCTGAGGCTTCGCGAGCTGCATCAGCTGCGCCATCTAGACCAGTCACAGACTGGACATTCTCATGGGCCGCAGCTGGGTTGGTGGGAGTGTCATCCATGATGGATCAAAGCAAGCAAAGCAGCTGTCGCGGTCGGGCAGAATGTCAACTCCTTTCCCGTGTATCAATCTGTCTGCCGTGTAAAGCGCAATAGTACTATCGAGTAGAACAGGGAAAAGCCAGCAATGGCGTAAATCAAGGCCGCGGGAGATGGACGAGGAGGCCTAAAGTGATGATTGGGCAGGTTGCTGGTGGGCACTTGGGGAGGTTGGTCGCGACACGCAAAACTCACGGGTGACTGCCAAGAACCGAATTGCCACTAACCGCTTTGGGACTTCGCTCCTTTCCCCACGGTCAGGTGATTCAATCTACATTATATGTCAAAGTGCAGGGTTGCATACATGGATTTACATGGTATTAAACCATGGAAGATTATGTAATCTAGCTTAGTCATTAACCGCACAGAAACAGCAGTTTCTATTATGTAGAAAATGCAGAGTTCTCCATATCAGCCCTGAGGTCCATACATTTCAATACGTCAGATTTCTGTCATTATACAAGATATGAGAACTATAACAAGGGCTTGTTTTAATATTTATTTCAATATTTCAGTGATATTATTACTGTCGTTAATTCAAGATTTTTTTTTCAGTTAGCGTCCACAAGATAGTCCACTCCATAATGTGTGGTAGGGTAGGAGAAATATTAGACAGCTATTAAAGCCAGAAGCTGGGTAAACTATGGAAGCCTCAGCTGCTTTATATGTGATAGGTAATGGGTTATTAGCAATATATGGAGGAAATTTTCTAGTATCATGTAGGTTTTGAGCCTACTGCAAAAAGTTTTGTGGCTATAGTAATATTTGACATGAATATGAGAACAGCAAGCTTATATATTGTTGAAGCATCATCCCATGCGCTATAGGAGACAT
The DNA here is from genome assembly GCF_028828655.1 of Penicillium verrucosum. Lineage (NCBI taxonomy): Eukaryota > Fungi > Ascomycota > Eurotiomycetes > Eurotiales > Aspergillaceae > Penicillium > Penicillium verrucosum. The sequence continues at coordinate 3,346,686 of NW_026643212.1, forward strand.
GTACAGGATGGTCCAATTAATCAAAATCATTCAGCACTATCTAAGCTCGCTTACTTCAATGTGGATGTTGAAGAAATATTTATACAAATTCATCGCGCTTATGGCAATGTCCAACAAAAAGGCCAAGATACATATATAAACACCAATGAAAATGATAATACAGTATTATTATTTCGGACTCACCGCTTGCTTCTTCTTAGCCGGTTGCTCGGATTCATCGTCGGTCTCATCGTCTCGGCCTCGCTTGGCCCCAGGAGCAGGAGAGTCAATCGGAGCAGGCACAGCAGCATATGGACGGGTGACAGCAGCAGCAGCAAGTATATCGGGGGAATAAATAGGAGAAATAGTAGGATAAGGCTCGGCTATGCCTGCAACCTCTGCAAGTATTTCTAGAGGAGCAGGAGTAGTAGCAGTAGGTCCGAGTACCTGGATTGCCGCATCTGTAAGCATATCTAGTGGAGTAGGAGCAGTGGCAGTAGGCCCAAGCACCTGGATTGCCGCAGCTGTAAGCATATCTAAGTTAGCAGCAACAAGCACATCCCCAGATGACCCCTCAGAAGGCGTAGCAGCAGGGGCAGGGGCAGGGGCAGCAGGGGCAGGCAAAGGTACCCTCCAGGCGGTATCGGTGAATCGGTAAAACCGAAGAATATCGTATAGAATTCCACCAAGGATGTTCTCAGACTCTATCGACTGAACTCCTGCTGGAAGTTCTCCAATTCTAGCTAGAATCTGTGCTTGAAACTCATTACCGGAACTGCTTGTCGAGAACTGGTTTTGCCAGGTATGGCCTGGCTCAGCAAGCCAAGCGGTCAGCAAAGGATCGTAGACACTTCGGATAAGATTGATAACAGACTGACGATCAAGCACATTCTGTGTATAATCAGAGTTGTCAAGGCGAAGCGGCATCCAGATTCTTTTAAAATTGATTTCACTTCCCTTAATGTTGGCCCGCAATGCCAAGTTGGTTCGAGGCATATTGGAAAATGGTAACGCAAATGATTTGTGTTGGGTGAGATGGTTGGGCTGTTGACTTGTTGGATTGTTTGAGTATCACTGTTGATTGTTTGAATGGTTGCTGGGAATGAATATCGAGAATTTGGGTGGGCTTCGTCGACATTTAAATACTCGAAGACCCATTTGAAACCCGAGTCAATGCCAATATCTATCCAAACTTCCGTTTGTCGTGTTTTAGAACAAAGGAATATGCCAACAATAGAATACTTTGTAAAGTCTTCACCCCCAAAAACTAACATAGGTCCACTGTTTCTTTCAAAATAGACATAGGAGCATTGTCATCCCCTAGAGGTCGAAACAAAGGATCTAGAGGATGAACAAAAGGGATATTAAACTTCTGATTACCCTATATTAGACCGACCCAATAATAGAAATGAATGAATATATATACTTTAGATCAATCACAAGAGCAATCTACTTAGCATTTTCCAACTTTAGAACAATGGAAGTGCGGAACAAGGGAGATGACCATGGACAGTCCAGGATTTTCAACTAACACTACTAGGTCTTGAGTAGTATAATTTCGGCATTGCGCTTCAAGGTGATTATATAGATTTCCACCCTGTCTCTCACCATTTGCTGACGCCTCTGTTTTCGTGACATTAAGGCGACACTCGCTCACTTCTCATTATGGTGAGTCTGAGGTGCCTCGGTTCGCTCAATGGAATATATATATCAACACGATTACAATTTAGAGCCATCTTGCCTTATTCATGCTATTTTAGTACTGCTAGCAAGAATATGAGAAAAAGCATCAAAACGGACGCGCCTAAAAATGATATAGGTAATATCGATAGGATGCACAGCGGCCATTCATTCCATTTCCAAGGTTATCATAATTGTCTTTGATTGTTAACTTTGTTGATGAACATCAATTCCTCACACAGACACTAACATTGTAGACCACCTGATCTTTGATCAGGTGGTATATCAGAAATTCAAAATTTTGTTTTATTAAACGAGGTAACGCACTGGAACAAATTTTTGTGGTGAAGAATATTTTTTTCTAATGTTCTAGGTGGTGTATTGCTAGTATTAAATGGGCAGATTCTTATCGACTTCTTTGTTAATACCAATAGACAAACCTTAACTTCGATTGTATGCCTGGTCCATATTCTAGTGTACGATGTACTAGTATTTCCGTTGCATTAGAAGCCTGACATATCGGCCTGTGTGTTTTCTCCCTTTTAGTATTCCGTACCCTGGAGTTATCACACCCTAGTGCTTGAATTCCCAACTCTGACTCTTCGACCAATGAGATATCGCTGATTCACCCTTTGCGGCCCACACCTACGGGCGACTATAGTGTATTAGGGTTGATGGTTAGTCGTAGGTGTAAAATAAAAGAGAAGTTGAAATTAATGTATATCGTTCAAGAAGGTGGTGATAAAATAGGCTGTAAGGCACTAGCCAATGAGAGAGTTATGTGATGGTGATCCCTATAGTCGCCCGTACACACCGAACCGGCTTGTTATCTGCCCGACCTCGAAGCCCTAAGTCTCCGAGGACAGAATTTCCCCGATCCTAAATGTTGCTGGTCACGCTGACCAACTGTTGAGGTGATAAATCTATAGATTGATGCTTGTTATTGATTAGAAAAGGTAGCATTATAATGGAGGACATGGACTATAAATATTTCTCATGCCCTCGTGGGCTGAATCCTTTCTATTCCAATTACCCTTCTTCCACCTCACGCTAGTACTCAGGTTAATCCCAGCGATCTTCATTGAGTGAAATTCAATATGCAGTCAATTTTGCAGTATCGTCGTATCCGCCGAGAGGTGGAAGAGGACTTGGCACATGTCCAATCCAAACCTTTCAGCTTGCGTCCCAACACCTCGCCATCCTCGCTCGAGGCAAACGCGGATGGTTATACGAGCCCCGAAGCAGAAGAGGACCTAAAGCCAGTGATATCAACTGATATTATCCTTGTGCCTGGTGTCACAGTTTCGCAGCCAAACGGAGCCAATGGCGATCTTGTCTTGGTGGTCGGTTGGAGAGACAATGATCCGAGCAATCCCCTCAACTGGTCACTGCTGAGGAAATGGATGGCCATGTTGATGTGCATTCTGATTGCCATTGCGATGACGGTTCCATCATCCGTTGAGGGTGCAACCCAAGACGCCTTTGATGCTCGCTTTGGTGTGAACGGTATGGCCGGATCAATGGCGACTGGTATGTTATTCCTTCTTTTTCTCTTTCTTTCTTTCTATTGATAATTCTTTCTTATTCTCTTTTGGCCGCGAAGACCAAACCCAATGGGCAATGACTGATGCTGAGTGAATACAGGTATATTTCTCATCGGCATTGGCGTGGGCTCGCTATTTTCTGGCCCTTTCTCGGAGACCTTCGGCCGTAACGCTGTTTATTTCGTTACTCTGGTCTTTGTCATTCTGTTCACTATGGCAAAGGCATTGGCACCAAACTATGGCGCCGCCCTCGCCTTCCGCTTCATTTGCGCTCTGTTTGCAGCTGCACCTATGACGGTCGCAGGTGGAACTGTTGGTGACATCTGGCAACCCTTACAGATCCCTTTCGGCCTACCCTTACTCACCATGGCCGCCTATATGGGTCCCATCCTAGGCCCGGTAATTGGGGCCTATACGCCAGAGATCGGGTTTCTTTGGGCCGACTGGATCTCTATGATAATTGCTAGCGTTGTATTGATAGTCGTGATTCTTGGTCAGCCGGAAACGTTTAGTCCCATCCTACTAGAATGGCGTGCGAAGCACCTACGTGATCTAACGGGCGACGACCGCTATCACGCTGAGCATACTTCTACTTCCACTAGCTCGTTTAGCGCTCGATTGTTAACCAATGTGTACCGGCCTTTCGTGATGATCTGGACTGAACCCCTTATACTCATTTTCAGTTTCTATCTTGTCTTGCTATACTTTGTGCTCTTCACCTTCCTAAACGGTTATCCCTTTATATTCGCTAACGTGTACGGGATATCAACGAGCTTGACGTTTGTCATCTTTGCTGCTATGATTCCCGGCGTTTTTGTCGCTCTGGTTTTGGTCCCTTTGCTTTATCGCCTTACTAAGAAGGCTGCTAAGAAGGCCGATGCTGAAGGCAAAGCTCTGCAGCCAGAAGTGTCTCTGTGGTGGGCTATGGCTGGGGCTTCTATTCTGATGCCTATCTCACTCTTCTGGATGGCTTGGACCTGCTACGTAAGTGCTTGTTGTATCTTGCTGTACGTACCTCTGCTGATACCCTTCTGCTATCTAGTCATCTGTTAGTATTTGGTCGCCGATTGTGGCCTCCGGTATCTTCGGTTACGCTCTTGTCTGCATCTTTACTACAACCTATATGTACACCATTTTTGTGTACCTGAAGTATGCAGCCTCAGCTCTTGGATTTATGACCTTTTCGCGGTATGTCGTCTCCGGCGCCTTGAGTCCGGCCTCGGTCAAGATGTATGAGAACATCGGTCCCCACTGGTCGTTGACAATTGTCGGCATCGTTGCAACCATCATGGCACCGGTACCCTTTGTGCTATATAAATATGGCCACAGGGTCCGTGCGATGAGCAAAAATGCCCAGAACAAGGTTTAAGATGGTCTTTACCAAATACGCGGATTTCATAGACACAGGACATGTTCGTTTCTTCTCGCGGTGTTCCTTCACAAATAACGTGTATTGTATATCTTGTTAACTTGTCAAGCTACGACATGATGTCTTTTATTGACTGGGTGTATATAAAAAATATCTATTAATTTTAATTTTATAAGACGTTCGCTCAATGACCGGGTTGTGGTAAATTGGCCGAGACAAGCAATGAAGCTTTGAAGTGCCGGGAAGACTATTGTATATATGAGTTCCTTTGCAGTACTGATATCATGAAGAAACTACCATTTTCTTTTTGGTAAATTATTTCTGGTTGTTAGGAAATTTATATAATCTGTTTAGGCAGCTACTGGATTGTAGGGGAGAGTTGATTGCTATGGAACAGGATCTGCCGACACTAACTACGAGGGGTAGATGTCTGGGGTACCACGTGGCCGCTTCAGGCCACCACAACATAATCCCATGGACAGTTCCTTCTTCCAAGGTTGTTCATAGTTCTTATATGATCTATTGATTTGATCTTATCGAAAACCTCCCGAACTTTTACCGCCAGCCATTTCTCACCGCAGCTTCTGGAAAAAGAAAAGAAGAAAAGAAAAGAAAAGGGTCCACTAGGCAGCAGAAGTTACAATTAACTACAAGCCCCAAATCATTCTCAACTATTTTTAGCATCCGACGTCATCTAAAGACCCTGCAGATCAGTTCACATTTTACAACATTTTACTCCGTACGGAGTACAGCAACTAATATCATTGGAACACAGAAGCCTAAAACAGAAGCCGTTAAACCGCAGCCTAAAAAGTTGTTATAATATAGCAATTTCCTATCTGGGAAAGTGGTTCGGGGAATTTCCTGAAGGGGTATTTGTGGGGTTACATCAATAGATTGCCAAGACACGGATATAATTGGCTATTCCGTAAAAGCTTACTTAGGAACCACTGATATTGGCCATTTTGTACCACAGATGTACTCTGTATCCTCATTCCTAGAGGTTCATTTATGTAGGTTACCACATAAATTGTCAATCGATGTCTTCAATTTGGGTTATCTTGCCCGATTTAGGTTGGATCTCGGAAGTAGCGCGTGGGAATCCACAATGTTTACAAGAATAGTCACCCCTTGTCCAAACCCCGAAGTTTCAGCAGGATCCTCGATGGATACATATTATGCTTTTTTTCTACAGATATGTAATATGGTTCCAAGGGTTTTATTTTGTGTTTTATATGGGTCAAGAGATCCCGTTGAAAATTTTAATCGGGATCTGCTATAATACCATGGGAACTAACTATGTTGTAACTAGTTATGTTGGACCAAGTCAGTTAACTAGTTAGTTCTCAACGCGAATATATCCATGTATGGCTTTGAGAGGTTCGAGCAATCGCTAACTAGATGTATTTAGTACTTGTCGCTATAGGCTGTTTTTGCAGCTAGTGTCTATCGTAGATTTTGGACCCTACACTAGTCACCTTGCATATGCAGTCAGTCCCGTGTTATCCTCTGAAGGCAGCATCGTTTCAACACTAGACGTGAAACTACCGCCAACATGACGAAGAGGCCAAAGGGAAAAAAAGTATCGATTCTGACTGAAGCATATGATGATGACCAGGAAGGAAGAAGAAGCTGTCTAAAGATCCAGATCCAGGATAAACCGGCATAGGGACGGTGCATGGGGCCGTCAACAGATGAGTATTGACGACGTATCTTTCTTTGCTTTGCTTTGTATAGACGCTATGGGGGCTCCATATTCATAGATATTCTACCCTATAGCCTGTCAACCAAACCTACAACTAAGGTCCGGTTTAATGATGTTGCTTAATTCAACAGACGCGGATGTAATCGACTATTAGACCCGAGTAAGTCCCTATACGTGCGGTCGTGTGGTGAGCCCAGGCTGTGTGAGCTCAAGCTTCAGAGAATTATCTCGCTGGATAAGATTAGGTAGGCAACAGTATTGGACCACCCAAACATTTTAATATATCATTTAGACCCTGCCGATCACCGAATGATGGAGCCGGCGCCAAACATTGTCGTGGGCTACGCCAAGAGCACTGTCTCATTTGGTATTCCCGTGGCTATGGGTTTTACGACACCTGTTCTGGTATTATACATCTTGCTCTCATGATAACAAAAAATGCACCTGCATATATAACCATATTCGCTACTTGAATTGTTGTCACACAATGAAACTATATGAGTGTATAGGGTGCCTCTCCAAGTGGTCTTAGAAGGACCCTTACGCAGGAAGTAGTGGATCTTCTAAACAACCGAGACCAACCATTAGCACATAAAGTGTGTACAGTATTGTTCTGTAAATATAACAACAGATTCCTTATTCTTTCCATACTAGCATATTGTTATTCCCCTTTTGAATTAGCGAATAAGAGACTAGTCTCTTACCAAACCCTACTCTTTGCCCATTGGAAGTCATTCTTTCGCTTCATTGTCGGTCCTTACTGCTTCATGTGTTTGGAATTGGAATCCTACCATTCTTTTATCACTCTATAAGCCATAATGATCATTGTATGGGGAAAAGGGCGGACAAGGTTCATGGCTGTCGGAATTTTGGCCCTCTTTCTCATCTTTGTCGTTCAACTGCTCAACTTCGCAAACCCCTTTTCAAATCCCGACGAACTGTCCGCTTCAATGGACATAATCACTGCGTGTGCTACCTCTGAATTTGAAAACCATAACGACTCTCACTCTGTCACCGTTCCCCAAATCCCCAACGTTGTTCATCAGATCTGGAAAACAACCGACCTCCGAACCTACTCTACACAAATGAAAGCATCGCACGACCAGTGGAAGCAAGAACTCGAGCCCCTAAACTATACAGTAAAACTCTGGACAGACGACGATATCCTCCAACTCATCAAAGGAAAGTATGCTTGGTTTTTATCGACGTACGAAGCCTATCCGCAGAACATACAACGTGCCGACATAGCTAGACTGCTTGTAATCCATGCAGAGGGAGGAATATACGCAGACCTCGACGTTTACCCGAACTCGGCCGCCGAAATACAATGCCTCCAAAGTCTCAATCTCGAGGCCATATTGGCCCCAACGTCAGGGACCCTCGGGCTAAGCAACCATTTCTTCATGGCGGTGCCCGAATCCCCATTCATCCTATGGGCGCTATACGAGGGCAAGCGCCGCGGCGGTGCGATATCTCGATTCATCCCTCTGCCGTATCTACAAGTCTTTTGGTCCACGGGGCCTACGATGGTGACAGCGGCACTTCGAAATTACGCATGGCTACACGGCACCCTTCGGCAAACTCTAGGATTGCTAGATGATAGATATTCAAGAGCGGTGATACAGCACAAGGCAGGCAGGTCGTGGCATGGATCGGACGGGCGGGCCTTGAATTATGTAGGCGACAATCTAACGATGAATGGTTTGATGGTGGTTGTTGCTTTTTTTTTCCATTATATCGGGAGTTGCCTGTGTCGCGAGAAGATATTGGGTTTGAATGGCGATTTTGGAGTTTTTCAGGTCTTGGACATATTGCATGGGTGACAATGGGTGTCATATATTTTGGTGGATCGGATCAGTCTGGCGTTTTGTATATATTTTCCCGACAACCCTTTTGAGAATATGAGTTACACACTCCTGGTATGGAGATATATATTACGTTTTATCAACATAAGAGTATTCGGCCGTGTATACGGTTTCTGTTCCTGACGACCTAACCGGCCACTGTAATCTTTTCCAAAGAATACGGACCCTCGCTTGCGAGAGTCGGCCACCCATATGCAATGGATATATTTGATGTAATTGATTCCGATTGAGCTCTAGTAGCGATATCGAAAGTTATATGAGAGATAATAACCTTACGTTACTTTCCTTAGCCGATTTAGTAGCCAGTTTCATCCCAATTGTAAATCTTATACGGTAGGAATTGACACCATTTGAATAGATCGGAAAGATGATTAAACTAGAGAAGTAAAACGCCATAATCCTCGCTATCGATTTCTCCTTTAGCTTTTAGTTGATATAATTGAGCCTAGGGGGTAGTATTATAAGTCTTATGTCAGATGGAATACAGGCTATGCAGGAATGAATGTTAACCTCAAGGGATTAATATTGTAGACTCTGGAGAGAAAGAAAAGAAGAGAAGAAAAACTAGCTACTGTCTACCATTATCCTGAGTTCTGTGGGTCAGGATCACCTACGGCCCCACATGGCCGTCACGTGACTCTAACACCCCCTTTAGGACGAAGACTGTCACTATATCTCTTTGTCTCTACCAATAAAAACTCTCTATTTTATTTTCTTATTTTCTACTATTTCCTATATATTATAAACCTATATCTACCCGTAAAATTAGTATATAGATTAATTAAGACCTAATATCTAGATAAACTTTGTATATACTTCTTTATTAAGCGCTTTTATAAACCCGTCGGCGACGTTGCTCTTCGTCTCGACGCGCTATAAATCGATCTTCTTCTAGAAAATAACGTCTTTAACGAAAAACTACTTTATATTAAGCTAATATATACTATTCTTATATAATTTCTTACTTATTAGCAACTAAGTATTAATATTATCTATTAAAATAAATATTATTAAAAGTATAAAACCTAATCTTAATTAGTCTTCTATTAAGTTCCTTATTCTATAAAGCTATTAAATTATAAAGGCTAAATAATACTTACCGTAATTAATAAATCTAATCTTTACTTCTAATATTAAGTTCGGAGTATTTAAAACCTACTAGTTAAACGATATAGATCGTCTCCTAATCTTTATAAGAAGTATTAAGATATATAGCTACTATATTAAACTAACGCTATTTATAATCTCTCTATATAATAAGTATAAAGATAATCTTTATAAGAACGTTCTAAATAATTAGAGTATAGAAGATTAAATCCTTTTTCTTCTACTAGTAGTTACTATAAATTACCTAGCGTATTTTAAAATTATAAATAAGATTATCCTTCGTTACTTTAAGATTAAAAATCTATTAACTCGGTAGAGATACTACCCCTAGCGGTTTATAAATAATATTAAAAGTCCTTTTTATATAAATATCGTTAAACTAATCTTCTATTACTACTTACTAGTAGTCTAAAAATCGAGAATTTATCGCCTTATTATAAGACTAGAGAATAATAATATCCTTAATATATAAAGGCTTACTATTATAAATAAAAGAAGTACTCTATTTTATAATAACTCTTAACTTTATAAGTCTTCTTTTACTTTAATTATTATTATTACCTAATCTTTTATTAGTACTATTATTACCCTATAGAACGTCCGGCTTTATAACGATTCGCTTCGGTTATTTTATTTATTTTAGTTTTATTTTTAGAATTAATATAGTCTCGGTAAGTTCTATAGGAAAACTATATTATTTAGGCGATCGTCTCGTCCGGCTCGATTATTAGAGAATAAAGTATTCTAGTAAAATAGAAGCTATCTTAGTAATAGAACTATCGGTAATTATTTTAACTAAGACCTCCCGAGGTAATTCGACCTCGGATACCGTCTCTATATATAGTTTAAAAATAGGCTTAGAAACCTAATAAAAACTAGGCTAAACTACTACCTACTCTTCCTCTAAAATAATAAGATTATAAATCTCCTATATAAAAATCTCCTATAGAGAAACCTCTTATAGAAAAATCTCCTATAAAGAAATCTCCTATAGAGAAACCTCTTATAAAGTATCTTCTCGAAATACTCTAGATAAATACTAAGGAGAAGTAGGAATAGCCTATTATATAGGAACTTCTATATTATAAGTAGCTCGTTATATATACTATCTTTAATAAATAAAACTATTATATTTATTATCTTTACTATCTTTACCGTTATCCTCTTTAATCGACTAGTAAATAACTAGAGACTTTAGAATAGCCTCTAAAACCGGAGATATTACTATCTATTTTCTAGGCTATAGTAGGACTAGCGGAAGTAATAGTCTACCGTTTATATAATTAACTATATAACGTTAAATTGTCTTATAAACCTATAATTAAAGAATTAAACGTCGATATATTAACTAAGGAATTAACTAATAAATTAGCTACTAAATAATCTATCTTTTTAGCGGTAGAAGGTAAGCTAGTTTAATTTACTTCCGGAAATTTAGTTATTAAAATAGAGATTAATCTTCGATCTCTTATATTCTAGTTAATAGCTTTAGTATAAGTAGTATAGTCTATACTCTTCCTAATATATCTAGATCTATAGAAGCTTACTTCTATTAAATTATAGATCTTAAAACTTAAATTACTATCTTTAGCTATTTACTAGTAATAAAAACCTATAGAACTAGCTTTAATCTAATTATAATCTTTAGATCTTTATAAGATTATTTGCCTTTTTTAATTATAAAATCTAGAATATATAGACTACCTTTTTTATAAAGTACTCTAGTATTATTATCTAAATTAGGATTCTTAGATACCGGCTTTTTAGCTAAAATACCCCTCTTTAAATTATTATCTAATTAAAAAGAGTTAAGATCTAGTTTATTAGAAAAAGTAATATTTTATAAATAAATAATCTCCTTTAAAGTAAGATTCTATACTTTAAAGATATAACTATTCTTATCTTTATAATTAACTAGATATCTTTTAAATATATAAGTAGCTAATTTCTCTAATTAAATATATATCTCCCTCGGAATATAAATAAATATAATAGTACCCTATATATAAAGATATTTTAAATTAATCTTCGTCTTACTAAGATTAAGGCCTTTTTATTAGGAGATAATCGGTATCTTTTTAGTCTTCGGATTAACTAAGCGATTATAAATATAAATTATAGTATCTACTCGGTAAAGCTAAAGCTATTTAGGAAGTTTAGTATTTATATTTATTATATATTAAATCTAATTAATATAACTATCTATATACTCTATAATACTATTTAGTTTAGATATATAAGTAGGCGTAATTTTAAAAACTATACCTTCTTCCTCTACTTATATCTAGAACTTATAGAATTTAGTTCTTTTATTAATCCGCTAGAAAGCTAGGTAATATCTATAAAGAATCTTCTATCTTTTATAGAAAGTAATTATATAAGATATAATCTCCTTCTTAGTTTAAAAGTATAGTTCTTTAGTATATCGAGTATAATTATTAATAATTAATACCTAATAATATTTACTATAAGATCTAGATAGATTTATAATTTATATATCTATATAAAACTTTATACTTAGCTTCTCTATATATTATTATATATCCTAAGAAATCTACTTCTTAGCTTTACTAAGTTAATAAGCTTTATAATTAAAGTTATAAAGTTTAATCTAATCTCCTTCCTCTAGAAGAATAGTATTAGAAAGAGAAGCTTTAATATACAGTCTTCTTATATAATTAAGTCAACGATAAATTTTATAAGTCGAAATAGACTTATTAATTCGATTAAATTCTTTATCTAAATCTAAATCTAAATTAGAAGAATTCGATTTATAAAAGTAAGTTATTTAAATAGAAGATTATTATTATATCTTCTTTAGAATTACTTTTTAATAGAGTAGACTATTAATCTAAAATAAACTATTAAACTATTTTATTAATCTAACTTCCTTCTTATTCTTATAAACTAGTTTCGAAATAATTAGATTATAATAGATACTATAATCCGCTTTAAAAGTATTAGATAAAAGTAAACAATCGATAGTTATTATATTATAGTAGGTATTAATAAGAATTATCTTAATCTTACTTTCTAAATTCTTAATTTAAATCGGCGCTTTACTATAACTAATTACTAATTAAACCTTACTATTAGTATTTATATAGCTATATAGCTCTTTATTAGGCTTATAAGTTAAGTATTCGTAGAAGTCCTTATAATATCTAGTAATTATTTTAGAAGTACTATTATTAATTATCTAGTTATCCTCCGAAGAACGAGCTATATTAGTATAAGTAATACTAGCCTTACCTTTTCTTTTATATATAATTATATAATACTAAGTATTACTATATAGCTTCTATCTCTTTATAGGTATATCCTTTATTAGATAAAAATATATCTTAATAAGATATCTAGTATATCTATAGTAGGTATATTCTAAACTATTTATATACTATAGCTATTAATTACGCTATTATTCCGCTTATTTATTAATCGACTTACCCTTAGGCGGTATATTCTTTATATCTTAATATTATTCTTTTTAATTATTTTAATTATCCTTATTATTATTATCCGATTTAAAGTTATATAAACTATCTCTACGATCTTTATTATTATAGCCTTAACCTCTTATTCTACCTTTATATTAATTATTATTATTCCGAGCGACGTTAGTAGAAGCTTCTAAATTAAATAATAACGAAGTAAGAATATCGCGTATTTTAATCGTTAATATCTTATATATATCGCTAAAAACCTCCTTTATAATAGAATCTAGTATCTTATCTTTTAAAGTCTTATAGGTAAACGTAACCGATTTAAGTTTACCTTCTAGTTATCGAAGTATTATAAATAATACTCTAAATAAGTAAGATTCGACTTTATATATATTAAGCTAGTTATATTAGGTCTAATAGATATTAATATAGTCCTCTATAGAACTAAAGTATAATCTTTTTATTTTATCGAATTTAATTACCTTACGTCTTATATTATTAATAATATTAGTACTATAAATAATAGACTCGACTTTATATAGTATATAATCGGCGTAAATTAGGAAACTATTTATATATCTTTTAAGAGTTATAATAATCTTTTAATTTAGAAGACCTTCGATCTAATTACTAAAAATCTTCGACTAATATCTCTATAGATTATAATTAAGATCGAATTCGGTAGGACGAGGTAGATTATAGTCGGCGACCTAATCGATTTACGCTATACTTAATCTATTAATAATCTATCGTTTCTATCTTACTAGATTACTACTATTAAGAGCTAATTTAATACCCTTATTAAGCTTAATCTCCTTTACTTCCGGAAGATTAGTCCTCTATATACGTATCCGTCTAATAGGATTATATTATTACTATTACTAACTATTAGAAATAGGATTATATTACTAGCAAGAAGCGGGGAGAGAATATAAAAAACCTTCTTCTCTATTATTATTATTATTATAAGAATTAGTTATTTTAACTATATATCGAGTATCCGTATTTAGTCTCGATCGAAAGAAATACGCGAAGCGGTACCGTCCGTCGCGTTAATAAAGTAACTATAGAAAATAAAGCTTCCTAGATAATTAGAATAATAAAAATATTAACTTACGATAAGATCGTCGATAAAAATCAATAATAGGATCGATAGTCGAAAAGTAGAGATACGGAATAGGCCGAAAAACACGTCCTATAAAAGAAGATAAAAACTCTAATTAGTTAAAAATTTCAACGAAAAAAATACTCGGAGTCGTACGAGCAAGGGCTTATAACCTATCAGATAGAATATAGGCTATATAGGAATGAATGTTAACCTTAAGGGATTAATATTGTAGACTCTAGAGAGAAAGAAAAGAAGAGAAGAAAAACTAGCTACTGTCTACCATTATCCTGAGTTCTGTGGGTCAGGATCACCTGCGGCCCCACATGGCCGTCACGTGACTCCAACATCTTATAATAAAGCGATATACCTAGATGTGGCCGATAACCCGATCTTTACCAGATTTTTTTAAACAACATTTATAGTATCTAGGGATAGGTAATATATTCTATAGCGTTTGAATCTAGCTATTAAGTGCCTTTCCTTGAATTAAATTCAAGGTTCTGGTTGTTTTAGAACGGTCGGTATAGGACTGGCGGCCATGAATCCTAGCCCTAAGCCGATGGTACGGTACGTCGAATTCTCAAGCTAATTGGGCGATGTTAGGCTCATTACCCTAGGAGAAGGCTTTGACTATAGGTTAGATTTGGTTTTCTATTTTTTTTGATTCAATCTAATATCGTGAGGTGGTATAAAATAGTACAAAACTGATAATAATCGTGGCACGGCCTAACACCAACCACCTACCGGGGGTTGGTGGGCCCCACCGGATAGCAAATTCCCAGCGGATAACAAATTTCCAAATTAAGTATCTTTTGTATGGCAACTTCATACAAAGGGTACATAAACACGATATAGTCATAACCCCAATTTTCTCAACCCTCAAAATAGTTAGGAAAAATATAGGAAAAATATAGGAAGATATACATAGTGTACATAAGGCCTCAATTACTTAGTAATAATTCTAGTAAATTTTATAATGCATGTGTGGAGTAAGAGAATGGTTAATCTTTTACATACAAATTCTTATATATGGTGATTTCTGAAATGTCTCCTACACTTCCATACTATATATTTAGAATTAATTATAGTAGTAGATCCGTTAAGCCCGATTTATTTTAATAACCTGTCTATTTAATTTTTTTTAAGCTAGTCTGCTCGTTTAGAGAGTTGAGGTTATAACTATATCGCGTTTATGTACCTTTTGTATGAAGTTGCCATACAAAAGATACTTAATTTGGAAAATTTGCTATCCGGGGGAATTTGCTATCCGGTGGGAATTTGCTATCCGGTGGGAATTTGCTCTCCGGTGGGGCCCACCAACACCTGGTCGGTGTTGGTGGGCCGTGCCACGATTAGATTGAAGATTTTGCGCTTAGTGAATATTCGCCGAATATTGGGCTACCAGCCCGGGGGTACTCGAAAAAAAAGCTCCGGGATACCCGCCAAGCCTGCTTATATCATCGTCTAATATTGAGTACGTCCTAGGTCGTGGACCTTAGGGATACCCAAATTCATTTGATTATATAAAATACATTTAGTCCAATCATACCAACCCTTAGCGTAGCCCTATACCACACTAAAATGTACCACAACTACTCAGTATATCTATATATATCCCAAATACTATAAAATATCTTTTATTTACTTACTTTTTAATATTATTTCTATATCAATTCTAGGTTATAATATATTTCGTATAATATTAGTATCTTCTAGTATAACCTATACTAGAATTTTTATAAACGCCGAGTATATATACTAAAATATATAACTAACTAGTTAGTTATATATTTCTTTATACTTCTACCCTATTAAACCGTTTAACCTTTTCTTTTTCGCTTTTCTCCCTCTATATCTATTCGATCGGCTTTAAATCTCGTATATATCTTTATTAAATTATCTATTTATACTCTACTAATTTTTAGTATTTTCCGACTATATATTATAGTAGTATAAACGTTTCGGTTTTCTCTACCCTAGGGACGCCCCCGCTCCGGCGTTCGTTCGGGGGTTAGGCCGGTTATTAGGCGCCTAGTACGGCTATATTATAGGTTCTACTAGTAAGAAATAAAAGAGGCGGTATAATTAATTAGGAAGGCGGTAGTAAAAGGTATTAATACTTTTGCGGAGTCACCTGATTATAGAGGGTAAAGAGGGTAAATAAAAGTCAGACGGAAAATTAAAAATTAGAAAAAGAAGACTATGGTTATATAATCAAATGAATTTAGGTATCCCTGAGGTCCACGACCTAGGACGTACTCAATATTAGACGATGATATAAGCAGGCTTAGCGGGTATCCCGGAGCTTTTTTTTCGAGTACCCCCGGGCTGGAACCCGGAATATTCGGTGAAACTCGGGACAGTAATCCCTGGTTAGTTGTATATCGATACCGGATATAATAATAATCCGGTTATAACGATACTTTTTCTGTCATACAAAAATCGTTAAAACCTCTTTAATGCGATTATCGTAAATTCACCCTCTCTCCTACGCAAAGAATCGTTATATCCAGGGCTTTGTAAGCTATTTTAACCTGATTTCAACTAATAAAAATTCGGATCGTTCTCAAGGTGGTCCGGGAATACATACGACAAATAGATGTTACATGCAATCGAAAGAGAACTACGTCGAATATCTACTCTTGGAGGACCATGCGATTTATATTACTTTGATTGGATATATACAAGACTTTGCAAGAAATATTTTCAATAGTATGATGGGTACTGGTGACGCCTTATTCAATACTTTGGCCTATTCCTCCGGCGTTACGTGAAGGGGGAATTAACAGAGAATCTACGTGGTTGAGATTGGAGAAATAACACTGTAGGATTCTCTGCTTGCGGTTGGACGGAGAGGAGAAGGAGAGAAGGAGAGAAGGAGAGAAAGAGGGGATCTGTCCCAAGTGGGGCCCTGGGCCTCAGGCACCCAGGCATCCAACAGGAATCTATGAACAGATTGCAACGAGTATGGTCTCTACCAGCACGCATCTCTCTTACCTTTCATCTTCCCTCTCTCATATTATTATACTCATTTTATCGCTAGCACAATAATAGACTGGTTATTAATTGGTATGATACCTTGCTAAGAAACTTAACGCTATGCTCCGCAGGTGCCTTTTCAGTGTCATAGACTCCTCCTCTCATGTCTAGATACAGAAGTCTGTGGACACTTTGTTGGGTGCATGGGTGCCCGAGGCATATAGCCCCACATGAGACAGATCCCCACGTAGTAGATAGCTTCTCTCTCTCTCCTTCTCTCTTTCTCCTCTCCGTCCTTCTGCTCTCAGACGAATCCTACCGTGTTGTTTCTCCATCTCTGAATCGCAACTCCGTAGGATCTCTGTTACCCTTTCAAGGCCCACTAACAACATTTAGCGAGACTTGACAAGTCTCAATCTCAGTCTAGGTAAAGCACGAAGCGTTGGATCGAGGGAGATGTGATGCTTCTGGATTCCGTGCCCTTGATCTTGACCAACTTTGGCTAACTATCAAGGCAGGACTCAGCAGGACCTATGGAGTTACAAGAGTACAAGTATTCCACCGCATTCTCCACTGGAAGAATTCTGGCTCTGAAAACGATAGTTACCCCCTTAATGACGACTAATCCCTAAGGCTTCAGCTTATGTCCGAGGTGAGCCTTAGCTCCGATGGATCCTTAGGGATCAAATGGTCCAAAGGAGTTAACCACGAGAAATGAGGACGGAGGTTTATATATAGTTAGATAGTTTCCCCGGAAACCTTCCCGTATGGAATGCCAAGGTTGCCTCTCTAGCTTTACTGATAATAATAGTATCTCAGCGTTCCCTACACTTCTCACTCCCACAACCCATCTTTCTACCATCTCACCCATTTTTACAATGGCTCCCCTCCCCTCCCTCCCCGTAAACCTGACCCCCGCCCTAAGCAGCCGCGAGGCCATTGCCGACGCACTCCACCGCTGCGTTCTCGGGCTGGACACTAACGACTCAGCCCTCTTCGACTCGGCCTTCACCTCCACCGCGACATTCTCCATCAATGACAAGGTCTCCTCAGGCCTACCCGCAATCCACACCGACTGCTTCGACGTGATCAGCAAGTTGGAAACCACACACTTTGTCACCAATATCCGCATCAATATCGCTGACGGTGGCGTCAAGGCCGCGGCGACTGCCTCGGCGCTCGCGCAGCACTACGGCGGTGGGAAGGGGCTTCAGCCTGACCAGTCACGTCTACTGGCCGGAGCGCTGTACTATGCTGATTTAGCGAGGGATGAAGAGAGTGGACTATGGAAGATTGAGGCGTTTAAGATGACGACGTCTTGGGGGGAGCGTGATTGGGGTGTGGTGAGCGCAAACTGAAAGATGACGGCGCGGCGAGGGGAAATGGGGAAAGCTATATGTTTGAGTAGGAGAGGATGATCGCCATCGAATTTTATTCTATGTAACCAAGCCATAGAAATCGGTCATAGGGGGTGCAATCATCCTGTCGGTATTGATTCGAAGAATTTATTCGA
The DNA here is from genome assembly GCF_028828655.1 of Penicillium verrucosum. Taxonomy (NCBI): domain Eukaryota; kingdom Fungi; phylum Ascomycota; class Eurotiomycetes; order Eurotiales; family Aspergillaceae; genus Penicillium; species Penicillium verrucosum. The sequence goes on from NW_026643212.1 coordinate 3,364,978, forward strand.
GTATGCCTAAATATAGATGATCCATCTTAGGGTATGACCCACGGGATAAATTAGACTACGTATATCGCAGCGTTCTTTTGACCTTTCGTCGGGATGATTCTCATCCTTGCGATGAGCGTAGAGAGTTTCTGTGATTGACCGTAGCAACTTGAGAAACGATTCAGGGACCACAATGGTGCCCAACCTAGATACGACATTGGTTTGCTTCTCGGCAGCGTCTATTTTGAGACATAGCTTACCGAGATTGTCCGTGTGTTTGCGGCCGAGTGGGACAATCATCCAACGGGCCATGGAAGTTAAGGATAGGGCACGAGCCCAGTGCAGTTGCGAGTGTGGGATGTGTAACGGAAATGATGGTTGTATTTTCGTGGATATAGGGCACCTTCGAAAAAGCAAACATGGATGGCTGCTTGGACAATAGTCGCGCATGGCCTCGAGAGATCTATAGTGTTATCCCTATGGCATGGGATGACTGAGAATAGTAGAGTTTGGCTTTGGGTGGGATTTTCGTCATAATCTGTCTTGTTGTCAGCCATGATGCCCTCGATGATCGGATGGTTTGCACTTTTTGTTGCTACACGGGCACCAATATCGATTCTCGCTGACTTGTCAAATTGTCAGCTTCGGCGAGCTAGGTGCAGCCTCTCCGGGCCCGGGGTGCGAATGGGCATGGTGGCCATGGTCAAATGCCGGGTATTTTAACCTAGAATTGTATAGTAAGAGTTGTTGAACAATCATCTCATGCATGCATGTTTGCCATTTGATATCTGCTAGACTGAGTGTCAGATTATTAGTCTCACTGTAATTTAACTTCTTCAACGATCAATCAACCTTACATTGCACCATGCACTTCGACGTCCACCACGTAGACCTCTCCTAACACTGAGCCTTTATTAGCTTGTTTGCTACAGAATGAGCCCGGGACCATAAACCACCCTAAACGCTCTATCTTAATGAGGATGTGAGGATGTTACTTCTAACTAACCTTCGGGTTGCCCAGATGCCCAGATGCCCAGGTAAATGGTGGTGGGTACTTTTCCTTATTAAGCTTTCCTCCCACCCATAGTCACATAATACAGGTATTTTAAATTCTGCCGGCTTAAAAATTAAAATACTACTCGATAATTCATCCATCGACACCTAAAATACCAGGAATTAGGCCCTACCCGCTAACCTAACTGTTGGGATCATGGCACATGACCTTGTTGGTGCGCCCCGGCAAACGCAAAATTCCCAAAATCTAGAAAATTAAGTATCTTTTGTATGGCTTTCTAATACAAAAGGTACTTAATTTCTAGATTTATATAACATGCTTTTTCTCAGCACTCGAACTAGCTAAAGTAATAGCAAGTACACGAATATATAGTACGAGTCTAGCTTAATTAATTTAATAGTAGTATTAATTGTTAACATTTAATACGGAGGAAGAATAATCGGTTGTTGGGCGCTTGGCACGGCTACACGCAGCGCTAACACTAGTTAGTTAACTGAGGAAACTAGAAAAGTAAAACAAAAACATACAACAGTGAGGATTCGCTGGTGGTTGTCAGGTCGAAAACCTGCCCACGCTCCCCGTGGCCAACCTTCCTGCAGACTCTGATGTCCCACGAGCGAGGACTCACTTACAGCTGCTCTCTGGGGACGTCACAGGTGAAAATCCTGACCTTGAGTCTGATGGAAACGATGATAAAATGGCTTAATGGGGATGGATTCCTCTCCAGAATAATGATAGAAACTATGAATACACGAAGTGGGGAAATCCTCTGTCCAACGGAAGCGTTCACAGCCCTAAGGCGGTGCCATTTTTCCGCGGAAACTCCTCCCGTCCAGTTCATTCTCCCTCAATACCTACCCGACTATCTGCTGCATAGTTATAAGCCATACACCGGTAAGTTAGTAGTTGGTGGGTGACCACCAGCGAATCCTCACTGTTATATGTTTTTCGTTTTTGTTTTTTTGCGTCTCTCAGCGGCACTCTGGGGTGATAATTCTCACCATCACCCCATTCTCACCTAGGGTTGATAGGGGCTAACTCAGGCCCTCCTAGACCAGCTAGTCAAGAGTGCAGTTTACCTATAGGTGTTTAATACAAACGTTTGTATATCAAAGTGAGCAACATACGCTTGAGGGTACGAGACACCCTTTGAATTATTATTAACAATCACTAACACCCAGACGCAGCACCCCCATACATGTTCATATGCTGAGTAAATCGATTGGGACACAATTCTTTTCAGCACACAGGACTGTGTATCCACGGAACATCCTCTACTCAAATAATACTTGGATGCCGTTGTAAGCATGCAAAGGTATGCATATTCTGGGATTTCAGAAGTGGGCAAGCCTCCTGTAAACATTGCCGACTTCATCACCCATTTGTCTCGCGGTCCGCTCATGTATAGACCGGTTATCAAGCATGGCTGCTCTTTTAGCCGGGTTGCTACTGACTTCTGCCAGCTCCTCCGTGGCCAATTCAACTGCACCGAATTAGCAATGGTGTAAATATTTGTGTAGAATTCTGACTCACCATGGCAGAAAACGGCTGCCTTCTTCCCGGTAGACATGGCATGCGGGACATTGGTGCTGTTATCGCTGGTGGCATCACCCACACCCCAGACTCCGGGAACAGTGGTCCGTAAACCAGGGGCCATCGTGTTCATTTTATTTCCCAAAAACCCAACTTTCAATTGTTCCGGCAGATGGGATGCCTGCGAAGTACCGTAGTTGGTGATAAATGCGTCCCGCTCCTCGTAGGATCCGTCCGAGAAGTAAACCCGGAACTTGTCAAGTTCCTTCCGAATTGCCGAGTCTTGGATCTCATTCCCGCTTTGTGTTCGCGTGATATTCAGAATGGGCTTATGGTTGACAGTAACGTTGTACTTATCGAAAACTTTCTGCCAGTCTTTGTTTTTACCGTTAAGCCGGTTGATTTGAGCGGCATTTCCGGTGCCGTTCGCGTAGATGCGGATGTGCTTGTTCAGAGTTGGGTATAATTCCTTCACACTGTCATACGCATCGGAGAAATCTCCCAGGACACCCATCAGCTGGTCACGGTGCTCGAACCCGTCACACCATGGACACCAGAACACGCCCTTACCGAATGCGTCCCGGAGCCCCGGGACATTGGGGAGGTCATCCTTCAGGCCGCTGGCCAGGATGACCTTGCGTGCGGTGTGGGTGCCATTAGCGGTCGTAGCATGGAAATAGTTATTGTCTTTTTGCAGAGTCATGACCTCCTGGTCGAAGAAAGTCGTCATGTTATAGAAAGAGATTTGCTTTCTAGCAGCTTCTCGGAACTCAGCCGGAGCGACGTCTAGCCCGGAATGTTAGTAGATTTCTTCTGAGAACAAGGACGGAAGATACATACGGTCGCTTCCAATGACATCGTGCATATGTCTGGTGGGACCATTGCGATACTGTCCCGAGTCAAACAAGGCTACCCTTCTCAGGACGCGCGACAGCCCACTGGCTGCACTAAGGCCAGAGGGACCCCCGCCAATCACGATGACATCGTAAATTTCCTGGGGAGACTGTGCCCAGACGAGTGCGAAAAGAGCCTGGACGGCGAAAAGCTTCTTCCAATCCCAAGTGAGCAACATGGCTAGTTGTAAACGGGTGGGGCTAGTTGCGAGGATGGAAGCGGACAGGTAGCCGTATATGTATTGCGGGCAGTTGGGTAGTTTACTTCATTATTGAAGAAACTGTTGCTTTAGTTATTACTCTCACCCCCGAGATATCCGGACTATAGCAGCTTGCATGGTCGATACTTCTCAACAGGTTACATTCGGAAGCCCGGCCAATTTAACTTCAATGCCGCTACGTCAACTAAGAGACATTGTCGCTAATATGATAGGTCTATACTAGTTCTCGTAGTTAGATGACACCTTAAATAGTTACATCTAACATCGTTCCCTGATCTGATCGCAATGATATCACGAGGTGAATAGGAAGGTTGCTACATATTTGCCCGAGTTGCTATGTTCTGCGCGAATTTATCTCCACAGTATAGATCGAGATTTACAAAAGAGTATTTCACCTTATCCAATTCGTTACCCAATAAAATTCAGACACCCTGGAAATGTATAAACCAAGGTTGACCAGTATCAACAACCTTGACTTATACCTTTCCCGCCAGGGTAAGTACGAATAAGCCAAAGCCATACATCGGCGCACTCCATAATTTGAAACAAGCTATATGTCTTAATACTTTATGTATCATGGATTATAACCCATGTACTGATGTTTCGTCGGTATCGAATCACTTGTTCATACGATTTTACATATCTAGGCCCAGACTGTGTCATGTAGGTTATTATTTAGGTAAATCCAGTTGATTATCACATTGAATAGTATATATGTTTACTTACTCTAGTTGATTGGAGGTTTTAATTGTATAGCCCACATTACTCAAACCTCAATATCCCAAGGGTCTACAACTGTCGCGCAAAAATAAATGAAACCCTGCGTCTCGGTGGCCGGTGATGTAATTCCCACAAGGCGGCTTTCCCTACTTCCTCCCCCGGCCACTGCATTGATTAAACCTAAAGTCCTGTCGGTAAGGTTGTGAAATTCTTCGCACCTTTTCTCTTTAATTGTGCTTTCTATAGTGAGGTAGGCGAGCGCACTCACACTTCATCCCATCTCCCTATGATTGCATTTTATATTTCTCTCTCATATATTATCTAGCACATACGACCATAGGGTGTGGAAAACAGGGCTTCCCGTCCGCTCAGCCGTACTTAAGCCACACGCCGGTGAGTTAGTAGTTGGGTGGGTGACCACCAGCGAATCCTCACTGTTGTATGTTTTTTTTTGCGTCTCTCAGCGGCACTCCGGGGTGAGTGTGGGCGACATGGGTGAGAAGTCTAGAGACTAGGATAAGAGAGAGAACGGGGTAGCAATTCTCACCTAGGGGTGATAGGCGCTAAGTCACTTACCCCGTTCTAAGCATATATATAGTTCGAGCTCCGGGCCCTTGTTTTACCATACTACGATTTACTTTAGTTTGCTTTTTAAAATTAAATTCACTTAGAAAGTGCACCACCGGTAAACTTGCAAGTCTAGTCCTCAGAATCACACCATAGTTTACTAGTATGGCGTCTCAACTGAGACAAAAAAATATAGACACCCTTGCGCTTTCTATGATCGAGACAGATACTTTCTAGATTATGCGCGGGCTGCCCAAAGTATGAATTGCAAAAATAGAGCCTCTTAGCATTTTCGATCTGGTAATCGTGGCAACGCCTTTCACGAACACCTGTGTTGGTGGGGCCCACCGGATCCCATTTTCTCACTGGATCCTAGATTTGCAAATTAAGTATCTTTCATATGATAACTCTATATAAAAGGTACTTAACCATAATATGAGCACAGCTCAAAGTCTTATACTAGATAAAGGAAAAATAAAATGGCGAAGCTTAATATGAGTCCATTTAAATCAACCTACCACTAAGAACAACCCTGGAAATCCAAATACATTACTAATCTTGCAAATCTGGGATCCAGTGGGCAGCAACACAGGTAGGTATTCGTGAAAGGCGTTGCCACGATTATAGTACGCTCTCAACCTCCCACCGCCGTCAAATCCAGATCACCTTTTTCCCTATCGACCAACTCCGAGAACCAAAAAAATAAAAAATAAAAAATAAAAGAAAAGAAAAGGTGCCATAGGTGTTTTTGTCTGAAACTATATTTTGAGTATCTATTGAGAATAACTTGCGGGCCTCCCAGCTCACTCTTCAACGGGACGAAAAACCATAGAGTTTTGTAGATCAAGACTACTGAAGCCAGCACGGAGGACGAAGTCGCCCTTGGGTATGAGCCACATCTGTTGAGTGATGTTCCAGTAACTTAGATCTCGACGCATTAACGGGAAGGTGGCAGTGTAGCCCTCCCCGGGGGAAAGATAAGTCTTCTCAAATCCACGTAGTTGGGGTGAAGGCGCTGAAACTTCATCCGGAAAAGAAATGTAGAGTTGGGCAACAGTGGCACCAGACGTCGACCCCGTATTCTGGAGTGTCACCTGAGCCTCGAACAAAACGTCCCAAAGTGCTGGATTGCCGCCTGGGCGCGTTGCAAGAGCCTCCGGCTGAGACGAAATGCGAACTTCTGGGTATGTCGGCTTCACTCTTAACGACGCCATACTGAAGTTGGTGTATGAGAGACCAAATCCAAACTCATACTGAACCGGTATCTTATGGGTATTGTAGTAGCGATAGTCAATCTCGAGGCCTTCTGAATACCAAGATTGCCAGTCATCGACACCAGAGGTAGTGATATTGGTGGTCGGGGCTGTGTTCACGCTGCTGGCATTTAACGGAACCGTGTAGGGCAGCTTCCCAGAAGGAGACTTGGCTCCATAGAGTATATCAACGATAGAATGCCCCGACTCTTGACCCGGGTAATGAGCGACAAGGATACCGGTGACGTTAGGATGGTCTGCCCATGGCATGATGTTCATACCCCCTGAATGGGTCACAACAATAGTGTTTGAGCATTTGTTGGCGACACTCTCAACTACAGCATCACCGTGCTGGTCCACTATGAGGCCCTCGCGGTCCAACCGCTCAGTAGCTCGGGACTTCAGGAAGACAAGACAGGCTTCAGGAGCAGTCGCGCCCCAGAGGCTCTCCACATTTGCATCTTTGATGATGGTATTGTTCAGCCAGAATTGGACCAGAGTGTTATCCTGAGCTGCGCGTGCCTTAAGAGCCTCTAGAGGTGAGACAAGGTAAGTGAATCGCCCATTGCCTGACCCTCCACCGATGGCGAGGGTACCGATCTCCGATGGTCCACGGATGAAAGGCCCCTGAGTATTGGGAGCCGCGTCGCTGCCGAATATCGCTATGCTGGTTGGGGCCTTCAAAGGGAGAGTATTGTTCGTATTTTTGAGCATCACAGTCGATTCAGCTGCGTGCCGTCTGATCTGGCCGCCATGGTCCTGTCGAACATCGCGGCTCTTTTCCCCGAACACGAACGAGTCCATCGAGTAATTACTACTTGAGAACTGGGTGTTGTAGTACGCCATTGCCGGATCTGTGGCTGGGAAATCTTGGTCTTGTCGGAGGAAATAGTATGGTGTCATTATCCTTTTGATCATGTCATCGAGGCGACTCTCAGGGAGTGTGCCGTTCCGGACAGCTAACGTTATATTCCCGCCAAAGTATGAAGACAGACGTGTCTGATTGAGAAGGGTTGTCATGGGTTCAATGTAACCAGGTTGATCCATGTCCGTTCCTGCTTGGGCAGAGGCCACTCCGGAGTGCAGACCAGACCAATCAGTCATCACATATCCCTGAAACCCTAGTTCCTCTTTTAGGAGCCCGTTGAGAAGTTTGGAGTTCTGACACGCATATGAACCGTTGACACGATTGTACGAACACATGGCAGCCGAAGCCTGAGCGCGAATAGCGTTGGCAAAGGGCCACATGTAGAGTTCATCTAGGATTGCTGTCAGCAATCACGAGAGCTCCCGATTCTGAAGGAACGCAATCCCATATTAGTAGGCTAGCGGCCATGCCGCCAGGCAAGCAAAAAAAAAAAAAAAAAAAAAAAAGAAAAGGGGCCGACTTACGTATGGTCCTGTCGTCAGCATTTGACGAGTACGCTGAGAACTCGAGAGTGCCATTAGGATATAGGGTGGGAGAACGTTGTGTTTCTTGTTCGTAGAGAAGCCAGTGCTTGATCGTCGCTTGGACTCCAGCATCTTGCAGGCCCCTAACGCCCGATTCCATAGCAACTCCAGTGAGGTACGGGTCCGGGGAAAAGCCCTCCCAGTTGCGGCCACCATATGGCGTTCGGCCCAATGCGCCCCCAACGGGCCTAATGTCCCAAGTCAGCCGGGGCTAGAAAAGAAATTTCAGAGCAGCGACGTACCCCAGAGCAACTTGAGCGCCTTTACCCTTGTACTCGAGTCCCAAGTCATGAAATCGGTCGTATATAAGGTCACGATCCCAGGACGAAGCAATCGTTATTCCGGAAGGGAACACGTTCACATAGTCGGATGGTCGTACTGCATTTGGGCCATCTTGGAGACAGAGGCCTGTGAAATTCAGACGCAAAACCGGTCCAATGTTCCCAATACAAGGTCCGGGAACGCCTGTGACGAGCCACGCTTTTTCATCAAGGGCGAGCGATGAAACAAAGTGCTTTGCCTTGTTCAATGCTGTCTCCCATTCGCTTGTTCCAGTAATTTTGGCTAAGCAATATCAACAGCAAGCCAGCATCAGTGCAAGAAGGGCAGACTTACGAGAGGGGTAGACCGGTGGTGAATGCCCGTACTCACCCAGGATGGTGGTGTTTGCGGGCTGGATCCATTGAAAAGCGTCTGGTGATCTTGCCCCGGCATCGCCAGCATTGACCTGGGAATAGGCCAACGAAGGTAAAAGCGCCGACACGATAAGCGTCTTCGGAAGAAGCCAGTGGTGGTACATAGCAACGGAACAAGGGTAGATATACCTGACGAGAAGCAAAGGGTCGGCTGCTCTTTAAGTACATTCGGGAGGCTAGATACGACATGGTTATAAGAAATATCATTTCCACTTTGGTTCAAGCGTGCTCCCATGAGATTCGGCCCCGCTCCTTTTGAGCCATGGCGCCTCTTCCCCACGGGGCCGTGATGGTGGCAACCTTGGAAGTGCAAAATAGATTGAAGTCAATTTTGGAGAGTCAATGCTTCCATGGGGTCCACTTTCTTAAACTCTATGATCGAGGCGATAACACAATTATTCCCTATCCACAGATATCTTAATGTAATTGCGACTCATGGCGGGTAAGTGGCGTATCTCGGCGGATTCTTATTGGCGAACGAGAACAAAAAGCAGAGTAAAGATCTGTATTAAAAGCTAACAAGGACTAAGGAGGAGATAGAGGAAGAGAGAGAGAGAGAGGAGATAAACAGACATTACTATCCTGACAAATCAAGCAGCCACCCAGATCAAATGACCGAGACTCCAACAATTCTAAATCTAGAAATCCTTCGCCTCATATGGACGTTGACGATAGCCCAATATGGATATGGTATCCGCCAAGGATTCAATTAAAGTTCAGCCAAACCCTTTACTTGGATGGTAGCCAGTCAACAGTGCCAGGTTTGGCTAGGAAACTGTATTTAGGAACCAAGAAATACTTCGGGTAAAGGAAACGCGAAGGCGTATGTGATTAAGCAAGTGGTTGCCGGCTTGGAAATTTAATGGCGCAGTCTTGGCTGACTCGTTAGGACGAGAAGGCCATCTGGGCGCCGCAGCTGTCGTGCTCGAATAAATCATTAGCAAAAACAGACAGCCTACTAATTCAGGTCAAAACCATGATTCGTAATGCTCTCGCAGGGACAAGCAAATGTGTTCCTATCATTCAAGATGAAGATGGCCTCAGGAGAATGGGATCAGTAAGCAGACTGCGCCGATCACAATCAACATCAGAATATGTGCGTACACAAGGCAGTGTCCGATGTAGTAGTATTTCCTAAAACGGCTAGATAATTCGCCAATGTGTGTGATTGACGATTTATTGCCATTGGCATCCCACCGAACTCTATACCTACCTAAGTAGGTACATAATTCTGAAATTTGTCATCCGGTGCCCACCAAGGTGGGATAGGTGGGATAGGTGGGATAGGTGGGATAGGTGGGATAGGTGGGATAGGTGGGATAGGTGGGATAGGTGGGATAGGTGGGATAGGTGGGATGGGTGGGATGGGTGGGATGGGTGGGATCGCCGATACTAATATTAAATAAATAGCTTAATTAATTATTAATAATATAATTCGGATTATAGATATTTTAGAGATTATTATATTTAATTAAAGAGAATATGTCGAACGAAGGAACAGAGCAAGTGACTTGATACCAAGTTCTTACTATATGGAGCAAGTGGTAAAATGAGTGTAATTCTTGGAAACCTCTGGATGAAAAACTCTGACCTTAGTCAGACTTCTAGACCGCTCTTCTAATGTCTAGTAGAAGCATAGACCGCTTATCCTTTCTGACCGAGGTCAGAAACTAGGACTATAGGCTACTAAGGGCTTACTAATAATAAGAAGTAGGTCCTACTTATATATAAAGAGAAAAACTAGTAATAGTAGGACGGGTAAGGAGTTATTCTAGTCGATATACCCCCCTAGGAGCTACCTTCTAGTACTCTAAAGTTCTTTCTATTAAATAATCTATTTATCGACTAGATATTAGATATTAACTAGCCTAAGTACTTCGATAAATACTTCGTAAGTTTACTTTAGAAGGAGTTTTATAAGACTATCTATCTATATATCGGTAGTAACTACCTACTATATCTTAACGTATTCTTTATTAACTTCCTAATAAAGCTAATAATAATAAATATTAATATATTATAACTTAATATAAAGTTATAGCTACTCTCTAATAAGTAAATCTATAGTTTATTAATTATTATAGTTAATCGAGAGTCCGATATTATAATCGAGACCGATTATATAAAAAAGCCTCTTTTATTATATAGCTATCTTACTAGCTTTTAAAATAGTAAATAGCTCTATCTTTATAATTAATATTATTACTATCTTCTATTTACTTATCTTCTAGTTAATAATAGCTCTAAAAAGCTTATAAAAGAAGCTTTCTAAACTTTTCCGATTAATATAATTACTAAAGAAAGTATTACTTAAAAAGGAGAGAGTAGGCGCGGAATATATAAAATAGTATTTAAAAATAAGAAACCGGGTATTATAAAGATATTAGATTAATTAATTTACTACCTCTTAATACTTAGGGCCTAAGTTTATAAAGAACTTAGCTAAATAGTTAGCTATCTTTATTATATTTAAATAAGTAATAATAGTTAGGTAGAGAGTAGAACCGAGCTTTTATTAGTACTTATAGATCTATTCTTTATTTATTATTCTAATAAACTTTATTATTTTATTTACTAAAAGTAAGATTTTATACTTATAATTATAGATAAGGTTATAATAAGTTACTATAAAAGAGATATATAAATCCTAGTAAAGCTAGAGCTTATACTTAGCGGTATCTCGGAGAATCTTAATCCTAAGAAATTAAGCGGTTTTTCTTATTTCTTAAAGCTTTTAGTAGTCTTTAAGATCTTATTTTAATTAAAAAGCTTTTTAGTATTTTATCTAGTAGAAGATAATAATAATATTATCTATATAAAAAAAGATAATTATACTTTTATTTATAAATAAATAAGGGTCTTTAGATATAAAAATAAATCTAAGCTTTTTAAATACGCGTATAGCTTCTTATTATTATAAATATAACGACTTCTTAAGTCTATAAAGTACTTTCTATAGTCTCTAAATATTATTTTTATTATAGAAGTCCTTAGATATCTAAGTATAGATAATATTATTAAAATTACTATTTAGAAATATATTAATAGTATCGAGTTATATTATATTAAGATTAAATATAGTAATAAATATAAATATAGCTCTTATTATTCGAGTAGTAAGCATTACTACTCTCTTTTTTTTAAAATTAATAATTTAAAGATTACTTTTTATATAAATTCTAGCTTTTAGTTTAGTTAAGAAGTTATTATTATTAAATTTATAAGTAAATATCTAGATTAAAGGAAGTATCTATATATTTCTATTTTATAAATATAATTCTACTTTATATATTCTCTTTATTTTAATTAATTTAGCTTTAAGTCTTATAGCGGCGAGGAAGCCCTTAATAAGTAGATAATTAAGTATCTCCTTCTATATTTATAATTTTAAAAGAAGATCGTCCTAATATTTATTTAGCTATAAATAGCTTACTAAAAAGCTAATTATAAATACTATAAATATTAGTTTAAAATTATCTTTAGAGCTATTATAAATAAGATAGCTTATTATATCTAAGTCTTTATAAACTTATTTTTATTATCTATCTTAGAATATATTAAATAGTATAATATCTCCTTAGATAAGTACTTTTAGTAGAGTAATAGTTCTTAATATTTTAACTTTAGAGAAAGTACTAAATACTTATTAAATTAGTAAATTATATTAATCCGGTTATATTTAATAAAATAGTACTATATCTTAATTATCTTATTTTTATAGAATTTATTTTTATAATTTCTTCGGAATAACTATAATAAAAAGCATATTATTTAGTATAATAGGTATATAAGATATAGCTATTAATAATAAAGTAATTAAAGAAGCTTCCTCGCTCTATAAAAATAGGATCTCGATTAGTTATAGGCTTTATAAAGTACTCTCCGGTAAAGGAATAATATTTAATAATAGCGAAGGCGTTATATAATAGTATTAAAGATCCTTCTCCCTTTATCTATTTTCGGTAGTATAATCTTACTCTTACTCCGGAAGATCTTAGAAAGTATAATCTTACTCCCTATCCTAAAGATTATTTTATATAATTAGTATAATATTTATTTAATAAATCGCTCGCTCTAGCTCTATATTAAGTTTATTTTTATTAATAATATTAGCTATCTACTTTTAATAAATCTTTAGTAGTTCTAAAAGATACTTCCTATAATTTAGATTTTTATCGAAAGTAGTATTACGAACGAATTTATAATTATTTATTTAAAAGAACTAGACTTTCTAGATATTATTTACTTAATATCCGATTAAGTAGCCTATCTCTATATATCGGTATATCTTATCTAATTATAAGATTCTCTAAATTCTTATATAAATATAGTAATTATAAATTTATAAGTTTAAAAGATTAATAAGAATAAAAGTACCTATTCCTTAATAGTAGAATTCTTACTATAAAATAATCTACTTTTTTAAGTTAAATTTTATTAATAATCTAGAATAAAATAGTAATCTAAACTATTTTTAGCTAGAGATCTTTAGAAAGTTACGAATCTTTAAGAAGTACTCTTACTCTAGCGATAATTACCCCCTTAAATCGCTTAGCGAAACTATTTTATTCTAGAGTACTAATAATAAAGTACTAAATAATTATTTTATTCTTTTATAGAAAATAGATAACGTCTTTATCTATAAAGGCTTTATTATCTAATTAAAATATATAGATTAGTAAGTTAAACTAGGTCTATAGTTCTAAAATAAATTAAGTAATTACTTCCTAATAACCATTTTTTTACTTATAGTTTTATATCTAATAAAAGCGAATCTTATTAAGATAGAAGTAGGAGATCTATTTATTATTATTATAAGCCTCTTATAGTATTATAAGATTAAAGTATATTCGGCTAAGTAGACTAAAATTTATATCTTAAATATAGTATAAGACTTACTATAATATCTAAGAGAGTTAGTAAGTCTTATAAAGCTCCGGTTTATATTTTATAATTATAAATAGAATAATCTATATTTTTTTTACTATTTAGATAAATTATTAAACTCGCTCGCTATATATATAATTAAAGCGTTAATACTATTAAGAAGCTATTACTTTTAAAATAAGCGGTAAAGAAGAACGCTTAGTATTAAATAATATAATAATAAACGCTACTAAAAATATAAAATCTATTTAAAAAAATATAAAGAAGTTACTAATCTCCTTTAAATAAAAGAAGATCCTTCTAGTTATCTTATTAATAATAATAAGTTTATTAAAATTAGTTTTATATTCTTTCTACTTTATAAATATAACTAAAATAAGATTATAATAAAAACTAAATAAGAACTCTACTTTTAATAAAGTAAGAATTATAAGATTACTAAAATAGCTTATAATCCGAAGTTAGACTTTATCTATTCTATAAAACTTAATTATTATATTACTAACTTTTAGTAAGCTATTAAGAGGTTTAAATTTAATAAAAAGGCTTTTATTATTAGTAATATACTTATTAGTAGTTAAATTAACTAATTAATAATCCTTAATCGATAATCTTAGATTAGTTAAAAAAGTAGTATTAACTAGAAAAAAGATATCTTATAAAGATAGTACTATAGGTAATATCTATTAGAAAGATATAAATAAAAAAAATATAAATATTTTAACTTACTTTTCTATATTTAACTAAAAATTATTTAATATAGTTAAAAAGAATCCTTTATTATCTTCTCTAATCTTTATATAATAAGACTAAATAATATCTTTTTCTTTAGTAAGTTTTATAAGAAGTTTTTTAGCTTTCTCTTTTACTTTCTTACTTAGCTTTTTTATATTAGCGGTTAATTTTTTAATAATAGTTAGATCTAGTTTCTAGTTATTTAGTCTTATTAATTTAATAAAATAAAGATATATAGTAAAAAAGTACTTTTCTTTATATATATATTATAACTATCCTTTTAAAGTCTTATTTAATAAAGAGATTATTTAATTAATAAAGGAAGTAGCTAGTTTAGCTTCCTACTTATTATTAAATATTATAAAGACTTTTTATAAGATTTTACTCTTAGATTTCTTCTTATTAAAAAGTACTCACTCGGAGCGATAAGTATTAATAATACTTATAAAAATAGTCTATTATTTTATTATAAATATCTTAATATATTATTAATAATAGAACTATAGTTTATAAGATATTAATACTTATAGAAAATTATAAATAGTATTTTCTTTAAATTTAATAAAATCTATCTTCGCCGCTTTATATTTTATATAAAGATTTTTAATTTTTAATAATTATATATTAATATTAGTATTTTTAATTAAGATAAGAAGTAGCTTATTCTATTATCTTTTAATAAATTATATTTATATCTTATTAGTAAAAAAGAAGTATTCTTAAAATATTCGAAAAAGCTTTTTTATATTCTTTATATTAACTACTAAGCTTTATAACTCTAAGAAAAGATAGTATTTTATTCTTTTAAAGATTTTATTAAGTAATATTCGAATAATTTAGTAATCTAATAAATCTTACTTATAATTATAGCGGTCGATATTATAATCTATAAATATTTCGCTAAATAGGCGATTACTTATAGGATTTTTAGCGTACTTCTCGTCGGTTTTAAGTAGTTATTTAGATTTTATTAAAAAAAAAATCTAGCTTTTTTTTAAAATTAATAGATCTAGATATTATTATACTTCTAAACTCCGCCTAGAGTTCTTTATATCTAAAAACTAGGTTTACTATTAAAATAAGGATCTAAGGATCGTCTTTTCTTTATAAATATTATAGTTAATATCTAAGGAAGTAAGATTATTATAAAGAAGTAATATCTTAATATTACTATATTTATTCTTTATATTATTCGGAGGTAAGGAAGAGGTAGAAAGTAGATTAAGTTATACTTTATCTAGTATATTAATCTATTAACTTCTTACGTACTTCTTACTTAGGGGTATTAGGGGTTATTAGAGGCTTAGAATAAGCGACTAAGTAGTAATCTTATAAAGAAGAGTTACTAGCTAACTAGGCTTATAACTATCGAACGAAGGAATAGAGTAAGTGACTTAATACTAAGTTCTTACTATATAGAGTAAGTAGTAAAATAAGTATAATTCTTAGAAACCTCTAGATAAAAAACTCTAACCTTAGTTAGACTTCTAGACCGCTCTTCTAATATCTAGCAGAAGCATAGACCGCTTGTCCTTTCTGACCGAGGTTAGAAACTAGGACTATAGGCTGCTAAGGGCTTGCTAACAATAAGAAGTGGGTCCTGCTTATATATAAAGAGAAAAACTGGTAATGGCGGGACGGGCAAGGAGTCATTCTGGTCGATAGAATAGTTTATTTTAAAATTCTAAATTAAGTTTTACTAGATATTTAAAATTAAGAAAAGTTATTAATTATTTATTATCTTTAAACTAATAAATAAAGTAAAATCACTAATTAATATATAACTTAAAGATTATAATTATATATTAAATAGAATTAAAATAATTAATTAAAGATTCTATTAATAATAGATTTTATAATATTAAATTTTTTATAAGATATTATAAAATAATTACTATTTTTTATTAAAAGAGGTTATAAATTAGTTATATTTTTTAATTAAAAAAATCGAAGTAATCTAATAAATAATAAATAAGATATAATTAATATATTATTATAATTTTAAGATATTTAGATAAAAATAAAGGATTAGATTATAAAATCCTAATAATAAATAATTTAATAAATAAATAAATATTAGAAAGAAGAGGATTTTAATATTAGTATTTAGATTTTTATTATAATAAAAGATTAATAGCTTAATTATCTAAATTAAAAGCTTTCTTATTTTATTAATAGATCTTATAAAATTATTAAAAAGATTAGAAATACTTATAAACTTAATCTTCTAGAATCTATTAAAATTTACTTAATATTTAATCTTAATAAGCTTTAGAAGGCTTTATTATTAGAATTATTATATAGATAATATCTAGATCTACTATTACTAATTAGGATTTTAGAGGAAAATAAATAAGAGATAGATAAAATTATTAATTTATATCTTTATTATTAGAAGCTATAATACTAAATCCGATAGCTCGGCTATAACCTTAATCTATAGTAGTATCCTATAAAGAACTTTAAATATATACCTTAGAAAATTTAGGAATTCTATAATAATTACCCTCTAAAGCCTAGGCCCCTAATACGTCTATAAGCCTAGATAAACGTAGCTAAAGACGAAGTCTTCCTTAAAGATTATAGGAATAATAATAAGCCGGTATTTAAGGACTAAATGTATTCTTAGTCGGGGGTTATATAACAATCTATAGAGGTCTATAGAGGTCTATAGAGTTTTCTACTAGTTAACTCCGCTTATAGGGTTTTCTACTAATTGTTTCCGCCCTTAACCTAGGACCCACTGTTGGAGTCACGTGACGGCCATGTGGGGCCGCAGGTAATCCCGACCTATAGAACTCAGGATAATGTTTAGATAGTAGCTAGTTTTTTTCTTCTCTTCTTTTCTTTCTCTCTAGAGTCTACAATATTAATCCCTTAAGGTTAATATTCATTCCTATATAGCCTATATTTTATCTAATAGGTTATAAGCCCTTGCTCGTACGACTCCGAGTATCTTTTCGTTGAAATTTTTAACTAATTAGAGTTTTTACTTTCTTTTATAAGACGTGTTTTTTCGGCCCGTTCTATATCTCTACTTTTCGACTACTAATCTTATTATTAATATTAATTTTTATCGACGATCTTATTATAAGTTAATATTTTTATTATTCTAATTATTTAGGAAGCTTTATTTTCTATAATTACTTTATTAACGCGACGGATAATACTAATATACGTATTTCTTTTAATTAAGATCGAAGATAGATACTCGATATATAATTAAAATAACTAATTCCTATAATAATAATAATAATAGAAAAGAAGGTTCCTTATATTCTCTCCCCGCTTTTTATTAGTAATAAAATCTTATTTTTAATAATTAGTAATAGTAATAATATAGTCTTATTAGATAGATATATATATAAAAGACTAATCTTTTTAAAGTAAAAGAGATTAAGCTTAATAAGGATATTAAATTAGCTTTTAATAGTAGTAATCTAATAAGATAGAAATAATAGATTATTAATAGATTAAGTATAATATAAATTAATTAGATCGCTAATTATAATCTTTCCTATTCTACTAAATTCGATCCTAATTATAATCTATAAAGATATTAATTAAAGATTTTTAGTAGATAGATTAAAGATCTTTTAGATTAAAAGATTATTATAATTTTAGAAGAATATATAAATAGTTTCCTAATTTATACTAATTATATATTATATAAAATTAAGTTTATTATTTATAGTATTAGTATTATTAATAATATAAGATATAAGATAATTAAATTTAATAAGATAAAAAGATTATACTTTAGTTCTATAAAAAATTATATTAATATCTATTAGATCTAATATAACTAGCTTAATATATATAAAATTAAATCTTATTTATTTAGAATATTATTTATAATATTTCGATAATTAAAAGATAAACTTAAATTAATTATATTTATTTATAAGATTTTAAAAGATAAGATATTAGATTCTATTATAAAAAAGATTTTTAGTAATATATATAAGATATTAATAATTAAAATATATAATATCCCTATTTTATTATTATTTAATCTAAAAGCTTTTATTAATATTATATAAAATAATAATAATAATTAATATAAAGATAAAATAAAAAGTTAAGACTATAATAATAAAGGTTATAAAGATAATTTATATAATTTTAAATTAGATAATAATAATAATAAAGATAATTAAAATAATTAGAAAGAATAATAATAAAGTATAAAAAATATACTATTTAAAAGTAAATTAATTAATAAATAGACGGAATAATAGTATAATTAGTAGTTATAATATATAAATAGTTCTAAATATATTTATTATAAATATACTAGATATCTTACTAAGATATATTTTTATTTAATAAAAGATCTATTTATAAAGAGATAGAAGTTATATAATAATACTTAGTATTATATAATTATATATAAAGAAAAGATAAAGCTAATATTATTTATATTAATATAGCTTATTTTTTAGAGGATAATTAGATAATTAATAATAATACTTCTAAAATAATTATTAGATATTATAAAGACTTCTATAAATATTTAATTTATAAGCTTAATAAAAAGCTATATAGCTATATAAATACTAATAATAAGATCTAATTAGTAATTAGTTATAATAAAATACTAATTTAAGTTAAGAATTTAAAAGATAAGATTAAGATAATTTTTATTAATATCTACTATAATATAATAACTATTAATTATCTATTTTTATCTAATATTTTTAAAATAGATTATAATATTTATTATAATCTAATTATTTTAAAACTAATTTATAAGAATAAAAAGAAAGTTAGATTAATAAAATAATTTAATAATTTATCTTAGATTAATAGTCTATTTTATTAAAAAGTAATTCTAGAGAAGATATAATAATCTTTTATTTAAATAACTTATTTTTATAAACTAAATTCTTCTAATTTAGATTTAGATTTAGATAAAAAGTTTAATTAAATTAATAAATCTATTTTAATTTATAAGATTTATTATTAACTTAATTATATAAAAAGATTATATATTAAAACTTCTTTTTTAATATTATTCTTCTAAAGAAGGAGATTAGATTAAATTTTATAACTTTAACTATAAAATTTATTAATTTAATAAAGCTAAAAAGTAGATTTCTCGAGATATATAATATTATATAAAAAAGCTAAATATAAAATTTTATATAGATATATAAATTATAAATCTATTTAGATCTTATAATAAATATTATTAAGTATTAATTATTAATAATTATACTTAATATATTAAAAGATTATATTTTTAAACTAAAAAAGAGATTATATTTTATATAATTATTTTTTATAAAAGATAAAATATTTTTTATAGATATTATCTAGTTTTTTAGTAGATTAATAAAAAAACTAAATTTTATAAATTCTAGATATAAATAAAAAAGAAAAATATAATTTTTAAAATTACGCTTATTTATATATCTAAATTAAATAATATTATAAAATATATAAATAATTATATTAACTAGATTTAATATATAATAAATATAAATACTAAACTTTTTAAATAGCTTTAATTTTATTAAATAGATATTATAATTTATATTTATAATTATTTAATTAATCTAAAGATTAAAAAGATATTAATTATTTCTTAATAGAAAGGTCTTAATTTTAATAAGATAAGAATTAATTTAAAATATCTTTATATATAGGATATTATTATATTTATTTATATTCTAAAAAAGATATATATTTAATTAAAGAAATTAGCTATTTATATATTTAAAGAATATCTAATTAATTATAAAAATAAGAATAAGTATATTTTTAAGATATAAAATCCTATTTTAAAAAAGATTATTTATTTATAAGATATTACTTTTTTTAATAAACTTAATCTTAATTCTTTTTAATTAGATAATAATCTAAAAAAGAATATTTTAGCTAGAAAATTAATATCTAAAGATCCTAATTTAAATAATAATACTAAAATATTTTATAAAAAAGATAATTTATATATTCTAGATTTTATAATTAAAAAAAATAAATAATCTTATAAAGATTTAAAGATTATAATTAAATTAAAATTAATTTTATAGATTTTTATTACTAATAAATAGCTAGAAATAATAATTTAAATTTTAAGATCTATAATTTAATAAAAATAAGCTTTTATAAGTCTAGATATACTAAAAAAAGTATAAATTATATTATTTATATTAAAGATATTAATTAAAATAAGAGATTAAAAATTAATCTTTATTTTAATAACTAAATTTCTAGAAATAAATTAAACTAGTTTATTTTTTATTATTAAAAAAATAGATTATTTAGTAGCTAATTTATTAATTAACTTTTTAGTTAATATATTAATATCTAATTCTTTAATTATAGATTTATAAGATAATTCGATATTATATAATTAATTATATAGATAGTAGACTATTACTTCTACTAGTCTTATTATAGCCTAGAAAATAAATAATAATATCTCTAATTTTAGAGGCTATTTTAAAGTCTTTAGTTATTTATTAGTTAATTAAAAAGAATAATAATAAAGATAATAAAGATAGTAAATATAATAATTTTATTTATTAAAGATAATATATATAATAAGCTACTTATAATATAGAAGTTCTTATATAATAAACTATTCCTACTTTTTTAATATTTATCTAAAGTATTTTAAGAGGATATTTTATAAGAGATTTTTTTATAAGAGATTTCTCTATAAGAAATTTTTATATAAGAGATTTATAATCTTATTATTTTAGAGAAAAAGTAGATAATAATTTAGCCTAATTCTTATTAGATTTCTAAATCTATTTTTAAATTATATATAAAAATAATATTTAAGATCGAATTATCTTAAAAGATCTTAATTAAAATAATTATTAATAGTTTTATTATTAAGATAGCTTTTATTCTACTAGAATACTTTATTCTATATTAATTAAGCCGGATAAGATAATTATTTAAATAATATAATTTTCTTATAGAACTTATTAAGACTATATTAATTCTAAGAATAAAACTAAAATTAAGATTATTAAGTTAACTAAAATAAATTATTATAAAGCTAGATATTTTATAGAATAATAATAATATTAATAAAAGATTAAATAATAATAATAATTAAGATAAAAAGAGACTTATAAAATTAAGAGTTATTATAAAATAGAGTATTTTTTTTATTTATAATAATAAATCTTTATATATTAAGGATATTATTATTCTTTAATCTTATAATAAAGCGATAAATTCTTAATTTTTAGATTACTAATAAATAGTAATAAAAGATTAATTTAATAATATTTATATAAAAAGAACTTTTAATATTATTTATAAACTATTAAAGATAATATCTTTATTAAATTAATAGATTTTTAATCTTAAAATAATAAAAGATAATCTTATTTATAATTTTAAAATATACTAGATAATTTATAATAATTATTAATAAAAGAAGAAGGATTTAATTTTTTATACTTTAATTATTTAGAATATTCTTATAAAGATTATCTTTATACTTATTATATAAAAAGGTTATAAATAGTATTAGTTTAATATAGTAATTATATATTTTAATACTTTTTATAAAGATTAAAAGATAATCTATATTATTTAACTAATAGATTTTAAATACTTTAAATCTAATATTAAAAGTAAAGATTAGATTTATTAGTTATAATAGATATTATTTAGTCTTTATAATTTAGTAGTTTTATAAAATAAAGAATTTAATAAAAGACTAATTAAGATTAGATTTTATACTCTTAATAATAATCTATATATTTATATTAAAATATATAATAGTTTAATATAGTTTCTTTTTATTTATATTAATAATTTTATTAATATAACTCTAATTAATAAAGAGATTAAAATAATTTTTTAGTTTAAGATTAAAGATATAAAAGAACTATTATATTTTCTTAATAATACTATTATCTAAAATTATAATAAAAAAATAATTCGGATATTATAATAGATATATTATTTAAAAATATTTTACTTAGTAGAAATATAAATATATTCTCTAATTTCGATTCTATTTTCTTTAAACTATAAATAAGATAATAATAATAAAGATCCTAATATTTTTTTAGATTAAAAGAGATATACTTTATTTAGATCTCTAATTAATAGATTTAACTAGCTAGTAATTAAAACTAAACTTAATATTAAATTTAGTATTATAAAGTTATAATATTATTCTACTTCTCTAATTACTAATAATTTATAAATATTTTAATAATATAATATATTTTAGTATAATATTAAAAAGGATAGATAATATCTTATTCTTTATATATATTAATATTTTATATAGTAATTAATATAATTTAAAATTAATAAAAAGTATTATTTAGTTTTTTAGTAATATATCTATTATTTAGTACTTAAAAAAATAGAGTATTATAACTCCTTTATTAATAACTATAAAATAATATATTTTAGATCGATCTACTAAGGATATTTAATAGATTTTAAAGATTACTAAGGCGTTTAATCTTCCTAAGATAGGTAATCTAATTATTATTTTAATAGATAATATTAATATATAATTACTAATAAGTAAGAAAGCGTATAAGAATAATATATATTAGCTTAATATAAAATAGTTCTTTATTAAAAACGCTATTTTTTAGAAGAAAATTAATCTATAGCGCGTTAAGACAAAGAGTAATATCGCCGACGGGTTTATAAAAGTACTTAAAAAAAAAGTATATATAAAGTTTATCCGGATACTAGGTCTTAATTAATCTATATACTAAGTTTTACGGGTAGATATAGGTTTATTTTGCTAAGCGTAAGCGAAGCAAATAATATAGGCAATATAGTCAAGAATACTATGCTAAAAAACCCGCCTTACGAATTCTAAGATCCTAGCCTCTAATTAGCTAGAGAATTGACTAGTTATATGAATAGGGTAGGGTTAGTTATATAATTCGACTTTGAGATATAGATACCTTAGTGCCTAATAAAGCACGTGACCTATATAGATCACGTAAGTAATATAGGGAAAGCTATATACTTCTTATCGTTATCCGGCCTATATATAACCCGGGTTTAGCTAGGCCTTATTATTTATACCGCGTCCTTTAATTCTAACTTTCGACCTTATATACTATCTTACCTCTACCTCTCTATATAGCTTTATTTATATATATTTATAGCCCTCTTCGCGTTCTAATAGATCTTATTACTTATAGTAGCTATAGTTATACTAAGCCTATAGATTAATTTAACGTATCTTAGGATCCTATAGCTTATACTATATCCCGTTAAACCTATCTCGATTATTATACTCGATATAACTAGATATTTATATAATATCCTATCTATATAATATACTATTATCTAATACTTTATAGTATTATATATATAAAAAAGACGTACTAGCTATAATATTAATATCTTATAAATCGCGTCCCCTATCTAATCTATATATTAAGATTCCTCGCTTATTATAGCCTATTATCTAATTAAACTTATTAGATCTCTAATTTAGTAGCTATAGATATATTAAGTACTATATCTATAAGTATATAGATTAATTCTATAACCGCCGCTAATTAAAAATTCTTACTATAGAATATCTAGATTACTATTAGAACTAAAAACTACTTATTAAGCCTTTATTTATTAAGATTTAGATCTATATATAGCTTATTTTATATACTAATTATTATATATATATTAAATATAATACTATTAAGCCGCTAGACTAATTTTAGAATCGCTATTAGGCCGGTCCTTTAATTTAAGCTTATCTTTAATATTATAAAAAAGTCTTTATTAAAATTTATAACTTCTTTACTATCTTTATTTTACTAATATCCTCTCTTTAAATAACTTATAGTATCTAGACCTACTATTATATATTTTAAGGCTATTTTTAGCTATATAGCCTCTACTAGATCTTATAATATAAAAAAAAGGAGTATCGCGTTTATTATTATACTAATAAAAAGATCTTTTAAATATCTTCTTTTCTAAGATTATTTATTCCTCTCTTTTTTTATATCTCTTTATCTTCTAATCTCTTTATACTATCTTTATCTTAGTATTTTTTATCTTTATTCCTTCTTCTTATATTTAATATCTTTTATACTTCTTTTAATTAGCCTATAGCTATCTCTATCTATATACTATTATATTTATCTTAATTTTTATAAGCTTATTTAATTTATATTATAATATCTAAGCCTTTAATAAAGATATAATAAGTTCTAGTTTATAACTTCTAAAATATACTTTAAGAATCTA
Source organism: Penicillium verrucosum (assembly GCF_028828655.1). Classification (NCBI taxonomy): domain Eukaryota; kingdom Fungi; phylum Ascomycota; class Eurotiomycetes; order Eurotiales; family Aspergillaceae; genus Penicillium; species Penicillium verrucosum. Next base: position 3,389,140 of record NW_026643212.1, read on the forward strand.
TTATAAAGATCTATATATACTATAATAAGTATTAATTTAATATAAAATATATAATATAAGAGCCTTAAGCCGAAGTCTATTATTAATATTATACTAAAGATAAAGATAAGGACTAAAAACTAGTTTTATCGGATTATATCTATTTTTATAGTCTAAATAATAATATATATCCTAATAATATCCTATTTTATCTTCTTATCTTAATATAAATAGAAGAGATACTAATTTTTTTTATTTATACTATTATTAAAATCTATTAGATTTATAGCTAATAGTATTTCTATTATAATTATATAGCGTACTTTTTAATAAATATTCCTAAGATTTATAATTAACTATTACTACTCTTTATTAAACTAAATCTTATTATATTTCGATCTATAGATACTATAGACTATTTATAACTCTACTATTAATTTAATTATAATTTTATAATCTACTATATAGCGGTTATATAGTAGCTTTAGTTTTTTACTATTTATTATCTTAGTTATTACTATCTTACTATCGATCTAATCTACTTATTTTAGCTACTACTTTATAATAATATCTCTAATCTTATATTATCTTAAATCTAGCCTATTAAATCTAAGGATCTACTAATATTATCTTAGCTAGATCTTTTTATCTAAAATAACTTAAGATCTAAGTATATAACCGTTCCTAACTTTAAAAATAAACTAGATAAGAAGGCTATACTTTATAATATTATCTTTATAACCCGCCTACTATCTAAAAAGTCTTCTATTTAATCTAAAAATATATTATCTTAGTATCGCTATCTTATCTTATTCTTTATTAGAATTACTCTACTATTTAAATTTAGTAATAATTAACTTATACTCTTCCTTATCTTTCTAATCTTTTTTTTATATAATAAAATTAAGTTTTAGGCTTTCTACTTATATATAATTAAGTTTAAAAAGTAGTATTAGTATCTAATATATTATAAGTTAGGCTATTTTATATAATATTTTTAATTCCGCTTTATAGTTTTTAATATATTTATATAATACTCCGCTATATTCTAAACTAACTTCTTTATTAAAGGCTATAATAATTATAAGATCTTAGCGGATAATCTTTATATAACTTTTAAAAGTAATACCTCTAAGGTCTAAAAGCTATTTTAGGATATCGCGTATTATTCTATCTATCTTTAAAATATCTAGCTTTATTAGAATACCTACCGTTATAATCTATTCGCTTATATCTAAAACCTTAATACTACCTATCTCTTTATTACCCTCTTAGCCGCTAATCTTTATTAGAATAATCTTATATATTATCTCTTTTAATATAAGAACTAGCTAATAGCTAATAATATTATATAGCGTTATATTATATAGATTAATCTCTAAGAGAATCTTTATATTATTATTTAGTAGTTTAATATATATTTTAGAGCTTTTTAAAAAAAGATCTTAAAGCGGATATTCTATATTAGCGACTACTAAAATTAATATAAATAGTAGAGCTAAGACTTAATTTATAATTATATATTATTCTAGATTTATAACTATCTAGATCTTAAGCTCCTAGATATCCTTAAGCTCTACTCCTACTTTATCTAATATTAAGATATATATATTTTTATAATAAACCTAACTCTTAGCTATATAATATATACTATCTATAAATAAATCTAATTAGATCTATAACTTTAGTCTAAGAATTAATATAATACTATTAAATATTTAGAATATATAATTAACTAGATCTAACGCTATTAATATAGCGTTTAGTATTATTTATATAAAAATAATATTATAAGCTAAACTAACTATTATATAAGCTTCTCCTATTAGATTTATATAAAACTAGTCCTAATAAAGCCGCTTAGCGTTATTTATTATTATTTATAATTAGAGTATAATAATATATATCTTAATCTATATAATTTAATTATTAATATAGTATAACTAGCTAATATAGATATCGCTTTATATACTAATATTAAGGCTTTATTAAATTATCTTTTTAAATATATTAGTAAGTCTAAGCGCTTAATATAAAACTACTTCGACTTAATATAAGATATTTTATCTTATATTAATAATTATAATCCGCTTCTTTCGGCTATATATAAGATAATAAATATTCTATTCTTTTAATATAATTAATCTACTTAGGAAGTTTTATAGATTCTACTCTATATCTTATTATATTATAATAGCCGGACTATAGTCGCTATTTAATATCGCGCTTAAAATAATTAAATAATATTATATTATATCTAATTTAATAAGAAGATCTAGCTATATAAGTTATTATTTATAAAGTACTACTAATATTCTTTTAAATATAGATATATTATATATTTAGAATTCTTTTAATATTTTAATTATAAGACTAAAAAGCTTTATAATAATATTATATTAGATTATATCCTATTATATTAGTCTTAATATTAGTCCGATATATTAGACTATATTTAGGTTAAGATTACGCTTTACTATTTATTCCGGTATAAAAATAAGCTTCTTAAGCTTAATAGTATTAGGTTTAGCTCTTAGCTTAACGCGTATTAATATTACTAGATCTTTTATAACTATCCTAATAATTAGTATAGCTATAAGATTAATAATATCTTAAAAGATCTATATAAAGATTCTACCGATAAGAATAATAAGAACGAGCCGCCTTACTCCTAATAAGATTTAACGTAATATAGCCTAAATTAGGACCTAGCTATATATCTCTAAAATCCTAATAATCTTAAAAAGTATAATCTTAACTATAAATATAATTAAATATCTTATATATATTATAATATAGATCTCTATATCCCCTTAAATTACTAAAAAAAATCTATCTTTATAGATCCTATCTTTTTTAAAGCTTAATCTAATATCTTATTTAATACCCTCTAACTAAAATAGCGGTAGATATTTAATATAATTATTAAATATTTCTATAAGTCTTTTTTAGTAAGACTAAATTTTTTATTACTAAATATTAATAATAAAATAGGGATTAAAAAGTCTTATCTAATTATATTTCTATCCGCTATATTTACTCGGATAGCTAGAAAGACTAGCGTTTATATCTTTATTCTATATATAGCCCTAATAAAGATTATTATATTTAATATTATAGGCTAGATTTTATATTTATTATTCTACCTCCTATTTAAATTTATAGATAAGTATATATCTCTATCTACTAATTCTTTTAAGACTATTATTTTAATAGTCTTAATATCTTATTTATAAAAAGTTTTTTCTAACTTCTTTTAGTCCTCTAGAAGCTTATATTCTCTAATTTATCTATATTTAAATCTTATAATATATAAATTAAGATCTTCTATATAGTCTTTAATTAGACTATTAAGCTTAATACTATTATATATTAGTAGGATACTAATAATATTAATATTTAGTTCTATAATATATTAGACTAGCTCTATAAAAAGTATTTTACTTAGGCGGACTTTAAGCTTTTTATATCCTAAGTCTATATTAATAATCTTTATAAGACTATTATCTTTACTAATATCTTATATATCTTATTTACTCGAAGTTAGATATAGTAGTTTAATTATAGCTATCTTTAAGATCTTAATTAGCTTATACTTATACTTTCTACTATTTATATTAATACTAATATTTATACTACTTCTACTAAAAAGATAGATAATCTCTATTATATAATCTAGTTTTCTATTAATAATTATATTATACTCCTCGATAATATCTAGACTAAATATAATTTTATAAATAAGGCCTTTAATACTATTAAGGATATAATATAGCTCTTTAATACTATAAACCCTTAATATAAAATCCTTATAGTCTTTCTTATATAATTTAATTATTTTATAAGCTATAGAATTAGGCTTAATTACTCCTCTATTATTCTTATTCTTATTATTATATATAAGTTTCTTATAGGGAATTAATAATATATAAGGATCTAGTTTCTCTTAGTCTTATTATATATTATAATAATATATAAGATATAAGATATTAGTATAGACTAGATAGTATTTAATATTACTAAGCGGCCTTATTCCTTAGGTCTTTATTATATTATAATCTTTTAGATCTATATTTTTATAAAAATTCTTTTTAAAAAAGCTATTAATTTTAATCGTCTTTAATCTACTTAGCCTACGTTAATTATACTTATATATTTAGATAACTAGCGATATTATATATTATAATATATACTATTATTAAGCTTAATTTTATTTTTTATAGCTATTTTAGTTCTTTATCTATTTCTATATTTTATATTAGGCTAATTTATATTATTTTATCTTTTAGTCTAGTTCTTTATTATCTTCTTACTTACTTTATCTCCTTCTCTCTATAAAGTTACTATTTATATATTATTATTACTAAAGCTATTATTAAAATAACTTTTAGAAGACTAGATCTTCTCCTTCTTTTTTTAATTAGTTTAGCCTTTAATCTTATCTTCTCTATTATTTTTATAATAGATAAGCCTATATTAATATAGTATCTAATTCTTTTTTATAAAGATTTTTTTAAGTCTTATAGAAGCTATTTTAATTACTAATATTATCTTTTAATCTATTTATTTATTTTACTACTTTTATTATATTTTTATAATTCTAATTTAGACTTATAAAATTATAATCTCTATTCTTATTTTTTATTATTTTTTTAATATTTATCCTCTTTCTTTCTAATATTTTCTTTAGATAATCTCTTTTTTATTATCTTTAATTATATTATTATATATCTATTAAAAGTATTATCGATATTTATATTTTAATTCTTTTTTAATAGCTATTTAATCTTTATTAAGTCTTTAACTCCTATATTTTTTTATCTTAATCCGGCCGCTAATTTATCTAAATATATATTCCGTTAGTTCTTATATCTTTATATTATTAATACTTTCTTAGCCCTTAATTATTTTAATCCTATTATAATATCTTTATTAAGCCTAGTCTTATATAATCTTAATATTAATAGTAATCTAGTATCTAATCCTAACTCTTTAAATTAGGAAAAGAAGTACTAAATATTAATTTATACTAATTTATTATATCTAGATTAATAATATTAAACGTTTAGCTAATCTTATTATTATTATATAAAACTAGAGAGACTATTAATCTATTCGGTCTTAGATTAGCGGTTTAGCGTTATAATTAATCTTTCTAATTAATATACTTTTTATATATAAAATAATAGACTATACTAATTATATATTATCGCTATCCTTTTAGAATCTTAGATATTATTTAGTAATATATATATAAATTATATTTTTAATAATAATAATAATTCCTACTTCTTCTATATTAATATATTAGATAGTATCGCTTAATATTTTATTATTTAAGCTCTAAGCGTTAAGATTATTATTCTTTTTTAGTAAAGATAGTAGATTAGTTATACTCCTATCTTTTATTATATAATACTCTAATAATTAATAATATCTCTCCCGCCTTATTAGAATATATAGTCTAAATCTTATAAAATATACTTATTATTTAAACCTACTATTCTTTTATTATCTAGTAGTATATTATACTCTAATATAATCTAATCTAAGCCTAAACTACGCTTATTATATTATTTATCTCTATATAGATCCCTAATTACCCGGAGCTTATATATTAAGCCTATTTAAAATCTATAATATATTAGAGAGTAGGTAAATTAGGTATATCGCTAGATTAGCTAGGATTAGATAGTCCTTAACGCTTATATTACTAAGTTTAAATACGCCGCCTAAAAGCCGGATTTAATAAATAATAAAGCCGAGAAGGATCTTTTTATATAGATAATATAAGTTATAGACTATTATCTAAATATATATAGAATCTAGTTTACTCTAGATTATCTAGTAGTTCTATAGTAGTTAACTTAATTTATACTATAATTAGTATTTAGACTATAATAATATATTTAGATATATCTAATTCTCTTTATAGCCCTATATCTAATATATATATTAAAAATAGAACCTTTAAAGGCTATTTAAGTATTAATATCTATATCTATCTACTTATAAACTTAATATATTATTATAAAGTATTTTTAAGGATATATATATATATATATATATATATTATTAATAGACTTTATGATAGATTTATTATATAATATTATAATAATAATCTTTAAAAGAATCCTTAAGAGTACTCTTTAGAGGATCTTTATAAGTACCCTTTAAAAGATCCTTAGAAGTACCCTTTAGAAGATTTTTAGAAATACCCTCTAAAGGATCTTTAGAAATATCCTTTAGAGGATCTTTATAAGTATCTTTTTAAATAATATATATAAATTATATTCTATAGTCTAATATTTATATAATATTTATATTAAAAGTAGGATCTATATATATATATTATAGATTTAAAGCTACTATAAAAACTTTTAGATCTATCTAACTAAGTTAGTATACTCTACTATAATCCTCCTCTAGAATTATAATATATACTCTTATACTTCTTCGCCTAAAGTATATAGTTAATTATAATCGCTAGCTAATAGGCCTTTTAGTATCTTATACCTAAATCTATATATTAGGATAGAGGTTATAAAGATCTATAGTACCTAATCTAAGATCCTACTTATAAATAAATAATTAATATAATTACCTTAGAATATATAATATATATATATACTATCGAAAAGTATAAAACTATTTATATTAATTATAATCTTATAAGTCTTAAAAACTATAGGTCTTATAATATATTATTTATAGCGATCTATATTTATAGCTTAGATACCGAAGCGTTATTTATATAAGATAATATAGCCGGCTAAGTCTATTAGTATTTATATTTTATAAGCTCCTTTATTATCCGTATACTAGTTAATATTTAGATATTATAAATCTTTAATATTTTTTAAATATATTAATATATTAGATAAAAGCTAGATTATATCTATTTATTTTTAGATCTAATATTCTTATAAATTATCTATTATATATATTAGTATATAGTCTATAATTAATATCTAGTATATATCTTTACTAATTATGTAAGAATATACTGTTTCAGGTGTAAGGCCTATCAACCGGGTAAGATACGTTGGCTTGGGAGGAGGAACAAAGGTGTATTGGGCTGTGTGTGCCAAGACTAATTCTTGCCAGAATTCAGGGGTCCCAGGGGGACCCAAGATTAAAAGGAAATGTGCGTGCCAAGGCTCGGCACCGATCAGGTGACGAACCCCGCACGATTCACACACGTGTCAGAAACTTCTATGAATACATATGTCGCCCAAGTTCCTATTTCACCTTTGAAAGGACCTTTATCCTTTACAAATTAAAACTAATAATTTATCTAGTAGTTTAATATTTATATTCTTATTAAATAGTAGCTTATTTTAGTTTATATTTATTATTATTAATATTATTTTATTATATATATAAGATATAAATATATCTTTATTATTAGTCTCTTTCTTAATATCTTTTTTATTACTATCTTATACTATCCTAAGAATAGTATTAAATTAACTCTTTAATTAGTCTTTTATTATATTAGTAGAGGATAATATTTATAAGATCTAATAAGATAAACTAAGATTAATAATAATATAAATTAACTAATTTAAAGAACTATAAGATCGAATAAAATTAATATATTACTAGTAGTAGCTATATAGTATCTATATTCTACTTATAACTTATATATTAGCTCTATACTTAATAGTCTAACTTAATAGATTAACTATTCGATAGATATAGATAATAAGAGAGTCGATAATAGAAAAAAGCGAGTAAATATATAGAGATTTTACTACTTATTTATTTTACTCTCTTATTAAATATTATCTTATTAATCTTTTTATCTTTATTTATATATATAATAGTAATCTAGCTAACTATCTCAACCTTATTTTTTTATTATTTCTTATTACTTTTTTTTATACTATATCTACTTAATACTTATATATAGTAATCTTTATTATAGCTAATAGTACTAAGCTAATTATATTCTTTATACTATTATTATATAATAAATATTATAAGCTATAGTTTAAATATATACTTATATATTATACTAATATTTTTTTTAGTTATATAATAGTTTCTAGATTAATAAAATAATCCTATAATTAATCTTACCGACTCTCCTAAGAAACTTACTTATATCTTATTTATTAATTAATTTAGTCTTTATATCGACTAGATTTATAATAAGTATAATCTTAAGATTTACTAAGTCTCTAGCTATATTAATAGCGTTATAATCCTCTTTAATTAGCGATTTAGCTATATCGCGTCTTATAATTAGGCCTACTATAATTACTTCCTCTACTAATACGCTTTTTAGTCTTATTATATTATTATTAATAAAGATAATAATATTCTTTTTAAAAAGATATATATAAATTATATATTCTATAATTAAACTATTATTTATTTATTTAGTATATTTTACTATTCTCTCTTATATTTTTAGTCCTAAACTTTAATTATATAGTCTTTTATAGTCTATAATCTATTTTTCTTTACTTATATCCTCTTTAATAAAGCTAAACTTACTAAATTATATACTAAAAATAATAATATCTATATATATATTATTATTATCTTTTAATATAGCTTCTAGATAATCTATATTATTAGAATATAGTTTAGATTATAATAATCTTAATAATATCTATAATTATCTCTTTAATTAAATCTTTTATAAATTATATTATACTTTATATATCTATAGCTACCTAACTTAATCTTTATTTTTATTTATTATAGCTATATTATAGTCGCTTAAGTTATCCTCTAATATAATATCTTAGTTTATTATAGAACTTAGTCCGGCCTAGATTATTAAATTTATTAAGTATTATTTATAATTATAAAATATATTATTCTTTATATATTAAAATTATATATATAATACTTTATCTTAAAAGTATAGTCTATATATATATCCTAAAATACTAGCTCTCTTTTTTTATTTATAGTTATCTTATAGGACTTAAAAAATACTAGGCTAGTCTAATATTAGTTATATTTTTAATCTTTAGATACTACTATCCTAATTTACTAGTTATAAAAAATCTTAGTTCTATAATAGTATACTAGAATTAGTATCTTAGAAATACTACTATTATTATATTTTTAATTTATATTTAGGCTATTCTAATAGATTATATTATAATATTTTTTTTTATTAGATCTTAGATTAGCTTTTAGTTATTAAGATTTCTATTAATATTAAGATATATCTCTCCGGCTATATTATTAATTAGTAAAGTCTTTTAATCTTTTTTTTAATCTAGCTTACTATTTATCTATAATAGCTTTATCTCTAGTAAGTTACTTAGTCTTTTAAGATTTTAAGCTATATAAGCGATATAATCGTTAGCTAATAAGTTATATATTATTAATAAATCTATAAAGATATTATTAATTAAAAATATATTTATAGAACTTTTTCTAGTATCTTTTAATAGTATAATATAAATATTTATAACCGAATAATTATTATAATAGTATTAAGTAGATATATATATTAATAGTATCTATTAAAAGCTTATTATTTTTTTTATATATAGTCTTTATTTTCTCTTTATCTTTTACTTACTTCTTTCTTTAATCTTTTCTTTTTATTTCTTATTTTAAAAAGACTTTTTATTATATATTTTACTATTATTTATTACTATCTTTAATAATATTATTATCTAAAGCTAGAGTTAAGATTAGAAAATAGCTAAAGATCTTTAAATACCTATATTATAAATCCTTAGTCTTTTTATCCGATAATAAGATTATCTTTATTAAAAATAAGCCTTTTATAGCCTAAGATAAGTTAATTATATATCCTATCCTCGTATCTATATTAATATAAACTAATATTAGTAATATTTAGCTTATTATATTACTATTTTAGTTTAGTTTATATAATCCGGATAAATATTAAAATAATAAAAGAATCTAAGCCTAGCTAATCTATTACTTTTTATACTATTAATCCTAATCTATATACTACTTACTAATAATATCTTTACTTTATAAATATAATATTATAAATACTATCGCGAGATCCTAGCTATACTCGCTTATATAGACTATAAATAGTAGTAATTAAGCGTTTATATATAATAGTTTTATAAGAAATTAGCTTAAGATCTAGCCGAGTAGTTTTTTAATATTAAGATTAAGATATAAGATAATATTAAATAATTTAGAGCGGAGATATAAAAGTAAGTAGGCGAGTTATATATATTTTTTATTTATATATCCTATCTAATCTTTATTATTTAAAATAATTAATTTATATATATATTTTATTAGTCTAATATTATAATATCTAATATATTAGTAATCTATCTTATACCCTTATTATATTATATCTAGCTTAAAAAGCCTAATATTAATTAATCTAGCTCTTTATATTAGCCCTAATTATTTAAATCTTTTTATTTATTATTATTTTTATTATTTATATCTTTATTATTAGTCTCTATCTTTTTTATAAGTAACTTAATAGCGTTTTATAGCTTAATTATATATTATTATTATCGCTTAGTATTAGTTATTATAGTTTTTAATTAGGTTAATATATTATCGATTATTAATTTAATTAAGTTATTTAAGATAATAAGATTATTAATCGACTACTCTATCTTATTAATACTCTATATAATATCTTATAATATCTTATACCGCTTTATTTTAGTCGGCTTCGATTTAGTAATTTAAGATTTACTTACCTTCTTTCTAGTCTTATTTAGTATATTTTATATAAGCTCTTTTTCCTTAGTTTTATTATTCTTTTAGTCTTTCTAATCCTACCTCTATTTTTATTAGTCTTTATAATATCCTTAATAGTCTTCTTATCTTTTACTAGCTATCTTATAATAGTAATAGTACTACCGCTTTTATTATCGTCGCTATTATTATTATTATTATCTTCCTTACTTTTATTAGGAGCTTTAAAGCCTTTAGCTATCTTTTTTATATAGTATTAACTTATTATCCTTTTCTAATACTAGCTATATTATTTACTAAGTCTATACTAAATATCTTAATTATTTTAATAATAATTAGTATAAGCGCTTTTTAGCTTATTTTTAATAATTATATATATAAGAAATAGATTATTTTTTTTTAATAATAATTATATATCTTTTTTATATTATCTTTAATAATATAGCTTATTAATACTTTTATATTTATTATAGACTTTTAAGCTTTTATAAAAAGATCTACTACTAGTATTTTTTATATATAAGATTTCTATTTAGTAACTAATTATTAGAGTATTTATATTATCGTCCTATCTATAAGATTTTTATTATTTAGACTAACTTATTTATATTTTATAATTAACTTTATTTATTATACTAGCTTTATATCCTTATTTTTATTATTAATAATAATTAAAGGGATTATTATATTATTAATTATTATATCTCTATTTCTATCCCTATCTTTAGCTCTATCTTTTTTATTATAAGTCTAAATATAAGTTTAGCTCTTACTATAGGTCTAGTTACTTCTCTTTCTATAGATCTAGCTTCTTTTATAAGTCTAGCTCTTTTTTTTATTTTTATTTATAGTCTATTAGTAATTAAACTTATTATTATATATTATTTAAGAGACTACTTATTAGCTAGATCGATAGTTTTAAAAGCTATTAATATTTCTAAATTATCTATTTTATAATTAGATAGTATAGATTCTTTATTAAAAGGCGATCTTAATTTATTTTTAATAAGAATATTTCTTAATTTTAGTTCTTTTATTATATATTTAATATATATAGAGAAATCTAATTATAAAAGATATAATTCTTTTTATATCTTCTTTAGCTAGATTTATTAAATTATATAGTCTTTTATATAAATAGTCTCTATCCTTTAATTAATTCTAGATATATACTCTACCCTCTAATTATTAAAGAAACTTATTAAGAACTATAAGTATTTTATTATATTTTACTTCTTATTATAAAAGCCTCTTTATTAAGACTTCTATATATATATAAATCTAATTTAGGATATATAGCCGATCTTTATTAATTATCTAATTATAAAATCTAAAAAATCTTATATAGACTCTACGCCTAATCCTTTAAAAGAGATATACTAATTAATAGTCGATTAAAGCTAATTATAATTAATAATAGCTACTAAAGATAAAAGATAGTTTATCTAGGCTTTATTTCTTCTTTTTATATCTTTTAATTATAAATAAACTCTAATTCTATTTATATTAGCCTAAATCTAATACGCTATAATTAGCGCCCCTTTTATATAGCCCTAATACTATTTACCTAGCCCTATCCGATATCTATATAATCTATAGTCCCTAGTATCTATTATTTTAAAAACCGGCTTACTAATTATAGTCTAGCTATATCCCTATAGTCCTAATACCGCTATCGGCTATCTTCTATAAAATCCTATATATAAAAACTACGCTATAGGCCCCGAAAAAGAGCCGGCTATAGGCTAGAAAGATAGCCTACGGGCTATCTTAGCTCGGATCCGCCCCGGATTTGCTTCTACTAAGCTTAGTAAAATATCACCTATATACGTTTCTACCCCCGGTGGGCGCTTACGGGTAGCTGGTAATATATAGGAAATAGTAGAAAATAAGAAAACAAAATAGAGAGTTTTTATTAGTAGAGATAAAGAGATATAGTAATAGTCTTCGTCCTAAAGGGGGGTATTAGAGTCACGTAACGGCTATATAGGGCCGTAGGTAATCCCGACCTATAGAACTTAGGATAATGTTTAGATAGTAGCTAGTTTTTTTCTTCTCTTCTTTTCTTTCTCTCCAGAGTCTACAATATTAATCCCTTAAGGTTAACATTCATTCCTACATAGCCTATATTTCATCTAACACCCACCCTATATTATCTTTAGTCCTATTATTGATTCCTTTTTCCTTTCTTTTCTTTTCCTTCTCTATACTTATTGTTCTAGTTAAATGCACTCTTTTATTTAAGAACTAGCTAGTAATAAAGATAATAAAAAATAACTTTATTTATAGTTTTAAAGCGCGCTAAGTAATTTATAGTAACTACTAGTAGAAGAAGGAGGATTTAATGTTTTATATTTTAGTTATTTAAAACGTTCTTATAAAGATTATCTTTATATTTATTATATAAAAAGATTATAAATAATATTAGTTTAATATAGTAGCTATATATTTAAATACTTCTTATAAAGATTAAAAGATAGTTTATATTATATAATTAGTAGATTTCGAATATTCTAAATCTAATATTAGAAATAAAGATTAGATTTATTAATTATAGTAGGTATTATTTAGCTTTTATAATTTAGTAGCTTTATAAAATAAAAAGTTTAATAAAAGACTAATTAAGATTAATTTTTATATTTTTAATAATAATCTATATATTTATATTAAAATATATAATTATTTAATATAGTTTCTTCTTATTTATATTAAAAATTTTATTAATATAGCTCTAATTAATAAAAAGATTAAGTTAATTTTTTAATAAATAAAAGATTAGTTTAAAATTAAAAATATAAGAGAATTATCCTATTTTTTTAGTAATATTATTATCTAGGATTATAATAAAAGAATAATTTAGATATTATAATAAATATATTATCTAGAAATATTTTATTTAGTAGAAATATAGATATATTCTCTAATTTTAATTCTATTTTTTCTAAACTATAAATAAAATAATAATAATAAGAATCTAAAAACTCTTCTAAATTAAAAAAGATATATCTTATTTTAGTCTTTAATTAATAGACTTAATTAATTAATAGTTAAAATTAAATCTAATATTAAGTTTAGTATTATAAAATTATAATATTATTCTATTTCTTTAATTATTAATAATTTATAGATAATTTATATTATTTATAAATATTTTAATAATATAATATATCTTAATATAATATTAAAAGAGATAAATAATATCTTATTTTTTATATATATTAATATTTTATATAATAATTAGTATAATTTAAAATTAATAGAAGATATTATTTAGTTTTTTAGTAGTATATTTATTATTTAGTATTTAAAGAAATAGAATATTATAATACTATTATTAATAGCTATTAAATAATATATTCTAGATTAATCTATTAAGGATATTTAGTAGATTTTAAAGATTATTAAAATACTTAATCTTTCTAAGATAGATAATCTAATTATTATTTTAATAGATAATATTAATATATAATTACTAATAAGTAAGAAATTATATAAGAATAATATATATTAACTTAATATAAAATAGTTTTTTATTAAAGACGCTATTTTTTAGAAGAAGATTAATCTATAACGCGTTAAGATAAAGAGTAACGTTACCGATAGATTTACGAAAGTACTTAATAAAAATATATATATAAAGTTTATCTAGATACTAGGTCTTAATTAATCTATATACTAAATTTTATAGGTAGATATAGATTTTTAATATATAGGAAATAATAGAAAATAAGAAAAATAAAATAGAGAGTTTTTATTAGTAGAGATAAAGAGATTTAGTAATAGTCTTCGTCCTAAAGGGGGGTATTAGAGGTCACGTGACAGCTATATAGGGCTATATATAATCCCGACCCATAGGACTTAGGTTTATATTTAGACTATAGCTAGTTTTCTCTCTCTTCTTCTTTTTCTCTCCAGAGTCTACAATACCAATCCCTTGGATTAACATCTTATTCCTACATAGCCTGTAATTCATCTAACAGAAGGAGACGTAGAGTCTTCTCATTCTTAGCCTACAATTTCATATTGGTCATCTTAGGTACAAACCGAGAGGGTAAGACCGGGGTATAGGTAAGCCAATAAGAGCTCACTGCCTAAGAATCACCTCGGGCATATAGGAAGCTGTATTATGAGGGCTGTCAAAAGTGTTGTGGTGTACCCGGTTGGTTCTTATACACGCATTTCCCATCTAAGCTGAAGCACTATGTGCAAAGACCATTTACCCTGGATGTTACTGCAGCTGTAGGTTAGTCAAGTTGACCGCGTATTCTTAATCCGTTCATATCGTCTCCTAATATATCACGCATTTGTCAGGAAATCCGGATTCCCTATATCCCCTATTTCGACCGTTTTTTTTGAGAATAAATCATATATCCGTCGAGCCCACCGCGCTGCGGAGGATACGTGGGCATGTCACTGTTCGGCCAGGCAGCCACTGTAAAGACTTTGGTGTCCGAAACAATATCGAATCGGAATGTTTATAGGACCTCTTGGACTAGCCCTAGATCCTGGAGCAAATTTTCCACCGTCAATCAACGCTCATATGGTGGTTGCTTTTGGAAGCATGGCCGGATTGTCTACTACGAATACGAGCGAACTAGTACTCCTGCGGGGATATCACCTAACGGAAATTCGTTTCAGACGGCACTGCTAGAACCCAATCGGGTTTCAATCGGGTTTTAACCGTGTTCTCTTATCAGTAGAATATGGTTGATTGCATTAACTTGGGACACCACTTCCTAGAAGGCAATTGCCGTCACTTCGATCTGGGATTGGTTGAAATATGATCCGTCGTTGCCGAGGCATAGTAGGAGCCAACCGGGTATTCTTGATTGCTTGCTTGTCTAAATCTCTCAGTAACATGGTTGTCTCTGCGGTAAAATTACTTTGATTCTTGCGCTCTCTGTGATATAAGAGCTGAATTAGGGTAAGGTCGAGTGACTCAATCGCCGCCTGAAGTGATGGCTTCGTAAGGCATAAAGCCTACCGTATGGCTAATTTTACTCAAGCCATTCGTTCGGTACCTTATCACATGCTTCCGCTAGAAAAATTTATCTTGGTCACTATGGAAACGCTGGCCCAGAGTGGAATAGCATCCACTTTATAACCAAATTTAAAATTCTCAGTGATTATGCAGTAAGCATTTCATTGACATTCCATTCTGTCCCTCCATGCAGGGAAGGGCTCTCGGTGGGTATAGCGTGTCCAATTTACCGAAGTTTCCATAGTGACGAGCCTTCAACCTCCGCTGTTCCGATAAAACAAATGAATGATCTCCAAAAGTTCATATCAGACATGGTAAAGCTCATCAGAAACACGCCGGGTCTAGACTTAAGCCTTGAGCTCTTCCTTCACGTAGTCTTGCTCACCGCCGCTTCCCGAGCCCGGCCGATCGGAGGTACCGGCGCGGATAGCATTCTGCATGCGACGTGCCACGCGAGGTGGGTCAAAGATGTTGTTCGATTGGGCAAAGATTTCGTCAATCTCCTCAAGCGACCGACCCTTGGTCTCGGGGAAGAAGAAGAACACGGATGGCACAATGGTGGCATTGATAACCGCGAAGATAACGTAGTAGTAATTGCCAATGCTGTCGAAGCCGACGGGAGTCACTTGGGCTATCATGAAGTTGAAAACCCACACAGTGGCAGTGGAGAGGGCACTGACGGTCGCACGGACCTGTAGAGGAGCCAATTCGGCGGCGTATAGGAAAGTCAGGCCGGAGTATCCGACAGTGAAGATAAACTGGAAACAGAAAAGCGCAATGACGGCGACTACCAGGGCACCAGTGTTGTCCGCAGCTGGTGGCGACGTTGTACCGGCAAGAATAGCCATGCAGCAAGCCATGCCTGCTCCACTCCAAATCATGAGTGGTCGGCGACCGAGACTATCGATAGTATAAAATGCGAGCAGGCCGCCGAATGGCTGCGTCAGACCCATTGATGCGGCGAGGATACGGGACCTCACTTCGTCGAGGCCAAGATACGTCTAGGGCGCTGTCAGTCAATGATACACGCGTAGACATAAGTGGCATCCGGGAATCCAGCATAGCCAGGTGTATGTAAAACGAGAAGGCAACAGCATTCACTCACCTGGAAGATAGTTGTCGCGTAGTAGGTAATCAGATTCACACCGCACATCTGCTGGAAGAACTGACCTGTGCAGGCGAGGTATGCACGGTGGAAGAGACGCTGCGGGCCATTTGTGAATAAAGCTTTCCAGTCAGTATTTCCACAGACAGCGAGAGTGGTTTGAACGTTATTAACAATAGTCGTGATTTCTTCCGAATCGGGGTCTAGCTCGAGAAGAGCCGACATCACATTCCGGGCCTCTTGAACTTGGCCGGTCATGATCAACCAACGGGGGATTCCGGGAGGAATGGGATGGAAGCCATAGCTACGATACAGAAAACACAGGGGAAGGCAAGAGGGAATCGCCATGATGCGGAGTTGGTTTTCACGTAGAAGAGTCCGAGATCAATCCAGAGTGCTAAGCTAACGCCGGCACCGACAAAAATGCCATCTGTAACGACGTTCGAGCCTCGTTTGTGTGGTGGTGAGATCTCAGACTGCCAGACTGGCACGGTAGCGGTGTATCCACCAATACCCACACCAAGAACTAGTCTTGCGACGATAAACTGGGCGAAATCGAAGGAGGTTGCCATGATAATGCAGCCAATCATGGTAACCAAATTGGCCCCGAACATGACCTTCCTACGCCCTAGTTTATCACCAAGATAGGCGCATGACAAGGCGCCAAAGATACCACCGACGGTGTAGAGAGCAATCACTGTGCCTATTCACGCAGAGATTATTAGGATATACAGAAATATAGAGACGTTGTCTTCATATTGACCGACCTTGAATTGACGAGTTCTGCGCTTTCACATCTCCCGACGTGGTGGCAGTGTTCATGCGAGGGAATTGCTCATTGAAGGCCTCGAGTGTCAAAAGGCCACCGGCCACACTCATATTGTAGCCATAGCAGGTGAAGGTTGGGAATACGACCAGTGCGACTGCTGCTCTGAGCAGTGCATTGCCGCGAAGGCCCATAAACGGCTTCGACCCCATGCTGGAATTGTACAAGAGATAGAAGAAGGATGAAGAGAGTGGATTGGGAGGAGTGAATGTGAAATTAACTGAGTGATAAGCGGCCGCACGCTATTATATCAATAATATCGTAGTGTGGTTTTGATATGCAAGATGGTGACCATTGATGCAGCGAGTATGGTGGCTTGCGAATCCGGGGTCAAAAATCCGGGGTTGAATTTTCGGCCATCGGCGGTCACCGTCCAGCAGCCAAGAAGGTGCTTAATGGAAGCTCGATTCGGGTGGATAACGAAGGCATAGTAGGCGAACAGTTGGCACTTTCACGTTCAGAGACAAGCACCTTCCGGGCGGCATCCTCCGGCCGGCAGACATCTGTTACACCTAAACGAAAATAAAGGGGTATTGGCAGTCTCGTAAACGAGGATAGAGGATTGAGGTTGGAAAAAGATAAAATTGGATCGGCGAAATTATGTAAGTGGATTGCTTTCCCGCGGTCGTTCCAGTCGTATCGCAGGGAGTAACATTTGGACCTCGGTGTGAGTTGCCTCCACTGCGGGCACAATCTCTTGGTTTTCTAGCCTGACGATGCCAACGGCCTAAATAGGCTTCGTAGGCGACAAAACTAGGGGATGGTGGGCAAGATAGATCATTTAGTCCGAAGGGCTGGGTGTGGCGCTTCATCCTCCCTAAAGAATGTTTAGCGTGTTGCGACGATCCAAGGATGTATCTTACAATCAATATCTGCCGGCATATGCAGTACCAATCATCTGTCTCTTCCAAAGCTCCATTCTTTCCACATACCATCAGCATCAGTCATCAACTTCTACTCTTTTTACGAGACGGCGCAGTTCGCTATGCGCTTGATGTTGTAGGTAGGATACGCGGACGACCCCTAAGTACTTTTGAACTCCGCGTGCAAAAACTGTTTCACTTTAGAGACGAAGTCGTCTTCAACGCTCTAAAGCACTCTCCTAATAGCTTCCGGAAGCAAAACCAACCGCCGGGCTAAATAATCGGGGTAGGTGTTAGATAGAGTGTAGGCTACGTAGGAATGAATGTTAATTCTAGGGGAATTGTATTGTAGACTCTGGAGAGGAAAAGAAAGGAAGAGAGAAACTGGCTACGGTCTAAACTATGAGTCCTGTCAAACGGGATCACATGCGGCCCCACATGGCCGTCACGTGATCTCTAACACCTACTTATATAATATACTCACCGAGTTTAGGGTATAATGACAGAAATCTGACGTATTGAAATGTATGGACCTCAGGGCTGATATGGAGAACTCTGCATTTTCTACATAATAGAAACTGCTGTTTCTGTGCGGTTATGACTAAGCTAGATTACATAATCTGTATGGTATCATCCCATGTATGCAACCTTGCAATTTGACACACCCCCTAGCTCTTAAAGCCTGCAATTTCCTAGCTTTCAGAGCTGCCAATTCCTAAAGCTTACATTTTCCTAGCTTTAAGAACTGCCAATTCCTTCATTTCTTCACATCTTTTCCACTTCTTCTAGATAGATCAGATGCCTGATTTCTCTCATCCTAATCATCTCTCGGAAGAGATACTGCTTCTATCTTAGAAGCGCCTTTATAAGTCTATCTATAGGCATCGCTATAGTTAGAACCTAGTCTATATTAACTCTACCTATACTAACTTCTTACTTTATCTAGGATCGATTGATATCTATATACCGTAGCTTCGTATATATCGTCGATCCTTCCTTTATTAATAGATCGACTATCTACTAATTGTCGTATATAATAGATAAGGGATAATCTAGTTAGAAGCCTAGTACTTTAAGGACTCTACGCTACTATTAGATAGTTTTTCCGGCTTCTACTAGAGCGAGAAGCTCTACCTTAGTTATCGACGTTATTACCGTCTTTTACTTCGATACTTTCTAATCGATTAGACCGCTGTATAACTTATAGATATATCCTTCCGAACTCTTCCTATCTTTATTATCTCCGAAAGATATATCGCTTACAAATTTAACTAACTTTATAGTAAACTAGAGATCCTTTATTTCGTCTAAACTAAGGTTTTTATCTTAGTCTTATAGAGAAGACGTCTTTTAGTCTAATTCTTATCGATCTTATCGACCTTAGTTTAATTATTCTCTAATACTATATTTAATAGCCTAGAACCTAGTTTTATAGAGATATTAAATCACTCGGTCGATAGTATCGATATACTTTAGACCGGGGTTTATTAGAAATTTAGCTAGCTTAGTTATAGCTTTTACTATATCTAGCCGGGAGATAGTAGTAGTATACTAAATAGATCTAACCTTAGCCTAAAAACTATAAATCTAGCTCGGTAATACTACTTTATCGTACGGAAGAAGGGGTTTAGTAGCTAGAGGAGATCCTACTTTCCTAGTAGTAATTAAGCTATACTTAGCTACTATACTTTTAATATAACTATCTTAGTATAGCTAGAGTTTTATTTAATCTCTATCTCTAATAATACGGATATTTAAGAACTAGTTTGCTTCTAGTTCTCGTAATTCCTATTACTTCTTAATATTATTATCTAGCTTAGCTACCTACTTAGTATACTTTAGATGATTTATAACGATAATATCGTCTATATAGAAGAAGACGATAATACTATTTTTAATAAAGATATACGGATCTTCCGGCACCGGGGTAAGGCCTAGTTTTACTAGTATCCTTATTACTTCTTACTACTACAATCTTAGTGACATTCGTAAGCTATAGAGAGCTCTATAGAGTAGCTAGTATTAACCTTATGCTTCGAATCCTTACGGGCACTTAGTATAAACCTTACTTTGGAGCACTAAGTTTAGGAATGTATTGACCACGTCTCTCTGTATCATGTCGAGGTCAAAAGCTGCCACTAAGGCAAAGATTGCTCTCGCTGTTTTGACAGCTAGGGTAGCTGCCCTTTTCTCTTCTGTCGACATCCATTGAAGATCACCTCTGACGCAGAGTCTCGATGGAACTGCTCTCGATGGGACTGCTCTCGATGGGACTGCTCTCGATGGGATGGTGATAGTGCCGGTGACGACGAGTATGCTATTTCCCTTTGTAGCTGTCTCTCTATCTCTACTTCGTCATCACTTACTTCATTATCTCTTACTTCCATATCCCTATCTACCCCCCTAGTTTCGATCGACGGGATCACGGAGATCGGATCTAGCGACGATGATAGTGCTTCTCGGGGCTCCGGATTCGATAGAATCGATGGATTTGATGGAATCGGAGGGTTTGATGGTGATATTGATGATCTTGATGGCCTTGATGGTAGTGGGGAGGATGGTATATCTAGGAAGCTTCCTAGTAGGCCTCTCTATAGATTTATTTGCTCTCCTATTATTTGCTCCCTTAGTCTAATCTCCCTTAGTCTAATTATTGATTACGGGGTAGGCAATCTAGCTGCTTCCTTTCTAACCTATAGTGGGGTTCTCTACCTAACCTCTTTATCATCTTCATTATCTATATTAACTACAGCATTAGCTGTATCAACTGCATTATTAGCTATATTATCAGCTACATCAACTATATTAACTCTAGCTTACTTAGTATACTTAGTTTTATTATATATTGCTATCCTAGCTATCGATCTAGGTATCTCTATCTAGGTACTAATCTTAGCCTATACTTTATTATTAGTAAGTACCTACGGCTAGTTCTAGATACTTAGTCTATCTATTATAGTACTAATAGTATCTTCTTCCTTAGGTATCGACGTCGATTTCGAATACCTCTTTAATTTATCGAAAACGGTATCTCTAACGACGTCTACCCTTCCTATACTAGTACGTCCTTTATAGGGAAACTATACTTTATATAGGTTCTTAGAGATATACCCTACGAGATATCCTATCTCTACTCTAGGTGCTATCTTATCCGACTATACTCTCTTAATAATTCTCGAGTACGTTAGTGTTGGAGTCACGTGACGGCCATGTGGGGCCGCAGGTGATCCTGACCCACAGAACTCAGGATATTGTTTAGACAGTAGCTAGTTTTTCTTCTCTTTCTTTCTTTTCCTCTCCAGAGTCTACAAATCTAATCCTTTGAGGTTAACATTCATTCCTGCATAGCCTGTATTTCATCTGACAGTTAGATAGCTATATAACCTTATATTTAAAAGGTTAATCTCTTAGTAATAGATACTATCTAGTGCGGTATACTTTATTAGTTCTTTCTAAGGTATAATCTATTAATTCTTACCGGTATTATCCTTAATCTACGTAGGAGTCCTATTTAGGATATATACCGCTATATATATTACCTTAGGCTAGAGAGTCTTAGGGAGATCTATATTATTAATTAGAACTCTAGTAGTTCTTACTACTATCCTCCTAGATCTCTCGGTAGGACTATTTATCTCCGGTAAGCTAGATAGCGAATACTTAATTATATATCCCTCGGCTTCTATTATTATTTTAACCTCGAGACCCGTACTCCGCTTATTATTATAGTAGAATATTCTAATCTCGATCTTTAGCTAGTTCTTAACTAATACTAGGAACTTCCTAATAACTATTTAGTATTTACTTTTTGTCGACCAGAATGACTCCTTGCCCGTCCCGCCATTACCAGTTTTTCTCTTTGTACATAAGCAGGACCCACTTCTTGTTGTTAGCAAGCCCTTAGCAGCCTATAGTCCTAGTTTCTAACCTCGGTCAGAAAGGACAAGCGGTCTATACTTCTACTAGATATTAGAAGAGCGGTCTGGAAGTCTAACTAAGGTCAGAGTTTTTTATCTAGAGGTTTCTAAGAATTAATACTTATTTTACTACTTACTCTATATAATAAGAACTTAGTATTAAGTCACTTACTCTATTCCTTTCGTTCGATAGTTATAAGCCCGGTTAGCTAGTAACTCTTCTTTATAAGATTACTACTTAATCGCTTATTCTAAGCCTCTAATAACCCTTAATATCCTTAAGTAAGAAATATATAAAAAGTTAATAGGTTAATATACTAAACGAAGTATAATCTAATCTACTTCTTATCTCTTCTTTACCTCTAAATAATATAAAGAATAAGTATAGTAATATTAAGATATTATTTTTTTATAATAATCTTATTTTTTTAAGTACCGACCGCGGTATCTATAAAGAAAAGACGATCCTTAGATC
The DNA here is from genome assembly GCF_028828655.1 of Penicillium verrucosum. Classification (NCBI taxonomy): domain Eukaryota; kingdom Fungi; phylum Ascomycota; class Eurotiomycetes; order Eurotiales; family Aspergillaceae; genus Penicillium; species Penicillium verrucosum. The sequence continues at coordinate 3,411,966 of NW_026643212.1, forward strand.
CTCGCTTTAATAGCGAACCTAGTTCTTAGATATAGAGAACTCTAGACAAAGCCTAGAAGTATAATAATATCTAGATCTATTAATTTTAAAGAAAAGCTAGATTTCCTTTTTAATAAAATCTAAATAACTATTTAAAACTAATAAGAAATACACTAAAGATCCTATAAGTAGTCGCCTATTTAGCGAAGTATTTATAGATTATAATACTAACTATTATAACTATAAGTAAGACTTATTAGATTACTAAATTATTCGAATATTATTTAATAAAGCCTTTAAAAGAATAAGATACTATTTTTCCCTAGAGTTATAAAGCTTAGTAGTTAATATAAGAGATATAAAAAAGCTTCTTCGAATATTTTAAGAATACTTCTTCTTTACTAGTAAGATATAAATATAATTTATTAGAAAATAATAAAATAAGCTATTTTTTACTCTAGTTAAGAATATTAGTATTAATATATAGTTATTAAAAGTCGAAAACCTCTATATAGAATATAAAGCGGTAAAGATAGATTTTACTAAGTCCGAAGAAAACGCTATTTACGACTTTCTATAAGTATTAATATCTTATAAACTATAGTTCTATTATTAATAGTATATTAAAATATTTATAATAAAATAATAGACTATTTTTATAAGTATTATTAATACTTATCGCTCTAAGCGAGTATTTTTTAATAAAAAGAAACCTAAGAGTAAAGCCTTATAAAAAGTCTTTATAATATTTAATAATAAGTAGGAAGCTAAACTAGCTACTTTCTTTATTAATTAGATAATCTCTTTATTAAATAAGACTTTAAAAAGATAGCTATAGTATATATATAGAGAAAAGTATTTTTTTATTATATATCCTTATTTTATTAAATTAATAAGACTAAATAACTAGAAATTAGATCTAGCTATTATTAAGAAATTAACTACTAATATAAAAAAGCTAAGTAAGAAAATAAAAGAGAAAGCTAAAGAATTTTTTATAAAACTTATCGAAGAAGAAGGTATTACTTAGTCTTATTATATAAAGATCGGAGAAGATAATAAAGAATTCTTTTTAATTATATTAAATAATTTTTAGTTAAATATAAAAAAGTAAGTTAAGATATCTATATCTTCTTTATTTATATCTTTCTAATAGATACTACTTATAGTACTATCTTTATAAGATATCTTTTCTCTAGTTAATACTACTTTCTTGACTAATCTAAGATTATCGATTAAGGATCGTTAATTAGTTAATTTAGTTACTAATAAATATATTACTAATAATAAAAGTCTTTTTATTAAATTTAAACCTCTTAATAGCTTACTAAAAGTTAGTAATATAATAATTAAGTTTTATAAAATAGATAAAGTCTAACTTCGGATTATAGGCTACTCTAATAATCTTATAACTCTTACTTTATTAGAAGTAGAGTTCTTATTTAGCTTTTATTATAATCTTATTTTAATTATACTTATAAAGTAGAAAGAATATAAAGCTAACTTTAATAAATTTATTATTATTAATAAGATAATTAGAATGATCTTTTTTTATTTAGAAGAGATTAGTAACTTTTTTATACTTCCCTAAGTAGATTTTATATTTCTAATAGTATTTATTATTATATTATTTAATACTAAATATTCTTTTTTATCGCTTACTTCGAAAGTAATAACTTCTTAATAATATTAATACCTTAGTTATATATATAGCGAGCGAGTTTAATAACTTACTTAAATAATAGAAGGAGTATAAATTATTCTATCTATAATTATAGAATACGAACTAGAGCTTTATAAGACTTATTAACTCTCTTAGATACTATAGTAAGTTTTATACCGTATTTAAGATATAAATTTTAGTCTATTTAGCTAGATATACTTTAATCTTATAATACTATAAGAGGCTTATAATAATAATAAATAGATTTCCTACTTCTACCTTAATAGGATTCGCTTTTACTAGATATAAAGCTATAAGCGAAAGAGCGGTTATTAAGAAGTAATTACTTAATTTATTTTATAATTATAGACCTAGTTTAACTTACTAATCCGTATATTTTAATCGGATAATAAAGCCTCTATAGGTAAAGATATTATCTACTTTCTATAAGAGAACGGGATAATTATCTAATACTCCGTTATCGGTACTCCGGAATAGAACGGTTTCGCCGAGCGATCTAGAGGGGTAATTATCGCTAGAGTAAGAGTACTTCTTAAGGATTCGTAGCTTCCTAAAGATCTCTAGCTAGAAGTAGTCTAGGCTACTATATATATACTTAATAGATCGCTAACTATTAGCGGATTGAGAATAGGTAGTTGTGGAGAAGTAATATTGATTGAAACTAGAAACTAGAGAACTAGGGAGAAAAGAGAAGAGAGAGAGAACTATAGAGAGAGATACAGCTATAGAGATATAGAGTGGGGTAGATATATAAACATATAAATATTAACCACTAGCCTAACAAAATAGGCAGCCGTATAGGTTATATAACCAGAGGCTCTAATACCCCCCTTAGGGTAGTAATCCTCCTTAGATAAAATAGGTACTCTTCCCTACCCCCCTATAGAGAATAATAAAATAATCACTTCTTCTTTAAAGATTTAGAATCCTTCTCCGTACGCTCTATACGCGCCTTCGCGTAGTACTAGATATTAGAGAACGGCTCCTATCCTTTAGAAATAAAATCTTTAAGTAGATAAAAATAAGTCTTAGTAGGATAGCCCTCGGTACTATAGTAAGTATATTTAGTACTATTAATATATTACGACTACTAATTACGTTAATACTTAGCCTAATTATTAATATCTTAACCTTTCGAAGGTACTCTATATAGCTACTCCTCGGGTTCCTCTTCGACTTTTTTATTATTATCTTCTTTATTATCTTCTTTATTAAATAGCTTCCGGTAGTCGTTTCTATATCTAATATAGCTTTTACGACTATATTATTTATATCTACCGCGAGAAAAAGAACTATAAGATCGAGATATCTTAGCTGTTAAAATTGTTTTATCCGCTTTTATAATTAAGTTCGCTTTAATCGCGAGTTCTTTATAATATTTACTAAAATTATCTATTATAATTTTTATAAGAACTTAATATTTTAAAATATTAAGAGTAAAGTTTATACTTAGGAGTTTACTATAAAACGCGTTAAGAATAATATAGAGTACTATAAAAAGATATAGCGCTACTATATAATATCCGAGAACGTTAAACTAACTCTAATATATTATAATATAATCCTTTATTATAGAGAAGTTATTATATTTTAATTTAGCGAATTTTAAAGCTTCTAGACTAATATTTATAACTTTATTATTACCGCTTATAATCCGGGTAATTTCCTTTATTAAGTCGTCGGTATATTCCGGGAATTATTAAATCGAGCCTTCGAGAGTTATAGTAATCTTATTATTAATCCTTAAGGAAATCTAGCTAAGAATAGATACCGACTAGTAGAACTAGATATCGTACGTTAGGTCGTCTTCCGCCGGCTTTAGAATATTAAAATTCACTATATTCTCGATTTAAATTATCTATAAACTATTCGTAATTTCGCGCTTCTAGCGTATAAAGTTTAATCTATTAACCTTTAAAACATATATCTTCGGGTATTATATATTAGTAACCGCTTTTAAGCGAGTTCCTTAGATAACGGGAAGTCCCGGAGTCGGTTAGGTAGATCGGTCCGGTACGGGTAGCTATCGGGAGCTCTTACCCCGCAAACTAGAGTTTAACTTATCAGTCATTTTAACAAATTAGGTTGCTTTAAGCGAATAGTCGCGAGTAGAATAAAAAGAAGTTTCGAAGACGTTAACGGTCGCTACCAGCGAACAATCGCGAGTAAAGTGTAGGGTAAAAGTAGGTCCGTAAAAACTCTATAGATCAATCACGTAATATCGTCACACAAATGACGTCACTAAAACAAAGACACTAGTCTCACCACTTCGAGAACTGATAGAGTCTTAGTAAGAAGAACAAAGGGCTCAGAACCTATTGGCGGATCGAGAACAGGCAGTTGTAGAGAAGTAATATTGATTAAAACTGGAAACTAGAGAACTAGGGAGAAAAGAGAAGAGAGAGAGAACTACAGAGAGAGATGCAGCTATAGAGACATAGAGTGGGGCAGATATGCAAACATGCAAACATCAACCACTAGCCTAACAAAACAGGCAGCCGTATAGGTCACATGACCAGAGGCTCCAACACTAACGAAACTTAACTCGGGAAAATAGATTATTCTATAGTAAGAATTCTACTATTAGAGAATAGGTACTTTTATTCCTATTAATCTTTTAAACTTACGAGTTTATAGTTACCGTACCTATATAAGAATTTAGGGAATCCTATAATTGGATAAGATATACCGACGTATAGAGATAGGCTACTTAGTCGGATATCGAGTAAGTAATATCTAGAAAGTCTAGTTCCCCCGAACAAATAGTTATAAGTTCGTTTGTAACGCTACTTTCGATAAAAATCTTAATTATAGGAAGTATCCTTTAGAACCGCCGAAGATTCGTTAAGCGTAGATAGCTAATATTATTAATAAAGATAAACTTAATATAGAGCTAGAGCGAGCGATTCGCTAAGTAAATATTATACTAATTATATAAAATAATCTTTAAGATAGGAAGTAAGATAATACTCTCTAAGATCCTTTAAAGCGGGAGTAAGATTATATTATTAAAGATAGATAAAGAGAGAAGGGTCCTTAGTACTACTATATAACACTTTTATTATTATTAAATACTATTCTTTTACTAAAAAATATTTTATAAAGCTTATAACTAATCGAGATCCTACTTCTATAAAGTAAGGAAGATTCTCTAATTACTTTACTATTAATAGCTATATCTTATATACTTATTATATTAGATAATAAGCCTTTTACTATAATTATTCCGAAGAAACTATAGAGGTAGATTTTATAAAGGTAAGATAATTAAGATATAGTACTATTTCGCTAAATATAACTAGATTAATATAATTTATTAGTTTAATAAGTATTTAATATTTTTCTTAAAATTAAAATATTAAGAACTACTACTCTACTAAAAGTATTTATCTAAAAAGATATTATATTATCTAATATACTCTAAAATAGACGATAAAAATAAGTCTATAAAAACTTAGATATAATAAGCTATCTTATTTATAATAACCCTAAAGATAATTTTAAACTAATACTTATAGTATTTATAACTAGCTTTTTAATAAGCTATTTATAGCTAAATAGATATTAGAACAATCTTTTTTAGAGTTATAAATATAGAAGGAGATACTTAATTATCTACTTACTAAGGGCTTTCTCGCTATTATAAGGCTTAAAACTAAATTAATTAAAATAAAAAAAATATATAAAATAGAATTATATCTATAAGATAGAAGTATATAGATACTTCTTCTAATCTAGATATTTATTTATAAATTTAATAGTAATAGCTTCTTAACTAAACTAAAAACTAGGATTTATATAAAAGATAATCTTTAAACTATTAATTTTAAAGAAAAAAGAGTAATAACGCTTACTACTCGAATAATAAAAGCTATATTTATATTTATTACTATATTTAATCTTAATATAATATAACTCGATACTATTAATATATTCCTAAATAGTAATCTCGACGATATTATTTATATTTAGATATCTAAGGGCTTTTATAATAAAAGTAATATCTAAAGATTATAGAAAGTATTTTATAGACTTAAGAAGTCGCTATATTTATAGTAATAAGAAGCTATATATATACTTAAAAAGTTTAGATTTATCTTTATATCTAAAGACCCTTATTTATTTATAAATAAAAGTATAATTATCTTCTTTTATATAAATAATACTATTATTATCTTCTACTAGATAAAGTATTAATAAGCTTTTTAATTAAAATAAGATCTTAAAGACTATTAAAAGCTCTAAGAAATAAGAGAAGCCGTTTAGTTTTTTAGGATTAGGATTCTTTAAGATATTGCTAAATATAAGCTTTAGCTTTACTAGGATTTATATATCTCTTTTATAGCGATCTATTATAGTCTTACTTATAATTATAAATATAAAACCCTACTTCTAGTAAATAAAATAATAAAGTTTACTAGAATAGTAAGTAAAGAGTAGATCTATAAAGACTAATAGAAGCTTAGTTTTACTCTCTATCTAACTATTATTACTCGCCTAGATATAGTAAAGATAGCTAACTATTTAGCCGAGTTTTTTATAAATCTAAATCCTAAGTATTAAGAGGTAGTAAATCGATTAATCTAATATTTTTATAATACCTAGTTTCTTACTCTCGAATACTACTTAATATATTTTATATCTATTCTCTTCTTTTTAAATAATACTTTTTTTAATAATTATATTAATCGGAAAAGTTCGGAAGGCTTTCTTTATAAGTTTTTTAGAGCTATTATTAACTAGAAGATAAGTAAGTAGAAGATAATAATAATATTAATTATAAAGATAGAGCTACTTACTATTTTAGAAGTTAGTAAGATAGTTATATAATAGAAGAGGCTTCTTTATATAGTTAGTCTCGATTATAATATTAGACTCTCGATCGACTATAATAACTAATAAACTATAGATTTACTTACTAGAGAGTAGCTATAATTTTATACTAAGTTATAATATATCGATATTTATTATTATTAGCTTCGTTAGAAAGTTAATAAAAGATATATTAAGATATAGTAGGTAGCTACTATTAATATATAGATAGATAGTCTTATAAAACTCCTTCTAAAGTAAGCTTACGAAGTATTTATCGAAGTATTTAGGCTAGTTAATATCTAGTACCTAGTCGATAAATAGATTGCTTAATAGAAAGAACTTTAGAATACTAGAAGGTAGCTCCTAAAGGGGTATATCGACTAGAATAACTCTTTACCCGTCCCGCTATTACTAGTTTTTCTCTTTATATATAAGTAGGACCTACTTCTTATTATTAGTAAGCCCTTAGTAGCCTATAGTCCTAGTTTCTAACCTCGGTTAGAAAGGATAAGCGGTCTATGCTTCTACTAGACATTAGAAGAGCGGTCTAGAAGTCTGACTAAGGTCAGAGTTTTTCATCCAGAGGTTTCTAAGAATTAACACTCATTTTACCACTTACTCCATATAGTAAGAACTTGGTATCAAGTCACTTGCTCTGTTCCTTTCGTTCGACACTTTTCTTAGTATATATAAAGATAAAGTAGTACTTAATACTATTAAGATAAAAATACGTTATCTAGATATATCTATTATAAGTAGTTTGATTCTATACTAGATCGAAGTAGATATATCTAAATATACTATATACTTAGCCTATTTTCCGGCGAGAGATTTACTTTAGGGTATCTACTAATTAATAAGCTTTATATACCTACTCCTTATTAGGGTTACTTTTAATAGTAATCCCCTTAGTTATCTCTACTAGCTTAGTAAGACGTTACTAACTAATATAGCCTAGGCGCCTATACTAAGTTTAGATCGAAGCTTCTAACTTTAGCTTACTTACTAATTTCTTTATAGTAAAGGCTAATCCTTTTCTAGTTAGTTATTTTAACTATATTAACTTCTAATCCTAATATATTCTATATACCGGTTTTCTAGTAGTTATCTCGATAAAGTTCTTCTTAAAGTTTATTACTATCCCCGCCTTTATTATTAATCTATTAGATATTAGATTACTATAGAAATTAGGCGAGTACTTAGTATTATATAGCTTTATTTTAACTACTTTATTACTATCGACTATACTAATACTATAGATTACTATAGTACCTACCCTATCGATACTTATTTCCGTATCTCCTACCCTAACGCTACTCTATATATCTTCGAAAGTTTCGAATAACTCCCGATTATTATAGATATATATCTACGCGCTGATATCGACTACCTATCTCCGTCTAATTAGTTCGGCTTTGTAGATTTAGGTAGATATAACGGTAGTAGAGGTTAGAATTTGCTTACTAGCCGCCGGCTTATTTATCTAGGACTTACTTACCTAAGGCTCGCCGGCCTATAGCTTAGTTTCCTATAGCTTACCTACCTTTAGTACGCCGGCCTATAGCTTAGCTAGCTAAGATTTACCTATCTTTAGCGCTCCTATCTATAGCTTACCTTCCTTTAGTATACCGGCCTATATAGAGAAGAACCTATATAATAAGTCATCTTTATTATTAAGGGTAGTATTTGCTTACTATATTACCTTCCCCTATAGGTTCTCTTAATACCTCTTATTAACCTAAGCCTTCTAAATAGGGTTAGCCTTTATAGCTTTCTCCTATTTCTACTTAGCTTCTTTATTTCTAGTATACCTAGAAGGTTTGTCTTTATTAAAGACGTCCTAACACTTCTAAGATAGGTAGCGTCTATAGTTCTATCTATATAGATATAGCTTTAATTTAAATAGTAGTTCTTCTCTAGCTAACTTTATATTAGCTAACTTTATATCAGATGGAATGCAGGCTATGTAGGAATGAATGTTAACCTCAAAGGATTAGATTTGTAGACTCTAGAGAGAAAGAAAAGAAGAGAAGAAAAACTAGCTACTATCTAACAATATCCTAAGTTCTATGGGTCAGGATCACCTACGGCCCCATATAGCCGTTACGTGACTCTAATACCCCCCTTTAGGACGAAGACTATCACTATATCTCTTTGTCTCTACTAATAAAAACTCTCTATTTTGTTTTCTTATTTTCTACTATTTCTTATATAATATAAACCTATATCTACCCGTAAAATTAGTATATAGATTAATTAAGACCTAATATCTAGATAAACTTTATATATACTTCTTTATTAAGCGTTTTTATAAATCTATCGGCGACGTTACTCTTCGTCTCGACGCGCTATAAATCGATCTTCTTCTAGAAAATAGCGTCCTTAACAAAAAACTACTTTATATTAAGCTAACGTATACTATTCTTATATAATTTCTTATTTATTAGTAACTAAGTATTAATATTATCTATTAAAATAATAATTAGATTACCTACCTTAGGAAGATTAAGTACTTTAATAATCTTTAAAATCTACTAGATATCTCTAGTAGGTCGATCTAGAGTATATTATTCTATAGCTATCGACGATAGAATTATAATACTCTATTTCTTCGAGTACTAAATAATAAGTATACTACTAAAAAACTAAATAATACTCTCTATTAATTTTAAATTATACTAATTATTATATAAAGTATCGGTATATATAAAGAACGAGATATCGTCTACCCCCTTTAGTATTATACTAAGATATATTATATTATTAAGATATTTATAGATAGTACGGACTATCTATAAATCATTAGTAGTCGGAGAAGTAAAATAATATTATAACTTTATAATACTAAATTTAATATTAGGCTTAGTTTTAACTACTAGCTAGTTAAGTCTATTAATTAAAAACCTAAATAAAATATATCTTTTCTAATTTAAAAGAGCGTTAGGATCCTTATTACCGTTATCCTATTTATAATTTAGAGAAAGCGGAATCGAGATTAAAGAATATATCTATATTTTTATTAAATAAAATACTTTTAAATAGTATACCTACTATATTATCCGAATTATTCTTTTATTATAATTCTAGATAATAGTACTATTAAAAAAATAAGATAATTCTTCTATATCTTTAATTTTAAACTAATTTTTTACCTATTAAAAAATTATCTTAACCTTTCTATCGGTCGGAGCTATACTAATAAAATTATTAATATAAATAAAAAGAAACTATATTAAATTATTATTTTGCTGAGCGTAAGCGAAGCAAATAATACAGGCAATATAGTCAAGAATACTATGCCAAAAAACCCGCCTTGCGAATTCTGAGATCCTGGCCTCTGATTGGCTGTAGAATTCACTCCTCATGTGATCAGGGTAGGGTTAGTCACGTGATTCGACTTTGAGATATAGATACCTTGGTGCCTGATAAAGCACGTGATATATATATAGATCACGTGAAATACACCGATCCACTTAGGATTAGGCGGCGATCACGTGAGCACCCTATAATTACGTGATATATACCGATCCACGCCGGATTAGGCGGCGATCACGTGAGCACCCTATAATCACGTGATATATACCGATCCACGCCGGATTAGGCGGCGATCACGTAAGCACCCTATAATCACGTGATATATACCGATCCACGCCGGATTAGGCGGCGATTACGTAAGCACCCTATAATCACGTGATATATACCGATCCACGCCGGATTAGGCGGCGATCACGTGAGCACCCTATAATCACGTGATATATACCGATCCACGCCGGATTAGGCGGCGATCACGTGAGCACCCTATAATCACGTGATATATACCGATCTACGCCGGATTAAGCGGCGATCACGTGAGTACCCTATAATCACGTGATATATACCGATCTACGCCGGATTAGGCGGCTATCACTATATAATAAGTAGCCTAAGGCGCCTAAGGTACTAACTACCTATATTACGTAATACATCACGTGATATATCTAATTAACGCCGGATTAGGCGGTAATATATCTAATCTACGCCGGATTAGATAGCGATCACGTGATCACTATATAATCAATAGCCTAAGGCACTAACTAGCTATATTACGTAATCCCGGGATATATCTAATCTACGCCGGATTCGGCGGCGATTACGTAATTACGATATAATTCTAAGGTTACGTATTTAATTTAATTTAACTTTACTAAGCGAATTATATATATATATATATATAGAACGGTATAAAAGTAAGCCTAGATAAGATACTTAGGTATTACCTCCTAATTAAAAGAGGGTTTAAACCCTAGCTACTATAAGTATTAGTAAGCGCTTATACCGCTATATAATCCGGTAATAGTATAGGGGTTCTACTAACTAAAGAGTACGGTTATAGGTAAGTATAGGATAAATATAGAAAAAACTAGGTATATAGCGTAGTGGTTAAATACGATATATATCTTAAAAGTCGCGTGTTCGAACCCGGCTCCGACTAAAATAAAAATAAATTACTTTAATTAGACTACCGATTAGTAGATCGATTAGATTAGAATCTAGATTAGATTAGATCGATTAGATTAGATACTCGATAGTAAAATCTAGATTAGATTAGATTAGATCGATTAGTAGATTATTTAGATTAGATACTCGATCTATAATCTAGATTAGATTAGATTATAGACTATCTTAGCTATATAATAGTCTAGATAGTAATCTAACCCCCTAATCTAGATAGTAAGCTAACTAAACTACTAATCTACCTACTAACTAGCTATTAATTAAGCGGGTAATCTAGCTACTAACCTAGCTGCTAAACTAGCTACTAATCTAGATAGTAGCCTAGATAGTAAACTACCTACTAGATACTAAGCTAGCTACTAAACTACCTACTAAGCTAGCTACTAAACTAGCTGCTAAGCTAGATAGTAGCCTAGATAGTAAACTACCTACTAAGCTAGCTACTAAACTACCTACTAAACTACCTACTAAACTACCTACTAACTAGCTATTAATTAGGCGGGTAATCTAGCTACTAAGCTAGATAGTAGCCTAGATAGTAAACTACCTACTAGATACTAAGCTAGATAGTAAACTACCTACTAAATACTAAGCTAGCTACTAAACTACCTACTAAGCTAGCTATAAACTACCTACTAAGCTAGCTACTAAACTAGCTGCTAAGCTAGATAGTAGCCTAGATAGTAAACTACCTACTAGATACTAAGCTAGCTATAAACTACCTACTAAGCTAGCTACTAAACTAGCTGCTAAGCTAGATAGTAGCCTAGATAGTAAACTACCTACTAAGCTAGCTATAAACTACCTACTAAGCTAGCTACTAAACTAGCTGCTAAGCTAGATAGTAGCCTAGATAGTAAACTACCTACTAAGCTAGCTATAAACTACCTACTAAACTAGCTACTAAACTAGCTACTAATCTAGATAGTAGCCTAGCTAGCTACTAAGCTAGATAGTAGCCTAGATAGTAAACTACCTACTAGATACTAAGCTAGCTATTAAGCTACCTACTAAGCTACCTACTAAGCTACCTACTAAGCTACCTACTAACCTAGCTCCTAGCTACTAACCTAGCTCCTAGCTACTAACCTAGCTCCTAGCTACTAACCTAGCTCCTAGCTCCTAATCTAGCTCCTAGCTCCTAATCTAGCTACTAGCTACTAGCTACTAATCTAGCTACTAGCTAGCTTAGCAGCTGCCTATATAGCTAATACTCTCTCTCTAGGACTAATATCTTAGTCAAGTATTATAATTCCTCCCCTACCCCCCACCCCCTTAGGGGTGGGGGGTGGGGGAGGTTAAATTCCCCTACCCCTCTTTATCGCCTATATCCCTATATAGACCTAGCTATAGGTATCTTCTTAAGCCTTCTTGAAAGCTAAATCTTTTTGCTTCTGCTAAGCTCAGCGAAATATCACCCGTATGCGTATCCACCCCAAGTGGTCGCTTACGGGTAGCTGGTATATCTTAATATAAATATATAGATTATTATTAAGAGTATAAAATCTAATCTTAACTAGTCTTCTATTAAGTTCTTTATTTTATAAAACTATCGAATTATAAAGGCTAAATAATACTTATTATAATTAATAAATCTAATCTTTACTTTTAATATTAGATTCGGAGTATTTAAAATCTACTAGTTAAATAATATAAACTATCTCCTAATCTTTATAAGAAGTATTAAGATATATAGCTATTATATTAAACTAATACTATTTATAATCTCTCTATATAATAAGTATAAAGATAATCTTTATAAGAATATTCTAAATAACTAGAGTATAGAAGATTAAATCCTCTTTCTTTTACTAGTAGTTCTTATAAACTACCTAACGCGTTTTAAAATTATAAATAAGATTATTTTTTATTACTTTAAGATTAAAAATCTATTAACTCGGTAGAAATACTATCCTTAATAGCTTATAAATAATATTAAAAGTTCTTTTCGTATAAATATTATTAAACTAATCTTTTATTACTACTTATTAGTAGTCTAAAAATCGAGAATTTATCGTCTTATTATAAGACTAGGGAATAATAATATCCTTAATATATAAAGGCTTATCGTTATAAATAAAAGAAGTACTCTATTTTATAATAACTCTCGATTTTATAAGTCTCCCTCTATCTTAATTATTATTATTATTTAATTCTTTATTAGTACTTTTATTATCTTATAAAATATCTATTTTTATAATAATTTACTTTAGTTATTTTATTTATTTCGGTTTTATTTTTATTCTTAAAATTAATATAGTTTTAGTAAGTTCTATAGGAAAACTATATTATTTAGGTAATTATCTCGTCCGGCTCGATTATTAAAGAATAAAGTATTCTAGTAGAATAAAAGTTATCTCGGTAATAGAACTATTAATAATTATTTTAACTAAGACCTCCTAAGATAATTTAACCTCGGATACCGTCTTTATATATAGTTTAAAAATAGGCTTAGAAATCTAATAAGAACTAGGCTAAACTACTATCTACTCTTCCTCTAAAATAATAAGATTATAAATCTTCTATATAGAAACCTCCTATAGAGAAATCTTTTATAGAAAAATCTCCTATAGAATATCCTCCCGAAATACTCTAGATAAATACTAAAAAGAAGTAGGAATAGCCTATTATATAAGAACTTCTATATTATAAATAGCTCGCTATATATATTATCCTTAATAAATAAAATTATTATATTTATTATTTTTATAGTTACTATTATCCTCTTTAATCGACTAGTAAATAATTAGAGACTCTAGAATAGCCTTTAAAACTAGAGATATTACTACCTATTTTCTAGACTATAATAGGACTAGTAGAAGTAATAGTCTACTATCTATATAATTAACTATATAATATTAAATTATCTTATAAATCTATAATTAAAAAACTAGATATTAATATATTAACTAAGGAATTAACTAATAAATTAGCTACTAAATAACCTACCTTTTTAGCGGTAGAAGATAAACTAGTTTAATTTATTTCTAGAAATTCGGTTATCGAAGAGGAGATTAATCTTCGATCTCTTATATTTTAATTAATAGCTTTAGTATAGATAATATAGTTTATACTCTTCCTAGTATATCTAGATCTATAGAAGCTTACTTCTATTAAATTATAGGTCTTAAAATCTAAATTACTATTTTTAGCTATTTACTAGTAATAGAAACTTATAGAACTAGCTTTAGTCTAATTATAATCTTTAGACCTTTATAAGGTTATTTATTTTTCTTAATTATAAAATCTAGAATATATAGACTATTCTTTTTATAAAGTACCCTAGTATTATTATCTAAATTAGGATCCTTAGATATCGGCTTTTTAGCTAAAATACCTCTCTTTAGATTATTATTTAATCGAGAAGAGTTAAGATCTAGTTTATTAGAAAAAGTAATATTCTATAAATAAATAATCTCCTTCGAAGTAGGATTTTATATCTTAAAAATATAACTATTCTTATCTTTATAATTAACTAAGTATCCTCTAAATATATAAGTAGCTAATTTCTCTAATTAAATATATATCTTCCTTAGAATATAAATAAATATAATAGTACCCTATATATAAAGATATTTTAAATTAATCTTTATTTTACTAAGACTAAGGCCCTCCTACTAAAAGATAATCGGTATCTTTATAGTCTTCGGATTAACTAAATAATTATAAATATAAATTATAGTATGTACTCGGTAAGGCTAAAGCTATTTAAGAAGCTTAGCGTTTATATTTATTATATATTAAATCTAGTTAATATAATTATTTATATACTCTATAATATTATTTAGTTTAGATATATAGATAGGCGTAATTTTAAAAACTATATCTTCTTTCTCTACTTATATTTAGAACTTATAAAATTTAGTTCCTTTATTAATCTATTAGAAAGCTAGATAATATTTATAAAGAATCTTCTATCTTTTATAGAAAGTAATTATATAAAATATAATCTCTTTTTTAGTTTAAAAGTATAGTCCTTTAGTATATCGAGTATAGTTATTAATAATTAGTATCTAATAATATTTATTATAAGATCTAGATAGATTTATAATTTATATATCTATATAAAACTTTATACCTAGCTTCTCTATACGTTATTATATATCTTAAGAAATCTACTTCTTAGCTTTACTAAATTAATAAGTTTTATAGTTAAAGTTATAAAGTTTAACCTAGTCTCCTTCTTCTAGAAGAATAGTATTAGAAAAAGAAGCTTTAATATATAGTCTTCCTATATAACTAAGTCGATAATAAATTTTATAAGTCGAAATAGATTTATTAATTCGATTAAACTCTTTATCTAAATCCGAGTCTAAATTAAAAGAATTCGGTTTATAGAAGTAAGTCGTTTAAATAGAAGATTATTATATCTTCTCTAGAATTACTCCTTAATAGAGTAGACTATTAATCTAAGGTAAACTATTAAACCGTTTTACTAATCTAACTTCCTCCTTATTCTTATAAACTAGTTTCAAAACAATTAGATCATAATAGATACCGTAATCCGCTTTAAGAGTATTAGATGAAAGTAGACGATCGGTAGTTACCGTGTTATAGTAGGCATTAATAAGAATCATCTTAATCTTACCTTCCGAATTCTTGATTTGAATCGGCGCCTTGCTATAACTAATTGCTAATTAGACCTTGCTATTAGCATTCGTATAGCTATATAGCTCCTTACCAAGCTTATAAGTTGAGTATTCGTAGAAGTCCTTATAATATCTAGTGATCGTTTTAGAAGCACCACTATTATCAGATGGAATGTAGGCTATATAGGAATGAATGTTAACCTTAAAGGATTAGATTTATAGACTCTAGAGAGAAAGAAAAGAAGAGAAGAAAAACTAGCTACTATCTAACAATATCCTAAGTTCTATAGGTTAGGATTACCTACGGCCCTATATAGCCGTTACGTGACTCTAATACCCCCCTTTAGGACGAAGACTATTACTATATCTCTTTATCTCTACTAATAAAAACTCTCTATTTTGTTTTCTTATTTTCTACTATTTCCTATATAATATAAACCTATATCTACCTATAAAATTAGTATATAGATTAATTAAGACCTAATATCTAGATAAACTTTATATATACTTCTTTATTAAGCGCTTTTATAAACCTATCGGCGACGTTACTCTTCGTCTTAACGCGCTATAAATCGATCTTCTTTTAGAAAATAGCGTCCTTAATAAAAGACTATTTTATATTAAGCTAATATATACTATTCTTATATGATTTCTTACTTATTAGTAACTAAATATTAATATTATTTATTAAAATAATAATTAGATTACTTATCTTAGGAAGATTAAGTATCTTAGTAATCTTTAAAATCTATTAGGTATCCCTAATAGATCGATCTAGAATATATTATTTTATAGCTATTAATAATAGAGTTATAATACTCTATTTCTTCGAGTATTAAATAATAAATATACTACTAAAAAACTAAATAATATCCTCTATTAATTTTAAATTATACTAATTATTATATAAAGTATCGGTATATATAAAAAATAAGATATTATCTACCCCTCTTAGCGATATATTAAAATATATTATATTACTAAAATACTTATAGATAGTACGGATTATTTATAAATTATTAGTAGTCGGAGAAGTAAAATAATATTATAATTTTATAATACTAAATTTAATATTAAGCTTAGTTTTAACTACTAGTTAATTAAGTCTACTAATTAGAGACCTAAATAAAGTATACCCCTCTTAATCTAAAAGAGTATTAGGATCCTTATTACTATTATCCTATTTATAATTTAGAGAAAGCGGAATTAAAATTAGAAAATATATTTATATCTCTACTAAACGAAGTATTTTTAGATAGTATATTTATTATATTATCCGAATTATTCTTTTATTATAATCCTAAATAATAATATTATTAAAAAAATAGGATAGTTCTTTTATATCCTTAATCTCGAACTAATTTTTTATCTACTAAAAAATTATCTTAACCTTTCTATCGGTTAGAGCTATATTAATAAAATTATTAATATAAATAAAAAGAAATTATATTAAACTATTATATATTTTAATATAAATATATAGATTATTATTAAAAATATAAAACCTAATCTTAATTAGTCTTTTATTAAGTTCCTTATTTTATAAAACTACTAAATTATAAAAGCTAAATAATACCTACTATAATTAATAAATCTAATCTTTACTTTTAATATTAGATTCGGAGTATTTAAAACCTACTAGTTAAATAATATAAACTATCTCCTAATTTTTATAAGAAGTATTAAGATATATAGCTACTATATTAAACTAATATTATTTATAATCTCTTTATATAATAAATATAAAGATAATCTTTATAAGAACCTTTTAAATAACTAGAATATAGAAGATTAAATCCTTCTTCTTCTATTAGTAATTCTTATAAATTATTTAATACGCTTTAAAACTATAAATAAGATTATCTTTTATTATTTTAAGATTAAAAATCTATTAACTTAGTAGAGATACTATCCTTAGTAGCTTATAAATAATATTAAAAATCTTTTTTATATAAATATTATTAAACTAATCTTTTATCGCTATTTATTAGCGGTCTAAAAATCGAGAATTTATTACTTTATTATAAGACTAGGGAATAATAATATTTTTAATATATAAAGGCTTACTATTATAAATAAAAAAAGTACTCTATTTTATAATAACTCTCGATTTTATAAGTCTCCCCTACTTTAATTACTATTATTATCTAATTCTTTATTAATACTTTTATTATCTTATAGAACGTCTATCTTTATAATAATTCGCTTTAGTTATTTTATTTATTTTAGTTTTATTTTTATTCTTAGAATCGATATAGTCTTAGTAAGTTTTATAGAAAAACTATATTATTTAGACGATTATTTTATCTAGCTCGATTATCGGGAAATAAAATATTCTAATAGAATAAAAGCTATCTTAATAATAAAACTATTAGTAATTATTTTAATTAAGATCTTTTAAGATAATTCAACCTCGGATACCGTCTTTATATATAGTTTAAAAATAAACTTAGAAACCTAATAAGAATTAGACTAAACTACTACCTACTTTTCCTCTAAAATAATAAGATTATAAACCTTTTATATAGAAACCTTTTATAAAGAAATCTCTTATAGAAAAATCTTTTATAGAGTATCCTTCTAAAATACTCTAGGTAAATACTAAAGAGAAATAGGAATAGCTTATTATATAAGAACTTCTATATTATAAATAGCTCGCTATATATATTATCCTTAATAAATAAAATTATTATATTTATTATCTTTATAGTTACTATTATCCTTCTTAATCGATTAATAAATAACTAAAGACTCTAGAATAGCCTCTAAAACTAGAGATACTACTACCTATTTTTTAAGCTATAATAAGACTAGCGGAAGTAATAGTCTATTATCTATATAATTAACTATATAATATCGAATTATCTTATAAATCTATAATTAAAGAATTAGACGTCGACGTATTAATTAAGGAATTAACTAATAAATTAGTTACTAAATAATTTATCTTTTTAGCGATAGAAGATAAATTAATTTAACTTACTTCCGGAAATTTAGTTATTAAAGAGGAGATTAATCTTCGATCTTTTATATTCTAGTTAATAGCTTTAGTATAAATAGTATAGTTTATACTCTTTCTAATATATCTAGATCTATAGAAGGTTACTTTTATTAAATTATAGGTCTTAAAATCTAAATTACTATCTTTAGCTATCTACTAGTAATAGAAATCTATAGAACTAGCTTTAGTCTAATTATAACCTTCGGATTTTTATAAGATTATTTATCTTTCTTAATTATAAAATCTAGAATATATAGACTACTTTCTTTATAAAGTATCTTAGTATTATTATCTAAATTAAGATCTTTAGATACTAGCTTTTTAGCTAAAATACCTCTTTTTAGATTATTATCCGATCGAAAAGAGTTAAGATCTAGTTTATTAAGAAAAGTAATATTTTATAAATAAATAATCTTCTTTAAAGTAGGATTCTATATCTTAAAAATATAATTATTCTTATTTTTATAATTAATTAGATATCCTCTAAATATATAAGTAGCTAATTTCTCTAATTAAATATATATCTCCTTTAGAATATAGATAAATATAATAATACCTTATATATAAAGATATTTTAAATTAATCTTTATCTTACTAAGACTAAAGCCCTCTTACTAAAAGATAATCGGTATCTTTATAGTCTTTAGATTAATTAAATAATTATAAATATAAATTATAGTATCTATTTAGTAAGGCTAAAGCTATTTAAGAAGCTTAATATCTATATTTATTATATATTAAATCTAGTTAATATAATTACTTATATACTTTATAATATTATTCGGTTTAGATATATAGATAGGTATAATTTTAAAAACTATATCTTCTTTCTTTATTTATATTTAAAATTTATAGAATTTAGTTCTTTTATTAATCTACTAGAAAGCTAGATAATATTTATAAAGAATCTTCTATCTCTTATAAAAAATAATTATATAAAATATAATCTCTTTCTTAGTTTAAAAGTACGGTCCTTCGGTATATTAAATATAATTATTAATAATTAATATTTAATAATATTTATTATAAGATCTAGATAGATTTATAATTTATATATCTATATAAAACTTTATATCTAGCTTCTCTATATATTATTATATATCCTAAAAAATCTACTTCTTAGCTTTATTAAGTTAATAAGCTTTATAGTTAAAATTATAAAGTTTAATCTAGTCTCCTTCTTTTAGAAGAATAGTATTAAAAAGAGAAGCTTTAATATATAGTCTTTTTATATAATTAAATCGATAATAAATTTTATAAATTAAAATAAATTTATTAATTTAATTAAACTCTTTATTTAAATCTAAGTCTAAATTAGAAGAATTTAGTTTATAAAAATAAGTCGTTTAAATAAAAGATTATTATATCTTTTCTAGAATTACTCTTTAATAGAGTAGACTATTAATCTAAAGTAAACTATTAAACTATTTTACTAATCTAACTTCCTCCTTATTCTTATAAACTAGTTTCGAAATAATTAGATTATAGTAGATACTATAATCCGCTTTAAAAGTATTAGATAAAAGTAGACGATTAGTAGTTATTATATTATAGTAAGTATTAATAAGAATTATCTTAATCTTACCTTCCGAATTCTTAATTTAAATTAGCGTCTTATTATAACTAATTACTAATTAGATCTTACTATTAGTATTTATATAGTTATATAGCTCCTTATTAGGCTTATAAATTAAGTATTTATAAAAGTCCTTATAATATCTAGTAATTATTTTAGAAGTACTATTATTAATTATCTAGTTATCTTCTAAAAAATAAGTTATATTAGTATAAGTAATACTAATCTTATCTTTTTTTTATATAAAGTTATATAGTACTAAGTATTATTATATAGCTTCTATCCCTCTATAGGTAGATCCTCTATTAGATAGAAATATATCTTAATAAGATATCTAATATATCTATAGTAGATATATTCTAAATTATTTATATATTATAGCTATTAATTACGCTATTATTCTACCTATTCGTTAATCAACTTACTCTTAGGCGGCGTATTCTTTATACCTTAATACTATTTCTTTTAATTATTTTAATTATCTTTATTATTATTATTATTCGATCTAAAGTTATATAAATTACTTTTATAATCTTTATTACTATAGCTTTAATCTCTTATTCTACCTCTATATTAATTATTATTATTATTATTTTATATAATATTAATAAAAGTATTTAGGTCGAACGATAACGAAATAGGAATATCGCGTACTTTAATTATTAATATCTTATATATATCGCTAAAAAACCTCTTTTATAATAAAATCTAGTATCTTATCTTTTAAAGTCTTATAGATAAATATAACTAATTTAAATTTACTTTCTAATTATTAAAATATTATAAATAATACTCTAAATAGGTAAGATTCGACTTTATATATATTAAGCTAGTTATATTAGATCTAGTAGGTATTAATATAGTCCTTAGTAAAACTAAAATATAATCTTTTTATCTTATTAAATTTAATTATCTTATATTTTATATTATTAATAATATTAGTACTATAAATAATAGACTTGATTTTATATAATATATAATTAGCGTAAATCGGGAAACTATTTATATATCTTTTAAGAGTTATAATAATCTTCTAATCTAGAAGACCTTCGATCTATCTACTAAAAATCTTCGATTAGTATCTCTATAGATTATAATTAAGATCGAATTTAGTAAAACGAGGAAGATTATAGTCGGCGATCTAATTAATTCGCGTTATATTTAATTTATTAATAATCTATTATTTCTATCTTACTAAATTATTATTATTAAGAGCTAATTTAATACTTTTATTAAGCTTAATCTTTTTTACTTTAGAAAGATTAGTCCTTTATATATATATCTATCTAATAGGACTATATTATTATTATTACTAATAAGAAGTAGGGAGAGAATATAAGGAATCTTCTCCTTTATTATTATTATTATTATAGGAACTAATTATTTTAACTATATATTAAGTATCCGTCTTTAGTCTTAATTAAAAGAAATACGCGAAGTAGTACTATCTATTATATTAATAAGGTAACTATAGAAAATAAAGCTTCTTAGATAATTAGAATAATAAAAATATTAATTTACGATAAGATCGTCGATAAAAATTAATAATAGGATCGATAGTCGAAAAGTAGAGATACGGAATAGGCCGAAAAATACGTCCTATAAAAGAAAAATAAAAACTCTAATTAGTTAAAAATTTTAATAAAAAGATACTCGGAGTCGTACGAGTAAGGGCTTATAACCTATTAGATAGAATATAGGCTATATAGGAATGAATATTAACCTTAAAGGATTAGATTTGTAGACTCTAGAGAGAAAGAAAAGAAGAGAAGAAAAACTAGCTACTGTCTAATAATATCCTGAGTTCTATGGGTTAGGATCACCTACGGCCCTATATAGCCGTCACGTGACTCTAACAACTATCAATCATCTAGTTGTCTTCCGAAGAACGAGCTATATTAGCATAAGCAATACTAGCCTTACCTTTTCCTTTACGTGAAGTTACATAGCACTAAGTATTACCACGCGGCTTCTATCCCTCTATAGGCAGATCCTCTATTAGGTAGAAATATATCTTAGTAGGATATCTAGTATATCTATAGTAGGTATATTCTAAACCATTTATATACTATAGCTATTAATTGCGCTATTATTCCGCCTATTCGTTAATCGACTTACCCTTAGGCGGCGTATTCTTCGTGCCTTAATACTATTCCTTCTAATTATTTTAATTATCTTTATTATTATTATTATCCGATCTAGAGTTATATAAACTACCTCTACGACCTTTACTACTACGGCCTCGACCTCTTATTCTACCTCCGCGTTAATTATTATTATTATTATTTTATATAACGTTAGTAGAAGCTTCCGGGTTAAATAATAATAAAGTAGGAATATCGCGTACTTTAATTGTTAATACCTTATATATATCGCTAAAAACCTCCTTTATAATAGAATCTAATATCTTATCTTTTAAAGTCTTATAGATAAACGTAACTAATTTAAGTTTACCTTTTAGTTATCGAAGTATTATAAATAATACTCTAAATAGGTAAAGTTCGACTTTATATATATTAAGCTAGTTATATTAGGTCTAGTAGGTATTAATATAGTCCTTAGTAGAACTAAAGTATAATCTCTTTATCTTATCGAATTTAATTACCTTATATCTTATATTATTAATAATACTAGTACTACGAATAATAGACTTAACTTTATATAATATATAATCGGTATAAATTAGGAAACTATTTATATATTCTTTAAGAGTTATAATAATCTTCTAATCTAGAAGATCTTTAATCTATCTATTAGAAATCTTCGACTAGTATCTCTATAGATTATAATTAGGATCGAATTTAATAGGATAAGAAAGATTATAATCGGTAACCTAATTAATTCGCGCTATATTTAATCTATTAATAATCTATTATTTCTATCTTATTAGATTACTACTATTAAGAGCTAACTTAATACCCTTATTAAGCTTAATCTCCTTTACTTTAAGAAGATTAGTCCCTTATATACGTATCCGTCTAATAAGACTATATTATTATTATTACTAACTATTAGAAATAGGATTATATTATTAGCGAGAAGCGAGGAGAGAATATAAGGAACCTTCTCCTCTATTATTATTATTATTATAGGAACTAGTTATTTTAACTATACGTCGAGTATCCGTCTTTAGTCTCGATTAAAAGAAATACGCGAAGCGGTACCGTCTATCGCGTTAATAAGATAACTACGGAAAACGAAGCTTTCTAGATAATTAAAATAATAAAAATATTAACTTATAATAAGATCGTCGATAAAAATCAATAATAGGATCGATAATCAAAAAGTAGAGATACGGAACGGGCCGAAAAATACGTCCTATAAAAGAAAAATGAAAACTCTAATTAGTTAAAAATTTTAACGAAAAGATACTCGGAGTCGTACGAGTAAGGGCTTATAACCTATTAGATAGAATGTAGGCTATATAGGAATAAATATTAACCTCAAAGGATTAGATTTGTAGACTCTAGAGAGAAAGAAAAGAAGAGAAGAAAAACTAGCTACTGTCTAACAATATCCTAAGTTCTATGGGTTAGGATCACCTGCGGCCCTATATGGCCGTCACGTGACTCCAACAGTTCTCCATATCAGCCCTGAGGTCCATACATTTCAATATGTCAGATTTCTGTCAGTTATGAGCCCGGCTTTGTTCCATTAAATATCAATTCAAAGATCAACCCTGCTTCCAATCGATACTGAGGTAATTTACCTAGCAACGAAGCAACCCCTAAATCGAAGAAAAATCGGAAATCTGTCAACAAATCATGGCCGATTATCTCTCCGCGGGTCTATCCTCCCGCGTTATCCTTAAGGACACCGAAACTTAGGATGTATAGATCGCTAATATCGAATCGATTATAGTGCAATTTGACGTTTAGGAGCTATATAATCCTAGTAAGGAAAAAGAACCGGAGATACGGAAAGCTCCGGTAGAGATTATATCGATTAAAGAAGCGGAGAAGAAGTATAGCGATAAATAGGTCGATACTTATAAAGTAATTTAATCGAACTAGTCGATAAAGAATATACTTTATACCTAGGAAAAGAAGGGGTTAGGTATGATTATAATAGCAATCCGGAATAGCGTCTATATAAACTTCTAGCTGTTTATTATAGACTATAAGACTCTATATAGTCTACTTAGAAACCTTCGAGAAAGGTTCGCCTCGGAGTATAATCCGACCTATTCTACTAGGCTCCGTTAATAATAGAGAAGCCTAGATAGAGGGTTAGATAAGAATACTAATATCGATAAATAGCTATTAAACTAGGAGATAGTTTAATTAAGCTATAAAAGAGTAGGAATACTAGAGGCAAATAACACTTCGACTTAGTTCCTTAATACTATCTTAATAATATTACCTAGATTCTACGAGATATAGACTCTAAGACTATAAGATAAAAAAGATATCGGATTTACTAAGCTTTTTAACCGGTATCGAGTATACTAGAAGATTACCTATAGTAAGCTAGTTGCTAATTAATAGGGTATCTCTAAAGCTACTTTTTCGACTTAGTAAGGCTATAAAGAAGTAAAGCTAGCTAAGATAAAGTGTTGGAGTCACGTGACGGCCATGTGGGGCCGCAGGTGATCCTAACCCACAGAACTCAGGATATTGTTAGACAGTAGCTAGTTTTTCTTCTCTTCTTTTCTTTCTCTCTAGAGTCTACAAATCTAATCCTTTGAGGTTAATATTCATTCCTATATAGCCTATATTCTATCTAATAGGTTATAAGCCCTTACTCGTACGACTCCGAGTATCTTTTCGTTAAAATTTTTAACTAATTAGAGTTTTTATTTTTCTTTTATAGGACGTATTTTTCGGCCCGTTCCGTATCTCTACTTTTTAACTATCGATCCTATTATTAATTTTTATCGACGATCTTATTATAAGTTAATATTTTTATTATTCTAATTATCTAGAAAGCTTCGTTTTCCGTAGTTACTTTATTAACGCGACGGATAGTACCGCTTCGCGTATTTCTTTTAATCGAGACTAAAGACGGATACTTAATATATAGTTAAAATAATTAGTTTTTATAATAATAATAATAATAAAAGAGAAGGTTTTTTATATTCTTTCCCTACTTCTCGTTAGTAATATAATCCTATTTTTAATAATTAGTAATAGTAATAATATAGTCTTATTAGACGGATATATATATAGAGGACTAATCTTCCTAAAGTAAAGGAGATTAAGTTTAATAAGGGTATTAAATTAGCTTTTAATAGTAGTAATCTAGTAAGATAGAAATAATAAATTATTAATAGATTAAGTATAACGCGAATCGATTAGGTCGCCGACTATAATCTTCTTTATCTTACTAAATTTAATCTTAATTATAATCTATAAAAATACTAATTAAAGATTTCTAGTAGATAGATTAAAGATCTTCTAGATTAGAAGATTATTATAACTCTTAAAGGATATATAAATAGCTTTCTAATTTATATCGATTATATATTATATAAAGTTAAGTCTATTATTTATAGTATTAATATTATTAATAATATAGGATATAAGATAATTAAATTTAATAAAATAAAGAGATTATATTTTAGTTCTACTAAGGACTATATTAATATCTATTAAATCTAATATAACTAGCTTAATATATATAAAATCGAATCTTATCTATTCGGAGTATTATTTATAATACTTTAATAACTAGAAGGTAAACTTAAATTAGTTATATTTATCTATAAGATTTTAAAAGATAAGATATTAGATTCTATTATAAAAAAG
The DNA here is from genome assembly GCF_028828655.1 of Penicillium verrucosum. Classification (NCBI taxonomy): domain Eukaryota; kingdom Fungi; phylum Ascomycota; class Eurotiomycetes; order Eurotiales; family Aspergillaceae; genus Penicillium; species Penicillium verrucosum. Next base: position 3,437,851 of record NW_026643212.1, read on the forward strand.
ATTTTTAGCGATATATATAAGATATTAATAATTAAAATATGTTACCAGCCAGTTCTTTAACAAAAAGAGTGCATTCAACTAAAACATTAAATACAAGGAGAGAAAAAAAAAGAAAAGAAAGAAAAGAAGAATCACAAATAGGACCAAAGACAATGTGGGGTGGGTCCTGTTTCAAAGGCGGAAACAATCTGCAGAAAACTCTGCAAGGCGGAAACACACGGCAGAACCAACTGACTCGTCCAAAGGCGGAGCCAGTCGGCAGAAAACTCTGCGGGCGGAGTCAACTGGTTGAAAGCTTCTGCAAATCGTCATATAACCCCCGACCAAGAATGCATTTAGCCCCTAAATGCCGGCTTGTCGTTATCCCCATGATCTTTAAGGAAGACCTCGTCTTTTGCTACGTCTATCTAGGCTTGTAAACGTATTAGAGGCCCGGGTTTCAGAGGGTAACTGTCATGGAAATCCCGAATCTTCTGAGGTGCGTGCTTAAAGTTTCCTACGGGATACCATTGTAGATCGAGGTTATGACTAAGCTATTAAACTCGATACTGTAGCTTCCGGTAATAGAGATGTAAATCGATAATCTTGTCTACCTCCTATTTATCTTCCTTAGAGATCCTAATTGGTAGCGGTAGGTCTTAGTACTGTCTACGTAATAGCTCTAATAATGACGCTCTTCGAAGCTTGCTAGGGTTAAATACTAGATGAACTTTGATAGATTCTGGAAGATCGAGCTTATAGGCGTTTCCGATCTTCTCGATAATCCTGTAGGGTCTACTTGTAAGGTGAGAAAGCTTCTAATTCGGGCGATCTAGCTGCCAATCCTTTGTCGTAACGAAAACCTAGTTACCGACGTCGAAATCCTCTTCTCTCCGATGCTTATTCGCCTATTGAATCATCTACTACTAGGACTTTATAATCTGATCTCTCGTCTTCGTCTAGATATTTTGAAGTTGCGATAATATATTAACTACGTCCCGTTCGTTGTCTGTTAGATCGCTTCGGTCCTTTTAGTTAAAGGATATAGCCGGTTCGTAACCCCTTTCGATAAAGAATAGTGACTGCTTCGTAGTATCCTACGGAAGGATTGATACTACGAAATCTACTATTGGTAGAATCTCTGACTAGTTGTCTTGATTCTATTTAATATACGGCCGTAACCTCTAGGCTATATACTAATTAGCGATCTCGCTCTATCCGTCGGTCTAAGGGTAGTAGGTAGTTGACAACTTTCTCTTGATTCCGAGTATCCGGTAGAACTTAGTCTAGAATTCCGAAATAAACTGTCCTCCTCGGTTAGATACGATAGTCTCCGGAATACCTATAGTCCGAATCACGTTGTTAATGAATAGTCGGGCTATCTACTTAGTATTAGTATCCTTATAATAAGGAATAGAAATTGGCCTCTTACTTAGTCGGTTAACAACCACGAAGATAGCGTTGTAACTATAACGATCCTTTAGGAATAAACGGAAATCTATCGAAATATGCTGCCAGGGTCTCTCGGGAATAGGTAAGGGATATAGCAATCTAGGTATACGATCTCGCTAGGCCTTTGTTCGTTTGCAAATTAAGTAGTTTTCTATATATCGCTTTACGTCGTTAGCCTATCCTAGCTAATAATATCTTAGCGAGATAAGCTTCTTTAGTTTTTCGATTCTAGGGTATACGGTTAACGGTTGCCGATATATATTATCTAGAAGTCTTATACGTAAATCTCCTTCGTCTAGAACCTCGAGTCGTCCTTCGAATAAGAGTAAACCTTCTTCGATTGTCTACTTCTAGTTGCTGTCTTCCCTAGCTATCCGTCGGGAATCCTCTAGCTTAGTGCTTTCTCGGTTGGCTTGTTTTACCCGTTCGATAATATCTATTATATATTCTACGTCGATTAGGTTTAAACCGACGGGATAGACACCTTCTTCTAGGCAACTCCTTAGTAGAAGTGTTATCTATCTACTATTGTCGGTATAGGGTGAATCTTTTCGCGATAAGACGTCAGCCACGATGTTCTTCTTTCCCGGACGATACTTAATCACAAAATGAAACTAAGATAGGAACTCGCTCTATCTCGCTTATCGTTAGTTTATCTATCTCGTTGTTATAAAGTATTTAAGAGACTAATAATCTATTAAGATCTCGAAACGATCCTTCCGTACTAAACCTTTAAGTTTAGGTCGCTATTCCTATAGTGTACGGATGATTACTAAGAGTTCTTTATCCCGTATCTCGTAATTCAACTCCGCGGATTGTATGCTCTTCGAGAAGAAAGCTACTAGATGCTAGAAGTCATCGTTCTCGTAGTACTGGGAGAGAACTGCTCCGAGTACCCCGTCGGAAGCATCGATCTCGACTCTTATTCGTCGAGCTAGGTCGTAATAACGGAGAACTAGCGTAGTTATTAACTTCTTCTTTAGTAGCGAGAAGGCGGTCTCGTATTGTTCGGTCTATTCGTAAGAAACGTCTTATCGGGTAAGTCGATATAAAGGTTTTGAGATAGCACTGTATCCTTAGATAAAGCGTCGGTAGAAATTGCAAAATCCTAAGAACGACTGAACTCCCTTTACGGTCGTTAGAGCTTGCTATGACTAAACAACGCTAATCTTTCCTAGGTCAACTATAATGCCATCCGTGCTCACAATAAAACTAAGGAACTTTGTCTTCTATACGGAGAATTCACACTTCGGTAATGCTACCTAGAGACCTGCTTTCTATAGACGTTGAAGCACCTCTCTTACTTATTGCTAGTGCTCTTTAAGGGTCTCACTGTATATTAAGATATCATCTATAAAGACCACGGTATACTCATCTAGGCATTCCCGTAACACGTCGTTTATATACCGTTGGAATGTGGTAGGTCCGTTTGTTAATCCGAATGGTATAACTTTGTATTTGAATGATCTATACCGCGTACGGAAAGTCGTAAGCTCTTCTACTCTCGGTATCAAACGGATCCGGTAGAAACCTTATTAGATATTAAGCTTTATAAAGAACTTCGCTTTGCTAGTTCGTTGTAAGACTTCGTCGATTAATGGTAATGGGTAACAATCCTTTTTTGTAATAGCATTTAATCTTCGGAAGTCGATATAGAAACGAAGACTACCTCTAGGTTTCTTCGCTATCAAGATTAGAGAAGCATATAGTGCTAAACTTGGAACGATAAATCCTTTCTTGAGATTCTTTATAATGTACTCTCTTGCCTCCTTCAGTTTATAAAGGGATAGCTTATAAAGAGGACAGTACCTAGATTGCGCCTCGGCTTTAAGCATAATATCGTGATCAACTCTAGGTCTATAAGGTGGTAATTTATCTGATCTTTTCTTCGAGAAAACTTCCGCGAGGTCGTGGTACTCCTTTGGCAGAGTCCGGAGTATCTCATTGATTTCAAGATCCTATATTTAAGCACTTTTAATATCGATAATATGATCAATTTCGTAGAGGGAAGTTATAAAGGTTTCGGTTTCTTTGTCAACTTTACTTCTTACGTGAAGTCGATTGAATCTAGCGCCTCCGATCGCGTAGATATCGATACTAATCGGGGACTACTCTTCCTTCGTTGATATCCGGGACTTCGGAACCTTCGTTTTATCTTCTAAATTTCGAATTATCTTCCGCTTCTCTTCAACCTACTAGTACCTATACTAACGCTCTCGGGTACGTCGGAGTTACGAAGGTAGTTACTAATCCTATTATCCGAAAAGACGATCGCGTTGTTTTATATTAGCTTAGTAGGTAGGGTCTGTCTTCGAAGGCTTCTTTAGGATTTCGGTTAGAAAAGGAATAGCAATCTTACTTGCAACTTCGTTAGAGAGACTTCTTTGATCCGGCCAAATCATTCGGTACCGTCGACAGTCTAGAAGAACATCATACTCGGCAAACCACATCCGTCCGAGGATCATATCATATCGTCCGAGATCTACAATCAACATTAGGACTTGCCGCTACACTCTACCGTCTACGTAAACCGTGAGAATAGCGGTATATCGTATTAGTTTAGCTAGCTTGCTATTAAATCCACGTACCGGATATTTACGGCTAAGCCTCTCTATCTTAATTCCAAATCGTTTGCCGAGTAGTACAATTATTATCGTGTTAATAAAGATATATCCGTCTACTCTAGTATCACCCGATACTAAGATAGAAAAAGAGTGGCCATTATACATAAGTTATATATTAAAAACTAAGCTATCTCTAGGACTACTAACTAACTTCTATAAGTCTAGCGCAAATAGTGATACTTTCTTTCTACCTAGGAGGGAGACTTATCCTAGGCAAAGGCTTTTCCCGGATTCTTTTTATCGCTTACTTCGAGTTCTACGATCTCCTGAATCCGAGGGGTGGTAACGGTCGTAGTAGCCACGGTAGTAGGCTAGTTTAACTTCTTCTTCGGACAATCACGGGTTATATATCCTCGTTCCTTATAATTAAAATAACGACCTTTTTTTATTAAGGTCTCTCGCTTAGACGCGGAGAGACTAACAAAGTTGGCACTACCTTCCCGCTTCATACGGGGAGTAGAATTCGAACTAGTCGTGGTGGTACCTATACCGCTTCCTAAGGGTAGGTTTATACGGGAACGAGAATTAGTTGACTTAGCTTCCTACTACAAGCTGATTTCGTATAATATACTCTAGTAACTCTATGCGAATGTATCGAACGAGACCATCTCTTAGTTGATAGCCTATATAACCTAGGTTTGAAGTAGGTACGGGAGTTTGGAATATAGATCTCGTTTTCGATTCTTAATTACAACGGCAGCTTCTTCTGTAAGCTATATAAACTCTATAAGGAAATCGGTAAAGTTGTCTCTAGGCTTTATTTTTAGTCGGTGGTATATAGTATACGCTTCGGCACGTCGATTCGGGTTTATAAAGACGGTCTTTAAGTAGGTAATAATGTCCTCTGCATCTTCGTAAGGAATACTAGCGTCGGCGCTTATTCGGGGAGCAATATATAACTAGGCCTTGCCTTTATATCGGCTTTGTACGTAGAGTCTCCGATAGATAGGGAGAGGGTAATAGTCTGCGTTAGCTTTAAGTTTCTGTCGGATTACTATCTCCTATGTTTCGAATCTCACTTCTTTCCCGTCATTGAGTATTGGTGTATTAGGCATCTTGGTCGTCTTCCGGGTAACGTTAGCCTCTACGATCGGTACGCCAGCGTTAGCTATATTAGGATTCTAAGTAGTAAGGAGGCGGAACGCTAAGTCCCCACGCTTATAGGTCGCTATATTACGATGAGCAATTGCCTTATCGCGCTTAGTTATCAAGTCGTTAATATCACTAAGGAGTATTACGACCTCCTCTCTTAAATCCTAATTCTCTTACTCTAGTCGTCGGTACTAACGAGTAAGTTCCTAGAATCTCTCTTTTGAGAGGGTCTTCCGAAGTTGTTCGCGTATAGAAGATAATCCTTCTCTAACGTTATCATCATTATTCGTCTCACTAGTATCTACTAGTCTCGGTATTTCGGCGTATAGGGTTCGGGGTTCGGATGCATCGACCACCTAGTCGATCTCTTCTTCTTCCGGCATAGCAGCGAGCGGCTACTTGCCACGGTTTATCGGGTTTCGGCGGGTCTCGACCATTGTGACTAGTCAGATAGGGTTCGGTTCGGAGGGTCGGTCTTAGCTATACGATACCAAAAAACGGAAAGTGGGTAAGCTTTGACCGAGATCTACCACAATAGGGATCTATATAGTCTTTCTGCTTATTAAGAATTGATTAGGTATTTAATGTTATGTTACCAGCCAGTTCTTTAACAAAAAGAGTGCATTCAACTAAAACATTAAATACAAGGAGAAAAAAAAAAGAAAAGAAAGAAAAGAAGAATCACAAACAGGACCAAAGACAATGTGGGGTGGGTCCTGTTTCAAAGGCGGAAACAATCTACAGAAAACTCTGCAAGGCGGAAACACACGGTAGAACCAACTGACTCGTCCAAAGGCGGAGCCAGTCGGCAGAAAACTCTACAGGCGGAGTCAACTGGTTGAAAGCTTCTGCAAATCGTCACAAAATACGCGATATTCCTACTTTATTATTATTCGATCTAGAAGCTTCTATTAACGTTATATAAAATAATAATAATAATAATTAATATAGAGATAAAATAAGAGATTAAGGCTATAGTAGTAGAGGTTATAAAGATAATTTATATAACTCTAAATCGGATAATAATAATAATAAAGATAATTAAAATAATTAGAAGGAATAATATTAAGATATAAAGAATATACCGCCTAAAGATAAGTTAATTAATAAATAAGCGGAATAATAGCGTAATTAATAGCTATAATATATAAATAGTTTAGAATATATCTATTATAGATATATTAGATATCCTATTAAGATATATTTCTACCTAATAGAGGATCTATCTATAGAAAGATAGAAGTTATATAGTAATACTTAGTACTATATAATTCTATATAAAGGAAAAGGTAAGGCTAGTATTACTTATACTAATATAGCTTATTTTTTAGAAGATAACTAGATAATTAATAGTAGTACTTCTAAAATAATTATTAGATATTATAAGGACTTCTATAAATACTTAACTTATAAACTTAATAAGGAGCTATATAGCTATATAAATACTAATAGTAAGGTCTAATTAATAATTAGTTATAATAAGACGCTAATTTAAATTAAGAATTCGGAAGGTAAGATTAAGATAATTCTTATTAATATTTATTATAATATAATAACTACTAATTGTTTACTTTTATCTAATACTTTTAAAGCGGATTATAGTATCTACTATAATCTAATTATTTTAAAACTAGTTTATAAAAATAAGGAGGAAGTTAGATTAGTAAAATAGTTTAATAATTTATCTTAGATTAATAGTCTATTCTATTAAGAAGTAATTCTAGAGAAGATATAATAATCTTCTATTTAAATAACTTACTTTTATAAATCGAATTCTTCTAATTTAGACTTAGATTTAGATAAAGAGTTTAATCGAATTAATAAATCTATTTCGATTTATAAAATTTATCGTCGATTTAGTTATATAGAAAGACTATATATTAAAGCTTCTTTTTCTAATACTATTCTTCTAGAAGAAAGAGATTAAGTTAAACTTTATAATTTTAACTATAAAGCTTATTAATTTAGTAAAGCTAAGAAGTAGATTTCTCGGGATATATAATAATATATAAAGAAGCTAGATATAAAGTTTTATATAAATATAAAAACTATAAACCTACTTAAATCTTATAGTAAATATTATTAGATACTAATTATCGATAATTATACTCGATATATTAAAGGACTATACTTTCGAACTAAAAAGGAGATTATATCTTATATAATTACTTTTTATAAGAGATAGAAGATTTTTTATAGACGTTATCTAACTTTTTAGCGGATTAATAAAGGAATTAAATTCTATAAGTTTTAAATATAGATAAAGAAAGAAGATATAGTTTTTAAAATTATACCTATCTATATATTTAAACCGAATAGTATTATAAAGCGTATAGATAATTATATTAACTAGATTTAATATATAATAAATATAAACGCTAAGCTTCTTAAATAGCTTTAGTTTTATTAAATAAATACTATAATTTATATTTATAATTATTTAGTTAATCTAAAGATTATAAAGATATTAATTATCTCTTAGTAGGAGGGCTTTAATCTTAATAAAATAAAGATTAATTTAAAATATTTTTATATATAGGATACTATTATATTTATTTATATTCTAAAAGAGATATATATTTAATTAGAGAAATTAGCTATTTATATATTTAAAGGATATTTAGTTAGTTATAAAGATAAGAATAGTTATATCTTTAAAATATAAAATCCTATTTCGAAGAAGATTATTTATTTATAGGATATTATTTTTCCTAATAAACTAGATCTTAACTCTTCTATTAAAGAATTGCGTTTTGCTATTTGGCTGCCTTTTTCGGCGGCAGGTGAGGCCAAAAATGGCCGCCTTTCAGCAACCCCCTCCGCCACGCTCCCGCCCCCTTCGACCACGCACCACGCACCACGCACCACTCACCGCTTTCTGCCTCAGACAGCCATCTCGTGCGCGCTTACATCCTGGGTTCCCAGAAGGCTCCTCAATCGCTCCACAACTCCTAAGAGGGGGACGCCGAAAATGGCTCCTTCAGCACCACACCAGTTACATCCCGGCCAGTACCCAGCCGCCATGGCTATAAATATCCTCTTCCCAACCGACCATCCATCCTCCGTCCAACACTGTCCTCATTCCGACTTAAGTGCCACTCTAAAGCTCTCTGATCTTTCGTCGTTCTTTCTTCTATTCAGTCGTGCATTAAAACCTCTCGAGCTCCGAGATAGTTGCGTCGCACGATCGGCGAAATCTATTAGCCATGCGTCGTCGTCGGTCGCCCAATGCCAGCAACCATGGAATCACGAGCGAATCCTCTTGTACCTCTCCCATCGATACCGACGATGATAGACCGTTCGAGCCCGATTCCTCTGAGACCGATCTCACCGAGCCGGAATACTCCCCTCCAGCGGGTCGAACGATTGCTAGGAAGAAGTCTCATCCAAACTCTGGAACAAAATCGTTACCAGCAGACTTGTCGAATATGGAGCGTGTCCACCAGGCCCGATACCAAGTCCCGGATGATGACACGGATGAGGACCTGGCCCAGGTGCCGGAGGATTACGGCCGATCCAACCAAACGAAGAAGTTGAAACTTCGACTGAAAGAGCGTTGGGCTTGGTAAGTGACCGGGATATCGTTCAAAGCTTACAGCGAATATCGGCTGACCAACATGCCTCATCTCAGGTTCTGCTAAATGAAAGCGATGAAGCTGTCCACCGATCCAAAATGGGAGGATGCGGAAGATGCACTGCGTGAGGCGTCTCCAAATGAGATGCATCGGTTTCTAAATTGGTGCCTGAAGTTGGAGTATAGTCCCAACGGTCGCCGTCAGAAAGGCTATAAAAAGGCCAGCGCCCTTGAAGCGGATTGGAAGTATTTCCGAATCTACTATACACGAGTTACCAAACACGAGATGAGCAAAGAGATGGGTGAGGCAGTTCGCACGGTTTGTTCTTTGACCCTTCCCCCAGCCCAATCGTCTCCAGGAGGCTTGCGCTGACGAAAACCGACAGGGCATGAGATACTTGGTGGATAAGCGCGGTCTTGACAAACAACCGCGGGCAAATGTCCCAGTTTATATCGAGGATATGATTCCATTCAATGAGACAATTTTTCAAACCCGGGAGAAGCGATTTCACTTGGGGTTTCAGCGGATCATCCTATGTCTATACAACACTCTTGGGTTATTTACCATCAACCGAAAACAGGCAATGCTTGACCTTCAGTTCAAGCATCTACAAATATCGCTCCAGCAGGATCCGCACGGAGGACCTCCGAAGCCGATGATAGAACTCGAGCCCCAGTTTGTGAAAAGCGTCCTGGGCATGTCGAAGCTGTAGGTGGCACTCCATGCTATATACCTGCCCACCCCAGGACTTGTTTACTACACTCAGACTGACTGGTCAATGTTAATTAGCAACACGTTCGCGCTACCTGAAATTGTCTACGGTGTATCGCTTGTCTTCAGCCCGCATGTTCTACTCTTCATTATATTATTTTATGTCCACGCCTTTGAAGCGCCTCACTTAACCTCAATGGAAGACCTTCGGAGACTGCTTGTCGAGGGCGGCCGACAGGAAATGGCACTTCCCTTGAAGAAAGAGATGGATAATTACTATGTCTTCCCGAAGGTTGAGGCGATCTGTGGCCAGCCCCGCATTTTGTGGGAGACGCCTATGAATGGTAGCACACTCGACGCACAACTCAGGACATCCAGTGAGATACACGGCTTCCTTAATCATTTCTTCTCTCACCAATTTCGATACGGAGGAGGTGATTTACTTGACAAGAGTGGTGAGTGGACTATAATTACCCAGGATTCTGATTTTCTCTAGATGAGTGGACTAACTCTTCTGCCTAGGTTTTGTCAGTGAAGCACAGCGTAATGTGATCATGGCCCACGCCACTAGCAGAACGTTTATCAAACATTATCGTCCCCGTCGGCATACTGGCTTACAAGAGATCATGTGCGGCCTCAATCCAGACGAAGAGTTCTCAAAGGCTGTGACCCGGATGAGCCGTTGGATTGATCGGCGGCGACCACGATACCTGAGCGACGCTGACCGGGAATCAGTGGAGAAAGACTCAGAACTGCAATCAGCCATACGCTGGCAAGTCGATTTAGAGACCCAGTGCGCTGATCGCTTTCAAAACCCAGCATTGCGAGCGATGCTGGAGGACCAGAAGCGACAAGTCCACAATTTGCGCCGGCGTCTGCAAGACAAACGGCGGAAAGAAACACGCCGCGATTTTAGTCGGAAACAGGCGGTAATTGACATCGAAAGACAGCTCACTGGTGGGGCTGTCAGTGATGAGCCTGCGCGCGAAGTATTACGGAAGGAGTTTGAAATGCCATCGGAGCAGATTCTTCTCGTGGAGACGTTCTTTACTTGGCCCACCACCGATTCATTAGAAGACGAGTGGACGCGGCGCAACAAAGCTGTTGCTGCTGGAATACAATATTGCGGCTTTCAGGAGGGTGGGCCCCTTCGGGGACGACGGAAGCGCTCTGCACCGTCCGACAATGACGATGCAGTTCCCTCTCCGCCAGCTCGAAAGATAAAACCTGATACGCCGCCGACTACGTCGTGGGAGAATGAACGTACCAATGGCCGGGAACATATCCCGAATGCAAAGCAAACATTCGCATGCTTCCAATGCCCCAAGACATACTCCGGCTGTAATGGAGTGAAGAGGCATTTCAGGACATCCCATTTGACGGACCGGACATGTAATTTCTGCGATTTGTCCGTCCTGCACGAGATGCACTTGCGGAGGCATGCCGAGGATGTCCATGGCCTTCGAACATGAGCGTCAGATTCTACTCTTCCGATCTTCGAGGGCCTTGCGCCATTTCTTTATTTCTCTACTTGGACACACTTGGCGGAGCCATAGCTGTTGACTATTTCACTAAAGCGTACCTTATTTGTCCCGATTATTTAGAGTCACCGGAATAAAATCCCATCGTAGTTGTTCGAACTTTTGATTGATGGGTCATAATGAATTCGACTGCCTTCCTCTTTTACTCATCTCTGTATACCTATTAACTTTTTGTGCGTCTCATCACGCGAACAAATCACTATCATGGAAGAGACCTCACATCTCGAAGTTGGTCCAATCCATGTCTAGTAGCGAAGTCATACAAACGAGCATGCACCAGCAGTGTCTTGGGATGTTTGCACAGGTGGTTTCCATCTCCACAATGTGGCAAAGATATCAAATTGTCGGTCTTCACCTGGATACCTTCATGACTCGCAAAATAATTTTCTTTCATTCAGGCCACGATGACGAAGCCATCAATTTGCTACAGTATTTCCGGAAATCGGTGTCACCCCCCGCACTCTTTCATTGTTCCCCAGACCCTAAATGCCAAGATACACTAGACCTTATTGAGCAAGAAATAAAAATAGCAACTTTCCGGTATTTTACAAATACTATCACTTTCAGAGTTAAGTTACATACCATATGCTTATGTGTGTATGGCAGATATGAGTATTTCTGGAACCTTCCAGAATCAAACAATTCAAACAACTCCAGCAACGCTGGATCTTGCGGACCTAACTTGTCATCTTCTCCGTCCACGCAGCGTGTCCAAGTGGCAATCCTAGCGCTTACCCGCAATCTTAGAACCTTAACAACCCCATAATCTGACTGCACGGGCCGATCTTCCAAATTTGGACTGACAGAAGACCAATGATCCTGCTGATCACCATACTCAGCCTGTCAAACACATACTCCTCTTACCCTATGCGTGATGGCAGCCTCTTTGTTTCCAGCTAACGTATGATGGCACCATGAATAGGCTCCTCATTAGTATCTACTGCTTGGAGGGAATAGCTTACACTGCTTTCGATAATGATAACATCTACTAACCTCGTCTGCCCAATCTACGAGACCCGACTGCCTCGTATGCCTTTGCACCTGGCCGTGAATGGCCGCCATCTGTAGATTATGCTTTACACATTTCTAAATCACTTAGCTGCAAGATATATTGAAATACGTAAACGCAAGGGGAATGGCTACATTATTGAACAGCTACTGGCATTTCCTGAACGTTAGGCTGTACAGAAGAATCTTAGCTACAAACGAGAAACAGAATAGTTTATAGCCGGAAACCCACCATACAGATGTGTTTTTTCTGCAGCCTATGCAGTAAAAAAGGGACATGCTGAGCGTACGGACTAAGTTAAAACAGCTCTAAAAGTACCAAGACCCTAAGAAAGTAGCTAGCAGCCCGAACAAAATCGCAGAGAATATTACTCCCGGTTTGAACGAAGTGTTTGGAACCAGAGTGTTCTTTTCCCGAGATAGTAAAGCTGAGGCATCTTTCGATAGCTTCATCTCAGATTGATTGTTGTTTTTCCCGAGAGGTTCATAAGAATGTTGATTGAGGAAGTAAATCAATTGCTGTGACACTGGTCCAGTGAGTTGAGACTCGTTATCAGGTAGGCCAGGCATCTCAAAGACTCCGTGCTTCTGATCTGGATTTACTCTGTGATGAAAAGGGTGCTTGAGTACACAAGAAGAACAGATATCCATATTCGCGCAGATTCTGCATACAGAACGAGGCCCAGTGATAGGCCAACTGCAGAAATTGCAGGTAGCCTTGCACATATGAGTGGCAAGGGAGCTATTATGAGAAAGGCGAACTTGAAATAGATGGCGTGCGTTGTTCGTGTCATCAAGAAATAAGAAATACCGAGCTAATTGTTGCAAAATTAACCATGCATAGATCAGGCTGGGTCCAGGAAGAAAATCGGAGAGGTGGAAGAGTGATTGTTGTACAATTGATTCTTGAATCTCGCGAGGTGTCAATGAGAGCTGAGGACAACGTTCACGTATTTCCCGCATCAAAGTTCCTTGCCCGATGGCCCAGTCCATAGCATGTCTACCATAGCCGTCTGGAAGAGAAGGGTCGGCACCAAGATGAAGAAGTTTTATTGCAAAGTGGATGTGGCCAAAGCAGATAGCCAGGTGGAGAGGGGTTTGCAGGAGCTTGTTGCGCTTGTTGATAGCCGAAGCAAGTTGCGGAAATCGAAAGAGAAGGTGAGCCTTATCTTTTGAAGCTGCAATGTGAAGAGGAGTCTGATCGAGCGCATCTGTATGGCCAATATCTACGCCAGCATGAAAAAGAATTTCAATAACATCAGCATGGCCCGAGTAAATAGCGGCTAAGAGAATCGATCCATGTTGACCACCCTGGGTGTTGACATCGGCCCGGGCGTCGAGCAGGATCTTGACCGTCTCAGCACTTCCATTATATGCAGCAGCCTGTAGGGCATTGCCGAAATGACCACCCTGGGTGTTGACATCGGCCTGGGCGTCGAGTAGGATCTTGACTGTCTCAGCACTTCCATCACATGCAGCAGCCTGTAGGGCATTGCCGTATTTACCACCCTGGGCGTTGACATCGGCGTGGGCGTCGAGTAGGATGTTGACTGTCTCAGCACTTCCTCTCCATGCAGCAGCCTGTAGGGCATTGCCGTATTTACCACCCTGGGCGTTGACATCGGCGTGGGCGTCGAGTAGGATCTTGACTGTCTCAGCACTTCCTCTCCATGCAGCAGCCTGTAGGGCATTGCCGTATTTACCACCCTGGGTGTTGACATCGGCCTGGGCGTCGAGTAGGATCTTGACTGTCTTAGAACTTCCAATATATGCAGCAGCCTGTAGGGTATTGCCGAAATGACCACCCTGGGTATTGACATCGGCCTGGGCGTCGAGTAGGATCTTGACTGTCTCAGCACTTCCATTATATGCAGCAGCCTGTAGGGCATTGCCGTATTCACCACCCTGGGCGTTGACATCGGCGTGGGCGTCGAGCAGGATCTTGACTGTCTCAGCACTTCCACTCCATGCAGCAGCCTGTAGGGCATTGCCGTATTTACCACCCTGGGCGTTGACATCGGCCTGGGCGTCGAGCAGGATCTTGACTGTCTCAGCACTCCATGCAGCAGCCTGTAGGGCATTGCCGTATTTACCACCCTGGGTGTTGACATCGGCCTGGGCGTCGAGCAGGATCTTGACCGTCTCAGCACTTTCACTCCATGCAGCAGCCTGTAGGGCATTGCCGTATTCACCACCCTGGGCGTTGACATCGGCGTGGGCGTCGAGCAGGATCTTGACTGTCTCAGCACTTCCACTCCATGCAGCAGCCTGTAGGGCATTGCCGTATTTACCACCCTGGGTGTTGACATCGGCCTGGGCGTCGAGCAGGATCTTGACCGTCTCAGCACTTCCACTCCATGCAGCAGCCTGTAGGGCATTGCCGTATTCACCACCCTGGGCGTTGACATCGGCCTGGGCGTCGAGTAGGATCTTGACTGTCTCAGCACTTCCATCACATGCAGCAGCCTGTAGGGCATTGCCGTATCCACCACCCTGGGCGTTGACATCGGCCTGGGCGTCGAGCAGGATTTTGACTGTCTCAACACTTCCATTACATACAGCAGTCTGTAGGGCATTGCCGAAATAACTACTCTGGGTGTTGACATCGGCCTGGGCGTCGAGCAGGATCTTGACTGTCTCAGCACTTCCTCTCCATGCAGCAGCCTGTAGGGCATTGCTGTATTTACCACCCTGGGTGTTGACATCGGCCTGGGCGTCGAGCAGGATCTTGACTGTCTCAGCACTTCCATTATATGCAGCAGCCTGTAGGGCATTGCCGTATTCACCACCCTGGGCGTTGACATCGGCGTGGGCGTCGAGCAGGATCTTGACTGTCTCAGCACTTCCACTCCATGCAGCAGCCTGTAGGGCATTGCCGTATTTACCACCCTGGGCGTTGACATCGGCGTGGGCGTCGAGCAGGATCTTGACTGTCTCAGCACTTCCACTCCATGCAGCAGCCTGTAGGGCATTGCCGTATTCACCACCCTGGGCGTTGACATTCGCTCCAGCGCCGAGTAATATCATTACAATCGCACTGTGACCTTCCAATGAAGCCTTTTGTAGCGCGCCCCCATCTCCTGTCTCAATCTCCACGCCCTCATCCAGAAGCCATCCCACAAACCCCAAATGTCCACATCTGGCTGCCTCCATTAAAGGAGTCGCTCCATCGATGTTTTTCGCTTCTCGGTTTGCTCCTCTTTCCTGCAATATTTTGCCGGCCGTCGTGTGCCCTGCTCGTGCAGCAAAGTGTAACGCTGTATTTCCAACTTCGTTTTTCCTCTCTATATCCTTCTCATCCGACAACGCAGATACTACCACATCAACGAGATTGGCAGCGGCAGCCATATGTAAAACTGTTGTGCCTGTGGGTGGACATGCTGTGTGATAAGTATCAAGGCGTCGGTAGATTTCAACCCAATAACCGATCATTCGTTGTAGGATGTCCTTTTCATTCTGCAGCAAGGCACCTCGAGAGCCGGCGGCCTTTTCTGCATGAATAAAGAGATTGATGGTCGCATAGTTCACAAATGGGTGTTCACAGACAAGCTTCTCTTTTAATCCCAGAAATTTACTCATCTGTTTGTTTGAACAGATCGTGGCAAGATATACTAGACACGATCGGTAGAGAGTTGCCTGAGACTGAGAGAGAATATTGTTTATATCCCCAGACCCCACGCTCGCGCTGATGCCATGGTACAAAAGGGCCAGTCCTTTTGCCCGCAAGAAATCGTTGACCGACTGGTGAACCACCTGTACGGTTTCCTCATCATTCCCACTTGAGACTACTTCTGCCAGTCCACCAGCAAGAGCCTTGACTCTTCGCTTCATGCGTTCATTGCTTTCTATAAAGCCGTGGAGCTTCTCCCATTCGATTCGAGACGACGTTATTTGGGCATTCTGAGCCGCCAATGCGTATCGTATTTCAACTATAGTCAAGGGTCGTTCGGCCAGGCATACCCATTGAAAAAATAGGAATGATTGGTCTCGATTCCTAGCCGTGATCACGTTGCTCAGAATATACACGTAGACGTTTTCTAGATCGGCTAGGATATCGCCCAACCAATCACGGATATCGCTGATTGACTCCCCTTCGATAACCTTTTGCTTGACAAGGGGAATTATAAGATGGGCCCATTGGAACACACCCTTAGCATACTGGGTCAATTCCTCTACTAGCACCTCTCTCATCTCTAGATTAGGAACATCTTCCAACTCTGTCTCAAGAAGCATATCCTTGATATATGTAGCAATGTCATCTTGATTGTGGTCTTCGACATATATCGCTTTTGCCCGGGCACTTTCCAAGATAGGATAGTGTCGACAAGAGATGCAGACTTGAAGGGTTAGCTTCTTTTTGTCAGCACGATCAATAAGACGGTGGAAATATGCTGCAAGCTTTTGGGCAGACTCAGCCCCAGCCTCATCTAGAGCATCCACAAAGATAATCACAGGCTGCTCGTTGGCTGATGCTAGGATAGCAGTTGCCAATAACTCTTCAAGTATCGTTTGCGGCCACTCCCACTTGCGTTCTCCATACCCAAACTGTCTACATCGTTGTTCATAGATATCGCGCACCTGAGGGCGTATGGTCGCGTCACGGTCGAAAATCTGGTTCAATAACGATCTAAGCATTCCAAGCGGTGTACGTTGCATCTCCGTGCCTCGGGCGGTAAAGAAAAAATCGAGTCGAATAATACCATGAATGCCGTCCTGTGATTCTTTGAGTTTGTCATGTAGGAAGGCCATCAAGGTCGATTTTCCCGCACCCGGCTTTCCTTTAACCCATAGTAGACCGCAGGACTGATTCCTCCAGGACTGATACTCGTCCAGCTCTAATATCCATTGGCAGGTATTCGTGTGACATGGCTCGATATTATCCCTCCGATCTAGCATCTGTGGAAATGCTAGTGACCTGAGCAGCTCTGCGTCTGTGGTAAGTCAGATTGTCTTTGACTGGTACAGTGTGGAGCGAACCGTTGTCTGTCTTCTGTACTGGATTTTCCGGTCGGTCTGGACCAAAGTGTTAGTCACCTTATTACGGCTTTTCGAGGACTCTTGACACATACCGGATGAAATGTTAATTGTCCCGATTGTCCCATGGTTATTTCCAAGTTGGAGACCCGTGTTCGCACTACCAAAAGACATCGGGCTCATGCTGAATATTCAGTGAGTAAAATGGGGCTGGTCCAAGCCGAGCGAAAGTTCCACCACCTGAAAGTCACTTTGTCTTTTGCCCCGCTCTCAGGTGACCGCCGGGCGCTAAACCTTGCTAGGTTGGGAGCGATGGTTCGTTGCACCGCTCAGTGGAAGGGCCAACCAAGAAACCCAGGTAAGGATGAGGATTGGGCAAGTTGACGTGGGGCGTCAGGTTGCAGCTTCTCACCTTACAGGTAATAAACAATATCCCCGCCAATACGATAATCCGATAATTTACGATACACCCCAAAAACAAATGAGGCTGACATGGCTTGTTTGAAAGTAGTTTAGTGTATCTTGGCATTTAGGGTTCGGGGAACAATGAAAGAGTATAGGGGGTGACACCGTTTTCCGGAAATACTGTACGAGATTGCTTGAACAAGTAGAATCAAATATTTGGGCTAAGCCATCCGATTACTTTATCAAATTATGAAACATTGCTAGCATAGGAAACGGAGGGCATAGATATGGATATCTATATGTATGCCATCAACGTCATAAACAAGGTCAGGCCAAGATCCCGTAGATTAGGTATAATAGCTAATACCTTCGTCTAACGAGGTCTGTATCCTTAACTCCGGACCGAAGCGTTTTAATCTAGCCGCTAAATTACTACAGTAGTTGTCTATATCTAAAAACGTCATGTTTACGAAAAGTGCCATTGTTACCTGGCTATTTTCGTATAGTTTTTAAAATGAAATTGTTATACGTAACGCAGTCTCTTTCGCATTCACGCTAGTGATGTGGAAAACCTGGTAAGGAAAAACCACACCCAAAGAGATCGATCGATCTGCTATCGAACTTCCCTCCGCCTACTATAGAGTTCTTGAGTGAATATAGTAAGAAAGAGAAAGGAATCCTTCAACCGAGAGTGGAGAAATAAGCTATTTATCCTTGACGGATAAACTCCCCTGTGTCGTCCCTAATATTTTCCTTTTGCTCTTATTCAGACTTAGGGCAGCTAGAGATCGAACCCGATGGCGCTGGCGTAGACGACGGAGAAAATGCCGGTAAAGATGATTTCGGTGAAGATGATTTCGGTGAAAATGATTCCGGTGAAGATGATTTCGGTAAAGATGATTCCGGTGAAGTCGATGATAAAGAAGATGACCATGAAGGCAAGTTAGAAGCAATACACGAGCTGCCAACCTTCAATCCGTTGTCCAATGTACATCCTGCCTTGTTTCCATTCTGATTGTGGAATTTAACAACCCCATTATCGTTTACCTCTATCCATGCAACAGGCTGGCCGTTTTCCGTGCCACATGTATCCACGTTTAGCTTAGAGTACTCCTTACGAATACCATGTGTAACATTGCTTAGATCTAGTCCTTCGTTAGTACCGATAGAATATCTATAGAAATACAACTCACCTGAACAGTCATTTCCATCAAGGAGACCAAAAGATGCTGAGTATCCTGTGCATCCATGGTTATCATCAGACCATATCACGCATTGGCGATCGTAATCGATAACTTTGAGCGCGCCACCTAAGGCGGCACGTATATAAACACTAGCAACAAGTAGGAATATAGTGAAGGCCATTTTTGTTTTATCTTGATAAAAATTGGAGAACAATACGCAGATACGAAGTATGTAGGTAGGAGGATTTTATATGCCATATCTACGAGTAGCCTGCAACCCTTTGCCACACTCTTTTTGGGAATTTGTTCGGGTGCTAAAAAGGAGTCGCGGGCATGCGCAGGGTCGGGAGTGGTTGCGAGCCGAAACAGTGTCGCGTAACTAAACCATATCTACTCTGAAACATAGCAACCCCTTAGTTTTGTGGGGCTTTATTCTAAGAAGCGCTTCTAATAGACTTCTAAGCTTCAGCATCAGCTCAAGCTTATTGGCTAGTGCCTCGCGTATCCTTTCACTCTCTGACAGTACTTTGCAAAAATCTAATCGGGCCCTTATACCCAAAACATAGAGCATTACGTTTTTACAATGCCAAACCGTGTCTTTTTAAAAGTTAAAGGTATTTATTTTCCCACTTGTAGCCTTCGTGACTTCTTTCACTCTTCATATACCCGTTCCTCGGATCCATCTAAGCTCTTAAGCTCTATCATAATGGCCAAGACATCTCGCAGACGATCTATTATCACCAGCTTAGAAAAGAAATCGATTCGACAGAAAAGAAATCGGCGTAAGACAAACTTAGAAAAGAAATCGCATGAATATAGCAAGCTTTGTGGGGCGGATGTTTGTTTAGGCATACGAATTCGAGAATCAGGAAAAGTGTTCATCTTCTCTGCGGATACCTCGGGATTTTGGTCATTCCTTCATTCTCATCTAGTATGTGCTCCCCAAAAGCTTTTATAGCTTGGGACATCCTAACTTTCCTAGGGCTCCTACTATCCAACGCCAATTCAGAGAACCGAAATGAATCTCTAGATGCCACACCCTCGACACCGTGTAATGTCTCGGGATCCCGTCTAGCGAGCGAAATGTTCATACGAGCGCTAGCTAGGTACAATAAAGGGCTGGTGTTGGATCATACCTCCACCCTGGATACCGTGCAATGCCTTGAGATACTACATAGTAAGCAAGGCAAGCTGAATGAGGCTGAGCAAATATTTATACTAGCAAAATCCTTCTTTCGTTCTCTGGTGTCTTGGTCTATTCGTCACGCATAGCCTTCACCAAGAAGGCTGTAGTAATATTGTGGAGGATTTATCCCAGTAGGCAATTTATTTCATAGCTATGGATTCCGTGTGCAAGTGATTCCTATGCCCGACCGCTAAACGAAGTAGAGAGTTGGACTTGGCCCAAAATATATGACTGTTTCTGAGATATTGCTGGAATTGGAAACGGAGAATTAAGGTATGAATACTTAAACTAATTAGCTAAGTACAGGATGGATCGAAATCAGTTTCACCACTCTGCTCTCATGGAGTCTTTCTCGAACCCTGTCCCGAAACACGTTAATGTGCTTTTGACTTAGCGTGGTTCCAAGTTGTGAATGGTATTGAAATTTGCCGTGACGTAGTTGCTGAAGATTTTATAGATTACTTGTAATGCTCGTGATATGAATACTGGCACTCGCGGGCCCCAAATTCGCTCGTTGACAAAGTTACTTCTGCCTGGCTAAACAACTTCGTAGCAGATTAAGGGCTTCGGCATACTGACCTAAAGATTTCCAAGTGAAGGATAGGTTGGCCATACTATTCAGGGTGTCGGGATGGTCGTCGCGGAGCTTCATCTTGCGAGTCTCCATCACCTGCACGTCGAGCTGCTCGGCCTCGTCCCACTGGCCCTGTTTCCAGAACGTTGACGCTAGGTTGGCCATACTGATAGGAGTTGGCAAGCTCTATCACCGAGTCATGACCAAGGAGGTCGATCAGCGCACTAAAAGACATACACTAACTCGAAGATACATAGACGAGTGCAACGTTGGCGGAATATATCCTAATACGGAATAATGCGTCTGAGGTAATGCCTCGGGATAGAAAGAGAGTGAGAACTGAGTTAAAACTGATTTTGAATATCACTATACTTCAATATCACTGTTTTTGCAGCAATTTCAGGCTTTCTACCAAATCAAAATTTCCTCTCAAGAAGTTCTCTTCTCCTGGCGCTTTGTAGCAGGCTGTGTTTCAATCTCACCACCATATCGTTTCCCTGTTTTGACATCGTATCTAGTAATATAGTCCCGAAGTGCGTCCGACGAAACATCGCAGTCTGAAGGACCGAGATGATCCCGTTTGCCCACAAATAGTAGTTGACGTTTCACAGCTTCCTCGAACTCCTTTCCTGGGTCAGCAACATTAAAGCCGTATTCATTGATCATCAAAAAGTAGTGGGTTCTAGCAAGGTTCGATAAAGTAGAGCGTAGCAAGAAGTTGCCCGGTAATGGAAATTTGTACAAGGTCCGAGTTTCGAACAAGTATAAAACGACAAGAGAGTTATTGTTCGATGCAAACCATAGCATAAGCATTTCTTTAAAACTTCGATGAACAGAAATTTGGCCCTCGCAGAACATGGGTTGTGGCTCATCTTCGAATCCCTCTGCTAGAATACGCTGATCAAGATCAACATTTTGCGCCTGGTCTACCAAGGCTTGTTCAGTGCCCATATCCTGATCATTATCCACCACCTGATCACTAGGTATGTCTTGGGTCTCATGCATATGCGTATCGAGGCCTGAACTCTGTTCACCGGTCATGCTTTGGTTATCGGCTAGACTTGGATCATGTGTGTTAAGGTTGTCTTCTCTGGGTAGACCGGAAATCTCAGTTCTAGGGAGCAAAGTCCCATTAGACTCGTTGGGAGGATGCACTCCTTGGTTGGTAATGGCTTCGTATAGAGGTGACTTCCCGAAAAACGAAAAGATGATATCTCGCGTTATCGCTAACGACGTAACGTACTGCTTCCTGGGTTGATCTATGCTATAAATTTGGTCGAGGAAAAGATGTCTTCGCTCTTGTTGATATTGGACAGGCCTTGAACAATTGAATCGATGGTCTGCCGCTGCATCACTGTTGTCTGTTGTATATTCTGGGTCGCTGCCGGTTTTATCTTCGGGTTTGGCTAACGCTCGCCAAATATGTCGCAAACGTCTCGCACCTGTGTCGAGAGGTCCCTTCTCTACCTGGTAGAACTCCTCTCTGCAAAATGACCGGAAGAAATCTTGTGATATCTTGTCTTCCGATGTATCCTGCCTTAGATTACTGATCTGGTCTGAACAAAAGCCAACCCTCTCTGCTAATATTGCCATGTTCTGAAGACTGAACCCCTCGCTAGGCCAGAACGATACCATTCGATGCTGTCTTGACTTGAGATATCGCTTTGCGAAATGTCTAAAGCTAAATAGCCATAGTTGCATACTGCAGATTCTGAAGCAATCTGAAGATGAAGATTCTAGGAGGGGTCGAAAGGTATGCTCTGATGTTTGAATCTCGAAATTTCTTCCCGTTCCCACAGCTCTCCATTGACGGAGTAAAGCCTTGCTTAAACTTCCTCGAAAAAGTGGGGGACAGAGGCGATGTAGAGCCTTTGCTGGGCCCTCTAAGAATATCGTATCTTGGACGAGGGTGTTAATAGTTAATATCCTCCCTTTAGTTGAGATGAGTCGGTCTAATAAAACCTTCCGATCTTTGTCTTCGATAACACGAGGAAAGATTTTCCCAGATTCCATAAGCCTCGAAATGCGGTCACTATCATTGTGTGAATACTCGGGAATAAGGCCCTCCACAAGCCGTACAGAAATTGAATCAACAACTAAGGGATTTTCGTGGACTA
Source organism: Penicillium verrucosum (assembly GCF_028828655.1). Classification (NCBI taxonomy): domain Eukaryota; kingdom Fungi; phylum Ascomycota; class Eurotiomycetes; order Eurotiales; family Aspergillaceae; genus Penicillium; species Penicillium verrucosum. The sequence goes on from NW_026643212.1 coordinate 3,460,273, forward strand.
TCTTTGACCATTTATCATGGATCGAGCAAAGGTAGTTATAGACAAACTAACATAAAAAATAAGCCAGAGCTATATTTAAAAGTGGGGATCTCACCTCGTGACACTTTAACCCTAATATTCGTTCTATCTGGGATGTTTTGAAAGGTTCCCAAAGCCCTATATAAGGGATCAATTGATCAAACCCTTGTAAAAGAAGCTTGTTATGCTGTAGGCGTTTGATATCTTTTTTTCGGCCGTCGGAATCAAATCTCGCCCACCACTTCTGCTCTTGTGTAAGGTTTCCTAGGTTTTGATACTGCCGTAGGGTGCGATAAATTTCGCCGTCTTTTAACTTCAGAGCATTCGAAGATTCCTCTCGCATCTGACGGCATGCATCAGTTGAGATACCTATAATGTAGATAAGCGTTTGCTTTAGTGGCTCTATATAAAAAGGCTCACCGTCGAGGTAAAGATCAACTAGCCACTCGGTCTCTCCGTGCGCTTCGCCAGCCCTTAGTCTATGCTGGCCATAGAGACAAATGAGCTGCTGACTGTTGTTGAATCTTAGGGGCAGGCGACTTGTTGGGTTGAGTAAAGTCTCCTGAGAGATATTCGTGTAGACGAGACCGTTCTTTAATGTTTCTTGGTCAATGGTCGCAGCAATACGATGCTCTGGTTCTAGATTCGCACATCCTTCAATCTCAAATATATTCAGGATTCTTTGAAAATTCTTCTTATCAAACTCCCTCACACCCATCATGTCTAACGACTCGAATTTGAGGTGGCGTAGCTCTATAATAGCACAGCCCACGAAATACTGAAGCTTTTGATAGGCGACTTCGTTCGCTAGGTCACCAAGAGTGGCCTCAGAAGAGCTCATTTTTGATTTTTTGCACTTGGAAGAAGCCTAAAGGCTTTAACTCCTTTAAGGCTGGCTCATGGGACAAAAATGGCTCGCAGAACAGAAACGGCTCGCGGTTTCTACTCAATCACTTACTCGGTCTGCTAGTTGGTCTGCTCAGACTAGTTTGTCTTGTGAGACTACGCGGTCTTCCCAGACTACTCGGTCTTCCTAGACTAGTTGGTCTTGTGAGACTACGCGGTCTGCTTAGACCAATCGGTCTTTCCAGACTAGTTGGTCTTGTGAGACTACGCGGTCTGCTTAGACCAATCGGTCTTTCCAGACTAGTTGGTCTTCCTAGACTAGTTGGTCTGCTCAGACTAGTTGGTCTTGTGAGACTACGCGGTCTGCTTAGACCAATCGGTCTTCCCAGACTAGTTGGTCTTCCTAGACTAGTTGGTCTGCTCAGACTAGTTGGTCTTGTGAGACTACGCGGTCTGCTTAGACCACTCGGTCTTCCCAGGCTAGTCGGTCTTCCTAGACTAGTCGGTATTCCCAGACTAGTTGGTCTTCCTAGACTAGTTGGTCTTCCTAGACTAGTTGGTCTTCCTAGACTAGTTGGTCTTGTGAGACTACGGTCTGCTTAGACCAATCGGTCTTTCCAGACTAGTTGGTCTTCCCAGTCTACTCGGTCTTCCCAGGCTAGTCGGTCTTCCCAGGCTAGTCGGTCTTACTAGACTAGTTGGTATTGTGAGACTACGCGGTCTGCTCAAACCACTCGGTCTTCACAGACTAGTCGGTCTGGGAAGACTAGTTAATGCTCGCGGCGATGATCTATAAGCTAACTAAGTCTAGACTACGTAGCTTTATGGCTGTGGTCCAAAAGACTATAAAGAATGAAACTCAATTTCAATTTAAACCATACATACATATACTTTATACTTATCGTGAGATATCTGCGTGGCTGCCAATCCTTATGGCCCATGGAAAAGCTTCAAAATAATGCCTCTTCAGACTCCAAGCACCACCTGGGTTTGCCAAATGGAGAAAATCATCCTATTAGACGGGATCATGCACCGTTAGTCCCTATTTCCACACCAAATTTATCCATGCATACCTTGAGCAACTCGTTCGTGGATGAATTCTTCGTCTTGTCAACAAATATGCGCCCTGTTTCCGACAAAGACGGATCTGCCATTTCAAGACCCGAATCAAGTAGTAATGTAGCTTGATCACTGAGATATATCACAAGCCACCCAATAGATTCAACATCACTTTCTTTTCCTTTGGAATCTTTCTGTTCAATGATGCTATCCCCGATGTTTCCTAGGTATAAGTTAGCGCTGGTCTTAAAGAATTGCTTTTGTACTCACCAATTTGCAATTGACCTGTCCACGTCAAAAGAATACTTGCAATGTTGATAGAGCCGTGTGTGATTTTCAGTTCATAATGGATAAACTGTAGGCCTTCTAGTATCTCCTTACAAATTGTCGCGATATCCGCTTCACTAAACCGTATCTTTGCTATTGCACAACCGAGGGATAGAGCTAAGTGCTGGTACTCGTATACCAAGAAGACGCTTCCTTTAGAATAAAATGCATCTACAAGAGGCACGAGATTCTTATGGGATATTCGTCTTAACTGTCGAAAAACGCGGTCCTGGCAGGTCTTCCGTTCCTTGAGGAGACAGACAGGAAAACCCTCGATATCTTTGAGCGCAATGACGCCCGGTCCCGCTTGATCAATATTGTAAGACCTGTGATACTGAATTTGGGAGTCCTTTTTAAATCCCTGTGAAGCAATTGATATAGGCGCTGGATTTACAGGAATGCCAAATCGTAAGAGGGACCTTTCTTGCTCCTTTATGGTATGTTTCTGCTCGACAAAATGTTGTTTGTCTCTATTCTCATTATTTTCCAGTTGCAATGAATAGGGTAGAAAGGTTTTTCGCTTTGACGAAGACATAGAATATTGTAGTAACACTAGAACCTATGAAGGGAAAACCATACTTAAACCGATACGAAATTAATGTGCGAGCCGTTTTAGTCTCCTAGGCCGCCACGCCATTATCTACTACGCTTAGTTATAAACTAACTGCTCGCCTATTATGTAATTGGAATATATTTTTCGAGTTCTTCTCTAATGATACAGTACGTTCCGAAACTGGTACGACCACCGACACTCTTCGAGTGACTTTCCCACCCCTACGTCAGGACACATTAGTCTTGATATAAGGTTCTCCCGGAATACCCCTGTACGGTAGGTTGTGCGTGCGTGTATTGCTTCGTCCGTAGATTATCTAGACCGCTTTCTATACTACAGTAGTATATGTATCTTACAATGCATCTTTAGGACCATAAAGTGGTCGCGCCAGTTTCGTGAGTTCGTCCCGAAACTGGTGCAACCGGCCCCACTCTTCAAGTAATCTTCTAGTCCCACCGCCAAGGTACACAGGCCATATTTGACCTAATCCCGGAATATCAATCTTCCTGGGCCAGTCCCAATACCAAGAGTTACCTTTCTCAAAAATACGCTGCCTTGTCTGGTCAATGTATTGACGATATGAAGATATATGGCAATCTAATCAGACACTGGTTGCCAACTTGCCACATCCTAGCGAATTCATTCTCTTGATATACATATAATAACCTTCGAGTGACGACGGTTTTTTTTTTTTTTTTTTTTGCGTCTTTGGCTTGGTTAGGAAGTTGACAGCTTATTTTGCGTTCAGGTACAGGATGGATCGAAATTAGTTTCACCACTTGCACACGGAGAATCTATCTCGAACCCTCTCTTGAAACACGCTATACTTATTATAGTTACTCTTCCCCTGAACCCCTGTCTTGGCAGTAATTCAATACACGTGTAAATAACAGCTTCAAAATAGCTTCTGTATTAGACCTATATGGTTCTTTGGCATTCTAGAACGTTGACCCTGCAAATAGGCTAAATACAGGGGTTGTCTGCTCTTCTCGTCTGGAGATGTGGCAGGAATTCGAATTCCATTCCCGTCAACCGCGCACCGCTATACCGAGCGCGGTGTATAGAGACAGTACTAGTGGGTAATATTTATTTGCTTTGTGGACTAGCATTTGCTTGACTGACTGATTGTGATCATGCTGACGTTAGATTCTTTAGAGCCTTCGGACGAAGACGATGACTACTAGTTCATATCCCGATGAACGTGATTTTTAACCGTATGTACTTAAACATGGAGACTAAGATTCGCAATATGCTCCTACTCCAGGGTACTACGGTCGCACACCTACGTTAGGCTGTAGGCTCAGCCCTTCCCCCGACTATCACTCCGAGTACGATCTAGAAGACCTGTGCTAACACGAGCCCGAAAGACCCAGACTGCTTCAGCTATCCGAGTAGCACGATAGGATGCTAAGCGACGAGCTTCCAGCAAACTGTATCCAATATACGATAGAATGGAAAGTTACAGTAAATAAGAAGGTACTCTCGCGAGATACTGAAAAGGATATAGTCCTGACTCTAAGTGCTTATTAGCCGAAGACCTTAAAGGGTAAGTTTGAGAGGTTGTTAGAAGGGAAAATCCCCTGTAAAGAAAGGGTAAGGTCGGACGACACTTCGATCGCTGTATCGGTAAATAATCGATCCTAACGCGACCTAATAAAACAGTTTGACTATCTCGACATCGATTGGACTGCTGTTGAAAAGCAGCTGCTGAAGTAGGGCGAACTATTTCGTCGAGGTAAGAAACTGAGGCTAAATATTACCTTCAAATATGTTGAGAACGACTCTCTCTACAAAATTACCTCGGGTAGGGTCGAGAAAAGAGGAAGGTCATCAGTCACTAAACGAATACTTAACGAGCGAGACGCTTAACTGGATACCGAAGAAAACGTGTCCGGGTAAGAATCGATATAGCGGGGTGTTTACAATCTAATGCATTATCTATCCTTCTTATACCATCTCGGCCTATATTACTAGCAAGACCCCTACGGAAAGAAGCACTATAAATTAAGGAGCCATTAATTAAAGCGTTTGATTGCCTTTATAGAGAAAGGCGGCGCCTTACTGTCTTATGAAGATATTCCGGATAATTTCCGTAAAGAACTATATATAGAAGAGCGGCATAGACTAAAGAGCCAACAATCTCAGAAGAACAAGATAGTAGGCCCCCTAAAAAGCTGTCAGCCTATTAATATCAACTTCAATAGGATATAATCTTCCCTATAATAAGATACGTCTAACCTAACCACAGCCTTAGCAATAGTTCTGCCACCTAATGACCAAGTTATAGAAGACCTTAATCTTACTAGACTAAGAGACGAAGCTATCAAAGATTACGGCGTATAGTATAAATCGAATGTTAGTGACGAGAATCTAAAAGCATAGTTTCGGCAAGCATATAATATAGCGTTAGCTAATAGTCTTAATCTTAGACTGATTCATAAGGACTAAGATCCTTATTCTTTATCGATAAAGGGATTATGATAGGTATTATACACTAATTCGTAAGATATATTGGCCAATAGGTTAAGTGTGTAAGGAATATCACGCTAGACGACCAAGCTACGCAAGCCGTAGCTTGAACCTACATAAAGGTGTAATAAAGCGGTCGTATATACTAGATTAGCTTTTAAATTACTTCTGTTTTATACAAATCCTTAAGTTGATGATTAAACCGTAACTGTAAATATAAAAGTAGAGTTGGTAGAGAATTAGGTAACTTTTATAGCTGGTAGTATGTATATATTGTGTTATTGTAAGGCGTAACGCTAGGTCGCCTCTAACGCTACCAACTAGCTATAGGTATTAATGACTACCCCAGAATGTCGGAAATGACCTAAGGCACTCTGTTTTCGAGATCTAACAACCTTAATATACTGCTCGAGGAAAGGTTGAAATCCTTATTCTGGGTCTTCTTCATACCGCACAAAGTTCCGTCTAATATATACCTTTAACTCAGAGAAAAACTCCTTAATAGGATTTAAGTCGGGTAAGTAAAGTAGTAGATATACGAACTTTACTCCTGCTTCGATGCACATTTCCTCAATACGATCAGAATGGTAGAAAGATGCGTTATCTATAACTAGAACGGACTTTAGTTCAGGCCATCTCCCACAATACCGAAGAAGCTGGCCAATAAAGTCCTCGAAGACTGCAGCATCCGTAGAGCCCTAGAATATACGAGAGAGTAAGATTTCATCGTCGCAGTATACAGGCAATATCTAGTACCGCTAGTCACGATAGAAGTTGGCTACTTGCAATAGTGCCGTGCCTACCGGAGACCAGCCTATCCGTCTGAACCTAATTCGTTTATCGCACCCAGACTCATCCACGAAGACCAATTGATGCGACTGAAAGTCTGACAGGTTATGTATATAGAAATCTCGTAAATCCGCATTCTGTTCCTTTGCTCTCTGTCGAGCCACCTTCTTCGACCAACCCATCGAAGCAAGGGCCCGTTTAAGGCTTAAATTTGTGACCTGAACACGGAAATCGTCCCATAAAAAGATTGCCATCTCGTCCACATATAAATCGGGCTTTTCGAGGAGGCGATCGCACAGTGCTTCTATCATCGGAGGTGTTACGGTCCGTCGCCGACCGACTCGAGTTGGGGGTGCTCTGACATTTCCGAACCGGCGGAGGTTTTTGCTGATGTTGATAATCGAACGTTTACTACATTCAGCAGCTTTAGCCATTTGTGAAGCAGTCAGTGATTCGCTCAATATCATATTCTGAATCATTTCGAGCTTTGAGACAGGTAGTCTTGGCGCCATGTTGCGAAGAAATCTAGATGGTGATGTAGGAGAGTTTTGAACCGCTGACGGGATGCGAGGAGCGACTCCATCTGCTCACCTTTGCTCACCCTTTTGCTCAGTGAGCAGGGGAGATAATGTTGGGTGAAATGTCTGGGGGATGCTAGGATTAGGGAATGCATGTGACCTAGCGATCTTTCAGTTCCTGGGAGCCTAGCAGCACATCTCAAAGCTGCGGACCTCAGAAAAAGATGGTTAAACGAATTGGCGCTTCATCCCTCGGTCATGTTAATCACCAACTGTGATCCAGTACTTCTTAGAATGTGCACTTTGATTGCTGGGAAGCAGTGAACTCTTCAAGCGATGAGGGTCATATATTTTATCCGGAAAAGGCTGGCTGGTTACGGTAATTGGGATCGGGTCGTCCCGTTCCTGGGAACGCCATTACCCGCCCCCACATGGAAGTATGATCGATACAAAACCATTCAGAAAGCGGTGTGGCGAGCAGAAAGGCACACTTGATCTTTCTGGCTGAGCACACTAGAGTCACATGATGACGAGGCTGAGGAAATTCCCCCTCTTTCAGTTCGTTTGAGTTCCACTGAGATTCTCGTCATGAACCAGATTAGAACATTCTGAAAACAGCTAGTCCTCCGCGTCTTCTGTTAGAAGAGAGAATGCTTCGTTGACACATCGCGTACTATCTTGCACGTCTGGGCATTCTGGTTAGTCGAGCTGTTCTCCATCCACCATGGCTGAGAGTTCCCAATCTCAGCCAGAGCAATCAGTGTCAGGACAGAATAAACCTAGTCCCGACATACTACCATGCCGAAAGCGACTCCAACACGATGCATATACCATCGGATGGGTGTGCGCCCTCTCAAAAGAACAAACCGCAGCCAGAGCCATGCTAGATGAAGAGCATGAACCTCTCCCGACCCCTCGAAATGATCATAACGCATATACTCTTGGCTCCATACGCGGCCACAACGTCGTCATAGCCTGCCTGCCCAACATGGGGACCAACCCTGCCGCAACCGTCGCTACCTCTATGACAAACACGTTCCAATCAATCAGGTTCGGGCTTATGGTAGGGATTGGGGGCGGAATTCCGTCAAAGGTCAATCTGGGTGATGTGGTGGTCAGTCAACCTGTTGCTGACTATCACGGGGTGATACAATGGGATATGGGGAAGCTTGAACGGGATGGGCGGTTTGTCAACACGGGCTCGCTAAACCGACCTCCGAACGCGCTACTCAATGCGTCGAACCAGCTGAAAAGTAATCATGAGATGTACGGATCGCAGATAAATGAGTACCTGGATGATGTGGAAAGGAAATTCCCGCGGCTAGCCCCAAAATATACGAGGTGTGAGCGCTTGCAAGACCCCTTATTGGTATCTGAGAGGTTTTGGACTGTGAGAGAAGTGTACTTCCTGTTTTGGTTGTGGCAGGCGATCATCGCAATTATCGCATATCCTCTTGGTTCATGGGCCATTAATTCGGTAAATGAGGAGAATGTACGTTTTTCAGAGAAGGCAGAGAGCGCAAGAGCCCCAAGAGAAGTCAGGATACACCATGGCCTGATCGCATCCGGGAACAAAGTGGTTAAAGATGCCCAATCCCGAGACCTCCTTGACAAAGAATTCGGTGGGCACTTACTATGCGTGGAGATGGAGGCAGCTGGGCTCATGAATGACTTCCCATGTATTGTTATCCGAGGCATTTGTGACTATGCGGACTCGGGAAAAGAGAAAACCTGGCAAGAATATGCGGCAGCCGTGGCTGCTGCGTACGCAAAGGAACTTTTGGGATGTGTGCAGCCCAGTGTTGTTGATGCCGAGGATCCAGCAAAGGCTATATTGGAAAAGGGTTAGTACATACCTACCTGAATAGATCATTTGCAGGTGTCTAAAATACCAGCAAATACCCGAAACGAATAACATATGAATTCAGAAATATATTCTGACTGCGAGTAGTGCAACTACAGATCGATAGCGTACAGCAGACAACAGCTGCAACAAGAGCCACTACTGATTCCATCAGATCTAGCCTTCATACCGATAAGATCAAGCGCTGGCTTTGTCCCCCGGATCTATCTTCAAACGCCAGCCATGCCAGGATGCTCCGCCATGAGGGTACAGGCGTGTGGCTACTCAAATGTCCCGTCTTCAAAGCGTGGCACTCGGGGTCATGTCGACAGTTATGGCTGCACGGGCTCGCAGGATGTGGAAAGTCGGTTCTTAGTACGACTGTGCTTGATCATCTCGCGAAGAGAGACGACAGTCTTATCCTTAGCTTCTTCTTTGACTTTAGTGACGTCGCAAAACAGACATTGGAAGGCATGCTGCGCTCGCTTGCTTTCCAACTTTACGACGGCGGGGTGGACTCTGCAAATCATCTTGATGCTTCGTTCCAGACACACCGAAATGGCAGCGACCAACCTACGACAAAGGTGCTCTGGGGTGTTGTTTTCAAGATGCTTGTAGCCCAGAGAAAGGTCTCTATTGTTGTGGATGCATTGGACGAATCAAAAACAAGGGACGCTGTGCTCGAATGGATCAAGGATATGGTGTCAAAGCCAGAGTTGGTCCATGTCCAGCTGCTTCTTACCGGTCGACCTGAATCCGAGTTTCTGCGCGACATTCCTCCCTTGATAGGAAAGCAAAACTGCCTATCACTTGATAAGCAAGCTGTCAACTCCGATATCCGATCGTGGGTCACAGCACAACTTTCTCAACGGCGTGATTTTACAGAAAAGTCCTTGTCCCAGAACCTTCTGGAAGAGATCAGGAAAAAGGTTGGCGACGGCGGTGACGGGATGTGAGATATTACTGCTTCGATCAATATATTGATAGGTTTCTGACGCCTTAAACAGGTTTAGGTGGGCATATTGTCAATTAGACAGCCTGGCTCGATGTCCGCACGAGAGAGCTATGGAGAAGGCTCTTAAATCTTTGCCGCTGAATCTCAATGAGACATACGAGCGTATGTTTGAAAGCATACCGACGGAGCTGAAAAACGACGCGACACGGGTTCTACAATTTCTAGTCCATTCTAAGCGACCTCTAGCGCTGGCCGAGGTTAAAGAAGTAATAGCAACGCATATTCAAGGCGAATCGCGAGGGTTTGACATGAAACGTCGATTATTTTGCGAGACTGATATCTTGGCTTACTGTCCCAGCTTAGTGACAGTCGTCCATGCCAACTATAAAGAGTTGCATCTTGCCCATTTTTCTGTGAAAGAGTACCTTCTTGGTCATGGTCAGTTCCAGGTCACAGCTGCCAGCATTTCCATTACGAGGACGTGCTTGACATATCTTACGGACATCAACGGTACCGAAAGAAAGATGAAGCGGTGTTTTCCGTTGGCAAGATATGCGGCCCAATTCTGGACGTGTCATGCTGCGTTGGCTCAGGCCTACGAGGAAATCATTCGAATGACAGTCAGCTTCCTAGAAGAGGAAACGACATTCCAGCGATGGGCTTGTTTGTATCAGGCTGATAGGAGTTGGAACTCTAGCCCTGATGCTCCGCAAGGCTCTAGGCTCTACTATGCATGCTTGAATGGGCTTAGAGTGACTGCACGCGATCTTATTGACAAGGGAGCAGATGTCAACGCGCAAGGCGGCGAGTATGGCAACGCTCTCCAGGCTGCCTCACAGAGAGGCTTCCAGGAGATTGTCAACCTGCTCTTAGACAAGGGAGCAGATGTCAACGCGCAAGGCGGCAAGTATGGCAACGCTCTCTATGCTGCCTCAGAGGGAGGCTTCCAGGAGATTGTCAACCTGCTCTTAGACAAGGGAGCAGATGTCAATGCGCAGGGCGGCTTCTATAGCAATGCTCTCCAGGCTGCCTTACAGGGAGGCCATCATAGCATTGTCAAGCTGCTCTTAGACAAGGGAGCAGTTGTCAACGCGCAGGTCGGCTTCTATGGCAATGCTCTCTATACTGCCTCAGAGGGAGGCCATCATAGCATTGTCAAGCTGCTCTTAGACAAGGGAGCAGATGTCAATGCGCAGGGCGGCTTCTATGGCAATGCTCTCTATACTGCCTCAGAGGGAGGCTTCCAGGAGATTGTCAACCTGCTCTTAGACAATGGAGCAGATGTTAACGCGCAAGGCGGCCAGTATAGCAACGCTCTTCAGGCAGCCTCACAGGGAGGCCATTATGGCATTGTCAACCTGCTGTTAGACAAGGGAGCAGATGTCAACGCGCAGGTCGGCTTCTATGGCAACGCTCTCTATACTGCCTCACATGGAGGCCATCAAGGCATTGTCAACCTACTGTTAGACAAGGGAGCAGATATCAATGCGCAGGGCGGCTTTTATGGCAATGCTCTCCAGGCTGCCTTACAGAGAGGCTATCAAGGCATTGTCAACCTACTGTTAGACAAGGGAGCAGATATCAATGCACAGGGCGGCTTTTATGGCAATGATCTCCGGGCTGCCTTACAGAGAGGAAATCATGGCACTGTCAACCTGCTGTTAGACAAGGGAGCAGATGTCAACGCGCAATGCGACGAGTATGGCAACGCTCTCCAGGATGCCTCACAGTGAGGCCATCGAGGCATTGTCCACCTTCTTCAAATCAGAGGCGCTATTACATCCTCTTCACAGGAATCCTGCTCTGAGCCTCCGACAAACATGGTGGAGAAATTTCCCCTCAAGGACTCCGGACCTTGCGATGAAACTTTGTAATTTCTTCAGTCACTTTTACCAGTGTCCAGCTATACTCTCATCACCTCGCAGACTTTGGGTCGGTCTACTCAGATAATAAGAATCCCCGAATATTTCTATTTCCGGGCAATAGTCCCTATTAGTCTCAAAATAGATTATCTTGGAATCCCATATGTCAATTGAAGGATAGTCCCGCTAGGATTCACAAAGAAGCTCGAATTTGCTATTGCCCTCTATTCATATGATAGTCAAACACCGTCGGGAAGATTTTTAGTCCACCTAAGGAAATGTTAGGTAAAACGGGTTTGATTATATGTAATATCTTCAAACAATTCGGCGTCGGCTAATTTGATACAGGGCCGGTGGAAAGACGCTAAGCTCTGGATACAGGCGATTGAATTCAAAAAAACCGAACTCATTGAGGCCTATCCGCTTTCACTTGGAAATCTTCCGGTCATACTGCTATAGCCATTAATCTGTTTCGAAGCTGTTTAACTAGGCAGAGAGAAAGACTTGAATTACACTATTCGCATACCGTGCTTGTCCCCTTCTCGAACATTCCTTGTGTAGGAAAAGGACAGGTTCAATATCGTTTTGTAGATAAGTTATATTGTCGTATATCCTAAGCTCCAGGGCCAATTTCTGCCTTGAGTTTGAACTTCTAGGAAGTATTATTTTGTTGCTGATCACCTTACTATACAGTCATTCTCGAAATCGGCTTGACCGATATACACTCAATCACTTTTTTCTGGCCCCACTGCCAAGACCTTAGCGTAGACAATTAAGTGGGCGTGCCGTAGTAAGTTGACGGCCGCTGTAAAACGATATCTATATAGTATTGTAAAGCACTAGTAAATTTCCTTAAGATATACGAAATGTTCGTGGAATTCCATGAAAACTTAGAGTAAGTCTGCACATTTGCACAAATAATGCGAGCCGACAGCACTACCAGGCACTCCTGATTAGTATTTTATCTTACCAAAATATTATACCTTAGCTAGGTAACTTTGAGGGCCAGCTACCTGCTTTGGAGAGAGACTCGGCGACGGTCGGTAAATACAAGAAAGTTCTATTGGAATTGGGGTTCTTCCTAGAATATTAATGCACTTGATATTTTGCCATCAGTATGATGAATTATCTTTTATTCTCTGGTAGTTGTATAAAAAGATGACACGGTGAGCTCGCTCCACAAACAAAAGTCAATGAAAAAGTTTCTTGCGTCCACGGCTCCATGGTGCAATGCTGGCTGTCGTCGCTGCGTTCAAACTCATCATTCGGCGCGGTGTGGCACCAAAGTTATCTTCGCGGTCGACATCTGCTCCATAGTCGATCAAAAGCTTCACGACAGCTCCATGATTCTTTTCAGATGCATACAATAGTGGAGTAACACCGGCTTGATCCTGAGCGTTCGCATCAGCTCCTCTGCTGAGAAGTAGGTTGACAATAGCTTCATGGCCTCTTTTAGAAGCCTCTGCCAGTGGATGTCCTTTATTTATATCTGCGCCACTTTCGATGAGTATTTCCACCACAGTTTCATGGCCTCCAATGGACGCAAGTCTTAGCGGACAGCCCTTATCCACATTGGCGCCATTGTTGATCAAAAGTCTCAGAATTGCCTCGTGGCCCCGCGAAGCAGCTCCCGCCAGCGGAGATCCGTGATGAATATCTGCTCCCTTTTCTAAAAGAAATTTCACCATATCCCCATGGCCATTTCGAGAGGCATGTGTTAGTGGGTAATGATGGTTGACGTCTGCTCCACTTTCCACAAGAAGTCTCGCAATATCTTTATGGCCACTTCTGCTGGCTTCTACGAGTGCGGGTTTGCCTCCTTCCTGGTCATCATTGACAGGCACTGTTTTGTCCGAAAGTAGCAGCTCGACAATTTCGAATCTACCACATCTGGCAGCCCAAGAAAGTGGCGTTCCTGTCATGAGCTCTTCTCTGGCCGAGAAGGAATTGATAGGAAACCTGGAGACTTTCTGGCGTAGAATATCTACTCCTTTATATATGCAGCTGGGAAGATTCAGAAGGGCAGCGACTGTATCGATATAGCCCTTGCTGAGAGCCGCGAAAAGTGGGTGCTTGATGTTCCCCCCAAAGCATGAACATTAATATCTCTCCTGCGCCTTGTTCGAATGAGCTCAGAGAGTCCATACGTAGCGAATATGTGAAAAAGACCATCCTTCAGGCCAATGGGCAAAGACTTAGCGCCCCGACCTCCGTGATAGAAGGCTCTGGTTTCTTTCCAATAAAGAAGAGGAAACGAAGATAAGAAATCGTCTTGTAGTACCAATTTCGCTGCACCCTCTGCATGAGATAGAACATGTTCAGTTGCATAATCTAGGAATACGTATCCTCGTGGGATCGTGTCTATTCCCTTGTTCAAACTGGCTTTTGACCTAAGCCAGGGATTTTTTTTGGGTCTGACCAATATCGGATTTCAAGCCCAGTCTCGGATCTGGCTCACCAGGCCATGTCTTCTTTTGATCATGATCCATGTAGAACCTGCAACATTGTTTGAGCACGTCATGAGCCATGGCCTCGTCACTTAGATTGAGATCAGGCCACAGATCGCTTAGTCCTTTATCTTTAATAAGGAAGTCTCGAACAGACTCGTGGATAAACTGAACTCTCCTGCCATGATCACTGTCATTCTCATTTTGCTGAGAATCCCCATGCATTGACCACGAAATCCGGCCATATGCGGTTCTCTTTTTCGTCGACTGGACAGGCCTCGTTACCTCAGCAAGACCCTTCGAAGAACTGATGACATATATCGTAACCTTATCAGGTTCTTCAGAGCTGAGGACGATTGAATCAGAGGTATCCGACGATGAAGACAACAACTCAGGAAGCGCTTCGTCTACCAGATTATGTTGCTTCATAGCCAAGCCGGACCACAAAGCATGGTAGAATTCCTCGGGTCTTAAAGGGCGCTTTGCATAAAGTATCCATAAGATACAAAGCAAGAGATCTTCTGGATTCTCAGTGTCTCGAAGCAAGATAGCTTTGAACAATTGACTCAAGTCGCTTGGCAGTTCTTCTAGTCTCCGTTTCAAGTTGAAGCCGGAACGACGGTATTCCTTGTTGAGGATGCGGACAACCAGCACAACCCATAGAAAAACACCAGCAGCTTTATCTAACAGCCTTGACTTTAGCATTTGATGAAGATCAGCATCGCTGATCTTCATTCGGGTCGAAACGTAGAACTCTAGGTCTCTGAAATGACCTGGCTGACTCTCAAGTGTTAACCGTATGCCGTAATTTAGAGTAATATGTGGGTAATGCCGACTGGAAAAGCAAATCCGAAAGGAGCTATTCTGGCTGAGGGCTTGCTCTGTGAGATCCTCGAAATGATCAACCATATCGGCTATATCATTCTCGTCGCATTCATCAAGTGCATCAATGAAACAAGTAAGGGCGCGTTTACCGAGAAGAATAATGGCATTATGGAGTAGATCCTTTAACGCATTCAGAGGAGGACACCTAATAGATTCATCTTGGGCTACCGGAGGGATGAGATCTTTATCATCTAGTACCACCTGGAGGTCAGGAAACCCTTGAAGTAGTTGGATGAGCAAAGACCGATATAGCCCATGGACGGATTTCTCCAAGTCCTCGCCACGGGCGTTGAAGAAAAATGAAGCAGTGACAGGATTATCATGATGCCCACTTTTGTTATTGATCTGGCATCGCCTCTTCATATCCAAGTATGCAAATTTCATGATAGTGGACTTTCCAGCACCAGGCTTCCCACTGATCCAGAAGAATCCATGGTGTTGAGGTAATTCCTCCTCGTCGAGCCAGGTTTTGTATTCCTCGTGGCCTAGAAGCCATTCACATGTTTCCTTTAGGGATGTTGTGATTTCTAACTTCCGTGAATCGATTTCTTTGAATTTCAAGGATGCAAGCGCCTTGTCACGGTGGGTTCGATGATCGGACCCTTCAGGCGAGTTTGCTGTAGTTATGGTCCCGTAGTTGTTTCCAACCTGCAGCGATGAATTTCGATCCCCAAAGTTTATGTTCCCAGCCATATCTGTACGACTCAATAATTTGCTTCAAGCCGAATATCGCGAGCCTTCTAGGGTCAGATGTTTTGAGAGCTGCGGGGCATGTCCTGCCCGACTTCAGCCCTCCCAGCGAAGCCACCCCATTGGCTCTGCTATTTCACCGCCCATATGCACGCAGAAAAAGCAAAAATTTTTGACTCTGCACATGACTTTCGTCGGTTTCGAAGTGAATCCAAGATTTTTCCAGTCGGGTGATCGGGGGCCTGGACTAGAAAAATGCTATTTCTTGGAGACACTGACTGACTGGGGGTTTCAGAGTGACTGACCAGTATGTATGAATGTTCTGATCATGAGAATGGACGACAGAGCAGTTTGACATTATTCGGTGTATCGAGTGGTATTTCGTCATAGAATGAGCATTTTTCTTTCTTTAAAACGATGTGGGATCCTCCTGGAAGATTTTGAAGCCCGATTCGGAATGAAAGTCTAAGAGTCTATTGGTAAATCTGATTGCGCATACTACTGTATATTGAGTAGTCTGCACTGTCTGAAGTAACTCTTCGGCAAGTCCACAGCAGTCGCTGCCACATACCCTTGCCATATTGTATTTCTATGGCAGCTCGTGTAGTTCCAGATCCTTCGAATAACAAGGCAAGGGAAGAATTGATCAGTCCCATAGATCCTTTTTCGATGCTTTATAAGGACTTCTGAAGCGTAATAGTACATGTACATGTATCACAAGCAAGGCGGCGGCGGCAACGGGAATATGGACAGGCTGAGGAGGAATTTTGTAAAACTGAAGTCACCTAGCTTGTCTACGAACTCGTCGACTTCCATGGGGTTCAATCCAATTCTCTTACACGTTGTGAAATTCTACTAGCACTATACAAGACCATACACATAGCATTTTAGAGTTACTGCGGCCCGTCCAATTAATTATCTACGCTAAGGTCTTGGCAATGGGGCCAGAAAAGAGTGATTGAGTGTGTGTCGGTCAAGCCAATTTCGAGAAAGACTGTACATGAAGCGAGATTATTGACTACATCACTCGAAACTGTCCTTACCAAATGTAGGGACGGAGCTGGCTGATGCAAGAAGGGAGAGTGCACCACATGGGGGCAGAGTTGGCGGGGTCAGGTGTATCTTTCACGCAACTTACAAAACCGAAACACAAATAATACGAGCTTTCAATACATATCGGCATTTGAAACGAGGCTAAGCAGGAACAAGATTAGCGTGTTTAGAAGGAGGGTTCGAAAAAGACTGTGTGTGCAGGTGGTGAAACTGATTTCGATCCTCCCTGTAGGCTTTGCGTTAGAGAAATTGAATTTTGAGTCGCTTTCTTCTAGATCGCATTATACTGCGACTCTAGGAGTCTCATATTCCAGCACTCTTTTATAAAGATCATGAGGATTCTCCCATATGGTATACATAATTTTCGTCTACATGAATTCACTCTCAAAACAATATGCTTAAGTGGACCACCTTAAAACACAGCTCCGTTCATTCCTCTGTATGAGGTATAAAATTGCTTCATTGTCCGTTTCGAAACTGCGTATTGTGAGTAAGAATGACCTGATATCGTCGGGATTTGCATGTCGTAGTTGAGCTACTGTGCTTTGAAGGACTTGATTAAGCTGAGACAGCTCAAGAAGATGGCTTCGGCGTCGGCGATCGGAAAGAGGGTCGAAAACACAATTGCGATTCTTTTCTATGCATTGGGTGCAGGGTATTTCCCCAGAACACTGAAAATTCTTAGCTATATACCTAGGAGAGTTGGCGTCGCGTTCGAACCTTGACTCGCTTCTTTCGACATTCCCCACAAGCTAGAGAGACCTTCCTCTTTTTCTCTTGATCTAAGTTGATTTGCGATCCAATAGGAATTTCTCCTCGGGCAGGTAGCAGTACGCGAAAGCCCTTATCTTCTGACATTTTCGGTTTCTGTGAATAAATGAAAGCATGAATGAAAAGGAGGATGATCAGGGAGGACAAGGAAGGGGGATTTACTGAATTTTATGGTTCTTGCCTTTCTACGATAGAATCGTTTCCTTTCTTGCCGAAATGTTTGTCAAACAAAGAAACTCTGCTGGTGGCGCATTTGCTATGGAGTGGCCCATGGATTCCATCTCGCAGGTGTGGAACGATAGCAAACAAAGAAATCAGCCCCAACTGATTTTGAAGACTTCCGATTCGCACTAGGCTCACCTCGAGCACTTCCCCTTGAGCACCCAGCTGATCATTTTTGCTTCTTTTGCCATGCGGCACGGGGGATCGTCACTGTCCAAGCCCAAAGCAGGCTAGACAAGGTACAAAGAAGCCGGAGTCAGTCCGAGACTAGTCAGAAAATATATATTGGTTCGAATAGCAAAGTGCAAGTCGGCCGGCCGATTTCTAATAGCATCCACAACAGTATCATGGTAGTAGTAGCAGTGAAACTCTCATAGCTAGATATTCCGACGTAGTGGCCCATAATGTCTCCCGGAAAAGATCAAACCGTCGTAGGGGAGATAAAAAGAAAGAGAGCGGGAAGTAGGGGCACTTCGCCAGTTCGGCGGTTGTTTTGTTTGCGACGTTGAGACGTTACGTGCAAACTTCTATGGCTCGCTGCTTCTGATTTTAGGCACCCAGATATGTGCTACAAGACCCAACTGGCTGGTATTTTTATCGGTAAGCACCAGGCATCATTTTCCGACGTACGATGTGAGTAAAGTTTGCTGAATCTTTGATGCGTACTTGTTTGTCCACAGAAAAAAGGGAGGTGCCAGACGTATTGAATTTACAAGCTAAAGCACATCTGTAATGCTGTGTATTTTACGAATGAATCAATACAAGCGCCCGTACAGGAGACTCCGGAGGAAATCCAAATATAGACTAGTGTAGTGTGTCTTGGCACAACAGAGAGGAAAGGAGATTGAATAAGATTGAATAGTGTAGCTGGTTGCGCCAGTTTCGGGACGCACTGTACGCCTTGCTCTGTTCCCTCTTTCTGCCTGCCACAGCATTATTGCACGCTCTAGGTTACATATATATATGAGGTGATACGATATTCTCAGCATTGGCCTGTCTAGTGCTTGCTGCCTCCGTTCCAAAACAATGACCAACGCATCCGAGGCAAGTGCTAAGCACTTTGTAGCCAAGTAAGTGCCTGAGATGTCTTTAAGAAGTATTTATCTAACCACTTTGCTCTCTAGTATCCTTCCCCTCTATCAAGGCCCTTCCGTCAAACTTCGAATACAGCCTAGCAATCAAGAATATATAATTTCCAAAAGCCTTCTCTGCGCGGAATCGCCGGTCTTCTCCAAAATGTTTAACGGTGAATTTCTTGAGTCACAACAGCAGACAGCCACTCTAGAAGAGACTGAGGACGATGTCTCAACGCGTAGCCTTGAAGCACTCGTTCAATGGCTCTACCAACGCACTGTCAGATTTGGGATAGAAGACCCAGGAGAGCATATTTCGGCCGCTATGGAGCTCGCAAGGCTCGCAGACAAGTACGATATTGTTGGTTTGGAAACGATAATGGCCGAATATATCAAGAACATCTTGAAACATAACCCTCATCCACAGAACAATAGTTGTTGGCGACATGTTGATAGCAACACTTATTATCTCACACATAATCATATTGCTTCAGCAATATTGTTGCCTCGAGAGCATCCAGTGCGAAGTGTTGTGGCTGCGGCATCCGTTGAAGGCTTCCTTCGAAGTGCCAACCCCAAGTTCAGCGAAGAGATTCACGCCTACCCCTCTTTCGGAGCTGACCTTCTCCAAGAGACTAGGCTTATCCTACATAGGGTGAAGCCCCTTCGGGCTGCCACTTTTAAAGACCCTATCAGCGGGGAAAGATCAGAGCTAAACTCGAACGTATTTTACTAGGAGTAAGCCGGTTGCATGAATGAAATCTTTCCTCGTCGAAGCGTTTGTTTACAAGAAAGTGTTTACAAGAAAGTGTTTACAAGAAAGTAATATTAGCATCTAAGAAACGTGGCTCCTAGCAAAGTCAAGCTATGGAAAACCCAAAGCTGGCAAATGTGTCGAGAGCCTGGGCCATAGTAGACCAGAGCCCTCCTATAACAAAGTAGTCCATCATATTGTCAAGAGATAAACTCTTTCTATGGTGCAATGATAGAAGGAGTGACTCCAAAGCCTTCATTATCCCGTCAATCGTACCTGCTAAAGACATATCTCTTGAGCTACATCCCATAACCACGAAGCATGTTAGATATTTTGCTAATATGTCACGTATATCTTCTTAGCAATTCGAATCGTTGCAATCAGAATAAGCACAGTGATTTCCAAAAACAGTTTACAGTACCCCTTTGGTACACCAGCCACAATTCAGGCGGCGAAGCGGACTTCGCATTATAAGATAGTCCGCTCGAGGACTGGCAAATACCAAGACTTCACCGTTTATTTGGGCAAAACCTCCCCTCTGTTCACCATGGTTGGTGAATTGTGTAACTGACAGCGATGATGAGCAAAAAGTACAGGCCTCGTAAGAAGAGAGCGAGACGGGCGTTTACTACTATTGATTGGGCATCGAAGTGGGCCAGCTGGCTATCTTGCCAGATTGCCTGATCAATGGTTCTATATAGCATTACGATAATATAACGGTAACTCATTGATAATAAAACAATCAATACGATGACAGCTCTGCTAGAATCATTAGGCGGTAGGCTAAATCGGCCTAGCACATATCGGAATTAATTTCTCCGAATCAAGAAGTAAGAGTATGGAAGTGGTATAGCTGATTTCGAAAACTACGGTATACGTAGCCTCAATAATTTCGCTTATTCTACCCCATTGATATCATGGATTAACCCTGTTAGTCTGAAATTCAACCTCACGAAGATGCTCCTCTATTACCATCTTAAGCTTTCTAAACTTATAGATGTATATAAGAATAACAGAGGAGGCCATGGACAGGCTTGAAGCTATGAAGGTCAAAAGCGCCATGATTGACCAATCGCCGTTTTTTGCAGTGTATATGTTGATGATTGTTGTCAAAAGCCCCGCCAGGGCATTAAGTAGAGTTGGACTTGTAGTAGATAATCGTTAGCACTGCTTGATTGGCATATATATAATGTAAATACCCACATGAATAACCTGTTGACAAGCCAAATGTAATTGTGTTGGAATCGCCAATATAGCCATGACATGATAGCACAACCAATCAGGAAGAAGACACTAGCTGTAGCTAGTAGCGGTGGATTCTGTATAGTGTTCAGAATAGCCTCCCCAGTTTTGTCTTTTATCAGTCCTTGTTTCAGTGCATCTGACTTCTGCAATGATGTAAATGTTCCGGGAATGACCAGATATCCCGCAAGCAACATCCAGTGTGCTAAACTGGCAAGAATATTATATTCCCATGGTAACTGATCTGAATCAATAACCATCCGTATGTAGCGAGTCTGATGGAAATCATTACGGGATGTCATATTGTGGAAAGTAGGAGGACTTGGATTTTCTATAATGCCCTTTCGAGAGAAAATTGTTCATTCCTTTTATCTGATCAATAGCGCGGACACTAAAACGGCACGATGAATCAACCAGAACTTAGTTAAAGTCACAGCACTTGTTACTTTATTGAAAATAAATTACCATGTGTTTGAAGGCCACTATGTAGCTCAAAACCTCATGTATCAGCGCAATTCGCTATAGTGGCGACCGCTATCGCATTCAGCGTTACCGTAAATTGGCGTGACTCAACAAATTCACATTGGTAGATACATATGATTTGAGCGGAGCGTCATCCTAATCCGGACTAGTGCATTCTAAATGGGGCTCTTGGAACAGAGCGAGAGAGTGTGGAGTTAAAGCTGATTTCGAACATGACTGTACTCATACCTAGTTTATTTTTAGAGATAAGAAACCATTGGAAATCCTAAAACTGCTGAAAGAGAGACCGACTAACTTTGCCCATTAATTCAAGAGTTACAAACAGAAGATTGTATTATACGAACTACCTTAACTAGACTAGCTATCAACCCATATTTCCTCTTGCCGTGCATTTATTTGCCTAGGCTTTTTCGGTCTTCCCATCGCCCTATTTGCCTTCTGTATAAGTATAACAAACAAAGTGACTTATTTGCAGAGTTGAGATTGATGGGAGCCTTCTAAGGGGTCAAGAACGCTCGCAAGCTTCCCGTTTCGCTCCATGGCTGAAACTCCTGTTCGAAAACCTCAATCCCATGGTAGACACGAGCTCGGACTAATTGTCTCATCTTTTGCTGGATGTGATACTGTGCGGAAACTGCAGAGGTATTAGATCTGATTATATTCACGACAGAAATGAGATCTATACCAATCACAAGCAGACTACCCAATTGATTCTTCACCTCTGAGTCTAGCTGTTCTTCCCAGTCGACTGTACCTCCATAGATATTAATGAGATTATTCTTCCCGATATGTCGGACCGGAATTTCTGACTGTGGCTGCATTTGATCGTATACTGTGACGTGTAGCATCTGCAGCTGATTTAGCGGAGCAAATGGGAATAAATGTGGATAGCTCGATACTTACATAGCCATTATCCTGTGCTACAAGGCTTTGCAGCCAGTCCCGCGCACTTTCCCAATCCCCTTCACGGTCAACTTGCCAGACAAGAGATATTTTCTGAGTCCGAACCTGGGCATTGTCATGGCCGTCTAGAAGTTCCTTCAGATATGGCAGTTGAGCAGCAATTCCGATTCCCGTCGCAACCATGAACACATGACCATAATCACCAACAGTACCGGACCACCCGATAGTGTGAACTGACGAAGGACCAAATGGACCATCAATCCAGGCTCCACACTCCTGCTCTGGCACGATGCGCTCTATTGCCTTTCTCGTAAACCCAGACCGAGGGCGAAACAAGACAGAAATAGAAACTGCGCGGCCCTTACTATCACTTTCCCACCAGGTAATAGTAAACGGGTGGGACTGAAATAGATAGAAAATCCCGACATACGGGATTCCCAGACTAATCCGCTCACCAGCACGCACGGTCCAAGGCCGGGGCAACGATAGAGTCATACGGGCAACATCTCCCTTATACATATGAAGACGAAGTCGTACCGAGCTCTTGCCAATAACGAAGTTTCTGTACAAGATCCGAATACCCTGTAGAAGCCCTATGACTGAGAAAGTACACAAGTATCCCAGGGCGTAGGCCCAGGACTTTCCAGGCATAGCCCGGGTATGTTTCCAAATCGTGAATATGAGAGCAATTGCACATGCTAAATGACTCATAAGAAATAATTCGTATATTCTCTTTTTGAAGAACGGCAAAACGATCAAAGAAAGGAGCAAACTTCCGGCCTAAATGTCAGAGTAAGTTTTATACCTAGAATATACACATCAACACACCCAGCTTACCAACAGGCCGTAAAAATGGGGTCCGTTTGACCACGATATAATCTGTGTCCGCGCCACTATTATTGTGTGAACGAGGCCTTGCGCAAAGGCAACATATCCGAACATTTGGTGAATAGTACCATAATTCCTAAGGGAGGTTCCCAGAAGACGAGCTCCATATTCATGGCCTCCACCCATAAACATTGGCATCAGATTAATGAGTGACAATCTTGCAGCTCGCTTACTCGCGTCGGATATTGAGTGAATTCCAACCAGATTACATGTAGCATTTCCAGCAACGTATAGAATTGCGATAGCCACCTGAAGCCTCGAAATCGACCGCAGACCGCGTCCATAGATCACATGGACTAGGAAGAAGTGTTGAAACTTGGATGATAGAATATAAAAGACGTTTCGGGCAAGATGATAGAGAATGAGAGATACAATGATGATTCCGATGGTGATGGAATATATCCCTTCGGTCGACCTCATATAACTGATTGAGAGCATTTTGGTTAAATTATGGAAGGGTGCGGGTTTGAAAAGATATGTTAATTGCTGTACATATACTGTCATCTGCCAAGAAAAAGCGAGCCAAAAATGGCTCGTAGATCACACCATTGTCTTGCGTGCCCTGGGTGATTTTACATGGATTCCTCAGTCGATATCTCTTTCAAAAGCTTTTCCCGTAAGGCAAAGTATCCACAGAGCCGTTTCAACTCTTCGACAACAGGGTCAGTCAAAGGACCAGTCATACTAGCCTGGGATTCTCGTTTTAGGCCCGGACTGTGAGTCTCCTATACGCTGATCAATCAAGGTGTTACTATAGGAACGAAGGGGGAGTACGCACGAGAGCTGAATCTGGTGGAGGCCAATTAGGGTTCCCGGTTGAGTTGTAAACTGTTGTGCCACGTGGATGACTCATGATCAGATAAACATCAGCATTGCAGAGCTTCGCCAGCTCATCTGCCTTGGATAACAGTGTGCGTGTTCTCTTATTATATCTCGCTCGGTCTTTTCTGTGTGGATCAAAGCGACTAGGGGCCATGGTGTAAAGCGTATTGCCGTTAACTCAAGTGTGTTACGGTTTGAAAGGTTTTTATTATCGGAACAAAGGGAAACTGACGCAAGATATATAAATTGACAAATAATACCACACGCTAGTTACAAATCCTTTTCCGTCTTTCGTCCCGAGAATCCGGCGAATCACGCTTGCGTCGCCTATCTTGAGCCCTGGCTCGCACTCTATCTTCCGCTATATCACAAGCTGTGCATGGAGCCCTACTCGGGTATCCATGATCAGCTTGGCCAAATGATGAGTTCAACCCCTGCTTCACAATCAGTGACGACAAAGTTGCGGGAAAACCGTTGATTTTCCATTGACTTTTATTATTTGCGCGGATATATATGTTGAATACCCTGTCGATGTGACGTACTAGGAATGCAATTGGATAGCTATAGCATCCACAAGATGGGCATAGTCCGTCGAGCCCGGTAAAATTACCGACCATCCCGCAATCCGAGGCATAGCTGAGGCCCTTGGGGTGGAGCGCTTGGAGTGCCATGATCACGCTTCGAGCTGGTCCTTTGCACCGTATAGTACCGCGACACCAAGTTAGCGCGGTGGAGTTATCTCCCACTTCGCCACTAAGAACAAAGTAAAATCGAGAAATCAGGAAGTTGATCGCCGCTTCCCGGGCCATCCGGGCACTTCCGCATTGAAGCAAAACCAGGTCTCGATAATCATCCATTGACTCCACAGCATCAATGTGGCTAGGGAGCCCCCCAAGCGTTACATTTAGGCGATGGTAATCTGGTCGATTTGCTTCGTTTATACGGCTCTTCATTCTTCGCCAATCACATTCTGTGTCCATAGAAGACATCCACGCATCAAATCCACGGCGCATAAATCCGTCACGAAAGATATGACGGAAATGTGGGGTGGAATGATTGCTTTGAGGCTCAGCAGCTCCGGTGCCAAGTGATAGCATTCGCGTAGATCCTTTAGAATATGGCCAAATCTGATGGGAAATCTGTTGAGCGATTTCACCAGCGAAGTTGTGTTTCAGGCCACCGTCCTGAAAGGTACCGATTTCAAGATCTGCAGGGGTAAAAAAACTAGCCAATGACGTCAGCTCGCGTTTTCCACCAATCACGTTATAAACCACCGGAATACCTACAAGGGAGCGGCAGCTGTCGCTCTCCCCCTATTCGATATACATTAGTACCGGAGTGGAGCTTGGTGGGGATATGCTATGTCTTACGCTTCCCATGCTTTTGGTTCATGTTCAAGGTCTTCAGGTCGCAGCAAGTCGTACTCTGTAGGCATAGAGTCAGTAAATAAATGTTGTTTGGTAACGGATATAATAACGAGCCCTTACCATAATCATCACAGGATCTATGAGATTGATTGAAATTACCTATAACAAACGTATTTGTGTCTTTGGAGATGCTTGTGGTCACGACTCCAAATTTCGACCCCGCATACAGAGACCCACTCGGATCATCGGAAGAAACACCAAAGACACGCCGATTCTTACCAAAAGCATCTTTAAGCGCTGTATCGAATACACGTGAATCATAACAGCTATCATGAAGCAGCCACTGTATCCATCTCGTCATATCACCTAAGATCGACTGCCTGGTGAGCCAAGGAAAGGTCGACTGGCGCCTTTGTTGGAAGATTCGGATTGCCAATTGGTCAAAAGTCTTAGCACAGTGCGAAATATCCCAGCGCATGAGAAATAATCCAAGGACTATCAGACCCCCTAGATACGATTAGCGTATGATCAGCACTTCAATACATGCTTCGTACTAACCTGAGCTTGTACCAATTGCAAGATCAACAACGTTCTGTAATGGGCAATCTCCTAAATTTTCTTGAATCAAGAAAAGAAATTCTAACGGAATGACCCCTCTCACACCCCCACCGTCGATGGCAAGGACTGAGGGGCTCATAATTGGCGGTAGTATGTCGGCTATCAACGGCCGTTGATAAAGGCAGTAGAGACATCCTTTCACGACGAAGCGGTACTCAAACCCTTTTGTAGGTGTTCCAAAAACCTGAACACATCGATCGCATACAGTATGACCGCATGCCAACACGTGCTGAGCAGAATGACAGAGACAATATAGACAAATTTTGTTGCTCCTGATACTGGATAGCTGCCCACTTTGGGAAATCAATTGCTCTTTCCGTAAATCTACAGACGATATCATATCTCTCGAAAATCGGGTGAAGAGTACATCCATGTGATACTCAATCATTGCTGCGAAAGCTGTGGGGCAGAACTCCGACCACGAGTCTTTGCTTTCAGTTAACGCCTCGATCACCACAGGCCGATAGAGAGCCCAGAACACCATGCGAGGATCGAGCCCTATTTCCCCCGTTAATACTTAAGAACTAATCGAACAGTGCCAGTCATACCGATCATTTCAGGCGTGTAATGGTCCATAAATAACGCTGACGCAACAGACGGCGCTAAATCTTGTAGCCGTTTCTCTGGCTGGGCCCCAATTTTAAAATAGTGGGCCAGATTGGTGATTAGGCACGGGCTCACTTCGCGACCTATACGGGTAGCTCCAATGAGATCAAATGGACGCTCGATATCGCGTAAAGTGTGGTCAAATGCAGTCTGAAATAGAGCCTTCAAATTGTTAGCGCTAAGCAAGATATTATGTCTTTGGCGAACAACTCTCATGCTATCTAATTGTGTCGTGATCATAATTCTCAATCGCTCATATCGCGCCGTCTCAGAGAGCCAGCCACCGGCCAACCAAACTGCATGGACACCAGAAAACGTAGAATCGAAATTTCCTTGTACTGTGTCTTGCAGCCTTTGACAGACTTCTTTCCGCTTTTCCCACGATATCTGTTCCGTAGTTGCCTGGAAAACTAGAATTATTCGTGGCCGGGTATCATAGGGCAAAGGGGATGCTGATTGTAGTCTGACACAGCACTCCAAGAATTCTACTATCTCATTTAGACCTGAAAAGTCTTCCACAAAAATACACACAACATCCGTAAACAGAAAAATGAGACGGGCCCAGATAACTAGCAACAGGGTTTTCCCTGACTTACAATCCCACCAAACTGGGTGGGCGACAGGCTGGAGTCTCTTCGACGTTGGGGCGTGATTCCTTTGTCCGGTATCACCATCAGCAAAGAGTACTGGCCACTGAGAGTTCGAAGAGACTAGATCAGAGCGCAACTTTATATTTGCGTTAGAGTCATGTCGTTTAATGTTGTTGCGAGGGAAAAGCTGCTGAAGGGCATAGTCCTTGTTCTTTCTTCCGAGAAATGCACAGACCATCGGACATTGACTCTGAGGATTTGCGAGTTCATTCGCTGTTTCCTTAAGTCGACTGTATTCGCTAACAGCCATTCTCGAATCGTCTCGCATGCCAACATCAAACCAACCGACGTTATTGTTTTGCTGCATTCTTGAAAGCTTCTTATTGTTCAAAGGGGCCGAGAAATATTCCTGGGATGAGGTATTATAGATTTAGGTCAGCCTTTTTATTCTTATGCGCTATTCTGCGACCTGTTTTAGTTCTGATTACAAAGAAACGGCGCTATAGTATCACACTGTATTCACTAAACGTTTCGTTACATAGAACAAATAGCTACCAGGGTAGCATTCATAGCTTTGATTTTGTGTTCAGGGGGGAAAGTGGGAAGTGGGGAGGGGGAGTGAGACAATAGCTCCCATAAAGCCAATTACAACCCCAGTTATACCAACAATGACTAGGATTATACCAACAGCGTCTAGGATTATAACAACAGTGTCTAGGATTATATCAACAGCGTCTAGGATTCTCTCATGCCACCAGCACACGGCACGGCACAGAGTTCTAGTGTTCTGTGATGGCCGCAGACGAAATATAAAACCCCGAAACAGCCCCCTCTTATCCTTGAATACTAACCCCTATCCCCTAACTCATTTGAGATGTCAACACCCGAGGCATTTAGCGAGTTCAACACTGCCCCATCTAATGTAGACGAGGAACCAATTTATGGTCCGCCCACATTGACACAGGAAGAGATCATAAGTCTATTGGCCCAGACCCAGGATGAAGGCCCCGAAGATTATACCAGCAACTTTAATGGTCAACCTGGCAATTACCAGTTTGGGCTTGGTGACAATATGTATGGAAATATCCCCGCATCCAACACAGAGCACACAGCTAACAGTAAGATAGGGCGATACCTTCGGCATCAGAAAGGTGAATTTATTAATCCTAATATTTGAAACGACTCTAAAGGTTTGAAGTCTCTTAGGAAATACGGAATCCCTACAGATACATTCGACATCTTATGCGTTAGATGAGCATTTTTCAAACGTGGAAAACCTATCTATTCTAATTAGTCGCTTGGAGACAGCAGTCCAAAGTTTGAGTATCAAGGTAGAAAGGCTGGTGGGCCGCATTGATGAGTATGAGGAAAGGGTGGGAAGAGCTACAAATGCTGTTATGCGGCTAGAGGATATCTTCCAATGTGTCATCAGACGTGAACAGGCTGCAATGAGCAAGTTTGGTGATTTAGCTAGCCGATATGGGACGTTGAATGAGTAGGTAGACACATGGTTTGAACGAAAACATATTCAATCTTGCTAAACTGGACTATCTTCTTGTTCAGCGGCTTCATGCTACTGTGCGTACAAAATAGAACATGTTTCTTTTCTTACATGGTCCTAATACATAATTCCTTATGTATCCTTCTCTTGTCTTATTGTAAAGAATCCGTAATAAAAAAGTGCCCCATTCTATTCCAAATAGTAGAAACGTACCATTGTCAGCTCGCTCGAGCGTTCCTATTTTGGCTCGTCGCGAGGCAGTAGCCTTTGGTCCTAGCTTATGCAGATTATCTTAGGACTCTATCTTTTAAATTCCGCCTCTCCCTCCTTCGTCAATATATTCCTCCAAGAAATGAGAAATGAGCTCTCCTAGAACCCCAATGTCAAAAGCTACAGGGTTCCTGCCGGTCCGGTCCCCCCAGGTATGAACATTGCTCATTTATCAGCATGATATCTAACACACATCAGGGAGCCGAGCCTACCGAGATTTCTCAATTTAATATGGAGGCCCTGGTTCAAAAATTGATATCTCAAGATCAAAGATCAAGGGTTTATCAATCTCAATTGGAGGCAAAGATCCAGTGCGATAATATATCATACCAGCGGGTGTGGCATTATTCTGCGCAACTACAACAAACCATCGACGCATTGCAGTGCCAGCAAAATATGAGAATAAGAAACGCTGCTGGCGCTTCTGATGCCATCGCGCGCGAGCTAGCTCTGGAACGACAAAAGGTTCAAGAATTAGAGGCGCGAGTTATCAGTTTCGGTCCACTTATTGAGACAGCGGTATCTCGTGCAAATCTTTCGGATGATTCCCAAGAGAGACAACTCGCTGTTGTTAAAGAGAACGAGACTCAAAGAGAGATCATCGCTTCCCTTCAATCCACCCTTCAAGCCCGCGAATCTTTGGCCGTGCACTTGAATGCAGCACTAGCGGAAGCGATAAGGGAGTTGAATGAGTACGAGAGGCAACTTGCGAGATCAGATTCTTCTTCTGATATTGAAATTGTGACAGATTAGCTACGCTGAATTTTGAATTTTCTTTTTTCCTTGGTATATAGCACAATATGTTCGCAATGAAACTTTGTTTTATAATGCCTAATCAATTCACAAACTTAAGTTTTTTTATTTTTTCAACAATGGTATTATGTATAATTCGTGCGCGATCAATCAATTGTATAAATTGTATATAGATTTCCTTTAGACTAGCTATATAAAGCCCCCTGCCGGACTAGGCCTCTGAATATCCCAGAGATCAAGATATCGCTTCTCTGACTCTTCCATCTGTATACATGTTTGTGTAAGAGCGTCTTCCATAGCTCGAAAAATATCAAAGATTCGTTGATGAAATTGCAAAAAGATCTGTTTGTTTTCCTTTTGCCATTGAACTTCAGCTTTCAGGTAGCTCACTTCATAAGCCAAATCCTCGATCTTTTGTCTGGAATTTGGTGATGATAGCTTCGATCGTTGAATTCGAGAAGGGAGTCTCTCTATGTTGGAGGATGTGCCACCATGACGGAGGATGTCATGATCCGTTGGTGTTATCTCCTCAGAGATTGGTTCGAGGGTACGTCGATTGAAATATTTATCCATTACTCGCAAAACAGGGGATGAGTAGAATGCGCAACTAATGTGACCAGAGAAAGGAACCGAACTGTGTTTTAAGGACAAGCCAAAAAGTTGCCGTACCGAAAACGGATCGATAAAGTATGACGTATATTACAATATCTCTTGATGTCCACTGATCCTTCCTGCGCAACACGGGGTCCGTGCGTAAATACCCATGAACTCAATTTTAAAACACCCCACAACTTCCCGATCGGCGATCTATCTTAGGTTAGCTGCATACGCTAGTAACGCCACAGGGCTGGATCTACATTTGACCTTCGACCATTCTCGTTCTATTTTTTTTTTTCGCAGAAATAGTACAAACGTATATCGCAGCCGCGGGGGAGGGGGTTACATTTAATTCAACTTGAACTATAATATGATAATATGTGTCATTTTGAACTGGTGATGACGAATATTCTATAGTAAGAACGCATCCATGTAGATAGTAAGACAGATTTCTCCGCTATCAATCATCAGTTGATTGATCTCTTGGCATTCCGTGCTTGGTACCCAAAGATTCCAACCTTGCTTCCTCCAAGGAATTGGCTTGGCGAATTTTGACTGGACTCTGGCCTTCCAAATAATGCTCATTTGTTCGTCCGGAAACACAAACTGTCGTGTTTGAACACATTCTTTGCATATAGTGTGAATGCAGATTTTTCGCTTCATTGGGAGTAAAAATAGCAAAAATGCTGTGAACTGAGATGCAGGTTGGTGCTTCATGGCTCTAACTCTCACACTTCGAGTGTCTTTACTATCGCAGCAAACACAACACCAGGAGACAGAGCCAAGCATGGTTTTCTAATAAGATGAGTTAATGTCCCAGTCATAGGGCATACGATGTCTCACATTGATTTTCTGCAACAGAAATGTATGGTGAAAGGAAATT
Source organism: Penicillium verrucosum (assembly GCF_028828655.1). NCBI lineage: Eukaryota > Fungi > Ascomycota > Eurotiomycetes > Eurotiales > Aspergillaceae > Penicillium > Penicillium verrucosum. Next base: position 3,490,930 of record NW_026643212.1, read on the forward strand.
TAGAGTTGGTGACAGAAGCTTTCACCTGAATATATGGTAGATTAAACTATGCGGTCCGCTTTAGACCTATGAATCCGATTGGGATAACGACAGGATTTTCGGAGAGTTACCCATTCCGGTGTGCGAGCCTGTTCCGGTGTGCGAGCCTGTCCCGGTGTGCGAGCCTGTCCCGGTGTGCAAGCCTGTTCTGGTGTGCGAGCCTGTTCCGATGTGCGAGCTTGCGCCGACATCCGATCATGTTTTATGGTACTATGCCACGTTTTCCACATCAGTCTGATCAAGCTGCCTGCGCGTCTTCCACTATGTCACTTGAAAACCTGCCTCCGGAGATTATTCTTTTGATTATTCCAGATCTTCCGATTGAATCATTGAAGTCATTTTCCTGTGTGAATAAAAGATGCCGAAGAATGAGTACTGCAAATCTGTTCCGTTCGGTGCATGTTGCGTTTTCGAGTACTGGTTTAGAAGGCCTACACGAATTGTCCCAATCAAATCTATCTGGTTATGTGGAGAAACTTCGTTACGGGGCATCATGTCTTTTAGATCCACGTATGTTTTACGAATTATTGTATTATCACATTGCTAAAAATTAACAGTGATTTACGATTTGGATTACTTTAGCTCGTGTATCTACACACCTCAAGAGTATCTGAGAGATTTGCAAGAATTTGACTGGGGATCCAGAGGCAAATGCATCTCTTACTCCTCTATCTATTCGTCTTTCAAGGAACTATGTCAGGATCAAGACAAAGTTTTACGGTCTAACAGATATTTCAATATCTTAAGCGTTTCTCTTCCTCGGTTTCACGCCCTTAAATCCGTCGAGATATCATTTAGTGAATACCCTAAAGATCAATCTCTATGGTTTGCTAGTCGTGCCTTTCGGGATTGGAATACATCGGATTTCCTGCACCTGGATGCTTCTTTGAGAGCTATCAATATAGCTCGGACATGTGGGGTGCATATTGAACATATTGGGGTTTCCGGCTACTATCCTTGCAGTCCAACACTGAGTGTGGTGAATCGTTCTAGATCACATGTGTACTGGGTACGTCTGTTGGATATTATGCTTATGGATAGCGTCAGTCTTTCTGAAGCTATGTCAGAGGTTCATATGTCAACTCCTTGTCATTTTGAGATCAAGAGTCGTCGTATTATCGGATTTATTGTTCTAAGAAAGATGACACTTCATGTTGAATATGCCAATTAGAGAATGATGAGCAAACATCGGAATTTGAGTGTAATTGAATTTGAGCTGCATATTTCACCGATTCATGCACTATAGTCGCTTACAGTGCCGACCGTTATTGCCTTCCATATCGGGAGACAGACTTACTATTTCAAACCCTAATCACATGATATGCTAGCTCAACATTGATTTAGCGTAACTTACCAGTCTTGTATATATTTTGTAATAATACTTCAAAAAGTACCAATTTGTAGGAGTACAACAACCACGGGTGTACGTTTAGAAGGCTCCATGCAAACCGAGCAAACTAGGCGATCCTTGGGAATCTGTCGACTTTCGTCTTCCATCCCTTTTGCTTCATTGCAGAGGGTCGGTCTGGCGCTATTCGGAGTGTCTATCTTGGGTGATATTGATAGGAAAGGCTTAACAGTAAGATTTGTTTTGTGATTACTATCGCTTATCGCCATGTGGCAACTTCGGGTCTGTATTGGGCATTAGGCATTCCTGGCTAACCACTTGCAGCTTCAAGCTCACCCCCTTCCCCCCGAGAGGTATTCGCGATGACCGACAGCTATTTCGCTGAGGATGCCGCTCATTCCCCGATGATCGACCTATGGGAATATGCCTTCACTCCCGGTAACTTCGGTAGCACACCCGCAACCTTGTACTCCCCTAGCCCTGCCCCTCGTCGTGCCACGGATCAGTCACAATCGGGTCAGCTTGGTTTCCTACCGTTTGCTGAATGGGAGGAAGGTGGCGAATACGATGAGGAGGCTCTGAAATACGTCTGCTACACCATCGAGTGGAAGGTGATACTGAACCGCAAGGCGGTAGGTAGGGTGACAGAAGAAAATTTGGTTGTAGCCCCTGGCGAATACTGGCAGGAGACTTTGAAAGCAGATGTTGAAGGCTTGCTGCAAATGAAAAAGAAAAGCCACCAGAGAGTTCGATCTGAGGGTACAGACATTACGATGAAATCGAACGACCGGTCCCAGAGAAAAATCGAAAAATTCCACCGCTCTACTAACATCGACTGGAAACCAGTGGAGAAGCAGCTACGTAAATGGAGCAATTTGCTTCGTATTGGCAAGAAGCTCACTATAGCCATTGCTTTTAATTATAGGAGTGAAGATGACGATCAGTCTACTTCTGTATCAAGGACAGTCGGCAAGAGAGGCCGTATATCCGTAACAAGCAGAATGGTGGCTGAGTGAGAGGCTCACATTGCTGCTGAAGAGGAGAGAACTGGGCGAACTGCCACGTGGAGTGTTGTATATGACCTTATGCGGTGTAATGTTCGGCATGCCCGCTTAGATCTGATTGGTGCTAGGAGGGTCCGATGGACAAGAAGCATTACAAACTGAGGACCCCACACCTAGAAAGACTGATTGATCATGTTGATGGTGGTGGGAGCCTTGATTGTCATGCTGATATCCCCAGCGATATCCGTCGGGATCTAGTCCTGGAAAGTCAAATAGGAAGAAAGTCGAAAAAGGCTGAGACGGCATCGGCTGGACCATGGCCACCGTATCCCCCAACTGTTATCAACGTGCTGCCAGCACAAACTGCGAGTTGGTCGACAGTAACCTCATTCTTACCTAAAATCTTACCCGACGAGCCACTGGTAATTCCCGGATCTCGAGAAACGGCAGTACGGGACTACTGCAAGTGGCTGGAATCACGCGCCACCGACGAAGAGTACAAAGCAGATTTCCGGAAGATCTGCCAGGTGACATTAAACAACCGCCTGGATCTGGAACTAATACTTGAGGACTCGGACGCTGGCTTTTTCGTTCAACGAGGAATTCAGATAGGAACAGCGCGTCGCTTCCTACGTGATATAAATGAATGGAGCAGAGTGACGAAGTTAAACGTGGGAATTGAGCAGGGTGCTAGAGATATTATTGATGATACCGAGCGAATTTGACAGCTTTTTTCCTTACGCCAAGGTTTGAATATCTCCACCCCGCTTTTAATGCGGAAGTTCTATGCGTTGAGGTGTTTTATTCATTCTGTGCTGAAGCCGTAGTATTTAAAGCTGCAACCATTGGTTAATAACATGATTGACCAGTTGACTAAGGACTATTCAAGCAGCAAAGATCTTGCGAGGTGGACGAGGTGTTAGTTTCCTCGGTTCCTCGTACGACTAGGTTGCAGCCTAGGGCCTATTGATTGATCGCTGATAATAATGGAACCAGCTGATAAATGTAGATTGACTTCACCCCACTCCCGAGTGGATGTCCCACATTCGCCAGATGGCCCGGGTAACCTGATAGGAGAAGTAGCCGCCAAGGTTCGGCGATCGGCAGTCAGTCACCTGATCGTGGGGCTGAGTTTGGGCTGAGTTTCCCACTCTCGATGCTGGAGCCTCCTGTGCCTGTAACAGCATTGTCACACACGAGCTATTGAGCATGAATTCCACATCGTTTAATAGCGAAAACTCAGGAACTCAAGTGGGGATCAACCATGGTCCGATAACTCAGAACTATTTCTCATCTGGTGAGAGACAATACGAAGCCATCAACAAGCGAGGCAAAGTTGACCGAAAGCCACTTTTGCGGCCCCAGAGCGACAGGAGGCCCAAAGGCAGAATACAGACAATGGTTCGCATCGCCCCGGACGAGTCATACCGACTTTCCACTGACAAGTATTATAGAGATACTTGAGTCACTGGCATTCCCGCAGATGCTTGACAGGAGGGATAATATCGAGCCATGCCACACGAATACCTGCAAATGGATTTTGGACCTGGAAGAGTACCAGTCGTGGAGGAGCCAGTCCCACGGTTTGCTGTGGATAAAGGGCAAGCCAGGTGCAGGAAAGTCGACCTTGATGGTATTCCTGCACGACAAACTCCAAATATCACAGGACAATCGTCCAGGTATCCGTCTCGACTTTTTCTTCAACGCTCGGGGTACAGAGATGCAACGTACACCACTAGGAATGCTCAGATCATTACTAAACCAGATTTTCGACCGCGACCCGACTGTACGTTCTCAGATACGTGAGATATACGACCGGCGATGTAAGCAGTTTGGATATGGCAAACGTCAGTGGGAATGGCCACAGGTGATACTAGAGGAGCTTCTCGCAAGTGCCATCCTGGCATCAGCTAGCCGGCAGCACGTGGTGGTTTTTGTGGATGCTTTAGACGAGGCTGGGGCTAAATCTGCTCAGCAGCTGGCAGGATATTTTCACCGGCTCGTTGGTCGCGCCGAGGGGAAGAAGCTATGCATCCAAATCTGTATCTCATGTCGACACTATCCGATCATGGAAAGTGGTCATACTATAGAGATAAAGGTCGAAGAACATAATCAGCGAGACATAGCCAGATACATCCAGGATAAACTGACCAAGACCGAGGCTAAAGACATTACGAGTCAGAAGACAAGGGAGATGCTAGTCAGGCAATTAACCCAGCAAGCGAATGGAGTATTCCAATGGGTTCATATTATGATCCCCCTTATCGAGCAGAAGATTCGTGAAGGAGAATCGTTTGACGATATCTGTTGCTGGTTACACAAGGTCCCGGCCGGCCTGAAAGATGTTTATGCATATATCCTGAACAACGTGATAGAGAAGAGCAACCGCGAGCAATCATTTCTGTTCTTCCAATGGATATGTCTGGCCGAACGACCCCTGACTGTGGCCGAGATGCGGTATGCTCTAGTGGCTCAGAATGTGCGGGAGCCACTGTCTCCCAAGAAGTGGGAAAGAATCTCCGGTTTCATCGAAAACAATGAACACATGCTGCGAAGGATCAAGGCTCTTTCTGGCGGACTAAGTGGTCCGCAGTACAGACAATAGGGAAATTGTACAGGTAGTACACCAATCGGTTAATGATTTCTTGCGCACAAAAGGACTCAAGATTTTTTGTTATAATATTGACATAAGCACGTTGTCTATGAAGGAAGAAAAGATTCTTTCTATTTGCCAGGCAACTCTCTACCGATCGTGTTTAGTGTATCTTGCGACAGTTGATACACTGGCAGCAACCAGCGCGTTCAAAGAAACTAAAGAGAGTCTTATCCAGGATCGTCCGTTGATTCATTATGCCACTAAGAATCTCTTTATCCACGCAGAAAAGGCTGTCGAGTTCCGTTCCAACGTTCTGCATAATGAGATGAAGATTCTACAAAGAGTGCTCAGTCCTTGGGTGGAGATTTATCAGAAGATAGGTGGGTATGGCTGGATATGTCCACCAAGAGGCACAACGCTTTTACATATGGCTGCCGCTGCGAATCTAGTGGATCTGATAGAATGTTTATCCTTAAATCTTGAGGATGTCACAAAGACAAACGAAGATGGAGATACAGCATTTCATCTGGCAGCCCAATCTGGTCATTTAACGGTAGGCAAAATCCTCCGAGCAAAGGGAGCAGATCAAGACACGAAAGACCACAGAGGCAACACCCCTTTATACAAGGCAGCCAGTGCTGGACATATAGGATTCGTCGAGTGGCTGCTAGATGAGGGCGTAAATCTGAAAAGGGAAGTAGATGGAGGTGCGCTACAAGCAGCTTCTTTAGGAGGCTATGAGAGTGTTGTGCAGATATTGCTCGAAGCTGGTGCCGATGTCAATGCTCAGGGTGGTAGATGCGGCAATGCCCTGCAGGCCGCTGCATGGAAAGGAAGTTCTGAGTTAGTGCAGATACTGCTCAGAGCTGGTGCCGACGTCAATGCCCAGGGTGGTAAATACGGCAATGCCCTATAGGCCGCTGCATACGATGGAAGCCCTGAGATAGTGCAGATACTGCTCCGAGCTGGTGCCGATGTCAATGCCCAGGGTGGTACATGCGGCAATGCCCTACAGGCCGCTGCATGGAAAGGAAGTTCTGAGATACTGCAGATACTGCTCGGAGCTGGCGCTGATGTCAACGCTCAAGGTGGTGAATATGGATCACCTCTCTTGGCGGCTATTCATGAGGGCCATATTGATGAAGTTCAACTTCTTCTTCATGCCGGTGCAATTCCACTACTTGCAGATGAACTCGGCTGTACTCCACTTCATGTTGCAGCTTCCAAAAATATGCTCCATATACTCCGCCGCTTCCCACAACTAGAGCCTGCCCTCGACACCCGTAATGACTTCTTACAAACTCCTCTCCACCTCGCAGTTTGTCATGGTCACATTAGTTTTGCTACTGCCCTTCTCAACACTGGCGCTGATCCTTCTATTTCAGATGGTTATGGCCGACATGTTATGGACTGGGCATCCAATAACGCATCCCCACCGCAGGGAATCCATGATCACTGCTCCGATCTGGCGTTGACTCCTCCGGATACTCAGGAGCTAACTGTTCATCGATCCCTTCTTGAGCTCACCGAGTCGCTTCAAAATGCCACATCCAAGTCTTTATGGCCCATTTTGCAGCAATTAGGCCGCTACTTCATGTTTATTGGCCAATTCGACAACGCGCGCTATCTGTTCCAGCTCCATCTTCTTCGTGATACTTCCTCCAAAAAAGACATCTGGCAGATTTCTTGTAGTATTTGCAAGTGTACTGTCACCGGAACTCGCTTTGTATGCAAGTTGTGCGCCTGTATCGATCTCTGTTCTTCCTGTGTACAGAGGCACCGCTACCATAGCCGATTGCATCCAAATAAAGAGCACGAAGTCTTTGAGGTGTCCAATGTGCCTGACAAAAACCCCCAACTCACAGGACTGGCATCAGAGCGAATCCAACCTATTCTGAATAATCTTGTTCCTAAACATCTCCATGAAAATGACGATCAGTCGGAGAAAGAGCTCTTAGATGACACTAAGTTTGCTCTGGCACGGAGGAAGAAAGTTTTAGTTCCAAAGACTGCTTTTAGCTTCCCAACAATCATGTCTGGGATCATATTCGGGATTTTAGCTCTTTTGCTACGAGCTTGGTATATATAACGTGTTAAATTTACTTCATATTCTCTTTAAATCTCGAACTTTGTCATTTACTATATGTTGCTCAATACAGTAACCATTTCTTTATATATGATTCTTGAAATCGGCTTGACCACTATCCATTGAGGAACTCTTTCATGGCACCACTGCCAAGGCAAGGTCGCATATCATTTATTGAGCGGGCTTCACAAAAATAAAGGCCCGCCGTAAATTATTTAGTATCTAATGCCATCACAATCAGCGTTCTCTGCCCTATATTTACAGCGAGTGGAGCGATTTTACAGAAATGGTAACAATGCCATATACAGAGCGTTGAAAAATAGCCCTCAACTTACTGATGTCCCTTCAATCGATGGATTGCGTTAAAGCCTTAATAGTGGGGCGGGAAAAGCGTTTATGAGCATAATGATCAAGAGGATTTCGAGAATGCCTAAATTTGCTCTTCTTATCTCCTACTTTGATAAGCTATGTAGTTTATGTTGTTAAATAAATCCTGAATGCTGACATATCTCAGTAACACGTTTAAATTCCTTCTACTGTTACACTTCGGAAAGGTGACCGCAAAGAGCTTCTAATATGACCAGAGTGATGCTTCGTGGTCGACCACCTTTATAAGTCGGTGTTTTGACGCTGCTAAACATATGCATATCGGTAGGGACTTTCAGGATGATACTCCTGTTACGGCTAGTGGCCCGTGCCATCTGCGATACGGATAGTTCTCTGCGTATCGTGTCATTGACAACCTCGGGCTTTGACGCGGCAATATTGGGTGCCATCCTGAACCACCCACTTATGATTGTCGAGAGGTCTGTATCAAAGGGGAGATCTTCAAGGTAGTGTTCGAGAATCAATCAAAAGGTGAGGTGGTGTTGTGATGTTTGCACATCACATGATGGCGTCCTCCATCTATGGTGTAGATAGCTTCGCTTTCTCTTTCTTCTTCTCTCTCCTCCCCGTCCATCTCTTTGCATAGAAAATTCATCTCCTTGTTTCTCCATATCGCTGTATTTTCTCTCATCAGGTGGTTGCGCCAGTTTCGAGACGTACTGTAAATAAAATGCCCCAAACTAGAAAAAACCTAACTGGCGCAACGTGAGAGCATAACACGGGTATTACCCAGGTACGACACACGTAAATACGACACCCAGTCATATCTTCTCTATGGAAATACATGAATGTCGGAAATGGCCTTCGGCACTATCTTGTTTCGCACCTACGTCATATACGCACCGCCGAAGGAAGGCATGGAACCCTTGGTCGGGATTCTCTTCATATGCGGACCAAGCTTTCTTGATATGTGCCTCCAGCGCGGCAATTCTTCAATGGGGTTAAAATCCAGTGAATACGGTGGGAGGTACATTAGCTTGACTCCCGCATCAGCACATAAGGTCTTGAATCGATCTGAATGATGGAATGATGTGTTATCCATAACCAGTACGGATTTTGGCTCCGGCCACCTTCCACAGTGCTGGAGAAGCTGCTCGATAAACGATTCGAAGAAGGTCGCATCCGTCGAACCTTTGAAAATACAAGACATTATGATACCGTCTTGAGCATATGCAGGCAGTATCTGGAATCGTTGACCGCGATGAAACTTTGACACTTGGACTGGTGTCACCCCGAGTGGTGACCAACCAGTCCGCCTATATCCAATTCTTTTATCGCATCCGGATTCATCAACAAACACAAGATGATATGACCGAAACCCAGATAACTTGTGCTGGTAGAAACCCCGTAGTTGAGGGTTCTGTTCTTTGGCTCTTTGCTGTGCTTTCTTTTTCGTCCACTGTGACGGTGGCCAAGACAAGCTAAGATAATAGATTGTGTGCTCGTGTACCGAAATCTAAAGCTAGGGAAAAGAAAGGAAGGCGCGAAGGCTCCCGGGTCCAGTATACAAATACACTGTAAACTACGTAGTACAGCGTGGTAGACTGAGGGAGTGTCAACGCACAGCGTGGTACATTGAAGGAGCGTCAACCGACGAGGCTAGTCCAGGTTGGACTAGCAAACATCGGTCCGTCACATCCACTCAGCCCGCAAAAGAGCGCGTTTAACGCTAGATGATGATGGTAATATGTTGAACTCATCCCATAGGAAGATCACCATCTCTTCTACGTATAGGCCAGGCTTTTCGGCGAGGTGGTCACAGAGTGCGTCAAGCATGATAGGGGCGATACTTCATTGTCGGCCGATCGAGACTTGGGGAGATTTGGCACTACCGAATGAGCGCAACTTCTTGCGGATGTTACTGATAGAGCGCTCGCTGCACTGCGCTACCTTTGCCATTTGCGATGTAGTAAGTCTGTTCTTGCTGCATATCATATGGATAATCATTTGACGTTGCCAGGACTCGATGTTTCTTGCCATTTTGGGAGTGGTTTGGTAAACTGCAGTTGATGTGTTGGGAGTAGTGAACAAACAACGCCATGGCGGTTGTGGGTGGGAAGGGCAGAGGGTTTATTTTTGGACATCGAAAAATGGCTATTTTTGGACATGTAGCAGTACATGAGTGAGCGGTTTTGTACTTTCATCCTTGTTACTACGTAAATATGTAACAAACTTTTGTTACAGAAGTAACCGTATTTGGCTTAGCGTGGCATGTGATTAGGGTTTGAAATAGCATGTCTTTGTCTCCCGGTATGGAAGGCAATAACGGTCGGCACTGTATTGTAGACTTATTACAAATGGCATCAACTCTGTTCGTATATGTTACAGTTGCGTCCAACATACATCGCCTGCTATGTCCGGATGCTGTTACAAACACCAGTAACTGAGACCGATCATGAAATTTCACGATTCAATGTCAGAATATAATTCAAAATATGTACGGGGATAATCATGTCTGGTTTAGGGGATCATGTCATTGGGGCTTGTAAGAGAATATGCATCTCCCCAACGTGGAAGAGGATACCATGCACTATTGTAAGTCTAGAGTACTGAGCTGATCTCTAGTGGGTTAGTAAATCCATGAATTACAGTTACGTGGCCGTTCTATTTTTATACACGGACATCAAACGGCACGCGGAAAGATAGGATATAAGGCAGACAAGGTCCCTAATGTCCCATTTTCCTAAATGATGGAAAACATAATTCAAGTTCCAAGAAACAGAAAAAGAGCCTCGTGGCGCTCTGCATGTCGCACTCGCCTCGCAGAACATATATGTATGTTTAGTTCGACGGGTTCCAAAGCTGAAACTAATGCGATAATTTAGTTGAGACCTTGGGAATCAAGGTGAAACCTTCTGATGTCCGTCTACAGACTTTACAGGAAAAGCTGCCTTATAAGTGGGAAGTCATTGATTCTTCATTTAAATCACTATTTCAAAAACATCTAAGCCAACACTCAGCTTGGGGATACAAGCAATTATACGACGCAGTAGGCCTGAAATTCTTTGCGGTTTCTTCAGTCACAGTAAGTGAGTCTCCAGGAGTTTCTTCCGGTCCTAATAGTGATAGTCCGGACGATTCGAAGAGATGGAAGTACTTGAGGCCGAAAATAATCAGTTAAGGGAGGAGCTGGAAAAAACTAGACAAGCCGTCATTTTCCAACAGAAGGCGAGGGAAGAAGCAGAGGCAAGATTAAGCCAGCAGGAAACAGGTATTAGGGAGGCACAGATGGCAATTTATCTCTATGAACAAGATATTGATAGTTTACTAAATGTTGCGGAGTGGTATCAACTGAAGTGTGTTCAGTCCTCAGAGGTTTTGGATCAAGTCAAAGGATTTCTGCAAAATGCACCATGTTTAGGCTATTACGAATAGAGCTGAACCCAAAACCGCAAATCGCACCATTGTTGAATCATATTTGTAAATTCTGTACTTAAGTATGTAAATAGTACATATAAGTACATCAAAGAGTGATCTCCACGCCTGCTATGGTGGAAATGCTTTTAGGGCTTTCGACGGCACGTGAGCATGAGGACTGCTGGATATACCGCATATCAGAACGTATACATATGTCCACAAGATATCCGCTGGCAGATTGGCTGTACACAAAGTCCAATAAATCCACTTGGGGCTGTGTCTGAGTAGGTTACTATGACACTGAAACGACCCTTTTGAGTTGATGCATAGACTCCGCACGAGCCATTTCGAAATCGCGATCCGTTTCAGTACCAGGATCCATTATCATATATGAGCCAATTTTGATCATTGATATTATAGTCAACTAAGATTCGCCATTGTTACTTTGAAAATATATTGTGAAAGTGTGACTATTGCTCAACAATGGGGAGAAACGGTAGGAAAAACCGAAGGAAAAATCTACAAGCCGCGTATCTTCAAACACCATTCTCCGATAATGAAAGTGAAGCCTCCCTACAGCTAGAAAGGCTTGAGACAGAACCAAGACGGTCTCGTAGCCCAACGCGGACATCCAATCACTCGCGAAGGTCTCGCAGTCCAATGCGGCCATCCACATCCTCGCGACGTTCTCATAGCCCAACTCGGGCACATAAAGCCCAAAAAACGCGCAGTCCAACCCAGGAACCACAGGAAATTGCAGTAGGGGAGGAATTTGCAGATGGAGCATTGGACATGGATAGTTCCGAAGATACCGACTCGGAATCCGAAAAACCTCCACTCCAGGATAGGCTTCCAACCAATAGTCATGCGATTCGCATGACCCAAGAAGCAGTGGCAGCTTCACCTAATGTTATTCAAGAATTTGTCCGCCATAGGAAGCACAAGGTTCTAAGGAAATTCTTCAATCGTCTCAACGCTCGAATTCGTAAAGAGAACAGCAAGGTCGACTTGAATGATATCAATTTAGGCACCATTCCACACGCCAATTATGAAGGAATACTTCAAGGCTACACAGGCACATTCGAGAACTTTGTCGGCAACACAAACCACGAAGAGGCGTGGAACCGGTTTAATGAGACTTATAAGCTTATTGCAGCTTTAAATATGAGGCATTGGATTCGATCTGATTGGAACCTCGATGAGTCTTGGGCGGAAGAAAGAATCAGCCTGCCTAATCCACACCCGATCAAAGACCACTCGCCTCTAATCTCAGAAGAAGAGAAAGCGAAGGATGTGGACAAGCTATTACCAAGTATAGAGACGGATGCAGATCATATTTCTGTCGAAGAACTTGACGCTCTTGAATCTAGGACGTGGGATGAACAGCGGAAAATGTCTTCCGGGACGGTTCTCTACTGGTGGCCTAAAGGCTCAGGATCACAGACCTTCGTTATATACGGGAGCGTGGCTGCACCTATCTTTCGAATCCGGGCAGGCTCTTATGAGAGTTATAACCCGAGAAAAGTAGAGCGGGTGTTGATCTCTAAAACCCGTGGTACTGCCAAGGAGGTAGAAGAAGATGACGATGGAGTTCTTGACGAGCACTGGAAGTATAATAGGAGAGATGTTGCTGGTATTCTCGGAATTGGATGGAAGATAGAGGATGATGATGAAGACGGGATCAACCCATTATCACTGCTCCAACCAATCAAAGGCGCTTTATATCCGCAAACCCGAGCTCTTGTGAAATGGAGAGATGGGACTCGCACTGTCGAAGGAAGATCATTTATCAGGCGAATCACCATGGGATCAAGTCTGGATGGTGACAAAACGATTTATCAGAAAGCGATAGAAATGGAGAAAGCCTATCGAGAGAATCAAGGGTTGGAACATTATGAAGATGATTCGGCAAGTGAGGAGGAACCTAGGGCTTCAGAGAAGCCACGTCAATACAATGCGGGAGTTCTACGCAGCCATGTTCGATTTCGGGATATTAGTCCCGGCGAAAGTTCTGATGAAGGCGACTATGCACGTGAACCGTACTCCCATCGTCACTCGACCAGAGAAGGCTCGGCTCGCTCCCGTCGTCAATCGACCAGGGAAAGTTCTAATGAACGTGATTCGGCTCATTCCCGTCGTCACTCGACCAGAGAAGGTTCGGCTCGCTCCCGTCGTCAATCGACCAGGGAAGTTTGATGAACGTGCTTTAGCTCGCTCCCGTCGTCACTCGATGAGGGAAAGCTCCGAGCAGATGATGATCCGCTCATTTCAAAGTCCACAAAATTGGTAGGGGATAAAAGCCCCAGAATGTAGTTTTGTGTATTTCTTTTTTTTTTTTTCAGTGAGCTGGCCTCTCGCATTCATTCGTCTCAAGTCTTAGTTATGTTTTGTTCAGATTAGCTTACAGATTGTCAAATCCTCAATTATTCCACCTGCTTATAACCATGACCAATCCTAGGATTAATAAAAGGTGATACTGCATGAGCTATGAGTTACCGCATCTGGTTAGTTTTAATTCTTCGGGTTTAGCGCCCCAATACATCGTCACATAACCTCCCTTCAATAAGACCCCGTTTCGCTTCCCTTCTTCACTTTCTCTCCCTTTCTATTATTCTGCCTATACATCTTGCGCTAATAGCCATGCAACTATTTGATCTGTTCTTCATCGCTAGAAGGAAACTGCTCAATTGTGCGAGGGGATGCTGCTATACATACCGATGGACCTACTAATGCATCAAGCACATAAGTTAATTACTTCTGCATCCCAAGGTTACCCTACCTACTAGAATCTCGAGATAAAGAAACAAATTGATCATTGTGTACCCGTGTCGCGGGGATTGGCTTTCTCTGTTTTTTTATTCCTATCTCATCATCAAATTCATTAAAACAGGCATTGCTTATTTCATACCAGCAGTCTTTCTATCCAAACTCTATATTCCCTAGTCAAAAGATCACATAATTCTAAAACGATATGGCTCAGAATGCGCACCCTACAGAGGCATTACGCAGTCTACGGAGCCTGAATCGGTCTATTGAGACCAGTCATATCAGTTAATTTGGCTAGACCTGATCCCTCTTGGGCCTTTGGAATATAATAATCGGTATGCTCTTGCCTCTATTCATACATAAATGGTGATGCTCTGTGGCAATCTTCCCGCGAAATTCTGTTAATTCCAAGTTGCATCAAATTTGTCCAGCGCTTCGCCCATACCGTCATTGTTTTGAATTTTCGTATATTCATACCAGCCCTTTTTTTCACCCTCTTCAGACATAAACACAATATGTAGCCTTGAATTGCTCAAATGCGGTTTAGTACCCATATACACGACAGATAAAACTCTAGTAACCGTGAAGTCACTTGCTTCTCTATTCGGCGAAGCGTCAACAGCTCCACTGGCCCGCTTTGGGCCTTCTTGTATATTCGGAGGGTAAACTTTGCCCGGCTGAGTCTCGATTTCTCCTAAGGGATGAGAACCCGGTCGCTCTGTTGGGTAATTTTCACCCTCGGCCTAAGTAGTCAGTCAATTTGTTTTTACCGGCCAAAGAGAGTTCTCTCATACTTCTGTGACCCCGAAACACACCATTAGCAGGGGGTAAATATTGAGTTTTGACACAAAACGGTTCGTAAAGATGTTTTCCATAGTTGATAGGTAGCATATGGGTTTAAAGCTCCCTGGCAATACGTGTTACTTATATATTGGCTCCATGATCTCAAGAATACCCATTTAAGGGGCATGCATCTACTATCACAGTGTCTAGGCGGGCCTAAACTGTGATCAATCAACTCTGTGGGGATACATTCTATGCTATACCTATTGCGTCCCTACACCCATTGGGTCCACCTTTAGGTTTCCAAGTCAGCGGCACAGCGGAACTCCAACCACTTGAGCGTCTCCCACTTTCACACATCGATAATGCCGGCTCGCCACAATCCAACAGTCACTACAGAGGGTCTGCTTCATGACCTCTCCATTCAGATGGAACATTTTTTAAGGCTTTTAGAGGTCGATCTTTCTCCAGCTATTGCGGAAGAAGACACAACCAGTGAATTTCCAAGTATCTTGGATTTTATTTCATGTGGTGCGAGTTCACGCTTGTGGATCCTACGCCTACAAACCATCTTCCGATGGTCTTCTCTGGCCTTGGAAGAGGAAGAGTGGCTACGGACGCAAGGATTAGACCGTGCACATCCTGGGAGTCAGGTCCGCGGTGTCTGGTCGATGCCGTCTTTCCTTCGTCACCTAGGGCGGTCAAAGGATCACAATGCTTATAGTGATCTTCAACAGGGGCGAAAGCTTAGGAGATTCGAGATTGAGTTTAGTGAGGGGATTGCACTTTTGTTCGCCCCAGTTTTGCCTACTTTTCGCCGATTATCCCTTATCGAAGAAGCCAAAGCTATACAGCTTCTAAGAGGTAGCTTTGCCGACATTCCTGTGAACGCACAACGACTTCTGCATTTTAAGTCTTAGTATCAAACATTGGTATTAACTCATATCCTTTCATATCTCTCACGACTAACACAATACTTTGTTTAGGCTTCATATCCAATGCCTCCAATGCCCTAGGGCACGAGAAGCCTAAAGCGCCATGAATTCGAAGACATCTAGCCCGAGTATATCACGCCCCATTGGTACGCCACTGTTTCCTTGCCACACAAATAAGCCCTTATCAGGGACTTCTAATTCCATTCTGACCGATCCTTGCACAAAAAGGATTTCGTTTCGCCGCAGCTTCCGTACAAATGGTCGGGTCTCTGATATTTTCTCTTTCGATAAATCCGGGGGTAGAGCATGAATTTCACTCTGGTCTCGTCGGTATCTGAAAGATCTCGGAAGATTGATACTGCATTGTGGGATGGGTAGGCAAGTCTAGTGCCCCATGTTGAGTGGTTTTCGAGGGCGAGAACGATAACAGGACCCTGACGAACAGGAAAGTCAACTTCGCCTATAGCCTCGTTGATTTTTCTAGAGAACTAAGAGTTGTCAGCATTGATTCAATAAAATCCTTTATTATACCCACCGCGCCGCTTTCCTCGGTTCCGCATCGCAGAAACTGCCCACATATGTCTGCATCTCCCCTTCCATAGACAAAAGGACCTTTTTCCCTTTTGGGTCTCACGTGTAGAAACCGATTCACCTTGGAATTTAGGTCGGCCCCATCAGAGGAAGCCGATAAGACGACAAAGCCAGTGAACTCCATTTCCGATGGATGTTGCTCATGGTAACGAAGCGATCCGATCTGCGCTGTTGTCATCTTTGCGTTCCTGTACCAGGCTCAAACAGTCTAGCTTGATCGAGAATAGTCGCAATTGAAACTGAGAGGGAAGGAGGCAGAAAGGTGAGACAGCGAGGCGTCGAGCTTTATATGTTTGGCGTATTAAAATCAGAGATTCTCCCGGGTCTAGGGATTTGACAAGGTGCACCCTATGATATTCTTCAACCGGCCACTGTATTTTGAGTGACAACCTAGCTCTTCTTTACGCTTGGTATTTACAAGCGAGAAGTAAGGATTGAGCTCTGTATATGCGGAGTCAAGTTCATGCGTATGCAACAGGATATAGATAGCGAGCTCTCGCTCTATATTCCATGGAGGTAAATATAGATGCTACGTTTGCAAAAGACTTGATGAGTGAGGATACTACTTCAAGGTGGACGTCAAACAAATTGAGCCCCACCAAGGAATCAGTGTAGGAGCAAAACATGCATTGGATTCTATGTGCTCTGGTCAAATGAAATTGAGTTGTTCTAGGCGCCTCTCAAGGTCTTTAAGGGTGTTATAATACCAGTCGGCCAAGCCCTTGTCCACCTCGAATCCCAAAACTGCTGCTAATAGTTTCTTTCTTTCACCCTCGTATTGGTATTTTGAGTGTAGGTGCCGATAACAAAGAACTTTCTTCAAGTCAGGGTCTTTTGCCGACTGTCGTAAGACAACCGGATCATCGCTGCTGAGTGGAATGAATCTTATGAACCCATATCTTCTCCGAACCCGTACAATACCAGGCTCAAGCACCGCAAGGTCCACTAGGAATGCATCCTTCCGATTTTCAAGGTTATCTTGGGCTTGATGCTCGGTGCCAAGCTCTTGAAGAGAAATGGCATCAACAACCACATCGTCGAGGCCATTTCTTTTGATGTCTTCCATAAGCTCCAGTGGATTGGACGGGAACCAGACTCGCACAGTCTTGTTTGGTTAGAGCTTGATTTTAATTAGAAGGAAAGGGTGACCCACATGCAAGCGAACCGGCACTGGATCTTTGGCGGGAACACCAGAGACTGAAGAGGTAGGCTGTTCTTTCGACATCACGGCTATGTCTGCTTTCGTAGGTGAGGGCGTAGAACTTTGCTTGGATTCTGGCCTACGGGACCTGCCTGGTAGAAGACGTGATATGAAATTTGAAAGTAGGCAACGAACTCTTGGAATTAACGGCAAAGCCATGAATAATAATTATACTGTGATCTGGCCTCAGACCAGTGGCCTTTATACTTGATAGATGTAGTTGTGTAGAGTGACAGACACAAAAGTTGTTGTGCCATGGCACTGGGTTGGTCATTAATGCCTGTTTGTTTCTATGCTCTCATACACGTAACATATTTTCATACAGGAAAACAACCATCTCCCCTAGGCGCTCAACAATTCAACGGCTTGATACAGTGACCAAGTTCCCATCGTTCGGCTAACATGGATCACGAAATTCTTTCTAGCTGGGCTTTTAGCCAATCGCTATCGTCATCATCCAAATTATCCACAAGATGACGCTCAAGGTCCTCCCCATTATCCGAATAAAGTATGCGGATGATTGACACACGCAAGCCACTAGGGGGCAGGTGATCCATCATCAGGAGACTGTATAGCACGGCCATACATTCCAAGTCCGTATCGTAAATACTCGCCCCCATTAGATTCCTAGTAAATTCCCGAGTGGGGGCATATCCCATATGGCGAGAAAGAATATCGGACAGCAGAGGGGTAGTAATCGGGCCATCATCACACGGGGCCGAAGAAACGATATAGGTAGTGACATCGCCATATTCAATCTTGAACTGGGGATTTCTCATTTCATGGACTAAATAGTTAGCTAGATATCTGCTAGACCTTAAATCAAATAAAATCATACGGAATTGTCCTATAAGCTGTAGTAATTGTGCACTAAGGGGCTTGATAGGCGTTCTTGACATGGCTTATGTAAAAGACAGCGCAAGTCAGCATATATCCGAAAATAGAGCTTGCCTGTTCTCATACCTGGCTCCAATGATAGGGAAATGGGAGGCAGTGAATATAAACCAACTGACGATGTCTGAGCTCAGAAATAGATGAATAGATGAGGATATTAGTGGGCTTTTGGACTATGTGAAGTAATACACATGGCAATTTATATCTTGAATGAAACAGCCATCACCTTCAGCACAGTTTTCTCTATCAAGTATGTTCTACGTTGCTATTCCCTACAGCTTACAGTAGTATCAATACGTCTTGGTTCAAACATTAACACTCGATACTTCAATACCCTAGTTATCTATTCTTGCAGCGATCACATTTACCACAGTGTTGGTGTATCTCTTGATTTCGCGGTTGCTTCCCCTTACAGGGGTTTTCGAAACAAGGAAGCTCGCCACCTTCTCTCCGACTCCCACAGGATAGGTAGACATAATATATAACGTGACACATTATGCAGAATCTAAAACAGTTCTTCAAATTAGCAAATGAATTCCAAACAGTATAGGCTTGGTAATACGATCCAGACTCACATTTTGCTGTTTTATATGACGAGTAGATTTTTTGGGCACTTCGCAGGGCGTTTGTCTTCTTGACAATGACATTCAAATTAGCATAAACTCATGGAAGTGGATTGGCTGGGCAATCATTAAAATCCTGGTCGAGTGGGATTGGGAAGAGACTGGAAGAATGTATTGGCTTCAATGTGTGTGAGGTATTCAAGATGGTTGAAGCTTTAGTGACATACATTTGCTTATGTGCGAGCTTCTGGAAATACACTCTAAAGGCACTGTGTAACTGGAAGAATTCGCATCTAGTAACCTGGGGTTGACGGGCTTATATTCCTCATTTGTTGTGATAGATGGAATGAATACCCTTGGAGAGGAGATCGCAAGTATTCCGGTATAATTATTACATTGTTGCTCACGGAAGATCGACCTGATACAAAAATGGTGGCACTCTATCTCAAGGCGTAGCGGGCACCTGGTTCCCCATTTTCCTGCATATGAGGAAATCCAGAAGTTCTTTTGTGAGGTGCATGAGTGCTGCTTATTTTAACTATGTTTTTCGATTTCTTCTTTGCTATTTAATACCACGAAAATATATAATGTTTTTACATTTAAAATGGGGATGGGTTCTTTTTGAAAAAGTCCCCGATTCTCTTACATCTCTGATATCATCTTAGTAGAAGCTGCCATTCTAGGGGGAAAAAAACAATACTAATCTTGGTGGTATGATGCCGTTGGACTGTAAAGGCCTGTAACATAAGGCCCCTATTAGGGAATAATTGGTGACAATATTCTAAAAGTTCTTCAGTACACGGGATAGCAACATATCTTGCACCCTTTGTAATCACCACAATCGGTACTGCAGTGGTTAGCTAAAGCCCAATGCTATCTGATAAACCAAACAAACCTTGTGTGCCAGCAACATGGCAAGTAGTCCACGCGGGTTTAAGATTTGGGAAAGGAGGCGTAAATTCTGCCGGGTCGCAATCGAAGGATAGCACATCTTTCCTCTCCTTGATAAGAGTAGTGTCGAGTTCCGACGTGGCAGATATTTGGGGGTTGGACTGGTCCATGAGAAGTGTATGTTCTGCGCTGATTGGGACACGTTGAGCTAGGTTCCCATGGAGCTTACTCCACAACCCTTATACCTTCCATATCATATAAGAAAAATTTAAGTTTATAGACAGTGAAGACTTCGTGTAGCGAGAAAATCAAACCCCTGCTGCCAGCCTTATTGTCCCGCCCGTGGTTCAAAACGTCACTTCCTTCATTAGACTCTAGAAGCTCAGATAGGAACTGCTCAATTGAACAAATTCTATGAAAGCCTTGCCAAGTTTCGTTCTATACCTTTTCAGTCGAATCTGTTAAAGAACAATAGCAATAAATTACTACGTTCGTGACCAGAGCAAATAGCGCGTGCTCGAAATAATTGGTTGACTTTGATCAACATCCTAAGCCATCTGCCAATATTCGATCCCGTAAACTATCCAAGGTTTATCAATTTCCTTAGATACTCTCAAGAGCGAAGATTCCCGAGATTCCTATATCGGGAGAATCTTCTTGTGCAACAAGAAGATTCTCCCGAAATGGATTAGTACCGAACTAGCCAAAGTTTATTCTGCCCACGCCACCACCCACGAGTACAGGGTTCCGGCGCTAACTCTGCCAAGACGCAGGGTTCCCCTCAAAGAGCACGTCGGCCGCAAGTCTGATCGAAGAGACAGTGTCGGACAAATCCAAGGCTATAGATATATAAAGTTGTAGCTTTCCCTCTCCTACTTAAAGATCTCTCTCCAAAAATTCACTCCCGCAGTTATAACAAGTTAGTATTAAGTAAGCTTTGTACCAATGTCTCAAATCTAAGTCTAACTAGAGCCAGATCCCGCCCAGAAATCACTAAGATGTGCACTCGATTTGTCTATACCACCAAATTTGTGAATTGCGTTGCACGACCCAAACACACCATTATAAAACATGATCCCCAGCCGCCATGTGGCGAACCAAATTGCCCTGGATATGAGGATAAGCACATGGGCCAGTCTACCAAGAAAGGAGGAATATGTCCCAGGTGCTGAAGTTCAGAGACAACAATTACGACACCTCCTCGTGATGACTTTTCTTCTTTCATTCCCTATGTCAAGGTTGTCAAAGTAAACCCAGCAGCTCCTATCGTTCTCTTTTCTATTGCCTAGAGGGAAAGTCGTAGGTGCTGAATAAATAAAAGGTTGATTACTATGCTTAGGAGAATCGACAATAGCAATAGCAGTGGACTGTCTTTTCCGCCATAAATTAAGTGAAATTGTATTTTACCCCACTTGCTTGTTTCATTTTCTGATTTTTGTTTCCTTCATCGACCTTCACCTTGGCCGTCCTAGCAGGCTTCGTTAAAACAAACCATTTGCATAGTATGGGAGGAACAATACGAAAGTAACGTTATATAGATATATGTTATATATCGATTCCCCAATATATTTCTAGGTAACTTGAATAAGACATAGATCAGAAATAACCTCAGCAGCCTGCCGATACTGCTGCTTCCAACATTTTTCTGTAATTTGAGAGCAAGTATGATTGTCATTCGGGAAGAGCCCATTTTGGAAGCGCGACAAGATCTCTTCATCGTCTTCCAAGCTATCAAGTTCAGGAAAGACCTCATGTCCGGTCATAATAAAGTAGATAGCAGAACCAAGCGCAAAAAGATCGGTCGCCACACATGCATAATCCCCATGAACTCGAGGCTGATATGACTTTGAGCACTCCCGAGAGAGCCCATCCAATAAAGTGGTGCCATCGGCGGACTTCAACATTCCCTGAAAGTCTGCAAGTAATATATTGAGACTCCCATCTAGTAGTAGATTCCGAAGGTTTATATCACAGTGGATGATACGTTTTCCATGGATGTAACTGATTGCTTCGGCAGCTTGTTTGCACCAGAGTAGCCTCCTACCGAGAGGTATAAACGACTGTGATGTGAGATAGTCATTGAGAGAACCATTTGATGCGCGTTGTAGGACGAGTCCATTTTCTGTCAGGCCTTTTAAGGCGATAATACGGGGATGGCTTCCAAGGACCTCAAGAAGCTGGGCCTCTATCTGGATGCTCTCGCAGTCGCCGGGAATACATGGATATTTCAAGACCGTAGACTCATCAATGGCTCCGACGAAACACTCGCCACCGCGACCGATAATCTCCGAAACCCCTGGGGGTGATATCGGGGAACTTCGATGATTTCAACATGGGACATAGTATCTGTATGTTCATTGCAGCTATCCTGCAACAATTAGCAATCGACGAAGTCAACAAACGCCCCTTATGACTTACAATTGCCGAGGTTTGTGGACAAGACGTATCATCCGCTTCAGAGTCACTAACATGCTGTGTCCGACCTCGCAAGGCCTTGATTGAACCAAAGATAATATCTAAGGGGTACCACATCGCTAGGAACAGACAAAGAATGCGGGAAGAAAGAATACGTAAGATAGATGACATGTTGCGAAGAGGAGATGTGAAGGTGCCTTGGTGACCTAATATATGAAAGGGATGACTATACAAACCATGCAAACTATTAGTTATGACTGATATTCTGACTAATCCACACATTCTCCCGAGGTCAGTGACCCGCTTTATGTGTGTAGGGATTAATTACCTGGTCATGTGATTTCATGCCCAATGCCACGTGAGCCTTCTTCTTCCAACCCCTCCCCTCCAATCTAGCGCGACTTGGAAATATTTCAGCTCATGGTTAATCTATCACTTTTTCTCGAGGTATGTTGCGCTATATGATCACCGGAAACGTTGCTTTATTCGTTGACTTTTGGAAAGGCACTCGTTGCTGATTTTCACTACCTTACTCGGTAGTTACGACTTCCAATATGACTCCCCGCCAACTTCCTCCCCCGCCGAAGAGATTCGCAAGGAAATAAAAGAAATTATACCTGAGACAGCCATATCGGAACAGCCTTCTGGTGTTCAAGCGAGCGTCCTCGGCGTAGACGAACATGGGGCCAAGACCTATGGAGGAGCATTACTTAAAGATAAGATAATGCGTATGAAGGACGAGATGAATATCAAAGGTGTACGTGCTTCGAATTCCCTTGTCAGGTTACTAGGCTGATAAATTGATAGCGCTGGGGTTATCGTTTGGTATATTTTTTGAAGCCGACGAAACTTATCAATGAGGAACGGAAGCATGGATATCTCATACCTCTAACAGACCTCACCTTAACACCTGGAGGTGTACTGGAAGAGGGCCGTTACACCTACATCACGGACGATCCGATGGTGAGTTCAGGCGCAACTGCTGTATTTATTCTGCCTTATTGATACCGAAGCGCCAAATTTTTATGCATGTGTTCGGCGCCGTGTTCCTCAATTCTACATTCAATCTATTATTATAAAATGAAGTGTCGATAGATTAGGGGTTAAGTACAAATGGAAAAAATTAATTCACAGAAACAGGCACAGTGAATTGTTGGTAGGAAGGGTTTTGTGGTTGATTCGACGGTAAATCATCCGGCATTTGGGTATACATATTGGAGGAATCTCTTCCAGCCACGAGGCTGTCATCAAAGGTACCGGAAAATGGTTGCCGAAGCGCTTGGCTATCCTCATATTGGTTGAACATACTCTGTGTCCCAGTCATGGGTTGCGAGCCCCCCAACCCGTCCGGTACCTGTAGCGGCTCGATGTTTTCGAACAAGTGGAATGTAGGCTGCGAGCCCCCCAGCCCGTGCGGTACCTGTAGCGGCTCGATGTTTTCGAACAAGTGGAACGCAGGCTGCGAGCCCCCCAGCCCGTGCGGTACCTGTAGCGGCTCGATGTTTTCAAACAAGTGGAACGCAGGCTGCGAGCCCCCCCAGCCCGTGCGGTGCCTGTAGCGGCTCGATGTTTTCAAACAAGTGGAACGCAGGCTGCGAGCCCCCCCAGCCCGTGCGGTGCCTGTAGCGGCTCGATGTTTTCGTACTGATTAGATGTGCTTTCAGCCACAGTCCTAGTCCCCGGACCATGTAAGCAAAATTCTGATTGTACCGAGTCTGCATTTCTTTGTAGATTTGGTGCACCAGAAGCCTGATATGTCGTCCTACTATTCCAAGAATAGGTACTTTCCGATCCTCCTGAGGAAGGTACCGGGGATACAACAGCAGGGCATCCTGAGCTTGGATTGGTGTTACCAGACGGACATGGGATCGTTGGTGCGTTTGTCCCCTGATCGCATCCCGGATATGAGAATTTTGGGTTTTGTATCCTAAAGGATTGAGTGTGCTGCAATTCCCAGTCTATATCGAGTTGTTAGTATGTAATGGGGAGGAGAAACATTCAGTCTACTGACCTGAACCCAGTTCGGATAAGTGGAAGTGGGAAATTGAAGATTCCATTTTCTCCCACAGGTAGTTGAAAATAGTTTTGCCTAGATTTTGCAATCTTTCCCAGCCGTCAACTTTTAATATACCGCGATGCCTAAGCAGGCGAATCTCTTCTTCCCGGGTTGGTCCGGCTAATGGCAATGCTCTTATGCTATAAAGGGGTCAGTTATTGTCAATATATTCACTCATGAAACTCACACTTCGTCGGGAATGTCGTCAGGCAAGCAAAACAAAATACCAAGATGTGCATTATCCAGAGACTTGGCTCCACTGGTGTCCCGGCACAATGTGTCGATTCGCCTCCCTTCGTCTGTCCACCGAGAGACCCGCTGCCTAATCAAACCCAGCTCATCCCCAGCCTTACTAGACTGGGATATAATTCGTGCCACAATCTCCACATTGCCAACACGCAAGTGATTTAAGCATAGCCTCTCTTTCAATCGATAGAATACCACCTTCCAGAATCGTAGACGTATGGTATCTATCTCTGTTCTCCGCTTCAATCCAGATATATATTTGTAGGATCCGGCAAGAGGATCTCTTCCAAGTTCAAGAGAAATACCACTATCCTCTATGAAAAACAAAGAAGGATTATTTTCCCAGAGGTGTAGGTTGGCTGTGAAAGCCTGAGGTATCGTTATCGTTGACTTGTTCGGTGCCTTCCGCATTTTCTTAGAGCTTCCAGATCCCTTATCTGGATGGTGGCCGATACTTCTTCTAGTTTTCAGAGGAATACGCGCCCATAGTTGTCGGATAGAGTTAATAAACTGATCAATATTAGTTTTGGTTGCCCAATCGGTATGGCAAACGTACCTCCTGTTCGGAGAGCACTGAAGCAATATTATCTTCCCCATCGTTCTCAGCCTTCTTACAGGCTATTTCAAGGGTCTTGATGATAAGTTTGCTTTGAGAGAGGCCCATGGCGAAAAAAAAATAAATGAGTCGGTTGTCCTGTGAAAAATGAAAATGGAAAGGGGGCGTTTATTCGAAGTCAGTAGGGAATTCACGTGCTCTCGTACTTCTTTCTATCATACTCTTGAACTGCAGACGCACTAAAGCAGAGATGCGCAGTCCCCATCCAATCATTTGTATATCTAGCCGCCATGGTGTTTTAGTTGCTATTATTCCAAATGTATTCACTAGCGGCATAACGATTTAGATAATTCTTTGGAGTACATACCACAGTCAAGAGGGCAGTGCTGAAAGAGGGGTAGGTTTTTTTCTCTCGCTGTTAGCGGCTAATGGTATTCGCGAAAGCGTACTCCATACCTGGGTCCAGCATAGCACAGACCATCACGATATATTCCAATTCTCCCAATTTAGCCACAAAGCACTTCTTCCTTGTTGCTAAGATCAACACACTCTTAGGGGGCAAACATTCGATTGGATCTTATATAACAACTAGTGGTGACTATACGCAGATGCCAAAGGGGGATCGGCCTAACGTCGAGCAAAAATGGAGTCGAATTTCTGAGAACGGATTTTATTCGATTTTATATATTGTGATCGATAATAGTTTGAGGGTATATATCCGTAGCGCGTAGAGTCGGTAGTAATATCGTCAATAAAATATTACCACATTCCATGCTAAAAGTGGAGCTCAATTCCAGCGATACACGTAGGGCCCATAGTCCTAAGTCCAAAGAAGAATCCCGGGCGCGAGCCATAAAGTACCCAAATAACAGAGCTCTCGCATGGCTGTATACATATGCCAAGGGTTCAATGTTTCAGAGCCTACGACCATATCCAATGAAATATCACTGTAGCCTCACAGAGCGGCCTAAGCGGCCAATATGCTAGCCTAGAAAATTCTCGCCCCACCCACGCGCGCCCCCTCTATCCCGCACTCACCCTGGGTGCGCAGGGCGATGCCAATCAAAAGCGGCGTCATATGAACTATCATACAAACTTCATAGAACCTTTGCGAGTATTGACAGTAAAGCTATATACCTCAAGTGCTCTTGCTCTTCTGTCAATACTTTAGAATCTGTGCCTATCAGACATTAGTGTCGTATTATGTCTTGTGCATTAGCGCAGCGCCAAAATTCTGTGGGATCCAATCTCTAGGGAAATCGTGGCAAAGGGCCCAGCATCAAGTAACTCGAGACAAAAACAACGCCATGGCTATCCCTATCAAAATACGAAGCACTTCACGAGAATAGGGGCTGTCGGGCATTTCTGAACTACCGCCATATCGCTATTTTCCTAGGCCCTACCTTATTTAAGACGCCAAACCGACACACATTTTATCACTTGAATCAATCCCAGTTTCCTCTACTCAATGTAGGATATCGATCCCAATGCACGAAAGGAAGTCAACGACGCGCTTATTAGCTCGGGCAGCGCTGCCGTCGGGCAGATGGTTGACACCGGCAACTCCTCTGTTCAGAAGCGTCAAAGGAACAAAGAGGAGAACGAGAGACACAAGGCCGCTGCGAGAGCTGCTAAGCAGGAAGCAGATGCTGCTGTTAGTCCACGAACCCTTTATCTCAACACTCAGAAGTTGAAGTTCCCAATCCTGTCGTGTACGAAGACCACCGCAAGCGCCTCCTACACTTTCGCTGGGCTTTGTTGCGGCCATCACGAGATGGCGAGTGTCGTGGCCGTTTGGTCGACCGCCTGTCTCCATCCTCACAGGCTGTAGATATATTTCGCTTATGGTGTTTTCGGCGTCCCACCTGTCCTGAGGATGCGTCCTGAGAAAAGTCTTCAAAGCGTGAAGACTGCTGTGAAGACTGTTCAGGAGGCATTTCAGACGGTGAAGGTATAGAGGGGTGATGAGAAACCTCTGGAAGGAACGTCATGAAGTAGGCTTGTCGAGGACCGTGAGTCTGGATACGGAGAACTCCGCGACCGAAAATCTCTTGTGTTTGATCTAATGAGACAACCAAACCACCCCCTGAGGGGGTTTGGGTCTGATTAGGGCATTTCCTGACGATATCATTGCTCGGGGTTAAGACGTTTCCCTTTGCCCTCTTCGATGTTTTTAGAGGGTGCCCCCTTGCCTTGAAATGGTGTCAGATCTATTACGTCGCCCTTTGAAGTGAGCTTTTCCCTCCGTCGCAAGAAAATATGTAAACCAAGCTTTAAATCCTCCATTGTCGAAGAAGATTCGTGATGTTGCTGTTTTTTGAGCGATGCGCGTTTCTTGGATTTTTCTCTTCATGCCTTTAGGGATTTTTTGACGAGTCCAGTTGTTTTTGAGTTGTTCCTCGAATATCTCAACTGCATCTTTGATTATTGATGACTTTGTTGAGGAGGTCTCAATCGACTGTATTGAGGTTTGATTATCAAGTGTCTCCTCGGTGGAGTTCTGAGACGAGGATTCGACGTCCATATCGGAAGGACGATGGTCCGTTGAAGGTGATTTGTAGAAGCAGCTTGAAAATTCTAGTTAGCATGATAAAGGGGAAAATTACCGTCTTATGTTGCTGATACAGAGTACGTTTACATGTGATGATGGGTAGGGTTAAGCCAAATTTATTCATGTCTTGTAGGATAATTATGTACCATGCATGAGGCTGAGGGAAATTAAAATCGTATCTTGCCTAACCCAGCTGCAGCGCTCATTGGCTCAAACTCGGTTGCCGTCACTTGACTGTGTTGGCCTGGTCGCTTTGAATGGGAGGTCGACCAATAATTGATTGATGTGTTTAGTTGATAGGTACGCTCCTAATGAGCGGGGTAACTATGAAGGGTAAAGAGTACACTTGATCCAATACTCTCCCAGCAAGCTATGCATTGGGAAATCCCATACATTTCTGGGTCTGAGCTCCGCCCGAGCCCCGCCCGCTTAGACGCCACGTTACTGCACTGCATTGTCCGCAGTTACCATACATGCGTTAGCGGCTGCCACGTCACGAGCTAGTTGAGCTGAGTTTGGTTGGCTGTTCCATGCTGCAGTCGCTGCAAACACTCATACTTTGCAGGTGAGTCCGCCCCCCCCTTCCCCATTTAACAACTGTAGACCCGCATATCGCATACATCCTGTCGGACTGGCGAATGCTTTTGTGGAAAGCCTGAACGCAAGTGGGGAATGATTTAATCGAAGCGCCAATAACACCCGGTTATTCACCCGAAAGTGGCATTCGTATGTTTCAGGTTGATAATCATGGATCATGGAGGGAGACCCAAAATAATACTGGCCACTACTACATCCTTGTCTCACGGCCTATGGTGTCAATTTTATCTAGTGCTGCCAACTGCCTGATGGGTAGCCTCGGCGTTAAGCGTCCATACTATGTGGAAGAAATGTTGTGAGAGGCCAGTGCGAAAAAATAGTGAATATAAATGTGGCGCCGTGCTCCTGGGAACTAGAATATAGGAAAGAATTACAGCATTTGAACACCATGCCTAAGAGACGTCCCCAGCCATCGACCCCACCAGATCTTCCAACCCCACCAACTGGCGCGGAAAAGAGAGAATACTACACCGCTGGTGCCGCAGTCTGGTACTGTCGTGAGGGTAGTAGGTCAAATTGATACCCTAGGTCTAAAGTGAGACATCAACTAAAGCTATCGCAGAGACTGAATGGCGCGAAGGCACAATTGATTCAAGTACATCAAGCACCATATTGCAAACGGTATTTACCCCCAAACAATGTTTGATGTGCAATCTAATTTTGAGAAGGTGAAAGATGATGAGACCAATGATCTGTGGGATGTCCCAGTTGAGCGCATTCGCTTGAGATTTTGATGTCTGGTGTAGACTCGTCAAGACATGTGTTCCCAGTCCTGCAGGAATTGTTGAATCCACTTCCATAACTTGGGAGAAGCGATAAACATATCTTTCCGAAGTCTCGGCGGATGATTGGCAGTAAACCGCGTTTCCCATTCCGACATGAGTGTCAGCTTTTTAGCTATTGTCTCTCTGAGATCTTTGTTTCGAAAATAATCTTTTTCATCCTTTTGGATTTTCGAAAGTGGCTGATCCTCCTGTTGCACTTCGCTATAAAGCCGGATGTAGCGAGGCGAACTCCACTGTCGTAAGAAGTAATGGCCCAGGTCCTGTTCAGGTCCATAGGCAAAGTGCCAAACCGTAGCAAAGAGGTTGTAATCACTGATTGAGTCTAGGTTGAGGAGTCGGTTTAATCTCCAGGAGACTTGGCTCCGCTCCAGGGATTCGTGATATCTATGGATCGACCTCTCTTCCATCGAAGCAGGCATAGCAGAAATGAAGCCATCTATAAAAGGTATATATAACTCCGAACTAATTTCGTCACGGTATTGTGGCAATCCCGGTGTGGTTAAAAGCATTGATTCAGGAATGGATGAAGCGAATGCCCAGTCGATGATACAGGTGATGTTATAATCATCATCAACGTATATGTTATTGACACTCAGATCAGGGTGGCATAACGGAAAAGTCTCCGAATTGATAGTTGGGAGTTCAAGTTTCCGTATAATGTCGCGGAGAGCGTCGCCTGCGATGATATAATCCAATCTGTTATTTGACGAGTCGGTCTTGCCTCTAACGGCCACAAAGTCGTTCCATAGGTTGACTGCGCTCTCATATTGTATCCTGGATTGATAGTCGTCCCGCGAAGGAACGGGTGCCACAAAGCAATGATGTGACAACTGCAGAATTTCTGCATGCTCTAAGAATGCAGAAACAAGGCTATCATAGAACTTAGCCTCGGACGTGAAAGGTCCTCGTGGGATCTCTAAAGAGTATCGTCCATGTAACATGTGACCACGTGAGAGACATTCCTTGATTTCGAAGGTTTCATCTTCAAAGAGCGAGCCTATTTTATCGAATCGCAACTGCGAAAGCTTCCAGGTAATACCGCCTAACTGGGAGAGAATTTTGGCTTTGCTAGGAGTCTCTAGGTCAGGTTGAGGAGAACCGGCTGATCTCCAAAATTTTGACAGTGGCTTGCCAGGCGCCTCACTCATAAAAATGAACGGAATACCGATGTCATTATCGGACGAAGCACTATGATAGATTAGGACTAGAAGATTGCGGTCTGGGAGATTTCGTTACCAATAGTCGTATACTTCTGGAACTGGAATATCGCTATGAGCCCTGAGGTATCGGAGCGTGGCAGCTTCACTTGCCAGTAGCTTTATTCCCATTTCCATTGGCATAAACGTTCTAGAGTGTGGAGATCTAAAGACCCATCGTACCCTATCTTCAAACGAAATAAAGATAGCCCAGTTGAAACTTCCCGAGGCGGGACGTTGATCGGGGTCACAAGCACATGGAACACCCTGCCGCAGCGCGCTCGCTTGACGGCACAGAGCTTGAAGGTCAAAATCAGCGTATGTGAAGATGTCGGGTTTCAGATTTGGCGACATGTTGATGGAAGAAATTCGGTAAGGGAAGGAAAATGAGGTCAAAAAGGATATAGGTCTGTTGCGCTTGCAGGTCAAAAGAGTTCCAGGGATGGATGGTTTTAGTTCTGCTTCAAATGACCTATCCCTAAAAGCGGTGAGAGTAGAAACAAACATAACAAAAACAGGAGAATTGCTGATCATCAGGAAAGTCCCTCAAAGTTACAACTTCAGCACGTCCCAATCCCGAAATTTGTGAGGGGTTGAAAACATGTGACCGACTTCCAACCCGGACGTCAGACGTCTTTGTTTTCCATTTGGGGCGTCATAGCGACATGTTTTGGCTTCGTAGCATACCGACCGATAAGATTGAGTGGATGGCAGGGAGAGAGGGGTAATATACCTGGAAAGCGCAAGTTAGTGCCTTATCTTGCTTTTCGGGTCAGTTAGAGCACCGTCAATGCAGCTGGTGCACGCCGAGTAATATGGGAGAATTCTTCAAGCCAGATATTGCATATTCGTGTCAGTGATTCCTTAGTCTTATTTAAACAAGATCGTCGCTTTGGCTAGTCTCAGCTTCGTTCATGCCCAAATAATCAGGGCCTGGGTCATATGCATGAGGCCATGGCATATGCAAACAAGTACTTTCAAACTATTTTGGCAGTATCCGCGCCTCACGGCTGCCAGGCACCAACGAGCCTTGTGGGTGACGTCCATTGGCTCAATATGTTTGTTTCTTGTTTTATTTGGTTTGACTACTCTGGCCTGTATACAAACCAACCTGCAGACGCAAATTGTGACGGTACGTACCGTGACTAAACTGCCATCATACACTACTCACGCGTTATGTAGCTCCAAATTGCCATAATAAGCCTAAGGCAGGCGGTTCTATCATTTTGCCTTTTCCGCGCTCCAGGAAACACCATGGATGTTTTACTTTCAAATGAGCATGTCCAACAATAAGAACAGTGTACGATGTAACATGAGGAAATCGGTCGGGGAGTTGTGCAATGTAATTGCAGATAAACTACGTGAAAGCACAGAGATGAACCACTTCAGTACTAAACAAACCTGTAGCGTTAGCATGCGGCTTCTTTGTGGCGAGAAATGACGCAATACCTTAGACTACGCTAGCCAATAATATATGGGTAGGATGGGTCGACCAGCATTTGGTGGACCAGGCGATTCTAGTCGTTATGCTCATCAAGGTCCAGGGCGCGTGCGGCATTTTTGTCATTGAGCCATATGACCGAACTGTGATTTCGAGTTTTCACCGACTGGGTGGAGAGGGACCGGAGAGACCGACTATGACGACAGCTGGACGTTTGGCCAGGTAACCAAGACTCATTCTATGGCCAGGGCTGTGCAATGCAACCTCAGGTGGGGCGGTGGGAGAGGTATATGCAGCGTCGAGGGCATACCGGCATTTTACAGATTTTAAGGGAGGCCCGCGGAATCAGAGACGAAAAAGGCGCACTGGCAGAGGGAGACCTAGATATCTTCGTAGCATGGTGCTCATTCAGTGCCCTAGGGAAGGAGTAGGATCATCGACACGAAAGAACATGATGCTGTATCATCCCAGTGGTTACGCTTCTGGGTGACAGGCATTGCAAGTTAGATGTCGGATCAAGCGGCATCTCCGGTAAAAATGAAAGGGGCAGGTCAGGCTGAAAGCAAATGTGCAGTAGTCGGTGGGGGCCAGAGTAAAAGAAAGGGGGCGGCGATGGGTGCAAGATAGAGAGGTAGGAAGAATGAAAAAGTGAGAGAAAGGGAGCAGCGAAGACGGATCATTTACATCGGAGGGCATTGGAGCTTACGGGACAGCGTATTGGGGCGCTAAACCCAAAGAGGCAAAACTAACCCGATAGAGTAATTCACAGGTCCGCCGTTTACAGAGTACACAAAGCTGCACTTAATGCTTATATTGAAACAGATGGCTACGGAGGATGTTGTATACAGCCAAAGGTCGACAGGCGCGAACCAAGAAATATCCCGACAGTAAAGCCTCTCTCATTCGCGTCTCCTCGGTTTTCCAGACCGAGAGCTGGCCTTGCGGCGTAATTTGGTTGAATAGTGGACTTGAAGGGATGACATATTTCGGCCTGGGAAGTGAGTCGTAATCTCAGACCATGACATTGCCTCTTTTTCCTTTAGCCGCACGAGCAGCGCATTCTCGTCCGACGTGTATGTGTGTTTCCCTGGGATAACCGCCGTGTGGGCTCGAGGCAGCATCGGGCTAGGGTCGGGTACGAAAGTAAAGAAATATGCCGGTTTTAGACCAGTATTAGATTCAAGCGTGAGGATAGCACTCCCACGTATACCCTGGATAGCACCAGAGCAATGAGATGAAATAGGAACGGAAGATTCCGAAGGGTCGGAAAGTGGCCTGATTGAAGGTCTCCTTTTCTTCCTCTTTTGACACGGCTGTGCTGTGTCATACGTGGTCTTCTCGTCTTGGTGGATGCTGGTGCCTCGACCTGAGCGGAGTCGCTTCTTGCATACTGCCGCAGCGGCCCTTGTGCTTGTCCTAGCGGCTCCTTGTTTCCAAGACGTTGACGGTATAACCACAGCTATCGACGGGTAGTGTATCGGGGGTTTGGAACTCAGTGTCGTTCGAGCTCGAGGACATGTTGATGTAGAGCGAGCCGTCGGCGGAGAGGAAGGCCTAGATGTGGCTGATGTGTCTTCAGCAGTGCTGGGATCTTCAGCCCGCTCAGAAGCCTTGTTTGCCCTTGAGCATGGATTTTCACCTAGGTTAGATGTCTGACTCGGCTCCGAATCATTTTCGTAGTCCCCACTGTCTGAACTGTCTGAGAGCTCTATGGTAGATAACTTCCGCTTGGCTAATTCTTGCTGAAAATCACCCACCACAGACAGGTTGCTAGAGACACAGTTCGCTTGTTCGGGTGCAGGCACGGATGGGGTCACACAGGGTGTGCAAGAGAGTTGAGAAGTCTCCATTTCTTGTGTATCAGGAACAGCGTCTACAATAAAAAAAAGTCAGATAATGAGAGGATGATGGCCGAATTTCAATGTGTTGTGTCAGCTTACCCGGTAGATCATCTCCTCGCATATCAGGAGGAATAGGGTCTAGGTGATTTGGCCCTGCAGGACACGGAATTGTTCTCACGGAATCTGTCGATAGCACTGGATCTGAGAAAGCCAGCGCGGAACTTCTACGATCCAACGGAATGTCACAGGCAGCTGGTATATATGTTGTCACTGGGGGTCCGACATCTTTCGTCATTTCAGGCGGAGTGGGTCCATAGACATGATTGATCTCGAAGTCAAATAGGTTCCACTCATGAGTTGTACCGGTCAGTGGCGGTGACTGTCCTAGGGGTACCTCACACGGTCCTGGACAGAAGCCGAACCCAGTGGGAAAAGGCTGCTGGAGGTATCGTGGCACATGAGCTGGGGCGTGGTTGGGGGGCACGCTTTTTGCACTGGTAGAAAGCGGCGGGCGACTTGGGCCATGGTAGAACTCGATTTGATCAAGATCCACCCTCATTTCCTAGAAAGTGGAAAGACACAGCGGAGACACAGCGGAGGTAGAAACCAATAGAGAATGAAGCAAGCTTGAATAAGAGAGCAGCGGTCACTGGGCTGGTATGTCCACGTCCGTTCTAAATGATATCCAAAGAATGGGAAAAAGAGGTCAGTCATCCTTTTTAATACCTAGGCGCCGCCAGGGCATTACTGGCTGAGGAATCATGCAGTATATCGCCTTACGGACCCCACACAACCGAGAACCACGACAGCACTGCCTCGTTGATACTATTCGCTGCTTGCGTCGGGCGATCACTTGAGAGTACTCCGGGCGAACCTAGCCAACCGGCCTCATCAAAGAGTGCCTTGGGTTCGTAGTACCCACCGTGTAACGTTACAGCCTCTAGGACACCTCAGCTGACAATCGATGGATTGGGAAGAGATTGGCAAGAAAAACTCCCTTAATCCGAGCGGCAGCCTAGGATTCGCCGATCACGCAAGCCGATCATGCAAGCCATCAATTTTATGTCATTAGGATGATTGCGATGTCTCAGCTTAGCGCCAGAGCTCCTTGAGGCATTTTTGCGGTTGGATAGAGAGCGGAAGCGGGTCTAGCGAGCGACTTACCGGTCTTTCAATCAGGGGGCGGCTGAAAGAGCAAAGGTGACCGTTTTGGGGCGCGCTGCGTGGCATTCGCGAACCGAAGCCTGAGACAAAGAGCGGCCAGTAGTCCTCCTACATTGGCTCTTCAAATGTCCATTTATCAAGCAGTCCGAGGGTGATATCTATACCAATTGAAACAGCGACCCTGTGTAGCGTACATTATGAAACGAAGAATGTATTAAGCCATACAGAACTGGGAAATCAAGGGCGATCCCGGTGACTCGCATGGCCAGACCAACCGAGCCGTTCGAATTTCCGCGAGTGGGGAAGTAGGCTGTGCTCAGGACCTAGGGTTTTTCAGCTGGCAGGGGCCACGTCAGCCGACTAGGGAATGGCGACGGTAGAACACAATGGAAGGGGAAGGGGGAAAGGGTGTGGGAAAGAAGAGAATCACCGTCGAGCGACGCACCGCGGGTTATATAGATGGCGGACGTCGCGAGACGGGCGGTGCGAGACGGCAGATCCCGATCGGGGCTAGCGTGGGGCCCCAAACCCGTTGCGGACGGGCTAAACCCCAGGTGGACGGACGCGATGCCGGATCGGGCAGCGGCCCCACGGGCGCTAAACCCGACGGAGGGGGGCGCCGAAACAGGCGGCGGGCCAGCAAATCGCAATTCTACTTAATTAGATAATAATCTAAAAAAGAGTATTTTAGCTAGAAAGCTAATACCTAAGAATCTTAATTTAAATAATAACGCTAAGGTACTTTATAAAGAAAGTAATCTATATATTCTAGATTTTATAATTAAGAAAGGTAAATAATCTTATAAAGATCCGAAGGTTATAATTAGATTAAAGCTAGTTCTATAGGTTTTTATTACTAATAGATAGCTAGAGGTAGTAATTTAGATTTTAAGATCTATAATTTAATAGAAGTAAGCTTTTATAGATCTAGATATACTAAGAAGAGTATAGATTATACTACTTATACTAAAGCTATTAATTAGAATATAAGAGATTAAAGATTAATCTCTTTTTTAATAATTAAATTTCCGGAAGTAAGTTAAACTAGCTTATCTTCTACTACTAAAAAAGTAGATTATTTAATAACTAATTTATTAGTTAATTCTTTAATTAATATATCGACGTCTAGTTTTTTAACTATAGATTTATAAGATAATTTAATATTATATAGTTAATTATATAGATAGTAGACTATTACTTCCGCTAGTCTTATTATAGCCTAGAAAATAAATAGTAATATTTCTAGTTTTAGAGGCTATTCTAGAGTCTCTAGTTATTTACTAGTCGATTAAAAAGGATAATAGTAACTATAAAGATAATAAATATAATAATTTTATTTATTAAGGATAATATATATAATAAGCTACTTATAATATAGAAGTTTTTATATAATAGGCTATTCCTACTTTTTTTTAGTATTTATCTAGAGTATTTTAGGAGGATATTCTATAGGAGATTTTTCTATAAGAGATTTCTCTATAGGAGGTTTCTATATAGGAGGTTTATAATCTTATTATTTTAGAGGAAGAGTAAGTAGTAATTTAGCCTAATTCTTATTAGATTTCTAAGCTTATTTTTAAATTATATATAGAGATAGTATCTAAGGTCGAATTATCTTAGGAGGTCTTAGTTAAAATAATTACTAATAATTTTATTACTAAGATAGCTTCTATTTTATTAGAATATTTTATTCCTTAATAATTAAGCCGGACGAGACGATCGCCTAAATAATACGATTTTTTTATAGAACTTACCGAGACTATATTAATTCTAAGAATAAAAATAAAACTAAAATAAATAAAATAACTAAAATAAATTATTATAAAAATAGATATTCTATAGGATAATAAAAATACTAATAAAGAATTAGATAATAATAATAATTAAGATAAAGAGAGACTTATAAAGTCGAGAGTTATTATAAAATAGAGTACTCCTTTTATTTATAATAGTAAGTCTTTATATATTAAAGATATTATTATTCTCTAGTCTTATAGTAAGGCGATAAATTCTCGATTTTTAGACCGCTAGTAAGTAGCGATAGAAGATTAGTTTAATAATATTTATATAAAAAGGACTTTTAATATTATTTATAAACTACTAGAGGTAGTACCTCTACTAAATTAATAGATTTTTAATCTTAAAATAATAAAAGATAATCTTATTTATAGTTTTAAAATATATTAGATAGTTTATAGGAACTACTAATAGAAGAAGGAGGATTTAATCTTCTATACTCTAGTTATTTAGAATATTCTTATAAAGATTATTTTTATACTTATTATATAAAAAGATTATAAATAGCGTTAATTTAATATAATAGCTATATATCTTAATACTTTTTATAAAGATTAGGAGATAGTTTATATTATTTAATTAATAGGTTTTAAATACTCCGAACTTAATATCGGAAGTAAAGGTTAAGTTTATTAATTATAGTAGATATTATTTAGCTTTTATAATTCGGTAACTTTATAAAATAAGGAACTTAATAGAAGACTAATTAAGATTAGATTTTATACTCTTAATAATAATCTATATATTTATATTAAAATATATAATAGTTTAATATAGTTTTTTCTTATTTATATTAATAATTTTATTAGTATAGCTCCGATTAATAGAGAGGTTAAGATAATTTTTTAATAGGTAAAAGGTTAGTTTAAGATTAAAGATATAAGAGAATTATTCTATTTTTTTAGTAGTATTATTATCCGGAATTATAATAAAAGAATAATTTAGATAATATAATAAGTATACTATCTAGAAGTACTTTATTTAGTAGAGATATAGATATATTCTCTAATCTCGATTCCGCTTTTTCTAAACTATAAATAAGATAATAATAATAAAGATCCTAATACTCTTTTAGATTAAGAGGGGTATATTTTATTTAGGTCTCTAATTAGTAGGTTTAACTAGCTAGTAATTAAAACTAAGCTTAATATTAAATTTAGTATTATAAAGTTAAAATATTATTCTACTTCTCTAACTACTAATAATTTATAGGTAGTCTATACTATCTATAAATATCTTAATAATATAATATATTTTAATATAATATTAAGAGGGGTAGATAATACCTTATTTTTTATATATACCGATATTTTATATAATAATTAGTATAATTTAAAATCGATAGAGGGTACTATTTAATTTTTTAGTAGCGTATCTATTATTTAGTACTTAAAGAAATAAAGTATTATAACTCTATTATCGATATCTATAGAATAGTATACTCTAGATCGACCTACTAGGGATATCTAATAGATTTTAAAGATTACTAAGGTACTTAATCTTTTTAAGATAGATAATCTAATTATTATTTTAATAGATAATATTAATATTTAGTTACTAATAAGTAAGAAATTATATAAGAATAGTATATATTAGCTTAATATAAAGTAGTTTTTCGTTAAGGACGCTATTTTCTAGAAGAAGATCGATCTATAGCGCGTCGAGACGAAGAGTAACGTCGCCGACGGGTTTATAAAAGCGCTTAATAAAGAAGTATATATAAAGTTTATCTAGATATTAGGTCTTAATTGATCTATATACTAATTTTACGGGTAGATATAGGTTTATATTATATAGGAAATAGTAGAAAATGAGAAAATAAAATAGAGAGTTTTTATTAGTAGAGATAAAGAGATATGGTAACAGTCTTCGTCCTAAAGGGGGGTGTTGGAGTCACGTGACGGCTATATAGGGCCGTAGGTGATCCTGACCCACAGAACTCAGGATATTGTTAGACAGTAGCTAGTTTTTCTTCTCTTCTTTTCTTTCTCTCCAGAGTCTACAAATCTAATCCTTTGAGGTTAACATTCATTCCTGCATAGCCTGCATTCCATCTGACAAGAACTCTGCATTTTCTACATAATAGAAACTGCTGTTTCTGTGCGGTTATGACTAAGCTAGATTACATAATCTGTATGGTATCATCCCATGTATGCAACCTTGCAATTTGACATATAACTAGTAGACTATTAAGCATATAATCACAGACTATCCTCTATTATATGTTTCTATATATATGCCGTCACCTATAATGTAGGATTCTAAATATATTACATATCATAACCCGCGTACCGTAACTCGACTCTCTCGCTGATTGATAATCATGAACAACCGCGATCATAGCCCATTCCATCGTCATCATACACAAAAATCCGCAGTATAGCCTTGGCAACCTCAACACCATCGTGCTCCAGATGCGCCGTCTCGGCCGCCCGATCCGCATGCTCGAGGTCCTTGATCCCACCGCCATCCACCCTGATCTGGATCTGTCGTTTCACCATGTCCTCGTCAAAGGCCAAATGCGCCTGTGTAGTGAATAGCCGGTTCGGGATGTATAGGCCCTGAACAGGTGTATGCTCACTACGGCCCCAGCACGCGACCTTGGTATCCGGGGAAAGCATGTCGGGTCCCGCGGACGCGGGCGTGGGCGGCGAGACGACATGGTCCTGGTGCATCTGGTGCAGATGGACGTTGTCCTCGCGCGTACGGAAGAGGCGCTGGCCGACGGATGTGAGTGTGATGCGGCAGTGACCGAGTTCCCAGTCTTGCGAGGGCGCGGGCTCGACAGACCCGCCGAGGAGACGGGCGAGGAGCTGGTGGCCGAAGCAGACGCCCAGGAAGCGGAAGTCAGGACGCTTGATCCAGAGTGTCTTAAGAAGCTCCAGCAGCTTCAGGATCCATTCATTGTTCCCGTGGGCATCGTACACGCTCCCCGTAATGAGCAAGCCGTCAAACCGGTCGAAATCTTGCACGGTTGGGATCTGGCCACCTTGTTCGGACACGACAAAGACTTGGTCTGTCTCTACGCCCAGAGGCGGATGATGGGCGGCTCCGGCCTTGGTAAAGTGATTGTGTATAATCTGGCCAAAGGAGCCGCGCTCCGAGTACGTGTCTGGGTGAGGCTTGTCGGTCTCGAGGACCATAAGGCGTATGACAGGTGCTGATTCCGTGGGCTTATAGGTCCGATCCATGTTGTTTGTTCGTTTGGTAGTATGGTCTTAGTGGCAGGAAATCCCGCGACTTAAGAAGTCCCAGGTCGGGTTAAATAAATACGTCATTATGACGCTCACCGTTAATTTTGGTGGCTGCAACCTATGCCTGATTTCTGCCTGATTTCATGGCAGAAAATTAAATTACAATCACTAAGACAAGTACCCAACCCGGACCTCAACATGTTGGATATATCCAAATAACTGGGTGTCTTTCATTCCTAATATTGCTTTCAATCTGAGATCCTTTCCAGGGATCATGTTGAATCCAGGATCTAGGGCATGGTTCCCATGTCCTGAGTCGCTTTTAGGAGTCAAATTATATAATCTTCATTGACAGAAATCTGACGTCTTGAAATGTATGCACCTCAGGGCTGATATGGAGAACTCTGCATTTTCTACATAATAGAAACTGCTGTTTCTGTGCGGTTTATGACTAAGCTATGATTACATAATCTTCTATGGTATAATACCATGTAAATCCATGTATGCAACCTTGCAATTTGACACACCCCCCAGCTCTTAAAGCCTATATTTTCTTGGCTTTCAGAGCTGCCAATCCTTCATTTTCTCACTTCTTTTCCACTTCTTCTAGGTGAATCAGATGCCTAATTTCTCTTATCCCAATTATCTCTCGGAAGAGATGCTGCTTCTATCTTAGAAGCGCCTTTGTAAGTCCATCTATAGGCATCGCTGCAGTTAGAACCTAGTCTATATTGACTCTACCTATACTAACTTCCTACTTTATCTAGGATCGATTGATATCTATATACCGTAGCTTCGTATATATCGTCGATCCTTCCTTCGTTAATAGATCGACTGTCTACTGATTGTCGTATATAATAGATAAGGAATGATCTAGTTAGAAGCCTAGTGCTTTAAGGACTCGGCGCTACTATTAGACGGTTTTTCCGGCTTCTACTAGAGTAAGAAGCTCTACCTTAGTTATCGATGTTATTACCGTCTTCTACTTCGATACTTTCTAATCGATTAGACCGCTATATAACTTATAGATATAATCTTCCGAACTCTTTCTATCTTTATTATCTCTAAACGAAGTATCGCTTATAAATTTAACTAACTTTATAGTAAATTAGAGACCTTTTAATTCTTCTAAACCGAGGTTTTTATTTAGTAAAGAAGACTCTTTTTAGTTTGATTGTTCTCTAATATTATATTTAATAGCCTAGAACCTAGTTTTATAGAGATATTAAATCACTCGGTCGATAGTATTAATATACTTCGGACTAGGATTTATTAGAAACTTAGCTAGTTTAGCTATAGCTTTTATTATATTTAGCTAGGAGATAGTAGTAGTATACTAAGTAGATCTAACCTTAGCCTAGAAACTATAAATCTAACTTAGTAATACTACTCTATTATATAAAAGAAGGGGTTTAGTAGCTAGGGGAGATCCTACTTTCTTAGTAGTAATTAAGCTATACTTAGCTACTATACTTTTAATATAACTATCTTAGTATAGCTAGAGTTTTATCTAATCTCTATCTCTAATAATATAGATATTTAAGAACTAGTTTACTTCTAGTTCTTATAATTCCTATTACTTCTTAATATCGTTATCTAGCTTAGCTACCTATTTAGTATAATAAAGATCTAGATAGTTTATAATAATAATATCGTCTATATAAAAAAAGACGATAATACTATTCCTAATAAAGATATACGGATCTTCCGGTACTAGGGTAAGGTCTAGTTTTACTAGTATCCTTATTACTTCTTACTACTATAATTTTAGTAATATTTATAAGCTATAGAGAGCTCTATAGAGTAGCTAGTATTAACCTTATACTTTAAATCTTTATAGGTACTTAGTATAAACTTTACTTTAGAGTATTAAGTTTAGAAATATAGTAACTATATCTCTCTATATTATATTAAGGTCGAATACTACTACTAAGGTAAAGATTATTCTCGCTATTTTAATAGCTAGGATAGCTACCCTTTTCTCTTTTATTAATATCTATTAAAGATTACCTTTAATATAGATTCTCGCTTTAAACTTCTCGAGAAATCTATCTATATCGAATTTATAGGTAAAGACCTATTTTAAAGGTAGTATTTAGATTCCTCTCTAACTTTAATTCGGAATAGGCATTTTAGTATAGGTTTCTTTCTTCTTAAGTATTTAGACTTCGAAGCTTACCGCTACTATAAATCCTTCTCCGAACTAGTACTTTTTAATCTATACCTAGTTCTTTAGTAGCGGGGGAAGTTTATCTCGGTAAAGCTTCTTATCGAATCTTTTACTTATACTTATAGAGAAGATATAAAGTAAGCTTAGTAGATTAAGAGATAGGTAGGTAGTATAATCTAGATCCGTCCTTAGTCTCCTAGATCTACTACCGGTAATAATATTTAATATATCTATATTACCTAATATATCTCTTAGTACTTATTAGGATAATAATACTTAGGAGGACGCTCGATAGGACGGGTCTTAATAGAACTACTCTCGATAGAACTACTCTCGATAGGATAATAATAGTATTAGTAACGGCGAGTATACTATCTTCTTTTATAGCTATCTCTCTATCTCTACTTTATTATTACTTACTTCTATATTTATATCCTTATCTACCCCCCTAGTTTCGATCGACGGGATTATAGAGATCGGATCTAGTAACGATAATACCTCTCGGGGCTCTAGATTCGATAGAATCGGTAGGTTTAATAATAATAATAATAATTTTAATAGTAGTAGGGAGGATAGTATATCTAGGAAGCTTCTTAGAAAGCTTCCTAGTAGGCCTCTCTATAGATTTATTTGCTCTCTTAGTCTAATCTCCCTTAGTCTAATTATTAATTACGGGGTAGGTAATCTAGCTACTTCCTTTCTAACCTATAGTAGGGTTCTCTACCTAACCTCTTCTTTATTATTATTTCTATTATTTCTATTAACTAGATTATTAGCTATAATATTAGCTATATTAGCTATATTAACTATATTATCTCTAGCTTACTTAGTATACTTAGTTTTATTATATAGTACTATCCTAGCTATCGATCTAGGTATCTTTATCTAGGTACTAATCTTAGCCTATATTTTATTATTAGTAAGTACCTACGGCTAGTTCTAATTATTAATATCTAGTCCGTCTATTATAGTATTAATAGTATCTTCTTCCTTAGGTATCGATTTTAAATATCTTTTTAATTTATCGAAAACGGTATTTTTAATAACGTCTACCCTTCTATTACGGCCTTTATAGGGGAACTATATCTTATATAGATTCTTAGAGATATACCCTACGAGATATCCTATCTCTACTCTAGGTACTATCTTATCCGACTATACTCTCTTAATAATTCTCGAGTACGTTAGATAGCTATATAACCTTATATTTAAAAGATTGATTTCTTAGTAATAGATACTATCTAGTACGGTATACTTTATTAGTTCTTTCTAAGGTATAATCTATTAATTTCTAATCTTTATCGGAGTCCTATTAAGGATATATATTACTATATATATTATCTCTAGTTATAGGTTCTTAGGGAGATCTATATTATTAATTAGAACTCTAGTAGTTCTTACTACTATCTCTCTAGATCTCTTAGTAGGACTATTTATCTCCGGTAAGCTAGCTAGCGAATACTTAATTATATATTCCTCGGCTTTTATTATTATTTTAACTTTAAGATCTATACTCCGCTTATTATTATAGTAGAATACTCTAATCTCGATCTTTAGCTAGTTCTTAATTAATACTAAGAACTTCCTAATAATAATCTAGTAATCGTTCTTCTTAGTATAGGTAAAGATAAAATAATATCTAATATTATTAAGATAAAAATACGTTAACTAAATATACCTATTATAAGCTACTTAATTCTATACTAGGTTAAAATAGATCCTTCTAAAGATACTATATATCTCTCTTATCTTCCGGCGAGAGATCTACTTTAGGGTATCTATTAATTAATAAGTTTTATATACTTACGTTTCGTTCTTATTAGGATTATTTTTAATAGTAATCCCCTTAGTTATCTCTACTAGCTTAGTAAGACGTTACTAACTAATATAGCCTAGGCGTCTATACTAAGTTTAGATTAAAGCTTCTAACTTTAGCTTACTTATTAACTTTTTTATAGTAAAGGCTAATTCTTTTCTAGTTAGTTATTTTAATTATATTAACTTCTAATCCTAATATACTTAGTATACCGGTTTCTTAGTTAATTTAATATAGTTCTTCCGGAAGTTTATTACTAGCCCTACTTTTATTATTAATCTATTAGATATTAGATTACTATAGAAATTAGGCGAGTACTTAGTATTATATAACTTTATTTTAACTACTTTTCTATTAATAGGGCTAATACTATAGATTATTATAGTACCTACCCCGTTAATACTCGTTTCTATATCTCCTATCCTAACGCTACTCTATATATCTTCGAAAGTTTTAAATAACTCCCGATTATTATATATATATATCTACGCTCCGGTATCGACTATCTATCTCTATCTAATTAGTTCGGCTTTATAGATTTAGGTAGATATAACGATAGTAGAGATTAGAATAGCTTACTTACTAGCCGCTAGCTTACTTATTTAGGGCTTACTTACCTAAGGCCCGCCGGCCTATAGCTTAGTTTCCTAAGACTTACCTATCTTTAGTACGCCGGCCTATAGCTTAGTAGCTTATATAGAGAAGAACCTATATAATAAGTTATCCTCTTTATTATTAAGGGTAGTATTTGCTTACTACGCTGTCTTCCTTTATTATATTAGGTTTTCTTAATATCTCTTATTAACCTAGGCTTTCTAAGTAGGGTTAGCCTTTATAGCTTTCTCCTATTTCTACTTAGCTTCCTTATTTCTAGTATATCTAGAAGGCTTATCCTTATTAAAGATATCTTAATACTTCTAAGGTAGGTAGCGTCTATAATTCTATCTATATAGATATAGCTTTAATTTAAATAGTAGTTCTTTAGCTATCTTTATCTTAGCTAGCTTTACTTCTTCGTAGTCTTACTATATCGAAAAAGTAGCTTTAGAAATACCCCTTTAATTAGTAACTAGCTTACTATAGGTAATCTTCTAGTAAGCTTTATACCGGTTAAGAAGCTTAGTAAATCTAATATCTTCTTTATCTTATAGTCTTAGAGTCTATATCTTATAGAATCTAGGTAATATTACTAAGATAGTATTAAGGAACTAAGTCGAAGCGTTATTTACCTCTAGTATTCCTACTCTTTTATAGCTTAATTGAACTATCTCCTAGTTTAATAACTATTTGTTAATATTTATATTTTTATCTAACCCTCTATCTAGGCTTCTCTATTATTAACGGAGCCTAGTAGAATAGATTAGATTATACTCTAAGGCGAACCTTTCTCGAAGGTTTCGGAGTAGACTATATAGAGTTTTATAGTCTATAATAAATAGCTAGAAGTTTATATA
This sequence comes from Penicillium verrucosum, assembly GCF_028828655.1. Classification (NCBI taxonomy): domain Eukaryota; kingdom Fungi; phylum Ascomycota; class Eurotiomycetes; order Eurotiales; family Aspergillaceae; genus Penicillium; species Penicillium verrucosum. The sequence goes on from NW_026643212.1 coordinate 3,535,650, forward strand.
AACGCTATTCCGGATTGCCGTTATAATTATACTTAACCCCTTTTTTTCCTAGGTATAAAGTGTATTCTTTATCGACTAGTTCGATTAAATCACTTTATAAGTATCGACCTATTTATCGCTATACTTTTTCTCCGCTTCTTTAATCGATATAATCTCTACCGAAGCTTTCCGTATCTCCGGTTCTTTTTCCTTACTAGGATTATATAGCTCCTAAACGTTAAATTGTACTACAATCGATTCGATATTAGCGATCTATATATCCTAAGTTTCGGTGTCCTTAAGGATAACGTGGGAGGATAGACCCGCGGAGAGATAATCGGCCATGATTTGGACAGATTTCCGATTTTTTTCGATTTAGGGGTTGCTTCGTCGCTAGGTAAATTACCTCAGTATCGATTGGAAGCAGGGTTGATCTTTGAATTAATTAATAGAACAAAGCCGGGCTCATAACTAACAGAAATCTGACGTATTGAAATGTATGCACCTCAGGGCTGATATGGAGAACTCTGCATTTTCTACATAATAGAAACTGCTGTTTCTGTGCGGTTTATGACTAAGCTATGATTACATAATCTTCCATGGTATAATACCATGTAAATCCATGTATGCAACCTTGCAATTTGACATGATCTTCGCTAGGGACGAGTGTAGATTATATGTTGTTATTAAGCCCGCGGCAACTGGCATGCACACAGAAGCTAAGATTATAAAGGGGGCATACTAGTAGCCGAACGTCGTAGTGCCGATACCCTGAAGGAAGAGGCCGAGCATAATTCCGATAAGGATGGGGATCATCAGGTGGCCGGAATCGAGAAGATTGAAAAGTGGTAATAAGCATACTGTAGTCAAACACTAGACAAGAAATCATACCTCCGATCGAACGATTTGATAGTACGTTGGTACCTAGGTACCTAGGTACCACTCCAAGATGTTTGTCATCGAGTTAGTGCAGTACCTAACTAGGTAGGTACAGGTAGGCTCTGACGTTAACCTTGGAAGGTAAGGAGCGCTAGTCCCGTTATGGCAGAGTTGCTCCCAAGGTTGCATTTTCCAAAGTCGGGTAGTTACACCTGAACATCGACGCCTCCGGGGCCGCACTCCCGCTGAGTCATCAGGTGTGGACCGCCATCTATAAAGAGTTGATACAAGTGATATTCCCTCACGCACCAGATTAATAAGGTTAGACCTGTATATAAAACGGGATTTAGGATTGCTGTCACATCTATAACAGTATGGGAAATTTGTTTATCAATAGTATTATTACATCATAACAGCTAATACAAGCCCATGATTGAATATCGACTTGTGTGGAAATAATTGCTACACACGCTATGAACTAGGTTAATCGAGGCAGTTTACTCCCAATTGCAGGGCTTCCTTGCCAATACGCGGGAAGCTACTTATATTGATTGAAAGTGCCCAGGTTGCACATCACCACTTAGGTGAATATAATATATCATCGGGCAGACTAGACCTCAGGATAGCCCACAGACCCCATAGCCCAGACCAACCCAACCCACCAAATAGTCTGGTTTTTGGGCCTATGCCTCAGCCCATCGGTGGGTTATGGGCCCGGAGCATAGGACCATAGAAATAATGGGGGCCTATGATAGGGGCCCATTATGAACCAAACAATATAAACATGCCAATTTATCATAGCCTCATAATTAATGCATTTTTCCCTGGTTTTTTTGGGTATTCAAATTACCGCCTAAGCTATACATGAAGCTATACAGAAGTCTTCTCTCTCTTTAGGAAGGAGATATTAAGGAGATGTAAATAAGAATCAAATTTGATTTTCATGAAACTTTAATTTTTACAAGAAGTACTTATTTTTGTTAGGGGTTTATATAGTTAATATATATATTTCTCTTCATATAGATATTCAATAATCCTCCTCGGTGCGAATTCGTGGTCTACGGGTTAAATTGGATCTTTTATTGTAGAATCTAATGATTGTATGAGGAAACAATATGGATAGATTCTTGATATTGAGATTGGACGGAGGAAGAAAGGAAGAAGAGGAGAGAGAGAGAACTGTCTACGTGGGTGGATCTGTCTCATAGTGGGTCCATTGGTGCCTCAGGCACCCAGGCACCCAACATCTTTTTAGAGTGATTTTGTATGAGATTTTGTATGACTAGTATCATGATACTAAAATTAGTATAATATCTACTTAATTCCCGTTTCTTACTATGATAATATAATAATACTGAATATATAGGTTGGTACATACGCAAAATACAGCCATTAATCAGCTACTTTATACGTGCTAAGACTATATTTATGCATAGAAATGGGCATTGATGGGCTATCCAGAGGTCTAGGGCAGACAATTGAGATTCTGAAAACCGACTTCCCCATGTTACAATCTTTCACAGAAATCAGGATATATAAATCTAGGTCTCTTTCAAAATGTTGTCTGAACGAACATTGGCAGTTTCCCTTTTAGGCAGTAGCATTTCTAAGAGCATGGATGTGATACTCCCGTCTATTTAAGGAATTTCCGCTCTCGGCTCTTGTTCCTTCCTTCATCCACTTGTCCCGAGGTCAGCACTTTCTTCCCCCAACTCTTGCTCATCTATCCATTCTAGGCCTCATAGGCGTCATCCTGCTGCTCTGCTGAGGTCTCGGCACCTTCATCTTCTCTAACCACTTGCATCACCTTCTACGCCCGGACTTTGTTTAATCACCATACTAGTAGTTACCTCACTTCACTGTGCTTTTCTCTCCGTCTCTAGATGTTTGGATAAACCTTCGGATATGCCAGGCTATATATACTCTTGTTGCTTCTCTGGAGATCCCAAATGACCTAGAAGATTGATATCTGCCCGCTGCCATGTCGTATCAATACCTTCGCTGACATTCCCCCCTTCCCGGGAAGAACAGCTGGGCAATCTCTAAATTGCTCGAGAAAGATACACCAGGTATTAAGCTCTAGCCGAGCGGTTGGGCTTCGTTGGAGTAGTCTCCTTTTATCCCTAGAACGGGCTGCTGATTTTCTTAGACAACCACTCTCTATCCGACGGTTTCCAACTAGGAAGTGACCCTGATCACAAAGCCACAACGAGTGTGAAGTCCGTTAACCACGTTAATTACTACACCAACGTATACTCGTGGGTCGACCACATAAGGGACATCGCAAAGCTGAAGTCGGACGACGTTTACCTTAATCCGGACTACAAGGTTGTTATATTCTTTACACCGGAAATGACGAGAATAGGCAGTAGTCGTCTTAGAGATGCGGAAGTGAAGAGAAAACGCAAACCCACATATGAGTATCCTTACCGGTAAGTATTTCTTTTCCTTGTTCAATGTTGGCCTATGTTACGGGGTGTTAATACTACGTAATACATAATTCGCTTTCTTGCTTCCACGAGATAGCACGGAGTCCCATATTACCAGGGATGTGGGTGAAGAATCGGATGGGAAATGATGAGGAAAAAGACTACTAGATTCTACGTATTCAGCCGAACCAAACTGGAAGAGAATTACAAATGGTCTAAGAACACTATTGGCGAAAGAATACCCTAGGCTATAAATATCGAAAGCAGGATCCGTAAACTTTCGGGAACGTCGAAGCGGGCGACGAACATGGTATACAAGCCCGATTCCGGAAGTTTATCGGAGATGTCCTCAACACTATCTTCGAAAAGCAACCGATCAATCTAGGTTTCGCGGATTTTAAACATATACCGCCTAGTTACCCTAGCACTTCCGATGGCTCCACGCTACATACAGTAGGCACATCTAATGTCAATTGTGGCTAGAATCGCCCTCTATCCCACTTGCCCCATCCGAGTTCGGCCGGGCTTATGAGCTAGGGTTCCTCTTCCTTCCAGTTGACGGACAATATTTTAACGACTTCGAGCTCATAAATCGAGATAGAAGGTCTGCCGATAGTAGCCTTCTATAGGATTGGGGTAGAGACCATCTAAATATTTACTGACTAGGATTTCGCAAGACCCCGGTATAGGGTTGGGACAAACCCACTAAGTGGACTCGGTGATCATCCTAGCCAATTATTTAGCTTAAGTGTATATATACTTTAATGAAACCTTTGGTGCCGTTAGAGGAAGAGAACCTGGTGTCATTCCATATGTATTATGCCAATACTCCAGTCTATGCAATACAAGGGATGACTTGCTTGCGTTCAACGTGCTTATCGTAGGATCGAGATCCGCCAGACCTGACATTACTAGAAAATGAGCCTCATTGTCACCATATCTATATCATACTCACCCTTCTCTCTAACCACACCACATAACATCTTCATTTTATAGTCCTGTCCTACATATAACCAAACACATACGACCATAGGGTGTGGAAAACAGGGCTTCCCGTCCGCTCAGCCGTACTTAAGCCACACGCCGGTGAGTTAGTAGTTGGGTGGGTGACCACCAGCGAATCCTCACTGTTGTATGTTTTGTTTTCTGTTTTTGTTAGCTTTTATTTTAATCCTTGACATCAGAAGAGATGGTCAGATCAACAATGGACTCAGAAAATTCACTCGTGGAATGGATGGGCTTTACAAAAGAGAAATCCTTGCACAGGCGTTGCATATGACAACTAGAAAAATCCCTTTCGGCATAATTATATTCCTTACGTGTTTTTCTTCGACATGAAACTGCTAAGTGGCATGTAGTGATGGTCTATATGTGTCCAATAGAGACTCCCATCGAGGAGTATCCATGAGAATCGAATTAGGAACCTCCCTCTCGATGTACTGCAGAAGGAATGTCAATGTCAGTAATGGGAAAAGCAACAGATGACCTTCGGAAAACTCACGTCACGGTATTTGCTTTCCATTCTCATTCTCAAGAAGCACTTGAAAGGCATCGTGTCCTTGGTAAAGTACTCGGACAAGGTTTCCCCGGGAGAGCCTTTCTCAGACTCCAAAACCGTCGATAAAATCTCGAGGGTAATTGCCCAACCGCCATGATTCTCTAATCCCAATGCCCCAAGCAGTAGCCCGACGTGGTTCTGAAGAAGTGAATGATGCACCTTGCTCCAGACATTCTGCAAATCATCCGTTAAGGTGGCTGCTCCTGGCGGCAGTGAATCAAATCTCACGCCGTGATTTCGCAACGTCGGGACATGCATCCTCACCCCTCCGAAATCGCGCACGGCAAATCCTTTGATTTGACCTGTCCGACGGCAAACACGGGCCACAAGATTTTGCCCGTGTCCTTCCAGACCAATTCCATACTGAACCAACGGGGGAAGTACAAGCTCAAACAGGACTGTAACGTATCTGTTGGATAAGGAAATCAACATCTGTTCTGATCCTTTCCTGTTCACTGACCATTCCACTGACCTTTGAAACCATTCCTTTTTCTGAGAGATTGTTTCCAACCTATACAGAATCTCTGCATATATACGACCGTCTCCACTAGGCTTCTGAGCCAATGCTGCAGCAATGATAAGAGTTTCATCATTTTCCCGAGCCCTGGTTTCCAGGCTATCTCGCAGAATACAAGAAAGGTGGCGTGCGTCGTTGAAATCTTCCTGGCTGCCTGTGACGGCTGCTACCTCCCGGAAAACCCAGAGATCATTTGGAAGCAATTTCTCCAGGAGCTCTGATTGAACAGGGCCGCTGCAAGTCGTCCAAGGCGTGATAGTTCGCAGGGCGGAAGTTATCTGACAAGCTAATGAGAGCTTCAAGTGGTAGTTGAATTCCAACTCTGGTCGTAGGGTCAGCGTACGCATTGACGCCTGAGCGTCGGCACAATCTTCGATGAGCTTCAGGACGGTGGCGTTGGGGAATCTTTGGTGAATAGAGGGTAATTGCTGAGAAAGACAAGGGACGATCACCCGGTCACTGGTTATCCCTGGAATCTCGAGTCTTTCTAAGAGTGGCTGCAGTTCTTGCTCAAAGTGGCCTGTAACACGAAGATCGGTACGTGGAACAGAGATGAATGCCAGAGTTGGCTTGAGCATTCTAGGAATATCCTTAGCGGTGACTTTTTTCAGTGGCGCTTGGGCATAACACAACCGATGGTACTGTTCAAAAAAAGAAAAAAATAGGAATTAGCTCAGGATTTGGTTTCAATTAATGGAATCCTACAGGATGACTCGGATGGCCATGGGTCAATGTACGTTCCCAATGAGCAGACCTATTCTTGAGGTTTAGTAATGGCTGGTCCTGGCCAATCTCGAGCCATTTCTCTGGGTAAATCCTTTAATACAAGAATGATAAGATGACATTGGTAGTACCTTACCTTGATTGGCCGCTGAGTTGCGCAACTCTCGAACGATTTCATCGTACTGTCCCGCTGGCGACGTCTCCGAATGAAGTACTGAGGACTTTGAATAGTGTCCCTGGGTCCAATTCTTCATGATTGGTATCTGCGAGAATCACCGGTGGCTGTAAGCTGTCTGGGCGTACAACAGACACCACGCGATCATCTCTCATTTCAATGGTATTGCCGGGTTTGATTGCCACCTTGACCAAGCCTTCACCCTCGGGATTGAGTGTACTGAGTAGGCATAGTATCTGTGGCTCTTCGGACGTAGTGATCTCAAGCTTTGCATGAACTAGACCTTCGTTGACGATTTCTGCAAGAACACGCTTGGTTGTTTCAAAAGATGCTCGATTGTGCCTAGAAAGGATAGTCATGTTTTTCTGTTGGAAATGATTAAATCAACTTTCTATGATCAAAGGTATACATCCTCGAATATAAGTATGTTTTCGTCTGCCTGAAATAATCCCAGCTAGCCTCGGTGTGCGTCTCAACAAAACAATAATGCAGTAGGTATTGTAGCTATCTCAATCGGCTGCTTTTGTCCCGTCTATTCTGGGCCCACTGAGAGATTAATTTAGCTTTGCAGTTGATCGTCAAATTCTAGCCATGACACGTAGCGCGTGTTCTCTCCACTTTGCCGATAGGTCACATCCATTAAGCCACAGAAATTTATATTGTACAGTATTATAAAGTATCGAGAAATAGTGCAGAATTACCAGAATTACTCCGTAGTGTCAAACTGTAAGATGTGACATCCCATGTGACTATATAAGGTTCCCTCACACAGCTTCCTATGTCACCGTCCACACTCATTACATCCCAACATGACCATGGCCCAATCATTCCAACAAGCTTCTTATTTGCCAGATCCCAATAAGGAAACCCGGATTTTCGACTCTTCACGGGAAGGACCCGCGGAAAGAATCCTTCCATATGGATTTCCCCACAAATTGGGCTCCGATATGGCTTGGAAAAAGGAGACTATCTCTATAGATCACCCTACAGGTGCTGAGACTCCATACCTTCTAATTCTGCAAGATCCGCAGTTGGACGAGATAGAGGCAGCGCTCAGGCACTTCGAACGTCAGCCAGCCACCGTTCTACTTCTTTTCTGCCCACTCAAGTCTGACTAGTATCTTACAGAACTGAACCAGCCAATAGAGACTTTGGACACGTCAACGTTTCCTTTGCCATGCTTAAACCCAGTTCTCCGGTCTGCATCTGTTGAACAATCTCCCATGTATGCATACATGATGTTTGCTGCAGACCGAGCCTTTTCCTATTTGTTTGCTTTATGAGCAATGATCAGATGGTTTTTACAGGGGATATAAACCCTGCATGATTAAGTTTTAGCAATTAAGAATCTTTCTCCTTCTTTCTCCCACTCTCAGTAGTAATCTACCATAGATTGCTCATTAGCATCAAACAATCTGCATTCAGGCTATGGATTTACACTTATTCGGGGGGTCCCAGTAGAACGGTATTCTCCCAAAGAGCTCGTCATCATCTATGTCGGGATCTCTTCTCACGTCGCCTCCATTCGCGGTCGGCAAGACCATCAGTTTGAAGGGCAGCCAGCGGACGTGATGCTGGCCCACATAACCGACATGCGACGCCCGGGTGACTCGCAGAACTTTTCCCTTCCAGCATATCCAGACGGCGAAGTGGTATATCACACAGATGTGGGGGATATTGTGTCCCTCTTCGCTTTAAGTGAACCCTCAAATGGCGGTAAAAGTCTGCTTGCGAGCTCGTGGACCGTGTACAATGCTCTGGCGGAGACCCGCCCCGATCTGATCCGCGTATTAGCGGAGGACTGGCCGATACCTAGGTGAGCAAAAATTCTCAGTTGGAACTTTATACTTTGAGGAAACGATCCAGTCTGCTGACGGCCTCACTAGTGCACAAGACCCCAGTCTGATCATTCACCGGCCGCTTCTGTTCTACCTACCAGCTTGCGGTACAGCCCCAGAACGAGTGATCTTGCAGTTCTCTCGACGATCATTTTCTGGATTTGGTTCTCGGACCCAGGCGAATACGCTAAGTGTCATCCAAGCGGAGGCACTAGACGCTCTCCACTTTCTTGCAGAAAGGTTCCATGTAGCCATGAAGCTGGAGAGGGGCGATATTCAGTTCGTCAATAACCTCAGCATGATACATGCTCGTAACAGCTATGTTGATAGTCCAGACAATCGGTAAGCTAGTAATCATGGTGAGATGCGTCCAAGACCGACTAACTGAAAACATCCAAAGCCGTCACCTGCTGCGTCTGTGGCCTCGTGATCCTCAAAACTCGTAGGTGACGCTGGAGCCACTGCGCAATCGCGCCGATCGGATTTTTGACGAAGCTTTTCGGAAGGGCCCGCAGGTATTCCCTCTGGATCCAATTGCTAGATCGGTGGGGAAGGCCAGAAAAGATTGAAATCATCACAGATAGTACAGATACAGCTTTAGTAATTTGTCAACAAACAGGATGATACCGTCTTTTTACCATGTAAACATGTGACTTTTTTACTATGCACTTTGCTTGCTAATTGTGTCCGACCAGATTGTCAAAACCGGACAATTGTTGTTTTTAGTTAGAGAATTGTACCATTGTGAATTTTACCCGTACGTTCGCCATACACCAGATTTTCGACATAATTGCCTAGGCTATTGTTGTGTATGCCTGTGTGCCTTAGGCATGACCCCTCAGTAGTTAGTTAGTTGGGGGCTTGTTTCCATCTCTCTCATTACAACTCTCTCCTCTCTGCTTCTTTGGTCCCTACACTGTAAGGCCCAATAGCTATACCTAAAGAGTGACCGTGTTGGCGACTCATCTATGTAACTGGTACCTTCGGACTTTCAAGATCGCTCTCAAACAATAAACTAACTACCACATTTATAAAAAGAACTTAAGTCTATTGGCGCAGAGTCCCCTTTGATCTACATCTGTCTTGGGTGCTACTCTGTACAATATAGACAGATCTTTGACGGCCTATCTCGCCGGTCGAAATAGCAAATTTGATGAAACTATCCATATATCATCCCAATGGAAACGAATCGTTCGATATGCGAAGGGTAGTGCGTCTTGACGCATCTTACCCTTGTCATTGACTCAACTTTAGATGCCTCGGCCTTGGTCAATAGGAGGGGCAAGGCCAATCCAACTGAAAAGTGGACGTCTAATGAGAACACAAAATACCCGACATCCGCGCCGTTTCCGATTCACAGTGGCTTTCGCTAGAGAGTAACTACACTCAAGTCAGGTAAAACATAATAAAGGGGGTTAAAGCGAACGAAGCAGATTTTTACGAGCCGCTGAAGATCCTAGAGTTAATATTGTTGTAGTTCAAAGATTGATTATTATTGTACCAGAGGGATTAACTGAGGCTATATACAACGAGAAGAACAAGTTTATTGAAAACCAACTTTCTTCTTCGTATAAACAATGTGGGAATTAATTCTGATGCGGCCTTTGATTCCCTGCACCAGTCTCATGCACAAGCTGTCTAGGCGCAGCTATTGGTACTTTGTCACCACGATCGTGGCGAATCAGTATGAAACATTAGCAAGCCTCCATCATTTTGCAGGGCGAGAAGAAACACCAATATAATATAAGATCTTCATTTCAGATGACCCTTATATATATTGCCTTTTTTTACGAAACTGTCAACCCCCCTCATCCTCACTTTCCCTTCTCATTTTCCCTACTCACTTTCCCTACTCACTTTCCCTACTCACTTTCCCTTCTCACTTTCTTCAAAGCCCATCAAGTTACCACACAACGTGCTGCTCACAAAATGCTGGGATCTAGTACTGCAGATCACGTCACGGGGCTCACATACGTGTTTCTCGTGACTATTCCCGTTTGGTATTTGATATCGTATCTGACCTCCCCTTTACGCCGGTTTCCCGGACCATTTGTCGCCGGTAAGCGAATCTTAAATAACTTTAAAGAGGCTGTTTCGCTAACATACGTATAGGATGGACGAACCTGTGGCGAATGTTCCAGGTGCGACAGGGAAAGTATCAGCTAGTGATCCAAGACCTGCACAAGAAGTACGGTCCAGTGGTGCGAATCGCGCCGAACGTTTTAGACCTGGATTTTCCGGAATTGATCAAGACAATTTATAACGCCAAAGAAGATTACCTCAAGGCCAGTCCAATTATGCCTCAACCCCGAGTTTCTACTAACACTTTATTATAGACGGAATTCTATCATGGTAGTAGTGCCAAGAACGATGGAAAAATCATCTATAATCTATTCAGCGAATGTACTCCGGAGATCCATGCTCAGCAGAAGCGACCTATCTCCATGCACTATTCCCTTAAGGGAATACTATCACTTGAGCCCCATATAGATGTGATGATTCGGTATTTCTGTCAACGATTGGAGGAAAACTTTATCGATGCACCAAACGGCACCCAAATATGTGACATTGGAGAGTGGATTTCATTTTGTAAGTCGAGTAACCTTTCTTATTCGAAAAAGAAGATCATTCAGACTGATTTGGAGCAGATACCTGGGACGTTGTTGGCCAGGTTTTATTTAGTCAGCCTATAGGATACCTGGAGAAGGGCTGCGATTTTAATCACACCGTACGAACTGCAGATATTGCGATGGACTACTTTTCATTAGTAGGACAAATGCCAATCCTCGACCGCCTATTTGACAAAAATCCTATTTACCGGCTTGGGCCGCCCTCTTTTGGCCCTATCACGAACATCTCGATCCAGCATCTAGTAGATCGGCTTCAGAACAACGACACCGACTATCATGACCCTAGCAAGCCTGACTTCCTTGACAAGTTTATCGAAGCAAAAGGGAAATATCCAGACGTGGTCGATGATACGCAAATTGTTTCTTACCTAATGTTCAATATGATTGCGGGAGCCGACACAACGGGCATCACGCTCAACGCATCGCTCTACTTCTCGCTGAAGCACCCACATGTCTGGGAACGCCTAAGATCTGAGATCCCAACGGAAAGTTTTAGTTCGGGACCAGCGGCGTACAAAGATACAAGAGAATACCCATACTTGAATGCCATTGTTCGGGAGGCAATGAGGTGTCATCCCGCTGTTGCAATGCTTCTGGAGCGATATGTACCCAAAGGAGGACTTGACCTTCCCAACGGACATCATATCCCAGCTGGTTGTGTGGTGGGAATGAACCCTTATGTCCTCGCGCGCAATAAGTCTGTCTGGGGTGAAGATGCCGATGTGTTTCGGCCGGAGCGTTGGCTACGCAATGAGAAACTCGAAACCGAGGAAGAATTCGAGAAACGTCTCCGTCTGATGAACAATACCGACCTATCATTTGGAGGTGGAAGTCGTGTCTGTATCGGTAAACACCTGGGTCTTCTTGAGGTGTACAAAGTGCTTGCAACTCTTGTGTCCCGCTATAATATTCATCTGGTTGATCCGAAGAAAGATTGGAAGACCCACAACAGCTTTTTTGTTCGACAGAGTGGTATTAAAGTGAGACTATCCCGTCGTGAATGATGAAGGGTGCTCATTGATGTTGGTGGGTGGAGTTCTATCACGATGAACTTCGAAATCAGCTACGACAAACTGATATAACCCACTCTTTTCGGCGGTTTTGACAAACTACTTGTTTTTCCTTTTTCTGTTGTTTGTTTTTTTTTTTTTTTTTTTTTCCTTTCTCTCTATTCCAACCCAGATGTCAGTTGTAATTTAAGAATTACCCAAGGAAAAATTAATGGTATTTTTCAGTATCACATTTCCGAGTTCAGAATTCTAATTGTAGCTGGCATACAACCTTGATCGGCTGGGGCAGCTGAATTTGTGCATCTCCAATATGAACCCAGTCTCCCTGAGGGCCTTCGGCCTCTTAGCTACTTCATCGTTCTTCAATCCCATGACCACAGGTGAGACTATGTCATTAGGAAAGGAATACTCCTCTACCACTTCCTCAGCACATGTAAAGGTATTTGTCAAACGAGCAACGCAAGTACTGTCTGCTGTGAGAGCCATAACATGCATCTCCACGGATTTACCACACAGCGGATGGTAAAAATCAATGATTTTCACGTACTCATCTTCGGAAAAGTCATTAGCGCAAACAAGAATCTGCTCAGCTGGACAAGATGTTTCTTCGGATCTGGAAGTCAAGGCTCAAGCCGTAAAAGCAAATAACTCCCTGTAGATGGGCTGTTAAGTTCACTTCCAAAAGCCAGTTTTGTCGATTTCGGAGGATGAATTTGCAGGTTGCTGGGGATCTCAGTGGAATTCGTGTGAATGAAACCAAGTTTCTTTTTGATTGAGATTGGAACATTAATGTCATATTGTGTCGGTGCTCTCTCGGGATCTTTTATGGTTTAGACCATCTCGGACTCCGCTCCGATACCCGTCGGGTTGCCGACCTAAAACTCTGAACATTGCCGTGCCATTCGGCTTCGGTCTTGCTTCTAGTAGTACTTAGATATGATCCCGGAAGTTTAATCGAACAGGAAAATAAGAATAGGTACAGTAGATCTTTAATGCTTCTCAATGCTTTACAGAGATTTCAAAATGGATGTCTCCACCAATTTCGGGTCAAATGCCGATCCACCTACATGAGTCAAAGTTTTTAAGACGTAATTCTTTAAATTTCTATCGGGTCTCAAACTGCACAGGCGCTGAAGTTGGTCATTCAGAGTGATTTCTGAAAGGGCTCAAAAAAAATGACGGCCAAATTAGAACACAAAAAGACGTCCTGTGAGGCTCGGGAGATTGATCTCGATCGGGATTTCTCACATCCATTTAATTTTTCACTGGTATGATATGTTGCACGTCTTAGCTCGGGCAGCCGTTAATATGAACCAAACAGCGCCGAAAGCTTCATATTGTAGTTGCAGGAGTATATTTTGTATTCAACAGTTCATTGGGATCTTCTATTGCATCCGGGGCCCATGATGAGCTTTCCGAATATTTTCACATCCCAGGCGATAGCATAGAAATGGTGCTTCCGACCTCGCTTTATATGGCCGGTTTTGCCATAGGTATGTCACCCAACTTCAAGTCTAATAACCAAAGAGTCCAGCTAACTTTCTGTAGGTCCTGTTCTTTTTGGACCCTTGAGCGAGTATTTCGGGCGAAAGCCGGTCCTTACTATTACCTACTCCATATATCTCATATTCACCATGGGATGTGCGTTAGCGCCGAACTTTGCAGCGCTTCTTATTTTCCGATTCTTTTGTGGATTGGGAGGGTCAGCACCAAATGCCATATTGGGTGGTCTATTCTCTGACATCTATGAAGATCCCCACCAGCGTGGATTAGCAATGTCTTGGTTTATGTTTGCAACAACATTCCCGCCTCTGCTAGGACCGATTATCTCGGGCTTCATTTCAACCATTACTTGGAGATGGACTTTCTGGGCAGGCCTTCTCATCGCCGCTCCTGGTTTTCCGCTTCTGGTTACCATGCCTGAGACATATGTTCCAGTTTTGCGATTGGAGAATGGGAATTCTGCCAACAAAAAAGATATTTCAGACCAGAAGAATATCGGTCACCTCCCCGGTGGAGATTCGTTCTTTTCTAAAATGGGCGTTGTTCTCAGTCGCCCATTCTCGATGTTTTTCCACGAATCGATTGTCTTTTGTTGTTCGATGTACCTCGCCCTTGTTTACGCGACTTTATATTTATATTTCCAGGCATATCCTATCGTCTTCCAAGGTAGGTTCTGCTACCATGCACACCATCGGACTTCACTGACACCTACAGATTTATACGGTCTATCTGCTGGCATTTCTGGCCTGGCTTTCCTTCCAAGTGAGACCCTTCGCCATTTCCAAACTTCGATACTAATACTAATCACTTCTTAGTTCTACCGGGGTCAATCATGGCATTCCTCGTCTTTTTCTTGTACAGCTCGCATCACGCCAAAGCATTGAAATCCGGAAGGTCCTGGGCTAAATTAGAAGAATATCGCCGCCTACCTCTTGCTTGCATTGGTGCACCGGCAATCCCAATAGCTCTCTTCTGGCTTGGATGGTCTTCGAGACTTTCCATCCATCCAGTGATGCCGATGATGTCCGGAGTTTTCTTCGGGTTCGGTTACTTGTTGATTTTCATCGCACTCATCAACTATCTCACTGACGCGTACAAACAATTCTCAGCTTCGGCCGCGGCTGCGGCGAGTACATCGCGATCTATATTTGCGGTATTTCTGCCTATGGCTACAAACGCCATGTATACCAAATTGGGGATTGACTGGGCAAGCTCGTTGCTGGGTTTTTTTTCCTTGGCTATGGCTATCATCCCGTTCGTGTTTATTAAAAAGGGTGCTTGGATTCGTGCAAACAGTCGATTCGCACAAATGGCGCAATAGAAAACTTATCTTATGTGGGCTAGTTTGATCTTATTTTCAATATATCCATACTATCGACTTCCATCAAGCTATGTTAGTAGATGTATAACTATGCATCAGGGTGTACATATTCTGCATTGTATGGGAGACCAAATAAATGCAAAGACTACTCTCAGTCGAACATAGGCCTGCTGCTATAAAGTGCCCACAACAATGTGTAAATGTGAAGTTGAGGACACTTCTTCTAAAGCGACGGATGTTTCTAGGAAGTAATTGATATTGTTAGGTTCCTCATCTAGCTACATAATCTATTTGCTTACATCAAACTGTGGTTGGTATCCATATCCTGCCGTCTAGTTCTTAGCAGATTCTAGAAAGTTGTCAGCACCATATAACAAAATGTCACTTGTTAACTCTTACCCTTCTGGACATCGGCCTTGACATCATGAGATTCCTCGTTCTTCTTGTCGACGACAGCATCCTTGGCAGCAGAGGCACGGCTGGTCAAGCTGGCGTCGCTGTCTTTAGCAACGCCCTTGTTGGCGTCCATGGGGGCTTGAGCTCTAGTGCCCTGGGTGGACTCAGAGACGTAGTTCGGCGTTATGAAGTATAGAAATATTAGTGTTTAATGCAGCTAATAAATTCTCCATGAGGGTTGCTAACTTTGACGGTCTCCATGATGATTAGAGGGGTATTGATTGGGTGTTTTGGTAGAAGGTTTGCGAGTTTGAATGTATGATAAGTAGATGATGAATAAAGAATAATTAGTTGAAACGCCCAAGAGAAGGCTTTGTATAATCAGAAAGCTGTTTGTCCCTGTAGAACATCATTGCACCAACAATCTTAGAAGAAGTAGGCCCAGGTAATGGCAACAAAGACGCTAGAAGAGTAAACAAATCCCAGCATAAGTCGTAAGTCACAATTACTCACCGTGGTAAGATCTAATGATATGTCTGGCCAGACAAAATCAACAATATTCAAACCTCACCACAGCCTCACTCTCACGCCAAAGAGCAGATCCTAAGGGCCACAAAAAATATCCTACACCAACATACTTTCTGAACTAAAGCACAAGCACAACTCTTAACACTATCTCACATTCTCTCGCATTTTATATCTCTTCCACTCCGGGGATATTTCATTGATCTAATGCAATTTAGCAATTTAGGGAAAGCTTGTTACATTTATTAATTTCTACCTCTTCTCTAATAGTATGCATTTGAGTCACTGGATATGTTCTTTCTTATAACTTTATATTCAGTCGTCTGATCCTGCTGCGATACAGCACTACTTCGATCGCTGGTTGATTTATATGGCCTAACACGTCGATATCTTAATCCTCCTAATATGAGAATATAAAAATATAAAAATAAAAAACATACAACAGTGAGGATTCGCTGGTGGTCACCCACCCAACTACTAACTCACCGGCGTGTGGCTTAAGTACGGCTGAGCGGACGGGAAGCCCTGTTTTCCACACCCTATGGTCGTATGTACTGGGTTATGTGTGGGGAGGGATAATAGAATAATAGGATTGCAGCTATTATGCCAATAAGAGAAGAGGGTGCACTATAGATAGAGTGAGAATCTGGGTGAGAAGCGGTGAGAATCCTACGCGACCACAGGCCTAGCCTTAGAGAGTTTAGTGTTATCAAAATGGTCTCCCAGCTAGGATCTTCCCTTCATGATATTTTTGTCTAACAAAGAGAACTGCACTGTAACCTAGAAAATGAAAAGAACCTTACTAAGAGCTGCGCACACAATAGCAACGACGAGGAGCAACTCTGTCATCTGGGCGAGAATCTACATTTTCGCTGAACTATGTAGAATGATGGTGAGGCTGTTGAAATGAAAGCTGCTCATATATCTATATGTTTGTTATTGTTGACAGGTATCCATCTGATCAATGCCCTGTTTGTCAGGCCTCACTTCTTTGCTAGTATATTAGCTAGCCTCTTGCAAATGGAGAGTTAACCTTCTTCTTCTTCTTCTTCTTCTTCTTCTCTCTCCTTCTGGCTCTTGCTGCCAGATCAGTTATATTTCGAGATACCCCTGCATGACGTTGGGGCTTAATCCTATTGGGTTGGTGATGAGCTTAAGAGCCCTGCCGATATACGTCTTTGTGAGATCTACAAACCGGACGCTCGACAACAAGCGGAATTTAGAAGAACAAGACAAGTCAGAGCGAGCAGAGAAGAAATTAAAGGGCCAGGAGACCGAACATACAGACTTCGTGCTTAGCCCCGATATGACCGCCAACGAGGTTATGGAATTGTACACCGCGCTATTTTCTCGTTTAAGTTGGTCAACTGGTGTGTTACGTGTGTTACATTATTGAAAGGCCTTTCACTAGAAAATATTGTTATTGCGGGAAGAGAATTTGATATTCTGCTTTTGATCTTATGAAGACATCGTGACCCATCACCTTACCATTCTATAATCATAATACTCCTTCACACATAACCAAGTACATACGACCATAGGGTGTGGAAAACAGGGCTTCCCGTCCGCTCAGCCGTACTTAAGCCACACGCCGGTGAGTTAGTAGTTGGGTGGGTGACCACCAGCGAATCCTCACTGTTGTATGTTTTTGCTTTTGATTCGTTCGCAAAGTCCCCTATGCTTTCATGCTTTCTTTCTTTGCGTTTTGCTGGATCTTTCCAGGCTTTGTGCTTTTGTTTCCTTTGTCCCATGAAGCTATCTAGATAGGCTCCATGCAGCAGATAGAATCATTATCATCATCTGTTATCATTGATTCTGATTATCATTTCTTAACTATGAGTCGTGATTTGCCGGACCGACCTTCATATCCTAGTATTGTACTTGATCTAGACATAAGGTCCTCCCGCGAGAAACGTAGTGTTCTCGTACAAACTATATTTCGCCAGGCTGCATTGTAGATCAAAGCTATCACAGTCATGTCTTTATTGTCGTTCAACCCATTTGATTTTATTAAGATCTCGCACTGCTAAGAACAAAGTTCACAAGATGTACGCGTAAATCTCCTTTTTTATATCTGTAGTCGTACATAGGCTGAGACCACGTTCAGGTGCTTGCGTGATACTTTCTGTTCTACTCCCTATCAGTAGACAATGTCTTCGTTGTATTTTATTAGCCTTATCTGTTTTTATAAACTCAGTGTATTATGAAATCTGTGAGCCTAGCTGTCTATCCACCGTCTATATTACAATCAAAACCTGCCTATCTTCTATATATATACACAACATGCAAGGTACCAATGCCTAGACATTGCATGAAAAGGGTCCTCCGACGGTACCATCGGCATATGACTTGATCTATCTATGGGTAAGTACTCGCACAAGCAGAAGAATATGGGAGGAGTTCGATCAAACTTACAATATCAACAACGCTCGAGTATGTTCCAGCACCTAGAACAATTAGGCCAATGAACAGGATGCAGACGTTAAGTACGCCGAAAACTATTCTTTTGCCCATTGAGGTTTCGTCGCCGCGGATGAACATAAACCACATTATAGCCGGGAAATAGAATGTGAAACCGGAGATGAATAGCGACGAGATAAGGGACAGTAGGTCATTGAAGAATGGAATGACCTGAGCAACGATAAATTCAAGGATTGTCAGGACTGTGACGACAACCAGCCAGGTTATCCATCCCATCTTTGTGTTAATGAACCGGATGTTAGAGTTTTTGAACATGCGGCCGTGCACTAGTCGACCTAGTACGACTGTGTTGATAGAACCACTGATGAAGATGACCGGTAAGGCGATACCGAACGCAACTCGACTGAGAAGGCTACTAGCAGACAATAGGGCGGGGCTCTTGACGTCCTGGCCAACAAAGGCATACACTAGTCCACCAGTCACAGTGTAGATGAAGATCTCAGTCAGACCAAGGGCCCAAACAGACTTGGGGAAATCAGTCGGCGTGTGCATCTCATCCATAAAGGAGAATTGACATAGAGCGAAACTGTACGCGAAAATGATATTGGAGAGGGCGATGAATGCTTCGGAGAAGGTAAGGTTATCCTTTGGCCAAGCCGACCAATTCACAGCTTGTAGGCCAGTAGAATTACTAGCCTCCACTCCAGTTCCGATAATGGTGATTCCGATGGCGATAATGATTGAGGCGAAATCGACGTAACCGAGAATAGCCATATCAGAGAAAGTCGGTGGCACGGCGAATAGCAACAAAATGATAGCCGAGATGAAACCGAAAATCACGGAACAAATGTTGCTCCCTGTGATATTTGCGAATGCGATTGCCCCAGTTAGACAGTGGGATCCAGCAGACAGCAACAATTCCAAGCATAGCATCATGAAGAGAACTTCATATCCCCATCGCCCGAACATCTGCCTGCCTGCCTCGGGATAGTCCGAAATATGCGGGAACTTCACTTTGACCTGACCGATAATATAGCTAGTGTAGACAGCGATGAGGCCGAGGCCAACGCAGCAGATCACACCCACCACCATCCCGAGAGTCGCAAAGGTAGACGGGATCGAGAGAGATCCTAGTGCCACCGCCTCTACGATCAATACGATCGTGAGGCGCTTCCATCCCAGTCGATTGAACTTCTGGACACCTGCTTTATATATCTCCTGGTCCCGGCCACACATTTCGCTCAATTCCCCATCACCGGGGAACATCTTTTCGACATCTTTCTTGATTGACATTTAATGGCGGCGGATGTCGAACAGTGAGGCTGTTAGGAAGGAGCACGATAGAGGTAAAAGGTGAACGTCTCTCGATATTTCGGACACGTCCACGGGTAAGGCACGGCAGAAAGAAAAAAGATCCCGAGTCTCGGACAGATCCCGAATCTCGGACATTACCTACCTTATCGGACATAACTTTGGAAAGACGCCCACAGACTCCCAACAACTTCCTGTAACATTCACCCGATTTTGCCCCACCGGATCCTCTACGATCACGCCATCTGCATGGGAATACGTATGGCCTTTCCTCTTTGGTTCGTCTTTTATAGCAAGTTCACCAGTCTAATGCAAAGAGCAGCTGTGGATAAGGCTGTCATGTGCCTGTGATTTGTTCGCTCGTCGCAAGAACAACGTTTTGTTAAGCTTAATAACCTAATTTTCGATAAGTCAAAAGAACTACCCCGTACTCTGTAGGCTAGTAACTCTCGAACGGTTAAAGGCCGGTGGGTCACTCCATACTGTTGGCGGATCGAGAACAGGCAGTTATGGAGAAGTAATATTGATTGAAACTAGAAACTGGAGAACTAGGGAGAAAAGAGAAGAGAGAGAGAACTATAGAGAGAGATGTAGCTATGGAGACATGGAGTGGGGCAGATATGCAAACATATAAACATCAACCACTAGCCTAACAAAATAGGCAGCCGTATAGGTCATATGACTAGAGGCTCTAATACCCCCCCTTAGGGTAGTAATCCTCCTTAGATAAAATAGGTACTCTTCCCTACCCCCCCGTAGAGAATAATAAAACAATTACTTCTTCTTTAAAGATTTAGAATCCTTCTCCGTACGCTCCGTACGCGCCTTCGCGTAGTACTAGATATTAGAGAACGGCTCCTATCCTTTAGAAATAAAATCTTTAAGTAGATAGAAATAAGTCTTAGTAGGATAGCCCTCGGTACTATAGTAAGTATATTTAGTACTATTAATATATTATAGCTATTAATTATATTAATACTTAACCTAATTATTAATATTCTAACCTTTCGAAGGTACTCTATATAGCTACTCTTTAGGTTCCTCTTCGACTTTTTTATTATTATCTTCTTTATTATCTTTTTTATTAAATAGCTTCCGGTAATCGTTTCTATATCTAATATAGCCTTTATAACCGCGTTATTTATATCTACTATAAGAAGAAGAACTATAAGATTAAGATATCTTAGCTATCGAAATCGTTTCGTCCGCTTTTATAATCGAGTTCGCTTTAATCGCGAGTTCTTTATAATATTTATTAAAGTTATTTATTATAATTTCTATAAGAATTTAATATTTTAAAGTATCGAGAGTAAAGTTTACGCTTAGAAGTTCGCTATAAAGTATATTAAGAATAATATAGAATATTATAAAAGAATATAGCGCTACTCTATAATATCCGAGAATATTAAACTAACTCTAATATACTATAACGTAATCTTTTACTATAGAGAAGTTATTATATTTTAACTTAGCGAATTTTAAAGCTTTTAAATTAATATTTATAACTTTATTATTACCGCTTATAATCTAGGTAATTTCTTTTATTAAGTCGTCGGTATATTCCGGGAATTATTAAATCGAGCCTTTAAGAGTTATAGTAATCTTATTATTAATCTTTAAGGAAATCTAGCTAAGAATAGATACCGACTAGTAGAACTAAGTATTATATATTAAGTCGTCTTCCGCCGGCTTCGGAATATTAAAATTTACTATATTCTCGATTCGAATTATCTATAAACTATTTATAATTTTATACTTCCAGTATATAAAGTTTAATCTATTAACCTTTAAAATATATATCTTCGGGTATTATATATTAGTAACCGCTTTTAAGCGAGTTCTTTAGGTAATAAGAAGTCCCGGAGTCGGTTAGGTAGATCGGTCCGGTATAGATAGCTATTAGGAGCTCTTACCTTATAAACTAGAGTTTGACTTATTAGTTATTTTAATAAATTAGGTTGCTTTAAGCGAATAGTCGCGAGTAGAATAAAGAGAAGTTTCGAAGACGTTAACGGTCGCTACTAACGAATAATCGTAAGCGAGAAAAGTAAGGTTTTCGAAGAACTAGGGGTTACTTCTAGCGGATAAATCGCGAGTAAGATTAAGAACAAAGTAGGTTACTCTAAGCGAATAATCGCGAGCAAAATAAAGAATAAAGTAGGTCGCTTTAAGCGGATAAATCGCGAGCGAGATAAATAAGACAAATAGGGTTGCTACTAGCGAATAATCGCGAGTAAAGTATAGGGTAAAAGTAGGTCCGTAAAAACTCTATAGATCAATCACGTAATATCGTCATATAAATAACGTTACTAAAACAAAGATACTAGTCTCACCACTTCGAGAACTGATAGAGTCTTAGTAAGAAGAACAAAGGGCTCAGAACCTATTAGCGGATCGAGAATAGGCAGTTATGGAGAAGTAATATTGATTGAAACTGGAAACTGGAGAACTGGGGAGAAAAGAGAAGAGAGAGAGAACTATAGAGAGAGATGTAGCTATGGAGACATGGAGTGGGGCAGATATGCAAACATGCAAACATCAACCACTAGCCTGACAAAACAGGCAGCCGTACAGGTCACATGACCAGAGGCTCCAACACATACACTATGAGAATCTATAAAATTATATATTTTGGAAGAGATTTAGTTTGTCAGTTTACATTCAATCGCACGTATTTCTTGATTGAGGAGGCCGAGTATTGAAAAAATGGTGTGTGTTTCAGCAGCACGCTTTGGGAAAATTCGTGAAGAACCTTGGAAAAATATCAAGCTTTGTGGGTCACAAGGTTTGCCACGTGCCACTTGCTGACCCAGCTAGCAAACAATGCAAACGTACATTCTTAGGTGAATGTGATTGCCTAAATAGGAAGGTAGTGTGTATTGGTATAAATATTAATAAAATACCGTGTGACTATCTTTATAACTCATCTAAAATATGTATCCAGCTCGTAGATCACCATGCACTCCGATTGACCTGAGTCCTCAGCATAACCGTCCATGATGTGGTGAACTTTGCCTCCGCTAGTAGGTGGAGTGTCCAACGGGGCAGATGAGGAACTGATAAAGGTAACTGTGCTGGGGTTTCAAATATGCCAGATGAAATGATTTTCTTCTCGATTCAAATCCGAACAAGGTGGGCTCTGGTTGGACGATGCCACGGGTATACGACTCCCGCTACACGCTTTGTATGCTATGCTATATAAGAGAAAGGATTTTGCTTGCCAAGTGTCCAGGTATATCGATATTTAAGGTCACACTCCGCAATAAATAAAATTGACATAATAAAACAAAATTCAAGAAGAACCATTCATACTAAGCCCAGGCATGGTTACTACCACCTTCAGGGCTCCATGCTTCGAAGATGCCTCGAATGCTTCGTAGGCGTTGTGAATATCGTCAAATTCGAAACTTGCCACCATGATCAGCATCAACAAGGGTAAATAATTCTATAATACGAACTGTGCGAGACCAAAAAATTAGGATCGATCCCACCAGCCTCCACCATTTTAAGCAGATCAGGGGTGCTAATAGCGTCAATAAGCCGAGTCCTCAAGCCTAGCGAAACGATAGTCAGTAATGGCCGGCGCAGGGAGGGTACATGAGAATTATACATATATTGCGGTTCCATAGCTTTTCCAAATGCAACTCGCACGACTCGCCAAAGACACCTAGAGAGGCAATAGTGCCCCCAGCGCCTACCAGCGCCTGTGCCGTCTCGAAAGACTCTGGGGTCCCCACCGCTTCAATAACCACATCGAACCCTCGCTCCTTGGTTACCGCTAGAGCTGAAGACATCACAGCATCATGTCCATCGAGCATACTGAACGTATGATCGGCGCCCATTGACTTGGCCGTCTCAAGTCTGGGAGCACCCCTCCCCACGACCGTCGTCATCGACGGACCGAACAGATTCCTCGCCATCTGGAGGATCATCAACCCAATCGGGCCAGTACCTATGATCGCCACAGTCGACCCAGGCTGAATCCCACCATTCAGAATCCCACATTCATAAGAAGTCGGGACCGTATCAGACAGGGTGACCGCGACTTTTTGATCGATGCTTTCCGGTAATCGATGTAGCGAGAACGGCGCATGAGGAATGCGGACATACTCGGCTTGGGTGCCGTCAATCTTATTTCCGAGAATCCAACCGCCGGACTCGCACTGAGAGGGCATCTTCTTGCGGCAGTAATGGCAGGTCCCGCAGCTGGTAATGCAGGAGATGATTACCATTTGGCCGACGGTCAAGTTCGTAACAGCGGCGCCGAGAGTCTCGATGATGCCGACTCCTTCATGGCCGATGATGCGATTTGGTGTGCATGATGGAACGTGGCCTTGTAGAATGTGCAGGTCTGTCCCGCATATCGTAGTATGCAGTACCCTAACGATAGCATCGGTGGGCTCCGAAATGACGGGTTTTGCACGATATTCGATTACAATCTTGTTGTCGCCAGTATAGATAACGGCTTTCATATTTGCGAACTCTTTGAACACGACTTGGCTAGGAGATGTTCAAGGGCTCTGGGGAGATCCCGGATGTCGAACAGTAAGTGAAGACAAAAAAAAAAAAAAAAAAAAAAGGAACAGAAAACGAATTAAAACGAATGACCTTGCTGGGCTCCATTTATAGACGCTTCACCGTCGGCTAAAAGCAAACAAGCAAGGTAAGCACACTCTAGCGGCATACTTAAATAAGTGAGCAAAGGTGACTGGTGAGTAGGGACTAGCTAGTTGGTGTCACGGGCATTGTAACCGATAGTCAGGCGAGCGATGCCTGACGAGGGGTAACGATAGGAAGGTGAGAAATATGTATCAGAGACCACAGATCCATATGCAGTTTACTGGCTTATAATGGGTGTTGATAGCCGATGGGCTTTGTGGAATGAACATTGGATGATTCTGTGGGATAGAAGGCTCAGACTCAGCGCTCAAAATCTAAGTTATTGTAGTGAGGATTCAGCTTGCTGATTTAGTGCATCATTGAAGAAAATGGTTGTTTGAGATTCTATTCAAGCAATGTTCTGGGTCTGACGGCCCCGGGGGAATTGTATACTTTGTCAAGCGCCAAGGCCATGCTGTATAGCACCTGCGCCTCGATTGACAGTCCGGGCACGCCGGAGGGTAAAGGTACGCTTTTACCATTCCCCATCTGCCTTTTGATATATTTAAGTGACTAAAAGAAACATTACTATAGTACCCCTAATTCAGTTAACTTGACTCTAGGGCATTCCCTCGAACTGTATCTTAGTCGATTAGGCGTCCTAACCTAGTTCTTTAGCTAGTAGTAAGGATATCCAGACCTGCCGAAGTGAAACCTTACCAATACCTTGATACTGACTCGCTTGGAATAACCGTTTTCGTTCGTATGTAAGCCAGTATTCTGCCCCTCGTGTGATATATTACGATGTTCGCACCTTTATCAACCCGATCCATGCGCGAGACGGTTTCCCACGCCGCTCTCAGACGAGGCACTGTGATAGGGGGTTGGCTCAGATTTAGTTGTAGAGGGCTCTACTAGATAAAAATTGATAAAAATACCAGCGAAGGTGATAGGTCAGGATGTCTCTATGAGATTAAAAGCGGAAATTGAATTCTCTTCTCTTGAGACTATATGCTATCAGGGACTTCCCAACGATAGAAAACAAAAACAAAAACATACAATAGTGAGGCTCAAAGTTCACCGTCAGTGTGTTTGGAACAAGCTCAGGGATCAATCAGCATGTATTTAGAAACTAGTTGTTGCCTGCATATCGCCGTTGAGGCGAGGGGTCAGGGAAATGAAATCATCCATCCATACTGTACAAACAGCCCACATCGCTGGAAACAATCGACGCCTAGTCATCGACCTTAGCCCGTAGAGTCCAATGCCCCCAACAATTTGTGCCTTGTCGGTGGACGAGAAGTTTAATTCATAACCCCTCAAGGTGTGCTGTGTAAATCTCCGTGTCTAAGACATGGCATCATTTATTATATTGTGCTTTGTGAATAGACGGGAAATGTGTTGAATAGGTGAGAAATAAAGCCTTTGCATTTGCATAACAGTACAGGAAAACCTGAATCAGGGAAAACCTTTACCAAGGCAGAAACCAACGACCAGCAAACAAGTGAAAATTCTATCGGCAGAGCCCGTATTACATCCAGAATCCGGTATTAAGCCAGAGATTGATAGCCCAAACCGTATGACACATCTAAGGATATATGCATTCTCCTGGCTAATTTCGAAGCCTAGTATCCAACTAGATCGCGCAATTAGTAGACCGTATAGCCTTTTGGTAAGATTGACTCACGTTCACAATAGTCATTCTCACCGCTGCCCCCGGTCTCGTGGCAGCCTTCATAGCAATATTCAGTGAATTCGAGCTGATTGTTTCGAAGGCACAGGTACGTAGAGCTTTTCCATCCACCGTTAGGTGGTGGGTAGGGATCGACGTTGGGGCCATGGTGGGCGTTCTGAAGGTCACTCTCGGTATAGCCTGATACATATTGGGATTAATAAGGGGCCGTAGAGAGAAGGAAATCGATTCTACCACAGGGCTTACCGTCAGTGGAAACAAGCCAGCTACCACAATACCTCTGACCATAATGGCACTTTCCTAGTGCAAGGGCGCTAGGAGTAAGTGCAACCAAGGCGACCAAGGCAATAGCGGTCTTCATTTTCGCTTCGGGTGCGATAAAGTAGTAGTGGATGAAGGAGAGATGAGGTCGACTCAATTAACAAGTGTGTGTATTGTTGAGATCTTGTTAGAACTAATCACGAGGTGAAAGAAAGCCTTTTATATCTGATATTCAGCATGTCTCGAACTCAGTGTTGTCAATTAAATTCTTCACTAGTGCCCTCAAATAATGCTGTGAAACCCTCAGGATTCCAAAAATTGATGGTAACGCCGAAATCTTGGATACTGTTATAAAAAAATATATTTTCCTCGTAGCAATTAATATGATGTACTCGGCATTCTTGGAGTTCAGAAATGCGTCTTAAGGACAATGTCACCATACAGCATTCCGCTCCCCAGTACGCTCCCACTGAGCAACAGCCCTCGCCAGACTATTGGGATTGCCGTCTTCTCGTGGTATCTGGTGTTAATCCCCCTTGGGGAGACCAAATTGATACCACCGTGCTTGTGCGGTCCGGCCCGGTGCGGTTGATGTGGGGCACGACCACATAACCTCACCAAAATTAAGGGATAATGAGATACTGTATGGAAACCATTTGATTTTTTTTTTACCTGACTCGCACTTGAGCCCAGAAACTGCTCTTGCTTTACCAGTGGAAGTAGGCTGCCGCACGTCCGCAAGAATCTGCGGATTTTGTACGCTGCAGAGCTACGTGCAATAGAGAGGACTCTCGAGTTAGTTTTTAACAGTACCGGACCCTGGATTAGACGGGCAAAGAACGTCCTCGACATCCTTATAGACAATGCACACAGCGCTGCAAGGGCCGGGATCATGAGCGTCTATAAGGAGGTTGAAGGCATGACACAAAGGCCCCTCGAAGGACTTCTGATTTCTATATATTCTTAGGAGCAGGACTTGGCTTCTTCGAGGTCCTAACCCGAATACTAGTCTCTGACACCGCGAAGGGGTGTTTACATGTCGCCAGAGGATTAGGACGGGCACTGCGGCGCCACGGGTTGCCTCAACGAGCACAAATTTGATAACGCAGGGCTCAAGGCTGCATGGAAGGTCAAGATTATACAATTGCAGGGCTCATTACTGCAAGGGAGAACCTAGTGGCGCAGCACCCTCCTGCGGAGTTCAATTAGTAATCGTATTATTTCGTATATAGTTAATTGTACTGTTCGTACTACGATAGCCGAGCCATCTTTTCATACTGTAAGACCCTATAGAATCATGTAGTCGTGCCTAGATCAACACCGGTGACAAATATCGCCCTCCAAAGACCGCAAGTGCTCTGCCGCGCCTTCAAAAGAAACACAGGAGATCACCCGAAAATAACGCTACCGTTACATTGAGGTGATACATATTCGTGCCAAAGCAGCGAGGGCGCGATGTTTAGCTCTCGAGCTTGAAAGCTATTCAACTAGTGTGCCCTACCTGATGCAAGGCGCCTTCCCAAAATTCATGAAAATCCAGTCAACATGGACATGGAACGCGGATCACTGCCGATGTCAGAAATACCAGCCCTCAACGACATCAAGTCATGCAGATTTCTCGTGTTTCCATTCCCCCTCGGCTCTAGTCGTGGTGTTCATTTTCGGGAAGCACCTAATTGCCTTGCGCGACGGCCAATGGCGATGCCGGGAACTGTGATTACGGGTGATTTACGAGAGATACATCGAGAAACGATGGGAACTTTGGCTGACCATATTCGGTTTAGCACGATCTGAACAGGGCGCTGGGAAAGGAAGCGCGTGTCCAAGGGGTAATTTGTTTTTGAATTCTACTGTGCTGTACCAGCATGTTGGGAAATGTCTCTAGAGCGAGCTTACTTGTTTTTTTTTTGTAGGCAGTATGATCGCCGAAAGAATTACAGTTCATTTCGGACTCATGCAAAGGGTTAAATGTAGCATACCAGTGTAGATTGTTCTCTGGTCACAGTATATAAATCTAAGCTAAATGAATATTTTCGTTGCAAGTGACTTCTTTGCGTCGTTTCACCCAAAGGCCGATGTCGCGAACGAACCGCTTGACAGCACCTACTTCCACGCCGTGCTTAACGAAGAAACCTGGGTCTTGATCCTCATAAATCTGCATAAGGTCGGGACAATTTTCGAGGGTCACATCGCGTGCTTTGTTGATGTTCTCCCTGAAAGCCTCGTTGCTCACCCGCGATTGCTGCTATTCAGTATACTCGTCCACAGCGACATCTAGCAGGCCGTCGATCATGATTGGTTTAATACAGCCGGGCCCGATGGGCATAGTATCATTAGAAGGAGGCTGTATCAATCGTTGAGATGATCTAGAAGGAGGACATTGATATTGATTGGAGGATACACTGAACCTCTTGTAGAGTTCTCTGTAGCTTTCTTTTATTTTTGTCTAGTCGCTGGTTCTCCTCGACATAGAGCTGCTCTCGAACTCTACCTATTAGGGACATCGGCATAACACGATATATATCGTACTAGATGGAATATTGGCCATAGACCTACTCGGCGTTAATCTGAGCGTCTTGATTAGCGAGCGTCCGTGTAGTCACCGATGACTTTTCTTACTTCTCCGTTCTAGAAGGAAGAGGCCCACTGTCTTCTATGTAGTTGATCGATAACTATAGCCGGATCTTCTTGCCACGACGGAATAGATAGGCCTACGCTAGTAGCTGTTTCTTCACCACTATCCAATCAATACTAGTACCTTCAAAGTGTTTATTGATGTTCCGTTGGGAATTTACCGAAAATACTACGCTAGTATCATCTATAGTAGTCTTACCCGTCGGCCATGGGCTGTCTTTCGTCCTAGAATATTATAAGTATCTATCCTCTTTTATCTATTCCCAGTAAGATCTAGGTGGTTAAATAAGGTCTTGTTTTGTAGCCTTGATTGTAACTCGATTGTTCAATTTAACTATCTACCTGATCTAGTAGTGTGTGAAGACCCACTATGAAGGGTCTTCAGGGGGGGTAAGATCAGAGTGCCAAGGGCATATACAATACGAATTACTACTGCGAAGCAATTGCAACTAGCACTGCGTATGTATTCAAACTGAACTATGAACCTTTGTCCATAGTTCCAAATCCACTAGTTACGCAATGTGCGCAACCTAGGCGAGATCATGTGTATTGGACCCATATATCTCGCAGGCCATTGATATGTCTGCGCAGGTCCCCGAAGACCTTCGAAGGTCCACCTTGGAGGTCTCCTTTCGGGTCCAGGCGGGTTCTGCACCTTGCTTTGCATGGTGCAGGACGTGACACTAATATACTTTTATTTTTATTAGTAGCGAGCTCCTAAAAGGATAATTATTACCTCTTATATTAAGAACGTCGTCTTTAGCTTCCTTAAGAAGGGATTAAGAAGTTTCTCGCTCCTACTTCGATATAAAGCTAGTAAAGCAATTATAAGCTAACTATTAAGACGGAACCTTTTTATATAATTTAATATAAAACTCTACGAAAAGTTTTAAAAGTTTAGGAGTCGGAATAGGTAGGTTAGGAAAATTCGGGTCTATAGACTCGTTACGGGAAATCCTCTATCTACTAATAATTAGGAACTAAAATCGGTAAAATCCGAGCGAAGCTTATAGTACCTAATTATTAACTAACTATACGGTTATATTTTTCTAGTATAGTAGGCGCTAGCTTAGGGTAGTATATAGTATTACCCTTCTTTTCCTTCTCGTCTTAATAGTTACGTATAAAGCTATGTGATATCGTACGTACGAGACGCTCCTAGAGTACTTTTGGGATATTTTATTCGGAGAATATATTTTAGCTAGTAAAGAGATTTAAAGAAAATCATAGTAGAGTAAGAGAAGCGCCTCGGGGCTTAACTATTTATATTTTTTTAGGACTAACATTGGTTTAGAGTAAGTTGGCCCCTATTACCTTAAGGGTAAGAATTGTCACCCCGTTCTCACCTCTCTTACCCCGTTCTTACCTCTCTCACCCTAGTCTTAAGACTTCTCATATATATCACCCGCACTCACCCTAGAGTGCCGCTTAGGTGCTGAGGGCACATTAAGTATTGGCCGTGCAGAATATGTGGCTTGAGTACGGCTGAGCGGACGGGAAGCCCTATTTTCCACACCCTAGGGTCATATGTACTTGTTTGAACTATAAAGGGGCATATGTAGTTTAGTATAACCGAGAGTAGAAACGGCCCGGACCGCAATAACGTATTTCACTATCGAGCTGGCCACCCCGGAACACCATAGTTAAGGCGATAAATTACAGTCCTATCTCCCAACAATAGTGGATTATATATATTTCATATTAAAGGGTCATGTTCAAGGTATATGGTATAGCCCTTCGACAAGTTTAAGGGAATTTTTATAATAGGGTATTCAAGATATATATATCTACAGCTAAAATAACTCAATTACAGCGTAATCTATAGTATTATCATTATCCGACATTTTGTTTTGGTTGAAACTTATGGAGATAGATAACTAGTAGGAAATGTTATGGTGGTGTCACCTGACCCTGTCTCCTCTCCCTCTTCTTCTTTTCCCCTTCTCTCTTAGCAGTAGCAACCAATACAATTGCTCTCTCTCTTCTCCTAGCTTCACATCAGGAAATGCTTATCGATATATATATATATATATATAATTAATTAATCAAATTGAGGTTATGGTTGTTACGATATAAGCTTGTCAAAAACAGCCTTTCACTATGGTGTTCCGGGGTGGCCAGCTCGGTAGTGAAATACGTTAGAGGGAGAGGAGGGCCCTATGAGTGAGTTTCAAGGGAATATCTGTCGGAAATAGACTCAATATAATAACAAAAATAAAAAAACATACAACAGTGAGGATTCGCTGGTGGTCACCCACCCAACTACTAACTCACCGGCGTGTGGCTTAAGTACGGCTGAGCGGACGGGAAGCCCTGTTTTCCACACCCTGTGGTCGTATGTATCATGTTGTGTGTCGAAGAGGATTATAATGTTGAGGATCGGAAGTGGTTGGGTTGTGGAAGGGTGAGCGTCGACTACAAGATAAGGGGTGAAACCCGCAACAGCCAGGAAGGAGAGAGAGATAGCACCAATCACGGACTCTCATATTGGAACAACGATCATCCGAAACTTAATTAGAGGATTCATCGAATGCGATAAACAAAACAGTTCAGTGCCATCACCTCTACTGTATTTACATTTCCTACGCTGTACGGATCAGTTGCAGTTGAGTATCTCCAAACAACGGAGAACAAAAACTTGAAGTGAATCGTGGAGACCGTCCCAGAAAGCCAGAGGTCTTAACCATGAAGAACTTTATCGGTGCCGCACTGGTGGCAGCTGTTACAGCTACAGCGACTAGCACTTCTG
Source organism: Penicillium verrucosum (assembly GCF_028828655.1). Lineage (NCBI taxonomy): Eukaryota > Fungi > Ascomycota > Eurotiomycetes > Eurotiales > Aspergillaceae > Penicillium > Penicillium verrucosum. Next base: position 3,566,801 of record NW_026643212.1, read on the forward strand.
CTCCGACATCGGCCCCAACTGGATCTAGCTATGCATCTGGTTTTGACATGACCAAAAGCTGGGCCAATCTTAGCCCCTATAAGGACGCAGATAGCTTCGGCATTCCTAGTGGTGTGCCGCAAGGATGTGAACTGTCTCAGGTGCATGTTCTGCATCGCCATGCGCAGCGATTCCCCACGGATTACCCGCTGGATGGCGAGGGAATGACCGACTTTGCCGCCAAATTGACCAATTACAGCAAGGCTAACCCAGACAAGACCGTGGCTGTGGGTCCTTTGAAGTTCCTGAACAACTGGGACTATGTTCTTGGCGAGGATACTCTTATGGAGAATGGTGCTGCCACTGAGGCTACATCCGGTGCCAACTTTTGGATCAAGTACGGAAGACTGCTGTACCGTGCCGGACGTGAGAATGTCGCTGCTTGGAGCTCATCTCTTAACGTTTACGCCAACGGCACAAACCGCCCGACGCCGGTGTTTCGCACTACATCCCAGGCACGTATTTTGGAAAGCGCACGTTGGTGGCTCAGTGAGTGGAACTATCATGTCATTCATCAGACCCGAATAACCAGTTAATCTTCGACTAGGCGGCTTCTTTGGCAACAGTGGAGGCAACAGCTCTTATGACCAGTATAATCTTGTCGTGATACCCGAGCAGGCTGATTTCAACAACACTCTCGCTTCGTATGAAACATGCACATTTGATTATTCGGAAGGGTGAGCGAAAATTCCTCTAACAACGAATACTTAATCATGAAACCATACTAACGAAAAGCACAGCGACAAAGCCGCTGAGATCTTCATTCCTCGATACACAAAGAATGCTCGCACCCGTCTGTCCTCTTACTTCCCTTCCGACTTCAACCTGACCAGCATGGACGTCCTTGCCATGCAAAACCTCTGTGTATACGAGTACACCAGTCTCGGCGGCTCATCATTCTGCTCTCTTTTCACCGAGCAAGAGTGGAAGGACTTCGAGTACAACATCGACGTGCAGTACTATGGAGACTACGCCTACGGCTCGCCCAGTGGTCGCGCCCAGGGCATCGGCTACGTTCTAGAGCTCGCCGCTCGCCTCGAGCAAAAGCTCATCAACTCAAGCGATACAAGCATTAACTACACCTACACTAATAACGAAGCCCAGTTTCCATTTGGCCAGCCCTTCTATATGGACATGTCCCACGATGATATCATCTTGTCCGTGATCAATGCCCTTGGTTTCGACTACTTCAAGTACGGTCCCAAGGGATTACCCGTTCACCTTGACCATGCGCCTGAGCGCAACTTCTCTCTCAGCCAGATGACACCCTTTGGTGCCCGATTCATTTCCGAGATCTGGAATTGCCCTTGTGATGTCTCATTCGATGATTTGGACCCTGTTCTTTACACCAACCCCACCATCAAGTCGACTGCCAAATCCACGGAGTACATTCGTTTTGTGCTGAACAATGCCCCTCTCCCACAAGATGGACTGATCGGTTGCGAGAATTCCAGCAATGGTTTCTGCCACCTCGATAAGTTCTTGCATGGGGTGCCCGCTCTGAAGGAAAAGGCGCAGTTCCAGAAGGCATGCTTTGGTAACTATACCACCGGAAGTCAGGTCGGGGACGGTGCTCCTGAATCTTAGATCGAACTAAGAGAGCGATCTTTACATACGTCCTTCTTAACATGCTCATCTACATATATCGTTGCGCCATACTAGATGGACGTCGAGGCCTGAGGCCTGATGTCTCGAATGCCAACCCTTCCTCAGTTCTGTATATAGTTAGTGGGTTAGGAGTTCCCTGTTTGTTGAGAGAGAACCCTAGGGTTCAGCCACCACCTCAGTATTGGTGACTTAGTTAGCTTCCAGAGGTAGTTTCTTCCCATAATCATGCACATATCACTGGGTTTTTCCATCCCCTCGCCTCATTAGTATATAGCATGTTACTTGTGGGAGTGTTGGCTTATTGCAGTCGCTGTTTGTATGTATGATATATAAAACATCAGGATGGTTAATATTAAGGCAACCGCACCCCCAGTTCTGCATACACAATCTATCGACCGACGTACTTGAGCTCCAAGTATCTTGCCGGTAGATAAGCCAAAGCAGTCACAACGAATGTAAACTCGTTGGCAATATCACCACCGGCATCTCCGATCGTCGCAGCAAGGGGACCGATAAACCAAGTCTCATCCATGCCCAAGCACCACGCCACAACCCCAAGAGAGAATGCCACACTCGCGCCAATTCCCAGCGGAAGCTTAGCCGGATCGTTCCATCCTTCGAGATCATAGTTGTCAAAGTTACCCTTGCGGAAAATATAGTGTTCCTGGAACAGGATAATAGCATAACTTGTGCACCAGTATCCCAGAAGACTCAGGAAATTCTGCAGGTATTCATTCAGCTTTTGCCGACCACCAATTGACAAGCCGAGGATACAGGCGAAGCAGAACAATGTCCAGAGAGACCGAGGAATGCGAGCGAAGGGCCGGGCAAGTTGCTGGAAGGAGATGGCGGAACTATAAATACTGATCACGTTGACGTTGATACCAGACAAGACAAGAAGAGTAAGGAGGAACTTGGCGAATCCGCGAGGATGAAGCATCTCTTGAATGAGATAGCCGATTCCTTGGTCGTATGCGGCAGACCATTCGGGCTTGGTGTTTAAAGCAGACGCGACCATGCAGCCAGCGACCATGCCGATCGAGGTGGGAATCGAGATACCGAAGGTTGTCATGAGGAAAACCTTCAAACGACTCGTGTTGGCAGGATAGTGGACATAGTAGTCACTAGCCATTGTGCACCACGAGGCACTGGACCCGTAAACAACGGCCATTAGACTAAGAACGGCACCGGAGAAAGAGGAACCAGTTACGGTAGCTGGAGCCGCATTATCTGCATATTCACCGGTCTCGCCGTAGATAATCAGGAAAATAACCAAGAACACCATCCAGGCCCATCTCTCGTAAATCAAAATTGCTTTCAACCCGACACAAGAAATGAACAGCGCTACGACAGCCAAGATAACAATTCCAAGAATCAAAGAGACATGGCCGTCGGAGACCGCCGTCAACGCAAGTCCCCCAGTGATACATGCGACGGCGGCCCATCCCATTTGCTGGATACCGTTCAGCAAGGCGACCAGCTTATTAGGCCACCAACCAAAGCTGTACCGACTAACACTGATTTGACGTAATCCAGTCACAGCGCCAAAGGTCGCACAGAACCCACTCAGCGATGCAGCCATGATGGAAACAAAGATGGTAATGAGAATCGATTGTTTCATAGTCAGGCCGAATTCCCAGCCGAGGAAGCCAGTCGCAAAGCAGGAGGTGTTCATCGTACCACTTGCCCACAGAGCCGCCATTGATATCTCCTCCACCCAATGGACCTCTCTTTTATCTTCAGCACGCTTGCGCTCAATGGCATCGGACTCTATACCGAGTTTCTTATCCAGCTTAGCCTCCAGGGCGCGGATACTAGCTAGGATACCGGTCTCGTGAGAAGCAGCATCGTTGACTGAAATCACCTCGGGTGAACCATGTTTTTCAGTTGGCTGCTGGACTGTTGCCAGGCCTTTTTCCGGATCGTACACCATGGTTCCTGGTGGATTGCGAAGTAGCGCTGGGAAAACAAGGGGTGACACTCCGTACCTGTGGAATCGCTGGATTTTTTAAGGCTGTGGGGAAAAGATAAGCCTTGTATGGGAGAATACCTAGGTATTTCCCAGCTCCACCCGGCGCTGTTTCCTAATTTATTCCAAAGTTGGTTAGGGGGACCGTTACAGTGGCCCAATGTAACTGGATACTTCTCCTTTAGGCTGTTTCCTATCAACACACGCCACACGGGCCCCTTGGTTATTTGGTGGCAACCGACGGATTCCGCTTATCGAAAGATGTAACTAGAATCGTAGGATTTCGGGGTATATCTATATGCTATCTTACGCAGCATGAAAAGTATCTTCATGGCTAAGTTAAAAAACAAAACCTTATAGTTAATTATATAGTTACCACTTATTAATAAACGGACATGATGGTGTATGACAATATCCATGAACGGGTGAGAAGGGGATCATGAGTTTTTTTTTTACTATAGAACCTCCTTGGAATTCTGAGGATACTGGTTTTTGAAGGGATCGTAGCATATTAACCGTGCTATTGGCTCTATCTAATAGAGAGCTACGTATTATCTCATAAAGCTTTACTTATACTCCCGATTTTTCTAGTTGGTCGGAACTCCCCTACAGTTCTCATTCGTCCCCTTGTCAATGATAAGCCTTGCCCAGAACCTTGGCTCGGCTAAGCTAATCTTACCCGCTCTCCAGGGCATCCACGTGGAGCCACGTGCGTGATACATTGCCCTCTCCAGAAGTCAACGCCGGTGAGATATTTTATCACCCGCACTCACTACTCACTATATAAATATCACTCGTATCTACATGATTCTATAAAAACATAAAGGCGGCCGTAAACATCGCTGCGGCCAATGCTATGAAGCCCTACGCACCGGCCGATTTCTTAGTCAACAGTCCGCTGGCAGCTCCGGTGTGGTTTGCTGGCCCATTGACTGAAGTTGGGACATCCCCTAATCCAAGTGGCAGACCCTGGTGTAGACCTCTCAATAGCCCACAAATGGGCGGGCTTAGTCTTCAAAGCCCAGCCCAACCCACAGCCCATTAATGGGCGCCCATCAAAGCCCATCAAAAGCCCATTTCTATACATAAATGCAGTTTTAGTACGTATAAAGTAGCTGATTAATAGTAGTATCGCATGTACCAACCTATATATTCAGTTTCATCATATTATCAGAGTAAGAAGTAGGAATTTGGTAGATATTATACTGATTTTAGTATACTAATGACAGATTTCAAACAAAATTATTTCAAGCAAAAAATCAATCATACAATTGGTTATTGGTATGCGTTTCAAAGTATGGTCTTCCTCCTTGATTCGGCCATTCATGCCTTGTACTCGGGTGGTGGAGCCGAAGAGATCGGTGCTATCGGTAGTGATATGCCCTTTGACTGCGTAGCTGCGTGGTTACGCAACATCATTCTGGTCTTTGGGTTATTGGAGTAATACTCGGTATTATGGCCGTCCTTGTCTTTTGCATCAACTGAAGCACCATGCTCAAGTAGAAGCTTGATAATCTCAGTAGCCCCAGTGACGTATCCCATGTTCTCGGCGGAGATCGCCACATGAAGGGCCCGACGTCCTTGTTTGTCTTTCAACTCAATATCCGTGCCGTGATTCAAAAATACTCGAACCATATCTCAATCTTTCCTCCCCTGACAACCCTGTGGAAAAGCAGCTCCTTGTGGCGATCGCAAGTCTTACTCATTTCTGGATAACTGCGTAAAAAGACTTCGACGGTTCGTTCATGACCTTTCTCAACTGCGTATGCGAACGGCGTGTTTCCCACGTAATCCTTTGAGTAGACTTCCAAACTGGGTCCAGTCATCCGGTCCCATAACGATCGAGTCAAAGCCTTGTCATGATTTAGGAGAAGCTCGCAGACGACATGATGTCCCTTTGCAGCTGCCAAGTGAAGCGCTGTTTCTTCACCATTGCTGCCTAGGGTGGGAGTATTGCAATCCAGAAAGAGTTGAACTATTTCCGTATAGCCCAGGGCTGCAGCAATACGAAGGAGTCTATATGTTTCTCTTTCTTTTGTCTCACTTATAAGAGGATCACACTCAAGGAGCAAGCGAACAATCTCTTGGTGACCTGCTTTGACCGCGAGGCGGAGTGGAGTTGCGCGGTTGCCATCCTCGATCCGAGGTGATGCATTCTTCTCGAGAAGAAGGCGGGCGATATGCCAATGACCCCCTTTTGCTGCATTATGAAGCGGTGAAGTTCCGATCTCGTCCACGGTATTCGGGTCTGCGCCGCCCTCTAAGAGCGCCGTTACAAGGTCGAGTCGGCCATGATCGGCCGCAACAATGATGTTTTCAGAAGTTTGGGGTTCTTTGCTTTTCGATTTTTCGGCCATTTTGACACACACAGCCTGATGTCAGAAACGAAGTTGGAATGTCTAATCTCATCATACCGGGGTTTGCGGCGTTTTTAGCGTGCCGAAGTCGACTTAGCCCATTCTAGTACAAATAAGCGAAACCATCGATCTCGGCGAAGTACGGAGTATAGGGCGGATATTTGGGTGAGCCGTGTATAAACCCAGTGATAATCGGCCGGCTACCAGACTGGGAAGTATAAATTGTTTTTAGGCAGCAGTGGCCTTCATATTCTTCTCCTTCGTTTAAGCCGAATTTTGATATAGAATAGATGCAATAAAGATGCCGAGGTAAAAGTTGCCAAGCGGCTGAGGATTTCAGATGGGCAAGGCGATCCAATCATAATGCATCAAAGTTCAGCTGAGCGGGTCAGTGCAGCCGTCCTATTTAGGTATACATATCGCACTCTTATCCCCGTAACCTATGTCAAACCAGCGCCACGAGTCTAGGAGTCTCAAGTGGCCGGTAGTTTTACATTGCATTAACAATTGCACACTGTGTTCCAGCAAAGCCCTCTATACCGACGTGACTCTCTCCGGGCAGGGCAGTTAGGAGCAAATAGTCAACATTTCTATATGCCGTGACCCGAAACCGGAGGCTGCCTAGCTATGTTCGGTCAAGCCCTTTCCTTTTTCCTCTTCTCTCTCTCAATAAGCACCATTTACCACAGAAGTTTCAAGATTTCGTACCAATTCTTTACCATGATTGGGGTGTCATCGTCCACCTCAACTCCATGTCCCATTAGCAGGCCCGAAATACCCGACGTCTGGCATCGACATGTACGGTACACCCTGGGCATCAGCAGTATTCAGGTACACATTATTTCCCCACCAGTCAGGGAAAGTGGCACCAGGGTATGATATGCAAAAGAAAATAACAATGCCACTGATGGCAAGACCTGTATCAAGTGCAGCTGCCAAGATATAATTGTACTTGGTCCACCAAGCAAAGAAATTGTGCTTAATGAAGTAATTAAAGGCAAAGTTGACCAGCGCCCAGCTGGAATAGTTGATTCCGGTGGCTAAAAGGCTTCGAGTTAGCGACTGAAAAGGAAAGGAGAAGCACTCGCAGGTTGCGGGACATACCAGGTGGGACGTTATAAGTTCCGACAAAAATGAGTGGCCAGTTGATATACTTCCAAAACTGGCGTCTAGTATAACGGTAGAGGAGGAAGGTCACAACCGGAGCGATAGCACCGATCCAGAAGAAATGTAGCAAAGGGGAATAGATCTTGCCCACGGAGTAGAGCCGGCGAGGCCCAACAAGACCCCAAATAACAGACGAAGAATAAACAGTCCGACCATTCGGACAAGTAAACCCATCCGCCTGATCAGACTCGCAAATCCCCGAAATATTACCAAGCATCCAAAGTGTAACACCCGCCTGGGTGAGTGCGCCCAGGATAGTGGCTACGAACTGTGCCACGAAGCAGGTACGTGGCGGCACTTTCAGATAGTGAGCCAATTTCATATCCATAGCGAAGTAAACACCCTGTCCCACCACATCCGTGGAAATGATCTTGAAAATCATGTTCGCGAGGGGCTTTCCTTCGAACAGATATCCACCAATGAACTCAGCCAGAACATTCAGCTGATTCGCATCCACGTTCGTAATGCCCTGCACGATACCGCAGGGAACCATGTATACAACTGGTATGATCAAGGCTAGAAAGACTCCGTAAACCGGGAGTTTAGTGTGGTAGACTTCGACTAGCGCAATGGCCATTGCCATTATAACCACGATTATCACAGCGTACCAGTACCAGGGCGTCCGGCGGTATGAGGCACGGATGAGCCGAGCGTGAATATCGAGCTTATTCCGGCCCTTAAGAGCAGCCCACAAATCACGGCTATGCCAGATGGCGATGTGAGAAAGCACTGAGGTTATGGCAGCAAATGAAAGTCCGTATACGAAGGCAAAGGTTGCGCTCAAGTATGGAGGCGAGTACGTTCGATAAGCCATCGTATCTAGGGTATTATCGGCAGCAATGACTCGAGCTGTATCGTAGGCGGCGCCCGTGTTATCGTACACGTCGGCTGTCATGAGTGGAAGATAAGCCGTGAACCAGGTATTGGTGTAGTAGAGGGCGGGTGTGACAATCCAGTAGAAAAACGCGAAGCCTGCGAAGACATTCAACGCAGCCCATGACGGTGATAAGAGCGGGTTGGTGTTGTAAGCGATCTGGCTCCAATCAAAGGTAATTGGACTCAGACCGAGACCTGTCTGCATACCGAAGAGATGGTTGACGATGACATTCTTTGGTGCGATCCAGCAGACCCAAGTGAAATAGGAGAGAGCGGTGAATATAAGTCCGGGGAAGAAGTACCAGACAAAGGCACCAGTCATAACGTACATGAAGAATCGGAGACGGGTTATGCGCCATCCATTTGCGACAGAGTTCGCTCGCGAATGCAGTGTTTCCAGCATGGCACAGTTGGATAATACACCTGGCCAGATGATGCGAGCAGGTTCAACGAGCCACGGAGCTGCGAGACCTGCGACGCCAAATCCAAGAAGTTGTGCAACGAGAACAATGAGCACATAAAACCCGGGTTTGAGATTGAAATTGTAAAAGTTTTTACTGGCGGCTTGGATAATGTTCGTCGCGTCCGCTGAAGCATATCCGAATGACACATTGCTCATAATAACGATAAGCGCGTGCTCTTTGATATTAAACGACCTGTCCGGGTTGACAACAAACGTGCCCAAAGGCCCAAGTCGAAGGGATGTGAGAGGGAGGGTCCTCGCCAGAAACACTCCGATCGGATAAGCAAGCAGCTCTGCTACTAGGGCCACAATATGAACCGATGGATAACGCAGCGAAAAGAACTGGTTAATACCGGATCCGAGCATAATAAAAACAATGCCTAGGAGCCACATCCGCACCGTATTGACCGGCATATCGGGGTCATCCGTCTCGGGGACGACAGCCCTAACTGTAGTAACTGTTAGTCTAACAATATATATATTCGCGGTGATATAGGCACACGCCTTCAGGGAATGGAGAGCGGTGCGATTCATAGCTGAACTCTTCATTCGTATTCTCCTCGTCCTTTTCCAGGTTTATTTGGTCTAAGCGGCCTTCGACTACCTCTTCATCCGCTCCGATGAGCGCGGGTTTGATGATGTCGGTATCTAATTCCTTAGAAGACATGGTATAGATCTTTGCGCAGTCTCAGCGCATTGCTTGGTGAAGGAAAAAATAATAATAATACACAGGTCAGACACGGACGAGGAGCCCTTTTCTAGGTCTGATTTAATTGGCCATGGCTCGAGTCCAACGCGCACTGGGGGAATACAGAGATAACGCATTCCGACGGCGGTTGATTTTCTAGTGGTCAATGTGGGCTCAGCTTAATTTAGCTTAAGATAGGTGGACTTCCCCCGATTTTGTGTTCAATATGGGTCTTTCCACTCTTGATTTGGGGATATATAGGGTGTAAGTCATCGCTGTATAAAGGTGTTTAAAGAACAGGACCCCTCCAAATTAAGCTGGGTTGTCGAATCTCGTTATCTTATGGAAGCCACGAGTGGTTAGTTAGCCTCTGTAAAAAAAGAATTCGAAAGATAGCGATGGCGAGTGATAAGAATGACCGGGGTTGAGTCCGGGGTGCTGAGACGGGTGTTTCGGAGGATTAATTCCTTATCTATGGTCTTTATTTCACAACCCAACTAGTTATCTGCATACTATATTGATTTTCCACACATAAAGTAATACTACATACGACCATACGGTGTGGAAAATAGGGCTTCCCGTCCGCTCAGCCGTACTCAAGCCACACTGATCTCCAGATTACCCGTCAAGAACAACTATCCCCAACCGTCCGGCAACCGTACTCATATCCACGCCCCGGAAAATCTGTGTGTCATCGGGAAATACCTCCAAGTAAGGGTCCGGATCACCGGACGCATCGAAGTCCACCATGTGGTAAAGCTGACGTCGAGAGAATCAAAAACGTCGCGTCCACGATTCTTGTGGACAACGAGACTGTGGAATGGGACTGCCAGGACTACGTGCTTGAGATCCTTGATAAGCTGGAGGATGTCTATGTTCTGGAGGAGGACGATGAAGATTATCGCGAAGCGCGAAGCGTTTTGAAAGGGAAAAGGGGTTCAATTGTTTGATAATTCCATTTTATGGAAGCTACTTTTCGAAATGCTTCGGCGACGGTTCATATAACCCTTGTTTCCCTGACTCGATCGAGAAGCCACCGCTGAGCGTAGAATTTTGGTGAGATACATTCTGGTAGAAATAAGTACCAGTCGTTTTCCTCATAAGGGCCGAGGCAGTTTGTGCACCGCACAGATTCATAGTAGTCAGGGTAGAAACCGCTATATTCCCAATCAAGTATTCCAGAAAGCATATACTTGTTGTTGTCGTCTAACTCAACCATGATATTGTCCGGCCTTATGTCTCCATGTGTGAAAACGATGCGAGGGCCCGAATGGTCTGGAGGCGATGATGATAATTGACTGAGGAACTCGACGAATACCTTGCCGCCTGGATGTGGACTCGAGAACAAGAATGTTTCGAAATCCTTAAGGCTAGTGATAGGTGTCTCGCTCACTCGAACATGTCTCCTGAGATCTCTACAGCCTTCACCTGCGACCCCTCCTAGAGGACTCCCTTCTGTAAAAGGAAGGGTTCTCAAATCTGCTAGTATTGTGTTGAGTTGGCTACTAAGGGAGTTTTTTTGACAAGAGTCGAGTGTGTGCCAGACTTCCCCAAGCGGCGTAGATCCCATATAGCTCATGAATATTAAAGAAATCCCACTCATACGTACTAAACCAAGAGGCTTTGGTACTAGAATATTTGACTTATGACGGTCAAGATATTGTAAAGCGGTATATTCAGTAAAGTACTCCATATTGCGAACAGCTTTAACAACGATTTCTGCGGAGCATTTGAATACTCCTTTCTGTCGAGCGAAGGGAGCTTTCCAAAGAATTTCACTGCTCTCTAGAACCTCAAACAGCCTTTGAGAGAGTCCGGCCGGCGTAGTCTGTGACACCGGCTCGATTAACTTTGCAACGGCATCCGAAAGAGGAAACACAATTTCAACCGGGTCTGATGGGCAAAGAGATCGTCGGATATCTTCATCGGCCTCCGGTGGATTATATTTGGTTTTCTCTAGTAGATGATGATATTAGCTATGCGAATGAGGAGAGACTGAATTGCGGTATTGTGATGCTTACTCGGATAGCTTTCAGCTAGATCTCTCATTTCCATAAGACGTTGCGGATATTCCGGGGGAATTGCTCGGCTAGGTTGATCTCCGGATCTTTCATGACTGCGGCTTGGAGCTTTTTCAATATGTGGGCATTGAACCTCGCGGCTTTGGCCTTGCTGGCAGGTTGAGCGTCTGAGTCGAATTCCCTTTTTTCCGCCATCTTCCAAGACGGCAATTTGGAGCCTCACGATCAAAAAGTGGAATGTAAGTCAGAACAGATAACGATGCTCAATAAAAGAGAGGATATGGGCGAGCAAGAGTGAGGATGAATGAGAAATAGGAGGGTGCTTCGTTAATTGTCGGTGTGGTTTCTGCCACATAGTCAGCCAATGGCTACGAAGCGGTATAGGCGCCGTAACCAATAAAAATGAGGCTTTTGATCCCCATACAAACGGCGACATCTCCATATTTTTAGATGGTTTGCAAGTGCTAAAAATGAAGTTTTTCATCTATACACGAATAGCAGTATCTCCATATTTTTGGACGTTTTACAAGTGTCAAAAATGAAGTTTTTGATCCTATACAAAGTGAGATGAGATATCTCCACTAACACTTGCAAACAACCAGAAAACATGGAGATATCTGAATTTGTTTGAGAAGAAAAACTTCATTTTTGACACTTGCAAACCACCTAAGAAAGTCGAGATATCTGAATTTGTATGGGATGAAAAGCTTTATTTTTGAGAGTTGTCAGCGCCAGCAAAATCAGGCTACTTTAAGGAAGTGTCATGGTAATTCAGGTATTTTAATTCTTCTGCCGGTATTAATTCAGGCCGCCAGGTCAAAGCAAGGCATCAAGGCATCAACATTTACCGGAAATAGGGTTTTGGCAGCTGGCCGCTTCGTACAATGGCCAAAACATAAAACATAACTACAGAAACATCCTATAATAGTGACATTGCATTTAGACTTTAGTGCGAAGGTGTGGGTTGTGCATAATGTATCAAGACATATCGGCCGTTTCAACGAGCCGCAATACACAAGAAACAGGCCGGGGTGGTAGGCTATTGTCGAGCTCCTGACGGAGCAGTTTGGTGTTCAAGAGGTCTTAGATAAGGAATACAGGTAGAACTGGAAATTGTCTATTGCGCGGAGAGGGAGAGAGAAGAGAAGAACTATCTAAGCTATGTGGGGACAAATAATTGGATATGCAAGGTCTCGCAACAAGAGGGCAATATCAGATCCCAACCATATCATTCCACGGCGTCAGAAACAACCAACCAGCTCGGAAAAATTGTGGTGGATTGGGTACCGATGATGGACGGCGCCAACCTTTATGTCTATTTTAATTCAGAAACTCCTGTCCGATACGTCTATGATGCGGATGGGAATAATTGTAGACTCGATCCGGAAGACCAACCCAATGGAATCGCAAAGATTTAGTTTAGATAGAAGATCTAAGCCAGTAAAATTATTGTCTAAACGACAGCCGTTTCTATGTAACTTCAAGCTGAATGGAGGAAATAAAGGTGCAAGATCATTCCATTGAAATTCGTATTTGCAACTTCGTAGAATTTTATATCTGCGATGAACTTAGAAAACAACGCTGGTCTCGACCAGCCCTCAGCGCTGGGGACTAATCTGATTATCATAGCCACGGAAACGTCTCAATCTACTAAATTTCGTCCGAAAATGATATATGGAGGATGGAGTAGATCTTAAATACAATGCACAAGGCCCTTCTATAGAAAAGTAACGTATGCCTGAGAATTAGTAGGTACCACTGGTACATTTAAAGTTTGCCCAATTATTCTTACTAAAATTATATGTATGTAAGTACATATACGTATGTCATATAGTTATCATGATATAGATATACTACCCGATAGAAATCTAACCATCACATTACTAGTACAAAAGATCGCCCATCCCGTGGAGCATTGCCATAGCTTGATAGAATCTAAATTGTTAAAACCTACTTCAACGATCAATGTCCACAATAAACGAGACTACCTCCATCTTTTCGCCAAGCTCCCAGCTCTGACAGATCACATGGTGCTTTAGAGCCTTTGACGTTGTCTGTTAACGGACTATCTCCATTGAGTCGGCAAGACTTTGAATAATATCTTTTGTATTAGGTCCCCGGCAGCTGACCCTAGTATTGAAGGTTCGGTCTTTTCGCTTTCGAGGGCGGGATATAAACTCTATACCCTCGTCTACCGTCGGGATTTCAAAAGCAACCGGAAATTGGATATCGTAGCGAGCTTCTCTTAAGGTGTTGAATGAGAAGCTCTTGAGTACAGGAAACTCGCTGAGCATTCTAAGTATCGATTTCCAGCCTAAGCCTAAGCTCTCCAGTGTTATCCAAGCTATATTGAGGACACGAAGGCTGTCCCGATAGTTGTGTAATAGCTTGCTTAAGCTCGCTTCGTTGATTTTTGATTTCGTCACCCCTTTTAGCGTGAGTTCCTACAGCTGCGAAGTCGTGCCAAGGGAGGAAAGGCGTTCAATAAGTCCGCGTGCTGCCCAACCGTTATCGAATACGATTGTCAATTTATACAGGTCAGTTGTATGCCGCACTATTAGGTCAATCCAGTCGGCAATCCCAATTTTTTCTATTGTAAAGTTCAATAGGAGAACTTGCAAGTTGGCCCAAACAGCAATAAACTCTGGCTTCCAAAGATCAGGCATATTAAGGCGTCTTAAATCGAGTTCGTTTGCTCCTCCGCGAAGTTCCGGTATAAAATCAACCAGAAATCCTTTGACGGGGATATGAGCCTCGATGATACCATTGAGAATCAGTATTATGATATCAGTAGACGTGAAGTGATCGAGACGGGTATCTTTATCAGACTAGCCCTGCCGAATAAGGTGAAATGACGTGCAGTTCACTAGACCACGCAGAGCCTCAGCCTATTTCTGAACATCTGCGTCCGGTAGCAAATAGCCGGAGGAATGTCGATTCCATATTAAGCCTTCTCCAAGTTTATCTTCTGGCCTATCGACATATTTCACGGCTAGGCAACAAACATGCGGTACTAGCTCTGAATCGTTTGCTATGGCTTCCACCCTTTCAAGGCCTTTGAGGGACAGGTTTGTCTCCAACCTTTCGAAGAATGTACAGCGAAAAATGTACATAGTGTTCTCATAGATGCTCTTACAAGACAACCGAAATGAGCACAGATCTTCTGCCGGTAAGCGAGATGCAATCGCTTGCAGTAATTCGATGGGGAGATCCCCAAAATTCGAAGAAGTTAACATGATCTTTTCTCCGGGACCATTTCTTCCCCAAGGACGAAAACATTATCGACCGAAAATGTTCAATTAAAGCAGGGTAGACTCAGGAGGCTGTATCAGCTGACCCCAGCCCCCCGGAAGAGGTTTATCCCGGTAAATAAATGTGCGCAAAGCCACAACAACGAATTGAACTGAAGAATATCTCATTTTGGGGCTGTGTGCAGATGCCAAGGGCCGAAGCGTTTCAGGTTCAACTTATAATCATATCGCTATATCACTTGAGGAGGTCAGTGCGGCGTCACGCTACCTAGGGTGATTCTCACCTGCTTCTCACCCAGCTTTTGATGGAGATCCTACGTGGTTGCAATATGGAGAAACAACACTGCGGGATTCGTATGTGTGGGTTGGACAGAGAGGAGAAGGAGAGAAGGAGAGAAGGAGAGAGAGAGACTATGTATCTACTGCATAAAGTGGATCTGTCCCATGTGGGTCCTGAGCCTCAGGCACCCAGGCACCCAACAGCTTCTCACCCAGCTTCTGCCATTTCTCACCCGAGCGACACCCGACTACTGGCCGCACATAAGTGAGTTAGTAGTTGGGTGGATGACCACCAGCGAATCCTCGCTGTTGTATGTTTTTGTTTTATTTTCCATGTTTTAGTGGAGGGGAAACGACCTGTTTGAGACGAGGTTGGTGTATTAGTATTAGTATATCAATGATCGACATAAACGCTAGGCTGAAACGCCACTCGTCCTACGACGGGGAAGAATATGATATTGGGTATTGGGTCGGAAGCTTTCGGTATGTCCTACGTCCTACCGAAGCATCACATATGAGTTTGCTAAGTTCGATCATCACTGCTGGCCAAATGACTGAGACACTGGGGCTGAACTGGCAAATCGCGATTTTGCGTAAGGGCCAGAGCTCCTACGGGTTGTCAAAGCGTAGCTGTGGATTCTGCATGATGACTTTTCCTTCTCTCTCTGCCTCAGTCATTTACGTGCATAGATCGTTCAGCCTTTGACCAAATTTTTGCTGAGCGATTACGGCAGGTTTTAATGAGCGATGCGAAATTGTGGCAGGCCTATCTCAAATACTCGAAGAATGCCACGGCTCATACAGTGTTCAATAGAAATCGACACTGCACAGAAGGCACTGATGAACTAAACTTACATAGAAAGTCTTTGCGGGAAATCTCAACAATCGCAATGGACTGGACATATAAGATCCAATATTATCAATGACAAGAACCGTAGGTATGGACGGATGGACGCAATTAAAGAGCCGCATGGTTAAAGTCAACAGAAATATTACACTGTAGCTATGTGACTGCATTTCAGGACCCCAGCGCTTTCCGCTGCTGTTACTCAAACTACACCCCAACCTCCACTACGCTTTCCCAGTCTTGCGTTTCTTTGGTGGACTTTTCCTTTGAAACTCTTCGGCATACACTTTGAAGAAGTCATCTGGCTCCTGGGGGTGCGAATTGGTGATGTCGTGGAAGGCCGAGGTCGAAATGTAGTTCGTTTTCCCTTCACGGACGAGAGAATAGTACTCTAGTAAGTACTGCTGCTCCGAATTATCACTAGCTGACTGGGATTGAAGGACTCTCTTAGCTTCCGACCTAGCAGTTCGAATATTGTTAGCCCATGCTTTGTATGTGTGGACGATTATGAAAAGCGCTATTTTCACATACTCCGGAATATCTTCAAATCTCAGCTCTTGTCCTAATGCTTTGCTGGCAGCAGAAGCAAGTTCATCTCCAGTCGCTAGCATTGGGCCTGAATAGTATTAGCGGCGGAAAACAGCTTTCACGGATCTGGCTACTTCACCTGTTAACACAATTAATTGGCCGCGATGTTTATCGCTAAATCCATGTTTTCCCTTTCCGGAAAGGACGTATGCCGCAACCTGCGCGACGTCCTGATGGCTTTGTTAGTTGATGTTCATTTGGGCATGCTTTATATAACTTACCCCTAATGCAATTGGAGCAAATTTATGATTAGATCCAAGCGGGATGGGAAGAACTCCTTCTTCTTGCGCATGCTGGGAATAACGAAGCAGGTTCTCAGCGTAAAATCCGGCTCTGGGCCACCAAGTTAGCAAACTATAACTAACTTCAATTTCAAAACCATCCTACCTAATCACAACAGGAGAGTGGCCGGTGGCCGTGGATGGATCACCCTTGCTAGACAACACACGTGTCTCCAAGTCGATGAATTCTCGCAGTTTTGGTTGCTTATTACGTTCCGCAAGATCGCAGCCAGCAGAACTTATGAAGCAAACGTTAGGTACGTTCGCCTTTTTTGCAGCGTCAATCAGTTCCACAGTCAGGTCGAGCTTATCCTCGCGTGCAGGAGGGATGAGACACAATGTGTCTGCGCCGATCGCTTTAATAGAGTCCACCATCTTACTCAGTCGGCCCGGCTCGTGCGCAACGACCTTAGCCCCGAGCTTGGATAGCTGATTGCAAGCTTCTCCATGAGGTTGAAGAGACAGGCAAGTGACCGAGTCAATGTTGTTGCTGAAGTTATCGTTTGTCAATAGCAGCTCCACGATAGTGGAGCCTGTGTGGCCCTCTGCGGCGGTAACACAGACGTGACGCGACATGATTGAGACGTTCAAAACTCTTAGGTACAATTTCCCAGGCTATCAATGGTACATTTTCCAGCTCTACGGGATAATGTGAGCTGCTTTTATAATGATTGAACGTACAATACAAGATTACGACAAATGCGCGTCAATGTCCTTCTAGTATTATCTGCCTAGCGAAGAACAAAATGGCAACGAAAGACAAGTAGATAAATATGATTGCCCGGCTTGTAGACCCCATGCTTCTACATTGGCCTGGTTATGTAGCCCGAATATATTATGTCACTCTGATAACTCCCCCACGCCACTAAATGGAATGGTCACGGAAAAGAAAAAGCATTTATTGAGGATAGACAAGCCGCAATAATAGATTTCCGTTTACACGGGGAGGGGAACAACGGTAATGGTAAGCATCATAATGACGGATTTTGGGGGCACAACAAATCCGGTATCTGACAAGTGAGCGATATTCCAGTTGTTAGCGTGAAGCGGTTATGATGCGGACCAGGAATAAAAGCCAAGCATTTTGAGATTGATGCGTTGGAGCATTGAATGATGCTGTTTGACCATGATGACACGGGGCGCGCCACCTTTTGTTCAATGTGCTCGATGGGTGTCGTCCCGCTTTTCACTTGCGCTCAACCAATTTGAGTCATTTGTCTGAAGAAGAGGTGTTTGGACCTGTGGTGATTTTTACCTAAAGGGACAAGCCGGTTAACAAGTAGCCACTACGCATGTAGTTAAGCCAATATTGTGATGCGGGCTCGTATATGCTCAAGGTCACCAGTTCAAGCGGCGATTGTAACTCACTTAACGAGACCAAATATAGTCGACGGTATGCTAGGGCGAGACGCGAGAGTTGAGAAAGGTATACAGGAATTCAACCAATTTATTGTAAACTTTATGCAGTTTATACTTGATCGGCTCCTTCTAGATGTCAGTCGTCACAAATGTGTGAGTACTATCAGATCAGAAACTACGAAGGTATATCCCATCAATCTCTCCAATTCGTCGTAGATACATTCTCACTACTGCTATCAAAGAGCTGTCCATTGCGCCTCGGTGGGTATCGTACCCGAGTTTATGTGATCTTGTATGCTTTACTGCCAATTGAACACGGCAAAGTCGGACCAAGTAAAAGCTTTGATGTGAGACATTATCAGCTGAAATTTCATGGTGTGAAATTCTTGCAAGTGCTCCTCTAGTTGGCTCCAGTTAGCTATATCAACCTTCAGACCACAGCGCTTTAAGCACTAAGTGCCGTCAAATCTGTTTTGGAAGCGAGCTGATGGTAACCGTCTCCTGCATCATGTATAGTCATCATCCACAAGACAGTACTTTATTCTACCTTGATTTGTATGCAGATTGCCTAATTCGGCGTAGAGCTATCGGTGATGGGAAGATGACGAGCAAACTGCGTGCCCTTGACGTCTCGACCCTAACCCTATATTCATTCCAGGGAAATTTGCTAAATATCAAGAGGGTAGATATCTTTTTTGCTTGGTCTTACTTGTTTTTACTTGGTTCTAAAACGCTTATCTGGAAGGGAGTAGCGGCTTAAAAGCCGTGACACCCCTACGTGTGATCAATATCAGACATACTTACATCCTTTATTGATAATCAATCCAATCTGAACATGGCCGCTCACCCAATTCAAGCATTAGGGGAGGCAATTGGCTCCGTGGGGGTCGACCCCAGGGCTTACCAGCTTTCTTCACTGTTTCAAGGAGCCAATGATGGCCCCGCAAAAACCGCTGCAAAGATTACTGGTGTGCGAGGCCCCGGAAAAAGAGTGGATGATAGTACCTACTTCACAAGTAATGAGGGCATACCCTTCCCGGATGGAGCTCACAGCAAGACCATCGGAGGCATGCCTGTGGCTTCTGATATCCATCTATTCCAGAAACAGCAGCACTTCAACCGATCTAAAAACCTGGAGAGAATGGTTCACCCTTGTAAGTTCTTTTTTTCGATTTCCATAACTTTGTTTATGTCTGACCTTCTCAAGGTGGCAGTGGGGCCTTCGGATATTTCGAGACAACTAAAGATGTTACGGCGTATTGCAAGGTTCGTTTACCCAAAGGCAATCCCCACGGCCTCAACTAAAGTATAAAAGGCCGATTTCTTGAAAGGCATTGGTCTCAAAACCCCAGTGTTCACCCGATTTTCTACTGTCACCCTCGGTCGCGAGTTTCCCGATCTGGCTCGAAACCCTCGTGGCTTTGCCATCAAATTTTACACGGGGGAGGGCAACTATGATATTGTCGGGTTGAACTTTGTATGTCTCTCCATACCCCCTACTGTTTCCTGCTATTGATTATCCCAAGCCTGTCTTCTTTTGCCGTGATCCCATCCAAGGCCCGGATGTGATCCGCTCCCAATACCGGAACCCACAGAATTTTTTACTCGATCATAACTCGCTGTTTGATCTTCTTGCTAACACACCGGAAGGGTAAGAACAAGGTCACGACAAGAAGTGAATTGAGCGGAATGTCTAACATTCGCACAGTAACCATGCGGGAATGATGTTTTTCAGTGACCACGGTACACCACAAGGATGGAGACATAATCACGGATACGGATGCCATACCTTCAAATGGTGCGGTTATCTATAGCGCTCTTTTCACATACAATTTTCACGTACAGGACGGCTAACCCAGTTCCTAAAAGGGTCAACAAAGACGGTAAATTTGTCTATATAAAGTATCATTTCCTCGCCAATCACGGTCAAAAGCAATTCACTGCCGATGAAGCCACGAGACTTAGCGGCGAAGATCCCGATTACTCCAAGCGCGACCTTTGGCGGGCCATTGAAAATGGCGAAGAGATTACCTGGACTGCGCATGTGCAGATCATGCAGCCGGAAGAAGCCGATCCAGATAATCTTGGATTTGACCCATTTGATGTCACCAAAGTTTGGCCCAAAAGCAAGTTCCCGGTAAGCATTTTCATCTACCAATGTAGACACTTCGCCTAACAAGATTATCGAAGTTGCGCGAATTCGGCAAGCTGGTTTTGAACCGCAATCCGGGGAATTTTCATAGAGATGTTGAGCAGGCTGCATTCTCTCCGGGCAGCATGGTCCCAGGTATAGAAGATAGCCCAGATCCTCTTCTTCAATTTCGCACTTTCTTCTATCGTGATGCCCAACTGCATCGAATTGGAGTCAACTGGCATCAAATTCCAGGTGAGATCCTCTATCCTTTATAAAGACGTAATACTGATGTTTCCTTGAGTCAACTGTCCATTCATGGCATCCTCTTACGCTTCATTGAACTTCGATGGCCAAATGAGAGCCGACGCAAACCATGCTGGAAATCCACAGTATGCACCGAACAGTTTCGTGAATAAGTTCCGCCCTGATACTGCCGAAACTCCATACCAGGTTGCCGATAGCACTGTGAGTCGTAAGTCGCATTTCTGGCATGAGGGCAGCCTCTCCGAGTATGAGCAGACTCGAGCGCTCTATGAAAAGGTTATGAATGGCAAAGCCCGGGAGCATTTGCACTCGAACACTGCCTCCGCACTCAAGAAGGTCGAGTACCCCGTGATCCAAATGAAATATTTGGCACAGCTGTTCAAAGTTTCGCATGAATATGCTAAAGCAGTGTACGATCTGTTGCCGAAGAAATCGTTCAGCTTCGACGAAGTGGAAGAAATTTCCAGAGGAGCTGAGAAGATGGGCAAGGAGGAAAAGTTCTGTCCAAGTGCGAAAACAGATAAGTTAGTGGGAAAATGTCCCGGCAAAAAGGTTTACAACGCCTAGTGCAGCTGGCGGTTATATTAGCACTACAAATATTCAACATAAATTGTAACTTCTCTAAGTTTTGATCGGTAATTTATTCATGCCGCGTAGATTTATTTCACATTAAAGATGAGGTGTTTTATGGCATAGGACTTGATCTGGATATGGATTGGGAATGGGACCACTGACTGGCTATGACTATTTCCTCACAACACCTAGCAAAATACATTATCTCCCTGCCCTTGGGGGCGTGACCAGTTATAAAATAGAAAAATAGGCTAGAGTAGAGGAAAGCAAGCGAACAAGCAAAGTGGTATGAAGGAAAAGAAAAAAATAACATCATTCAGATAAAGAACATAAGATAAAGATACATAGCTATTTGATATTTAATGTGGAATCTATTGATGCTTGTGGAGAAACAATACAGATAGATTCGTAATGGTAAAGATGGACGCAGAGAGAGAGAAGAGAGAAGGAGGAGAGAAACTGGTCCTAGGCCTCAGGCACCCAGGCACCCAACAATTGGTCGTACTTGGATTGGAGTAATTGGGTGAGGCACTGCCTGGGTGGATGTAGAAATTGGGCCAGGATTCATCTTGCAAGTGTATTTGGGGTTTCTCGATCTCTTGGTCGGTGGTGGGTTTGTAGTTGACTTTTGTGTGGAAGTAGGTCCCGACACGGACTGGGCTGCAGGAGCGCACCAACACGAGGTGGTTGGTGGTGGTGGGCTTGGCACCCTTCTTCAATTACCCTCTCTACAATCTACAATATAATTCAGTCCAGATTCAGTTCAGATTCAATTCAGATTCAATTCAGATTCAATTCAGATTCAGTTCAGATTCAGTTCAGATTCAGTTCAGATTCAATTCAGATTCAACATTAGTTTTTGTAAAGTGAGAGTAGATCTAAATTACTGCTAGTAATATAAACCAATGAGAGAGTCATGTGCCGGTGGCAGACTTAGTCACCTGTACACGTGATTATTCCTCGAGAAATGATCTACCAATAGCGGCTCCATTCTGCCGTCGCCGCCCGGCAGAACTACACATCTTAAAGCTACATTGTGACGGACTTGAAAGGCGGTGAGTTAATGGCAGTATAGTGGGGTTCCCATCAAGAGAACCCACTTCCCTAGTTATTCTCTCTCCCACCATCCTTAACCAATCAATATCATCAATTCCTTCGGGTCCTTTATCATTCTTGTTCCTTACATCCCGAGGTCCACGTTATTGACTACACCACTAACGTTAATCCGAGTGAGACCATCAGCTAAAATGGCAAAACGTCAAAAGACGGACATCCCGTCCTCCATCAACCCCATCGAATAGACCCATGGGCCATTAGCCGTGACCCTCTCAGCGAAATTGTACCACAGTCGATCCCAGATTACAGCGAGCTTTGCCACCCGAGGTAAGTCGCCATATCTAGTTAAGTAATAGTATCATTTCGCTAATTAGACTAGGGCCAAGCTAACTATACTCTATCGGGGGTTACAAGGGAAGACCCCATCATAACAATACGGCAAGCCATATCACCAGATCCGGTGATATTCAACGATAGTCGCCAATCATGGGCGAATAGCGAGGGAACGACCCTCCTAGAAACGCTTCAGACTCTCTCACAGGCTATCCGAGACCTCAACAAAAGGGCTGATGCCTAAGAGAAGGAACTTCGGGACACACAGAAGGACCTTGAAGAGGCCGAAAAAGCCCTCATAAAGTATGAGCGGACGTTTGATGCGCATACAATCGAGGTACGGTCGATTGTCCTAGACAAATGGGCTGGGGTACCAATCAGCAATAAGAGAAGGAAGGTCTCAGCGCAACGCTGCTGCCCATGGAGGTAGTATCCTTGCGGGTTATGATGTGATCCGTAGGGAGATTGACCAGCCAGAGTCAAGGGCGGACCGGTGGAAGCCGGTGTTTGAATCCCACTACAATGTGTCGTGGGACTTTCTTTATACCCGCGGAGGGCTTGTTTCAGCTAGCAAAGAGCTAGTTCGGATCTTCGATTATCTTGCCAATATTAGAAATTAAGAATAACAATTTATATTTAAAGGGTTGTATATATAGACTAGATCATTCATCAAGAACAACCACCCCCAGCCGCCGAGCAGCCGTATTCATGTCTACGACCCGGGAAACGATTGTATCATCAGATGAAGTGTCCGGATCCTCAGACTCGTCCGAGTCCGTCATATAGAAGTACACCCCAGCCTCTGAGACGAACTTTGCACGGTCAAGAATAACTGTGAACGTACGAAATCCGCTATCGTCGCATGCCCCCTGTGAGCTTTTAATATATTGGTCGGGTCCTTGAGGTGTAAAACGTTTTGCTGCTAGGGGTTGACTATCCCCTGTTGTGATATTGTGTAGTGCCCCAATAGAAAAGGGATTTTCTCGGTTGTCTTCATTTTGCTGGGATAGAATCTCAAGAACTTCGTTCTGAGCGGGCCTGATGGCCGACCAGGAATTGGACTTTGGAATGAAGAATTTGAGAGTGAGAGTTTTGTTGGCCGGGAGGTTGGAGACCATTGACGCCGTAAAGAGGCGCGCTGTGCTTTCTAAGAGAGAACCTTCTGTGTCGCGTATGTGGCTGAGAAAGGCCGTATGGACAATGTATTGAATATCAGGGGTTTCGCCCTTAGGGGTATTGGTGACTGTCACGATGTTGGCTTCCTGAGAAATATGGAATGCCGGACCAAGAGAGAAGCCGCCAACTGAGGTTTCTAGGCCTAGCTGGTTACGAATCTGTTCTTCTGTCGGCATATCCTGGCTAGGAGGCTTGCCCTCATCAATACCTAAGGCGTCTCGCTCCGGATAGGGAGGGACATTATTGAAGATATCGAGAATCATTAACTGGCCTATATAGATCTGGTCTATAAGGCGCTCGATGACGAATTCAAATGCCTCTGACGGGAGTTTCTCTTGGCCCTTATGCAAATGCTGCGCCAAGTCAACCTTAGTACACGTGCTAGAAAATGTGCGATTGAAATAGAGTAAGTCTGGGCCTTCGCCTATCTCCTCAGCCTCCTCCGAGTCCTGCATATTGCCTACTCGATAACTGTGCGATCGTAGTAGGACACAAAATCCAATATTCGAGGATGAATATGGACGATTGAATCTCGGGATCAGTGGGAGGGGATTTTCAATCCCTGACTGATTTTCAATCCCTGACTGATGTTGCTGCTTGCGACGGGCGATTTCAATGCGATTATGTTCGATGCAGGCAAAGCCATCGGGCGGGCGATATGAATAAATCTCGAATAAAGGCTTGACTTCATCATTCCAGAACATCTGCATGAGGTAGTTTCGGAGCTCGTCGTGGTCGTCGTCCAGGGGAACAAGGCTGTAGACCTGAAAGGCAACTAGTTCACTGGGCTCTGGCTCGTATTCTGGGTTTACGTACTGCTCGAGCACGACAGGATGACCCAGATGGTCAGCGTAAGTGCGCACTTGTTTCCAAGACCTAGACATGGCGACTGGTCTTTGGGGGGTAATTAACACTTGATGGAAACCAGGTTTAAAAAAAGACAAGTCAAGTAAACGTCGTGGGGAACGACGGGAGAGGGGTTATATAAGCAGGGAGAAGATCGACAGTTAACTAGTTAGTTAGTTAGCACTAATCGACCAACGTAGAACGAACCTTTTAAGGGACTTTCTCGTATAATGCTCTCTAACAGAGATCCTACGGAGTTGCAATTCAGAGATGGAGAAACAACACGGTAGGATTCGTCTGAGAGCAGAAGGACGGAGAGAGAAGAGAGGAAAAGGGGGAGAAAGAGAAGCTATCTACAAGTGTGGATCTGTCTCATGTGGAGCAATATGCCTCAGGCATCAAGGCACCCAACACTCTCTTTAAGTCGAGTGTTACTACCTCGTATAGGAACTTAAACCTTAGACTCGAACGGTGCTTTGCGACTTTCTAATAGTCCTCTTACTTACTCCTAGAAACTATCAATTAGAAAACAGGGGGATTCCGACCAACATTAGCCGAAATTTAACTTTTTCGGCAGCCGACGTATACTCTTATAACTAGGTTGTAGTGTCTTTGGACAATAAAGACTGGATGGTCATCGGAAACTCAAGTCTCGAACAATACGAGGAAATGGACCGAAAGAACACTAAATGGTATCTATTCACCAATGAGGTAACATGTCCGCTACTTCAAAAGTCTTGAATGCACCAATTGGTAGCTGGCGCAAACTAACAAACACCTCGACAAACATATATCCCCGAGCACTAACATATAGGAAGATTATTGGAAGAATGATCATAATTTCCCAACGTAAGATAGGTTTTGCTTCCCTTTGCTCTTTCTCAAAGGCATTTAAGCGACTGATAGTATCTTGACGTGCCAGCGCGGCCTCCGCGTCGATTTGTCGCTGCGATAGTGGGCTTTTCATCCGCAGCCAGATCAGGTATTTGTCCCATCTACCAAAGCGCTGACGAGCAGCAATTGTTTCAAAGATCCAATATAGCACAGTTGCACCCGTTACAATAGAGCTTGCAACCCGCCAAAGAATTTGCTCAACCCGAGAGGGAAAGACAAAATACCATCCTATAAGGTGGAAGGAAGCAAATGCTGAGGTTAAACAAAATAGAGAAAATTTTTCAAACGTCCCGATATCCGGGAATCGGTCATCTGGAAAGCGTCGTAAGGGCCTTTCGCGGTCGTCAAACCGTAAACCAAAGAACCCCATGACGTCGTAGCCACAAGTGAAGGATTGTTTGGCGACGAAGTCGAGAGGCGTGTGGCGGTAAGGTGTAGCAGCAATATCACCAGCTTCGAGAAGAACATCGGCCGTGCTAGCTTCCATGTTAAGAACAATGCCGGTGTGGACGTCACTTGGTTTGTGCATCCAACAAATAAAAGTCCCAAAGGTACAAATCACAATAGCCGCTGACAGTTCGAGCGTAGTGGTTGGAAGCTTAAGAATGAAGCGACCAAAGAGTTGGATCATCAGCCAAGTAGCCTGCCCGACGCTGAGCAGTCTAGCGAGTGTATCTGTTTTTGACTTGTCCCATATCTCGTTCTGCGTAATCTGTGGACAATCTAAGTACTGCTTTTCGACCAGGTACGCCAATTGACGGCTGTTGACTAGAAAGGGCGCGCTGTTTTTAGGCTGAAGGAGCATCCCGCCCATGTCGGCATAGAAACCGTGCCGTAGAGTCCATCTGTCTTCTTTCATTCCCAGTTTGCGGAAACGTTTCACAGATCGCCGTGCTGACGCATATTGACCGATAGCAACAGAAAGGACTAACTCCGGGGAGACAATCGCCCAAAACATCCACTTTGCACGGCGAGAAAGGATTTGAAATTGACTGTCTCTGGGGTTAGGAAGACTTAGACAGATGGCTGTCCAAGTACAGAGAAAGACTGTCAACAGTGAAGACCAAATAATGTCCATCGTTCCCCGTGTGTTGGGCCCGGATACCCAGCCAGCGGTGCCATTGTTTGAGATGACGTCCATAGCATAAAGAGAAGCGCAATAAAAGATGTTCTATGTGCATGGTGAGTATCGCGGGCAAGTAAAATAATATAACCATCACATATCATGGCCAGCACTCATACCTATCTTTTTCGGTACCCATAGATCCAAGTCTCTTTACTCTACTCTGCTCCTAATTTGTGATCTAGATGCCAACGGACACGGATAAAAATATACCTGCATATTTTTTAGCGCCAGTATAATCTTGAGAAAACCTGCCCAACAATTGTCGTGTAGCCGCCTGGTGGGCTTGCCAATTGTGCCTGAAACGAGGGGCATGCATGGCTCTTGCCAAAGGGCACGTCGACCTGAGATTTGCAGATTTGTGGCTTTCTCACAATAAGGGGCAAAGGCGTGGGTTCGGATGAGAAAGACTCATTTCAGTTATAGATATATGCTATGAACCTGAGGCCAATGTGCGATTTGGTTCAACACACGGTGCCCCTTTCGAGATACACCTCACCAACAAATCGGTCAATGCAGCGATAGAAAGTAGGATACTGCTCTGTTAGCAAAGTACGCTACTGCAGAGCTAGCCACTGTCGGGGGACTAATTTTGAATCGGCCAATCGTGACACGTGTTTGGTGTTTGGTGTGATGGGTTTCACCGTCGCGTGTCGCGCGCGAAAAGAGGGCGCTTAGGGGAAATTTGACAGAAAAAACACGCACTGAGATCGTTTCATCGCTCAAAATAATTCAATATTTCCAAGGTTCTTCCAATTCATCTTTTTTGCAGTGCTTGACACCTTCAGATCCAAGAAGACTACAAGGATGACCCGACGCGCGACATCCCCGCTCCAACACTCCCAATTATTGACTGAGAGCTTGCCAGCCACCTCCAAGCCAGATTATCAGTCGTACTGGCCAACTATTGGAAGCAAAGATAAAATTCCGGGATGGCTGTGTGATAATGATTATATTTTAGAAGGCCATCCAATGCCCACATATTCTTACAAACGATCTTTGCGTCTGTGGCGTTGTTTACACATGGAAACAATGAACATTTGGACTCATCTACTCGGATCGATAGCCTTCATCGCTGTTGGTTTCACTCTGAAGCATTCCGTTTCGATCTCAGAAGAACTCAATTTCACCCGCGGCGATGTATTTGCTTTCGGATCCTTCTTGGCCTCGGCAACCATCTGCTTTGGCCTCAGCGCTGGATTCCATACCCTAAGAAGCCACTCTTACAATATTCACCATCTCTGGGGAAGAATGGATATTCTCGGGATCTGTTTCCTCGCTCTCGGAGCTGGTACCTCCATGACATATTACGCGTTTTATTGCAGACCCTTCATCCAGCGGGTGTATTGGGGACTCAATCTCTTCTCAGCGATGGGCGCTGCCATCACTTTGTTTGACACCGGCGGTGGCGGCAATACAATGAGAACACTACGAGGAGGTGTTTTCTCTTTACTCGCTATCTCTGCCATGCTGCCGATTCTCCAAAGTGTGATTGAGTTGGGCTGGACTCGTGCGAGTAATGAAATCGGTGCTGGGTGGTATCTCGCAGAAGCACTCTCCCTCTTGACGGGAGTGCTTGTGTTTGTCTGTCGGTTCCCAGAGAGACTGAGCCCCGGAACCTTTGACATTTGGGGCCATTCACATCAGCTTTGGCATACATTTGCTGTGCTTGGAGGCGCTTTCCATGTTGTTGCTTTGGTGGCTGCATACGACTACCGTCGGATACACAAAATCTGCTGAGCTACCTCGCAGTGAAATCTTACTTAACCACTAGCCAGCTGGTACTTGGAGTAATTGATCAAAAGCGACCACCCCCACAGTATCAGGAGACATCCAATGAATGGAGCTGTTAGGGCCCCAAACCCACCGTCACTTTAGAGGTTACGGTCTCAGAGAGACAGGCAAATTTGGAGAGTGATGTCGACTTTTGGTTTGACTAGAGCAGAGATGTTCTCCAAATTACGGGGCCATGACACTGCCGTTCAAGATATCCATGGTATTCTGCATTTAGATTACAAGGTGCCTCGCAAGAGGTTTCTTAACAATGCATGTATACAAGCAGTGGATCATCACCCCCGTATACATTCTACGAGTAAAAGACCTCATCTTCGAAAGGAGAACGAGAATAATCACTGGTTTTACATAGAAAAGTCCTCTGCACAGTTTATGCCCTTTACTGCCTTTGTATACACCTAAGAAGACATTTAGGAACACATTTAAAAAAGACCACCAGAAATACCCGACAAGGCCGCATAGGCGGCCGATTATACTTGTTACTCTTGATGGGGGAAGTTCTTAGCATATTCATTTCTTTTCACTATTCCTCGCTTCTCTTTTATTTCAAAGACGGGCTACATTGAGTAAGATCGGCACGGAATTTTTGTGTGAATTTCGCGTGGATCATTGCTAGCATGTTGACTGTTTTTTGAATCTGTAAATCTATACTCCGTACCTTTAATCTGTACGTATGTGTTTAGATTTTCAACAATTCCAATTTTTTATTTCTATATGGTCAATTATGTGTTTGTTTACCCTTCGTCTATCACTTTACCCTTCGTCTATTATCTCATATCATATTGCCTCTAGACTCGAGATTCGAAGAAACCGAGTGGCCACTTCTTCAGCGCCGGTGGTCTCCGGTGGCTGGCATGCTTTAGTGCTGACCCCGCAATTTAGTTCGCGAATCAGACTGCGTAGGAAATCGGCGTGTTCTTATCTGCTGACAAGCCCTTGCATATAAGCCGTTTTTCTTGTTGTAACGTCGGCTTCATCGGTAATGTGACTTGCACCAAGTGGAAACCGCCGGCCCTTGAAACTATATATTGCAATTGCATTTTCGCTGACTTTCATAAATAAACGCCCAAACCACTTTAGACTGTGAGCCCCTCAAAGTTCTCATAAGAATGGTGTCTCTATCTAGGATTGCTTTCGTCACCTTTGGGGTCATTCATGGGGCAAATGCGTGGGGTGTATTGGGCCACGCGACTGTTGCCTATGTCGCCCAACACTACATTTCTCCCGAAGCCGCGTCATGGTAAGTCCTCTCTAAGATAACAAAAGTATTCAATGCTAATGTAATCCAAGGGCACAAGAAATTCTCAACGACACTTCTAGCTCGTATTTAGCAAACATTGCTTCTTGGGCGGACCAATATCGCCTCACAGATGACGGCAAATGGTCAGCCCCACTGCACTACATTGATGCTATGGATGATCCTCCAACAAGCTGCAACGTGGACTATGAGCGCGACTGTGGAGATGAAGGCTGCTCAATCTCTGCCATTGCCAATTATACCCTGCGCGCGGGGGATGGTAGACTTAGTGCTGATCATACCGCCGAAGCCCTCAGATTCCTCGTGCACTTCATTGGCGATCTCACACAGCCACTGCACGACGAGAACTACGAGGTTGGCGGAAATGGTATCAAGGTCACTTTCAACAACTACACTGACAACCTTCACGCGGATTGGGATACATACATGCCTGCACAGCTGATTGGCGGTAGTTCGCTTGCCGAGGCAAAGGGATGGGCCGACAGCCTGGTGGATGAAATCGCCGCTGGCACCTATAAGAACCAAGCTAAGAGCTGGACCAACGGCGATACTATCAGTGATACTGTCACTACTGCTACCCGATGGGCATCGGATGCCAATTCCTTTGTCTGTACAGTTGTCATGCCGGATGGAGCTGCTGCCCTGCAGACTGGCGATCTCTATCCGAAATACTATAACTCCGCCATCGGCACGATTGAGCTGCAGATTGCTAAAGGCGGTTACCGACTGGGCAACTGGCTCAACATGATCTACAAGCAAAAGATTGCTGCCAAGTATAAGTCAGGGAAATTCGGCAAAGGGTCTCGAGAGCCAGCGCCTGAGCCAGAGTTCTTCCGATCGTCTCTTCGTGAGCCTCGTGAAATGAGTCGCGCAAATCTGGCTAGAGCGGCCATGGGAGGATCTTGCTGCACCTCGGAAGGGCGTGAGCATAGCCATTGATCCGATGGAATTTGAAGAGAAAATATATGTTGTGGATCTAGCTACCTGGGGCTACCCATTCTTATTTGCTCTAGAACAATTTTTGATATACTACATCCTTCCTTCTTATCGCCCCATAAATTGTAACAACGCTCGTACGTTGAAAGCAAAACCCCAAGCAAATGACCAATGAATTGTGTCTTACGATTGAAATCCTTTTACTGTTCTACCTATGTCTTGTAGACATGAGTCCACAGACTATAGGTTCATTTACACATATCTACAGCCTACGCATATGATGTTGAAACTTCCAGTTAATTCTCAGTAAACTAGTATGGAATCGGGATTGCCCCTAATATCATTCTGGGTCAAGTAGATCAGATCATTAAAGCCTTGGGTCGTCAAAAACAGAAGCCGCATGAGCGGCCCACTATCCTTGTTCTTCGTTTCATTTCATTCTATCCACTCGCAAATATTCTCATGAAATTCGTTTAGTGCTGTGCACAAGCCTCGGCCCGATCCTGGACCGACTTGGAAATAGCAGGACGTTCCTGCACCAGCTTCAACCAAGCAGCAACATTGGGGAACTCCTTCTCCATATCAATTCCAAACTGGCCAGTAAGCAGATACCAAGGCACGAAAGCAGCATCGACATATGAGTACTTGTCACCGACAAGATACTGCTTTCCCTCGAGGGCGCGGTTGAGCACACCAGAGACACGGCGGATTTCGTTGATGTAACGGTCAATTGCGCTTTGCACCTTCTCTGAGTGAAAGCGACTGAACCAGATAGCCTGGCCGAAATATGGGCCTTGACCAGACACCTGGAAGTGGAGCCATTGCTTGGCGAAGTGGTATTCCTTGGAGCCGGTGGCAAAGCTGATGGTGTTTTGCTTGTCGTATGTGTCAACCAGGTATTCGACAATCGCACCGGATTCCCAGAGGGTGATGTCGGTGTTGGGGTCTTCAATTGCGGGGACGCGGCCGTTGGGGTTGATAGACTCGAATGGCTCTTTCTTCATGTCTGGGAAGTCGACGATCTTGTGGGTGTAGGGAATATTCAGCTCTTCCAGGACCATGATCACCTTCCAGGGATTGGGGCCTGGGCCATGGCCGTAGACGGTGATAGGCTTGAGAGACATTGTTTTGGTTTTGGTGGGGTAGTTATTTTTGGATTGAAGGAGAGGGGGAAATTGTGTAAAAAGGACATACCAGATCAGGAACTAAAGCTCTCTTAAATCAGACTTCCAACCCCTCAGAACCCCACAATTCTTCTCGGCTATCAATCCTGCACCTTCAAATGTCCTAAGCAAAGACCTCGGGAGTTTCCCAGATGCCATGGAACCCGAAACCTGAAGCTGACAAATGGCTCGGGGAGGGGGGACCCTGTAGAAACTTCCAGAGTACGGAATTGGATTGCTCCACGTCATTTCCAGACCCCTGGAGGTTGCAAATGCTTCGCCTTCGGCAAAAAAGTGTTACCGCCAAGCCGAACTGCCGGTGTCTGCCAGGACCTAAAATGATTACTAACATGTTGATCTTCCCATCCACGGGTGGGACTTGGTTGGATAACGATGTTGAAGTTGATAGGAAGCAGAGTATAACTCCAACCCAACTCGGAGATATCCAATTGCAAAAATCAGTGGTGTTGATATGAAAAGCAGAAGTTGACACTGTGGCTGCTTCATGGCTCGGAATATTAGGGTTTTTATCAATTGTCTGAGATCAGATTTTGGATTCCAGCACAATCATCCATGGATAGATTGGGCTGACGCATCACTCAATGACTCGGCTTGCCGTGGAGCCTCGAAAACGAGTCCGATGCAGCATATTCGTAATAGTGGGAAATCTGTGGATATGTACTGCTGCCAAGGCCGCAGGGCGTGTGAGTTAGAGTATCCAAAGAGATAATGCGGGTGATGGAGATAATTAATCATTCCTGGTTCTGTGACTCTCTGATCGAGTCATCTCTAGTCAATATAAGGTTGACAAGCCTCA
This sequence comes from Penicillium verrucosum, assembly GCF_028828655.1. Taxonomy (NCBI): domain Eukaryota; kingdom Fungi; phylum Ascomycota; class Eurotiomycetes; order Eurotiales; family Aspergillaceae; genus Penicillium; species Penicillium verrucosum. Next base: position 3,598,961 of record NW_026643212.1, read on the forward strand.
TCGATCGGACTTCCGGACCAACTCTATCGGACTAACACTGCTCACCCAAATATATTCCGATGCTTACATGGCCCTGCTGAATTATATGTCGGATCAGTATTTCGAAACTAAAATAGCATTTCACCGTAATCTATAGATTAGAAATCAATCAGGGCGATCACAAGTTTGTGAATTCAGTACCCCGTACTCCGTACTCCATATCGGAGTAAAAATATCATGTTCGGACTAACATCGGACTACCTCAAACCAGAACATCCCTGTTCTACTATATACTAACTTCTTAGACTAAAAATACGTGTCGGTTGAATCATTTCCGAGTTGCCTCATGTTTATCCCTTATACTCCATACTTTTGAATTTCTAATTATCCAAGGCTTCGTCCTTTTAAGCTTTCGCCCTTTGAGTCATCCTAAGCCACTTCGTAAATAGCGCCTTAGCATCTAGCCATTTATCCTCGAAATCTGGTAAGTATCCCTGCAATTTATAGAAACAGCTATGCTACATATTCTTACCAGTGGCTCTAAGACAGGCTTTTAACCGACACGAAAGGCAAAATACACCAGAATTAATTCCGAATTCCTTCGGACAAGATCCAGACCTCATCTCCGACCTGGGAGGATGGATATCTGCATTAGTCTCAGCCTAAAACTCGGTCTAACATGTGAATAGTAAAAATACGAAGTCACTAAAAATTAACTACGCCCTTCCGCAAGATATTTCTGAACGGGGAAATCTAAACGAGTTACATACGAAAGAGCCTGCGAATGAATTGCTGAATTTGGAACCCGCACTGTTCGGTGTCATTATTTAGGTCTAGAGGATGGATACACATGCCCCAGAGAGTAAGTAGCTTGTTTTATTGAACCTTTTTGGCTTTCTTACACTCTCATACATTCCATTGGATACTTCTACCGCAACGGTTTTATCGAATATATTTTTGTATTTTCCATTTCTGTAGCCCGCCAGTAAAAATTCAACTCCGAACTCCGATCTTTACTCCGATCTTTAGCGGCCCCCACACATAAGGCGGCTGTGACTGACGTCTTTGTTGGGCTGTTCCGTGTGGGTTTACAGTCCAAAGCTTCTAGATTCGATGCCTAGTACTCCGTATTATGACTGAGATAGTGGGGCTTTGGCGTTTTGAGATTTTCTCTCGGAATGCCAACCTAGCACGGAGTAAATGATGTGATGGGTGATCAACATCTCTATATAAAAACCCGATGATATCCCCGTAGAAAGAACCATTCCAATCCAATCCATTGCAACGCATTAGATCTTAGAGATCTAATCACCGACATCCTTCTCATACCTTCCTCCCGAACTATAACCACCAAACCAACTCACACTTCGTTTACATTTATATACCTCCCTTATATCAACGAACCCTCGAACTTCTCAACCAATCCTCCAAAATCCCCCAAAACACACGCACAAATCGTCAAATACAACTCAAGATGTTCAACAAGTCCTCCAACTCGTCTTCCAAGGCCACATCGAGCGCAGCCTCAACACACTCCACCGTTTCCACAGCCACAACTCTCAATTCAGCTGACCCGTCAACCAAGAACCACAAGTGGTACTCGCTCAGCTCTAAGTCCTCGAAGTCCGATTCCAGTAAGATCGCCATAGACCTTCAGAAGAAGAAGCTGCACAACGAGGCTCTTGCCAGCTACTTCAGCATGCGCTAAGTGGCTTCGAAGCAATGGATGGATGCATGTACTTCTGTGTCGATTACCATTACACCCGCTCGATCCACTTACGATAACCTGGATTGGATGCTTCGGGGCTCTCTTCTTCTTTTCTCTTGTCTGTTTTTGTGCTTGATTCGTTGCATTCGTTTCGATGCTATGCGCTGCCGTGTCGATTTTTGGGTATACTTGTTCGCCCTTTCGCCTCAATGATGGAATGATTTGGATACCATATACTACGTTTAATAATTTGTGATTCGCATTTATGTCTCAATGCGTCTGATTTTGCTGGTTTACTCGTTGGTGTTCAAATATGTCTCGTGGGAATAGAGGTCTCGTGGGAATAGAGGAATATCTTATTATATTCAAGTTGTCAAAATTTATACTCATTTAAGTGAAGTTTTCATCTCCATTTCAAATATTGACCAAGTAATTTAGTAGTGTCTGGTATTCAATGGTTCGTAGAAAACAGTGGTCATTATGAAAGGTATACAACAAATGCATGAAACCAAAACTCCAGCACACCGTGTCAAACGCTTAAAGGGGGCAACTTGGAACTCAATGCATATATTACAATCCAGCCATCAACTCTCCCATAGATATGGGTTTCCGAACCGCATTCGAGAAGCCTTCGTGGAAAGTAACCCAGACCTTCCGTCCAGCCTTAGACGACTCATCAACCCAGCCATCTGCGCTGTTTGTATCATTAAGCTGTGGTGCGGGCTGCTCAATCAGCCGACCAAAGAAGTCGCGCTTAACAGCCGCTTCCCTGATTGCTTTGGCTGCGGCCGTCTCATCAGAATCCCTAGGACCCTTGGCGCCGAGTCTAGATGCGCTCATGGCATCAGACTGCTTGCGCGTGGTCGCCTTGCGATACTCTTGGTCTAGCACCTGGCGGACTGCATACCGCACCGGCGCTGTACCACCAGAAGCCTCGATGGTACTACCTTTGATCTTCGAGAAGACCACAAGTGAGTCGATTGGTCTATTTGAGGGTATATTAGCTTTGTATGTCTCCGGAAAGATTTGGAATCCCACTCACGGTTCCATTCTGTACGCCCATCCACCGTGGTTTCCTTCATGTTCCACTCGGACTCTTTCAAAAGTCACGCCCATCCCGGTCATAACGCGCACAGTAGACTGAACAAGGGCACGCTCGGACTCTTTGCGGACGGTGGCGGTGCTTCTCTGGTCTCCGTTTCCACGGATAACAACTGGCTTGACATCTGGTGATAGCATGCGGATCAAGTAAGGGACTAGATCTGTAATGATACTTTCGTTCGACCGGAAAATGCGAGCCATGGGTGCCGAAAAAGAGGCGTGGAATGCAGTCATGGCCGCGCGGTTCTGCTTTTGTGCTTCGAAGGCAGCAAAATCGGCTTTGGGTCCTGAGAAGGGGTGGGGATCTTCAGCTTCCTCATCATCATCGTTCTTGTCATCATCGGTGGTTCTGCCAGTAGCCGTAGCAAATAGATGGTGGAATGCGACAACCGACTGGCTAAGGTATGGAATCAATTCCCATTCTTGGGATGAATGGACTTTCGAACTGATTGAATCATGGAAATGAAGCCAGTCGTGGGCGGCGTTAGGTTTGGAGAAGTAATTATCATCCTGGTATTGCTGGATGGGATATGAAGCGAAGCAGTCCGACACACAGCGGTCATGATCACCGCTAGAATCGATCATTTCCCGCAACCGGTTGATTGCGTGTCTCTTGCGCAGATCTGCCACGCCGACAGGGACACGGGTGTTGGCGGTATCAAAGCGATCTTGGAAACTCATGCCAACAGGGGCATCTGAGAAGCCAGCTCCTTCTGTGAACACACGATTCACAATCTCACGAACACCCCCACGACTTAACTCCTTGAAGAACGCGCTACCCTCAGCTGATGCATTAAGGACTCGATTCTCCAGCCAGTTCCTCGTCAGTCTGAGCGAGGATGGCACCGACTCGTTTCGAAGTTTGTGTGCCACAAATTCTGCGGCAACAAGCACGCTACGAATATCGCCCTCGGCAGACCCTTGGGTTTTGCCACTGCGCTTTTTTCTGCTCGCCATACCCCAGGCTGCTTCACATAACCTTCTAGCACCATCACTATCGCAGGGAATGCCTTCACGGCCAAATATAACCTTGACCCGCTGAACAACATTCTCCAATGGTGCTTGGCGGACGTTGATCATCTCTGCGATGGACGATGCCCTAAGAGGCCGGAGACTGCTGTGATAGAGATCATTGCAGACCAAAATCAACGGCCGCATGAATCGGAAGTTGTCACCCTTGCGCTTCTTGCCATTGTTGCCCTCCGAAGACGATTTCGCGTTCCGTTGGTCGAGCAATACAAGGTCAATGAGAGCCTTCATGAAACCGCCCTCACCGCCACTTCCAGAACCACCAGTGACACCATCGACTTCGTCCACAACGACACATACTGGTTTACCGGCACGGCGCACCTTTTTATCGCCAACCTGCACGTTCATACCTTTGACGTTCTCGGTTCCCAGCGCATCACGAATGCGGCCTTTGACCACATCCCTGCTGCGGTCATCACTTGCATTGATTTCAAGCACTTCGAAGCCAGCCTGTCTGGCACATACATGCGCTAATGTCGTCTTTCCGAGTCCGGGTGGCCCACTCAATAAAAGAACCTTTCGATGGATATACTCTTCTTCGTCCTCCTGGACAGGCTTCTTCGCCCGAGACTTGGCTAGACCAGGGAACACAATTGACTCCCACCCTTTGAGCCAGCGTAGGACTGATCGATGGGTGCGTTCATCGCCAATGAGATCGGTGAATTTACGAGCACGGTATTTCTCTGTCCACATTGCAGAGTCTATCTTCTTCTGCTTTGAGCTCACGTTGTTCGCTTCAATAGTTTTCTGGACTGGGGGTTGAGGGATTGTTTTCGTGGGCTTTTTGTCTTTGGCAGCATCGTCCAGCAATTTGTGGATGTCAATACCGTAATAGCTCTTCGTCGCTTTTCCAGGCTCTGTCTCGGATCGACTAGCGATCATTTGTTTGTAGGAAACCGGGGCCTGGACCTTTCTTTGCGCGACATTATGGGTCTTGCCAGCACACGTCTTGATCTGGAACCTCTTGGCCCGCGCGGGCCGAGGTGTCAGTTGTGATAGTGTTCGGGAAGAACTAGGCGTAGGGATGATTGTGTCGTTCAATTTCATAGGTGCCGGCGCCGGTGCCAGTATACTAGGGAGTTCCGCCGGAGGCTCCTGGAAGATGTGCTCGGGCAGGTCATATTGATTATTCACCTGCTCGTCCCGGAAAGCAGCGAGGTCGTCTTCTTCGTCATCGTCATCATCATCAACAAAGCCTCCAACCATGCGCTGGCGCTTCGGCTCCGTCGGCTGCTCGGATCCGTCCGCATTTGTGACCTTCCTCTTCTGCGAGTCATTGGTCGCATTGCCAGATGTAGGTGCAAGCGTGCTCGGAGACGCTATGAACGGCATTCTCGAAATGGGCGGCGAGGATGGGGGAAAAGAGAGATTTCGAATGGGAGTGTGAGAAAATGGTCTCGGGGTCGTAACGTTCTTCGTCGGCGTATCTACTGTGGTTGTCAGTGCCACTGTTCCAAGCAATGCATGATTGGGATCGCAAACCAGGTCGTATATCGTCCTCGCTGCGAAACACATCAGACAAATCCCACGCTCGGTGTTGAATCACAACCCTGTTGCGGGTTTGTTCGCAGCGATGCAGGTGGATTGCCTCGAGATCGTCGGAGAATGATTCGGACGGTGGGTTTATGTTACCAGGACCTTCGGAGTGGATGTGAAGGGCGGGGTCAAACGAGGATAGGAATGATGGCGAGGAGGGAAGCATTCAAGCGTTCAGACATCTCATGTCATTGAATGGTCTCCGATGTAATTCCCCTCTGATACACGCGCGACGCGTGCAGAACGCGCTAGTCCCGTTTTGGCCGCATAGTCCTTTTTCAATTTCTTCCAGGCTGTCTCTACAAATGTACACAAGCATTGTTTTATTTGTAGGCTAGATTCTTTTGAAAGAACAGTATGAAGTTTAAAGCATCCTTCCAAGGATATTAAAACTCAAATCAAAAATGATGGACATTCGGTATTGTAGACCAAACCAGTTTTGGTTCCAGTCCTCTAGTCAATGGTATACTATACGGTTCATTTAACAGACAAAAAAAAGGCATCAACCTGCTCGATAGGTCATGATACAAAAGGAGAAACTATTCGTGCGACCAAAATTAGGCGCTCTTGACCTTCTCGGTCAGCTCAGGCACCTTGTCAAACAGGTCACCGACGAGGCCAACATCAGCAATCTGGAAGATGGGGGCCTCGGGATCCTTGTTGATAGCAGCAATGACCTTGCTGTCCTTCATACCAGCCAAGTGCTGGATAGCACCGGAGATACCGGCACAGAGGTAAAGCTGAGGAGCAACGTTCTTACCAGTCTGACCAACCTGCAGACTGTTATCGGCGAAGCCACTGTCGACAGCAGCACGCGAGGCACCAATAGCAGCGCCGAGGGAATCTGCCAGAGGAAGCATGATGCGGTCAAACTCCTCCTTGGACTTCAAGCCACGGCCTCCAGACACAACACGGGTAGCTGTGGCGAGTTCCGGGCGCTCTGACTTGGCCAATTCCTCAGACACCCACTCGGTCATCGCGGGAACGTTGGGGTCCGCTCCGTCGACAACTTCGGCAGAGCCGCCCTCGGTCTCGACGTCCTGGAAGGCGGTGCCTCGCACCGTGATCACCTTGACGCTGTCGGTGGACTGGACGGTCAGAATCGCGTTGCCGGCGTAGATGGGGCGGACGAAAGCTGGGTTATGGTCAGTGGCCGGATCACATGTCAAACTTCTTCCTCGGGATTTCACATACTGTCCTCGCTCTCGATGCCGGTGATGTCCGAGATTTGCTGCACATCCAAGAGAGCAGCCACGCGGGGCAGCAGGCTCTTTCCGAAGGCAGAGTGGCCTGCAACGACGTGGGTGAATTCGCCCTTCTTTATGTTCTCGACGAGAAGAGGGGCATAGTTTTCGGGGAGGCCCTACCGTAGAAGAAATCCAATTGTTAGTTAAAGCTCCTTAAATAGAAATTGATTCCTAAAGATTTTAAGAGGTATATACCTTCTCATATGCGTCGTTATCCACAGCCAGCACCTTCTCGATGCCCTTAATCTTAGCAGCCTCGGCAGCGGAGGTGCCCTTGACACCGGAGCCAGCAATGAAACCCGTTACTGAGCCACCGAGCTTCTGTGCGGCCGCAATCGCGGACAAAGACGAAGACTCCAGCTTGCCATTGCGCTGCTCGAGAACGGCGAGGGTCGAGAGTAGGCGGGCGAGCGCCGAAGAAGCGGGCTGGCTCAGCTTTCGGGTGGGTTGGAGCTGAGAGCGGGCAGCCCGCAGGACAGAGTGCCTAGCGATCGGGATCATAATGACAACTTGGTGGAATTATTTGGCGTTGTTCTTCCAGGCGTGGAGAGAAGAGCAAGATTGAAGCTCGGCGATTCACGGTGATCTGACTTTCGGTGGCTATCGTCGGGATGCCAAGACTAGCTCCCGAGGTCGGACTCGGTTAATGCGGTGGTAATATAGCCTGATTATTCTTCGAAATGACGCCTGCGACAGCCATAAAAAGGCCTAGAGCTAATCTGTTATATTGTGCCTCTATGGCTTAGTTTGTTTACTGTCAGATTGATCTTGATTACTGGCACAATATAAATTGTCGGAACAATAGACACGTGATATTTTGTACGCCAGAAATACCTTTACATGCAGAAAACATTAAGAGCTATAACAATCATGAAGTCGACTTTCTCTTCTTCTTGCCACCAGTCTTTGTTGCGACGGGCTTGCTTGTGTCTCCATCCTCGAGAGCCTGGGCCTTAAGCTGCTGGAGCTTCTCTTTCCGCGCGGCCACGGATGCAGCCTCCTCCTCATCCTCTGCAGACTTGGTCTTCTTGGTCTTCTTCTCCTCAAGCAGCTTGCCGTCTCCAGCGGACTTGCGCTTCTTGGAGTCCTTGATAGCTTCGGTCTCAGGGGCAGCTTCCAGCACGTTGGCATCCTCAACCCACAACTCATCGGCAAGCCAAATAGGCAGGGCCATGGTGTTGGCACCCTTGATGTGAAGAGCCTTGATGTTTCTCCAGCCCTTTGCGACGAACTTATCGGTCAGACCGTTGACAACAGCGGCAATATTCTCAGAAAGCTGCTCGGCTGTGAACTTGGACGAACCGACCCGGACGGCAGCGGTGGTGGATGGTGCGAGCTGCACGGCGGCGCAGTTCAGGGTACGCTCGATCTCCTTGGCGACAATAAGAGGGGATGCAAATGAGGCGTCCTTCTCTTCCTTGGAGGAAGAGTTGTTCTTCTTGGTGTCCTTCTTGACCCGCTTGCCATCCACCTTCTCGATCTCGGCGATACGGATGGGGATTGGGCGCTTACTAGACTTGTAGAAGATCTTTCCGAGGGTCTGCACCAGGCGCATGGCGACACGGTCATCAGCCAGGAAGACATCGTGCTCGGCGAACAATTGGCGACGGCTCTCGAAGCTCTGATAGCGGGCCTTAAGTTTAGAGAAACCAATGACCTTCTCGATGCGGGAGGAAAGGCCTTGGGGGAAGGATGGGTCGGCAATGATATCTTTAACACCACGCTGAGGGTCGGCAGTGATCAAACAGATACTGAGCGAGGGAGATGTGTTAAGAGAGTGGGGGATGCTGATCTTGCCGGGCTTCAGGCGGTTCTTGTCGACCACATGCTGCTTGGTGGTGAGAACGAGCCAGATGGCTTCGCTCTTGGTCGCGCTGTCCTCGTCATCGGAATCATCGTCGCCAATAAGAGTTTTCTTGGTGGCGGTCTTCTCCTGTTCCTGCTGGGTAGACTTGATGTGCTTCAGCAGCGCGGTAGAAGCTTTGAGGGCCTGATTGAATTAAAGATAAGTACTTTGCGAAATTGGATCTGCGGAGTCATCGGTACTAACCTGGGGCTTATCAAGCTGGTAAGGGGAACCCGAGGTCACCTTCGAGGTGAGTTGAGTAGTAGAGGAGCCCATTTTAGCAAGTTGTAGACTCGATGAACACCTCCAATTTTTTTGCAATCATATCGGGACTCAAAAAAATTCGGAAGGCGGTGGCAGTTCATCCGTGCTTGGCAATCCAGACCCCAGTTGGTGCCTGAGGCCTCGATCGTGCCGCTGTAATCGCCTTTCTCAATATCTCGTGGGCTTAATTTTTTTTTTATATAGCAAACCAAGTCTATGTTGGCTCGAAACAGCGATAAGTGCTAGATAGATGGCTTCGCACCCATGTTATACCCCTATATGCGAATCTCGATCGCCATATAAATCGATGACAGGTTGACCTCATTAGCTTTCTCGGTGTGTGTAGATATCTCATATCGAAATCCCTAGAAGTATACAAATCCCAGGTGCTCGCAGGGCTCGTAAAGAATGTCGTCTTCTAAATGGTCAACAAAAAGTGCGATGGAACGATACCATGACTACTGGCAACAAGTTATACATATTACGCCCAAAGCAAAAAATGAGCTAACTAACTAGTGTCCGCTGATGCGCCAACTCGAGCTCATTATCCATGGTAATTTGATGTGAATGATAAGGGTAACTATGACCTACCAGTTCGCAGAGACTACGCCTAGATAAGTACTCCGAGAGTTCACCCAGAATTTTCAGATCCGACCTTGCTATAATGACAACCATTCTTTGTACGTGGGTGATTGAACCATCTATGAGACCAAGGGCAAGATAGCTATAGCGACATGCGAAATCAAATGCGGGGCTTGTCCATCCTTTAGTTACGGTCAGAAATCTAGAGAGAATTATATGGAAACTCTCCAGCCGCAGCTCACAGTATATACAGAGGATTGATTTGATGCTCCTTTGGTAGTAGCTTTTATTGTATGCAAGGATACAGAGTAACTCTGGAGTGGCTGATGAACGTGTTTCAAGTAATTAGATGCGTTAGTGGAAACTATGTTGTATGCGGCTGGGCGACACCGCAATCTACCTAGCCCTGGAGGCTGTTTCGGATTATCTAAAAATATGCACCATAGAATACTCCCTCGCTTCTCCAGAAAAAGAATCTTGCGAGAAGGGATCGCCACCTGACAAGTAGAGTGCCAAGTCGCGATAGACTTGGGTAACTATTTATAGACAACGGGTTGGATCTCTGTGTAGATCAGACCATTGTTGTAATGGTATACCTAACTAGGTAGTTACAACATAGTTATGTTGATAGGTATAACTATTGTATTTCCGTACTCTCTAGCAAATGTTACATTTAAACTAGCCAGATGTGTGGATTTTATTTTACCGATATCGAGGTGATTTAGTGGGAGAAATTACATGCCGCAAGGCATAGAAGCACCGCCAAAACCCACCACATCCACAATATATCATAGTTATATTGTAAGACCAGGTTTCAGGATTGACCGTGAGATGCTAGATTGCGAGGTTCGTACTGCTGCAAATTGTGTGGCTGTCCCTGATTATGTATAAAAAAAAGTCCTCTGCACGTGTTATGCTTTTTATCGCCTTCGCGTACATCTAAAAAGACACAGAGACACATCGGAGTGTTCTCAATGTTCCTAATAAGTATGTATCATCTGGGGCCAAACAGATCATATTACTAAAGTCAAGGACAGCGGGGGCAGTATACCCTACACAATTGATGTCACAGGACTGAATATGTACTAGTACTACATAACTAGAGGTATAACTAGTTAGGTACCAATCATAGCCTTATGTATTGCAGGTGCGCACTTTCATAATTTGCAAGATGAAATCCGGAATGAAAACAATACAAAATCAAATTAATTCGATGATACGAAAGATGGTACCGAGGAGCCGAACTGTGGGTAGGCTCCAGTTTTAATATATACTAGAATGCTTGAAAGTGAGCAGAATAGAGTATGATATATATCCAAATACTAGGCAGTTATAATATTATTCGTACACCGTGATAACCCAGGGAGCTGCGCAAGTATCTTCCCATAATATACAAACGCAAGTATCTTTAAGCGATACTGAAATCTGCTTAATAGCACCAAGTAGAGAAAAATGAACCGGGTCGACCGATGTTACAATTATTGCAGCACGCACCAGCTAAAACAAAAATCGGATCGAACGGAGGATTGTGGAACTGAGTATTAGTACCCGGAAATTTATGATGTCTTGGGGTTGGCTTTGAGTGTTGTCTTGGATATACATGTAGTAACTGTACGGAGTAGTTCGAGTAGCATTGCACGTCAAGACAAAAGCATGTCTTCATCAGATGCCCGCCTCGGCCGAATTTGGCTATTGTATGGAGAACGAGGAGAACGTGGGTGCTGCTATCGAATGGTTATTGATACAACAATACATTTAGTGTAATTTTAGTGTAATTCTAGAGACCTGCTAGAGCGTGCTATGACGCGGACAAAGCCGTATCGTCCAGACATTAGGATTAAGATTGCTGTGGATCGACGAGTCCGCCGGCTTCTAGCTCGCCTGTCTTTGTTCCACTAGCTGATCGATTATCAAAAAAGTGGATGGGCGGAGTAACTTTCGGCTGCTAGAGAGGGCTGGAATATGGAGAAATGCGTGAATTTAGAATTTGAAAGCGCGGAGTCGTCATCACTACGGATTGTGATTATAGCTGAAAAGCCTACGGAGTACGGAGTACCTATATAGGGGGTATAACGGTCCTCCGATATAGGTACCCCGTATACTCCGTACCTCCTGATTCTCTGGCAGTATTTATATAGTACTTATATCGTGGGCTGATATTTAATTTTAATTTGCGACGACATGAGCAGGTCAGATTTGTATATTATTATCGAACTTGATCTTGGTAGGCTAGAATTTGAGTCTAGTTAAAGTGGAATACAAATCGGACGAGGGAGCGAGCGTTAGTACTCCGTACCGGCCGTCAGGGGAAAGCCCTTGCTGGTTACGCACACCGTACTCTAAGTCTTGGAAATCTGGGTAGGTACGGAAGTAGATCGGTCAGGTCAGGCTGTCAGGGGGTGATAGTCTTCTAAGCGTCTCTCTACAATTACCCCTGGCGGGGTTGTTATCGCAACATTTATGTCGTATAAGGGGGAAGTAACTTCAATAGCGTGCTCTAATAAATTGCCGTACTCCGTATTCAAGTACAACATAAAGAATTAAACAAAGCAGAAGAATACTTAACCAGGACTTCGGTTGAAATGAATAATATAATCCAAATGGCTTTTTTTGGTACGGAGTACCCATGGATACGGAAGGAATTTCGGCAGGGCCAAGTAAATACTGATTGGTGTACCTGAATTCTGGGGCCCAAACAGGTGAAATCCTTGCCTCTGATTGGTTTCCCCTCGCAGTTTTTAATCTCGTTTTAACGCCAAGCCGCGTGGAGTAAACAAAACAAAGGAAAAAAAAAAGGAACTGCCTGGACCAACGGCCGTTATAGAACTAACTACTCAGGTGGATCGGGAAGAAGAGAAATATACAGACTAGTACTCCGTATGGCTTCGTGTAATAAGTACGTACAACATGGGATGATCTCTTGGAAATATTTATATTGTATATGCCAAGCAAGCAAGTAGCATCCAGGCCTCTGTCCAAGGTCCACTCCCAAGGTAGGCAGTGTAAGACAGCTTGTATCTCCAAGTTGTATCCCGTACCTGCCCCTTTTCCCGTGACAATCACGCTAACGCTATTGGGACATAGACCGAATCGCCCCCTCCTTTTTGTCTCCTCTCCCTGACTTCTTCTTCCCCAGTCTTTCCACTCACAGCTCTCCTTTCTCGAAGTTTTCCCACACCAGAGGGATTCGTTCTCTCCACATTCATTTGAAAACCGCTGTCTTTTACTCCATTGATCTTCTACGACAAGCGCGCGACTGCCCTTAAAATGTATGTGCTATCTCCTATCTATCCCTACGTATTGCAATAGCAAGTCGCGATGTGGTATGGTGCGGATTGTTTGTTGTGTGTCGACCTGAGCACTGTGGGTATGATTGTGCGACACAACAAACGCGATATAGAGTTGGAAAGACTTAATCGCGTCCAAACTGCTCTATGCGACGGGACGAAAAGAACTATACATGGATTATGACGCAACTAACACTTTATCATCAACAGTTCTGCACTACCACTACGATGAAGTTCCAAAATACCGTTGCCGCGCTAGCGACGGCTGGCCTCGCGGCCGCTCACGGCCATGGTCACGCTCACGCCCACAAGCGCGCTACCGAGACTGAGACCGTTTCGGTCCCCGGCCCAGTTGTGTACGATTTCGTCGTATTGGACCCGTCTAAGTCCGGCAGCCCTCAGTCCATCAGCATTGAGGAAGCCTGCGAGGGTCTTGCAAGCAATGAGTATGAGTGGCTGGACTCTGAGGTTGCTGCTGCTTGCCCATCCAGCAGCTCGAGCACTGCCGCACCGACCTCGACTTCCACGTCCACCCCAACAACAACCGCTACCGTTGCCCCTGCGGTCCTCCAAGTGACCTCGGCTGCCATCACCCCCGCCAGCTCGACAAGCACGGCTGAGCCCACCTCAAGCTCCACTACAACCGCTGCTGCTACCAGCAGCTCTTCCAGCTCCTCCAGCTCGAGCAGCTCCGGTGCCACCGGCCTCACTGCCGACTTCCCAGATGGTGAGATTGACTGCGGTGACTTCCCTTCGCAGTATGGTGCTGTCGCCCTTAAATACCTTGGTCTTGGTGGTTACTCCGGTATCCAGTACGTCAGTCTCCTCGATGATGTGATTAGCGATATTGTTACCGCCGTTACTGGCGATGAGTGCCACCACGGTGCCATGTGCTCCTACGCTTGCCCACCTGGATACCAGAAGTCCCAGTGGCCTACCACCCAGGGTAGCACTGGCCAGTCCGTTGGTGGTCTTCAATGTAAGGCCGACAACAAGCTCTACCTCACCAACAAGAATCACAAGCAGCTTTGCATTCCTGGTGTTGGCGGTGTCCACGTCAAGAACGAGATGTCCGACAACGTTGCTGTTTGCCGTACTGATTACCCCGGTACCGAGTCCGAGACCATTCCTCTCACCTCCTCCCCCGGTGATACCCACGAGCTCACTTGCCCCGATGGTGAGAAATACTTCCGCTGGGAGGGCAAGGTCACCTCCGCTCAGTACTACGTCAACCCCAAGGGTGTGTCCACTGAGAAGGGTTGCCAGTGGGGTGACAGCAGCCAGAGCATCGGTAACTGGGCTCCCATCAACCTTGGTGTCGGCTACACCAACTCTGGAAAGTTCCTCTCCATCTTCCCCAACACCCCGACCACCAACAAGCCTCTCGACTTCAACGTTAAGCTTGAGGGTGACAACCTCAGCGATGAGTGCCGTTACGAGGACGGCAAGTTCTACGACTCCAACGGTCCCATCAGCGGCAACAGCGGTTGCACAGTAAGTTTTCGTCCTAAACTCCCCGATTTGCAAATTTTCATACTAACACTATCTCTCCCCAGGTCGGCGTCACCTCTGGCAACGCCTACTACGTCTTCTACGACTAAATGTCGCAACCGCTTTTTGGTCGGCGGGAGTCCTTATACTGCCACGCGAAATTCGATGAGCTTCCCATGCTTCAATTACACTAGGGCGAGCAGAGCTACCGCTCTCATCTCATTCCCCTACGTGCATCTGTCTATATTCACGGTTTCTTATTCGAAGGATTATTATTCTTTTCTGTGTATCTTAAGTTCTATTTTGTTTTATGTGACTGGGCCCGAATCCAATCCTTGTTGCATATTTTCTGTTTTATTTTTCTTATGACCACATTTACCCCCTGGTCAGGCACATTGATGGGAGCGATATCTTTTTATTTGACGGTTAGATTTACCTTCTTTATCTTCAAGTACCAATCAGTTCTTGATTTCAAATCTACCCCTCGTTCCCTTCCCTTCCATCTTTGTCCTGGTGACTGAAGCTTGGATCTCCTTTCTTTGGAGTCTTGTTCCATCCTATGCCTCGCTTGCAGTGAAAGGTTCGAGTGTACGATTTGGTTCAGCAGGGGGAATCATGGCACACAGCTGGTTCTGTAACAGTCGGTCATCGGCTGGCCGTTCTTGAGTGATCTAGTCCAGCAGATCTGCACTGTCTGTTTTCAAACTATTTTCTTCATCCTTCGAATGACATTCCACAGATTTCCTTCCTAATCTCTCTTCCATGATAAAGTAGCCACCAGAGCTAACTATCTATTCCAATGACAGTCCATGTAGGGCCCTCGGTCCTTATTTGAAACATATGTCGCATAACCTGCCAGTCAGCAAGGTGTGGCATGTACACACCTAGGCACCGTTGTATTTGAGCTAGTTACCCAAAGTCCCCCACAATGTGAGGGACCAGCTAATTATTAGTGTGGCGGCAAGCGCTTGGAGTATATGACATGTCGGGTACATGATGAAACGCCAGATGCATGACCCCACCGGGTAGCTATAGCATGCATGGTTGCGTCATTGCTTCTAGTATGTCTATTGGCAACAGAAACTGTCCATTCAATAATGTACATCGCAGCCTTGTGGAAAGAAACCTGTCTCGTCTTGCAAAATTCGTGATTCCTACTAATCACGTGCTAATATATATAAGAGCGAAGCCCTAACAAATCGTGCTAACTAATGCTCGAGGCGGGTTTGTGGATGTATAGCCCCGCATAACAGATTCTGAGGAAAGATTAATGGCTTAATACTTCATGAGAACATTAGAATATAAGATTAGGTCTTAAACCATACCCATCTGATAACAATGCGTAGGTTGTTGTTCTTCATGCAAACAAGTCTCACTCCGCGCCACACAGACGTTATCCTACAACACACGCTGTGCCCGACCGCTTAAACTACTTTCTCCTGATTTGCGACGGGGAGATATTGGGTGTCAGTAAGTCATCTTTTCTCACTCACAGCTTTCTTTCGACTTTCAAACAAAGCCAAAATCTTTACGAAGAATATGCAGCTGGTCAGCTGGTATGTGCTTGACGATGGTCGATATTACGCGCCCGAGTGACGATACATTTAGCAAGATTCTCTGCGACAGTCTCAAGAAGAGTCTCAAGACACGGTCTTCCTATTTGAGTACGGCGAAGTCCACCCACTCCCCGGTAAGGCATAGACCTGAGACCTCTCGCTAGCTAAATTCTGGCATTATTTTCAATGAGACAATTTTGTTCCCTTGGGAAGCATTGGAGTTAGCGCAGGGGAACAACATTTTGATCAATTGCCGGTCAACACGGAAAATATCGAAAGGTGTTTGTTGATGCCAGCATGGCAAAAATGAGTGGAAATAAAATTATATAGCACCTAAGAAGCAAGTACAAAACCAACCTTGATCATACCTGCAGCTCGGGGAGGGAGGTAGGTCAAAACTTCAATTTAACAAGCAAAAATACACTGTAGAGCTTAAGTATAAAATGGTCATTGCTCAATTACGTCTGTTTTTTTTGTATTACCTCTTATCGATTAATATAATTTTCATACCTAGGTAGTGTACGGAGTACCGTTTTATATAACCGTCCATTAGACCACATGCGTTAGACCCATATATAAGGCAAGGGGATCGGGTTTGCGAGAAGCAGAACTCCACAGCTGGTACAACATATATAATCATTCCCACACGTAAAATTATCCAAGAGAACTCTATGATAATACTGGGAGTTTCTAGAAGACCGGTGAAGTGAACTATACCAAAAAACATACCAAAAAATCAAACTAGCCGAGGCCCCACCACTTGTCAACAAAAAGCCCAGTGCAAAAAACTAGGGCGTTTTGTTATTTTTTCATAACTGGTCAGGGTGAAATTTGACTCAAATGCCCTTGGAGTGAAGCCTTTTGGTTTGAGTAAAGCTCGAGCCAAAATGATACCAAGGTGGTTGGGGTTGGGCAAATGGCTGGGAGACGCGACGGGGTGACCGGTGATCAATTTCGTGCCAGTAAGTGGGGGTTTAGGGGGCTTGCATTTTCTGCTGGAAATTGTATGAATTGTATACCCTAGTACCTTCCTAGTATCTTGGTCTTCGTACTAGAGTATTAGCTATGTACGAGTTTGGAGAAGATGCCTAAATTCCACCATTGGATCCTGATACTTGAATAGGCCGACCATTTAGGAGGGAAAAGAAGTTGTCCTCGTATTTTTAAAACCATTCCAGAGGCTACATGCGAAATAAGGTCAGTTTTGGAGTCATGAATACCATTCCTGACACATCCCTAAACCCGGTTTACTGTCTCGCGTGGGGTCACGTGTTTTGAGACGCGGACGCGCCGCAGTGTATAAGAATTGACCGCACGAATTTAAGAGGAAACAAACCTTTAATTCGCGCCTTTTCACGTTTTCGTCTCTCAATTTACAAATCACTATTTGTACAATACCTAAAGGTAACAATTGAAATCGCGAATCTGTAGTGGAGCGTGGTTGGCGCCTATTGAACGCGTCTCGGACTGTAAGCGTGCATTTCCGCGCAGGACGAGACCCTCCGCCCCAGTGCATTCCACCACCACACACCCTTTCGACCTTTTTCTTCAATGCTTCTCCTCCTTACTCCTTGACCAATTTCTTTCCTCCCACCACACCCTTTTCTCTCTAGGGGAGAGGCCTTGACGTCTTTCTCTTCTTTAAAATTCCCTAGGGTCCTCTCTGTGTTCGTATAACACGCGGAGACGCGGGTCCTCGACCTCGACTCAGGTTTTTCTTTTCGTGAGTAAGAGTGCTCGTTCGACTTCGTCCCACCTTTTTACTATGGAGTCCTCTCCGTTGAAGAGCCGAGTTGGCTCGATCTTGGGCGTCAAACGTCCTGCAACCCTACTACCTGCCTTTGAGCCGAGCTCGTCGCCCTCCCTTCCTCGGCCTCAAAAGCGTGTAGCACGCGAACCAGATGTCTCGACGTATCCCACCCCGGTCCCGACCTCGTCGACCCATATCATGTCCTCTTCGCCTCCTCCTCCTGGCGTCGCTGCCTCCCGACCCGCCATCCCACGGTCCTTCTCTGCTGCCCTCGAACGTGCGCCCTTGTCTGCTGTACCGGCGATAATGTTATTGGAGAGTGGGGAGCCTATTCTGATGGGCAGATCCAGTGTCTCATGCCATCACCAGCTCGCTGCTAGTCGCATGATCTCTCGTGTTCATGTCAAGGCTACATATAAGCCGGCTCCGAACCCATTCGATCGGGATAGGGTCGAAATCGTGTGCATGGGATGGAATGGGATAAAGATTCACTGCCAAGGGAGGAAATATGACCTGGCCAAAGGCAAGACCTTTACCTCGGACATTAAAGATGCAGATATCATGATAGATGTTCATGAGGCTCGTGTTCTGGTCCAATGGCCTCGCAGCGAACGAAGGGACTGCCCGTCTACCGACTCGGAACAGACCAGTGACGAAGCAACACCGACTCAGCGACGCCAATCCCGTCGAGAGCTGCAGGAAAGTCCGCTCCTGGATCGCCAGCGTCTGGCATCGCCTGTCTCCCCTTCGCCTGCTGTTCAGCATGCCATCCCCCATCCTCGCCAATTTTCACTCCTTCTCGTTCTCGTGCTCCAGTAGTGGTATTTGAGGATGAGCCCTCTCCACTGAAGCGTCACAACACTGTCACTGGGGTGATATCCCAAAGTGCCCGTCGTGCTACTGCTATGCTTCACACTTCAAGGGCAAGCGATTTGAGTGATCTGAGTAGATCTGAAGAGTTCTCCGATAATGACGAAGAGAATGATCCTATCATCCACTCCTTCGGGCCATTCGGAGAGAACCTTCTTCCTCGTATGGCTTCTTTCCGGGCGGGTGATTCCCCCGTTCAGACTGCTCGTTCTCCTCGCAGCCTGCTGCCCGCCCAACCTCTTCAGCCTACCCGGTCCCCTAGACAGCCAGCCACCATCCACGAGGATAAGGAATCTGAGACTCCCGAAGCCAAGCCCCAGTACACCGACGAACGGTCTGAGAAAGTCCGCAACCACGCTGCCAATCAACTCGCCTTCTCCCGGCTGTCCTCCACGCCCTTCTCCACCATCTTGAACAACCTCCCTCCCGCGTATTGGAAGTCCGGTCACGAGTACCCCACTGGCCTCTCCAGGTCTGATATCCGCAACATTCTCGAATCAACCAAGTTTATTGGCAGAGTTGCCCGTGAAGGCAAGGATGCCGCTGGCAAGCCACTTGAGAGTGAGTATTACTACGTTCCCGATGAGGATGACGATGTTATGCGGCGGTCTGCTGTGGTGGATGATCTTCGGAAGCCTGGCCTGCGCAATTGTCGGAAGCAGCACAAGGTTAGTACACCCATGCCCCCTATATAATGTACCTGGACCCTCACTGACTTATTTCCAGCAATACTTCTGGCGCAAGCCCAAATGAATCATTGACCGAAAAAGTTCCTATGTCTTTCCGCTCTCGGATGGACTTTCTCGTACATATTTCCAGTGATTCTTGGTCTCCCTGGCTGCTAGGGAGACTCGCATAGCGTGGCGTGAGGCATACCCTGATTTTAATTCGTCATTATCAACATCCTTGTTTTTTTTTTTTTTTGTGTTTTGTTTCTGTTGTTTCTTATTTCCTCGTTATAGCATCGACGTGTACGATTTTCTGGTCTCCAAAAAGCACGTGTATATCGTTTGGTTTGGACCTTGGATATCCCATGTTGAGGTTCAACGCGTCATGTTTATTTTGGCCATCATTGGCCGTTTTGTTTGCCCTAGAGATCAGTTATTCTGGTACTGACTCTCATGTGTTGGGTGTCTCTTTGGAGAGATGCTTGGCCAGCTGACCCTTAGTGTCTCCTGACACTATTCGAGCCATGTGCGTTTCGCGGACTATGTATCCTATTCCTGCTTTTGCCTCGTTGGTTTTGCCATTTTGTCAGTCTGCTTTCCAATGGTTGAACGCACTCACGACTTGTATGTTAGCTAGTCAATTTCAATATATTTGTTCGAATGTGTTGTATGGAATGACGGTGTAGTACCTAGACAGTCTTCATGTCTCTTACCAGTTAGCAGAAATGAATGAAATCTGCTTGACAATTAGCATTGTAATCATAATCAGTCATGCTGTGAGCATATTGGGCTCATTTAGTCAAAAGCATTCAACTCGCCTAGATGCAAGGTGATACAGCAAATGCTTGTTGCAGGGTTTTGCCATTGCTGTCTCGATATCCAACGATATCCAACCTTGATGTACAAACGCAACCTTGGACAAACTCTAGAATGCTAGCTTTGCTATCATTGTGTTAGGGGGATTGATGATGCTCTTTTGTAACCTTACCATATAACTTGTTCTACTCCTGGAGATAGCCTGATGTCTTCGCCACCCGCACGTCATACCCACCTCCTCCGCCCGAACGCAGATGAACTACTTCCTTGTGCCTAGTGGGAGGTTCTCCTCACAACGTATCATCTGTGAAAATTCCACTAGGATCTCACTCATTGCCACATCACACAATTGGATTTTGAATATCCACTGAAGAGGTATAAAAAGACAAGCCGATGAGCTGTGAACACCATCACAGATTCACAATATCTTTTAATCCTTTTCTACAATACTTGAAGCTAGCTCCAAACGAGTAGCTGGAAAGCATCATACCTCCCCCAATCTGGATCTTACTCATCCGCCTACATCACTCAGAATGGCATCGAACAATCACAATGATAACCAGGGCCAAATCCCGAATACTGGCAAAGAACACACCATCATTCTTCCCTTCGCCCAGAATGCTAATTCTTCAAACGATACCACTGGGTCATTGGGTCTCAATCGAGGAGACACATCTCTGGAGAAGTCATGGAAGCCGACTTTTAATCGTCAACATAGCTGGAGTAACGAGGACCGTAAGCACCAGCTGCAAGAACGACTGCACGGGTCGGAGAAGGGAAAAGAGATGGGATTCACAGAGGCGCATAGTGGGGATTAGAATGGGTTGAAACAGCATTTAGTACTGCGATGATCGTCCTTGGATGCAGGGTTATAGCACATGGTGGGACCTTGGGAAGTGGGTAGTGGGGGGTTTTGAGGGCAATGAATGATGGAGTTGTAAGTAAGTTGAGAATGACTAAAGGGGTTAAAAGGTTAAAATTAAAATTGAACTTGGATTTGAAATTAAAAGAATGACAACAAGAGACAGGATCTCATTAGATGGAAGTAACTGAGTTGGAGTACAAGAAGAAGTTGTCGGGTGGATAAATGGATAAGCAAATAAAAGTCCGCCTTCACCTCCGCTCCGCCTTGGGACCTTACCAAAGACCTTTAGACCTTCAGACCTTCAACCTGCTCTCATAGCTTCTCTTCACTTCAAAGCTTTGAGCTTGACCTGTTCTCCTATCTTCTCTTTTCCCCCAATGTGGCATTCACGTCACTTATGCGCTTTCCTCTCGGACATTCAGAAAGGACCCCACGATTGAGCCTGTGATACATAGCCATGGATCGCCAACGTAAAAGTACGGTCTACTGCACTTCACCTTGGAGATATTAACTGACGTTTGACTATTTTATTGCAGGGGAGCTTCGCGACCTGAACGAGCGAGCCTGGGCAGGCGAATCTGGTAAAATCCCATCTGCCTCCCTTTATGACGAAATATCATTGCAGCCCACTTTCGAGGTGATTCTAACAATTTGCAACCAGATGTATTCTCCACTAGCAAGTCCCTAGACTCAGCGCTCAAAAAGAACACTGCCTTCATCAAACGTCTACGCACTGGCATTAGTGCCTCCGCCCTTTCCACTTTCCTTGCTGATATCAGCACCCTCTCGCTCCACAAGTACCTTTCCGAGATCATTTCTGCCTGCTACGAAGGCCTCTGCAAGCTCAAATCCCCTGGAGAAATTGCCGCTGGAGTGGAGGTTGTTAGTACGCTGCATCAGCGCTTCGGGCCTTGGGAATTTACACGGCAGATCGGCTGGCTGCTCGGCCGGGGACTGAGCACACCGGATAAAGCGCAGCTTAAGGCGCTCAGCCAGGAGATCCGCGAACGCGAAGAGAAAGAACGTCTGTCTCGGCACCGTGTCCTTCTCCGCGTTGTTACAGAGCTTTGGCTGGTAAATGTGTTGAAGACCCTCGATGACGTCGAGCGACCCGAGGAACTGGGGGCGAAGGGCAAAGAGGGTGCAGTTGGGATCGGGAACAAGCCGTCCGATGCGCCGCCGAAAGCCAAGACTCCCGCAGCGGGTGCGAAGGACCAGGATAAACAGGCAGACCCCTTCCCATTGGAGGTTCTGAAGGAATTGCTCGGTCATGACCGTGACCATACGAACCTGCCTCTTGCAGTCTTGTTTGTGAAGAGTTTCAGCTGGGATATCGTCGGCTCAAAGCTTGCCGAAGATGGCAGAAAAACCGTCGAGGCGGATGGCGCCACTACGACTTCTGGCGCGGACGACCAGACTACGGATACCAATGGAGATGCCCAACCGGAGACCGATCTGCCCCTGACCCCGGAGAAGACTCAGCAGCGGTTTAGAAATATTTTGAACCGGTACCTTGAGGATGTCAAGGCTCACGTGGTTCGAGATCAGAGAGCGCTGGCACAGCAAAACCGCCGAAATGCCGAAGCATACGTGAAGAGCGGCGAGATCTTTGAGGACCGCCAGGCTAATTTCGAGAAGCAGTCCAAGGTCCTCGAGAAGCTCGTGGCCAATACTCAGGTCCTGTGTGAGGCTTTGGGAACCGACATGCCTGATCTAGCCGAGAAGGAACCCACCGATCCTTCTGCTAGTGGTGGCATTGGCCTTGTGAAGACCACTGATTACCTACGAGGCCAAGGCGAAGGTGCCGGGATTTGGGAAGACGAGGAGGAAAGACGCTTCTACGAGAATCTGGTCGATCTCAAGGGCAAGGTGCCTGCGGTCTTGCTCGAGGATGGCAAAAAGAAGAAGAGCGAAGGCGAAGAGTCAGGTAAAAGGAAACCAGATGGCGAAACCGCAGACCCTGAAGCTTTGGACGAGAAGTCTGCTGCGGAGGCTGATGACCAGTCAACTGCCATTGCCAGCAAGACTGTGGGTGCGCAGGTGGACTCCCTTCTCGCCAAGCTCCCCGAGTTGCAAACCAAGGATCAAGTCGACCAGTTTGCTCTCGATTTCTGCTGGGTCAACTCTAAAGCATCACGAAACAGGCTAGTCAAAGCCGTATCGGACATCCCCAAGGGTCGCATTGATCTTTTGCCTCTATATTCTCGCTTGGTGGCAACGCTTGGACAGTACCTGCCAGATATTCCACAGGGACTGACCACATACCTGGACGAAGAGTTCCGAAGTCTGCAGCGGCGTAAGTCCAAGGAATTCCTCGGTCAAGTACGCATGAGCAATGTTCGCTATCTAGCTGAGTTGACCAAGTTTGGTGTCGTTCCGGAGCATATCATTTTCCATTGCTTCAAGGTTTCGCTTGACGAATTTTCGCGCATGAACATTGAAATTATCGGTCATTTGCTAGAGAACTGCGGCCGTTACCTTCTGCGCAACCCCGAGTCATCACCCCGGATGGCTTCTTTCCTCGAGACCCTGAGTCGGAAGAAGACCGTGCAACATCTGGCCCAGCAGGAGCGGATGGTTATCGAAAATGCCATCTACTACGTTGATCCGCCACCACGTCCGGCTATTCAGCAGAAGGAACGTACGCCCATGGAGCAGTACATCCGCCGACTAATCTACTTGGATATGAACAAGCGAAATTACACCAAGATCTTGAAATCCGTCCGCAAACTTCACTGGGAAGAACGGGAGGTCGTCGAGATTCTGGAACGCGTGTTCAGCAAACCCGTCAAGGTGAAATATGGCAGCATTCACCTTTTGGCAATTCTTGTCAGTGCTTTGTACCGGTACCACCAGGATTTCGTGATCGGCATCGTCGACAACGTGCTGGAGCAGGTCACGCTTGGCCTCGAGCAGAACGATTTCAAGTTTAACCAGAAACGCATTGCTGAAATCAAATATCTAGGTGAGCTCTACAACTACAAGATGATCGATTCCCCCGTGATCTTCGATACATTGTACCGCATTATCACATTTGGCCATGAAGGTGGTACCCCGGCCCCTGGAAAAATCAGTATGCTGGACCTGCCGGACGACTACTTCCGTTTGCGGTTGGCGTGCACTCTTCTTGATACTTGTGGCCACTGCTTCGACCGTGGCTCGGCCAAGAAGAAGTTGGATTTCTTCCTTGCGTTCTTCCAGTACTACTTATTTACCAAAGATCCCTTGCCCATGGATGTCGACTTCCTTGTCCAGGATACGTATCACTGTATTCGCCCGCAGTGGAAGCTTGCCACCGATGGTGAAGAAGCGACTCGGATTTTCAGCGAAGCCGTTGCCCTGAACTACAATGTGCCGGACTCCGAGAGACCGGTTGAAGCTGATGAAGAAGATGCGGAGAGCAGCTCTTCTGATGAGGACCTGGAGGAGGATGCTATCCCCGAAATAGACGAAGACCAGGAATCCAGCGACGAGGCCGAAGTAGGTCCCCCATCTTGTCTCCATGAAGTACGACCCATTAACCCGTTTCCCCCGTCGAAGGCGTCTGGACCCAACCCGGAGGCAAACGACGACAGTGATAGCGAGTCTGAGGACGAACAAATTGTTGTCACTAGACAGGAAGAGGAGCGAGACCCAGTAACCGAGGCTGAATTTGATCGAGAATTCGAAAAGATGATGGCCGAGAGCATGGACTCGAGACGGTTCGAACGTAAAACCGTCTTTGATATCCCTCTTCCCATGAAACGTCTTCGCGAAAACATGCCCAGCGATTCTAGCCCTGAGCCAGTGCCGATGGAACCAGTTGCGCCCAAGACAATGGCCTTTTCCCTAATGACAAAGAAGGGAAACAAGCAACAGGTAGAATTCTTCATCCACATCCGAAATATTATTTACATTGCTAATCATGTTTAGACCCGCACCATCGATCTCCCATCGGACTCGACCTTTGCTATTGCCATGCGGAGCCAGCAACAAGCCGATCGGGAAGAACAGCAGCGCATCAAGAACCTGGTCCTGAACTACGAGGCGTCGACCGAACCCGAACCCACCGAGAGTGAGCAATATCCCCTGGTTAACCGGCAGAACTTCCAACTGAGATATCCCAAAGCAGCAACCCAAGAAAAGCGCACCCCTACTGGCCAGCGAATGGACAAAGCCGGCGCGAACCGGTCCGCCTTCCGTTCCCGCAAGCTCCAGCTCAGCGACGTCAATTGGTAATGAATGCTGCTACTATCTGGACCGAGGTCCATATTCCATATCCTCACTTTGACACAGCAGCCAGCGCCTTTCTTCTGGAAGGTTGCCATCCCATCATGGAACAATTTCCTCTCTGCACTGCCTAGTGTGAAAAAAACTCTTGGTTCAACCCAATGAGCTTATCTATGGTATACGCCGCACACAACGCGAGTGTGCAATGCCGTATGAGTATGACCAGGGACCCGTTCTTGCTAATGGAATCTACCTCGTCGGGAATGCCACCGAAATGGATGCACGCACCCCTGTTGCTGTTCGGGATTCTTCTTTTATCACTTTCCCGTCCTGAATTGGACAGAGAGCTTGAGGTTCCTCATCCCCGCATACAGAATCCCGAAGTCCGGTATGGTCGTCAATCATCAATCATGGGGCTCAAGTATCAGACATCACCCATTTTGGCTGCCCTCTTGTGAAGACCGTACCATATTCAATTTAGGGGGATGGGTGAAATAGATCAGAGAATTAGAGAATCAATCAGACTGGATGGATACACAAATATGAATTTTATGCCGTGGATGTACCTCGTAGACACAATCTCTATTGTTTAGCGGTAGTAATCAATGTAACGGATTTCTTTTTGTGCCAAGTAAATGAGACACAAAGATGGGATAGTTAGTTTGCACGAAGTAAAAGTCAGGGGCTCAGGATCGTCTCGCGCTAACATCCACTACAATATAATAACTGTCGATGACCCCGGTATTTTCTCCTTCTTTTTCTCTCTCGAAGTAGTTCTTTCCCCATTAACTGCCAAACACTATCACGTCTCCCCTCATATTATGAGCTCACAAGAAAACCGGGTGGCCATCGTCGCAGGGGCCACTGTCAGTAAAACGTAACCGATTACACATGGCCTGTTATCAGTCACTAACCAGAGATATTACAGTCTGGGATAGGTATTGACCTCGCCAAGGACCTCATCGCAAAAGGATGGAAAGTCGCATGCGTAGGTCGGCGCCACGAGGCCGGTGAAGCCCTCCTGAAGGATCTGCCGCAGGACAGAGCGCGCTTCTTTGCCGCAGATGTCTCCAACTACGACGAGTACGCACGTGTATTCACCAAAGTGCATGAGCTCTGGGGTCGTATTGATGCGTTATGTGCCAATGCCGGTATTGTCGATATGTCCTCCATCTACATCTACGACTCGAAGAACAACAGCGTCGACAACATCCCTCCAGCACCAGATCTGTCCGTTGTGGACATCAACTACAAAGGCATTGTGTATGGCACCCAGTTGGCAATCCATTTCATGCGCCATAACCCCCAGCCCGGTGGTCGCATTGTCGTCACGGGTAGTATTGGCGGGATCTTCCCCCACAAATCGTATCCAGTATACTGTGGCTCCAAGGCTGCAGTGAACCACTTCATACGGGGCGTTGCTCCGTTGCTAAAGCAAAAGGAGAATATTTTTATCAATTGCGTGATGCCGGGGATTGTGAGCACGCCCATTGTGCCACCCGAGATGATTCGCGCCGTCACTCCTGAATGGTAAAATTTTGTGTCGCCTTCGAGAATCGGTGCAGAATACTGACATCATGTTGGATTTAGTCTTACCCCTGTGCAGACCATTCTCAAAGGTTATGAAACCTTTTTAGAAGACTCGACAGGCATGGCGGGTGAGCTATTAGAGTGCTCAGCCGACAAGCTGATCTACTACCAGTTGCCCGAACCAGGAAATGGCCATATCACAAAGCGGGCTGTCACAGTATGGGAGCCACTATTCCGCATCATGCACGGTGAAGATTCGAACCTGCCGGACGCCATTCCGTGAGCATATTGGAGGATTTAACTTCAACCCGAGACCACCGTTGCCTTGATTGGCTAGCGTCTTGAAAAAAAAGTACAGATATCTCCACCACCAGAACGGTCTGCGATGATCTTTACCTTTTGCTGCTAAGATGCAGGTTGGATCCCCAACGTGGGAGCTTACGGGCCATTCTAGGGATCATCGTCACCTAACTCTCTCATTGGCTAGTGCCTTACACCTTCTTGAAATAAGGCACATTAATTCCAACTTCTCTTTTACATACACTGACATCTTACTAGATTTTCTTTTTTAGATGTTCTTCTTAGGGTCTTTGTAGTTGTCTTTTTATATGTCTTTTTATATGTCTTTTTATATGTCTTTTTATATGTCTTTTTCATATATATATAAAGGCGGCAAAAACATAAACCATATAACTAGATCATGTTTCTATGTATAGGTATCATAAGAGATTTGAATAGCGTCAGGTACATATTATCTAAGGCATTAATATCATTGACCTGATAATCTAGGTATTTAGGCATTATAAGGCATCATCTAGGTTCAATATTACTAGTAACTACATCCAATGAGAGTTATGTGACAGTAATCCCTATAGTCGCCCGTAGGAGCTCCAGCGTCTTGGGTTTGACTTTTTAGAGTCGCTGATTTAAATATACTACAATATACGTGAGATTCAGAAACAAAGCTCAATTAGCAGTGCTTTAATGTTATCGTCCCCAGTCTGCCCACACTCATGGTTTGTGCATCACTTTTACCGCAAAGGTTGGATGAGAGGAGCGAAAAAGCAACAGAACTTAGTATATACACTCGGTAGAAGCTTCGTGGCCAGTACCGTATAACGGAGTAAGGCGTTAATCCGTACAGCATGAATCCAACATGAATGGATACTCCAGAACGGCATTTTCTACTACCTTAAAAGCATCATAGCCATAGAGCCACGGCTGAACTTGGGGACAAGTCCATTTGCTAGGGAAGGACCCTTGGATCTTCGATTTGCCGAGCTGCGATAGGAATATTTTATCTCGTGCTTCCTGCTCTGGGC
The DNA here is from genome assembly GCF_028828655.1 of Penicillium verrucosum. NCBI lineage: Eukaryota > Fungi > Ascomycota > Eurotiomycetes > Eurotiales > Aspergillaceae > Penicillium > Penicillium verrucosum. The sequence goes on from NW_026643212.1 coordinate 3,626,617, forward strand.
CGTCTGCCATGTGAAAAGAGTCTCGCTATCATACAGCTGGTCAGAGAACGTGTTTTTATAGCTATGGATCAAGTCTCAGCGGTTAATAATTACCTGCTTGAAAGTTTCCTTGACGATAGCATCACCACGGGCTTTGCGCAAGTTTTCGTACATCTTCAAAGCTTTGGGTAATTGGTCTTTCGATCTCAAGTGACCCAAGATCAGACCTAAAACTGCACCATCCTCAACAGCTGAGTTAGCGCCCTGGGCTAGATATGGTAGCATTGGGTGACAAGAATCGCCACTGTAGAGGCCAAGGACAGTATGAGTTAGAAGAATTGCATCATCAGGAGCTGGGAGTAGACGGAATTGGTCGTACACAAAAACAAAGTTTGACTTCTCGTTGACCCAGGAAGGAAGTTCCTCCCCTAACATGAGCACAATTTGTTAGCTTCCAACTCATCACGGTATCGAGAAAGGTGCAAACAGACTATGCATCAACTTCCATTTGTCAACCTGGTCGACGACACTCAGAAATCTTCCAAGGAGGGGGTCCCAATCCTTGAAAAGTGCCTGCATTTCTTCGACTGAGCCAGAATCTCGACTGACTCCAGGAGGAAGATCGTCGGGGACGAGTAAGACGATGTTATACATCATACCACCGCGCAAAGAATAGCCCACAGCATGTGCCCCAGGCCCGATCCAAAAATGAACAGTCGGGTTGTTGACCCAGGATTTAAGCTCAGGGTCATCGAGCTGATCTAGGTCTAAGACGACCCGATATGCCAGATCCCCAGTCGGTCGAGGCATATCGTCAGTCCCAAGAAGATTTGAGCGGCACCGTGACCATAATCCATCTGCTGCGACTACGAGATCGCCCCTCATTGTGAGACCAGACTCAGCTGTCACGCTGGGCAAGTGGAAGTCAACACTAATAACCTTCTCCCCAAGTTTGAACTCAACACCTAGCCCTTTGGCTTTCTCGTATAGCGAGAGCTGCAGATCAACGCGATGTAAATCGATGAACGGAGCACCGTACTGGCTACGGATTTTCTTATCGAAGTTATCCTCTCTAGCAAGCACCTTTCCTGAGTAGCGGTGCACGATCAGAGCGCTGGGTTCGGCGGCACTGAGCCATAGTCTGTCAGGGAGCCCCCACCTCTGGAGGATGCGAGTGCAATTGGGAGTCACTTGCAACCCTGCGCCGACCTTTGCAATGGTTGGAAGTAAGTCTTATAACTAGGTTAATCAACGGGGGTAGTTGACTCACCTCGAGGAGTTCTTTGGCTGACTCAATTACCGTCACCCGGTGACCGGACAGGGAGATTGACACCGCTGCAGCGAGACCTGCAAGGCCTGCTCCGACAATAATGACATCTAGTTGAATGATTGATTTCTTCTGAATATCTGTAGAGTGAAGCTATCAAAGAGAGGCCAGTCAGAATGGAAAATCTCCTCGACTCAATTGCTAAAGCAGCTGCATACTAACCATTATTATGTAGAAGAACGATATTGAGAATTAAGAGAGAAACCTATCCTTCTATCAAAGAGATATATATACTATAATCTTCTCAATTAAAACCTGTCTTGGCCAGCAGCCGGAAAACCCGATATGTCGGCGTGTGGATGCTCCACATTCCCCGCCTTCTACTCTATTCCCTCGGCTTTTCCGGTGATGGGCCCTCGAGGATTATCCCCACAACTTGACGAGATGGAAGCGTGAACCATCAGAAGCTCTGTTCATCTGGAGTTAAGGTCGACATGTACGCAATCTCAATTTGTCATGCATCTTGAAAGACTTTGGTACGGCATTTATTAAGCTATCGTTTTGGCTGTCTGTTGCAGTCAACTCTCACGCGAATCGTATCAAAATGGAGGATCCGAACCATCAGCGTTTGGCGAGGAATCCAGGCCAGCGCACTCGGCGCCCTCGGGCAGCTCGTGCCTGCGATTACTGTAGGCAGAAAAAGTACAAATGCGATGAATTGTACCCCTGCTCTTACTGCAAAGGTTGGTCTTTACCATGATATTCAGCATTGCCCCCCCCCAAAGTAGCTTCAGGTCGTCAACTGACAGTTGTACAAGTTCGAGGTGTCGAATGTGTGTACAAGGGTCAGAATATGTCCAGGCTTCGGGTCACGCCAGAGTATGTTCTCGCCAACCCTGAGGTCTGTAATTTATCCTAATCCCTTTCCATAGCTACGTGAAGAAGCTTGAGACTCAGGTGAAGGATCTCTCTTCCCGCATCGAGGCCTATGAAGCAACAGGAGCGAAAACAATCAGCGGTAAACCGACAGGGACAACTTCCGGGATTTCTACTCTGGATCACGACCCTACACAGCATCCCGGGATCAACCACGATGATTATCCAATGCAAAGTCGCACATCGCCCTGGGAGAGTGGTCAACAAGAACTATCAGGTGTCAACTCACACACTCGAGATGTTGAGTTCTACGGCAGCTCATCTTCTGTGGCTCTTCTCTCTCAAATCCAGCGCACTGGGGATGAGTCTGAAGGAGGTGACGCGAGTTCTCTTCTTTCCACCTTGCACAATCCTGCCTTTGGGCCAGCAAAATTTGAAACAACTCGTAAAAGCTACAGGGAGATCGACTACCCAAATACTTCAAGCTGGTTCCCACAATGTCGTGGGTTTTTGGAGGCCTTCTTCACCACTATCCACTATGTCCACCCCATTCTCAACAAGCCTACCTTTTTGCAGCGTTGTGAGGTGCTGCGTTCTGGAAGCGAAGCTGATGGCCTGCAGCTTTCAAGTTTCACGGCTCTGTACTTTAGTGTTCTCTCTTTGGGTGCGCTCGTGGGTATAAGAGATGATGAGCCTATCGATGGCGTCGATAATCTGCAATGGAGCCGCAAATTCTTCGAGAAAGCCAAAGCCTGCTGCAACCAAATAGGAATGGTGACAGACCTTGAGATGACTCAATGTTACTTCATGCTTGTATATCTCTCCATTTAATATCGTCGCTGTCGCAGCTAACAACTTGCAGGCCAAGGTGTGCCAGAATGAGCTACATCCTCACTGTCAGTGGAAGTCTTCTGTAGTTTTACCTCCCGGCTTACTTACTATTGCCAGTGTCGTATATGTATGTCGGTCTTGCCATACGGACTGCCCTAGCCATGGGCATTAATCGAGAGCCTGCAACGAATGTAAAGAAATCCGCATATTTGCGAAAGGCAGAATCAAGAACATGGTGGTAAGTCTTTGGCTCATTTCTACTTCGTGTCAACATCCAATTCACTATGAACACTAACGTTTCCTAACAAGGGGCCTCTACTCTCTTGAAACGTGCGTTACCTTCCCCATAAATGCCTTGAGGCTACTCAACTGAGCTACTCCTTTAACTCTAATCGGCAGTGAAATATCCTTCGCCATGGGTAGACCAGACACCCTTGGGGCGGATATGCATCATAACCGGCGATTCCCAATAACAGAAAGCAGAGAGGTTGTCGATAACAGTGGCACCTGTGAGATGCTAGAACATCCCTCTTGTTCTATCATAAAATGCATGGTAGATTTGTCGAGAATCACGAAAGATATCTGCCAAAACATTTATCTCTCAGGTATAACAGTTCCGAGCGCAGTTCATTTGGCGTACCGAATTGAGAACAATCTCGAGCGGTGGGTCCAAACGCTCCCAGAGGAGATACGTCCAACAGAGCTGTCTGGCAGTTTACCTTCTTTGAGAAAAGCCAGGGATCATCAATGGATGAAGAGACAAAGATTGGTGCTGTCACTAAGTTCGTCAGCCGTCCTTGAGCCTCCTGCAGAGAAATATCTAATTAACTGAACATAGGATATTACAACTTGAGGATACTTCTCTTCGGATCTTTTCTTCTGAGATCCACAGCTCAAGATCGAGCATCAATTCCCGGGTCTCAAGAAGGGGTCCAAAAATGCCTGGACTCAGCCAAACATACCATCGATCTCATTTATCAGACGTATCAACATAGTGACTTTTTCAGAACATGGTATGTGCTGACCTCAATATTTTACTATCCAATACTGAACCAGCAATAGGTTCTATAACGTCACGTACACCGTTTTCGCTGCAAGCACCATCCTCATCTACCTTGCGCAAGAAGCAATTCCTACAGAGACCCAGCCCCTCTTGCGACTGATTGACATGGCTGTGGAGATTTTATTGATAATGGACGAATGTGCTTATGCTCTTGAAGCTGCAAAACTGCTATGTCGCGCCAAGGAGAAGGCGGAAGCAAGAGCCATAACAACTGATGTAGCAGCTATGGAGCCATTATTCTCGGACAGAGATGGAAGCGGACATCTGAATCATTATTGGGATCCGCTCAATCTTTTTGATGGGGATATTGACCCAAACCTTGCGTTTTCGTTTCTTGGCTTTGATGGAGCGAATACGATAATATAAGCGCGAGAACACTGCATTGACAGACGACCGCGTCGTATCCTCGTCCGAAATAAAGCCAACTTCAAGTTCTTTATCAGTCCCCAAATCCTTATATAATAGTAGAAAGATCCTAGCATAACATTGTCGTACAGAAATTTGCGAGCAAGGCTCATGAAGCTTCCTTCAGTCAAACTTGGTTTGAACCTTATCCCTCTCTGAGTGATCTTCTTCTAGGCGTTCGCCTGGGAGAACAATCGCACGGTCGAGCTTGTAGGGCAATCCACGGTGACGGCCTCGGATCATTATCACGCAAACGACAAACTTGCTGAAAACCGTAAACTCTCCAGATAGAGAGGTAGAAACGGTTGGAAACCCAAGACTAAGTCCAACATTGCCACTTCATCGAAATTAGTCAATGCAAAAGGAGTAAATACCGTATGGATAACTCACTATGCGGAGACAACTTCGAATAACACAGAAAATACAGAAAAGGCCTGAATGGATTAACTTTTATCATCGCCAAATTCGAGATCGATCACTTACTGGAATTGACGTATCTGCAATCTTACCGGCCTCGGCGACGCATATGCAAAAGCTGCCGAGAAAAATGTACCACAAGTCAAAGGTCAGTTGGTTCTGAATATGATTGATAATGTAAGACCGGCCGTTATGCTCGTCTGTGTTACCGTCAGTGGGATACACGCCCAGCGCCGTTTCTTCATAAACATTGGAGGCTCTGATGCTAATGGCAATTGGAAAAATTGCAATATACATCATGATCACCAAGCTGAATTGGACGGCTGGGCTCACATCAGCCAAGTTGAAAGTCGATGTACCCGTATGACGCGCCGATGCGGCTTGGAAAATAGCAGCGAGAACTCGAGGACCAGGGGCGAGATTATTCACGGCGGGATTGTTTAAGTCCAGCACAATAATGAGAATAACATCGATCGAGTTCATAAGGAACAAGATTCCGAAGAGAATCCATGTCGGCCCGCTTGGGAAAAGCAGCGTGTAACACCGCCGCGGATGATCGAGCAGGAATCTGAGTGGATCTTTAAGCGAGGATTTGGCCGGGCAAACTTTGTAGAAAATCCAGATAATAAGTCGAAGAAGACACGGGTAACAGGTGTTCCCGGCAAATGCAAGGAAACTCATAAGGATCATTGGGAAGGTCGCATCTTGAAACGAAATCATCGAATCTGGCGTTAGAGTAAAGCCAAGATTGTCAATCATCGTCTGAGCGGAGTAAAAGCCCCTATCGTGCGGTAAACGAAATAAGCCACTATATCGTGGGTTATGGTTGATGGAGCCGACTTACCACCAAACATTGCCTTGCCCACATTCAGCAAGGTAGTCACGGTATTTGGGATCCGCGTGCAGAATCCACCCCACAAGGCAGATTGCACCGAAGAGATGCAGACCAAAGAAATATCCAATGACAATTTTTAACAGGAGCTTCAAGCTTCGATATTCGATACCGCCGAGTGTTTCCCGATCTTTGGCAGACAGATTGTGGAACTGAGAGTTCCGGCCTATTGTAGCTTGTGTGGACATATTTGGCAAATCGAGCTGTTTTATGTCCTTCGGCTTTGTTGTTGGCACCACCCGGTCAGAGCTAGAAGAGCCCCCCAAAATAAACACGGAGGTTACTACCCGCTCAAGGGTGTGAGTACCAGACCGTATGCTTCTAGTAGTCGGTCGACGACTAAGGACTTTCTCGGTTCGTCCTTTTATGAACCAAGTTAGCGAAGTGATTAACTTAAAGTTAGGCTTGGGCGCCACTTTATCAGGGACATACCATCATCATCTTCATCATGAAGCCTTTCATCAATCTCGGAAAACGAGGCACCTGTATAGTATTCGTGAGAAACGGAGGAAGATATGAGGTATGTTTTTATATACCTCTTTCACGTCTCCACGGAGGCGGAATATACAGAGCTTTATCCTTATCGGAAGACGGCCGATGATCTTCAGCGAATGTAATGGCTGGTTTTGTCGGATTGATATTCACAACCGTTGCATCATCAGCTTTTTTGTCGTTCAATTCCAAGGAAACCCTGGTGTATGAGTTAGTACCCATTACGTTTGAGAGTCTGTTATGTTGCTCGATGGCATCGAAACCAACCTCGAAGATTTGTCTTGGGTCTCAACACGCGCGCCTTCTTTGCCAGAGTCGTCTATCTCGTGGCTGATAGATTGATTGTTTGGGGCTTCATCATGGTTGCCACTCAAACTTCTTTTGTGCTTTAACTGTGCCTCTGCGTCTTGTTCGGGGGGAGCCTCTGGCCTCAAAAGATGCGGGGCTATATTTTGGAGAAACAAGTTAGTTCTCAAGGATGGGCGTTGAGTAAGGAGGGGGCAGCGGTGGAAGACTTCTGACCGATTGCTTTGAAGCGCTTTTCAAACCATCGAACCCGAAATACAATTACGATGATGTTGACGAATCCCAAATTTCCTAGGATCGGAATGATATATATATATACCTGTTGGTAGGTCTTCAAAGATTTGACGTCGACACTTGACACCCATGGAAAGTCAGTCTTTGTTTGGCCGACTTATAGTTTTACTCACGTATTTAGACCCGACTCAGTCGAAGCGCTGGCTCCGAAAAAATAAGCGTCGATAGCTTTCAGATTACCATAAGGATAGATTATAACCAAGCTCAGAACACTGAGGGTGATAATCCACAGATCTGTAAAAAAGAATTAGAAGGGAATGTTGTGTAAACACCGATGGACGTACAATGCAGGACGAGAAAGTTTATCGGCGGCTTCCACATGGCACTAAACTGGCAGATTTGTTTCACGCAGAATTCCAAGGGGCCTGGCAAATTCCATTATATAGTCCCAGGCTTATCGTATTTTCCAAAATTCCCGCATACAACGTGGATTAGTCTGATAGAAGAACCGAGTGAGGGATTTGCTGGAGCAAATCAAGTTCGCCGCTTGCGGCTTGGCTATCACGGTTGGCGCGCTCTACGAGATCAAATAGTGAGGCTGAGCATCACTTGGAAAGACTTACTCCGTTTAGTTAAATCAGCTGCACAGATTGTATTTTTAATATTCTAGTGATATATCATTGGCCGAAGTGTCTTTCTCATGCACAGTCATATGCGCGCTAGGACAACCATCAGGCCAACCCGACCCTTTGATTGAATTAAAGGAAGAGCGGATCTTGCTATAGAAGCGAATCCTAGAGTATTTGGTAAAGCGACTGGGGACCAGAGAGAGAGAGAGAGAGAGAGAGAGAGAGAGAGAGAGAGAGAGAGAGAGAGAGAGAGAGAGAAATAGTCAATAACTAATTTCTACAAACGTGCAGCTACTTATGTAGGCAGCCAGGCAAATAATGCCTGATAAATCAGGTGTCAGTCAGTCCATTTCACTGCCGGAAGTAGACTTCCGCAGAACCTAACCTGATACGGGCAGTCGATTTGAGCCAAATCTGACAATGCTTATTACCATCACGCATTTGTCACAACGCTTCGTCCCCGGCAGTCAATGTGTTGGATATTCTTTAAACTGGCTACCCTAGCTGCCTATAGACTGGAAATAAGGATAGATGTTATTTATTCTATAAATAGTCTCACTGAGTCTATGCTGCTTTATACATGCGAAAGTCGGGCCCAATTCTAATGACCCAATCACTAAAACCCTTCCATCTGATATTCATCTAAGCCCATCTTCCGAGTACTGCCATTAGCCCTGCACCGAGGCAGAGTAGGGCAAATGCCGACAAGACAACCCGGATAGGGGCCCGACGGAAAGATGAACTGAACATGAACTCATGTGCAATCAATTCAACGAGGCCAGTGTAGATAAGTATACCAGCGGATATAGAGTCAAAAACACCGTTGACGATTAGCGTCGCCCGACCAGTGGGTGGATAGACATTGCGGACACCCAAGCCAACTGCAATGGCAACAGGGGTGGTCAGACTGTAAACAATCCCCAAGATGTAAGGCGTGGAGCTCTTGGACTCTGGCCACGGAATGGTGGCGAGACGAGCACCGAGTCCTAATCCCTCGAACGTCTGGTGGAATACCAACACAATATAGAGTGTGATAAATTCGGGACCAGACACTGCAAGTGTCAACCCAATGAAAATCGAATGAAAAACAATGCCGAATTCCAGAATGAAGATGCCGGTCAATTGAGCTGCATATTCTTCCGAAGATGTGAAGTCGCTTTTTTCCATCGCGGTATCGCAATGCTTGCGGGAATGGTCCAAACCATCCTTTACTGGCATGTCACTCATACCCTCGCCCATATCCTCGATGCCACGCTCATGACTCGAAGAGGAATGCGAATAACGCATGACCATCAATTCCACAAAGGACATAAAAACAATGGTAATGAGGATGATCCCTTCAACCCAGCAATACTCCGAGATCGGTCCAGTCAAACACTCATTCGTCAGAGCCTCCTCAGCAGGAGCGAGTAGATGGATAAAGGCCGTCGCAATGATGACACCAGAGCCAAAGTATTTGGCTATAAAATATGCCTGGGGTGGGATTCCGGCACCGCCAAAGCGTTTTGCTAGAACAGGAAAGACGGCGGCTATCATCGAACCGACCATGATGACAAAGATAGATGAAATGCGGAGGCCCATTCGACCATCATACTCGTTACCAGTGTCACAGGTATCGGCAGCATCGACGCCATTTCTTTTGAGGAGAGAGAGGAGTAGTTCGGTGGCCATCTTGACAAGGACCAATATTGTTTCCCGGGGAGGAAAAATGAAAATAGGGCTGAGTAACGAAAGTCGCAAAGTGAAAAGCTCTTGATCAAAGCGTCCTGTTGATGGGATACCTGAAAGTATTGAGATTCAACGGAGGGGGACAGGAAAGAAAGAAAATATACAACGGTCTTTCCAAGTCAAATTGGTTATACGCGCTTCAAATAAGAAGCTGGCAGTCCCCAAGGTCCCCAGAAGACGTGCAAGTTTGCATATTCTAACTGCGTGGGTCTAAAATTTGCGTTTGAAAGTTCTGTTACAATCCGTAAGTAGCAACCCCCAAGCAGCAGGATACATAGAAATATGTTGTAATATCAAATTCAAGTATTCCGTAGCCGAGCCACTAAACCTTATTTTGATACAGTAATACCATACATGTAATGGCGTAATAAACTTCCATATCTGGCAGGTACGGGTAACTATAAGATTTTGGCTTATTAACGACTCTTGGCACAACCGTCTTGTTCAACTTTCGGCATTGTTAATTGCGGGACTACCTATGTTGTAGGCCAAATATGCCGATACAGGTCCAGTCTACGGAGACCCTCAATCTACCTAAAATTCAACGTACCCGTACAGGTTGCAAACCATGCCGCAGAAGAGGCAAGCGAGTCAGTGTGGTTTCCCTATGTCCCTGGTTAGCCATATTCTGAACTTCTTCAGTGCGATCAGACAAAGCCCTGCTGCCAAGCCTGCGCAAGATTATCGCTGGACTGCAGTTATGGTGTCGATTTTAGTTTTCGAAATCTGAATGGTGCATCATTCCAGCAAGAGCTTACTACGGCTAAAAATACTTCACCTCGACCAGTGACGGATCTAAAGCCTAGCACACTAAGCGTCGCGTCAGGCACAAACGATATTGCTTTCCCGTTTCACTCGCTCGGCGGATTTTCTTCCGCGAAAATCCCGATAACTCCGAGTTCAGAAGACATCCATGAGGCTGGCTACTTCAACCATTTCCATAGACATGTCCGCCATCTTCTTCCTGCAGCTTCTCTTCGATTCACAGAAGGATCTCTCCAACCTCTCTGTTTACGGTTTGCGATACTTTGTATATCCGCATCGAATCTGTCGATGCTCGATGCGCGAGTCCAGAGCTGCATTTCGACTATCGATCGCCGAAGATCGATCTTCAGCCCGCTTGTCAATGCCTTGCACCACCGCCATGCTCAAAATTATCAAGATTTGACGCTCTGGCATTTCCGCAACGCGCATCTTGATGACGTCAAGCGTCAAGCACCTGCGTTCCTTGCTGCGCTCGTCCTCATCGCCCTTTACCATCACGCATCGACCAATCATCTAAGATTTCGATTGGCGGTAATGGATTCCGTCCGGTTTGTTTTAATTTATAGGACACAAATAATGGATTCGGTGGACGGCGCTGATTCTTTGCAAATGTGGTTCCGCTTGTGCACATCGCACCGACCAGCAAAGCCGCCTGCTTTGCTTCTGGAAGGTCAAGGAGCTAGTTCTCTTGGACCTAATCTCCTTCCGGATATCACCGAGCGCTTATATCTTGACTGTATCCTAGGAATGAGTGCAGACGACCTGATATACGACATCCTTATCAAGACGTTGGAAATTCGGACAAAATTGGTAGTATATCGGTGCGTTGCAGACAGTCGCCAGATATCTGAGATGTCTAGTGAGGTCGGCAGCCTTGCGTACGAAATACTGAACAAAATGTTGGGAAGGCAGTGTGTACCAGAGGAGTACGCCGAAGCTCGGGAAGGATTTGTACAAAGTTCACACCTGCTGGGTTTGTTGGAGGTTCAAAAGGAACGACTAGAGGTGTGGAGATCCCAACTCAATGCCAATCAGCTACCGAAAGGTTCCCCTGCCGACCTGGGTACACAAAAGGAAATGAGCTGGCGTACCTCATTTTCTCCAATATGCCAAAGTTTTCCAACCCATCGAGATACTTTAAATGCCCTGTATTGCCTGCTATGCGAAACCATTTTTGAAGAAGCAAATGGAGCAGATACGGTTTGCTGGTCTTTTCCAGTCGCGGATGAGCGTTCGACTCGGCTTGACAATTTAGCGCGCAGCATGTGTCAAATTGCTGGTATAGTGGATTTCAAAATTTCGAACACCTCGGATGTGTACACACTCAGCCTGGCAGAAACAATGCTTCAAATGGTGCTACTTTGGAGATCAGATGAGATCTTCTCCTATGTCTTGGATGTCCTATGGCCACAGCTTGAGATGAATGGGAGGGGTTACGAACACTCCCACTACCCGACGCATCTCGTGAAGCGCATTATCACCCAAATTGCTGCATATTGGGAGGAAGGCCGAGCTATAATCATTGCATTGCCGGCGGTTCCAGAAGAAATTCCAAAATTTAGGTTGTTGGACATTAGCCATCCAGTGGACATGGTTGTCTGCGGTTATAACAAGCACGGTAAATATTTCATTGAGAAAGCTTCACTTCCATGATATATGACTTGTCTGGCTACCTGGGTGGGTAACATCATTCGAGTTGAACCCCCTTTGCGGAAATCCGGTTTTATTAGAACGTAGTTTATCTTTACGCTTGTTTATGGCCAATTGTCATTCTTCAAACATACATGTTTTGTGTTATCAAACTCTGTCCAAGGGTGTAATTTTACGTCTGTTATAGAATTACAGATGTGGCATCCGCTGATCACTTGGCTAATTTAATCTTAATGTTCCAATGTGGAGAATAATTTGGGGCAAGATTTACGCTCTGAATGGTAAATACCATTTTGCCGAGTATCGTAACATAATATCCAATAAAAATCACCATCTACCCAGGCGTGTAGTGGCCAGGGGTCGGATGCAGTTTGTAACGGTATTGGTGCCTAATAGCTTCGGATGCCTGCATTAAAGCTGACAGAGAAGAAAAATACCTGAATTACCATAACAGAGCCCCTATATGTAAAGTTGAATTCTTTAGTTTCTCCAATACTGATGCCAACACACTGTAGGTCGACAAGACAATCACACCACCAGGACAGTACCAACAGTTGGCCGACTAGAGCAATAGTCCCTTTTATGACGATTCAGATTATTGCGAACAGAGGAAGTCTTCCCACAGCCAGCATGAGTACAGCGGAATGACAATGACTTCTCGCAGGTACGCGAGTGGAAATGGGAGCGTGGCCAAAAAGGGCATGAGGAAGCCTTGCGGCAGGTGCGGCAGATATAGCGATCACGGTTCTTGTGGCAGACATCCGAATTGGAAGGCGGGAAGTAATAGTGGTGCTGCCAAGCGAGAGTAACAGGGGAGATCAGAGCAGAAGACGACTGACGCCTAGGCTGCTGCTGCTGCGTTTGGGCCTGGATGTGCGGCTGAGGCTTTTGCAGTGCAGTCACTGTCAAAGCGGGCTGGAAGGATGCCGTTGCTGGAGGGCGGGTGTGATACTTCGTTGGTTGAAGTACGTCGACGGGGGATGAGTGGGAGCTAACGCTTGGAGTGGGTGGAGCGTATGGTGCTGCTGTGCTGTGCGGGAGGTGTATGGATCTCGTGCTGGAGATGGAGAAGCGGTGCGGGTGTGTATCCGGCTTGGTGTTAGGCCCTGAGGGGGAGTGGTGGCTCTTGCTGTGGTTATTGCCGGAGCGCAAACGCAGTGATGGTGGCGGGGGTAGTTCGTAGGGCTGGCACTGAATGTCTTGGTTAGGGCCAGATGGAGAAAGTCGTCGGTGCTCTAAGGATAGGTTAGTTATGTTGCTTAATATAAGATTGATAAGATTGATATATTGATATGATAGTGAATTACTCACTGGCTGCGTGCCGAGCACTATCGGCATCCCCGAATAGAGTCGATATAGACGGCAGCGAGAATTTGGGCTGCTCCTTGACCGGAAGTGGCAGTGGCAGAGACAGATGAGGCTGCGGCGAGCGGTTATAGTTACTGGACTCGAGGAGAGTATGGACCGGCTTGATAGCAGGGGTGTTGTGGGAGATGAAAAAGGGAGGTTCCATATTTGCCTTTGGGGCACTAGTGAGTAAGTAAATCGAGAATTTGATCACGGTTCGTTTTAAACCAGCCAACTTCCAAAGAGTGGGGGATGAGACGAGGTTTATAGAGCAAGCACCTGGTTCTGTGGATGATCGTTGGTGGAACGATGCCGGCTCAATACACCCATCTTTATAATACCTATTATGATTCTATAACCTAAACTAAACCTACCTGAAGATCATTCCTCGAAGCTATGTATACTCGCTACCAACCGAAACAGGTTAAGGAAACGATATAACCGGCCTTCTAAAACATTCCTCCTATTAATACTTTTTCTTACTTCGTTCGTTTCAGGGCACTCTCCTATTATCAGAAAGGCAATAAAGGCCGTGCATGGATCTTAAACAGGGGGTCGGTGATTAGATGTTGTAGATCGAAACGGTATTTATCATTCAGAGCGTAAATTTTGTCCCAAAGAGGATTAAAGGTATAATTGTTCTCCACATTCGAATCTAAAGTAGCCAAGCGATCAGCAGTTAGGCGTATTTTACCACTAGACCATAACAACCTTGGAGTTTAGGGCCTAGGCCATCCCAATCTGAACAGAAATCTGGCTGTATTCAAACAATATGTGCGGGCATTGATAACTAACTGCATTATGTACTTTTGTTCAAGAACGGTTTAAACTCGCAGATAGAAGGATAGAAGGGCTAGGCTTCTCAGCTTATATAAACATTATAGTACTTGCTCAATTTTCAGTGGGATTATAACGACGACATTTGCCTGTAGATATTAGCCTGCATTAAGACTCTGAGAATCAACGTTCAGACCAAGCAAATCAGGAAAGCCCCTGGAGTTTCCAAATCATTAATTTATCATCATTCATGGGGAAATTGTAAAATTCCATCCTTCAGTGTCCGTGCCGTTCAACGGCTCCCCAGCTCCGCTCATCAGCACATCAAAGAAGGCAGTGTCAAGGCCTTGAAAATGCCAATCTTCCATGTCAGCAGAAGCATCCGGAAATGCCTCTTCTGGCAGCGCGAAAAGATCTCCAGACGTGGCCTGGACAACCTGTCCTCCGTGCTTCCGTGCCGATGTCCTCATTGCCTGTGTGGTTCCTCGTGAGGCTGCATCGTCTTGTGGTGTTCTGACATGGATAGATCTAAAGCCACTAATAGTCACACCCTCATGGGGAACTTGCTCCTGCTCTACGTCGAAGGGCGTAATAGAAATACCGTCTCGCGCAATTCTGATGGCACCAACGTACGGCACCTTCACTACCAACACGTTTTGGTCGTTTTCTTGACCAACATCCGAGTACCTCTGTGCGGGCCCCGCTTCAATATCCAACAAGTTCTTAAGAAGGGCAGCACGTTTCGCCGTAAGGACATCCTCATGTAGCTCCGACATGGATTCCATACACCCAAGAGCCCGTTCCACCGTCGCTCGATCTCCAACTCGGTGGTGTACGAGTAGGTTTTCCGTGCCCTTGTTACAGTGGCTCAAGATGTGAGCCAACATCAGTTTCATACCAGAAATCAGAGCTATAAAATCACCCATCCGACAGCCGGCCGTGACTGGGTTGAACGTACGGATCGCAATCTGTCGGCTCAAAATCTCACGGCTGGCATTTGCGCCCGAAAATGGCCGTAGTTTATGAAACCCTACATTTCTGTGGGCTCCATATTCATGTTCTTCTTCGGCGGTGCCTACTTCATCATCCTTTACTATCTTCCGATCTATTTCCAGAGTGTCTATAACAGCAGTCCAATCGGATCTGGTGTCAAAATGCTTGCATTAATCATCCCGTTAACCATCGCTGCCATCGTACAGGGTTTCGCCCTATCCAAAATCCGCATTGTACCTCTGTTCTGGATCATAGGTGGCGCTTTGGGAGCCATCGGCTGTGGCCTATTCTATACTTTTGGTACTGAAACATCTACTGGCAAGTGGATTGGGTATCAGATTATTGTTGGCTTCAGCGCGGGCTGGTCATTCCAGACTGCCATTTCAAACGCGCAAGTCCATGCTTCACCAGAGGACATGTCGCAGGCTACAGCTATCGTCAATTGTGAGTCCTTAACTTACTGTACCATTCACGAGTTGTCCCCTAACAGTAATGCCAGACTTCATGACCGTTGGTGGAGCTTTCTTTCTTGCAGCAGCACAGTGCGCCTTCAACAACCAGTTGATTCAAACAATTGCCATGAAACTCCCCGAGATCGACCCCGCGGTAGTTACTGCGACCGTGTAACTCAGATCCGCGAAGCTTTTACGGGCTCGCAAGTTCCTGTCGTTGTTGATGCCTATATGGTTGGTCTGAGAGCTGTTTTTGCAATTACTATTGCCGCCTTTTGTATTGCCACCGTCATTGGCTTCTTTGGCAGCTGGAAGAAGCTCCACAGTGATGAGCTGAAGAAGGCGGCTGGTGGCGCTGTATTATCGTCTACGGATTGTTGGTGTGTCTGAATATTAGTTAGCATCTCGACGGTGTATTTATATTGATGGGCGACCACCTTGTTGTGAGTGAATGAGTTGCATTTCACCACTTAGGTTGTCGGGTTTAGAGGTCTAGAGTCGCCTATCGCTCGGTGTACAGACTTTTGACGCAGTGGGTGGCTTAGATTCATTACATATAGAACCTTTAATAAGCGCTACCTCGTACCTTCTTTTCTATCGGAGCGAATATTATCGCCCGATCTGAATGGATCAATTATTTCCAAACCAACTTTGCTTATATCTGTTAGGATCAGCTAGATAGTCTCCTCTCCGTCTTCATGTCTGAGGGTCCTGTGAATGTCTTTGTCAGGAGCTGCGATAGGCCTATGATGCAGTTATCAACTCATTTTTATGGCTGTGTGCGGTTAGTTGACGTTCGTAGTGGTGTTCCGAGGTTCTGCTGGTGGATTAGACATAGGTAATAGCTTAGGAAAAGTTCATGTATAGTTGATGTCTAAAAGTTGATAGTTATCCAAACCAACCATCATTTTCATGAGTATATCGTACAGTTAGGTGGTCAGTAGCCTATTTCGATCGCTGCATCTCATATTCAACGTGAACCTCATCTGTGCGCCGTATTTGGTATTGCTCCAGGTCATTTAAAATACTTTCCTGGCTCTGATTTTTGTACAATGGAGTTGTTCTCTCTTTTTTTGACACGTGAGCCCGGGAGCTCAGCTGATTGTCGTATACCTTGTGCTGTGCATAAGATGATGGCTTGGAGTGACCCTTGGATGTCGAAACCAGTTTCAGTTTTCTCAGAATAAGTTCGAGCATCGGTTGTAATGTGGGTATGCAGGCAGCAATGACAACGACATTGGCTTCGACACTAGGGGTTTGTTAGTATCATACCGACATGTCTGGAAGATGCAAGGTCTTACTTTGTCCAAACCACCAGAGATACAGTGCTAACTAATTCACGGGGCAGCATTAGCATTTGAAAGCAGGTCATAACGAAACCCAGAAAGGAGAACTAACATGTTGGATCTGTCTGGTCAGCCAGACCTTTGATCTGAGCGCATTTGACCACTGCAGTTGCAGCCGCACTGGGGATTGACCGTACTTGTTAGCCTCGAGACACTTGAAGGGGTCAATGGCCAGATTTCCATACATTGCACCCAGACCAAGCGCAGCAGTTAAAGCAATCTTTTTGCGCAATGACATTTGAAGTTTGAATAGAACGACCCCGGGGTAAATTGCGAGGAAAAGGTCGACAAATGCGGAGAAAGCTGCACATACATGGCGGTTATCAGACACTGTCACGAGAATAGTGAGACCAATCGAACACCGCTCACCTCCATTAAATGTGGCATAGTTTATAAGAATCCAAATATCCCTGCACTTCGCCTCCCCGCTCAATATCATGGAGCTCTTCCAAAGTGCCTGTTGTGGATCACACATGGTAACATAGATCAGGATGTTGACAATGGCAATGACAGCAATCAAGCTAACAAGACCCCATACTATGATGCGTTGGGTGAGGTTTGGGTTCAGTATTCGGTGGAGTAGTGCGGCAACCGCAAGCTTCGGTATTGCGAAGGATATAATTCCG
This sequence comes from Penicillium verrucosum, assembly GCF_028828655.1. Lineage (NCBI taxonomy): Eukaryota > Fungi > Ascomycota > Eurotiomycetes > Eurotiales > Aspergillaceae > Penicillium > Penicillium verrucosum. The sequence continues at coordinate 3,643,692 of NW_026643212.1, forward strand.
AAAATGAACGAGATCATATTCCACATGAGGGCAAGCTCGGCGGACCTAGGTTCAAGATTTATCTTGTGTTGTCCGTATCCATAAGTCACTGAGACTGTCGTAGTTGCAACAAAAAGTAGGCCGAATATCTGAAGTAGTCGCAGTTGTCAGAAATTCTGGTCCAGGATATTTTGCATATGCAAAACAGATGGGATAATCACCATAGATGCTCCAATCAACCAGTCATCGAACCCGAAGTTTCGTAACATGCGTTGCCGAACACATAAACGAGCGATAACGAGAAACGTAGCCAGCGTTGTCATTGACCACATTACCGCCATTATTTTTGGGCCTTTGTTCCCCGTTTTGGGGGCATCCGTGGTCGAACCCGCCATACTGGGCGTCTATTTCAAGATCTGAATCTCAATTAACAATCGCAGTGCCTGAAATCTTCATAAGATCGAAAGGAGTCGAGGATCTTTTGAGCGGCAAAAAAAAAAGAAAATACAAAGCAAAGGGATTATCCCGTTCGGGGATCATCTCGTTGTAAGACTGTATGTGAGAACAGGTCCACATTTCTTCTTAAAAACTGACAATATAGATATTTCATTAGTCTACTCTAGCGTATATTAACAGGCCACAATGCATTACAGGCATTACAATCCTGTGAGGTTTCAATCCATCACCGATGTAACAGGGCGTAGTTTTAGCGTGCTGATCCCAGCACCTCATATACATTTTCGTCCTATATCGTGGATCCACATGCACAAATTCTTAGACATGGGATGATCCTACCCGGTTATCGACCAATAAGTGATCTAGTCGGATTAGCTCAATTTCTTCGACCCTCTGGACGAGACCGAATAAATGAAAGAATACAATAGACACATAACGGGATGACGGAATAACCCTTTTATGGCATTACTCCGCGGACAATTTGTCGCATGGTTAACTATGCATGAGATGCTATCGGGCTTTTAGTGCTCCATAGTGGAACCCATACTCAAACGATGGCATTCGCGTAGGATGGATCGCAATCCCAATCCCCCTTATATATGTTGTAGCCAAATATTGAAGATATCTCTATATTTCAGTTCTAATTTTGCTATTTCATCCCCGTGAAAAGTGTTTCTAGTTCACAAATTTCTAAAATGACAGTCACCGATGTATCAAACGGATCTACAACTAATGGCCATGGTGCAGCCATGATTGATCCTCAAGTTGCCACTGCGCCCAGTGCTCCCGAGAAACTTGCGCATTTGCAAAAGGAAATTGAATCTCATTCCCAGGATTACAACAATGGCGATGGTTATGCGCGCCTGAAGCTTCTGGAGACAGCCCGGTCTCTCGTACAGGCAATGGAAACACCCCAGGAGACTATGCTCCGATACTGCTGGGCCCAGGTGCGTCAGAGCAAAGAAGACCTTGGTTCAGAAATTGAGAATGCTTACTTGGTTATTTCTGTGTAATAGCCCACAGCGTTTGCCGGCATTGAAATTTGTATTGATCTGGGAATCTTCTTCATATTAGCGCAGACGGACAAGCCTAAAACCGTGGCAGAGCTCGCAGCAACAACAGGCGCGGAACCCGAACTTCTCGGTCAGTGACCATTTCCAAGTCAGATAATCATTACGCTCATTATTGTGAAGGTCGCATCATGAAGCATCTCGTCACAATGGGGGTCTTTGTTGAGACTGGTATGGATGAGTATGGCCGGAACGGGCTAACCACGACACTCGCTATTAAGCGGTACAATGATGCTTGGCCGTGCATGTAGGTAATTCCATCCGTGGAATCTCCACCTCATCTAAACTTGTTTACTGACTTCATGTTTTCGCCGGCAGTAATGGATGCACCCTTCCAGCAATCAATGCACTTCCCACCTGGCTCAAGAAAAACCATTATCGAAGTCCCACCGAAGGAACGGACTGTCCGTTTACCCTAGGATTCAAAACCAACCATCACTTCTTCGAATTTCTTACCGGCAAGAACCCCGACTATCCTGAACTCGGTGCTCAATTCAACAATCTCATGTCGGCCTATCACCAAGGCAGACCCAGCTGGATGGATGGGAACTTCTACCCGGTACAAACTCTCATCGAGGGAGCAAAGACGGGCAAAGAAGACGTTTTCATCGTGGACGTTGGCGGAAACAAAGGGCATGATCTGGAGGAGTTCATATCGAAGTGGCCGAACACACCCGGCAAATTGATCCTGCAAGACCAGCCACACGTTTTGAAAGATATCGAGTCGTTAAACGCCGCAATTAAACCTATGGTCCACGACTTCTACCAGGAACAACCCATCAAGGGTGAGTGGATTGGCGCACTTCGAACATTAACCAATGGCTGACATATGTCTACTTAGGTGCGCGAGTATATTTCTTGCATTCCGTCCTGCATGACTGGAACGACGAGACTTGTCAGAAAATCCTGTCACGATTGGTTGCTGCGATGACACCGGGATACAGCAAGTTGCTAATCAACGAGAACGTTATCCCCAATACCGGGGCCCACTGGCAGGCTACTTCTCTGGACTTGATAATGATGGTGGATCTTGCTGCCAAGGAGCGGACTGAACAGCAGTGGCATCAGGTTATTGAGCCAGTTGGACTCAAGATTACTAAAATCTGGACGCCGCTTGATAGTGCTGAGAGTTTGATTGAATGCGAGTTGGCTTGAAAGTACTCCATATACAGGAAGAAAATCCTTGCAAGGATCAACAAATTACGAAGTTATACATTTCCCCACAGTAGCAATGGGATACCCATCTGAGGGAGGTACTAGTATGGACCATATAAATTGGCAAGAACATGAGAAATCAAGTATGGCTTGGGGTCTGAAAGAACAAAGATGGTCCAAGAAGTAATTCTAATCGTATTCACTTAACATTATATAAACCCAAAGGCTCAAATCTAGGGCAAGATATAATCACAAAAATAAAATGGTTCATGTGGATGTCAAATGAAAATTATCAAAGTGTATAAGCTGCTTGCTTGGTATACTAAATATGGTCTCCATACATAAGAAGTGCACAGGATCATACACCTTTTCCCTCATGAAAGAGACACCGGAGTCAATCAACCTGTTGCAGTCTACGGGTACCCACTAGGCGGACTGAACACAATTTCCGCTCCGTCCCCGGCCTGTTTGTTTCGACCTCAGACAATCAAACAGACTTTTAATATCGATTGTATTCTCTTAGAAAAAGTGGGTTGGGGCCATTTTCACATGGACAGCATTTCTTTCACAAGCTTTGGCTTGGTCGTGCTTGACGAGATTCGTTTTCCCAACCAGAAACCTTTAACCAATGTACTAGGAGGGTCCGGAGCTTATGGTTAGTTTTGCCTACACTATACTCCGTATACACTATACCAAGCAGTCAAGCAACCAGATTCCAGATTTCTAATCGACCTTTTTCTTCTTTCTAGCAACCCTCGGTGCTCGCTTGTTTCTACCCTCGCCGCTCAGCCGCTCCTTGGCTTGGCCCATCCATGTTGGAAATGACTTTCCAGACGCTATTGCAGAGCACTTGCGTAGCTGGGATACAAGCCTGCTTATAGAAAGGGAATCAGATATGCCCTCGACTCGAGGCTTACTGGAGTACCAAGATACTACATTCGGACGTGCGAAATCCCTTCTAATGTACCCTTCTATCCCTGCCACACTTTTATGAATCGAATTCCATGCTCACCGAACCAGCACGTGAAACATGCAGAAATGAACTGACTTTTAACTTCTCTTCTAGACAAGAGTTTCAAGTACACCACGCCGGTTCTGACAGTTCAAGAAAACAAGTTACAGGACACCGCCTTGCTAACGTCGAAGGTGTATCACTATCTCGCCAGTCCGCAAGATATGAAAACGCGCGTTCGAAATCTTCTCGCGCTTCGAAAGCAGGAGGGTATACTAGATCGACCTTTGATAATCTGGGAGCCGGCCCCTCTATCATGCAAACCGGAGAACCTCGAAGCCTGTCTAGAAGCCGCCGCTTTAGTCGACGTGTTTACTCCAAATCACTTAGAGCTGGCGGCATTCTTTGAGCAAACCCCGGTTGCATCATCCAATAGATCTGAGATTGAAAGGTTGGGCTCGACGTTCCTAGCTAGCGGAGTCGGCCCAGAAGGAAAAGGCGCGGTGGTTATTCGAGCTGGTGAGAACGGTTGTTTCGTTCAATCGCGTGACATCACTTCTCAATGGCTACCTCCATTTTACACGGCAGATATGGCAAAAGAGCATGCTTCCAAAGTGGTTGATCCGACTGGGGCTGGAAATGCGTTTCTGGGAGGCTATGCCATTGGATACCTCCAAGGAATGGGTAATATCCTTGAAGCGGCTTGTTATGGATCTATTGCAGCTTCATTTGCTCTGGAGCAGGTAGGGATGCCGGAGAAGAGCAACGGAAGAGATGAAGAATTATGGAATGGGGCCAGTGTTGGTCGAAGATTTCATCAATATATGGCGAGGCAAGAATTGTTGCAATAGGTGACATTCGGCAGGACTGGATGTTAAATAATATACTAAGTAGTACACTAAACAGAATGTAGATTGTAAAACTGTCTAATCTCTTCATATAACCAATTAACTTGGATTTCCCACTGGAAACCTTCCTTGTTGGTTCCTTTATGCAAAAGGTTCTATGCTGCAATCCATATGATGCAACAAGTCTATTCGATTTCCCCTCCTTCTTTTATTTATCCGAGGGACAAGAGCGTGAAGCATATCAGTACAAAAAGTTACACATTGACGGGGGAAAGTATCAGGAAGAACGCAGAGCGCAGACCGGGGAATGGATATGCTGAAAGATCACGGAGGGGAAAATGCATCAAAGGCAAAATGGGAGATGGAGAGATAGCAGAAAGGTCTATATAATACACAACTCCAATCCCAGTCCCTGATGTGCATTACAAAAGATATCAAGTAGTAGGCTTGTCTCTAGGGGAGGGTGGCGTCGAACAGGATGCAGGATTCGAGAGGTCAGCTCTAAGCCTTGTTGGCCTCGTTCTTCTCCTCGGTGTCATGCGCAGCCTTGGGGATGATGGAGTCTCCCTCGGTGTTCTCGCCTGGAGCAGCAGTTTCGGCCTTCACCTGGGTGTGGACTTCCTCGGCGCGGGTCTGCTTCTCAGTGGGGTGCGAAGACGCATCCACCTCGGCGGCAGTGGGGGGTAACTTCGGGGATAGCGGAAACTTCGGAGGGGGCGGGAGCATCGGATTGGTATTGGGGCTCATCGTCATCCTCCAGCTCGGCGCCGTAGACTTCGGGGTGTTGGCGGAAGCAATCTTGCATTGCCCTGCAAAAATTGTTAGCACGAGACCAACCCCCTCAAAAACAATAAAACGATAGAAAAAACGTACTTGAACTTATCAACGCAGTCGATGCCCTTAGGCTCCTCCTCGGAGTAGACGAAACAGCTAAACGCAGCCTTGAAGTCCTCTCCGCAAGGCCCATGGGCCATGCCTCCAAGACAAGGGCAGTCCCAGTTGATCTCGCCGGTCTCTGGGTTGAACGCAGCCTCTTGGCCAGCCTCCTCCTGGAGCTCCTCGGGGTTCAGACCACCTTCCAAAGCAGCAGACTCGGTCTTCTGGGACTGCGCGGCAGCTCGTTCTTCGCGAATTTTGGGAGTAATGGAGTCGAGGGTCTTGGGGTTGGCATCGTCACCAGTTTGTTTCCGGATCGAAGAAAGGATAGAGACTAAATCCAAATAGAAGGAGAGTTAGCGATTTGTGATTCCCAGAACTCGTCATCCTTGACGGTGACGGGATTGTCGCGGCTCGCAGCCTCGGAATCGAGGAACAAGGGCAATCCCAACTCCAATCGGCGAGACATACACTTCGGCTCCTCGGAGAAAACACTGCTCGTGTTGTAGTAGTAGATAGCACCACCAGCCAAGCCCAATCGCAGGAAGGTGTTCTTCCAGCTTCTCGACTTTGTCGGACCGGTGCTTATCAATCGTCTGTTCGCAGGTGTACGGGCTGCGACAGTGGGCGCGCGGGCGAGCGCTCGAGCGGCGGGGCGGAACATTATGTGTGAGATGTGTGGGAATCAATCGAATTGACCGAGAGTTCCTCCAAGGACGGATTGAGAGGAGGGGAGTCGAGGCACCGCGGGATGGAGAAGTTGGAAAGCGATGTGGATTTTGGCCTGAGGTTGTCCTGCCCGTGTCAGCCAGTCACGTTGCAGCTTAAGTTCAGATAATAATATCGTCACCACGCAATCCTTCAAGCTTGATTTCTCTTAATTTGTTTGCATCTTTTAGACAAGTTCAATTTGACTTGTATTTATCTGTTGCAATGGAGTGGGATCCCAGCCGATTCTTCCGTCCTGAGGGAAGTCCTTCGCCTTATGCTCTTCTCATCCTCAATCAGCCCATCAATGAGAAAGCTTTCGGAGTATTAAGCAAATACGGTAAGTTTCTGTATGAATGTTTCAAAAATTCGATGTCCAAGATACGAAATACTAATACCCATGCAGCATCCTATATTATTTGCGCCGATGGAGGTGCCAATCGGCTTTTTGATATGCCGGAAGATAATGAAACAGAATCTAAACAAGTAAGCGATATCTATGGACTTTACTATTTGTGTACTCCTTCTGAACTACAACTTAAGAACCAACTACTACACAACGAAGATCAAGCTGACCAGAGAGATAGCTTCCTGACTCCATTGTCGGCGACCTTGATTCTATCCGCCCCGCAGTGCGAGAATACTATGAGAAACTCGGAGTGTCCGTCCTCCAAGATCCAGACCAATACTCAACAGACTTCACCAAATGTCTGAAATATCTTAACGAACATGCCGCGGAGATCATAGCTTCTCCCAGGAAGGGAGCAAGCACAACCAAATCAGACACCAATGGCACAAACGGAAGCACATCAACCTCACCATCTGATCAATCACCTCTGGAAATTGTGATCCTCGGTGGGTTGGGTGGCCGTGTGGATCAAGCCTTCTCCCAAGTTCACCATTTGTACATGATGACACAGACCCAGCGCTCAATCCGTGAAACCGAAACCAACACCCCAAGCTCCAATGTCAAGCCAGCTGCCGGTGGTAACCTTTATCTCGTCTCTGAGGAAAGCATTACCTTCATTATCCAGACGGGGAAGAATACAATCCACACACCCGCAACAAAACGAGCAGACATCGCAACAGCGTCGGCGTCTGATGAAAGCAAGTCACCGAGAAAGCGGAAGCGTGAGCAAGAGCAGGGGCAGGAGCAAGGGCAGGAGCAAGAACCAGAACAAGAATACTATCTTGAAGAGAATATCGGGATTATCCCCCTCTCATCGCCTGCCAAGATTACAACCCATGGCTTTGAATGGGATGTGGAGGATTGGCATACCGAGATTGGAGGGCAAATGTCTACGAGCAATCATATCCGCGCTGACAAGGTGGAGGTTGAAACCTCTGTTCCGGTTTTGTTCACAGTGGAATTGGCGGAGAGGCTGAAGAGGTGACTGTAAGTATGAAGCATGAGATTAAATACCACAATTTATCCAGATCTTCTCGAATCTCGCTGGCCGAGGCTATCAGTCACATATCGCTGTCACAAATTTGCGGTTCAGCCCACCCATAGCAACATATATGTTAGATTGGCTCTCACCAACCAAGGCTTAGGCCGACATTAGAAAGCCGTCCGCAACATGGGTAAACTCGACTATACACATACTACTACATTCTGATACCCCTGTCACTGACTGGAAAATAATAAATCGGTCATTAGAAGAGAAAACGGAGAAGAATCTCCCCAAAAGATAATCAGAACAAAACCAAAACAAAACCAGGACAAGAACCCCAAGGCGCCTTCTCTGGCTGGAACGAGAGACTAAGAAGAAAAAGAGACCCAATACCGCATACCGCATAATCCAGATACCAGTGACTAAAAACTTGATTGAACCCATAGAGCAAAAATAAATAAAAACAACCATGGAGACGAATGGGATAACATTCATCCAAAGCCACTGACCGCTGACTAACCATTCCTTACCACCTGGGCAGATCATTTGTACATCCTCGGAAAAGTCATATCCAGTCTCTTACGAGCGATGGAGAATAGCCTCGTACAGAGCCCCAACAATGCCGATAGCAGATCCAGTAAAGAGACCGACATCTCCACCAGGGACGGAGTCAAGAACCTTCCCGATAGCAGACAGGCTATAGACACCAAAGAAGTTGAAGTCCTTTCCGAACACCATGTGCACCAGCAACGCCTTGACGATGTTGAAAGTCAACGGATCAAACTGAGCAAGATTAGAGGCAGACCGGGAGCGACGCGCACTGCTAGAAGCTTGCCAGCTCAAGTTGATAAAGTAGGCAGAAATCAAAGGCAAGAACAGACAAGTAAGGAACCATAGCGAAACCGGCGCCCAGAACGCTACTTCCAGCAAGCCAAATAGGTCAGGAACACGGATGGGGATCGCAGGGATCTGCGCGGCTTGCACGGGGGTGTAGTAGTAATGTAGCGTATCGGAATCAACTCTTTCGCAAGACTGCCACTTTCAACAAGCAGCACAATGATCTCGATCGCCTTCACACTGCTCAGCATTGCGCGCAGAGAGTGCGCCCGGTCTACAAAGCCCGTCGCAGTCCATGCACTATGAAGGCTCTCGCGCAGCTTGATCGTTTGCGCATCGATGACTTCGGTAATGGCAGCTGGAGACGCCGGGAGTGATGGCTCGGGGTCAACGATGGTTGGGAAAACTGCTGGTTGGCGTGGTGTCTGGCGGGGTGTCTGGCGCGCAGACTCGCGCACGCTCGTGCGCGCCACAGGAGCTGGAGTCGGGCTGACTACAACTGGGCTGGGCTCGACGGCTTCTTCCACATCCTCGCTAATCCGTGGGTTAGGGTGTGCGCGATGGTAATAGATAGAATGGCGCGTTGAGGGACATTCTTACATAATTTCTTCTTTCACTTCCTTCTTTCCAGAGCGGCGTGCTGGGGTTTTCGCCGGAGTTCGTGTGGTTTCGCGCTTCACGGGCGATCCTCTGCGGGGTGGAGAGGCCAGGCGCGAGTAATATTCATTGAGGCTCTCCAGTCCGGAGAAGATAGAGCGGTTTTCACGGAGATGCCTGTCCAGCACTACCACAAGATCATTCTTGTTGTAGTCATCGTAGCTATAGGTTTGATTAGCTCACTCTATGCGACAATCGCAATCGCACTTACTGTGGCAGGTCTGTCTGATCAGCCAACTCGGCTAACTCGGGCTTTTTCAGCGACTTGAGATAAGGAAGAGACATAATGTATCCTATATCAACGTAGGAAATTGGACCAATGTGAAATAAGAAAGTAATTACTGGGGGAGGGGGAAAGAAGATGCAAGGGAGGGGAGTGGTCGGTAATTGTTTACATCCGCCGATCGCCAAAACAAAACACAGCGCGTCCACTTCCTTTGTTCATTCCAGTTCTTTGTTGGACTTTCTTTTTTTTCTTTCTTTTTTTAGTTCTTGAATGGATAGGCAACCAAGGTTGTATAATAGAAAGATTTTATGGTTTCTTTTTGACATTCAATAATCTATTTTGGCCTTTTTTTGTTTGAATAGTAGCAAATATATTCACAAACGAAATAGGAAACCTATTGTCAAAATATGCCAGAATATGCCAGAATCTGTCAATATATATATAATAATGGAGTTGAAAGAAAAAGGTTATGATACAGGAGGCCGCAGCCAGTCTAATAGTCAGTCTATCACAGAGTAGGGTACACAGTATACAAAGTGCTCATAGCACCCAGGGTCATAATATCCCAAATCGGGACAAAGAATCCAACGCCCCAATTTCCCAATGACAAAAAAAAAGAAAAAATATGTGAAAAGAACAGCAACCTTGGAAATGCATGCAGTTAGATGAAAGGCCCTACAAACACTCTTCCAGAACCTGGTAGGCCTCGAGTTGTTTGAGCAGGTACTGGTACATAACCAGCATAGTCCCGCTTTGAATGCTAGTCCATACACCGCGTGGGCCCACACCACGGAACCACCCGGCAATACCTTCCGTTCGGTAGATCATCTTCAATCCAGTAAACACGGAGGAAGTGTCAAGTCGGGGCGTACCCGGCGGTGGGATTGATGTGTTTGCGCCTGATGTGGAGATTGGTCGTGAGTGTGACCGGGAAGGGTGGGGATGTGATGATGCCGGTGCATGCGGCCGTGGACTTTCTTTCGGAACGTGCTCAACACAGTGTTTGGCACCCGAAGAACCAGATGGGGGCTCTAGGGGGTTTTGCTGGGTTTGGATTCGTGTTTTAACCACATCCATCGGACAGGTGATCACACCAGCCATACCGCCGGCCGTGGCAGCTGTCAAAATCTCCAATCCCAGTCCAATATCCCGTTTTCCAACCCATTGTTTAGCCATGGATTGCTCTTTCTCGTAGAATGCAAACTGGAGCGCTGAAAATGGAAGGTCGCGGAAGATAGTGGCCTTGTAGCCGTGGAATAATGCCGAAAATCCTTCCATGCGGACGATCTGGCGGAACCCATCTCGCATGTTGTGGTAGTTGTAGCCCGAGTTGAAATGTGGGTTGTTGTACCGGCCCTGCAACTGAAGTCGCGTTTTCAGGACCTCGGATGGCACGTAGACAACCGACGCAGCCAAATCGGCAAAGAAACCACCTGAGAGATAGGCGATGCTGGGGTTGATCCCTGAGTCGATCATCAAGCGCTTGGTATATTCATAAACGCCGAAGAAGATCACAGTTCCCGGAAACGAGCCGAGCAGGGCCGGCGTTACTCCTCCATATAATCCACGACAGAATCCTTCTTGGCGGTAGATTGTTGAATATGACTGGCCCATCGAAGTGTATTTAGGCGGAAAGGTCGGATCGCCTTGTTGTCGGGTCTTGACTGTGTCTAATGAGTGCATCAACATGTCGCCACATGTTCCTCCGGTACCACCAGCTAACATCGCCTATAATTTCAAAATCAGGTCAGTCCTTGCGCAATTGTGTGATGCCACCGGGGACAATTGTACATGTAGGTATGGAGGCCGAGGCTCCTCGTCCTCCAACGGCGCGAGGTCGCCATTTCGAATGCTATGGTTTGAGTCATCGATTCCACCCACTGGAGTTGAATGTGTCCATGTCGAGGTATGGAAATCCCCCGCAGGTAGTGCTGTTGAGTCCGAGTTCGCTGTCGAGAACAGGCCGAACACCCGCGAGGTCAAGCTCATGGCAATATTATGCTAAACTGCAATCTCCGGGCGGTACTGGTCGGGACCAGGTTGGAGATTGGGGGTGCTGAGAGGTTTAACGGGAGAGGAGCACCCCTGGGAGATAAGTATAGGAAGAAAGAGTGACAAGAGATCGAGAAAGGATTGATTAATATTGCTTGCGAGATGATTGTTCCACCAGCCAAAATTCTGATCGGCCTATCTTCGCCGCCAAGCCCGATCTACCGCCTCAGGCATGAATCACGGGATTTCGTCATTGGAGTATTTTAATCTCTGGGCGATATGATGGTGGAAATAACATATGGCAATAAGTGGTTTTCTTCCCATGTGTGCAAGGATACGAGATGATTAGTTCCTATAAAATCCGCAAATGAGCTTATTAGTTGCCCTTGATATTATCATACACGTCTACCCATGCTGCTCATTTTTGACAAATTCATTGTTCAATCTGTTTCAGCGCCCTTCCATGGGGATGAGATTTCCTGTTCAGTTGTTTCCTATGCTATATTTAGTGAATCTCTACAAATCTCTATGTTGGAAAATGAAATGAATCCGAAACAAGGTATGTTGACAAGAGGGAAGCAAATACAAAAACTATGCATCGCAACACTCTAGAAATAATAAACACAAGTCGTTGCGTATAGCATCATCATAGCGGAAATCCTCCGTGTCCGCCTCTTTTCTACAGTCGGGACCTGGACGTCCCGTACTCCGACATCCTCCATGTTCTTCGCTCAGGCGGGAACATGCCAATGGGAAAGATAAAGCGGTAATATTATGTCTTCCACCAGCCACCTTCATTCAGCAATCTTGCAAACCGAAAACCCACGTCCTTTCCTGACGTCATGAGCTCGAGCTAGCAAAGCAAGGTGTCTGGCAAATCACCATAGCGACATTTACTGCGGCTTCTTGGCTGCAGTAGGGCCAGAGATGTAGCGGCCAATATCGGTGGCCTCGTAGCCCTGGCGCACAACACCCTTGAGGGTCTCCCAGCCCTGGCGAACTTGAGGAGGGGTGCTCTGGTGGGAGATGGTGGCGTCGGCACGGGCGGTGAGCTGGCGAACAGCCTGCTGGACGAAGGAGCTCTGCGCGTAGCGGGCGCGGAAGAAAGACAGGTAGACGACCAGGAGCACCCAGCTACCCTTGGAGAAAGTGATAGCGGACAGAACAAGGCGGAACAGCAGGGCGATCTCCAGAGTAGCGACAACACCCATGCTGGCATCATAGTATTGCTTGATGAACCGTCCAATAGTCTCGGCGAGGGGAGACTGCTTGGCAGCGGGCTTGGAGCTGGGGGAAGTGGGAGAGGTAGGGCCGGTCGGAGCAGCGGGCTGCAGGGTAGGGATCAAGTACATGCGGCTGTAGGTTGCGACGTGGAAGACCGAGTAGACACTGAAAGGCAGAAGAGCCAGGATGAGCTGGCGCGAGTACAGCCAGACCAGAGCCATTCCTAGGATACGTGTAAGCTTGAATTTTGGAGTGTCGCATCGCCGATCACTCACCAAGGTATTGCACATTCTCATCAGAGATAAGCTTCATCACAATTGCCAGAGGGCTGCCCTGTACACCCCGGGCGAAGTGGCCCTTGTACACGACGATTCCATAAGTCACGGCGGCCGAGATAAAGGTCAGGCGGTAGGCGATCTGGGCCGAGGAGGAGTAGTAGTTGAAGAAGATGCAGGACAGGGAGTAGCGGAAGACGGAGAGCAAAAGTGTCACATGTCTAGAAATTGTTAGTGACCCTAAACTCAGGTCTTTCATCGGTATGCGCTTCAGTATATTGACCTACCCAACGAACCAGGCAAACCTGCAACGTGGCATTTCGTTAGTATTGATAAACCAGGCATTGAAGGGTCACTTCAGCATCGGACTGGGGAAACGCACTGTAGGGTCTGCGCCAAGGCCTTAAGTCTCTCAACCAGAGGCAAGGTTGCGGAAGGAGGAGGAGGAGCCATAACTTTTTTGCACCGGGATGACAGTGAAGGGGATGGGTGATAGAATTGAATACTCGAGATGAAGGAAAAACAAAAGGTAGAAATTGTGGAAAGCGACAGATAAGACGGTGGCTGGGGAGAGCGGGGAGACGAGTTCACACCCATGGACGCACACTGAGCTTCCTCACCTTCTCTCTCTCCGCCTTCTGCCATGGTGACGTCGGGTATTCGAGATGATGCAATTTCTTATCTACATCTATATAATTTCATATATTTCTTTCAACTTCTGTTTTTTTGGTCTAATATTTTGAACTTGTTTTTTATCTGTTTTATGTCAACCTCTCAAGTCGAGTCGGTGTGACAGACCCGCTTGGGGAGATCCAGTTTCAGCACTAACGTTGGGCCATTTGCATACGCTTGCATGATTCTCCAATAGTTCATGTATACTTATATCTTCTTTCTTAAATAAATGTCAAACTTGAAGGAATTTTGAGATACTCTATACGAGTTTCAAGCTTAATTCAAGCTTTTCTGGGAATATTAACCAAAAGTATAGACATATAGACTCAGGTGGAAGAGCTAGTATACTCAGATCTCACGGCTACTGACCAAAAAATACACGTGGCAGGAAATCATGAAATTGATGCTGAGTTTTGATCATTTATTCACGAGCGTATTTTGATACCATTATAAGCGAAGAAACCGAAAGGCCTATAGTTATAGGTAGGTACTCACGATTCTCAACACGGTCAAGCAAACTTGCCACACCTTTTAGCTGACACACATAAGAGAAGCCAGACAATAAGATGAATTTTCAACCCTTGGTCTTTCTCTGGAATACTTAGTTCTCGGAAGCCAAATCCCTTGAATGCTATCTTCAAACCGACTTGGGTCAAGAAATAGTTAACAAAGTCATGCGAGGTATAAATACATACTTTGTTAGGAAGCGCCTCCTAATTCTCTCATTATTCCTTGAGTCCAGTCACTATTTAGTTGGACACCCAGCAAACTAGAGACGTAGTACTCCATATACCAGAGTTAGCATTACCACATAACTAAGAGTTATAATAGCCGACGCATAACATGCACCACAAAGGTCCGTCGCCAAGCATGGACACACTTCTATTGTCGCACCCTTGCCGCGATTAGAACTTGGTACTAATCTATGTTCAAGGGATGAAACGAGGTACATTCAGCATATCCAATACCGAAATTTATCCCTATGGACCCTTCCTAAACTTTAGCTTTCCGCTGTGGTGTGCACTAAACCTGCCAGGAACATAACATAACAATCAAACACCAGAAAAAGTGTACAATCTGAATCCAGGTGATCTACATCAATCGACGCTAATATCTCGAAAGCCCTACTATTTTTAGGCAAGTCTTCAGGGACACGAGCGCCAAGCTTAACCGATGTTCAGATTAAGCTTAGCAACATCGGACATGTATATAGCACGGGGACTCCCTATAGGGATTATACGGTCTTTTGAATGTAGGTTTGTTACTTTCACTTAATACAACCTTAGCGCTGGATACAGGCTTCATGGAAAGAATCTACGAATACGAATCGAAGATCTCTATACGAGCTTCGTGGGGTCCAAAGCAAGCAAGAATGAGGGACAATGAGAAGGAAAGGCTAAAATTGTATTGTTTTTCGAAGCTTAACTATAGAGAAGTATAAAGGAGACGCCAAAATGCGAAGATAACTGCGGAAATTAAAGAATATAGAGTTGTTAAAGTTAGAAATCTCGAAAGCTTATGAAGACCCGAAACTCTACCCCCGTCGTTCGATCCCAACAAGCAAATTCTAAGAGGCCCATTAGTCCTATGTTGTTAGCGCAAATTCCATGCCCTCTAGAATCTAGTACGCTCATAGCCGAAAAGAGGGATGGAACTGATATGCGAAAGCGACGCTAGGATAATTATCCGCCACACCTTCCTTCAGCTATCAAGCGCCATAGCAGAAAATAGGAAGGGAAGTGATATGCAAAATCAGCATTATGATGGTTTGCTGTCATGCCTTCCAGCGACCACACGCCATACTCATATATGAAACAATGGCACTGTAAACAACTACCTTTCCACAAGAGCATGATCTTTCCACGTTATGTACTGGTATGTTCACGAGAGGAAGTCTCTTGGGATACAGGGGAGTGCAAATGACCAAGGCCCTGCATTAACCCCTTCAATAGTTAGATCAAATGCACGGGAACTTGGTGGTGTATTTTTTCTTTCAGGCCTAGTGCATATATGGTTTTACCCAACCTTCGGAATGGCGTGGAATGGCGGCATCTTAACTGCACTGGGATTGATGCCATGATTGTAGGCATGTTCCAAAAGCAGGCTTGTATAGTATTACCAGTTAACTAGTTAACTAGTTACGTACTTCTAGGTATGTCCATGTACTCTTAAACCAAGTAACTATCATACAGGGTTTGCATAGGTGGCATCTTCCATGAGCCCGCGTGTCCTGCAGGTAACCCATGCTATGGTTCCCTGTATTCCGCGTTTTTTTTTCACCTATATTCCCCAGATTTAGCCACAAATGTAAGAAGATCACCCCATAACTACCCCATACCCCATAAAACAACTTGAAATAAAGTTTCCCCGGAAGTTGAAAATCACATGGTAGACCTCGGACCATCTGCATACTAACTAGCACCAACACAACCTTGGAATCCAGCAATGCCTTCTTCTCCGCATTTTTCCACTTATGGGCCCATCTCCAATGACTATCCGAACCCTGTCTGCCCCGGATTATGCACGGTATATGATCGTATTCAATATTTAGAGTACGAAGCTATACGCACACGTGTCAACCCCACCCCAGGTGCAATAAATGCCGAAGTAACCGTTCTCCTAGCCTATGAACAGCCCCCAATTCTAGATTTCAACTAGAACTAAGGCTCCCGGCTCCGTATATCGAACTTCGTTGATTTCCAATGTCGAGTCTGGGGAGCATGCTACCTCGGTCGATCAATCCCGCAACCGAGAGTTCTCGTGAGATCACCACATACAATGCACCTAGCTAGTAAGATCCGCAGAACTAGAAAATAACGAGAAAGGTTGATGGCATTTCCAGAAAAGAACCCTGGATGGTTCGCCAGATAGAATTGCCGGAACGGAGATGGGATGCGGGGGGTTCTGACGGCATTGGACGGAAAATCTATGAAACAGATGTTTAAGTGAAAATCAAGTTAACTAACGGCTTTTCCTCGGTTCGCGCCATCTGGTATTTTAGATTAGCGTACTCCGTAGAAACTCCCTATGTCATTATAGTCTACCACTACGTAGCCGCTCCAACCCCCCCCTTCGCCATTATATACCCCTGTCCAACGTACGCAATTTAATTAACTTCCCGACATTGAACTCCCATCGATACATGTCTATACAGGGTCTATAACTAATACTAGTCACCTATGCAGAATACATGTACCAAAAATATTCCATTCAGCCACGAAATTTAAAGAATGGCCTTATGTAGGTACAACGCTCCAAGCTTGGACCTCAAAGTCAGGGACCAGCTGCACGGTCGAGGAGTTTCCACCCGATGCATATCCAGTAAGAATCTAGAAGGGTTCTCCGAAAGTCTAATAAGGGTCTATCACTGTGTATATTAGTATGTATGCACGGAGTATAGTATGTAGGGTTTCGTTAATACACATTCAACCGGCAGTAAAGCCAGTAAGTACTCCGCAGTAATACACACATTACCGGCTGAAACTATATCGAAACACTAGCCCTAGCAAGGCAAAACCGCCGTTCCTGCATGTCGGAAAGCTAGTGGAGTCCGCAGTAATCCCGACGTGCGCTAGACAGGGAAATAGTGCCGCCCCCGGTATTATAGGTATTATCATGTACTCCGTAGTTACGGAGGATGATGGCTTGATGGGACCGTTTTTTTTTTTTTCTCTCTTTTTTCTTCTACACGAATGCGGCATTTCCCGTGGGAATTTATGTACACGGTCGGTCAGGTCTACAACTGCAGTTCTAGTGGAATTATATCACTGCGTTCATAGTCACACTCACGGGCATACCGATGTGGGGACCTGACCGAATTGCCGTGGTTAAGTTTGAGATTGAGATTGGGACGGCAATGTAAATCGCTATGTTGAGATTGTAATGGGGGATTGTAACGGAGATGGACTAGACCCGTGTTTCGGTATATTAGTGTTAGAAAGTGTACTCCGTAGTAAATGTGGAATCAAATGTCATAGATTAAAATAGAATCATATTGTATACCAAGTGGAATCAAGTACGAATATAGAATAGACATCATACATCATTGATAAATACAAAGTTGGGACTGCGAAATTCACAGACGCCTAAATGGGAAATACTGAGACATTTCCTGTAACACCGTGTCTCAATAGAAAACCCGAGAATATCCCTCCAAACATTTCTTTTTTTGTGTATATCTCCCATATTTCAGAAAGGGGAAGACAGTATAGGCCAAAGACGAGACAGATCAAATAAAACCCCAATGAATATTGTAGACATTAATCGGGGGGTGGGGGGGAAGAGGGTCAAACATGAAAACTTGTTTCAGTAACATTACACTCGTTCTGGCCCGTACGCCGGTGCAAACGAAGACTGGGGGTCCCACTCGCGTGCACTAGGCGGCCTAGGCCCTGAAAAGCTCAAGGAGGGACGCACATAGCGGGCCTCACGAGCGACATGAGTATTGCGCTCGGAGCTTGGGCTAGGGCTGGCGATCGGACTGCGGCCATATCCAGTCATCTGCGTAGGGCTCGGCGAAGGCATGAAAGCGCTGCGGTCATGCCCACCCATTTGTGTAGGACTCGGGGAGCGCATGAAAGCGTTGCGATCAAGTCGGGAAGGGCTTGGCGAGCGCATGAATGTATCGGGTGATTTCACAGATGTGGTCAGCATTTCAAAGCCCTTGTTATCGGCGATGCGGGTGGTCGCATCCGCAGAGACGAACTCGTTGCGGCGTGTCACTTTGCGGTGGAATAGATCCAGCCAGCCGGCGAACATGGATGGACGAGCGAAGAGGATGAAGTTCCAGAAGCCGACGAGCGAGAGCAGAAACACGACTGCTAGTAGTGTTGCTTCATTGGGGCCGATGGCTGCGGCGTATTCGAGGCAGAGATCCTTGTCGCCGGTTTCGGCGAGGCACATTAGCCAGGGGCCTGCGATTTTGGCATTTTCTGCTGTTGGTGCCACGGCGTTATCGAGGTTTATGAAGACAACTGCGAAGAAGATTACGTTTCCGAGAATGATTGATGTGAGGGCGATGCCGCGCCATTGGAGTTTAAGGACGCGGCGTATGCGGCGGTAGGCTTGTCGGGCTGTCACAGTGCCGATGCTGGCTGAGTATGAGGGGAGGTTGGTACCGGAACTGCCTGATGTTGAGGTGGATTTGTCGAAGAGAGAGCGAAGGTAGATGTGGGTGCAGTAGACCATTGTGGATAGTTGGAGGAAGAGGGCTGCAACGGCGAAAATCATGACTGGGATCCAGTAGTCGTATAGTCCGTTGGTTACGTTGATATGGCAGATATCGCCAAATCGGAATGACACTCCGGTCAGTATCAGCATAATCGTCAGTCCGATTGCTGGAATTCCGAATCCGCAGGCAAAGGCTGTCCACATAAACTTCGGTCCTAGGACTCTTTCCCAGCATACTTGTAGGTGGAAAGCCGTTGTGCGGATAAAACTCCAAATGACCACTAGCCAGCCCCCGAATAACAACAAGGACCCGGAGAAGGCACAGGAAAGATTGGAGCGCATGTCATTGGGGGTGATTGCGTCGTGACATTGATCCGGTTTGGCGCCGAGGGGGATGATAAAGGCGAGCTAGATCCAAGTTAGCGATAAAAGTTCCCAGCGCACGCCAACATCCAACCTGCCTCCATGCAACAAATTCCCAGCGTAAAGCAGACACTCAGATAATGACGGTGGGTCCATTTGACTGGTAGAACGGCGTAGGAAATCAACAAGAAGATACAAAGAGGGAGAATGGCGACGCTGATCCAACTCGTGATACTGATTTTATCGATCAAGTCTATATAACCACGTTAGGCATTGGAAGTGGAAAGGGCTCAGAAATCACAGGACTCACCAGCGTCATATCTCCAGTCGGCAAGAGGACATGGCAAGCAACAGGAATAAGTGCTATTGCCATAGTCGACATTTTCGCAATAGCGACCATCGATAAATCCCCCGACGGGGGGGAATAGCGTCTCCTGCAGGAAGGGAGCCGGGCAATGTCCAGTTAGGGCGTGCACCATGATGGCGAGATATGCATATCCTGCGCGAATTCCTAACGCGCCAGCGCGATATCGCAAAGGAATAGTAGATGTAGCTGAGAGAAGGAGAGAGGGATAGAGAAAAGATAAATGGGGGTATACATTGTACTTTGTATGATGTACTCTCCGTACTTCGTACTACCGGTACGTTGGGACTTGCGCAGGTGGTAACTATAGTCTGGAAAGGCCCGTTCTCTGCCCCACCGGGACACGAGGGTACCGAGTCCTACCCACGGTCCTCTAGAACTCAATTAGGTCTTGGCAAAATTTATTTAGCGGGGATAAAATACAGTACGGAATAATATATATTACAGTACGGAGTCCGAAGTACACGATCCTTGGAAATGACTGACCGAGGAACGTATGTAGAAGGCCATAACTAAGCCATAGTTATGTAGTAGTACCTTTGGTGATAACACGAGATTCTTAGTGTAAAAAGGACTCTGTACCTTTCTTCTCAATGCCAAATATGGAGAGTAACGGTGTAGATCTTATTGTAATATTCTCGTGTATTACTGATATAATATTATTAGTATCAGCCTCTTCCATACTTTGCCCTTTCCGTGGTTAGTGCTTTTCCCTATTTTTCAGCCCACAATGACAATGTTAATGTTCCTTTAATTAAACGAGATTCAATAATAGGTAGATCTATGTTGTATGTAAACATTGAATACTCCTGTTATATGTTATAATAACAACAGTTGTACACAGCTGACAGGTACAACCCTCAGAGTGTCTAACCCCCAAGCTGACAGCAGGTCTGCCAAGCACTTGCCTCTTCAACTCTTCGCAGTTCTGATACCTGATTCGATTGCATTTTTTTACCCCTGGAGATCAAACTCTGCCATTCGTAGCACCGAGGGGCAAAAAGTGGTTAGTGTGACCAACAATAGAATTCCTCTCCGAGAGCCCACGCGTTAATCCACCCAATCATTATGACTAACCCATCTCTTGCTGTGATCACCGCCGACATTCGTCGCTCATAAGTCCAATCAGACGGCTAACAGAGTTATATAACTATGATATATGTATGTACTCTGGATGTTACTAGACGATCTATCACAGCGAAGTGGTTAACAAGATGATTAACAAGATGATTTGAATGCATCTAAAAGTCCTAGAATCCTGATCCATGCCAATCACCGTATCAACCGGAACCTGATCATCACGGTAGATCTCATTTTTCGGGCAGATCAGCACTATCAAAGGTTATACTCCGTACGGAGTACTACATAGAAAAGTCTTCACAGAATATGCTTTTTTCCCGCCTTCGGTTACACCTAAAAAAGACATCTGAAGGAACATCAAAAAAAAAAAAGACCAAGGCTGAACATTCTTGGATACATAGTCCGCAATAATACAACATGGTCTAGATCTCCTGATTATCACACTTAACGCCAATCACCGACCCGACTCTTAACCCAGTTAAACACGCACTCTTCAAGTCTTGATATTTTGTTCTTCTCTATCAAGATCACCACCTGGGCATCCTCCACTGATGAGTCATATACAACGCCTAGCACACGCACAGCCCGATGTCCGCATCAAATCACAGAACCCTACTAGTAGTTTTCCTTATTACCTTAATTCTATCCTCGTAATTACTAAGACTCTTTATATGTTGTAGTTATATAAGAAACCTACCTTAGGTATAGATAACTATACCCTAGGCCTTAGCACAAAGCTATCAATCCGACTCGTTACTCTTCCCATCCGCATCGACCCACTAGCTCATAGTCAATCCTAACCCTACAAGTAAAAGACAAAAAAAGAAAAGGAAACCGTGGGGCAGGACAGACTTCACTACTGAAACAGTCTTCATTTTTAGACCAGGCAACTGCCGCCATCAAAACTAAAGACTTGTCAACGCCCCAGCCCCCCACTTCGTTCTATTCCCAAACCAAGTATGTACGGAGTAAATCACTCAACAAAAAAGAAAAACACTAAATAAACGAGCTCAATATTATCCCTGAATTTGCACTTTTGCACTTACACTCAGGGAACATCGCGCTAAAACTCCACTTCGCTTGAGATCCCAAATAATGCAGATGCACTCCAAGCTCATCACAAACCCGACCCCAAGCCCAAGCCCAAGTCCAAGTCTAAGTCTAAGCCCCTAACTAAAATAATAAAGTAATGTTCAAGCCCCCCTCCATCAAAATCTAAAATCTTTAAATCCAAAGTTCTCTAACTTCCTCCCCCACAGCGATCAACCCTTAAGTTCGAGTTGTTATAAACCCCCTCTTTCCACCCCCCTCCATGCTGCAACCTCCGCCAGACTTTCCATTCTCTATTCTCCATTCCGAAAAAAATGATCCCCAGAATCCTACCTAACACGAAATATGTACGGGATAACCGGTAATAGGAACCCGAGATATTCTCGTAACCGTGTAGATCCTGAATAATATCGCATCTGGAGCGACTTGATTCGGATAACTTGCCTCCCCCAGAACCCCGGATGGGTAAATCAGTGGGGGGTAAGTGGATTCTGTGACACCATGGTCAACGGAAAACCTGCAACGTTGAGGGTTGGGGTTTAGTCTTAGGGCTGAAGCGGTGGGTTAGGGTAGTGCTAAGAGATTTAAAAAGACGTTGATATTTTGATATTTTGATATTTTTGGTGTGTTAATAGGTGTGTTAGTAGGTGAAGGACAATCAAAGAGTAGATAATGATCAAATCAGCCTACAACATATAACAGCATAGAGAAGCTCGAATAAGTACTGGAATATACCTAGGGATCTGAATAATATGGATAATGTATGGAGTATGGAGTATGGAGTATGGAGTACTCCGCATAGGGTTCGGCGTCATATGCAGAAACTCAGAGGCAACTCAACCGAAGCTGCAGAATCAAATGAGGAAAGGTTCTCGACACGGAATTTGCTAATCTTCCTGGTTTCTTCTTCTTCTTTAGAATTCACTTGTCTACTTTATTGTTATACTACATACATTGCACATGGCACTTTGAACATTGCACATTATATCGAAGTACACTCGCACTAATACTATGATTATCATAACAGGTCCACGGGTATCATGATCATTACTCATGTCTCTGGCATTCTTCACACCATGTGAGGGCCATATCCCCCACATGAATGATGAGAATACCCAGTCGCTTGGCGCTTGGCGCTTGACAAGCCATTTCTTAACATGGCACGGCGTGTGGGCGGTAACAGGACTCAAATGCATAGTCACAGTTCGATGCCAGCCGACACACTACTCTGCAAATACGCCGTTCACTCCAGTACCTTCAAAATGACCTCATCGGTCCAATACAGGTCCGACCAAGGAGGGACCAGGTACTATACAATGAGGGTGGTTGCCGAGCCCGCGACAACCCCTCCACTCTGGACGATATACCTAGTTCACGGGCTGAAAACCTTATCTTGTGAAAAACAAGGCACCTTCAAGCCTCAGGGACCAGAAGAACCCGGCGATCGGGTCGAACTGTCATCCCACCCCCACTCCTTCAGCAACTGCTGCACACGGTACTCAGTTGCCCAGCCCAGATCAGACTCGATACTCCTCAACAGACGCACGGTAGTGCGGCGCTCGCGTGGGTCAGTTAGACACTGACCGCTAACAAAGAGCGGCTGCAGGGAGTTGATTCGGACACTTCCATCCGGGCGGGAGAGACCGATCCCCACGATCTCGCGGCTGTGGAATGCGATCTCAGACTCGATGGAGCGGTATGACTGGAGCCGGAGCGTGATAGTGCTCCGGCGGCTGGTGGACTCGTGCGGCTTGTTAATGAGCAGCAGAATGCGCGCCATGTGGTAATGCTGCATGGCGGAGGCGCACATAGGCAAACTATACCAGATTTCCTGCAGGGTGGACATGTCTTCGTTTTCGTTGCGCGAGCGATGGTGTGTGAGGTTGAATGGGTCCATTCGTGCGCAGGGCTGGAAGGTCTCTGGGATCCCGTTGTACCATGCGTCGAGCTCGGATTCGAGCCTATACCACCGCTCCAGGAGGGCTTGTTGTGACATACCTAGGGGTCCTGGCACGGGTCGGTGGTCGGTGAGGTGCACGTTATCGCCGGAGCTTATGAAGTTGACTATCTTGGACATTATCCAGATTAGGCCGTTACTGATTAGGTCTTCTTTCATTATATCTTCGCCTTCCGGATATCCTGCAGCGCCTGTGTTGCTGGCGCGGACAAAGCCCGCGTTGTCGATGAGTAGACCTGCTTCGGTCCAGAGGATGGTGTCATCTGTGTTCAGTCTTGTGTGGCATTCATTGATGACTTCTTTCTGTCAGCGGCGATTGGGGGGAACGATTCGCTGGGAGACAACACTCACATGCAGCTAAATAGTCCTGCCGCGCGAAATTCCAAAATGTCGCCCTCCGAGCCTTGGAAAGACCCGACTTCTTGGGCGTCTGCGTTTGATATGAGTTCTCTCCCGGAGACGCACGCTGCTCAAGAGGCATCATGCCTACTTCGGCGACATCAAGCAACGACTTCACGCCACTCAAATGACGATTCCACGCAGGGCCTGCAGCATCGAGGAACTCATACACAGACAGAATGGCCGTCGCCGCGAGCACCTCATCCGAATGAACTCCATGCGAGAGCCGACTACCAGAAACCCGTCTGCGGCGCTTACGTGGGTTATCCGAATCTACAGAAAGTTCGGCAGCCTGCCATTGACCGAAAGCCTCGGGGGTGCTCAATGGAGGTGGACCTTCTGCATCAGGTTGCAGCTCCTTCATTAACAGCTGGATGGCCTTTTCATAATACTTGGCCCCGTACCATGCGAAGTCGGGGTCTTTGTCAGGCCACAGTTCCATGGCAGCTTGCTGTGTACAGACTCCGCCTACTGGTGCCTTGGCACCTTTGACTCGGCCTAGCTGTTTGGCGGAATATGCGCAGGCGGCGAATTTCAAGAGAGGGTTGGTTCTTGCTCGCACTGGGACGTAGGAAGCGAAATACGTCCCTAGGTCAAAGAGATCCATCCTGCAGATATTATCGTTACTCAAGGTTCCACATCAGCGCATGGAAGAAAACATACCACAGCCCCGGTCCTTCTGAGTAATGTCGCAGAAGAAAAGCGGTCTCGAAATCGGTCTCTGAATTATCGTCTGGTTTGTGGTTCATGAGGCTCATTTGACTCATATAACTCAAGCTTCTCTGTGAAGCTGCCGGTCTTGATGGAAGTGCAGTGTTCCGCTCAGAGAGTTGCATACTTGGGTCGATGGAGGGGGACATCGAATGCGAGGGGTTGAGGAGGAAATTAATGTTGGTATTGTTGCTGGTGGACGACAGCGACATGGAGGGCGAAGCCGGGGGTATAGCGGTACTCCCTCGTGGGTTTGGAGAGGTATAGGAGGTACTATCGGAGACCGAGTGGTCTAGGGAAGAATAAGGGAAGCGATCGTGCGTTGCGACCGCCGACAAGGCTTCCAATCCCTGTGTCTCGGCATCGTTTGTTCGAGAGCCTCCACTACCCCATCCATAATGTGAGGAGTCTGTTTGCGCTGCGATGCTCGGATCTACAAGTGAAGCTTCGAGGTCGTCGGCATATGGATCGGAGTTGTCGACGAAAATTACTGCAGAGAACGTGAGCTACCGTCCAACAAAAGCCCAGGCCCAAACAGTATGTTCCCGTGGTGCCGTACCATGTTTGGGAACATCCAGCCACACACTATCCTTGTCAAAGGTGTTCTTATACGAATAGAACCCGTTGAGACTCCCCCGACCATCGGGGGAGTTCTGGTTCATCGACGCGTTCTGTTGATGGCGGAAAACTACTCCTTCACTCGGACGACATTCTCGGCCACCTTTGCGACACTGTGAACATTCGGGCTTTTCTTCATCGCCTATAAATTATTTAGTCAGGCAATCAAACGGTCGAGAGAACAGATCCCTACATTTAAGCTTTCGTGTTCGACACGTTAAGCTGGGTTCACGTCAGCAATATACCACAACAGTTGGGCGCATAAACTTGCCAGCCGGTTCGTGATCGCATACCGAAATGGCATGAATGCGACACAGTAACAACATAAGAGGTAGAGAAAGTGGTTGGGGGTTGAGTTTGGGGAAACGAAAACCTGGAGATCGACTTGCGGGGAGAGACCAGGTGACCTGGGGCCCCCACACAAATAAACTGAGTCAGACAAGGCTGTGCTCCAGAGGTCATGTGCTCAGGTGTTATTATGTGAAAACTGGCCTACGCACTTTTTTTCGCCACATCACATATTGCTATCATTGTATATATACGTATTTCTTAAGAATATCTCCATCAGCAAAAGGGTATTGTATTAGTTGTTGTGTCCACGAACAAAGCGTGGCTATCTACATTTATCTCCAACCTCCCTAGCAACACCCATCCATTCAAGTAGGAAATAAATAGCTGAGAAGCATATGGTACATCAACATAGAGGCATATTCACAATAGAGATTTCAAGGAATGTAGCCACAAGGAGCCAGGGGAAAAATAGTTTGGAGATAAATCGCGATATGGCCGGCGCGAAAAACAAACAAAAGCGAATAAAACAAAAGACATTAAAGACGGCTGGGTATAGCAACGTTGCTTCTGATAAGAACAAAAGCAAAAACGGTAACCCTTGAAAATCAGAGGCGTTAAGTGTTTTTGGAACGAAAGGGGGCATTAAAGGACCGGGGCACCCGGATTAGGCTGATGCAGCGAGTTGAAGAGGTACTCGGGCGGCACACGCTGCATGTCGGATGGTCGATCGGTGCCGAAGGTTTGAGGGGCAGCGGCGTAGCCCTGGCGGCGGCGTTGTACCTTGTTCAGGATGACACCGGCTAGGACGATGAGGAAGACGCAGCCGAGGGCACAGCAGAAAGCTACCAAGACTGCGATGCCATTGGAGTGATGTTTTGCTAGGTTGAAAAGTCAGTATCGAGCCCTGTCAAGTCAAGAACAAAAGGTCAGGTATACTCACTGCTAGTGGTGTAAGGGTTTTTGTTCTCGGAAAAGAACTGCGACATGCTGCCCGGTTGGCCATCGGCTTTCTGGGAAAGGATAAATGGGGTGATATGGGTTCCATTGTAGAGCGCCGCTGAAGCATGTCCGAAGTCCGGAATCACAAGCGAACCCATGATCAACAACGTCTGGTCGTTACTCAACAGGGAGGCTGCGGAATGATCATGGCTGAGAGGAAGAAGCTCTAGACCACGGATGACCGTGCCCTCTTCGAAAAGATTTCCGGGAGTTAGGAAATTGGAACCGTCGTAGCTCAAGAAGAAAGCCGACCCATTAGTCGCAGTACCTCCAAGCCAGAACTTTGACAGATCTGAGCTGGAAGCAGTAAACGTAGTGACATTTCCGGGGAGATCCGACTGGGACGCTCCAGAGAAGGCAGTCCATTGTTCAGCTTTCGCATCGTAGATAGCAATTGAGGTCTTGTTGCCACCCACATTAAGATCGCCCACAGCCATCAGCTTATTTTGACTGGCCCAGTAAAGGTCAATCACGGTGCCACTCATGGACGAACCAGGTTGATCCCATTCGCCGGTGGTGGCATCCATATAGCAGACAGAATTACATGGGAATTGCCCGACACCTTCGAAGTTTCCTCCAAAGTAGATATCGGACGAACTCGGACGATTGACGACAGCATTGACCGAAACATCCGAGCCTGTGAAAACCGACTGCGTCTGTGAAAACTCATTCTTGTCCAGGTCGTAAATGACAAGACCTTGCAGATTTACACGACCGATGCTTCCGGTGACGTTTCCACCCGCATAGAGGGTGTCGTTGTGCACAAGCATTGAAACAAATGTTGAGTTACTGCCGACACCCCCAGGCAGACCTGAGATCTTCCCATTGGTGCCGTTGAGGATGGCAATGTTTTCAATGGTCGATCCATTGCTGCCAGCGGCAGCGAAATGCCCACCGTAGATGGTGAGATTGCGGTCCGAACCAGTATCATAGGCACCAGTGATCAGACCAGTGGTAGACTTTTGGTGGTTAACCTTCATCGACAGGGGAATGAGTTGCAAATCATTGGGGTCTAGAAGTGATATCGCACCACCGGCGATGATACCATTGGTGGCAAGGTTGCCTGCCAGAATGAGTGTGTTGTTGTGCGAAGCAACACTTGAGAGTTGACCGCCGAACTGCATCTGTGTAACATTCAGGTTCTGGAGCCAGTCCTTGTGGGAAGGGACCCAAATGGCGAACCCAGCAACAGATACCGCGGGGTTCCCGTTGAAAGCAACGATCTGGTCGAAGTCGCCGCTCACAGCAAGGATGGTTTCGTTAATAGCAGTTGATGCATTCAATTCAACAGGCCAAATCGAATTGACAGGACCGTTCAGACCTGCCCCAAGGGCCGACCACTCTTTGGAAGAGTATGAGTATGCCGCAACGTGATTGAGGCCGTTTGAACCTGCGTCTGAGGTATCTGTGAAGCGACCTCCAACGTACAGGATATCGTCAAGGGTGGCCATTGCTAGTACTGGAGAGTTCAATCCGGAGCCGGGCATTGCTGTGACATTGCCATCCTTAATCGACATGATATGGTGAATCTTGCTGTCTGAAAAGTTGCCGGCAACATAGATCACATCATCATGCTCCTTGATGATTGAGATTGTTGCGTTGTGGTCAAGTGAAGTCCCCGCCTTATTGATGTCCGACTTGGTAATATCCGAGGTTTCCGTCTTGGAGGTCGGATCATAGTCGTACAGTCCATTCAGACCGCCAGTGCTGGAGAGTAGTTCAAATCGGACACGAGACGCCACAATGGTGATATCTCCTTGACCGTCCTTGGCCCGCAGTGTAACTTTTGGTCGGAAGGAGTCACTGTTGGCGTCAACGTACCCAGTATAGAATTCGTCGTACTTGTCGTCGCGGTTGGTCTGGTAGATATATTTTGGATCGGGCTGGTTGGAGTTAGATCCACTCGAAAGGGTAGCCGTGACATTAACAATCCCCCGTGAGCTGCAAGAGTTGTCCTGCATGCAGCCGGGTGTATATAGCTTGATGGTATAGTTGCCGGATTTCTTCACATCAGGCTCGAAAGTGACGGATGTAGTCGAGGCATCAGAGTCAGTCACCTTTGCAGACACATACCCAGACTCGACGGTCCAAGAACCGGTGCGCGTTGACTTGGCAGGGTATTCGATGCCTGAGCATGTCGGTTCGTTGTATTGATCGACAGCGTATGTTAGGATTTGATCTTGGAAGACCTCAATGCCGTTCAGGCCAGCTCCTTTTCCGTACCAACTAAGAACTTCAATCTGGAGTCCTTGCATACCAACGGGATTTACCATGGTGAATTCACGATATTCTTCTGCCGGGTTGCTGGAAAGCGGGCAGGATGAGTCACAGCTAGTCTTTTTTCCCGACTCGTCGGTGTAAGTCAGATTCATGATACCGTTGTCGGGGAGCGCTCGAAGTAAAAATGTCTTGGTGCCGCGTCCATCCAGATGAGTGTTGTAAAGGCGGATTTTGGTTGGGAAAAAGTCAAAGCCGAGGTCTGCTCTCCAAAATCCCGGCGCATAGTCGTGTAGAAGATAGGTCTTGCCTTTGGCAGCCTCCCCATTTGTCGAGCAAATGATATTATGAGGATCGGAGTAGCCGTCCAAAGGGGAGTCTGCATCGGATGTGACGGTCGCATTTTGAAGGTTGAGAATTTGTCTTTCGTTTGAGGAGCTAGTGGTGTTTCCCAGGGCATCGAACGATCCCCCAAAGATGATATGGCCATTATCAGCTTTCAAAATCGAGCTGACAGGACCATTCAGGCCCTTGAACGGGAGATCAGTCCAGCCATCGTCAGGCGCCCACGCGACGACGTTAGTCGTGTTGTCGTGGGTGAATTTTCCTCCGACGTAGACCCGGTTAGTGTCCTGATCGCAAGTCACAGCCGCTACCGAGCCCGAAAGGCCCGGCAAGGCAGTAACTTTGCTGGTGTTCGGGTCGAAGAGAGCAGCACCGGGCGAATTGACTCCGCCCAGGCTAGTAAAGTTACCACCGACAAATATTCCCGCGAATTTTCCATCCTTCTGAGTGAAGGGGCACATGGCCTTGATTTGCGCATCGGTGGACGAAAGATTTGTGAGAATGCCGTTCGGTAGTGGGGTCAGAAGGGCTTGGGTGCCATCAGGAATTGATTCGGTCTGTTCCTTATACTGATAGAGGGAGACGCCATCGAAATCACCAGTGATTGATACCCGTCCCAGCGAGGTCAGGTCCAGTTCCGGAACGGAGACTGACTCGAATGACAGGGCGTTGAGAGTCGGTAAAAGCGCAAGAAGCGAGGGCCAGCCGGCCGCCGCGGGCCCAAACAATGAAGAGATCCTCATTGTCGTGGGAGCGACGACGGGCAAGAGAAGTGTAGTTGACCAGTTGAAATGGCTGAAGCGAGTGTGGGAAGACTAGACAGGGTTGTTCTGTCTAGGGAATTCAGGGAGGCCGTCAGGCCGCAACGCGTGGAGAAAAGAACGTGATAAGGAATGTGGCATAAAAAAAAAAGAGAACTTAAAAGCGAAGGAATGTAAATGAATGAATCATGCTCGAGACCGAAGCCTCACTGCATTTGAGTATTAACGAATGACTGGATGGTGAAGGTGAAGGGAACCCAGGGGAAGACCCAGTTTGCTTGTTTTTCGAAATTGAAATGGTAATACTTCATATTACAATCTCCCAAATTAAAAATACAGCGACCATCACGCTAATGCACTTCACGACTCACATACAACCAATGGGAATGGTTATTCCCAGCCTCCCGTTTAAATAGTGGGGACCTGTGGACCATGGTTGTGATATTGAATGTCTTGCTGTTGACAAGGATAGTAACATGTACCACTAAATGGAAAGAGAAAAGGTAACTAACTATGTATTTGCAATTGAAGGTTTTATTGTTTGTCAACCAAATTCTCAAAATGATAATATACATATGTATCTCCTAATCTTCCTTAATTATCAGAACAAAGAAGACTAAGTAGAATGAGGATCTACCGTCGTACGACCAATTTGCCGGTAATGACGATGATACGAAATATTTAGCACCCTTATCTCCTGCAAAGTCACATCCCCTGTACTCCGTAACCCTTTTGATATATATCAAAGTGTTGATGTCATCTATTTCAATGTCAGTCTACAATTTAATATGTGTACTCACCTAACTATATATATATTGTATGATGTATCGGTAGATCGATATGTATTAATATAATCTTAGAATTCCATCGTACACCAACGTTGAGCTAAACCACCAAGTGGATCCCGAGATTTCGTCGCAGAAATGATCCAGAGCCCCGCGATGTTTCGCTTAAATATAGAATCGGGCTCCACGATCTGGTTCGGTCTGCATCGAACACACGCAATCCTCCGGGGCATACGATGTATGTAAATAATTGGCTCCTTCAGAATCCACATAATGAACATATACCGTCTGTATACCAGGCTGTGTAATATGTCTACCTACAACATAGTTTGCAGCCCTGGAGGTTCATAGGTGTACATAATCTATAGAGTTTTATGTTAGTTATAGTTAACTAACTATTAGGGAAGTTCTACATGAATGGAAAAGGATGAACACTACATTTGTTTCATAGACCTAATCCCTCTGAATTCTAGAAGATTTCCTGTTTGATACCTACCAGTAGTATTCTTCGTTTCAACTCAGTCAACATCTAAATAAACAACCTTTGGAGAGTCGGCTAGGGGATATGGTTGCAATCA
This sequence comes from Penicillium verrucosum, assembly GCF_028828655.1. Taxonomy (NCBI): domain Eukaryota; kingdom Fungi; phylum Ascomycota; class Eurotiomycetes; order Eurotiales; family Aspergillaceae; genus Penicillium; species Penicillium verrucosum. Next base: position 3,674,700 of record NW_026643212.1, read on the forward strand.
AATATGACTTGGTCGTCTAGCAACTACCAGTGCAACGCCGAGTTGGGTGATAACTTGACTGATGACTTTACAAGAAGAGTCTGCCACTTATGCAGCCTTGTCGTGTCTTTTTGTTGGTATTTTGGATGCTCTTTTTGGGTGTATACGAAGACAGTAAAAAAAGCACATTCTGTGCAAGAGACTTTTCTATGTAACTAACTAGTCATAGCCTTTGATGTATAACTTTTGACTTGAAACAATTATGTTTTGACGATTGACTTCCAAGGTTTGTTTCAGAATATACGACCATCTCAACTATTCTATATTGAACTGAATAAAAATTTCAAAGACTACTTAAATGATCCCTTCAGAATACCAACCTGGAAAGCAAATAGTTATACATATGTTGTAGTTAGATGGTAGATGCTCAACTCCTTAATGCCTCAGGCATTTAACGCTAAACGCTTTTTGGCTGAAGTGGCCTCCCTCGCGCCGCAACGCGAACTCCAGAAACCGAAATCCTAAAGCTTTCAACCCAGCTTGCCCTGATCCCTCACCTACCTTTCTCATCTGTTTTCTCGTCATTTTGAACCTATTACTTTTGCAACTTCTCCCTTTAACTGCCGCAATCTTACATCTACAAGCTCCATCATGTAAGATTTTTCGCTGTGCTTCTCATGTCCGGCACTGACCATCCTACAGGGAGAGCTTCGACAACATCTACCTAGACCTCTCAAAGCAGCCTGGAAAATGCAAGCTTGCTGAAAGTGGTCTGGGCTGGCGCCCGTCTGGCGGTGGCGATACTTTCACGCTCGACAGCAGCAACATCGGCGCAGCCCACTGGAGTCGCGCTGCGAAAGGCTTTGAGCTGAAGATCCTATCGCGATCATCTGGAGTAATCCAACTGGATGGATTTGACCAAGAGGTATACTCCACCGAGAATTTGGCGACTGTTGATCTACAGACTGACAACCCAAAAGGACCTTGAGCGACTGAGCAAAGCATTCAAGATCTGGTACGGCATTAACGTGGAGACCCGCGAGCACGCTCTGCGAGGATGGAACTGGGGCAAGGCAGAATTCACAAAAGCAGAGTTGGCCTTTAACGTCCAAAACCGACCCGCGTTCGAGGTCCCTTATTCCGAAATCTCAAACACCAACCTGGCTGGAAGAAACGAGGTCGCCGTTGAATTTTCCCTCCCCGCCGGCGACGGAAACGATGCCGTGACAAAGCCCGGAAGCACAAAGAACCGAGGCCGCAAGGCTGCCGCAGGCCCAGACGAGATGGTTGAAATGCGATTCTACATTCCCGGAACGGCCGTGAAGAAGGAGAAGACGGAAGGCGCCGAAGGCGCTGAGGGCGAGGAAGAAGACAACGAGGAAGAGGCTGAGGAGCAGAATGCTGCCAATCTCTTTTACGAGACGCTTATGGACAAGGCCGAGATTGGAGACGTCGCCGGTGATACCTTTGCCACTTTCCTCGATGTTCTTCACCTTACGCCCAGAGGTCGCTTCGACATTGACATGTACGAATCGTCCTTCCGGTTGCGCGGAAAGACATACGACTACAAGATTCAATATTCGGCCATTAAGAAATTCTTCCTCCTTCCCAAGAATGACGATACCCACACTCTTATTGTGCTTGGTCTTGATCCCCCTCTGCGACAGGGTCAGACTCGTTATCCTTTCCTGGTTATGCAGCTGAAGCTGGACGAGGAGATTAGCCTGGAGATGAACATGACAGAGTCAGTTTCCCTGCGTTTGTGTCTACTTCACCCACTAACAACCTTCTAGGGATATCTTGCAAAGTCAGTACAAGGACAAGTTGCAGCCGCACTACGAAGAACCAATCCACCAAGTCGTCACCAAGGTCTTCCGTGGCCTATCTGGAAAGAAGGTCATTATGCCTTCCAAGGATTTCTCCAGGTCAGTAACTGCCAGCCTTTCTTTCTTTCTTTCTTTCTTTCTTTCTTTTTGCAACACCCACGTAGCCCATTGCTAACATTCCCATAGCCACCACGGTCACCAAGGCGTGAAGTGTTCAATCAAGGCCAACGAGGGTCTTCTGTACTTCTTGGATAAGAGTCTCATGTTCGTTCCCAAGCCCGCGACCTACATTCAAATGGAGAACATCGCGATTGTCACAATGTCGCGTGTTGGAGGCGCTGTTTCCGCCAGCCGAACCTTCGACATCACTGTTAGCCTGAAGGGTGGATTGGGTGAGCACCAATTTAGCAACATCAACCGGTAAGCACCCCGAATTTTGTTCTTGTTTCCGGCGATATTCTAACATGAACAGCGAGGAGCAAAAATCCCTCGAGGACTTTTTCAAGGCTAAAAGCATCCGCATCAAAAATGAGATGGCCGAAGAGGTATGTGGACTGTAATTCCCTGGTTCATTAATACCAATGCTAATTTATTTCCTAGGCTGCTGGACTTATTGCTGCTGCCCTTGACAACAATGCCATGGGCTCCAGTGATGACGAAGTACGACCTGACCGCGGATCAGCCGATGAGGATGAGTCGTCAGTTGACGAAGACTTTGCTGGTTCTTCGGAATCTGATGTGGCCGAGGAGTTCGACTCGGATCACGAGAGCAGTGGAGATAGTGATGAGGAGATGGGTGATGCTTCCGATGGAGGAGGCGGAAAGCAGGAGGACGAACGTCCCAAGAAGAAGACCAAGACGGCTAATTAGATGTACAGCTAGTTTCAAAATATCCAAGTCTCTTCTAGTAATATATACGATGTTTTTTATAGTCCAATGTTATCTTCCTTGGTATAGTGGAGCTCACGTGAGCTGGTGATTGGTGGGACCAATTCTGGGGCTTCTTAACCCCTGATCTCAGGAGAAGAGATATCTGGCAAGTACACAAGTACATAAGTACGGAGTACACATGCATGTAAACGAGGGGAACTTCCGAGCAATTCCCATTGCCAATAGGAAATCCCATCTTCCTAGCTCGAAATAAAACTGCAGTCCTATTGCTTAGAGCCATGCGAGCTACAATCACGAGCAATTTACGGTGTTTTACGGTGTACAGAGTAAATAAACTAGAGAAGACCCAAAATATTGATAAAATAGGATCAATTAAACCAAAGAAAGTAAAAGAGAAAAGAGGTTCAATCCAATATTATAGATATATAATAGATAAACGATCAGTATACTCTGTACATGTACATAGTTGGAACACATCAGGTGTTTCTACATGGGTCGATCCAAACCAACTCCAGAATAGCTGGGCCCTCCCCCCCCAGTCAACCTCCCCCCTTTCTTTCCCAGACTGGCAGAGTCAACCTCCTTCTCTCCATCTTTCTCCTCTTCTTTCGTTTCATTTTCTCCCTTCTCCTCTTCTTTTCTTTTCCTCGTCTCTCGCTTCTGGCCAATTTACTCCAGCCCCCCTTTTTTTATTTTTTTTTTGGAAAGAACGATTCTAGGTACATCCCCCCCCTGCTCCCCCAAATTTTTTTCCCCTATCGCGACAATTCGACCCCACTGAAGATTAGGAAAGGCAACTGACGACATTCATCATCTAGGGGATCTTAATTCACGGTTTTACATATCCGAAATCCCAAGCTTTCGCAATGTGTAAGCTATCCCACCCGGTGATCAGGAGACGAACAATCTCGAGGCTCTTCCCCAGACAAGATGCTGATAAGTTTGAAGCTTCGCCACCTGCGAGTAGCTCCCCCGTCGCGTCTCCGGACGCGTCCCGGGACCTTTCCACTCCCAACAGTGGTATGGAGTCGCCTTTCGTCGAGCGCAGCAACCCCATGGGCTCCGGTATCGCCCAGACCGTCAGCTCCCGCGACCCCAAGGCCGCCGCTCAGGCCGCTACTGACATGAAGAACGTCGTCCGTCGCAAGCTCACTGGCTACGTCGGTTTCGCCAACCTGCCCAACCAGTGGCACCGCAAGAGTGTCCGCAAGGGCTTCAACTTCAATGTCATGGTTGTCGGTAAGTTAGACAGGTGATAACATTCCATGGACTATGCTCATATCCACCAGGTGAATCTGGTCTCGGAAAGTCCACCCTCGTGAACACTCTGTTCAACACCTCGCTCTACCCCCCGAAGGAGCGCACCGGCCCTAATGCCGATATCATCCCCAAGACCGTGTCCATCCAGTCGACTAGCGCCGACATTGAGGAGAACGGTGTGCGCCTCCGCCTCAGCGTGATTGATACCCCCGGATTCGGTGACTTTGTCAACAACGATGACTCCTGGCGCCCAATTGTCGAGAACATCGAGCAGCGCTACGACACCTACCTGGAGGCCGAGAACAAGGTCAACCGCAGCAACATTGTTGACAACCGCATCCACGCCTGTGTCTACTTCATCCAGCCTACCGGTCACTCCCTGAAGCCCCTGGACATTGAGGTGATGCGCCGCCTGCACACCAAGGTCAACTTGATCCCCGTCATTGCCAAGGCCGATACATTGACCGACGAGGAAGTCACCCTTTTCAAGCAGCGTGTATGTTCTTGGGATCTCCTTTTTGATTCGATTGAAATTGTGAATACTGACTCTTTTAGATCCTTGCCGATATCGAACAACACTCCCTCCAGATCTTCGAAGGCCCCCGCTACGAGCTTGACGATGAGGAGACCATTGCTGAGAACCAGGAGATCATGTCCAAGGTTCCCTTCGCCGTTGTTGGTGCCAACTCCGAGGTCACCACTGCTGACGGTCGTCACGTCCGCGGCCGTAGCTACCCCTGGGGTATCATCGAGGTCGACAACGAGGAGCACTGCGACTTTGTCAAGCTGCGCCAGATGCTGATCCGCACCCACATGGAGGAGCTCAAGGAGCACACCAACAACTTCCTGTACGAGAACTACCGGTCCGACAAGCTCACCCTGATGGGTGTTGCCCAGGACCCCAGCGTCTTCAAGGAGGTCAACCCCGCCGTCAAGCAGGAGGAGGAGCGCGCCCTGCACGAGCAGAAGCTGGCCAAGATGGAAGCCGAAATGAAGATGGTCTTCCAGCAGAAGGTCGCCGAAAAAGAAAGCAAGCTCAAACAGAGCGAAGACGAACTCTATGCCCGACATCGCGAGATGAAGGACCAGCTAGATCGCCAACGCGGAGAACTCGAGGAGAAGAAGGGTCGCCTCGAGACCGGACGCCCTGTCGAAGAGAAGGGCAAGCGAAAGGGTTTCTCGCTTCGCTAATGTCCATATCCCTCCCATTGCTTTTGCCTCTGCCTATACTTCTGGCAACTAACTGATCCCACTCTCGTTCCCTTTTTTTTCCTTACACTTGTCACCCATCACACTCCCTCACCATCCCATAACGCAACTGCTTTCTCACTGGATGGGCCCACGCACCGAAAAAAGAATGGGGTTTTTTTTTCTTACCGATTGATTGATAATACGATCCTGCGAGGGTCAGCCTGGGACCTTTCACTTCTTGTGATGTACTTTTTTGCTACGCCATATCTTGTCTTGCCGCTTTTCTGTGTGCCCTATTACCCGCTCATTTCGTTTATTTTCTTAGTGTTTGGGACATTTGGTAGTTTGTTCGCCGCCTGTCCATGTGTTAGTCAATTCAGCGCTTCAGCTTTAGACTTTACAGTTCAAGTAAATGGTAAACAGTATAATTTGGTTTTCAGATGTATACATATTGATTCAATCGACAAATGATATGATCAACCTAACTAATTGAGAAAGGGGAGGGGCAGATGGGGGAGATAGGCAGGGAAGTTCTCCCAATTATATATATTGTAGCACGACAGTATAAAATGTTGAATTATGTTGTATAAACCCGGGAGCTTGAGGTTGAGATTGTATAACATAGTATAACATAGTATATATTGTTTATTCAGGTGACCATACAATACTCACTCCGATATGCTCACCTCGGTATTTTAAGACTCTCCATCTGAGAGCGGACAACGATGATGACATGGGAAGTGGACGTTTAAAATTGACCACCTAGCCTATTAACACTACGGTTTTATAGCTATGGTTACAGCTATGGTAAACTTAACTCAATTAACATCTTGATACATACGGTAGACTCTGTTCTTTGCGTAGTCAAGTTATCACTTTAGCAGCGATTATAAGTCACTTGAACCTACCCTATGATAGAATGCCTACGTTCTAGAGTGATCAGGACAGAGAAAGTAGCTCTGTCTTGAAGACAACTAACTTCTCCTGTATGACGACGAGCCAGCATTCTTCGGGGGTTCCCTATTTTAACTCATAGCGATCTAAATTACAGCAAGTTTCAACTCCCCGGAGATTTCTAAGTCAGGTTATAACTATATATATGATTGAAACTTACCAGACTCCAATGTCTGATACATTCACCATCAGACACTTGAGTCACTCCTACTCCTACTATGAAGCGGGAGTTCCTCTTTCACAGTAGAGCCCCGCTGCTGGCCTTTGGCCTTGTAGTATCGATAGTCCAGGTAGGAAACGATAGTCGTATAGACCGAAAGAATACTAAACTCTCCCATATCAGTAAATTTTCCCGATTAATCAGATTATCAGGGGGTTTCCTGTGGTCTTGAGTTTGCTCGCCTCATGTTTGCAGATAGCACGATCACCACCCATCCCAGGGCACAACCTGTACCCACACACACCTGGAGATTTGCCTGTAAGACGAGGAACACCACCGCGCCCCAAAAGACTATCTCCAGCGAATTCAGAATAAGGTATGCTTTCAGGCTCGCCCATCGTTGGAAGCGAGAAACATGTTCCGTCACGAGCTGGTAAAGGATGATGACCAGCGATTTGGCACCCTATATTCCGTACTCTGCGTCAGATCGAACTTTTGAAAGTGCCGCCTTGCATAGGATGGTCGATTCTTACCATTCCTAATCCCATGGTACTAGCTCGCGTCCTCGTCTCTTGGCCCGAAAGGAGTAGTCGGGCGACGGAAAGAGCGATAATAACGACTGCTAAGAACAATTGTACCAAATGGACCTTGAACTTGTGATGTGGATGGAAGAGGGCCATTTTTGACACTTTTGACATTGCTGGTATTTCCGAGCAGTATGAGTCTATATGAAAGACAGTGCAATTGGCCTTCGATATTATGATTCTGATCTCTAATGTATTCTTGTGGCCTCGCTCTACATCCTTTATATACTTTCGATTTCTGATGATACGAGGAAAAGTTTAGTTTGTACATTAGGCTCCAGAAGTATAGAACCGAATACGATACTAAGCCCTTTTACTTTCCATGCATAACTAACTATACATATATTGTAGTGACCATCTCCGTCTGCCAAGCACAAATGCCAAGCTCGATATCAAGCTCCAGGCCTAGCTGGAAGACCCACAAATCCTCAAATATACATAAAACCAAGATCTAAGATTGGAGCCAGGGGTCACGATTGGTAAGTAATCAATCATTGCAGCCTTCTTGATCTTCTTGATCTTCATCTCGGGTTCGGGTTCGGATCCAAGGCAAAAACTATGCGGTTGCGTTCCTTCGAGCCACCAAAATAACTCGCAGTCAAGAAGCGCTCTTCTAGGCTTCCATTTTATACAGCAAGATATTTCTTTGTTTCTCCTTTTTTTACCTTCCAGGCTAATCCATACCAGCCACCAGAATTGTAATGCTGTAGAGGGTTATATAAGTCACGTGGTTTTATCATGGATATAATTCAAATATAATTTGTCGACCTTCTTTCTCTCTGCTCTTCTATTTCAAACATATTTCTAGCCTCATCATGGATGTCAGTAATATTAATCCCCCGGGACTTTTGTCATTCTCATGCTATTAATTGCGTGGTCATGTTGTGAGCTTTCACCATCTACTTCGTCGTGTTGTACAAATTCTCCCGTAGGTTAAGAGATGATGGCGGGAATATCTAAGACCAGCAATAAGACTAGACCTTATACCGGTCATATCGGTAGAGAGACTGTTTATATTGACCTTAGGAGGGTAGATAGAGTATACTGTATGTATAAGGGGGTAAAGAGACAAAGGCAGAGCAAATAAAAAACAACGACATCTCTACCGACCGAACGGCGACCTGCAAAAAAAATGTTTGGAGATGAGTGAGATAGGCATATATATATATATGGGGTGTCCTGTGGTATGCAGCGCCATGTTGACAACTTGACCACAGATCCAATCCCCAGATGCCTTAGACATGTACTCTTCGATTTATGTTCAAAATAGAACAGGCACAGGTACAAATATCACATTGCACCACAGAGCAATATCCCTCACAGAATCCATCCACCCCGAGGCCATCCTCGGTTATTGAGCTGGTAGAGGCACTCTAGACACCCTAGAACAGATCATCTGAGACATCATCTGAGACAGCTCCTACCGACATTCGTCTTCTCCATTTTCATCCAATCCTTATTCTGACCCCCTGAGAACCACAGCTGTACGGGAAAAAAGAATTAAAGCTCAGTGAGCATTTCAGCTGACCGATGATGTGAGCATTTTTTGTTATGGTACACATTTGGGACCTATCTACTCCAAAAGCGAATGGTCCCGAGAAAAAAGAAAGAAAAAACACGCCTGCATCAAGGGAAATAAGAAATGGAAAATGAACAGCATCAACTCCGGTTTACCAAGCCTCGGTGTCGAAGTTCTCAACCCCGAAGTACGAGGCAACGACTGTACGGTCAGAGAACTTGCGACCCGCCAGCGCCTTGAGAGCGGTGGTGGCAGATTCGGCACTATCGTACTTAATGAAGATCTTGCCAGCACCGTGTCCACGGCGGGGGATCTTCACTGCGATAATCTTTCCGAACTTGGAGCATTCCTCGCTCACATCCTCCATGATTTCTTCGTAATCTTCGTCACTGAGGAGCTCATCAAGCGTGACCATGTTAAGAAGCTGCAGGACCTGGGTGGTCTCGAGATCCTGGGAGGTGGTCTTGGCAAACATTTGCATGGCATTCACGCCCATATCGAGACCAGAGGCCTGTGTGGCTCCAATACTGGCGCGAACGAACTTGAGGTGACGGTCGACAAGCTCCATGCCGTTCAAACCCTCAACGGCCAGAGCAGTGTTGTTCGGGTCGACGTATTCATAAAAGGCAATTCCCTAGAAAGGTTAGTTGCAAAACATTGGACAGAAGGGAGATACTCAAACTTACACGAGACTCCTCTGTAGCAGCATCCTTGACCAAGACAAACGACTTAAGGTCACCGAATGACTTGAGCAGCATGATTATAGCTTCCTCATTGATGTAGGTGGGAATATTAGAGATGCAGATCTTGTTGGGTGAGTCGGGAACCTCGGTCAGAACAACGTCGGGTTGCACTGGCTGGACCGCGCTGCCATCGGGGACAATGTAGTCCTTTGGTCGTCGCACTTCAAGTCCCTTGTCTCCACTCTCAGCCATGGTAATTCCATCAAATGCCAATGCAACTGTAGCGTCGTTTGGATCCTTGAACTCCAGAAGCGCGAATGACTTATCTTCCGAAACTTGGGCTGAGATGCAGGGGTCGACACTGTGAATGACATTGAGACCATTCAACTGAAGATTGAAGAAGGCAATTACAGCATCGCCCGAGACACCGGGCGGGATGTTGTAAACGAAAAGGCGCTTTGATTGGCGAGAATTGGAAGGCTTGAGGGCAGCGTTCTCGCTTTCGCCAGTAGGGGGGTTCAGGAAGTCCTTCATGCGGCTGGGGTCCATCGGCTGCTGACGAGGAGCTCCGGGAAGAGGGAACATCCCTAATAATGTTAGACAATTTCACTAGCTCATGGGCTTCAAGTACATACCTGAGATCTTTGCCTGTTCGGCCGTAACATTCTCGTAACCAGGAGGCTTCATATCCCATTGAGTCAAACGACGCTTGCGGGTCAACACACAAGCGACATCTGTCAGATCAGGAGTAGGCTCCTTGCGCCGCGGGGGCGTGGCGCTTCGCTTGCGCTCTCTTCTCTCGCGGTCTCCACGGTCTCCACGGTCTCCGCGATCACCACGGTCTCCGCCACCACGTCCGCCGCCGCGTCGGTCTTCAAACAGGTCGCGGCGAGGTCTGTCGTCAAAGTCACGTCGGCGACGATCGCCCCGGTCACCACCACCGCGGTCACCACCACCGCGGTCACCTCCGCCACGGTCACCCCGGTCACCTCGGTCGCCACGGTCCCAGTCTCGATCGTCACGGCGGCCAGAGTAACGGTCCTCGCGCTCACGGGCACGGTAGTCACGGCTGGTTGAGTATGAGTTCACTTCGCGTTCCCGACGGGAGTCGCCTCGGGATCCATGGTGAGGCGAACGCGATCGGCGTCGTTCACCTCGATCACTCCGATCGCCCCGTTCAGCTCCACGCTCTGTTCCTCGTACAGAACCACGTTCAGCGCCTCGGTCAGCAGCTCTGTCAGCTCCGCGTTCGGTCCGGTCGCCTCGGTCTCGATCACGTCGCTCGTCGCGCTAGAATTGGGGTTAATCGCCGCGGTTGCGACCAAAGATTGGCTGGTACTTACGAAGTAGTCACGGGAACGTCCAGTATCTAAGAGATATTAGCAGTTATATTAAAAAGTAATTTTAAGGATACTTACCCCTGGATGAGTAGGTGTCGCCGTTCATCTTGAAGTTGGTTGAGGAAATGAAGCTCTGTCGCCAGTGAAGGGGAAAACTCATGACCCGGAGCTGCAGGCGGTAATAGCCTCACCGCCCAGTGTCGATGAATATATCGGCAGAAAAGCAACCAGACAGCGACTCCGCAGTCTCAAATTACCATCTTTCGTGTTTCAAAGATGTCTGGAGGTCCTTTGTCGGAATGGAGGAAGCTGCCTTTGAGCTTGAGTGAGCTTTGCATCAATACTACCCTCAGATGTGGCCAGTCTTTCAGGTTCGTCGCCTAAGTTTTCAGGTCCGGATATTGCAAGCCAAATGACTGACCCTTTTTAGATGGCAGAACATTCCAGAGAGTCAGGAATGGCGATGCGTTCTCTACGGTCACCTTCTATCGCTGAAGCAAGATTCCAATTTCTTGTACTATAGATCCGTGCAACCTCCCCATACATTCACACCAACAACCTCCGACAATGACCATCTCATCCGCATTATCAAACATTACTTCAACCTGACACCAAATTTGACCGAACTCTACTCCCAGTGGTCATCACAAGACCCCAACTTCAAGAAAAAGGCCGCCCAATTCACCGGGATTAGGATCCTTCGACAAGATGCATGGGAAGCACTGGTATCATTTATCTGCAGCAGCAACAATAATATTGCACGGATCTCTCAAATGGTAGAGAAATTATGCATACATTATGGAAAATCAGTGGCCACAATTGAAGGGCGTGCATATCATGATTTCCCTCCCCCAAGCGCATTAACTGGCACGGACGTGGAAAGCAACCTACGCAAGTTAGGGTTTGGATACCGTGCTAAATACATATATCAAACTGCGGTTATGGTATCCAATCGAGACCAGGGCTGGCTAGACAGTCTGAGCAACCCCGAGTGTCCAGCATTTGGTGTGGATCCCAGACCCAGCGGCCAAATGAAACCAGAAGGGCGAGAGGGATATCGTGAAGCCCATGAAAAGCTCCTTGAGCTGCAGGGAGTGGGGCCCAAAGTGTCAGACTGTGTCAGTTTAATGGGACTAGGCTGGGGAGAGTCTGTGCCGGTCGATACTCATGGTGAGTTGTTTTGGATAATGTTTCTGATATATCTCTAATCCTTTATGGCAGTGTGGCAAATCGCACAGCGAGACTACCGATTTGGCAAAAGCTCCAATAAGAACTTGAACAAGACGACTTACGATGCTGTTGCCAATCATTTCCGCAAGCTTTGGGGCAAGGAAGCTGGATGGGCTCATAGTGTGCTTTTCACTGCGGACCTGCGGACATTTGCAGACAAGCTTGCTGCAACCAAGAAGGTCAACGTGAAAGTGAAAGACGAAGAGGCTGATATCAAGGTCGAGACAAAAGTGACAACTGATCTCAATTTGAAAGTTCCTAAGGAGGAAGACCTCGATGTGAAAGTCAAGGTCGAGGACATAGATGATGCCAAGAAGCCCATCAGCAGAAAGCGAAAGGAAGTCGAGAACATGGTTTCTGCTGCTCAAACAACAGAGACACGGAGAATGTCCAAACGACTAAGGCGCTGATGCTATTAGGGACCAAGGGCCCTACTGACTAGTTACTACATACTACTTTTATCGAAGAAAGATACATCTGTACATCTAATACTGGAGCATTGCAAAACAATCAAGTCATGTGCTGAAGGCAAAAGTGTACGATGGAGATAAGAGTCTGGTGCGATAAACATGTGTATTTGCATTAAGGAATCTTAGCTATATGAACGTTCAATGCCTATAACCGTAGTTAGTATAACGGTCGAGCAACTCATAACAGAAGGTTTGAAGTTGAAGAAGGTAGATCAGAAGTCCAGGTAGATCATCGAGCTAGCATCCGAAAACACTAGCTCTGACATAAGAGGTACCAGAAAATAAAGTAATAACAAATGCGTTGTATCATCATGTGGGAAGGTTGGAAATCGAGCAAAAAGAGCTGGAACTGACCTGATATTGACGGTGGCGACGAGATGAAAGGCGTGTCGAGTGTATACAATACAACTTGGACTTGAGTTAAACCAGAAAACATTAATTCCAGTCAACTCAAGTGCGAAATTGGGATTGTTGGTTGTTGAAGTTGGAACAAAATTCGAAGGGAAACGAAGTGAAGTTTTGTCGAAGAAAAGAAATAAGCGAAGCGCATCACGTGACCCCACACAGGCCCCATCCTTCCCGCCCACACTCACACCCTCTCACTTCTTGATTTTCGATCTTTCATCCACGCCGACAACCGACCAGATTTCCTCCGCCGGACACATCACCAATCCAAAATGGGTCGTCTTCACAGCAAGGGCAAGGGCATTGCCTCTTCCGCCATCCCCTACTCCCGCGCCGCCCCCGCGTGGCTCAAGACCACCCCCGACCAGGTTGTCGACCACATCTGCAAGCTGGCCAAGAAGGGTGCCACTCCTTCCCAGATCGGTGTTGTCCTCCGTGACTCCCACGGTGTTGCCCAGGTCAAGATTGTTACTGGTATGGAAATCCGGAGAACTGCGACCCCAGGAATTTGAGGATCGAAAATTTTCTAACATTTTTGCGCAGGTAACAAGATCCTCCGTATCTTGAAGTCCAGCGGTACGACTCCCTCCGCCCACATAATCACATCCGTCGGGTGAAGAGAGCGAACAATTTGCGTGGACAAGCCATGCTGGTTCGGTAAAAGAACCATTGGCTTCGAAGCGCAAAATGCTCGTCTCCCTCCCCGACACTGGTTAGCAGAAATGCACCAGCAATTAAGCCTCTGCTTGGTCAAGAACATCTAGACTGACAGAGAGATTTTGGAATACAGGCCTCGCTCCCGAACTCCCCGAGGACCTTTACTTCCTGATCAAGAAGGTAAAATCTTTTTGTCTCCCCCTTTTTCCCTGATCTCTATCCGTGCAGATTATGCTGACCTCGAATCATCCAGGCCGTCGCTGTCCGCAAGCACCTTGAGCGTAACCGCAAGGACAAGGACTCCAAGTTCCGCCTGATTCTGATCGAGTCCCGCATCCACCGTCTGTCTCGTTACTACAAGACCGTCGGTGTCCTGCCCCCCACCTGGCGCTACGAGAGCGCCACTGCCTCCACCCTTGTCGCATAAGCGCATTTTGGGAGGATGAGTGGTTGACGGAGGGAACCCATCGGATCGTCGTGATCGTCGTATCTGAAGGGTCTATCTTCTGCTAGATACAACAAAAAAGATTACGATTATTTGATACCCCGTTCATGAATGTTCTAGAATTCTTTGGTATTTGTAGGTCTGGCTAGTAGATGTCCATATAGATAATTTCTGGCATCCAAATGATCGCTAGCCTTTCAATATAAAGTGGGTATTCAAGTAGTATAGTGAAATGGCCCCGACCATTAATATGCTATCTACTATTTGACCCATATGGTAATTTGGAGCGCTAGAAAATAAGGTTATGTTATATGTACAACTTTAAGTAGACATATTTCTGTACTGTATAGGCATCACTTACAGATCACACTCGGCTCTAACCTCCCTCGCCACAGCATTGCAAAGCTCAACTTTAACACCAGCCCTCACTAAAATATGGATCCAAAGGCGCTGAGTATCACTTAGCCGATCGTTCTCCGACTTCACCTCAGCGAACATCACCGTCCTCATCTCATGATTCCAGAGGAACAAGTCCGGGATCCCTCCACCGCGCTGCTGGTACTCCTGCGCCATTACCTTGCAGATAGTAGCAAGTGCCTCTCCCCGGAAACACTGCACGATCTCAACCAAGTCATCTAGGTCGAAAGACCAATCAAGGCCAACAGCACAGGGCTGCGCCTCAGCCTCACGATTATGGATCTCACGGATGATCCGCTCTGCATCCCCATTCGTGATCTCAACCAGCCGGTGATTGATCTCGGATGCACGAGACGGGTAGAAGACATCAGTGTGGAGATCGAGCGGACACGTCTGAAACGCAGTCTGGAAGACATTGGGGACGTATGTGAACATGATATCGTAGAAGAGGTAGCCGAACTGCGTTCAAGATTAGAATCAGCGCTATCTTCGGGAATATTCCAACGCTACTTTATATGGGGTAAGACTCACCAGCGTCCGCACAATACCCCCTTCAGAGTGATATCCCTTCCATCCATGATCACGGTACCAACTCAGACACATACCCTCCACCCTACATTCGCCTCCCTCTCTCTCATCAACCCAAACAGTCGCTTTCCCCTTCCGCGGAGTATCACCCGTATCAATACGGATACCCTCAATCGTCCGCTGAGCAGGCTTGCCTAGCACGACATGTCCGAAATCATGCTGCTCGCGTTTCACCACCCGAAGAGCCTTTTCCAGCTTCGTGATCCGCTTCTGCAAGTCATAATGAAAGATCAGATGACACAGCGGGTCTTCAAGTCCAGTCTCGCATGTCCGCAACGCAAGTTTCTTCCAATGCTTACGCTGCGCTTCTTCGCTGCGCCCATCTGTAGGCGTAAGTGCCCACATGTAGTGTTCTTCCAGCAGTGCCTTGCGCTGATACCACGCGCCGCGCCGCGCAGCGTGGAAAAGACGTTGCGCAAGAAGTTCCTCTAGCACTTCGTGCTCGCGTTTGTGCTGCTTGAATCGGCCGAGTGGGTGGAGACTCTTGTGGATGATTCTTGTGAGCACCCATGCCGGCGAGAACCGGCGGAGATATGCGCCTTCGCCGCTTTCGTAGATGCTGTCTTCTTTCTTTTGTTCTTGGTCGACTAGCTCTTTCCATCGGGGATGGGACGTTTTGGCAAGGTCGATGATCTGTTGGAGGGATTCGGTCGTGACTGGGCCGTTGGATTCAAGAATGTTGTCGATGGCGAATTGGGTTTGTATTGCTGATTCGAATTCCAGCAGCGCTTCTCTGGACGAGAAGATGGAATTTGAACGGCAGACGATATATTCAGGGAAGTTTCTTTTGGTCATTTTGGCTAGGATAATTGTTGTGAGGGACTTCTCGCTCCACTCACTGGAACGATAGAATACCAAGTGCACTCGCTCAAAGAGAGTGCGAGGCACTGGCGAGATCCTAATACATCCACCCGTGTAGTCCAATATCTTCTGGGTAAAATGGCCGTCTCTATTATTCGTGTCTTTGAGTCCTGTTTGTGTCTGGCTCGTTTCGCGAAGAGCCGCCAGCAACTCTTTCTTGCTCTTGCCCTGAACTTTAGCCTCCTTTGCAAAGACCTTGAGTTCCTCCAGCAATAGAAGTGACGAAGCCTCTTCCAGAGTTGTGATCGCTTCTATCCCTTCTGCAAATCTAAACTTATTTCCGAGTTCTGAATCAGGCAGGGTCCGGTCCCGCTGTAGGTCCTCGGCAACAGAGAATAAATCCGAGATGTCGGAGTAGTAGTTCAACCGGTTGATACGGTGCCAAGCAGAGGTCTTGCGGAGGAATAGTCGAACATACCTGGTCAAAGATTAATCTCAACCATATCTCGTCACATTCTACAGAAGACATACAAATACTGTGATTCGTAGGGCAGCTCCCGCCACTGAGTAAATATTTCCATTTCAGCCTCGTTAAAGAGATGCGATTCCTCACCCAGCACAGTTTCCAGTGCCAGGTTGAATGCATCCACATAGATGGAGCTCTTCCCTTTCTGCCAGGCACCATCTTGTAACCTCACATGCAATCCCGCAATTTTGTCATTTTGTAGCGCCTCGTACTCCTCGATTGCGTCCTCGTCGGTCTTGATCGCAGGAAGGGAAGTTTCGAGTTCTGTCTGGCTGCTGGTAATTATTCCTAAATCGTCCGCTGCGGGGAGCTCCGCCGCTGTGACCGAAGGACTCGGACTCAGTGGTGGTTTAGTCTCTGCGTCTGTACTAGAATCCTCTTTTTCAAAAGTCCGCCGACGTTTCGCGGGAGGCTGCATCTCCCAAAAGTTCAGCAAGGACATGGTCTCTCGTGTCCATGGATGCAATCAGTCCCAACCACTCAAGTCTCCAAGTATAGACAGACACGACCGACGTGTCTGGCCGAACAGGTTTCAAACACGAGATCACGTGTTCGATATAACTCCATTGGGCTGTTTGTCCTGTTTGCATATGACATCGACAAGAAGAGGCACAGGCAAACACATAAGAAAAAAAGGAACTAAAGAAAGACAAAGACAGTCTGAGAAAGAAAAAGAAAGAAATGCCATCTGAATAGCATTCACAAACCCCCAAAGTGCTATCTCTAGATATTAAAAAATGGTCTTACCAGTAAGCCCCAGCTCTTCCCTCACAGATCGACGCCGAGCTCCACAGCTTCCGCTCCGCGAACATTGGCCGATTCCACAGTTGCGACTCCCACTTCCCAAAAGATACACCTCCCAGGCTCTCAATTAACCTGCGTAGCCTCCCACTCTCGCCATATCAGATCCACCCGCCTCCTCAGCTCCTACGTCCATCACGGTGCCCCAATCGAAACCCACATCCACAATGGGCGAAACAAACGGCACTGGCTCCAACACGCCGCTTGGCGATTTGGGAAATGTCTCTGCGAGCCAAATTCGCCCCGGTGGCGCACCTGCACGCGTCTACCTCAATGAGAAGGTCGTGCCATATTTGCTTGATGGCATGAAATCCGTCGCGCGCGAACAGTGAGTGGAATACTATGGCTAGCTGGCTTTTCTATACCGGTCTGCTGAATGGTTTTACTGATCTATTTGCTTTTCGCTTTTTGCGATAGGCCTGCCAATCCTCTCCGTGTGCTCGGCGAGTTCTTGCTTCAGAAGAGTAATGAAGTGGAGGGTGAGACTAAGAAGGAGTCGGAATAGAGAGACAAATTTGGGCTGGATTTCTTGGGATTTCTTGGGCGTTTAATGGTGCTTGATAGGCTGTTCTGTGATTGTTTTTTTTTTTTTTTTTTTTTTTCCTCCTTGCATTTGGCTTCACAAAGAAAAGCTTGTGAGTGGGCTTTGAAGTACGCGAAGACGTTCACAATTTGATACCTTGATACCCCGGTCAATGTCTGTACTGTCTTGCTAGTAGGGCTTGAAGGATGTTAGAGAAGAAAGGATAGTGTGAATAGTGCCTTAAAATCAATGATTTTCTACCTACTTGTCTACATATAATATACGGGGAGAAGGCAGTGTGGTGTGACCTTGAGTATGTCAAATAGGTCAGATTATTCAACTCCTATGTCCTTAATGACAGAGTATATATAAGCGGCCGACTATATTTGTAAAAGGATATATAGATACCAGGGTAGCCAGGGACGGAAATGCGATAATGGATCGAGTATGTGTTTTTCTTTGTTAAAGGTCTAAGTCTCATTGATGAAAGAAAATCCACACAGCCATGAATGCCAAAGATTGGTTTGGATAAATGGTGACTCAAAAAGGGACACTGGGGTCTCACAGCCTTCGAAGTAGTGTGCATTTCATGCCGGAGCGTGGAGAGGGCGCATAGAACTTCAGAGATTCCTAAGTAGAATAAGTACAAGCATGTCATACCCCGACCAAATATTCGGGGAAGAACAAAGGATTCCAAAAAAAAAAAAAAAGAAAACCTAGATAGGTCAGCTTGCGAAACACACATCTCACCGTTAATGGCATTGTCAATATCCAAAAATTGATTAATGCCAGGGGTTTAAAGGTTGAAACTACAAGCGCAAAGTCGACGGCTTTGAATTGGGCGAATGGTTGATCATTCAGTTGTTTAGAGAAAGTCGAATACAATCGAGCCGTTACTGGAGATGGTGTAGAGGTGAAGTTGTAGCTGTAGCTGTGTGACGAATTTGCTGACCCTGAGATAACCGAATTACAGCGCATAATTTTCTGTCCCTTTGCCGCTAGAAGTTTTTTTTTCCCCGAAGTTGCGTCGCGAACAGACATGAAAGACACACATCATCAAGCGACCGAAGTGTGCGATGAAGTTGCCGAGTCGTGGCGCTCCGTTTTTTTCTTTCTTTTTTTTAAAAATCGTCGAGCCGAGAGCAATTGACAAACAAAGACAGCGACGCCCCGTGGCCCGTCGCCCAAATCCCGCATTAAAACAATCCCAGAAACAAAGAAAAGGGGAGGAGGAAGTGGGCAAGTTGGTGAAACATAGGAACCAGGAACCAGGAGACATCAAAGACCAGTCTCTGTTCTGGTTAGAAAACAAGGGGAGACACTTTACCTACCAGCGTACCGATCCTCGCCGCCACCGCCGGCGCCAGGAGCACCGCCAGTGCTGCTGCGTGCTTGCCCTTCGTAGGAACGTCCACCACCACCAGCATAGGGGTCGCGAGCCTCACGGGGAGGGCCGGCAGCATCGAAGCTAGGAGGGTTGGCGTCGCGATCGTAGTAACCACCGCCGCCGCCGCGAGAATCATCACCACCTCCACGGCGGTCATCACGGCTGTAACGGTCATCACGGCCACCACCGTAGCGGTCACCGCCTCCACGGTATCCGTAGTCATCGCGCGATTCACGGCGACCGCCATAGTCACGGCCACCACCGCCACCACCACCACCGTAGTCACGGCGGCCATAGTCACGTCCGTAGTCACGGCCATAATCACGGCGATCATTGTAAGAGTCATAGCGACCGTAGCGGGAGTAGTCATCGTCGCGACGACGCCAGCCGCCACCGGAGGGGCCACGACGGTCATCGTAACGGTCACGGCGAGGACCACCTCCCCGACCACCAGGACCACCAGGGGGTCCACCAGGGCCATCTGAAGAAAGGAAATGTAAGCTGACGCAAGGTGGAAGAGAAAGGGATGATATAACTTACCACGCTTGGGAGGACCAAAGTACTTTCCGGGAGTAGGGGTACGAGGACGGGCACGACGAGCCTTCTCGATACTCAGGGTGCGACCTTCGATGACCTCACCCTGGAGACCCTCCTTGGCGGCATCAGCCTGCTCGGCAGTGACCATGTTCACAAAACCGAATCCACGGGACTCCTTGGTGTGGGGGTCCAGCATGATAGAGCAGTTATCAACATCGCCGTACTTTTCGAACAGACGCGAAATATCGGACTCGGTCAGGCGCGGGTGAATACCAGTAACAAAAAGGTTAGAGCCAGAGTTGATGGCGCCTTCATCATCTTCCTCGAGAGGCTTGCGAGCCAGAGGAGCTCTGTGGGTTTATTAGCTTTGAATTGATATACCACATCAGACAAATACATACCTGTCATCAGAGCGGCCATTGGGGGAGCGGCTGCGAGCACGGTCGCGGTCGGCTCGAGGCTCATCGCGAGGAGAGGCGCTGCGCTCACGATCATAGCGAGGCTCGTCTATTGAAAAAGGGTAAATATTTTCAAGCGCATCGAAATAATTCGAAAAAACATACCAGCGTAGCGACTGGAATCGTTGTCGTAGTCCGCCATGATGAAAGGACTGAGGGTGTAGGTTGGAAGAAGGAAGAAAGAGAAGTTGGGAAAGCTGATAAGAGCGGACGCTAAGCACCGGGAAGTACACACCCGAAGAATCAGGCAGAGGTGCAAACTGCTAGGATTCTTAGTGAATTAGGTGGATTTGGGTTGAATTTAGAGAAGAAAAATCAGAGATTTCTTTTTTTCTTTTGAAAATGCAAGTTTATGCAGGGGGTTATTTTGACCATGACAAACGGATTTTATGCCAAGACGACCAAAGCAATCGCCATATTAAAGCCTTCTTAGCTATAGAACCTAACTAGTTAACTAGTGCAATACTCATACAACTGAAACTAACTCCTGAACTTGGAATGCGCTAAAATCAAACTCATGAACCCCATACAAATCATATCCAGAAAGTAATCATCGGGAGCCTCGCAAACGTCGAGTCCGACGGGGATTTTGTTGTGAAGCAGCCGGGGTGCTGGTGGTCTGGCCCTTCAGGTCTCCATCATTAACCAAGTCCTTCAACCCTTCGAGTTCATCCTCATCCAGTTCACTGAGTTCTTCACTCATTCCACGCATGACATCCCGTCCAGTCCACCGTTCCTCGTGAACAGTTGTACCAACAGGGTCGAATGGCTGCATGTACCATTGAATGCCACCCAAAGCCAAAGGTAGCTGCTGGTCTTGCTCGGTCAAGACAGGCGTTGGATGGCGATAGTAGTTGGGGATACTCTTCATAGTGTCTTCAGCAGGAGGCAGCTCTTCTGCCTCAGGGTGTTGTTCATCAGATGGCTGGACTTCCGGTGGAGGCTCTGTCGTAGGAAGTGTTGCTTCAACTCCTTCCATAGCGTCGGGTTGACCATACAACTCAGTATCACCTTCCGGTTCAGCGGAATCACCATTGCGTGACATCACACTGTGATCAAGAATCACATCCAGCTCCTTCAACTCCTTCTCGAATGGTTTGCGGTTGAGTTCGCTCTCTTTCCTGATCGCATCCTCCAGGGAAGGCTGGATGACTTTGATTATCCGTTTTGCCATTTTTCTCTTCTCGCGTTGCTCCAGGCTGAGCTCTGGGGCACGACCACTGATTTGCGCTTGGAGTTCTGCGGTATCGCCAGCGGGCTCCACGCCGATTTCTGAGGTGAAAAGACTGGCCAAATCGGCAGAGAAAGCAGCAACAGACGGATAGAATCGTTCGTTGAGCCTTTGTCGGATTGACATAAAGCCGGCTGCAAACACACCCTTTCCATCGAGCCTGGGATAAAGTCAGTATAAGCGTTGACAAAATAGGACGAATATATCTTACAGTTGAGCCTTTTCAAGGATAGGCCACAGCAGTGGGAACGTAGGGAAGTAGACAAGATCGACAATGTTACGAAGCATCTCTGCATCCTTTAACTTCTCCCTCTCTCGTTTCTTCACTTCATCGCATAGCATCCTCAATCGATCGAGGTCCTTGTAAAGTCGCTCGCCAAAGTCAATGCGACGTTCCAGACGTTTATGTCCAGGAACACCCATTGCCACGTAGTCTCTTCGTGTCATTTCCATAGATGAGAAGGTCTCTAGCTGCAACTGGAGTCGCTTGAGCAATGCTGCTCCACGTCTCGCCTCTCGTTTCAATGTCCAATACTTGGACGCATCCTCGGCATATTGCTTCCTTTGACGCACCGTAAATCGCCCAAGAGAAGCAATCACCGAGTTTAACACAACCTGAGGGATAACTGGCGCGCCGGAGGGCAGCTTCCAAATCGTTCTAGGAACACGTTTCCGTTTGTTGCCGCCTACTGTTAAGGTAAGACGAGGAGTGAGGGTGCGATCCTCTTCTCCTCCATCATTAGGGTGTGCGGGGCCCATTGAGAGTGCTGCAGCTTGGCTGTCTCCCCAGCGTCTACCTTGCATGGTATTGCGGTAATATTCGATGGCATCAGCAGTTGCAGCATCGGTGCCATGCTCCAATCTCCAGTCAGGAGGAACGTGCTTGTCGCAGAAGGCCTTGAGAAGGTGGGAGTCCATAAGACCGTGGCTAATCTTCATCTTTAGGTATAGTTGAGCTCTGCGTGCACATGAGACATGGAAGGCAACAAAGCAGTTTTTGTTACTGCATTGAATAGATGCACCCATCCGTTGTTTGCAGATGTAGCAATTCAACTTCCAACGGCTGCGTGGAACCTTTTCGACATCGGTCACCGGCTCCATAAGAGATGGATTACCAATAGAAACTTCAGGGATCCAGAAAGAGCAAAGTAAATGAGCCCACTTGGACGAGGTTGTCTGTTTAAATGCACCCTCGGTGTTTGGGCAGAAAATACAATTGGTGGTTCCTCTTCCCAGCAACTGGCACTTGCGGCAAAGCCACTGACCTTCTGGGATGAAAGGAACACCATAACACTCTTGATGCACTGCAAGGTCACAACCATCGCAGAAAACAATTGCATTTGAGTTTTCACAATCGCCATCATCACAAATAGCACACTTGCTGTCTTGTTCTTCGCCCGGTCCAGCAGTCTCGCCATTGACTGCAGCCGCAGAGCTAGAGCGAAGGCGTCCGGTCTGCGGGGGCTTGGGATTCGGCTTGGGGATGCGCTTCTCAAGGGCATGCCACTCCCTCTCGATTTTGGTCATGGTAATCTCAAACACAGCGGGCTTGATGGGTTCGAGCTGATCTTCACGGCGCTTGGCATTGTATTCCTCCAACCATTTTTCATCCTGCTCGTCCATGTCATATTCGACACGCCCAATGGTGGTGTTAAGGTCTCCATCTGTCATGGCTGGTTGAATGACATCAAGGTCATCTTCTTGAGTGCCTTCAGTCATTCGAATAAATCGCCGATCATGGCGGAGGAAGAGATCGCTCTCCTGGTATCCTACGTTTGCCATAGTCCGGTCGACATAGTTTTGATTCCCGAAACCCTTCTTCTCATAGAATGTGAAGGGGTCACGAAGTCTGAACGATGGCTTGGGTAGTGTTAGTTTCTCGCGGGGGTTGGGGCCTGGGGGTGGTATGATCTTTTGACCTTGCTGGGCGAGAAGGGCATTGAGGATGGCCTCGGGGCGACGAGGTGGACGGCCAGGCCTCCGTTTGATTGGGATTGGAGAGGCCATTTCGCCTGATATAATAACTGGTGATCCTGAAAGGTCTGAGACTGTCGCACCAGCCAGTGCCTCTAGGCTCAAGACAGGAGCAGAGTTATCTGGGGCATCGACCTCTTCAGACGTGAAGACAGCAATTTTGCCATCGATGTCCAAGTCGGGATGGAACTCTTCCCACCCGCGTTCTTCGCGTGGTTTGTACCCATCGCCTTGTTGAAGAGCAAGAGCGGCGGCCGTGGAAGAGGTAAACCGACCGCGGGCTTGGTTCTTGTCGCGCCTTGGACGCGACATGGAGGGTGGTGTTGTTGGTATGATGGGAGGTGGCGGTGGAGGGGCTAAGAATGGTTGGTCCATCTCAAGGGGTGGATGGCTTCGAGCACTTGCGGAGTGGCGACGGGGTGTAGTTTTTTTCGGAGTTTCTTGGGCGGCGGCGGCAGCTGCTGCAGCTGCAGCGTCGAAATCGATGAATCTTCCTCCTCCTCCAGGGCCACCTGGAACGTACTTTCGCTTCTTCCAAGGAGGGCCGTCAGGGGAATCGAAGGAACCGCTGTTGGATGATTTGAGAGAAGACCTAGGTTTACTGCGTGATGAACGACCAGAGATTGAATGTCGGACCGACGGTGCCATAATTTACAAACGAGCTTTCGGGTGCGTGTATGTTGCTCGTTGGGGATGGCGATTGTTAATCGGACGGCGTCAGGTCGCGTTCAGAGCCCAACTCAGGCAGGGCCTTGGGAGGAATCAAAGTCGCAATTATCAGGTCATGCGACAGCAAACTATAACGAATGGACACAATGGACGCAAAGGACGCCAGAGCCCGTGGAAGCTGTAAGGCGCGATGAGGTGTTTGGTTATCTGGCCAAGGCGGAGACACCCGAGCTGTCTGGGCCTGTTGGCCTGAGGCACCCAATCGGGACTTGAAGCACCTCCGCAGCTTGACATAGGGACATGACATCCACAGCTGTCCCTTGCAAGCTATTTACGAATTTATTCCTTCGATCGAGCTTTTGATTTTTCTCTTTTACATAGATTTACAACATGAGCGGCTCTAGCGACAACAGGTACGCGTTATCCACCCCAAAACACCGCGCGCTTCAGCTTCGCTAACTGTTACTGTCTTCTAAGATGGCGGGGTGGGCCCAGTCGCCAGGCGTCGCAGCGCAACTCGAACAACCGTGATAAAACAGGAGGACAGGGAAGCGCACGCGATAATAATGCTGCTTGGGGCGCATCCAAACCTCCGCAGGAACCACATGTCCCTGTCCGAGGCTTCAATGCCGCAGAGGTTAAGAACAGTCTGAAGCGTATGTATATGCACCTAATCTGCAAGTACAAGAACTGACCAGGCTTCTACAATACAGCAGGGCCTCATGGTATGTCTTATCGCTACCTTCATCTCAACTCAAGCCTAATCCATGCGTCATTGATACAGAAGCCAAGTCGTCGACACCCTACAAGTCTCATTCTAAAGACGGCCATACCCAACGATCTACTGCCTGGGGTCCCAAGGGTACAGTCTCCCTTCGATCACATTATACCCTTTGAACAAACAATAACCATATCTACAGCGCAAAATATGGCGAATGGGAGAGACTTCTTCTTGGAGCTTAGAAAACAGATTGCTTCACTGCAGCGAAGCGGTCCCCCGTCGGCGGCTGATCGTCACGATTATGACTTCATTATCTCAAAGTACTTGCATTGCACAGTCGGCCGGTCGCGAGTTTGGTTCGTTTTCATGGGTTGCAACGGCGCATCTTCGATACCCTACTGTGGAGGATGCATGGGTGATGAGTGGACTCGGAGGTTACATGGCATCGGCGTCTCTGATGATTCTGGGTCTTACATGTCCATAATGCACTATGGCTCCTTTTTTCAAAATTTATTCATTACAATTCATGGGCTGCATCAATAAATCTATGGGGATGCGATTGCACTATTTTACACGCGCTATTTTACAGAGAGGGTATGTCACTAATATACAAGCAGGTAGCCATCCAAGTGCAATTATCACTCCTTGATCCAACCTCCTGGGCCAAGGATGCCTCCATCATCAGCCTTCGGGTCGAGGGTCCATTTCCGCAAAGGACGACAGCTAAGGTCGGATCGGAACCCAGCCTCGAACATCTCAATGCCCGCCCATCCAATCATGGCCGCATTGTCGGTACACAAATATGGAGGCGGGGCAACGATCTTCATGTGGCCAAAGCCGCGCACTTCCAAAAATGAAGTAAGCACCTTCATGAGGAACTGGTTGGCGGCAACACCACCACTGACAACGAGGGTGTTGATATCATCCTTGCCAGTATTGTGCGGCCGCAGAGTCTCCAGAGCGATAATGGTGCGCGAAGCAAGGTGTTCAAAACAGACACGCATGGCTTCCCGGCCTAGATCGACACGCTCTGCATCTGATATGTTAATATTCGTACCGTTACTTTGAACGATCTTCCCAACCATGCTCGAAATCGAAGAAAAGCTGAACTGCATGGTTCGCGTATTCGCAAATGGAGTCGTAAGAGACCAGCCCCAATCGCTTATGCGTCTGGCTACTTCTTGACCCCGAGTCTCTGGTGGCGAGTAATCCGCGAAATCGGCTTTGCCATTGGGGAAGACGAATTGCTCCAGACTCTTGCCGTACATGGTGCTTTTAGCTTCCTGAAGCAAAGACTCGGGTAGGATATCTCGTGCGGATTTATCGAGTGCCTCTCCAATAGCTATATCTTCGCTTGTAGCGAGGATTTTATGGTCTGTGAGACCTTTGGATTGAACTAGAGTTGTATGGCCGCCAGAGACGAGAATGGACAGGAAAGGGAATTCTGGCGGCGTTGTGGGTGGGTCGGCTTTGGCTTCGTTTGCCAGGCATGATACGAGCCCTGGTGTCAAAAGATGTGCCTGCATGTGGTGCACTCCGACCATGGGGATCTGCCATGCTACCGACAGCGCTTTTCCAGTGTCTAGGCCAACGGACAGGTTTGACCGCATTCCGGGGCCTCTTGTGGCGGATATGAAATCTGGGAGGCGGCGACGAGTTCCATCTGCGACTTTAAGTCCATCGCCTGTTTTTGACTCCGGTAGGTGATTAAGGGCTTTCTGTACAAGGTTTGCGAGGTTGTCTTGGTGGGATTCGAGGGCGATGATAGGGTGAATTCCCCGATGCGCGCGCGTGTCGGCTGTTACATTTTCAAGGAAATGGATTTTGGCTGCGCTTCCGAAGACTTTCTTTGTTTTCTCGACGACGGCTACTGATGTATCGTCACTGTTGTTTGCAACCAATTAGTTGGATGGTTTTATTTCAGACTGGCGTTTACCTCCGCTTACCATGATGTTTCAATTGCCAACGTGAGCAATCCACGGCGGGAGTTCAAACACCCCCTCGCTTTTATCGCCGATCTGCGAAAAGTCGCAGCAGCTGTCACCTTGAACAACATTGGTAAGATGATTGACATACGAGCGGCGACAGGGGCGAAAAAGATCGGACGCGCACGGGCCGGAGAAGCCCTCAATTAGAGCCCTAAAACGGGTACCAAAACAGTAATCTATGGTGATCTACGGAGAGCTCCATAGCTCCATACTGTCGCGAAGAATATTACCTATGAATCATGAATTTACTTGCTATTGTAATCGAGAATGTCAATATAGGGTCGAGGAGACCGTTGTATTTGCAGTAACGAATGGCTAGGTTAAAACATCTTGTACTCCAAAAATCAAAATCGTCAATCCAGGTCCGATCATAACGTCATAAATATATTGTTCCTCCAAAACACTGAGACATCGTTTTCCTTCAATGAACAGAATGTGCGCTGTATATGAAAAAGCCGACTTAGTCCACATGAATGACATACAAATTGGAGGCTAGCGTCAAGCGCGAGAGGCAACATAGCCATCCAGAGCCCCATCTTGAGACAGGCTGGATGCACACTTTGATGCGTTGTTCTGTCATTCCTAGGAGCTCATCTTGCAATTTGAGGATGTCGGTTGTGGAGCTCGCGAGGTGCTGTGCGTGGATTGAGGTGATCAACATGAGACCCAGGGTGCAAGGCCTGGCATCGTTGCAAAAGCAGGATGTAAACCCCGAGTCATTCAGAAGCATCTGGTCGCTCTCCATTACTCCAGCCGTGGACGGTCATTAGTGATACAAATCTCGAACTTGATCTCACTGTCGGACCGTCCATCGCCGTTCTTCTCGAGACATCTTCATGTGCTTGCCATAATATTCGTCTGGGTTCTCAATTGGCGTTACACAGTGGACAGTTGGTGTCACTTTGAATTGTATACGCTTGTCAACAGTACCAGGGCGCGAGGACGGCTGCTTCTTGAGGATGCTCTTCGATGAGCAAGAGTTTGTGTATGCATAGCTTGGAACTTGCAGTGAGGAGAATCTCTTGCTGGTCGGGCTCGCCGCGGAGACTGGCGAAATAGGCGTGCGAGGAAGAGCACTTGGTGACTTGAGCGACAATGTTGGTCGAGGAGTATTCTGCACAGCAGAGATGCTCAGGGACAGCTTTGGCTTGACGACACGGGCAGTGGATGTGTACATTGTGATTGATGCGGAATCCACAATAGTTGAAGAAGTTTAAAACAACGATGTAGTTGATGTTATTTGAATTTGTTTTTCACAGGGAAACCTTGATCAACAAAGTTATCCGAGTAGGCAAGGAGAGAAACAAATTATTTGACGTAGATGTAGAAAGGAGTTGAAGAACTTGGGCCAGCCAAGACGCAGGACGAAAATAGAAGAGGCAAAAATAGAACAAAAATACGAAAATCTCAAACAGTATGCCAAACGAAGTCTCCTGGGGGACAGATGAGGGCGGTTATATACACCTGAGGGGGACACTTGAGCGGGAGAGGGGAACCAACGGACTGCTCACCACCTTCTTCTGCCTAAGCGCCCACCCCATGCACGTCGGTGCACAAATCACCACCATCACACTTAAGTTTCTAACTTTGGAAAGCTTCCGTCTCATCCACCCAATTAAAATGTCCGACTGGAACCCTAGTCCAGTGTGATGATGTGACGGATGTTAGGGTTTGGCGATAGGGTAGTCAATAAGCCCTGCAGCCAACTGCACTTGGAACCCCACCCTGGTCTTCTTGTCCATTTGATTCGAAACTCTCGACTGACTATCACTTCATAGGTGAGGAATATCGCACTTACATCAAGTGGATTCCTGCATTGCTGGGTGATATCCTCGCGTCATCACAGTGACTAGCAGTCACAAGTGAAAGCTGATTGGTTTAAATATCAGCAGGATTGTTGCGATGTACTATAATTAGATATCACATGGGGTTAATGCAGCCATCAACTATTTTTACTCTTCAGGATTGAGCGATACAAGACATCTATCCTTGGATATACTCCGTACTTACTCCGTAGAGCGAGCTAAGATACATAGTAAATGTAGTTGCAACACTGTTTGACATTTTGTTGTGACTCTTTTGGGAGGCTAAACGACCTCTAGTCCTTACAAGATAATGCTCATCTATGTTACATTTCTTGTGTGATCGTCCTAGTGACTATATTTCTTGGTTTTTGAAACAGAACACCACTGATGTACGATGTAATGCTTGAAGATGTGTTCTATTTATAGAAAGTGCCTCTAAATCGACAACGTACACGGAGTAGTTGGCATACATCCTTACCTACATTTACTTGATTAGGACAACACCGGGGGAGGAAGTAGTTGATTTTTTGAGACGAGCATCTAGCTCTATCTAAACATACAAGAATAGGCGGCCACTATGTGGCCTTGTCGTGTCTTTTTAATATGTCCTTTTTAGATGTCTTTTGAGATACCTGTTTAGGTGTATATGAAGGCGCTAAACAAAGTATACTCTGTGCAAGAGGACTTTCTATGTATAACCTTTGATGGACGTGTGATTCTAGACCTGGGGCTGGATAGTAGAAATTATATTAAAAACAGACATGCAGAACACATAACACTTGGAATGGGCTGAAGGTTGATTAGGTTATTAGGCATTATAAGAAGAATAGGGATAAAGCTTTTGGTTTGTTTGGACTCTTGAGCTAGGGTATTGAGCCGTGATACGTTGCTGTGTGTTCCGATAATGTATATTAGGACGAAGAGAACACTGTAATAAGTATGTACGAAATGGTATATAAAGGATAATCTTATAGAGCCAATCTTTTTATAAGCAGAAGAGTCCATTATTTCGCTTCAGCAGATGTGACCCTTGACCAATTTAAGCATATAAGTTTAGTATGACTAGCTGGGACTTAGAAGAAGTGTGATTGCTCTCAAGTTCTGGATCATAGGGTCCAACGACAAGCAAGATGTGCCTTGGATCTTTGAATAACCATATAATCCAGGGTATCGATGTTGGAATCGCGTAAACTCCATCGCTCAAAGGGGATTGAATTTAAGAATAGTAGATCTACTACCAGTGATATATATATCGGATTTTCTTAAGCTCCTATGATTTTACACTCATCGTTCTACTGTATCAACAGGTATATATCTTCTTAGAACCACTCTTGAATTCTTCTAGAATCTCTCCTTTCACTTTTCCCTGGGTATGTAGCAACTGTTCTATATGAGTATGAGATTGATTTTACCTCTAGGGCCCTCGGGAAGCACTGCTGGGTGTAATGATACTATTTGCTAGGATGGCTTTCTAATTTTGATATTTCATCTTGCATATAGTTTTGGAAGAGATATAATAGTGGAATTGGTATGTTTTATCTCCATATAATGGATTTTCTGGCAACATGACACATCGTATGGAATTACCCCAGGCAATGCCGGCTGGCTTGGCTCCCGGTGAATCATTTCCGGGGCTTCCAAAGTTTAAGGCTTAAGCTCAAGGTAACTTCGGGACTGGGAGTTGCCGTAGGTTCTATAGCTACACCGCTACACACTCTCTTTATGATCCCGATTTATATGTGGAGTAGTAGCTGTTACTACCTACAACATAGGTAGAGTTATAGTGCAATTGAGATTTGTGAAGCCCGTGGAGAACAGTGCACTTTGGAAGAAGAGAAATCACACGAAGTAGGTAGAATGAACATGAAAGCAATCCTAGTCGGTTAAATGCCATATTCTGCATTATCTGATTATAATAGAGTGCGGAGAAAAAGGGGATATAAAGGTACCGAAGTGTTCTGTCCATAAAATCCGGAGTTGAGCCGAGTCTGGAAGACTGAGGAGAGGGGAAAGAGATGAAATGCGACCAATCGAAATGAAATTCTCCAAATTCTTGTTCCACTGAACTCCGCACCGAACTCGGAATCCTTTCTGGTGTTTTCGTGTTTTCGTGTTCTCGTCTTTTCGTTTAAGGCTCACCGGTTCCGAAAGGACCATGTGACGGGTTCAACCTATCCGGTTTCTTCCTCATTCTATTTTCTTTCAAAGTCGCCTGCTGACTTTTTCGCGCCTCTGTCCCCTGGATTATATGGTTGGTTTAGGTTCCTATATACCGTGGCTCGTGGTGGCAAAACATATGCCATTCCAAGGAAGAACCCGGATGAAAAGTTGTTCTCGAACAAATAAAAGTAGATGAGGCTAATTCCGGGAGACTTATATTGTACAATATATACCGGTATCTACTACGGAGGACTCCGTATGCACTCCTTATGTACTCCGTAAGAGTAAATGCGGAGATCGGTGAAAGTGAGACTCTTGATTCGGTCCGATCTGCCCGGGTAAATAACGCCATAATGAGAAAGAAGAAAAAAAAAAAAAAAAAAAAAAAACACAAGGGGGAGTACAATATAAAGAAAAAAAAATTCAACGTGGCCAATGTACACAATTATATTAGAAAAAAAAGAATATCAAATCTATCCAAGACTGCGGAATACATAATTATATTCTAATACTAATCTTTGTGAAGAGAGCCCCCCGAAAACTTTACTAAGTGGGCTTATATTAGCATAACTTTGCTCCAGGGCTATTGACTCAATTCTCCCCTTCTCCACATCCCTCGATCCCTTCCTTTCCCCCAGTTTTTCTCTTTTGTGTGGTGGATTTCTTTTATTTTATTTGTTTAGGACTTGAAAGTCAAATTGGACATACACAATGGCTATCGTAACAGAAGCTGTGAAGGAATCCCTTCTGGGAAGCACAGAGGAGCCTCACCTGTCCCACCAATCGCGCTCGAACTTTGTCCGTCATGCGCAAAAGGACGAGCATGGTGAACTCTTCATGAACGAGGAGAGCTTCATTAATGCCGTGGCACCCAAGCAGGAAGACTATGTAAGTGTTACCAGGGACGGCAAAGGTACCGAAATCCTTGCAATTGCTGACCTGGTTTCCTCCCAACAGCACAAGATTAAACGCGAACAATATGGCATCCTTTTCAACGTCGCAGACCGACGGAGAGCTGGCAAGCTGAACATTACCGACTGGATCTCCTTCGAAAACCTCCTCGCAAAGCCCGATGCCGAGTACGAGATCGCCTTCCGCCTCTTCGACTTCGAAGGCACCGGCAGTGTCAAGTTCGACACCGTGCAGGGACTGTACAACATGAACAAGAGTGCTGACAGCATTCCCTTTGATTGGAACTCAGAATGGGCATCGCTGTATGGAGGCCGCTCTAAGTCTCGCCACGACATGACCTACCCCCAATTCGCCCAGATGCTGCGCGGTTTGCAGGGTGAGCGCATCCGCCAAGCCTTCCACATTTTCGACAAGGATGGTGATGGCTTTATCCAGCCCGAGGATTTCCAACGCATTATCCTCGAGACCTCCAAACACAAGTTGTCCGACCATGTTCTGGATAACCTCCCTACCCTGTGCAATATCTCGACCAGCAACCGCATCTCCTACGCCAATGTCCGTGCTTTCCAGAATGTTATGCGTGAGATGGATATCATTGATTTGGTTGTCCGCGAAGCAACAAAGAAGAGCAAAGATGGCAGGATCACTCGTACCGACTTCCTGAACGAGGCCGCTCGCGTCACCCGTTTCTCCCAATTTACACCCATGGAGGCCGATATTCTGTTCCACTTCGCTGGACTGGATGCGCCTTCAGGCCATCTTTCCCAGAAGGACTTCGCCAAGGTCATCGATGCTTCATGGCGTATCCCCGTGATCGCTGTAGGCCAGGCCTTGGCCACTGGACACGAAGTTGCCGAGAAGACTAAGAGTGTGCTTCACAGCGTTCTCGAGTCTGCACACCACTTTGCTCTGGGTAGTATCGCCGGTGCTTTTGGTGCTTTCATGGTTTACCCTATTGATCTGGTCAAGACCCGCCTGCAGAACCAGCGTTCGTCTCGCCCCGGCGAGAGACTGTACAACAACTCTCTCGACTGCGCTAAGAAGGTTATCCGCAATGAGGGTTTCACTGGCCTGTACTCTGGTGTCATTCCTCAGTTGATTGGTGTCGCTCCCGAAAAGGCTATCAAGCTGACTGTGAACGATCTCGTTCGTGGCTTCTTCACAGATAAGGAAACCCACCGGATTAAATACAGCCAAGAGGTTCTGGCTGGTGCAACTGCCGGTGGTTGTCAAGTCGTCTTCACAAATCCTCTTGAGATTGTGAAGATTCGTCTGCAGGTCCAGGGTGAAATCGCAAAGAACGTCGAGGGTGCCCCTCGCCGCTCAGCCCTCTGGATTGTCAAGAACCTGGGTTTGGTGGGTCTGTACAAGGGAGCCAGCGCCTGTCTCCTTCGTGATGTCCCCTTCTCGGCCATCTACTTCCCCACTTACGCCCACTTGAAGTCCGACTTCTTCGGTGAAACCGCTACAAACAAGCTCGGCGTTGTCCAGCTCCTCACCGCCGGTGCCATCGCCGGTATGCCCGCCGCATACCTAACCACCCCATGCGACGTCATCAAAACCCGTCTGCAGGTTGAAGCCCGGAAGGGTGACACCAAGTACCACGGTCTCCGCCACTGCGCTACCACCGTCTGGAAAGAAGAGGGTCTCGCCGCCTTCTTCAAGGGTGGACCCGCCCGTATCATGCGTTCCTCACCCCAGTTCGGTTTCACTCTGGCCGCCTACGAGGTCCTGCAGAAAACCTTCCCCATGCCCGGTGAGGGTGATGCCATTACACCCACTGGTCACGTCGAGCCCAGTGTCGGCGGACAGGGTGCTAAGGCGCCTCTGCCTTACCTCCGGTCAAGGAACGCGCTCAAGCTCATCCTTGACCTTGACCAGAACATTGGCCGGGTGCAGGTCCCACGGCCTGAGAACTGGCCCAAGTTCCTGCAGAACTCGAAGTAGAGAGGCTTGCGGTTATCTAGTCAACCTGTCCTTTTTGGATATTTGTTTTCTTTCATTTTCATTTCACTAGCGATATGTTTCTCATTTCCCATTTGGTCAAGGCCTATATATTTCCTTCGATTTAGCATGAGAGCTTTTTCTCATTTCTCTCGGATCCTTTTCATGTCCCGCCTTCATCCCCCCTTTTACATTATGATGTCTTTCGGAGACCGCCTGTGTTTGCATTGTATCAACAGCAGATAGATTTGGAAAGAAGGTGTGTGGGTTGTCATAGAAGGCCCTGATTGTGGTGTTTCTATCAATCTAGATCTGGTTTGGGTTGATATTCTCCTGTTTTATCACGTGGGTGTAAGTAGACATGTTCATGGTTGATCTTAGTCGTGCCTACAGAGCAGATAGATCCTATACCGGCCAATTAAGCATTTGGGTGCATTTGATCTCATGATCTGCACTGGATTACATTGTAAATTCTGGTTTCTGGGGGTTTTGAGTTGTTTATCACAGGTTCGGGGGAAAAATATGTACATGAAGCGTGATGTGCAAGCTCACAAACGGGTATCGGAATCTACTCTTGAGGAGGAAGGATTTCCTGCGCAGATGATGTTACATTTATGTCCTCGAGGATATATTGGTCATGGACGAAGTCCATGTGCGTGGGGAACACTAGCCCCGATTGTCGTGATAGAAAGCAATCCCATCGTGATCTAGAAGATCAATTCGACATCATTGAGACGGCAGTGGCCCAATTCCCTAATTCGGTGGCGTATATTCCGAGCTCACATGGGCGAGCCTCAAGACCAGAAGCTCCAGAGGTTGTTCTTGATGAGGACCGAATTTAGTTCCCATTCAATAGAATCTAAGCTTTCGTGTAGCCTCTGTCTTAACAGCCTCCTCGGTGCCTTTGTCTTCCGCAGGCTGTGCGGGTTGCTTTTGTTCTTTCTCGGGCTCCTGGATCTTCTCCGCTTTCGACTGGGCGGTCTTCTTCTCATGCCACAGGGAATCTTCAGCTTCAATCTCGCGCAGCACTAGAGAGAAATAGTCAGACACTGGCCATATAATATAATTGTCGGATATTTGTTAACGCACCCTCATCCCACTCTCGTTCCTTTGCCTCATCGCCGGTTCCAAGTAACTTCTCCACATCGACCTTCTCTCCATTCTTGACTCGTGCAATAATCTCCGCTAGAAGCTCGATCTTCGCATCCGTCGTCCGAGTATATGCCGCATAGCCGTTCTTCAAAGTGAGCATGCGAATGGCCTGCGAGCCGATCAGAGTGAACATGATGATGTAGAATGTCGCTGGGTTCCATTCTTTAGATTTCTCTTTCGCGGGATCCTTGCGTGCTCTGCCACCCCGAAGAAATCGGGGAATCATTGCCGTCCATACTGATGTGTCCGCGATCTTCGGAAGGCGATCGGAGGTTGAATATGAGCGCCCGGTCGGTGCGCGGCATTGTCTCGTAGTATTTAATGTAGAAGGAGCAGAAAACATCTGTTTGCTAAGCCCAAAGGGCCTGAATCTGAAAGCCATAGCTTCTGTTTGCGTCTAGTAGCAGCCGTCGATCTTCAACAGCGGGAAAAGTTGAGGTCGTGATTGCCTGAGGCGATAAGGCTATCAACTCCCAATACGGTTTAGCGCTGTTGTTGCTGCGACAACCCCCGTTTAGAGTGTCCGGCCGATAGCGATTGCACATCAAAGGCTCGACGCGAGCGATGACCTCAGTCCTGCAGCTTCGATAAAACGACCAGGAAAATGGCGGTCACCGTCTTACCGGCCAGCTCTCTAACAGAGTCTGTGAAACAGGCCCTTCACTCAACGACAACATGCTCCGACGCTACTGTTTTGTCCCTCCAAACACTCCTCCGCGGGTCGCCAAAGATGCCCGAGAAACCCACGAAACGCACAAAATCCACAAGAGAACCAGCCGCAACGCCGAGTCGAACGAGGACTTCCCGCGCAACGAAGACGAAACCTGCAAATGATACAGCGCTGCAATCATTGGCCGATCACGACGCGGCGGCATTGTCGAGTCAGGAGAAGCTGGTCTTTGCTACGGAGGTATTCAATGTCACCTTAAAGACCCTCACGGATGCCGCGAAGATATCTACAGTCAAGCGCCAGAATAATACCCCCGATACTGCCAATGGCCCCGACGCGGGCATTGTCTCGGCTGCGGAGTGCGCAAGGCTTTCTTTGTCCACACTGCGCACTCTCAAGAATGATGCTACGAACGACCAGTTCCCTAACATGCAGCTCGAGCAGGGACTGTGTGTTCTAGCGGGAAAGCTTATCTCACTGGGATTGAACGATGTGGCATACAAAGAGCTTCGACTTTTGAAGCGGAGAATCCAACAACATCTGGATGGCGGGAAGGCCGGGAAGAAGAGTGCCGAAGCAAAGGATGCGACGGACGAAGAAGCTTTGAAGGAACGGATGTCGGATCTCTTGACATTCGCTCACATCTCGAATGCGAAATCGCTGTACGGCTTGCTTGTTCCTTTTCACTCGAATGTGATGCGGCTATTTGCTGCGGATAGAAGAGCTTCCACAATCCAGAAGGTTTACCCTTCTTTGCAACTTTCGGATCTGAGTAGCCCTGCTCAAGTTATTTTGGCTGCACTGAAATCGGGTCAATTATCGAATGACAAAGCTGCTCTACAACTTCAGTTACTATCAAACACAGTTCTAGCACTTTGTTTGGGGACATCTTTCTCGAAGGATGAGGCCTCGAGTAGTTTGAAGCCAACCACGTCATTGGCCCTGCAACTACTTTCCCTCGAGGTTCGATGTTTGGGCTGGAAGCTGTCCGGTCATGTCTGTGATGAGAGCAAGGAAGTATTCGACCCTTTGCTTCGTTATTTTGGTAGCTTTTCTCACCGGAGCAAAGGCATTGAAAAAACCGAGTTTGCTTCAATCTACAAAACGGTTACCCGGCTACAAACATCCATTGCAGAAGTCAAGAAGAAGTCATCAGAAACACAAAACGCCAATCAGACTGCCAAGCTCATGACTCTTCTTGCCCAGCTCGCTTTTGATGCAGGCTGTTTTGATGAATCTATGAAGCTGTTCACACAAGCCATCAAGCCCCTCTCAAAGACCCAGTCTCTTTCGCTGGCAACAGTTCGGTGTAAAATTGCATCTGTTCATTTCCAGGCTTCGAAGACATCGGAAAAGTTTCTGGACGGAGCCCTGGACTCTGTTTCAGAGGCGACTCAATCCCTAGGGTTGCAATTAAGAGGCAGCGCAAACGACCTAGATGAACTGCTGGTGGAAGCTGCGAGACTGAAGAAGCTGGCTCTTGCGTGGTTCGGAGAGGCTATTACAAAAAGTTTCGAGACTGAAGGCGAGAAAAACGAAGTTGCTGGTCAGATCAGGGAATATCTACAAGCGTTCATAAGGTTCCTCAGACGCTATGTTGGACGCCAACCAACAGAAGATAGCGACGAAAAGGAGATTGAGATGTTTAAGAAGCGCATTTCAATTTCTAGGAGCATCATTCTAGCTGCCATTGATTCGACTGTCGCAATTGGAAAGCTTTCTATCATGTCTCAGCGACCACCTTGGGAAGACATGCTTCCAATTCTGACTGATTGCCATCGCCTGCTCTCAACCATCGAATCCTCCGATGAACAAGATACAGAGACAACAGAAAACCTAGGAATGGCACTTGTGAAGCTTTCAAACATGTTCTGGTCTCGATACATCAAAGAAAAAGAGGCCGGACAGGGCTATCGGCAACTAATACCCCTTCTCAAACAATCTACCCAGCTGCTTTCAAGCTGCTCACCCTCCCAACGCAACACGGCATTTGCAGCCCTCAAGTTCGAGAGAATGGCTCATCTGTATATCGAAGGCAATATGTACATTGATTCTGAGCAGATGTTTCGACAATCGATTGAAGAATACATTATCTCTGGGACTCTGGACCAAATCGTTAAGATCAGCGGAGGACACAATCCAAGTTCGCTTAACCAGGATCCTAAGAGCTCTGGTTTCATGCTTGGCCGTGTACTATCCGCGCTTTTGAAGATGAAGCTGCGCAGGAAGGGATCTCACCCCTCTGTTGTCTATGATGATGTTGAACTAGAATTCGAACAGAGATGTCTTCTTCTCGAGTGGCAGATGAGCTTGCTTGTTGACATGCATGGCTATTCTTCAAACGAAGAAGAGTTTCGCTTGATTTTTGGCTCGGCTGTTTCCTCCCTCCTTGACCTCTACCCCCCTGACGTCTACCCTATTCGTCATTCTCGTGTGATTCTTTCCGCCTTGCGGCTCCTACTGGAGCAGCCTACTGCCTTGGATTCGTCCTTGGTTGAAACTCTGTTGAATTCAGGAACAGAGGCATTGGATGGCGGCTTGCAAGTCCGAGATGATCTTGATCTTGCTTCATTTGCAATCCATATTAGCAACTCATTACGTGTTATGATCGGTTTCCACCGCGGCAACATTGACGCAAGTGAACTAGATGACACGCTTGCATCATGGACTTCACTGGTGCGCCAGTCCCATGACTGGAAAACACTGCTGCTCTGCATCAATGACACGGAGTACTGGGTCTTGCAGTTGAAAGCACTGGTTGATTATACCGAAATTCACGGGCTTTGGAAGGCTCAACTATGCACCCTGGAACTGATATTGCGTGCCGCAGAGCTCCAGCAATCAGGGGATTTGTCAGACCCCATCATCATTCTTTCGCGCTTGGTACTGCAGAATTGTCGTTTGGGCTACTGCCAAAAGGCAGGTGAACTCCTATCGCGTGGTGAGCAGTATCTTGCTCAGAGCAAGGTTTCTTCTCTTGCTACCATTTCCTACAAAGTTGCTCGGGTGGAATATCTTCTGGAGACCGGAGAGCCCGAGAAAGCCGCCGTCGTTCTTTCAGCAGCCCGATCACTCTATGAGAAGTGCCAGAAGTCAGAACTAAACAACTTGAGTGTACTGTCGAAGATCTCATGGGAAAGGCTGGTAGCAGATGCTGCCTTTGTCCAGTCCAGGTTGTTCTCCGCACAGGGCTCAGCAACACAGGCCCTGTACTTCGCAAAGTTGTCTGTGAGGCTCAACTGCCGCATTTGGGCTAAGGTTGAGAGGCTCGCACAAAGAAAACAAGACAAGATGTTGCCTGCTGTAGGAAATTCTGATGTTGAGGCTGTTGCTGATGGTATCGCAAAGCTTGACTTGTCTCAGAACGGGTCTTCTCCGGATGTCTCTGCTAGCTATATCCAAGGTGCGCCTTTCTGGCCACATCTGGGTTCCCACCATACTTGCTTGTTGAACCTTGCCACATTATCTGCCCACCATGGCTTGTTCCAGGACGCTATCTACTACGGCGAACAGGCACTTAATATCGATAAGACCCTTGATGCCAATGCCCGGCTACTTGCGGCGCAGACCCAACTCGGTTGCCATTGGATTCTTAGTGGCCACATGAGTGAGGGACAGGATCAACTCTCCGCAGCGGCCGAGTCGTCTAAACAAACACAGAAAAGTATTGAAACCGTGTCTTTCCAAATGGGGCTTGCGTCTCTGTACAAGACGCAGGGTGCAAATGACAAGGCACTGCGTGTTCTCCTTGAAGCAGATAAAATTATCACAGCGGTCATCTCTGCTGATGTGCCTGCCAATCTGGAGGCAACAGGCATGGCAGAAATCGAAGAAAAGATGGACAAGTTGCGGGTTAGAGCAAGCAGCCGGCGGACCCCAACACCTCGAACACCAACACCCACTACGACTACTACCACTCGGCGGACCCGTGCAACCAGTTCCGCTACTACCAGAACCACAAAGAAAGCCCCAGCTCCAAAACCAACTCTCCCCGAGGTCCAATCTAAAACCCTATTACAACTGAAGGGTAGCATCCTGAGACAACAAGCTGATTGCCTGCGGGAACTACGTGACTTTGAGGGATCTGCGCAAACACTTGCAGCGGCCAGACAATTTGCCGTGGCCCGAGAAAGCAAGATCACTCTGGAAATCGGTGAAAGCGAACATCTCCTGGCTGATGCAATTCGCCGTTTTGCTAGCCATGCTGTGTACTGCGTCTTGCCTGAATCTACAATCTCGCTACCGTCGCTCAAAACACCAAGCAAGACGGCGGATGAGCCTAGTTTACCCCCGGCAAAGACGTCGACAAGGAGAACAAGGGCTCCAGCGAAAACAACGCGCACCAAAGCTCAACGAGCCAGTGATGACTTTTCGGTTATGCTGTCCAAGGCGAGCGATTGTCTTGCCAGTGTCTTCTCTGACGCCACGATTCTAGGCTCAACGCTTGATAGCCATGCGGCATCTCGCTTGATGAGTCGGATCTCTATGCTATCACATGCGACTTCTCCCGGGATTCCAGCGACTCTGGCTCAGTCGCCCGCAAACATGAATGGTAAGTTTTGGAAGACATCCTTTTGGTTTTGATGTATATCTGACTTTTTCAATTAGAGATCGGACGTGTTGGCGCATTTGCCCGGGAGCGTATGGCAATTGATATTGATCGACAACTGGCTGATTTTGCCGACCCTCTTCTCTGGTCAGCATCTTTCCCCTCTGCTATCGAGCTGGACAATGATTTGTGCTCCAACTTCACACAGGATTACGTCGACATTCTGCCCGAAACTTGGAATGTTCTCTCTTTGTCATTGAGTGCAGACCGTACCGAATTTGTGGTTTCACGACTTCAGAAAGACCGCTCACCATTCCTTCTGCGCCTTCCCCTGCATCGAGGAAACTCAGAAGACGACGATGAAGAGCAGTTCACGTTTGAGGATGGAAAAGAGGAAATGCAAGAACTCATCAAGCTCGCCAATGAAAGTGCACATGCAGCCAAGGCTCAGACGGACAAGCTGTCGAAGAAAGAATGGTGGAAGACCCGCGAAGCGCTCGATCGTCGGATGGAAAGTGTGCTCCAAAACATTGAGAACATCTGGTTTGGAGGGTTCCGCGGTGTGTTCTCGCCGCTGTCGCGAGAGACTACCGCGCTGGCTCGGTTCGCGGGTACCTTCCAAAGTATCCTTGACAAGCATCTTCCTTCTCGACAAAAGGGTGGCAAGGCCGCCGGACCCCGGCTCACGCTACATCAGAATGTGGTGGACTTGTTCATTGGGCTTCGTGATCTCGAAGAGCAAGAAGAGCCCGAAGACACGCTGATGGATCTTCTTTACTTTGTCGTGGATATTCTACAATTCCAGGGTGAGCGCAATGCTTACGACGAGATTGACTTCGACATGATGGTCGTAGATACCCTCGATGCCTTGCGAGGCTACCATGAAGCTGCGCGCGATGAACTTGCGGCACGATCGCCGAGACATACAATCCTAGTGCTTGATAAAGCTCTCCACCTGTTCCCATGGGAATCACTTCCCTGTCTCCAAGGATATCCTGTCTGTCGCGTCCCATCCCTTGAGTGCCTCCGGGACCGAGTCCTACAATTCCGCAAGGCATCCTCCGGAGCCATCGTGGACCGGAATTCCGGCGCATTCATCCTCAACCCGACAGGCGACCTGCGGACAACGCAAACCACATTCGAACAAGACCTCTCCCGATTCAAATCCTGGACTGCAGTCGTGCAGCGGGAACCAACCGAAGACGAATTCCGCGACGCGTTGGAAAAGAAGGGTCTATTCCTCTACTTCGGCCACGGTAGCGGCGCGCAGTACATCCGCGGCCGCACGGTCAAGCGGCTCACACAATGCGCTGTTACTTTCCTCATGGGATGTAGCAGCGGTACTTTGACCGAAGCCGGCGAGTTTGAGCCCTACGGCACACCGATGAATTATCTCCATGCAGGCAGCCCCGCGCTCGTGGCTACGCTGTGGGATGTCACGGATCGGGACATTGACCGGTTTACCACGACCGCTTTTGACGCGTGGGGTCTGATCGAGAAGAAGGATAAGAAGGATAAGAGTCCGGGAGAGGATGTTGGGCTTGACACGGCAATTGCGCGGTCGAGGGGTGCGTGTGTGTTGAGGTATCTCAACGGCGCGGCGCCGGTGGTTTATGGAGTTCCGGTGTTTTTGGAGTGAATCTGGAGTCATGTTTCTCCTATTTCTCTCTTATGGTGTATATATCTACCTTGGCGTTTTCTCCACTGTGGGCAGCGATATGATTTGACTCTGCATACTCGACCTTTCAAGAGGTTACTGTTAATAGACCAAACAATGTCCACTTATTGTGTCATATTTTAAGGTGAAGTTAATATACTAGACAATGTTCAATGCAATAGCTATAAGTCTTAATATCAAATATGACCTAGATACATAGTTAGTTAGAGTATTTCTATGTACAAAGCACCTAGGTAGTTCTATAAAAACCCCAAATAGGAAGAATAATCCTGTCGAAGTGGACCTTTTTTCCCCTCATGCGGGACAAAATCCCCCCCACCCCATAAAAACGTCAACGTCTCCCGGTTTCTGAACTCTCAGTTTTCTTTTCTCCGTAAGATATACTCCATCTCCATCCTCAAAATGTCCGTCACCACAAACGCAACCATCGCCTCCTTCGGCGGCAAGCTCCTTAAGCTAAGCCATGCCGCTACAACTACAAAATGCGAGATGAAATTCAACCTCTTCTTGCCCCCGCAAGCCCAGACACAGAAGGTCCCCGTACTCATCTACCTTTCCGGCCTGACCTGCACCGCCGAGAACTGCTCCGAGAAGGGCTTTTTCCAACACAGCGCCAGCAAGAAGGGAATTGCCGTGCTGTACCCTGATACCAGCCCACGTATGTGTCTACCTTATCATCTTTTATTGCGTCAATTGCCCATACTTTCCATCAATTCAAGTTATCCTGTTGAAATATAAAGAAAAATATATAATTAACATACCCATTTTCTAGGCGGTCTCAACATCCAAGGCGAAGACGACGCATACGACTTCGGCTCCGGTGCCGGCTTCTACGTCGACGCCACCAAAGCTCCCTACAACGCCGGCTATAACATGTATAGCTATGTCACCGACGAGCTGCCGCAGACCGTCTTTGCTGCGTTCTCCCAGTTGGATGCCAGTCGTGTTAGTATTACCGGCCACAGTATGGGTGGGCACGGTGCTCTCACTATGGTAAGTTATGCAATACCTATCTGATAATATCCAGATATTCGCTATATGGCGAAAAAGAGCTAGAAATTACATATCCTTTTGGGTTGGGGTGTCATCTATCTAACCAATCAATCAGTTCCTCCGCAACCCAGGCAAGTACAAGTCGGTTTCTGCGTTTGCGCCGATCACGAACCCGACAAACTGCCCCTGGGGCCAGAAGGCTTTCAAGGGCTACTTCGGCGATGATCAGCAGGATAAGTGGAAGGAGCACGATGCTACTGAGTTGATTAAGAAGTGGAGTGCGGGTCCGCTGGATATTCTGATTGATGTGGTGAGTTTCTGTCCTTTTTCTTTTTCTTTTTTTTCTATTTCAATCGTCTTCCTCCATCCATTGTGTACTCGTATGACGTCTAATCCATATATAGGGCACCGGCGACAACTTCTACAAACAAGGCCAACTCCTTCCGGAGAACTTTGAAGCCGCGGCCCGTGACGCAGGCATCGCCGGCTTGAACGTTCGCTACCAACCTGACTATGACCACTCTTATTATACCATGGCCACCTTTGCGGACGACCATATTGAACATGCGGCCAAGTATCTCTTTGCATAGTGTGTGCTCTCCTCTTTTAACTCCTAATCTCAAACCTATGATGTTCTACTTCTTGTCTTGCGTATTTCTTTTGTAAACTGAATCTGATTGGTTCTCTTTTGGCTCAAG
This sequence comes from Penicillium verrucosum, assembly GCF_028828655.1. Classification (NCBI taxonomy): domain Eukaryota; kingdom Fungi; phylum Ascomycota; class Eurotiomycetes; order Eurotiales; family Aspergillaceae; genus Penicillium; species Penicillium verrucosum. Next base: position 3,717,476 of record NW_026643212.1, read on the forward strand.
TGAGCGCCAGATTGTTAAGTCGATGATTTAAATGGGTCTGGGGTCTCGAATGACAAGACAAAACTGATGCTAAGGAGATTGCTGCTATATCCGGTAAACGGAAGTCTCCCAGTTATATATAGGGGAGGTCTCTGTATACTAGTTTACAACTAGAATATGAGGACCTATGAAAAGGACCCTGAAAATACGTTGTTGAAGAACTAGAAGTATATTATTAGTATCTGATACAATCTTTCTTATTGTTATCTCTAACATGTACATGCTTAATTCAACAACTGAAGTTCTTTTACCCTGCTGGATTTTGTCTCCTTTCTCTTATATCGGCAGTATAGCACCATCAAAGTCTATCTTTTAGGTCTGAGTTATAACACTTTGGTAGTATTCACTGGGAACCAAGTGGTCACAAACCGTGGTATTTCTACATAATGAGAAATTGTAGCAAAAGAAGTTTCGTGTCTGGGTTCTACCTATGCTATAGATAGACCAACCATCTTGCAATACTAACCTAGGGTTACAATATGCTACACATTTAGCTGGGGCATCTACGTGACTTAGATCGAATTTTCCAGAAATATCTTTGATGTCTCGCTCAAGGAGCAGTTCGGTGGTATTTCTGATCCCACTACCCTCTGGTAGGCCTATCCAGCTGGTAATGATCTTCTTGTTGAAGATGGGACGTATTGCATGGATTCCAGCTTCGCCCACGACGGCCGCAAATCCTATCAGTTTCTCGCCGTGGAGATTGACTGTCACGGATTGCCCTGGTAGCCGATACCCAAGAATCAGGTTTGGCTTTTCCCGATCTGCATTCAGCAGGTCGAAACCAGTCACATAGGTCTATGTTCCCTCACGTATTATATACACACCTAAGCCGATGATAGAGCTTTCTAACAGAACGACTTGAGAAAAGGGGGTATGCTTTCTCTGGCACATGTGGCAATTCCTCCATTTTTTTCAACTTCATGCCATCTCTATCGCATCGGAGCCCAGAAGAAACCTCCTTCCAGCATAATTCGCCAAGTAATTCTTTGTTGGAGACAATCTGCTCGTTCGAAGCTGTAGTCATCGAATATCTTTCTCTTAGCCATCGGTTGTTTTTCCACCGTTGTCGTGCTGACGGTGCTCATGGGACCGGCGGTCAATATTCGCCGTACAGCGGTATATGAGTCGCCAGTCAAACTCGGTTGTTTGAATATCTGATAACTGGGTTGCGCTTCGGGTCGAATACACTATGGTGGATGAGACCGGCGTAAGGGAGTAATTATAATAACATGGGGGTCCAACTCAACACACTTGGTACCTTGCCGCCCAAAGAGGCTTATGGCAAATGGCTACTCCACAAAATACGCAGATACAAGAATGTTCAGACATATCTAGCTAGAAACCTGTGAATTGAAAACTAGAAGCGATTCTTAGACGTTTAAAGATTTAGGAGCGAAGATTTATGGATATTCTAATATATAGAGGGATCATCATGACCTTGCTTAGTTTACTGAGATTCTGTTAGGATGGTATGGTTTCTATTAGATATATGCTAGCTAACTAGTTACCGAATGCATGTTATATTAATTTTTTAAAAGCTGGGCTCTTTGCACTCCTAATTCTCAACTCTTAACTCCCAATTTCTTACTATCTTACTTACTATGTAGTAGGTACTAGCCGCAATCACTGCCTGGCACCTCAATGGCATACTATCAATCAGATCAGATAGGAATTCCTCCGGTACAGTATCCTAGGGCTCCTAAACCCTAGGGCTCCTAAACCACACCAAGAAGCTTCGATAAAGGAAGGTGCTGATCCCTATACTTTCTCTTAATATAATCCTTCATCTAGTTATATGCCTCCTTAATAGAGTTTAAATCAGGTAAAAAGGTAGGCTATTCTATCACAATAACCCTCAGCTCGTCGAGGAAATCAAGAGTCTCTTTAGTAGTATGCCTAGGAGTATTATCGTACATAACAATCGGATCTTACTCCCTTCTTAGATAGAAGAAGCCTTCTATTATAATACGTATAATATAGGGACTTCTAAATCTAAAGTGAATCTGAAGTGAATCTGAATTGAATTATACTGTATTGTAGAGAGGGTAGTTGAAGAAGGAAGAATTCAAAATCAATGGGTAAATCTTTATAGGGTAGACTGTTGTAGTTGAAATAGGCTACAAATTTACAATTGATATCAATATCAATGTAGTATAAATATCTGTGCTTATGCCCTTGAAGATTCTCTCATCTAAGCTCCTCCACACCCCACCGAATTCTACGCATACCTCGGACATACTCAAGCCAAGCACGCTGGCCGTGCCTTGAGATTGTCTGCATCCGTAAGTCTAGTATTGCTTGTGTTAGAATTGAGTTGCTAACGGGGTGGCCTACACAGTATGCGGACAATCAAATGATCGGCCTCTATGTCAAAAAAAGGTTGAGCGATGCAAAGAAGACAAAATAGATCATCTGTGGACACAGATTCTGCGCTTGTGCTTCCCTCTTCAGCAAGGCTATGGCCTTGAACTTGAACTTGAACCTGAACCTGAACCTGAACCCTACACCTCTGAAAACACACGAGCTCCCGCCAACATCGTGGCTACCCATGTCCGACAGGAGAGCATCAAAAAAGTGTTGTTCGTTGAGTGTAAGTCTATGAGGGCTAAGACCACAAGTGTCACAGCCTGGGGCAATGTGAAGGACCGCCATCCACAGAAACTGGAAACCCACGAGGCAGCGTCCTTCGCCTCGCGGATTAACAGCAGTACCAGTTTGGTGAAGCCCTTTCCATGATTTATTCCCTACGCCGATGACTCCTTGCCATGACGAAATTATGGTGGAGGGAAGGCCTCTTTGCTTTGTTCAATTACAGATGCACGTTTTATTCCCCATTTTTATTTGAATTTCCCCTCCCTAGCTATCAGCGTAACAACGGGACTTTATATGATTCTTCTACAATATATTTGTATTCCTTCCTGGTCAGCTTATAGCCAAATGAAAATAGGGAGCCAAAATACGTGAAATGCTCACTTATGCCGAAGAATACCCAGATTCTGAAGTTTCATATGTACTCAACGAGATGTAATTTTTCTTTTATCTCCCTAACCGCCCATACTACCATTGATCCTCTGAACATCCTCATTCCCCATATCATCCACCCATTTATCCTTTCGATGGTAGTATATTTCCGTTACCAATTTCGCACAATTAAGTCGGTGCTCTTCATCGAGTGTTCCCGACTTCACCGCAACGACTTCTTCATCATCGCCTGATCGTGACGTGAACGGCGTACCACAATCAGGGCAGAACTCGCGCAATACCTGTCCGCCCTTGTTGCCGCGATCCAAATACAACTTGGGTGACCCCTTGACGTACTCCAGACTAGATTGTGGCACGATGATATTGGCGGAAAAGCTGGAGCCGGTATAGCGTTTGCAATTGGTGCAGTGACAGATAATGACCTAGCGATATCAGTGGGTGAATGGGGATTTTTCTGATTGGATAAATGGATAGATGGAGATAAATAATAAATCATACCTTAGGGAATGATTCTGACGCGGGCAACATAATACGGTATACTATGTTCTTGCAGAGGCAAGCGCCGGTCAAGTAATTCTGAGCCATTGTGGATTGTGGGATTGGCTATTGGAACTTCAATGTTTCTCTTGAAGACTCCAATCCTGAATATAAATGTTAGAAGGTGAGATTAGGTTGTTTTAGTGCCAATCACCTAGATGGTATCTTGACACACCGGCACTTGCACTAGTATTTAGTATGATAACTGATGCTATTTTTATCCCAGTGATTAATATCGTACTGAGACACTGCCAATAGTTATAGAGGTTATAGGACACTTCAAGGTGGAGTTCGATAATTGAGTGGAAACCTTCCTATGTTCTCGAAATAGAAACTTGCAGGTAAATCAGACTATCTGGCTCATACCCCTGGACACCGACGCCAACTACATAAGCTGTCGAATTATTTAGGGTAACTCTACCTCTTCATTTCATGATCTACCTCCTCAAGTTCACACCTATTGAAGTTTGAAATAACCATAACCGAAGACACGAGAAACAAAAATAGTAAACCCATTTCGGTCTTATCTTATGAAGCCTGTAGAAGAGACGAAGGGCAAAAAAAGGATACGCTGAGGAGTGGTGGGGCGGGGGATACAAATGAAACACCACAATGCGAATGCACCATGAGCAGAAGAGATCAACGGGAATCAAGAAGCTATATACTCGGAACTTTTTTGGTAAATTCTTTTTGTTCTTTCTGATTTGCCGCCCGGGAGTTTGATCCAGCACTATTCTTGGGGTTCAAGGTGGGCAAGTATTGGTATCGGTATTGGAATGGGATGGGAGTAGATGGTATAGAAGATGGCGAGGGGCATAGGGCAACATGAGGAGAGACGTCACCTCGTCGCGTCAAAACGTAAATATGGAAAATGGATGGGGGAATCTAGAAAGCAGATAGAGGAGAAAAGGAAACTTCATGCGCTCAATCGTTGGATGAATGACTGTGAAAAGTTGCATGTTAGTGGGAATGATTTCACTTCAGTCGAAAACATTAGGAGTATAAGACAGTAGTAGCACATACCGGGAAGAATTGCCGGAACCCTTTCACGTCCAGCTGGTTCATTGCGGACAGGAACTCTTCGATGAGATCGGCTCCCATGCCCATACCGGGCAGTTCCTGACTACGCAAGTATTCCGCATATTCCATGCCTGTCTTAGAGTAGATAGTGCGCTGCAAAGCGCCGGCCTCGGCAAGGACCTGCTTGGCTTGTGCATCTTTCGAGTTGAAAGATGGTGTCGTGGGGAGTGCCCAGCACAGAGGCGAGAACCGGGAGATCATGAATCCACCAAAGCCGGGGAGTGCGGCTTGGACAGGTGCGGTGCCATTGGCAGGGGCAGGGGCAATGTCAGGTCCGCCCCAGCAGCTTGCCATACGGCCCAAGACGGAGAACGCCATCTTGGCAGTTGTGAAATCCTCGATATCTTTGGCAAAGTGTTCGATGGTGGTGATCACTGTCTGGAAGATGGACTGGTTTCTCTCGCTAATGATGGCAGCGCCCAAATCATTGTTCAGCACAGCCAGCAAAAAGTTCAAATATTCTCGCTTTAGCTCAGCAAGCTGGATCTCGTCATCGGTTCCGGTTGTCGGATCGGCAATGCCAGAGAAGACTCGCTGCAAGAAAGGAGTCAGGAGCGTGTCGAGGATGCTATAGATCTCACCCTTGAACCCAAAGATGACCTGGTCTAGAAGGCGGAGGAACAGCGCCATCTCATCACGGGACGAAGTCTGCGTCAAGAGCCCATCGATCCATCGGGGCAGTTGAGGAAGAATCTGCGCGCCCAGAACACCAATGAGTCGCGAGAACGCAAAGCGAGCAGCAGTCCGGATATTGAATGAGGAACTGAGCGACTCAAGCGCAACCAGGGTCGCTTCAGCCACCTGGGCGAAAGCTGCCGAGACCTCCGGCGCCGGGAGAGCAGAGGGAGAGGTGGAACCCGGCTGCCAATCGGAGTAACCACGGGCAAGAGTTCCTAGAGCCATGATATCGTGGTGAATCTGCAGCAACGCGCGTTGGTCATTAGCCTTGGCGGCTTCGAGGTTACGTTCCATGTCACCAAAGACAGGGTTCATCACCGACTGGGCGTAAAGAACCTGCTTGTCTGCAGCGACACTTGGGGTCGAGGAAATGATTCCAACGGACTCGAAAAGGTACAGCTGACTGTTGAACACGGCGTCCGCAGAGCCCTCATGGTCCTCGGAAGACATCTCATCGCCGTCATCGCCCTCCGAAGGCACCTCGGCCTGGATAACCAACAAGTCACTCAATGCCTCCACAACATTCTGTGCCACATTGCCAATTTGGCTGCGCAGCTGTCTAGCTAGCCGCTGGAATAAATACCACGAACGAGTCTTGACTTTTCGAACAGGGTGGTGCACAAGTTGGAGGAAGCTCTCCAGAACTCCGGGTATGAGATGAGAGTGGTGGGTAAAGAATGAGCTATAACGAACACATATTTCCATGTACTGAAGTTGGGTTGCGGGGTGGGTGAACGATCGAATATCGGACTCTACCATTGCAAGCATCATCTCGATGAGACGGTTTGCAGCCATGCCATTAGGGGCGCCCTTCAGATAGAGACTGCCACCCTTGACGGCCAGATCTCCAAACAAGAACATCTCATGCAAAGCGAGATCTAGGTCACGCCAGTCGAGCTGCCCGCCAGACGCCCGTAGTTTTTGGAAGGTTGTCCCCACCACCTCCGAGATCGCATCGATGTAAAGCTGCTCATCGGCTGAGGCAATGATTTGCTGCAAAACACCGAGTCTCTTGCGCAAGTCTTGGAACTCTGCCTCATCTGTCTGCTCGTCCTCCTCGCCCCAGTTTGAGGTCTCGTCGTACCGCATTTTCGCAATAATGGCTTTCAAAATCGGAAGCAGGATGGACTTGTTTCGCTCCGCAAGAGATGGGGTCGCCTTCGCGAGTTTCCGGATGTAGGTGAGCATGTCGCTGACGCAAGGAATAACAGTCGAGCAGACTTCATCGTACTCGTCTGAGAAGAATCGTAGGATGTGCGGCAGGAAGACCTGCAAAAGGTTCTCTGCCTGATCCTTGACGGGACCAGCATCATTATCCAATACCCGCACAATATCCACGACTGTGTTGTTGACAAGCTTGGCAACCGTCTCTGCCAAATCAGTATCGTACTTGAATGTGAATCGGTTCTCCCGTAGCGGGGGACTGTTAGATAGCTGCGTGATGATGGAGTCGAGGTTCAAAAAAGCGATCATCTCAATTTTGTCCGAAGGCTTCATCTTCTTGCCAATGATCTCGGTGAAGACGTCCACGGCCGCATCACGCACCCGCTGTTCTCCCTCCCGAAGGTCTTGTTTCTCGGCTCGTCCAAGCTGCTGGAAGAGCAGGTCCAACATGGTCTGGTTCACAACAAGACCAATATCGATCCAGCTGACCCAGCTACCGACCGCCTTCAAGCACATCTCGACAATTGTATCATCACCTTCCCGCCACACCGCCAATATCTCCTGCCAGGAGTTGGCAATTTTCTGCATGTCCCTTTCACGGATCAGGTCTTTCAGTGCATTCGCCTTGTCCTGTTCCACGCGAGACCTTGAAACCAGGGCATCGCCAATATCCTCGTGAATCGAGCTCAGCACACGCAGGTAAAAGATAACACCAACTTGGTTATCCCGGCCCGTGGATTTGTTGGTCAGGTTCAGTAGATCGTCGATGCATGTCTCCCAGCCGTTCGCGTAGAGGGAGGAGAAGAGAAAAGTAACGGTCTGGGCAATTTTGTTTTGGATATAATGGGCGTCGGGGGTGGCAGTGGCCTCCGGGCCGTAGGTCTGACGAATGTAGGCTAGCACACTATCTCGAACGACGCCGAGCGAGGCCGGATCGATCAAGCCGACCTGGGAAGCACTGTTGACAATCTCGAGACTGACATGCCGTACGACTTCGGGCTGTTGTGGGGTTTTGGTGAAGAGAGAGAGGCAAACCTGCCATCCGGAGGGGTCGGAGCGGAGTTGGTTAAGGTATTCATAGGCTTGCGCTTTTAGGGTTTGGTCGGAGGATGGATTCCAGGCAATCTCAATTGCATTTGCTACCTAGGATGTGTCAATCATATTGTGTTTTGAGCTGAGGAAAAGGTATCGGAGGGGTTGGTTGAAACGGCGGGGGAGGGGCGGTTTTTGGGGTATTGGGATTTTATTTTTTATTTTTTTTGGATTTCGAGTGTGCTGAACATAATTGGGAGACTCACCTGTTCTTCCATCTTCCAGTCTCCCTTCTAGGTGTGGGAAGGAGAGAGGAAAATCAATATGTAGAGGAGGTGTGTGCTGTTTTTAAAATTGTTTTCGGTGGAGGAGATATCACCTGCGAGTATTCAACCTGGATATCGTAATCGGTCCCGTGCACCAGGTTTCCGCCTTCGCTTGCCAAGAGAGTGTCAAGTCTGCAAATCAAAAGTTTCAAGTATGTCCAGTAGAGATATTAAGGAGATTTGGATTGAAATGTGATGTTCTTTGTGTCTTCCTAAATAGGACAAGGGGCTTGCACACAGTTAATTTTCTAGGCGGGAGCTTGATTGATGCAACACCAGACAATATGTACTCGACTCGCTATAGTTACTCACTACTATATAATAAAGCTTTAAAATAGCTAAAATAATGCCAAAATAATTCTAGTCCGATGTTTTTTTTTTTACGTCTATATTATTTCCAGTTTCCACCTCAATTGGCCTTGTCAGCCTCTTGTTGCAAAACCTGCAGTTCCATCTTCTCAAAGCCCTCAACGGCCTGACCATACTGTTCAAACACCCCCTTTTGATACCCGTCCGCAATTTTCTCAATGAACTCGTCCTCGTTCCACCGCTGTCCGACCAGGTCCTCAAATGTTTGACCAGGCTGTCGCTCGATACCCCAAACAGCCTTATATGCGGCACCCAGGGCGCAGGCATTGTCACCAACGTCGAGCGAATATACACCCTCAACACCGCCAAGGATCTCGCCAGCAATTTTGGCAATTGCCTTGTTCTTAGACCCGCCGCCAACCAGATAAACTCGGCGTGGCTGGGCGGGAAGTCCATTCCCAGGGTTCTGGGTAAGGTCTCGAGACCGCAAGCGCAGTGAAAGCAACTGGCTCTCGATGATGGCGCGGGCCTCATCCTGCGGCGAGTTCCATCCATCGGTCGTCTCTTTCAGACTTCCGGTGTTGGCGTCGTATGTAAAACGCCATTGGCCCTGACTAATGTTTGGTACGATCTCGTGCCGCGGGAAGAACAGACCCATCTTCATCGGGGCCGATGCATTCTGTTGACCCAACGGGGCAGTCTGCAAAGCAACCTTGTCAAAGTTGGCCCAGGCATGGGCAGGGGTATCCTTCAGGCTCTCATTGAGCGCGTCTCGGACGTGCTCGCGGGCCAGACCACCATTCTTATAGCACAGCATGAACATGTACAAGCCCGGGGTAGTAGGGTGGTTGAAGAAGTGCGTAGCCGGATCGGGTTTGTAGCTGGGGGTGGACATGAGGAAGGTAGTAGATGTTCCGAGCGAAACCATTGCATCCGATGGCAGTAGTGGGAGCGCAAGAATGGTCGCCGGGTTATCACCAGTTGCTGGAATAACCGTACAATCGGGACTGAAGCCGAAACGCTCCACGAAATATGGATGAACGGAGCCTAGGTGCAGGCCTCCATCTTCCGGTACCTCGCCGAGCTTCTGCTTGAGACCCTCAACTCCAAAAACACCCGAGCAGAGCTGAATCAGGCGCTCGTCGTACTCCCCGTTCTTGATGTTCCACAAGTTCATCCCGCACACATCGGAGATGTCGAATGGGGCTACATGGCCTAGGAAAAGCGACGCCAGGAAAGACGACACTAATGAGATCCTCGAGGTCTTCTCATAAATCTCGGGGTGTTTCTTTGTGAATCGGAGGATTTGAGGACCTGTGAATCGCTAATGACAGTGTCAGCACGCTTGCCCCGCATATACTTGGACTTCGAAGGGTTCTTACATGGTGCGCTTTGCTTCCGGTGGCCTGCGCCAAATGCTTGCGATCGCCGAGAGCAGCATCAAACTCGTCACATTCCTTCTGGGTGCTCGAGTCTTGCCAATTAGGACTATATGGGTGGGAGAAAGCGCCTTCCAGCTGTGCCTGGAGGGACTTGCTGGAATCTAGATTGCGGAGAAGCGACTCCGCATTCTGTCCCCAGTATACACTTCCGTGCTGCTGTCCCGCACCACTAATTCCCTTCACACGGCGGAAATCAAGGCCCTGCTTGCGCAAGCTTTCTAGCACACCGTCCAATGCCTGCAGCCACAGAGCGACCGGGGCAAAGACTTCATGTTCGGCTTCATTGTTCAGAACACCTTTTTTGATTGGGAATCCTTGCGAGTCGGCATCGAAGTCGAATTTAGCAACGTGAACCACTTTAAGATCGGAGTTGACAACTAATCCCTTCAATTGTTGGGTCGAGAGATCGAATCCAATGTAGAGAGGGGTATCTGACATGGTGAAAGATATACAATTCCAGGCAATAGAGTAATAGGAAGGATCAAGTGGGATTCCTGGATTTCTGGGATTCTTCCAAATTTAGGCAAAAATTAATCGAATGATCAAGGGATGATGAATCCGGGAAAAGAAGTGTACAAGTGCAAGCGGCAATATTCCCAAGGTGGGATGAACCGATGATGTAAAATGACTATAACCGGTTCCCATAGTGGACTTCACATCTATTATTCTTTTATACCAAAATACAGTTGAAAAAGTGGAAAGTGAATACCGAGAGCCTATTAGGTCAAGCTTATGATTCTCTCAAAAATGTCAAGTCAAGCCCGAGCAAAGGTTTTAGCCGGGTAAATAGCTCTTTTTAGCTGTAGCTCTGCTAAATTCTCGGTAGAATAGAACTGCCCCACTATATACTCACTCCTGTACCAACTATATGGTGTTGGATATTGGATGTATGTTATGTCGGTTATATTGTAAACTTGTTCTATATCCAATCTATATACATAGATCGCATATCGGAGGGTATCATTTGCAGAACTCTATCCCTATTGCTGCTTCCGAGCATGGGGTGTCTCCGGGTCACCACTAACATCTTGCGCAACGAACTCATCTGAGAATGTGAGGTGTTGATCTTCCACAGGAATGAAGCGGACCTTGATGCGTTTCACGCCACGAACTCCAGATCCAACAGCCTGGCGAACGGCTTCTTCGATGTGTCGCGACCGACTGATAGCCCAGGCCCCCGGTACAGCCAACTCAATATCCATTAGGTAGTTTTGACCGGATTTCATGCCTTGTACGTCACGAACAATCACTTCATGTCCATCCTCAATATCCTTCAAGGCCTTGGAGGCAGCATCCTCCACAGAGTGTCGGATTTCCTCATCAACCGTGGTATCCGCCAACTCCAAAAGTGAGGTACATGTGTTGCCCCAACCGGCTTTGATGACCATCAGGGAGATCAGGACTCCGCCAACTGGATCCAGCCAGGTGGCGTCTTGGAAGACATAGCTTCCTCCAATTGTGCAAAGGGCGACGATACTCGTCAGGGAGTCGATGCGGTGGTGAATAGCGTTGGAGGCAAGCACGGACGACTTGCGCTCTTCGGCAACCTTCATGGCTAGAATAAAGTTAGTCGCTTGATGGATATAAACACTTAGATCCCTGCATGTCTTCACTTACTCGCACGGTAAAGCCACTCCTTGACCACAATCGAGCCTGCTGCGATCCACGCCGCGTGGATGCTAGGACCAATTGGCCCATGACTGTGTGAATGACCATGTCCCAAAACCCCGGAGTGAGCTACTGTTTCAGCCACGTCGGGGTAGAACTGAGCCAGCAGGACCTGTCCCGCATTGAGACCCATAAACACTCCCCGCAGAGCAGGAGCCCACTAACTCCCAGCGCACCGATGCTCTCGATTTTTCCATATCCATTGGGGAATCGTTCGCTCGGGGGTTTCAGGGACCAGGCGACAGTTCCCAAAGTCAAAAAGTCGGAGACAAGATCGGTGAGGGCGTGGTAGGCGTCGGCGATGAGAGATTGAGAGTGGAACATATAACCGCCAATGAATTTTCCAATAGCCATGCACAAATTTGCAACGAGACCAATCCGCGTAATACGAACACCAGCGTCGTGTTTGTTTTTGGAGGTTAGGTAGGTATTGTCGTGATGATGGTGGTGACCGTGGCCGTGGCTATGGCCATGATCCCTAGTTTGTGTCATAGCTAAAGATGTTGCCGGGCGTGGAATAGAACGAGGTCTGGAATGAAAGATGAAAGAAGAAGGGTCTTTCATAAAAGGAGTGGAAGTAAGTATGCGCCGCTGGGCAGCAAGAGATCCGAGATTGGGGATCCTTAAGTGGAGAGGGCGAAGCCTGCATAGGGGCTGCGTCAGCGGCATCGCGTCTAGGACACGCGAGCACAAAATGAAAGGATTGGACAGAGTGGTTTTGTCAGGGGTCTTTGGGGTTCTTTGTGGTTGTTAAGACAATTTTTTTGGGTTTTTCTTTTAGTTACGTCTCTAATTCTAAAAGACAAGATGTTCTAGGTGTGGGATGTTCATATCATCCGGCAATTCCCTTGATTTTCCGTTTCCAATCCAATCTGCACGCTTGCATTTCTCCCCTCTGACCATCTCCATGATTCCTATTGATCCCCTTTAATTCGGACTATTCCCCGGAGCCTATCAGATTCCTTCTTTATCAATCTTTCATATTAATCTACCTATGTTGTAGGGAATATAATCTTTTGACGAATCTTGAATCTTTGATACCTTCTTCCGCAGTACCCACCAAGGATCCAACTACGCAATCGTTGGAGCACATCCACTCTCCCTTCTCCCAAGCCACACCCTCGACGTATAATGGTGCGTCTTCAATGACGACGCCTGCCATTCGGATCCCCTTCACGGGACCATTGCCACCTGCTATTATTATCCCTCGGACTGCAACAACACTTGCAGGGGCAATCGACGCTATCAGCACATTTCTCACTGCGCCGCCGTCCTTAAATCTCCGGGGTGTCGATGTGGGAGGACATTCCCAGACGGTACTACTGACTGGCGCAGGTATATCAGTCGCGTCTGGTCTGTCAGATTACCGAGGTGACCAGGGTACCTACCGACTAAATAAATCCTATCGCCCGATCTACTACCACGAGTTCATCTCCCACCATGAGTCACGCAAGCGGTATTGGGCGCGCAGCTTCATCGGATGGCCTGGACTCTTGAAAGCAAAGCCGAACTCGACTCATTGGGCAATTAAGGGTCTCGGCGAAAAGGGATACATCAGTTCCGTGGTAACACAGAATGTCGACTCGTTTCATTCCCTAGCGCATCCCGGACTGTCTACCCTCGAACTACACGGATACTTGCGATCGGTGGTCTGCACAAGCTGTCGAAGCCAACTTCCCCGCGCCGACTTTCAAGCCTCGTTGGAAAGACTCAATCCAGCTTGGGCGGAGTTTTTGGCTCGTATGGTTGCAGAGGGTGCGCTCGACACCGATAATCCGGAGGAGCAACGGCGGAAAGGCTTGAAGCTTAACCCGGATGGTGACGTTGATGTCGCTGAAGCGCCATATTCTACTTTCCGTTATCCTTCATGTCCGACCTGCTTGGAAAACCCTCCCACGCTGAACGATGGCACGAAGGCGACTGTAGAGGTAGAGAGCGACGGGGCATTATCAGCGAATTCAAATGCTGGCATTTTGAAACCGGCAGTGATCATGTTTGGTGAAAATATCGACCCACTGGTGAAGACAGCGGCTGAAGAGGCCATTGATGATGCTGGGCGGCTACTCATCTTGGGTACCAGCCTAGCGACTTTTTCGGCGTGGCGCCTAGTGGAACGAGCACATAAACGAGGCATGCCTATTGGTATTGTCAATGTTGGTGGCGTCAGAAATGAAGCCGTGCTTTTTGGAAATATTGGACATGATTGCACTACTCATGTCCGATGTAGCCATCCATCCCAGTCAGTTCTCCCGACCGTTGTATCCCAACTCCCAGACAATCTATAGATTTAGAAAAATGAGATGAAAAATAGCATGGAATCAAGATATTGTGAAATAATATGAAATAATACACCACTTATAAGAAAAATAAAAATAGAAATAGAAATAGAAAAGAATAAGCGCCTTGTACCTCAGGCCAAAAAAGAAAAAGAGAGAGGCCAAGTCTGATAAGTCCCGGGCCGCTCAGCGCGGGGCTCCTCCCTCACGTCTCAGCATGGAGCACTTTAGGGATCCTGCAGCCCACCCTTTAAAGATCGCCTCAAATCTGGTCTCTCCTGGTCACTTTCTCTTCCATTCTAAACCCAAACCATCGGGGCCACCGGCTACCAAAGTTCCACAGAAAATGGACAAATCTCAGCAACCCAGTTCCTTCCAGCAGCTGGAAAAGGTATGCCTTTCTACTTATCGGGCCTTGGACCTTCGCTAACTGGTATTCGTCTTATTCTAGCTCGGTGAGGGCACTTATGCTACTGTACGTCTCGATCTCTCTCAATCTATCTCTGCTTCTCCCCCAACCCCGGCTCCTATCATGATCGCCACGCTCCCCCGTTCACCACTGACGCAGAATACTACAGGTCTTTAAAGGGCGCAATCGCCAAACCGGTGAAATGGTGGCGCTGAAGGAGATTCACTTGGATTCGGAGGAAGGAACACCATCAACCGCAATCCGTGAGATCTCGCTGATGAAGGAGCTGAAACATGAGAGTATAGTCTCGCTCTACGATGTCATCCACACGGAAAACAAACTCATGCTTGTTTTTGAGTTTATGGACAGAGATTTGAAGAGATACATGGATACTCGCGGTGATCGTGGACAACTGGATCCCGCCACAGTCAAATCATTCATGCACCAGCTACTCAAGGGTATCGCCTTCTGCCATGACAACCGAGTCCTCCACCGCGATCTAAAGCCACAGAACCTCCTGATCAACAAGAAAGGCCAGCTCAAGCTAGGTGACTTCGGACTGGCTCGCGCATTTGGCATCCCCGTCAATACCTTCTCCAACGAAGTTGTCACTCTGTGGTATCGCGCACCGGACGTCCTCCTCGGGAGTCGCACCTATAACACCAGCATTGACATCTGGTCTGCTGGCTGCATCATGGCAGAGATGTACACGGGTCGTCCACTTTTCCCCGGCACAACCAATGAGGATCAATTGGTCAAGATCTTCCGTCTGATGGGCACGCCATCCGAGCGTACATGGCCCGGCATCTCGCAGCTGCCAGAATACAAATCCGACTTCCAAATTTACGCCACGCAGGATTTGTCGCTGATCATCCCGCAAATGGATGCTATCGGGATGGATCTGTTGAACCGCATGCTTCAACTCCGTCCGGAGATGCGCATCAGCGCCACCGAGGCCCTGCAGCACCCATGGTTCCATGATCTACCTCAGATCCAGGCTAAATTGCAGCAGCAACACCAGCAGCAGCAGATGGCTGGATATGGAGGCATGATCCCCCCGCAGCCCGCCTATTAACGATCCAGGCTGCGCATGACGAGATGACGAGCCCGATTAGACAATTTGACATGGGAGAATTCGGCGTTATACCCGATGATGGACGTTTTTGCAGCCCTGTTTTTCTTTTTTTTTTTTTTAGCTTGATATTACTGATTTTGGGCCAGTTTTTTCAAAGATAAGGAGTATCTGGCCTTGAAGATGGTTCAACTTCGGAACATTGTTCTGTTGTCTTGCTCTAGAGCAGCGCTCGAGGATGTTATCAACTTTCTGCTTGTCTTCTAAATAGCTTCCTCGAGAAATGAATTCTGCCATCCACCCCAAGCTGTATTTATTAACACAGAGAGCGAGACATGTGCAACCAACGCTTGGGCCTAGTTCAAATGCCCCCCCGTTGGAACTGCAATTCTCGGGAATATCTTGGCTTGTTACTACAACTAGTTCTTTGTTCACCAGCCAAGTATTTTTGGGACGAGCAGGCTCATAGCTGCTGCACTGCACTTTATTATCAAGTACTGGCGGTAAATACCTAGACAACCCCCTTTCAAGCAGACATTACATTGGCGTTTGAATGTCTCCATGCTTGTTCGGAGAAATCTTTCAAACATGCGGTTACCCGTATTTCAATCAGGTCTTCTTCTGCAACAAGTAATGAGCCGTGAAAACATCGGGGGGAAACAGTTTTACTAGTGTTACACACGGAACTGACTTTAGGATTTCACAAGGCTCCTAAAATATAGTCACCGTTGTACCTTGGGCATATTCAGGTTACTTTATCCTCGAGAACTGTCGAACCCCAACAACTGCGGGGGACAAAGACTGCACGCCTAAACAATGACTTTAAGCATTAGTGCAACCCAAGGGCTATACCTCTGAGGCTTGTCCACGCAGACCAGTACTGGTCCCTTGTCCAATGCCCTACTTATATCGCCAAATCCCGGGAGATTGCACGTTGTGGTACCACCCAAGCTGGAATCGTTCGCATGTCATTCCATGGGAGTACCGGTTTGAGTCCTGGTCCATGCGGTGTTTGAGACGAGGAAATCATTTAAAAGTTGCCCTGTTTGCTTCTTACTCCTATTCTTGGCGATTGTTGAATCTAATACTGTTGGGACCGCCGCTCTTTGTCGCAGAGCCCCGCACCAGGCCAGCATATTCCTACCTATAAGCCGATGGGAATAATATCAATATGCCGATTGGGTTGATTCTGCCTTATTTGTCATTTGGCTTTTTATTTTCCCTTTGTTGCCCGTTGCGGATAATAAGCAGGTAGTATTGTGCTTTGGTCATATCTACTCCAGCCGTTTGCCTTCTGTTTCGAAGGTGAATCATACCCAAAAATAAGTCCCCCCGCTGGTAGATCTACAATCGTCTGGATCCTTGATCTGTCACAAGCCAACTTGGCTTTGTTGAACCACGAGGATCCTCTCGGTTCATATCTGCCGTTGGATATAACCTTCACGCGCTGGGAACGCTCCCCCTGGCGGCGACTAGGTCATAGACCATGATACCATGACGCTGTCAGAACAACAAATATTGGCCATCTCGGCCACAGAGCGTGTTTGCTCGACTATTTCCCTGGTTGGAACTTTTGTTATAGTCACTACTTTTATCTGGTCCCCCACGTTCCGTAAACCCATCAACCGCTTGGTGTTCTATGCATCATGGGGTAACATTATGGCTAGTATAGCCACCATCATATCGGCAGACGGGATTCATTCTGGGGTTGAGAGTTCCCTGTGCCAGTTCCAGGGTTTTTTGATCCAATGGTTCGTATCAACTCGATAACTAAGACACCCTTGACAGATGACCACTAAAGAAGCAAGAATAGGTTCATGCCCGCCGATGCACTGTGGACATTCGCAATGGCATGCAATGTCTACCTAACATTCTTCCACAAATACGACTCCGAGCAACTACGTCGGCTCGAATGGAAATATGTGCTCTGCTGCTACGGTATTCCATTCGTCCCAGCTTTCGCATACTTCTTCATCCAGACCCAAGCCCGAGGCAGGATATATGGCTCTGCCATTGTAAGCAAAACCCGAAGGTCCTTCCTTTTACCAGCTAATGCTAACCCAATCACCGCCATCAACAGCTCTGGTGCTGGATCTCTGTACAGTGGTCCTTCCTCCGCATCGCCATATTCTACGGACCAGTCTGGCTCATTATCTCAGCGACCTTCGCCATCTACCTACGTGCCGGGTCGGTGATTTACCAGAAACGGCGCCAGCTTCGGAACCTCGGTGGCATCGACTCAGATCTTGTCCCAGAATCTCCCTTTGCTATGTTGACTGGCATCCAAGTTACCAGGGAGATTGCCTGTTCTACTCCAGAGCGTCGGTCCTTGTCAGAGAGCGCCGCGCGGGGGCTGCCGTGCAGTGCGTTCAGAGCATACTCGGTCACGATCGAGGGCGGTGGTACCTCCAGCACGATGCAAGGTTCCAGCTCAAAAATCGGTCCCAGTCCTCTTCACCAGGAGAATTCTAGCAAGACCGTGCGGCCGGATGGAGCGGACTCACAGCGGAGGTCGACGTCCACGGAAGCTACTTCGGCTACGTGGGCCTATACGAAATACGCTATGTTGTTCTTCATTGCCTTGCTTGTCACATGGGTAAGTTTATTCAAAGTTCAATACAGTCTAAAACCGTTGTCGGTTCTTTTCGTGTTGATTGTTCGACATTGCAGGTCCCCTCGACGATAAACAGAGTCTATTCCCTGGCTCGTCCTGATGACTTTAATTTCAGTCTCAACTATGCATCTAGCTTCGTCCTTCCACTTCAGGGCTTTTGGAACAGCCTTATATACGTCTCTATTTCATGGCCCGCATTCAAATTACTTTGGTCTGACCTCCATAACCGCATATCCTCGTGGCGCATATCCCGTTCGGTGACACATATACAATCCTTCCATCTTCGGAATGGCTCACAGAGCTCGAGTCCTGCTCTTCTGATGAAAACTGAGAATGAGGAGAACAGACGCCGGAGTTGGCTGGGCTTAGATCCATCAAGTTAGGCCTGGGAGCTGGTTGATAGCTAAATGCTTCATTTATATTGCAACGTACCATGTTCACTGATTCATATAACCCTCATACCCCTGCTATAACTATCTACCACTTTATCAAAGTATTAAATTCAAAAATATTCAAATATCGGTGTAATGTACGACCTCCTCCAATCCGATCTATAGAAACACGTGACCGGCGCGTCGCGTTGAATAGGGTCACCCCAAATCCAAATTCCTCAAGAACCACAAACAGCCACCTACACACCACTCTAACCATATGCTCTTCATTGCTTCCCGCGCCCCGACTACATCCCGACAGCAGATACATCCACCATGGCCGAATCGAATTCCCACCAACCGCCCGCCGCGTCGCCGTCCCCTCCCCCACCAGCTCCAATTCCCCAATCCCCGGGCCCGCGCGCCTCACGTCTAAACCAAGTCTTCGATCAGGCTCTAGCACGCACACTCCGTGCAAATTCATATGCGAACTTTGCAGGCTGTTTCCCGACACCTGCACGCCACGTTCCTGCTAGTTTGGAAGGTGTCTGGCGACAGTTGAACGCTAAGCTGGAGGCGAATGCCAAGGCTGAATTTGATGACATTATTACAGAGAGGGATGCGGTAGCACATTTGAATGAGCTAGATCGGTTAGTTGGGGATGCGAGGGCTAGGAAAGAGCAGGAGGGGGATAATGCCGAGGGACAGGAGAGAACAGTGTATGTTGAATGGATTTAACCGGTTATTCGGACTATGTTTTTTTTTGTCTTTTTGATTCTGATTCCTAACTTTTTTTCTTTTACTACATACAGCGCGCATTCACTCGGCGCCGAAGATCTGTACAAGGCACACCTTACGCCTTATCTGCAGGAAGCGCAGTCCACACTCAATGCCAGACTCGAGGATACTCATGCGGAAAACGCGGAGCTTGCACAGACTGTGCAGGCGCAGAGACTGGAAATTGAAGGGCTATTGTCACATCTTGGATTGGTCGTTTCGGATATTGAGGGTGCTGCTACGGCGGCCACGCAATTCAGTAGACAACATCACATTCGCCAGGACGCAATCCAGATGGATGAGGAGGCGAAAGCCCGTCCAGGTCTGTGAATGTGTTGGGGAAATCGTTTCTCTATCCGATTCAAGATGAAATCAGGGCACTCAATTCCCTGCCATCAACCATTCCGTCTTCCACCATATCCTGCGCCACGACGATCACCTGTTGGAGGTCCGTTGACTTGAGTTGCTCGAGCTTCGTATTCTGGCCTTCAATCGCTGCGGCAATCGCCTCCTTGCAAGTTCCGTCGCGTTCTTCCTCGGCCGCTCCGTCGCGGCGGGCCAGAGCTGTTGCTCCGCGGTAGTACGTCTGAGCGTTGCGCAGGAGCATAGCTCCGTTCTGCTTCGCCATGGCGTGGTTCCAGGGCGCTCGTCCAAGACGCCATCTGTGCATC
The DNA here is from genome assembly GCF_028828655.1 of Penicillium verrucosum. Lineage (NCBI taxonomy): Eukaryota > Fungi > Ascomycota > Eurotiomycetes > Eurotiales > Aspergillaceae > Penicillium > Penicillium verrucosum. The sequence continues at coordinate 3,736,926 of NW_026643212.1, forward strand.
TCCGCGTCTCCGCGGCCAAGGTGGATCTTGGGCAGGTTGTCAGCATCTGGGAGTTTGGTAGCGGCTGTCAATGCGTCCAGGGCGGTTGAAAGCGACTTCCAACGCAATGCTACCGCGTTCTCAAACGCCTCATCATCCTCCGATGGGGGGAGGTCCGAAAGCGCCTGGTTCAGCGACGTGAGCGCATCTGCTTTGCCACACAGTCCTTCAGGGTCCGCGGATACATCCAGCTCTGGACCAAAAACTTGTCCAACCTCCTGCTGATAGGTTTGGACATCGGTGTGTCCGCCTCGGTAGAGCAAGTCGTTCAAAGCACAGATGAATTTGGCGCGTGCCAAGGCCGCCTCATACTGTCTATCCGAACCTTCGGCATAAGCAGGCAGTCGGGACTGCACAAGCTCCGACGAGTACTCTTGCACCCAACCAACACCGCCCCCACCGGGGTTAGAAGTCAACAAGTTGCACAGAGTTGTTAAAGTCTCTAGTTGCGCCACCGCCGTGTCCACGAGCGTATTCTTCGTGACGGGCTCCACAATCATCGCCCATTGTTCTTGCTCTTCGTCTGCAGGCTCGGCTTGGGGCTGGCCCGCGGCCTGTGGTACAACCTCCGGCTCCGGTGGTACATCCCCGGATTCCATCAGTTCGATCTCCTCTTGCCTTTCCGTGTACTTCATCTCCTGAACCATCAGACACCGCTGGAAAAGCTCAATCGCCTCTTGCAAGTAAGTCCCCGCTTGCATCTGCTGCTCCTCGTCGGGATGCTTTAGGTTGGACATCAACTCCGCTATGCTGGTCAGCACCTGGCCCGAATTGAACAACACGTCAGCATTGTCCTGCTCCAAAGCCAGCGCTTCCCGGTGTGACTGCAGTGCAACCTGCAATATCTCCCCCTGTGGCGCTGGCAACTGGGCCGCTAGTTTGGGGTGCTGGGTAATTTCATATTGGACTCGTGCTCTGGATGGGTGTGTTAGTAGAAGTTAAAACTCAAAATCATTACCTCTCAATCATGGATGAAATTGAAAAATGCGAAATAATGACTTGTTTTGATATCGGTGTGGACTTTACATACTTGTTGTAAGCTAGATCAAATGTGCCGGGATGTTTCTGTAGTCCTTCGTCATAGTTGGTGATGGCCCGCATAAAGAAGCGCATGGACTTGGCCGCATCTCCGGCCCGCCATTTCTCGCCAGCCTCTTCTAGTTCAACGCCAGCTGCAGAGGTAATTAGTTTTTTTTTTTTTTCTTTTAGTTTTTTTGGACTGTTGATATTGTTGGCTTTTGGGGTTCAACTACACACCTGCAAGAAAATCATCTGCAGTCACAGGTACCTATATCAAAATGTATGAGATCATGATCAAGATGTTCTGTGCGGGGGGTATATTGCTACCACATACCTGTTTTGAAGCAGACTTTTTCTTCGTCTTTGTCTCCCGGAGGAAGGATTTTGGCTTCGGCATATCTGCGGGAATGCTGTTGATTGAATTGAATAAGAGTCGACGGAGATGGCTATGCGCCTTGGAATGTGAAGTAAATCTGGCAGAATCTGCGCGGTGTGTGACAGAGTATATCCTGTCCCAACGTTGCTTTTACCTCTCACCTCGACTACATGTAACAAATGCAACAATGGTAATGATAGTTATTTTTCTAGTGGATTTGAGGCTCAATACTCGTGAATTTAGTGGTGTAAGATTTCTTTGAACTATATCAGATATGTGACTGGAAGACTCTCAAAGCAGCGATCTTTCAGATCTGCATGGATATGTACCAAGACCAGGATGAGATGACTTTTGGTGTAAGCTGTTTTGTTTCATGTTGATTTATTGTTTCGAATATGGTAGTTATATATTGGTACCTTGTACTGCCAAAAGGGGTCTGTGTCTGTAAAAATGATATATATTTATCTAGGCCGAGGTACTGTCCCTTGCTGCTATAGTACCTATCATATAGATGTAATTAATCTAGCCAAGTTTCATCCTTACCTCATTGCTACAATATACAATATGACTACGGAGTAAAATGGATTAAAATAAATTACCTCATAGTAGTATACTCTGTAGCTGATAATCTCCTACACACAAAGTACCTACGTAAGTACTTGCCGAGATGATCGGCTCGCGTGGCAGCACGTGGCAAATATATCCCCGGTAAAAAAGCTTTCTTGACATCAGAGAAGGGAGATTTGTATGATCATTGATCGCTATGCAGTAACCAGTCATATGTGATTTATGATATTGTGTATAATCATAATATATATCTATCTGGGAGTTTCACCACCGACTCTCTTTAATGCTCATCTTACGATTACGTCGATCTTTCCATAAAAAACCCTTTCCACCCCTTTCCCGCCACACACTGTCTTTCCCCACCAACTCGACCCACCCCGTTTCGTCTTCTCCTTTCTGTGACTCTATTTCTACTCCTACACTACATTGGTACCTTTGTGCCTGACTCTAACACACCCCCTTCTACCTGGACTGAGTATGTATCCCTTGGAAATTCGTGATCGCCAGCCACTAGGCAAGTAATACCCACTAACAGGTGAATTTTGCAGGCTGCATTCCATTCAAGGGCCTTCCTTTACCTACAATTTGAAACCCGCCCCTCTTTTCGGCGCAAAACCTCCTCTTTATAACCATATCACTTCACAGAAATGGCCCGCCAACCCTCTCTTGACTCTGAACGTCCCATTATGGCTCAATCGGTAAAAATTCCTCCCTTTCCTCCTGCCCTGCACCTACTCTGTCCGTCGCCGGGCCTTTACATTCGTTACTGAGAACCGCTCAAGTCTAACCTGCTGCAGAACCGAAACTCAAAGCGATTCTCCACCGTCAGTGGAAGCCCCTCGCTGGCCGCCTCCGATCGCACAAACGGCACTCTACCCAGCGGCGACCCTAGAATCGCCGACATCTTCCACCTCCACGATGGCTTCGAGCGCCTTGAGAGCAAGCCTCTCAACAAGCAGCGATTCGTCCCCACGGAGGAGAAATCGAACAACCTGAACAAACTCGCTCTCGGAGCTAAGGTCGAGCGCGCCCTGGGCCGGAGGATGACTAGCCAAGATGCTGTCATGCGCAAGCCTCTCTCTGAGAAGACTGAGGCACGGACTGACTAGTCCTGATGGTAGCGATACACTTAAGAGACAAGTGGCTTGCTATGTGCTTTATTCACTACATGGCTGACTGTCTCCATCTCTGATCGTTCGGTTATTTCTTGGCCCTTCTGCATTTTTTTTCTCGTCCCGACATTCGAGCCTCTATCGACACAGTTCTTATGATTGCTGTCTCTTTTTTTACAGTCACCCTTTCATGTTCTATCATACCCCTATTTTTCTTTTTTTTCGGATCAGTCTGTGGCGTTTTGACTTGATGAGATGCGCATTATTTCCTTGAGTATGAACATTCGGATCTGGTGTTTTATTGCCTCTTATTTTTCATGTCTGACTATCACGTATCTTGAACTATCATGAAAACTTTCTTCAACTACATCTACAAGAATAGTCGGCTGCTTATGGGGCCTTATGGTTCTTTTTAGGTGTATACGAAGGCGGTTTAAAAAAACCATACTTTGTGCAAGAGACTTGTCTATGTATACCCTTTGGTAACCTTTACATTGACTAGATATTGTTAGTATTCTTAACAACCTTGGAATATATTCCTGGAATATATTCTTGTACACTTGAGTTGAACTATGAATTCTGCCGGGCGGTGACTATCCGCCAAGCCCACGCGAAACCCGCACGGAGTCAAAGAGAAGGAAGTTCTTTTCTTCGAAGGCGAATTCCCACAGCTTCATTCCATCTCTTTTTTGTTTCCCATTTTCTACCTGAATCTCCCCTCCCCCCACGCCTCTGTCCATCTTCCAGACCCACATTTTCTCGATCTTTCTCATCTCTCTCGCAAGCCCTCCACATATCCCTCTCCGCGCCAGCAGAACCGAGAACTCTTTCTCACTTTTGCTATACTTCCCGCTTTCCCGCAATACCAAGGCGCCTCGTCTCTTTTCTTCGTGCTTTCCTTCTATCCTCTTCAATTGATTGCATTGGTGCCTGTCCTATTTCGCATCGTGAGTTCCGATCTACCATATTCAATTTGATCGCATGGTAAAGACCTGGAAACTAATAAGCATCCAGTGAAGCGAGGGAAACACGAACAATTTCCTTCTTAGAACATTCATCGCTTGCTTCTTGAATTTTTTTTTTTCCTAAAAAAAAAAGCCTTTCAGCCGTTACAGTCTCGGTCATCATTTTCGCCGTGCTCGGTTACTTTTAATCTCATTTTCCACCCGAAACCAAATAAAACCCCTCAATCCTACGCCATGGCCGATATGACTCAAGTCCCCATCAATGGCAACTACCCTGCCCAGCACGGTTTCCCCGAATCCTACAACCATGCATCCGTCACCATGAACACTGCTGCCAGCTTCCAGCCTGCGCAGTCTTCCACCCCGACCACCGTCACTCCCACCGACCAGCAGAAGAATGAGATCTCTAAGGATGAGGTGGGCTGGTACTTCGTCGAGCAGTACTACACCACCATGAGCCGCAACCCCGACAAGCTTCACCTGTTCTACTCTCGCCGCTCTCAGCTGGTCTTCGGCACTGAGGCTGAGTCGGTTCCCGTCAGCGTTGGTTCTAAGGTGAGTTTAATTTAATCCCACAACGTGAATTTTGTCTAACCAAGCATCCCCACTTTCATAGGCTATCAACGAGAAGCTTAACTCGTTGAAGTTCCAGGAGTGCAAGGTGCGCGTCCTGAATGTCGATTCTCAGGCTTCTTTCGACAACATTCTGGTCTCAGTCATTGGTGAGATCTCCAACAACTCCGAGCCATCCCGCAAGTTCGTGCAGACTTTCGTTCTCGCCGAGCAGCCCAACGGTTACTATGTTCTTAACGATATCTTCCGATACATGGCCGAAGAGCCAGAAGAAGAACCCGAGCAGCCCGCCCCCGCTGCGCCTGTTGCCGAAGCCTCCGAGGCCGTTGCCGAAGTTCCCGCTGAGGAGCCCCAGGTGGTTGATGAAGTCGCTGTCTCCAATGTCGATGAGAAGCTCGAGGAGGTCAAGGCCAACGGTCAGGTTGAGGAGCCCGAGGAGCCTACCCCCCAGACCAACGGTGCCCCCGTTGAGGAGAAGACCCCTGCTCCCGTTGCTGCTGTCGAGGCTGAAACTGTGAAGGACGAGGAGCCTGCCACCCCTGAGCCCTCTCCCGTTCCCGAGAAGGAGGAGGTTCCTGAGAAGGAGACCTCAGCCACTCCCGCTGCCCCTAAGACCTGGGCTAGCATCGCGACTACCTCTTTTGCAGCTAAGGCCGCTGCTGCCGCCAAGGCTTCGGCCGCCCAGGCTGCTCCTGCTGCCCAGGTCATTCCTGCCGCTCCTAAGGCTGCTGCTCCCGCTGCTCAGGCTACCCCTGCCACTCAGCCCGCTGCTGTAGCCCCCGCGGAGGCTGTCCGTTCCCAGGAGGCCCCTTCCACCGAAGCCGGATGGCAGACCGCCGGCGACGGCCACAAGAAGTCGCAACCCCGTGTTGAGGAGACTGTCCTTGCTTATATCAAGAACGTTAACGATAAGGTCGACGCGAGCCTGCTTAAGCAGACCCTGGCTCGTTTCGGCAAGCTGAAGTACTTCGATGTTAGCCGCCCCAAGAACTGCGCCTTTGTCGAATTCAACGAGCCCGCCGGTTATACCGCTGCCGTTGCCGCCAACCCCCACCAGATTGGCAGCGAGCAGATCCTCGTTGAGGAGCGTCGTCCCCGTGGCAACGCCTACGGCAGCAACAGCTTCCCCGCCGGCCGTGGTGGTGGAGCCGGTCGTGGTCGTGGTGACCGCGCCGGTAGCCAGGGCCGTGGTGGTTTCCAGCGTGAGGGCCGTGGCAGCTTCACTCCCCGTGGCCGCGGTGGTAACGTTGCCGCCAAGGGTCGCTCCAGCCAGGCCCAAGCTGCTTAAACACTTTACTTGATTTTGATGATCCTCTACCTTCTACTTCCCGTCGGGGTCCCGTCTCTCACAATTCCCGTGAGCATTTCTCCGGCGGATGATCTTCTCAGGATCTGTATTACTCTGATTTTGATTCTCTTTTTTCTTTTGCCCCGTCTCTTCCTAATGACATGTGTTACGTGACTATTGCCTCCCCCTTTTTTCCGTCACAGTGCATATTAGCGGTTGGTCCGGGTTGGCTGGAAAAGTTGCGTCTCTTTCCTTCCCTCTGGGCACTTGTGTTTTAACCTGACCTTTTTTTTTTGCTGGGATCGGGTCTTGTCTTTGACATTCACGATTCTCTTTTTTTGCACCATATTCCTTTCTTTCAGTGTCTTCTGCCATGATCTGTTCCTTGCTCCTTTTTTTGCAAGAAGTTATATTGCATCTTTTTTTTTTTTTTAACTAGCATAGCAAACTCCAGGGTTTTACGGTGGTGCGCCATCCCGGTCTTTCTTGTATTTTGCTTCTTTTTTTATTTTCTTATGTATGAGGATTCCCATAGGATCCGTTCTCTTTTTGGTGTGTAAATGAGATGATGGGATGTTCTCAGGGGGAATTACAACTGTATCATGGGATTATGAGCCTACCAAATATGGATTAGAGAATAATCAAACACCAAGTTGCTAACTATATATTACATATACTCGGTAACTAGTTATAGTACTATGTCCAGGACTGCCAAGATTGATACTCGGGGGACCTTGAGGGCTTACCTAATCTCAAGTCGACGAGTCATCCTTCTGGGGAAGATTCTAGAGTTCTTGATGCCTCAGGCAACTCTCATCTTGTCACTTCAAAATACAAAGAAAAACGAGGTAAAAGCAACAAACCAGGGAAATTCGAGTCAAATAGTTTTAAAAGAACAAAAAGTAAAAGTAGAAGAGTCTAGAATAAGTATCGACAGAGCTGCAGCGTTGCCTGAACAACATGGAAGTTGCTGGATCACCGTAGAAACTCTCCACCAGAAATTTTTGGAAACACAAAAGGAACTGGCCCGCCTCTTCGACTCTTTCTCTTCATCTCTCCCTTTTGCTTTGGTTCCTCTCCCCCCAGAGCTTCTTTCTTTTTAATTACTTTGTGCTTTCTTGTAAGATATATAATCCCCTCCCTCTTCTTCTCGTCACCGCTTCTCAATTTCCCCCCCCCACCTCCCCACCGCTTGATCAGACTCTGCATCTGAATTTGTCTCTGCATATTCCTCAATTGCTTTAAATCCAGCACTTTTCTAACTCAGATTTCTTTTCAGAATCACAATCCGCCATCATGTCTGAGACCTTCGAGTTCCAGGCTGAGATTTCTCAGCTGCTCTCGTTGATCATTAACACCGTCTACTCTAACAAGGAAATTTTCCTTCGTGAGTTGATCTCCAACGCCTCCGATGCTCTCGACAAGATCCGCTATGAGGCTCTCTCCGACCCCTCTAAGCTCGATTCCAACAAGGATCTGCGCATCGACATCATCCCCGACTTGGAGAACAAGACCCTCACCATCCGCGATACCGGTATTGGTATGACCAAGGCTGTAAGTTTCTGACCTCGGAGTTGTCTCAACTCACTCTCCTTGTATCTATTTAGACATGAAAACTAATGTTCAACTCTTATAGGACCTGATCAACAACCTTGGAACAATTGCCCGCTCCGGTACCAAGCAGTTCATGGAGGCTCTGTCCGCCGGTGCTGATATTTCCATGATCGGCCAGTTCGGTGTCGGTTTCTACTCTGCCTACCTGGTCGCTGACCGTGTCACCTTTGTGTCCAAGCACAACGATGACGAGCAGTACATCTGGGAGTCCGCCGCTGGTGGCACTTTCACCCTCAAGGAGGACACCGAGGGCGAGCAGCTCGGCCGTGGTTCCAAGATCGTCCTTCACTTGAAGGATGAGCAGATGGACTACCTCAACGAGGCCCGCGTTAAGGAGGTTGTTCGCAAGCACTCCGAGTTCATCTCCTACCCCATCTACCTTCACGTCCTGAAGGAGACCGAGACCGAGGTCCCCGATGAGGAGGCCGAGGAGGCCAAGGAGGAGGATGATGAGAAGAAGCCCAAGGTTGAGGAGGTCGATGAGGAGGAGGAAAAGAAGGAGAAGAAGACCAAGACCGTCAAGGAGTCCAAGATCGAGGAGGAGGAGCTTAACAAGACCAAGCCCATCTGGACCCGCAACCCCGCCGACATCACCACTGAGGAGTACGCCTCCTTCTACAAGTCCCTCTCCAACGACTGGGAGGACCACCTCGGTGTCAAGCACTTCTCCGTTGAGGGTCAGCTCGAGTTCCGCGCTATTCTCTTCGTTCCCAAGCGCGCTCCCTTCGACCTGTTCGAGACCAAGAAGACCAAGAACAACATCAAGCTCTACGTTCGCCGTGTCTTCATCACCGATGATGCTACCGACCTCATCCCCGAGTGGCTCAGCTTCGTCAAGGGTGTTGTCGACTCTGAGGATCTTCCCCTCAACCTGTCCCGTGAGACTCTCCAGCAGAACAAGATCATGAAGGTCATCAAGAAGAACATCGTCAAGAAGACCCTTGAGCTCTTCGTTGAGATCTCCGAGGACCGTGAGCAATTCGACAAGTTCTACCAGGCCTTCAGCAAGAACATTAAGCTCGGTATCCACGAGGACGCCCAGAACCGCCCCACTCTGGCCAAGCTCCTCCGCTACCAGTCCACCAAGTCCGGTGACGAGCAGACCTCGCTCGCTGACTACATCACTCGCATGCCCGAGCACCAGAAGAACATGTACTACATCACCGGCGAGTCCATCAAGGCTGTTGCCAACTCTCCCTTCCTGGACACCCTCAAGCAGAAGAACTTCGAGGTTCTGTTCCTGGTTGACCCCATTGATGAGTACGCCTTCACCCAGCTGAAGGAGTACGACGGCAAGAAGCTCGTCGACATCACCAAGGACTTCGAGCTTGAGGAGACCGATGAGGAGAAGACCGAGCGCGAGACTGAGGAGAAGGAGTTCGAGGAGCTTGCCAAGGCCCTCAAGAACGTTCTCGGCGACAAGGTCGAGAAGGTTGTTGTCTCCTCCAAGCTGGTCGGCTCCCCCTGCGCCATCCGTACCGGCCAGTTCGGTTGGTCCGCCAACATGGAGCGTATCATGAAGGCTCAGGCCCTCCGTGACACCTCCATGTCCTCTTACATGTCTTCCAAGAAGACCTTCGAGATCTCCCCCAAGTCTTCCATCATCAAGGAGCTTAAGAAGAAGGTTGAGGCCGATGGCGAGAACGACCGTACCGTCAAGTCCATCACCCAGCTTCTCTTCGAGACCTCCCTGCTGGTTTCTGGCTTCACCATCGAGGAGCCCGCCAGCTTCTCCGAGCGCATCCACAAGCTCGTCTCCCTCGGCCTGAACATCGACGAGGACGAGGTCGCCCCCGCCACTGAGGCTGCTGCTCCCGCCGAGGCTACCGGTGAGAGCACCATGGAGGAGGTTGATTAGATGGTTTCAGTCAACTTTCGTTATTGCTAATTTTAAGTCTTACGGGAAATGGGAAATGGGATACGACCCTCTGTGATGTTTTTTATCTTTTCATTTTTATGTGTTCACAATAAGAACCAGCATCTTTTTTTATTTCCATCCAGGGCCGAGTAGACTAGTGTCTTGCTTTAAAGGTAATCGTAGACTTCAATCGTACCTCCGAAACATCTGGGCACTTGTTCTCAGCATATCCATCCACCTGGACAGCATTCATAAATGACATCCCCTCAACTCTCCTTCCACTACAGACTTCATATCCCTTTCCTTTTAAAACCTCTCGTGACCCTGCTTATGGATTTTAGCCGACCACGTCTTTACCTCGCGAATTACTCCCCTTGATCGTCTAAACAGAGACCAGTTTCCGGCCCAAGTCTGTCAATCGAATCCAGTCAACACTTCCGAATTTAATCAACTCCCCAAATGCAGCCTTTGAGCAATTACAACATATATCTATAATCCGCTTATACTTGTATCAATTGGGCGCGTAACTCAGTTGGTAGAGTGTTCGCTTTGCATGCGAAAAGTCCAGCGTTCGAATCGCTGCCCGTCCATTTCATTTTTTTTCCATCTGATCTCTTTTACCCAAGCCTCAAAACAATTGCCTAGAAAAACTATCTATGTAATTTTGGGGGGTCAATTGCATGGCTTTCTATGGATTTTTTATTTATTATATGATCCAAAATGGTTTATTTACTAAACATCCGAAATCCGAGATCTATCAATCGATATACTCTATATATATACCGGGTAACTAATGTCTGGCAATGTTTGCTTTTGGATGAGGACATGTTGAAGTTTAGCAATCCAGAGAATATTTCCATCATAGAAATGTCTATGAATCCAGACAGGATTTCATTTTATATTGTTGAACTTCATTTTCCATCTTGATCAGCAGTTACAGGCCACTAATGTCACGACCACCCCAAGCCATGAGCAACATATGCCGTATCGTACCGGCGCCATGGAGCAAGTAGCTTATGGCCTGGTCAATAGTTCCAAGAAAAACAGGCATTGCCGATCCCTTGAGCTTTTTGAAGGATGCGATATACCTCTGTTTCCCTCGCAAACACTAGCCTCGTGACATATTTCTACTACCAATAATCACCGCTAGCCCTAATACACCGAGGTCTATTGTAACTGGTCAATCTCCCACAGTGCTTAGCATAAGTTAGGAAGTGAGAAAAGCTTACTGGGGACAGTTAATGCTTGCAGGTGGTTGTGCGAGCTGCCAAGTCCTTCATTCCGGCATCTTTCGATTAAACAAGACTGATACCCTGTATGTCTGGACTGTGTCTGGACGGCGTGGCTGGAAGGGGTTTTCTCATTGACCATTGAGCGCTGTCATGAGCCAACAACACCCAGCATATTTCAAGATATCAACAACGATCAATCGCTGGAGCGTCTGCGTGGACTTGTAGGAAGTGGACCATCCTGGTGTTGGAGATCCCGTTGCCACCAAAGTTATCCCCCTTACTAGGAGGCACTCCATGAGGTGACCTAGTTGCGTTGTTCGAACAAAAGGCGGGATGAAAGGCCACCATACTTGAATACTGAGCTCTTCTCATGAATACTCATAGAATCTATGACTTCTGTCTCACATTGCGCCTTTCGCCACCTTCATGCTGGCGTGGTCGCTTGACAGCTTGGTTGACAGTATTAACGTTGTCCGAAACCGCCAAACGAATAGACAAAAAATTAGTAGCGAGAATCTCGGCTAGTATTCGTTCCCCGAAGGTTTCGAAGGGCTGAAAGGGTATTTTTCTCAAGTGGATAGTGGGAAAGTTGGTGCAGTTAGTGGCCGCTGTCGGTTTGTCAAGCATTTTGAGGAACTCGCATGCGAATTGGCCCTCGTAAAGATAAATAAAGTCATCATCATCCCTATTCACCACCAGAAGACGTGACTACGATGAGTAAGTTGGGTTCTCTGAGCGGCATTGGAGCAATAAGTTGACTTTCGTACATACCAAAAAACTTGGGGTGGAAGAATCTTTGGAAAGGCGTTCCTGAAGCTGCGCAATAGACAGCAAGACACATAGAAAATACCGGTCTTCTGTCCATTCCGCAGGCGTAACTCGCGACAATTTCTTTGTAAAGATCCGTGCGCCAACAGTATCATGGCCCTTATCCCGGCGTGTGCGAGGCTTAAGCCTCTTTGCGCGAAGGCCAGTGACGTCTAAGTAGTCCAAGTAGCCGATTAATGGTTGGGCATCTGGATTAAACTGGTTAGGCTGATTACGGCGATGGAAGACGGTATAGCGTGGTCGATGAACCGGTTGGCCAGCGAAAAAGAATTCGGGTCCTTTACTATATATTCATCAAGGGCTGTTAGCAGTTAGAAAAAGCATATCCACAGCTATAGTTGTAGCCCTTACCTACGCATGTTGAAACCACTGCCATCGTGTAGCAGGAAACGGCAAAGGATGTTGTATTTCACAGAAGGTACGGCACTTTTGGCAAGCATCTCCGCATCGCTCACTCTTGTCCGACTTTTAGCAGAAGATGTTTGATTATCATTTCTCTGCGGAGGCGCTTCATAGTGGTTGTAAATGTCCTTTGTTGAAAAGTTGTCAATGTGCTGGAACGAACATCCAAGCGCATCTAGGTGGCACGAGGTCCAAAATAATGGGTTCACCAGAAGCTCGCGGCGATATTGCAAAATATCGGATAGTGATATTGCATCGGGCCTAGGCGACATATTGTGACTGGGTTGCTCCACACGGTGGATGGTTGTTTGCCTTTGTCTTGTTACTGACCGCGTTAACTCCCAACGCGAAACCACCTGACCGTGCCAAGACTTCCTGTCGACACCCAAAGAGGCAATGTAATGAATTCCATCTTTTTCACATCGGCGGGATGGCTAACTTTCCATATTTTAACAGCATTATGTCTGAGTCGTCCTTCTATGAAATACTCAGCAAGACCCTGAGTGCTCTCATCACGGCATCCCGATCGGGAAAGTCACGACCGCGAAAATCCGGTACGTACAGGTACATATATAATAGTTATATTTATATTGCAGGGAGGGAATGATATAATAGCCATGTCCCTTTATTGGGTTACCTGCAAACACCATGCTATACTTTGTATCCTAGCTTAACCACATAATATCTACAGTTACACCCCTTTACCCTTTGTACGGTAGGATATAGTAGAAGGCTGAACAGGGCCCTAACAGACCCGCCTCGTTCATTTTCCCGTCCTTCCTCGCGGCTCACGCTTGATTAAGATTACATTTTCAAATTAGTAGATTTAACAAACCGATACGAACATAATATCAAGAGATTCCCCTGGACACGCTTTGGCTTCTCCTATATTACCTGCGCAACGTATTGAGGCGACGTGAGTATAATCATTTGGCTCGAGTATGGTCACCCAACAACCAACTACTAACTCACCGGCATATGGCATACTCTCATTGAATACTACATGAACCTTTCATTTGAGTTGTAAAATAGGATCAGGATCCTTTAATCATGTTCACGGGGCATACAGGCTTTCCGATCAGTAGGAAGAATTCTAGATCATCCCAGGTTTGTCTTTCAAAATTGGCACAACTCGTCCTGGAACAAAGTCCAATATGAGGCAGCAAAGTCACCATCCAGTTGTCTCTCAGTTTGTCGTGAACCACAGGATCATTTTAAGTGATGAGATGCGTATGACCCTGCTTTCAGCCAACCGGTGCGGATAATGGCGCAGATGTTACTATACAGACCGCCAGGTTGAAGGCGAGCTACAAAATCGTCCACGGAAGCACAATCATGTCTTAGAGTCACTTATTCGGAGAGAGTCTGGCGTCGAACATGGTCGATTTGCTGGACGCTAGATTCGACTAGTAGGACGGTTGGGATTTCCGCCATAATTTGCGTTCGAGTCCAAGAAAGAAGCTGTGGCTTTCTTTCTGACACACGCTTTACACACATACCTAGAATTTTATCTCTGCTGATCTCTCTCTATTGAGATGCCCCATGGCAGTTTATCGGCGTTATGGCATATCTATGCGGGGTTCGGCTTGATGCTGGACTTGCCGGTCAGGGATCACCGGCTATCTCGGCCTCCACCTCTGCCAGCCGAGTGGATCTACGATTGCACAGTGCACTTTATGGTATTTTACAGTGTAAGCCACTGGCTGGCGGCTTTTATTCCGAGATTGGCAATGCGGAGTAGTCGCGATCTTCGTGTCCCTTGGCCGATACCCAGCCATTATAAACAGCGGTTGTTCATCAGGTAACTGCTGTTGAAAATACTGAACATTACATCCTGTTAACACAAACACAAGATGACGAAAGCTGGGATCCGGATTGCTATCGATCGAGGCGGTACTTTTACCGACGCCTGGGCTCAAATCCCAGAACATGCCTCCGATGTCATCTTCAAAATTCTATCCGAGTCTCCAGATGAATTCGATGACGCACCCACAGAATGTATTCGACAGATTCTGGAAATTGCAAGTGGCTCCCCGGTGCCTCGAGGGACCCTTCTGGATCTGACTCCTGTTGAGTCCATCCGGATGGGCACCACGGTTGCTACAAATGCCCTGCTTGAGCGAAAAGGCGACCAAGTCGCCCTGTTGATTACGAAGGGCTTCCGCGACTTACTTAAAATCGGCAACCAGGCTCGCCCCAACATTTTCGATCTATCCGTTCAACGTCTCGCCCAGCTATACGAGACGGTTGTGGAAGTCGATGAGCGAGTCACCATCGAAGGGTTTTCAGAAGACCCAGATCCTAAGCCGATTGATGTCAATTCTGATTCGAGTTTGCACATTGGTTTAACAGGAGAAGCGGTGCGGATATTGAAGACGCCAGATCTGGACGCCGTTCGGAGTGACCTTTACGTGCTTTGGAACCAGGGGTATCGCTCTTTAGCTGTGGCCCTGATGCACTCGTATACCTTCCAAAAGCACGAGCTTGCCGTAGCTGCCGTAGCTCGGGAGATTGGGTTCAAAGTGGCCGTTTCTTCAGAACTGCAAACAATGGCGAAGTTGATCCCACGCAGTCAATCGGCCGTTGCGGATGCCTATCTTTCCCCGGTAACTCAAAAGTACCTGGAGGGATTCCGGAAGGGGTTCCAGGGCGAACTCAGAGATGAACATGCCAAGAAGGTCTTTGTCAATCAGTCTGATGGAGGACTTACATCTATCGTAAACTTTTCTGGGTTGCGCGGAGTGCTCAGTGGGCCAGCTGGTGGTGTGGTTGGTATGTCAAGGACGTGCTATGATGCCGAAGACAAGACACCGATATTGGCGTTCGACAGTAAGTTTCGACTTTTACATACCAGGATAACCATCCTGCATTTGAACTGCTACTGACACTATGCAGTGGGTGGTACAAGTACCGATGTCGCTCGGTATGCTGGGGCCTTGGAACATATATTTGAAAGCACAATTGCACAAGTTACCATCCAGACACCACAGCTGGATATCAACACCGTCGCTGCAGGGGGTGGATCGATGCTCTTCTGGGAGAATGGCCTGTTCAAAGTCGGCCCTCATAGCGCAGGCGCTCATCCTGGCCCGGCATGCTATGGGAGAGGGGGTCCTTTGACCGTGACCGATGCTAATCTCTTCCTTGGACGAATCATCCCCGACTACTTCCCACAACCCCTAGATATGGCTATCGTGAAAGAAAAGTTTTCTTCCTTGGCGGCCACCATCAATGCAGAGAAAGATGGACTGTCTCAGCTGACCGCAGAAGAGGTTGCAGTGGGTTTCCTCTCAATCGCAAATGCAACCATGACTCGCCCCATTCGGACATTGAGTGAAGGCCGAGGGTTTGAAACCGCTGCACACAATCTATGCTGCTTTGGTGGAGCCGGTGGTCAACATGCGGTTGCGATCGCGCGAGACCTCGGTATTCGACGAGCCCTGATCCCGAGATACTCGAGTATTCTATCAGCTTACGGAATGGCTCTTGCGGATGTGGTGGTTGAGAACCAAGAGCCCGAAGCTGCTGCCTTCACTGTTGATAATATCCCGAGACTTCAAGAGAGGTTTGAGAGATTGAAAGATGCGGGTGTTGCAGGACTTGTTTCCCAAGGATTTGCAAAGTCGCAAATTGACCATGAGTTATTCCTGAATATGAGGTACCAGGGCAGTGACACAGCTTTGATGATACCCCGACCAGTCAAATTTGAAGAGTTTGGTGATGCTTTCGCCGCTCGCCATGAACAAGAATTCGGATTCACGCAGCCCCGGGAGATCCTCATCGATGGTGTTCGCGTGCGGAGTATTGGAAAGGGTATGGATGTCGCCCTTTCTAGCGCTTGCGCGGAAATGAAGAAACTGGCAAACTCGCCCGCTGCCACCCCGGTTGCCCCGGAGAGGAATATCAAGGTCTATTTCGAGCAAACCGACTGGATTGACATCGGGCTTTATTCGCTCAAGGATCTATCTGTTGGTACACGCATCAGCGGACCGGCTATGGTCATCGACAAAACCCAAACTATCGTTGTGGATCCTGCCAGTGAAGCTGTCATTTTGCCTGAACATGTGGTGATTGAGATCTCTGGAATAGAAAAGCCGGAGATCAGCACCGATGCGGTGGATCCTGTCCAACTCAGCGTGTTCGGACATCGATTCATGAGTGTTGCCGAGCAAATGGGCCAGACCATGCAAAAAACCTCAATTTCGGTGAACATTAAGGAGCGATTGGATTATTCGTGTGCCGTCTTTTCTGGCGAGGGCAGTCTCGTCGCAAACGCCCCTCACATTCCTGGGCACCTCGGCTCTATGAGCTATGCCATCGCATACCAAGCGCGATTATACGGACCCGGAGAGTTGAAACCCGGCGACGTTATTCTTAGCAATCACCCTAGCGCTGGCGGTACACATCTGCCAGACCTGACGGTCACTACACCCGTCTTTGATGATGACAGAAACCCGACAAAAATCCTATTTTTCGTCGCCAACAGAGGGCACCATGCAGATATTGGCGGCATCCAGCCGGGTTCCATGCCCCCCAATTCAACGGAGCTTTGGCAGGAAGGTGCGGCAGTGGAGTCTTTCAAGATTGTGAAAGAAGGAGTCTTTGATGAGCCGGGCCTTCTCGAGGTCCTGGTTGATATCCCAGCTTCATATCCGGGTTCGAGTGGCACTCGCACCCTGCGCGACAATATTGCCGATCTTCAAGCCGCGATTGCATCAAACAACAAGGGCATTCATTTGATTCAGTCCTTGATCAAGGATTATACTTGGCCAGTAGTTGAGTTCTATATGAATGCGATCCAGGAGAATGCCAGCCAGTCTACGCGTGGGTTGCTCAAGATTATCGCGCAGCGATTTGAAGGACAACCTCTGGAAGCTGTGGATTATATCGATGATGGGACACCTCTCGCATTGAAGATCATGATCGACCAAGAGACAGGCGATGCAGTATTTGACTTCACAGGCACTGGGCCTGAGCATTTCGGGAATTTGAACTGTCCACCAGCAATCATGTATTCTGGTATCATGGTAAGTGCAAACTTTTGTTCCAGGCATTAAAGCTTTGAATACGAGCAAGTCGTTCTAACCGAAGCGTATAGTACTGTCTTCGATCAATGATTTCATCAGATATCCCTCTCAACCAAGGCTGTCTGAAGCCTATTAAGCTCATATGCCCACCCAATACACTCCTATCGCCTTCGCTCAAAGCAGCGACTGTGGGATCAAATGTGGAAACATCACAACGCATTGTCGATTTGATCTTCAAAGCCTTCCGTGCAGCTGCCGCGTCACAAGGAACATGTAATAATCTCACATTTGGCTATGGTGGCACAAATCCAGTCACCGGCGAAGTGGTCAAAGGGTTCGGATACTATGAGACCATCGCTGGTGGATCCGGTGCTGGTGCAGATTGGGATGGTGAAAGTGGCGTGCACACACATATAACCAATACCCGGATTTCCGATCCTGAAATCTTCGAACGACGCTACCCGGTAATTCTCCACGAGTTTTCTATCCGCGAAGGAAGTGGTGGTGCGGGTCGACATCGTGGTGGCGATGGTTGTATCCGCGACATCGAGTTCCGATTACCTATGCAGGTCTCCATTCTATCCGAGAGACGTGTTATCCCTCCATATGGCATGGCAGGGGGTGAAGAAGGCCAGCGTGGAGTGAACCTATGGCTGAGAAAGTATCCCGATGGAACGAGCAGAACTATCAGCTTGGGTGGCAAGGCAACGACACACATGAATACTGGCGATCATATCATTGTCCATACACCTGGAGGTGGTGGCTATGGAAGAGATCCACACAAAAAGGAAGAGGTGTTCATGGATATTTTCAGGATTTATGAAAAGTTTTCCCCTGGATCGTCATTGCTCCGGACGCAGGGTAGTTTGGCTGAGAGGAATGCAACGGCCGTGGGCAACTGAGAGACATGAGACTTGCAAGGGGTATTGAGATTAGGATATGATAACTATAACTTTCGATAAACTATACAATGTTAGTAGTTCCCGCAATCAAATTACGATGTGCTTTATCCATTGAGAGAGATGTTTCAGCTATGAAAGGGCTCTATTAATCAATCCTATTCTGAAGTTCGATCCGAAGGAGGTAAGGCAAATCATTATAGTCATCAATCAATGGTGTATCTTTCAAGATACCGTCAATCCGCGCTGAAATGTCTGGAAGCCCCGACTCCAATGGAATGCCATAAACGGCCCATAGCGGGACAGCCAACAAAGAAATGGCAGACAGTCCGAGGACTGCGCGATGTTGTCCAAGGTAGTTCATTCAAGCTTTTCCCCCTCCTAGTCTCCCAAAGTAAGAGTAAAACACGAAGCTCCTCTTAGCGTGGTTATTTCTTTTTCTGCTTGGGTTAGAACACAGCAAACGATCGTCGATTTTGTTACGGAAAGCCGTCGACCTTAGACTGTAAGCCGATTGGTCCGGCAAGCTTGAGATATAACCGATCATGGCAAGATAAGGACATTGGTCAGTTAAGTTAAAGTTGAATGAAAGTACGAAAGCTGCTGTATGGTCTCGCTAAGCATAGTCTCGGACCTCCGGGTCTCGAGGTCAAAGGATCCTATAATCTAGTGTCCTCCTTGTAGGGGCTTATTATCGTACAACTAGCGTTATATATCAAACATAATCTGCCGGACCTCGCAACTTCGTTGTCACCTCCAGGGCAAACACAAGGCCCCTTTTTCACCCTGCCAAACATTAAACACGCTCAAATGGGAACGAAATCATTCAAAGAGGCTCACACGGCCGACATTTACGAGTCCGGCACAGGCGTCGGTTCAGCCGAGATCTACATTGATCCAGTCAAAGAAAGCAGGATGATGAGGAAATTCGATGTAAGATGGCATCACATGCACATATGTGCATCAAGGCTCAAGTGCTTGCATTGCTAATGTTAATATAGCTTTTCGCTATTGGAATGTTAGGTCTCTTTTACATGATGGCCAACTTGGACAGAAGCAATATCGGAAACGCGAACACAGCTGGGTTCTCAGAGGACTTGGGCCTAACTGGGAATCAGTTTGGAACCGCTACGACTTTACTGTATGAGCTCTTGGTCCTTTTAACCTTTGCTATGTTTGAATAATTCCTGATGATATATTTTCCCAACAGGTACGCCACCTATGTTCCCTTCGAGGGACCGATTGCGGTGCTTCTTAAGATCATCGGGCCTAAGCCATTGTTATCAACGTGCGCCTTCTGCTGGGGGATTACAACTCTTGGAATGGGTATGTAGATTGGGTTTCAAAGTTCTATGTTCAGGTGCTAACCCGTTTAGCCTTCATCCAAAACTGGCAAGGGCTTTATGCGTGTCGGCTCCTGACCGGCCTTTTCGAAGCTGGATTAGTCCCCTGCATCAATGTATACATTGCGCTAGTATACAAGAAGAGTGAACGTGGAAAACGCTCTGCTTTAATCTTTGCATTTAGTGCCTTTTCGAGTGCGTTTGGTGGACTTCTCGCTTACGGTCTCACGCAGGTCCACGGACCTAATGGATGGAAAGGCTGGCGCTGGCTGTTTGCGGTTGAAGGTGCCATGACTTTGATACTCGTGCCACTTTTCCTTTTCGTGTTCCCGAAACATCCAACCACTGCCTGGTTTCTAAGTGCCGAAGAAAAGAGCATGATTCAAGCCCGATATGACAATGATCCTCATTGGGGACAGGATGAAGAATTCAGTTGGGCCGAGTCTTTAAGTGCTCTCACCGATCCTAAATGGTTTGCGTTTTGGATCTACCAGTTCTGCGTGGACATCTCTCTTTATGGATTCACCACTTTCCTGCCCAAAATCATTTCTGGGTTGGGATACTCCGGCGTACAGGCAAATCTGATGACAGTCCCAATCTACATGGTCGGCCTGGTGTGGTTCCTCATGATTGCATATTGTTCGGATCGGGCCAATCTCAGAGGTCCGTTCCTCGCCGGGCCCCTGCTATGTCTGATCATCGGCTACTCGATTCTTATTTCGGTGGAGAGCCTGAGAGTCCGATACTTCGCGTGTTTTGGTAAGTTTAGAATCCCCTTGACTCCATTTTGCCGTTTTTGAATATAATTTTTCTAGTTGTCGCCCTCGGCATTTATCCCACAGCCGGTTTGTCGCTCATATGGCTTCAAGACAACGCAGCTCGCCACTTCAAACGGGCTACGATGGTCGGGATGACACTCTGCTTTGGAAACACTGCAGGCGTCGCTGTCGGGCAGATATTCACCACGGAATCTTCCCCGCGGTATATAAAGGGACTTTCGATCAGCCTGGGGCTTGCGGTGGTGGCATTGATGATGGTTGCTTTGTTGATGACGGGAATGACAGTAGTAAACAGACAGAGAGCAGAGAGAATTCGCCGGGCCGAAGAAGCAGGTGAGTTGCTGGAAAGAAGACCGGAGAAAGGCGACTATGATGTGTTCTTCCGATACTCTCTGTAGTTGGTTAGTTGTCCTAATGGATAAAGTTGTCTTTGGTGTCCGAACAGTTAAAACGGCGTTTCTACGCAGCGGTATAGGTGCCATGCGACAAACAGAACCAAGGTACTTTACTTTTTAAGGCCTTTATAATAGTAATTCAAGTATCTTATTTTTCCGTCAGTCTTAATCCAGACATGATCATACCCTAAACGGGGTTGTATCACATGGCACCTATACCGCTGCGTGCCTGAGGTGGATAGGGCTCGTTCCCTACCTGTTGCATGTTTCTTTCTTTTTCTTTCTTTCTCTCTCTCTCTCTCTCTCTAGCAGCTATCCCAATACAACCCATATGTTTCTTTGTCCCTAACAGTAACCCGGGGATACGCGTAGGTTATTACTCCGCACTCCGCACTCTTATCTCGTTTCCCCGCAGATAACGTACTGTCTTTGTTTACAGACTTCGCCTTCTCCATTTCGTCACTTCATCTATGTACTGTCATGGCATCCAGACACGGCCCCTCAGCCAAGCGTCAAAGACGCATCTATGTAGCGTGAGATGTCCCGAATCCTATCTCTTCCTAGGCTGACAAGTTATGGTTCGGTATAGTTGCCGACGGTGTCACTCACAGAAGATCAAATGCTCGGGGACTCAGCCCTGTCAATCATGTTGCATGTCACAAAATCACGACCAGTGCGAGTTTCCTACACGAGACCGAAAGATATCGGTGTCCGAGACGTATGATACCAAATTCAAGCCTTTCTGAGTACGCATGGAAACTAATGAAATCGAGATCCCAGATACATCAAAAAGCTAGAGGGAGAAGTCAAAGCCTTGAGAGCCCAAAAGCAGCGGCCAAGAGCCTCATCTGAGCTAGATGAGGCGAGCTGTCCTACTCCGGATCTAGTTCAGCCCTCGACTCAGTCCCCAGATATTGATGTTTCTAATCCTCTTCTTGAATCACCCACAGGGTTCGTTGCCACTAGGTCATCCTCACAGCCGATCTTTATTGGTGAGGCTTCCTGCGTTGGCTTTGGGGACACCTTGCTCCAATGCGTTGACAAAGATGCCGATTTTTCATCCTGGGCATCTCCGACATATTTCCAACACGATATTCTTCATCGTCTGATGTGCCCAGAGGTGGTGTTGCCTGACCGGATACAAGCTCGCTTATTGGCGGAGGTTGCCATTCGATTCCTAGGTACCGACTACCATTTAGTTCTGAAGAGAACCTTTTTCGACATGCTGGACCGAACGTGTACCGGAGGGATTCCCAGGAACCCTGCATGGATGTGCAAGTGTTTTGTACTGCTAGCGCTGGGTGAAATGTATTCGAACCGAAAACGAAGGATGGCCGATCAACACGTACCAGGAACAGACTACTTCCTGCGTGCGGTTGGTTTATTGCAAGATCTATATGAAACCCCTTCAGTGGAGCAGGTAGAAGTCATGATTCTTTTTGTAAGTTGATACATTGCAAGGTTCCCGCAACCCTTAAAATCGGTGGCTTTGCTAACGGCAGTTCCATAGTGCTTTTATTCAAACGCTCTAGGGCGCGTCAAAACAGCGTACACCTATAGCGGTATTGCTCTGAGAATAGCCCTTGGATTGGGCCTTCATCGAAGTCTGCCCACAGATACCAAGCTATGCCCGGTGGATCGTGAGCACCGAAAGCGCGTCTGGTGGACACTGTACACGCTTGACCGACTATGCAGCTCCAACCTCGGATACCCTTTGCTTATAAGCGATGCTGTGATTGATGTTGAGCTTCCAACGAATGAAGGCCTTACTCCAGCCGAGTTGGAGGAATTTACCGATCCCAGTCACCTAGTCGCGAACGTTAAGCTGGCGAAAATCACAGGGCAAATCCGTAAAGGTCTCTTTCCACTTTAGGCCGTCCGTATCACTAATGAGCTTCATTCTAGTTAATGACATATATTGCCTCCCACAGAGAACTACAGAAACCTTTGTGCAAAGGGTGCATCGAATTCTTCTGAGTCTACGAAAATGGAATGACGAACTCCCATCAATGCTACAACTACGCCAAGAGCATTTGCCTCGAAATATTTCCAGTCTTCATCTTCATTATAATCAATGTGTGATTTCGACAACACGTCCGATTCTATTATATCTTTTCAAGAATCGCTTTTCACTGAGCGCTACAGCTACTGAAGACCCGCCTAGAGTCTTTTCCCCTACTACCCTCGCCCTGGCAGAAAGCTGTGTACAGGCCGCACGGGCATCGAATTCCATCCTAACGAAACTGTTTGTTGACGGATCTCTAGCGTCATTTGGATACTTTGATGCGCACTACCTCTTCTCTTCCACTCTCATCTTGATCATGTCTGCAGTCATGGACCCAAACGTGGGCATGTCAGATGCTGTCTCATGTGCTTTCACTATACTCCGAGCTATGAAGGAAGATGGTAATCTTCCTAGCTTTGACTACCATGAGAGACTACAACGTACCCGAGCAAGTGTTGGAAAGATGAGAGAAGCCAACGAAGCAAAGTACCGTATATCTGCGGCCCACAATGGAAGTACAATGCCACAGGAACAACTGGTTCATGATGTCGATGGGTCGGCCATAGGCTTTGGGGACGGAATTCCCCTAGATCATCCTCTTATAGATAGTTTTCTGGCAGATAAAGCCTTCGTATGGCCAGATGGAATGATCTCCCATGATGACTCTCTAAGGGACCTGGTGTGCGAGCTAGGAGATGAGTCTTTGTTTGGTACGGCCTGATTTTGTTGACTTCAAGAAGGGTATTCTTTCCAGTCCTTCTTCCATTCGATGAATATTCAATACTCATTACTATTCCCACTTGATAGGCCTATCGCAAACCATCGGTGTCCCATCCGAAGGTAATCTCGATATCTCGGTAAATACGTCGAACTCTGGCAATGTACCCGGCCTGGTTTTGTCGGCTTGATTTGATCAGCCCGATTAATCAAAGCACTCAAGTGCTCAAGAGTCTCCTCGATTGCTTAATCTATGCACATATAATATTTGCCTTGGCTAATATCACCTACCGCATATGAATCATATCGAATTCATGATGGTTTCTGCTGTTGTCACTCTGCTTGGGCAGCCCATGCAAATCCCATCGATCGGGATTTAAAGTCAGAATGAGATGACTACATAAATTACTAAATATGGAGTAATTCTCACAAAAAGCAGGCTTCATTCTGATTAGATCATTCACTTGATGAACTATTCACAAGTTTATCCTATGTAGCGGTCGATATATTCCTTGACGGATAGACCAAGTATTCCTTTCTCATAATTCCACGTCGTAGACAAGTCCCAAGACACGCCACGGCCTTCTCCAAAGACAACTTGGTATTTGTAAATTGCGTTATCGGGTTCATTTGCAAGATCGGACTGTGCACCCTGGACTGTTCGTAGAGTTCTCTGAACAGGGTTTCCAGTGCTCTTCTCTAATAATAGAGCCAGCTCTGCATAACTAATAGTATCACCAGCAATATGAATTGCCTTATTGCTGAAGGGTTCCTTATGCTTAGAACTAAGCATAATTTCCGCAGTGATCTTTCCGATATCCTCGGGGGCTGTGACGGTGACTTTCGTATCCCAGCTACCCAATGCGCATACAACATTGTCTTTCAAGTTGACCACCCCAAATGATGGCTCAAAAAGGAAACTGATAAACATTCCGGTAGAGATTATCAGCCATCTAGTGCTGGTCTGCGAGCGCAATAGATCGCGTACTTCTAGCTGCTCATCAAAGAGGTCTTGTGCGGATCCTCGTCCGATAATATCGTAGTCGACTCCGAACTGCCATGGAATGTAGCGCGGAACTTTGGCAGCGAGTATTGCGTGGACTAGTTTGCGTTGAGTACCCCGTCCGGCAGCGAATCCTGTACAGCCGATGATTGTATCATAGTTGCGAAAGATTCGGGAGAGGGATTCTTGTGAATCGTGCGTGAGATCACCGGGAACGGCCAAAATACTCTGGTCGTATAACATAGAAATATGACGTGCCTTGTCCTGGTCTTTTGAGGAAATGCTGGATGGTCGCAACAAGACAGTAATAGTGATGTTCTTTAGGTGGGGATGTTTAGCTAGTGAGAGCAATACCTGTGTGCCCAGCTCTCCTGCACCCAAGACAAGAATATTCTTGATATCCGACATGATGTGTACGAATGGACAAGGAAATACAAGATTAATTATATGGTGGAGAGTAACAGGGACCTGGTTTATATATCACGAAACATGGGGGCCCTGATTGATAATCCCCCTTGGCATTGGCGTTTAATTATCTCCGACGCGGAGTAAAAACGCCCCGGAATTTAGCGACTACAACATAGGTCTCACTAAATACAGCAAGGATTCCGGTAACTATATAAGCAACTACCATATCACTTATCACGCGTGGGACTTTTCTTTCTTGTATCTCTCACATGGAGTTGGATTTGACAAAGATACATCTTTTATTGGTCACGACATCAAGGTTGCATTACAATTGACGTGCCACTTCGCGAATAGACCAGATTTCTTTATTTTTAAACGACTGGACAGCTAATAAGCCCCTAATACCTTGCTGTATTAAATTCCTAGAGATTCGGGGGTGAATTGGTGGCATGGTAAATGGTTGAATTACGTTAGATAGTTCTGTAGTTTGGGAGCTCGCTCTCTCTCTTAAGCCCAAGACACGGCAAATAACAATGTTCGTAATGCCGGAAAGTGGGCAAAAGCTTGGGAGGCTTGTCTCGAATAAACCGCTAAATGGAGTCACTAACCCCACGGGTCCTTATATACCAGAACCACACCAGAACCACGATTTGGTCATTCTTCGCTTTGGGTTCATACCGTAATCAAACTATGGATGTGACACTGACACAGACACATACGAGCTATTCAATCAGTTTGCTGTATCACATAGTCAAAGGGTAAATGACGCCCCGATATAAATGCAGATATAAAACGGACAGGCAAATCTATTTCTGAGAGTCCACATTACCAGCTCCACACGAAAATTTGAAGGCCACCCTCGATCTGATCATAACCAGTTAAAGTCATCTCATAGCGCAGCTCTCCTCAATTCAGCCCTATATACCCGGACCCATGTAACCATGATCGGAGCAATAGCCGACCTCCAGCTATCTTACAAGATGAGATACTAGGCAGCAGGTTTGAAATACCATCTCGGTCCTCAGGAACCCAAGGTCCTCATGGCGATGAGTATAAAATACCCATTGTTATTTCACAATGGCCTCTCCAAACTCGCGACAAATGTCTTTCGACCCTGCAAACGTCGACCTCACCACGGCCAGCAAGGAAGATGTTCTCTGCTACTTTGCTGTTTCAGAAAATGACTACAACGGTCACCTTGGTGCCCGCATATCTTCCATCTTCGTGATCCTCTTTGTTTCCTCTGCCTTTACCGTCTTCCCTGTTCTGTCCAAGCGCATGCCGAGTTGGAAAATTCCACAGGGCGTCTATCTTTTCGCCCGATATTTTGGCACCGGTGTTATTATCACTACCGCTTTTATCCATCTCCTTGATCCAGCCTACAAACGCATCGGTCCCAGAACCTGTGTCGGTGAATCTGGATACTGGGCCGAGTACTCGTGGTGCGCAGCTATCGTCCTAGTCTCAGTGGTTGTTATCTTCCTTGTAGACTTGGCTGCGGAGGTTTATGTGGAGCATAAATACGGTGTCCACAGGGACGAAGAAGCAACCAATGTCTTCATCAGCCAGGAACAGCAGGATGTCCTGTCACCAAAACAAGCAACTCCCACACCAAAGGACGAGGAAGGCACAGAGACATGGTCATCACAAGGCTCCGTCACCGCTGAACGCTCCTTCAGACAACAGATTGCCGCTTTCCTCCTCCTGGAATTCGGAATTATCTTCCACTCCGTCATAATTGGTCTGAACCTCGGCGTGACAGGCTCAGAATTTGCGACCCTGTACCCAGTCCTCGTCTTCCACCAATCCTTCGAAGGGCTTGGTATCGGCGCGAGAATGTCTGCCATCCCGTTCGGGAAACATACCTGGTTGCCGTGGATTCTGTGCGCCGCTTATGGATTGACGACTCCTGTCTCCATCGCGATCGGTCTCGGTGTGCACACTACCTATACTCCCGGGTCAAAGGTTTCGCTTATCATTCAAGGTGTGTTGAATGCCGTCTCCGCCGGTGTCCTGATATATACTAGTCTTGTGGAGTTATTGGCTAGAGACTTTTTGTTTGATCCCTGTCGGACTAAGAGGAGATCGAAGTTGCTGTTTATGGTTTGCTGTACTTTGTTGGGGGCTGGTATCATGGCGCTTATTGGAAAGTGGGCTTAAAGCGGTCTTTGGTAGCCCCCAAATGATGACTCAAATCGAATGAAAGATGATCAATAGAGATGATACCTAATCTCCTGTGTGCAGAATGAAAGATGGGTTCAATGTTGTATAATTTATGTAAGAGATAGCTTGTTTCTCCTGAATATGATCTTCAATCTCCTTCCATCTTCAGAGTAGAAACCGGAAACTAGAATTATTCTCTTGCGCGCCCACTATCTGTAGGGCTGAGGGCGCCGATCTTTGTATGCCGAGCATCCGATACCAAAGGATCAGCCAAGACATTATTTCATCTAATACTCCTATTCGAAAACTTGAGGCCCTGGAATCGTACTCGGTAAGCCTTTTACTGTTGGAATGTGTATTTTGCGCAATTTGTGTAATATCGAGCAGAGACGACAGAAACCTGTCAATGGGCTGCCGTTCCACTCTAATTCAATCCAATAAAGGGTGCTTACGGTTTATTGGCCGCGTCAGCCTAATTATATATATCTCCTTTTCTCAGGTATGAGTGGCAAGGGTATCTGTTCGACGAATGAGAAGTATAGCCGACTTCCCCAAATTTGTGCATCCACATAGTGCGACTGCAAACTATCTGCTTGGACACTATTCCCGTGGGCTCGAAAGGCATGAGGTAAAATGTATGTGCCCGTTACTCCCCTAGCATGCATTGGTACTCGCTCTCATAGCCGTGGTATTTGAGATGGAAAGATGGTCAAGTTGCGTACCCTCGGTATATCTTGGGGTCGAGAGTTACCGGGCTCTCAATCGGGTATTAACGACGATGGCCATTTTTTAGTTCTCATCCTCCATTTGCTCACACGTAAAGGGGGGACCCGATACATGACCCACAGAGACTCATGTCTCACCGTCAGTGCTGATATATTCGAGCCTACACAGGCGACTATAGGGCTGAATGCGTCATGACGAGAACCAATCGGGTAGGTTAACTATGTAGTTCAATTTTCCGCTGTGGATATGTCGAAGTACGTCCCTGTGGATTCAATCCACCCCTATAGGGCTGAGTGGGTCACGAATTTCAGAAACATTCGTTAGCTACAAGGTCCCCCGTGAATTATTTTTCGCCAGGAGATAACATAATTCTGAGCAGAAATGAGTAAACTCGATCTAGACGGCAAATTATATATACTTTTTATATATGTACTAGGAACTCTCACTATCGCAGTGTTATTGCAATCAAATAAAGTTACAAGTGAAATGTCCCTTGACCTGTCCACATTCATGTCCAATGTCTACCAGTATACACCATGAGAACTTCTGGAACTTCTGGAAAGTCATGCTCAGTTTTCAAAAACTGTAGCGTTGAATTGCTTTGTGCGGCTTTGTGTTTTGGTTTGTCGGGCATGTCCAGAGGTATGCATTTATCCAACTACCCCCTCCCCCTTCCCATCCAGGCCAATTAACTCAAAAAAAGGTCTCGACGAGGGTATCATCTCAACAACGGTGACGCAGAAGTCTTTCATCGATGAGTTCCACATTCAAGGCAACGACCTCGATTCATCGCAGCAAGCGAATATCCTCTCAAATATTACGTCCATGGTCCATATCGGTAGTATACCGGGGGCCTTGATTGCTTTCTTCCTCTGTGAGCGTATCGGTCTACTTTGGACCATGAGGCAGCTTTGCATGTTTTGGATGCTCGGATCTATAATTGTCATCACCTCCACCGGGAATCTGGGTCAGTTGTATGCTGGTCGGTTCATCATGGGTCTAGGAATTGGTCAGGCCGGCGTCGTGGCTCCGACTTATCTGGCAGAAATTGCACCTGCCCATGCTCGTGGGATGTTGATTAATACGTTTGCCATGTCGGAGTATCTTGGGATTATGATTGGGGTGAGTCGAGTTGGTGATTGGTCCCTTTTGCATTCTCTTTTTCATCCTTTTCTTTTTTTTATGAGCTTCATTGACGCTGATGCGTTTCAGTATTTCTCGGCTTGGGGTGCATCGTTGCATATCTCCAATACAAATTCCAAACAATGGATCATTCCACAGAGCATTCAGGTCATAGTTGCTGGTCTTTTGATTCTGTTGTCGTTCCTGTGTGAGGAGAGTCCCAGGTATCTGTGCAAAATCGGAGATTGGTGGAAAGCGAAAGAGGCACTGGGTAGGATTTGGGGTGTGCCTGCGTTACACCCTGAAGTGATCTCAGAGATTGAAGGCATTCATTATGAGCTGGAAGCGGATCAAAACCACACTATAAGAGAATCGTGGTTCCGAGCTATAAAGGAGCTGTTTTCTGTCAAGGCTAACCAGAGAAGGCTGCTATTTGTCTTTTCGGGGCAGATACTCGCTCAATGGTCCGGCGCCAACTCCATTACCAGTATGTGATATGCCCGAACAGCGGAACGTTTCGCGTTTCGATGCTGACTTTATTTTTACAGCTTATGCGCCCGAGCTCTTCGCCCTCTTCGGTATAAAAGGTCAATCGCAGAAACTGTTGGTCACAGCTGTCTTCGGTGCCGTGAAGTTAATTGCCTCTTTCCTGTGCGCCATCCTTTTGATCGACCACATAGGACGCAAGAGATCTCTATTGTTTGGTATTATGGTGCAGCAGATTGCTTTTATATATGTCGCCATATTCTTGACTGTTGAGTCCTTCTCGGCCCAGGAAAGTTCGGAGTCTATGAAAAGGGCAGCTATCGGGGCTATCGTTTTCTTGTACTTTGTTGGAATCGGTTGGGCAATGGGCTGGAACTCCATGCAATATGTGATCAATGCCGAGATTTTCCCGCTTCGTGTTCGCTCGACTGGATCGAGTCTGTTAATGTGTTTCCATTATGCAAATCGGTATGGTATTTCAAAGGTATGTGTTGATCAGCCGGAGTGCGATGGTTGCTTTGTGCTGATTTAGATAGGCGGTTCCGTCGATGTTGCTGCTTGATAGCATGCAGCCAGAAGGGACTTTCTGGTTCTTTTCGGTGATGACTTTCTTTGGGCTCCTATGGACTGGGATTTTGCTTCCTGAGACTGCTGGTCGGCGTTTGGAGGAGACGAGTGTTCTGTTTTCAGTAGATATTTAGAGGCGGCTAGAGGTAAACCTGTGCAGGTGACGAGTTGAAGGCGAGATTGCGAATTACTTTCTGCAGTCCAAAATAATTGAAAAGATCGATGCATTATCACTCGCAAGTTGTATAAGGTCGGCAACCAACCTTCCAAAGTGACCATCAGCCCTTAAAAAATCACGAACGCGGCTTGAATGTGACCTGAGCCCCATGAGCTTCGTACTGCAGCGTAAATCGATCATTTTTCGCCCCAATATCACTTTTTGATCGTAAACTCATCTTGAAGTTACGCAGGATATAGGCTAGTGCGATGATAATCTCGGCAAGCGCGAGACTGAGAGAAAACGTTAATATCCTTTTTTTGGGTGAATGAAGTGGTGCTGATACTCACTTCTGACCGATGCACATCCTTGCGCCCTTGGGAAAAATACACAAATACTGCTCCAGGCCCTTGCTCTGAGGACCGATCCACCGGTCAGGTCGAAATTTGCGGGCATCCGGGCCCCATATCGAAGTATCTGTGTGCATGGTGTAGGTAGATATGGAGACAGTCGTACCCGGTGGAACTACCTTGCCATCAACAATGAAAGGCTCCGTGAGAGAATCTGACACAACACGAGGAAGCCGACCTGGAACGGCCATGCCGACTCGAAGTGTTTCCTTGACAGTAGCATTCTGTACAAACCTGGTTAATACACCTCAATTGCATAGTGAGCACAATATATCATGGGATGGCCTACCAAGTATTCTGACTTTTCCAAAGTCTGAAGGGGAAGTTGGCCATTCTCGTCTGGCGGGAGTAAATCAACCTCGTTGAGCAATCGACGCTCAATTTCACTGTCAGACAGAATGTGGATCAACCCAGTTGTCAAAGTAGAAGCCGTAGTGTCCGCATCGGCAATCAAAATGTCCATCGCCTCGGTCACTTTTTCCGCATCATTGACTGTCTCCAATCTTTCTAATACCACTGGATGGTCGGACCTAGATTCGGACTTCTGCAAGTGACGCGCGGAGTCTTCAGCGAGCTTCAGGTTTAGTTAGCTTAGGGTACGCTACTCATGCCTTGAAAAGCATGGACATGTACCTTTGTAATGTCTAGTAAACTTCCAATTTCCGGACTTAAGTTGTATACAAGGGTTTGCGGGATGATGTTGATCAGCTTTCGAAGCCATGGCTGGTACTGCAGGTCGGGAATTCTTTTTGAGGCGGCGTTAAAGCCCCCCCAGGATCGATGAGCGGAAACCGTTCTGATCTTCTTCCATAAGGCCCCCGGCTCTTCCACATGTAAATTGCAGGATAACCTCAGTGGTCATTAACCTGTTAGAAGGTTTTAGC
The DNA here is from genome assembly GCF_028828655.1 of Penicillium verrucosum. NCBI lineage: Eukaryota > Fungi > Ascomycota > Eurotiomycetes > Eurotiales > Aspergillaceae > Penicillium > Penicillium verrucosum. The sequence goes on from NW_026643212.1 coordinate 3,767,891, forward strand.
AAAGAGGAAACAAGATTATGATATATCTTACCTAAAAGCATCATAGGCGTTCACCGGTCCATTAGCTGCCAGAAAATGAATTTTTCCAACAAGCATTTTGATATTTTGTTGAATAATGGGCTCCAACTTGAATAATCCAACATGAGAAAAACGCGGGTTCAGTAATCGACGGAGCTCTTTGTGAAACGGAGGGTCACATTCGGTGAATACGGTATGAGGGGTGTTGAATCCATCGTAGAATGGAGCGTACTTGGGAAACAGGCTGGACTTGCTGAGGATAACTTTGTATAGGTTGACATCAGTGATGTGCAGCTCGTTGGGTCCGATGCGAAGGGCCTGGGTATCTGGTCAAGCAAGTTGCTCAATTAGTATCAAATTATTTCCTAAGACGAAGATCTTCGGGCGCACTGTATTTTTCGTGTAGTTTTTCAAAGTTGTGTTCCTGGAAGTCGCTTTTCGTCATTTGACACAGCCATGTCTCTGATCGGCATGCCGCAACTGGGCCCGGGAATTTACAGAGAGGGTGAAAATTCGCATTATAAAACGCGGTAATCTGTCGAAACAACAAGAAGGAAACAGGGAAGAGGCTGAAACCGAATATAAAGGTCATTCCCAAATCTTGCGGCGCCCAGTCGCAGAGATTGCTCAGTGACCCAGATTGCTGCATGCTGAGTAAAGTTCCTCTGATGCCCAGGGAGTAGCCGTGAGGACAAAACAGAGTGTAGCCTGGAAGAATCAGGACACTTGCCTAGTTTTTTATGCTGTGCAGTCTTCTCAAAACCAACATCAAGGGATGTGAAAGTGGGTCTGCGTGGGGTCTTGATTGCGCAAGAAAGGAAGAAAAAGACTTCGGTTTGAAATCCTTGGGCAAGTAAGAAGTCAGCAATTGGCAGCTTACAACATCGAGTGTCCATCGTGCATCACCTGGTTTACTGATCGACCCCCACCGATCCCCTCGGCCCCGTCGACCCCATCTGCCCCATCAGACCTTGCTATATGTACGTGTTGTTTATTTTACATTACCCTGGCGAACTATCCTGTTTTGAAACCGTGCTATCTTTACATAAGGCCGGAAGTTACGACAAAAGAGATGGCTTATGGAACACCAATATATTGAAATTGCGCATTGTCACCAGCAATTCGGACAGCGTCACCACAAATTCCGAGGTTGATTGGTACGATAATAGCTTCTTAGGGAGCTTCGATTGGCAGGAGGATCTGAATAATGTGGACACCGCGGCTGCTTTCTTTTATTTGAGAGTGCTGTCGGAAATAGCTCTATTGTTCAGTTTATGGTCTAACAGTCCTCCTGCAACATATATTTGCTTAGTCCACATTCACTAGATACTCAGAAAGGAGAAACATCTACTCCGTGACAGGTGTGACCACTTACTTATTTGTTCCCGGGGGCTCGAATAGTGACATTGTTCTTAAGTTTTCGCAAATGTAACATTGTCACGGGCATTTATATTCTGTCTGACAGATTATCAAGACGAGATACTCCCTGTTCTGGGATTGTCTGGGCGAGGTCATTGGCAAATCCCCCAACAACACCCTTGGTGGCTAACATGGTACATTGAAATCATGCGGATTGCTCCCTACCGGGACACAATTGAACAGATCCCAGGCCGGCCTTGTCGATCTGGTTGAATGGAAACAACACTCCCTCTGCCAACAATGTGAATATATCACAACTTGCAAAATGCTGCTGCCTGACCTGTTTTGCGTCTGCCAAGCATTAGAACGCTTTTTGAAATTCGATTTTGCCGATTTAACGCCGGCATCTCTTTTTTCTTTTTTTTCTTCTAACCTCTAAGCTCGAAACATTAGAAGTTAGAAGTTGAAAGGTTGTCTAAGGAGCTTATCTAATTTGATGCGGTCAAGCAAGTTTGATGATTTTTTATGTATCAAGAGTGGAGAGGAATAAAAGGATTGGACCTATGGCAGCTTTCAACTGCCCCCTGCCCCCTAATCGATTGGATCAGATATCATTAATAGATTAAAAGGGGTCTATAGTACGGAGTATGGAGAAAGCGCAATCCATAGATCTGTATGCTTGCTACTACTCCGTACACCTGTAGTCGGCGAAGGAGAACCTAAAGAAATAAGAAACCGGAAAGAGTACGGTGAAATCTAGGATGTGGAAAAAGAATAGCAAAAATAGCATGCAGGCGAGAGAAATAGGGAAAGGCCTCTAGGCACTGGCTTCCAATAAAACCCTCTTCACCCCGGCTCTACGGCTTGGCATCGCCTTATAAGGCTGACGATCCCATTTCGGGTATTACTTTCTGTACAGTAGTAGTTAAGCCTAAATTAGTTACATATTTTCCCCATGGTTATTTAACATAAAGACTAAGGGGCTCAGATCCATTTGCCATCATATCAAAAAGGGAAAGAAAAATAAAAAGAAGTAAAGAAAAACCAACAAATGACCAGAAAATGATCGAGGCCTTGTTCAGACCTATTTATTATACATAGAAAATTCTACGAAGAGGGGGTACGTATCAGCAATAGTTTGTGTAACATACAGCAAGTGATACCGCGGTCTAAGAATACCAGTAGTACACCCAGACGTTTGGTTCGCCAGATTATGAAGTCGTGCTATTTACCTAGTTAGGTAGTAACTAACTAGTTACTGTAAGGGGTTACTGTTGGGTGCCTTATTATGCCTGAGGCAGCAGCCCCACATGGGACACATCCACACATCTCTTCTCTCTCTTCCTCTCTTCTCTCCGTCCACTCTACTTCATGAGAATCTCTACTTAGTAGTATCTCCATCGGTTACTAACAGGCAGCTGAGGTCTCGACCTCGAGGGTAATGGAATCATTACCTAATGATCTAGTGTAGCACCGAAGGGCTGCGGCTAGTGTTCCATCTTCCACCAAGTTGGTGTTGCACCGATGATTTAGTCCCATTTGGAGCCAATGTGGCGCAGTTAGCGTGTTTCGTCACATATTCGGCAGATACCTTGGTATGTAGTATGGTAATTCCACCAATCGGTGAGACACCCCATGGTTTAGTCCCATCTTGCCCCTGTTGGCTGATGAATGTCTCGGGGATTTCCCCAGATGGCTCAAGCGCAAATTCACCACGGTAAATCGTACTCGTACAGTTTGCCAGTCCGGTTAATATTGAGAAAACACGCTCCGTCTTTCATGAGTCGTCCACAGATTGATCGTTTCTACCTGTCAATATAAATAGGCCCTGGGTTTCCCTTGAACAACTCGATATTGGTTCCCATCACTGTTGTAAATATCAAACCATGAAGTATTTGGCTGGTATTACACTGCCGGCGGTGCTGTTTACAGCTATTGCCAATGCATACTCCAATCCTGGCGGCTGCTCAGGGCCCTGCAATGTGCATGACCCTACCTTGATCCAACGCGCGTCTGACAAGCGGTATTTCCGGTTTTCCACTGGTAATAAGATATCATACGCGAGTGCGGCCTCCATCAACGGCCCATGGACAAACATTGGCTCTATGTTGCCTGCTGGGTCCTCAGTTGACCTTCCTGGCAATGATGACCTCTGGGTAAGTTACACGAAATGCCTTGCTAAGTCGGTACTGATATAACTCTGCTTAGGCACCCGACGTCCAGCTCGTCAATGATCTTTACCAGGTCTACTACACGGTTTCGACATTCGGGTCCCAAAATTCGGCGATTGGAGTAGCCACTTCCCCGAACATGGAGCCGGGTTCCTGGACTGACCACGGAAGTACTGGAATCCGGTCCTCCTCCTCTAAGAACTACAATGCTATCGATGCGAACCTGTTCAATGATGGTGGCTCTTACTACATGAACTTTGGTTCTTTCTGGCACGATATCTACCAAGCTCCTATGAACTCGGCTGCTACCAAAGTTTCATCGTCATCTTACAATGTGGCCTTTGATCCGGCGGGAACTCATGCGGTTGAGGGTGCCTATATGTACAAGCACGGCAGCTACTACTACCTATTCTACTCTGCTGGAAAATGCTGTGCCTTCGATACATCTCGCCCTGCCCCCGGCGAAGAGTACAAGATCAAGGTCTGCCGATCTACATCGCCAACTGGCGGATTTGTACGTGTTTTACCCCTGCCAATGTAAATTTGGTCTAACAGTATTTTTTTCTAGGTGGACAAATCTGGTGTACCCTGCACAAATGGAGGAGGTACAGTTGTGCTGGAAAGCCACGGCAACGTCTACGGGCCCGGAGGACAGTAAGTTTCCACCTCATTTGTCCAAAATTTTCCTGGGTTACGTTGCTTACTTTGTTTAGGGGTGTCTTTACCGATTCCAGTCTTGGCCCTGTCCTGTACTATCACTATGTGGATACAACTATTGGTTACGCGGATCACCAGAAGTTGTTCGGTTGGAACAAGATCGACTTTTCCAGTGGATGGCCAGTTGTCTGAACTGAGTGGGTATTCATTTCTCACTTCAACTTAGTTAGCATGGATGTTTAGTCGTAGCTCACCAATGGAATTGTACTCTTACACTATACTTTTCTGCCATTGATTTTCATTCATTATTCCAGGGCTCAATCAATGCACCCTCCCGGAAAAGGAAAGAGCCGAATGTGACTCTAGTCATAGTACTGTTATTCGGAGGATTTCGACATCATTGCTTGGAACTAGGAGATGCTGTTCCTTCTTTCTGTGTTTGGTATAATCGGTTCGTAAAAGCAATGAGATTGGATATCCGTGTCGATTTGCTAGTTGGATGTGGTTTAGTTTACTTGCAGGACTACGTACTCGATATACGATATGCATCATAGTCATAGCAATACATAATGAAGCTTCTCGATCCTAATTATGATAATTTCAACGCGGCCGTTCATGATACGAAGCAACAAAATTTCCCAGCACGGACGTTCATAACAATAAGCAACGAACTTTTCTCAACACAGGCTTCCAATCCTGCATGGCTTTCTCCCACAACCTGTGATTCTGATCCCGGAACTTTCCGTCTGGAATGCGAATCTGTAGACGAAATTGGCCCTTGTAAGATATCAGATCGATCCCATGTTGCCGGTACATGCTCCCGAACGTTAGAAACTGTCGCCCCAGCCCCTCTTTCTTCTCTTCCTTTCTATCATCATGTACTCCACTCTCCCAGATGCCTCCAAAGTCGGACTCCCCGCCTCCGATGCCACCAGCGCCGCCGAACTCGCCAGTCTTAAGGTAAGGCTTCGCGCCGCCCTTGTCAGTCCTGGCGAGCTAAGTCTACCTTCATCAAAGACCGGAGTCAACATCCTTGAAAATCAAAATGACGCCATTTGGGCCAGCGTACTCCAGGAGATATTTGAGTGAGGAGTGGTATAGCAACCAGGTCCAAACTCGTGGTCAGAGGTATTTGAAGAGACGAGGGGTGTAAAGAATGCGGCTAGGCTAACCACTGCCCGACGGGATAAACCCTTGAAAAGAAGATTGCCGCCAAGTGAATTGATGAAATTGTCCTTCGAATCAACACAATTTCCGTCTAATTTGTTCTTTCCTTTTAGTCCCGTCTTGGCAAAATAAAAGGTTGGCGGAAAGGATTGTTGGCGCGCAAAGGCAAAGACATCTAGAAACCTCTTTTTAGTAGGAGTAGATGTGACATCGGAGGGTATAAAGCTGGGCCGAGTAACCGTTAAAGTCTCTTCTCGGACATACTCTCCACAGACCTTTGCCATGATGGTTAATGGAATTTTTCCTTCTTCGTAGAGAAAGTCTGAGATATCTTCGGGTGTAAATAACCCCGGGGAGTTCGACACTCGTAATCCGTAGAGTAAAGATCTAGAGCTTCAACTACCTTCTCTATAATACAATACCATATAATATAGATTCGATTTAGATTCCATTCAGATTCCATTCAGATTCAGTTCAGATTCAGTTCAGATTCAGTTCAGATTCAGTTCAGGTTCAGTTCAGGTTCAGTTCAGGTTCAGTTCAGGTTCAGTTCAGGTTCAGTTCAGGTTCAGTTCAGATTTAGTTTAAATACTGTGACGGCTCCTGTCTCCCTTTGATATAAAACGTTATTCTTTCTCGCATCGGGTACGTAGATTGATAGAGACCGAAGAATACGGATGGCCTTCTCATATTCCTCACGGACGTGGGTTCGCTCGTGGTTACTGAGTTCGTCCCAGATATAGGCGAGGATCTGTCCATCCTTATAGGGGAGGACAAGCGCCCTTCCGTTGGGGAATAAACTCGAGCACATTATATTCCCAGCAAGTATCATATTCGCGAAGACACTGTAACCACTAGGTCGTGAGTCTGACAGACGCCTATAAACAGCACATTCCGTATTCGACCTAGACGAATATATATAGTGAGATAAGGACTAGGATAATAGCAATCGGAAAGGTACTTACGCCCGATCATGTCTAGGACTCCAGCACTTCACGATATGCCGTGTTCCTTGGTGCCCAACCTCGAAGAGAGCCTTGTCTGTCTGACTAGGGGGTGAAATCCTCCGGGACACGTTTAAGATTGAAAGCGCCCCTTTCAGCAGAGATATTTTGTCAGTCGCAATAGCTTCAACGCCTAGAAATAGATGTATACAAAAATTTGTATGGTAGGAATAGCTTCATTTTTCAAATCCATTACCTACATATATAGGTACTTTGCTTATTAAGGTCTCTGTCATAGTAATTCAGGTATTTTAATTTCTGCCAGAATAAATTGAGACAATATTCAGGCACATTCAGGCAAATTCAGGCATCAGGCCTGAAAATTCAGGCATTTGACCTTTGGCCGTTATGCCCCTTCGCAGGTTAATTCCTACAGATCAGATCTCCAGAGAGTGGGTGGCCAGCCTAACACCACGGTCTACCACAACACAACTTATCACCCACCAAACAACCAATTCGTCAAACTACAGGAAAACTGTCCTTTTGGAAGACGACCTTGTGGCGGGCATAATTAACCGGACTTTCACCGCCTAATCATTTACTTAACTCACGCCGTCTGGTAATGGCCTTCGTGATCAGGTCACGAAATTCGCTTTGGGCTCGTCAACAAAGCTCTAACTAGTCAGATCAGATGTTCATTCACCCAACATCTTCCTCGTTGCTCTGCTATCCTTGTTCTTGGAAACTTTCTGCTGCTGGACTCGCATACAAGTCATTTATGGCTTTCAAGAACTTCTCGTCTAGTGCTGACTCCGGTCCGCTCCCCTTCAAATATGTACCGATAGAAGGAGTCGAGAGACTTGAAAAGTACCAACCTAGTGGATATCACCCTATTCTAATAGGAGATGTTTTTTAATCCCGATACCGAGTCGCCTATAAGCTAGGCTACGGAGCCTACTTAACCACTTGGCTCTACCGGGACTACTAGTCTAATACAAACGTGGCAGTTAAAGTTAGAACCGTAGATTCAAATGATCGTAAGGTTGATATCCTCAATTATCTTAATCACTCTTCCCTACTTGATCACCCGGGGAGGATAATAATACCCGCTATTAAAGATAGATTCGTCCTTTATAGCCCTAATAGTACCTACCCTTACTATATAACAACCCTAGCGATATATAGTATCTCTAGTACGAAGGAAGGGTTATATAAACGTATCTTTTAGGCTATAACCGCTCGTTCGCTTATTATATAACTTTTGCTAGCCGTTAAGTATATCTATAGGAAAGGAGTTGTTTATAGAGGTTAGTCACTATTCTTTATAGCTTTATAATTATATACTTATATAACTACTATATTAGACCTTTATATCGGTAATATTCTCTTACGCCTCCTAGCCGATTTTGATTAGCTCTTAATTAAAGAGTTATACGAAAAGTATAGTTCGCCCGCGTTAGAACCAGCTATTCGTTTTGATAGTTAGCCGCTTAACTCTAGTCTTCTATCTAGCGTCGTCCCTCCTATCTAGCTTAGAAAAGCTTTAGAGAAATTCTCCCTTCTAGAATCTAGAGTCCTACTTAGTGATTTTAGAGAGGTATATAGACCCTCTATAGAGTACCGATATAGCTCGTACGCCCCTATATCCTTTATACCTCCTAAGGCCCGATTTAAGTTAGAATATAGTCTTTCTTTTTTAGCTGATATTTGGACACTCGTATATTCTATCTAGATAATACTCGGCCAGCGCCCCTTATTTAAGGATATACTTACTACGCCGGACGATATCACAGCCAAGTAGATTGATACTCTAGGGAACTTACCTCTATAGTAGTGGGAAAAATAGACGGCGCGCCACGAATATTTCGATGAAAGTAGAAAGCCCAATCAAGGTCGACACGTGAGATCTTAGGAAGACCGCTTTAAAAAGCATATTCAACTCCCGCGGCAATAGGCTGGAATCCAAGGTTTTGACATAGAAGAGAAAGCTGCTGTTATAAAGATGTTGCGGTCGATGCTGTCTTTTGAGCTGGAAAAGCGGCCAACTGCGCAAGATATTGTAAAATGCGAGTGGATAGAGAGATGGGCACTACCGGACTTTACCAAGTCTCACTTTGGGGAGTGCCGGGCCACGGACAATTCGTATGATGCTGTTCCCCTATAGAATATGTTGTATGTTGTAGCCGCATGCAAAATCTCCTCTGCCACCGATTTCTTTCTCTTGGCCTGTTGAATCTTCTACCATCTCTCATTCTTGCTAAAACACTTTGGAATTCTGGCGACCCGATGCTGTTGGTATATGAGGGATCGAGATCCACAGACTATCTATACCAATACATTGCAATACAAACAGATTTCTGTCAACTCTCATCACTGTCCGGGATGTCGTGAACCTTAGACAACTACAAAAATCATATGAAGATTCCCTAAGAGAAGTCTATCCACTAATTCTAAATGAAACTAATAATTATATGACTTTTAAACCCCTGTGAGCCAACTACATGATGCCTCCATTAATCATTGCTGCATCAATTTTACCCGTGTCACTGGACCCTTGTACACCCTCCGTGCATAAATCACATAATAACCGAGTGAAACCGTAACAACACCCCCAAATATTACCACACCCCAATTCATAGAAGTTGGGTCCACATTCTTCGTCAGGGGGAAGAAACTAAAGACCCATATGACCAGCAAAACCATGATGGAAATGGTGTCACAGATGGGGGTGAACTTGCCCATGCTCCAACGTGCCGGTGGTAGGGGCTGATTGCGCCATCTCCGAATACGAACGCAGGTGATGGAAATGATATAGGAGGATAGAAGGGCGGCTGTGCCGAGGGACATGATGGCATTGAAAGCCACGGAAGACCCAATATTGATGAGGGAGAGGAGAGAGACAATGACAAGACTGACGCAAAGAGCATTGAGCGGAACGGTGAAGGTTGGGTTAACCTGCCCAGGTGTTGTCCCCAGTTTAGTCAGAGGCATGAATGGCGGCGTGTGAAAGAACTTACCTGTGCCAAAAAATCGGAAAAAGGAAGGCCTTTGTCTCGGGCAAAAGAGTAGATCTGACGGGAGGTTGTGGTGAAGTTACTGATCGCCGCGCAAAATTGCATGATCATAATCACAACTGTCATGCCCGTCGTGGCACTGACTGATCCCGTGGCATTGAGGAAGACCTGGATGAAGGGGAATCCCGTTTCAGACTCAAGCACTTTATCAATGTCGCCCACACAGAACGCAAATGTGATAATCATGACCAAGCCGGTGGACCCGTTGAGGATTAGTGTCCAGACCATGCCCATAGGAAGTACCCGGGATGCATCTCGAATTTCCTCCGCTGTATTCCGGTGTTAATTCCCTACATGGATCATGGAATAGCAGGATACATACCCATATGAACCGCCGAGTCGGGGCCTTTTCCGGATATATTGTTAGCAACGACCAACGTAGGATCCATGAACGCCTGGACATACCAATCAATGCATAGATAGGTCCAACCAGCCCTGCCATACAAGCGAGTCCATTGTTATCCCATCCACCCCGATTCTCTATAGAACCAAATACCTCGGAAGCAGGAACCCTAGGGGACAGCACCCAAAGTGGAATCAAAATTCCAAAGAAACCGAAACAGTGCACAATCAAGATGATACCCTCTATCAAGGGAAGCTTCTGGGCCAGAAATGTGTTAAATATCAAGGCTACCAGAGCCACCGCAATGACGAGCAGCGTGACATGCCATGGCTTATAGGTATATGTGTCAGGGTAGTTTATCGCAATCACGCCAACCATCATGTTAGCGACTGTATAGCAGCATCCTGCGATACCGGTATGCCAACCTAACACGCAAATCCATCCAGTAATGTAACTCAATAGAGCCTGAGCATTCGGGGGTGCGAACTCCGACACCCAATGATACTGACCACCGGACAAAGGGGCCCTGAAAAGAATCGGAATTAAGGGTTAGCGATCTTATCGTCAAGACATCTGAACTATGCATACATGGAAGCCATCTCAGCCATTGAGAGGATCACAAAGCTGAACCCTGCCAGGCCTCCCAGGTAAGTATAGATCATACCTCCTTTGCCACCATTGGTCAGCCCATTAGATGAACCGCTAATGTAATAGGTCAGCACAAGGTCCCAATATGATATAACGAGGTGATTATCCTAGTGAAGATATCAATCACTTTACTTAGAAAGACTTACAAGAGAACTGCTTCCCATGTGCACATAAGCACCGCCGTAAACCCAAGAACGGAAAGAAACCGGAAGTTTCTCTGCAGTAGGTGTCATTATTTTGCTCTTTTCTCTTGTTTTTCTTTCTCTTTTGATCTGCGTAATTTGGAACGGGGGACTCAGAAAGGTTGAATAGAGTTGCGTACGTTTAGTTCCTGATCTCGACCGGCACGCCACATGTCTTGCTTGTCCTGCGCCGTGCCTGCCTTTTGGGAGGGGGTCTCCAAGAAAGACGTCTCTGGCGTAGAGTGTTGAATGTTCAACATGATTCCGTCTTCGCGTCCCATGGTGGATAATGATCACTTCAATTCCAGTGATAGGGGATGTCTATGTCTGAGGGGGAAACCAGTAAAAGGAAATAAAAGAAGTAGATGGGAAAATTAGACTATGAACTCAATGATATTGCAACTAGGGCAATAATATAACCGTGCTTCCGGTTGGAAAATTGCAACGTAGGCACAGGGAAAAATACTATAACGGAAACAAAAAGAAAACATGGTAATAATAAATATTTATATCCCGCAAAGCTTGTGGTTGGCAGCGGCCAAAGTACGATGCATTAGGGCACCACTAGAAGCGTACCGGTCGTAAGAAACCACAGTACATCCTCCATCCAACCCTGACGAGCTGGGGTTTTTTTTATATATACGAGCTATTCCATAGGTTAGTAGGCTTTTCTTTTGCGCGATTAATCATTGTCTAAGGAGAAAAGACCCTTCCTTTAGGCTTGGGTGGGGTTTTTAAGCACAATAACGGTCCCTAAGTCTACCTTCGGCTGTCTCGCCCATTCCTGGACCCATTCAGGATCATAATCCCAGCCATGTACCCAATTTATTGGGATATTCTGATTGGGTGGATCGATCCCTAACTCCTCTGAGATTAGCTCTAACTATACAACATACGTACTCCGTACTCCACGCATGTGCGAACGATGGCCTGGGCCAACAGCCTGGATATTCGGTCCCACATACAACATTGTCCATTGCAGGTCTTGTATTTTGTTTCTGTACGAAAATGATTTTTACATATAGAATCACCAAGCCGTTGCGCGGTCCAAGACACATAATAATATACCGTACTTTGTGGTGAGACATAATTCTCTAGGTAATCTAGATAATTACTGGTTTTAATTTTAGATCAATCTATGAATCCATTATTATCTCCTTTATATACTTACCGCACTAATAGACCGAAAAATTACTTAATACCGAGCCTTGATATTTTATAATTGAGGTTGATGTGAAAAAGAGAGACTTATACTCCCAAGAGGTTCCTATAGTTGTGTAATTCCAAAGCTCTTTAAAATAAAATACTCCTACAAAATGATCTATACAGTACACATACGCACATCTTGATACGGGACGTGATTGCCTGCGCATGCATTATATCAAGCCTACCAAGATCCCTGTCGTTCATTTATGATCCTTGGATTCATTCATCTGCCGCAAATATGGCCCCAGTATTCCTCAAAAGTTATAACCATAATCCGTCGCGAAATCTCTGTCTTCTAGTTTCCATTGCATCTCGACTGCCTGGACTCCCTCATGGAGACCGTCTCCCCCTATACAGTCTCCGCGACGAATCGAAGTGGCTTGATTGTCATCGTTGAAACACTTTTCATGACATGGATGATAATAGTGAACCTGATTCGACTGTACATGCGTCTAGCAATCAACGGACCAGTCAAGATTGACGATGTGGTAGTTTTTACCGGAAGTGTAAGTTCTATTTGCTATTATTCCCCTCCCCAACCTTTCCTCGTTTTGTCTCTAACCCCACAGCTACTAAATTCGATCCACCTATCTCTAATGTCGATCGGACTTCACTTTCTAGATAATAGCCATTGCTCATGTCGGAACAATCATGGACGCAATCTCCCATGGCCTGGGCCGATCAGAGGACGAAAGCTCGGTTTCGAACTTAGTACGCGCTGGAAAGGTCGTCTTCCCTCCCCCGTAAACCTCCAAGCTCGGCCTCCGGTTCTACTCGAAAGAAAGAAGAATGAACTGACGGATATTGATTCAGGACATCTATGCGGCGAACCTCTTATTCCTGGCTGGACACGGCGCGGCCAAGATATCCATATGTTTGCTTCTCAAACAACTAGGCCGGCAAGGGGGCTACTTGATCTGCGCCAAGGTTCTTCTGGGAATGGTGACAGCGTGGATAACTGGTTCGATTTTTGCGGTTGCCTTCAGTTGCTTCCCACAGTACCAATTTTCTATGGCGCAGCATTGTACTAATATTGTGCGTTATACTTGCTCACATCGAGCGACCCAACTAACAAGTGAGAGCAGGGTATTGCCTGGAAAGTGATCACTGCGTTTGATGTGATTACGGATATCCTTACCTTTGGACTGTGTATATTACTGGTTTGGGGGGTTCAGATGCGGTGGAAGCAAAAATGGGCGGTAGTTTTTGCTTTTGGGACAAGAGCTCCGTGAGTGTCTAATATCTCATAGACGAAGGAATTCAAGAAGAAGAACTGCAATGGCTAATAATTCCGCAATATCTAGGGTTGTTATTCTAATTATACTTCGCCAAACCTATCTTAACCACTCGCTTTTCCTTCCCGACGCACCTCTGCATCAATCGAATGCAATGATCGTGACCGCCATTCTCCTTCATTGCAGCATTATGGTATCCACCGTGCCATGTCTAAAGCCATTTGTTATCTCATTCAACACTGGATGGGGGCAGGGCGTGACAAATAGCAACGGCCAAAATTCATATTTCACACCTACTGGGAAGAGCGCATCGGTCAACCAATCCCACATCTACTCAATAAACCGGGGAGAGGGAGACGAGATTGACTTCACTACTTCCCGGCAGTCGCAGGATAGTCAGCACTCGCAACGTCTGATTATTCACCAGGTGCAGGAGTGGAAGGTAGAAGAGGAATATGAGATGCATTCTATACGAGATAGGATTTGAGTCATTATACTATAAGATGAATGGCCTCTTGAATTAGGCTTATATGAAATACTATCTGTTATTTAAGGGAAGTGATATTCCAATATTCTATGGAGCCACTGTTGTGAAGGACAGTACGGTAATCATCCATCTATGGGCTCAGTTGATTCATGCAAATACAACATTGAAATATTATGTCCGGTCCATACGGAAGCTTAAGCTTCAGGCCCGATGTTCTAATTAAATTTGATATCCGTTCATTCCATTAGCATTCCATCAGTAGATTCTACAATACAACTCACCAAGCTCTGCCAATCAACTGGTCGATGCTGTCACATCATTTGCATATACATAAAACAGCATCGGTAAATACAAATCCCCAACTAAAGATCATCCAGTAGTATAGTATATGTGCTGGTATGGGTGTCACCTGACCCTGTGTGACAGGACTGTAATCTCCTCTCCCTCTTATTCTTTCCCCTTCTTCTTCTTCTTCTTCTTCTTTAGCAGTTAGCACTTCCGAATACAGTTGCATTGCTCTCTCTCTTCTCCTGGCTTCCCATCAATATGGCTTTTGGAAATCCAAATATAGCTTCCGGAAGTCAGACTCTCTCTGCAGCAATACCTCAGCTCTATCGCACTCCACCAGTTCCCCATCCTTGAGCAGCATCACCCGGTCGAACCAATGAATATAACGAAGTCGATGCACCACCGCAATAATAGTTTGCTGAGAAAATTCCTTCGCGATAATATCCTGCATGATTACCCGTTTCCCAGTCGACGCTAATACAAGAAAGGACATTAGCTTCGGTCTCCTTGAAATCACCCTGGGGGCTCGTGCGCTCGGCTGAGTTAGCGGAGCAGGATGGTAGAAGCAACGATCCGCCTGGTCTTGACAGAGACATCGACCACAGATGGGACTTTGGTGATCGCATCGTAGTTTGGACTTCCGGCAAGGCTCGCACGATGATAGACGTCCATTTCGACGAGGGGTTGCCATTTTCATCGAATTTACTTCTAACGTTAGATACGCAACTCTCACTCGAGGCATTGAGGGAGAGGAGGTACAATGCCTACTAGATAGGGCCTCGACATCGGACTTCGGCATCGGACCTCCTTGGATTTCCTATTCGGGAAATTCCATCTCGAACTCCGAATGGACTGTGAAACAACACTAGTTCTGGCGGTCATGAATGTACATATGTAGCCTAATAAAATTTCTGCCAAACCCTACTTTCACACTGCAACCTGGAATGAAGTACCTACCAACATTATGGCTTCATGAATCAAGGCTCACTGCGATAGTCTTGACGACTAATATTGTACTCATCTTGTGAAAATAGCTTGCATCAAAAGTCCAGTCTCTCCCCATTCTTACCGCAAGTAAGGATAACAGGTAAGGCTCTCTTAGTACTGCAAAAACAGAGGCTTTATTTCAGGAAACAAGCACAGGAGCTGCTGATGCACGGGTTGGTCCCTACATATGAGCTAGGGGTATCTCGGGGGAACATCTCAAACTGGTTCTTGAGACCGCCAATGTTATAACATTGTTCACGATGGAAGTAGATTGGTATTTTCATGGGCATACCTACCCGTGATGAGACATTGTAAATAAATGAAATTAGATTTCGTTTATCTAACATGTCTCTTGACAATTTCTACATCAAATGGCGGTTTGGCCGAGTGGTCTAAGGCGATTGAGTATGTTTCTCTTCATCCAAACAAATCCACCAACACATTCACTAACAATTCCAACAGCTAGAAATCAATTCCGTTCGCGGGCGCATGTTCGAATCATGCAGCCGTCGTTGCATTCTTTTTTTTTATTTTTTATTCTTGATCCTTAATGTTCCACAGGCGAACCGCCATCTCCAAAAAATATAGTTGTAGTAAATGCCACATTTTCTATACTATATCTTCACAAATACATCTCTAGTTATTTGTCGATAACTTGTTAATAAGAGTTATTAGTGCTAGCTATATACCTAGGTAGCCATTTAGGCCAAAAAAACCCTTCATTCAAAGCACAGCTAATACAATAAGGGAATCCTTGATATTTAACTTGGAAATGCTCCAGGGCTATATTGTTAGCTTGCCTGTTGAAGGTAGTAGGAGTTGTCTTTCTTTCATATAGCCATATGTCTTCTTGACACTTCATCTTCTCTGGTAAGATGGCCGAGTTGGTCTAAGGCGCCAGGTTAAGGTATACCTTGACTCTACAACTAGCAATAGTTTCCTGGTCTCGCAAGAGGCGTGGGTTCGAATCCCACTCTTATCATGATCTTTTTGGTTTTTGTTCATATTCATCTCGATATAAGGCTTTTGTTAGCTCGATTGGATTTTTTTGGTGTGGAAGTGGCAATTGAGAATTTTAAAGTTGTGCGTTTTGCAGATCTTTATTTTACCTTGCATACGCAGTACCTACATGTATTCTCTCTAGTTAACTAGTTATGTTAACTACAGCATAGTTATGTAGACTTTCACTTGCCATTTTAGATTTATTCATGCTTGTTTCTTCTGTTCGCTGTATATCATATATAGCTTTTAACATACGGAAGTCTACTCGAATAGGATATACACCTTGACTAGTCCGCCAATTCCATGACATGACCGACTCGACTGACCAATGAACTAAAACAAAAATGGAAGCCATGCAAGTCTACAACATACCAGTTTCAGGCCAAATGTAAAAAAAAAAAGCAAAAACATATGATAAGAGTGGGATTTGAACCCACGCCTCTTGCGAGACACGGAGACAGTTGTATACCATCGGGATCAGGTGGACCTGAACCGTGCGCCTTAGACCAACTCGGCCATCTTACCAAGTGAATGAAAGATGGACGAGAATATAGATTTATGAAGGGAAACACTCAAGTTAGGGCTTTATGCTTGAATACAGTTCACGGGCTATCAATATACAGAACGTTGTTGGGGCTGGATTATTGATATTTAGGGTTTGGGAAATAATAGAGCGGCTCATGTAATTCATCACTGGGTTAAGAAGCGATGAAATACACCAAAGCACTAATTTAGTATTTAGTCAGCTTGGATGGCAGCCTTCTATGGATGGTCAGTTAATCTATATATAGCATTTCCATCATTGAGTATCTGCAGTCGTGCTTGTTCGTATAAATCCGTGCTGACCCAGGTCCGCCATTAACTCAATCAGCATTCCAACATCGGCCTTCTCATCACTTTTCCCTCTGTTTCTGTGTATTACGCCTGGTGCTCCATCATTTGCTTTACATCGCATTTCACCTTTGTTTTGTAGTCAAGATACAGCAAGAAGAAATGGCCGCCCAACCCGAACCCGATATCGTTTTGTACGACTTGGCCTGCACTAAGCACGTCAGCTTCTCTCCCGTTGTCTGGCGCATTCGACTCATGCTCAACTACAAGAATATCCCTTACAGGACCGTCTTCCTCGAGATTCCGGACATTGAGCCCACGCTCAAGAACCTGTATGCTACATGTACCTTCTATTACTTTTCAGTCTTTGGGTGCCAATCCCCTCTGCTTCATTTACATATCTCAACAAATAACCTCGACCTTGGATCACACGTGAAGAATTTCCCCAGCTAACTCCAAATCACCAAGTGGCCTAGTTGCGGGGGAAGCATCCAAATACACCGTCCCCGCAATCCAACATGTGCCAACCAACACATACATTATGGACTCACTCCCGATCGCGCAATTCCTAGAGTCTACCTACCCAGACCCACCGGTGCCACTAACCTCAGACCTTGGTCGCGAGATCGAGACCAAGGCACGCGGTGTGCTCGGCAAGGCGATGTACTCGTCAGTGATGCCGCGCGAGGTCCGCATCTTGTCGCCGCGCTCGCATGAGTATTTCCGGCGCACGCGCGAAGCCGCCCTTGGACATCGTCTTGAAGATCCTCTTGACGGAGACAGGGAGGAGCGCGTCTGGGACGGTGTTAGTGACGCTATGGGCGCTATTGGCGAGCTTATGCGGACGAACAAAGCGGATGGTCCGTTTGTGCTTGGTGTCCGGCCAAGCTACACTGATTTCTTCATTGTCGGATCCCTTCAGTCTATTAGAGTTATTGATGAGGGGATGTTTCAGAGAATGATCAAATACCCTGGCTACGGGGGGATTTATGAGGCTTGTCTCCCTTACCTGGGGAGGAATGATTGATGGGGTAGAATCGCAGGGTATTCCACTGTCTATGTGTCGTGGGTAGAGCCAATATTATTTATTATTTGCTAGGACAAGGCTATAGGTTATGGCTATGCAGTGTTATCACGAATACCATACTACGTTTGAATATATATTTGGTCCACCAACAGCCCCTCGGCATATATATATTAAACACAACCCACCAACTATCAAATGGAGACAATATTTAATGATATTGAAGAAAAAACATGGGATATCAGCGCTAACTTATACTAACAAGAATTGAAGCTGTAGGAGGAATCACAGCATGGGCTGCTACCACAGAAAGCCCTAATTTGAGTATTCTCCTTCATAAATTCATATTCTCGTCCGTCTTTCATCCAATTGGTAAGATGGCCGAGTTGGTCTAAGGCGCACGGTTCAGGTCCACCTGATCCCGATGGTACACAACTGTCTCCGTGTCTCGCAAGAGGCGTGGGTTCAAATCCCACTCTTATCATATGTTTTTGTTTTTTTGTTGCTCGGTCTCTCATATCAAAATAACAATGGGATTGATTGGTGGAAGTTGAAGGATTGTGTTGGTTTCTTTTTGTTGGACATGTAACCGGCCCCACTTTTATTTCCCAGGCAATAAAACGGACCCTCGCAAGCGAGGGTCTGGCACCCAAACACAAAACCACCCCCAAATGCAAGATATTTTATAGCTTTCAATTAAACTACCATTTAAACCACCACCATATAGTAAATCGATCAATTTAACCCTATATTTAGATCAATTGATCAAATTACTACTAATCTATATAAATCAATTTATTTAACAATATGTTTTTTGGTCCTTCCATGCTTCCGGATTTCGATCAATACCTTCTTCCACTTCCGCTTCGTTTTTTCTTGGTCGATTTTCTCCGTTAATTTATATTCTTTATACTTCATTTTTTTGACTTAGCCGGAGTTAATGATACCGGTGATCTGGGCATAACGACGGGAATTGTTATATCTGGCGTGGCGTGCCCCTATAATAGCCTTTGTATTATCGAACTCCCGCTGTAGCTAGGAGGCTAAAGTTGCCTGCTCCTCCCCTCCCTTTGTAAGCTTTGCTAGCCCGTCTTTAAACCGCTAGGTATTAGCATTATATCGATCAATACGATAGCTAATTTTCCGGAATTTTTTAGCGGTTTTTGGGGTACTAAATTCGGTATTTTGAGAGTATATTAAGGGGGTATCCGGCCGTAGTAGATTATTATAATATAGATTATATAAATCTAATTTATCGGTAATTAGCTTGGGATTAATAGGCTAAAGGCCTATTAATCTAAACCTAAGCTTAATTGTATGTGGCCGGAAGGTTTTTCGTCTGATTTTACTAATTAAATGTAGGAATTTATCCTTTAAAAATTTGCGGTATCTACTTATAGTAGCTGCTTTAATAGCCTTACTATACTAGTGTTTATATATACTAAAAACCCCTATATTAAGGGGTTGTAGTATATAACTAGTATACGAGAGTAAAAAGAATAAAATAATGTTATTTTTCTTATAAAATTTGATGAATTGAGACGTTAAATATGATCTAAAACGATCGTAAAGAACTAGCCGTTTTATACTAAGGGTACGGCTAATTGTCTATTTATAGAAGAGTTAAATCTATTAAAAGGCTAGAGTATTATTAATATACCTAGTTTCGGTAGTAGCGATATATTTATCGCTACTAATATTATTAAACTACTATAATAAGGCCTATTTAGTACTTAGAATAATTAGTAGTAGATAGGTAAAACCGTCCGCCGAAATAGCCTCTAAAACTGTAATAGATTTACGGTTAGTAACGGATCTATTAAATAGCTTTTTCCTTAGATACCTAGTAATAATAAATTGATCGCGTCCGACGCTAATTTAGAAGCTAGTTTCGTCGAAATTATAGATATCTTATTGGCAAATTCCGTGCTTATCGATCACCTGTTAGTAGTCTTTAAACTACCTCTTAACTACTAATTTGTCTAATGCCTTTGCCCGTTTAATATCTAGGGCCCGCCGCCGTCGTATACTATATTTAGGGTGCCGTTTAAGAAAACGTGGTAGCTAGTAGGCACTGATTTGTGGCGGATCTATATCCGGATCGGTATGATTATATTGAAGAATTGAATTGGTAGTAGTAGCAATTTGACGGCGGTTAATCGACGCTCCGACCGAATCAAAGTAATCGATATATTTATATAAAGCCCCCTCCTATATAGGAGTAAGCTTCCTGCCATTAGGTTGTCGTTGAAAAAGTGATTTTCTACCTTACCATCGCCGGCGTAGCCGGTGCATAGGAACCGCGAATTCTCGCGTAGTTTTCGAGATATTAGGTTTAGATTGCTCGGAGAGGTGCTCCATAGCTAGCTGAATCTGCTTCTCGATTTCTTGATTGATGGAAGACATAGTGGTGGTGTGGTTGATGATCAAATTGAAAGGTTTAGATTTATGAAGGTTTTTGCATTTGGGGGTGGTTTTGTGTTTGGGTGCCAGACCCTCGCTTGCGAGGGTCCGTTTTATTGCCTGGGAAATAAAAGTGGGGCCGGTTAGTTATATAGTCTGGTATAACTAACCTATGCCAAGGAACGCAAGGTGGAATTTGCAAGCAGAATCTAAGAAAATTATGTTTGAAAATATGACTTTAGACGGCAAGAAGAGAAGATGAAAGCCAACAAGTAGCGTATGAGAAATGGGTATGTGTATACATGTATCTATAGTCTAGTCCCGTAAGGAAGACACGAGAAAGAAAACTAGAACTAAAGACCAGACTATCAGGCCAAATCAATGACCATACGACTAGAGAGAGCGCACCCCCAAGCCACGAATGACCAAAGGTAGTAGCGCACCAGACATCAATCAGAATGTTCAATATACTACAATGTACAGACTGGTTCTATGTACAGTTTCTGAACCGAGCCCGCGAAGAATTGCCAAATGCCAGAGTGAGACGATGGAAAACAAGAATAAACAAGAAAAAAAAAGTTGGAGCCACTACAGCTTAGCCTTGGGAGCAGACTGCTCCTCGATGGCCTGCTCATAGAGCTGATCCAAAAGGGGACGGTATAGCTTGACGGCGGGGGGACGCTTGAGTTTGAGACTGTGGAAAGGAGAAAATAATATTAGCAATGCTGGGAGTACGGATGTGGAAATAAAACTTACGTCGGGGTCAGCAAGTTGTTCTCAACGGTGAACGGCTCCACTTTGAGAGAGACGTTGCGGATTCTCTCATATCCAGCAAACTTGTGCTTCTTAGCCATGCGCTCGAGATCACGGAGGACAGCACGACGGAGCCTGTCATCATTCAAAGATTCCCTGACCGCTTCCAAGTCCGTAGGGGCAATGGTCTTGCCCAGGACTTTGCTGGCAAACGGAGCGAAGAGGTCAGGCGCGACACCGAAAATGCCAACCAAGAAGGTCTGCATGCTATCGCCGTGGACATAAGCCTGGGCGACGTAGCCGAGCTCGGCAAGGACGACGCCCTCCAGACGCTCGGGGGAGATGTACTCGCCCTGGGCGAGCTTGAGCACGTTCTTGCGGCGGTCGATGATGATGAAGCGGCCCTGTGCGTCGATTGTGCAGACATCGCCAGTACGGAACCAGCCGTCCTCGGTGATGGCACTGCGGGTCTCCTCCTCGTTCTTGTAGTACTCGCGGAACAAGTTGTTTCCGCGCAGCATGAGCTCACCACGGGGATACGGCTTGTCGTCTACGGAGTACTCCATGTCTGGCAGGGAGGCTAAGCATGCCTCGGTGGCGGGTGCGAGGCTACCGCAATTGCCAGAGGTCAGGTCGTAGGTCGGCTGGGCGGTGGCTTGGGCGTAGGACTCGGTCAAGCCGTAACCCTGAAGGACGTCCATGCCGGTGGCGACACGCAGGAAGTCGTGCAGGGTGGGGTCCAAGGGCGCCGAGCCAGACACCATATGTTTGGTTCGCTCCAGACCAAGAGCGGCAGTCACCTTCTTAGCCCAGATGCGATCGTACACAGCGTGTTTGACTGTCGCTTTGGAGGGATCGGGATTCTTCATGTTTGCGGTTTTAGCCGCAATGATGTGTCGCGAAAGAGCGCCCTTGAAGCCGGCCTGTTCGACCGTTGCGGAACGAATTGCGCTACCGAATCGACTGTAAAGACGAGGAACAGACATGAAACCAGTGGGCTTCAGCAACTTCAAGTCGTCGACCAACTCCACGATGTTTCCGTGGAAATAACCAATCCGTGCACCACCCCAGAAAGCACAGTGCTCTGCAAGACGGGCATAGATATGGGCCAGCGGCAGATAAGAGACCGCCGTATCACCTCGGCCTTGAATGATAGCGACCAGACCGCACGACGTGGCCGCCACGGCATTGCCGTGTGTCAGAACGACACCCTTGGGGGACCGGTCGTGCCGGAGGTGTAGTTGATAGTGACAATATCCGAAGCAGAAGGAGCATTATATCCGCGCTTCGAGGCCAAACCCAGCTCCTCAACCTGGTCGATAGTGTAAATCGCCAGACCCATACCGGCGGCCATGGACTCAAGAAGGGCACGCTTAGAGTGACCGTCTTGCTCACCTCCATCCAGCGGGTCCAAACTGATGATAATCTTCAGGTTTGGGAGAGAGGGCTTAAGCTTGAGCAGAGTCGGGATATGCGGTAGAGATGTGACAACACAGCTTAGCTCGGCGTGGTTGATAATATATTCGGTAGCGTCCGGGGACAGGACATCGTAGATTGAAACGGAGTAAAGGGATTGGGAAATGCAAGCCAGATCTGTACAAAGGTTCAATTTAGCATTTGAATCTTGAATTCTTCGCCCTCGAGACCTAACTCACCAGTGATCTGCCATTCTGGCCGGTTCTGGGACCAGAGACCGACACCATACTGGCCGGAGCGATGACACTCGTGCTTGTGGTGCAGCTCTACGAGACCAGCACCGAACGCAGCGCGTCTCTTTTGCACAGTCTCATAAGTGAGCCACTGGTATTGATCGAAGGACTTCGTCGTGGAGTTATACGGACGCCAACCGAGGCAGTGGCTCTTGGGCTGGCGGTTGGCGGTCGACTCGAACATATCATGGGCCGTGGTGATCTAACATCGGTCAGTATTAAGATATTTTCGCATTCCCGGGTGGGCCTCTGTACCTGGGGGTCCAGTGTCGTCAAAAGTTCCTTCTGCGCATTCCATGCTCGGTATACCCGACTTCGACCGGGCTGTTCAGTGCCGGGAATGGCGACAGAGTAAGCTACACCTTTGGGAGGTGCTCGCTTGAGCTCCTCGGCCTTAGCCAAATGGGGAGGTTGTGAGAAGAACATGTCTGTTGGTATGCGCGGTCAGCGAGGGTCAGCGAGGGAATGAGAATAAACAATAGGCAGACGAACCAAAATCAAAGTCTATGTGAAGAAGGAGAAGAGTGAAAAAAAAGAAAGGCCCGAGTAAGCCGCATATTAAAGGGGGCAAAAGTGTGGGGGAGAAAACTGGAGTACAACAATGAAAACCGGCGCGACTGACTACTTTCGGACAACAAAAGACATGAGCCGACAAGGGAACCTCGGCTGTTTGGGAGGGTACTTGCCACAGAGTGGTTCTTCACATATTATCTCAGGTACCGACACTAAGTGGGGTTTGCTTACATATTCCGCGTCATTTGCTGGGCCCGGGGACCACATGCACTAATTTTCACATGGACCGAGATTGTTGGGAATTTGGGAATCTACAACAGTAGTATCTTTAAAATGGTGGAGGAGATGGAATAAGATATAGTATTGTTTGAATATAGTATATAGATATATGCGTAAAAAAAAGAAAAATTAACGCCCATAAAATATGCAAGTGTAAAATATATACAGTGAGATCGATAGTCTCTAGTTAATTACCCACAAATCCACTGCCATGCCTTGCCATACCATGTAGTTGGCTCAATAGTCTCCCATGTCTCATTATCAGCAGTAGTGCGGCCGGTATCAAGGTCGGCCTCAATGGGCTTGACAAATGCGGGGCGGTACACAATCTTGTGTCCCGCATATAACACCACGAACAAAATCAAGCTCAGGTAGTTGATGAAGAACTCCTTAACTTGGAAGTGTGGAATGAAGGCAGTGAAGCCCTGGGTGATGATGATCAGACAGTTGAAAAACAGACCATACCACGAGAACCAGGGCTGCCAGAGAGCCTTGTAAGGCAGGATATCCCGAGAGATGTTGCGAGCCTTAAGCGCGCTGGAAGGCAAGGTGACAGGCGTTCAGTGAACACCAGGTGATGAAACCAGCCACACCTGAGATCTGAAGCAACCAAGTGAACACCGTGCTGCCTGCATCGGAGACGTTCAAGAATCCGAGCAGACCGAAGGCCGCGGTGAAAAGTACGCTATAGTAAGGGACACCACGCTTGCTGGTAATCTTGAACCAATGAGGGGCGAAACCTTCCTGGGCTAGACCCACCAGGATACGGCTCCCGCTGTAGACGTTGGAGTTGGCCGCCGAAAGCACGACGGTCAGAAGAACGGCGTTGATGATACCGGGGAGAGCCGCGACGCCCGCACGGTTGGCAGCAATGACGAACGGTGAGGCGTTGGCGTTGTTTGCAGCAGCACCACCACCCTCACTAGCCAATAGACCGTCGTCGGTGGAGGGAACAACAATCCCGAGGAAGAAGATTGTCAGGATGAAGAAGAAGACGATACGGAAAAAGGTTTTGCGAATTGCAGATGGGACGGTCTTGCGCGGGTTCTCGGTTTCACCGGCCGCAATACCCACCAGTTCGGTTCCCTGGTAGGAAAATCCGGCCTGAATAAGCGTGGACCAGAATCCAACAAATTTGGCCAACGAATCGTTGCCTTTAATCAAATAAGGGACGAACGGGCCGGGGTGCACCCAATACCGGAAACCGATATACCCTTCTCTACCGACGCCCGCGTTCATGCAGATTGAGAAGATCATAAACCCGATCACGGTAATAACCTTGATACTCGCGAACCAGAACTCAATTTCACCATAGAAGGCCACGGGCATCATGTTGAAAATGATAATCACGACCCAGAAGACGGCAATGAAGATAGCGATCGGAATGTTGCTATTCCAGAACTGGATGATCAAACCGGTTGCGGTCAACTCCAGCGCAAATGTTGATGCCCATGAGAACCAATAGATCCAACCCATAGCAAATCCCAGACTAGGGTCAATCAGGCGAGCAGCGTATGAGGTGAATGCACCAGGAATTGGGATATATGTTGCGATTTCTCCGAGAGCGGTCATGACCGAGTACACGATCGTTCCGACGAAGATATAAGCGATGAGAGCGCCCACGGGGCCTCCGTGGGCAATAGCGGTGCCGCTACCAATGAATAAACCGGTACCTATTGTGCCGCCTTCGAAAGACTGTTAGTTCGGATATTCTGATTCTCACAATATCACCCAACTCACCAATGGCAATCATCTGCAGATGTCTGCTCTTCAGCTTCCGCTTGAGATCCGGCAGCGGGTTCGCCTCACGCTGGGCACCATGCTTCTCGTAGTCGATATCATAGTCCGTGCTCTGTGCTTGGACTTGCACAGGCATTTCAGCGCTCGTCTTTCCCTCTGACTTGTCTGGCGCCATGTCTGCTTGGGGGTGGGCAAGACAAGTTGGGGAGCTTCAAGATGGGGATAAAGAGGAGAAAGAAAGGATTTGAAGAAGACTGTAACGGAGTATCCACTCAATTAAGCCGACGGATCCAAAGACAGGCTTTTTCCTCTGTGGAGTAACACGACACTACAGGATATATGTTATGTAAAAGAAAAGAGGAATTTGAGGGGAAATAGATGGGGCTCATGTTGATTATCTATGGATTATTCGATTCTATTATTCTAATCCTTCTATCCTTCTATCTTACCTTTTTTTTTCAATTTTTCTTTTTCAATTTTTTAATTTTTTTTTTTCTCTCGCCAATACCACCCGGTGTGGGCCAATTTTGCCGGGAAGAGTTTTCTTTGGTGGCAACTCTCTTTTACGCCCCCCCTTAGGATAACCATTTTGGTATTTTTGGTATTCTTTTTGTATATATTTATCAATCTAGAACATATGATTTATTATATCGTCTATTAATAATGATACTGATTGTACATTGTAAGAGATAAGACAAAAGCGCACGTGTATAGGTGGATTATACATAGAATCACATGTAGTTAGGTATGGTTAGTTAACTATATAACTAGTTACATATATGTGTTATCTTATTGATCATGAGATATCTTCTCCTCTCCTCTAACCGTCTTCTTAAGACTTTCAACTGAAATAAGAATTGTGTAATTAATTATCTTGCAGCCACACAGACTTGGCAACGGGCTCGGCGGAGTCGGGGATGCCGTTTGCGGAGATAAACTTGGAGCTACTAACTAGCTAGTCATAAGGATGACAACAAATACATTCAATCTACAACATAGATCGAACATCTCTCAACTTTTAAATAGTACACAAATAACCATAATACACCCATTGTATATATCTTTTATATCGAGTTCGATGCTGGTTCTCCACTTCCATCTGTGTGGACAGCCTTAGTATTTATGCAATAGATATTGTATTCTCACTCATGAAATTTTGATTTTTAATTAATGCCATAGTAGATTGGATTGTCGGGTGTTAGCTCCGAAAATCCAGACTGGAACCTCCGCCCGGGAGACAACTGTGCCTTATTAGTGGAGAGCAGACTGGGACCTGGGGCCATTTTTCTTGGATGCGTCTTTATCTTGTTTGTTATCTTTTGCTAGGCCATGATACTTGACTAGTTGGACACAAGAATTTCATTTTTGATTCCTCTTTTGCTACTCCATAAAAACCAAAATATCTCCTGTTTCTGATCTTTATGGGAGATACGAACTGGATTCGATATCTCCGGGGTTGAATTAATCTGGTTATATGTTACCAATTGGGTTGTTAGCTTCACAGTGTCGATCATTACTTTTTGCACTTATCTCTCTGGCCCTGGAGAGCTCAAGTTCAGGTTTACTTAAACACAGCCTGTTGGATTTCTAATTCTGTAACTTAGCTTTTACAACTCTCAACTCAATCAATTGCTCACATTCCACAATGCACTTTGACGTCCACGTAGACCTCTCCTAACACAGCCCCTACCTACCTAGGTACTGCAGATGCTGTGCTCTGTCCTGGAATCATGCAGCCCAGATGGAGAGACGTGATACCATGCATTGGATGCGTTTTGTTAGGTAAAGAAATAAATATAATATAGTATTGTTCTTGTTATAGGAGATATAGGACTCCATGACTTATCTGCACAGCCGATAGGGACTTGCCTGACAAAAACATAGCAAATAACAACATTTGAAAGGTCATGAACCATCTTAAAAAATTGGAAAAAGTAAATAGCACAATGTTAAAAGGAATGCTGCAAAAACTGGCTAAATAGTGTAAAATATAAATCATGATAATCGTAGCTGGTTTCCACCCCTTTTTACAAACGAGATCGTCAGAAACAGATCGTGAATAAGATAAAATAAAAAAAGACCAGTGCAGTGCTCATTACCCCAAGCCTGCATTTGGGGTTTCATGCATAAGGATAGGATTATGTCAGACTGGACTTTGCAGTGCGACTCGCCTTTGGTTCAAGGGTCCAAACAGCCTCTTGAGCCCCACCCAGGGTGTGTTGATCGGACTATCCATCCCAGTATACAGGAATAGATCGTAGATCCATCCGCCAAAGGTGCAACCTAATATTGGTGCAACCATAGGAACCTAAGAAAGTGTTTGTAAGCCAAAGAAGTTTAGAAAGCCCAATGTATGCCCAGAACGTACCCAGAAGTAATAGTCCCCTGCAGCCCATACTTCATGCCCATATCCGATCATGTAGGATGTTAGTCGAGGCCCAAAGTCCCGTGCCAAATTGATAGCATATCCAGTCTCCCATCCAAAGCACGCGCCAATACCAAAAACAACGAAGAATAGTGCCAGAGGCAATAACGGCCCGGCGCCTAGATTGCCGTCATCTTTCAGAGCGAATATCATGAACATCAAGACCGCACTGGCAAGGAACTCGGAGAAGAATTGCCCCGTCTTCGTCATGAATTCTGCTGGGTAGGTGCAGAAGATGCCGCCTGTTGCTGTTGTCGAGTAGCCGGGGACTGTGCGGATATTTGGCCCGCCCTCGTAGACGTTGATGGCTGACTTATAGTTGCCGTAAACAATGGCAGAACCGCACATTGCGCCGAGGATTTGGGCTAGTGCGTATACGGGAAATTTGCGCCAGGGGAACCCGCGGAGAACGCAGCTCGCAAATGTCACGGCGGGATTAATGTGGCCTCCTGATGCTCCACTGGCATATACTCCGAGCATGACGCCGAGTCTGGTGAATGGGGTTGGTTAGAAGATGGGTATTTATAAAGAGAAGAAGAGCCTTACCCCCATCCCCAAGAGATAGATTGGTAGTCACCCTTCTCGCCATGACTTAGTAGCACCTGAGCAACGACCCCATCCCCAAATAAAATTAGGATCATCGTCCCAAAAAACTCCGAGAATGCATCACGGCAGTACTCCCTCACTTTGAACCAGAGGAGAGGGCGAGTATAAGGACTTTCGACTTCCGGGTTTATATGATGGATAGTCGTTTCATTCTTATTATTCAGACAGAGTGAGCCACAGCCACTGTCATGATTGCTAGAGCATAGAGTTTCACGGTGGACTTTTGACATTGGATCAAGCTCAAGCTCCTTCCAGGTAGCCATCCAAGGGGGAGCCCAATCTGGAGTCCAGGGTTGGGGCTTCGAGTTGATATAGTACGGCGAACCGGGGGGAATCTCGCCAACCACACAAAAACGATATGGTAGTCCCTCCGGTATATCAACGGTGCAGAAGCAGGGACGACAGTGTAACCAACCCTTTGCACTCAATCTGTGCTGTCCTCCGTACAAGAGGGTGGCTCGATTGGCTGATGCAGGGTCTTGTCCTGAAAGAGAGTGTGTGTCTGTGTGTCTTGTCCTCCTGATTTCAAGCTCCAGATCTCCAAAGATCGTGCAAGATTGCAGGGAAGATATCAGCTGAAGTCAAAAGCGGATAGATTCGGAATCATCAAGTGCACATATTCCTTTTATTGAAGTGGCTTGACCGGCCATTGTCATTTTTGTCACCGTCGTTCTTTTGTCCTCCACACATAATAGACTTTTCTGACAGCGCATCTCTGTTCATAGTTTATTTCAGGGGTCGTTTGTAGGAACGGCCGTTTGGCCTGGATAGCCGGAAGTCACTGTCTGATCCCGGTTGGGTTGTTTCCTTTGGGTAGTTCTTGGACACCGCAATGTTGTGAACAGTTCCCGCTTACCGGTATTTGCCATGACTGCCATGACTATAAGAAGAAGCTTGTATGTCTTCTGTTACTCATTGCCAACTTGTCGGATGCCAGACCTCACGCAGGCCCAATTGTAATTTTCTAGAAAGTCCGAACTGTGTCACCTTGAGGCGGCATGCTTCTCCAGAGGGAAGGAGAAGTAACGGGGAGAGATTGGTTTTCCCCCATGATGATGCTAAGGGTAGTATTTTGTCACTATTCGGTTCTCGCCGGTAGTGACACAATTGACCACCGTCTGCTGTCCGTATGACCATACACTTAAAGGTAGCATCACCGAGACTGGGGTTGTCCGGATTTGACTCTGCCAGTAGGGTAGAAGTGATGTCTTGTCCTCCAGCAGTTGACACCGCAGTGCTCATGATCCAAAAGAAAAAGGCCGATATAGGCTTGCAGATGAAAATATCAATTCCGACCAACCTAGCAGTTGTAATTTGGGCCGTTTATCGGTAGATGCCTAGTTGGCCTGCTGGTGCTACTTATATGACAATAGAATAAGACCGAGTCAATGCGCAATTCCCCACCGATTTGGATCTGACAGTTCCTCAACCTTATTCAACTTTAACCGAGTCGTCAGTCGTCTGCTGATCTCTCCCCACAATATGCAGGAAGGTCACGCTGATAGGGGTTGAGGGAAAGTCCGGATGAGAGAGCCGTTTTCCGAGGATATCCTTTCCGCACTGACAATGGGATACTTCCACAATTCAGTTCCAAGAACTGTTCCAAGAACGAGTCTATACGAAGACCCAATACACGTTGTCCCACAGCCCGTTCTAACCGTCTTATCTCACGTTTGATTAGGGGTAATCCCACCAATCCCTTCTCTCGGTTTCTCCTCCTCATTCTTCGAATCAGCACCCCGCTGTGTGACCGTCCAGCTATTATGTGGGGAAGGCTGTTATTTATGTGTTTGGAGTACCCTGCTGTATCTTGAGCTTTTCCGCGCTTGGTTGTATAGTAAGTTTGACGTCTCGTGCCATGCGCAAATAACCACCCGTTTGCTTTTCTCCCTCGTAAATTCATTCCATAAAACCCCATAACCATGGAGACCTCAAATACCTTTGTGGGATCAATTGATCAAGGCACAACGAGCACCAGATTTTTAATCTTCAACCGCGAAGGCGAGCCAGTAGCATCACATCAAGTCGAGTTCAGCCAAATCTACCCAAACCCGGGGTAAGTTACAGTCCAATCCAATAGCAAGACCAAAAACCTACCTTGGATGCAACAATTAACCACCTCTAGCTGGCATGAACATGACCCCCTCGAGATTGTAACCTCAGTAGAGACCTGCATCGAAGAAGCCGTCGAGAAGTTCGAAGCGCAGGGCCACACCCGGAGCAGCATCCAAAGCATCGGAATAACCAACCAGCGCGAAACAACCATAGTCTGGGACCACAAGACCGGTGAACCCCTATACAATGCTATTGTATGGACAGACACACGGTCTCAGGCGATCGTCGCAGAACTGAAACAGAAACCAGGGGCATCGCAGCTCCAGACACTCTGCGGTCTGCCGCTGTCGACCTACTCGTCGGCTACGAAGCTGCTCTGGATGTTGGCGCATGTCCCAAGAGTGAAGGATGCGTTTGACCGCGGCACACTGGCGTTTGGTACCATCGATTCTTGGCTGGTATACCGTTTGAACGGTGGAGTGGCTGCCAACGTCTTTGTCTCGGATTCAACAAACGCTTCGCGGACCATGTTTGTGAATCTGGAGACGTTGCAGTACGACGAGGCACTCCTGGACTTCTTTGGGATCAGGGGTAAGGTTCATTTACCTACGATTGTTCCCTCGTCTGATGCGACGGCGTACGGGGTTGTTGCTTCTGGGGCTTTGGCGCGGGTTCCCATTATGGGGTGTCTGGGGGATCAGTCTGCGGCGTTGGTTGGGCAGAAAGGGTTCTTGCCTGGAATGGCTAAGAACACTTATGGCACTGGATGCTTTCTCTTGTACAATGTTGGCGAAAAGCCGGTGTTCTCGACACATGGGTTGCTGGCTACAGTGGCTTACCACTTTGGTGGGAAACCTATCTATGCACTTGAAGGGAGTATTGCTGTTGCCGGGTCTGGGATCAAATTCTTGCAGAATAACTTGAATTTCTTCCGTGAGTCCAAGGATGTCAATGACCTTGCCTGCTCGGTGGAAGATAATGGCGGATGTGTGTTTGTCACTGCCTTGAGTGGGCTTTTTGCGCCTTATTGGATCGATGATGCAAAAGGGACAATCTGTGAGTTTCTTATTACTTGATTCTTGGATTTTATCTGACCTGACGGTGTATGCAGTTGGGATCACCCAATACACCCAAAAGGGCCACATCGCACGTGCTACTTTAGAGGCAACCTGCTTTCAGACCAAAGCAATTCTAGATGCGATGGAGAAAGACAGTGGCCACAGACTATCCGAACTGGCTGTTGATGGGGGTATGAGTAACTCGGATTTGGCAATGCAGGTAAGAAATCATTTTCTTATACGTCTACAAGAGTTTAAACAAGTATTAATCTATTCTCAAATCTAGATCCAAGCAGATCTGATATCCATCCCTGTCTACCGCCCCAAAATGCGCGAGACCACAGCGCTCGGTGCAGCGATTGCAGCTGGACTTGCAGTTGGACTTTGGCACAACTTTGCCGAGCTACGCGATATCAATCGCTCTGGTGGTATGGTCTTCCAGCCCCAAGTCCCGCCACAAGAGAGCGCGGAAAAATTCGGACAATGGGAAAAGGCTGTGCAAATGAGTAGAGGCTGGGTGGGACCTCAGAATGCCGAGAAGGAAGACAACTATGGTCCGAACGAGACATATGTACCGTTAAAGGGTCCTGATCTTCCTCTGCCCAAGGGAACACAGGTCTTGCATAATCCCTTGATCTCGGATGTGGCTAAGAGCTCTACATACACCAACACTGTTAAAGGGAGGACTCATATTTCAGTCAAGGAAATCCAAGTTCCATCTCTACTCTCCAATGTTTCGGGTGATTTGGATGATGCAGACGAAGAGGATTTGTTCTTGGAGCTGAGGAGAGTGGAGATTTTGCAAAGACTCAGGAAGTTACGGAAGCTACAGTCAAACTTTTACTAATTGTATTCTTATTGGATTGAATGGTCTACCAAATATGTGTCTCCCTAGAGATTTTAGATGCATTCACTCTCACCAGTGACTTGATTGAACAATGTTCCTCAATATTCCTCAATGCCCACTAAATTTGAAAGGAACGGCCCGGTGCTGAATTTGTTTGCGATTTCCCGAGAGACATGACAAGACAACAGCACGATATCTGCCTTCTGGGAAGTCTCGCCCTCGCCAGTTTCGGAGATGCTTAGGGGACTTGGATTGAGTTGGAAAGCCAGCATAAAGGTGTCATTGTCAGGGGCACTAGTAATAGGTAGCTGTCTTTGATGGATTCATAACAACCTGTTCCTGGACGCACCCTTCTGTATGGTTAGTTATATTAGAGCCTGCAATCAGAAGGGGATCCTCATACAGGTGAGGTCAACATGGTCCAGATGGTTACTATAAGGAGATCCCCCACTTCACCCACGAGTTTAGCGACCATAAGATGGAGCGTGATTACCGGAATTAAACACTATCATAATACTATAATTTATGAATTTTTGCTGGCTAGAGATGGGCTCTGTCACAATGTAGGTATCATAAGAATGAGTTCTCACATCTGTTGGGATTGGGCGATCAGTCCAAAGCACCGTCCCACGTAATAGCCGCCATAGCCGCCAACACGCTTGAGCTGGAAATTGTTTGGTGTCTTTATTCTGTGTGGCAATCTCACCAACAACTTTTGTCTATTGTATCAAGCCTCATGGCAGGAAAGAGGTTGTCTTCACGTATTTTTCGCCGCAGCAAGCAGCCAAAGCGAAAATCGTGCAATGGAGAGAAAGCTAACCTTGTGCCACCAGAAAACACCCTTCAAAAGCCCTCCAAAAAGACGGAATCAACTTTAGCCCCTCAATTTGAACCACTTCGCATCTGCCGCCAAGATGATTGATATCCCCGAAGGCGTCCCTTTTCGGACACAAAATCTTCAAGAAGGAAGCCGATAT
The DNA here is from genome assembly GCF_028828655.1 of Penicillium verrucosum. Classification (NCBI taxonomy): domain Eukaryota; kingdom Fungi; phylum Ascomycota; class Eurotiomycetes; order Eurotiales; family Aspergillaceae; genus Penicillium; species Penicillium verrucosum. The sequence goes on from NW_026643212.1 coordinate 3,800,879, forward strand.
ATCAAAAGAGGCCAAACATTATTCCCATGTCCATCCTCCGTGAACGTCTCCAATTTCTTCGACCTTGCCCCTGACGAAGAGGTCGTTACTGTGCTCGGCAAACCAATGGGCAGGATTATACTTGAATATGATTTCTCGATTGTGACTAAGTCCGGGCATGGGGTACGGCCCGCTGAGGCTGAAGCTATGAGACTTATCTCTAGATTTACCACCGTGCCTGTACCAGAAGTGTACCATATGAATTTCAGCTCCGAGTACAATGGGCTTATTGAGATGTCCCTTGTCCAGGGATCTACATTAGAAGGGACGTGGGATACAATGGACGAAAAAAGCAAAGAATCTACTTGTCGTCAGACCTGGGATCTCATCTCCGAAATCCGGTCCGTCCCATCTCAATACGAGGGTATATTCCAATGCGCCGCAGACGGCTCCCCCTCAAAAGACCCCTTACTAGAGGATCTACAATCACCACCCCGACCCCTAAGCAGCGATTTAGACCTACGGGCTCGCATCTATGAGCGTTACCTCCATTGCGGGGGTAGTCGGTACGAACACGAATTACCCAACATGCTGCCCAATTCTGACCATGCTGTTTTCGCGCATGGGGATATCGCACCTCGAAACATCATGGTTGATGAGAACGGCAACATCACAGGGATTATCGACTGGGAGTATGCAGGCTGGTATCCGGATTATTGGGAGTATGCGCAGATCCTGAGGCCCGCGTTCTGGGGAGATTGGTCGATATGGATGGAGCGGACTGCCCCAAAAAGATGGAATTTAAGTGGTATCAATGCTTCTCGCAAAGTTCTGTTCTAGATGACATTGTAAAGATGTTTTGGGGCCTCCACTGAGTCTGTGCGACTACATAGGAGCTGCCTAACAATAGCAAGGAACGGAATGCTGCCATTATTAGCCCCGTAATCTCAGGTTGGCGCTGCAACTCACGTAAAAAAGATGTGGTATTTCTGATTGGTCGTATTCTAATAGCCATCTGAGCGAACACTTCTGAGCTTCGCTGATTTCCACGCCCAAGTTTACCCTTTGACATCAACTACCATCTATCATGACGCGCTGCCCCAAGACAGTCCTTCGAAATATTCTTCGTTTTCCATCGTCAAGTGCCCCCCAATTTATTACTTTATCACCACACCCCTTGCCCATTCTCCAAGGACGGAGACCTGAAGCTTATCTCACGCGACCGAGGGCCCCCTGTTATTCAACGAAAATGTCTCATAATGAAGAATATTCAGGAGGCTGTCATTTCGGATACAACTGGATTGACGGCGCGGAGTCACTTGAAAAGTACTGTCCAGGGGGGTTTCATCCTATTATGATAGGAGACGTGCTTCGCGGGCGATACCGAATTGTTGACAAGCTGGGCTTCGGAGGTTACTCAACTGTTTGGCTAGCCCTGGATACTTGTCTGCATCGCTATATTGCTGTTAAAGTTGGTACAGCGAACTCATCTATGCAAGAAACCAATATTCTCCGAGCTCTTGCAAGCCCAGGACATGATTCTATTCCCATTCCGTTAAATGAGTTTGAACTCAATGGGCCCAATGGAACACATCTATGCTATACCATGGTACCCGCGCAGTGCAATCTTCGAGAAGCGTCTTTTAGTCGCCTTTTCCCCCTCGAAGTTACGCGGGCGCTATCAGGTAGCCTCATATTGGCTATTGCTTACATACATTCACGGGGCTACGTTCATGGAGGTGAGTGCTGCTAACTATCAAAATCATTGATACTCATACTTATAATTTCCTTCAACCAGATATTCATCTCCGAAATATTCTGGCTAAGTTGCCATCTGATTTTAATCACCTTTCGGTTGAAGAGCTATATGAAGAGTATGGTGAGCCTGAGACAGTCTCTATTACACGATGTGATCGGAAGCCGCTTCTACCAAATGCCCCCTCAAAGGCAGTAATACCTCTTTATCTTGGAAAAGGTGCAGAGGATTTTTCACTGTCTGACGCGCACATACTCCTGGGTGATTTTGGTGAGGCATTTGCCCCGGATCTGGAAACTCGTCGTGGTAAAGACTGCCATACACCCTTAGCAATGCAACCTCCAGAAGCCCGGTTTGAACCAGAGGCACCTCTCTCATATTCAGCAGACATCTGGAGCTTGGCCATAGCGATCTGGGAAATCCTTGGCATGCAGCCAATTTTCTGCAATGCTTTTGTTACTGCAGATGAAATAGTATCTCAACAAATCGACGTGCTTGGACCCTTACCCTCAGATTGGTGGATGCGCTGGCGGGAGCGAGGTCGATTCTTTGACAGCAACGGGAACCCAAAAGAGGGCCGCCATGTTTGGCCTGGCATTGAACTGGCTTTTGAGGACACTGTACAGAAGTACCGACGAAAACGTGGGTGTGAGTTTGATAGGGAAGAAGCAACTGCCATTATTGATTTGATGCGCCGAATGTTGGTATTCCGACCTGAAGAACGGCCAACAATTCAGGAGGTCCTACAGTCGCCGTGGATGGTCAAATGGGCGTTACCTCAATTAAAGCGGGATTCGCAGACAAAGTAGATAGGTACCTATAAATACCGCATCTTATGTTGTTATCTACATGTAGCTGCAATCTTGACCCAGAAAGCCTCGAGAAGATTGAAATGTTCATCTGTATGTATTGCACGAGACTGTTGAGCGCATCATCCATCTTGAACAACGACAGCAGCAGCGGGGATCATCAACAGGGAGCCAAGCGCAAGCGTTCCAAGGACAGGAGCTTGCCATCTCCAGTGCCGGCCCCGGTATCCCAAGATTATCGTAAAGAGAGGGATGTGGATATCATCCCAGGACTGGCATATTATAAATATGCCACTCAGATCCTGGGTAGTCTTGCTATCAACTACTAAAAATGCAAATATAAACTCCACCTGGTCTCAGAAGCTAAAAGTAAGGCATGAATTCGTGTCTCAAAGATATAATACTGTAGTCCGAAGAATCAACCACTCAACCAACACTCGCCTTAGCCGCACTGTGCACAGCCTGTTCGCCCTCCTTGAGGAAAACGCAATTCAACTCGGACCCAGGACTAAGAGTAACTTCACATCGAAGCACCGGATCTTCAACCTTATCTTTCCCATCAACAGGCAGCGCAACAATGCGCTCATAAGCCTGCAAAATCCGAATAACAGTGTACCCCATCTCAATGATAGCAAATTGCTGCCCAATACAAATCCGTGGTCCACCATTAAACGGAATGAAATGCCACGGCTTAGGCTGCCAGCCGGAAACCCACCGCTCAGGAATCCACTTCCCAGGATCGAAGTAGTTCTTTGATCCCGGGCCATTATACAGATCAGGATCCCGCTGCATTAATATCGTCGAGTAGACAACCCGCGAGTTTGCGCGCACACCCACAGGCGATAGTCCATCCGGTCCCCCGCCGCATGGAAGCGTTGTATCGTGTAGAGAGTAACGCACGTTGAATGGCACGACTGGGTATAAACGCATTGTTTCATGTAACACTGCATTAAGGTACTTCATTTCCTTGAGATCGATATAGCTGGGTTTCTGAGCCTTGGCACCGACGCCAAGTCTGTCGCTGATCTCGTTGCGCAGCTTAGCAACGACTTCTGGGTTGCGTGAGAGCTCAAAGAGGCAGAAGGATAGCGTGGCGGCTGTTGTGTCGCGGCCTGCGAGGAGGACGGCGACGAGTTGGTCACGGAGTGCACGAGGATCGCGGGTAAAGCTGGCTAGTGCGTCGAGGAAGGTTTGGTGCTTTGAGAGCTTCTCGTTGAGTTCGTCGGTTGAGTGGGCAAGGACGGTTTGGATGTATGGCTGGATGAACTCGTCCATTATCTTCAGGTTCTTGCGGAATTCTGTGCGTGACAATACGGAGCTAAAGACACTGTTTTAGGATTGAATGTTAGATTAGCTTCTGCAAGGATCCAATGGTAGGATGTGCTTGCGTCGCACAGGAGTATCACTCACCCGAAACGGAAGTACTCCGCCTGCCGCTGTTGCACATATCTGAACGCTTCGGCGAACCGTGTTGCCGGGTTATCTAAACTGTCTGTGCCCTTGCCGAGCAGGTAGTATGTTGCTGCATCGAGGGTATATCGGAAGAAGAGTGATCCAACGTCCACTACCTTGCTGCTGCTGCTGGGTGAGATACCTCCGCCGAGAAGCGGGATGAGTTTCTGAACATGCTTCTCAAAGATTTCTGTGTCGACGATGCGGTCACGCACAAACATGGGACGAATGAGCTGGCGGGAGCGAGACCACAGTTCTCCATCTGTGGTGAAGATACTATCGCCAAGAAACTCCTTCCAGTCCCGGTGGAAGGGTTCACCCTTACCGTAGTCGGCGAACTGGCCGGTGAGGAGCGCCTTGATATTTTCTGGGTCCGTGGTCATGATCATACGGGTCGAAATGCCAGCGTCGAGTTCGGCTGTCTTCACATTTGTCAAACCGCCAGCCCGCCCGACTTTTGCTTTCCAGAATTCTATGTCGCGGTTCACTTTATTGGTTTGGTAGCCTTGGAAAATGAAGTCGAGAGCGTACGGGAGATGGAACTCAATTTTGGGAGCTCTGACACCGAGACGGGCGATTTGCGCCGAAGCCTGGAACTTGCGGAATACGCAGAGTGCAACGAATAGCCCTAGAAGCCATAGTGAGGCCCGAGTAAGTGTCACCCGTGCAAGGAGGTCTTCAATCATGGTGCGGTTAGACTGGGAAAAGTTGAGTTTAGTTTCGCTTCTGGCTCCGAGGGGGAATGTCCTTAATAAGAGACAAAGGCCTGGTATTATTATGTATGACAAATGGTATAGAAGCCTAGGTAGTTTCCAAGGTTATGAGGACAAAGTTGTCATACAGTGTGGACCATACAGGTTCTAGCATTTATAAAATACCGGAGGCACAACCACCCTAATTTTCCGGAGAATACTTATAAATTTCTACTGTCCAATGATAAATGCTCCCATATCTCAAGAATGTGTAGAATGATGGCCTAAAGGAGCCGTGCTTGCGAACCCCGCATGATGTCCACGGGTGACTATGCTTTGTTGGTTGATCGCTCTTACCCCAAGGTTTGATAGTTCAATATGAGGTTGGGCCAGGGACACATCCCAACTAAGGTCTAATTATCATGGTTTTCACACTGTATCATTTTCGTGGAGACCAATAATCCGGGGAAGATGCAGCATGCATGGCGAATATATGAAACCTCGGCAGACAAGGAATGATGGCATATGATTCCGAGAGGAGAGATCGACAGCACCTTGCAGACTCACCTGCAGCCACATAAAACGTTCCTACACTGCATAGCCGTGCACATGTTCTTTCTGAAGGCCCGAGGGAGCTAATCAGGCCTGATATTTTAGGCTGAAGATCTCCATGCCTCAGGCTACAAGCACCAGAAGCTGAGACAATCAATTGCTAGTACTAGTACTATTCCCTTCTTGGATGTCACTTGACCAATGGGTTCTTTGTCTGGTCTGGATCTTTCTCTTTGTGTATAGAAATCAATTAACCCCATTCACAACATTACAGCTCAATGGCTTATTGGCGAAACAATAGCCATTGTGAATATATAAACCCGCACATAGTAGTCATAAATTCTACTCATTTTTATCCTTTTTAACAGCTCTCCTCGTCACTTTCATCGGACCGTTAATATAACACAGCGCTCTTTTCAATTGATACCAAAATCGACCTTCACGGCACGTGTGGTGGTTGTTTGCACTGTATGTACTGCCCAACGTCACCGCCGGATAGCCACAGCCACGTGATCAAACATCCGTTTTGGTCATCGGGTCTTTAGCTTCACTTCAATCTGCTTGCTAAAGTTTTGCTCTCTCTACCAGAACCTGTTACTGGTCTATTAACCTTACCTCTAACCTCAACTACTCCTACATACCGTTTTCATCGCATTTTCATTGTTGGTTGCGCCGATAAGATCCGAAACACCTTTATCGGGTGGCGCAAGTTCTTTTACCAGCACTGCTGCCTTTGTGAATTTCTCAACGACCTGTCACTTTTTCCTGACTTCATAATCGCCTCCACCATGCTGCCTCAAATCATTCTCGGAACGCCTCTTGCGCAAGCAGTCGCAAATGTCATCCAGCCCAAGTTGGTGGAGATGGGTTGGAGTGATGGCCAAGAGTCACCGTTGATCGAATACATTGTTCTCATGCTGGTCAACGGCAAGACCGAAGAGCAAATCGCCACCGAGCTTTCAAATGATTTCCTTGGCCTCCAGGAAGGTGACACTGCGGCCCTCGAGTTTTCGCAATGGCTTTTCACCCAAGTCGAGATACTCAACCAACAAATCAACGGGGTCGCCCCGACCTCGGACAATGCGACCACGGGGCAGTTGAACCCTTCGGCAGTGGAATTTGACAACTCAGCCCAAGCGATGCCCAATCCGTTTGGAGAGGCCAACGGCCAGGATGCCGAGATGGGCGAGGCCGGGAATGAGTCGATGTAGGTTTTCACCATTCCTTCCTTCTAATATCTACAACATGCTGACATTTCTCCCCAATAGCCCTACCGGACCGAAAGCGATGCGTAACGGCAGAGGTGGCAAGGGAAGAATGTTGAACCAAATCAATCGAAACCTAGATCGTGGCTCGGACGCAGCCCTACATCGTGTACGTGGACAAGGAAACGGGCGCATTGGACACAATGGTCGGGGTCAAATGAGAGGCGCCGGACAGCAAGGTGGTCGTGGTGGTCGTGCCATGGGAATGCCAGGCAACCCCATGATGCAGATGACCTCCGAAAACCAAATGCAGCTTATGTCGATGTTGGAAGAACAGGCCCGGATGATGTCTCAATTCATGCCTGGCTTCATGCCACCCGCTGTTAACCCTGCTTTCCAAAATGGTGCCCAGAATGGCCCCAATGGTCGTTCGCTCTTCAATCGGGTCGAGCGAGGTGGCCAGCGTGGAGGAAAGCGCGGCTACAACAAGCCGAGAGCGGCGGAAGGCGCAGATGTGGATATGGACAGCCTAGCGGGTGGTGAGCAGGATGAAAGCAACCCCGATAGTGTTTGTCGCTTCAACCAACGATGCTCGCGCCAAGATTGCCCCTTCGCCCATCAATCACCTGCCGCACCCGAAGGGACTTCAATCGATCCTTCCGACACTTGTTCATTCGGTGCAGCTTGCAAGAACAAGAAATGTACCGGACGCCACCCTTCACCAGCAGTACGGTCCGCACACCAGGCCGAGGCCATGTGTCGGTTCTTCCCTCATTGCACCAACCCCAACTGTCAGTTCAAGCACCCAAGTATGCCAGTCTGCCGTAATGGAGCCGACTGCAAGACCGAAGGATGCAAGTTCACACATGTCGAGACTGCCTGCAAGTTCAATCCCTGCCTGAACCCCAAGTGCACCTATAAGCACGCTGAGGGTCAGCGCGGTGCTTACACAGACAAGGTGTGGACTCCGCACTCTGGGGAACATGTCAGCGAGCGCAAGTTCGTTACAGATTTGGATGGACCGCAAGAGTTGATCAAGCCGGAGACCGAGGAGAACACCCAGAGCCAGGAGCTGACCGCGTGACTCCGCCTGACATGACTCAATGAAGAAAATCACTGTTCCAAAAAAACCCAAACCCAGAAAAACATACATCCCACAACAGTCTGCTTCCGAAGCGAAGAATACCATGTACAATCCGATCTTGACCAATGAACGAGGAATGGCTGGAGGGAAGGGCGTTCATACTCTTTATGCATTTGCTTTTATTTCAGATACTATTATCTGTCCTGTTCATAGATTCCCCCGTTGATCTTCAAAAGAATAATAACGAAGCGAAGATGAATTCGCGAATGTCTCATGAACATTGTCCAAACTTGGTAGATTGTTGTAGGGTGGTGAGGACCTGGTGATCTCCGGGGCTGTAAAGGGCTCCCCACGTAGCTTAAGTAAGGACGGGAGATTCCGAGGACCTTCGGGTTTAGCTTGAATTCCCCAACCAACTACCGACCAGACCTTGCTCCGATCAGCAGAGATGCGGCTACCATGTGTCCCTAAAGCACTGAGACCGAGGCAAAGGCAATTGAATCTTCTCAATGGTCAAAAACGCACATACACTGCCGCCGTGCTGGGCGGTGGCATCACAGGCCTCACAACCGCCTGGCAACTCGCACAAGACCCCACATGTCAAACAATCAACGTGTTTGAGAAAACAGGCCGGCTTGGTGGTTGGATCAACTCCGAGACAGTCCCTGTCGATGGTGGGAATGTGGTGTTCGAGTATGGGCCGCGGACGTTAAAGAGCTCGCTGCCAGGGTCGCTCCCTCTGCTTTACCTGGTGAGTATTGCCGGCGTGGACCTACTTCTAATTCAAATAGCTTAACATGCTGATCCTTTTGAAAGGCTACAAATCTAGGATTGTATAAAGACCTCATTGTTACCCCGAGCACAAGCCCCGCGGCTCAGAATCGCTACATCTACTACCCGGACCGTCTCGTTCGCGTGCCGGCGCCGAAGCCAGATCTTTCTTTCGGGGAGAACGTTGACAATTTCGTGAATAGTCTGAAGGAGCCGGTATTTAGCAAATTGCTTTCAGGGATAGCGAAAGATGTCTTCGCTCCGCCCCGGCACCCAACTGAATGGGCGAAGGATGAGTCTGTTGCAGACTTCATCGGACGTCGTTTTGGCCCCAATGTTGCAAATAATCTAGTTTCCGCTGTGTATCATGGAATTTATGCAGGTGACATTGATCGATTGAGTGCCCAAACACTGTTGGGAAGCATCCGCAACCTTGAGGGAGGCATTGGAGGCGTCGGTGGCTTGGTTTCTGGTGGAGTTACAGCATCTCTTATCTCCAGGTCGATCTCCAAAACAAAGACTCGGAGTATGGATGATTTTATGGCTATAGACGTCATGCCTGCGGGCCCGGAATTAATGCGCCATCAGCATGATTTAGAAGCCCTTGCGGCTGGAGCTACTACTTTCACATTTAAGAGGGGGGTTGCGCAGCTTATTGAGGCACTAATCGCTTCTTTGAAAGCATCCGGGAAAGTCAGCTTCCGAATGAACACGGAGATCAAAGCTTTGAGTGCATGGGAAAGTTCTAATAAGATTGCGGTAAGTGTATCATTCTGCATTGCCAACCTATATCCCTGAGTTCCGGGATTTATGCTGACTGTCAATAGATGGAATATTGGTCACCCAGACATGGTCAAGTCAAGACGTTTGATTATGCATATGTCATCTCCACTATTCCTCCAGTTGCACTTGCGAACATCATGCGCCAACCTGAGCAGTCAGCGGCCAAACTAAGCCCTGTCGGATTGACTCCATATCTACTACGCAAACAGAACTACGCCGTGACGGCAATGGTCGTTAATCTCTATTACCCAAATCCCAACCTTCTACCGGTTGAGGATGGCTTTGGATACCTCATACCGCGTTCGATACCCTACGAACAGAACCCAGAATGTGGGCTTGGCGTCATATTCGCCTCCTCCTCTAGTGTAGGGAAAGGAACGGATCCTTCGTCATCTGAACTCAGCCAAGATTCTGCACCGGGAACGAAACTCACTGTCATGCTAGGTGGACATTACTGGGATGGCTTCGAGGAGTATCCAGACCACGACACCGCAGTGAAAATGGCCCGCGCCATGCTCAAGAGACACATGAACATCACTGATACCCCAACTGCCGCACGAAGTCGTCTCCAGAAAAACGCTATTCCCCAGTACACAGTCGGCCATCTGGACCGCATGTATACGCTCTCGAACACAGTTCGCAAGGAGTACAGGAACCGTCTTATTCTTGCGGGAAACTGGTATAATGGAGTAGGTGTGGGCGATTGTGTTAGGCAGGGTATCCTATCTGCCACCTACGGCATTGGAAGAAACCGGCTCAATGACGAGCCTAGTCCGTGGCGTCCGTGGACCCCCTTTGATTATAGACGCTGGAAACTCGAGGGTGGCATTGTGACGTCCCCTGTTCGGCTGGTTGACTCCAAAATCTGATATTATGTGACTGGTGCATGTGGGTTTACTACTTGTACTTGGGAATGCACACAAGAGAAGGCCGCAGCCATGTATATTAAATGTATCTTTGTATTAATAGTTTGTCTCTTGTTGTAATTTGCAAATCGACGGCGTTGGCCGGATATCATATAGTCAATTTCTAATGTCTAATTCACTGCTAGCCCATGGTCGGTCAACATCGGTCAACATCGGTCAACACAAGGTTGAGTTCGATCCATTTGTGAAGTCTGTTACCCCCTTTAGTTCTGGTCCCAATTCAGAGTCAAGGGCGAGAGCACCCAGACCTCCGATGGGCGAAATAGCGGATACGGTGACAACATCCGGAGTCCCTCGCAGGCGAAGCGATGGGTTCTTGGAAGGCTGGAACCGAATGGTTGCAATGTGCCCTGCCATATAGGTAATATTTCTCGCACCCCACGTGTGATAGTCTGGTGGCCCCAAAAAATGTCTCAGGGTGTGTGCAGGAAGCCCCGATGACAATGATATGCACATTAGCATATACTCGACACATGGATGTAGGATATTGAATCTAGTTTGACCCCGCATTTGAAGGTTCAAAAAGCCACTCAAGGATTCACATTGCTGTCCCCATCTTTCCTATCGCCATTGGAATCAAACCCCAACATATCCAGCTGCCGGACAAGTTCCTGAATTTTGATCACCTTCTCCAGCTGCTCGGGCAGCAGGGCCTCTCCCTGCTGCTTCTTATCGCGAAGATCCCGCGCCTGGCGGAGTTTCTTCTTCAGACTGCGGGCTTTCTTCTCCTTCTCGGCTTCGAGATCAAGCGGTTCTTCAGCAGGCTTCTCTTCCTTAGGTGCGGCCGTGGCTGCGGGGACACGCCAGTTGTTTGACTCGGCGCCCTTGCCCTCAGCGGTGGGACCGGCTTCGTCGGTTTCTTTCGCGTTCCGCTTGGCTTCGCGGCGTTTGGCGTTCTTGTTGCTGGCGACAGTGGAGGTGGTGGTGGTTGGTTTCACTGCGGCCTTGGTCTTGTCTTCTTCGCTGCTCAATCCTTCCGCACCCGGCACCCCGCCTTTTCCTCGAGTTTTCCATGCCGCCGCTGCCCGGTTCTTGTAAAGTTCGACATCCTCGGGGGGTTTATAGCCGGGGCGCACGCGGATCTCCTTGCGCTTTGAACCATCGGCACGGACCGAGGAGGGAATGTATCGTTCGCCGGTTTGGGCATCGGTGGTGATGCCGGACCTCGCGACGTTGGAGGCCATGGTGTGGTGTGTAGAGCCAAAGTTGAGTAATGGAGGTGTGAAATAAAGAATAAATGATAGCCACTTGACAAAGTCAAGCTCCAGGGCAAAGATGAGTATCTTTAAAGATCCAAAGTGAAAAACAACACGAGCATTGAAAGTTGAGTGCGGAAGGCCGGAGGCTCGGCCAATCAGCGGACCGGCAATTCCCGCAGATTCAGCCTTCGCAACTTCACCCTCACAACTTCAACTCTCGTTGCCCCATCCTCCTCTCGAATCCTTTAATTTAGGTCGTGTGAAAACACCCCAATCTCTCACAATGGCTGGCGTATGTCCATATTCCCTCTCCCACTGCTCCTATTTACACTGCCATGTCCAGCACTGACTAACCTCTCATTACAGTTCGCAAATGCTATCTACTCGCATGTCTCCCCTTCTTTGGTCCTACGATCGCGATCCAAATTGTCCAATTGAAATCTAACCGAGGCACTCTTCACTGTGTTTAGGACCTTCATCCGCAAGAACACTGTTCTCCTGACCACTGCTTTTGCCGGCGCCTTCGCTTTTGAGCTGTGGGTTACATCCAGTCTCCGAGCATGTTCGACATGCTATACACCTTAATACAGAACACTGACCATACAATTGTCAAAACAGTGCGTTCGACATGACCTCCAACAAGGTCTGGGATAGCTGGAACCAGGGCGTATGTGAACCTCCTTCCCGATGGACTACAATACCCGAGGCTAGGACCCACGCTGACTATTTATCTCACGTTACAGCGCCAATGGAAGGACATTAAGCACCGTTACATGGTCAAGGAGGAGGAGGATGACGAGTAAATGCACTTGCCGAAAGTGATGTTGTGTTTATTTTACTACGGGTAAAGGGGCATGGAAAAGCCACCGAAGCTCGTGCTTGTTCTTTCTCATCCCATATGTGGGCTTGTACGCGATAGATGGAAATCTGTATTTTGGCTTTCAATCTCCCTGGTCTGTACGGTTTATGTCTTTTTGCCGCCTTCGTATACATCTCATACGATCTCTCAAACGACTCCTAAAAAGAGATCTAAAATGAATATCGAAAGACAGAAGAATGTTCATTTAGATGACGTCCCTAATATCATGAGCCAAATAAATCATGTCATTAGTCTAACATCGTCAAGTGTAGAGGCGCCGAATACATATATTCTAGTTATATATTCTCTTTCATAACTTCCATGTTCAAAGGGTGGCGTGGTTTCTGTAGGTCAGGCCGTAGCGTGTGGCGTTTACTGAAAGGCCAGTTCCATCGATGTCATAACGAAAAATGTTATCTTCTGATTTCTACAAACACTTCTAATTTGTTTTCTTATATTTTTGTTTTTTTGACCATTTGGGCCTTGAGCTCCACATTCAAATTTGAATCGCGTATGACTTCACCGTATCTGTGCTGATCTGCTCGCCTGCATTGGTCCACCTTCACCCGTCGCTCTCATTTCCCCCCACTACAAAGTATCACTGTGTGAGCAACGTGAACTACAACTGAGAACTCTATCCACTCGGTCCGGACTGATTTGTTGAATTCCCACTCGAAAATTTCTTTTCCGCCTGCATACCCGCGAAGAAACTACCTGCGTCGGACCATTACTACCTTGAGCGCATTGTCGCAACCACGGCGCTCCGTTCCATCACTCACTTGTGATAGCCTGAGCGGCCGCTACCACAAACCGGCCACAACGGACAAATCATGCTCAAGCTCGGGGAATGTGAGAAGCTGCTCGGTGAGGGTCTTCTCAGTTTGCCCAAGAAACACAACTTGCGTTATGGTCCCGCTGCCGAGAAGGACCTGCTAGAGCTTCTCTTCCGATCGCTTGTCGGACACAACACAGACCTAGTACAACAGCTGTTCCCAGAAGGAACTCCGGCCGGACCATGGAAACTGGCGGAGGCCCAAGGTGCTCGGGAAGGAGCCGAGTACAGTGAGGCAGCGCGGGGCAAGCGCTGCGGTCATATCTTCCGTGCCGGGGAAGCCACATACCGATGCGTGACATGTGCAGCGGATGATACATGTGTGCTGTGTAGTCGATGCTTCGATTCTTCGGATCACTCCGGACATCAATATCAGATTTCTCTTTCCTCCGGAAACTGTGGCTGCTGTGACTGTGGTGATGACGAAGCATGGCGCCTTCCGCTGTTTTGCGCAATTCATACCGATAGCGGTAATACCAAGGGTAAGGAACGAGCACAGCGGGTATTGCCTTCTGAGCTCGTGGCCTCGATCCGCTTGACTATATCCCGGGCACTCGATTACTTTTGTGATGTCATCTCTTGCTCCCCGGAGCAATTGCGGCTACCGAAGACTGTCGAGGGTATCATGCAAGACGAGGAGGCCTCTCGTTTGCGTCCGGGCTGGTATGGCGCTGGCGATGAAGAGGAAGAAGACCCGGAATTTGTGGTCATGCTGTGGAATGATGAGAAGCATACAATTCGGGATGTCTCTCATCAGGTCACGCGTGCTTGCCGTGAACGAGATAGCTTTGGAATTGCCTGCGCTCATGAAACAAACGATATGGGCCGTAGTGCAATCAAGTATTCCAGGGATCTGAATAGACTCTTAGGTGTTTCGAAGGTAATTGAGGAGATCAAGGTTACCGTCACGGTGCGCTCTGCGCGCGATACTTTCCGCGAGCAAATGTGCACCACGATAGTGGAGTGGTTGGCTGATATCGCCGGCTGTGAAATCCTCGAAGACAATGAAATCTTTAGGCAAATCATCTGCGAAGAAATGCTTACGCCCTGGAAAAAGGGCAGTGGGGCATATAACGAAGATATCGGCATGAGGGGTATTGATGATCACCAGCGGACTGAGAACCTTCCAGGTCGCACGCTTATGATTAATTTGCCTAATCATGGTCAGGTCATCCTGACCGCCGATGATGACGAAGAAGATATGCTTGACGACGATGTCATAGATGAAGATGAAGACGAAGACTATGTCGAAGCCCAGGATGCTGATGATGAAGATGACGATGAAATGGACCTCGAACTCTCTCGTGATCAGGAAGAAGACGAAGATATGATCTTGGCGGGTGCAGATGAGGAACTTGCTCTCGCAGAGCGCATTCTCCACGGACTTACTGGCGCCCAGCCGACACCTCCTCGACCGGCACCGGCTCAAACCGCAGATCGGACCTCTGCTGAACGAGGCCCGTCTGAATCTCAAAGCCCTGGCCCTGAATCCTGCGCTAGTGACTATATCCATATCCCCAGAACTCCTGGTTCGCACCGGCCAAGGCCTTCGAACACAGAAAGTCATTGGCAAGTCCGACCGAGCGTTCCCGCTCCAGGTGAAAAAGTACCTCCATATGAAGACCTCTGGCAGCGTACTCGCTTAGACTGGCTGGTGCTTTATGACCTGAGGTTGTGGAAGAAGACACGAACCGACTTGCGTGACCTCTACATCAGCACTGTTGTCAATGTTCCTCAGTTTAAGCGCATCATGGGTCTTCGTTTGTCTGCATTGTACACAGCTCTGGCTCAACTGTACCTCATCGCGGACCGAGAGCCGGACCACTCGATTGTCAACCTTTCATTGCAGCTTCTCACGACTCCCTCCATCACTGAAGAGATCGTCGTGCGAGGCAATTTCCTTACGAAGGTGATGTCTATCCTCTATACCTTCTTGACTACGAGACAAGTCGGTGAACCGCAATCTGTCAACCCGCACGCCACGCTGGCGTTTGATGCTGGCTCGGTTACAAACAGGCGTCTCTACCACTTCTTCCTTGACCTTCGATACCTTCTCCAATCCGAATATGTCCAGCACCGTGTGCGGACCGAGGAACAATATCTTCCTCAATTCCTTGATCTCGTCAAGCTGTCACAGGGTATTTGCCCCAATGTCCGCGCCGTTGGTGAACATGTGGAATACGAGACGGACGCTTGGATCAGTGCGTCAATTCTCATGCGGGAGATCAACCGACTTTGTCGCCAATTCTGCGAGTCTTTCCGCGACCCTGAAATGGACAACGGTGACAACCTTCTGAGGGCAATCGAGACCACCACTACTACTGCGATTCTCCATTCAGCTGGCGTAGAACGCAGGAGATTCGACCAGGCAGAAATAAAGGATGAAGTAAGATTCAAGCTACTGCCACCTTTCGATTTTGAGGTCGGTGCCTCCGGCCAAGTCCCCTGCCACCGGGTGGTTGAATTCGTGGTCGAACGTGGATCTATCAGTTTCCACCACGCCCTTCACTACACATTGTCATGGCTTGTTGAATGCGGACGAGACATAAGCAGCGAGACTATGCGTGATGTTCTCTTTGACGCTGCCAATGCCGCGAGGAGTCAGATGCATGCCGCCAAGGCTACCAACCCTAGTAGCGTTGATGATGTTCTGCTTGGCCTTGGACCGGAGGACTTGCTTCTGGCCATGTTTGACTATCCACTGCGAGTTTGTGCTTGGCTAGCGCAAATGAAGGCTGGCATGTGGGTTCGCAATGGTCTTAGTCTTCGGCATCAAATGTCGCAGTACCGTGGAGTCTCTTCTCGTGACTTTGCCTACTACAGAGATATCTTCCTCCTCCAGACTGCCCTAGTAACTTGTGACCCTAGCAGAGTTCTTGCTTCCATTGCACACCGCTTTGGCATGGTTGACTGGATGGCTCGGAACTACATGCCCCGTCCTGGATACGAAGATACCCAGATTGTGGATGTGGCAGAGGAATTTGTGCATCTACTGGTAATCCTCCTGACGGACCGAACATCTTTGACTGCCATCGATGACAGCACTCACCTCACTCACGAAAACATCAAACGTGACATCGCTCATGTCTTGTGCTTCAAGCCGCTGTCTTTCTCCGACCTCTCAACCCGCCTTAGCGACAAGCTTCTGGACTCGGACATGTTCCAAGATGTGTTGGAAGATGTCGCCAACTTCCGCCCACCCGAGGGCTTGAGTGACTCTGGTACCTTCGAGTTGAAGCCCGAACATCTCGATCTTATTGATCCATACAGCGCACACTACACAAAGAACCAAAGAGACGAGGCAGAGAATATCTATAAGGAATGGATGGCGAAAAGGACAGGCAAGGATGCATCTGACGTTGTTTTTGAGCCAAAACTCCGGCCCATCAGCTCCGGCGTGTTCTCAGATCTCTCTCGATTCGCTGGCACGATGCTGTTTGCACAGATTGTCCACCAATGCTTGGAATATGTCATTTCATCGAAAGAGTGCACACCGACTATCCCACCGACACGTGTTGAGACTTTCCTTCAAGTGATTTTGCATCTTATCCTTGCAGCAGTGTTAGAAGATAATTCTGAGGAAACCGATATGGTAGAAGAGCATTCCAATTCATTCAATTGGAATGCTTTGTCAAAGACCCGAGAGATCAAGGCTGGTCATTTGACCATTGTCGGTTTATTGGAGAGAATTTCCGTGACGAGTGAATTCACCGCATCTGGCCCTAAAATCCGACACATACTCAAACGTCTGTGGCAAAAGCGCCCTCGCACGTATTCATCGGCAACTGCGTCTCTCAAGTTCCCCTTCGACCGAATCGACACCAACTCCCCTGCAATTGATGCAGATCACGACAAGGAGGTCAAGAAGAAGCAAGCACTGGAGAGGCAAGCCAAGGTCATGGCGCAGTTCCAGCAGCAGCAGCAACAATTCTTGAACACCCAGGGTAACATCGATTGGGGTGAAGATGATTTCAGCGATCTCGGGTCCGACACAGACGCTGCCCCAGAAAAGAAGCTATGGAAGTACCCTAGCGGAACATGTATCTTGTGCCAGGAAGAGACCAGCGATTCGAGGCTCTACGGTACATTTGCCTTGGTTCAAGACAGCATAATTCTGCGGCAGACCGATATCAGGGACTCCGATAGAATTCGTGAGGTTCTCAGAACACCCACAAGTCTGGACAGGTCTGCCGAAGAAGTGCGACCATTTGGTGTATCTGGAGAGAACCATACTACCATCAAGCGTCTTGACTCTTCTGGTGGTGAACTCATCAGCGAAAAGATTGGGCTGAGTAAAGGATTCAACGCAAAGAGTACCCTCCGTGGGCCTGTGACGACTGGCTGTGGCCACATCATGCATTACTCCTGTTTTGAGCAGTACTTTACCGCGACGCAGCGGCGCCACACCCAGCAGATTGCGCGTCACCATCCCGAGAACACCAGCCTCAAGGAGTTTGTGTGTCCTCTCTGCAAAGCCCTTGGAAATGCATTCCTCCCCATTACTTGGAAGGGCAAGGAAGAGTCTCCCCTTGTTCCGCTCAGTCCCTCTGAATCATTCGACCAGTGGATGCAATTGGGTCTCAAGCACACCCTGAACCAGCAACAAAACTTCCCAGTCCTCATGGAGAAGGAGAAGGCCCATCCTCAACCATACACTGACATATTTATCGACTACTTGTCTAAGAGCCTGGCCTCTCCCCTTTCCACCAATATTGATCAACTGAGGGTCGAGTCTTTCCCAGCAACTGCCCCTGCACCATACATCATGCCAGCGCGTGTGCCAATGCCAGGTGTTTTCCCTCCGACCGAAGACCTCTCGCCTTCCAGCCCACTTCAGCACGTGTCGACTCCCTCAGACAGCCCTATGTCGGAACTGCTTCAGAGCTACAGGCGACTGAAGAAGACATTCAAGACGAACCATGTCCATTCGATGTTTAACAACACTCCCGAGGCGAACGCCAACGAAGATCTTGTACATACTGATTCTCTAATTCGCAGCTTTGGCTTCAGCATAGCTGCAGTGGAGATCGCACAACGTGGTGTCGAGTCAGAGCCTGGCTCGACCTTGCTCGACACAATTCCTTCGTTGACGCTTACCCATCTCCGTGTTCTATCAGAGACGGCGTTAACATATGCTGCTGTTGGGTGTCTTCACTCGACGGGACCGTCAAAAGGCCGCCCGACAAATGAGTTCCAGGAGATGCATCGCCAAAAGATCTGTCAGTTACTTGTCGGGCACCCTTGTTTGAGTGGCACACCTTTGCTTAATGATGTCCGTAACATCGAGCCTCTACTCGCCGTTGATACCTTTGTGTTCCTCGCAGAGTCATCCTTGTCTCTGCTTCCAGTACTTAACATTGACATCAGGCATCTTGTGCGGATGTGCTTCGTGGCCGAGATTGTTAAGGTCGCTGTCACTTTCATTCTTTGGCCACTGGGATTGAAGGAGGAACTCGCCAGCCATCCCGAGGACCATGTTATGGCTGCTGATGTATCTGAAGAACAATTCGGAGTGACCAAGCAGTTCTTCGACTCGATCGTTGCTGAACTAAAGGCGAACTCTGTCGGCCGTGCTGAGGGCTCCTCCTTCCCCGCTGAGAGTGGCTACGTCAAAGATGGAGAGGAAACTGCCACCCCAAGCGTCATTACTGCCGTCCGGCGACTTGTTACGAGCTACGGACTAGTATTCCTGCGCAAGGCAGTCATCCTTCTTCATGTCCAACACGGCGTCGAGTTCCCCAACACAGGGTTCGCCGATGTGGAGTCCTCTGAGCTTGCGCGCCTAACCAAAGCACTTCAACTGCCTTCCATTGATGACATTCTTATGTCTGTCAAGCCCGCGTGTAAAACAAACAGCCCCTTCGACGCAGTAATTTCAGGATGGATCTTCCACTGGAACGCCTCGCGCTCAGGCATCCGCTTCGAAGACCACCGGCTCTGGCCCAGCCTGTCGCACCCTGCTATCTTTGAGCTTGTCGGCCTACCCAAGTACTTCGATAGCCTGATCGAAGAGGCAAACCGTCGCCGTTGCCCCAATTCCAAGAAGGAGCTCACTGATCCAAGTATCTGTTTATTCTGTGGAGAAATATTCTGCTCACAGGCAGTATGCTGCATGGAAAACAAGCTTGGCGGCTGCAACCAACATCTTCAAAAGTAATTATACCCTCCCGCTTCATTTGCAAGTACTCTCCAGCTAATCAATCTTCCATAATAGATGCGGTAAAAACGTCGGTCTTTTCGTCAATATTCGCAAATGCACAGTACTCTATCTGCACAACAAGAACGGATCCTGGCACTACGCGCCCTACCTTGACCGCCACGGCGAAGTCGACCCGGGTCTCCGCCGTAACCGCCAGCTTATTCTCAACCAGAAGCGCTATGACCGGCTACTACGCGATGTCTGGCTGTCACATGCGATCCCCGCGACTATCAGCCGTAAGCTGGAGTCAGAGATCAACAGCGGTGGCTGGGAGACTATCTAATGAACCAAAACAAAAAAAACGCGATTTCTTTTTGCGCTTGTTGGTGTGCATGTGCTTAGATTTCTTACTGTTGAATTTTTGATGGCGAATTGGAAACGATTGTGATTGTGTGTGTGTTTAGCCTCTTTTTCCTTTCCTTTCCTTTCCTTACTGTGGATTTTTACCATGTTTTCGTCTCTTTTTCACTGTATATCGGACATGCTTTTCATCAATAGCTTCACTCGGTAGTTATGATTCAAAAATACCAAGCTACGTTCACCTCAATTTTGGGTTAGACTTGTGAATGTGTTATTAGGTTCCCCTGATGTCGCTGATAAGACTATGTTTTGCTACGTATACTCCCCCTTATGTAGTGGTCAACACGCGTTTTCTCTCGCTCTTGTGCCGTAGTGCTATAACCAAGCGAAAATATTGAAATTGCTAGAACGATTCATCGCTTCTGCGCGTAGGTTGATTTATTGAATGACACCGTGCATGCATCTGGGATATATATATATAAGACATGTTGGTATCAATAAATATTCGTCTCTACACGTATTTATGGGGAAAATGATCACATTGAAGTTTAAAGGCACATATCCTGGGCGTTTATTGCCAAAGTGGTGCACTTAATATATATTCCGTTAAAGTATCCAAAGCTGGACTCACATAGACAGGAATCGCAAGAGTACCAATACCGCCTCAAGGGTAACCCGACTAGCAGCATCTAGCAGTGGCATGTCACGCAGCGTGTTTGGTTTTTTTCGAATGGAGTATGGCCATATGGATTAAGTCAGACATTCCTTCTGGTGTTCGTGAAAGTTCAGCGCGAATTCACTATCGTGAAGTATGTATGGCCTGTGGAAACCCAATAGAACTCGCGAATTGCGCATAGAACTTGCTTGTGGCATGCATGGTTATCATTTGACAGTCAGTAAGGAAGAAATAAATAAAAAAGTCATCGCCCGGAGGCGATCCGGCAACTTGAGATCAAACGGCACTCAAGCTGAGGATGAACGGGATCCAAACTGGCGGTGCGCCAAATGTCGCCAACGACAACCGCTAGACCAAATTCCCGCTCATCCAGTCATATATACTGACAGTGCTATTTATCAGAGGAATACAAAGTACAAATAGAAAATTCACATGCGACCTAGCCAAATTGTGCCTCCATAATGAAACGCCTGTTTTAGGGCACCCCGTGGACTCTTTGATATAGTCTTACCTTATCGGTGCCAAGCCGAAGCTCCATCTCAGCCTTTCTCTCATTGGACACTGCCTGACCGCCGGTCTCACCGCCCTCTTGAAGCATTCTATACTAATTTCAACAACTTTTTTATTTTTATTGCTAGAGTCTATAGGCTAGTAGATGATATTATAAAGCAATATAATGTACCCAGGTAGTGTATTGTTTGTAGATATTCCAGGTATTCAGGCATCTTCAGGCAATCAATATTACTAACAGCTAATTATTGCAGGTGGATCTAAAATTCTGCCCGCAATATTAACCAATGAGAGAGCTGTTCCCCGGGTGGCACACTTAGTCGCCCGTACCTTTCTTAACTTCAATCCCAAGCAACTTGAGCTCGCAAATCATGAATAACGAGCAGTTTCGCCGGCTACTAGCCGACCAGTCATCGTCAAAACCAAAGGATCAGAACCCAGTACCTGGTCGCGATGCATCGCGTGGCGGCGCAACCCCGGGTGGATCATTGGGGTCGCGAATGCGATCCAGTATTCCCATGACACCGTGCGTTGCTTGATTTACAGATTGCTACTATTTCGCAGGAAACTAACAGCTGTCGTATTTCTATAGACGTTCAGTCACTGGTGTGGACTTCGCCCACCAGCTCTTCGAGCAACGCCGTGAGGGCGATCGACCTTCTAAGCGATTTAAGTCCTCCGCCGCGCCGAAGGGTACCTCGCTACCGACCGGCTACCAAGATCGTGCGCAATTGCGCAATAAAGAGGACGAAAGTGAGAATAGTGCGGGCTTGGAGGCGCGGATCAAGGCACTAGAAGATCTGGTTAAGTTGGGACAAATCGACCAGGCCACATTCGACAAACTCCGCCGAGACCTCGGAGTCGGAGGTGACCTCGCAAGCACACACATGGTCAAAGGACTGGATATGGATTTGTTGAGGAGGATCAGGGCTGGTGAGGACGTGTCGCAAACGGCCCAAAAACCTGCGCCGCCCCCCCAAAAAGAAGACGTTGATGAGGAATTCGAACGTATGACGGAAGAGAAGGGACTTGAGGAGCTTGCTGCTGCACCCAAGCAACGGAAAGAAAAGAAGAAGGGAACCATGGCACCCCCGCCTGCTAGGCCGAAGACTCGCGATGAAATCCTGCGGGAATTGAGGGAAAGCCGTGCTGCTGCTGCTGCGCCTGCTCCACCGCCAGAGTCAATCCTCGGCTCGAAGTTCAAGAAGCTGAGCGATGGAAAGCCCGAGAAGAAGCGGTTTGTGGAGCGTGATGAGACCGGCCGTCGACGCGAAGTGCTCCTGATCACGGACGCGCAAGGAAATACGAAGAGGAAGACTAGGTGGCTTGATAAGCCGATTGAATCAGCTGTGCCTCCCGCGGGAGACCTTATGATGCCTGATAAAAGTCTCAAACCCCTCGGTATGGACGTTCCAGCTGATATTGCTGCCCGTGCTGCTGCACAAGAGGCCCCTGAGAACGACGACGATGACATCTTTGCCGGTGTCGGTGATGATTATAATCCTCTCGCTGGGCTTGAAGACGAGTCATCGTCTGATGAAGATGGCGAAGTGGCAGATTTGGCTACTCGCAAACCTGAAAAGGCCACTGTCAGTGCAGAGGAGAAGCCGTCTGCCGTCTCTGAAACAGCACCTTCAAAACCCAAGAACTACTTTGCGACTGGGTCCTCCACTACAACAGAGGAGGAGACTATGGACCGATCCAACCCCCTCACGAAAGATCCAACCATTCTTGCAGCCCTCAAACGAGCTGCAGCCCTCCGACAAAGCTCTCCCTCGGCAGAGGGCGAAGCAGACCAGCCTCCTGATGCAGCAGCCCTTCGCCACAAACGCTTCATTGAAGAGGCACGTCGCCGAGACGCCATGGATGCTGCAGATATGGATATGGGATTCGGAGGAAGCCGCAACGAAGACGCAGAGGAGGAGGACGATGGTCCCTTGCTCGACTTTGACGATGACGAGCGAGGCGGGAAAAAGAGAAAACGTGGACCCAAGAAGAAGAAGGGTGACAAAGATAGTGTTACGGATGTTATGCGTGTTGTCGAGGGCCGCAAGAAGGAGACTTGATAAGTGCCATTGCCAGGAACCCCAGATCTTGGGCTCTCCGTTGTCCCCTACATGTACGTTCTACTATGGAATCGACAATTGGAGATATTTGATACCCTGCTATGCTATGCGTTCTCTACTTGTCTATCAAACCCGCAGGTCCGCGGAGACCATTCAGCCACCAACGTTTACAAGCTATTGTATTAACCTTCTAAGATTTGCTGAATATCATTCCTAGCATGTAATGAAGGCTACACATTCTCTACGTATTTACCTCCAAGTAGCCGGCCGCTTGGATGGCCTTTAACTTCGACGACATATGACTTCGATAGCCTGAATATCCAGTCACTCGATAGAGATGACGTTGGGTAGACGAACTATGCAATAACAAAATTCTCCGATGTCTTTCCTAGTATCTCTATCGAATGGTCCCGTGGACGCCTGCGTCACAATTTACGAAGTACTACTTGTATGGCTCAATGTTTTCCGTCGATATCTTCGGCGTCGGACATATGAGACGAGCTCTGGTCCATGTGATCTCATTTAGGGTGAGTCTCCCTCTGCAGAGGATGTTGTGTCTCGCCTATACAGATTGCTATAGATTGCTGTATATCTTCATAATACTCTAGGAATATCACTACACGTGTAGATATCAATATCTGCTAATGAGAGCTAGTGGACTCCCTAGACTGACTCCTGGGGCTTCGTTGTCACATATCCCTATACATGTCTTCTGTGTATCTAGGGTCCCGAGACGCGTGATACTTTAGGGATGGTGGCACTTTCCCTTTTCCAGACAACCTACTTTCCCTAAAATGGAAGGACCCCCCAGCTTCACTCCCCAGATTCAACATATAAATACCCCCCTCCCCCCCTCTTCTCTCTCAATTTTTTTTTCCTCCTGCATCCATCTTCTCTCATACTTCTTCTCTCATACTTCTTCCATCCCCCCCGGGAACTTTTTGACTTTTATTCATCATTCATGGCTTCATGGCCATCCTCTCTGCACCGCACTATGTTTTCCTGTGCCTCTACGACGTGTTTGCATCACGGTCCTCTTGGTGACCCCCAGCTGGTCACATCATCTGGACCATGTTTACTGGTGAGTACCTTCCATTTGTTCATTTGTTCATTCCTTCTTTCCCTTCCTTCCATCTGTTCCTTCCATCTGCTCCTTCCATTTGTTCTTTCTTCTGTTCCTTCCTTCCATCTGTCCCTTCCTTCCATTTGCTCTTTCCATCTGTCCCTTCCTTCCATCTGCTCCTTCCTTCTGTCCCTTCCTTCCATCTGTCCCTTCCATATGTGCCTTCCATTTGTTCTTCCACTTCTATGTCTCGTCACGTCTACGCATTTCGTGTCTTGTTTTGTTATCTCTTCCGTCCTTTCCCTTTTTACCCCATCCCTGCCACGCCATGGGGTTGTCTGATCATGGTATCGTTACAGGTGGTCCCATAACTCCATGACATCATGGCATCATGCCTGCCTCCTGATACTCTGTCATTTATCTATGCATACCCATTCCCCCATGTCCCACATCAATGAGCAATGTCGGAACCTGTTATCCTGTTACTTGGCTAATGAATTGCAGAGACCAAAACACCAGTCCATGCTGTGATGGATGTCGACTCTCTATGATGTGTTCTCTCTCATGGGATGAATGACCCCATGGTGAGAGCCTTTATGTTCTAGGTGAGAACTCCAGCGTTATCAACCCCACGGTTCTTTTGGCTCGCAAGGAGTGGAAGACCTCACCAGTCCATTGGCTGATGCAGGGAAACTTTTTCTTCCTTCTACCTTTAGGATTCGATTACGGCGTTTTCTACCTTCTACCCTACTACCACCAGAGACACTTCACAGTCGTACTTGACTTTCATACCAGGTGAGAACTCTCGCGTTATCAACCCCACGGTTCTTTTGGCTCGCAAGGAGTGGAAGACCTCACCAGTCCATTGGCTGATGCAGGGAAACTTTTTCTTCCTTCTGCCTTTAGGATTCGATTATAGCGTTTTCTACCTTCTACCCTACTACCACCACGAGCACTGCGCAGTCGCATCTACCAGGTGAGAACTTCAGCGTTATCAACCCCAGGGTTCTTTTGGCTCGCAAGGAGTGGAAGACCTCACCAGTCCATTGGCTGACGCAGGGAAACCTTTTCTTCCTTCTGCCTTTAGTGATGTTTTTGCATTTTTGCCTCCTTTCTGGCATCAAACAGGGCCTTGCGGGATGAAAGATAACCCCAGCCTGCACCACGGGACGAAAAAAAGCCCACAGGCCATGAAACTACAACCGCCATCATTACCAACGTTAACATCGACATCAATGTCGGAAACAAATGCCCAATCTTCCATCTCCACACAGCACATTCAGGTGAGATCTCACAGCGGAAAAAGATTGGAAAGGAGGTTGGATACACCAACATCAACCAACCTCCACAGATAGTTAGAATTCTGCGACGGGATCTCACCAGCTTTGCTGACGCTTGTTGGTCTTTGCCAGCAACCTCCCGTCCCTACCACCGGGCCAATTTGCAAAAGATACCAACATGAACACGGTTGATCCCCAATGCTTGAAACACCAATTCAAGCACGCACCAGGCATTTCTACATTACATATTCAGGTGAGGTTCTTGAGCGGACAACATATGGCAAGGAGGTTGAATACAACTCAAACGGACAACCCCCACAGACCAACCTCCTTAGATAGTTAGATAGTGTTCTGCGATGATAGTCCTCACCAGCTTTGCTGACACTTGTTGGTTTTTACCAGACATCTCCATACCCGCGACCAAACCAACAAATCACCCAATTGCTCACTCCAATTGATATCCAGAGCTGCTTGATCCTTCCGGACCGCCTCGGTTTCAACAGCCGACTCAGCAATTTATGCCGGTCCACTCCAAATCAATTTCCAGGGCAAGGTGTAATACACTGGCCACCCACACACAGCACACACAGCACATTCAGGTGAGATCTCACAGCGGAAATCTTTTGGAAAGGAGATTGGATACACCAACATCCACCAACCTTCTTAGATAGTTAGATAGAGTTCTGCGATGACGGGCCTTACCAGCTTTTGCTGACGCTTGTTGGGTTTTACCAGATATCCTCACATATCCACGCCATCTATTCCAGCGAGTCCAGTGCTTTGCACTGATCTTTCCAAACATACAACACAAAATAATCGCACAATCTTGCATCTTCAGGTAAGGTCCCCGAGCGGACAAAACATGGGAAGAAGGTTGAATACAACCCATACGGACAACCCCCATACACCAACCTTCTTAGATAGTTAGATAGAGTTCTGCGATGACGGGCCTTACCAGCTTTTGCTGACGCTTGTTGATTTTTACCAGATATCCTCACATATCCACGCCGTCTATTCCAGCTTGCTTGGAATCCAGTGCGTTGCACTGACCCCTCCACCTCCAACATACAACACAGAATAACCGCACAATCCTACATCTTCAGGTAAGGTCCCCGAGTGGACAAACATGGAAAGGAGGTTGAATACAACCCAAACGGACAACCCCCACAAACCAACCTCTTTAGATAGCTAGATAGAGTTCTGCGATGACGGGCCTTACCAGCTTTTGCTGACGCTTGTTGGGTTTCCAGGTCTATACCAACCGCCAAACAGACGAACTAGCCCATCGCCTCGGATTTGCTTGCTACTTGGCCCTGCATGTTGCTCAATAGCATCTGATTGATCTTGATCAAGTGAGGTTATGCCCCCTGCACCCTCGAAATTGTACAATTCGCTAACTAAGTCTAGGTGCATTTCTCCTGGAGATGATTGAATTTCTTCCGACAACACTTGAAGCCTCAGTGCTCCGGCTTCGATCAGAAAATGATGTTGAATCTTTCCAGCCTTGTGCATCTCGGTTTGCTACCAGGTTACAACGGTCAGGTGGTGAATATTCTATGTTGTCTCTACTTGAGCCACAGTATGGAGGCCGCGGTAAAGTTTCGGGGACCGGTTCCATTTCGCTGGGCTTACCCATCCCCAAGGATAATCCGGAAGGTGCGATGAAGTGGGTTCCCGAGGTTGGTTGGATGGGTGGAGCTTATCTCGGTCGCTTCCAATATTGTCCTTGGGGATGGGCTGGGTGGTCAGTAGGGGGCCTGCGCAAATCTGTTCCCTGGCAATATGTTCCTGGCACCAGTAAAGATCGCAATGTATGACTCGGTTAACAGGCTTTCGGACACAAAGGTCAGTGTTGTGATCAGATGGATGCAGCCGGGGACAAACTCTGGCGATTCCTTGAATTTCTCTGAAATTTGAGAATGTCTGCTGGGACATGACCGTGGTCGCCATCCAAGGGTTGGATGGTTGCAACATGTGGAATTCATCACCGGGTCGTCGTGACTTTGACATCTGGCATCTATGTCTGTTATGGGACAAACCTGCCTTCAAATGCCAAAAGTTACAATGGAGAGTCATGCCCTACAACATAACTAGACAACCGTGTCCATCACAAGATGTCATCTCAAACACAACAAAACACAACAAAACACAAAAGGATGGGAGAAAGAAAAGGAAGTCAACAACGCCGACATCACCACCAGCGGGAAAAGGCGAAGGCAGCGGAGTCTCGCAACACTTCGGTCAACATTCTCCTGCCTTGCCTTTACCCATAAGAAATATCACTCTTATCGGAAATTCAAGTGGCTATTCACATTTGCGCAATATCAATACTTCAGAGGTGTCCAAGGCGATGGAACATGATGGGTGGTATGGGGATATGATGGAAGGGTGTGGTGGCGACAGTCAGGCTACAGAAGCTGAACTTGACTACTTGGGAGTCAATGAAAAGAAAGAATAATGGAAATTGAACATCATACAACAATTTGACCTTCCCAGAACCAAGTCTATACCACAGAATGCAGGTAGATCCAGTATTAATGACTACCTTTCAAGCCTTTCAAGATAATTTTGGGGAAGAATCAAGAGAAAAATAGCAATTGGCCGTGTTGTGTATTTTGTAGTTCACGGATTCCTCACTTGGACAGACCAGGAAACAACAGGAAGCAGTACAGGTAACCCCCCATTACCATCCGTGAGAGTTCCGCGGCAAACAACATGGTCGCAGAGTACGACTCAGAAGGATACTTAGACTAATGGACTTTGAATTTCCATCAAATATCAGGTATCGTCCAACCGACTAAGTCACGAACGGGACAGCACTTTCTTCTATATCCCCACATGTATAGAAAAGCTCTCCACCTAGAGAATGGGTGCAGCTTGTAACACCACCAGCAGTATTGCCAACGCTCATTCTGCAGTTGACGAACTAAACGCAATTCCGACACTGGTTCATGCCATAAGAGCTCAGTGACCCCCGTTTTCCGCACCCGAAGAAATGACTGGTAGCAAACGAAGAGATATTTGCAAGTGAGTGCGAGGCAGACTTGGTCTGTGACCCAGAGGAATGTGAAGAATATCTCCACTATTTCTGGTGGAATCCTTTGAAAATTGTCGATTGGTAGGGGTTTCTGTTGGGTCTTCTTTTGGGTTGTTCGTCGATGCCGTTGGAATATGGATTTCATCTTCGTCGGGGTGATTGTATGGTGATTGTTCATTATTGGAACATAGTGAAATAGTTAAGTGGGATGGGGGAATGGAATTGACTTCTCAAGTTGATATCTTTTACGTTGATAGGCGTCATCAATTGGCGTATCACCCATGGGTTTATATCAACTTAGGGTTACCTAGGTATTTCTGCATCCCAAATAAACGTCAACGATTTGATTGACAGAAGGTTGTGGATTCTGAGGACACTAGGTGCTAGTTGATAGGGACAAGATAATATTAGCTGAAGATATCCAAATAGGATATACACACTGTTCTGTGCCTGGGACTGTATCTCCATTATGCAAAATGTGAAAACATAGGCCATTTCCACGTGTCAGACGTAACTTCCCAGGGCCCCTCAGGCATTCTCTCATTCAATGCACCCGGCGGAGGTCTCCAAAGCAGCAGAATCCCTGGTGGTCGACACTCATGCACCAGTCTCTCCCACTCTTCACTGGGATTCTTTCGCTCGCAATCAATATGCAACCCCATCACCCTCATATATCCACATCCCTCAAATAACCACCTCCCTAGAGGCCCCGATTCAATAAAAGACTCATACCCTAAAATATCAACTCTGTAATGACCCCACTGCATCAAAAGCCGCCCGATTCCACGACGCCGAAATTCCGGATGGACACCCATTCGATTCACGCCTAATGAGTACGGTCAGCTCTTATTAAATCCGCCGTTCCCATCTGAAAATAACACACCTGCGTGAGGCCGCTGGAACCAGATCTGTCGCGGACGTAGGAATTGAGTCGCGACGTGGGAGGCGTACTCGGCGCGCTCGGATCCGGCGGGGTACCAGGTGCAAGGTACGGGGGCAGGGCCACCGGGGAAGGGATTTGAGTGGTAAAATATCCATTCACAGCCACCTACGACTTGGCCGGTTAATTTTTCGATGGCATAGATGTAGTGGGAACCCGGGGTCTGCTCGTGTTTGGTCCATTGGAGGTCTGTATCGGTGGCTTTGTCTTTGGCACGGTCTTCTGCCGTATGGCCGTTGACAGCGTGGAAGATGGTAAATGCGGGTCTAGAGGAAGGGTGAGGTTAATCAGGGTGTTTATTGTAGATATCGTCAAATGCGACACTCAACTCGTATGGATGGAAATTGGCAGTCCAGAGGACGTCGTTTAAGCGCGCAAATTCATCTTTTGTGGTGATTTCTTGAACTTCAAAATCTGTGGCTGCCATGGTTGGGGATTTTACAGGAGAAGAAATAGAAAGAGAAAGAGAAAGAGGAAAAAGAGATTATGTTTGCCATAAAGTATATATATATATAGTAGTATGACCATCCCATCTCATCGTTCCACAGACTGAACCTCCATCACAGGCCCCAAGTAATATTTCCGTGCCCATCCAAAATAATACACCATTGCAAAGACTATCGCTCCTCCAAAGATGGCGATGCTATAATTCATCTTGGCAGGCGTCGGATGGTTTTCCGCAGGCCAAAATCCAAATATCACCACAATGCCTGCGAAGACCAATGCAAAAATGTTATTCAATGTCCCCCAAACCCCTTTCACCCGGAATGGACCCCAGGTGAGTCCTTGGTTGGAGTTCTGGCCTGGCTCAAAAATATCACCTCTAACTCTTCGATACAGCAGCAGCGAGAGGGGAATGATATATGAGAAAAAGAACGCTTCCATCAGCAATGACAAGACAATATTCAACACGATCGATGACCCAATATTGATGAGGCCAATTAAACCTGCAGCGATGACTATGATACAAATACTGTGAAAGGGCACTGTGGTCCGACGGTCCAGCTACTTGCCTCTTCAATTAGAGAAGTGAATATATTGCCCCGAGTGACACGTACCTTATGTATCCATCGCCAGCCTGGAAGAGCCCGTTCTCGCGAAAACGCCCACAGCATGCGACTACCGGATGAGATTCCACCTAGTCCCGCGCAAGCCTGCATGATGGCTATCATACTCGAGAGAACGATTGAGGCTCCCTTGCTCTTGGTGGAATTCTCCAGAATGTGCATAAACGGGAATGTCGCTTGGGACTTCAAGATCGCAGTGAAGTCTCCAGCGGTAAAAAGGAAAGCGATCAGCATTGCAAATCCAAGGATTCCATTGATGGCGATGGCGAACAACATGGAGTGCGGGACCACGACACTACTATTCGCTACCTCTTCGGCCATCTGTGCAGAGCGTCAGTTCTGAAAACAGGAGAGATCTTGAGTCCTCGATTACTAACATGGACAACGCCATCCGTGCCTTGAAACCCCTTTTAGTTAATATCAAACATTGAGTACCCCCAAAGACTCACCTAAAAACACAGCAACCGTTCCTTTCAGGCCAACCAATGTCGCTAGTGTAACATCCCGCCAACCGCCCAGATTATACGTTTGAATAAAGACAGATCTTGCATCGGCGCGCGGCCCGAGGTAGATAATCGGTATGAGAACTGCAAAAAATCCAAGCACATGGGCAATGCCGATGAAGACTTCCAACACGGGAAGTATCATCCCTAGCCATGTATTCAGCACTGTGCAGATGAGCAAGAGTGCCCACATTATTAGCGTCACATGCCACCCTTTGGGCTCGTAGCTTGGATGGGTCATTGCAAAACAGTTCTGAAAGATGCTTCCAGCCGCGTAGATAGCTCCAGTCGGAACGGCAGTCCAGGCAACGATGCAAATTGAGCCTGTGATTATTATGTCTTAGTCCATGGTTGAATATATCCGAGGAGAAGAATTATCTCTCTAAATACCAGTGACATGGCTGAAAAACCTCGTCGAGGATTTCGGGGCAAGTATACTCGCCCAATGATACTGACCCCCAGCCTAGCAAACCCATGTATTAGAGGTTTACCACCAATAGTCTCCGGGTATAGAGCCATACTGAAGGGATCATGCTTGCCAATTCTCCCAGCGCAATAAAGATGCTGGTGAAGCCAATCCACACTGCGATATAGCTATAGATCAAACCGGCTGGTCCTCCACTAAGGTGTTGGATGAATATCAAGCACAACCTTAGGATATCTGGCGAGTCAGACTCACTTTGGTAACCCGATGCCAATGTTACTAAGTCTGGGTTAGCTTGCGCAAGACATCGAAAGGGAGAACGGACATAATGACAGCTTCCCATGTCAGCATCAAGCTACAGGCAAACCCCACGGTACTTGCCAACCCAAACCTCCGCTAGGGAACTATGTCAGTTAAAACAGAGATCAAAAAATGAAGAACATTTACTTTGGATAGTTTGTACCTTCAACACCTCCCTTTTTCCAACCCTCGCTAGCTCATATGCGTCTCGACTGCATGTAATTGCATCCTCTCTGTCCTGTGATGAATGGCACTTGGCAATTCTTAGCGGTATCTCAGCCTCACTATTACTTGCCACGCGCCTATTCATGTTGTTGGATTCGGTATGATACGTTGAAGAATATAGTACACAATGGATGGCTAAGAACGGTTACTCAAGGATATATGTTTATAACCAGCAGAAGTTTATAAGGAAACAGAGAACAAACAGGGGAGGGGCTAAGGGGAAGTTGGTGGTGCCGTCTCATAGGCAAATTACGCCAATTTGAATATTCGAGGTGGGACAACCTGAAGTACGAACGTACTGAAGGCTTCATGAAGAGCAGTACCTTGGGGTGGTACAAATGATGAGATGACAGGGGGACCCTTGCGACACTGGACAACGCTGGAGCGCCAATCAACATTAATAGACAGAACAGTAGAGGCCGCATTCTGTCACACAGACTACCATCTGCTGACGGTACCGGCGAATCTGACTGCACCGGAAAAGCTTCCGTTTTCTGCAAAGTGTTGGTTTTATTGAAGATATGGTATTGTCCCGATAGCGGGCCAAAATGCAAGAACTACAAGGATTTAGCTTGTAGTCTGTCGTTTCCTTTCGAGGCTGAATAAATACATATTATGGCATTAGTGACACGCGTGCTACCACCCAGACTTTTCATAGTGAATTTTGCGATGATTTCCACGGTAAGCTAATATGGACAAGGGTTCTCGTCGGGGAGGTGGAAGCTACTTTTGCAAAGGTACGTGGGTAATAGGTATTTTCTATTATATCCAGTCTAGATACCCTACGTTAAGTGGGCCGTGAGATAATCATCGACTATCACCAGATGAAGCAGCTATGCGGGATCCCGTCCATTTTGCTGTAATATGGATGACCAAACTTCAACACTCAAGATTTTATCTTTGTTTTTAGTTATTGTGTCAATTGGAGCGGTGGCTACCTGCCTTCTCACAAGCTGGAATCTGCTCAGGCGCAAGATTCTGGTCTTGACTCTCCTTCTCGGCACTCTGGTAATTATAAACTATCAGACACCTTTGATTATGACTGGAATAGTAAGCTTACAATCTAAAGGCATCATCCACAATTGCAGGAGCCACTACTTCCGTTGCTGCCACGCGTGGACTAGGTAGATCTTTATCTAATGACGCAGGAGATCAATTACCTGGTCTGTTCAAGGCGATCTATGTGTCAGAGATATTTCACGTCATCACAGTTGGCCTAGGTAAACTGGCGTTCATGGTTATCTTCTATACGATACTCTCCGGGAGCAGCCTCACGGCCATTACAAGAAGCATCTCGGCAGTCGTGTGCTTTTTAGTACTCTGGACCTTGACGATGACAATCGTGGTATCCCTTCAATGCCAACCACCCAAAGTCTGGGATCTTTCGGGGAAATGCTTTAATTTAGTACACCACCCATAGTCCCATACTGTTATCTTGGATTTTGCTAACTTGCTGGAAGGCCGCATTGTGGAAATACTTTGGTGTCATCAATATAGCAATCGAAAGCCTATTGTTCATCGTTCCGAGCGTCCTTGTCTACCGGCTTCATATGCCATTACAAAAACGTCTGGTGGCTATTGCGTTCTTAAGTGTTAGAATACTGTGAATCCCCCATTCCGGTTTCTATACTGTACCGAACTTGACTGACCGATGAACTCCCGTGGAGCAGAAATATAGTCGTGTCGGGTATTCAGCTACGCCATGTAAACGGATTTGACAACGACGGCCGTTCTCTATCAATTAGTCTCTGGCCCTGGATGATGTGTAGCCAGGTCCTACACACAGTGACAATTATCTCGACCTGTGTACCGTTCCTTCGTGAATTTTTGGAATCTTTCCCCAGTGGCATGTTTAAACCAGCTGGGCTAGATTCTACGGGATCATGGCATGGATCGAGATCAATCAGGCTTTTGGATAGTGGTTCGACCCCGTAACTAGTCAAGGGGCACAATTTCATTCACTTGATTATTCCAGTGTAATTGCTCTCAAATCGTAGCAGAAAAAGAAAATACGGGACAAAATGGGACACATAAGAGATAAATATGTCCGAAAGATCAAGTCCTTGGTGTTTGTACCTTCACTTGGTTATTCCAGCCACCACTATCTCACCGGGTCGAGTCGATTTACCATATTTGCTATTGTCGAATGAAGCGACTGTTTCAGAACTTGTTTCATAATTTGTGAAACTCAATGGACTGCACATTGCCAAAGAAGCCAGAGTAAGGACGATGGTCATGGAGAACCACATTGTCGTGGAGATGGTGAGCTAATGTGGATGCTCACGCAAACCGAGGCTGGCTTGGTTGACAAAAGCTGTTCATAAGTTCAAGGAGCAAGAGATGGTTATTTGAGGGAATAGACCTACAAACAATAGAGGATATTTTGGAATAAATAGGAGTTGTTGGTATATTGGTGTTGTATGCTGAATTTATGCGCTTCACTCCTTTGGCAGAAGCTACATGAGAAAATAGACAGTGATTAACAGTCTGAGCGGCTAACAACTTAAGAGACTACAACAGCTTCTATAATTCACATTGAAATCTTGCACATCCTTGGCGTTGTACGACTGAGAATATTCATCGATTGCACAAGGGAACATGTGATAAGGACGCCTTGCGCCAAGTGAATGGTCGAATGTTACATCCCGAATCTCTGTTTAACAAGTCATACTCTCATGCAGCCTAACCTATCCGAGAAAGAAGCATTGGCGCGTATCACAGTACAACTCAATCAAACACAAGACGGGAGGACAATGTGGTTGCGCAGGCCATCGATTCAACGAATATCCGGCAATCCGAAAGAATGTTGCCTGGGCCACAGTCCGTATCATACGACTTAGCTACGTATTCGGCAATAACATTTAGAATCTAGCTGGCAGCAACTTAGGATTGGCTTTTATCTGTCTTATGTAGATGGCAGACTAGCTTAAAGCACAACCACTGCCTCTTCAAGGGTTTGGATAATCTATACTAACCCGAAAGGACCTCCAATTATGCCGTGCAAATATGAGAAGAGTGGAATTGACAACCAAAATGAGCTAGAACAAGGCATCAAAAGCGACACAGAAGTTGATCGGCCAGACCCACGGCTATCAAGAATCAGATGCTGGGGGACAACACTACTCGTCGTTTCACTGTTCATATCTTTAACACTCAATCTATGGTCGATCTTGTTTCAAACCCGGCCCCGTGGTCTAAGCGAAGAAATAAAATCTTACAACAACCCTGAAAATCATCGATCTCCTTATAGTAAGTGGCTGTATTTTCCTCCGAAAAAAACTATTGCATCTTTAACGTCAATGCATCCATAGCGGGACTAGCATTTGATGTTCCAACCCGATACTCCCTTCATACCGAGTACAACGGGGATAACATGACGCACTCTGACAAGATGTGGGACAGTATCAATCTTGATGCCATGGTGATTGCCCCAACCATCGAATGGGCCCAGGATATGGGCCTTACGGACTCATGGGACTTTCCGTGGGACCCGAAACGAAAGATCTATTTCATGAAAGTCATTCATCAGCTACATTGTCTGGTAAGTAAGCGGTTATACTGGCCCCGGGGTGATTGAAACTGTATCCTTCGCAATTAGGACAAAAAGAATAACCGTTCAACATAGAAAAATATCCGCAGAGCCATCAAACAGCTCATGTCGAAAGAAGAGAATAATGTCAAATTTGCCCATATCGAACATTGTCTCGACACCCTGCGGCAGGACCTCATATGCAAAGCAGACGACACTCCCATGCCATCTCTCGAGCTGGTTAATGCGGCCGGTGAGGGTCAGGTTTTAAAGTGTAAGAACTTTGATAAATTGATCGCCTGGGCGAAACATCCGGACCGTAATGCTTGCTATAAACGAGGAAACGATTACGAGCCACCTGTTCACAGTATTGATCGGTATGCTTTTTGTCGGCCGGATAGTGAGCATTTTCCGGTTATGAGTCGGTACTTCAAGGAGCAAGGATATTCTGTGGATTTTTCAAACTAGCATAGCGATAACATGCATGATATGTTTGAAGTAGGTTGGTACCATAAATAGAACGTTGGGAAGTCGTAAATGTCCACTCCTTTCCTCCCACACTTCCATCTTTTGACCTCTCCTTCTCCCGGCCCTTGTGTAATCTATTAATCCAGCATGGAGATGAATGTTCTTGGCCAATCACAAGAAAACAATATCACCCCGAGAACCGATGTAACACGCAGTGTGGTGGACTTTGCGACAATGATCCAACAAACCCGATAAACTGGCCCAAGAGATGGAAATGGTCGATTATAATTCTCATCGCTTGTCTATCCGCTGAACTGTAAGTGCACAGTGAGTTCCTCATCCTTATTTTATTTCCCACTAACTATCCACCCTATCGAACAGTCAACTATGCACCATCATCGCAGCACCTGTCACTCTTCCGATACTCGCAGATTTCCATTCAACAAATGTCTTGTACCGCACCCTCATCGTTTCGATATGGGAACTAGGGGAAATCGTCTCCCCTTTGTTTTGGGGCCCCCTTTCCGAGCTCTACGGTCGACGATGGGTTCTCAACATTGCCAACCTCCTCTTCGTGGTCTTCCTTGCCGGGACAGCACTGAGTCCCAACATCCAGACCCTTATCGCGTTTCGGTTTCTCAGTGGTCTTGCGACGGCATGTTCACCGATAGGCCCAGGCATAGTGAAAGATTTATTTGAAGAGGAATACCGCGCCATGTCCGTCATGTCACTGGCAGGTGTAGTAGGCCCAGTTATAGGACCCGTCATCGGCTCATATCTTGGCGAAAGAGCAGGCTGGAGATGGGTATTCTGGTTACCTACAATCATCTCCGGTGTCCTTAGTGTTCTTATGCTAATCATATACCGTGAGACATACAAGGTCATCATCCTGGAGCGCAAGGCAAAGAAGCTTCACCGCGAAACAGACAAACCGGAACAGCGATCAAGGTACGAAAGAAATGAAACGATAAGCCACAAACTCTTTAGATCCAGCGTCCGTCCGCTCACTCTTCTAATTCGCTCTACAACCCTCCTTCTAAGCACAATCTATCTCAGCATCGTGTACGGATATACATACATCACTATGACCACTATCGCGCCGGTTTTCCAAGAACGTTCGGATTTTCCGAGGGATCCTCTGGTCTCGCATTCCTAGGTCTATGTCTCGGACTCGGATTCGGGGCTTTGCTTTGCAGCTTCCTCCTCGACCGATATATCCAGCGAGCCAAAGCACGGTCAGAAGTATTTGCTCCAGAGCAGCGTCTTCCTCTGCTCCTACCAGCCTGTCTATTGATGTCCGCCGGCCTTTTTCTCTTCGGATGGACAGTCCATTATCGAATTCAGTTTGTGGTGCCGATATTGGGGACCGCACTTGTTGGCCTTGGGCTCGCAGCGACCTCCATCTCGTTACAGACCTATATTGTAGACTCATTTGGTATCTATGCCGTCAGTGCCATCAGTGCAATGATGGTGGCGAGGAACACGACCGCTGCCTTCTTGCCCCTTGCGGGGCCGCCCTTATTTGATGCGTTGGGGTATCACTGGGGTGGGACGCTTCTAGGATGTGTGGTTTTAGTTCTCTCGCCTTGTCCGTTGTTTTTGATCAAGTATGGGGAACGGGTACGTGCTAGCAGAGGGTTTCAGTATGGGGACCATGCTAGAGAGATTGAAGATCCTTAGTGTGACTTGTAGCTCAGCGATGGGCAAGAGATATACAAATCTCCACCAGTGGAGGGGGTTGATACAAGGTTGTGGATCCTGGTCCGTGCGTATTGAACCTAAGTTTACCTACTTCCGACTTCTTCCTGGCACTACCTACCTATCCAGAGGTGATTTCGGCGACTGGCTCGTCCGGGCATTTATTTACCCTCATGCTGTTGTCACATTCATGGGGATATAGGTTCATCATGACGGAAGCCGCAGGCATGTCAAGACATCAGCCCCGCAAACCACGTCCCGAAAAGCGGCAAAAGCGGCCGCAACTCACTCATTTCTTGTGTCTCCCTCTGGTAAACACTAAATCGCTGCCGCAGCTGGACGCATCGCTCGCGACCTTCAAGTCAGCTCATATCGCTGATCCTGGGCCAGCTTCTCAATCGTCCTCCAATGGCCAAGGGGACACCTCCCGCCTGGGTCTTCCCAGCACGGCCTTTCGTCCACTGGGCACACTTCATCTTACTCTTGGAGTGATGAGTCTCGCCAATAAAGAGCGGCTCGATCAAGCTCTTGCTTTTTTCCAATCCCTCGACCTAGCAGACCTAATGAACGAGGCGGAGCGAGTCGCCGCTCAGACACAACAGAAAAGTACCCTTCACCAATCATCGCCCTTGACTGTTTCTCTCGAGTCATTACATGCTCTACCCCAAGGCCAATCAGCAACTATACTACATGCTTCACCTGTCGATCCTACAGGCCGCTTGCTTCCATTTTGCATAAAGCTACGTGACAAATTCATCGAGGCTGGCTTCATCCAAAGTGAGCCCGACAGAAGACCAGCAGGAAGACAAAAAAAGCCTGCCAATCGCTTTGTCCAAGACTTTCCTGTGGCCTCTGGGTCTGCTACCATCCCTAGTGATGTGACTTTACACCCACGAGAAAGCCAAATTCCCTCTGCAACCCCAAGCGTGCCGAGAACCCCGGATCCATCCATAGCTATAACAACCCGAGAACCAAAACAGCGACCACTCCTCCTGCATGCGACTATTGTCAATACCATTTATGTTCATGGACGACAAGGCCAGAACAAGGACGCGAAAAACAAGAGTCCACCTAAACGCCTTACATTTGATGCTCGCAGCCTGATCTCACAATATTGTAATTATTACTCTGATGACAGCCGAACTATCCCACACCCAGGACCCAGTGTCTCTCCTGAGAACAACGAAAGCCATCATCACCATCATCACCACCACCGTGCAAAATCTTCACCAATCCCCAACAAAAACATTATTCTCACCAAGCATGAAAACCATTCGGCTACTCCTCCCACACCGTCACAGCGTTATCCTTTCATTTGGGCAAGGGAAATTCCTCTGGATACTATCTGCATCTGCGAAATGGGCGCCAGGAAACTATATCCTGGGGTTGACGACCGTCATGGTTTGAATGAACGACTCGGCGAGAAGTATACGGTCGTTGCAGAACGGAGTCTGAATCCACGACTATCATCACCTCCCCTGTCGAACACAACGCCCCCATGTAACAGCCTGCCATCCAGCGGAAAATAATAAATTAGGGATGATCTATGTAAATAGAGTCCTCAGCTGGGACATATTTATGAGAAAGCTAAATGGTTTTAGGTATTTGCTTCCATTGCTGTATTGCTAGTAGTATTAATGAGTAAACTGACCCCAAGCCTGCTTGGGTTGCGGATGGTACATGTGGGTGGGCTTGCTCATCATGGAGTGAGTTGCGTTAAATTGCAGCTCGGCATCGGCTGAGCCACGAAGGGAAGCTCTACGACCTCTTATGAAGAGTTGTCTGAGATTCTAACGGGACAATGAAAGCCAAATGGCTAGTACATCAACCCGAGTCCCGTGACAGTGCGATGAATAAGGCTAAGCGCGGTTGGTTGCATGGAGCTGACATGAATCGGGAATACGAGTGTGGCTGAAAGAATCAAGTATCGACAGATTATCTCAACCGACTCATGATGGTCTCCTGTCCCCGTTCAACAGACAACTCCGCAGCTTTAGCCTTGACGGCGGTGAGCATGCTGCGCTCGAAATCATCACGGGTGCGCAGCACAGCCTCAACCCACGAAAGCTGCAGATCCCAGTACTCAAGCTTGAATGCTTCATAGACCTCCACTAGCGCGGGACCCTTTTCAGTAGCAAGGAGGCGAACAAGCCAATCAACCAGTCGCCATTTCTGCTTGATAGTACCCTCGAAAGAGTCGGGGTAATTCTCAAAGAATGCAAAGACAGTAAGTACGTCGTCCTTGAACTTGTCTGTGAAGGGGTCGACATTGCGGCGGAATTTAACACCCTTGTTGCGCACCGCAGACAGGTACCGCACTAGAAGCTCGTCCGAGAGTTCCTCGACCAGAATCTCAGCCAGGGATGGGTGTAGCACAGAGGCATAGTCGGCCATGTAGTCTTCGAAGGTAGTGGTAATACGCTTCATGGCGAATTCACCGTACCAGCGGGACGTGAAGAAGTCTGGCAGGACAGTGCCCAGATCGACCCAGAAGACAAGGCTTACGAACTGCGCCAGGCAGTGCGTGCTGAGATCCACGTAGCCATCGCGCAGCGCATCTAGCTCGATCGTCGCAGTGGTGCCCATGTACTTGGGTGTGACCATAGGCTCGAAATCGGACTTGAACCGCGTCAGGTAGCCGAACTGGCCGCCCTCCTCGTTGTCGTCGATGCAGGAGATCTGGTCGTTGGCTATGCCGATCAGCCAGTCTTGCAACAGCTGCACGCCTTCTTGGTCCGCGCCTTCAACTTGGTGTTTCGAGCATTCTTCGTCCACGAGGTTCTGCCAGGAGGTCTGTCGGGTCTTCAAGGCACGGAACATGGCGTCGATGATGCCCTCTACTAGGTCTGCGCGGTCTGATGCCCCTGAGGCCATCACTTGTTCGTGGAGCATGCGCCACATGTCGGCCAGTGTCTTGGTTCGGAAGTAGCCTTCTGCGTTGTTGTCTAGGGCGTCTGCGGCACGTTCCACGAGAGACTTTTTGTCTGCGTTGAAAATACGGTCCATCCATTCTTCGACGGCGGTGATGATGACGTCCTGCCACTTTCGGACTAGTTCTGGTTCGCGGTCGTCGAGAATGTTGGGTTGCAGGTCTGCTGATGTCCAGCCAAGCTTCTTCATTTTCTTGTAGTATTTGTCGCTCCAGTGAATGATGCTGAGCAGATTATCGGCTGGGACTTCGGTGTCGTCAATCATGCTGAGCAGAAAGTCATGCATCATCTGATGATATATATCGGTATATGTTTTGAATATCTTCCATTTTTTCGGGACAAGGCTTTGCATGCCTTGCTTGACCGTGAATAGATCATTGAAATACCACCG
This sequence comes from Penicillium verrucosum, assembly GCF_028828655.1. Taxonomy (NCBI): domain Eukaryota; kingdom Fungi; phylum Ascomycota; class Eurotiomycetes; order Eurotiales; family Aspergillaceae; genus Penicillium; species Penicillium verrucosum. The sequence continues at coordinate 3,841,384 of NW_026643212.1, forward strand.
GAATTTCTTTTCCAGATTTTCTGGATCAGCAAGGAAGTTTTCGAGGGTCTCCTCAAATTGACCCTGGGCGTAAAGCTCAATAGCTTGGATGAATTTGTCCTTGTAGCCCCGCACGGTCTTGGGACCAATGTTCATAGACTTGAAACGACTTGCGAGGTCCTTGTGGTCTTTCTGGGCCTCCTGCAACGCTCGGACTGTATCATCATTTTTCTCCTCGTTCAAGACAACAACAGCAAGTCGCACAACCATGCTCTTGTTGTCCGCCTGCACCAATGGAATGAGGTTCATGCAAGCCGTACCAAGGTGGTCATCGAACCACTCAATAACAGAATCCAGCCCCTCAAAGTATTGTATCAGAGTCTCTTCGAAGCTCTGGTCCTCCGCCTTGCGGATCTGATCCATAGCCTCGTCACGGAAATCCCTCAACCTCGAGATCTGCATATGAGCCCGCAAAATATTAGGCTGGTTCTCCATATCATCATCATCCTCTTTAAGCAAATCCTCCACTTCCTGGATATCCGCGCCGAAATTCTCCAGTCCCCGTTTCATCATAAGCGTAGCATCAAAATGTCGTTGGATCCGCGCAAGCTGGTCAATCTGCGCAAAGTCCTCCACGCTATGCTGCGACTCGGCGCACAGCTTGTCAATGCCCTGAAGCTCGTCTTTTGTTTTTGAGACCTGTCGCTGGCCCTCAGTCAGAGCACCAATGCTGCGTTGCACGGCCTCCAGCTGATCTCGCAGACCTTCGCGCAACCGTGAATCAACTGCCGTCTTCTTCCGCAGGTATTCCGCTTTGAGACCGCTGATCTTATCTAGATCTTCCGGGTGCCGAAGGAGGTCTTCGAGTCGCGGCAGCGCGACCGTAGTATCGATGTTACTAGATTGCGCCATAGTCGTGGTATGGTATCAGGTATCTCGTGGTGTCGTTGTTCCGGCTCAATCGCTCGAAGCTAGGTCGAGGGGTGAGGTGTCAACAATGCGGGCATGGAGCGTTGCCTGCGGGAAGGTAGTACGCAGCAGCGAGCTATGACATAAATCAAGGTACTGTCACGCCGGAAAGAGCGCAGCCCATAGTCTCCGCTTTCAAAATGTGAAATACTATATTAGCTATTACAGGTCGGCAGGTTGTCGTCGCTGCTGTCATCGGATGTCTGGCAGAATACACACGTGATCTACCGCCTTCTAATTGAATTTGCGGGATCGCGATCATCTCCAAGTCCGCGACGTTTCTCCACCAGATCACAGGATCAATTGCGCTGCAGATATCGGCTGCAAAGTCTCATCCACCGATACCCTAGTATCCTTTTATATCCACCACACTCCGTTCCGTCCATCCCGAGTCCGACTCCACAACTCCGGACAACCAAGCCATCATCCATCAAAAGAATAAACATCCGAATATCAGTTGATCTCCACAATCCAACATGTCCTACTTCCGCATCACCCTCATCCGCTCTGCAATTGGACTCCCGCGCCGCTCAACGGATGTCCTCAAGGCTCTTGGCTTGAAAAAGCGTATGGCAACAGTCTTCCACAGCGTCTCGCCCTCCGTCGCGGGTCAGATCATGAAAGTCAAAGAACTCGTTCAGGTCGAAGAGTGCCAGTACCGCCTCACGAAACAAGAGGTGCATCTCGAGCGCAAGCCTGATCCTGGATATTATACCGAAAAGAGCTGCACTGAGCAGCGGGGGAACTCGGTGGTCAGTGATTGTTGTCCTTGAGCTCCGCGTGGAACGGGATGCTTTTCAGACTGGGATTTCTTCGCTGGTCTTGAAGACTCAGATGGAATTTGGGTCTTTGGAAATGCCTTTCACTCGGACGGATGATTGATTGATTTATCGATCGCGTCCTCTTTTTTCTGTTTTGGCTTTGCTTGCATGGAGCGGGTTGCTTTTCTTTTCTCTTTTGGTCATGTACTCTACGTCCACATCTATCGGGCGAATGTCTTTCTGGCAAACTATTGTATTATATGCATTATTACCGTCTAGTGGAATCTAACACTTGAAACAAATATGTGCAATTAAAAGAACCTGTGTAATGATAACGCCACTGCGCCAGCAGTTTAGGTAAGGACAGCTAGGAGACACCAGGACTATGCGGCGGAAGCAGTCCGGACAGGCCGAGCAAAGAGGATACAAACAAGGAAAACAGAGGTGTTCATTCCAAGAATCATGCTTTGTACAATGTATCCAAGAAGCCTTCCGCCAGACGGCTAACGATACTCTTGTCGGGAATGCTGCCAGCCACACCGTACAGAGCAGAGGTATTACCGCGCTTGAGAATATACGATTTGCCCTCGCGCTTGCGCTGCTCGGCCTTCTCAAGCTCTTTGCCGATGACTTCAATCAGATCAGCAATGAGCTGGTCGACAGCCTTGGCGGTGGGAATAGTGAAGGCACAGTGGATAGCCGGTGGAGATTGCAGGGCGTTTAGGTGCCAGCCTTTGGCGGACAGGTCATCGGCGATATCATAGATGTCAATGGCACCGTTCTTGCTGCGGAAAGCGACCACACTAACGATCGGGTTACCAATGACCTCCATGTGCAGTGAGATAGTCGCATCGGTCCGAACAGCTGTATCGAACTTCCGCGTCGCGTTGATGATATCGGTGCAGCTGTTGATGTATCCGGTTTCGCCGACACTCATTAAACTGGCCCAGCAACCGGCGATCAGAGCGCCAGGGCGGGAGCCTGCCACGGAGGGAGAGGCATAAACACCGCCGGACCAATCAGGGTAGATGAAGTACTGGTTGTTTCGGTATGATTTGTTGCGGTAGATCAAGACCGAGTTACCCTTGGGGGCGAACCCGTACTTGTGAGTGTCGACACTGATGCTGGTCACACCGGGCTGGCGGAAGTCAAAGCCACCCTCTTCCTCGTAAGGAGAGGGGAAGCCGGCCTTCTTGAGGTGCGCAACGACGAAAGATCCCAAGCAGCAGTCCACGTGGAGAGGGATCTTGTACTTGGTGGCCAGGTGCGATAGAGCGGGAATATCATCAACAATGCCGTGGGGGAAGTTAGGTGCTGATCCAACAAGAAGGACGGTATTGGGGTTGATTAAACGGCGAACAGCGTGCACGTCGACCTTGAACTCGGGCTCCGGGCAAGGCACGCGGTGCAGCTTGATCTTAAAGTAATTGCAAGCCTTGATAAATGCCGCGTGTGCCGTATCGGGAATAATCCTGCGATTATTGATAAGTCCTGCCGCTCGGTACAATAGTATCCACATATAAACTTACATCTCTGGCTCAGTGACGCCGCGCTCCAAGAAAGCCTTTTGCCGGGCAGCCAAGCAAGCCATAAGAATAGACTCGGTGCCACCGCTGGTAGTTACACCGGCACCATCCGAGGGGGCATTGAAGAGAGCAAGAACCTAGAGCAGACATCAGCCGGAAAGCTCCTTCAAAACCCGTACTCCAGATATAGGAATAATGATACATACCATAGCAACCACCTCGGCCTCCATCTTCCGAACACCAGGGAAAACATCCGGATGAATCGGGTTTGCGACACCAAACTGTCCAAAGGCCTCAGCCTGTACTTTCAACAAATCAGCGCCTCCGTGATAAACGGCGCCACTAACGCGACCATCTTCCCAGCGGGTATGTTCAAGCCCAGCTAACTTATCAAGTTCAGCGCGGACCTGCTCCGGCGACCAGCCCTCCTTGGGGAGCGTAAGATAGCGTGTAACATCGGGTCCGGAGTTCACCAGCTTCGACTCAAGTTCCGTGATAGCAGTGCTCACTTGCTTATCGACTTGACCACGGACACCAGGGATGCGCAAGAAGATGCTGTAGCAGAACAGGCGGAGTGAGATGTAGATGTTGCGGATGCTACCGAGGATGCCGTAGCCGCGGATGGAGTAGAAGGTCTTGCGCGTATACCGAAGTATGAATAGGATAAATACGATGTTGCGAAGACTAAATTGCGAGCAAAATGTGTTAGTGGTGATTGCCTTTGTCTTATGCTCTAGCCGTGGGGAACCGGGGGTTACGCAGCTTACATGTCAAGGTTCGCGACAGATAGATGCGCGCTGGACACCCGGCCGTAGCCGATCAGCTTATTCTGCAGGGCAACTGGCAGCATTGAAGAGCTCATTGTTCCCCCAAGGAATAATCATGCAATAATGATGGGTGGGAGTGGCGATGGGGAGGTTTCACTCAAGTGGTACGTTTTGACTGGTTGAGTCTAGCGGGCCTCGGCTCCCACATGAAGTAGGCACTCAACGTGACACATACAGTGATGGCACATCTGTATCTTATAGAAATTGAGTAATGATGGACTTGAAATAGTACCTATTTGATATTATAATCATGTCTGAACAAGTTTCTGGATTTCTTTCTCCACTGACGTAATTGATCCGGACCAAGGTGCACCTAACTAGTTATACTACTACTACTACTATATAAATGTACAACAGTCTGAAGTCAAGAATAAGTTACTGCCTCTTCTGCGCTATATGTACAAATAAAGTAGAACTCTCTTCTCCTAACACAAATGTGTTTTGGCTCTCCCAAAAGAAAAAGAAAGAAAAAAATAGGAAGACTTTTCAAACCCATGTGTGGTATGGAAAAAATGTCAAAACAAATGAAAAAGCATCAAATCATCAGGTATCTGCCACGTCTTTGCACAAGCCACTGTGAGATAGCATTATACAATATATGTATTGGTGAAAGGAAATCGCCTATACCACAAGACCGGCAGCCTGAGCCTCAAGGAGCTCCTTCTCCTTGGCGGCGAATGCGGCCTGTTCCTCAGCGGTCAGGTCAAGAAGGGGCTTGTTCTCGCCAGACTTGAGGTTGCGGTGGTAGGCACGGATAATGCTGTCGGCATCATCGACGGCAATGGGACGAATATCAGCCATGGCCTTGATCTTGGCAGTGCACTCCTTGTATTGAGTGTCGGTCATCTCAAGCTTGAGCTGCTGAGCACGCGACTTGATGGCGTTCCAGCCGGTTAAACGGGAGGCGAAGTGGACGTAGCGGCTCATGCCGAAGTCGGCGGGGTTGATAATCTCGTAGGTGCTGGGGTTGTTGAGGATAGCCTTGGCGTGGATACCGGCCTTGTGGGTGAAGGCACAGAATCCGGTGATGTAGTTGTTGAAAGGAATGTTAACCTCAACGGCCTCGGCGACGAGATCCTCAATCTCCTTGAGCTTCTCGAGCTTGTACTTGCTCTTGACGTAGTCGCGGTCGGCGACCATCATACGGGCCATCAGACCACCGAGAGGGGTGATACCGTTACGCTCGCCGATACCGAGAACGGAGGTATCAATGTGAGTGGCACCGGCCTCAAGGGCACAGAAGGCATTGGCAATGGCACAGCCAGTGTCGTTGTGGAAGTGAGTCTCGATATCACAGCCAACAACACCGCGCAGGACACGGACGAGCTCGTAGACCTGGCGGGGGGAGGCACAGCCAACGGTGTCGGCAATACCGACACGGTTCACGCCAACCTTGTCCACAGCGGAGTAGATTGACAGAAGGTCAACCAGGTCGGAACGGAAGGAGTCCTCACTGGAGAAGCGGATCTCAATGCCCTTAGACTTAACGAACTCGATAACCTCAATGGCGGCGTTCTTGATGTAGGTCATATCCTTGCCGTGGGAGTGCTCACGGAGGTATGAGGAAGTACCGATAACAACATCACTATACAAAGTCAGTTCTGAGTCAACAAAATAAGCACAAGATACAATACTTACACTCCATCAACACCGGTCTCCACGGCAATACGGGCATCATCCATGTGGCAGCGAATGTGAGTGAGAATCTAAAAAGGTTATTAGATACCAATAGTCACGAGACCCGAGCAAAAACCCTAACGTACCTTAGCCTTCAGGCCAAGCTTGCAGATGGCCTCGCAATCCGCACGGGACTGCTCAGAAGCGCAGGGGCTGGTGAGCTCGATCTATATCGTGATCATGGTTAGCCTTTGTTTATGAATATGAACTCTTCGTCTGTCCGGTGACTCACGTAGTCCACACCGAAGTCATCGAGAGCCTTGGCAATCTCGATCTTCTTCTCGGTATCGAAGAAAGCGTTGGCGAACTGCTCACCCTCACGCAAGGTAGATTCAATAATCTGGAAACGTGAAACATTGCTAAGGAAATCGGTGACGCCAGCGTCGTGGCCGTAGGGGTTGCGGGATGCGGAGGGGTGGGGGTTCTGGCGAGTTTCAATGCCAACGAAACCACTGTGATCGCCGTCTAACGAGATATTAGTGAGAGATTCTGGTATATTAGCTTTCAATTGACATACTGGGAGCAACAGTGCCAGTAGCACCATTAGCTTGTCCATTAGGCTCGGAGTCGGCACCGGTACACATGGTGCAGATGGTGGGGGGTTGAGTATGTAGAGTCGAAATTGGGGGGGAAATATGAAACCCGGGAAGTTAAGAATAATTCAAAGTAGAGATCAAAAAAGGAAAATTGAGCGGTACTTAAAGATGGAATAAAGAAACCTTGAAAAAAAGAGAGGGAAGAGTCATAAATTCATAGCGCCGAAATAGTGGGCGGTGAATCTGAGTAATGCGGCGCCCCTCGCTGAGCGGCAAAAAAGAAAAATTTTGATTGTGGAGAGGTGGGGGATGTACATTTTGGAGGAGTTCTGATAGGATCAAATATCCTACCATATTATATATTACAATGTAATTTTTGTATATATATGTACATTATTTGCACTATGACTGAGATGCCCATCCCTTCCAATTTCCCTCTTTCCCAAAAATTTTGATTGAAATTAACATGCGTGTGTGTACGGAGTACAATTTACTTCAAATGCCTTTGAACCGACATCGGACCTATCCTGTGGGGTCTGACTCATTAGTCCACCTCAACTTCAACTGATAATGATTTTCTACAGATCACTATATGTTGTATATGTTGTATAGAATTTCAAGGTTGTTCTACACATAACAGCTATGTTATCTGTATCTTCAAAATGAAGACCCAAACCTTGGAATTTATCAACCTGGGCAGGATAGTGATGTCATCATCATTTCCGGTCTTCTGATTGACTCAAGATAGGGCTAATGATCTGCAATAGATCTCCCGAGGTCAAGTTATAATGTAGACTCACATACAAATTAACATGCTGCGGAAATCCTGGTATATATTACAAGAATCGCTCGAAGTTTGCATATTCAAGTAAACCCTACAACTACAACATACATAACAGGCTATCCCAAGCTCATTGGCCCGGGGCCAGGCTTTTCCTATTATTAATGCCATTTCCCGACGTCGGGGTCTACAAGGACATGCTCACTAAGCATTGTTTGCAGCCCTCGAGGACTGGATATAAATAAACTTACTACATTCCCTGTGCGTGTCTACCAGTGGGACAGGTGGCTATGCTCCATTTACATCGGTACTATAACCACATGGTAGGTAACACAAACTTGGATATCAGATTATTAGCTTACTACCTAGGTAACCCCTTAAGGTATTCTGTTTCATATTAAACTCAGTTCATGCAAGCGGCAAGCCTCGATGGCTTGAATTCGGAATTTTGTAAGGTTTACAGAGTACATATCCTTCCATGCTCAGTAAGCTAGGGTGCTTGTATCTCTAACTACCATTGGCAATTTTTGTATAGGTCAATCGAAGTCGCCAAATAAAATAGTGTTTACCTTTTCTTCTTCAACCCTATCCTTGTAATGACGCTATAGCTCTTCCTATGTATATAATTTGACCATGACTGTTTCAACGCTAACCCTAAATGGTTCCCCCGGCTCGATAAGAATCTTGATAGCCTATGTATGGATGCAAGATTAGCGCTGCTGTTGTAGATTAATATCATTTTTGTAGGTTATTGGATACAATCTACACGATGCTATATCCCATGACCGCATTTTAGTCTATCTAGTGTGCTTTTAGTCTTTTTCCAGTGGGCCAATATCAATAACATACTTACGAAGTGTCCAATTTGCAAGGACCGATCCAACATGTGCAATCTAGATCTTCCATCTGTACTATTCAACTACAAGTAGGTGGAAAGATATGTAACAGTAAGCATCAGTTCATTCTGACAATGAGTACTGTTTAGCACCCAAGAGACCCCAATGACAAAACTCGAACTCGATCTTTTAGTATACATACCAATTGTTGACATCCGGCACCTAAAGTTGTGGGGTCGGGAGCTTTATGCAGGTCAGAATCCACATGGACCGTAATGATTAACACTGAAAAAGATCTAATCGATTGCAATATAAGAAAAACATGAGAAGAGATCTGAAATCAGGCATCAATCTAGAACATTCCTTGAACTAATTGCATAGGGATGGTGTGCCATTGGTGCAGAGAAAGGAGGGTGCGGGAGTAAATTAAAGGGTTGTGGTTGGCCAGCGCTCAGGCCAGCTGTCGTTCCAACTATCTCCCTCTGAACACACCATCCTTCCTCTTGTCTCTGACTGTGTCAATTCTTATCCCGCCTTTCAGTCATTGGTAAGTGTTTTGATATACTTTCATCTCGTGTTAAACGTGAATCCATCATTCCCGAAACTTGTCTCACTAACTTTGTTTCGCACCTCAGCCATCAAGATGCGTTTCACCTCGCTTGTTACCCTCCTCCCTGCCCTGGCCATGGCCCAGGAGCAGGTTCCCCTCGCCGACCGTGTGCAGGGATGGTTCAACCAGGTCAAGTCTTTCGTGCCCACAGCAGCCCCCGTTGCTGCCCCGATCGAGAAGCTGGCCGAGAAGGTTACCGAGAAGAGTGTCACCCACGTGTCCCTGAACAACTGGCAGTCCATCCTTACCCCGGGACCTAAGGCCGAGGACTGGTTGATCTACACCACTGGTGGTAACAAGACCTGCTTCGGTCGCTGCGGAACTGCCGATAAGGCATTCAAGGTGAGATGATGTTTTGCCCCCCGACGCGTCTTTTCGCCAAGTCCCAAAATCCTAACATCGTCTTCGTAATTCCCAGGAATCTGTTCTGTTGTTCTCCGCCGACCCCACCTCACCTCAACTCGGATACTTGGACTGCGAGGCCAACCAGGTCCTGTGCGCCGCCTGGTCCGCCAGCGCTCCCTCCATCCAGTACTACCAGGTCCCCAAGGAGCCGTCTGTTGGCGAGGAGCGTGCCCCGACTCCCCTCCGCCACATCTACCTGAACGCCACCACCGTTACTCCCGAGACCATCTACGAGATCCACGCCAAGAAGACGTACGAGAACGTCGCCGTCTACGAGGGCGCTCTCCACCCCGTTGACGGCTGGGTCGCTCAATACCAGCTCAATATCCCCATGGGCTACGTTATCTGGGCTCTCGGTGCTGTCCCCAGCTGGCTGTTCATGATTGGTATCAGTTTCTTCAGCCGTACCATGATGTAAGTTGGAATTGATTTGTGCTTATCGTTTGATATCGTCTAACATCGGAATTAGGAGCCGTCGCGCGGGTCCTACTGGAAACGCCCCTCGTGCTGCCGCCCCCGCTGGTAGCGCAAACTAAATAGCCTCCTTTGGTCTATTTTGGTGTTATGGGTTGTATATAATCAGTGGTAGTGTATTGTGACGCGTCCAATATACTACTTGGGTTGGTTTGCGTTCTTTGTTGGGCAGACATCTGTCGGGGATGGGGCCTCTTCGATCTTAGGCTTTTCCCCCAGCTACCTTTTTAATCAACGTATCCTAGCTATTAGCTACTTAGTGAGATTTTGTAACAGATTCGTGAATGCATTAGTAGCTCTTCGATGTCAACCTTGCTCCCTCCGTGTCCGGGGCGTTATTACTTTCTAGACCATATGTCGCACTCTCGTGTCGTCATACTAGAGGCAGTACCTAAGTAGGTTGTAGTCACCGAAAGTCATCCTGGAGATAGAGTTCCGAACTATATCGCACCTCAGATCGAGCTGGTTGGTTTACAGGAGGTTGCCTCTTCTTTGGGCGGAGATTTGGCTGAGCGGAACGACCCTCTGCTGCGAGAGCGAGATATTGGCCTCGTTGGCATTGATGAAACAGGACTAGGCTTGGTATGGGCAGGCCGAGATTCAACTGCAGTGGGCCATGTTACCAGCTCATGTTCAGATTCGAACATGGCTATACTCGATTGGCTTGCGATTATTCATGGGAGAATCATGCCGCATTTTGCTTTTCCCTGCGTCCAGGCCAGGTTAACGCAAGTGCTGCTGCCAGAATTCGATCCGCAGGCTTTGCCGCCTGCATGCGTTTTAAGGAAGCTGTTTCCTGGCTAATCCCATTTTGGCTTGGAAATACGACCGTTGGGAGGTCGTTGGTTTTTAGAAATTTTATGAATGATGTGATATAAAAATTATTCTGAGTTGTCCACTATACCCCATCTTGATCCTTTGGCTGATCAGCTAAAGGCTTTGCGGAGAAGATTGTTGATACTGTATGTTGGAGACTGAGGTAGGAGTAATAAGAAAGCTAGAACTAGCTGAACTGAGTCACACGACTGGCAACATTCAAATATATAATATCCAAAGAGACATTGAGTCTCAAAGATGTGTCTCACCTGAAATCCACCGAGCTAAAGAAAGAAAAAAAAGGTATCTCAAGGTGAGAGCGTAGAAAAGGTGAGATATCCCGGGCGGTCGAGCTTCCCTCAAATTTTTATTTCACGAGGCTGAGATCCTCCAACCACCAACCAACCAACTCAAAATGGCCGCCCCAGTACCGCTAGACCGCGTACCCCCTACAACGGCCGCCTACGTGATCGCAACAGCCATCATCGCGGGTGTGACGGGATATTTCATCGGCCAAGGCTCCTCGATCAGCCTCTTCAAAGAAAAGAAGGAAGGGTGGCCGAACAGCTACGATGTGAAGGTCCACAGCCACTCCTCTGACGAGGAGGACGAATCAGACTCCGAAGAAGAGACCGACGAGGAGGATGAGGGCAACGGCGAAGAACTGTCGAGCTTCAAGGACAACAGCGAGGAGGTGAAGCTGGTGCTGGTCGTTCGCATGGACCTGGGCATGACCAAGGGTATGTGCTCTATCAACGTTTCAATCAGTCTTAGCATTTGTGTTGCAGGCGCTTACGATCTCTTTCTTCTATGTTGTAGGCAAAATCGCCGCCCAATGCGGTCACGCTACTCTCGCCTGCTACAAATACTTCCTCGAATACGCACCCAACTCGCCCATCCTCAAGAAATGGGAGCGCGGTGGTCAGGCCAAGATCGCATTGCAGGTCAGGTCCGAGGATGAACTGCTGGTCATGCAGGCTCAGGCTATTAGCCTTGGGCTTTGTACGCGCGTTATCCAGGATGCCGGGCGCACTCAAATCGCAAGTGGCAGCAAGACCGTGCTGGGAGTCTTGGGCCCCAAGAGCGTGGTTGACGGCGTGACGGGACATTTGAAGCTGTTGTAAATTACACACATTATAGGTGTGCTTTTTTGGAACTAGATAGGCAATGATGATCATGACCTCGACGAACTCTCCAGCGTTGCTGAATCAATCCCGTTCAGTATGCGACACGCGGTGGCGCGTCCATCATATGCGCGCATAGACAAAATACGTGTAGCATGTACAACATGCAGCATGTTCCCTAGACAACCTAGTCCTGCAAAGCGAAGACCTTTTGAATCTAAGATTTTTTACAACGTACGAGTTCTATGTAAGAGATGTTGGCAAGTCATGGTTATTCCCTAACCTCAGCGGCCAACGGCCAATCGGCAAAGAGATATGAAATATGACGCCGTCCGACACCAAGCTATCAAGCCGAGCTCACCAGTGGGAGCTCAAGACCCGCGTCACAAGGCGCGAACAATTATTCTGAGATCTGTCGACCGGAAACCGTAAAGGCCATCCACGAAAATGATGGCTCCAAGCTCGTCGAAATGCCCAGCTCTCAACCATCACACAGAAACCAGTCAGACTGGAGTCCATGGACAGGAAATCTGGACACAGATCCGGTTTTTGGTAAAGAAGAAAAAGAGGAAGGGAAAAGAGGGAAGGCTCTTATTTATGTCACAAGTGGGGCCGCTAAGATTTTATGGCACTAGGCCTAGATAGGGATAGTGCTCGGTGGTTATATCACGTGACCAGATTGCGGTTATCAGGAAGCCAGGCGGCGTTGCGCTTAAGGCCATCACCTTCCCATCTCTTCCCCTCCTTCCCCTCCTCCTCCTCCACACAACCCACACACCGTAAAAATGGCGGACTCTCTCTCCATCGAGCAGAGTAACAAAATCCGAGTCTCTCTCGGCCTCAAACCAGTCCCAGTTCCCGGTGCCGGCCCAGAATTCAGAGAAGACGATAGCGAGTCCGGCGAGGAAGAAGATCCAGCCAGCACTCTCGAGTCACGACAGGCCGAAAGTTATGACAACTGGAAGAAAATCCAGGACACCGCCGAAGCGAAACGAAAACGAGACGAAAAAAATGCCGCCATCAAGCGGGCGCGTGATACCGCCCAAAGGAATCTGCAACTCCAAGGATCCACACTAGGCGAGGCGAATGGCGACGAACTTGATACCAAAGCCTGGCTGTCGCAATCCAAAAAACGCCAAAAGAAGATCGAGAAGGAACGCGCTCAGAAACTGGCGGGGGAACTCGAAGAGCGGGAGCGCCTTGCGGAATCCGAGTACACTGCAGCAGATCTGGCTGGTATCAAGGTCGGACACGCTGCAGGTGCCTTTGATGGCGGTGAAGATCACATCTTGACGCTGAAGGACGCTGCGGTCGACGATGAGGAAGAGGACGATGAGCTCCAAAACCTCGACTTGGTCGAGAAGGAAAGAACTGAAGAGAAGCTGGAGCTTAAGAAGAAAAAGCCCGTCTATGATCCTATGGCGGAGAACCAGGGTATCCTTTCACAATACGATGAGGAGATCGAAGGCAAAAAACGGAAGAGATTTACACTCGACGCCCAAGGCTCGACCGAGGAATACGAAGCAAAGCGACAGGAAATTTCAAACCTCAAGAACATTATCAGCCTCGACTTTGAGCCGGAAGTGCCGTCCTCCGATTACATGGACATCAGCGAAGTCAAAATTAAGAAGCCTAAGAAGAAGAAGGCTAAAACTACAAAACAGAGGGCTTTCATGGACGACGGCGAGATTGCTCCGGTGGCAGATTCGACCAATGCGCAAGGGTCCTCGGCCATGGATGTTGATTCGAAGGGTGGAGTTCCAGTCCCTGCTCCCCGCAAGCCCATCAATCAAGATGTTTCTTTCGTGGATGATGATGACCTTCAAGCTTCTCTTGCGTTGCAACGACGCGCAGCCTTCAAGAAGCGCAAGAAGAGCAGCCCCGAGGATCTTGCGAAGCAGCTTCGAGAAGAGGAGACTCAGACGCCAATGGACATTGAAAATTCGGATAATGAAGGCGAGGAGCCTGGCCTGGTGATCGACGAAACATCAGAGTTTGTGTCAAATCTACACAAGCCTACACTCCTCGAGCAGGAAGAAAAACACGCCACAGCCGCGGCCAAGAAGCCTGAAAGTCCCAGCGCAGAGCCGGAAGGAGAAGGCGTGGAGATTGATATGGACCGCTATGGCGATATTGAAGACGAAGAGGAGCTTGCCGCGCGCATCAAGCGCGATGAAGCACCTGCGTCCGAGCCAGAACAACTCACAGCCACAGGTCTAGAAGAGGAATCCACTTTGGACCAAGGTGTTGCTGCTACCCTAGCAATGTTGAAATCACGCGGCCTGGTGAAAGAGAACGACGGCACCAGCCAAAACGCACTCATGCGCGATCGCCAGCGCTTCTTAGCCGACAAGGTAAACCGTGAGACCGAAACCGAGCGACGTGCCCGACAGCAGCGTGAACGGGACCGTGCCTCGGGCAAGCTTGAGCGCATGTCAGCCCGTGAACGCGAGGAGCACGCACGCTGGGAGAACAAGCAGCGTGACCAGCAGGAGGCACGCCATATGGCCGAGGTGTTCAACCGCGAATACAAGCCCGGCTTCCAACTACAGTACCCTGACGGGTTCGGTCGTGAGATGAACCCGAAAGAAGCCTTCAAGCACATGAGTCACCACTTCCACGGCAAGGGCAGTGGAAAGATGAAGACTGAGAAGCGTTTGAAGAAGATTGATGAAGAAAAGAAGCGCGAGTCTATGAGCACGCTGGACAGTAGTCAGAACACCGGCATGAACACTGCTGTGGGAACTGCTGCGCGCAAGAATCGCCAAGCTGGTGTTCGCCTGGGTTGATAGGTTGATACTGCTTCTTTTCTTATTTGTAGCCAAATACCAATTTTACGATATCCAAAGTCTACACTACAAGTCCTTTCAAAGTCCCCAAGCTCCGTCATCGTATCTAGGCCTCAGGCAATGTATCTATAGCTTGAGAAGACGCTAACAATTTCAATACTGTAATAAATATGGTAATAAACATGGTAATATGATACATATTCAGGGGATTGACATTTAACCGAGTCCTGTGGGGTGTAGAAGAATCGCATCAGACACGGGGAAATGGGAGAATTCCCTTACTCCAACTGATGTGAGGGGAAACGGTGTGGAGTTTTGGATCTCAATCAGTTCACCGGAGATTTTGTCGGAACAACACATTTGGAGATGGGCTGATATAAAACTACATAACTATACATCAGATGTTATAAGTTAAAAAACAAATATACACAATATAGACAGGAATATATAATTCAAATATTTGTTGACATTCCTCGGTGAATTCAGATTATATGTTATATTGTATCCAATTCACACCATCTCCAATAAATAAAGTAACTAAAGTACCTGAAGTACTAACTAAATCCCCGTAAAAGAGTAAACAGCAATTGATCCTTGCAATTTATCCGGAGCATGCAGCCAATCCCATTCGTACATCTCACCGGGGTTAGTTGTACCTGGTACCTCAGCCAAGGCGGAGGAACATACCAACAGTCAGGTACTGGGTACCACTATCACATGAGTCAGGATAAAAAACATCGGGACTGCGTCTCCGATCCTTTATATTCCGTTCTCTCCTCCTCCGGTTTTTCCCTCACCCTTTCCAATTCCAAATATAAGAGATCTAGGTCTTGTCCTTTCAATTTTTCTTCATATCTCCCATTATGCTCTCCACTCTCAGAGTCGCCAGCCGGTCGGCTGCCTCCCGCGAGGCTAACATGCGCACCGTTGTGATTGGAGCTAGACACGCCTCGGCCTGGGCCAATGTTCCCCAGGGTCCTCCTGTAAGCTTCGTCGATAAGCTTGCAATCATCGTAACGGTGGTTTGAAAGGCCAATTCTAACGTAGCTCGGTTAATAGGACGCCATTCTTGGTATCACCGAAGCTTTCAAGGCCGACTCCTTCAAGGAGAAGATCAACCTGGGTGTTGGTGCTTACCGTAAGCTTCACCCCAAAACAATCGCCGTGATGCGCAATCGATTGGAGATTGGATTGGATTGCTGACAAGCCATCCCGCTCTTTCAGGTGACGATAAGGGCAAGCCTTACGTTCTGCCCTCCGTCCGCACCGCTGAGGACAAGGTTGTCGCATCCCGCTTGGACAAGGAGTACGCTGGCATCACCGGTATTCCCACCTTCACCACCGCTGCCGCCGAGCTCGCTTACGGCGCCGACTCCTCCGCCATCAAGGACAACCGCCTCGTCATCACCCAGACCATCTCCGGTACCGGTGCTCTGCGCATTGGTGGTGCTTTCCTCAAGCAGTTCTACCCCGGCGCGAAGAAGATCTACCTCCCCAACCCCAGCTGGGCTAACCACAAGGCTGTCTTCTCCGACTCCGGTCTCGAGGTTGCCCAGTACAGCTACTACAACAAGGACACCATTGGTCTCGACTTCGAGGGTCTGATTGCCGACATCAAGGCCGCTCCCGAGGGCAGCATCATCCTGCTCCACGCTTGCGCTCACAACCCCACCGGTGTCGACCCTACCCAGGCCCAATGGCGCCAGATCAGCGATGTCATGAAGCAGAAGGGTCACTTCGCCTTCTTCGACATGGCCTACCAGGGCTTTGCCAGCGGTAACGCTGACCAGGATGCCTTTGCTCCCCGCCACTTCGTCAAGGAGGGCCACAACATCGCTCTTTGCCAGAGTTTCGCCAAGAACATGGGTCTCTACGGTGAGCGTGTCGGTGCTTTCTCCCTCGTTTGCGAGAACGCCGAGGAGAAGAAGCGTGTCGATTCGCAGATCAAGATTCTCATCCGTCCCTTCTACTCCAACCCTCCCGTTCACGGTGCCCGCATCGCCTCCACCATCATGAACGACCCTGCTCTTAACAAGCAGTGGCTCGGTGAGGTCGAGGGCATGGCTGGCCGCATCATCGAGATGCGCTCTCTCCTCCGCACCAACCTCGAGAAGCTCGGCAGCAAGCACGACTGGTCCCACATCACCAGCCAGGTGAGATAGACAATCTTCAATTCTCTATTTATTTAAATCACTGACAAGATATCCAGATCGGCATGTTCGCCTACACTGGCCTCAAGCCCGAGCAGATGGACTCCCTCGCCAAGGAGGTAAGTTTTACATTCACATACTTTCTCCAGCCTGGTTCCTAACAACTTCTCTAGCACTCCGTCTACGCCACCAAGGACGGCCGTATCTCCGTGGCTGGTATCACCTCCGCCAACGTCGATAGACTCGCCGAGTCCATTTTCAAGGTTACCGGTTAAATTCAAAATCACCTCGAAAAAGGAAATCTTGAAGGGTATACGATAAAACGAATGTTGGGGAGAGAAACCGGGCCTGGCTTTCTCTTTGAAATCCCGCCGCCCTTTTGTACTGATATCTAATTGCCTCTGTTTCATATTAGCATGCTTCGGCTCTGTCCGTCTTAACGGGGATTTTGGATTCATCTTCATCTTCTTTCTTCCTTGTCTTATTCCAGTTTCAATGTACTCTATGTACTCTATAAACTCATAGTAGTCCATCCTACTCTTTCGTCCATTCCATTCCCTAATCTTCCCTGAATCCTCCCTCGCAGTAATCTGCAGCCCACCATTTCCCCCATCCCATCCATCCCTTCCCAGTAACAATTGAAGTACATACCTAGGTAGTTAACTAGCTAGTTAGTGTGTTGAAACTTGGACATGTGAAGTGTAGCGTTTCTAAAGTGGCAGGGCAGGGAGAGGAACAATCTCAAAAAACAACATGTTATTAGAATTTGTCAGTGTTGAAGTAATATGCAACGGAAGAGGAATTTTTAATTCTGCCCAGTGACCCTGCCATAACACCCGTTGCGCCATGGTATCCAGCCTTTAGAAACACAAAACGAAATTAGTATCCCATCATCCCACTGACACTCATATCCGAACCAGCACCCGCAGGACCAAGAGAGGGACAGATACAGCCCGGCGGCGCATTAGCGGCAGAGTATGGATACCACTCTGGCGATGGAGAAGGGGTAACAGATCTACCCATGGCACGGGCTAAGATACTGACAGGTGTACCGGCGGCACCCTGGCTTGCATTTAGAAGGCCGAAGCGGAGGAAGACTTCGGAGATTGTAACGATGATTGAGATAATGATGAGGACGATGATGATCCAGGTTTGGTCTGGAATGGGGGGTTAGTTGGGAGATGCTAGGGAGGGAGTAAAGAGGAGGAGGAAGTCAGAAGAACATACGGGAAGTGCGGTTGTCGGCAATCGAGTCGGATAAGATCTCTGCGAGATCGAGGAATACGCGACATCGCTCGTTGAGAACTTGGATACGTGGTTTGATCTCCAGATACTCGCGCACGGCGATGTAGAGTGGGTAAAGGGTTGGTTCGCTCTCCCAGAAGAAGTTCGGGACGTCGAGCATATTAGATGCTAGTGGAAAATGTTAATATGGGATAAAGTATCTTCTCCGCGGCCGAGCCCACAGAATGACCGATATAGGGGATTGGGGACTTACAAAGGTTGACCTCAACACGACTTTTGAACAGTCGACCCAAGATCCGGAAGACCTCTTCGCGCTTCATGCCCAGTTGGCCTGTGACGGCAAGACGTCTGGGAACGTCTTTAGCCTCTGCCATCTGGCGGGCCATGACTTCCTCGAAGAAGCACAGTTTCGTGCTCTGTGAAATACCATGGCTAATAGCGAGCTTGATCATGTGGTCGCCACTGCGAAGAGTGATCATATCATTGTAGACACGTGGGCGTGAGATCTCAGTCGAATACTCGAAATGGAACTCCTCTGTCTCAAAGTCCTCCTCGTCAAGAGGCATCGTCGCCAGGGGAGTAGGGATACCGGTTGCAGATGATGTAGCAAAAGCCAGATCTGCCAGCAAGTCTTTCTCCTGTCGCTCGGTGAAGTTCCAGAAGACGACGACGCCGTAACTGAAAACGAACATCTCAGCAACATTGTACAACGTCCGGGCCGGAGCTTGCGGCATTGAGGCCGAGGGGGTTGTAGTCAGTGGCGGAGAGGAACGGTCTCGAATCAAAGCGTGACTGTCATCCGTGCTGTGTCGTCGGCGACGGGGTGCAGGTTCAGGCGAGGATTGCCGGGTTCCTTCATTGCTGTCTGGTTGCGGGAGTGGCGGGATATGCTGCAAGCCATCGACACTTTCGCCGGAGCTGGCAACATGCTCATGGTCATTGGGGAGGTGGCCATGAACTTCCTCAGAGATGCGACTCAAGAATTCTTCCCGATGTTCTTCCCGGGAATCATGACTCTCAGTGTGGTGCGGCGACCCTTCATAGTGGTGCTCATCCTCTGGGCGATTGTGTCCACCAACCGAATGTTCCTCCGTCTCGAGAATATATTCATCATGGTAATCGCGAAGTTCATTCCGTTCAATCTCCTCGTCCAACAGCGACTTTCCACCGGGGTATTTCAACACAGGGCTACTCCGCAGACGATACCCCTCATGGCCCGGCAAAAGAGGAAGATGATACGCGGTGTAGAGGCAATCATCATACAGCTTCGTCCGCCCACCATGCTGCTCCTTAACAAAAGCAGCAAGCGATCCCATCTTATACGCCTGAGCCGTACAGTACGCCGTAACACGGGCGAGCTTCTCCGTCCGTCGCGCCTTCGGCAACCGCTCCGCATAACTCTTCGCGCGCTCCGGCGCAACACGACGTTTCTTCAAGACTTCTTCCTCGGCCAACAGAGGGGCAAGATCATTATCGACGCCGAAATCGCCGCCAAGTCGCTTCGACACAAGCAATTGGTGTCTGATCCTTTCCGGGTCCATATTTCTCTCCTTGGATAGACGCGCGACAAGCTCCTCGTCCACGAGGTCCGCACCATCGGAATCATCGTCCTCTTCTTCGGTTTCGCCCTCCTCCAGCTCGCCGGTGTCAGGCAGAAGAACCAGCTTCTCGCTGACTTTTGTCGTTCGAGGTGGGAGTCGCGGTTGCGCGGCGAGTCGGCTCATCGTGCCGACGGATCCTGCCACTGCACTTGAACTGCTATTGCCTCCGCTGGTTATCAAGCCTCCAGCTGCCGAGGCAAGACGGCGCGACCGCGAGATTGGTGGCGGGCCGCGCTGCTGCATTGACGGAACATCGGAGGCATATTGGAGAACGTTGTCGACGGTGATGAATCGGGTTGCGGGCGAGCGGCGTCGACGGGGTGTTTGGGGCTGTTGCTGATCTCGAGAATCTGTGACCTGTATGGACGATACGTGTTAGTTGAGTTTGGTTCGTACGGTTGATTTGGTAGTCGATCCCACCAAGACAGTTGGGCTGCGCTGGCTAGTCCCCCGTCCTCGGGCCGGGGGAGTCATTGTCAAATGAACTTAGAATAGGCGCTAGAGACTGGTTTTCGGTGGTTATTTGGTGGCACTTTACAGCCTAGAAGAAATAACTGGCCGTCGGTGTAACGATTGCTATGTATGATGCTCCCAAGCCAGCAAGTTCGAATGGCCTCGAGGCTAAACTTAATTAGGAATAGTCCATTGAACGACCAAATGACGTCTACTGTTACAGTCACGTGCATGTTTAATTTACCAATCCCGTGACACCGTAACACAACCACGTGTTACACCGCCCAGCGAAACGGGACCCATCATGCCTCATTGGGACTAGCATCTTACAGATGGCGTTTTGGTCGATCTGGGGTAAAAAGTGAAGATCAACCGGAAACTGGTTCCATTGCTTATTGACTACAAAATGAAAACTGAGTTATTGGTAATTCGTTATTTTGTGAGATTTCATTCATTTCTGAGATCAATGTGATTCTCGACTTATTTGTTTGTGTTCATTGGTGGCCTGACTACCCGACAGTAAAAGTGCTAGTCTAGAAACATGGAAACCTTGAAAATTGGGTCATAAAGAATATGAATTGCTGTGGTAAAGAATAATATGACAGATGGACATAAACGCCGGGCTGTTGGTTCAGTGGGCACTCTTTGAAGTGAGAGATGATCACTATGCAGATGGGATAAAAGAAAGAATAACGAAATTAAATTACGAATGAAGGCCTTCTCGAAGCTGCCGATCTTCCTCCCAGATTTCCTTCTTCATGCGCTGCAGATGAACGTGCTGCTTTTGCAGCTTGTCGAGGTCCACCTGGGGCGGGTTGGGGAGTGCTGCAAGGGAGTCATGCAAGTTGCGGTACTTGGCGTAAAAGTTCTTGAATTTCTGAGACTTCACCCGCAGCTGCTGTCTCAGGATCTCATAGCTCATTGGTGGAGATGCACTGCCGGTGCTGCCACCGCTAGAGGAGCTGACCGCTCGGCGTCGCTTGGCTTCCAAGTTTCCAGCAGGCCGTCCTGCCTGGGGCACGGACAATTGATCGGGCTCGGCCTTGCGCTTCAATGAGTTTGTGGTAGCGGGGGTAGTCTTCGTAATACCGTTGGTCTGTGGAGTAGCTTTGGCAGGTTTGGCAACAGCAGGGGTTGCACGGCCTACTTTGCTGGGTTTGGCCAGCTGGGAGATGAGAGGTGAAGATGAGGATGAACCGGAGGATTGGTTCTGACTGTCAGCTCGGCTGCGGTTGCTACTGGTAGCATCAGAAACATTGGCAGGAGGAGAGGAGCCGAGTGGAGACGGCTTCTGCGGCGAAGTAGAGGGTCGAGAGGGAGGACGCTTGGAAGATGTAACCTTGGTAGCTGGTTTGGATGGTTCAAGCTTAGGCTTCGAGGCCTCAGGTTTAGCCTTGGGAACAGGAGCAGATGAGACTGAAGTAGTCTCAGTGGTGCGAGGCTTGGCTGGTGCCTTGATCTTCGGTGCGGGGGGCTTCGAATTGGATGGAGTCCGCCTGTGTTCCTTCAATTGCTGCTTGGGTGCGGGTGCGGGTGCGGGCGCAGGCGCGGGGGTGGCGGCGGCAGGAGGAATATCAAGCATGTCGGTATCGTCATCTTCATCCGAACTGTGGACAAATTCGGCGGACTTGATCTTGCTGTCCACTTTGACTGGGGCCTTCCCACCAGTCTTCTTCGTAACCCGTCCGGTAAGGGTGCTGTTGGTACTCTTGGGTTTGGTGGGTCGCTTGATCGGGTCCTTGTCACGAGCCTTTTGTGCGGTCGAAGTAGTCTTGGTAGCAGGCGTGGATGCCTTGGCGCGGTCGGTGTCGTTGTCCTTGCCCGAGTCCTCCGCGTTGACTTTGCCGAGTGGGGCGGCAGGTTTCTGGGGCGGGCCAGTACGAAGATTCAAACGCGAAAGACACTTTCCCTTGCCTCGTTCAGCTTTGGGAAGAAGTGTTTGCCACAGTTTATCGGATCGAGAGATGCGCATGCGATCGAAGGCAGAAATTGAATTCTCAATGGCTTCCTTTCGGTCCTCCTCGGTGTAATTGAAGCCAAACAAATCAAGATCCTTGTAGACTTTGTCCTTGAGATTGTACTTCTCGGGGTTGATTCGGTTCACGACGCCGAATTTCTCGCCGAGGGCGATACAGTCTTCGACGGTGGTGCGGGTTTGGCGAGCAAGAAATTTGGCCGATACGGCACGGACGGCGAGAAGGTGAATGAAGGGAACCTTGAGGGCTTCCAGCCTCGCACGATCTTTATTCTCCATCGTCGGAGCAGATGTTGGGGTCATTGCGAGAGAAGGAGACTTGGGAGCACCCAAGGTAGGACTTGCAGTGAGAGAACGATTGGCAGCAGTCTTGAGGAAACGATCTTTCTCAAGTTCGACTTTGGTGGTGGGACCTTTGTAGCCTGGCTTGCTGCCTCGCAGAGCCTTTAGCTCATCTGGGTGTGAGATTATGTGAGTTTTCTTCGACTCCTTTCCCCTCTCATGTGCATTTAATTTTTCTTCCAAATCTGCCAGCGCCTGATCGGTGGCCGCGGTGGCATTTTTAGCCTTTTCAACTTCCAGACTATGACTTAAAAGCCCTGTGAAATACAGTGTCTCTTTATCGGATGAGCTATGGTAGATCTCAGATCGATGTGTTTCGGGATATGCATGGAACATTTGAGATTTTCCCCCGTAGTGAAGTGAAGGGTGCTTTCCCAGCCGGAGTCGCGCCGGTTGATCCTTCCGTAGGCTCTGAATCAGATCATCGAGGGTGCTTTGCACTAAACTCAACCTCATGATCTGATTTGGCTTGACAGAAAGATCACCGGACTCATCTCCGAGGTGGAGAGACAGCCCGGTCTGAGGAATATTTAGACTGGTCGACATTATGGGAGTTGAGGAGAGGTCAAGGTCGGGAGGAAAAAAGAGGGATTCGAGGTTGTGAGCAGAGTCGGATGGCAGCGTGAGAGCTGCAGGTCAGGCGGCCAACTGCACGAGGGAGTGAGGTAAAACCATACGCCATAAGATCATTAGAGATATGGATTTAGAGAAAGCAATGTAGAAATGTAGCATGCAAATGGTAAGAAGTGTGAGAAACAGAAGATGAGGAGAAAGGCAGAAAGGCAGAGGGAGAGAGAGAGAGAGAGAGAGCCAAGGCGAAGCGTCGGAGAGTGGGGAGAGCTGACGGCGATTCCTTGTAAAATTACAGGGGAATCCCGATAGGTTTTTTTTTTTTTTTTTTTTTTTTAAATTAATTATAGTAATTTTCAATGTATTAACTCTTATAAGTACAGTACTTCTTTCTAATGTTCTTATAATATGTGATATTTAAGAGATATTGAATAGAATTCACTATATATAATCCTAAATCATACCGATCTTATACATAGACTTTCTCTCGTTCCTGTTGACTTCGATATATAGTTGTATTTGTTACCGTCCTCGTATCGAAACCCATTCTTTGTCTCAGGGCCCTTTGTTCGACGTCTATTTGTAAAACTCACTTGTTCGACTCTTTTTTTTTTTTTTTCTTTTTTTTCTTTTTAACCGAAAATAATTGTAACGTACGGAATACACTCCCAAGGTACATACCTATAACTATATATACACCTTATATAATATACATCGGAGACCTACAACATAAACTAAGCGCAGTCGACCACACCGAATCTAGGCTCGAATACAAATACAATACAAATACCGTGAGGAGAAAAAAAAAAGAAAGTGACTCCATCAGTAACGGGGCTTCCCGAGTTCAAATTTGTTTACCGAAGCGGGTGTGGTCGGGTTTGTTTGACTTTTGATATAAATTAAAGAATAACTAGTTAAAAGGGTTCCTTTTACTATGGATTTGTTGATGAAAGGAAAATTATCTGAATGTACTGTCTAAGTGGTTTCATGGGATTTATAAAAAGAACATCTGAAACGAAAAGCCCAAAAGACCCTGAAAGAAAAATAGTTAATAGGTAAAATAACATTCCATTCTCTCTCTCTCTTTCTCTCTCCAATGAAGATCATCCGGGTACTCACTATTTTACCCTTGGGATACCCTGAGGAATGCTCCAGCCTTTTGCCCCTCGTTCATATGCACCCAGGCACGGATATCCAACCCGGAAAGGTCCCTCAGGTGTGTTACCGTTCAATGTTTTGCCCTACATCGGACTAGTGGACTTGCGACGGACTCTTACTCCTTTCGATAGGCTAACAGAGAAATGGGGCCAATGCCTCGTACCACATGTTATCGGGCTCCTATTTTGATTACAGGGCAGTTTTAAGAGGTTTACCAAGGTTATTGATTTCCATGAGAACCTTGCTGTGCTGTTGTCAATCAAAAAGGTCGAGGACATCTCTCCGTATATTGTATCTTGTAGATAAATTCCCTGACGCAGTTTCTCTTATTGGATCTTCGGTTTCATATAGCTGCATGGAAGGTCCATTTATGCATCCTAATGGAGCAATGGAGACCAAGCCACCGGGCTCCGGGGTGTATACTATTGTATTATGTTGTACGCCCTTTATTTTCTTATTTTTTTCTTATTAACTCTTTTAGTTCCTTTTGCAGTCCTTTGTCCCCCCATATTGGGTGTTGGACTGGTCAATTCAAGTCGATCCCAAACTAAATCAACTGTGGCAAACCTGAATGAGATCAAGTTACATTGAGGGTTCCCCGTAAGCAATTCAAAGAGAGTAAGCAGGTTGTCCTGCATGGTCTACTCAACCTGGACAAGTGTATGTTGTAATTCCTGTTGTAATTCCTTCCTAAGCCAAAGAGGGGAATACCGTGGATCCCTTGCGCCATTTCAGCTTATTCTCCAACTGTCTAGTCTGAGACAGGGGGAAATAATCAGAAATAATCAGAAATAATCAGTAATATATTATATTAACACCCCCATTGTCTGCCTTGCTCAAATCCGATCGCAGATCCGAGCCTGCAGTCTGCAGAACTATCGGCTCCGAAAAACCTCGTCATTGTCTTGACGAACCTCGTATTCTATGAGACTATGACTCAGGACTTTCTTTTTCAATCTTCACCATTGTATTTATTATATGTAGTACAAAAATACAGCATATTTAGCAATCTAATATCCATTCCATCCAACCCACATATTGAACCCACATATTGTAGGCTATACAGCATACACAAAATGCCCACCCAAAACGACATCGCCAAACACTTCCGCACCCTCCACCAACCCGGCAATCCCCTAATCCTAACAAATGTCTACGATGCCGCAACAGCCTCCATAATCGCCTCATTACCAACAGCACCCGCAATCGCAACAGCGTCCTACGCGATCGCCGCAACGATCGGCGTCGACGATAACGCCCTAACAAAAACCCAAAACCTGACCGCGATAGCCGCAATCGCCGCCTCCGTCCGCGCCACAAACCCTACCAGACCACTGACCGTCGATGTGCAAGATGGACACGGGGATGTCTCTGAGCTGGCAGATACTATTAACCAAGTCATCGCGCTAGGCGCTGTGGGATGTAATCTCGAGGATATGGACGCGACTGGCGTGCTGCGGTCGGTGGATGAGGCTGTGGAGCGAGTTGGCGTTGCTGTTCAGACGGCGAAGGCGGCCGGGGTTCCGGACTTCGTGGTCAATGCTAGAACTGATGTGTTGCTAACGGAGAATGGGACGATCGAGGAGGCTATTGAGCGTGGGAAAGCGTTTTTGAAAGCTGGTGCTACTACGGTTTTTGTTTGGGGTGGGCCTAGTGGGAGGGGTGTTTCGAGTACGGAGATTACGAGGTTGGTTGATGCTCTAGGGGGGATGGTTAATGTGAAGATGAATTTGAGAGAGGGATTTCTGGGGGTGAAGGATATTCGGGCGTTGGGCGTTGCAAGGATTAGTGTTGGGCCGGAGTTGTGGCGAGCTGCTATGAAGGCGTTTACTGAGCGGGCTGAGCAAGTGTTGGCTATGTGATATATAATCGTCACAAAAAGTCATGGATAACTAACTAGCATTACATGAGTCATAGGTTAGGTATTCAAAGCCCCGACCCGAGTCATGCAGCCCAAAAAAAACTGTCGGCCCTTAATTCAATACACACATCATAGTCATGATTGATTCCAAGTACAATTGTCGCAGGCATTCTGATATATGATAATCCTCCATCATCAAGTCCGGATACAGATTCCATCTACGCAGGGATTCCCATAGCAGCAGTGTTCATCGACAACGCAAGGCCCATTGTCCTCGCTACAAGCTGGCCAATTATCATCCGTCGATCGACATTTGCTAGCAGCACAGTAGCCCGAGCAGCATTGGTTGTTCGGGTTGCCGAACTCACAAGATGCTAGTATTGGTTAGAGTGTGAGGTACGTTCAACTTTTCTATGTTTCGGTTTAGTCTCTCAATACTTACAGTATACTCCCGCGCAGGTGGCTGTTGGGACACAGGTTGTGATAGTTGTTGTCGAGGGTGAGACAAAGGTTGCCGTTGTGCATTTCTCGGTAAGGACACAGGCATCAGCAGTGCCGCATCCTCCTGTTGGACAAGCTGCTGCTTCTGTTTGTTGGAAGATGTGGTTAGTAGGTTGGAGTTTGATGTAAGTGGTGGTTGAAATACTTACGGCTCAGGGCGAGGCGAGCGAGAACAAGGCCGAGAACTTTATAGAGATGCATATTCCTAGTCTCAGTGTTTCAATCTTAGTTGTGTGATAAAAGAAAAGGGTGGTTGATTGCTTAAATAAATAGATTGGGAGTAAAGCTCTTCTATCGGTGTCTATATATATACACCACACACCAAGACACGGAAATGCCTAAAGCATCAACTTTCGAGCAAACCTTGGAACACACCACCAGATGACTTGATATACGAAGGCATCTACACCAATTGATAGTGATGTTTCAAGTTCAGCTCATTTGCCACTACCCCAGACTTTCCATCTCTACCGCGGTTCTCCCACCGCCACATGAATACGAGGGTCGACACGAGGAGTTCGCTAAACTCGAATTAAATTGGCTTTTATATGAGACATTGATTCAAAATCTTATTTTACGGGCTTTTTATGATGTATCAACGTGACCGATGATGTCGCTGAACTGACTGGTAGAGCCCTCGAGTTGACTTGATCATTCAAGTTTTTCATCTTAGATCATGAGTAGACAATAAATCTCAAGTATCATGTTAGCTTATAGTAGATTATATCAATTCCAAGGAATCATCCATATATAGAATAAATAAACAGCATGAACTCTTGGCTATACGCCATGCACTTACCGATATCAATCAAACCCATAACTATTCAACTAAGGGATATATGACTTCTATACCAACGAAATAGTATATAGCATTTCTGGACGAATATGTCGATCCTACTCGATATTAACACGAGATGTCCAAATTAACCAGCTTCCAATTAACTAGGTCCAAGTCAAACCTTGACGGTGAACCATTCTCACCATTCCATCTGATATTCCTATGAGCAGCTGAAAGAAACCCACTAGAACTGGCAGTTGATGCGCATTAGACTAACACATATATTATAGCGCAAAAGACTTCTTGTTCCTTTGGATGCCCTGACCTGCCCACTAGCACTCATCTTTCACACGTTACAACCATATCGCGTTTAAGCATCAATACATACATAACCAGTGTGCGAGGTGTTTAACCCCTGCGGCCCTAAACCCTTTGGGGATTGTGGGCGCGAAGGCAAGTTGGGCTTTAGGACCCAAGTCCCAATTCACCTCTCATCCCTCATATCACTCCCACTGCCATCAAACCAAGGTCAACCTTTACCTTCATTCGGACCCATGGGTCTCCCTAAGACAGGGTGAGTGTTCTGAGACATTAGTGTACAAAATTCAGCGGAATTATCGAGCATCAACAAACGAATACCCCGAAGCTAACAAAAGACCATCAGCTTCCCCGCAGTGCGCGCCTGCATTTTCGACATGGACGGACTTCTCATCAACTCCGAGGACATCATCGGTCTCTCTACGAACCAGCTGCTAGAAAAGTATGGAAGACCTCCTTTGACGCGATCAATTCAAGCCCAGCTCATGGGTGTCGCGGACTCCACAAACGGCGATATATTCCACAACTGGGCCAAGTTGCCTATCCCCCGCGAGCAATTCGCTCGTGAATCCAGTGAAGGCATGCGACTACGGTTTCCGGATTGCAGGCCTCTGCCTGGCGCGGAGGATATTCTGTCGCGCCTGAGCCGTGCCCGGAATGCTTCGTCTGGGGACACGATCCAGCTAGCTTTGGCTTCTAGCTCAAAGACCGGTAGTTATGAGTTGAAAACATCGGGCCCGGAATCGAAGCGACTGATGAGCTTCTTCGGTTCGGATAGAAGGGTTCTAGGTGATGATCCGCGAGTGCGACAGGGTCGAGGGAAGCCAGCGCCTGACATTTATTTGCTCGCGCTGCAGTCGCTGAACTCGGGAATAACCACCGGGGGAAGGGCCATCCTACCCAGTGAATGTTTGGTCTTCGAAGATAGCATCGCTGGTGTAGAGGCTGGAAGACGGGCTGGGATGAGAGTTGTTTGGGTACCACACCCAGATGTAGCGGTCGAGTATCAGCCGATGCACAAGGATATATTGGCGGGGAGATCAGGGAGATTTACGGTAGGAGATGACTGGCAGCTAGGAGAGGTTGATGATGGTTGGGCTGAAAGTATACCTAGTTTAGAACACTTTGATTATGAGAAGTATGGCCTTGACTTAATGGAATAGTTCCCAGTTCAATTTGGTACTAGAAGGGGGCTGATCAACGAGCCCAAAAAGCAACAATCTCGTCAAAGTCTATCATCGTCAAGCTATTTAAATCACGATCCTCCTTGGTGATCTCCTTCCTCAAGCGACAAGCAACTCTAAAGGCAATAGAAGCCTTTTGCATCTTGCCCATAGCCGACAGCAACTTTCCCTTGAGGAAAGTAGTGCGAGCGATCTCATTCTTATGCGCATTCGAATCAACTGACCAAATTTCCAGTGCGTCGTTGATCATAGCACTAAGACAAGTCAGAAAAGTGTGTAGCGACATATTTAAATAGAAGGACTTGTATCGCCTCTTCATTTCGGTCCACGCGGATCAGGTGTTCGGCAATCTTATGGGCGACATTTGTAGTGTAAAAGTCCCTCTCGCCAACTGTTCCTCGTATGTGGTGCCATGCTCTACGGTGGTAACTGAAACTCTCCTCCTACTGGCATTGCACAGCCCGGAGGTTACTAATAGTATAAAGAATCAGTCCCGTCCGGATATCTTCTCTATCATTCTTTCCTAAGGCTTTCTCTCTACCCGCCAGGCTATCTAGAAGAAGTGTATTGCACTCTTCACGCTTATCCTGAAAAAGCAGGGCCTAGCCCAGATTAGCCTCGCCTGACCGCGGGATATAGTTCTGAAGATCTTTACGTATGCGCAGTGCTTCTTTAAGATTAGCCTCCCCTTCCTTATACCGTCTATCCTGGATTCGTGAGATCCCTCGCTCTGCGTAGGCGAGGTATAATCTGTCGTCCGTGGTACCTAGCTCTTTATAGATTTTGGAAACTAGGTTGAAAGAATATTCCTTGTTAATGCGGCTTATATCAAAATTACTCGTATCTATGGCTATAGCTCCTAGGTAGAAGTGGATATCTGTAAGAAGGGAATCCCGATCTGGATGTGTTGAGGACTCGTAGATACTGCGTGTAGTTTCGAAGAAGCTATTAAATTTCTTCGTTTGTCTACGCTCTTTTTGATACCTTGGTAATGTTAGACTGCATAGCAAGTAAAATCGCCTGAATATCGTATACTCACCATGCTGTATCTGTCAGTAGCTTTACGAAAAGCAATTTGGTAGCCTCTGAGGAATCTGAGATAGCGGACCACAGCTGATGCATACTTAGAATATGGGGGTAAATTGCTGCATAAGCAGGCTATCTTCTAATATATAGCCTATTACTAGAGGATTTGGGCTAGGGTAGCACTGGCTCCTTTGATGGCTTGGGCATAGCTAATAGCCAGTCCGCCTATAGAATTCGCACCACTTGATTAAATATGGACCGTTTCCTTTCAACATCCATTGTTGCTAAGATCACATCTTGTACGATACGATGAACTGATATTTACTGTTTTTGTTTATCTCTTTGGACTAGAGATGATTGCAAGAGATTAGTTCGAGCCTTAATGTAGTTACTCCTCTTGAACGGTGTGCCCTTAGAGAGAATCTCTACTGATGCTTCTAATAGGTCTTCTCTAATAGAATCCGGATCAAGAAATGAGATTAGTTCTAAAAGTTGTTGACTTTGAGGTTTAAGCTTCCCGAATGCCTAGATAGTGGAGAGAGAGTGACGATATGTGACCAAATTGGTATCGAACTTTGTTTTATAAAGACTGGCATGTTCTTCGTGATCCATATATAGCTTAAGAAACTCTGAAAGCGTGAGCTCTTGTCGACGGATAATACTAGCTATCTACGAAATGGCTAGAGGAATTCCACTAAGCGCATTAGAAATTTGCCGCGCTGTATTAACTTCTGGCTCGTTAGGGATAGTAGTGAGGTGGTTGAAGAGGGATAGGCTGTCTTCCTGTGAAAGCGGACCTAAATCCAGGCCTAAGGGTCTTCTCGTGAACATAGTCTTGGATAATGGATCCCGGCTAGTGATAAGAATCGATCTACTACCTTAGGGCCAGTAGTCTGCTAGAGTGATTGGATTATCTGCGTTATCGAATATAAGCAACCAAGTGGCTTCTAAGCTAGCTTCGCCCGGTTGAATAAAGTCATATAACCCTGAGATGTGCCTTCGAGGATTAGAGAGCCATCCCTTCACAATCTCTCTACTTACAACCTGACTCTTACACTCGGATGCTTCTTCGAGTCCCAGTACCAACGAAATGTACTGGTAATGGTGATCAAGTTTAGCTATCTCATCCGCCACGACCCAGAATACCGCATCAAAAGAATGTTTATGACGTCGGGCAAACTCGCGGGCTATTTCTGTCTTTCCAATACCCCCAAATCCACAAAGTGCAAACTGCCTTAGAGCGGTGCCCGATGCTGTCACCCTGTTCTTTGGAGGCAAGAGCTCGGTTGCGAGACGTTCCAAGATATCTTCACGGCCGCAAAAATCCTCATTCGCCGAATGCGTGTTGAGAAGGAGACATGGTAAATGAAGGGGTTTTGCAACATCAGACTTTGGTGTTATAGGAGATACCAACTCAAACCCCGAAAGAGATGTTCCTGCTGTTGCTTTGTTGGATGGCGACTCCGTGAGTTCCAATTGCTCAACTAACCGACATAAGTATAAGAACATGGTGGGATATGGTTATCTAGCTCACCTTTGAGTGGTATTTCGCTCATTGTGGGCGAGTAAGTGCTCGTCGTTGCATCTTGATATTCACCTGGGACCGTTAATATCATTCTGCGGCTTTCTGATGCATTCATCACCTACGGTCCTCAAGTCGAAGAGCGATAAGACGCGCAGCGTCTTGTAAAGTCTTAGATAGAAACTCATTGAGCTCAGGTAAACTTTCGCCACCGATGCTCTGGGTGAAAAGGCATGTATCGTGATGATTAAGATTAAGGCCAATGACTGTTTCCATCTGGGCACGAGTTGAACAAGCTTCACGGTTGACCAACTAGATTCAAAATTAGCGTTGATAGTTCAGCCAGGGCTCCATACTGACTTGTTGGTATTTGTGATGCAGTGTAGTGGAGCTGGTTTTCGATTCTCTCAGTTCATACGCGGATAGTATGGGGGCACTGAACGAGATTCCTTCGAATCTATCTGCGAGGTCAAGCAGAATAGCGCCTTCTTGCTCGATGTTCATGCTTGGGATTTCCAAGTGTCTACTGGTCGTCGCTTCGAAAACATCTCGAAACCGTATACAACTTGTGGTCTTGTCGCCATAGCGATGCGGAGTGCTCAGGAAGATAACGCCAGCTATAGCGTTGATGATTGATTCATACCGACGAAACTGCTTATCGGCGACACACAACGCCTGCTTGACTATAATACCACCTAAGCTGTGGCAGACTACCAGAATTGGCTTGTTGGTGGGCTAGATGAGGTAAATCAGCAAGCATACAGTTTACCAGAAGGGAATTAATCCATCTTACCACTTTTAGGACTGATGATGATCGCACATCGCTTATATGTTGGATAAGATCATGACCTAGCATCAACATCGACTCCCATGAAGGTTTGGTGGCTCCAAATGGCGAAGTATAGTCATAGGCGAGGATGCGTGTCCCAGCGCTAGAACCGGGTAGGGTGGCAAGCCATTCTTTGTTAACAAACGGCCACTCTTCCGGTAAGGTAGTTCCGATGCCAGGAACGAGAACAATACTAGACCGATAATAAGTAGAAGTCCTAAACTGAGCCTGGCTGTGGATTCTCTTACTCGACACCATCCTGAGATTCATTAGATGAATCCCGTAGTACCTGAAGGCGACCAGTAGCCGCAAAGCTTATTGAAGCCATAACTGTAGACAACTAATGCGAAGTTGCAATATGAGAAGATGGGACTGGGACCTTGTGATGCGGGGTACCCCCTTGTCAGCTTTTGTCCGGGGTCCCTTTGGACACGGAGAACTCATGCAATATCTACGATAAGAATCAAATGGAGAAACAATGTCAATAGATTCCGTGAGGCGTAAAGTGGATAGGGATGAGAGAGAGAGAAGGAAAGAGAGAGAGAAATATAGATGTTGATCTATCCCATGTGGGGGGCCATACTATGTCTCAGACACCCATGCACCCAACAAGAACGTTGGCTCTACGCTTGAAGGGCAGTGTACCTGGTCCTGCCCAAAATCTGCATTTGCCCTTACTAAGAGAAACTTGGAGTACATGGACTGATATTGGTATGAAATGGTGTGCTATTACAAAAATTGAAATCAAAAGATCATACAATATGACTTGGATCCTTCTCGCTGCTTCTAGCCGCCATGTCTCGCCCAACTCCGCGACAATTTGTCCAGAATTTTGCCCACCTCATTCTCATATACTGCAAGTCCCAAAGAAAGAAGAAGTAGGCAAACAAAGTGACCGGGATACATAACACCAAAAACCACCAAAACTTCACTGTGTTCTGTCCAAGGAGGTCAATGTTCATACCCATCAGGCTAGAGCTGAAGCTAAGAGGAATGAAAAGCGTTGCAAGTAGAGTCAACTTCTTGACTCGCTCAGATTGCTCAATGCCTTTGCGGGATTCCTCGATTGTGGCTTTGTTCATTGCCATGGTTATACCCCGGGTGCACATCTTTGACAGGTCGATACAACGACCCTGGAGCTCTTCATAGTCTTGTAAGAGGCCCCTGATTGTAAATGCACCACACGAGCTATTGACTCCAAGGTTTCTAATCGTCTCAGCCTCTGAGATCCCTCGATACGTGCCAGTGCCGAGACCCGGTGGTACAGCGTTCAGTCCCTGGTTACTTCGCTCGGCCAACTTGTAGAGTGCCTGAGTACTATCTTTCAGCTGCTGGGCATGACGATTAAGGATGTTGTAGAAATATTGAAGGGTTCCCAACTCGTCAGCTTTAACTGCTTCGGTAATGGCATTTATCTGGATTTGTATCCTAGACTCAATGAGATTCAAGAACTGAACTTCTGAGAATGCCGTATGTGTAAACAGCGGGATGCACATTGAAAGCGGATCTCGAGGCGCGCGACGGGCGAGATCGACAAGTGCGATCAATGAATCGTATTGTAAAGGAAGAATGGCCGTGCTTTGCGGGAGCTTTGCGGTGGCATTCGCATCTGGATTCAGACGATTGGTCGTGTTGCGAAATGCTATCTTGGGGTGATGTTGGAGGATAGGGAGCAATATAGTATTGGACTTGATGTGACTTGTCCATGGTCCCGGAGGAGATTGTTCCAAGGGTCTACCTTGATCCATCCAGGCAATGACTAAAAGCGCATATCAGCAAATAATTTTATCGTGGTATGAAGCATAGTCTCCTACCAGTCCAGCCCTTATCTGTTTTCGTAATACAAATTGAGATCCATTGTTCGATCACAGAGAAGGATGAGCACACAGTAGAGTACTCGCGTACTAAAGAATCTCCACAGCAGACTTTAGTAAACGCAAGGTGTCGCAGTTTGTACATTTTGAGCTCAGTGGATTGATCTGACCGCTGAGACTGGAGATCCTGACCGCCGAAGTCGTCGCGATGGAGAAGGGTGCTGACACAAAGTCTAAATATGTTATTTGAAGAACTGGCAAGTGAGGGAAAACCGAATGAATGTCTGAAAATGCTTGCAGAAAGAAAATCCATGTGTCGCCTGAAGAATTCTGGATCAATGTTGTATTTGCTCCCAAGCACCGACACCCACGATGGTGATATATACCCTCGAATGAAAACCATCTGCCCCGCGCCTTCTGCTGGAACAGAAGTATCCGTATGAAACTCTTCGTGGTTCTCTTGCCTAAATTGTTGTAGGTCCCACTTCCTTTCCCCATCGCTGCTGTATACCACCACTAAATCGTGAGGTTGTTCGGACTTGGAGTCGAAAATGGAGGCGAAATGGCTCGCATCGTCTTCTAATTTTGCCGATTTGAAGATCCTGTGGTCTTTTACCATCCATCCTTTGAGGTCGATATAATTATCTCCCGGGAAGACAGAGGTGCTCTGAAATCTCCCTGAAAGAGAGATAATTGCTCGGATATAACTTTCGGGAGTAACTGTTACGAACGTTCAACTTGGTATCCCATGGACTGAACGGATTATAGGAATAAGACCTTACCTGCAGGCTTTCTGCGCTCCATATTGTATTGTAAACCAAGCCAGAAGACTTGTATGGCAGCCAGAAGCGATAAAGTGGCAATAATTTCTGATATTGAACCTATGGAATGTTGGGGAATTTAAGAGCACATGAATGATTTAAGACAGCGGTAAAACAGCGTCTGAGTACAAGGCGATCCGCAATCGGATAATACCCCTGGTGTTTCTATCTGGTGTTTCTAGACATGGCTGGCAAAGTCAGGCCAGTCCTAATTGTCTCTGGCAGTTTCACCTACCACCCGGCAGTATAACTACAATTCAATGGATGCAGTAAGTAGGGTTGGACGAAAGCTTATCAATTAGCGCTGACCAAGAGCTTAGTGCAGCTTTTTCATATACTCAGCAAGATGAGGAAGCCTCATTATAGAGAGGTAGATAATTCGCCGGATATTGTGAGACGCAATATACGAAGTGCTATGCTAGTTCAATGAACCATCCAGCTTCGGCTTTCACGTTGTTTTACACCAGGTGGTCTTAAATATACACCTGACACCTGGCACCTGGCGAAACTAGTCTTACAGCTTATGATCAATTTGGGCATGATATTAACCCTACAGCCGGGGAGACTACAACCTTGTAGAGGAGTCCAATGACTGTCTATTATCATCGTTCTATCATACAACCATCCAAACACTACCTAGGTAGTGAACAACGACTTCATTTGAAAGACGGTATTTGTCAGAAGCGAGAGAAAAAAAAAGCAATACAATAATTAGATGTATGAAACAATAAGAAGAGAAAAACGAAATAGAACACGCATAACTAAATCCCAACCAGACACCAGAATCAGGAGTCTCCTTAAAAAACAAACCCAGACCCTTTCCCGAACCCATCCATACCCAAGGCAAATCCCTAGTCCAACCCTCTATCTATCCCATGGATGCAGTTCCTCATCTGATCGTGTCTCGGTAATGTCATCCGCAAGCATTTAACAAAAGAAAATGGGGGGGTGTTGTGCAAAAGCGAGATGACATCTTGAAACAAAACAATAAATCGCAGATTTGGAAACACGATCAGACCGTCCGACTCCTTCCAGTGCGCTGGTTTCCCATCAATATAAATACAAACAAGAAAATGCATGAAAAACAAAGGAAATAAGAAATCAATCG
Source organism: Penicillium verrucosum (assembly GCF_028828655.1). NCBI lineage: Eukaryota > Fungi > Ascomycota > Eurotiomycetes > Eurotiales > Aspergillaceae > Penicillium > Penicillium verrucosum. The sequence continues at coordinate 3,876,750 of NW_026643212.1, forward strand.
AGAGGCATAGATGTATTCTCTCGTGGGAATCAAGGGGCTTATGCAATGAACTTATTAGACAAAGGAAATAATGAAAAATTCAAAGCTGTTGCGAGACAATCCCAAGTATGGGCTGTGAATCGCATCATACAGCCGTGGACCATGTGTGGTCACCCCGGGGCTTCATTTCGTAGTTCTCTGGCTCGGTGCTGGTAGGCCGGCGAATGGTAGAGTTGGGGAAGTACATGTGCGGCGGCATCGATGTCGGGTACGCGGGGCCAGTGGGTTCAGGGTAAGTGAAGTCGTTGGCGGATCCGGGCGATGGCATGCTACCGTGAGACGGCGAGGCCCACCCAAGACTAGTCATGTGGGGACTCCCGTTCACGCTATTCGGACGGTGATCACTATTGGCCGGGGGCTCAAGAGGTTGAGGCGGAGCGTAGGGATGCGAGGTCATAGATGGCCGGGTGTGGGGCGCACTGCCGTAGCTGGACAGCGAAGGAGAGGTCGCAGTCGGGGAAGCCCGGGGGCTGCCTTGGGGGAAATCCCCACGCACATGAGGCGGGATCGGACCGGTGCCCATGTAGTAGTCGCCGGCAGAGCGGTGCATGTTCAGCGGTGGGAGCTCACCACCAGGTGACATGGACGGGTGTTGCGCGGGTGACGGTGTAGAATGGATGGAAGCGTGCTCGGAAAACATTCCCTCGCCAGGACGTCCACGATCCTTATTTTGCCGCAACTGGGCCTCTGTTTCAGCAGCGGCTTCTTCAATGGTCCCAGTGTGATGGTTTTGGTGGCGTGTCAACGTCGTACGGCGCGTGAAGGTCTTCTGACAGTTGGCATACGGGCATTTGTAAGGTCGCTTGCCAGAATGAATGCGGCGATGCCTGGCCAGCGAAGACGAGTCGCTAAAGGGCTGAATAAATGTCAGCTCTAGCTCGAACCAAAAGAGGAAATATACGCACCTTGCCACATCTCTCACACATATGAGGCTTCTCTCCGGTGTGTACACGGGAATGTACTGTCAAAGCCGAGCGTTGGATGAACTGTTTTCCACACCCTGGCCACTCGCAAGCATGGGGTCTAACTCCGGTATGAATACGCTCTGAATAAATTGTCAGTGGCGGCATCTCCGAAACATCTGGAGGATATACATACCATGTCGAGCAAGGTCACTGCGCCGTGCGAAGCCCTTGTTACAGGTTGCGCAGTGGAAAGTCTTGGGTGGTGGTTCAATTCCGGCTCTTCCCTGTGGGACGGGTTCCTGCTGCATCTGAGGATCGCCAGCGTATCCCGCGGGGGCATAAGCCATGTTTCGAGGGGTTGAACCCGTGGGCTGTGCATAATAGAAGGAATCGGCAAGTCCGCCATCCATTTGCATGGGCGGAGGGCCGTGAGGAGGGTATGCATTGACAGGGTTGTCCGAGCCACCTGATTCGCTCTTCATGGTGGGCGAAGCTCCGGTGTGTAACTGTGCACTCTGTTGAAAGTACTGTTGTTGTAACTGCGCTTCGGCGGCGGCGGCAGCAGCAGCGGAGTTTTTCCTGTTCAGGATTGTCGTGAAGTCCATGACCCGACCCAGCAAGTAGCCAAGGGACCGCGGTCAAGGACTGCTTTCGAAGACGTCCTTCGGCAGGCCTTCCACAACTAGTATTCCGACGTGGTCCGATAACTTATTGGATTCGAAGTCCTGTACGCGTAAGGACTGGTTGATATGAAAGGTGGCGAGTCGTTGGGAGGGAGATTCGGGTCACAACTAGCAAGCTCTGCAAGTCACAAAATAGTCAGAACCAATTTTCGATACAGTAGAACGAGCTCGACTCCGCAAAAACTCCGCGAGCGCGCAACGTGGAAAGACCTTGGATTAGACACTCACCCTGGGTGAACCTGTATTACACGTAGTGTGTTGGACAGTCTCTCAACGAAGAATGGGACGGGGTAGATTCTCCACTTTTCTGCAGTGGAATGCTAAGGTTGCGTAAGAGGTATCGAACGATGGGCTTTCTGCCTACAAAGCCAAGCTCAGAAAATAATGTTGTGGTCGGCTAAAGGCGGAACGCGTGATCGTTCGGTGAAGGTTGGAGGTAAGATAGGTCTATAGGTCTACTATCTTCTGTCAAGGATTCTATAGCGGGAAAAAAAGTTGATGGTCAGCATGAAATGAAATATCACGATGGTTCCGATTCCGAGGTATTTCCACCGTGCTGTAAGCTCGTGCTCTTCTTGCCTGTGTGCCTCGGTGGGCGGGGGAGTTCCAGGAAAACGAAAAAGACGAGACCAGCACAGATGGGGAAATTGTCCGTGTCCATGAAACCCAAGATAACAGCGCAGACAGAGAGGGTTGGGCAGCCAAGGTGAATAGGCGAGATGCGTCATCACGGGCAAATCGCGGTGAAGGTAAGGAATGAAGTGAAAACACACCTTTAGGAAGCTCGAGGTTTCAAGATAATATGGTAAATAAGTCCAATCCAAATCATCAAAGAGGTTCGAGGGAAGTTAAGGAATTCGCGTAGACCGGTTAAGTGGGGTTGGGTAGGGTAAGAGGAGAGAATAGACAAAGAAGATGTAGATCGAAGATGGAAATAAATAAAAAAAAGAAGAAAGGGAAGCGAAGGGTTAAAAAGTAGAAGATGAGAAAGGGGGGAGGGGAGGAAGAAATAGGAAATATGATTATTACAATTTTATATTTTAGGTGATTTAGGTGATTTAGGTGTGGTAGGTGCCACTGTCTGCATCTTGTGTACATCTCTTTTATTTACATCTCTTTTGGATTCTTTTTTAGGAGTTTTTGATCTTATTGTATTTAGCTTTTGGTTTAGTTTTGATTTAATTATTTCAAGTGTTATATATCCAAGTTTCCAAATCTCACTTTAGAGATATTTCACTTTCGTATACTCCTATAATATCCTATAATAATACCATCCCCAAAACCCAAGACCTCTCCTAAACTCAAGTCCCATTCTAGAAGGGCTAGTTCTCCCTAGTCGGACCCAGCGAAGCCCGCTAGAAGGAAACCTGGCCGCACCAGAAGGATCCACAACGTGCCCTTCCCCCCGTGCGAAAATGGATACGAACGGCCGATCCGAACAATTTCCTTATTATTATACTCGATATAGTCTCCTGAAATTTCTCTCGGGATATACCCTGTAAAAGGTGACGTTTATTCCCCAGACCTAAACCCAAATAAAGGATAGGGTTGAACTAATAGAGAACTAATATATGGAAGGCATTAATCAAGTCCCATACACACAGTATAAAAGGGGGCGCCTGGTCTACGACCCCCTGAAGCTAAAAAAGAAAATATATCATTAAACACAAAGAAAGTAAAAAATAAGTAAAAAATAAAGCCCAAACAAAATTCGAAACGGGAGACTTCGGTGATCAACCATGACATGCAGGTTTCTCATGGTGTGACACATGGGATGATTTATACTTATTTTTATATTGGGAGATTACTTCGATAGTCCCGACTATTGTTAGCCGAATACATCGCAAAATCGAGATTTACCTTCTAGAAGGTTTCCGATATCACATCACAAATGGTAACCTGTACTCTGTACTCTGTACTCCGTACGGAGTACCTCACGCAACATATAGGTTACACTGTTTACACTTACTAGTAGGACAAACTCACTTTCGACTTTCTATTCTCACCATCCTCCCTTATTGTCTTATTACCTAGACCTCTGACGATCCTGCAGTGGAGCTAATCCGGTGTGCATCGGTAATTACACCCATCTAATCCGCCCCTTTTCCCTTCCGGGGGCGCACTAGAGGGCACCGACTGCCTTCAGCCTCTGAGAAACCCACTCTACTACCAAAGACGGCACGGATGGCTCCGCCAAGCCTTCTCCTTACCTTCCAGAAGGCCGCCAGAAGCATTTTGGAACATCCGTGGAAGCCGTGGAAGCCGTAGGAAGGAAAAAAAAAGACTTGCGCGGCCCCCCCATGCTGCGCACGGTTCGGAGCCTTACCAGGAGATCCTCCCTGAGCCTGTGCACTATACCCTTCACATCGAGAGATTAATGTAAAGGAAAAAAAAAAAATAGTTCAACATAGCCCAGCATGTATCTGCCTAGAGGTAAAATAAAATAAAACAAAACGAACCATTTTTAAAAAAAGGGGGTCGGGAACCAGGATGACTGGTCTAGTCATATGGTGCCCAGGTAAACTCCCTCTTCATTGGCATGATCGTCTATCCTCTCACACTCTCCCATACACTCTCCCACACACACCTACCGTTCTCAGCCACTCACCAAGCTAACACACATCCCTGGCAATTGTGACGAAAGTGACGACACCTATCACCCTGCATACTGCACCTGCCAGGTTTGGACTAAACTCGGATCCTGCGGGGAGTTGCGGAGATTATCTCCCCTGTATATTCTACGATACACTTTGTAAATTTACCATGTAGATCTGTGTGTAAAGTCGAATAAACAGTACGCTGGCATTTTTTGGAATTTGGTGAGCCAATGACTGACAAGTTGATTTATTATAGTTCAACTGTGTTAACTATTTTTCCTTGATTTTGAGCAAATCGCCAATAAAACACAAAATCGAACTAAGGCGGGTCAGCCCGACGTACATTGGATGGCTGGACACGGGGCGATTCCCACATGGTTGTGGCTGAGACGTGTCTTGGTGTATCATGTCTGCGCTAGTCTCCATATTTCTATTAGTAGAACATTTCCTTCAGCCTGTAGGCCCCTGGGATGGAGCATGTCCTGTACAGGTCAGTTTTGGGGGGGATGTTTTATGGCAAGGTTAGTTTCTGACAAATTAGGGGGAATTGTGGAATTCTTCCCTTCCCCGAGGCCCTTAGGGGTAACGTAACCTATTAACCTTGGAAGATCAGACACGCCTTATTTTGTACAACCTACGGAGTATACATAACCTGATATATAACTAGTTATGTTGTACTATACGGAGTAGGTAAACAAATATCCACAAAATCCAGGAACAGCCGACGCTATGACCAAAAAAAAAAGAAAAAAAGGCCCATTTTTCTCTGCCTTCTGTCGCAGATTCCTCCAGATTCCCACTCTGATGTCACAATTTCTCCTGGGGGAATTGAGCATTGACCCACTGATGTGCCTAACTCATCACACCAAGGTAAATAGTCACAGATAAGTCAACACTAGCTCGTCTCAGCCTGCTGCGCGAGTCCAACTGCAGAAACCTTGCTAATATCCCTGGGTAACACCCAAATATGTTGCATACTCCATGCCAAACACGTGGCGTAGAAGCTAATGCACATGACCCTGAAGCATTGCGTTGCACCATGCCCCATGCTCCATGCTCCATGCTCCTGCTCCACTGGGAAGCGACTCGATATGAAAGTAATACAAGTAATAACTATGTTGGAGATAAATACTAATGTAGACTGAAACGGCACTTCTTCATGTCGTACATTCTCCATCTTGTATTCTAGTTCTGACTGTCAAAGACCCAAAATTGCGTATCTGTTCCGTTTGACGGAACTTGATCCAGGTTGCCGGGTCACGGTCAATAGTCTCCGTCCTTCCCACTCTCCCGAAATATCAAATTAGCTCTGGGCTATGTACACTGCTCCTAACTGTTTCCTGCCTACTGCTTACTGCTTACTCCACTTGGTCTCACATCCGTTATATTGCACATGGTATTATTGATCGACATTCAACGCCGATCGATCTTCAGGGGTTCCATAGGATCTTCGCTGGGTCACGGCATTCCATTACCCTGCCCATACATACTAAATGGTACGACAAGCCGTTATTCTCCCCGATAGATGGTGGTCAGATAGCACCCCGTGTGTTCGCAGATTGGAAGTGTACATCCACCAGTGTTTTGTTTCTTTCTCGATTTGTAGCTCTCAGCTGGTATTATATATATCTATGGCATCTTTGGTGCTTAGTTTGGTTCCAACATTAGTTATAACTATATAATTGTAGGTTTCAAGTAGGTTAACAAGCTACCAGCGATCATGGTTGGAATACCGGTTCTTGGGAATATATATATTTTAAATACTCCTGTAGAGAACATCTAGAATAGTAAATATCTATCCGCTAGTCGCAAAAGACCAAGAAATATGTAACTATAAAACATACATACCCACATGTAAGGGGGATATTAATCGGTTCCATGGTACAGCATAATGCCTATCGGGGAGCTATGGCCTCCTGAACTTTGGCGGCCTTGCTTGCCATGGTAGAGTGGCGGGTCTTTACCCACCTGTTCCTTTTTCCTTTCCCTGCTCTTGGCCTTATCATCACTTCCCTCTACGGATATTTAAAGGTATACTTTGTAGACACCTGTGCCCAGTCCTATATTGAAAGACCCTAGCAGATTAGTCGACGATAAGGCCATTATCCGAATCCAAAGTAGGACAGCCAATCGACACCTGTCAAGACTAAACACACAGAGTACTCGAGAAGTATCCTTTCTCGGAACTATATCTTCAACAGCTACAATTTCAGCTACAATTTTAAAACAAAACAGATAATCCAAAAAAAAAATTCCATATCACATTACTCAACTCATTAGAGTTAGACAGAAGGGCTATCTATCATCTATAAACAACGAAACGAAACTCCATGCAAAAGAAGGCATTCCTTTACCTTTGCGCCTGAAAGTGGGCTTATTGATCCAGCAAGCCGCCGAGGCCCGCAGACCATCCCAAAAGAGCCCGTACACGATTCCGTACATGTACAGGGCAAACCAAATTTATATTTATCTCTTGCGCCATGACAGCTCCAAGACTTGATCACCGTTCCACTCATCGCGCTTGACATACCACTGAGTGACACGGTCGTTCGGCTCGTGGACGGCATCCATCAACTGGAAGGTCTGTTTGTGGTCATCCTTGCGGCGGAGGGGACCCAATTCGTGCAGGTAGGATTCGTCATCGGCGCCATTGTGGCCCTCCCAGGTCTGCTCCATGGCGACATCGTCCTGATCCGGGTCGGCGTGATACTTGATGACGGAGAATCCGTTCGTTAGGATCCAGCCATCGCCGAAGTGCCATTTGCGGAGGAGACAGCTGTCGCCGCATAGCTCGGAGACCACGGCTAGCTTCGGCATGTCGGCGTGGAACCAGGACTTCCAGTGGTGCACCGTGAGCGGGGGCTCGCGGCCGGACTCGAAGAATCCAGAGGCGTCGTGCATCAGGTCCAGCTGCCGCAGACGGTGGTCTACCGTCAGTCGGGTCTGGGTGTAGCGGTAGACGCAGATGGCGATGCGGCGATCGCCTGTGAAATCCATCGCAGAGCACTTGTCGTATACGTTGGTAATTTCCGTCATGAGAGGTTTCGATAAGAAGACGCCCGCGCCTCCAAATCCAATTATTCCGAATGCCGCAATTTGCCGGATGGACTCTGACAATCCGCCAATATACATGGAGGTGGTGTGGTCATATTTAGCCAGCGCATCCACTAGTCTGGACATCGACAGGAAGAATGTGTCATCGTCAATGATACAGCCCCATTGGGTTGTCTCCCGGGCATTTTCCCTCAAAAGAGGGATAAGTGCGAAGTAACGGTTGAGGTAGTCATCGTCCGACTCAATGACGTGGAGGTTAATCCCCAGACCGTCGGCCTTGGCCTTGACATCCCGAATTCCAGTTTCCGAGCGATCAGGTTCGATCAGCGCGAAAATCCGAGTGCGCGTGTATCCAGCCCAGTGGGCGAACGCATCCAGAGACTCGTTCAATCTCTCGACACTGGTCGCGACTCCAAAATCGATGTGTGCTGCGTCCGCCAATTTCCGCGGTTGAGGAACGCGCAAGGACACTGGTGCTGGAATTGAGCACCCGTCCGCTGCTCCCTCACTTCCCTTCGGCTCCTCCAAGAGCGGCTGTTCAAGCCACTGCGTGTAGGGTACTGGTTCATCCGTCATATCGAGTATGATTTCTCGACGAGTGTACTGAGCGACTTTGATAACATTCATGGAGGCCAATCTGTCGTAATCGAGATCGCACGCGATATCGGTGGCGAGGGTGATGTTGGGAGCCGTCTGCAGCGGCAATTTCACTGAGTCGACCGAGGGCCATAATACGGCGGCGAACCCTACCACGAACAAGAAGACAATTCCAAACCGCAGCACTTTTTTCCAGGCCCATGATGCCCCTGGAACGGACCCATCCCGGGCGCTGAATAGCATATTTTGTGTTGTGAGATTGTGTCGGGTTCTATCGCATTGCGGAGGCAAGAATTTGGTCTAGAACACAATCAAGGGCCCACGGTAGGGCGAATGAAAGTGTATAAATATACCCCAATGGTTTGTAGAGAGAGGGTTGAGGAATAGGATGAGGATGAGGAAGAAGAGAAAGAAATTGAAAGTTAAAAAGACAAGGGTCAAGGGACGATCATGGTTCCATGGAAGATGGACAGAGCCAATTCTCTAAGGGGAGTCTGAGAGACGATCGATGACGTTGAAGGGGTCCATTTGGGGCCAGTCACGTGTACTCGTATAATGCAGGACTCGAGGTCCCATCGAAAATTGGTTGGAAATGATATTCAGGTAGTAGTTGATCAAGGGTCAGTATAAAAGAAATAACATAGGTTCTATGCTAATTCCTTCTATCTCTAATACTGTCTAACATGATGATGATGCTCTACACTCCAAAAACAGTGTACAAAGTACAAAGTACAGAGGGACAACTGTGCTAATGCCAAGACCCTCCGGTCCCCACATCCGCGCGTCCTCTACCCGTGTGTAACTCCGCCTAGTTGGCTTCGACAGCCAAGACACCCGTGGACTGTTTCACTCGAGATAAGCATTACCATTACAACGGAGTAATGTCCGAACAACGGTTATGGTATGAAGTACTCGATAACAGTTTACTTTGGATATACCGTTTGGAGCCTCCTTGGTCCAGTTTGGTTGTTCCCATTACGCTCTCACTCGGCCCCACTGTCTTGATTGAAGATCCTTGGGTGATATTCAAGCCAAAGTACTCTTTTCTCGTGACCTTTGAGGCGTGGCCGATCTATACTCCGTATTCCGTAATTGCATGGGGGTCGAGCCGATCTGGCCCCCAATCCCAATGCCAATCCCAGTGGGGCCTCTTGGAGTCGCAGAAGAAAGCGTATCTGCCTTGCGCATTATTCGTACAACATATACAATATTTGTGTGCCTATTTCTTGTTTATCTCCAGATTTCATCGTCCCCCGCACTATCTTCCCCAAGATGCGTTGCTGGTAGCTAGCGCAGAGGCACTAGACGTTCATAAGTAGTATGAATTCAAGTTGGATGTACATGAATGGATACATCAAAATCAACAAATGCATGCATCCTGGAGCAATGTTAAACAGGGACTGCCATGGTTTCTCCCTTCCTCTCCTCTGTGCTTTTGATAGTACTATGAAGTAACATAGATGGAAAGCAGAGTGGTCCATACAAGTCCTCCCACTAGGGAAAAAAGATGGCTGTTAGTTCAAATGACCTAGCTGTCAGGTCCATCATTGATCTTAAGTTTCTCGGACCATTCTATGTCATGCCACGCAGGATAACGGCTGATCTTAGTTTGTACTGTGAGCTTTGTGCTTTAAGCACTTCAGATCTCCAGTAAATGTACCCGTCTATAAAACGAGGCTCAGTTGCAAACAGTAAGAACTTACGACTCCAATTAGCAAGTTGGTTGATGGTCATTTCATTTGTAATTCAACAATAAAAAAACATAGGCTAGGCCTTGATGTCAATTTTCCACTTCAATAATTGGTATTTGTGTTTCTTCCAGTCTATTGTTTATAATATATATGTCGGGACCCCAATATTGAGGCTGTAGATGCTTGAAGTATGAGGCACTCTATAAAACCGATGTCTGAGAAAAAGAGGCATTCAACATGATATGGAGGCCTTGGTGGTCAGACAAGCAGCAAATGAGATAGACTAATAAGAGGACTAGGAAGGACATAAATGGAAGATCAAATGTTGGAATAGGACACGTGAGCTACGGTGGGGCACATGGCGTTGAGTGCAGAAACCCTCCATCGGGGAAAGACCAGTTCCGCACATTGGAGTTCGATATCAGTTGATCTGGGGAAATCGGCAAAGGTGTTCTTTGTATAAATCTTGCAATTTTATCTTTTATCTGAAATTGAAGTTCCAGTCTTCTTCACTCCCTTAATACCCTCTCGAACTTCTCGACCAACCCCCGCCATGGTTGCGCAATCGCTGGCCTCGCTATTGCAGCGGGCATCGATTGACGACCACGAGGAAGTCCTCCAGTCGTGCAATGCAGTCCTCGCCAAATCCAAATCTGATTTGCAAGCGCAACATATGAAAGTCGTTGCTCTATTGAAACTCGACCGTTACGAAGAAGCTCTCAAGACATTTCAGGCCGGAGGCGATGCGCTGAAGCAGATGGCAAGCTTGGAATACGCATATGCATCATACAAGTGCGGGAAGCTTGAAGAAGCCACAGAAGCTTTGACTCAGACAGCCTCTGGGCGTGGTGCTAGTCACCTCGAGGCACAAGTGGTATGGCACCCCATCTTTCCTTCTACTGCTTGAGGACGAATGTTGATTGTCTTGTCGTAACAGCGCTATCGTGCCGAGAACTTCCGACGGGCAGCTGAGCTTTACGAACAACTTTCGAAGGATACGACATCTTTCGGTCACGAGATTAACGACCTGAACATCAATTCGTGGGCCACCGATGCCCAGCTTCAATGGAAAGGACAGACGGAATTCGTGCGCCACGACCGATTGTCGAGGGAGGATTTAGAATCATTCGAAACAACCTACAACGCAGCTTGCTTGAATATCGCAAAGGGAGCATTTAAGCAGAGCGAGGTCTTGCTTAACCGAGCTCAAAGTTAGCATGCCGCCGTCTTTCCCAAAACCAGGACGTATACTGACGCTTTGCATAGATATCTGCCGGACATCAGAGGACCTTTCACCTGAAGACAAGGCCGCAGAGCTGCTGCCCATCGCAGTACAGCAACTCTATGTCTTGATTCAACTTGGAAAATTGGAAGAGGCCGAGGTGGTTCTCAAAGATATCGCGGTGGACAAGTACGTTGAATCATACCAACTCGAAACTTATTACTTACATCTTTTCCTAGCATCACCGAGTTATCAACCAAAAAGATTGCCCGCAACAACGTTGTCCTCGCTCGCCCGACTGCCGTCAATCCCTACATCCTATACAAGGCCCTCCATGACACCCCAGATGCCACCAATAACGATCGGTTATTCGAATTCCAGGACCGCGATCTGGTCGGCAACTCGCACGCCGCGGATCTCCTTGTCCAGAAATATGATGGCATAATCCGGTCCACGGCCAAGGCACAGTCAAAACGTCCAAGCCCATCCACCGACGCCATCACCAACCTTCTCTCTGTATACAACGCCGCAGCACACGCCCAAGGCGAAACCGGCCCCAAAGCCCTTAAACAGATCGTTCCATTGCTGGAGCGACGACCCACAGACATCGGGCTTCTTCTGACAGTGGTACAGCTCTATGTCAGCAGCGGCAACACCACCTCTGCTATCACAGCCATGGAGCGAACACTCCACAGCCTGGAGGGATCTAACGAATCCGTCCGCTTCAACCCCGGACTTCTCAGCGTTCTAGTCTCCCTGTACCAGCGTGAAGGTCGCTTGGTCCAGATCCGCACCACTCTCGCACAAGCCGCCTCTTACTGGCGCACGAAGCCCGAGCCCCCCGCATCCCTCCTCCGCGCAGCAGCCGCCTCCCTCCTGCATTCCGAAGACCGTGGAGACCTATCTACAGCGGGTGATTTGTTCCGTGCTCTACACCAGCAAGACCCTAACGACCGCATCGCCATCGCCGGCTATGTCGCCTCACAAGCCACTCTGGACTATGCGCAGATTGAGTCCGAACTCGACCGCCTGCCCGCAGTCAGCGACCTGATCGCCGACATCGACGTCTCAGCTCTGGAATCAGCTGGCATCTCGCCCTCTGCCTCCTCGGTTGCCGCGGCTGCTGTTGCCTTTGCTGGTGCCCGCAAGCGCACCGCAGCTAACGCCGACGACCGCGCCAACAAGCGTATTTGCAAGTCCCGTCTGCCCAAGGACTTCGACCCCGCCAAGAAGCCGGACCCCGAGCGCTGGCTGCCTGTGCGTGACCGCTCTTCTTACAGGCCCAAGGGCAAGAAGGGTAAGCAGCGTGCCGCGGCACTCACACAGGGCGGCCCTGTCAGTGAGAAGGCAGAAGAATCCCCCGCTCAGCAGCAGCAAAAGTCCGGCGGTGGCGGTGGTGGCCCTAATGCTAAGAAGAATAAGAAGAAGGGCAAGCGATAGTGTAATTCCAGACAGATAGAAATCATAGCTTGAATGCTACCTACGATACATGGAACACAGGTATATAACTATATCTTATATTTCATATGGAAGGTCGCCTTAAACCTGAAAGGGGCAGTAAAATGAATACCCACTAGCTATTCCCAATCCCTAAGACTCCGATTATCCCATAACCCGGGGCCAATGACCCCCGTAGAACCAGCTAAAAGCAACGAAAAATAACACTGGACAGATACCCCCTTTCATACTGCCTGTTGAGAAAATCGACGCTCAACCCAACGGAGTCCGAATGGTACCACATTGGCGGTTATAGTGGTCAAAGATCATAAGCAGCAGACGCAGATCCATGAAAGCGTCGTCGGCAGTTGTTTTCGCCGCCGAACCACCGCCAACCAGATAAGAATGTAGAGCCAAGAATTCACGCTCATACGCCTCGTCACAGGTACTAACTGTCTCCGTGCGCTTGATCCGAGGACGAGGAACGACATTCCCAGTCTCGTTGATCTGATTGCGATTAACATAATCCGTCTCCATCGTCCCATCCGCTTCCTCAACAACAACCCGCACATAAGTCCCAGTACTGATCTTCTCACCAGGACGCGGGAAGTCATACTCCAGACTGAGCGTCTTGTGCGCACCGTAGACAGTCAAATGTGCATCGCAGCGAGGCACAGCATCAACGCCAGCCTCATAGAGAAGCGTGAACGGACACCCGTCATTCACAGCGGAGTTCGTATAATGGAAGATAGCAGAATAGAACGGCTCCGTGATAGCGACGTTAGAAACCCCATCCGGGAATCCCAACGACTCGCGCATCACCGACAGATCATGACAGCCGATCATACCGAGGTAGCGACAGAAAGCGACTCTGTCCGGGGTGAGGTCTTCCTCTGAGCCGAAGACGTCTTCCAGCAGCGCGCGGAACTGCTCTGGGTTATTGTTGCTTTTCATTGGCGGCGTGATGTCCTTCGATGCGCGCGCCACGCTGTTGTCTATATTCATTGGGCCGGCGATGTTTCGACAGCGGGCGTAGTACACGCGGCCTAGGGCGGCGAGTTCTTTCTTGAAGACTTCTGTGAAGCAGGGTGCGTAGCGGCGGGCACATCCGACGAATACTTTTGGGCTGTTTGTTTCGCTGGTGCTGTTGAGGGAGCGGGTGGCTTTGCCTTTTTTGATTGCTTCGCGCATGCGGCGCAGGCTTGAGATGCTCATTGTGAGTGGCACTTCGACCATTATGTCTTTGCCGGCTTCGAGGGCTGTTACGGTGTATTGCTCGTGGTACTCCATTGGAAGGAGGTTGAGGATGACGTCCACTTCTTTATGGAGTAGGACATCTTCGACGACTGTTGTGCTGTGTGTAATACCGAAGTGTGCTTGGCATTGGTTTGCGATTTCGGGGTTGGGGTCGTAGATGGCTGTTAGAGTGTAGTGTGTTTGGAGAGAACGGAGGACTGGGAGGTAGGTGGCTTGGACAGCGTTTGTGGCGCCTAGGATACCGAGGCGGAGGACAGGGGTGGACATGTTGGCGGAGAATTTAGAAATTAGGAAGCTGTAGATTGGATGGGTAGAGAGAGAGGGAAGCTTAAATATGACGGGGGGCTTTTGTTATAGATGAAGCTGAATGATATATAGGCAACTCAGTGACTAGGGAGTTGGGAATGTGAAAGTGAACAAAGCACGAAAATTAGTGTAAGAACGATGCTTGATGCTTGACAAAACTTGGGATAAAATAAAGAGAAGAGGATGTGAGGTGTAGGTGTGTTACCATTTCAAGAGACGGAGCATACCAAATATGTGACATCATTGCCAACTCAGTCATGCAAGGCCATATTTCATGGGTTAAGTCTGAATTTGACCCAGATTGGATCCAATACCCAAATAGCAAACTTATTATGCCCATCCGTACCTAGGTAGGTCTATAAGAACATGGAATGTAAGAAACAAAAGAATTATCCACGGCGGCTTCCGTTCTATAAAAGTGGGGGATGTGGGTCGTAGCCCTGAAGAACTACTTTGGGCGAAGTAGTAGAACCATTTTGTATAGTAAATAGAACTACTATATATAGGTATTCCAAGGATACTGAAATCTATATTTTGTTTGTCTGCCAGGCTAAGTCGAAGCCCGGGCGTTGACGACCAATGCCTCGCCATACAAACTCACATCATACCCATTCTCTTCTAAATATGCTTTGAACTTGGCATCCTCTGTCTCTAGTTCTCGAGACATACCCTAGTTGCGATTTACCATGAGACGCAGTTGCCAACACCACTCCAATAATGAGAAACGCCATTGCGGCGACAATGCCAGTCCGACGACCAATGCGGTCAATTAGGACGCCAAAGAAAAGCATGCCATATATCTCACCGATGAGATATGAGTTCGACAGGCGCGACTTTATAGTCGAAGACATTCCGTCCATGTAGCTGGACTCATCAGTGATCAGTGAATACAGGCAGAATTATTTCGGAAACTGGGCTACTCACAGGACCGAGAACAAAGGCTCCATATAGCCAACTATCACGCGGTTAGTATATAGGAGAGAATGAGGACATTTGGAAGGATAGATTAACACGTACTGATTTGAGCGTTGTATCCATCACTGAACAGGGCCAATCCGGAAACCACTACATTGAGCACACCCGAGCGTTTCTTCTCGGGTTCTCGTTGCTCAATGTCCCAGTTGGGTGGTAAGACTTGCTCCTTGGGATCTTTCTTTTTCATGACAGAGTCACTGGGAGATGTAGCCATATTGACAAGGATACTGAATAAGTTAATGCGGACATGTTACCAGTGGCAGTGGGAAGACATTCATATCTATAGAAGTGTCCTCGATGGCTTTAATAATGAATTACTCCTAATGGAGGCCAATGACAACTAAGAATCAAGACACGATAGTCTCGGTGGGAAGTGCGAGATCTGCCTGTGGGTATGTAGTACTTAAGTAGTTAGGGGTCTGAGCTCCCCCGGGCATACCCAAGTATATAACAGAGCTATTACCTGAAGGTTAAGCCTAGCGGAGATTATCATCTACTCATGTGCTTGTGCATTTTACATGGGATCTATATTTCATCTCCAAAAAACACTCATCTCGGTGCGAAGGGCGACTGTCGACCTAAGGACTTCCAGTGCGGCGACTTACTTCTCGATCTATCTACAAAGTGCGAGCTCCCGTTTTAGTATACCCTCTAACTGGGCCGGAAATGTAACGAAATGGCTCTAGCGTATATAAATGCTTCCTTTCACCTCTCTTTTTCATCTTTTTTTTGTTTGCCTGGGTCTTGGTCCTTTTCAACGATGTTACTATTCAATCCAATTGCATCATGAATCAGCAGTCACCCAAGGGAAAAGGCAGAGGCCCTGATCAGGGCTCTAGAAAAGTATGGCCAAGGTGACTACATCGGGGAGTCGATTAGCCAGTTAGAACACTGTCTGCAGGCGGCTCATCAGGCCCATAAAGCGGGTACGTATTGTTCTCAAGATCTCTCATAGTCACTAACATTCTGCTAGATGCTCATGATGAGTTGGTAATTGCGGCTTTATTACACGACATTGGTCAAATTATTCCGCTAGAATCCACCAAGGAGGTTCGTATGAATATTCGCCAAAGTACGGAAAATGTCGGCCGGGTCGGCCATGAAGCTATCGGGGCATCATATCTTCGAGCTCTTCGATTCAGCGAGACAGTGTGTCGCTTGGTAAATAGTCATGTTGCAGCCAAACGGTATGTGATCTTTCTCCTGTCTTTTGCGAACATAGTCTCACCTTTTAGGTACCTGACTGCTACTGACCGAGGATACTACGAATCTCTATCATCTGCCTCACAGAAATCGTTGGCCTTTCAAGGTGGCCCCTTCCGAGATGCGGACCTCAAAACCTTCGAGGAAGATCCACTTCGAGACGATATGGTTTCACTTCGATTGTGGGATGATGCGGCGAAATTGGAGGGAGTTGAGGCCATCACACCCCGTGCTGGAGTATATCTGGACATGATCATCGCGCATTTACTCCGTGAAATATGAGGGAGATATAGTGTATCGGTGAAATCCGAGCTTAGATGCCTGTATATGTTCGATTTTAGCTAGTTTTTCTAGTCGACCGTTCACTGAGTAAACCCTTGGAGGTATGAAATAATTAGTGAATATATGGACACGGTGATTTCATTGAAAGTACTTCAAGATACTTTGTGTGCTCGTAAGGACACGTGTGGGGTGGAGTATTCTCAAGTACCCAACATATACAACAGCTCAGCCTCACTTGGCCAACTGGAGAGGGGCTATCCACATCAGCCAACGTCATCGAAACTGTGGAATTCTCTCGTGATACTCAAACTTCTTGTGTCTTACCTTTTTTCTCCTTTTCTCCATCCAGTTTAACATGGGTGTAAGTCTTCTAGATTCCTCTTTCCACAACTCTTAGGGAACCCCTCAATCTGACCCATCACCTCTAGTTCGCTCAGAAAATCGCCGCAGCTCAGAATAGCCAGAACATGGCGAACAATGGCTCATATGGAGGTGCCCCTCCATCGGGATACACTGGGGGTCCTCCTGCAGCCTTGCAGGCTGGTGGATCGGTAAGTCATATGTCCCATCTCTGCACCTGTTTCTGCTATGACTCGTAGTTCGACGTCATAGTAAAAAAAAAAATTAAAAAAGAGGAAAAGTGTTAACATGTTCTCAAGAGTCAACAGCCCCAATATCAGGCTTATTCAGGATCCCCAGCCCCCCAGGGATCGGTAAGCCATATTTTTTCTTAACTTCTTTTTGCTTTTCGTGGTTTTTTCCCCCCACTTCCACGATTTACCCCTCCACGGTCATCATTATTCTGGAACCATGTCGGCACCTTACCAAGGCTATCCATACGGCGGCTCATCTCAACAGAATCCATCAGCTCCCTATTCCCGACCTCCGCCATCCACGCCTTACCCCGCTTCTCAGCAACCTCAGCAATCTCAGGGCTATGGCCGCCCGCCTCCACCCCCACCACAAGGCCAGCCCTATGCATCCGCTAGTTCGCCTTATCCCGGCCAGCAACCGGGGCCGCCCTATGCGTCTCCTAGCTCGCCCTATCCAGGACGACAGTCTGCACAGTCACCCTATCCGGGTCAACAGCAACCTCCACAGTCGCCCTATCCGGGTCAACAGCAACCTCCACAGTCGCCTTATCCCGGACAACAGCAATACCCTGGACAACAGCAATACCCCGGACAACAACAATACCCCGGACAGCAGCCCTCATATGTACAGAATACCCCTTGCCCTGCACCACTGCCTGTTTCTGTATTTCGTGATCTTACGTCGAATTTTTGTTGAATATTTTATGGCCGGAGAAGAATGCTAACGGGAAATAGAACCAGGCACCCCCTTACCCTATCCAGGGAGCTCCATACCCCGGTGGCCAAGGTCGTCCTGGACCCCCACCAGGACCCCCCACCAGGACCACCACCAGGCCAGTATGGTGCACCCGGTGGCGGCCCTCCGTCTGCAGCTCCCCCGGCTACCCAGCAGCAAGTCGCAGCTTACCGATCGCTCTTGATTTCCACGATCCAGGAGAAGAATATTCAAAGCTTCTACCCCCCGGAGCGACTGGACCGGCTTGTTCAGACGCTTGCCGCTGAAGCACCGGGCAAGCTCAACAGACTGATTCATGAATGGGCTGTGCCCATGGAGGTTGCGACCGATGTCATGAAGCTCTCGCTGTTCGACGTGATTCTCTACGTCGATGACAGTGGATCCATTGAATTCGAAGAGAAGGGTCTCCGAAAGGATCAACTCAGACAGATCCTGGGTATCGTGGCTACTGCTGCATCTACCTTCGACCAAGACGGTATTTCTGTCCGATTCATGAACTCCAGTGAGGTGGGCGACGGCATCCGCGACGCAGAGGATGTCAACCGTCTAGTGTCCCGAGTCCGTTTCTCGGGCCTGACCCCCCTGGGCACCAGCCTGAAGAGTAAGGTCGTTGACCCGATGATTGTTCAACCCGCCCGGGCCAACCGTCTCGAGAAGCCCGTGCTGGTGATCACTATCACCGACGGACAGCCTGCTGGCGAACCTCACGGTGCTGTGGGTGATGTCATTCGTTACGCGGTGGAGGAGACGTCTCGGACCCGTTATGGACCCGGCTCCGTATCCTTCCAGTTCTCGCAGGTGGGAACTGATCAGCGGGCTCGTGACTTTTTGGGCTCTCTGGACGAGGACCCTCATATTGGCCACCTGATCGACTGTACCTCCAGTAAGTTCCACGTGGAATCCATGGTGGATCCTAACTAACGCGATGGTCTAGACTTCGAGGTTGAGCAGGATGAGATGTCCCGTGCTAACCCACCAGTGCATCTCACTCGGGAGCTTTGGGTAAGTGATTCATTATGTTGATCATTGCCTAGTATTGAACTGACTGTCTACGTAGTGTGCCAAACTGATGCTTGGTGCTATTGATTCCTCCTACGATACCAAGGATGAGCGAGACAACGAACGTCGAAATGCACCTCCACCTGCATCGATCAGCCAGTACGGAGGAGGAGGAGGATATGGCCCACCTCCACCCCAGGGTCCAGCTCAGCCTCCGTATGGTCCGCCCCCTGGTGCCCCACCGACTTCGTATGGTTCCCAGTCGGGTTACCCACCGCAGGGTCAACAGGGTCAATACCAACAGCAACAGCCTCCCCAGCAGCCTCCCCAGCAACCTCCTTACCAGGGATCGCGTGGCTATGGTCAGCAACAGGGGTATGGATCGCAGCCTGGGCCTGGTTACCAGTATGGTGGACAGCCACGCTATTGAGGGGATGTGATGTCATTCGCCTTGAGGCTTTGAGGGGAAGGTTGTGGTTGGGGGTACTTTCCATGAATCAACTGAACCCAACCGTGGAACTTTTATATGCAATATTATTTTTATCTTTTATCTTTTCAAAACTGGACGCCTTTTTTTCGGCTGACGGGTTTTAACTTTTTTTGTGTTTTAGGCCAACCTTGGAAGGCAACCCTCCGAATCAGTCCAAGTTGTACATGGCTTATATTACATATATAGTAGTAAGTAAGTAAGTGTAGTAGTAATTAACTATTTAAAAAGAGGGGAACATGTTACTACAACATGTGTTGTATGTTGTATGTATGCTGTACTTTGTACTTCCATTTCCATTTTTCATCTGCAATAGGGCTGCAGGGTCCAATGAATGTGAGACCAACCAATAAGAAAGAAGACCGATCTGGATCTAGCGGGGCCCTTCGTATGTCGCCCCAATGCAGCGAGGAACCATCGCATTTGATTCGACGATTCTTAATTTAAGTCTGGGAGATGGGGCTGTGCTCAGGCGTAAGCGTTTGCATCTTACGCGTTTACCCAACACTTGTACGGAGTACTCCGTACCATGAACGGTTTTGGGGATTGGGAGGGTCTTAAGACGTTTTGGAACATTTAGGGATGTTCCAATGTCCACTTAACTCCAGTTTTGTTAGAATATGTCTGCCTATCATATTGTCTCTTCAGATATTCTTGTAGATCTTGTACGTACGGAGTACGCCTTCTGGATATGAGTTGAACCACTAGGCCGTTTTGGGTTCGCCATTTCCTCACTTGGTCTTGGCTATTGCTCTCTCGGGTTTTTTTAGTCCAAGTCTGTCAGCTTCTTACTCTCTTAGTCTCTTAGTCTCTTAGTCTCTTGGCCTCTTTTCTTTGTCTTCTCTACTCCGTATAGGACACGATCATTACGCCCTTCCTTTCTATCCTTGCGTCCGACGGGATTACCTTCGTTTGCTCAACCCTCGCAACACCTTCATTTTACGACAGGGGAACTCGTCTCCCCCGCTAAAAAGAACAGCAGAAGAATGACTCTCTGATCAGTGCATTCAATCGAAGACTTGAATTTTACTCTGAGGGGGAAAGCTAGTAAAGGAACGATCTAGCAACATCGGAGGACAAAAAAAAAAAGTACCGAGATCGTCGGTCCCGCGCATTCGTGCCAGGAATTCGACTGGAATTCGACGGCCGTCATGTCCAACGACAAACCAACAGAACCTACGGAGGGCACCCAACCCGACCAGAACGATATCCTCCGACGCCCTTCTCTTGTGTCTCGAACCCTCTCCGACTCCGAGCGGCGCATCTCCTCCCAACATGTGCGCTTCTCAACCGATCTCGATCGCCAGCCGGCCGAGGAACAGCGACAGACAAACTCGGACCGACGCCCCAGTTCCCGCGCCCTGACCGTCGACACAGCGCTGGCGCCTCCAGTTCGACCCGTTCCCTCACCCACCTCTCCGCTCTCGCCTCCCAGTGCCACCCAAAATGCGACCCTCTCCCCCATTCCCCCGCCGAGTCCTGAGTCCGCCGGTCGGTCTCGATCGCGAAATCGTGGATACTCGCTCCGTCGCAGCATATTTAATAAGACCATCAACTCGACGGAGAACGATAATCTCGCCCTGGCTGAGCTGGGTGAGGCCAAGGAGCCCTCGTCTAATGTGACTCCCGCCCAGGCCCCGGCTGCTGAGACGCTCACTGCCGTCGATGAGAAGCATTCTCTGAGTGTCGCCCCGACTGCGACGCTCGACTCGACCCATAGGGAGGATGCTTCCCCCTATGTCTCTTCTGATCCTTCGGAGAAGGGTCTTAAGGAGCAGTTCTCCGTGTCTGTGGCCCAGGAGAAGTGGCTCCGGAAAAAGGCGACCACTGCAGTGGCTGTCGCACGTTTCCAGGCTGTTATGACCTCTATCCAGAAATTCATTCTGCGCATCAAGGACATTCCTCCTACTCAGGATGGGCGCCACATTGACTTAAATCCGTCTATGGTGGGTTCCATGATTGATGAACGCACAGGGAAGCCTTATATCGGTAACTTCATTCGTTCAAGTCGTTACAGTCTCTGGAGTTTCTTCCCCCGTCAATTCTTCGCCCAGTTCACCAAAGTCGCCAACTTCTACTTCTTGATTGTCGCCATCCTGCAGATGATCCCTGGCCTGAGTACAACTGGAACATACACAACCATCGTTCCGCTGTTAATCTTCGTTGGTATCTCAATGGGAAAGGAAGGATTTGATGATTGGCGCCGGTATCGCTTGGACAAGGAAGAGAATAATCGGGATGCCTGGGTGCTCCGCCCAGGCCACGGGACGGTTCAGGACGGTGCCTCCATGATAAGCAACGCCCAAGATTGGGAGCGGATCAAGTGCGAGGAGATTCGTGTCGGCGACGTTATTAAACTTGTGCGCGACCAGCCGATTCCTGCTGATATTGCTCTCCTCCACGCCAACGGACCTAACGGCGTCGCTTATATTGAGACTATGGCTCTCGACGGAGAGACAAATTTGAAAAATAAACAGGCTTGCCAGCCTGTGTCCAAGGTGTGCTCGACTGTGGAGGACATCAACAGCAACTCCTTGCACTTTGTTGTTGAGGACCCCAATTTGGATCTCTATAAGTTTGACGGTCACGTCACCGTCAATGGCCAGGAGAAACTTCCTTTGACCAACAACGAGATTGTTTACCGTGGCAGCATCCTCCGCAACACTGATCGTGCTCTGGGTATGGTGATATACACTGGCGAGGAGTGCAAGATCCGCATGAACGCCAACAAGAACCCGCGAATCAAGAGGCCCGCTCTCCAGGAGAAGGTCAACCGCGTGGTAATGCTGATCGTGGTGTTGGTCGTTATCCTAGCGGTTGTCTGCACCGTGGCCTACAAGTTCTGGTCTCAGGACGTGGAGCAACATTCTTGGTATCTTGAAAACGCTAGCGTTTCCTATGGCCCGATTTTCACTTCGTTCCTGATTATGTTCAACACCCTGATTCCCATCTCCTTATACGTGAGTATGGAAATCGTTAAAGTTGCCCAGATGCTGCTTCTAAACGATATCGACATGTACGACCCCGAAACCGACACCCCGCTCGAGGCGCGCACCTCCACTATTAACGAAGAGCTCGGTCAAGTCAGCTACATCTTCTCCGATAAGACCGGCACGCTTACAAATAACTCTATGCGCTTCCGCAAGATGAGTGTGGCTGGAACTGCGTGGTTACATGACGCCGACCTCCAGGAGGAGGCTGCTCGTGCAGGCGACCATACCAAATTGATCCACAAGAAACGGAGCACAAAGGGGAAGAAGGCAATGGGCCGCAAGTCCAATGTTTCCGAGGCTCAGATGCCCCGCCCATCGAATGTTTCTGGGCCTCTTGATGCCCTACGTCAGTCTGGGCGCTCGGCTACTACATACCGCACCGAAGAGATGCTCGAATATATTCAGCGCAAGCCGTACACCATCTTTGCCCGCAAGGCGAAACTGTTCATTCTGTCTATGGCTCTGTGTCACACTTGTATTCCCGAAGAAGACGCGAACGGAAACACCACTTTCCAGGCTGCCTCCCCGGACGAGTTAGCTCTTGTTCTTGCAGCGCAGGAACTCGGATATCTGGTCGTGGATCGTCAATCAAACACGTTGACCATCCGCACACAACCGAACGGACTGGACGGAGCCACCACCGACGAAGTCTACGAGGTCATGGATGTGATCGAGTTCTCAAGTGCACGAAAGCGCATGTCCGTTGTTGTTCGCATGCCTGACCAGCGCATTTGCCTATTCTGCAAAGGTGCCGATACCACACTCATGCGTCTCCTCAAGCAGGCCGATCTGGCACGCGAGAAGGCGAATGAAATCGAGCGTCGAGCCAGCAGGCGCAAGAATGCCGAGGCGAACCAGGTCATTCAACGTAACAGTGAACACCACAGCCGGAAAAATAGTGTTGTTCGGAGCAGTATGACCCGGCCTAGCTTTAGCCATCGACGCTCGTCCATTACTGGCCAACAGGGTTCGGCTCTTCGAGCCAGTATCGATGTTTGGCTGCGCGACCGGGAGACGGATGGTGGTATCCGGAACAGAGAGGGTGATAGTGAGTACTACAGCCCTCGGCCTTCAGCGCAGATGAGTAGACCTTCGGGTGCGATCTCGGACTCTGGAAGCTCCACGCATGGCGAAGACGATGAGGATCTCGTGGAGGAGGCACTAGTTGTCAACGACGCGGCTATTTTCGAGCGCTGCTTCCAGCATCTGAACGACTTTGCCACTGATGGCCTGCGGACTTTGTTGTATGGCCATCGGTTTTTGGATGAAGCGACCTACACGACTTGGAAAACTGCCTACCACGAGGCTTGCACTAGCCTCGTTGATCGACAGCAGAAGATCGAGGACGCCGGTGAGCAGATTGAGCAGCAGTTGGAACTTACTGGCGCTACTGCTATTGAGGATAAGCTGCAGAAGGGCGTGCCGGAGGCTATTGACAAATTGCGACGAGCCAATATCAAGATGTGGATGTTGACTGGTGATAAGCGGGAGACTGCGATCAATGTCGGCCACTCGTGTCGTCTTGTCAAGGAGTACTCGACACTTACTATTTTGGACCAAGAGACTGGCGACGTCGAGGAAACGATAACGCATCTTATCGAGGAGATTACCCGTGGCCGTGTGGCACATTCTGTGGTTGTGGTTGATGGCCAGACGCTGTCGTTGATCGAAGCGAATGAGGTGGTGCGCGTACAGTTCTTCCAGCTGGCTGTTAAGGCAGACTCGGTCATTTGTTGCCGAGCGAGCCCAAAGCAAAAGGCGTTCTTGGTGCGATCAATCCGCAAACAACTTACCGATGCGATCACGCTTGCCATTGGAGATGGCGCCAACGATATCGCTATGATCCAGGAGGCCCATGTGGGCATCGGAATCACTGGAAAGGAGGGATTGCAAGCAGCACGTATCTCGGACTACTCGATCGCGCAGTTCCGCTTCCTTCTCAAGCTGCTTCTGGTGCACGGCCGGTGGAACTATATGCGTGCTTGCAAGTACACACTCGGCACATTCTGGAAGGAAATGCTGTTCTACCTGACTCAAGCGTTATACCAGCGCTGGAATGGCTACACGGGCACCAGTTTGTATGAGCCGTGGAGTCTGAGTATGTTCAACACGCTGTTCACCTCACTCGCTGTCATTTTCCTGGGTATCTTCACCAAAGACCTCTCAGCATCGACACTACTAGCTGTCCCCGAGCTCTACACCAAGGGTCAAAAGCACGGCGGCTTCAATATCCGGCTCTACCTGGGCTGGTCATTCATGGCGACCTGTGAGGCAGTGATAATCTTCTTCACTATGTGGAGTCTCTTTGGCCTCGCAAGAATCAACCCGAGCGACAATGACATCTTCTCCCTGGGCCTACTCACCTTCTCCGCCTGCATCATCGTCATCAACGTCAAACTCCAAGCCCTGGAAGTCCACAACAAGACCTACATGTCGCTTATCGTAATAATAATCTCCGTCGGCGGCTGGTTCATGTGGGATCTAATCCTCGATCGCGAATACACAATGTCCTCCGGCAAAGGCATCTACTTCCTCCCCTCCAACTTCATCCACCACTCCGGCCACAACCTCCTCTTCTGGACCGTCCTCCTTCTCTCCGTCTCAGCAGTCCTCCTCTTCGAATTCGCCGTCTCAACCCTCCGCGCCCTCTTCTTCCCAACAGACGTCGACCTCTTCCAAGAATACGAACAAGATCTCGAAATCCGCAAGCGCTTCGAAGAAGCAGCCGCATCGGAACTCCAGCAGGGCTGGGACCACGGTACCAAGAGATCAAGCTTCGAGATCGCCCGCGATAACGCCGAGCAGGCTGAGATGGACGCCCGCGAACGCCAGGTCCGCGAGCTGCTCGCCCGCCCCCGCGTCATGGATACCAAGCCTGATACCAGGGAACTCGAGGTCGGTGGGGTTACTAGCGCCAACGTCAGCGCCACGGCTAGTCACAACAGCAGTGCGCCGAGTCGCAATGCTGAGACGGACCGAGGTCGCCAGTCTGGGCTCCTTTGTCCCGAAGACGCTATTGGGCGTCGACGCTCTGTTGAGATCCAGGAACTCTTTAGTAAGGGCTATGGTGCTGTGCGCAAGGGCCAGCTCAAATGATTCAAGATTCAAGATTGAAGATTCGACATTGAAGACTTGATTTGTATGTATGAC
The DNA here is from genome assembly GCF_028828655.1 of Penicillium verrucosum. Taxonomy (NCBI): domain Eukaryota; kingdom Fungi; phylum Ascomycota; class Eurotiomycetes; order Eurotiales; family Aspergillaceae; genus Penicillium; species Penicillium verrucosum. The sequence goes on from NW_026643212.1 coordinate 3,901,956, forward strand.
GGGACCTTGTCTTTCTTTCCTTTCCTTCTGCTGTGATTTTTTTTTTTTCGTTCACCCTCTTTTCTCTCATAGCGATTGCATCTGTCCTTCACTTATCATACGATTCCCTCGGGCATCGCAAGGCGTTGGTTTGATTTTTTGGTTCATTTTCGTGCTCTCTCTTTCATTTTTTTGTTCGCTGTTCGGTCTGTTGCACAGTCGACCGTCAGTTCCAAGATACCCCGACTCATATCGTTGGCAGTTTGGTTTTTCGCGTTCCATATCCCAGTCTCGTTGCATACGTGTGAGTTGCCCCTTTACTTCACTTTACTTGTCGTTGAGGTCCAGTACATACATTTTTACCTCGCAGTTATTTTTAATTTACAACATAGACATTTGAAAGTCTTTGTCTTGTTGGTATTGTAGATTTCAGTAGATTTCAGTATAGTAGATATTGGTTCAAGAGGGTGAGAATATGTTCTCCATCTCGGCGTCGACCATGGTGGGTGTTTGTTCACGGTGTGGGTTTCTAGGCGCTACTCCCCTTCTTCAACCCATACTTTTGTTGGACGCGAATGAATCACGTATGACATGCGGCCTTTGAGATTCCGAGAGATTTGACGGCTGTCTCATGATCAACCTATAGTGAGGTCTTCGTTAGTATAATCTAACTATGGTCTAGCCTTTAGTTATGTATCAAGTAAACTAACCTTCACATTGTTGAGAAGGGTCAGTATGGACTCCTTATCGTTGGTGTTAGAACCCTTTTACCCGGACCGCAGCCTTGGAAGGCTCTTTGCAGGAGCTATGCTGTGGATTTGGTGGTTTTTGAGATAGTGAAATTTGTGCTCAAAGGCTCGGGAAGTTGAATCCATCAAATTCCTTCGTGGTTATGGATTGGATATCCAAGGATGTTATGTTGGATAAGAAGTCCAAGATGGTGAGTATGGCTGGTAGGAGGGCCAGCCGTACTTGTAGAGAGGGTGGAGTTGGAAGAGAAGGGTAGAAGGGTAGAACTTCACTCTTTTAAAGGCAAACTCCTGGTCTTTTCTCACGTGCTTGGATATCAATTCTTATTCTTAGACACTCAGGTGTTGAGTCCTCATTTGGTATGAGCAACCTGTATCTCACATAGCTCTCTGATATTCATATTCTTTTTATGTAAAGTCAACTCGCTATATACATCGCACCACACCATTATCGTCAACTGATATTCATATCCAAGCGACTGAAGTCCTTTCTAATCCTGTATTCTCAATATCATCTTCCGGCTCATCCAGCATAGGTTGGAAAACAATTTCCCCATGATGCCATGATTCCTCGCTCTTTCTCCAAATCACCGGAACTCTACCAAGATCCTTACATTTCACCTGCTCAACATACTCCGCAATGCCCTTTCCACCCCTAGACGCACCGAGAACCAAAGCTCGGTTATCCTGATAATCAAAAGACGGAAGATCCTTCCACCATCGCATTCGAATACCCTCCCCAATAACCAGAAGTGCAATCAACCCCGTAATCACCGCACTGGTAATGACATACTCCCGCGATCCGACTCGGAGAGCAGCGACCTGAACCACTACAGGTGTGGGTTTCCGGAATTCACTGACCACCAATTGCGCCGAGGCATACGCAACCAACATATCATCGACCAAGGATGTAACAGCGTTCTCCATTCCCTTCATCACAATCTGTGTTTCCGATAGATTCCCACCAGCCACGGAAGTACGGTAATCACTAATGCTACCGTTGAAGGCGTCGCCAAATGTCGAGCGATAGTAACTAGTCAGATCATTGGAGATGAGTTCGAGTTGTCGCATGACGACATGGGTTATATTGTGATGGGGATCGATATCATGGACCGGCCCCGCTGATGATCCAGACCTGATTTTGTGAACGGTGATGTTCCGTTCTTGGATATCGACTGAGACATTGAATATTGTCGGCGTGAATGTGACGGCACACTGCACCTGATTCAGATTCTCGTAGTAATTCCCCGAGGCAATGGCCATGTACCGCTTTGCGCTGTGCTCGGTGGGATTCGCTGCTACCCCCAGCGCAACTATTGCCTCGTTCCCTCGACCAATGTAGATCGAGTATTCGGGTGCGCTGAGGTTGCTATCGGGGAGGAAGCCGCGAGCAGCGTGGAGAGTGGTTTGTGGAAGGAGTTGGATTACGAACATCGAGCTTGTATTGCGTATGCAGTCGACGGAGGCATCGAGGCCTGTTTCCGTGAAGGTGTAGTTCCTCGCGTACGGTATGGCGACGAGATTGTCGTCCGAGAGGCCGGCACTTGCTCCAACCCCATAAGACCGGCCGTGATAATTGTATCGGGTGTTGTCTAATTTGGGGTGATTGCGAACGCCGCCGTGGATTGGGGAGGCGGAGTTCATAGAGGATAGAAGTGAGCCTAGTAACGCCATGCCTACTGAGTAGGTGAAGTAACCCTTTGTCTCGCGAATTGACAACCCTGTCTTGTCGATCTGGGCGGGGTATTCTTTGATTAAGCTTATATTGGACCAATCTGGAATGAAAAGGGAAGAGTTTTGGGTGCCGATTGCATCTGCCGGTGTCAATGCACCAGTCCATAGTGCTGATATGATAGCAGATAGATTTCCGAAAAGCACCGTGATGACAATCATCCAGAAAGGTAGAGAGAAGTTGTTCGTAGGAGTTGACACTGCTGACCAGAACTCAAGCACGTTCAGGGAGACTGGACTTTGTGTAAATCGAATACGAGTTGTCAAGTTGATCAGGCGACAAAGTGCAAAGACCTCGATAGCTGCCAGGATAGCACCGAAAATCTGGACTCCTGTCTGGACTGATGTTCGATTGGTATTCACAAAAGCGTATAGGTTGTCTGGAAGGAGCCAGCTGGAGGCATCGCTGTATACCAGAAGAATGCTTAACGTCAAAGGGATAATGAGGAGGACAAATAGAAGATGCTCGATCCAGGAGTTAGATGGTGGTTGCTCGTCATGGTCTTCAGTGCTTTTCGATGACACCAATAAAGGTTTGGGCTCATGTGTATATGGGCTTCGTCGCATGATACAAGGAGACCCTCAGATAGAGGTATATTAGAGCTGTATTATAATAGTAGAAGAGAAAGGGAGCGCTTAGATTCCCACGGGACAGAGATGCTTTGGGTATTTAGAGTCAGCCCAACTAAGAATCAGTGCGTCAAGGGCTTTGAGGAGCTTTATAACGCATGGGCCTACCATCTCACAACAGACTCGGATCTGCATGGCTGATTCTTAAACACCGGAGTCTCTTGGGGTCTCAAATTGAATCGTAGATCCCAAGAAACAGGAGCCCAAGACGATCGAGCCTCACATGTTGAGAGTAGAGCATCCTAAAGATAGTGCTTAGTGTCGCTAGGTGCATATGATGAAACGACACTAACATTTCTATATGCAAGCACCGTTCGAAATATGGCGGCTAAAAACGGGCACCTCAGGTCTCTGTCCCTCCATTGGTGGCGCACTCTCCCGAGATCCAATAAGCCCAGTGTCTTGCCGCCCACGCTAGTCAATCACAGCGCGTAGGGACGACGTACTTACAGTGGAACCATGAGGGTCTAAGAAAGGCTGGATGATGTGTATAGGTCTCAATGAGACAAGGAGGAAAGAAAGATGATATTTGTTGTTTGTTGTGGCAAGGTTAGGGGACACCATTTATTGAAGGCCCGATAAACAAGGCCACACTCTACCGTTTCATCACATAGGAGATTATTGGAGTATAAAATACAATATCAGTTCATTAGATGCTATCTCCAACTATATAAGGAAGGGAATATAAGGAAAGGAAAATCGACAATCACCAAAGTAACGACGGAAATCGTCACGTGGCTTTATCCCCGGCCTTCGTTTTGCCATTGACACATCCTCCTTTCTCCTCCATCATTGTAGGTCGACTGAATTGGAGAATACACTTTTTTTCAACCTCCTAACCTCGTCACCCAGTGAGACAAGATATGCCCCCGGGAGGTTTGTGCAACATACACCGGGAAGATGCAGCTCTGACGATCATCAGGCCCGGCTTGTATAACATGTCGTGAAAAGTGTCGCAGATGCGACCGGACAAAACCCGTTTGCCAAAGATGCATTAGCAAAGGCCTTGAATGCAAAGGATATCCGGATAAGTTCCGGTTCGCAGGGCTAGCAACCCGGGGCAAGTGGAAGAATAGGGCAGTCCCTGTTGTGAGTCGTGATAATATTATGACGAGTCAACAAACCGATTATCCAGATGGCAGGCATGAAAAATCTGATGAGCAACATCTAAGTAATTTGGCCTTGTGCGAGGACCAGGATATCGAACCAACACTGCCAATCCCCGACCATCCCTGGCCACGGCGAGAAGGGCGAGCCGTGGAGTTGGACGATTTATTAATGCTAGAACGGACGGAGGTGCTGCTAAGACATTGTGTGTTTACCTTATTCTCGGTAACAAACAACCGTTGACTGACTGCTGGATATTTAGATGACCAGGTCATATGTCCACATCAAATCGCGCTTCCAGCTGCCGGCGCGGACAACCCATATCAAGTTTATGTTTTGCCGCTAGCCTACGAACAAATAGGCCTGCTGTATGCAGTTCTAGGTCTTACTGCATGCCATATAGGAATAAACAATGAAGATGAATATCTGCGAGAAACACTGGCTGTTGAATATCGGGTTAGAGCTATACGCTGCCTTGGGGAAACCCTCCGAAATGGGATATCTGGCGAGCTGGATGAAAATGAACGCGATGGGATTTTCGTTACTATTCAGATACTTTTACTCCAGGATGTGGGTTACCAATATTACATTTTGATACCCGATCCTGACACAGAATCTAACGGCTGAATCTGAATGAAGATTTTCGAATCGGGCATCTCCACCCATGGAGTTCATATTACAGGTGCCCTATCGATTTGCAACCAGTTGGGCCTATGTGATACCCTTTCCAGAGAGGATGAACGAACTATATTTTTCTTAGGAAATCTCGCATGGCAAGTGGGCTCCCATCGTTCTTGGGTTAGACCACTCAGTGCTGACGCGTACCCTACTAGGCTGGACATCATCCGTTCACTAGCAGACCCACGACGACTATGCTTCTCCCCCAAGCTCCGTGAAGCCGTGGCCACTTTAAGCGACTTGAAATTCGAGCGCGTCAATGGCTGTCCGCGCGATATGTTCCTGATAATGGGCAACGTCATAGAACATGCCAAGGCACATGCGACGGGCAAGATAGAAACGCCAGAATACGAGCGACTCCTCAACGCTTACCGGTATGAGCTCTACTCGTGGCATTTAAAAACCGACAGCTATCCAAACGATGATCCCCGCTGGCCTGCAGTTGCCGAGGCATTCCGTCACGCATGCATACTACATACATCTCGCTTGTTGGATGTGACCCAACCGGCTGAAGCGCCAATGATACAAAGTTCGGTGACGGCCATCTTGGACTCGCTAGCGGAAATCCCAGCTGAGTGTCGTCTGATCGAGTTGGTGGTCATGCCGCTCTTTATGGCTGGGGCTGATGCTTTGTCCCCGTACGCTCGGCATTATGTTCTTCTGCGATTTGACCATATCCGGGCTCATGGTGGTGTGGGTAACCATGTGTCAATTTCACTGCTGAGATCCGTTTGGGATGGTCGAGGCAGACAGGCGAAACATGACAGCAGCAATATTCCATGGGGGTGGTTTGTGAGTTAGCTTCTTTATCGGATGATTACTTGATCTTAGCTGACTTCTGCAGACTCGTGACTCGGGATCGGAGCAACAACATGACTATCTTATTATATAAATCATCCTGTAATCTTCTACATTTAACTTGAGTTGGTGATCGACCGCGTGTCTATATAATGTCGGGAGAACCCCGCAGTATGTATCAAGGTGCGTAAGGTTTTTGAATCCGTCTGAGATATTTGCGGATGTGATATACTAGTAGTTAAATTATTGCAAACTTTCGATTAGACCTCTTCAGTGAGTCCAAATAGTAGGAGGGCAACAGCCAAGCTTTCATAGATTTTTCGACTAGAATGGTATACTCGGTTTTGATTTGTCAACCCCAACATCTCAAGCCTTTGGGTGCCGACTTGAATTAATATTCGCCAACCTGTTTGATTCGAGAAGTGCTAGCCGCTTTTCCATTGTCCTGTCTTGATGTTACCGATGTATCTCCCTCTATAGACGATGACTCGAGGGGGTCAATAACTGAGAGACCCGCCTCTGCCTTTGCTGCCTTTTTCTTATCGTGCCACAAAAGTAATTGAATTGTTGCGGTGCATAAGACTGGAAAGATATTGTCAGTAGGGAATATGACTCGAATGGAGAAGGAATAGCTTCTTACTGAGCAATACTTGAAGTACGATTGACCAGGTATATCCCTTGGGAGCCTGGGGGAAGTCTGTGGTTTTCCACACGAAATTGGGTGCCTTTGTTCAAGCTAGTTAGTATTGTACTTGAGAGAGGATAAGAGCAGAAGAGACTCACGACGGCTTGTACAACATAAGCAAAGTCATTAGCCATAGCAACAAGCAACGCTCGCTTTTCTGTATCATCGGAGCAGATCTCGTTGATCCAACTCAAGATTAAAGGACCGGCACCAGCCTAAAAGCACCGTTAAGATGTGACGATTGAACACTTCACGGAATTGCAGACTTACGCCAATATTACTCAGCCAATAAACAGCCATACGGCCCTTGAGATTTGTGTAAAATGGTAGAGTCTTCAACAAGACGGCGAAAATGAGCTGCGGAATAGAGGCAATCGTTAGCTACCGTAGTATGGAAATAACTGGACTGATGTAGCCTCTCTTGACTCACAGTAATAACGGCACCGATGTAAATAAATGGCCAGCGAGCGCCGCGACATGGCCCATCGGACAGCCAACCCCAAATCAAGGCCATCACGATGAGAACACCGGTCGTAGGAAGAGGTACTTGTGCGTGAGTTAGTTATTTGTGATTAGATGAAGGGCCCGAAGTCAAACTCACAGTTATTGATCTGTGCAACGGTGTAACTCTTCCCAGGGACAGGAGGAGGGTCGGCATTGAAACTCTTCAGCCAATAGCCCATAGCAGGTTGAAGGTAGCCATTGTTCCAGATGATGTATAGCAATGCTATGTATGGGTTATCGTCAGTATAGTTCCAGGATGAGAAAGACGCATGGTAGAGGACAACTCACGAAGAAGATAAGTATGCCAACTCAACAGGATTGCCTTCGCCCTTTCCTTGGTCAAGGGCTTCTTGCCAGCACGTCCAATATTATCCATTCTCTTGATTGACAGAAGATGCTCCTCTTCCGTTGTCCACCATGTCCTCTTCCCACTTTGCGGTAGGTTAGGGAAGAATACATATCCAGCGAGCGCAAGCGGTAGCGTAATGATACCATCAATAATAAAAAGCCAGCGCCCTATTTTCATCAGTCAGTGGCTGTTTCCTTTGTTTCCGTTTGACTTGAGGCAAAGGGGAGGAATGCTCGAAACCAAAAGCTGAGAGGGAAAAGTGAGAAGGATTGCGGTCACATACATCCAGCGTAACCATGTGTTCCATTCAGGTTTGTATATGCGGCGGCCTGGAGAAAACCGCTGAATAAAGTGCCAACTGAACCGGCAAGCCAGAAGATCATAGCCCGCTTTCCAATTTCTCGTGGTGTGTACCATGATCCCAGTAAGTAGTGGATGCCGGGGTAAAACCCCGATCTATAACCGAGTCAGTAACCGGTCACTCACAGTAAATATAATCTTGGGATATCGACGTACTCAAAAAGTCCGACAAGGAAGCGCAAAGCATACAGGGAGTTGTACGATTTGACGCTTGATGTGCAAATAGTCGCGAGTCCCCATCCTAGCTCCAGCGACGGGATGACCCATCGAGGGGATACTCTGGTTAACAACAAGTTGGACGGAATTTGACCAATAACATATCCCACAGTCCAGATAGACGTGCCTGTAGCACTCGTTAGTGAATGCCAGAAAGCGACTCGACTTTTTTACAAAAAGAAGGACAGGAAAAAGCGGTTTAGACGAGAGCGAAAGCACATACTAGTCACTAGTTGATTGCCAAACATCTCGAGATCCTCTTCCATGCCACTGAGAAATGCATTGTTGACATTCGTTTGGTCGATATTCTTCAAGAAATAACCAACAGATGCGAACGTGAGAACGAAAGCATCTACTTTGAAAAGCAGCCAGCGTTGATCCGGTGGAAGGTCCCATGTATCCCATACATAACTTTTCCATGACCTAACAGGATTTACAACATCATTTCTCTGGGCGTTGTTCCTCTGGTTCTCCGCATCATCTATGCTGTGCACCGAGGCAGTCGTCACTTGTTGAGAATCACCCGTGGTTCCCATTGTGATTTGGGAGTGTGGTGATGGAACACCCACTGCGCAGATTGATAACTGTACAAGGTTTTCTTTTTGGTGGGATTAGAGGAGATTCTACCGATCTTATACAACTAGCGAAATACTTTGTATGTCCTCAGCGGACCTTTTAATCGCGTCAGTGAGAGATACTACAATCATCCCACTATGGGGTGCGACAATTGAGGAGATAGATAGTCATTAAGCCCGAAACTAATGTTGATTACGTTCTATAGGTTCATCTACCGGGTCCCTAGCATACAGACATGGCGATTCTCCGGTGTAATCTTGCGCAATACTCACGCAATTTGCAATTTTCCTTTAAATCCTGCACCTATCTCTGAGGTCAAGGAAAGACCAGTGGACTGGAAAGTATTTTGCTGACGGATATGGGCTTTTCTCACGGTTACGTGCTAAGACGCAATCCCTTGGTATCTTACGTGCTAGAACAACATAAACTCGAACATATGCAACTATTAAAGGACGATGCCTCTGCCCTTATAGTTCTCGACATGACAGATGTTGACAATGAAAGGATACCTAATTGCCGGAAGTCATTGTTATGCCCCCAAACAAATTTGTGAGATCGACCTGAGCCTCAAGGGGTTCACCCGGATTACGCAAGTCTTAGCATGATTATTCTAACATATGATCAGATACTGGTGTTTCAATATATAAGCCCATTGACATTCTCACGCTCGGCCACCCTATGTCTACCTCGAAAGGCCAAGGATTCCCAGGCCAGGGGGACATCCATTTGTAGATGAAATTTGATCGATTTTGTCAAAATTCGCACAGATTCATTCAATGTTTGCAAGTAGTCACCTGCCTGCCGGGGTCCTTCTTTCCTATTTGGTCTATTTTGTCAAAATTCGAACAGGTTCAATGTTTGCACCTGCTTTAGCGAGGTCCTTCTTTCCTATTTAATCGATTTTGTCAAAATTCGAACAGGTTCAATGTTTGCAGCTGCTTTAGCGAGATTCTTCTTTCCTATTTGATCGATTTTGTCAAAATTCGAACAGATTCAATGTTTGCATTATAGTCATTGGAAAGGTATAAATACCCCTTCCCCCCCGGCTTCTCTCTTCTTTTTTTTCTCTTCCGTCTTCATATCTCTCTGCTATTTCTCAGCTTTCACCATAGTCCCCAGTCACCATGACCCACCTACCATAAATATCTCCCTACCCTAACCTTGAAATACATATGCTTACTTATTTATAGGACCTTCCCTCACGAATATAAGATATCTACAATAGTATCCCCTCTTCTCTTGTTGATTGAAGACACGCTGACTTTTTTTTCTAGGCATCCTGATAGTAGGACCATCCATGGCGTCGACTCTGCACTCTAGGCCTTGTCATCTTAAGCATCCACTATGACCTTGACCCCTTATCATACATTCATCATGACCACCCATCATGACCACCCATCATGACCACCCATCATGACCATCCATCATGACCATCCATCATGACAGTCCACTGTGCTTCCGCCATGCCTACTATCACCAACCATCTTAGCCTTCCTCTTGGCTATCATTCATTGTGACAACAAACCATGATAACTATATACCCCCTTCCCCCAATCCAATGTATACTGACTGTTTCCTAGGAACAACCTTAGTGCCCTGATCAGGATAACTATATACCCCCTTCCCCCAATTCAATGTGTACTAACTGGTTCCTAGGAACAACCTTGGAGCCCTGATGCGATGGTGGTACCACCGACGGTGACGACAACACCCCTGGCCTTTACATCTTCACCTTGTCTGTCTTGACCAACCTTCTGTCTTGACCAACCTTCTGTCTTGACCAACCTTCTGTCTTGACCAACCTTCTTCTGTCTTGACCACAATCTGTCTTGACCACAATCTGTCTTGACCACAATCTGTCTTGACCACAATCTGTCTTGACCAACCCCAACCTTCCGTCTTGACCAACCTTCTTCTGTCTTGACCACCCTTCTGTCTTGACCACCTTCTGTCTTGACCACCTTCTGTCTTGACCACCTTCTGTCTTGACCACCTTCTGTCTTGACCACCTTCTGTCTTGACCACCTTCTGTCTTGACCACAATCTGTCTTGACCAACCTTCTTCTGTCTTGACCACAATCTGTCTTGACCACAATCTGTCTTGACCAGCCTTCTGTCTTGACCAACCTTCTTCTGTCTTGACCAACCTTCTTCTGTCTTGACCACCTTCCGTCTTGACCAACCTTCTTCTGTCTTGACCAACCTTCTTCTGTCTTGACCACCTTCTGTCTTGACCACCTTCTGTCTTGACCACCTTCTGTCTTGACCACCTTCTGTCTTGACCACCTTCTGTCTTGACCACCTTCTGTCTTGACCACCTTCTGTCTTGACCACAATCTGTCTTGACCACAATCTGTCTTGACCAACCTTCTTCTGTCTTGACCACAATCTGTCTTGACCACAATCTGTCTTGACCAGCCTTCTGTCTTGACCAACCTTCTTCTGTCTTGACCAACCTTCTTCTGTCTTGACCACCTTCCGTCTTGACCAACCTTCTTCTGTCTTGACCAACCTTCTTCTGTCTTGACCACCTTCTGTCTTGACCACCTTCTGTCTTGACCACCTTCTGTCTTGACCACCTTCTGTCTTGACCACAATCTGTCTTGACCAACCTTCTTCTGTCTTGACCACAATCTGTCTTGACCACAATCTGTCTTGACCAGCCTTCTGTCTTGACCAACCTTCTTCTGTCTTGACCAACCTTCTTCTGTCTTGACCAACCTTCTGTCTTGACAACAATCTGTCTTGACCACCCTTCCGTCTTGACCAACCTTCTTCTGTCTTGACCAACCTTCTTCTGTCTTGACCAACCTTCTGTCTTGACCACAATCTGTCTTGACCACCCTTCCGTCTTGACCAACCTTCTTCTGTCTTGACCAACCTTCTTCTGTCTTGACCAACCTTCTGTCTTGACCACAATCTGTCTTGACCACCCTTCCGTCTTGACCAACCTTCTTCTGTCTTGACCACCCTTCTGTCTTGACCAACCTTCTTCTGTCTTGACCACAATCTGTCTTGACCAACCTTCTTCTGTCTTGACCAACCATTCATCATGGCCACCACCATCCACCGTAACCACCATCCATCATGGGTCTTCCAAAAGTCGCCACCTTCCACCATCTTACGAATTCACCTTGCCTTCGATACCTACGATCTTCCACTGCGCCCACCATCAACCATCAATCACCCACCACAACAATAACAACTTTCTTGGCCTTTCATATGGCCTTGCGTTTACCAAAAAACCCCTCAACCTTCACTATCCAATTGATAACGACCTGTCGCAACCATCCACCTTGACAACCATCCATCCCGACAACCATCCATCCTAACAACCACCTACCTTGACAACTATCCACCTTGACAACTATCTTAAGAACCACTTTGAAACCTACCTTGACAACTATCTTGAGAACCATCTATCCTGAGAACCACCCACCTTGACAACCATCTACCTTGACAGCCACTTTGAGAACAATCCACTTTGATGACCATCTTGACAACAATCTATCTTGACAACCACTTTGAAACCCACCTTGGCAACCATCCACTATGACAACCATCCACCTTGACAACCATCCACCTTGACAACCATCCACCTTGACAACCATCCACCTTGACAACCATCCACCTTGACAACCATCCACCTTGACAACCATCCACCTTGACAACCATCCACCTTGACAACCATCCACCTTGACAACCATCCACCTTGACAACCATCCACCTTGACAACCATCCACCTTGACAACCATCCACCTTGACAACCACTTTGAGAACAATCCACTTTGATGACTATCTTGACAACAATCTATCTTGACAACCATCCACCTTGACAACCACTTTGAGAACTACCTACCTTGACAACCACCTACCTTGACAATCATCCACCTTAACAACCACTTTGAGAACAATCCATCTTGACAACAATCCATCTTGACAACCACTTTGAAACCCACCTTGACAACCATCCACTTTGACAACCATCCACTTTGACAACCATCTACCATCTACTACGGCCACCACCCAAAAAGTCCTTGGGGTTTACCGTCCGCTATCGTCACCACGATACTTCCATCTTGATCATCAACTGCGGCCACCATCCACTACGGCCACCACTCAAAAAGTCCTTGGGGTTTACCGTCCGCCATCGTCACCACGATACTTCCATCTTGATCATCAACTGCGGCCACCATCCACTACGGCCACCACTCAAAAAGTCCTTGGGGTTTACCGTCCGCCATCGTCACCACGATACTTCCATCTTGATCATCAACTGCGGCCACCACCCACTACGGCCACCACTCAAAAAGTCCTTGGGGTTTACCGTCCCCCATCGTCACCACGATACTTCCCATCTTGATCATCAACTGCGGCCACCATCTACGACGGATATTTCCCTCTTGACCAGCCAGTATGGCCATCGTCCACCTTGGCACCATTACCAAACAAATGCCTAGTACACCACAGCCAGCCCAACCTCTCGTGGCCAAACCAACAACTCAAACTGGCTATTCAAAGCTTCCGGATCAAGCATTTTCCTCCACTGATCAATTCATTTCACCACCAAACTTTTTAATATCTCATATCGTTGTCTAGGATCAATATGGTTTTGTCGACATAAATCAGATTTCATATGTCATTATGATTATCTAGAAGGAGAATCAATTCGGGTAGTCTCATTCTATTACTTTCAAATATTTCCTCTAGATCTGTATGCCGGAACGCGGCAAAGATAGTAATATGTAGTTAATATGTAGTTACCTACTAAGTCAATCCGCTCTGCCCGGGAAGTGGGATAGAGTAATCACCTTAATTGCACTACCAAGAACTCATTGTTTACCACTATAATATCTATCAATCAATGAGATAGACCAGTTGGTCGCATTTCTTGGGAGCACCCGTGGACCTGCGCCTAACCCGGTCAGAATAAGAAGTATGCCGAGTACGTAGAGGAGAGGCTATCTCTGTTATATGGGATATACAACATAGGTCTAGATATGCCCGGTAAAACTCTAACATATCGAGATCAAAAGTCCCCTCTAACAAAGGTGGCACAGAGTACATATGGCCTTAGATAATAAAGGTTGCCATGGCTGTCAGCGCTGACCCTTCATGGCCACATCGAATCTTGTGGAGATCAACCTCGATAAGACCCATATCCAAGCTAATGAAGAAATATACCTGAGCCAAATTAGTGCTTGTCACTAATTCCACTGAGCAGTGGTCCCTGCCCCTCGTCGCGCCAAAATCCCGTGTTTGCTTTCCTTCATTATCTCGCGTCTTTTCTTTTGTCTAGCCAAATTCAGTCCACACCACAACCTCGCTGAAGATGGATGCCCAGCAATCCTCCAACTCAGTTGTCTCTGCAAGTACAGCGGGCAAGGACAAAGACCTGCCGAACTCGTTGCTGGCGGAGGCAAGATCGATTCGAAATGGAGACCAAGATCTCTTGCAGGGGGAGAAGGTGGACGAGGTTCTTGCTGCCAAGATGACAATTATCAATGATGTGGGAAATCAATATCCTCGTACCGTGCATGAATGAGACACCCGACTAACTCGAGGCCCTTTGTCCTCTGTAGACCATTGATGAGATCGGTTTCACACCACACCACTGGAAGCTATTTTGCCTGAACGGATTCGGATATGCAGTTGACTCGCTCATCACTTTGATTCAGTCCATTATTTCAACCCAGGCCAGGTTGGAGTTCAACCCATCATATGCCACCGGGCTCACCATCGCGGTTTATGTCGGTATGTTGGTGGGTGCAATCTTCTGGGGCTTTTCGGCAGATATTATCGGCCGGCGATTTGCCTTCAACTTTTCCCTGCTTATTTCATCGATATTCACCATCGTTGCGGGGGCTTCCCCCTCTTGGGTCACCTTAGGTTTATTTGTCTCCTTGAGTGCCTTTGGTGCTGGGGGAAACCTAGTTCTCGATACTACAGTCTTTCTCGAATACCTTCCCAGCAAGGAACAGTGGCTGCTGACACTGATGGCAGCGTGGTGGGGTGAGATTAAACTCCCTAGTATACCTTCCGTCGAAAGTCTGAACTGACTCGCAGTATCTAGGTCTGGGTCAGCTTATCGCAGGTCTGTTTGCTTGGGCCTTTCTTCCTAACTTCTCCTGTAGCGATGCAGCCACATGCACCCGTGAAAATAACCAGGGATGGCGTTATGTTTGGTACGCATCCGGCGCCTTGGTGTTCGTTCTCTCGATCCTCCGTGTAACCATTATCCGCCTTGAAGAAACTCCCAAGTTCCTCATTTCCGAAGGCAAAGACGAGCGAGCAGTACACGTCCTACGCAGCATCGCCAATCGACACAACCGCCCATGCAGCCTATCCATCGACAAGCTTCAGGCATGCGGACAAATTGCTCACAGCAAGGCTCCAGGGTCTGGCAGGCTTGCGCAGCTCATCTCCCCAAGTGAAGTGTTCTTTCATCTTCGTGGACTCTTCGCAACTCGCAAAATGGCCTTATCGACGACTCTGGTCTGGCTCTCATGGCTCCTCATTGGCCTTGCCTATCCGCTTTACAATGTCTTCCTCCCCACATACCTTGCATCGCGCGGCGCATCCTTTGGACAGACCAGCCCGTTTATCACCTGGAGAATCTACGCCATCAACAACACCAGTAGTATCTTCGGTCCTGTGTTAGCGGGATTCATGTGTCGCTCGCCCTGGTTCTGGGGTCGTCGGGGAACCATGATCGTCGGAGCTTTAATCACAATGGTTTTCTTTTTCTGCTACACACAAGTGCGCACTCAGAGTCAGAATGTGGGGTTCACGTGCGCTATTTCCTTCTGCTTGAATATCTACTATGGTACCCTCTATGCTTACACGCCCGAGGTATGTGCTTATTCACTTTCATTGGCTCTGTCATCCCATATCTCATTACTCGATAGGTATTCCCCTCCGCCCACCGGGGCACAGGAAATGGTGTTGCTATTGCGCTCAATCGGATCATGGGAATTGTCAGTGCTGTTGTCAGCCTTGCCGCGAATGTAAGGATTTATTCTTTGCTCTCTTGAGAAGAATGCTTATATTGTTATCAGTCCAGCACTCCCGTGCCGATATACATATGCGCGGCCCTTTACATTGTGATGGCAATTATTGCCGGAGCTTTGCCATTTGAACCGTATGGCCGACGGAGCAGCTGAAGGGGAAGTGTTTTGATGAGGATACACAACGGTCAATTTCTGAGTATCTTACAGTCTTCTTTTGGGCCTAACAATTTTTACATGGACGAGTGTTTTGATACCTAAGAGAAATTTCACATTATTCACTCTCGGCTACTTAGTAGACATATCATCAATACACCATCTGGTCTTCAGATAGATAAAGCGTTGATACTAATTGAACTAGTGCGCGAATTTGGATTTAATATGTAGGGCATTCCTTTCTAAAGAGACCGGAACAACGGGTTCCATTAATTTCTCATGTCTTATTGCGTATCTGCTACCGTTGGTGGATGACCCTACGCTGACCAGAGAAGTTTTCCGCTGGGGACCGGTTATCGGGTAGGAAGAGGGGTTACGGAGAACGATCGAATGGCATATCCTCATGCATGAGAGGCAGTCTGACTGACATCTAATTGACAAGCGGGCTATTGGTTGGTAGCTGCATCATAGTCCACGGGCATTGCTTCCAGGATTATGATCTGTTGCCTTTTCTCCATCTGATCGCTCAATAAGGTCTGTTTGCGCTGTGGTCTTCGGACTCAAAGATCGTTCCGATACCCCTCTATAGCTGCTATTTCTAATGAATCCGTGTAACCGGCACGAAAACCATTGGGAATAAAAGCAAAGATCCCCGGAGTCTCTTTCTTCTTATCAATAAGCTCTCTATCTCATAAATTATATCAACCTATCAGATCAACGACACGGTCATCGAACGTGGGTCCGACAAATATTTCCTCTTTGGGAATGGTTTATCGTGGCCAAGTATGAACGTCAAGTTGTATGACAAGGCGAGACTTGCCAATCACGGCGTTATGTCAGGACCATTTTTCAAGTGTCAGTTTACTATGTCTGCGTTTTGATTCTTGGCCAGGGCGGGGTGAGTCTATATATGACTCCCATCCCCCAGCACAAAGCAGTCCCAGTTCAAATCAAACATCTTTAGCAACCATCACTTGATTCATCCTTTTTCTTTTTCTTTTTCCAAACCAACCCTTCAGCGCAATCTATACAATGGGTGACTATACACCGGAACTGGCAGCAGCTTCAGTGCCTACCCCATCCGAGAAGCTGGTCGACTCCACTGGTATCAAACCATCCAGCGGAGTCCTCTACCACCAACTACGAAATGAGCCCTTGAACATTGTCAGTGGTCGAGGAAGCTACCTGATAACTGAGGATGGTCTGGAAATTTTGGATGCGACATGTGGCGCAGCTGTATCCTGTCTTGGTCACAGTGACGAGCGAGTCAACGAAGCCATCTTGGACCAGCTGAAGAAAGTTCCCTACTGTTATTCAATGTTCTTCACCAATAGTGCTGCGGAGAGTTTGGCAAAGCTTCTGGTAGACTCAACCGGAGGCAAGATGTCTCGTGCCTATATCGTGAGCTCGGGTAAGAACCCATGTCTATGCTGAATCACGATTGATTTTCTAAAAACACAATAGGTACCGAAGCCGTCGAGGCTGCTGTGAAGATGGCTATTCAGTACTTTACAGAGTTGCCCGTTCCAGAGCCCCAGCGGGTGAATATCATTTCTCGGCAGTCGTCCTACCACGGAAATACCCTCGGGTCACTTGCTGTTGGACACCACGCCTCGCGGAGGAGGATCTATGAAAGTCTTCTTTCGAAGAATATCAACCACGTGCCCCAATGCTATCCCTACCGCAGAATGAATACCAATGAAAGCACCGAAGCCTACGTTGCAAGACTGGCCCAAGAACTGGAAGACGAATTCCAAAGACTTGGCCCCAACACTGTCTGCGCATTCGTAGCCGAGACAATGCCAGGTGCTGTGAGTAAAACGCAATCCTGCCATGATAAGTATGCTAATTGTTTTCATAGACACTTGGGTGTGTTCCCCCATTGCCCGGCTACCTCAAGGCACTAAAAGCTGTCTGCGAGCGACACGGTGCGCTCTTCATCCTTGACGAGGTAATGTCCGGCATGGGCCGCACCGGAACCCTCCATGCCTGGGAGCAAGAAGACGTCGTCCCTGATCTTCAAACAATTGCCAAGGGACTCGGCGCCGGCTATGCTCCGGTCGCAGGGTTGCTCATCAACAAGCATGTCGTCGACACTCTGAACAAGGGTACCGGCGCTTTTGTCCACAGTCAGACATACCAGGGACATCCAGTCGCCTGTGCGGCTGCATATAAGGTGCAGAAGATCATACAAGAGGATAACCTGCTACCGAATGTGCGAGCGATGGGAGACTATCTGGGTCAGCGTCTTCACGAGCGTTTGGATAGTCACCCCCATATTGGTGAAATTCGAGGCAGAGGATTATTCTGGGCTGTTAGTTTTCTACATTTCTATTTTTGTGACTTTACTAACATGGTTATAGATGGAATTTGTTCAGGATAAAGAGACGAAAGAGCCATATCCGCCTTCAAAGGCGCTTTCTCGGACTCTACATGCGACAGGGCTCAAGCCTGCACATGCGATTTCGTTGATGCCCGGAAATGGCGGTATCGATGGTGTTAATGGGGATCATATTATCCTAGCGCCGCCTTACAATACTACCCGTGACGAGATTGATTTGATAGTCGATCGGACTGTTCGGGTCATTCAGGAGGTTCTGGGATAAAGGTTTCTTTGCGAATTAGTCTCCGTCGTATCTTCCGACAATTAGCTTCGTTAAATTGCAATTCAATTTCTAATCAATCAGAATGAATGACTCTTTGCGTATGTTTGACAAGACTTTTCCGCTGCGGTATGGTAAGTCGATGCCGCTGTATATATATATAGCTAGGAGGTGGTCTTTTGAGCAATTTCAAAAGAATTCACCATAGCCACTCTTGTTCCCCTTATTTTCATTTTTTACCGCATTACAACAAAAAATCTTAGCATATGTTGTATATTATAGACTTAATCTGAACAGTGTCATTGCAATATATATTGTCCCGAGTGTTGATAGTAATCTAATTGGTCAATAGTCAGGTGACCGTCGTATATGGTGAGAAGGCTGCGGGGAAACAAGACTCATATAATCCATGTCCCTACTATATTATTTGTGGATCTCTCACTAGCCAGAGGTAGATCATTTGTTTGATCGGCGAAATGCCTCGAGACGACAAATTTTCACGGTCACGGACTGGTATGACGGCTCATTCCAAGGCGAAGTATAAGTGCTGATATAGATACGGAGAAGGATGTCTGCAATGCCGAAAGAAACACAATAAATGTGACGAGCAACAGCCAATTTGCTCATTTTGTGCTTCGCGGGATTTGGACTGTCAATACTCATCGGGTGTGAAATGGGTTCGACCAAAAGAGCCAATACCAACAAGACATAAGCCTCGCAAAGACACTCGTCGAGCAATAGCACAAAACATAGGTCGACCTTCGGCACTTTTCGCACAGACATGTTTTGAGTCTGCAGAAGACAAATCTGCCTGGGAATATTGTACGTGACTTCATGCCATATGATTGGAACTGGAATATCTAATCGAGAATACTCGCATAGACATAAGCCTCGTTTCATCTAATGTCCCCGCTGTAGATGGCCCGGACAACCCTTACCGACAGGTCTCTATCCCAGCCCTATCATCACCGATTCTTCTCGAGACTATTGTCTGCATATCGACAGAACATATGCTCAACTTCGGATTAGCCAGCGTTGATCTCGCGGCTAAGCGTCAGCAGAGAATGCTCAGAACGCTCGGACAAAACCTGCTCAGTATTGACGCCAAGGCCGCGTATGACGCAGGTACAATCGTAGCCAGCAACACGCACGAGCGAGAAGCGCTCCTCACAGCCGTTGTTCTTCAGGGGATCGTCGTCGCACAGTCAGCAGATGGCGTACTGGAGCCTCACATCAAATGCGCCTCTTGGCTCATGCAAGCAGTAGGCTACTTCGACGAGATCCCACAAAATCCCATCGCACGCATGACAGTACAACGCTTCGGCATGGTCGATGTAATGCTAGCCATCTCACGACAGCGAAGGCCGTACGCACCGCAAAACTTTATACTCAACCAGCCCGACCAGCATCGCTGGGACACCACCGAGCCCTCCTTCTACAAGATGACAGGATGTCCACAGCCATTGATGTGCTTCTTAGTACGAATAGCGCATCTAGCCTGCGACGGGCTCGAAACAAATCTACACGAAGGCGCCATTCTCAACAAAGCATTCCAACTCGATACCGAGCTCCGCGCCTGGGGATCCGCATATAATGGAATCCCACCGGCGCAAGGCGAGCGCACGCCTCTAGATATCCTTACCGAGTGCTTTTACTGGACTGCTCATTTGCTGCTTGCCCGTCGGGTCTTTCGAGACCAGACGTGCTCGCCGCGCGTGCAGCATTTGGCACATGTGTGCTTTGGTCTGATGGATCATCTGTCAACGGGCTGTGGGCCCGATTCGTCGCTGCCTCAGCCGTTTTACATTGCGGCGAGGGAGGCTATATCCCCTGAAGATCGTGTGTGGGTTCGACAGAAGCATGAGTCTATGACAGCTTATTATCGGGAACAACAGCGGAACTCGGCAATGGAGCTTATTGAGCAGATTTGGGAAACTACGGATAAGCTACGGGAGTTGGGTAGTGACTCCGGTTGGCCGACGGGGATTAAATTGTCAATTGTGGATAGTTATGTGCAAGCGCTTGACAGAGGGGCTTGTTTCTTCATCTTTTGACAAAGTTTTTTTCTTTTCTTTTGGTATTTTAAGGGGTTCTCTTTTCCCCGCGGGCAATTAGGGATGAACCGGTTCGCGGAGCAAGCTTGAAACAATGAACGATCCTAGGGGTATTTACCTAGATGGGAATATCGGGATCTCGCATGTCAACAATAGAAGATGAAGCGCAACATACCGTTGGGTCATTATGTTGTAAACTCGAAGGTTACTGCCTACAGCACGGAGTAGCCGACGGAAACGAAGGCAAAGAATAAACACTTAGGAATTCTGGTTTCTCCACTACACAACATCGATTCAATAGTTATGATAGTTATGCACAATATACAACATATACAACAGATACGGAGCACAGAAGTTGTACATAGTTATTTATATCATATGATGGATGTATACTCCGTACGTACGGAGTACGGAGTAAACGAGCAACTCTTAAAGCGGAGTATTAGAAAACCGGATACAACGGATGTAGAGTTGGCCGGGGTGGTCTAGAATGACCTGTCATGTTTCTAGGACCAATCATAATCGATGGTAGGGCGGGTACCTGAATGTTTCTCTTTGGCGGTCCACGGAACTGCACGTGTAACTGCATGCTTATTGGCCGAGTCCACAGGATCAGCCCCCGAAAACCGTGGTCCCTAACGCTGTCCAATCGTCAATGGCTGACGATTTTCGAATCAGGGGAAACTGCCAGGGGAAAAGACTTCGACTCCATGCATCGAGATTCATATATCCCACTCGGTACACGTTAATTCGTCAAATTGTACTCCGTGAAACGTATCGAGTTGTTAACAGTGTCTCAGATTCCTCGATCTCACTTAGATGCCGTTCGGTATTTAGGCGATCAGGTTCGTGTGTTTATTCGATGTCCTTTTCCTATAGTTAGGGAGTAGTCGAACTAGACTTGCCCCTGAGAGAGACTGAGAAAGAGAGAAAGAGAGTCACACCGATCCAGTTGGACAAGACATAAACGCCGAGTAAGGGGAGTGGCACTCGTACCCCTCTCCAAAACAAATGTTCTGTGTGCCCTTATTGCTCCAGTACTCCGTGTTGCTTGGGCTTATGCAGGTCAACGCAGGGGCCAAAACCAGTTTCCTTCCACTCCATACATCGCACATTGCGATCCTAGATAGAGAAATATATATGGATTTTGTTGGTTTAAATTCATAGAAAAAATAATAAAAATGGTAATAAAAAAAAACGTAAGAGATAACAAAAAAAAAAAAAGACAAATAAATCGAGGCCCTGACCAAGAAAAAAAAACAATGGGCCCCTCCATGAGGTGCCAATAGTCCCAGAAAGCCCCCGGTGCGTTGTCCATCCAAAGTTAACCCGTTCCCTGTGTACGGAGTAGTCAGCATCTCCCATCTCCTGATCCGCTTTCTTCTTCTGCCTATTGTGTTTCTCATTCCCTCCATTCTTTTCTTTTTTTCTTGCGTCCGTTTCATTCTTTCACGGCGACATTATATCACTCATTTCTACCCAATTCATTCATTTCCTCGAGAACGGTTTCTCCCCCTCCCGTTCCCTCCCCCCGTTGATCGACTCAACCTGGGTATTTGAGCATTTGCCGAAACATCTTCATTGATTCTTCATTGATTCTTGTCGATATAGGGAGAAATTATTCCCCTGCCATTCGTTCCCAGCTGCTTAGGCCAGCCTTTTTATTTATCCCCTCGTTTTTTTTGGACGCCTCTGCGACGCGCCCTTTCAACCCAACCACCCAGTCTCTGACGTGGACACCCTCGAAAGCCATTCGATCCCTACGCTGGACTTCCGTTCATTTACATCTTCAACTTGTCTCTCTCGCGCCTGTGGCTGCTTCGAGAACATCATCATATCCAAAAATCTGTCTCCGCACCACAATCACACCCATCCTATTATTTGTCGGCCGGATCGTCACACACCGTACCCTTTCATTCCGAAAAAAAAAAAAAAAAAAAAACCATATACGCAACCCCAAGAAAGGCATATCGAACACCTTAAACACACATTCCCGATTACGTGCGATATATTTTCTACCATACCACGTTACATTATGTCTTCGTTGACAGAAATGCATTACCCGCCAACCGGCGGAATTGCACCCACGGCATCGTCCTCCTCGCCTCCAGCTTCCACACCCTCTCCGTCAACTTCGAGTGCTACCACGGCTCATTCGTCTGCTACGCGCCGACCTCCTCGCAAAAGCACTCTGACTCAACAGCAGAAAAACAACAAACGTCAACGCGCAACTCAGGATCAGCTTGTCCTTCTGGAGATCGAATTCAACAAGAACCCAACACCCACTGCGGCTACCAGAGAACGCATTGCTTCGGACATTAACATGACGGAGCGGTCTGTGCAAATCTGGTTCCAGAACCGGTAGGTTCTACCTGAAAGTGTGTTTGTATTTTTTTCATCTTTACTGACTCAAGATAGTCGTGCTAAAATCAAGATGCTGGCGAAAAAGAGCATTGAAACTGGCGAAGGATGCGATTCTATCCCCGAATCCATGCGACACTATCTCGCGATGCAGTTTGACCCGAACAAGCCTGGCGCAAGAGACCCCTTTGGACGTACTGGCTCATATGGCCCGCCGAGCATGTACGCAAACGAGACCAACTCTTCTGGCAAAGTTGGTATGTTTATGGCTCTCTCTGATCCAATCATCTGTTAAACTAACTCGTCCTTTTAGTGATCTCTCATTTCACTTGCCGTTCCCTGACTGTCGGCAGCTGGCGGCGCATTGGACAAAACGCCATGGACTTGGTCGTTTTCTATTCCCCCGATAAGGCATGCATGACATACTATATCAACAACGATGCTGCTGGCTATAAGATCGAGTATCCGTTCGCCTATATCAAGAACATCACCTTGGAAACCGGTGATCCAAGCCCTGGGCCGAATGGGGAACCACCTCGACCAGGTGGTCTTGTCGTGGAACTGAACCGCCCGCCGCACTTTTACATGGACTCATCCAACTCTGGAGGGTTTTATCAGTGTGGCGATTTCACCGAGGAGCAACAAGCTAGTCAGATCATGGTTCATCACCTGGGAGGCCATCCCAAGGTCTTGAGCGTTCAGCTTGCCAAGCTTGTGTCGTTAGAGTCCTTCCAGAACCGCCTGGCTTATAATAACAGCAATCTTACCGCGCCAGCTGCGATGTCTCCGCCATTCATCCAGCGTCCTGCATCTCAGCCCAACCAGTTTGTCGCTCCCACTTACATGAACTTGTACCAGGACAGCAACCACTTGGGTTTCAATATGCCAGCTGCTCGTGGCCACAAGCGCCAACGAAGCCGTTCTGTACCTGTTGCAGTTGATATCTCGTCATTCCAGAGTCCCATGTCTTCCTTCCACGTGCCACCCCCTCCACCCCCGTTCAACCACACGGAGGCAGGCATCTACGCACCCGTTCCCCAGTCAGTGCACCACCTCCCCACCGACCTTCGCATCGACACCCAAGGATATGGACTCGATTTCCGCACCAACTCCATGTCTGCGACGACCACCGGATCACCTCCCGACTTCGCCAGTCCCATGTACAGCAATGCCGGTCAGGGCGAGATCACACCAGTTGCCAGCATGGCGCCTCAGTTCAATGTGCCCTTCGTCTCGGGCGGTTCAACCGATGCCTCGGCAATGGGCTCTCATGCCCCATCTCCTTACTCCAGCATGAGCCCTGCAGACCCGCTGATTGCAAACCACTCACCACCACTGTCCAACATATCGCACGGCTCCTCCGATATGTATGGTTTCTCCCATGACCAGCAGACTGGCTTTGATGACGGTCTTTCGATTAACGATATGTACTCGAAGCATCATATCAATTATGGAGTTTCGCACGAAAGCCCGAGCTTCGAACTGCCCATGCATGGCCTCTCTGCCCACCCTTCTCCTGGCATGGGCGATTACTCCCACAGTATGGCTAACTTGGATGAGATCAACTCACAGGGCATGCCGACTGGGTCATGAACGGTTGCTTGAGGTTCTTGAGTTTGTGTTTCTTCTTTTATCCCTTGATGTTTCACGGCCTTTTCTGTGCATGCGGCGCTTATGCTCATGCGTTCTTTGGTGGGTTTTTTATACCTTGGGAATTTCTTCATTGTCCAATGTCGAGAGCCGTGGCTAGGTGTTTGGTTTCGGTTTTCTTTTGTAAAACCCCTCGACGGCTCTTTTTGGATGATTCTCGTCTCGCTGGCGACGGCTAGGAAAGCGATTTTACCCTTTGATGTGTTTCTTGCGTGACATACCCTTATGTCTTATATTGATTATACCCTTTCTATTCTGGGGCCGGTCCTGAAGCGATTTTTGTTCTTTTTTTCTGTTTTCCCGGCTGTACCGGTTGAATCGAGGACCTTTTTTTTCTTCTCTTCTTCTTTTTCCCGGTCAATCTACCATTCTTCATTTTTCCTCATTTTTCTTCATTTTTGATTTATGGCCGGGATCACTTTTTCTTCTTCTTTTCCCCTTTTTTTCCATTTCAAATTCTATTTTACGTGGTTATGCCAAACAGACCGACTTGGGCTGCGACTCCATTCCCCTCAATTTTCCTTTTTTGTTCCCTTTTGTGTGAGTTTCTTCAAGGAGGATGATACTATCTGCCCTACACTCCTGTGGTTACAATGACCCATTCCCACATCATGAGTCTGCAGTCAAATTCTTGCAAATGAGCTTGTTCTGTCGGCACCTGTTTGGGTCTGACATCCAACCAACGCCAATCCTCTGGGCTGCGCAGAGTTGTGATATCTTCTGCCTGGGACCATACAAGTAGGACAGCGTTGAGCTGGCGGTATATGAGTGTGGGGGATTGACGCTAGGCTCGGAATCAATTCATTTTATATTGCACACACCTCCGTCTAGATTGTAGCTGTAATCTCTTCTCACTATATTGTACAATAGTAACTACATAGGTACTATTCGTATACACTATTATACAAGGATATCTTAAACGTCTTATATCTACACAGCATCAAATGCCTTACGTCTGCTTCTGCTTCTCCCACCCCATCGGCAAGGGCGCCTTATACCCTCCCTTCTCCCTAAGGAACCAATCAATCCAAACCTCCATCTTCTCCAAAACATTCCGTTCCGGCTTCCCCTCCATCCCAACATCAAACACCCCCTCCTTACACCAAACACTCCACGACCCCATCATCCCCGCCATAAGAACATCAGTTCCAAGCCGATCCCCAACAACAGCAATTTCATGCGGAGACTCAACAACCCCCCTCTCTCGAAACCACTGCACAACCTCCTGACCGCAAAAAGGCTTCTTTTCCGTCCCCGCTGGCAGCCGGAAAACAGGAATGCGCAGATGCGAAAGCTGCGCTTCTAGCTCGGAGATTTCACCGTCAAAGCGCGGATGGCTGCCAGCGCGGTTCGAGACGATCAGAATTGAGTGCGGGTTTGTAGTTTGGTTGAACGGGGAGGTTGGCGAGGTGCGGAGGGAGGAGAGTTTGGCCAGAATCTGTGGAGGGAAGGATGTTGTTTTCGCTGCGCAGAGTGTGTTGTCTTTGTCGAGCACTAGGGCACGGATTGTAGGTGTGTGCGGGGGTTTTTCGGGAGTTGGGATTTGTGTCTGGGGACCTTTCTTTCCGCTAATCAGGTGTGGTCCTAGGTTCTCGGGGAGGTGGGTGAAGGTTGGGATGGTGAGGTGTGGGAGGAATTGGGTTGGTTGTTTGAGGAGGGTTTGGACGGCGTGGTTGAAGCCACGTAGATTGGAATTAGGGGAGCCGGCCATTATGGTGGTATTTGAATTTTTGACGTAGAATTATCCGAGACGTAGAGAGTGTTATTGGACGCGCATTATGTGGGATATTTTTGAGCCTTTTCCTTTTTGAGGGTTGGAGTTGTTGTTTGGTCGGAATAGCCCAAAGCGGAGAGGATGAGCTTAGCCGCAAAACTCGCCTTTCTCTTAACCTCCACTTTTACTCCGACCTCATCACTGTCCCACCATCTCCCCACGATCACCCATTGCTTTGATTCGTGCCTTTTCGTGCGCGAAGGAAGCTCTTAGGTTTATTTTCGACTTTCGGTAATCGCTTTCTATCCTCGTTCGGCGTCACACAGTCAAAATGGGCAAGCTCACCTCCACGATCGGCATCCCGATCAAGCTCCTCAACGAGGCGCAGGTGCGTTACAGTCCCTGATATTGTCATTTCGGTTGTTCGATCGGAAGGAAATACTCGCATGACATCGCGAAAATGGATATCGCCGTGGATAGCGCGAGACAGATGGACTAACATCGTTTTCCAATAGGGCCATGTTGTGACAATTGAGATCACATCCGGAGTTGTCTACCGGGGGAAACTCCTGGAAGGTCAGTGAGCTATTTTTACTAAAGCTTTTATGTGTCTGCTCTCTGTTCATAGAGGCGGTCCATAAACAAGCCTTGGGAATGTCCCTGTTGCGCGATTCGAAAACTAACATGCATTTATCACAGCTGAGGACAACATGAACGTCCAGCTCAAGGACATCACCGTCACCGCTCGCGATGGCCGAGTCTCCCATCTCGACCAGGTATACATTCGCGGCAGCCATGTGCGATTCTTTATTGTGCCTGACATGCTCCGGTACGTTAAACCCTGATATTCACCTTTTTGGATACCGATTTCGCGAACTATGCATCTTGAATTTCACCGTTGCTGACTAGTTTTTTTTTTTTTTCATTTTTTAGTAATGCTCCCATGTTCCGTACACGAGGCCAGCGCGGGCGCGGTGTCGGTTTGGCGCGTGGTAAGGCTACAGTGCAGCGTGCGCGTGGCCAGCGCGGCCGGGGTTAGATGTTATGTGGAAGAGATGAAATCGCAGTTTCAAGGCCTCACAAATTCAAGAGTGGTTGGCGTTTTTCTTTGTTTTCTTGGTTCTTAGGGGATTTCTTTTTCGGGCTTTGATCTTGCGAAGTCTTAAAATATCGGCTGGCATTTGTTCTTGTAGATGCTTTGTCAGAGCACCATTGAATTTATGAATCAATACCCGACATGAATCTCCTGGTTTTGTAGTTTAAAGGTGTGTCTGTGTATATTTAGCTCACATGGTCTCATCTAGTATTGATATCGATTCAATGCCTCGGATGGCGGGTCATATACGGCTAGTGTGCGAAGGGCATATTAAGCGTAGCAGGAGTTCCATACCCACGGAATCAACCTAGCAGATTAATGCCTACAATGAAAATAGTGAGTCAAGCAATTCGGACAGCGTGGGCCGTATGTATATGGGAGCTCCTGCCGCTTTTAGAACGCGCTTTGGTCACGCAGGCTGCAATTACGTCACGTGACTCCCCTCCCCTCTGCAGAAATAGGACAGAAAACACATTGGATAATTTCCCTTTCCCGTCAAGCTTCAAAACCCATGCCTCTAGATCAGAGCACTTCCCGTTTGGCAATTGCCAAGGCTTCCCGGAAATGTGCAGCTCTGGAAACTAGCTCATTCCTTCCTGCTGCCGATACCCCCCCAACACTTCACAGAATCGATCCAGAAGTACGTCTACCTCATTCTTTCTGAGAATGGAGTTGGACGACTCGATCACAAACAAGGCAGTCGTGCTAGTAGGAAACACGAGCAACCACACAAGATCCTCAGGGGGAGATTGAAGAATTACGTGCTCTTCTGGCAGGACAGCTGACCAAACCGCGTTCTTACACTTTTGCTATAGCTTTGAAACACCACCACTGATCCCAGTTTGGTTCCTGATGACCAATTGGTACAATTGCCCCTAATGTCATTCCATCCAATGGTTTCAAACCCGATACTCTTAGCATGCTGAGACTGGACAGCACGTAGTAGCTCATGGGTAGTGTCAGACTTTAGAGTTCGTTGAACTCGGACAGGGATTGTATTAACGCAGGGGCCGATAACTTCCTCAATACCGGGAAGAAGCAGACTTCGAGCGGCGGTCAATTGCCCGAAGACAACGTCCGAGGACCCTGTCCATTCTTGTAGCACCGTTGCCCAGGCTACTTTGATAGCCGTCGCCATGGTTATCCCAGCAGGGGGCGTAGGTAAAGGCATATCCCTCTCAAAGCCCACACTTTTCTCCTCCGCCACCGGAACAGTTGGAAAGGGAACTGGAGTGACTTGCGAATCCTCGAGCAGGTCTCCCCAGAATGTGTACGCCTCGGGGGTTCTCTGTCGGAAGCACTCACGCGCATAAGCGGAAAAGTCGGATTCAATGCGTGCTTCTTGGTTATCGTATTGGGCCCACAGATCAGACACGAGCTTCTGGAGACTGATTGCATCGTACTGAGCATGTAGCAGCCTGATGATCAGGATGAAGTGGTCCGGTGCATCTTGGACCAGTTTGAACTCAACTCGGGGCTCGTCTGCGTGGTACGTATTCTGCAGTTCTGCCTCGCAGAATGAGTTCGCCAAATGAGACGGACATTGTCCCGGATCTCACACTGGTCAATGCCAAGCTGATTCTGACTGATCAAAAGCTGCTTTCCCTAACAAAGAAGGCATTGAGCCAGTGTCGCGATATTCTGCTGCTTACTTTGGATCGCGGAAGATCCGAATATGGAAGGCATCCTGGTGGAATCGAGATGCCGCGGTGGTAGCCATTTCGCCCCGGTTTTCGAATTGACTACCAATTCCCAGGCGGAAGAATACACAGGCTTCATCAACCGCACTAGCGGTTCTACTGGAAGTATGAAGTCCGTTCTGGTCAGCCACGCCCATTTCATCGCAACGATGGAAGCCACTCGCCTCACAGTTCCATCAACCACCAACCCAGACGAAGATGTGTGGATCTCCCCCTGTCTCTCGGCTTTTTCATCAGCGCCAAGTTGCACATGGGTCTTAACATCTTACTGGGAATTCCTGTGGTGCTAATGCGCGAATCTCTCGAATCATCCAATATCGATGTTATCCCCCTTCACGGGATCACGTTCCTCTTTGTTGCGCCCCCGTTGGCTGCTGCGAAGCTTGCGTCCGACCATAGCGAAACAGACCTGAGCAGAATGAAATGGATATTGAGTGCGGGCAGTTAGCACTTCCGAATACAGTTGCATTGCTCTCTCTTCTCCTGGCTTTCCATCAGGATGCCGTGATGAAGCCCCCCAACCGGACCGACCGACTGCATTTGTTGTTTTGAAGCCGGAATTCTGTGAAAAGCCTGAATAGGCGAAGGAGGATATGGAGCGGTATGCGGGTGAGAGACTGACTGGCTTGCAATGTCTGTCCAGTGGGGTCCGCTGTATTGATCAGATTCCGGTGACGGGATTCAAGATCAACCAGAGAGTCTTGAGGAACATGGCCTAGACCGATGCTAGCTGTTGAGGTCTATAGCTGCCTAAGACCTGCCTCCTCCAACTAGATAGCAAATATATATCTTTTTGTGATAGTGATTCATCGAAGACCTCCTCTCATAGCAGATTCGCCATCATTAATTTGGTTGTAAACATGGAGTGTGAATTGGTATTAACATCTGGATTTCGAACATTTCGACCGGGTCATGGGAGTAAATGACTGTATGGTATTATCTAAGAATTAAGGTACCGAACACTGTAACACATGTATTACTAGTATCCTACCTAATTCCGACATCAATCCACGAGATTCGGCATACGGACATCCACTCCAAGGGGCTGGGAATCTTTGGGTTTAGCACCGCTGACAGAACTAGGAACTCCTTATGTTGTACGGAGTAATGTTAGTTGAACCCCTTTAGTACGATGGATCGATACAATTGCGGCAGCTGAGCATAGCTTGTTCAGATCCTGCAAGGAACCTATATCCACCTTGAGCTCGACTTTAATATACTGAAATACTTGGCTTTCTAGTAATATGGAATAGAATAATAACTATATCATCCAGGTCGGTGGATAATTGCTCATAGACGAAACCTTGCCATCAGGGGATCAGAAATGAAGACAAATAATTAACCAACAAATAACTAACCATTTCGACTGAACTATGCTAGGCCTATAGAACCAGATCCTTGGGCTTCTCCTATGGGAATAGAGAGGAGTTGGTAAAGTGCCCATTCTTCGATGTCTATGGTATTTCGGATTTTTCAATTTCAACACGTACATAGAAATACATGGGCTCGTAATCTACTGGGGCACCGAGGTAACCATGGGGCTGTCATTTATTCGTGCCGTCCCGCTATGGATCCACGGTTCCACCGTGTATTTCTAAGATTGCTGAAACTTTGGAACAAGCTGAACTGTCCTGCCTCCGTACATGCATACCAAGGTAGGTACCTACCTAACCGCTGATCGATATAGTATATCATACATGGAGATATCTGCCGCGCTCGCTGCTGTGCTTCGCAGGTTTGAGGTGTCGCTATACGAAACAACGTAAGCCCTCCACTCTGGTCTGATATTTTATGAATGTTCTTACTAATATCTTCGTAAAACGCAGCGAGGAGGACATGAAGTACAAGGCGTATGCTTCTATACACTACACTGGCCGGCCCCTGCGAGCAACGCTCAAGCCTAGGCTTGATTAAAAGCGTTTGCCAATTTATTCTGTATTTGTTCTCTACAGAGCATCAGAAGAGGGTTGGCGGAGGGGTGAGCTATCAACATGTTCCAGTTTGACTAACATGCTCACGGGTCGACTATATTAAATTGATCTGACGGGTACAGTATATGAGATCTACCCTTATCGCTCGATTCTGTGTACCAAAAGTGGTTCGGGCCCTTTATCCTTAGCGTCATGGACCCCGCCACTCGACCATAGATAGCATGGGAATTGCTGTTACAAAGGCGAGCAAGCCCAAGGTCCATGACATAGTCTTCCATCCATGTGACAACACCAGGATAGGAAATATCTCTCGCTCAGTCTCTCTCTCCTCCGCGCTCTGGTTTATGGATGCATATTTCTCATAAGGTCATTGATTGTATCGCATCCGCCAGACTGATCTTAGTACATTTCGTATGGGACCCCGTGGGCCTACTGTTCACCTTGGAACGCGGTTTTCGATACTTTATACTGTCTCCCACAGTAGAATACCCAAAGGACGGAGGGTAAACTGGTCTAGAAAACGGTAATGTACAGCAAAAGATTCAGCTGTGTCCATATACCAAGGCAATATACCTCGCGTGATAATGTTATGCGCACCCTGTATGGAGTGAGGTGGCCAACGTGCGGGTGCGTACATCTTCTTCGATGGGACTAAGAATTGTCGAACAAATAGTTATACGCTTACCTATGACACAGTCGGGCAAACTCCGAACTAAATCCGAGGAACTCCGAAGCCGCGTAGCATCGGAGTATCGGAGATAGTTCCGAGGTCGGTGGCCCGGTTTCTCCGAACCCCCTAAACTCCGATTTTCGTCACCCCACATCACAGTCCCTTTTTCTCCGAACACCCTTGTCGATTTTATCCGTTTTACAATGCGGACCGGACTTCCAACTCCGTGTAAAAGATAACTGCTAAATACAATGAGTCAAAGCTCCTCCACCCACGATGGGTTGAGTCGAGCGCAAGGCCCTAGATCTCCTTATCGCCGAAAGCGGAAAGTCCTTAGCTGCGAGCACTGCCGATGCTCCAAATTAAAGTGTGATCGTCAACAGCCTTGCGGTGCTTGTACGCGGCGAGGGTGCGAGCTGTCGTGCTCGTTCTTAATCACCCCCACTGTCCCGACCACATCCCCCAACGATCATCGAACAACGTCCAATCCCTCATCGTCAAATGTGCGATCTAGGAAAAGGCCCGCCGCCCCCTCAGGCCCTTTGAGGCAACCTGTTGCTAGTTATTCAGGTAGTCGATCTGGGCGGTTGGGACCTGATGAAATTCAAGATTCTCAAGATAGTCGCTGGGAAGCGGTTCTTCAACGGCCGTGTCCCGAAGATGATCCTGTCGCAGCAACCGACACTTTGTCTCCCTTTTCAGTTGGCCCGAGTATCTCGCTTCGGGATATTATTGATATTTTACCCTCTAGAACCAGCTGCGACTGTCTGGTTTCTCATTTTTTCAATCATATCTCTGCTCTATTCCCCATTCTCCATGGCCCAACATTCCAAAAGCAGTATGTTGCCTTTATGCAACAGCCCTATGAAGTCGATCTCTCTTGGCTAGCCTTACTCTTTTCTATGTGCTCTTTGACATTGAATACCATGGAGCCAAGTGATCCTAGACTGCTGGATATATGGCCAAAAGGGTCTCATTTCCAGGAACAAGAGGCTGTGACTTTGTCCCGTCGGCTTCAGCAAACTGCGATGGTTTGTCTTTTACAAGATCAATTTTTTATCCGACATAAACTTAGCACATTCGAGGCTTTGCTGATGGTGATATATAACCTTTCCCACAACGAGTCTGTCGATCAAGGGTGGGCCTTGTTGGGTATGGCGTTAAACATCGGCATAGCCCTACGGTGTAATGTTGACTCCCAGGGACTTAATCATCTCGAGACTGAGAGACGCCGGCGCTGCTGGGCTGGAATATTGACATTACATACCTACCAAGCCATTCTCTTTCGGGATATCGACATGTCATTCCTTCTTGATATAAAAACCACAATGCCCGCAGATGTCAATGATGTTGATATTACCCAAGACGGGATCTCGCAGCCATCTAGCTCGCCCACGCAGATGTCCGTGATGATGTTCAAAGTCCGGCTTTTCCGGATCTCCACACAGATCTGTCACCACATATCTGGTCCCTCACGACTTGAGGCAGAGCCACTGAGGGGGTTTGATGCAATGATTGCCGAGGAACAACAGAGATGGGACTCGACGTATTTGGTGGACGGTGCCCCAAACATATTAGATTCCAGTTACGCCTATTGGTGCATTCTACAAACCTATGCACATCAACTTTACCTTCTTCTACATCGCCCTTTTCGCCATTCTCAGTCATCATGCTTTCTTGCAACATCCCGAGACAGGTGCATAGCTTCCAGTGTCGCGTTACTCGGCCTCCATCGTCAGATCTACGAAGTTCCACTGCTTCGACCCTATCTCTGGTTGCTTAGAGGTGTTACAAGCTTGAAGGCGCTTCATGCTGCTGTGGCACTCAACTCGTGCCTTCTGGATATGCCATCATCTTTTGAGTCGGGCTCGTACCGGGAGGAGTTAAACAAACTCGTGCTTCGAATGGAGAGCCTTTCTCGTCGGAGTGCAATATGTTTGAAAGCGCATCGCATACTTCTTCAATTACAGTAAGTTATACTTCATCTCGGTGGCAAGTTCAGCTGAATGACTTTATCCAGAGCTCAATTCGAAGCAGCAAACCAGCAACCGGCGGATTCTGGACCTCGGTTAGAGAGCAGAATTGAAGACTGGACCGATATGCGGGAATGGTTTGGGGCGGGTCTTTTCAACTGGGTAAGATATAGAATCCGTGCTTTCTTGACTCCGGACTAACTTGTTCAGAACTTGGATAGCGTTGGCAACCTTCCCGCAGTTTGATTTCTTTATATTGGACAGATCCGACGATTTTTCAGATGGGTGCCAAACCTGTTACACCACTGACTAACTAATCATTAGATGAACGAGAAATTCTTAGGAAAACGCGAAAGGGAATTCTTGGTGAGGTAAATACAATTTGTCGGACTCAACATCGAAGAGATATCATCATTCCGTATCAGAACAAACGTTTGCAGAGTGTTGTAGGTATGGTTATTTCTGCTGAGGGCAATAAGTATCAGCCTTGTAATATGATTAAGGGCTCAAGCCGAGAAGCTGTGGGTCTTTTGATAGCAAAAAATCCCCCTTTACGAATTGGAAGTCCGATGTCCAGGTGGATCTAATTCGGCCGAGACTAACTCGGAGTTCAATTGTAGAGCCGTACTCCTTATGTCCGATGAGATGAAATCCGAAGTTGGGTCATAAATAGTAGGCGAAGTGGAACAAAATGAACTTATCAACAGCTAAGCTACGATCCACACAGTCCACATTTCTGCCTTTGGCTTTGAAAACCAAGCACTTAAATCCGATAACATTTAGGGCCCAATATGATAGTTAAAATTTCAGTCGCTATATAATCATAACTTGCCCGGTTTTTCACTGTCTTCAAATGATCCCACGATAATGGAATCTCTCTTTCAATATCAACGTATCAGACAATATGTTCGCCACCAACTAGCTGAAATCAGAGAAAAATGCAGTTGTGAGGATTATACACTTGGGTCACCACATAGCTCGAGGTAAGTGATGGCTCAACGAGTCTTTGCAAAATATATATTTCTAGCCATGCTAATTAATGGTCAATTATCCAGCTGCGACTTACGCGATGCCTCGCTTTCTGTTCCGCCGAGCAAATCCTCGCCTCAAGAAAAATCCCCCACCGATGCCCTCATCATTGTGGACTGGGATGGTAACAATGATCCTTTGAACCCTGCAAACCAGACCGTCTCGCGGAAGATGTTTATGACCCTTCTGGTTACTTTAATTGCTTTTTCTGTAACTGCCGCATCGGCCATTGATGCTTGCGGTATCCGACAATACAGTGAATACTTCAATGTATCTGAAGTAGTTGGGTCTCTTGCGACAGGTATGTACAGTCTTTCAAATTTATGATGACTCTTTTTGCATAAGTTGACCATGCCAACAGGTCTATTTCTGGTCGGTTTTGGGGCCGGTTCTCTCCTTTCAGGCCCATTCTCCGAGACGTTTGGTCGGAACGCCGTCTACTTAACAACCATGGCCATTTTTCTCATATTTATCATGGCCGCGGCGCTCGCTCCAAATATCCACAGCCACCTTATCTTCCGTTTTCTTGCGGGTTTCTTTGGCTCTACTCCACTCACCTGCGCTGGAGGTACGGTGGCGGATTTGTGGAGTCCATTACAAAAGACGTACGCCTTTCCAGCCTACGCTATTCCATCCTTCGTGGGACCGATGGCTGGGCAGATAATGGGCAGCTATATTCCTCTTCATTTGGGGTGGCGTTGGCTTGAGTGGATCATGCTTATTATGGGAGGTGCGGTCCTTCTTGTTATTCTTGTGCTTCAGCCAGAAACATACGGACCTCTCATTCTCTATTGGAAAGCAAAGATTCTCCGCGAAGAAACTGGGGATGACAGATACAAAGCTCCGATGGAGATGAAAAACCAAGCTTTGGGCCGACGACTGCTGGTCTCGGTATATCGGCCATTTGCGCTGGTTTACTCCGAGTTGATTATCATCCTGATGTGTCTCTACCTAACTGTTATCTATATTGTCCTCTTTACCTTCCTGGAGGGATATACATACATTTTTGGTGATACATACGGGCTTTCACAGGAGATGACTGGCATACTCTGGGCGGGGATGCTAGTTGGCATTCTTCTTGTGGGTTGTCTGGTTCCGGTAGTATACTCTTGGACTGCCAAAGAGTACAAGAAGACTTCTACGATTACTCCTGAAACACGATTGTGGTATGCAATGTTGGGTGGTGCTCCGGCGGTGCCAATAAGCCTGTTCTGGATGGGTTGGACCAGCTATGTAAGTGTCCATTATTTGTTCGTCATTGTTTCGGTCACTGACTTTCGCGCTCTTTATTTTTAGCCTTCCATCTCAATTTGGTCTCCTATCATTGCCTCCGCCTTGTTCGGATACGGAATCACTACTATTTTCATCGTCACATACATGTATATCATAGATTCCTATGGTGTATACTCGGCATCTGCATTGGGATTCCTTGTTTTCACCAGATATGTGGTGGCAGGCGGCATGACGGTTGCTGGTGGGCCTATTTACCGTTCTATCGGCGTTCATTACACCCTGACCATCTTGGGGGCCATCAGTACAGTCATGGCCGCAATTCCATACTTGCTTTATGTGTATGGGCCGATCCTTCGCAAATACAGCAAATTTGCTGTCAACGTTGGTGCAGATTAATGTTTGGAACTCGGCAGATCTCACGTGAAGAACTTTGGTGGAAGAATAAGTTCATGAGTTCAGCAGATTGTTGAACAAAAATTATATCCAAGTCATTGGAGAACCTGATAAAATAATAGACTGTTTATGCAAATACAACGATACATAATCTTGATTCTTATGTAGCACTTTTTGTATGACATCCCGCGGACCTACCATTTACCTTACTTTACAACGGAATTTAATATTCTCTTCCAGAATAGAATACCCAAGGATGAGTGAATGGCCTGGAACGGTGGTGCGCATTATCCAATTAACACCCATATATCAAGGCAATATACCTCAGGCGGGGATGGTAGAACAGCACGGATAAGTCTACATGGAGTGGGTGTGTACATCTTCGACAGAACAAGGCTTGTCGAAAAAATGTATCAGGGGAGCAAAGAGCAGCAAGGACAGCATTCTAAGTCTATACGGTCATTTTTTTCCTGACAGGAATTATAAGTCGTCTTTAAATAGGACCCCGGGGTCAAGCATGGATTACATAATATCCCGTGATCAAGTCGGGGATCAAAAAGCGGCAAGAGGTGAGGACTAAAATGGAAAGGGAAACTATCCATCCACTGCGTTGGTTTTTATGCGAGGGACAGGTAGCCGTCTCAATACACCACATTCTTCCACCGAATACTATCTATGGAGTAAACAGGGCACTATCTGCCCAACTGTTTTAAGAGATATCTCAAACCCCCCAATTGTACCGCCACCATGACCTATTCAGCGCCCGCATCCAACCCCGCGACCTCCGCGAAGCCTAAAATCAAGAACATCCCCAACCCACGCCGCCTCTTAATACTCACACCAACCACTCAATCCCTCGCAATAATCCCCCCACTCCTGCACTCCCTAACTGGTGTCCCCGTCGTCGACCCGCCACAACAGCCAGCCCCTTCACCAACATCTAGCTCAACACCCCCACCACCAACAAGCACCTTCGCCGGCTACACAACCCACAGCCCTCTCCGCCTCGAAACAAAATACTACACAACCGAAGTCCCCGTGTGGGTCGATGAGATCCCACTCGCGATCCACGGCCTAGACACACAAAGCACTCCCGCGCCAGCACCGACAGCCGAGCAATGGAAAACGGAATTTCTAAGCACAGAAGCCGAGATCGTGCGCGAGGCTGTTGGGGCTCTGGTTGTGTGCGCGCATACTCCTAGCGATGCGACACCTCCACCAGGATCCAATGCAGACGCAGACCCCGCGGAGCGGCCCGATGTGCGCGCACTGCTTGACCTGATGCGCGGTATTGGCGCTGTCAAAGAGCGCATTGACGAGGAGCGCGGCGGGCTCGGTGATGTTCCTGGTGTATTTGTTTTGATTGGAAGTCGGAAGGGTGCTGTGGGTACCGCTGCGGGTCAGCAGGGACCCAAGGACCCCGATCCGGAGCTGAGGCTTGGTATTGATGATGAGGATCTAGGTGGTGGTGAGACAGTGCCATTTTCGGTTGGGTGGTGGGAGGATCAGTTTTTCGATATGGGGTTGTTGGGGTGGGAGGTTGTTGAGTGGGATCCTAAGGAGGGTTTGGAGGTTGAGACGAGGAATCAGTATGGGGGTGAGTTTACTGAAGCAAGCTTTTGTTTATTGGATTATATAGCAAGATTTTGGATTTTAGCTAACTTTATGCTATTACTAGAACGTGAGGGTATGCCTCGTATTAAAGAGGTCCTCGAGACTCATGACTGGTCTATGGTTGGAGGTGACTCTGGTCTTGACGGAGACAATGACCCTGGCGTGGATTCTGAGGATGATCTTCAAGACCAACTATTAGGTCTGGATGGCTCTCGTGGGTTTGGCGATGAAGTCCATGAATTGGAGCGTGAAATGTTCGGTTTGCGTATGGCAATTGAACGTGGAGGTGGCGATGGTGATGAGAGAGATCACTCTGACCATGATGATGGAGAGGATGAGATCGATGTCGAGAGCATGGAGGCATTGATGATGCGCATGCAGACAATAAAAGGTATGATTCCGTGTTAATTACTTGGGCTCGCCATAGTTGACATAGCGGTGTACTAACTTGGCTATTAGATATGAGCTCCGAGCTGCCGGAGGGCGAACGGAAGCGATTTGCTGCGAAGGCCGTGCAGGATATTATGCGAGATCTATAAGATTACTTGTTATTTTGCATAAATTCTAATTTAGATATTCGAATAATCATGTTCCATTACAATATATTACCTAGGTATGTAGACATGGAGTGTTACATAGCACGTCCCTAATATCCAGCACTGCCACAAACCGAGCCACACCGCCCCAAAGTGCCGAGACCGGTTCCATCCGTGCGCTTCTCTGACGTCAGCATATTCCAACCTTGGAAGGTTCCAAGGCAGTCAACTTCACAAAATGAGCTGTGTTAGCTGTGTTTTGTGCATGGATCATCCTGGCTAGCTTATTGCTTGGGCAATTCTTCGCTTCCTACATCATCTTCTCCATTCTCCACATGTGTACTCCGTACTTGAAACGCCGCTTCGTCATGCCTTGAGCCTCCTAAGCGAACTCAACCTTATTCAATTCCGACGGTCTGCAACATAACTCTCTCTCATTATTACATGCGCCGTGGACATACACAATAAGCAATTGAACGAATAAAAAGGATCCCTCCTTTCCTAAATGCATTTCCCCGTGCGGAATTGCGCCCCTATCGTGTCGGCGGCGACGGGGAGGATATCACAATGCGGTGCCCCGTACGCCTCGTTAGGAAAGTCTGCCTCGGGGGAGCTAAACAGCTGGACTGGGCACCGCTCTACCATTACAGCTAGATATATCCGTTCATTCTCAGGGAGGTGCCTCGGCAGAGGTATTGGTCTCAGAGCTCATAACGCGTCACTGGTCACAAAACCGGGATATACTACGCCAATTGCGGCTCCACTAGACCATATTGCATGGATTCAGACAAGAAAATTCAGCAGTGCAGATCATACACAAGTCTCGGGCGATAATCCGAAGACAAAGGAGCCCTTGGAGAAGTTCGGAGTTCAAAAAGGCAACCAAGAAGCTCGACCTCAGCGGACAGTTCTTAGTGAGAATGGTGAAAACGGAAAGTCCCCAACTGAAGGAGCGAAGTGGCCTGAAAGGATGAATAAAGGTAATAAGGTGCTGCTATGGTTTCTTCAAGTATCAATGCTGACGTTAGGGATAGGTAAAATGTTGACGACGCCATCGCGGCTTTTCAAATTGATCATCCCTTTAACGACCATCGCAAATGGAGGCCATGATAAAGGTATGTCAATCCTCAACATATTCTCCAAACATCACTTGACCAGCATGCTAACAGCTCAATCAGAAATCGAACCCATATCTATCCTAGTCCACCCCCAACAACCACTATCATACCTAGAGCGCTTGATCCAGTCAGAACTACCCCCAATTAAAGGCAGCACCGACAGGCTCCGCCCACCAGCCGTATCCTTCGTCGCACTCCAGCACGATGACAATGCAATCAAGCCCAAGAAGCGAATCGAAGATGAGATCGACCTAGACGCAAACCAAGCTCAAGAAAAGGACTTTATCACTGGCAACGACAGCATTGGCGGCAGCAAACCGCTCAACGGCAGATCACCCATCCAGCACCGCCGGTCTCGAGAAGAGGACGTCGAAACCTACAGCTACCCATGCAAAATGAACGGCACCCCGCCCCAAAACGGTGAACCCGAGCGCTTCGTACGCTGGTCGCAAGCCACAGAGATAGGCGACTTCATCCGGGATGCTGCGCGTGCGGGTGAGTTTATTGTGACGATCGAAGGCGCGCCGTCCGGTCTAAGCCAGATCCGCGTCACGGTACCGTCATTCAACGAGCGCACATATTACCTCCGCATGCGGCTGCGCAAGCTCTCGCGACGCATTCAAACTATGGCGAATGTGAAGGAAGAGTGTGATACGCTGGCGCATCGGGGTGCGCAGCGGGTTGCGATTGGCGGGTTTGGAATTCTTTCCATTTGGTGGTTTACGGTTTATAGGTTGACGTTCGAGACTGATCTCGGGTGGGATACTATGGAACCTGTGACTTACTTGGTCAGTTTGTCCACGCTGATGGGGGGTTATTTGTGGTTTTTGTACCACAATCGGGAGATTTCTTACAAGTCTGCACTGGACTTTACGATCAGTGCTAGGCAGAAGAAGCTCTATCAGTTGCACAGCA
Organism: Penicillium verrucosum; assembly: GCF_028828655.1. Taxonomy (NCBI): domain Eukaryota; kingdom Fungi; phylum Ascomycota; class Eurotiomycetes; order Eurotiales; family Aspergillaceae; genus Penicillium; species Penicillium verrucosum. The sequence goes on from NW_026643212.1 coordinate 3,942,071, forward strand.
TTGATTTGCAGCTTTGGGAATCCTTGATTGACGAAGGGAACTCGCTTCGTAAGGAGATTAAGAATATCGCGGGTGAGTATGATGCTGAGTGGAATGAGCGAGCTGATGAGCAGGATAAGCGTGTGACAGAAGTCTTGAAGTCAGATCGCCGGCAGAAGCATGACAAGAAGAAGGATTCGGATGATAAGGATGATGAGAATGATGATTGATGGTTTCGATCTACTTGTCATTCTTCGTACGTGTATGTACTTTGCATTCCATGCCATTTCTGGTCATCCAATAGATAGCCTTCAAGTTCATACTTCAATTATACAAAATATATATCAAATAGCGAAGCGAAAAGAAAAGAAAAGAAAAGAAAAATAAAACCAGTATCCCCCAGAAACACCTTCAACCCCAAAATATCACAGTGTCCCATTTCGCACAGGATCATAGTACTTCTTCGGCTGCGTCGTCTCCTCCTGCCTCGTACGTTTATCTATAAACACACACACTCATTAGCATCTCCATCAATGAAGCAATACACCAGATAACCAGTCCCAAGAAAGAAAAGAAAAGAAAAGAAAAGAATAAAACATACCAGACTCCGAACCCGCAGAACCACCAGTCTCCCCCTTCCTCCTATTCCGATTATTCCTCACATCGCGCGACCGAAAAACACTATACAACAACCAACCGGCGACCCAATTCGGGCCGTATTCGCCATTCGTCGCCCCGCGCTCGAACAAGCCGCGCACGAGCGGCGGCGCATTGTGACATATCTCGAGGATCGCCCAGCGCTGGCAGTCTGGGCGGATGTGGTGCCAGAAAAAGGGCGGGCGGGTTGTTGGGTCGGCGCGCACGTTGTCGAGGAGGTTTGCGGTGTCGAGGTTCATGCGGTTGTAGACAATGATTGCTTCGTCCTGGTTTGGGATTTGTTAGGGGGTTCTTGGGATATGTATGGTGCATGCTTGTATATGGCAGACGGGAGAGGGAGGGAGAGAGAGAGAGAGAGAGAGAGAGAGAGAGAGAGAGAGAGAGAGAGAGGGAAGTACAGGTAGGATGAGTGTTAACAGTATAGGATATGTATAAGGTTGTACTTACTCGCATGGCGCGGTAGTATTGCTCATGATGAGGGTCTTGGGGGTTTAGACCCAATGCGTGCATGAATTCTTCTTTGGATACTCGAGGTCCGACGGGCATTTTGTTGGGTTCCTCGATTAAATCGAGTATTGAATTTGGGGGGTTGGTATGTAGAGTGCTGTATATGCCGTGATTGAAGAGTATTGCCGAGCTTGTATATCAGCCGGGAAATCAATATGCAAGAAAGATAGACGAGTGGATATGAATATGAATGCAAATGCAAATGCGAATGTAAAACTGAAGAAGTAAACTCATAGCCTGCATCAAAGCCAGACTTTATATCACTATCTCCTCCCATTCAAACAGATCTCAACGGCGCGGAAACCCATCTAACGGCCGTTGGCTGTAAATTGCACGGCGCCGAAGCCGTGCTCATACAATCAGAGATGCCTATGCCGGAATGAGGCAGAGCGAACGGACAGCGCGAGACAAGAAACAGAAACAGACGCAATCAGACCAAGCGGGGAAATGGGGAAACTGGGGCAAAGGGCAAACCCGCAATCAGATCGAGATATAACACAAGCACAAGGATCCAGAGCAGAAGACAGGGATCTAAGGGATATGCTTCGAGGCTAAGACAATACCTCTTACCTCCTACAAATCAATATTATTATTCTTTCTTTTGGCGTGCATGCATAGACCAACAAAGGGAAAGATAAAAGATGGAGAGCACAAGTCTAGTGTTGCAGTCGAGGTGGGATCTTCCGGGGTACTTTTTTGTCTGTCCTGGCGCTTATGGTTTTCTTTCCGGGATTAGACGTTAATGTACTTCTTGCAGGATGCGTGGAGTCGGGTGGTACATGTACAATGTGTGTGTGGGTGATCACTGCACACCCGTTAATACAACCCCGGGCGACGTCAAACTGAGATCTAGGCTTCATATATTCGCTTTTATTGGTTTAGCGCGTACAGGGTACGTAAACCGTTGGGGGGTTGGTAGAATCCAAGGAATAGGGCTACGGCGTTGTGATACAGTCTTTCTCGGTGGAAAGTAGGCCGGGGACATGAAGGTCCGATATGGCAAACGAAAGCGAGTATAAGTTTACATTAGAGGCTAGAAAGGGGAGGAGGAATAAAAGGAGAGGCAGGTAGTACAGAACCTCCTATTCTTGTTCCCTACCTCTCGCTCGCCCCTCGGAAAAAGAAAGGCGTATTGCAGGCCAGGGTGACAAGTCGAATAAAGAGAGACAATTGCAAACAGAGTCATGGTAGACCCAGCACCCAGGGTCGAGGACTGTGCGCGAAGATGGCTGGCTAAGTGCGTTCTAATATATCGAGGGAGACGTGCTGAGCGCAGGTCTGCTATCCGAGACAGACGGGTAGGAGATATATGTATGCTTGCATGCATGAGAAAGAGGTGTATTTTCGAGGCCAGTTTGTTTATTGTATATAGACCGAAATAGACACTTCCAGATCCACATCAAGATCCCCGTCCAAAGGCAACAGGCGTTCGTCAGGAAAAACTAGTATCTAACCTTGTTGCCACGTACCTGTATGTATCCGTGGTGAAGGAATTGACACGACTCTAGCTTATAAGAACCAAATCTGTAAAGCCACATTGCCAACCGAGGACATCCACTATGTGGAGAGAGAGCTCAGAGAATCACGTCGTGCATCCCGAACTCGGCATCGAGGCCCACTGAAACCCAACCCAGCAGCAAGCGAAACATTCAGCCACCCTTGCTAGCGGGGAATAAAGCCAAATAAGGCACCTGTGCCTACCCGTCGGCTTGCGGGCACCCTGCAGAAAAAACAACGCTCGTTGGCTATGTTGTGTGACTTGCCCGGCCGGAGTCCAGGCCAGGATGCAATTAAGCAGAAACTGGACAGACCGGAACCCAAATCGGTGTTGTTGCTTGCATCTACGCCAGCTTTTGGATTTTCGATAGTGGGCGCGTACTTGCGTCCCGTTGCGGGGAAAGGGATCCGGTGGACGATGGCTTGACTCGATTTCAATTTTCTCGTTTGTGATGGATGCATATGCAATGGGGCGATGGCTGGTTGGATGGGACTAGCAACGTGGCAACAAGTACGACGGATTGAGCTCTAGATTTCGATGTATCCTTTTGAGCGCCATTCGAGCAACAGAGTCCCTTGATAACTCTATAGGTATGAAACTTCGCATGCTATACATGTCAGATCCTAATTTCGCAACTGCCAAATGGCGACCAGAGCAAATAGATATATCATAAAGAGGAGAGCGACACGTAATACTTAACAGGAGAACCTACCGTCCCATCTCCGGCTCAACGGAACGTGTCCTCGTTGGCGCTGCGATTAAAGAACGGATATCACATTGTGTACAAGACGAGGGCTAGTCAAGGTGGATCATCTGCGCATCACGATGTCAATAACACTGCATAATCCCGCTGGCGCATTGCGCACTAGCACGGACTGTTGAGAGATTGAGCTGTGGTTGGACGGCCAGAGCAAGGAGGTAGGAGGAGTCGCATCTGCCATGCTGAATCTTGACTTGTGATGGATGATGATTGTTCTTTAGAGACTGTTCTCTAAAAACGCTTGGTAGGATCCAAAGCGCACCACTCGCTCAACGAACTCTAGCTCCTCGAATTGGCTGGATTTCAGCTTCAGCCAATATGTGAGCATACCGTTGAATGTCGCCGGCGTCGCACCATCTCCACACTGCAGGTCCCCGGTACTCGTTTACCATTCGCTATTGACCATGGGAGAGCGGATGCAGGCGCAGATACGGCAGAATTTGCTGGCAGTTGGAGTAGATAGTGGAGGATGCGATCTGTTGTACTGAGCAAACTATCCTCGTAAAGTGCAGCATCCCGGAATCGAGACATGTGAAGCACGGACACACACACACAACAATTTTGGATTAGATGGAATTTCGCCAGTTAGTTAATAAATACCTTACTAACCAGATGATGTCCGAGCTTTTGATGACAGATAGACCACCAAGTCGAGAACACACACACACACACGACAGAGATAAGAGTAAGACCGAACAGACTTATCCTCCGTTGAATGTAACGACAGATCTAGCAGATCAATACAAGCAATCTGTCAAGCGGCAATAGAAGTGAATCCATAAATTGGGTCGACCATCCCTCATTGGGATAGAGTTCTAAGGTTGAGTCAAGCTTATCCGGGTACCCCAGAGGCCCACGCAAGTGGCTGAAGGTAAAAAGCTTTTTAGAGCGCCACTTCTCGGCTTAGATGCTTAGGGGTTCCTGAGTATCAGGGGAAGTTCTCCCCGATAGCTCCGAGGCTATGGCTGGAAATACTTAAGCATGCTTAGATCTAATATTCTGGGACTTTTGAATACTTGGGCTATACTTTTGACGTCCAGACATATCATAGGCTACCTCATGCGTTACACGTACCTCAATATTGACGGAACGCCTACTATACGTCGATCCACGAAACGAAAAACGCAGGTTTAAAGCAAGAAAACAGGGCCTGATAGAGGTACCCGGATTTCCGTATGTCGCTATTGTTCAAGACTCCTCGGAATCGTCACGATTCTCGCGCCTGCACCTACGTGACAGACCAGGAATATCCGTTTCCACACCAGTGTCCAGACGGGAAGGGGAGATATGGTGGGGAAGGTTGTTATGTACGTGTCAAGAAAGCCAGATAAGCCAGAATCAGAAGGGGTGGGAGGTAACAGAAAGGATATGAAAAAGGGCAAAGGGGGAAATGAATAAGAAAAAGCCATTTGCCATGCTCCATCCGTCGCTAAAAAGAAAAAGGGGAGGGAATATCAACCAGCCCGCATGACCGCTTAGTTCGAGGCTTCCTTGGTAGGCTCCTTGGATTCCTTAGACTCCTTGGTCTCCTTGACCTCCTTTGCCTCCTGCTTGGGCTCTTCCTTGGGCTTTTCTTCCTTCACCTGCTCCTTGGCCTCCTCTTCTGGCTTCTCTTCTTCATCCTTCACTTCCTCGCCGTAGTATCGGCGGAGGAGCTTCTCGACCTTGCGATATTCGACCTTGACTTCATCTAGAGTCTTTTTGATGGCCTTGAGACAGAACTCCGTGTCCGGTTGGTCAATGAGACCTGTCTCGTCCTTGTGGGCGCCGAAGTTCTGGATCTTCTCGCAGCCGTCCTTAACCTTAATGAGGCCCAGAGTGGCCGATGAGCCCTTGAGGAAGTGACCGAGGGCGGAGAGTTCATCGAGGTTCTTGTCATCTCTGTTGCGTGATAATTAGTAAAGAACAATCACCGGGAATTCCACCTGCACGAAGTAAGACACTCACATTTCCTTCTGAATCTTCTTGTAGGTGTTCTCAGCCTGGTCAAAGAAACCGTACACAATGCTCTTGCTGAAGTCGCGATCCTCCTCATCGTCGTCCATCTCAAGGATCTGTTCGAACGTGCTCTCGTCGAGAATTTCCTTATAATCAGAGAGCTTGGGTGGGCCCTGCTGGGCCTAGACTCGAATGTCAGGCCGAGGAACCTTCGACCATGGGGCAAGAAGTACTTACCGGCTCGGCCTTTTTGGTATCGGCTGGTGCCATGGTTGTGTATGTGTGTGTATGCGTGTTGAGAGGTTGCTTAAAAGGGGTAGGTGGGAGCAACCTAGTGCAATGCGCTGATCGTCACGATCGCTGGATGGAAATAGGGCTGATTTCTGCGGTCTGATGTCCAGCCAATCCAGATGAAATACGAGGCTCTGTTTGCAAATCTCAGTCAGCTCATATTCATACAATAGATCCAGATCTTGGATAAAACAATGTGGCAAATCAATAAAGAGGACCCGGATGCAACGATCAATGATGATACAACAAGGACGTCAGAATCATAAGATCTGCACACAACGCATATGTCGTCTTACAAAGCCAGCAGGTGTTACGGATCCAGGGACCGAAGATAGCAAGGGTCGAGGCTGTTAACGGGGGAAATAGTGAGCGGCTCCGGAGTCTATGCTCAAGGGGAAGAGGCTGGAGCCGGGGCGAAATACAGCCACCAGATTGAGCAAGGTAGTGACCAGTGGGTAGTGAGAGGGAAAACCCAAGACAACGGGAATCGAGGGGGATAGAGGGGCAGTGTACACAGCAAGCAGGTGGAGGGGGAAAATAATTAAAGGAACCAGGTGTGGAGGTGGTATTAGAGGGAGCAAACAGGGCCATTCAGCGCATATACTCGAACAGTGACCCAGTCACAGCCTTGTAAGCCAGAACTAGCGCATCGCATGAGCTGCAGCCCACAACCCAGGGTCTCCACTTAACAGAGAATTGAAGACACAGGGAAAAGGGAAGATATTCAAAAGAGAGAGGGGCAAATAGGAAAGTCCATCCCACCTATAATAAATTTTTTTTCCTTCTCTCTTTTAGAGATGATCCAGTCTCGAAAAAAAAAAGAGGATAAATAGGACACAATAAACCCCAAGGAGAAAAAGAAAAAGGTCGAAAGAAGCAAAGAAGCAAAGAAGACCGGAATTAGAGAAAGGAGGTCAAAGAAGAGAGGAGGGGGAGGAGAGAGAGGAAATCGGAGGGGCGGAGAAAGACAAGGTGGGTAGGTCAATTCCAATCCGTAAGGAACCAACTAAGAAGATGGAATTTGGGTGATATTTGGGTGTGATTTGGAGCGAAAATAATAGAAAAAAAATGATAAAAAATGATAGAAAATAGAGAAATATAAATTAATCAATATTCATTTCAGATTCACTCTGAATATTGTATGTCTCTCGAATAGTATAACTAAGTAATATTGGTATATTACATATTATATTTTACATTCCTATCATTGCCCTTGGCACTTTGAATAACTCGGGGAGAAACATATTTGCACTCGAAACAAGTTAGTTTATATTATTAGCCACACTCTATACAATCATTTCTAATTGGACTCGCTTTCCTGAAAACGTGGATTTGGTTCTTTTTCACGCTAAGTTCCCAAAGTGAAATTCTGGACATGCGACACAATTAGTACAATCTTGTGCTCCATAAGGAGATTTTCTTGCTTTTTTTAGTTAGATAGTAAATGATCCTCTGGGGGATTTTTTTTTGAGCCACGATCAAGAGAACTGTTATCTCGGGATCAAATTCCTCTGTGCTCCAGTGGAGTACAACCGTGGCATCAGTTCTCCAACTGATGGGTCCACCGAGAAGAAAAATGCACGGAATGAACGGAAGAGACCCCTCTGCGACCTGGAAATGTACTGAATGGTTAGTACAGGTTTAGTGTGGAGACTGATAGGGTGAAAAAAACCCCCAAAAAACAACACGTTTTCTGACCGCAAAAAAGACTGCTCCTATACTCATATGGCAGTACGGAGTAGGGGGGCCAGCAGGACGACATCATCGGACCGCCGATCCCAACAAGGGAACGTCATTTGGTCCTTTCCCAAAGGTTTGGACGGTCACACGCGGAACCATTTTGGGGAACTGCAAATTAGCGATGGCCTTTTTTGGTGCCTGGAAGGCCATTCTTTGATTGTAACAGGATCAGGACAACTTTTCATGACTTGGTCAGTACTGCTTGAAAACAGAAATACAGCAAAAACAGAAAAAAGTACCTAGTTTCCGAGGAGACTTTTAGCCGCAGAGAGAGAAAAAAAAAATAAAAAGACCGAGAGGATAAGACGTAATAATCCTGGCTCGTACAGCAGGGAAGCACGATTGACTTGGGCCAAGTGCGCAGATAGAACCTGATCCAGTTGGTCTGGACCCTCAAGGACCGTGTTCAATTAACCCGGGACTCGTTCTGATTGTATGTTGCATGCATTTCTCATCTGACGTACTCGGTGACAGCAAGTTGAACGACCAATGTAGAAGTCTAGGGCTCCACGGTCTTTTTTTTCCTTTCTCGGAGGGGACGAAAGGGGGGTAATATTGCTGGGCTATAAAACACGAGGGAATATGCTGTCACCGATGACGATGGGTGTTTTGGCGGTTTCCTTTTTTTCTTTTTCGTTGTTGCTTTTTTTTCAGGATAACTTTCGCGGTTTGAGTTCCGTATGAAAGGACAGACATAGAGGCTAGCTAGATGTCAATTGAAGTGGAATATGTCCACATTCGCGAACCGCAGCCATCTTTGTTTATATAGAGGAATGGGGGCATGTGTGCATCTCCTTGCCCCTGGTTTTTACGCCAAGTGGTTGGCTCTAACACATTCTCCACCATCACCCACCAATTAGAATTGGTGATAGTTTGCCATGACATCATGAGATGGGGCGGTAGTGTAGCCCACACCAGCCGCTGATGTCATTTTAGCGTGTCGGCAAATTACGTCAATTACTTCAAATTACTTTTAAATTACTTCAAATTACTTCAAATTACATACATGCGGTATTCTTTCGACTTTGTGTACCCTAAAGAATTCCATTGTGCAAGGACTCTCTCCCCATGTCTGCGGAGCTTAGAAAATTCTATACTTCCGACCCAAGTGCTGACAGGTCTCGTTTTACGTCCTTAACAGGCTTAAGGCATATGCAGGGCGACATCATAGCCTCGCCCATGATGTCAGAATGCATACACCCATCAACCGCTGCCGGGTTGCGTACAACATACAACAGAGATGAGAATAGCTGCTGTAGTACGAGTCCAAATGCGAAACATGCAAATTTCATTTGAGTTCGTCGCGTTCGGTAATTAATATGTATCAATCTCTGGTTACACCGGGGAATCAATTGGACTATAAATTCAAGTACTTCTGGCTGACGCAGGATGATTTTCTCGCTAAGTTCACCGAGAAACATGTGAATTAACCGCTATCACAAATCCGAAAGCATCAAACAACAATCCCTCCGATATCTCCCCATATGCTCATCTAGCCTCGGACATGCCACCCAAACAAGTCAAGTCCAAAATAGCGCAGACTACGCATGTTTGCTGCCGGCAATACGAGATGGCAGGTAGCCTGTTGCAGTAGTTCGGACTAGAACATGCAGTTTTACACCGCGGGGCCGGCTAGTCTTTGTATCCCTGGTAGCCAAGGGCGCCTATATAGGAAGCCATCCGCTTGGCTGTCAGTCTCTGCGCTCGATTGCCTTCGGCGAATCACATCGACTATTCCTCAACAGAGAGCTTCTAAAAATTTCACTTAGCCTAGACCTTAGACTTGTAGAGGAGATATATCCGAGTCCGACAACCCGGTTATGGGTTATATTCGGGCTAAAGAACAAAGAGACTGCATGGCCGATTTCTTGAAAGGGTGATTAGCTAGTTAATAGCCTAAGTAGCATGTAGCTCCCGATCGCTAGGAATATCAAAGTTATAGTGATACCTATTATAACCTCAATAAAATTATGCATAGAAACCCAACAGACAACAAAACAAAGATGTGCCATATATACCCCAGATCCCAAACATGCTTTTTCTCCACAGCTTCTTCGCTGGCTCCAGGGCTCTTCCAGAATGCTTACGTAATGGACCGTGACCTCGGTCCGTTTTTTTGTTGATCGCAAGCTTCCCAACCAAATCAACGTTTCCAGTTCCTCCATCCAGGGCAACATCATCACCAAAATACCTCACGAGACCGACGAGAAACAATTCCGGTCAAGAATGGCCTCAACCAAAGCATCAAGCGCCCCGCGCTCCGGCTCTTCGGGTCTAACAAAAGCCTACCTCTTCACCTACAACACTCTCAATCTCCTCGCCTGGGGCACCTGTGTCGTCTACACGGCCTCCCTCCTCCCAGCCCATGTCTCGACCAAAACTCTCCCCAAGGTCTTCGGCCAGACTTTCTCCCCGCTACTGCTGGTCACGCAGTCCCTCGCCCTGCTGGAAGTCGTGCACAGCGTGGTAGGCCTCGTGCGCGCGCCGTTCGTGACGACTGCCATGCAGGTTTCTAGCCGGCTCCTGTTGGTATGGGGGATTATGGCGCAATTTGGTGGGGAGATTGTTGGTGCTGGGCGGGATACCCAGTTGGGTGATTATGCGTATCTGGGGTGTGTTTTTGCTTGGGGAATTACGGAGGTTATCCGTTACGGTTTCTTCGCTATTACTTTGTCTGGGAACTCGGTCCCGAGCTGGTGGACTTGGTTGCGGTAAGTCTTGTTTTTCCTTTTCTCCCCCTGCGTGGCTACCATGTTCAATGCGCTGATGAGTTTCGCATTGACTAGATACAACACTTTCTACATTTTCTACCCAATTGGTATCTCGAGCGAGTGCACGCTTATCTTCCAGGCCCTTGGTCCTGCGGGCGAGCTGAGCCCGCTTTTCCGTTACCTTTTGATTGCGATTCTCGTAATCTATGTGCCTGGTACGTTGTTCTTTTACAGTGTTCATAGTACCGGTTACTGACTACCTACCAGGATCTTATGTCCTGTACACGCATATGATTGCCCAAAGACGCAAGATTATGCGCGGCAAGAAGAGAGCTGATTAGACAGCTCAGCCACGTGCAGCACAACATAAATTTGAATAAACTGAGTGGGAAACGAAAAGACGACCTGATTTATAGCCAGCCCGGCGTTCAAAAAATAATGCAAGGGTCCATCATATTTGGGACCCGGGGGTCCCTGAGGGTGGGGACTAGCTTTACGTTCGTGTTCAATAATATTGACTGGAGTCAACTTCTAGCCCAGAGGGGTATAGACGATCATAATTTCAACAATTCTTAAGAACATACCTTTTTGGCTCAAGGGTACCTCATTCTACCTCTATCAGAACGACATGATATCCATTCCTTCCACCTTAGAGTTCACCAAGGACCTTGAAAGAAGTCCGCCAAACTGCCTAAGCAAGCAGTCCGCGCTGAAGGCGACTCATTCTCGGGTACTAGTACTAGGCGAAGAAAAAGGAACTGGTTCCAAGATTAATGAGGAGAACACGACATTGAAATATCACACAACACGTCGAGCTTTTTTTTCGCTGAAGACTCCTCAAGACGTAGCATTCTTCAATTCAAACCCAAATTTCTCATTAAAGTATCAAATGGCTATTATTCCCTAATTCAACTTCTTGGTCCCATCTTGCACCGGGCGACCTTCACGGCGTAGATATACCAGGTAGCCATAACTGCCGAGAGCGATCATAGCTATAATGACGATGTTACCTTTTTACACGAATCATTAGCTTGGTCTTTCCCCGAATCGTCAGACATAAGAAACTCACTGGTAATGAATGTCCTGACTCCGCCTACAGCTTCCGAACTGCCCTTCACTATATGCTCTAACATCTTTGGAATACCGGCGAAGAAGTCGACGAAAGCCAGGAGTAACTGATACCCCGAACCTAGCGTGTTCTTAACCACAGAGAATATCACCTCAAATACGGAGGTAATAAGGTCCTTGATGGAGGTGATAATCGAGGTCATTATTGTTTATATTAGATCTGGAAGCTCTTCGCGTGAGAATGGTGAGAGTAATAGCAGTGTTGTACAGGTGGCTTCAAAGGGAATGAAAAGGTTCGGGTTTAGAGAGGCAATTCTAGTCTTTATACAAAAGCAAATCCTTGGTTTCAATGACGAAGTATGTATAGAAAGCAAGTTTGTGAATAAACTGGCACACGACAGGATTGGGCGAGTTTGTCGATTTAACGTTCTAGTTTTCGCCTCTGATGCCGGTTTAGTGGTTTCCTCGAGATACATACTTGATCCATGGGTTCCCTCACTTCTTGGCGTTCTCTTTCCGTATTAGTGCTGAGATCTTGCCGCTTTAAGTACAACGTACAACTGGGCCCCTAAGTATTACATAATCGAAGTGGCCACCTGCTTCTTGATTTCACTACCATCCCAACCTACTATTTACAAATATAAATATCTCAACCAGAACGCCATTGAATTAAATATACTAAAATCATCTATCTAGCTAGACACCTATTGATTTTATGTCCTATTTCTCCACAACCACTACACTTTGGTGGGGCCCGTGTATGTGGTTGTAAAGCCGGCGAAGTGCTTCTTTGTGGAGGAGGTGCTTTATTTGCTTTTACCGGCTCAGTAATCAAGCTTCTTGAACTATTAGGCCTATATCCCGTATTCCCCCTTACACACCATCCAGTCCCCATGAATGTTTCAATCCATTCAAAGGGTTTTGAATCAAGTTTGTTTCTCCACCTGAAAATCTGTCATTCGTCCTGATGATTCTATACCACAATGAAGCCACGTCTTGCTTACGACAATCAAGCCTGGGAAAGAGGGACGATTATCTACAAACGCTGGTATAAGTATCTCCAGGAAGATGATGACCCCTTTAATGCAGTTGGTCGCTTTCTTGCAACCCATTTTTATCCTCGGGAATGGTGCGACTTTGATATCTTCGCGTTGGGTGGATTCAATGTCTGCTTTCGGATGATATTTACCGATAACACCACCACTATTATCAGGTTCCCATTCCCTGGTATTGTGATGTTTCCTGAGGAGAAAGTCCACAACGAAGTCAGGGTCATGCAGTTCATTTTGGAACAAACCCAAAAATCACACAATATTTCGATTCCGGTGCCTTCAATCTCTCGCTGGGGACAGAAGAAAGAGAGTCCCGCGAACCTAGGTCCTTTTATGATCATGGAATATGTCGAGCACAAACAGAGTATCTGCAGGCTTCTTGAGAATCCGGAATCAGATCCAACCGTCCGTCCAGTCCTGAATCTCAACCTCAACATGGGCAGGCTGGGAGACCTCTACAGAAAATTGGCCAAAATCATTCTTTCGCTGTCTATTCTTACGCTCAGCAAGATAGGATCTATGGGACTTGACCCGAAAGATATGACGTGGAAGGTATTGGGTCGGCCCTTATCATATTCCATGAATGAAGTTGTGCAACTAAGAACAGTACCTCGATCGAAAATACCGAATAGCGCGTACTCTGAAGCATCGTCCTACTTTGACGCACTGGCGGAACTGCAACTTTCACACCTGATAAGTCAAAGGAACGATGCTATTGACTCGGAGGATGACTGCCGGCGAAAATTCGTGGCGCGACTTCTCTTCCGAAGACTCATCCGAGACCAGGAATTGAGAGAGAAATGGTTGCGCCATGAGACTGGCCCATTTCCAATCTGGTGCGATGACTTCCGACCAGAGAATGTTCTCGTCGATGAAGCTGAGAACATTATCGGAGTGGTGGACTGGGAGTTTACATACACCGCCCCTGTCGAATTTTCTCATGCACCACCTTGGTGGCTTCTTCTCGAAAAGCCGGAATATTGGTCTAAAGGCCTCGACGACTGGTGCATACAATATGATAAGCGACTTGAAACATTTCTTCAAGCCATGAACGATTGCGAGGATGAGGCAATCCGCGCCGGTCAACTTATCCAGACTCAGCGTCTCTCTGGCCCAATGCGAGACAGTTGGAAGAGCGGCAACTTCTGGGTCATGTATGCCGCACGGAATAATTTTGCTTTCGACTTGATCTATTGGCAGAAAATTGACCAGCGATTCTTTGGCCCGACTCAAACCCTTGTCCCTGACAATGCTTGGAAGGAGAGGCTTAATCTCTTGACACTCGAAGAAAAGGAGTATATAGATGAATGTGTAAAGCTAAAGTTTGAAGAGATGGACACGAGACCTCTTGCTTGGGACCCGGATGAGTATACTCGTGCATACGATTGCGAGTGGGTGGAGTAATTGCTTGGTTGTTCTAGAAGCTTTTCGCGTTGTACTCTAGAAGAACCTATATGCTAGCAATGATCTACAATAAGCCTGGAAACCATTCTTCTACCACAGTCCGACCTGGCACGGGGTGGCCGAGGCTCGCAGGTTACGATAATATGCACTATCAAACTAGAAACAACCGATGATTGGATAAAATTCCACCACCCTTCAGCATATCCTCTTCAAGACAGGCCCACAACTTCATAGTTCCAGTTGCATGTAGAATTAGGACTCTGGGCCAGAACATTCTTAGTGCCAGTGGCCGAAGAAATAACTTCATTCGACGCATCCACAACCTGAATCATCTGCCCACCGCCAACAGCAAGTCCCAAAACACTGTTATAGTTCAGGCCTTTAACGCCCGCAAAGCTGCCAATAAGCTTGATGTTGCTATAAACATTGATGGTATATCCTGTTGAAGGAAGGATAACAGCGAAGTTGACGGCATCCTGTGCAGACTGATAGTTCGCAATCGAAGATGAACAGCTGGCACTCGTCAAAAGCGTGCGATACCAAAGCGCACCGACTGGCTTGGTACCAGGGGGTTCTATCTGCGAGAGGCTTGTTGCACCGGCTTTGTATGCCTTGATAAACGGAGTGATGATTTGTAGCCAGCCCGTGTGGTCAAATCCGTTTGCGTAGTCCCCAATGTTGCTTCCTGCAATCTGCTCTTCCCAAAATGTACCAACATTGTGGCTCTCGCCAGCGTCATTCCATGTGATAACCTCCAAAAAGTCAGGCTGTAGCTGCAGGGCTTGAGCCATGCGCTGGGGTAGATTCACCTCGCCAACACGATACCAGTTCTGCCCGCTACCAATATATTTGAACTGATAAGGGGACATGGCTGTGAAAGAGGTGTGTTTAGTAATCAAAGTTTCAATATTGATTGGGGAATCTTACGCATCATGTAGGTTTTACCAGCGGAATGCGCTTCCTGAAAAGCTGCCGAGTCCACACTATCGCTGACATTGGCTGGGGTGTTACCAGGAGAGGGCCATGCGGACTCCCAACTGTAGACCCCATCCAGAATTGGGTATGCTCTGAAAACTCCATTTGGATATCCGGAGAAGTCGTCAAAGTTAGGAACAAAATACGGCGTGATGCTGTAAGCTGATGTGAGTGGCTGAATGAAGCCTGTGTCCCATTGATCATTCGAAATGGTGCCACCGGTATATGTGCTCACGAATGCCTTGCCGTCAACCTTGTAATATGCGCTGTGGGTCGCATATGGGGCTAAGAAAGATGCCAGCTGGGTAACTTCAAGACCCCAGCTCATGTCGAACGAAATAAAAAGTTTGAAGCTGGTTACAGAGGCTGCATCAAATAAGTAATCGAGTGCATTGGTGTTCCAAGTATCAGAAGGGCTGATAGTGTGAGTGTTCAGGGCGAAGCCATCAAAGCCAGCACCCATAGCAAGATTGACATCGGTGACAGCCTCGTCTGCAGTCATTGAACCGACCTACTAGAAGTTAGAAAATATCTAGTAAAGTAAGTAAATGCAACATACCATGTAGTGTGCGAAAACAGCCTTGCTTCTGGTTGGCTGTGTCGCAGTGGTTGTAGTTCTAGGACCTAAAGCTTCTGTTAGCTCTATACCTGAAGATGGCAAAGGAGGAGGCAACGGAAATTACCTAGGGTCGCGGTAGTAGCCATAGCTCCTGGTCCAACGGAAACCTAATCAATGTTCAATGAGTACAGTACGAGAAGCAATCAGTATGAAGGATCTCACAAATCTAGCAGGATTTGCTGTGTCGGCCTGACCAGAGGTTACACAGCTTCCTGCAGAGTCCCAGATGACTCATAAACGCCGACAAGACCAGCTTGAATCAGCGCATCTTGGGCCACCTGGATCTGCGGCGGCAACACAGACTGAATCTTTTCAAAATGGTCAGTATGCTTATTTAGGTTGTAAAGAGATGAAATCTAGAATCTCCGTACTGGAAGATCAACAAGAAGCAGCTTCAGGCGAATATCAGTCTCGAGTCTGGCGATAGACTTCATTGTCAACAACATATACTACATTTATTTATACAGCCCGTCCTTTGAAAAGCAAGTTCTGAAAATTACGCAAAGGGTGCAAGAAGCTTCATATTGTTCTTGCCAGGCGCAATGCAGCCTCCACAGTTTGACGTCGAAAAGCAGGACCATGTCCGAAGCAGATACACTCATTGGCGAGGTCTATATTCATTAGTTTTTTGGAGCTAATTTATACCTCGTCAGATACCCACATTGAATAAGCGCAGCAACGTGAAGCGACGAAATAAATGAGCGAGATAATGAGCGACCATTCTCCTGGGTGCAGAATCCCTTCGCGCTGATGAACCCCTGTACACCACTAGCATCTAACCATTCGCCGGCCGAGGATGCGAAGATGGATCCCAGTCCCTCAGTTGGGGTCGCAAGACCTTCCGAGGCATAACATTCCCCCTCGGGACGCGATGGGGCAAGTGCAGTGGCCATGAGATCAATAAGGTTTCCAGTGTTGTCATGCATTCCAGCATGAAAACAGGAAATAAAGTTCTTGCGCTCGGTTGGAGGTAAATATGTCCCAAAAACATCTTGAATCTTGACGAAGTCGTTCGGGGTGTCGACAAGAAGCTGATACCCATTCTGACAGCATGCCTTTACTAGATACTGTGAGAAAGTCCACTGTTGGTCTTTGATCGAGCTAGCCAGAGAAATGTCTGGGGGGTGACCCGGTAATGATGATAGCGGAAGGGGCGACTCATTAGCGCGCGAAGCCATGAAAGCATTGATTGGGGGTGTCAGTTCACACTGATAAAGGGGTGGTTGTGGGTATAAGGACGGCAGCTCAGAACATCCCATCGGTGTCGATGAGGGTCCAATAGGAGCTCTTTCATTCGACGGCACCCTTGGGCTACTAAGTGTTTCGTCCTTGTCGAAGGCAGTGGATGAAGTGGCACCAACAGCTTCCCCTTCATGAGGGCCCGCATATCCAGTCTCAGCCAGCGCAAGGTATTGCTGTGTTATTTTGCGGAGGGCTAACGTGATGTGCGACTGCTTTTCAAGCAGACCAGTTTCTAAAAGGAGATCAGTGAACCCGAGAAATGACTGGCTGAGCTTCTCAATGCCATCCTCAAGCTCGTGAACACGATCCTGCAGGTTGCAAGTGGTGTTTTCTTTTCGCATGCGATACGCTCGCTGCGCCATACGTAGCTGTGAACGGCGTCTCTAACGGGAATCAGTCATCGCATACTTTTTGGAAATCTTTTGACATCTTTTTCAACATTACACCCACTTCTATCGCTTGTTGGCTATTGAGCTTCCGAGGACGCCCATTCTTCCCCACCTCGTTTGCCTCGTGTTTTTCTTCCATGATTTTTTTGGGTATGTCCTAGCCTGTGGCCGATGATACTAAGTGGATCTAGTGTTCGTTGATAAAAGTAGTTAACTAAACCTATCAACTTTGTTTATTCATCAACCCGAGCCTCGTCTCGGGACGTGCTGTAATGTAGTTATGTTGAGTAATCAAAAATACGCCCCTCGCATGTCCGCCCCATATAGAGTATGGAAATTATTTTAATGAATAAACAGGTCTTCGGTAGACTTGATACCTACAGGTTATAGACAACTGTGTAGTTCCAAGACTGGAGGTACTGGAGTGGCATAATTGCCAGCTCGTATGGAAAATCCACATGGATCTTCATTCCGATGAAACCGTTTATTCATCATTCTAGGATATGCAGTTACTTAGCCCCATAAAACTAACTCGAGGTCAAGTAATAATATCACTTTATAGACGGAGTGATTACAATGGATCAACTCAAAACTCAGATTCGTACCTGCATGAACTAGATAGAAGCCCAGCTATATGAACAGCTTTCGCCATAGCCTCATGTAACCTATTAGTTTTTTTCATCGTGTTGCAATTTGCTTGTTGGTTTCTTCCTTCATATAACTGCTGAACTGGGTGGCTGAGTACGTATATATCATCCTGTGCCCTTCCTACTACTATACTGACGAGAACAGCAAAAGTCTCACAATGGCGCTCTCCACGTCAAGCACCGGCAGCGATTCGAAGGATTTCTCCAACCTAGAGAAATCGCCAGATGAAACGCCAGATATCGGTGTCGTGCATGTTTCGACACAAGACGTGTCCCCAAAGTCCAAAGCAACGTGGCACATGGCCGAAGAACTGCAACGCTTGAAAGAACGAGACGAGCAAAATGGCGAGAAAGCCAGGAAACTTGGAGTCACCTGGAAAAATCTCACTGTCAGAGGTATCAGCAGTGATGCTACATTCAACGAAAATGTCCTTTCACAATTCAACCTCTTCGGAAATCGCGGTGGAAAATTTCCCATGAAAACAATCCTCGACAACTCCTATGGCTGTGTTAAGCCTGGGGAGATGCTGCTCGTCCTTGGCCGCCCCGGATCAGGGTGCACAACACTGCTCAGCATGCTCTCAAACAATCGTCGTGGCTATGCAGAGGTGAGCGGCGACGTTGCGTTTGGGAGTATGTCTGCCGAAAATGCCATGCAACACCGCAGTCAGATCATCATGAACACGGAAGAGGAAATCTTTTTCCCGACATTGACCGTCGGTGAGACCATCGACTTCGCCGCCCGTATGAAGGTCCCGTACCACTTACCGCCAGGAATAAAGTCGGCAGAGGAGTACGCGCAACTCAATAAAGAATTTCTGCTGCGGTCGGTGGGTATCTCACACGCTGAATCTACTAAGGTGGGAGACGCCTTTACTCGAGGCGTTTCAGGAGGAGAGAGAAAACGTGTTTCCATCCTTGAGTGCTTGACAACCCGAGCAAGCGTTTTCTGTTGGGACAACTCTACGCGTGGTCTCGATGCTAGTACAGCACTGGAGTGGATTAAGGCAATCAGAACGATGACTGACGTCCTTGGCATCACTACTATCGTTACCCTCTATCAGGCAGGTAATGGAATCTACGAGCATTTTGATAAGGTGCTCGTCCTTGATGAGGGCAAGCAGATCTTCTATGGTCCACAACAGGATGCAGTGCCTTTTA
Organism: Penicillium verrucosum; assembly: GCF_028828655.1. Classification (NCBI taxonomy): domain Eukaryota; kingdom Fungi; phylum Ascomycota; class Eurotiomycetes; order Eurotiales; family Aspergillaceae; genus Penicillium; species Penicillium verrucosum. Next base: position 3,960,709 of record NW_026643212.1, read on the forward strand.
TGGAAAACCTTGGGTTCAGACGCGCCTCTGGTGCTAACAGAGCTGATTTCCTAACTGGCGTGACTGTTCCAACAGAGCGTATTGTTGCACCAGGATATGAAACCAAATTTCCTAGGACTTCTGACGCTATTCGCGCTGCCTACGAATCGTCCGGTTTCAGTTCCCGAATGCTGGCGGAATGCTCCTATCCAGAAAGCAAAGAGGCGGCGGAGAACACGACCATTTTCAAGGAGATGGTGGCGCGGGAAAAGCATCGGGGAGTACGCGAGAACTCACCAGTGACCACCGACTTCCTTTCTCAGATTAAAGCCTCAGTCACCCGGCAATACCAAATCATGTGGGGTGATAAGGCAACCCTGATCATGAAGCAAGGCGCTACAGTCATTCAGGCTCTGTTGGGAGGATCACTTTTCTACAATGCCCCCGACAACTCCGCTGGTCTGTTCCTCAAGTGTGGTGCTCTGTTCTTCTCCATCCTATATAACGCCCTCATCGCTCTCTCGGAAGTCACCGACTCATTTACTGGGAGACCTATTCTAGCCAAGCATCGTTCATTTGCTCTGTATCATCCCGCCGCCATCTGCATTTCCCAGATCGTCGCAGACTTTCCCGTCCTACTGTTTCAAGTGTCACACTTCGGCCTCGTTCTCTATTTCATGGTTGGCTTGAACCGCACTGCAGAAGCCTTCTTCACCTACTGGATCACCAATTTCATGACGGCCATGTCTATGACAGCCCTCTTTCGACTAATTGGTGCCGCGTTTCCCACCTTTGACGCCGCCACCAAGGTCTCTGGCCTGATGATTGTCGCATGTTTTGTCTACATGGGCTACATGATCGTCAAACCTGAGATGCATCCATGGTTTGTGTGGCTTTTTTGGATCAACCCCATGGCATATGCATTTGAAGCTCTTCTTGGTAACGAGTTCCATGCGTCAACCATCCCGTGTGTTGGGCCGAACCTCATACCAAACGGCCCTGGTTACACAGATGGGGAAGGTGGCCAATCATGTGCTGGCGTTGGCGGAGCTTCACCTGGTGCAGCTAGTCTTACGGGTGGTGAATATCTCGCATCTATGTCGTTCAGCCATAGCCATGTCTGGCGGAACTTCGGCATCATATGCGCTTGGTGGGTGCTATTCGTTGCGCTTACCATCTTCTTCACCTCCCGGTGGAAATTATCCGGGGAGGGTGCTCGCAGCCTACTCGTCCCCCGAGAGCAGGAGTACAAGTCGAAGCATCTGCTTCTCAGTGATGAGGAATCGCAAGCTTCTATGAAGACCCTGCCAGACTCTGGAGTAAACACCTCACAAGAAACCCTCGGAAAGGAACTCAACGACAACCGAAGCATTTTTACCTGGCAGAACCTTACTTATACTGTCAAGACTTCTTCGGGAGATCGAGTTCTCCTTGATAATGTGCAAGGGTACGTGAAGCCAGGCATGCTTGGTGCCCTTATGGGGTCTTCTGGCGCTGGCAAAACTACCCTGCTCGACGTCCTTGCCCAGCGCAAGACCGACGGAATCATCAACGGATCGGTGTTGGTTGATGGTCGACCTATTCCTATCTCTTTCCAACGCTCCGCTGGGTATGTCGAGCAGTTAGACGTCCACGAGTCTTTGGCAACTGTCCGTGAGGCCCTAGATTTCTCTGCCCTTCTACGCCAGCCCCGCAATACTCCTACTGATGAGAAGTTACGCTATGTGGACACTATCATTGACCTCCTAGAGCTACGGGACCTCGAGTTCACGCTTGTTGGTCGTCCGGGTGCTGGTTTGTCCGTTGAGCAGCGCAAACGTCTTACTATTGCGGTCGAGCTAGTCGCAAAACCTAGCATTCTTATTTTCCTAGATGAACCAACTTCCGGCCTCGACGGCCAGGCTGCATTCAATATCGTTCGCTTCCTACGCAAACTGGCCGAGGCCGGACAAGCCGTTTTGGTTACCATCCACCAGCCGTCGGCTCAGCTCTTCGCTCAATTCAATACACTTCTCTTACTCGCCAAGGGTGGGAAAACAGTTTACTTTGGCGATATCGGAGATAACGCTAGTACTGTCAAGACCTATTTTGGCCGGCATGGAGCACCCTGTCCACCCGATGCCAACCCTGCCGAGCATATGATTGACGTGGTATCAGGTGTTGCCTCTGAAACTGCCGATTGGAACAAGATCTGGCTAGAGTCTCCTGAGCATGACCAGCTCACAACTGAGCTAGATGCGATGGCTAAGGAAGCGGCTGCTAGACCGTCAGGAACCGCTGACGACGGTCACGAGTTTGCAGCTTCAATGTGGACTCAGATCAAGCTCGTAACCCATCGCATGAACATTTCACTGTTCCGAAACACCGAGTATATCGACAACAAGTTCGCCCTGCATATAAGCCTCGCACTACTCAATGGATTCTCATTCTGGATGATTGGGGATCGCCTGACAGATCTACAGAAAAACCTCTTCACTGTCTTCAATTTCATTTTCGTGGCTCCTGGAGTCATCTCCCAACTGCAGCCTCTTTTCATTGACCGGCGCGATATCTACGAGACGCGCGAGAAGAAGAGTAAGATGTATCACTGGGCTCCCTTCGTTACTGGTCTTATCATCTCGGAGATCCCATACCTGATCGTCTGCGCCTTACTCTATTATGTTTGTTGGTATTTTACTTGTGGGCTGCCTACTGCACCTGGAAATGCTGGCAGTGTCTTTTTCGTGGTGGTAAGGATTTTCCCGCATTCATGAGCTCGTTATTTGAACAAGACACTGACTAGAAGAACGTCCAGGTGATGTACGAGTGCCTTTACACCGGTATTGGACAGATGATTGCCGCCTACGCTCCTAACGCCGTCTTCGCATCGCTTGTGAACCCGCTTGTCATCACGACCCTTGTCTCGTTTTGTGGTGTTATGGTGCCATATAGCCAGATTGAACCATTTTGGAAATATTGGTATGCATCTTTTGCCTTCGTGGGTCCTCAAATTATCATCCGCAGTTTCTAATCTCAGTCACTACAGGATGTACTATATCGACCCTTTCAACTATCTCATGAGCTCCCTGCTGGTTTTTACCACATGGTCCAAACCCGTCGTCTGCACTCCTGATGAAATGGCCATGTTTGACCCACCAGTCAACCAAACCTGTGGTGAATACCTTGCCACTTACCAGTCCGGTATGGGGGTAGGAACAAACCTCCTCAACCCGAATGCAAATGCCGATTGCCGCGTTTGCCAGTACACCACTGGTGGAGACTTTCTCAAGACTCTGAACCTAGCAGAGGAGTACTTTGGCTGGCGGAATGCCGGCCTTGTTGTTGTTTTCGTACTTGGTATTTACGGATTGGTGTTCTTAATGATGAAGTTGAGGACGAAGGCTACTAAGAAGGCCGAGAGCTAGGTTGCCACCAGACTACAGTGGCGAAGACGTGGCGGTATAACCCGACGGGTCGCCTGCCCTGGCACTCTGTTGACGCAAAAACATCGGTATACCGGTGGATTCATTAATCTTTCATTTTTTTGTAATTTACGTTTTGTAACGGAGGCTCCATATAGATTGTTAGCAGAGCTGATATAGAAATACATTTATAAACTCCTTATAACGTTCCGCAAAGCTCGCAAAGCCCGAAACCCGACTTAACTTGGCCGTGTCAACTAATACTACGCTTTTTTGTGGCTTTTCAAATAAAGATGAACTTTTCCAGCACTATAGAATTAATTACCTTAAAGTATATATCTATAAAGTCTTTAACCGTATACCTTAAAAGTAAGGGTGAAAATTACTGCCTGTCAATATTCCAATGAGAGAGTGTTGGGGCTACAGTTGGAAGGTCCAAGTTTCGGGGCTCAAACTGAAGCTCACATACACCTGATACATACACCTCATAGATATATCGACCTCTACGTACCTATAGTACACCTATAGTACACATAGTATCTGTTGAACTCTCTCACGTGTCACATGATCTATGTTTGTCTCCTTCCATACCTGTAGACTAGTTCTCTCCCTTTCCTCCATCACAACATTGATCCCACAATACAACATATTGTGGTCCTTCGTCATATCATCTACTTGCTTGTAAATTCTAACAGTATCTAAAAAGGGGAATACTGTTTTCACCGCGGCTAGGCCACACATCGCAAGGGCGGCAAAGGTGGGGGTTCCTTGACTACAGTGTCACCATACCAAAAATGCAGTCACTGGAATTGCAGGAATCGCAGTTCCACGGTCTCGCGTGGGAAGAAAGGCTATTCTCCTCAGAGCCCCGATGGACGGTTGAACCTGACACTGGGGCTATCAAGCAGACAGACAGTACAGTCGCTCCGGCCATCAAGCACAGTTGAAGTGACTTTTCTCGTTCAGGGTGGTTTCAACAAGATCTACGATGTCAGCATAGATGATGAAGCATTCATCATGCGAATCTCATTACCCGTCGATCCATATTACAAAGTCACAAGTGAAGTGGTAACAATGGATTGGGTGCGCCATATCACAAGCCTCCCAATCCCCAGAGTTATCATTCACCAGCCTTGTCGAGACAATCCGATTGGATTTGAATGGATGCTTATGACCAAATTGCCCGGGAAGCCCTTCGGTGAAATTTACCAGTCGCTTTCCTTCGACGTGAAGGCCTGTCTAGTTAGGGAGCTTGCTGCAAGCTCGGCTTGCCTTTTTCGAAATCAACTATGTGGAATCGGAAACATATATGGGAAACCATCCGTCGGTGAAAATCCAACATCGAGCGAGCAAATCCCGCGCCCTAGAGAGCCGGTCGACCCTGAAATATCAGTTCTGGCGAAGGGATCCGACTCAGATGGTAGTAGCACATCTATGGGAAAGAGCTCTGAAGCCCCTTTCAATCTTCCCGACAAAAGTCCTTCTGATGGGACTTCACCTGACGTGGGCCGGATTGTTTCTATGCAGTTTTTCTGGGACTCACATATCCACCAAGATGTCCACCGAGGCCCATTCCGCTCAAGTAAGGACTGGATCACAGCCCGCCTGTTATTCAACGAAAATGACTGTCATTCGGCTCTGGATAAACATTCAGCTGGAGACCCCCTTAATAGCGACGATGAAGACGAAGTGGAAGATGCTACAAGGACGTTGCAAATAATTGAAAAGCTCAAATCCCTTCTTCCCCTAGTATTTCCAACGGATGATGTTGATGAACCAGAGCCGTCAATGATATTCCACCACGACCTCTCACGACACAATATCCTTGTTGGCGACAGCGGGGAGTTGACTGGCGTTCTAGACTGGGAGTGTGTTTCAGCAGTCCCGTTATGGAAGGCCTGCTCCTATCCTTCGTTTTTAGAGGGGCGACCACGACACTCAGAGCCTATCCCTGAAAGTTACAAACCTGAAGACAACGGAGAACCAAACGAACTGTACTTCGAGCATCTATGGCAGCATGAGACCACTCTCTTACGTGGTATATTCATGGATGAGATGAGAAGACTAGACGCCGGATGGATGGAAGTTTTTGATAAGAGTCAGGTCAAAAGAGACTTTGACTGTGCAGTTCAAGAATGTGACATGGAATTCTCTGCCAGGAATACCAATGCATGGATCAAAGATATCACCGCTGGTATAAGCAATCCGCCCACCTTGCATGATAGGATGTATTCACTATCCGGTCTCTAGACAGCGCCAGTGCAACAATGACTGCGTTTGGAGGTGTGGTTGATACCCTCTCTCAATAACCTATGTATCGAGTCAATACACATTCTCAAAAACAATCCTGACCTTCTGAATTTGTTGGACAAAATGAATGATTGTCTTCTAGAGAGGGGCGATACATATCCGACATTTAGGTTCGGGGTTCCTTTCGTCTGGGTTTGATGTAGATGGATAGTGGATAATCTTGTTTTGGCTTATGGCCCGGTGCCCTTTATAAGAAGAAATATGGGCTAGAGGCTGCTACAGGTTTAAGCTAATGTAAGGTAAGGCCATTAAGGCTGTTGTTATTATTGGGAATGAGAAGATAATGGCTGGCATATTCTCCCGATGACACGATGACACCAAGAACCGAGTTTATAAATATATATAATTTCGGGGGTTCTTCTACCAGGGTTCCTATCTTAGCTATGGAATAGCCCATGTTTTGCGAGCTAACATAATCACAGTTAAAGGCAGATAATAAGCCCTGGTCATTGTTTCCGACATTTTAAAGTGTCTAAGCGTGTACGCCAGTTGTCCAGAAGATAGCAAGTCCTGTCCTATAGGCTATAAGATCAACAACTATCAAAACCGAACAAGCTGATAACATGAATTCATCGCTAGCCACCACTCGCAAATAAAAAAAAGAATCCACCATCTAGATAAGGGATCATAATCCAACCATACCATAGCCATAACCATAACCAACAAGAACCGAAAAGAACCAGAATCATTCACAATTCCACGACTTTTCCCTCTAAAAATACCAGAAAAGACATAGTCATAATCATCCATAACATCATAAAATCGTAACCCCCATCAAAATCATCCCAATCAACCCCTCCCTCCAAAACCACCCCTACCATCCCCCTCAATCCCAACCCTAAGAGGACTACTCCCCCCACTCCAACTCCCACCCAGCGAACCCTCACTCCCAACCCCACTCCCACTCGCCGAGCCCAAAGAGAGCACATCATCCTCACGAGCATTCTTCCGTCCCGCACCAATAGCAACACGCATACCCTGCACAGCGCCGCCGTGCTCATGTCCCGCAGGGTACATACCGTCGTTGACAGAAAAGTTGCGGCAGATCAGGTATGCACGCATGGCGGCACTCTCGCGGGCCAGCGTCTCGTTGCTGCAGATACTGTCTGCTCGGTACTCGCGGTTGTTGACACGAACCGTGCAGGTGTATCCGCGGTTGCTTATGTATGCGTTGTAGATTGGTTCGGGCCAATTGCGACGGCGGCAGAGGCCTAGGTTTCGATTTGGTTAGTTTGGTTTTTTTATTGGAATTAATTAGTGTATTAGTGTGTGAAGGCAGGGGTTGGGGCTCGGGTTTTTTTTGTCTTTATCTGTATTGAACGTATGTTTGGGGATAGGGTGTTGTGCATTGACTGGGGTTGGGGGATTGGTTTGTGCTGGCAATGATGCATGCATACATAGCCCCGGGCAGGAGTAGGTGATGGTGATGGTGATGGTGATGGTGGTGAGATTGAAGACATACTGGTCAGGTAGAGGATATAGTACATCTTGAGATTCGGACTAGACGCAAGCCGAAGCAAGAAAGACGGGAAAACTGGAGACGAGTGACGAGGCGATGGCGTTGCCACTTGTCTAACGGCAACGAATTGCAAAGGTTACTCAGAACGCATTGGATGGACTTTGCTTGCAGTGAGATGGGTTCGGGGCTGAGGCTGAGGCTGAGCTGCTAGACTGGTGTGCAGTCAGAAGATATGCGGATTGTGATGCCCAACGGCTGGTGGGACTGCGTTTGCTTTACTAGCAGCGGGGAGGATGAGCTGGCGTTCTAAACAAAAGCACGATTATAATACTAGTCAAGGTCAAGGGTGTCTAATTCAAAGACGAGTGAAATAAAATAAGAATTCAAGAGTGAAAGCAATAGAGAGAGGGATTGATAACTAAATCAAAATTCTGACGGAAGATTGGAAAGATGCCACACCCATATACAGATATACAATTTCCTAGAACCCCTCCCCCGTACAACAGAAAAAAAAAAAGAAAAACAAAAACAAATTAATGAGGGGATCAGAGCTGTTGCTTGCCATATACTTGATTACTTCTGGAAAAACAGGTGGGGCTTTTTGCATTGATACTTCCCAAGTCATACTGTGAGCTGGCTGGTGTACACAGTACCAACAGACAAGGAAAACGGTTGCAATTGCGACAGCCCACAAAGAAACCAAAAAAAGGGAGACACTTTATGTCAATGCAGATGACCTGAAGAAGAAAATGGTATTAAACTAAAAAGTCAAACTACAAAGATTCTAATACCCACCGTTGAAAGACTGAAGGGGAAAAAAAAAGAAAAGACAAGGATATAGTAAACAGTAATAATAAGCAGGAATAGTACTATACTAGTAAACAATAAACAGAAAATAGTAAGCAACCAAACCTCAAAGAAGACTATAGGACGTGGATCTGGAATCCGGGTATAGACTACCTCCACCAAGTAAACAGAGTACAAGCAGTGAAGAGCAGAGAGAAGACGATAGATGCACGAAAACCCCAGACTCACATTGGACCTCGGAAAAGACTCCAAAAAAAAAGAGTCACAGTAACTCAAACGGGTGTTCGACCTATTTCGTGTGCCGTTTTCTCGGCGGGTTTACTGATGCGCTGGCATATCTCTTTGCCAGTCGAATCGAACCGAGTCTGAGGCACCGGGAGTCACCGTGAGCTGTCTGATTATGTCCCTGCAATTTGCCGATCGAAACATAAACATTCTCGGAGACTAAGGGAGACCTTGTAATCTGCTTGCAGAAGGGTAATACCTGAAGATTATGATCCCAGTAACTATTTCGGTGTGGGTTTGAATGGAATAGTGGTGCTATGGTGGTGCTATAATATACTATCCAATACTCACTCTCCCGTACACAGGTTATTTTTTTTTTTTGGCTGACATTGATTCTCAGAATGGCCTTTGTATTTCATTTTTGGCCCCGCAGATGAGTACAATTAAATTTGCCGCCCTTATGGATTTGCGAGACGCGCAGTTCTGCGAATGGTGATTGGCGCCAAGGAGGAGCCGTTCATGTTGTGCAGAACGCGTCTGAAGAGGGGTCAATTGCTTGTGAAAGAGGCTATGAGTCAATGAAATAATCCAAGTAGACAGAATCAAAGTGGGTATAACGAGAATGAGAAAATGCATGCAGCCCTCGAGCAACCTCAGTTACTTGACAGGCATCGGATGCAGTGATGAGCTGGCATTGCAGTGGGGAAAGGCGTTGGATTTATCTGCATAATCTGGTACTGATGATTACTTTTGCCCTCTTGGGCCTCGTGCAGCTTGTGTCTTTGGTGGCAAACACATTGTGTACATCGTAGGAGCATTTTCATATTGATCGACGCAGAGTGGGAAAAGTAAACTCTTCACCCTCGCGCTAGAGGAAACTTTTTTGTAAACTTCGGAAACTCGGTGAAACTGCCAACACAAAAAAATAAGAAACTGAAGGAATTGGTGCTATGTGCTATGACCTATGTTGTAAAGTCATATTCTGGCCCCCGAATCCAACCCCTTGCGTCTCGATCTCATTCACAGAATCCTCCTTGGCTTGGTCGAAATCATTCTCGTGGCCCCCATGCCATGACCGCTGCTATGACTGCGGTGGCTTGCAGTCTCAAGCATCCAAGACTAATCATGCATAATGCACTCGCTCGGAGTCCCTGGTTACCAATGACACCCTGCTTCAACCTATGTTGTACTGTAACCTCGAGAGACTTTTGGAAGGAAATCTCATCCATGGTGGCGTTTTGTCCCGTGTCTTCTTTTTGATATGGCGTCGGCTCACGCCTCTTCCGGTTAGATAGTGAGGGGCTGGGCCCCGGACCAGAGCCGCATTTTCTCCGCGGCTTTGTGCGGGATCACATATAAAGGGTGCATTGGCTCTAGTCGATCACCTTGTGAAAACACATTGCCCGGCTCACGGTTCGGTGAAGATTTCCAGGAGAATGAGGATGTAAAGTTGTTGCTCGCAACACTCGAGTCTGTCCGGTAGTGAAGATTTTGAGTCGCGCTCAATCCTGCCATAACGTAGCAGGTGTGATATGAATCGACGTGCCTTGATCTCGGTCAGCCACACGTGAAAGAAACTGGCTCAGACTCAGATAGGAGGAACTTACTTGCCCGGTTTGTCACGGAAACCACCGTCGGTCCCTTGACAACATGCAAGGATGTATCGTGTTAAACCTTCGCGGCTGAAAAGACTGTTCGCTGGAGGCTGGGTGTTATCCGGTTTTCCCGCCAAAGAAGATTCAAGCAATGGCCAACATCCACCAACCCAGTGGCTGTAGCATCCATCCACTAGCTTATTTGTTCGTCCGGATAGACCACCTTCCGGGGCGGACTGGCGTGCGGATAACCATGACACTAACATGGGAATGTCCATGTGTCTGCCAGGAACCATTAGCATATGAGAAATAGACAGAGCATTCCAGGTTAGGGTAGTCTCCTACCTGTTGAAGGTCTCTTCGGGGGGTCCCAGGATAGACAGACATGCCAGAGCGCAAAAGGCATATGCCCCATGGGCCTCCGAGCCAGGGCTGCCGGAGATACCACCTTCAAACGTTTGGCCTAAGGGCGAGGGTCAGCATATCTCTCTCATGTCTGCTGTAAACCAAACCACCAGAACTCATACATCGTGAGAGATATTCAGGAAGACCACTCGTAAGGCTTTCCAATCCCGCCTCCCGCGCTTGAGAGCCCGGAGCAAGCGTCAGCGGCAGGTCGAGTAGCGAGATTAGGGTCATAGCGCAATATGCGCCACTGCGTTAATGACATGTCAGATCTTGCATTGGGGAATGGGGGAACGGGGATGGGACAAGCAAGCACCTGTTCCCTGGGAGCTTCACTTACCGCACATCTTCCTCCCCACCCTCACAAACCCGGAATCCCCCATCTGGCTGCTTCAATCGACCGATCCATTGCCACCTGGGAAAGCCAGAAACTGGGTCAGACGCACAGGATCACACAAGAAGCACATGCAGAACGCTGCCGGAGACAACTCACATCGCGTATCGATCCACCAATCCAAAGGCCTCCTCGCCTCCAACCATAGCCAACGACAACACGGCTGCATAACTTCCCGCCAGGTGGGATGTCTGGCCATGGCCGCCGCCAAAACCACCTGTGGGGTTCTGCATTGGCCGAAGCGTAGTGATCACACTAAAATAAAGAGGAAAAGTTTAGAATGGGCTTTTTTCATGTTTCATGTTGTACAGATCAGATGATCTTTTCCAATCAAGGTATATCTCCCAGAGGCTCTCTCCATTTTGTGGATATATGACAGATAGGAAAAAGCAAATTGGGGAAGAACGAGGCGGGGAAAAGGAAAGTAAAAAAATAAAAATAAAAGAAAAAGAAAAAGAAAAAAAGCAAGGATGTAAAAGCATGCACACACCGTTCACGAAACTGAGTGGTCTCTTCTCCCAGCATGGCAAGTCCTGCCAACGCCCAGTACACAATCCACGGGCGGCTAGCGTCCATGGCGACGAACCCCTCGGGATAATCCTCGAGGGCATCATAGAGGAAGCCGGCATGAAGATCACGCTGTAGAGCGGGCACACCATAGTCATTAAAATCCTTTTGGGCGCTATGGATTCCTTTTAGGAAAGGTAGGCACTTTTCCAGCGTCGCGCTCTGCAGATCGACTGTCTCAGTGATGAGCGGGTCGCGGATGGGCGGCGGCTGCGTGAACAAGGCCGGGATCCCCGGGCGCGGTTGGTTGGAGTCAGATGTATTCATAGTATTCATAGTATCCATAGTTGTCATAATTGTCCTGGTTGGAGTTAATGTTGAGGTTGGGCGGTTCTTGGTAGGTTTTTGTGCGTTCGGAAATCGAACTTTTCGAGGTTTCCCGATGAGCGGCATCAATGGGATTTGGGAGATATTTTGTAGATTTGAAGTTCAAAGAAATGTCAACCTTTTTCTTACTATTGTTCTGTAAATGTGAATGTGAATGTAAATGTTTTAAAAAAAAAGAGGAAAAGAGAGATAGAGTCTAGAATTATTCTTTGTTTCCCCCACTCGATCTCTACCGGGTATTCCCATCTTTGATATGGTCACATTATACTGAGTAATGTACTACCCTCGAATTAACTATTCTGATTCAGTTCGTTTCTCGTGGGAGATACATATGTTGCTATTACTCCATACTCCATGTTCTTGAATATGTAGCTCCTGCATGACACAGAAGCCAATACGGAGTATATATACAATAATGTGATGAATCTGACGCCATGCAATGAGCAGGTATATTGGCTTACATGACACCCTTGCTGCATGTGCCCAGGTGTGCTTTTTAATCCCCAGGTATCCGTGCAAAAGAATTAGGGGAGAGAAAAAGAAAACTCGACCTGTCACAATTTCTTGTTTTGCCAGGGTTCACGATGTTCAACTTAGCATCTCAATAAGATGCCCACATAGTCCGTGCCATATACCCTAGCACTATTTTACTATTTTCCCATTTTCCCATTTTTTTTTTTTTTTGGTATTTAATTTTCCTTTTCCTCCCACAAGAACTGCCTAGTGCATGGTCAGCATCCGGAACTGGTCCACTAAATACCATTGAGGTATGGCGCATTCAGGGAACTGTGAGATACGAATCACGGGCATGAGGGTGGACAGACACCGAGGGAGCTGATTGGATTTGATTAGGAAGGACCTCCGTAGTACGGAGTACTAATTTTGGTAGAACACGATCCGACTGTCAGATCTCACCAATTCATATTGCCACGCAGTACAGAGTACAGAGTACACACTGCCTCAACTTGTTTTTTTTCCTTTTCTCTCCACTGATCTTCCGGGTTCGGTCTCACGGTCCGGTCTCACGGATGATTTGTTGATAATCATAAGCATCTCAGTCAGAACCTAGGAGTAGAGAGGGGGAAAAAAAATTAAAGTATATATGGAATATAGATCTGAATCCGAAATAAAGATATGAAATAAAGATATGAAATAAGGATATGAAATAGAGATATGAAATAGAAAAGAGGAAAAAAAAAAAAAAAAAAAGGCAACCTTTTCCCATTTAGGAAAGAATTCAATAAATAGGGAGATCATGGGATCAACTCAACAACATACTCCGTACTCTCCCGTACTTTATCTCCCTCTCTCAAGTCCCTCCTTATCCCACACTACTGCAAACTAAACCTCCGTGGCATTAATTCATCGCTCAACACTGGATTAACCTTCCACGCCATCAGCCAGCCTCTCCACTCTCCACAATCAAGTCCCCTAGCGCATTTCTTCGCTCACCGCTGCTTTGTCCCCCCACCGCCTCATTTTCCCTCTTCTTCATGGTTGTGTCACCCTTCTGAAGAAGGTCCTCTCCTCCAGGCTGGTCCTTTTCTTCCCCTTCTCTTTCACTTTCCCGTGATCGTTTTGACTCCAAAAAAGTCATGTCCAATGTCGATATATCCAGTGATGGCCTGATAGGCGTCGATTACGACTCCAGAGGCTATCTTCAGCATCAATCATGGCCTACGCCGGGGGATCAAGCACCCCCACGGTCAGATGAGGCCCATGGTCTCTCCCCGTTGCAAACTGGCGGTCACCCTATGGAACAGTCGGTGACCCAAGATCCAAATCTCATGGTCGATTGGCACTTTCAACCGCTACACACCCCTCATCACCACCACCTCTCATACTCCTCCGAAGACCCCTCGTCAGCGCCCCAGTTTACCACCAGTTATGGCATGCCCATGCAATCTTCGCCCGTCGATCTCATGTCTGGCCAAGGCCAGATGACCGCTGGCTTGCTCGATGGTCCTTATATGCCGATGTCGGCCCCAGTGGACATGGTGCCATTCACGTATCAGGACTTACAAGCGGATCTGATGACGTTCCCCAACGGACTTCCGGATGTTTCTTATGCCCCGCACCCCGTTCTTGAAAGCAGCTCGCCCACCGATACTTATTTGGAGGTCCGGTCCTTGTCTAGCAGCGACAACGGTTGGAATACTATCGACCACCGCCGCTCTCTCGATTTTGGATATCCCGAACAAGGTGTTTTTGTCAACCCAACCCAGACACTGCACGACCGCAGTCTTTCAGAGTCTTCATATTCCACATCATACGGTAGCTTCGTCGATATCACGAATCCGATCGGTTCTCCCGGTTCCGAGAATAATATGGATTTGCCCTGCTATAATCACCATGGCCACGGCCATAGTCATAGCCTTAGCCATACTCACAGCCACAGCCACAATCACAGCCACAACCACAGCCATAGCTATAGTCACAGCAGCTCCATTGGAATGCACGGTACCTCCCCGACAAGCAGCGCAATTGCCCTTCGTGGCCAGTCTTCGCCAGGCTCTCGCTCGCCTTCTGCAGTCAGCCCCGTCGGAATGGTGCGGCCGATCCCTGTTCCGATCAAGAAATCAACATCCCCTGCTCGATCCGCCGGGTCCTCTCAAGCGTCTGCCTCACCACCGAGCCGGAAACCGTCCCGCAAGAGCCCCATTGCCGCCAAGAACGCCGAGACCAAGGTTCGCAAGCAGTCCCAGACCGGCAAGCCCGAGACCGAGAAGCGTGTTGGCAAAAGAAAGGGCCCCCTCAAGCCTGACCAGCGCAAACAGGCCAGCGAGATCCGGAAGTTGCGCGCATGTCTGCGCTGCAAGTTCCTCAAGAAGACATGTGACAAGGGCGAGCCTTGTGCGGGATGCCAACCGTCGCACGCACGGTTATGGCAGGTGCCCTGTACTCGCATTGATATCAAGGATATTGGGTACTTCATGAAGGACTGGAAGGCGGATTACGAGCGCCACATCACCATGGGCTTCTCGGTCGGCAACATTACCGGATTCTCGGACCAGGAACGCACCCTGTTCATCACCCACGGTTACGGACAGATCCTGCCCATCAACGCCCGCGAGGTCTATGTTCGGGACGAGCAGTGCTTCACCGTTGACTGGATCGAGTCGATGCAGCGTGAGCCAACACAATACGACGTCGAGACTGCCAAACTCTCCGCTGGTATGGAGGGCATATCGCACGCGATGCTGTCGGATTACCTTGACCGCCACATCGACGGCAATGGCACCTTTGAGAAGTTTGTCGACGATTACTTCGAGGGCACTCCTTTCTTGACGCAAATGCTGAAGACCGCCTTCCGCTTCTACTTCCGCACTAAGCTGCCCGTTATCCGGAAGGCACTCAAGCTGGTGGTTGCTTACAACCTCACCATGCATGTCACCATGGTCGAAGGCATTGGCGAGGAGGAAGGCTTCCTCGGCAAGATCGACCACATGGGCTCCAAGTTCTCCGGCAAGACCATGGCCCCTGTCATGATTAACTTCCAGATTAAGTGTGCCATGGCCAGCATGTGGCGTGAGCTGCAGAAGGATGTGCTGGAGGAGCTGTCAGCACTCTATTCAAGTGTATACAGCGGCGACAAGCTGAAGAACTGGCCGACCATTTTCATCCTGGCCTCTATTCTGCTGGCCGTGTGGGAGGAGATGCAGTTCGACAGCCACTACCGGACACCAGACGCGGCTGCGGTCGACAAGTTCTGCACCGACATGGAAACTACCCCGGTGGGTGTCATCGTCGGGCTGTTCCAGGCCATCTCACAGAAGCTGCCCCCGTTCACCGAGTGGGACTCACAAAAGCACCACCAACTGTTGTACTCCAACCCGGATGTTTGCAACACCATGACTGAAGTCCGCCAACATGTCGAGCAACATGGTAAGACACAAAATCTTCCCCAACCTTGGTCCACCTTGATCTTCGAAACTAATCCCTTCCTGCAGAAACCTACCTCCGCAGTCGCACCGGCACGAAATTCAACCGTGGCGACTTCGACTGCCTTTCAAATAAGTTTGTGTCGCGACTGGTCATTCGCGCCAACTAGACAACGACCCCGATGCGCAAACGCATTATGATGATGATATTTCCCACGACCATTCTTTCCAGCGAGTACAGTTCCGCGATTTCGTTTTGAATGCCAAATGTTACCACTGAGAATATGCGAACCATTGTCGTGACGATGTGCGAGCGCATCTATTTCCGCTCTTTAACGAAGAATCCGACGGGAGGCTCTGTCTCCCCTTTTTTGTATTGTTGTTCCGAGCGACCCGACTTTCTTTTGATCTAGCTTTTCATGAGCCGTGTTTTTCTTTTCTTTTTTCTTTTTTGGTTCTTGTCTTTTGTCATATTTATCTTTTTATCTTTTCCTTGATTATTGTCTTTTCGTCTTTTGTTGTTTTTTTGCTCTTGTCTTTGGTGTATACCTTTCTTCGCATAGCTTTGTCTCCAGCGATGAACGAGGATCACGAATGTCATGACCGTGTACGGCCGAAGGTGTTTCTATTGTTTTGTTTTCATTTTTGTGGCATCTGGCACCCGCCACGGAACAGGCCAACAATTCAAGTTAAAAACAGGGCCCTGAGAAAGGGTGTGCAGGCTGTCTTATCCCCGAACTGTCACATTCTTTATGGTGGTTTGGGGACAAACGGCGTCAGAGGGATATTTGCGAGAGCGTTTTGTTTATACATGGGCTTTACGCTCTATATCTCGATAGTTTTTAACTCTATAACTTTGAATTCTTATTTTTATATATTTTTATATATTTTTTCCTTGTTATTCTCTTTGTTGACTATTTGAACTATAAAAAGACAAAAAGACCTGTGAATCCGAATCCGGTGATACTAAGTTTGAAAGCGGGTACTGGGTACCCGGGAGACCACAACAGTTGCCGTGTACAGCCCCGTACCCTGTACTTGCTGATCACTAGCGTCTCCATTTAAAGGTCCACCCCCTCTTTTGGCGATAAGCACGTCAACGTCATCACTGGGGGATGTTGAGCAAAGGGGACTCAAGGGATATATATATATATGAGAGAAAATACAAGAGACCTATACACATAGTAGAAGATCATAGAATATTTAAGGTCAATAATAGTCTATTTGTAGCCCTGAAGGTCATATCCAATGAAATACAGGTTTCGGAGTTTTCCAGGTGGCGTCTGTTGAAGTGATGGGCTGTTCTCAGGCACCCATTTGACTCATCCGGCATCTTCTGGCATTTTCACCGGCGTCACGGGCACCTGACTAAGACACCTCGCCCCCTCATCCTTCCAAGGTTTCCTACATAAGGACGCTGTTTCCCCTCTTCTGCTTTCTCCCTCTTTCATACTCCACTTCACACTTGAGCACCCTTGAACCTTCAAATCAAATACCATAGCTCATCATGCAGATCTTTGTTAAGACTCGTACGTTTATCAACCTTATCTGGCCTCTCTGGAGAGGACGACTTGGATCTCACCCTCTCTTAGACCTCAGCGCATGGACATCTTTGCTAACATTTCTTTCTCTCTAGTCACTGGCAAGACCATCACCCTTGAGGTCGAGTCCAGCGATACTATCGACAACGTCAAGTCGAAGATCCAGGATAAGGAGGGCATCCCCCCCCGACCAGCAGCGTCTCATCTTCGCAGGCAAGCAGCTTGAGGACGGACGTACTCTTTCGGACTACAACATTCAAAAGGAGTCCACCCTCCACCTCGTGCTTCGCCTCCGTGGTGGTATGCAAATCTGTAAGTGTTTTCTTCTCTCGCGCCCTAGTCATTTTATCTTGACTAACATTTGCCACAGTCGTTAAGACCCTGACCGGAAAAACCATCACTCTTGAGGTTGAGTCCAGCGATACTATCGACAATGTTAAGTCGAAGATCCAGGATAAGGAGGGCATTCCCCCGACCAGCAGCGTCTCATCTTCGCAGGCAAGCAGCTTGAGGACGGACGTACTCTTTCGGACTACAACATTCAAAAGGAGTCCACCCTCCACCTCGTCCTTCGTCTACGTGGTGGTATGCAGATTTTCGTGAAGACGCTCACTGGCAAGACTATTACACTTGAAGTCGAGTCATCCGACACTATCGATAATGTGAAGTCCAAGATTCAAGATAAGGAGGGCATTCCCCCCGACCAGCAGCGTCTCATCTTCGCAGGCAAGCAGCTTGAGGACGGACGTACTCTTTCGGACTACAACATTCAAAAGGAGTCCACCCTCCACCTCGTCCTTCGTCTACGTGGTGGTATGCAGATTTTCGTGAAGACGCTCACTGGCAAGACTATTACACTTGAAGTCGAGTCATCCGACACTATCGATAATGTCAAGAGCAAGATCCAGGACAAGGAGGGTATTCCTCCTGACCAGCAGCGCCTTATCTTCGCTGGTAAGCAGCTGGAGGACGGACGTACTCTTTCGGACTACAACATCCAGAAGGAGTCCACTCTCCACCTGGTGTTGCGTCTTCGTGGTGGCCAGTAATTTATTTACGATTCCTTTTTCTCAACTTCGATAGGTCCTATATGACCTGCATGGCGTTTGATCGGTTTTCGAGGCTGAGGCTTCTTTTCTTGCAATGTGTTTCCTGAGGACGGCTGCGCTCTTTTACTTCACCCACATTATCCTCATCAATATGTGATAGATTCTCTACAATTCACACTAGCAACATTTGCTGGTCTTGACTTAGCATGCCACTTCATTGTAATATTGTAGATGAGTAGTACTTAATTGACGGAAGTTGACATAATATGTTACTGTTGTCCTGTTGTCAACGCAGGTATGTTTCCAACCAGCATCACACCCATCTAGGTGATTCTGTTCAATACCAATTCCCGCCACCACAAATTCCCAGCCAGAACGCGCCTCAAAAATCTCAATCCTTCTTTGCCTCTTTGCCACTCTCGCGTGCCAGGAACCACTTGTGGCGTGAGGCGCAGAAGCGGGCGACAATCAAATATTAAGTAATCATACATCCTTATCGTGATAACACGACTTCCTCTTTCGACAGTTCCAACCGAAAGTCGCAAGCTCCAAAGGATGCGAGCTATTATCCGGGATGCCCGCTTACTTCTATCACCTTAGCTTGCAACTCCTCTCCCATAGCTTATCCGACCCGTCGAGCTCGCAGGGATCCTCTCTCGCGCTACAATCTGCATGGGAAGCTCTCCAACCATTCCAACAACGGAGCAGGTCTTCAACCTCCAACCGCCTATCACCCGCAGGAGACAAACAAACCCCACCAAACCCAGAACAGACTTTGGCACATCGCCAGAAGCTCATCTCCACCATCTCCACACACACTACACCTACCCCACCGCGAACCACTTCTTCCACCAACACCTCTCACGACTCCAACACATCCTCCACTAGCTCCTCGACTAACACCACCTCACTCGAAGACGACAAGCGCTTTGGCGCCGTCTCCATCGAGTGCATTGACATGGTCACCCCGAAGCACCCGCCTAAAGGCACCTCGAAGCGTGGCTCCGTACCTTCAACAGAACCAGAGAACCTTGTCGCCGCAGGCATCGGCACCGATATTCTAGGCGGCCTTCGCACAAAAGGTCGATATACCCCACTCGATTACGAGCTTGCCGACAGTGTCTGGGGAATTGTGCACTTGTACCGCGACTTGCAGGAGACGCCTTACCTCGGAAACGATGACGAATACCCCGCCTACCTGAAGGGCTCCTCAGCTGTGGCCCGCCAACCTGGTGAGCAGCAGGCTACGTTGAGGCTGGGTCAGGCTGGTGCGGTGGGTACTAAACAAACTGGGCCGGCGGGTCTTGCGGAATACCCTTTCCCTGAGACGAGTTCTTCTGCGCAGAGTCCTGATGAGGATTGTACGACATTATGTATCCTCGCCGTGCCCTCTTATCTGTCGCCGCCGGACTTTTTGGGGTTTATGGGGCAGAAGACGATGGATGATGTTAGTCATTTCAGGATGATTAGGACTGCGCGTGCGAATCGATACATGGTTTTGATGAAGTTTCGGAGTGGGCGGAAGGCGAGAGAATGGCAGAAGGAATGGAATGGGCAGGTGTTTAATAGCGTCGAGCCCGAGACCTGCCATGTGGTTTTTGTGAAGACGGTCGAAATCCAAGTCGTGGATTCCGGAACACCAGCTGCTGAGCATGACGCCCTCCCCTCTAACCTCTCAACACCTTCTCGACCGCCAGTATCCTCTACCGGACAAGCAACTCTTACCGGCAAACCTCTCGCACCACCTACTCCTGCATTAATTGAGTTACCAACCTGTCCCGTTTGCCTAGAGCGAATGGACGAAACCACGGGGCTTCTAACAATCAACTGTCAACATGTCTTCCACTGCACCTGTCTCCAAAAATGGAAAGGCAGTGGTTGCCCCGTGTGCCGATACACACAAGACGACTACCGCAAAAGCAACGCAGCCCTAAAACCAGATGAAGAGCCCCAAGAATGCAGCATCTGCCACTCGGAAGAAAATCTCTGGGCTTGTCTAATCTGCGGCACAATCGGCTGCGGCCGCTACGACAACGCCCACGCCTTCGCCCACTGGAAAGAAACTGCCCATGCCTTCTCGATGGACCTCACCTCCCAGCGTGTGTGGGACTACGTAGGCGACGCCTACGTCCACCGCATCATCCAAAACAAAACAGACGGCAAGCTCCTTGAGCTTCCCGCAGCAGATCACAGCGCCCTCGACCCACCAGATTGGGGCGACGCCGTCCCCCGCGAGAAACTAGAAAACATGAGTATCGAATACACACATCTCCTAACTAGCCAACTTGAAAGCCAGCGCGCGTACTTCGAAGAAGTCGTCGAGCGCGCCGTCGATAAAGCATCACAGGCTAGTGCCGCCGCCGCCGTGGCGGAAGTCAACGCTGCCAGTGCCACGTCGTGTCTCGAAGAATTACAGGCTAAGTATGATGCCGTGACGATTGAGACACTACCGTCGCTTGAACATGATCGCGCGCGCGCAGAGAAAAAAGCAGAGAAGTTCGAGGCTCTGGCGCGCTCGTTCGAGAAGGGCTTTCAGGAGGAGAAAGCTATGAATCGGAATATGTTGGTAAGATTGGAGAATCTTGCTACAGAGGTTGATGGGCTTAAGGTTGCGAATGCGGATCTGGCCGAGCAGAATCGTGATTTATCGTTTTTTATCAGTGGCACGCAGAGGTTGCAGGGTCAGGGTGAGGAGGTTGAACAGGGGACTGTTTCTGTGCCTGAGCCTCCGGCTGCTTCGAAGAAGAAGAGGAAGGGGAAGGGGAAGAAGTAGTTTGGGGTTAGGGGATTACTTTTGCTCGGCATTGGGAGTTGTATTGTCCATAAAATGGCATCTGGGTGGGTTATATGCATTTAGCGAGTGTCTCAGTACACTAGAAACGAAGCAATGAATATGAAGTTATGAGATATTGATATGCAAAGAGTACAACAGTCAAATAATATACAAATAGCTCAAAACAATGTAAGTATAAATACACAAAGATGATCTAGACCTCCTTTCTAACAGCCCAGAAATAATTCCCCCAATCTTCACTCCCAGGCACCATCTTCCACCCAACTCCAGGGATATAAATAGCACCCACACACTTCCACCTCATCTTCTCCGCAACCGCACCCCCACCCCTCGAAACACCGGTATCAGCAGCCCTCATCAAACCCTCCTGCAACCACCCCTTAACCTCATCCGGGTTAACAAACTTACTCCACTCATGCGTCCCACGCGGCACAACACCAATCGGCCACGGCGCCTCGGCAATAACCTGGTTCAGGATGAACGATGGCAGCGTCCGCGAAATAGTAGACCCAATTAACCAGCCGCCGGGCTTGAGCGCGCGCAGACAGTTCGTCAGGAAGCTTAGCGGTGTTGAGGTCTTGGGATCAATGTGTTCGAGGACCTCGAAGAGGGTTACGATGTCGTATTGCGGGGGAGTGAGTTGAGTTGAGCTTGAGCTTGAGGTTGAGCTTGAGGTAGTGGAATTCGTTGGATTCGAAGCAGATGTCGGAGCGCCAGCGTTGCCGGCAAGTACATCCTCCAGTGTCGTATTAAGATACTTGAAACGACCTGTGCGCAGGTGCGTGTCGACGGTTGGATCCATGCGCGCGTGCTCGCGCGCCATTTGGATTAGGTCTGTTGAGGGGTCGATTGCGGTCATTGAGGCGGCGAGGGTTGGGGTTGGCGCTGGGCTGGTTGGGTCCATTGGGATTGTGCGGGCGAGGGACTCGGCGAAGATGCCGCCGCCGCAGCCTACGTCGAGGTAGTTCAGGGTTGCGGTTGTGGAGCTTGGGTCTGGTGATGGGGTTCCTTCTGCTAGGCAGGAGGCGATGAATTCGTGGCGGAGGGGGTTCATTAGGTGGAGGATTCGAGAGGGGCCCATTGGGTCCCACCAGGAACTGGCGAGGCTGGAGAAGTGGGATAGTTCATCGGCGGAGACGGAGGTTGTTGAGTGCGCACGGGTTGGGTGTGTTTGGGTTGATGGGGCGCATGCGGGTGCGGAGAAGAGGTGGTTTTGTGAGGGCTTTGGTGAGCGGAGGGTTGAGCGGAGGGCTCGGATGGAGAGAGGGAGGGTACGGGGTCGGAGGGAGGCCATTGTGGAGGTAATGGTCTTCGTTGTGAGCGAGATTTGAGGTTCAATGGAGAATTAGCTCCGGCGTTTTAGTGCTCTGTTGAGCTTTACTTAGTGCGGAGACCCGAGAATTACCTGTGAGAAAGTGTTAATTGGGAATTGCAAGGAGCAATGGAAGTAATAGAAAGCATACCAGTGAAGAGTATCCCGAGCAATTGAGAGAACCTTGGACTGTCGCATGAAGCCGATCGCCAAATTGGAGATTCGATGCCGAGACAAACATGCCAAGACATTTTGACTACGCTCACGAGTATGAGCTTCCTTCTCGACTACGCGTAGATCGACTACAATGGCCATGGATTTGATATATTGAAACATTGCTCGTGCTCTATAATTCGATTATTCCTCGGTATCATAAAAAACCATCTATAAAAACTCCACTTGGTATCACAAAACAAGCAGTCCTCATCACACATGCGTTAGACATCATCACAAGAGACAATCTTCGAAGCCCAGTTCCCGCGGCACATGCGGATGAGGACCAGTCTCCGCTTGGCCATCGACATCATGGATCTCAATATCCTCGGCACTGACTGCATAATCCCAGACATGCTGGCCAGACCATGAAGCCAACTGATCCGGCACAGCAGCACCAAGTATAGGAAGGAAATTCCCTGTAGTGATGTTGCAGTCGAGTCCAAGCACGGTTCTGCAACGATCCAGCAATGTAGGGAAGAGGTACGAGGGCGAGCCACGAATCTGAGAAAGCGTGTGAAGTATACCCCACAGCAACTCGTTCGGGTCAATAATCGATTCAGCCAGTCTATGGACGGCTTTTGGTCCAAGGGATCTCGTCACATCGGCGACAGAGGATCCTAGATCAAAGAGCTTTTGCTCCTATAACATCCATAAGTATACGAATCAACAATTCATTTGGATTGACCTACCATTCCGATTCCATGCGCATCAACGGCCCCCTGCGATGCAGCACCGATCACGCTCATCACAGATTTACCCACCACCACTGGTAGATGAAATGGTAAAACCGCGTCATCGCGCGAACCAGCCTGCGTGGCATGGCTCATGGACAGTTTCCACATCATCGACTGCAGCCACTGTTGCGTGATCAAGATATCAACCTGCTGGATCTCAAGGACTCCGTCTAGGGAAATAGCCTTGCACAAGCTGGATTGAATGGCAGATGTTGGCGGCCTCTCCAAGATTCCATCCCCGCCACCGGCGGACATCCAATCATAAAGATTCGGGGTGAGATTCTCAAAGATGTTGATCAAGTTGATGAATCCATAAGCCAGGATAGGATCTTCCGATCCGAGGACCTGAGGCTTATGAATAGAGCTGCGCAGCATAACCGGCTTTGCTTGCTGGAGAGCATAACCTCTATTTACAAATCAGCCCCAGTCCAAAATACCACTGTTCCTTCATACTCGGGCCACTCACCTCTCTGTGATAAACAAAAGCCAGAACACACGCCGTCTTTCCTCCGCTGCTTCAACCTCATACTCTGCATACGTCGACTCGCGATGCAAGCCAAGCGTAAATGCAAACGAGGTCGCCTGGCACAAAAAGAACCAAGCCTGGTCCTGACGATCAAGATTCCCATACGAGGCAAACAAAAAGAACGAAGTCAAAAGTGACTCCGTGCTAAGTTCTTCCAAAACATCACAATCAAGCCGCGCCCGCACAGCCTCTGAAAGAAGGTCTTCCCCAGACATCAACGAGTGTCCATCCCCAATACTCATACCCTGCAAACGCGCAGGATCCGGCACAGGCGTGGCCCCATCCAGCTTCAACTGGATATGTGTAGCCGCACACAGGGATGCCAAAAACGCATACCGCTGCGCAGACAGCTGCCCGGGTTGATGGCAATCCAGCCGGAGCTGGTCCGCCCTGACCACCGGCATAATGGGGAATAAGTATTTGAGGTAGATATTGACATGAACGAGCAGAATTTGCGGGGAGAGACGGCGGGCGGCCGGTCTCGCATATCCATAGCCATAACCATTGGCGGATTCGACGGTTGAGTTCGTGGAGCCTGGAGACGAGACGAGTTCCGGGGGTTGCAGGTGCGAAAATGTATCCGAGAAGTCCTGGCCTGTGAACTGCGAGTCTGCGATTACAAATCCTGGCGAGATGGGCGAGTTGAATTGGTAGTCCGGGATCTCGCCGGTACCGGTATCCTCGGAATACATATGTTCGGGAGGGTCTTGTCGGGATGAGAGAGGGTGGATCGGGGCCAGGGGGTACAGGGTGCGGAATTTGGGACCCTTGCGACGGAGGATATCGCTATAGGAACAGGAGAGAAGTAGCCGGTTGCATTTATCGCATGGTAGTTCACGGGAGCATTTTATTTTGCGACGACGACAGTTGTCACATGCTTGTTTTGGCTTGGATTGTTTGGTCGACATTGTTAAATTGTTAAGTCTTTACTAGACTCAATAGAGTTGAAGTTCATGTTAGGGTTCGAATATATAAAAAGAAGAGAGATTGTGATTGTTTCATCCAGGGGAGTTTGGCATGGCTCATTATAATAAAAAGCCTGGGGAAGCGGGGGGGTCAAGGAAAAGGGAAAAATCCCCGCAAAGGCCCCTGCGTTAGAATTGTGCTTCATATTTTGATTCTTATTCTTGATATTCTTTCTGATTATCATCTTTACCTAGGTATGGATATTACTATTACTTCCCAAGAGTTCTCTTCTGGAGGGGGCGTTTTCTCTCGGCCCGACTTCTCTCAAAGTCTACGTACATATCTCCGTAGGTACCCCCTCAGCCTCTGGACTATAAAGAATACAAGGCATACGATCCTGAAGATCACCAGGAAAGTTGACTGAATCGAGTGACTACTCCGTTCCATATATCTTTATGGTCTTGTGCAGACAGTATTATAATTATAAATGCCAAAAAATCTCGGCCCGTAAGCAAAGTCCCCCCCCCGCAGGGCTTTAGCCAGGTACGGAGTACGGAGTACCTACGGGGTCATTACGGGGCCAAGTCGGCTCTGATGCCCAACATATTATGGATGATTGACAGGTACACCAAGATCAAAGATGCGGGATTTTCTCACTCCTTTTAACTGGGTTAGCATAGAGTGGACGCCACTAGGCTAGGCTGAGCATTCATCTCCGTTTCACATGTTGATATCCGATCCAATCTTTCTTTTCGACTTCGTTGGTTTAGGCATAGTTTGGGGACCTACACACCTACCACCCTTGCCGAGATGGCCCATTCTCTATCTCGTATCCTCGGCTTCCCGAAAGTGTAAAAGGAAAGGGGCACTATCTTCTATGTATATCATGCGGGGGATTGACGCGCATATTCCGGTATAGTCTGCATAGTTTGTACGGAGTCCTGGCGAACGATATTCCTGCCAGAGGCCTAGAATTACTTCAGACTCCTTTGACCAACTCAATAATGTTCCTTCAAGAGTTTTAACATTAGTCCAAAATCTATCAAAAGTCTGGGCAATCCTGTAGTTATAAGATTCTCCACTAGAGAAAAAGAACTCACCGCAGCTTGCCATATAGAGAATTATAAGATTATAATGATGAAATTATAGTGTATAAGCGGGTCTCTGTATATTAATTCCAGTGTCTTGGACTCTGTAGCCTGGCACTATTGTACACGGGCATTTGTCGGACAACTGGCCAATCACCAGTCTAGGATGACAGGACATATAGTGATCGTCAGTATTTATATGAATTGCATGATGATCCGGAGTAATTATATTCCACCTGAGCAGGGTTATACACTCGTGGACTACTTATTAGTGTTCTCATACACAGTAACTATAGAACGGACTATTTCCAGCGCTACCATACCACATGATGGTCTTATGAAAGCCCGGAGAAATAGTTATCTACCACTACTCTGGATTGACTTATTTTTATTTTGTAATATATTTGATATTAAAAAAGACAAGAATGATCGCCTATGCGGCCTCGTGATATCTTTCTGGTATGTGTTTTTAAATATCTTTGTAAATGTATTCGAAGGCAGTTCAAAAAAGCCATACTTTGTACAATAGACCTTTCTTTCTATGTATAACCTCTAATAGTCTAAAATGCACTCCTACCCCTCTTTTGTGTACATTGTCGGGTTATACAGCCCTATTACTTCCGTAGTGGACGCTATGTCGGGTCGACGTAAGGGATCTCCTCTCCGCATTTCACCCAGCCTCTCCAGTCTCCATCTTTCCTTAGCTTGAAGCTTGACCAGCCCCGTAAATTCATTCAACCCCTGCGCAAAGTATGTGATTGCATCGGAGAATCAACGGAAATTCTTTTGGGTTCGGTATACCGTTGAGTTCCTGCCAGTTCCTGCCAGTTCCTGCCAGTTCCTGCCAGTTCCTGCCAGTTCCTGTACAAGGGCGGTGCTACGACGAACTGCTTACGCTCAACCTATAAAAACGAGCTGGGACATGATTATCTGAAACGAAAATCACGCCCTGATCTACATCCAAAATAGGAAAGTAGTGATTATGGTTGGTGTGAAGATCCTTCTTAGCGGTGCTTGGCTCTTGCCAGCAGCCTATGGTGCCTTCTCGACATCCGGCCCTACGGCCTCGGACTCTCACTCTGCCGCTTCTTCGATCTCTTCGGGAAAATACTCTCAATTCACAATTCCCCCTGGCGTCGATACTGGCGCGCAGCTGATCGCTAATATTGATGACCCTGAAGCCGTCAACGCGCAGTCGGTTTGTCCCGGGTACAAGGCATCAAACGTCAGGGAGTCTGCTCGCGGATTAACCGCTACTCTGACGATAGCCGGAAAGCCATGCAATGTTTATGGCACCGATGTAGACTCGTTGGACTTTTCCATCGAATACCTTGCTAATGACCGCCTCAACGTTCAAATCGTCCCGACATATCTCGATTCTTCGAACTACTCTTGGTTCGTGTTGGACGAGCATGTCGTTCCCCGACCCACTTCCGATGATCATGCATCAAAGACGCATAGTGATCTTGAGATCACCTGGTCGAATGAACCTTCTTTCCATTTCAAAGTGACCCGCAAGGCTACCCATGACGCCATCTTCGACACCACTGGTTCGGTCCTGGTGTTTGAGGACCAGTTTGTCGAGTTTGTTACCTCATTGCCCAAGGATTATAACTTGTATGGCATCGGAGAGCACATCCAGCAGCTGCGCCTCTTGAACAACCTCACTCTAACTCTATATGCGTCGGATATTGGTGACCCTATTGATGGGTGAGTTTCATTCCCTATACATCTTTTTCTCCTCGCTTTTTACTTCTATTCTGATACTGACTACTTTTACCAGCAATGTTTATGGCTCCCATCCTTTCTATTTGGACACCCGCTACTATGAGGTTAGCCACGGTCACCACACCCTCGTTGCAAGTGACAAGGCCGATCAGTCTAAGGACTATGTTTCCTTCTCACACGGTGTCTTCTCTAGAAATGCTCATGGCCAGGAAATTATTATGAATCCTGAGGGCTTGAAATGGCGAACCCTGGGAGGTAGCATTGATCTCACTTTCTACTCGGGTCCTAGCCAAGCGGATGTGACCAAGAACTACCAGTTGAGCACCATTGGCTTGCCAGCCTTGCAGCAGTACTTTACTTTTGGCTTCCACCAGTGCCGCTGGGGATACAATAACTGGACCGAGCTTGAAGAAGTTGTCTCTAACTTTGAGAAGTTTGAAATCCCGCTGGAGACTATCTGGTAAATTGATTCAGCCTTTCTATGGTTAAAACAAGTTCTAACATGACTAGGAATGACATCGATTATATGCATGGTTACCGCGATTTCGACAATGATCAACATCGTTATCCGTACAGTGAGGGTGAGAAGTTCATAGACAAACTGCACACCAGTGGCCGTCATTATGTTCCCATTATAGATGCGGCTATCTACATTCCAAACCCCGAGAATGCCTCGGATGCGTAAGTTCCTCCGAACCTGTCTAACAGAAACGATGCTGATTTATATTCAGCTATGATACCTACGCCCGCGGGCACAAGGATGACGTATTCCTGAAGAATCCCGATGGAAGCGAGTACATCGGCGCTGTCTGGCCCGGCTACACTGTCTTCCCCGACTGGCACAATCCTAAGACAGGCGATTTCTGGGCGAACGAAATTGTTACCTGGCAAAAGAAAATGGCCATTGATGGCATCTGGATTGATATGAACGAGGTTTCTTCCTTCTGCGTTGGCAGCTGCGGATCTGGAAACCTTAGCATGAACCCATCGCACCCTCCGTTTGCCTTGCCTGGAGAGCCTGGCAACGTTATTTATGACTATCCAGAAGGATTCGAGGTCAATAACAAGACTGAAGCTGCATCTGCATCTGCAGCGTCATCAAGCCAGGCAGCTGCCGCTACAACTGGGGGCTCTGTCTCCTCGTCTACCTCTTATCTGAGAACTACACCCACTGCAGGAGTACGCAACGTCATCTACCCGCCATATGTGATCAATCATGACCAGGATGGCCACGACCTGAACTCGCACGCCGTGTCCCCGAACGCCACTCACTCTGACGGCGTCAAAGAATACGATGTGCACAACCTCTTCGGCCACCAAATCCTTAACGCCACCTACCATGGCCTGCTGAAGGTCAACGAAAAGAAGCGTCCCTTCATCATTGGCCGCTCAACATTCGCAGGCTCCGGTAAATGGGCCGGTCACTGGGGTGGTGACAATGCCTCTAGGTGGGCATTCATGTTTTTCTCCATCCCCCAAGCCCTCTCGTTCTCCCTCTTTGGAATCCCCATGTTCGGCGTCGATACCTGCGGCTTCAGCGGTAACGCCGACGAAGAACTCTGCAACCGCTGGATGCAACTATCAGCCTTCTTCCCCTTCTACCGCAACCACAATACCCTCTCCGCAACCTCGCAAGAGCCCTACGTCTGGGAATCCGTCACGGCCGCCGCCAAATCCGCCATGAAGATCCGCTACGCAATCCTCCCATACATCTACACCCTCTTCCACGAAGCCCACACAACCGGCTCCACGGTTATGCGCGCCCTAGCCTGGGAATTCCCCACAGATCCCTCCCTCGCCGCAGTCGATACCCAGTTCCTCCTCGGTCCCTCAATCATGGTCATTCCCGTGCTCGCCCCGCAAGCCACCTCCGTCAAGGGCGTCTTCCCTGGCCTCAAGCACGGCGAGGTCTGGTACGACTGGTACACCCAGACAGCTGTGGACGCAAAGCCCGGCGTCAACACCACTATCCCTGCCCCGCTGGGCCATATCCCCGTTTTTGTGCGTGGAGGCAGCGTCTTGCCGATGCAGGAGCCGGCTTTAACTACGAAGGAGGCGCGTGGCACGCCCTGGTCTTTGCTCGTCGCGCTCGGTGGCGGTGGCGCTGCCTCTGGGCAGTTGTATCTCGATGATGGAGAGAGCAATTCTCCCGATAAGACTCTTGATGTTACTTTCGGGGTCAAGGGGTCCAGCTTAAGTGCCAGTGCAAAAGGTGACTGGGAGGAGTCAAATCCTCTCGCTACTGTTACTGTTCTCGGTGTGTCTAAGAAACCTGGTTCTGTCAAGTTTAATGGTAAACCTGTGCCAGCTTCTGGGGTGCAGTATAATGCTACATCGCATGTGTTGTCTGTTGGTGGGTTGCAGAAGTTGACTGAGGAGGGTGCTTTCAATGAGAATTGGACTTTGAATTGGTAAGTAAGTAGTACTGTGGTATTCTTCTCAGGAGGGAATTGGGATTTTGGTCTTTTGACATGTAAAACTGCTGTCTTCTCCATAGTTTACCCCAGTGGCAGTCAGATTCACTTCTATTCTTTCATAGCAACAATGGTTATATAATTTCTCCCTCCCTAGCATCTCTTCCAGTTGTCTCGTTTTCGTCCTACTTACTATTAAAAGACCGAGCACCCATTGTGAACGTGCCGGTGACTCTGTATAACCTCACCTCAGCTGAATAGAGAAGAAACCACACTACCCCTCCCCCTATCCCCGGTCGTGTTCATAAATGGCCTGTTTAAAGATCCACAGATTGCAATCTCCCATGTCGGCCCGAATTATGAAGCCCAATGTACATTGTCTTTTCCATACACATACGCGTCATCATATCTCTACTAGGCCTCGTGTTTCCCATCATATAACGGAGTACACACCATAAATCATCGTAGCAGCATCTACCAAGGCCATTAGTGTCTATTTGTCCCCGAATAGAACCCGAAAGTACTTGTGTAAAAGATCGACATCATCTCAAACGAGCCAATAACCTATCCGTCCACACCCGGCCCCTCTCCTCTCTCTCCATCCCCGCGTCCCTGCAAAGTTGGGGCACACGCCCCCGCGCACGGTGATTAAATCAAAGGTCCTGTCAGGGGCTCTGACGGGTATTCTTTTAATTTCGCACATGCAGTGGGCTAGCCTTGTGATCCGGGCTGATCATTACAAGGTTAGGCATGCAATGTATAATGTATCTATCCTATTGCAACTTTGCTTTTCCCCGGCAGGGCTGGATGGGGGAATCGAGATCACCAGTTAGTTAGATGTGAAGGATGATAGTGGAATTCTCCATTTAGAAAGATTATCGTCAATTTATGGAGTTCTCGACCATACAGATAGATCTCTCTCTGTTTCCTAGTTCCGTCTCGGCTTCTGCTGTGGTTGGTGACGGGCATTTAGGCCAGATTATTTTTCATTTAAGCAGATGCATCTGTGAAGATCTTCATCTGGGCTTTTGGCGTTCATTGGCTTGTGCCATATTCCCTTCCGGAGTCTGCTATTGGTCTCTGTGGTTTCTGTCAGTCTGCTATTGTATGCATGGATTTTTCTGGCGTCAAGCCCCCTGTAGCGCCTTTTATTGGGCCATCGCGTTGCTGGATGGCTCTCCTCTGCTTTACCTGGGTTATCGGCGCTGAATTATCTACAAGATGGTTCTCGCACGATTTGCTTGGCTTGCTGGCTTGGTTAGCACTGCCATTGCTGCCACTCCAGCTACTCCCTTACTCCGGAACTATAAAGCTTAATAATAGATATTTCGCATCGCCGTGGTATTCTTTCAAGATTCACCGATTGGGTGCGGAGAGACCGGAGAGGCCAACGATGACGACATATGGGAGGTCGAGGCATTCGCGAACAAGCGGACGAGAGTAGATCTGTGACTCCATGGGCTGTGCGATAATGTTTACTATAATGTATGCTCTATTTTGTCTCTATTTGGCGGTTGGGATTTGTCTTTTGTTAGACGTAGTATGCGCGAGGTAGAATGTCCGATGTTGTTGTTATCTTAGGATCTGTGCAGTTTGCGCCCGAAATGACCGCTTAGGGCGCCAGGAACGGCCTGCCAGGCACCACATATTCAGCAACGGAGCGATTGCCTAACTCAATCCACCAATCCCTATCTCACTCCTCGCCAAGATGAGCAAGTAGAGTTCTCTATCAATCAGAGCTGTCGATAATAGACACAGTCTGCAGCCTGCCATCTTGCATGGTGGCAATTGCATCAACCCCAGGTCTCATAGCGCCCATGATACCAGCAACACGATGTGCAATAATCACAACAGTGTAATCTCGGAGATCATCCCGAAGGATATCTATCAGAATAGACTCTGTTTCTGAGTCTAACGAAGAGCTGACTTCATCCAAGATGACAATTGGCTTGTGTGGTGCGGACGACCAGACTCGTAGCAGTGTTCGGCTTAAGGCAAGTAACTGTAATTGTCCAGCTGAGAATGGCAGAAATGACAACATAGGAAGATCGAGCAGGCTTCGAATTTTGAGACTCGCCCCTGCCTTCTCGGCCGAACCGGCTATTGAATGGATCTTATCCCAAAGACCAGTCCTTTGGAGACTCAGGGATATTTCTTGCTCTGAGCTCGTGTGATAAGGATCTAGATTAAAGCGTAGACTGGCCGTTGAAATTGTCAAGCCATCTTGTGGCACTGCAATGAAACCACGTTTTCGCACCGTTCTCGGTGACACATGCGTGAGGTTGATGTCGTCGATGAACGTAGAGCCCTCACCGGGTCCGAGAAGTTGTAGCAAGGAAAGCATCAATGTACTTTTACCACTATCAAGAGACCTTAATTAGTCAAGCACTCACAAATATAAATCAACCAGACCTGCATCGCCATACCTCCCTGTTCGACCCACAACAACGGTTTTTTGTCCAGGCTTGACGACGAAGGACACATTGCGTAGGGCAAGGAGCGATGACTTTGAATAACCGACTGACACGTCGTTGACGTGCAGGTTTCCAATAGAGGGCCATCGCAGGCCAGGATCCAAAGTATGCTCAGTGTTGTCTTCAGTTGGCAGAGAGTCTTGTATGCTCTTTAATCGAGCAATCGCCCCTAAGGATGTCTCAAAGGATGTCCAGGCTTGTACAAGCTTTAGTAGCGTGGTGTTTGCGACGATTATCAAGTTCAGAGCCAAACCAAGATCCGCACCGGCTGTGGTGTTTCGATAAGAGATGGTGAACGCAATCAGAACAACTGCAAACCCTGTTATAATACAATCCAGTATCATCTTTAGCCAGCACTGTAGGCAGAGGAGGAGATAGAAAGGCTTTTGTGACAGGTCCAAGGCTTGCACATTCTCTTTCTGGAATTTTTCTTTCCACCCAAACGCTCGAATTGTAACAATGCCATTTGCCTATGTTTATGATCAGAAATGCAACATTCGGATACTGTGGCAGATGTACATACCGTGTCTATAAAGTTCGTGAACAATGATGATTTTGATTCTAGTTCAAGGAAGCGTAGCTGTCGAGATGTCCGAAGATAAACCCGTTGGATGAAATAAACGCATATGGCGCAGACAGGCACAGTGAGACTCATCATTGGTCGGATCTTTAAGAGTAGCACCAACTGCATTAAAATCTTAAAGATTTCTGTTAATGATTGTTAGTAGAAATATCAAAAGTCAAGATTGTGACATGCAGACGGGTATTGAGATTTGCCAGCGTTGGAGGAAGTTGCTTATCCACGAGATTTATGTCCTGTCCAAACCTGAATATCAAATATTAGTATTAGAAGAATATATGCATATTTTCGACCTAGGAAGGCTGTGCACACCTGTTCACAATGGTACCGATATCAGTTTTAGTGATGTAAGACAAAGGCGCCCTAGTTCAGAGCGATCAGTCCTCTGAACGGTTGACATGCCGAGGTTGGGAACAAACTTAAAGATTCGATCAAGAAGTTGTGCGTGTAAAAATGCGCCTGACCTGATAGCAACTTTCATTTGAGCGGCCCTGGAGACGGTTAGCAATATTGACCGTTTTGGATAGAGCCAAATTCGTCTTACCATACAGTCCCACTAGTTGCCACCCATCCGATGAACGATATTGTGGCATAGAGAGACATATAAATTTTCAATCTGTCTCTAGGCGATTCTGTCGCCCATTTGAGAACATACTGAGCAAATGTAGAACAAAATGAGAAACCAGCCGTACAGACAATCAAAAGAAGTGTGTTAGATCGGCCGATTGCGTTAATGTAATACCCTTTCCGAGGTCAGTAAGCTATTGGAAACAGGCTGTGGACATATACCATACCATATATTGCAATATCTCCAGTCCTCCGGGAGGTATCATCTTCAGCATCGCTTAGATGTAGTTTCCGGCTCTTTCCAAGCGCTCCAGAGTCATTTGATGGATCGAGGGTGTGGGAGATCTTTGAAGGCAATGGAAGAACTCCGAAAGCTGCTTTCGGATCTTGAAGGTGCATTTGGTGATGGAGCTTTGAATTATGAAGGAGTAGGACTCGATCTGAAATTGAAAAGATTTCTCCTACTCAATAATTGATGTCAGAGAGAATTAACCGCTGTAGTTAGAATTGTGAACCTACTAGAGTTACTGATCAAAAGCACTGTAGTCGCCATTTTTCGAAACAGACCTCGTGGGCCCAACAGCCTTTGCACGATGTGACCTGTAACAGCTTCATCAAGAGCACTGAACGGATCATCTAGGACAAGCATTCTATATTTCGAGTAGACTGCTCTTGCCAAAGCCTTTGATGAGTTTGTTAGCAAAATAACACTAAGCAGTCACCACAAGCGAGTCAACATGTTTCGTACTATACGCTGTTTTTGTCCCCCAGAGAGATTCATTCCATTGTTCTCTATCAGTGCCATGTCACCAGCCACAAATGAATGGAAATCCGGCACCAAGCCGCAGGCTTCGATCACAGTATTATACCATTCGATATCTAGGCCAATGGGATGTCCTGATATAGCTTCACGAATAGTGACGCTAGGCAGCCACGGCTCTTGAGCGCAATATGCAATCTCCTTAGAGGACAGGGAGATCAAACCAGCGGTAGCAGTAGCTTCTCCGAGAACAGCCATTGCTAAAGTTGTCTTCCCACTTCCAACGGCACCAGCGCAAGTCACAATTTCCCCTCTGGTGATCGCCAAATCGACATCACGGAGTATGGGATGGAATAATGGAGGAGGTGCTACCGTTAGGGCTTGCATTGAAATGAATTGTTGAGGACTGCCTCCCTGGGAGACTTCTCGCGCGTCTTGGATGGACGTTTGGCTAATAAAAGCCTGGATACGATCAAAGTTTGCCATAACAGAAATGGCCTGTGGAATGAGAGTCATGACCATGTTGGCTGGATGTGTCACCATGGCTAGAAGAGCAAGGACTGTAAAGGTTTGATCGGCATGCATTCCATCGCTTTGAGAGGACAAGAGGAAGAGAATGAGAGTCAAGACTGGAGCGAGGATCCCAAGTGCATTTGCTTGAATATAAAGTTAGAATCAATGGAATGATGTTTGTCAATCTGGCCCGGTACATACCACTTGCGTTGTAGGCTACCAGAATCCATCGTAGGCGCTTTGACGTTTGGATCTCATTGTTTCGCAGATGCAAGACCTGAGACTGGATTGCATCTTCCATCCCCATCATCTTTAAGCTCTTGATTCCTTCTATAGCTGCTGTTGTGGCGGCAAGACGGTTCTGCGTTGCCGCGTTCCAGCCTTTCTGCCGATTCTCCAAGTGCTTTGCAACATACGCACTCATCCGCGAACACACTAAGGGTAGAGGTTAACACCCTTCAAAACTTAGAACAATGATCCTAGATATAATAGTTACCGAAGATTATTATCACTGGTAAAAATGCGAACCATCGGATCTGAGCGGCCAGGAGCACTGTCCCAGTAGCTACCTCTACCAGGCGGGCCCAGGTCTCGTGGAAAATCTCACCCACAGAGTCGATGCTATCAATATCTGAGCTAATCAATGCCAATGCGGATGAGTCTTGAGATTTCTCATTTGGCAAATTAAGAGACTGGTGGTGAATGAGACCAATCAATGCTCCCCGAACCATAACGCGCAGCCTATTGATTTGATGTTGGTAGATTGCCGCCGACACCTGGATAGTATATCGTCAGATAGATAGAAAAATGAGCACGACCCTTGCATATCGTACCGCTATTCCCATATACACCGTTGTAGCAAAAAGCATCAATCTAAGGCCACTATCTCCACCGAGAATGGACTGAGATGCGCCATTGACAAATCGTATCGCGGTTCCAATAAAGATGGGCTGCAGGTATGTGAATAAGATGAGAAATCCGCGTGAAAGTAACGGTAACAAAAATGGACCCTTGAGACACCTCCCTAATGCGCATGGAAGCGTCCATTTTGTGTGAAGATTGGCTAAACCATATATTAATTAGCATTGCGCTGCGTGCAGTGATCACACTAGTAACTCACATTCTCTGGCCCAATAAGTCAAAACTCGCTTTCGTAAACCTTTCGATAAAAGTCGTTGGTCGATCTCCGGTAAACTCGTGAGATTCAACCTCGCGCTATATCCCTCCCTTAGAACTGGATGCATCCACCGGAAGAACACTTGGCCAAAAATACCCGCTGCTTCTTCCGGTGTGGAAATGGATTCTTGGGAATGATGCGAGAGGAAATATTTGACCCATAGATGCGAAGTCAGCCAGATTCCCTCCACGACAATCCTGGATCTGATGAAAAAGCAGGTCCCGGTGCTTGAGCAGCCTACAAATCGTAGCTCTAAAAGGTCTCTGGTCAATGAACATGCGAGGTACGCCAGAATGACACTTGGAGAATTGATGCCCCTGCTCTGTTCGAGAACGCAGAGCCAGAGGGCTGCGGCCGCGGTCACTAGTAATAAAGCAGAGTCAACCAGAATAGCGACATTTGTAGCGTAGTAGCTCTTCAGCATGAGGCACCAAAGAAAGGCCAAGTGGGTGGTACAAAGGGCCACCGGTAATGCCTATGATACGTCAACGAAGTGTAATAAAGGTGGGTTTTCTTTAGTAGCGACCAACTAATTTCATTCTGTGTTGTGAGATGATCAGTTTCCTCTCTGACTTTCGGTGATAACGGGCGCGTCGTAGTAAAAAAATGAGCAAGATCAAGGACAGGATGATTGAGCCCGGTGGGTCGTTTGATGACCACGGGGAAGCCATGTTCGAAGATTCCAGGCTTAGCTGTCGGATGCAAGGTTCCAGGAAAGTTGAAAAGCCCCGACAAAGTTATGGCGTTAATCGGATACGAGGGGAAAATGTGCACAAATATGAAGGTGCTCAGAAAAACCAGCAACGTTGATGGAATATCAAATTCACCACGGTGTCTTGACCTGTCATCAGCAAAGACCCCTGAAGGTAATGCTTTCACGGTAAACCCGCTTGCGCGAAAACTGCGGCAGGGGTTTGCTGCACGGTCAGCAAACATGGTCATCTGTCTTCTTGGCAACAAGATTTGTCCAGAATCAAGAGAGAAAATGAAGGGCCCGAAGACGTTCATCCCGTGCGAAATGAGGACATATGTTCTAATTCAGTCGTCATATTGTGCCTTAACGCATTTACTATAGTGTTTGGAGCTAACCCACTCGCTTACATGACCCGCTCGTTTACCCGTGGACCGATTGCGTATATTATCATATTTAGGAGTAGTCATCCGGTAATGCAAATACCTGTAATTGATAGTATTAATCAATTACCAGTGTGTAGCTCACACCCTTCCTGTATTCAACTGATTATATGAATTTGACAGGATACCAGCTTCCAAAGTTCACTGCTGGCGTACGGCGTACGTGCATTAGCGTGAGTTCTCACCCGAGCTATCGTGGCCGGGTATAGATAGGGGTACAATATTCTTTGCCATCCACTCCGAAGTACCCAATGCACAACACCTCCCTGTATGTACTTGCGGGGTTTCCTACATTGCGGCAGCCACGGTAGTGGGGTGTTACATCGTCTTTCAGTACTGGCAAATCTAGAGGAACGCGCCATAATGCGCGTGCTAACGTTGCGAGTGTTCGTACTATGTAGAAACCTTTCCTTAGATTGTCACATATTATCGCTGAGGATCCCTATTACTACTGAGGGTGGTCCAGAATCTCGGGGGTCTACCTAGGACTAGACCCACGTTCATCCTATGTTGTACATATGATTGTTAGATCCTCCGACTCTAATTGACCACGTGTCATGTTGAAAAGCATGGAAGATTTAAGCCCTAAGAAAAAGCGCCGACAGCAAAACCGAGAATCTCAGCGAAGGTTCAGTAAGTTAATGCAAACTCCTTCCTTGCGTCTCTAACGTCGAGGGTCTGATACAGGAGCGAGAAAACGAACTGATCACGGAGAAGAGACGGATTTTTGCAATGAAGGTAAAAAAGAAGGGAAACGAGTGCAAAAGGTCAGCATAACAGAAAATGACTCTCAACTAGAAGCACCTCTTCTGGATCTACATCTTCAGGGGGAAGCGGCTCAGCCACACATCTACCACGTCGATCGACTTTCATTCCCCGTCTGGTTATCCTCATCCACAGCCAATCAAGCAGGGGTGGCAGACACACTGCCGGTACCATTAACCCCAGTAGGTGGGATATCTCCCCCTGGAGTGACTGGGCCATCCCATTTTGGGAGAAATCCGGGGATCTTCACAACTTCAAGCCAGAATGACGTTGATTTTGCCACCATATCCAGCTCAGAGCCTGTCAATATGGATTATTTTATCCCGCACATGGATCCACAAAACTTGACTCTACCAGCAAGGCGTGGGCCAGAAGCACTCTTCACTCCCATGCCAACGGAAAATAGCTCTCCAATGTGCAATCCTCAAGGAAAATTTTCACACAGGCTACCCGGGGAGTCTGCAGGAGCGGAGCAAAGCAATGACCGAGTGAAACTACCCGAGGTAAATAAAATGTGGCAATGAGAGACCTAAAAGACTCTGACCATCAAGATAGACTCCAGCCAGCGATGCTCGATGCGAATGTGATCTCTCCAGAGCAAATAATGCAAGCCCCAAAAAGAAGGATTCTAAGGAAAGCCATGCTCCTCGTGTCATTCTTTTATTACAGGAGATACGTACGGTTTACGACTTTAGCGTGAGCATGGGTCTGCTTGAAAATGATCAGATGATGAGAGCAAAGTTATCTTCTTTGTATCAACAATTCCAGTCTTTGGTGCAACACCGAGAGAGAAAACTTTATCAAGAGGGACTAAGGGTGGCTAAGGAAGATGTTGAGAGCACCGATGACCATCTTGGAGCCCAAGACTTTGAAGCGGGCTGGGATATCAATTCCATAGTTCAGTCGCTTGGAACCAGTCAGCATCTTTAATGAGGTAATGACTGACGAACAAACTTCTTCACGAATCCCATATTTGTATGCACTTTTCGCCGTGGGCCTAATGACATATTTGGGCCCCTTTAGCCCTGGGATCCGGACAGGATCAAATAATTTTCATTTCTACGACAAGTCAACAATTTTACGAGTAAAATAATTTCCGAACGGCCTATGAAGGGATTTACTACTACGGGTTGCAGCCAACTAGATCTTGCTATAACTCAAGTACATCGTATTGGCTGAGGCGAGTGCATAGAACGGAAAATAAAACAGAGATCATGAAGTCAATGTTTGGCTACTGATTTAGTCACCGAAGACAATGGGCCTTGCGACCTGGCAAACGGGGACCTAAGATGTGATGCCTACATCTGCTCCAGCAACATAACAGCGGAGACATAGTTGCGAAGAAAGATTCCAGCAACATACCTCGCCCACCTTTTTCGCTCTCCTTGAAAATAGGTGACGATGTGCTCTGTCGTCCAGAACAGGAACAAACTGGTGGACACAAAAGTTTCCATCTTTTCACAACGAGTGATCGCCTCTCCCAAATCAAAAATCAGGCGACAAAGCGATTTAAGCATGACAACCTTAGCTCTCTCGCCGGTACATGTTTTGTTGGCCTCAAACTCTTGGAGCCTATACTTTGCTAAATCGCCGACGACATCTGCCATATCCCTTAGCTCACTTGGCAGGGGAAGATCGGCGACCACAAAGTTTTGTCGGTCAAAGACGTGCGCCCAGGCGTAAAGTCGCTTCGCTAATGTATTTTGTGTCATTTCTCCGATTGTCTTGCGAGATACTTTACGGATTTCCTCTCGTCCATCCTGATACAAGATTAGTTGTAACAGGCCGTGTTTGTCGTACGCCATGACAGTTGCAAGATTATTGATGAAATCGTCCTGATTGAGAGGATATGCAGATGAGAGATAAATGTTTCTCGAGAATTTGATAGTGGACGCACTTGGGGCAAACACCACAGATTCTCTCCATCGAGCCAGTGCGTCATCTTTCAGAGCCAGAGACTGAATATCAATCACTTGGCTGACATGATTATGGCTCTCCAAGTCATTGATCTTGGTTTCAATTTTGCAGGCATCACGGAACAGCATAGAAAGGAAGTCGAGCTCCGTATGCTGACTCTGCGGGCCTATCATCAAGTCCACTAGAGACTCGGGCTTGTAGCCTTGACCGCGTGTGGTGATCAAAGACCCTGGGTTATCGCTAGCAACATGAAATGCACAGATAACACAGCTTCTTGGGTCACCAGTTTCGGTACGGTAACGATGATGAACCAGCGCGCCTGCCGCGAAGGCTACACTCACTGGGACATCTGGTACAACCGTTTCAACAACCATAGACGGCCTGCCAACTTGCTCTTTTTGAAATGAGAGGATGCCATCAATAGCCGCATTGGACACAAATAAGCTGTCACGCTCTGTCGACCAGGGTTCTCCATCCTGGTCGAGCAGAATATCGCGATTTCCTTTGTGCGTCCCAGGCAAAAATGTAAAATTCTGGCCTGAGGGTCCGACAGGCTCATCTCGCTTCCAGCAAAGTAAGATTTTGTATTCATCGCGGAAAGGTGTATTGTCGATGTGCAACATGTTGTCTTGTGCATTTACCGAGATAGGGTCTGTGTCCTTGCCTCGAACATCATTCAGCCTGAGAGCCCCTCCCATTTGGTAGGAAATCAAGGCAACGAGTAATGGATGTGCGAATGCATCATTATACCGGGAATCGGTCAGGAAGTCCGCATGGTCGGCAAAGTTCACATACGAGTGCAGGAAGGTTTGGTTTCCGGTAACTCCCTGAGCCTTGGTGTAATTTTCGATCAGACTCTTGAACTTCTCCGTGTCGATCAGTCCCCCGTAAAGTATTGCGCCATTCCTGTCAAGCTCCCGGGACAGCTGCAAGAAGCGAGATTCGGTTGACGGGTCTTGCCAATGCTGGCGCAAACCCTTCAAAAGACTTTCGCGGAATTCCGCCTTCGTATCTAGACTAGGACCGCATCTGTGATGAATTGTACTGAGGTGCAAAGCAGGCACATGTAGAGGTGCTCCTGCCCGTGCCTTAATAAGGGAATGGCATTCTTCGTGTCCGATGGGAAGTTGAAGAAGGATGTCAGATGCGCTCCCTAACGACACCGCAGACGAAATGTCAGGCATTGTTTCAACAGTCACTACCATATTCGATGATGATAAGCGAGAAGTAGCTTGGAGGCAAAGTTGTATAGTGAAGATTTCTGAGATCGAGCTTAATTTCGCTTTGGGGGTATTTCAAAGGCTTTTATGTCACTCAGTCCATTTTTTGATATATGCCTCGGATCCTTCGGGTCTGTTAGAAGTAATAATGGCAGATTACTACAGATACTCGTATCGTTACATGTATGCAAATTAGCGCAAGGTCTTCGTGGGTTTCCGCTAATGATGTTTGAGTATTGAATGACAACATTCACGACCTAGTTCACCCCGGTCAGACAAGATGTATTTCATGCAAGCTGACGAATAATCAAATGCCAGCTTACGTTTCGATGATGGAGGAACAATATCATCATTCTCCAATGATTACCTAGTACTATTGAGCTTACTGACCTCCTCGAAAGATCCAACGATAAGCTGTTTAAGCGGCACCAGGTAATCAAACCATTGACCATAATCACGATATTTGAGCAACAGTGGTATAAGCCGCGGGGTAATTAATTGTGTCTCAAGATCTTGTCGCACTAGTCTCTCGGGTATCTTTACTGTACCCCGTATCAGTGGATATCTCTAGATGTAGCATTTATTGGCGGTTTTCAACATTTCATTACTCGCTGCTATATAGACTTTGGGCTAGAATTAATATTATACCCGTCTCACTAGGTAACATTTCGTGGTAAAGGTTATACCAAGCCTCGGTTATGTCTTCATATCAGATAACGGAGAGAGTATATGGAAGACAGGTGTTTGGGGCTTCTACATCAATCAATCTTGTCATTTGATACGCATAGTCTTCAGACTTGAGGTCGAAATTCTGAATATTAGGATGCACTGACTGCTCTGGATCTTCACAACATTAATCCACTAGATTATTTCCCTGCACGAAATATCTCTCCCAGCTCTGCTGCTGCAGCGAGCACTATGTCTAATATTCCGCGTAAAATCAATTTCCATCGGAACATCAGCCATCTCCCAACGTTCTACCCGGGCAATCTGACTTGCCAGTTGTCCTCTGGACCTGTGGTGATGAAATAGCTCTGGATTTACAGTTATACACCGAAGACTGCCATCCTGACACCACAGCCGAAGCTGCGTGCTTGTCGTCTCATCAATTCCATCACCCACCATATGTATCAGCTTGTAAGCGCTTTGTTTTGTCACCGCATATGCATAGGTGCAAACGGGACCTTGGCTGACGTGAACCATTCGTAATTGGGCTGGGAATGGTATAGGCTCGCCGTCGTTCTCTTCATAGATAGATGATGGAAGAGACGTATCGTCTGAAATCGAAAGTGCATCCCGCGGAACTAGGTCCCCACAATGACCAAGCCATAGGATATCCCAGCAGGTTCCATAAGGTGTATTGTCATCGCCATCGCATGGCCATATTTGATGCAATAGTGGGCCCACGAGACCTATCTCTTTCTTGATGGCCACGTCCCAGTCCACGTCGTCCTCAAATATCAAGGCTGTGGTAATAGACTGATGCACTACTTCACGTAACACATTCAGATGTCCAAGCCAGCATTGGGTCTGGCCTATACCTGTCTTAGGTTCCAGACCTTGCATTTTATTTCGGCGGAAAGACTCTGCCACATCCAAAGACCATGATTCTTGGTAAGGAATATCGAGTTGGAGCCCTGTGTACATGCTCGCATTGATAATCCCTTGGATTCTTCCGGAATCGCCGGTTGAAATTACCATTATCCGTTCAAACTAATCATTTCCAGAAGTGATTAGCGTCTCGTTATTAGTCTTTCTTCTTTTCGTGTTGAAGTCGGCCCAAGGACTCACCCCAAGTGTAGAATTAACAAGAGCATGCGAGTAGACCTCGGAGCTGATAAATTTCCGAATCCTTTGACGTGATGAGAGAACCATCCAAATCAAGAAAGCGGCGACAATGATTCGACCCAGGCCTGGACATCGACGGAGACTAGGCATTTCATGTAAAGCACCAGCTTAGTCACTAGATCAGACACAATTGATCCGTATCTGCGATCCAAAAACAAAAATGAAAGTGAAAGAATTGAAAGATTTTATCAAAATTTGTGTACGTATTTGGATATGGATGAATGAAGGTTTCCTGAAAAAAGAAATAGAAAGGATGAAAATTCTCATGGGCTGGTCAGCAGTAATCATACATATGAGGCAAGATTGTAGTTGCTCGCGTGCAATTATTCCCGACTTCCCATTACCCTTGTATGTCTCACCATACTCGGTATATTATTTGTTCCTGGTGGAGCTCGAATCACCCTAAAGCACTGCTTATGTCGCGCTATAATCAGGCTTGTCAGCATGCAGCAACCCTAGGTAATCAAAGTCCTCCTTGGATGATAATGACATTACAAAGCTTTTGGATAAAGTATTTCTTCTATTTCCTAGATAAACACCCAGGTACGCCTTTACGATCCACGATCAACCATTCCTGAATCAAAATATCTACAGCTTGGTCCACATTGTCATTGATCTCCGCCTAAATTAAATCATTCAAGTGCAACTATGAAGTTCGCAACTGTCACATATCTTTCTCTTCTCCTGGTGGGGGACGGCTTGGCTATGCCTCTTTCGCCGTTCGAAAATTCACTTGCAGTCACTGCAAGCCCGTTGTCCGAGCAGACTTTGCCTCTTACCGCTAGGGATGCTATTGGAGCAGTGACCCAGCGCGACCCTCGCGAGGACGCCAAGGACAGCAAGGTCAAGCGCGACCCTCGCGAGGATGCCAAGGACAGCAAGGTCAAGCGCGACCCTCGCGAGGACGCCAAGGACAGCAAGGTCAAGCGCGACCCTCGCGAGGACGCCAAGGACAGCAAGGTCAAGCGGGACCCTCGCGAGGATGCCAAGGACAGCAAGGTCAAGCGGGACCCTCGCGAGGATGCCAAGGACAGCAAGGTCAAGCGCGACCCTCGCGAGGACGCCAAGGACAGCAAGGTCAAGCGCGACCCTCGCGAGGACGCCAAGGACAGCAAGGTCAAGCGGGACCCTCGCGAGGATGCCAAGGACAGCAAGGTCAAGCGGGACCCTCGCGAGGATGCCAAGGACAGCAAGGTCAAGCGCGACCCTCGCGAGGACGCCAAGGACAGCAAGGTCAAGCGCGATATTGTTGAGCATGTGTGAGATCATGGCTGCTCTACACTCTTGCGTCTCATCAGTGTTACTTTCAAACCATGCATGTGGAGTAGCCACGAAAACATGTCCCCTTGAGATGTTGAACTCAGATCCGCATGTTTATGTTATATATGATGTCTTTCTGCAGAATCGCGAGGGGAATACTAAGTCGATGCTGGAGACGAGGAGGATGCAAAGTAAAGGCTCTTGTCCTGTTTGTTGAATATCTATGTTGTTGTGCTTTTAAGTCCGAGCAAAGACCCAGACAAGTGGTAAAGTCACTCATTTAGGTAGTTCCAGAATATATGAGATTTATTTGTAGTGGTATTTGTCTTAATCTTCATTTAGTCACGATCTACAGGTGGGAAGGGCGAAGTAATGGGTCAGTTTCAATGGTTTATGTCCGCCAGTAAACGGCAAATGCCCAATATAGTTCGCTTATTTGCTTACATTCTCAGCTAGCCCTGCGTGCTGACAGAAAATATGAGCTTATGCCGAGGTGGGTCCCGGACTGTGTTGTTTCTGATAAAGGTTCGCTAATATCCCCTCAAATACACTTGCTCACTTCCACAATTCAAAAAACCATAACGTCCTAAAAGCACAAAATCCACAGCACGCCATGACTGCCATAATCACTTTGTTGAAACGGAAATATATTGTTGTCGTTCTTCTACTTGCATGGATGACCTGGAGTCTTTACCTCCAGTTCCGGGCCGACTCTTTCCTCGGATCCAATGGCGAATATCCCTTGGCTATAACACAGAACGGCACATATATTGGAGTGCGGAACCATCATTTTTTGCAGGACATGTTTCTCGGAATGCCATATGCGTTGCCCCCTACCGGAGACCTGCGCTTTAGCATACCACACTCGAACAACGTTTCATGGGACGGATGGAAGAAAGCTCAGGCCTATGGGCCTCACTGCCTTTCCTATGGGGTATGCTAGTCCTATGAAGAAGTCTTTCGTTACCTCCGACGAAGGCTAATACAAAATAGAAAAACCGTGAAAAGTTCACCCAATCAGAGGATTGTTTGACCATCAATGTCGTACGTCCACATGTCAAAGGCGTCCAGCGCCTACCT
Organism: Penicillium verrucosum; assembly: GCF_028828655.1. Classification (NCBI taxonomy): domain Eukaryota; kingdom Fungi; phylum Ascomycota; class Eurotiomycetes; order Eurotiales; family Aspergillaceae; genus Penicillium; species Penicillium verrucosum. The sequence continues at coordinate 4,005,662 of NW_026643212.1, forward strand.
GTTGCGGTTTACCTTTATGGAGGGGGCACTACTGGAGGAGGATCTGGTGACCCGCGGTACAACCTTTCTTTCATTGTTTCAAAGTCAACAGCCATGGGCAAACCATTCGTTGCAGTCTCTTTGAACTATCGGTCGTCAGTCTGGGGCTTCGTTTCAGGGAATGACGTGAACAGAACTGGAAATAGTAACCTAGGGCTAAGAGATCAGCATTTCGCACTGCAATGGATCCAACTCAACATTGAGGGATTTCAAGGGGATCCATCACAAGTCACAATCTGGGGTGGAAGTTCTGGGGCCTCGGATGTCGGCATTCACCTCATTGCCCACGGCGGACGGGATGATGGTCTCTTTAGAGCAGCTATCATGCAAAGTGGCTCTCCGCTCGTGGAGACCTCACTGCGCAATTTGAGCCCCCAGCAGGCTTACATCCAACTGATACGACGGGCAAATTGCTTTGGAGTTAAGGACACGCTGCAATGCCTACGCAATATACCTTTCAATGAGCTTGATCATTTGATTGACATAATTTCGCGTGATGATCCTCTGACGCTAGACGCACTCTCCATGCCTACACTGGATGGAGATATAATTAGAGCATTTCCTAGCCGACAACTTCAGACCGCAAGTCTTATACGCGTACCAATTATCATCGGCACGACAACAAATGAAGGGAGCACCTTCGCTCCTGGTGGGTTGGAGGGCCCGGGTCGGCTTGAGAGATACTTGGCTGGTGAGTCATCACTTTCAAGCTTCAATCGCTTCGTGCTGAGAATTAGGAAGGTGCATGGCAATTGCCCGACGAGATAGTTCAGAAACTACTTTCTTTGTATCCGTTGTCAAACAATGGGACCGAAAGCTCTGACTTTGTCGCAGGCTTGCATGATGATATATTTTTCCAGGCCGCGGCCTTGATTGGAGACCTGGAGTTGATATCATCGCACCGGCTCACTTGCGAAACATTTGCGCGATATGCCAGCTGTTTCTCATTCCGGTTTGATGCTGTACCCTCCGGTGGTGATACAGATTTGGGACCTGCAGCAGGGGTGACTCACGGAGCCGAGATAGGCCCCGTGTTTCAGAACATAGAAGGGGTTGGGTTCCTCAGGAACCCCTTTCTGGATCAAAGTCTGGCTTATTTCATGATGGCTGATTTGATCGGTGTAATGTGGATCAATTTCATCACGACCTTGGATCCCAACGGGCCCTCTAAAGCGGAAACTGCGATTAGATGGCCTGCATATGACTTGGAAAGACCCCAGAACATAGTATTCAGTGATTCAGTGCCATCCTTTACGGAGCTGGACACAGCTAGGAGTGAAGCGATACAGTATATAAATCAGATCAATGGGGTGGTTGGGAGATGATTATGGTTATGTTTTTCGACAATATCCAGGTACATTTCGCTAAACACCAATGGCAATCCGTCACCAGTGACTTCAATAAATATGCACCGCTGCGAAGGGGCATAACGGCCAAAGGTCACATGCCTGAATTTGACTGAATTTGCCTGAATTATAGACCGCTTTTGCCACCGCTCTATACCGTGTACTGTAAATTGAATCTATTCCCACATACCATAATAAATTCCTCAACATTGAAGCTATTCCTACCTCACAAATCGTCGCCTTCTTCAATTCCCCGGCGTTAAACACCGCCCCTAACCGCATAAGCCCTCGAATTGAAGCTATTCCCACCTCACAAATCGTCGCTTTCTTCAAATCCCCGGCGTTAAATACCGCACCCGACCGTACAATTGCGGCTACGACAGTAATAGGGTCAGCATCGGCAATAGAAATGTAAGGACGTATAGATTACCTTAAGAGAAGCTTCGAGCGGCGGCCACAGTAGGCGTACGGGGGTAGTAGAGGGGAGGATAAGAACAAGAAAAGAGGGGGGCAATTACGTAGTTAAAGGCTTCAACGCCGAGAAAAAATGGTGTTCTAGGATTTGTATGGTGGGAATAACTTCACTTTTTCAGCAGAGATATTTTGTCAGTCGCAACAGCTTCAACGCCTAGAAATGGACGTATACAAAAATTTGTATGGTAGGAATAGCTTCATTTTTCAAATCCATTACCTAGGTACTTTGCTTATTAAGGTCTATGTCATAATAAAATGAGACAATATTCAGGCAAATCCAGGCAAATTCAGGCATTTAACCTTTGGCCGTTATGCCCCTTCGCACACCGCTGTCCTGCCAATTGGTGCTCCCTAATAATATAGATTGCCCCAATGACTTGATAATTATGAAATTTCGTGTGTTAGGAAATGACTACGATGGCTTATGCTAAGTGTGCCTTTATAGAAGTACTACCTATTTCTCATCGGCTCACGTTCTTGTCCAGTTAGGATACTTTAACATAATATCGATCAATTTTTGTAGACCAAGGCACCTATGCCTAGACCCTATACCTACCGTAACCTATAGGACTAGATCTAGATAGATAGTGCAGATCTCACCCGCATATATAGTCGAATGTTGATATATATATTTGATGGGGTTCGGGTAAAAACCGACTGTCGCAGGACTTATGCACATAGAGTGTACTACCGCTACCTTCGGTTGATAAATGCTTTAGAGTAAAAATGCCTAGTTTATAGCGAGTACAGGATCGTATATTATATATCTTCGGCTCTATTTTCTAGCGTAAGGGTCGATAATTAGAAGTTAGCGGGTCTTTACGGAGAGTCTTAGGGATTTTTCTTAGTATATCTGAACTACTAATTCGGTCCTCGCAGAACTATCTGTCAAAGTGCAAGGTTGCATACGTGGATTTACATGGTATTATACCATGGAGATCATGTGACTTCGAGTCCTGGATATACCATATATTACGTTTAGTCATCATTACCGCACAGATTGAAAGAGCGGGTTTTGTCATTTTAGAAGTTAGAGTTCTCAATAGTTATCAGTCATTTTGCCCATACATTTCAATACAGACAGATTTCTGTCACTATCCTATCTACAAAGACGACAGCACCATCGCCATGCGGAAAGGCTATGATGGTGGGCAGACAATTACCGTCCTATCGAATCTCGGTGCAGGAGGTAAAGAGTACTCGGTTTCGATTCCCGATACTGGATTCGCGTCTGGTGCGAAGTTGATCGAGGTTGTGTCCTGCACTAGTGTTACTGCTGGTGAGAGTGGGGAGGTGTCTGTTCCCATTTCCCACCTCTTTGCTTGAGGGTTCGACTTTGTGCTCGTAGACTTCGGTTTCGTATATATATTGTATATGAATTATACCATATCTTTTTTTGTCATGCAAAGATTTACTACTTTGATAAAACCATGAAGCAAAGAAGTCAATCGCAGTTGAATAAGTCATAACTATTTCCATTCGTGCTTTTGCTATTACGATCCTCCAGAAAAGAATACAACATAACACCCGAGTCCCAACAGATCCAACCTCATTATCAACTCAACATACACCAACCCCAATAATCTATAAACAAAAGAAGAAGAAGAAGAAGAAGAAGAAGAAGAAGAAAAAGCCTAACCTCATAATCCCAACCACATAATCTCATCACCAATCATGCAAAGCCCTCGGTACTAGACCAATAGGCATAGCTCCACCAGTAGTACCAGTGGCCGGAGAATGGAACAAATCCGGCGCCTCAAAAGCAGGCTGCGAAGCCGCATACCCAGGCATCATCTGCTCGAGACAATTATACCCCTCAACAAGGGAATCCAAGCCCTCGGCGCTAGACATAAGCTGCGAGATATCCATACCAGAACGATGATGGTGCGACGGGCTGAACATCTGCACGCCCTTGACGTCGGCGACCGGCGACGACGACGAATGCGACCCCGCAGCAGCCACAACGGTAGTTGTCTCCGAATACCGTCGCTGCACTTCGCCCACAATACACGCGATCCGATAGGAGAGGTTGTCGCCGCCCGGCGCGAGATGCAGTAGGAAGCCGCGCACTTGGCTGATTAGGGGGTCGGAGAGTGTGTAGTCGCATAGTGTGAGCGCGGCGTAGCCGACGATGAAATAGACGTGGTCGATTAGGGCGGGAGCGGTGGTGAAGCGCGTTTGGAGGAAGTGGGTTATTATTAGGCGGGCCGTGCCGCATATTTCTGGGATTAGGCGCTCGTTGTCTGGTTGGAGGCGGGCGGCTGTTCGGTGGAGGAGGAGTTGACAGAACCAGAGATTCAGGTTGAGAGTGGAGTCTTCGCTGGTGGCTGTTGGTGGTATGGTTGTTAGATTGGGATTAGGATTTGGGGGGTGGGTGAGGGTAGAGTGGAGGGATGATGTACTTAATAGATGTGCCCATTCCATTCTCCAGCGCTCCAGTTCTTCGTATTCGGTTTCTGCGAATTGGAGACGGGGCTGGCTGTGTTGGAGTCGGAGAGCGATGCGATATAGTTGAATTTCCGCGACAATTCTTCCGTCTTCTGGTGTGGCGGCTGCGTGTTCTAAGATGCGGGGGCATTGGTCGATGTATTGTTGTTGGATATTGACTGTGCGGCCATTTGCGAGAGCAGAGCTATTAGGTTGGTGTTAGATCGTATATCCGACGGGTTTATTAAACAGAACATACTGTAGCTGGGTTGAGCAGAGCGTATTCCACAGGCGCAACTGAGCAAGTACCTCGTCTGGGTTTAAATTATCTCCTGGCAATGTATTGAGGAAGTTAAATGAGATGAGGGCATGGTTGATTGAGATCCCGCTCAGCAACCAGTCATCCATAAGTCCTTCCTTGTGAACGGAAGTAGAGTATAGGCAAAGCAATGTCAAGGCCTGTAGCATATCGCTTGTCATGGGCGGGGGCTTCCACAACACCTTTGCCACTGCATGTTGTACACAGAGTGATATATCGCGAACGGTGTGTTGGGATAGGCCAGGTAGATATCGCGAAGCCAAGAGACATGCAGTGTTGAAAAGAAGTGTATTTGACCGTTGAATGCAGGATGGATGATTTATTGAGACCCAATGGCCGAAATATTCGACGAAACTGGCGAGATCATTAGCAGGGAGATCCAATGACAATCGCACAATCAAACACACAGTTCAATCAATTTCACAGAGAGCTTGGAATCTACGATGCCCTGGGTGACGATGTCGCCGAGGATGTCAGCATCGGAGAAATGATCTCTCTCGCCGAAACATTCGGCTTGCAAATCCCGAATTATTTGCGCTGGCTTGAGCGGATAAAAAGGCGAGGGCATGCTATCACTTGAAGATGCTCCATCTAGGCTGTTGTTTCTAGTTTGTAAGGTTGGGCTGCAGGGCATGCTGGGGGAGTGGTTCACTATCTGCCGCATCAGATGTATCATCTCCCCCATACCCCTTTCGAGGGAGACAAGCCTTTCCTCGATCGATGGTATAGCGGTGGCGTCGGACCATGTGGATGCATTGTCCTGAAAGCGTTCTGTTGTCTCAGGGAGTTCACATTCAAGCCTGTTTTTATGACACATAAGTTAGCATTTATAGAAAGGTACGATTCCCAAAACAGAATAAAAAAGGAAACCAACCTAAGTGATAAACAACGACGACAAGCATGACCACGTGGGTCAACATCACAGCGAGTCTTCAGCTTGCGACAAGTATTACAAGCAGTCATTGATCGTCGGATGCGCCCTTTAGGTCTGACATCTTGGCAGGCGACCGAGTCGATTCTGCTCCCATCCTCGGGAATAATCCTCTTGGATTCCCATGAGATATGATTATTTGGAGGACCGGTTCTCGTCATATTGAATGTTGAATGGTTACTGTGAGTATTGTAGGTAGTGTGTACTGTTTTAGATCTATGTTTGATCGGGGAAATGAGAAGTTGAAGAATAGAAAGAGAAAAGAGAGAGAAATCAACAATTGGACCCTTAACAGAAGGCCAAAATCAAAAACCTGAAGATCATTTGTTTAACAGGGAGATCCAAGCCTTATAATAGCGGGTCAAGCAGATTAGAAGGCTGAGCGTGGAATTTTAGCCAATTGCGACAAGAGACCGATTACTGACGATATCGAAATTCCGCGCAGGTACGTCCCGTTCATGGCGGATTATAGCGGACCATGAGCGGACCTGGGGTAATCGAATGTGTCCACCAATCTGAAAACATCCCGTTAGCTTCTAGAAGGGTAGCGATTGTCGGTGCATGCTTTTTCTTGGTTTTTAAGAGGGGTTGACAATGTCGCATAGGCTACCCCCCTGATCCAATTTCCCCGACGAGAACCGTAGGAGAGGGGGAGAGGTCTGTGAGAGGAGGGGGCTTCAACCGATATGAATTGGAGTATACTAGATACGTCTTTTTGCGTTTGATTTCTTTGACGCGTCCTTAGAATTCCGAGGTTATCATGAGGGTTTCCCCTTTTTTTTTTTTTTGTTTCCTTATCTTATTCCAACCAATTTCGTTGCATCTTTGTCTTGCTCGGGCATTTCCGACATAAGTACAACATACGGAGTAAGAGGACAAGCATCTAGAGTGAAAATTGTAGACTCTTTAGTATGATTTGGTAGTGAACTGAAGTGGGGAGGGAGGATCAGGATGCAAGTGGAGAGGGGACAACAAGCAAACAACGATAACACTCGGTAATTATTGGTTAACATGTGCAATGTCTCAAAATAAAATGGCTATCAGGATTGGAGATCACAGCGATGTGACCTTGTAACTTTCAGACCCGCTTAACAACGGGTATCTTGCCCGTTTAATGCCCCTAGTCGCCCTATTAGCTGGTTGTTCTTATTTAGCCTTGTCCACGGGTCTTATCCTGAAAGGATATGGTCTTTCAGCCGTGTCTTTTGGCTAATTTCTATTGGATCTCACCCCCTCATTCTATATTTTAATTATGTCTTAGCCTTAGGTAAAAGAGGCAAAATACGGAGAATATCCGGGATGCTGGGAAATCATGGATTTGTCGCATTCATATCATTCATATCACTGACACCGTCGATCACACTGGATTTAAGAATCAGACGATGTTCTTGAAACGTTCTAACATCCTGCTAATTAACGTTGGGATTGTTCGGCCTCACTAACCAAATTAAATATCAACCCGGGAGGCAACCCTAACATGTTCTAATTTATCGTGAAATTTGCTAATCGCGCAAGCCTGAGTGGCAATGCGGATTAATATATAGTAATCACCCGCGAATACGAACTGGATTTTTATTTTTTTCTTTCACCTTTTGGAGGATCCACTCTATTCCAAGTGCAATATAAATTTCATGCAGAGGGAGTAGTGCCATAGTGCCGACCCTTCCGGCTATTAGTTGCTCTTTCTTGTCTTAGGCCTGGAATGCGGGAATTTCGAATAAAAAAGCGGTCAGTTCCAATGGCTTAATATATATAACGTATCCGTATTATTACTCTGTCTGTTGAACAATCTGGGGTAACTGTTAGGTGGTCCACAGTCTTTGACAATGAACTAGCCGACATTCACCTCGGCTTGACTTGTTATCGGGACCCCAGATTAAGCTGCATTACCCGAGTATCGCTTCAGTTTATTGGTGTATAATCTGATTAACCGTAGCGGAATGGCCCGGTCAAGCTATGCCTATGTAGAGCTTTGGCGATGCGCCTCGAACGCCTAGGATGTGAGCATGGCTGAAATCACACGCATGGGCGCAGTTATAGTTAGCTTTATTAAGGGATAAACAAGGTTCTGCGCGTTTCCAATCATCTTTCCATCGGATAAGGACCCTTCCAGGGTCTAGAGGAAGATCTCTCTAGAGCTTAGAGGAAGATCTCTCGAGAGAACGCCGATCACCTCATCGTGTCTCGGACAATGTTACTGAGAAAGTATACTGTCCGCTTCTCAACGGCACAAGAATATAGTGTCAAACTTTCGGTCGTGGCGTATAGGTGGAAACTCACAGATAGCCCCTCTTACAATGGGCGTGATATGCTTGTACATCGACGAGGGGTCAACAACGCAATACAGTCAGATCAAGCTGCACAGCTAGCTAACCAATATCTTATTCGTTAGCTGAAGGGTTCCCCCCTTTTTTCTTCCTGCTTCTCTGCATCGTCCCTGCAGGACCGTCTGACCACGAATCCTCCAATGAACAATTGCCATGAAACCATACGACTTGTCTAAATTTCCGAGCGGCATACGAACTAGGCGACTTTTGACTTGGGGCCAACGAGGAAGACATGGTTCTTGGCATGGTTAATTGCATACTTTCAAGGACTAGCCATGTATGTTTCAAAGATAAGAACCATTTTTTGACCGTTGGATATGTATTCCGTACAACATGATCCCTATCTTATTTCAAGACGCGGGCGGCGAGCACATGCTTGTGGTGATGAATGTAGATCTCTCGACCCACCCATGTCTAGAGCTAACAGGCATTATGTAAAGCATTGATAGCATTTTTATTGATGTACAGTGCAAATCCACCATACTATATAGCCCTATTGCGCTTAATGTAGAAACGCCCCGTTTGGGATGCATAAGCTTTGAGCTTGGGACCCCCATCTCCCGTTCACTATTGTATCGCTGGCATCAACAAAAGGACCCCCGGGATCTCAAAAGCCCCGAGACCCCGGTGTCTGTTATCGACTATGTACTCCTTAGTGTCATAAGACCCGGAACGTTCTATCTAGCCCTGAAAGCTCCGTGCTGTTTCCGGCTTACCGCAGGATAAGCTATCTTTAGAAATTAGGTTTCTGGATATGTATATACTTCGTATGTGGGTAACCTGCAGGTCTTTTAGATTGCGTCCCCGCTTGAGTGCTTGGAGGACTGTTAGATTATGTCTACAACATACAATATACACGTGTACATTGCATCTGATGAGGAATATGATTCGGGAGGCTCGCCATTCGCCCTTGACCTATGCTTGCTGCTTTCACATGCTCAGACTATTCTCACATTGCTTAGGTTCCCTGTTTCCACGCAATTTTTCTACAATTCGTCTTGTATGTGAGGCTTTTCGTCATTCAACTTCCCTGCGGCTTACGACACCTTTCTCCGTGGGACCACGATCTCCCTCTCCTTTTCTGCTCTCGTCGCTTTGCTTGCATTTTTGATTTTCTTCTCTCGGCTGTAATATGTATGAAAGAGTCAAGAAAAAGGAGATATTGCCAGATATTTCCATTGGTTCTGCCAATGCTGCATGAATCTGCGATTGTTGAGGGCCCTTTGGGCCCATCCTCCCTCCTCCACCCGTGTTTACGCGACCCCAAAAACTCATTCTAGATTTTGGAGAAGCAAAAACAAAAAGAATTGACCGACGCAGGGATCGAACCTGCAATCTCTTGATTCGTAGTCAAGCGCCTTGCCATTGGGCCAGCCGGCCGTGCTGTTATGGTGTTTCGTGAAAAATGTGCACTATAAGCGGATTCGATGTGGGGCTCGCTTAAACGCGCTTAGCCTCGCTTATGTTCGCTTATTAATCACGTGCCTTTGCAAGTCAGAGCTGTTACAACTAAGGATTGTAGAGGCTATTCTTTGCGTCTAGCTGGGTGTTTTTATGTTCAGTAATGCCAATCCCTGTTTTCCTTTTTTTGAAGAGTGGGGGGGTATCGCTTTTTGTGATGAATTGGGTTGATTGGTTCTTGATATGGTCATGTATCTCGACTAGCTTGGTACTTAGTGGTGATAATATAGAGACAAGGTCAGTGACTGCACAGAAATTGAAATACTACCGGTTTTGATGAATGCCAGCGAGGAGTTAGATAAGGAATGGGTATGATCGATGTATTGAGTGGAGAGGATTGTTGCTAATAGGAACTATCTTAGCCTACGTGAGTCCTATGTATGGAAGACGAATAGTTAGAAATTGACGCTATGAGATAAGGGTGTCACAAGTAGCAAAAGCCGGAAGAATGTGGTGCTGATGTCGCCCCAAAAAAACCCGGGAACAAAAGCAATGATCGAAATGATCGTATCGGCTGAATCAAACGAACATTAGACCTTCGTAGGAAACATGATTTAACCCTATTTGGTTATCACACCAGATCAGCTGGAGTACATTCTCTTTTGCCTGTCATGTAATGGTTTTCTCAAGGTAGTTTTGTTCGACATACAGTTGTAAAAGAAGCAATTTAGCCTCAGATCAGGGGAACAGTGCGAGCTATTCCGCGGCATTCTTATAGAAACCAGGAGAAATAACAGCACAATAATAAGGTAAGGTACTGATGTACAGACATCCAGGTAGCAAGGCTTTTTATTGGTTACCTGCAGGCAACCAGACCTCTCTCTTTATCTCAATGGAAGGAGGTAGATTCATCATCTATGTTCTTCTAGTTCTCTGTTGTGACGTAGCAGTGTACGTCCACCAGGTAGGATGAGACGAAATAACACAGCCATTTTCGAAAATAACCCTCCAAAAAGACAAGAAATAAGTTCAATGTGGATAATCTATTTCTTCTGAAGCACATAATTTCCACATAGCCTGGGAATAGCCGATGTAGACACCAACTGTATGAACATCGAATTTCCAATAGTCCCATATATTGGTGGATATTCAAGATGGTGGTAACAAAGGCAAGACCAAAAGTTGGACGAAAAGAAAACCGAAAAGAAAAACTGTATAGGCTCGGATCCTAGCTCTAAACATAGAAGATATAACGGCCATGCCTCAAACCTAAAGAGACGTATAAGTGATGTCTCGTAATATATACTAGTAACCATTTACAAGCAGAAATTCCAACCTACGGACATTATTTAGACTGACGTACCAAGTTACCTAGATAGGCAATCCACTAGAATAGACTGATCAACTAGAAGGCAGGTCAGATTCCATGCTTACATACCAAGGCAGTTTGACGTCAGTCACATGAAGTGTGCATTAGTGTGCCTAAATGAGATGCACGAGCTTCTGGATAGATACCCGAGAAGTGATATGCATCGATAGACATATCTGATTCCTGGAATCTCAAATATTCTCCATTGCTTTTCTTCGCCGTATTGTATGTGTAACACGCACAACTCGGCGGTCTGGGTCATAAATATTTTGTGCACAAGGACTAGCTGGTGCATTTATGTGCAGCTTGCTTTTACCCTTGCAGATCTGTGCTGGTCAGGAGATGACTGTGACACACAGTTGGAGGTGTGACTTGATTCTATACAACATAGATATATCATCTCTATGAGCACATAATGTGCATATCACTGTGAATTCGGTAGATCTAGTACATAATGTACACTATGCCTAGTCATCTCAATAATAAGCATGCAAAGAATTTATTTTAGAACGTGGTCAGCAATGCCGTACCTCATAACAAAAAGAATAAGCAGCATCGGACCTGTTTATGGTAGGCACACAAGAGTCCACACTCCCCATGAACCTACCAGCACATCTACGGCCCGCAAGCCCACATACCGACGTACAGCATTGAAAGGACGGTCTGTATACGTATATTGTATCGTAGCTATTGTTGTACAAAGAGTACGGAGTACGGAGTACAAGCGGCTATCTCGTCTACAGAATATAACGCTAGTCCACAATAAAACAGGACCCCGGGCGAAGATCCCCTAAAAAGTGATAATGCAAATGTCAAAAATACCGTCACACCCAGGCTAAGCGACGCTATTGATTATAGTACAAAATTGGTGTCGAACGGTGGGTCTGTCGATCATTCATCTGGAATCTGACAAGATTCAATAGTTCGTGGGAAGGTTGGACGGGACCAAACATAGTCGTGGTAGCGGGTTAATAGCGAGGAACATCTAATAATGAATTTTGGATAAATAATATAACATGACTCAAGGCAGGGCAGGGAAGGGCAGGGCAGGTCAAAGGTTTCAGTTTCATTTTAGGATTTCAATCTTAATTTCCCACTTTCAACGCGAGGACTGAAATCGAATATGTGACCGGGTCAGACGATATCACATACATATATATCATACTGCTCCGTGTGCTCCCGTACTCCGATCCAATTATTCAAAAATATGTAACTAGTTGTAGAGTACGGAGTACAGCATAACTAAATACTCCAATATCGTCCTAATAGTCATGCGGAGTATACGGTGAGACTCGAGCTCGTACGAACCTACGCATCGATCTACACGCGATCATCGCAACCCAAATCCTGACATGAGACAGCTCACAAAATCCCGCAGTTGACACCTGCTGGAAAGGGAAAAGGAAGACGAAAAAAGGAAAAAGGAAAAAGAAAAAAAAAAAAAACCAAAGCCCACGCCTCCCACCTCATCAAGCAGGGACGTCGTTGTGATCGACACGCACGTCCCTCGATCGAGGGCTAAACGCCCACGACAGCACAGAAAGAAAGACGCACACATATGTAGTACCCAACGTATATGTACGACGTACGGAGCCACGGGGCACATGCAAACAGTACTACTCCAAATGTGCATAGACACTTTTCAACAACGAAGTGTCAGACGCCTATTTCACCGCTATATGATGGGTCGGATGCATGTATATGGACTCCCGAATGGCGAAGTGGGGTGGGGGGTGGGGGTGGACAAGACACCGATCGGGGTTTTCATCGTATTAGCAAGGAAACCAGGGGCGGGATCGGGATCGGAAGTGTTGTAAGGCGCAGAACCGGGATTTGGTTGGGCTTTTTGGCTTGGATTAGTTGACAAGTGACAGAGACAGGGTTAGTACTTATCCGTAAGGAGGGGGATAAATGTTTCCGTGGACTGTGATTCGGTCGAGGTCGATGAAGTGCTATATGTTGTATGCACGCTGCACGACTTTTGTTGGGGTTGCTTTTTAGTTTTAGATCGGCCAGTCATGGTCGTTGGAGATACTGGATATACTGGATACCGGGGTTTGTGTTTAGTGGCTTGCATATCCGCTGTCCCCCTATGTGGGACGGGATTACGGGGTTCCCTGTTTGTATATTCCTGTTGTATCTCGAGGGTATGGTTATGCTTGCTTTTTGGGGTTACTTTTTATAATATCGAGGTACATCGTCATCGTGCATTCGAGATGTACAAAGTTATGTTATTTACTTATTTACTGCTTTGCAGAAGAATATACTGTATGAGCACGGAGTAAATAGATGTAACTGCAACCCTAATCCTGTTTTTATTTCTATTTCTATTTTTTATATTTTTTATTTATTTATTGGATGCGCGTTTGATATCACTTTTACAATATGAGTTCAACCAAGTGGGTTGCAGTCCCCTAACTGAAGTCTCAAATTTGGATATTTTGGATACCCCTACACGGTAATAGAACTTATATCGTAAATCGTACCCACCCCTGCAAATGATTCAATTCTACTCGGCAAGAGGGCCGAATCCTAAGATCTGCAGTCAAGTAAGTTTTTTTGGGGTCATGTCAGGATCCCCATAATTGTGTCTTCCGGGGTTAGGTCGGGGAAACCAGAAAACCCCCAAAAAAAAGAAAAACCGGACGAGCCGCACATCTCCAACAGATCCCCCTACGATATGTTAATCATTTGAGGTTATCCGAAGAAAATTCTACCTAATTCAGTTCCCAACCGTACTTAGTTCGCATATGTCTCGGAATTGAAACGGGGTCTGAGAGAGCTGAGAAGAAAACAAAGGAATTCTCCATAGAGCGAGATATAATAGTTTGTTGGACAATTAAGTCATACGTGGTTCAGCGTATTACTGACCATTGTAAATGTTTTACTTGGTATGTCTAACTCCACCTCGAAATCAAGGCTGATAATTCGGAGCTGTCAAGGACCAAAAGAAAAACCCCGAACATACCCCGTATAGACAGCGATCAGATCTAGCTAGCACAGAGCAAACTTTACTCAGTTGAGTCAGTTCCATGGTCTGGAGTGGTTCCTGTGGAGTTGTGGAGTTGTGGGTTTGTAGGTTTGTAGGTTTGGAGGTTCGTAGGTTTGTGGACTCCGGAGAGACCGAAAAGCTGAAGTTTTAAGTTGCCCCATGCAGCTGTCAGTTCATGTCATTTGGAATTAATTTAAACCTTGAATTTCCATTCATTATAAACGTAAGATTCAATGCAATGCAATGCTTATAATATCAGATCAGATCAGATCAGATCATACCAACCCAATCCAAACCAGTCCAAACCCTAACTATCAAAGGTTAAAAGGGACAAAGACCATGGATAAAGAAACAACCTTGGAAGTTCCAAGGTTGATGTTTGGTACCCCGACGTCATGAAATAAAAAAGTCAAAAATGGGGTCGATCTTGACACATGTCCCCCGGTGGAGTACGAAGTAAAGTCGTACTGTTATAGAATATCCACTAGTTTACGGGTCTATCAATTTGGAATTGATATTGACAGTCTAAACCATGGTCCAGGTCTCTTTTCCTCCGGCCCGAAAACCATTCTTTAACTTTAGGCAAATGAAGGGAAAAAAAAGTAGCTTGAATGTATGCATGCATAGAGCAGGTCCATAGAGTATATCTAAACCAGTCCCGAAGATCCCCAAACCCTCGAGGTTCATCATCAGCGCTGGAAGAAAAAAAAAAAAAAAAAGTGGCGGATAATATAAAGTCCACGTTTCCGTGGGACGAACATGGATAGGCTAGTGTCGACGATGGAGACTGAGGTGGAGACAAGCTGCGCGGTGGTGGGCAGCTGAGATCTGGTGCGTACTCCATGTCTCTCTCTGGATTGTCTGACATTTCCGACATCCGCATAGACACTCGTAGAAGTCAAATATATACTCGGGTAGCAGAATTAGAGAATAAAATGGAAAGTGTTTCATGGATATTTGAATGTCGAAGGTTCCTTTAAACACCTAGTAATGCAATTTTGGCGGTTTTTTTTTTTCCAGGGGCACTCAATGTAATGGAAATATGCAAGCTGGAGAGAAAAGAGAGAAAAAAAAACACAAAGTAGAGTAATTCACAGAAATGATTCAATGGGAGTCCCAATGCCATAGTTTGTCGTATACCCATTTGCGTGTTGATTCCAACAAAATAAGTTCCCGCTTGGTAAACGCGACCAAAGAGAAAGGGTATCAAAATATAATGTCTGACCAAAATCTCCGCGTACCGGACGGCAATGCGACATGTAGAATGAAGTCCAGGGGAAGATGAGAGGAAAAAAAAAAAAAAAAAAAAAACATTAAGAAAACACAGAGAAAAAGAAAGATGTCAATCTATCAAGCTCGCCGTATCCTCAACTCCGTGAATCGTAAATGGTAGAGAGAAACATTATAAAAGGCTCCCAGTCGTAAAATGAATAGAACGCTAACGTTGCAAATGCCGTGTAACGTTGAATGAACAGAAATAGAAAAAAATATAACCCCGAACCTCAAGGTCCAGGTTCATCGCCACTCTAGTGATGAGGAGAGGGCATGTGCTCCGATCCATCGACATCACTAAAAGGCGACTGTCGTTGAGACTCCGTATCAGTCCCACTACGCATTTGATTCCGCAGCGCAGGAAGCTGTCGCCTCCGAGCATTGATAAACCAGTTGCTGATCTGCATAAAAAAAAAAAGAAAACCATTAGCAAACCAACCATGCCAAATTGTCAGTCCTCGGTTACAAAATCTCACCTGACTAATTGAAAGTCCTGTCCTCGTCATAAACATCTGCTTATCCTCTTCACTGGGATACGGGTGATCAAGATGCTCATGGAACCAAGCCCGCAGAATATCCGTAACAGGCTTAGGCAAATTCCCCCGTCTCCGCTTCGTCTTAGGATCAATGGGGTCTCCCATGATTCCGAAATTCCCTTGCCCGTGCCCCATCATCTGCGGCGACATCTGTTCATCCGCGTACGCGATAGCAGGGTGCCCGTACGGTGATTGCGGATGCATGATGGGCTGTGCAAAGTGCTCTCGCGGATCAGCGGACATGGTTGCTGCCGTCGGCACGGGCTGGCGGTATTCCTGCGCGACGAAAGGGTCGGAGCGTGGGGGTCGCTCGGAATATCCGTTGCTGGAGGGATTCATTGATCGGCCGGGTATAGAGTCCAGGTCGCGGATTGGGGGTAGAATTGGGCTGGGACCACGGGATGCGTGTTCGGATAGATGCATGTGGTGGTGGCCCGGATCTGGCATGCGGGGTTGGTGGTCTGGGCCGCGGGAGACTGTATATTCACGGTGGGAGTCATAGGGCATATTGGTGGATTGATTGTGTGGGATTGAGCGGGGGTCGGCCATTTCATGGCCTGATGGTGGGCGGTCTTGTGAGTGTCGGGGGGTGGTGTAGAATGGGGAAGTTGATTCGATTTCATCATGGAGGTGAGCGGGGAGGAGCTGAGGGATGTTAGATATGGATTCCCGATTGTATTGCTTTGGAGGAAATTAGGGTTATTATCTTACCTCGCGGAATGAGGGGAGGGTTTGGTGAGGGTGTCCGGTTGACGACTGGGTTGTATACGAAATAGCCATCTTGGTATCTTCGTCTACCTCATAGGACTGGGACATAGACAAGGTTTGTGGGGAGGGACAAGAGTTGAAATGTCCGTAGGCAAAGAGTGTCACAAAGTATTACAAAATAGAACTATACTCGACACAGTCAGAATCGAATATCAAGACGAGTTTGTATACTCCAGGAAAAGGGTATAAAAGGGAAGGGGCAAAAGTATCCAAAGTAACACACTCACCAGGGAAAGCAGGCTGATTTTACGTTGACATGGTAAAAAAAAAAAGAGAAAGGCCAAGATTATATGCAAGGTTGGGGAATGAGGGCAAAGATGGAAATGTGGTTTCCCAAATAATGCAGGGCCCCGTACATTATTTCAACCAAAAAAAGATAAAAGTGGAAAAGTGGTTCTAAAATCTACATTAAAGTAAATTAAAATAATATAATAATATATAATATAATATAAAAAAAGAAAATTAAGGAAATTAAAAAAAAAAAAAGAAAAAAAGATCCAGCTGTTAAATGTCCATGGAAAAGTAAGAACAGGGGGGCCGAAAAATGACGATCGTGGGCTTTGGTGGGTACATGAGTCGGAGCACCAAGTACTCCGTGTCAAAGGGCATGCAGAGCGGAAAAGGCGTAAATTCAAGAGCTCCTTCAAGGTTGACAGATAGATAGAGTACTTGGTTAGAAATAAATAGTCTTAGCGTCAATATCTATCTCACGAACTACTCCCCGGTTCCATATATTGGAGATATTTTAGAAGTTCCAGGGGTTTGATTGGATGGTTCGGAGTAAAGGCATCTTTTAAAAAGATAAATTGAAAATAAGAATAATAAGAATAATTCCAAAAAGAAAAAAGACAGAAAGAAAGTAGTGGTTCACTAGTGTACGTCAAGTTCGAGAATCCCATGCCAGTGCTTATAAGCAGCCACTATTACCATTTACCCTAAAAAAGAGATCTTCCAAGGTCCTTTAAAACCAAACTAGAACATGACAGGACAGTACAGAACAGTGTAGTTAAAAGTAAAAAAAAGGTATAAAAGAGCAATTGAAAGAAAGATATACTATATTATAGGAAAAGTTGTAGACAGCCACAGGAGTAAGGAGGAGGGGGAATTCTGTCATAAGGTGCCTGAGTTAGGCTAAAGTTAATTCTATACTTGATCATTCAGTAATTAATTAAAATATATATTAAATCAAATTACATCCACATTGCTTTTTCTGTGGGGAATCTGGGAGATTCACTCCGTACTCCGTACGGAGTAGTTCGTGGCAAAATAAAACAAAAGGGAAGAATCATCCACTCCCATAGAAGAGGAAAAGACAACCCGAAGTATTGAACCAAAGACATGTACGGAGTAAACCAAGCCTCACTCGTATCGTAAAAAAAAAAGAAAAGACAGAAAGAAAAGCCAAAAAAAAGAGTCTAAGTGGATCTACTCGACAGACACCGAATCGAAGAAAAAGATCATCGCCCCAATGAGAGTTATCACTGGTTCCAAGAAGATCGTGTTCCGAGAAGAGCTTAACCTGGATGGTGGGGACAAAAGACAGAAAGGTTCTGGGTTTCATTTGAACGAATCAGAAACAGTACAGATGACGCCTCGGATCGATCGTAGATTGCCCAGAGCCTCTCATCGGGTGATTGATCGACCAAACGGAAAGGGAGAGGGGCTGGTATTGGGTTACAGGGATAGATCGCCTAGGGGCTCTTGGTTCTTCAATTCGTATCTCCACTTCCTTCGAGAGCTTGTGGCGTTCAGGGCTTTTTTTGGGGGTTCTCTTTGGCGTCCGGGTTTCTTTCCTGTCTCTCTCCGTATGTCAGATCAAGGATCATCCGGAGAACCCGCTTTGGTTTTTTCCTTTTTTTTTTACCTCCCTTTTTTTACGTTATGTACTCGTGA
Organism: Penicillium verrucosum; assembly: GCF_028828655.1. Lineage (NCBI taxonomy): Eukaryota > Fungi > Ascomycota > Eurotiomycetes > Eurotiales > Aspergillaceae > Penicillium > Penicillium verrucosum. The sequence continues at coordinate 4,023,756 of NW_026643212.1, forward strand.
GTTGGTACGTTAGTGGCTGTTGATGTGATTGGAGTGAAGATACGCTTCGCATATGATATCTCTTAGGTGTGCATTTTTGGTACTTATACTTAGCTTAGGATGTCACCGATCGAAATTTGAGTGATTTGGATCTTTGCCTCGCGTATCGCGTCCACACTATGTACGGAGTAATCTGGACCACTATGTTGTATATTCTGGGGCAGTTTCTCAGCTTGACACGACACACACACTAACAGACCCGCTATAGAAAACTAGTCACATTCTGACAATTTAATAATGGCGCAAGTCTGTCATGTCTGGAGATCCCTGGACAAAGCTGAGTGTGATCCAGCCCAGTCCCAGTCAGCCAATCAAGTCGTCACAATGGGGTTCCCTTTTCACAATTTTTTGGTGATTGGATAGGTTCCTGGTGAATCTTGTAACGATGTACCTGGCACAATGTGCTATGAAAAGGTAGTCAGAATAGTATATTGGAATTGTTATTAATCCCCTTTAGGGAGTACAACAGCCCTATATTCTAACCCCTATCTATAATAACCCAACCCGTCTTTTCATCTGACACCAGAGTCTATTCACTTCAAAGTTTAATAACTGAACTTAACATCGCCGTCACCTCGGGCCCTAAGGTATGTCCTTTCGGCCCATGTTGATCCACCCATCAAAAGGAAGATCCCTGGTAAATTAAAATAAACCCAATTATTCCCGATCGGAAAATGGAGCCACCTCGAAGCTTTGGATCTACCGAAACTTCTTTTTTTTTTTTTTTCATTCGCCGTTCCGGGGATCTGACTTGAAAAATTGGAACGTCTAAGTTTTATTTCATGAAAATCTCCAAACCGAGATCATCCGTACTCATAAGCTAACCAAAAGAAAGGGAAAATAAATAAAATAAAATAAAATAAAGGAACCGGGATTTAACCGATCGTCATACCTGCCATCCCCTTAGGCCCATTCACGAGATCAGAGATCGTACATGAAGGAATGCAGATCATCGGATCTCGCAGGCAACCAGGATCTTCCTTTTAAAAATGACTGGTCCAAATTGCAGGTGATTGGTCCTCTCAAAGCTCTGAGTGCATTAGAGGGGAAATGGAGAGGGGTAAACATAGCATCTTGCCTCTCTTCTGTCTACACTTTGGGCCTCTATAGCCCTAGCGTCGGAGGAATTACTCCAGATCGGTGGTAACACATACTGATCCATGGATCCATGGATGTGCATCTGCAGTATTTGTCATTTCCGTTTCCCGGTTCTTGGGTCTACCGAGGGTTAATTTGTATTTTTATTTTATTTTATTTTATTTTGTTTTATTTGTATTTTTATTTTCTATAATTTGTATTTTACTCTGTATTTTTCTTTTATTTGTATTTGCATCTGCAATTGTATTATTTTTATTTTATTTACTCCAATTTTGAGTGTCTAACCTTATTTTATTATTCTGACATTTGATCTTCTATTAAGGAGTACATCGAAGAATTGTTGATATCAAATTGCCAATCCCTTGAACACTCAATAGTCTCCAAAAGACGTCCGACTCCTATTTTCTTCTCTCCTTGTAGGTATCAGGAAATAACTTCGATTGGGAATATAATAAATCATAATAATGAACTCCATAGCGGTATAGTACATAGTACAAGTACTCCATAGCATAGTAACAGAACAATACAACCTTAGACATCCAAAAAGGGCCTTCTGCATGAATCCAACCCCAAACTAAATGTCCAGACCGTTAATAGGTGCATATCCTCCAGCATGTACCTGGTTAAAATCTGAACAATCCGAATTGTTTTGCTTATTTGGCTGCCCAAAACAACCTAGGCTCATGTCACCGGAGGACTGTTCATGCATGATTTACGTGTGCCAAGAGTATAGTTCGTGATAAAGCCACCAATCCCTCGCCGCCATGCGCGGTGATATTACACCCTCTTTTTTCGATTGGTCCGATCAATACGTTATTGGTTTGAGATGGGGCCTTGCTTTTTTCAAATGACGTGGGTGGGTGTCAGACGTCTCTTTTCTTGGAACGGGTCAGGCAGTTAGGCTGGACCCGGAAATATAACTCCTATACCCATGTAGGGACATGACTTCTTGGAAGGTGAATAGGTGTAGCCACGGGAAGGAACTCGGGTGATCGGGTGATGGATCGGTGAGTTATGCATTAGTGCCTGACTCGGCGCTAGAGACCATGTCGATAGTACAACATACTTTGTTTCTTTGTCTGCTGTCTGCTCGGCTAGTGCTTTGCTACCCTTGTCAGCTAAATTTAGAGCCGATACCTAGCTTCGACTTGCTCGATTAGGAAAGACTTCGATTCTATGTGACATGCCAGAAATACGACTTCCTGCTATACTTCCTAATGCAATATCATCGGCGATATAGACAAGCATATATCCCCGTCCTAGATGGCACTCACTCCATTTTTGAACCACTAGGTCATGTACGAGTACGGAGTAGCGAGCAAGACATAGTTAGCCCACTTATCACATGTGCTAAACAAGTCACACTCCCTCGAAGAATCTTTCTATCATCTGTCTTTGAACTTTCCAACATCGCAATATCATGGCCCAAGAAAGTCGAACACTATAATAATTTTGTTCTATTTAATATATCGCAGTGGGAATATCTAAGCATTGTCCCGGCTTCGAATAATATCTTGTGTCTGCAACTTGTGTCTATAAGGGTGGAAAAGCTGAGAGAGCAGAAGAGAGACACGCTCTTAGATATCCTGAGCTAATGGCCTGGCATTCCCGGTACCTATCTCAGCAATAAAGAAGAGTAACCGAATTCTATCCCGAGATCCTATTGTTAGCTCAGAAACAGCAAGGCTTATAAACAGCAGATAAACAATCAGATCTGACCTCTGACCTCTGACCTAGAGCAAGCACCACACAATCTTAGCAGCGTGAACATGGACATCCGATTTCTTCCTTCTATAGCGATAAACACCTCATTGGAGGGCGATAGGTGTATTTTCATTTCATCCTCCTACAGCCTGATACTCAAAGTTCTGGCGCGTGAATTAAAGCACTTTCGAATCCCACCCGACTCGAAATTTTCTTCAAGTCTGTCCCATAGTCGTTCACCTTCTTGTCTTGTAATACCCGTAATTTCAATGAGTTCTGGGCGATGAAGCACAGATCGAGTTTGCACATCTTGGATGGTGGCTTCGATAGTGGAGTAGAGGAGATCAGACCGTGAAGCACTGGGCGTTGGAGTGAAGTTATTTGCGGAAATTGTGATGGGGAGGAGGTCTGCGTTCACTTCGTATTGCGACATTTTCACAGTAAGTTGTTAGGGAAGAAATGTGGAGGATGTTCATTAGGTGAGGATTGTTGCTTGTTGGAAGAATATCTCTGAGCAGCCATCCTTTATGAATAGCTCACGTACCGCCTTGTATATCTGGACGAACCTTGGAAAGGATTCAATAGAAGGGCAGCAATTAGTTCATACTATTTTACGTGCAGAGAACCATTGGATGTTTAACTCTATTTCCTGTTTCTAGAAGATACTGTGAAGTCTAACACTACCTACCTATATTACTACCTGTATTACAGCTGGACCTGTAAAGATGACATATTTAATAGGCTACATTATCCGACAGGAATGCCTCTATCAAACCTTTGGCATGTATAATAAGTGATTATTGCTCTTTGATTGTTCCAAGTTTCCAACTGTGAACTTTGAGCCTCGCATGGGAAGATGTGTCTCTTACACGAAGTGTGATTCTTTTTTACTGCCTTTCTATACATATAAAAAGAACATATAAAAAGACATAACACGGCCGCATAAGCGACTATTCTTGTAACCTGTGAATGGGCCGAGGCTCTCCATCACCTCGTGTTGATTGGGTCTTCGGACAATCAAGGCACCAAAACTATCCATAGCAATGCTACGATTCATTGATTTTTGCTGATTCAGTACGAACAGAAGCAGTAGAAAGAGTGCATTCACTTGAAGAGCAGCACAGCCATAGAGGCACAGCTATAGTGGGTGTTGAGTCCTTCATTTCCGAATGGGGACTTGAGACAAACAAGCTCTGTCGCTGTCTTTAGTCCGATCGTAAAGGAGATATCCGAGACTCGCCGCTTCATTCGATGCTATCAAGCAGGTAATCGAGGATTGTTGCTCAACTTCGGCAATGAAGATAACTTCACGCTACGGCAAACGTTTCACAACATGAGCTTCATAGAGATGCACCGAATTTCTCCAATTCTAGACGTTGAGGAGCTCACATCAGGCGTCCGAAGCCTCCATATTCCATATTCGTATGGAAGCAAACTTCACACTGCGTCAAGTCCTTGATGCGCTGATCGCGTAGATATTTCTCTTGGAACAGAGCTTCCCTCTGGACTACACTCGCGCATCGTGCATATGCCTCTCGTTTTCAACGATGAGAGGAGCCGCATAGCCCTTGCCCGCTACTTCGACTATTCGTTCCACGGCACCGTGCCTACCTAGCAACATTGAGTTCCTGCAGAAACTTAATGGACATGACAGTCCCGATCGGGTGAGAATAATCTCTATGAAGGCGCATTCCTGCTGTTAGGCCTTGGTGATGTATACCAAGGGTCTCCCTGTGCTGTGCCACTGGATCCCCGTCATCGTCTCTTCGGAACGAAGTACAGCCCATCCCGATTCTTCACACGTTGTGGCGCTGTCGGTATTGCTGGTCAATACCTATGCATCTATGCAACCGACTCACCTGGCGGGTATCAGCTCGTCGGTCGTACGGTTCCTATCTGGGGTGAGCTCCACATGTCTGGACTAGGCGAGAAGGCCCCGTGGATGTTCTCACTCTTGGACCAGATTCGTTTCTACCCTGTCACCGAGGAAGAACTTTCAGCAGCGGGGGCTGATGGAACCTCCAGTGATCTTATCAAAATCTCTGATGCTGAGCTAGATCTCAATGAATATGAGAAATGGCTGACAGAGAGCAAGGACGATGTCACTGCTGTTCGGGAGCAACGATACATAATGCGGCCAGGTTTGGGACATGAAAGCGACAAAGCTATGGCCGGATAGCGCGTGAAGGCAATTTTGCCAGGGTGATGTTTCCGTTGCGTTATCGAGGAGGGAGACGAGGTTCAAGTAGGAGACCATCTGGTGAGTACAACGGAAGTTAGTATCAATGGCCAAGTATATTTAGATCTGGATCGAGTCCAACAAAATGGATGTCAAGATTTGTGCACCAGTCAGTGGGAAATGTGTGAGGTTGCTGGTTGCAGAGGGAGACACCCTGGGGTCCAGTGACGATGTTGCTATTATTCAATAGGTGATGCCACATGTACATACAAAAGGAGCAACCCCATGAAATATGTTCAGATAATTCATTTCTTCATTTCGTTGATAAGAACCCCGTTGGAGGGGAGGGAGTGCTGTAGGCAACTTTTCTCATAGACCAGTGAATTGACAAGGGTACGCGAGCTCTACGAGCCTCGGAATGTGGCTGCCTTTACAGCAGCCAAATCGCCGACCTCTTCATGAAGCAAGCGAAGTACCTCGTGAGCAAACGGAGCAGCAGATGCTCGTACCTGCAGGACCCAGCGAAGCTTTTCGAGTTGTTCAACGTAACCCGCTGCTCCATCCATTTGAGGACTCGTTGCCCACAAAAGACCAGCAAACGCACCGACTAAAGCCACCCGGGCTGCTGCCGCAAAACCCCAAAATGATTGAATATGTTCGGAATGAAAAGATTCAATCAAGTTCACTGCCGACGTCAGTCGGGCGCGGGCAGCGGTTCGAATCACTGAACGAAGAGATGGTGCGCTATCTGGAGTCAGAACACGGTACATAGAAGAGCCACCAGTGACAATATTCACCCTGAAGTAGACATCAAGACTAAGCAGCATACAAATCGTGTAATACCAGGACGCAGTGTGAAGAATTCGTCAAGACGAGGAAACAAATATAATGAAATAGAAACAAATATTGATTTATGCATGTTCGACTAAACCCGGAAGAAAGATCATAACCCAATAAACCCGAACAAAAATTGGGATAAGAAAAAGAATGCAAAAGAAGAAAAAAGACAAGAGAAAACAAATAACCTCCCGCTAAAAGAACTTGAATCAGGCAAAGAGCAAAACGATAGAAGGCCAGTCGACGACCTGGTCGAGTGTGTCTAGCCATGAGCTCGGACCAAAAGAAATAATAACCGCATAGCTTTTGCAGATATGCAGGCAGGATGAGACAAAATATGTACAGATGAAGGACGAATAATGTCTTTTGCACAAGATTGCAACGAGCATTGAGTCATCAAGGCACAATGTGTCAAGACAATTGAGGTGATCACCAAGTTTCCTGGAAAAGCAAAGTTAGCATAACCCCCAAAACATCAGAACACACCAAAACTTACAGCAATATACTGTCCAGCCTCCTTCTTCCGCTGCCAGAACATATCGGCCTCTTGAGCATTAAGATTACCCTTGGCCATAGCAACCTCAATAAGAGCAGCCTCAACACCCTCACCCATACCCTTACCCGAACCACAAACAAAGACACGACCGTCAAGCGAGTTGATAACAAACCAAACAAGATCAGCCTGGTGTCTCACTTCTTCCTGCACATAGCGACTCTCGCCCTTACGGCTCTGCACAACAGTGCGCACCTTATCCTCATGCACGCCCCACTCTCCCGAGTAAAGCTCATCAAGCAGCGAGTCACGGACACCCTGCAAAACCCAGACCTTGTTGGCGCAGTTCGCCGACTGGAGACGGCGCTGCACAAAGCCGCGGAAGGGCGCGATTCCAACTCCAGCACCGATGAGTAGCATTGGGCCATCTGAGGCAAAGCGCGTCGCGAGCGGGTTCGCCATAAGTCCTCGGAACATGGGCACGTGAATATCGAGTTTCTTGCCGGAGGCGTCGGCGGCAATCGCTTGCCGCGCGAGAGTCTCTAGGTATCCGGACCCTACACCTGTGCGTGACCCACCGCGCCAGTCATCGGATTCGGCGACTGTGACAGCGACTTCTATTAGGCGTCGGCATTCGCTGCCTTTGTATTGGCAGGAGATCTGGGGATCCTGGGAGAGGGAGTAGAAGCGGGGCATGAGGGTGTTGAGGACGGAGAGGAGGTGGTCAAGGGGTGGTTGGGAGCTGGAGAAGGCGGTTAAGAGTTGGGTAAGAGAGACGAAGGAGCTTGTGCGTATGTCACAGAAAGCGCCTTGGCCTTGGGCCGAGGAGAGGTATTCGAGGATCTTCTTCTCGTTTGGCTCGCTTGTGTACTCGGCAAGTAGGCGGAAGAGTGGCTTTGTCGGGGCGTAACTTTGGATGTCAGAGCACCAGCTTAGGACTTCGCGGCGGGTAGTGATGAGTTCACGAGGCTTGTCATCACCCCAGATTGTTGGCCAGCGGCCATTGGTTGTGCGCATGAGAATTTTCTTGTCGCGCATGGACTTCGGTATGCCTAGGAGGTTGAGGACCTCTTCGACTTCAGAGTCCTTGTTCTTAGGGCACACGCCAATTGCACCACCAACTACGAAATCAACCATCCCACTCTCGGCGGGGTAGTCGGTGACATCGATATCAAAGTGGTAGGTACGCTTCTCGGCGCCGGATCCTGTCAACTCACGGGCGTGGTAGACAGGTGCGCGGTAAACCTGGTAAGGTGGGTGCGGCTGCACGAATTCCGGCGGGTGATCTGCGGGGCCAAAGGTCATCTCGACCGCCGATGCGGGGATCGGCTTGAAGGAAACAGTCTTCTCTGGCAGCGGGGCGATGTTGGAAAGCTGACTATCCATGGTGAGGAGATCGAGGTTTAGCTTGAGGCTGTCAAAGGCCTTGTTGCCGACAGGTCCAACGATGGAATTGAAGCCTGAGATCGGTCCATCTACAGGGCGCAATGCCTGTCCCCGGCAACAACCCCCACCACAGCAGAGGGATTGAAGCTTCTGAGTGCCTGCTGTACCCACATTCTCCAATACCCTTCGCATATCGTCCGCATTTTGTGAAATGAGGACAGTTGATGCTCGTCGACGTTGCCGACCACCGTCGACCTTTTCCTCTACATTTTCTTCCTCCGATTGGGACTCGGTAGTTGGTGTCAGAGGGGTATCGGGAGAATTTGAGCTTGATACGGTGCCCTGGGAGGAGCCCGAGGAGATGACGTGAAAATTGGTGTCGGTCACTGAGAGCGAACGCACACCTCGAGGCTCTTCCGGAATTGGGTTATCTGGGTGGGAGGTTGAGGACACTGGGATTTCTTGATAAGTGCCTCTCCGGGGCCGGGTTCCCGTTGAAGCATAAGTCGCCGACGGCATGATGGATTGAACAGCGTGAACTAATTCGATATATCAGAATGTAAGTCTCAACGATTGGGTTGGGATTGAGTGTTATTCGCATACCCATGAGGAAATTTGGAGGAGAGTTAGGAGTCACCGAGAAGTTGCACAAGAATCGGTACAACGAGAGAAGACCAGGGTATATGAGTCGAGACGTAATGGAGGTTAAGAAACTTCGGTGACAACCCCCTTTTTTTGGCTTTCTATGAATAGAGCATGGGAAGAGAAGAGTGGGATGAGGGAGGAGAGCGTGGACCCGAAGAATGGTCGGATAGTTCCGTACAGAGAATCGGGAAAGTGAAAATGACGGTATGGGAATGAGAAATACAGGTCTCACAGCGTTGAAGATCGGAAATAGAACAGGGAAATTATCAGATTTGCCACATTCTTTGTCACCGGGTATGTTACACGGTTGGTTCCGGCATTGATATTTTACATATTTTACATATAAGAAAAGGAATATACAACATTAACTATGAAATATTGACTAACGTTGATCTTGGCCGTCAGCAGTAATAAGGACTCGACTACTGGATATGGCCTTGACTCCATTTGGGGTCATCGTATCCATCCAGATCGACGGTGCATATGAAGATGAACTTGTACATTACGTGTATTCGGTGGCGGTGGGAACAACCGAGAAGAGTCCCGGTCGGCTGTTAACTGAACTCGGAATGACCACACATAGTAAGATGTCAGATGATTGCAATTTCAAATATTATCCTATAATCTATAACTTACGTTTATAGGGGTTCTATAGGGGATAATTTAAATTGCTATTGGAAAAAAATGTATGTTCCGAGGTGGGCCGACAGAAAATGTTGAATTTGGAAACGTGTAATGTACGTAATATGACAATACCATACACATTACCTCGGTTATCAGATCAATCAGATAGCAAGCGGCGGATTTGTCCGCCCTTTTAAGTAATCAATCCCATCTGATAAACCAACTTGTTACACACAACATACATTACGTTCACATTCATCTCCACATGTAATTCTGTTCTATCGGGGCAATCCCGGAACAGGGGGTTTAGTTTATATTGCAATCCAACTCCATATAACTCCCCTGACCCGAAGCCTTTAGCCCCCATTCTTGCAAAATACAAAATGGATCTCTCTCTATAGACTTCCCCACTTTCCGGCCAGTAAGACCTAACCTTTTGTGCCACGTTGGCCCATCACAGATATCCTAGTTTACATGTCCCTAACCCTCGGTAACTCAATTTTCCAACCATCCGGTCCAAAGTGGGGATGCCAGGCCGAGATCAATCAGTGGGTCATTATTGAATGAGCTAGGGATATTCTAGAAAGTCAGTAAAAATTACAGACCCCCTGTATTCACCGACGAGCATAGCCTGAAACCACTCCCTGCCGATATCGCGAGCCAACTACTCTACACGTAACTTATCTCCGTGACTTTTAGTGTCATCACGTCTCTATTCAATGTACCAGTGGCGCTGCATTGGTTCAATATATTCTGTGTTACGGAAGGGCAAGAATACTGGGCTTCATAAAACTCGGTAGTCCTGGAGGTCATGAAGCGGTTGTGTGATGGTGGGAGGAAAGCCTGGAAGAGCTAACGCTAAGTTCCATCTGATAACTTAATTTTGACGCCGATGACTAGTTAGCTAAATGGTCGAGCCCTTGTGCTTAAGCCCCCGAGACATCTAAATCGAGTAACTATCACCATGAATAGGGGTGGGCGCCACGTCATTATTGTACAACGTAAACTGGCCTGTGTGAACAAGACGAATGAAATAATGATACTCAAGGTTATAATAACAACAGAATCCCAAGATCGTACCTATATACGAAGTACGTCACGTCATCACATCGTCCATCGTCAAATACACAACATCCAAACATAGACAGAAAAATAATAACAGAAAAAGAAAAAGAAAAGAGACAAACCCTCTAGCCCAAACAAACGTAATCTTAATTACTTTCATCCCGATGAACCAAAGCCACAGGCGGGATAAAATGATGTCTCCCCCAAACCAAATAATAAATTGTCGCAGATCCAACGATGCCAACATACATCGCCACGCTCCAGTTCATCGTTTCAACAGTAACATCCGTCGTCAAGGGAAAGAATGCAAAGACATAAACTGGACAGAGGAACGACAACGCCCCCAGATTCACCGCCATGCCAAATTTCCCGAGTGACCACCGATGGTGTGGGAGCGGCTCTCCCCGAATCCGTTTTAGGAATACGCATGCGATCGATATGATATACGCAGACAACAGGGATGTGATCGTGAGTGAAATGACAGCGTTCAAAGCGACCTCCGACCCGATGTTGATCATCGATAGTAGGATTGTAATGACTAGAGACACCATGACGGAGTTCAGGGGGATGTTCCAGCCTGGTGTGACCTGGCGGTTACATGTTAATACAGCCGAGTTCAACACAGGGGTCAGAACAGGGAGAAGATATGGCTTACATATGCGAAAAAGGATGAAAAGGGCAGCCCCTCGTCCCGGGCAAACGACCAGAGCTGACGCGATGCCGTCGCGACTTCGGTGATTGTACTAGCGGTCAACGTCACCACCAGCACGGCCGTCATGGCGTTTGTCGCGGCGAGGCTGCCCGTGGTATTGTAGAAGATCTGGATAAATGGGAACCTCGTCGGGGTATCAAGGATTGCGTCGACCTCGCCTAGTGTGAAGCACAATGTGACCAGCATGATGAATCCCAACAACGCGTTGACGGCGACAGAGGTCATCATTGCCTTTGGCAGTGTCTCTGATGCGTCTTTGATTTCCTCGGCTTTTCAATATCAGCATGATATACTAGGTCTGAGATCGTTGAAAGAGTTCATCCTTACACATATGAACCGAGCAATCATAACCAAGCATGGATGTTATGGTAGTAGATAAGCCGACCATTGTGGCTGTCCCAGGGTTATCCCAGCCGCCCCCATTGTTGAACGTGGTGAAGACTGCGTGGGCGTTGTTGCGTGGTGCGAGTACCCACAACGGGATAATGATGGCGAACACGCCAACAATATGAATGATCAAGATCAACCCTTCCACAAAGGGAAGATTCTTCGCTAGGAAAGTGTTGAACATGATTGAGAATGTCGAGATGGCAATTACTAGCATGGTTCCGTGCCATCGTTGGAAGTCATAGTCTGGCTGGTTCAAGACGATCAGGCCTTGGATGATTGTGCCGGCGAGGTAGGCGATAGACACAATGGCGCATTGCCACCCCATTGCAGAAAGCCATCCTGAGATGATATGTTAGCTAATTAGAGTTACACAGGGACTAGTTAGCTATATTACCTGTGATATAGCTGAGATATTTCTGTCCTCTCTTTGGTGCGAACTCCGATACCCAATGATACTGTCCACCGGCAGTGGGGGCCCTATTTGTCGATTAATTAGCGGTGCACTGGTCAGAAACAGCAAGCTGACAGTCACATACATCGAGGCCATCTCAGCAATGCTGGCATAGACAAGGGTAAACCCGGTTGAGACACCGATGAACCCCCATATCAAGCCCGCTGTACCACCGTCGGTCAAGCCAGCCGCCAGCAATCTATTAATGGAATCAGTGGTCTGCACAATCACCATATGCAGGGACTAGCACGCACGTCAAAATAACTTCCCATGTGCAGATCAAAGTGCATCCAAATCCAACAATAGAGATAAACCGAAAGTTTCTCTTCGTGATATTAGCAAGGCCAACGCGGCTGGAACAATAAGAGCTGAGCAACTTACTCGTAAAACCTGCACCCGGCCAAGAGCATTCATATCACGCCGATCTGCCAGCGTACCCATATACCGAGGCTCAACAAGGCCTTTCTGCGCATACTCTTCGTCGTCAAGGCCAGTCATCGTCTGCTGCGAATCAGGTCTGGACCTATTGAAAGCCGTCATAATCGCGGTGACTGAACCACTAAAATAAATATATATCGAAGATAAGACAATAAAATTCCCCGCAAGAAAGTAGGGAGTTGTGAGAATAAAAACAAAAGCCTATGTCTCCTAGCAAGTTGATGCCCCGAAGGATCTAGGATGCGAAGTATAAAAGCGCCCAGCGAACAAAGCACCCTCTAATAAAACTAACAAAAAATGGCCGTAGCCAGAAGAAGCAGGTATCAGGAGAAAATCCAAAGAACTGGAATCATAACGACCACTAAATTGCCGGGATTGAGGCGTGGTATTGACGTGGGAGCAAGGCATGGCTTGGGAAAAATTCACACGCGCCATGTGGGAGAGAACACCTCCTCGGAACACCCAGGCAGCGATCCGAATGATACATCGTTCTTTGCTCGAGGGTGCTGCATCGAATCCGATTGGGAATGGGACTGATGGCACTAATTTTTGAGATTTGCTATCCCTTGTCTCTTGCCCGGAATGGGGGCTATTGCGACCTTGCATGGCAGGGGGGTCTATTTGACGCCTATTAGATCTGGGAGATATTGAAGTCTGGACTGACTATCGGGGTTGTAATTTTACTTTAAATCGTTCTATTCTATCGATTCTAATGCAGTTGTATCTTAATGGTGACTTGTCTTTCTATTCTAACTGTGTATCGAAATGGTAGATAACATAAAGTATGAAAGATAAACAAGACTAGCCCCTTTAGCCCCTTGAACAGACAACGGCACCACTACCCGATACATTTTCGATGCATCACTCACGCTAATCCCCTAATCCCGTAACTCTATTAATCCCTGTCGCCCATCCACTCCATGCTTATAAGACCCGAGTACCCGATAGAGTTGAAGTGGAGCCTAGAATACTTGGATTTATTGACCGCCAGTAAGGTGTTAAACATACTTCGTACCTAGTTTGATCAGTGAGAAGAAGAGGTTACCTGTCGAATGTAATGGGCCAATAGTACCTTTCATGGGTCTTAAGGTGGGTTATTTCGCGTTGACCTAGGAACCCGATTCCAGCGGCCAGTTAACTCCTGTTGGACATTGTAGCCTGCCATTGAGGTGCTCAAAAAAAGATTGAATTGCTGGTTCGGGCTCTCTTGCCATGAATAGTGGTACATGAAGGGACCATTTCCGTCTACCAGTTTGCTCGCCCCATATCCCATACATTGCCGCCAAGGGGAGAAAGAAAGAACGCTTCGTTGCGCCTTGAGGTACGGAACATATCTTGGATAAGAACCGAAATTTTGACGATCTTGCTTTAGCGTCAGGGGATAAAGCTGTCCAGGATTTGTGGAGTATTCTCGATATACTCTGACTCGGCTCTAGGCCCGGAGATTCGTATTTACGTCCGTTTGGGGCGCTGTATAAACAGATATGTTAGTGACATAACCCGATCCTAAGTTTCGGAGGTCGTCATATTGCTTACCTTAAGGTTGTAATGTCTTGTAGTATCAGATTAAGCTGTGGACCATCCTGTGGGTCTGCGCCGTATATTGCTGGTGCTTGTACTACTGCCCGAAGAAATTATAGGATCTATGATCATGGTTATTACTGTTAGGCTTCAAACTCCAGGAGCAGACAGTTAGATTACCTCATTCAGATCCAAGTCGGATCCAAGTCGGATTCAATTCAGATTCAATTCACCTCTCCATACCAGATGCCATAATCGGGACGCCCCGATAGCATCCGAGTCTCCCTCTTCCATTCCACGGGGCTATACGCCTATGTACGTTCCAACTGAATGTTTAAGGGTCTCGAGAATTTGTTTGAAGACGACGATACTAGATCGTGAGCGCAGACAAGGAGGAGATTGAGCTTGCAACGGATGCTAGCTTCGTTTGAGGAGCTGGCGCCATGAGCGCGGTCTGACTTTTCTAGCCAGAGTCCTAGCTAAGGTTAGCTGATTTCTTCATTTAATCCATAGGGCTAACATACTAAGATCTTCCGGGACGGGGATAGGCGCAACAGAGTCGAACTCATCATCCAGAACCTAGACATTGTGTAAATGTGGGGAACGAAAATCACGGAAACTTATTGAGAACAATTTGAAGGGCTAGGTAGACCATATACTAATCAGCTCATAGGAGAAGAATAACTAGGTGTCTACCTAGGTAGGTATTCTTTCTTCTAGGTAATTATAAATATACTGCTTTTTCCGATTTAGGAAGGAACAATCCATATCACGCCGTGGCGCCGAGTGTCCTTGTTTTCAGTGTCTTTCGTCGGCTTTCTCCCTTCATAACAGCAACGATTTCACCAAGGTTCTCCGGTAAAATAATATGGACCACCTCACCAGACATCTGGTCGACCTTATAGTATTTCCCACTCCCCTCAAAGATAAGACCTCCCCCTGGGGATCGCACATGATAGGGGTGCATTTCCCAAGCTGATAGGAAGTAGCGATACGATACCCCCAAGAGTCTATCGCCGCCCACTCACCCTCGTAGTCAAGCTCTTCTGGGTCCATTGTCCATCCGGGAGGAGGGGATACCTAAGTACATTATTAGTATCCCATGTACATCACATAATCCTTCGCTCATCTCAGACATTAGACTTACAGGATGATTTTCGCTCGTCATAGCGATTCGTCTTTGCTTATAGATTATTCGAGCGTATAGGATGCAGCTTGCAACTGCGTGATGGGTCAAGTGGGGAGACCCACTTGAGCGGAATGGAGGGACACGGACATTACGGCCTTATTTTGGCCTTATTTTGGCCTTATTTTGGCCTGGCTATTTCCTAATTGGGACTAGATCTATACCCCCATAAAGTCCTCTACCAAAGCTCAAATGCCTGGCTTTTCAGGCTTATGTGGTAACGGAGAAGAACGGTGATGGCGAGAGCGATATACTAGTTGTCTGGGAGACACTGATTAAGATCGTACAATTCCACCATACTCCATTCCATGCCTGCGAACCAAATGGCGGGTGGATGCATAAACCCCTCGCTTTATTTACCAAAAAGCAAACTACATGGCCTATCGGATGACAACCACCTAAAGACCCACAGCCTAATTCTGAAGGAGCGCATGCTGATCGACGACCCTACAGCGGGCCGCCGTGCCCTAACGTAGTGTGGTAGTCCGTACTACCTCGAAGTTTGACGTGAGGGAGAGAAGGCAAACCACCATTCCAACCAGATGACCTAACCTTACACCGAAGGCAATAATTGCCTCCATTTATACCCTCCAACGGAATAAAGGGATAAACCCGCTATCCACATTCGAACTCCCCCTTGATCCGGCCAGCCAGACTTGCGTACATACCTGAACTCGATAGTCCGTGTTTCTATCGGGTATCGGCATATGACCTCCCAGGACAGAAACAATCACAATCGCAAGCGCGCCGTAGGAGAAACGGAAACTACGTAGCTCAACCCGTTATCGCCGGGCCTTAATGCTTGCTGATTCGGCCTTTCTACAACATATACAACACGTATACAAGCGTCGCGGTCTCAAATCAACCCCCCCTCCCTTCCTCCAGATTCATTTCAGTCCCGTCACCCAGCCCACATGGCTCTCGGATCTGACAGCCTTTCACAGTCGCTCCTGTGTCTGTGTTGATCAGCGCAACTCATATATACATTCCACACAACACTATAGTATAGTTATCCATCCTACCACATGACAACCACGAGAAAAGTGCTTGTCTAGACTTCGTTATTTGAGGTGGCTCCTGCTCCCTCCCCCTTGCCATGGGCCCGTATGTGCCACCAGGTCAATCGCCGCCCTTCGAGGTCGTCGATGACTTGCACCATGGAGCGTGGCTAATAATCACTGCTGCGCTGGGCCTGGTTGTCTCCCTGGTGTGCTTCTTGATTCGGCTATATGTGCGGCTCATGCTGATTCCGCCGTTTGCGCGCGATGATTGGGTTTTGTTAGGTGCCACAGTGAGTTAGGGCTTGAAGAATCAAATCGAGTCGAGTCAGCTTTGCGTTGGACGAGTTATATGAGTACACTGCTGACATGTATCATTTTAATTTCTGTACAGGCTATCGCTGTGGTGCAATCAAGTCTCATCTTTTATGCGTGCTCCCGCGGATTCGGGACTTCTATATCGTTATTGAAGGATGGTCGACTTAATCAGATTCAAGCTGTACGTTGTCATTTCATATTCTATTGCTTTGTTTCATGGACCCAAACTAAACAGTTACCTAAGTTAATTGCAACAAGCGATATCATCGCGCTGATGATCATCTACCTCTCCAAATGCTGCGTCGTGGCTATCTACCTTCGCCTCACGCCGCAGAAACCACATAATCGCGCATCCTGGGCAACACTAGCCCTGTGCACTGCCTGGGTGATTCCGGCTATACTCATTGTCCTAATCAACTGTGAGCTAAACACACCTTGGCGGAGTGACGGTGGCCAATGCAGCAACTTGGTATGTAAAATCACCCCATGATTCACCCCCCCCAACCAACCAACTTCCCGATGTCGTCTCTAATCTTGCAAGAATAGTACATACGATGGCAATTCATCGCCGCCGTCGACGTTATAACCGAAATCCTCCTCTTCCTACTAGCCGTGATCCTCCTAAAAGGCCTCTTCATGTCCATTCGCCGCAAGCTAGCCGTCGGCTTCGCGTTTATATTCCGCTTTCCGTGAGTAATCCGCATCCGCATTCCCAATCTCAAACTCAAGACTAACCGCCTAACCCCAGCCTTATAATCCTCTCCATAATCCACATCTCAACCCTCCGCACAGCCCTAAACAGCAAAGATACCACCCTCGCCGCCGTCGAACCAACAGTCTGGATGCAAGTCGAGCTCCACTACGCCCTAGTTGCATGCAGCGTATTCTGTCTCCGGCCCTTCATGGCAGCGGTCAGCACAAACTATGGTACGGCAGGCGACTCGACACTGGAAAGTAGCGCGTCAAGATCAAACGACACGAAAGAAGGCTCGAAGACCGGGTCTGGCTCAGGCTCAAATTCGAATATCGCTTCGAGATCTATATCGCATTCTCGCTCACGGAGGAAAAGAGCCGGTACGGGATCAAGGTCGCTTATAATTCCTCCGGCCGTTAGTGGTTCTGGTTCTGGCTCTGGCTCGCGACAGTCGGAGAATCATGGCCCGGGTCGGGATGCGCCGCCACGTCTTGATAGCAGTCCCCGTGCGCACGGAGCGCTTGGAAATAATCAAAGAGATGGGGATAGTGGTAGATCGGATACGGTGCGTGCGCCAATGCGCCGGTCGTTGTTCCCGCTCAGCGCACCACGCAAGAAACTGAGCTTTCAGGTGCCAGAAAAGGGGAAGAATGGCGTGAGGACTGGGTCTGGTGGGCCGTTTGCAGTTGAGTCGGATTTGATTGAGCTTATGCCGAGGCTGCATACTCGGCATGAGAGTCGTGCGACTGATGGAGGGGATGTTGAGGGAGCGGATAAAATGGTTATTCATAAGGAGATTCGGTACTCGATTCAATACGAGGATGAGGCGGAGCTGAGGAGGCGGGAGGATTTGAAGAGCAACTCTGTTGATGTTTCTGCTTATGTATAATTTTATCTTATATTATCTTTTTGTAGTGTGTGTGGATGTGAGATATTATGCATAGATAAACCGAGGGCTCGGATATCCTTTTGCTCTGGTGGAGAAGTAGATGCTGCATATGATATTGAAAGCCTCAATGCCTGTGAACGCCGGTCTTGTCGAATGAAATCAAGATATTGCTGATGATAAAAGCTGTACACAAAATCTAAATATTAGAACACTTCAATTTGGTCGCTTGAAAGGATGGGCTTCGGTGCTCCTAAAAAGAAAATCATTAGCTCATAAAAAAAAAAAAAAAAAAATAGACATAGTTGGGAACAAACATACAGCACATAATCGTCCAGACTGATATGATCTGGCTCAGAAAAGATAAGATAGAGGTATTTCAAAGTCTCGGCAAGCCAAAAGCTCTCCATTTTGTCCTCGTGTTTTGGTTTCGAATGACGCACATCGTTGATAGACGAGTGGCCAAACTTAGTCCGGGTGGCCTTGTCAATGTTTAAGAACATGCGCCACGCAGAGTCTTGAAGTGTCTTATCTCCAGTAATCCGGTACATGACGAACAGGGACTCGAGAGCTTCAGGTCTAGACAAGTAGTATGTTAGTGAGCTGCACTATGAGGAATGGGATAAAACTCGTACCTGAGCTTGTACGATGCGTCTTGAACATTAGTCACGCCTGGCGGTAGACGATGAGTCTCAATGTGGTCCTCCGCTTTCTCGCGGTCCGCCTCGGTATCAATAGAGTGCGATATGACATCTGACATCCACTGCTCTTCATCCCACGGACACTCATCAATGTGCTTGCAGGGACTGACCTGAAACACCTCCGGCATAATCCCTGTAGGCATAACATCATATGCCCAGACACAGCCGTCGGTAAGTCCCCGGGCAACATACATATCCTCCGGCCGATTGAAAACCTTAGCACCAATAGCCACGGTGCCACCCATGAAGCACTTGAGGTGGTCAGGCGCGTAATGGAAGGTCTTCGCGCTACTCCGCATTGCAACAACGTTGGCCGTGAAGAGAACATGTTGGTCCTCATCCTGGGTCATTCCTCTGAACAGCAGATTCTCGTTGAATGTTTCAATGGCCTTTTCGTACATCTTGTGATATTTGTCCGTCTGTGCACCCAGGAGAATGTGTTCTTTGGGTAAGTACTCGTATGCGGAATCGGCACATCCGCCGATGGTGAATTCGGAGTCATCGAATGTCATTCGGTCAGTGTCAATCCATGTCGGCCACATGCCAGGCATCCGTGTCTTGTCTTGTCCGATCTCGAGCTCGTTCATAATTCGCTGCACGGCGTCGTAGTACTTGGCGTCACCGGTCAGTTGAGTCAGGCGAGTGAATTCCATTGTCAAGGACCCCATTTCCGCTAAGCTTGTGCGTGAGGATGGTGTTATTTCTTTGCCTTGGGCAGATCTGGGTATTGTCAGTTTCGAATTCTCGTTGCATATTCGTGTTTTAGCATACCTAGTCCACTCCCAACGCACTTGAGGCATACGATTATGCGTATCGAACGCATTGAAGATCATCTCGCCCAGTTCGACAGCCTTTTTCAGCAGGATGGGATGTTTACCCTCGGTCAGGTCATGAGCAGCAATAAATCCACCCATATAACGAATGATTATCTCAAAGACAGGCACCTGTCTGCTCTTGGTCGTTGTGAAGTCGATTTCCTCCAGAGCTTCCAGAGCTAGCTGCAGTTCATCGTCCAGTCCCATAATCACAAGCGCATCTAGCGAATCAACAAGTGTGGCACCCCAGCCATTGAACGTATCCTGGTACCCTCCAGTGCGGGGTTTCACCTCATCTCGCATCCACGCATGGTCCTTATATCCATTCCATGAATGAAGAAACGCCTCCTTTACAGCATCCCGCTTCTTGAGTCTGGCTTTGCGCTCGCTGTGGGTTTCTTCGGGGAAGTTATGCTGAATGCGGGGGATTTTGGCTGAGCTTGTTGGTAGTGGAATATACTCTGTAACGGGGAATCGCTCGGTGATTTGATCTAGACGAATGGCATCATGCCGAATTGTGCCATCTTTTCTGGAGATTGGCTTTGCTAGGCGGCCTCGATATGTTTTTGTACTAGGGAGCCAGAAGAAGAAAACATATGTCGCGACAATCAGAAATAATGCGGTTGATAAAGGTCGATTTTTGCGCTTGTTATACATAACGAATGAATAGAGTAGGGGTGTTGCAAAAAAGACAAGAAATCACAAAAGAACGATCATAGGAAGCCCAGAGAAGGAGTGGAATGGTGTACAAATTGAAGTGTAGGGACCAGTAACAAAGACCGGCATTGATGTCTCAGAGAGAATAGGATCCCTGGGAGTTGGAACAAAGGAGGAAACGGACATATTTTTACACAATGTGGCACGTCATTGATTGTGAGAGGTCTCTGTGAAAGGGAATCAGACGCGGCCGAGTTCTTTGGAGCTCCATTGATCGTCCTTTTGGTGGCTTTCGGAATTTAGTGCAAGGCATGATATCGCATAGGGATGATGATGATTGGTGCAAATTTGGTAATGTGAACCCCCTTCACACCTGGCCACGTAAGACGGCAAAACTGCAGGGTCCAAACTGTGTTATTGTTAAGAGTATTAATAGTCAATCTAGACTTGCGATAAAAGTGCCAAGAGGGTCTTCTATCTCCAGGCTGTGCTCAGTCTGAGGGCGCCACCAAACCCCACTGCGGCCCCTGAGGTTGATCTTTGTCAATTTTAGACTGGAAGATCGCACAATAGGAGACGTGAATATGAAAACATGTGCTTCGATATCCATATGTACCATGATAACATGACTATATCTGAAGTCAAAGTGATCTGGGGAGTATCCGGGGTATCAGGAAGCCGTACCTAAATACTCCGTATGTTGTAGGTCACCTTATTCCCTGTGGACTAAATTCAGCCTTGCCCAGGCCTATGGGTGGAGTCTGGTGATCACGTGAGTTATACAGGGTTCAAAGGCACGTGATACTCATTGTAATGCAGTCACATGACCATGTTTGGGACCTCGTGTAATCCAGACGTGTGTGATTACATAAGAGCATTTGACCACTCGGCCAAAAGATCATAGAGACAATCGGAACGTCGGATTGTCGCTGCAGCGGTATATATATTAGGCCCTAGACTCTGCTCGGGACCACACTCGGGACTCTACAGCTATTACGTAACCCGCTTAGATCCCGGGGGTGTACTCGCCGCCGAATGTACCTAGTTAGCGGTCGCGGCACGAAGTAATTTGACCTGGGTCGTAGGACTGACTACCCGGAGAGCTGTTGAAGCGCCGGTGGAAGTGGTGTCAACTGCAACGGTTCCTGGGCTGTCGATGTTGCCCAGTTGAACTCTAGAGCCCGGGGACGAATGTCCTGCCCCGATGCCCCGGGCACCTGTGAGGCACCTTCGTTCGTCGGGTCTAGGCTCCTAGCAAAGCCATTGAGTACGTCGGCCGGCAGCTTTCCTGCCTGTCGGGCGAAGTCCTTTGACGCCTTTCTAAGAGGATGAGGACGTCTCGATTCGAGGGCCCAATCCGCCGGGTATGGCAAATTTGTGTTCGGAGCTTCAGGGAGGGGCCGTAGGGCTGACGTAAATTGCAGGTGCAAATGGTAGGAGTCGGGGCAATCGTGCCGTCAGTTAACGGTTCCTGCCGACAGGTCGTCGTCAGGACGTACTACCAGATGTGAGTCTGGAACCTAGGGGAAGGAAAGATGAATATCTTCTAGACACGTCCAAGACGACTCAAGACTCAGTAGGCTAGTCGATACATCAACCCCGTAATGGATAGACCACAGGATAAAGAAGGCACGATGGGAGGGGCACGAACTTCAACTCTCGCCCAGGTTTGTTCACAATCCTCTGCTCCCTTTCCCCTAGACACATCATCTAACATGACTCTTTGATCAATCATAGGCAAGCCTGCCAAGCAGTAATAACTTCAGCAATTCGACCTCTGCTTCTAAAGGGCCAAAGACCACTACTAACTTACCCCTATCCCAATCATCTTACTCGCCGTTTCTAGGAGAGTCGTTCGATCTTATCGTGCCCCCGGATGCACAAATTCTTCGCCCGCGCTCCCTAGAGGATATCAACGACGTAATTGAAGAGTTAAAAGACGAATTCGATCGGCATAACCTCGACGCGTATACCCCTAGACCATCGCAATATATCTGGGTTCATAAAATTCCGCAACACCTCTTCGCCCGGTTCGAAACAGACCTTGAACTCTTCCCAGGTGCTCGTGTGGCAGTGGCGCACGCCGAGTCCTCTATATTGTTAAAAGTTATGCCGGGACGGCAACACGAACGTATAGATACCCTCATTCGGATTCAATTCAGATCCAACAGGTTCAATTCAGGTTCAATTCAGATTCAATTCAGATTCAATTCAGATTCAATTCAGATTCAATTCAGATTCAATTCAGATTCAATTCAGATTCAATTCAGATTCAATTCAGATTCAATTCAGATTCAATTCAGATTCAATTCAGATTCAATTCAGATTTAATTTACTCTAGAAGTCCCTATACCTATATTGTGAATCCTATATTATACGTATTGTGATAGAAGGCTTCCTCCGTCTAAGAAGGGAGTAAGATCTGATATATACGATAATACTCCAAGGCATACAATGAAAGAGACTCTTGAATTCTTCAAGGAGTTTAGGGTTATTATGATAGAATAGCCTACCCTTTTACCTGATTTAAACCCTATTAAGGAGGTATAGAACTAGAAGAAGGATTATATTGAGAGAAAGTACAGGGATCAGCACTTTCCTTTATCGAAGCTTCGTGGTATGGTTTAGGAGGCCTAGGATACTGTACCGGAGGAATTCCTATCTGGTCTGATTGATAGTATGATATTTATGTGCCAGGCAGTGGTTGCTGCTAGTACCTACTACATACTAAGATAGTAAGATAGTAAGAAATTGGGAGTTAGGAGTTGCGAGTTAGGAGTGCAAAGAGCCCTGTTTTTAGAAAATTAATATAGTATTCATTTGTAAAAGTACTATATAGAATACTACGCTAATTGTGCAAGGTGAATCTTTATAAGGTAGGCTGTTGTACCAAACGACAACATCTCGAATATGTTTGCGAACCTCTTTCGCTAAGAACGCACCACCACAGACGCCAGACCTTCTCATACAGTCGTCATCGGACGCTGCTGTGAGGACGTAGTTCATTCATGCTTCATTTTTACATCGTATCTCCTTATACAGTCATTGCGGACATTTCTGTAAGGACGTAGACCAATATTTGCTTCATTTACTGTTTTCATCTCCATCTCTATGGATTGTTCTGTCCCCACGGACCACCAACAGATGGGTCGACGGCTGACGTCAGCGCCCTTCTTAACGTCGGCCACCATAGTAAATGCGATAAATTACAACTTGATATCCCCTCTGCTCTCAGACTTTACACCACTTTATTCTCCAGAACAACCTCGTATACATAGAAATTGTTCAAAGGTACCGGATTTTTCTCATCTTTAGTGCTTATCCTAATCGAACTATATAGATTGCAAAGCTCCCATCCTGTTGAGGAATCCTCTTCTGTCACTCTCTGGCACTGAACTTGATGATCATTCTTATTGATCGATCCCTATATCTATATTTTGCATGGTCGCTACCTGCTACGTATTCCTTGAATCAATACTCCAGCAGGACTGAAGATAACCTGGGGACTTCTCATCGCCGTCATCTTCTCAACTCATCAATTCCCCAGTTGATATTCCTCAGCTCAACCATCAGTTCCATTTCTTCCTCTGCACCTGCCCAGAATATAAGAAGACAAACATAAAAAAAAATGCCTATCACAGGGTAAATACCCTCTGAAACTCCAACAAAAACCCCCAAACTAACCCAAAAAAAAAAGCGTTTACTTCATCCCCTCAAACCCAAACGCGTCAACAGCCCTCCAAATAATAACAGAGCGCCTCCGCGCCGTCTTCCCAAATGAAGAACTAACCCCAATCGGCCGCTGGGGACTGGAACAAAAGCTCCTCCGCGACACCCCAGGTTTACTCCCCTCTTCAACCTCAAACAAAAAACCCCCAAACCCACGCTACATGCAATTCCTCTCATTAACCCACTACCCAACCCACGGCTTCATCTACACCTCGGAGCCAGAGAAACCCGCTCCAGCGCCAACCCAAAACCAAAACCAAGCCGCGCCTGCTCCTGTAAATGCAATCGCACCAGACCACTCCCCCTCCCCACCAATGGTCATGACTACTATCCCCCCTTCCTCGTACGGAACCCTCTTCCAGCACTTCACCTACGCTTGCCAGTCCATCTGGAGCCACCGGTTCACGCTTGCTGTCCCGAACGGGATCGTATATGAGGTTGGTGACTTCCGTGTGCGTCTTGGTGATGTGCGGCAGACGTTCCCGACGGCGCGGGTGCGTGGTACGATTGTTGAGATTGAGTGGCGTGGTCCGTCGGTTGTGGAGGCTATTCCTGTGGATCGGGAGGATGGATCGTTTAGTGCTGGTGTTGGTACTGCGGGTGATGGTGATGTGGATGTTGAAATTACGGGTATCGACCTCGCTAGTTCTGCCATTGAGGAATCCGATATCGATGCTGAGTATGCGGCGACTGCGTCGCTGATTCGGGAGTTTTGGGGGAGATTGGGCGTTGAGGCTCGGGAGGCGATTCTTATTCCGAATGTTGGGATGGAGGTTAAGGATCGGTTGAGGAGGTGGAAGAAGGCTGGGTCTGGGGTTGATACTAGTGTTGATGGGGCTGACTCGGTGGTTGGTGAACGTGCTGATGAAGATCCTGATCCGTGGTCTGGGGCGGATGTTGCGAGGCAGTTTATGGAGGTTTTGAGGTTTAATCGATAGGTGCTCAAATAGGGGTTGGATTATGGTTACTTCTTATACACTTGCTACGGTGTTGTGTGGACATGGCTGGTTGGAACAAGGTGGGGATGTTGAGACAACCCCAGCACCGTCAGGATTATAGGGAGAGAGCCATCATTCCTATATTATGAACAGTTGACCCAAAGTACCGCCCAGTTCATTCCGTCTGCGTTTCAAAGCACACGCTTGATCGTAAATCATCCAAGATGTAGAGCCTAATGAGCATAGACTACAGGAAATCGGTATTGGAAAATTGAAATGGAAGAGAAACATTCTCGTTAAGAAACCGCGATGTCAGCTAACATGGAAAAAGGCGCAACGGTAGGAATGCGTCGTTCATTTCTGCATCATGAGCTGAACGAACTCGTTGTCTATATGGAGATGGAGGGGTTAGCATTTGGGCAGACAAGTGCCCGTAGGCTGCAAGATTGTTTCCAAGACATACAGTCGATCCGGCCATCGCCATCCTGATCCGCCTCACGGATCATCTCGTCAACCTCGTCGTCGGTCAGCTTCTCGCCGATGGAAGTCATGACATGGCGTAGCTCGGCAGCGGAAATGAATCCGTTGTTATCGCGATCAAAAACCTTGAATGCCTCGCGGATCTCCTCCTCGGAATCGGTGTCCTTCATCTTACGAGCCATCATGGTGAGGAATTCTATCGCACGTTAATAGCCGTCTCTCGTTTATGTCAGTGGGTTATGGTCAAATACCTGGGAAGTCAATGGTGCCGTTGTTGTCGGCGTCAACCTCGTTGATCATATCCTGCAACTCAGACTCGGAGGGGTTCTGGCCCAGCGAGCGCATGACGGTGCCCAGCTCCTTGGTGGTGATTTGTCCTATTGGGAGAATTGTATGTTAAAATACCTTTCTCTTGAGATTCGATCACAGAGGACACTGCTGCGGGCTCAACTGAGCTGTCGGGTGCGACCACACGTACCATCACCATCCTTGTCCTATTCCGCAACAAAACAAACTCTCGGTCAGCATATTCGACCTTCATGTCTTCGAATTGTATGTAGAGTCACTCACAAACAGGGAGAATGCCTCCTTGTACTCGGACACTTGCTCTTCGGTGAGGGAATCAGCCTAGAGGATGCAATGGTCAGTGAGGTTCGAAAAGGAATGGTGTTGCCCCGCATTGTGGGGGGGTTTGATTTTCGACAACGCAACACACAAGTTGATATAAGTTATGGGATCAGGGACATACCATGATGAATGTAGATGGGGAAATTACAAAGGAGGGGTCAAATGAAGAAGTTGAAGAAGAGGGTTAAGGGGAACAGCCTTACAAGAGTTACCAAAATAGCGTGCCTGAGGATACCCAGTCAGCGTCGTTTCATCTCAGGGCGGTGGGGAATGTCCTGGGGCTGAATGTTGGCCACTTGTTTGACTGTTTGACATTTTTGTTTTATATCCGAGTATTTTATATATCAATTATATTTAGATCTCTAGATCTCTAGATCTCTTTTTGAAGCTATGAACTGTATCTCTTTTTTTTTTTTTTCTCATATGATATTGTCCTAACGCTGGACAAAAGCTTGATCCCGCCCCTCTGCTGAGCGAGCTAACAATGATAACTAAATAGTACTATAACTTAGTTAGTTATTATGCCGAGTACACATGGAGCCTAATTCCCTAGGATGGTCTTGGCTTTTGTTTTGGGTCTCTTTCGTCTTTAGTACTTTGTAGTAGACTGCGGGGCCCTAGATTTGTAGATCTATAGATGTTATAATATAATATATTAATAGAATATAGTTGTTTAGTCTATTAGCCTTCGAATTTTTATTGTCTTGAGAACACCATATACCTACATATGTATTTAGGTCATGTTATCCAAAATCCGGGGTGCCAATGCCACTTTCAATTGAACACGCGACTCATAGTAAGACATTTGCAGTAGTTGACACGATGTCACGAGAGACCTGACTATTATTTTAGTCGAGAATATATATAGAACAAACTGTCTTCACAAGTTACCCAACGATACGAAAATTACCCCACTCCACGTGGACCAGAACCACGGATTACATGATGAATACCGGGAATACGTGACCCCTTCCGACATGTGGAGAGCTCCTATCGTTCACTTCCGGCTACATCGAGACTCTATTCAATCCCAGCCTATCACTTCCACCTGATCATGATTCTGATACCCTCACCAAATCAATAAACTATCCACACAACCCGATCCTGCCAACGCCCTCACAATGTGGCGGGATCGAACCAACCTGTATGCAACCCCCATATACCCTACCCCAAGCGCAACCTGTCAGCGCCGGAAAGAGCCAAAGAAGCAAAAGAAGAGACACCATCCATAAAACCCAGTCTACAAAGCATAGCAACAACTAACACTCCACCTCCAAACCAAGCTACCTCTCTTACCGCCAATCCCTAATCCACCACCCAGCCAAAAAGCCACAATTCACACCAACACATGGCTTCTCCGACACACCCTCGCACCCGGAGGAAACCAGGCACCTAATACCCGAAACAGACGAAGATGGCGACATGGTCATAGAGATGGATCTCCTCCCGCCGCGCTGGGTCGACGTGCAGGAAGAGGTCTCCGAACTGTTATCCGGGATCGCCCAGAACTCCGCCCAGCTCGACAAGTTACACCAGAAACACCTGCTCCCCGGCTTCGGTGACGAGGACCTGCGCAAACAGGATGAGGGCGTTATCGAGCGCTTGACGCAGGATATCACGCGCTCCTTTCATGATTGTCAGCGCGCTATCATGCGCATAGAGACTATGGTCGGCGAGTCGAAGGCGCATGGTGGTGTTACGAGTGGGGAGGAGACTATGGCGAAGAATATCCAGATCTCGCTTGCTTCCAGGGTGCAGGAAGCTAGTGCTAGGTTTAGGAAGAAGCAGAGTACTTATTTGCGGAGTATGGGACCCTTCTTTGCTTTTTGTGTTATTATTGTTCTTGTTCTCCTCCCGTGGAGGAAGAACTGGTTGGTTCAAATATGCTAACGTGGTGATTTGTTTCTGTGTAGAATTGCGAGATCTTGAGGGTATCGCGACGCCGTTCGATGGCACGCCTACGCAGGCCCAGAACCCATACACGGATCCATCGATGATGGAGTCAGATGCCGACAGGTCCTTTTCGCAGACGATGTTGCAGCAGACATCGCAACGACAGACTGGTCAGAATGATGCTGCTATTGCGCAGCGGGAACGCGAAATCAACGATATTGCAAAGGGAATTATTGAGCTCTCGGATATTTTCCGTGAACTGCAAAGCATGATTATCGACCAAGGAACCATGCTGGACCGTATAGATTACAACGTCGAGCGAATGGGCACCGAGGTTAAGGCTGCAGATAAGGAGCTGAAAGTGGTATGTTACCTCTTTTTTAGTTCGATTTCGCTAGAACGAGAAACTGACTCATATAGGCTACGAGTTATCAACAACGAACCACCAAACGCAAGATCATGCTATTACTTCTCCTAGTCGTGGTGGGAATGATCATTGTACTAGTTGTGAAGCCAAAAGGGAGCAGATCAGCGCCTCCGCCACCTCCAGAGGATGAATCTTCGAACAATATCCGCTCTGTGCTGGCTTACCGGGGGCGAAGGCATCAGTTGTCAAACCGCTTTGCGCGAGATCGCTGGATGGATCCAGATATATTCCGATAATTTTTATTTTTTTATTTTCCAAATAGCAATGTTCATAGTTAATGTGACCAGAAGAACAAACATTCTCTTTGCATATCGGTAGTTGCTGGTTGTTGATATGACTTTGGTTGCAAGTAAATATATACGTAGGCATGTAGGCATCTAGACACGATGTAACTATATGAGATGCTAGGTATTTTGTAAGTTGGACTACAGGCCTATGATTGATCAATGCCATATGTTACATGCTCCCACTCTTACATTTAGTTACTTCATACATACACAAAAAAGAATAATATCAAACATAAACCGAAACAAGAATGCCCGAGAGGTAGTCAATGGAATAAAGAAATGGTTACATCACACCAGGGCAGCCGATGCACATAAATTACCAAGGCAACATATCGCCCGGACCATAATGCTCCAAACTCACTTAGTGGTTACCCTGAGTGGCAAGCAGGTCAGCCACATCAGCATCTAGATCGCCGGCTGCGAAAGCCGCATAGTCCTCCTCGCCATGTGAGATCTTGCGTCTCTTTGCGTGGCCATCGGAAGCAATATCGAAGTCGTTGCCATGGTTCGGAGAAGTAGTGGATCGATCAGTGACAGCAGTCCCATTGCCTGACTGCTGCATGTCGGGGAAGTTCATGGGGTTCCATTCCGAGGTGTCGTCGTCCGCCTCTTCGGTAAAAGGGCCACGGCGGACCTGCTGCTTTTCTGGCTGTGGGGACCCCACTGGCGTAATAGCTTCCACCGGGGGAGGTGTCAAAGCTTCGACTACTGGGCGACCGGGTGCGTCATCGTGTCCGTTGTGTTCGCCGGGGTTTGTAGAGGACTCCTCACTGGGTAGACCGCGCATAATCGCATCTTCGACCTCGCGCTTCTCGTTATCGACTGAGGTTTTCTTTTGCGAGAGTTCGGCGTCAAGGACTTCCTCCTTTGATAGCTCTGCGCGGTTGGTCTGGAGGATCTTCTCAAGCCCATCGATCAGGGCGCGGCGCGACTTGATTACCTCGGAGACAGAGTTTTCTGCGTTGGCAAGCGTCTTCAAGAGTGAACTTAAACGTGCGGCGTGAACGGGAAGTGTAGGCTTCGGAGACTTGGGGTCATGAAGCTTGTCGAACTCTGAATTAGCGGTTGCGGCGGAATTGTTGGAGTTAATGACAGCCTTGTTGACAGCAGTCTGCAATGGGTTGAGAGGTTGTAGTTCTGATGGGGTGGATCCCGAAGAAGTATCCTTGAAGAAGGAGCCTCCGAGGGTTTGCTTCTTATTTGTAGGACGAGCTTTGTCGAGTTCTGTAACTTAATCAGTTTAGCTGTTCCCTCACTATGCCCATTGATTCGATGTACCGTCTATGCGAGCTTCCACTGCATCCAGAATAGCTCCATCGAATACATTGCGTTGTCTCCAGACCTCCACCACTCGGCGGATCCTTTGTTGGTATTCATTTGACGAGCCCTTGTAAGCTGCTGACGTAGCATCGACGATTATCTATTGTTCTGTTAGATTGAGTTGCAATGGTCGGACTGAGGGAGACGGACCGGGGATAGCGCAATGAGGAAATCATTTTTCCCGCGTGCTTTGGATTGCTGAGCCACCTCTGTAAATATAATCAGCAAGTGGTACGGAGCTCAAGTGCGGGAGGACATATGTACCATTGGCTAGGTAGATCAGGTTGAGTCGCTTGGGAGGCGGCGAGTCACGAATCTTTTGGAGCCAAAGTTGTGCGGTGCGTTCAGCATGGCGCCTATAGTTACAGGCAAAAAAAATCAGCAAGTCTCTTTGGAATTGGAGCAAGTGTCCGTACCTGTGGAACATAACCCATTGCGCAACAGTAACGATGCTTTCCTGCGAGTCATTCAGAGCAGATAGCTTTGCCTTCACAGCGTCATCAGTGAAAGCCATGATGACAAAATTAGTAAGCGCTGCAATTGAATGGGAGGCGTTTGAGAAGTGAAATTATCAGATGTAAAGCGCGAGGTCGCAATCACGGTGGGAGACAAATAGGCAACAAGGAGCAATTGAAGATCACTAGTGAGATTTTGAACCGCAGTAAAGTTGCAATCAAGTAAAGTCACCGGAAAAAAGTCGAAGGAAATATCAAAACGAAGATCTCAACTCTCAACCTTCTTCATCACAAAGTGAAGTTGAAGTGCTTTGTACCCCAAGCTTGAAACATGGATAAGCTTACCGCCCCGGAACCGGCAGAACAACGGGGCTCCGAGCCCGCCCCGGCCACACCTGTCAACACTACTTCCTCTAACTATCAACTTCCTGGCCCTTTGATTACTTCTCCTCCTGACCATCTTCTTGATTCAAACGTCTTTATTGATTCATACAACAGCCAAAAACAATCCATTCCCAGTATGGCTGATCGTTTTCCTTCCCTAGAGGACTTCTCTGAAGGTATACTTGAACCCACCTTACTTGCTCTCCTTACACCGGAGCTAACATGACCCGCATTTAGGCCAGACCGAAGTAGCTGACATCCAAGCTACCACTGATGACGATTTTCTTGCCCGCGAGCGTGCTGTACTCGGCGAAGATGCCGAGCAATTCGCTACTTCTCAAGACCACGTTGCCGGCGCGAATGTAGGCGCGGGGGATGACGACTTGCTCGGCGGAGGCGACGAGCCCATTGAGGAGATTGGCCAATTCGAATCATCCTTCCCCTCCGTCGCGACACAGAACCAGAACGAGGTATGAATTGGCTCTTGGATACATGGCTGGTGAATGTACAGTATGCTGACCAGGGGTTACATCTGTGCAGCGCGTTGCTCCCGGTGGTACAATCACTGGCTCCGGCTCACCCTTCCCCCGCACCGGATATCAGAGCGCCCAGGAACCCGAGGATGAGGGGGATGCCGTTCGGTGAGACCAATCTCAAACACTGGATGACGCGGCGCATTGCCTTTTGCGATCTGCATTCATCTTGTTTCAGCCTAGATCCCCAAGCTAACGTCTATCTTTCAATTCTCAGTGAATGGCGCGAGAAGCGTGATTCTGAGATCGCCCGCCGTGCGCAGGTCTCCGCCGAAAAGAAGGACAATACTGTCAAGAAGGCACAGGAGGACATTGATGACTTCTACGTTTCCTACAACAACAAGGCCGATAAGAACCGCTCCCACGCCCGCGCCGAGGCCGAACAGTTCCTCGCCAACCGGGAGGACACCTCCGCCGGTGGCACCAGCTGGGAGCGCATTGCTAAGCTGGTTGATGTATCGGGCAAGGGCTCCGCGGGCGGTGCCAGCGGCTCTGGAAAGGAGCGTTTCCGCGAATTGTTGGTCGACCTCCGAAAAGACCAGGAGGCTCCCGGTTCCAGCGGAATCTAGGTGGTTTGCTTTAGCGCGTGGGGGATAGAACATTCGGGAGTCCGGGGTTAAGACGTGGTATTCAGAAGTTTCCCACATTTACTCATATGATATGGCTTTTTCTACATCCCCCTCCCTCCCTGCATTATTTGGTAGCCTGACCGTGATCTGGCGGCTGCATCTCTTATTCGTTTTATTTTATTTTACTCCACGCAGCGATGTCTCTAGGAGGTTTGTAAATTAGTATCTCACTCAAATTGATAGCATCGTTAATACCACGGATTTCCTTCTCCGGCCGGTTAGGTATCTTTATTATACGCTTAATAGTAAATTGGACAGCCACAAAAATCATAGAGGTGGCTGGTAACCTGTTCTCGGATCAAGAGAAATAAATGCACACTCAATTCATATCATCATCGCCTTTTGCATATCCTTAGTCAAGCTCGGTAACATCACCACCGGGCTCACCAACTTCCTGCTTTCCCTCTTCTTCCAACTCCTTCAGTTTCTTCTGGCCCTCTGTTGTCGTGGCGTCCACAATTCCTTCCTCTAGGCTGAGCATGCCACCATTGCCTAATTGCTCCACAACAACTTCTGCCTCCTCGACCGACATCTTGCCGAGAACCTTGTTGACTTCGTCCAAGGACTCGGTTGCCAATGCCTTTTGTAGGTCTTCAGGGAAAGCGTCGAAGATCTTGCGCACCTCAATCTCAGTGGGGTCTTCGCTGTTAGCGGCGGGCAGGTTGATAGTGATCTTGGTGTTGGGGTCAACAGCATGCAGCTGGATTTGCTCTACTCCCGCAGGATCGTTGGATGCTGAGCCATCCTTGTTGAGTTCAGCGGAGCGGGTTTTGATACGAGCGTAAGTTTCATTGACATCATTGAGGAACAGGGTAGATGCACGGTGATCCTTGGTAGTGATGCTGGAAGATTATATGTTAGCCATTGTTTGAAAAAGAAAAAAAGTAGATTGATATACCGAGTGAAGAATAGCTGGATGCCGTCACGACCGAGCGAGCGGCAGTATTGCAGAAGCAGACCTTGGTGCACGCACTGGCGAGCATAGGCATCTTGGCCCTTGAGCTGACTGTTGAATGCCTCAACAAGTAGACCGTCGGTCTCTTTCTCGGCGACAATGTCCGGGTTCGCTGAGATGAAGTTCAGATAGGCCTTGTAGTCTCCAGGTTTGAGCTGAGCAAACTTCTTTGCCAGCGGACTAATCTCGATATCGGCAGGGTCTTCATCATCGCCTTCATCATCGGCCTTGGCGGCCGAGCTTCCCGCACCCGGGTTCAGAAGCTCAACAGAGCTCTCCTTGCTTTTGGCAGCCGCCTTCTCCTTCTCAGCAACCTTGGCAACATGTGATTGGTTGAAACCTTCATGCAGCGTATCACTAGTGATCTTGGCGCCTTCCTCCGTCTCAAGTTGCGCAAGCTTTGCGAACAATTCCTTTTGGAGTCCTTGAATCTTTTCCAAGTGTCCATTCACACCCTGAATGTATGCCTTGAAGAGGTTCTCGGGCTTAGATTCGCCAATTTCCTTCTTCACCTGATCCACAAGTGAGCTCATCATCTGGGAAAACTTGGGCTGTTCCGGCTCGTGTGTGTATACTCCCTCCGGCGGGGTGGGGGCCTGGTCTTCGGCGGGGTTGCTTGCGAACTCCATAATCGTCGTGAAAATGAACTCATCGGGGGAAGCAGACGAGTCTTCGTGATTCTTGAGGGACTCGAGAAGTTTATCGATGCGCTCGAGCAATCCATCATTAATAATGCGCTCGTACTTCAGGGTTTTGATTTCGTGACGACGCTGCTCTCGTTGCTGGTGAATCTGGGCCTGCTTTGCTCGGATGAAAGAACGCTTGTCAACATTGGGATGAACTTCGACGTCCGAGTCGTCGGACAGCTCCAAGGCATCCCATTTGCTGTAGTCGAGAACCATCTTCTCTGACAGTGAATGTGTAGAGTAGGTATTAGGTGGGGTGGGTGTATCAGCGGTAGAGGAAATAGGTGGGAAACAAAGGTTTTGACGGTGCTGATGCAAAAGAGAATGTAGCAAGTTGACCAATATATTTTCGAAGCGATTCAACCCAGTGAAGCTCAGAATAAATAGAGCTTCTGGCGCCAACAGATGAAGATCCAAACCTCTCGACCGGCTTCCATGGGCGGTAAATTGAGGCAAAATCACGAGCGGTCGAGCAAGGCAAAATCGGCCCCCGAAAACCGCTTTGCCGATGACCGTGAGCGTCGGATGAAGCGCTAGACACGTCCGCTCTTAATCCATCGCATGTTCCAATGAGCTGAATGTATGCCATGTGATGTGCTCAACTTGAAAATATTTCGTTCAGATATGGCATGTCGACGTTTTATTCGGTGACATCATTTTAACTGCATTCCGTTTCCATCCTCGTCCGATCCAACTCCGAGATGCGCGGTGCCAGGCTGCCTGTGTCTCTGGCCTTGGGTGTCAGCCCACGGCAGGCTTTGAGACCGTATAGCTCCTTTACCCGCGATTTACTTCCCACAACAAGATCGTCCATTGTCTCTTCCGGCGACCACAATGGGTTGAACCGCCTCTATTCAACCGCCTCGGGTGCACTCCGGGATGGTGCCAACCCACTCTTGCTTCAAAATAACAGCTTTAAATATACCCCTTATACATCTCGCATTGTCTTCCAAACACGCCTTTTATGTTCAACTTCTCAGCTTCTTCAAGCAAAACCACCCGCAACCTCAACAGATCCAACTACCCAGTCAGCTCCAGAATTGAAAGAAGAAGTGGAGGAAGACAAGGGCTTTGAATTGTCTGAGAGAGCAGCGCAGGCAGCGCAGGTCAACATGAGCGCTAGGTTGGCTAAGGAAGGCGCATCGGGAAAGAAATCCGCGTTCGCCGAAATCTGGCGGCTTTTGAAGATCGCTCGCCCCGAATCCAAGGCCCTCGGTTTCGCCTTCTTTTTCCTTCTAATCTCCTCGTCGATCACAATGGCAGTTCCCTTCTCCATTGGTAAAATTATGGACGCTGCAACCAAGGGCATAACCGAAGGAGGCGGCGAGTTGTTCGGCATGAGCATGCCCATGTTTTACACTGCTCTCGGAGGAATTCTACTTCTCGGTGCCGGTGCGAACTATGGGCGCATCATCATTCTTCGAATTGTCGGTGAGCGAATTGTCGCCAGGCTACGCTCCAAGCTTTTCCGTCAAACTTTCGTGCAGGATGCCGAGTTCTTTGATGCCAACCGGGTTGGTGATCTAATCTCACGCCTTAGCTCCGACACTATAATTGTTGGAAAGAGTATCACGCAGAACTTATCCGATGGTCTACGAGCTGCTGTTAGCGGCGCAGCTGGCTTCAGTCTGATGGCCTATACAAGTGCAAAGCTGTCCACTATCTTACTTGTGTTGCTTCCTCCAATTGGCCTCGGCGCTCTCTTTTACGGTCGAGCCATTAGGAACCTCAGTCGCAAAATCCAAAAGAACTTGGGATCGTTGACTAAGATTGCGGAAGAGCGTCTGGGCAACGTCAAGACTAGCCAGTCGTTTGCCGGTGAAGTTATCGAAGTCAACCGGTACAACAAGCAAGTCCGCAAGATCTTCGAGCTTGGCAAAAAAGAGTCTCTGATTAGCGCAACCTTCTTCAGCTCGGTGAGTCGGCAGTCTTGGTTCTTCTAGGCCTTTTTGCGATTTTGACTGACTTCTCAATAGACTGGTTTGATGGGCAATATGACCATTTTGACATTGCTGTATGTTGGCGGTGGTATGGTCCAGTCGGGTGCTATTAGCATTGGAGAATTGACTTCGTTCTTAATGTACGCTGCTTATGCAGGCTCCAGCATGTTCGGTCTCTCCAGTTTCTATTCGGAGCTGATGAAAGGTGTGGGTGCGGCGAGTCGACTCTTCGAGCTACAAGATCGTCAGCCCACGATTCACCCAACCAAGGGTCTCAAGGTTGAGACCGCGCGTGGACCCATCCGATTTGAGAATGTCACGTTCTCCTACCCTACTCGTCCCGCTGTGAAGATCTTCCAGGAATTGAACTTCGAGATCCCTCAAGGAACCAACGTTGCAATCGTTGGACCATCTGGTGGAGGCAAATCTACCATTGCATCCATTTTGCTCCGGTTCTATAGCCCTACTGAGGGCCGGATCTTGATTAACGGGAAAGATATCAAGGGAATGAACGCCAAGTCCCTTCGCAGAAAGATTGGCATAGTTTCCCAGGAGCCTGTGCTTTTCTCTGGAACAATCGCTGACAATATCTCCTACGGCATGCCTCGGGCAACACGCTCAGAGATCATTGCTGCTGCACGCAAGGCCAACTGTCAATTCATTAGCGACTTCGTAAGTTCGCCGAGCAGCTATTATCTTCATGAACTTGGCTAACCCTAACCCAATACAGCCTGATGGACTTGATACTCACGTTGGAGCTCGTGGAGCTCAGTTGTCCGGTGGTCAGAAGCAACGCATTGCCATTGCGCGTGCCCTTATCAAGGAGCCTGATATTCTGATTCTGGATGAAGCCACTTCCGCCCTCGACGCCGAATCTGAAACCCTCGTCAACAGTGCGTTGGCCGCTCTGCTTCGCGGCAACAACACGACAATTAGCATTGCCCATCGTCTTTCCACCATCAAGCGCTCCGACACGATCATTGTCCTCGGCCCCGATGGCAAGGTCGCCGAGCAAGGCTCCTACGATGAACTCAGCTCTCACCCCGGTGGCGCCTTTACGAAGCTCATGGAATGGCAAATGAGTGGTGGCGAAACAACGCCACCTCCGGTCAACACTATTGAAGCAGATCAGCTCTGGGAGCTCCAGAAGGAGGAGTCAGAGTCTGAGCTGGAGGAAGAAGACGTAGAAGTGGAGGAGACAGCTTCTCCGAAGAAGGACTAATCGTACCCAAACTTCGTTCACTCTTGGCCCTACCCTTACACTACCATCTCATTACGATGTCTATTCATTCTTGTTGATGTTTTCTTTTTGCTGAGATACATGTTCCCTCATCTACACTCACCTCTTACGGTCCTCTCTCCTCATACTCCCATACACATTCTGCATGTTAAATTTCCGATAGATACTAAATCAACAATTACTGTGTACAAATCTTGATATCAATACTAGTAGTGTCCGATTACCACTTTTGTTGCTCGCTATTCGCTATTCGCTCACCTCTGTTCTGGCATGATATAAAATTGAAAAAAGTGATACTCAAAAAAGTATTTATGTTTTGATCCCATTTTCATACAGAGCGTCCAAAAACATATCGGAGTGTTCTTATATATAAGGAGTGTTCCTTTATATCACGAAGGTTCCATATGTCACCTTAGCAAAATAAATCGGAATTTATAGAGTTCTACGTCGTCATTGACAAAAAGCCATATTCGCGCCCAAATATTCTTATTTTGAATATACCTAGTACTGATTTAATTAAGCTTGCTACAAAAGGTATGTTAGTTGCAGATGAGCCCTGAGATGATAACTTATCGATCGCCCGCCATCGCCCGCCATCGCCCGCCTGACAGGTCCCGGAGTTGCATGCGACATATCTTGCTTAGTAACCAGTCATATGCCGACCTCAACAGCGCATTACAGCTCTTTACTATGGCCTCATCCCCTTATTTTACAGAATCTTTTACTTATACATAAGAAGCAGTGGTTGAAAAAGACGGCCATGAACCGCATACGTAGTCTCATCGCCCGTCCGGCAGCGTATGAGCGACTGCAAGACTCCGCTGCGGACTCCGCCGATGAGACGACATACAGGGCGCGACACCAGCAGTCTCCCTTTTCAAGGTTACAGTATGGCATATTCTTCCTCCTTGGAGTGTCTATGCTGTGGGCCTGGTAAGTGAAACTCAACAGTCTCCGAATCCGGAGAAACAAAGCTATGTGTTGGGCCAACCAAAACTAACGCGGAGCACAATCTAGGAATATGTTCCTTGCAGCGGCACCATATTTCTACAGTCGATTCCAGTCGGACGATTGGACAAGACTGCACTACCAACCGTCGATTCAATCCATGTCAACTGTCACCAACCTCGGAGCCGCATATGCCCTAGCAAAGCTCCAGAGGAATGCCTCCTATCCACGGCGTATAACGTTCTCGCTGTTGATGAATTCTGTTGTGTTCACTATCTTGGCCTTCTCGGCGGTCGTCATGACCGATTCCTCGCCGCGGGCCTACTTTGGCTTCCTGATGGTAATGGTGTGCGCTGCGAGTCTGGCCACTGGTATCAACCAGAATGGCGTCTTTGCATACGTCTCCGGGTTCGGAAGGGAGGAATATACCCAGGCTATCATGGGTGGACAGGGTGTTGCTGGTGTCTTGCCTTGCATTGTTCAGATCTTCTCTGTGCTGGCTGTGCCGTCGAAGGGGGATAGCGTTAGCCCGGAACAAGACCCCAGCATGCCCCAGACGGGTGCGTCGAAGTCAGCGTTTATTTACTTTCTTACGTCTACGGGTGTCTCCGTCATTGCTTTGCTGGCTTTCCTCTATCATTTGAGACAACAATCTTCTTCGAGGCAAAAGTTGTCAAGGGATGACGATGAGTCTATTGCGGATGACCGTGAACATTCTAAGACTGTCAGCCTGTGGACTTTGTTCGTCAAGCTCAGGTTCCTGGCGTTCGCTGTGTTCGTCTGCTTTTTGATTTCTATGGTGTTCCCAGTTTACACGGCGGAAATCCAGTCTGTCAACGACCCTGCCAGTTCACGAATCTACGATCCTAGTGTCTTTGTTCCCTTGGCGTTTTTGATCTGGAACCTGGGTGACTTGGCCGGGAGGATGTGTGTGGCTATTCCAGGAGTGTCCCTGGGACAGCATCCTCAAATGGCTGCCATTGTGGCCATTGCCCGTGTTGTTTTCATTCCTATGTACCAGCTCTGCAACGTCAATGGCCAAGGTGCTGCCGTCAAGAGTGACATTTTCTATTTCTTCATTCAGTTCTTCTTTGGTGCAACCAATGGGTACCTGGGGACAAGCTGTATGATGGGCGCTAGTCACTGGGTTGTTGCCGATGAAAGACCGGCTGCTGGTGGATTTATGAGCCTGGTTCTTGTTGGTGGACTGGCTGCTGGAAGCTTGTTGAGTTTCTCTGTTGCCAGCGGTTGATTTTGGTGTCATATAATTTTGTGTTCATCTAATAGACCCGAATATAACGAATGACGAGCCATGAAAATTCTTCCATTACTTGATATCGGCATGAGTACTCCTTTGTTTGGTGACCCATTAAACCCTTTAATGTAGCCCCTGTTTTCCGTTTGAGTAGCCCTAACTTGAGACTCCAAGTCAAACTTTGCCGGCTATCTCCTCCGCGTTTTCTATGGCTCTTAAACGTAGTCAATGGGAGCTTTGAAAAATATTCTCCAAACAGTCCCCCGCCGTTCTACGTTCTCTAGTCAACTCCTGTTGTAAGTCTATCATCCTATCTGTGCCGTTTGCCCACAGTCCCCTCAGTTCCTCCGTCCTTCACCTCTCTCCCCTTCCCTTCCCTTCTTCCCTCCCTGATACAGTTCCCTCTTTTTGATATTTGTTTCTTTTTCGGTTGTCTTTCGGTAAGGATAGCATCTCCGAAGGTCTTTGGCCGTATATCTAACTGTCTCTAGTTGTTAATGATGATTTTCGGTTCGTTGGCTATGGGCAGCTGGTGCCATGCCCTAGCTGTCCCTTCATTCTGGACTCTACTGAGTGGACTTGTTGTATTTGTGAGTACTGATATACAGGAATATGTATTCAAGGAATGTGTGTCTCATACCGATCAAATATCACAGCTGTCCGTTTACTATGTGGGTTGGATCATTCACACTCTCTGCTTCCACCCTCTGAGTGGTTACCCTGGGCCCAAGCTGGCTGCCATCACTCCTTTGGTTCATCTCATTTGGGATATCCAGGGTAAACAACATTCTACAATAAAACGTCTCCACGACAAGTACGGAGACGTCGTCCGCATTTCTCCGAATGCTCTCGTTTACCGTGCCGCAACGGCATGGAAGGATATCTACGGTCACCGCAAGAAGGGACAGAAGGTCTTCGTCAAGGATCCAGCCTTGTATGCACCCACTCCCAACGGTGTGAACGCTATCATCACAGCCAATGAGGACGATCACTCCCGGATGCGCCGTTTGCTGACCCACGCCTTTTCCAACAAAGCTCTCCGTGAGCAGGAAGAGATCCTCCAGATGTACGCTAGCATGTTCATTGAAAGACTCAAGGGTCTCATGGGCAGTGCCGTGTCTCAAAACATTGACATCACTTGTTGGTTCAACTTCACCACCTTCGACCTTATTGGCGACCTCGCTTTTGGAGAACCCTTCGGCTGCTTATCGACTAGCAAATACCACTGGTGGGTTCGAATTATTCTGGATGCCGTTAAGGCAAGTGCCTATCTCAAGATATTTTGGTTCTACCCTTTCCTCCTGCCCTTGGTCCGCGTCCTGGTCCCCAAACATCTTCTTCAGAAACGTCAAGCTAGCTTCGACCTGAGCGTTGAGAAGGTTCGTCGTCGCCTTGCCCTGGACACTACTCGCCCTGATTTCACTTCATACATCCTGAAGCATGCCAAGGATGGGAGAGGCATGTCCCCCGAGGAGATGGATGCAAACTCGGCCGTGTTCGTCTTGGCTGGCAGTGAGACTACCGCTGCCCTCCTCTCTGGCGTGACTTACTACCTTCTACGCTGCCGTAACAAGTACGAGCGCTTGATCAGGGAAATTCGTGGCGCCTTTGCCAAGGACACTGACATTAAGCTATCCACCCTCGTCGACCTTCCTTATCTGAACGCTGTCTTGACTGAGGCCATGCGTGTGTATCCGCCGATTCCTTCCATGCTTCCGCGCATTGTTCCCGAAGGCGGAGCAATGGTCAATAACAAATACGTCCCTGCAAAGGTGAGTACAATATACAAAGTGCAAGGAGCTGGTCTCAGAAAAGACAGTTCCCACCTTCGCTATTCCCATCTTAACACAAACACAAACTCCAATTTCCAATTTCAGAGCTCACTACTAATAACATTTAAATACAAACAGGTCTCCGTCTCCGTCTCACTGTACTCCACCTTCCACGCCGCCTCGCACTTCAAGAACCCCGAGGCATTCGTCCCAGAACGCTGGTTGAACGAGTCTGACGAGTACAGCAATGACAAGAAGGAGGCCTTCCAGCCCTACTCCTACGGTCCACGCAACTGTCTCGGTCAACAGTAAGCATGAATTCTATCGCTACCTACTCACTCCATCCGATGTTTGCTGAGCTGTACCTGGCAGTGTTTGCTAACATCTCATCTACAGCCTTGCGAACGCCGAGATGCGTCTCCTGCTTGCTAAGCTCTTGTGGAACTTCGACCTGGAACTGCTCCCCGAGTCTCTGAACTGGGCTGATCAGAAGTCCTTCTCGCTCTGGAGCCGTCCTGAATTGATGGTGAAGCTCTTCCGGGCCGGTACTGGCTCTGCACTGTAGGTGTATGATTTTTACGAAACGAACTGACAACATCTCTTTTGTTATCACATTCAGTTGAGAACGGATCGTTATCTCGACTGTAGAAAAGCATGGGGCCGAAAAGCGTTTGTCGAAATATCTGAAATGGCGTTTTCTTTCTTTTTGTCTCGGGGTTGCGGCTGGGCTGTTTGTTTCGTCTTTCCCCGGGGCATTTGAGCACATAGCATATGGATGCATCTAGTCAACTAGGGCTATTGCCCTGAGTACAGAGGGTTGGAGCATTTGGAAACGGCTAGAATAGAAAACACATAGCATGGCCATAATCACTTGGCCGGAAACCGATACCCGATGTATGATGGATGTGGCATGTCGACAAACAACTTAATTTGATTATTTTCATAATTAAGGTAAAAGGACGGAGTAAGTGTATTTCGATGCCAAAATGTAGAATGCCAGAATATTCTGTATGCAAGTCTCTTATGCTAATGCTGGTAACCTATCCAAGGTAATGCACCTTATATTGAAACGCTCAGCCCCAAGCGCACAATATGTAAACAAATGATAACTCCTAACCATGCAAAATACAAAATCGATATAACTCCCCAGTTTGCTAATGCTTTTCGTATACCAACGGACCATCAGAAGAAGTCTTGTTCGCCCAGCCATTGCGAGTCCATCGCGTAGGCCACCAAATCCGCGGCGCAACACATGTCTTCATGTCCATGCTCCAGGTCGAGAAGTTCAAGGACGGCTTTCAGCCTGTCGTCTAGTGTTTGCTTCAGCCGCGAGATACCGGCTTGAACATCTTTGGTTTGTCTCTCCTTGACGAGGGACCCGGCCATGTTTTGGTCTTTCCCTTCGGCTGTGTCCGATTTTGGTATCATCTTGTTGGGCGAGCAAGGCGTAAGAGCCTTTCGCTGTGGTTGTGCAGGCGGTGCTTCAGGCTTGCGGTTCTTGAACAGACTCTGAAGCAGGAACAGTAGCCAGACCAAATTGGTACGTGGGGAGTATTCTGCCCAAATGCCAGGAATGTCCGCCACCTTTTCTGTTTCGATGGGATAACCGGTATAGAGTGTTGCGCGCATACTGATTTTCAATGTTAGGAATTTTCTTAAGAAGCCGAATGAGCAGACATGGGGTAACATACTATCGGTAGGTGTTTCTTTGCATGATCTCATCTTCATCTTGGCCAATAGCATCGAACAATTGCTTCTTGTCTAAATCTGAGGACGCAACCTCGGTGAGACCAGCGGGATCATCTATCAGGAGTAGATCCGCCCGAGAGAGCGAGTAGTCGATGATGGTCGTTTCAAGGGAGCTGATTCCAAATCCACTGGAGGATGGCTGTCGTGCAACATCGTGTTCTGTGGGGGGGATCCATGCAACCATCTTCCCGCGTAGAACGTATGCAAACATTTCCCAAATGAAGATCTCGATGTTCGAACATAGCATACTCCTCTGCCCGGGCCAAAGCCATGGCAACTCCCCAGAAGATATCATAGATCTGGAAAATCGATGACCAAGCAAACTTCTCCAGTTCACATCCGGCATCGTCCATCTCCACAATTGCCCAAAGCTGCGTATCGGGATAAGCTCGCTTGTTTGAGGGGTTGGGATTCATACAGTCGTCTTTGGTCTTTTTATAGTGGTCCCATGCATTTTGGAATGACTCTGGGAAACGACCTTGAACAACATGAATCTCTCTGAAGCGAGCAAAGCCAGGGATCGGGTCCAGGTACTTGAGCATCTTGACCTCAGCAACAATTTCATCAATGCTGGTGAACTTTTTGGATCCGGGGCCGCTCTTTGCTCGCAGAGGCACGATCTTGAAAACTCCATCGCCGTATGATTTTAGTTTAACCAACTTTGACTTTGACACAACTGTCCTACAAGCCTCTTCCCGTAGATGAAGTTTGTAAACTTCGCCGTAGGATCCCTCTGCCAGCTTTGCGACATCGAACATGTTTGCTGATCGCGAAGCCCATGAGCCGAACTTCTGAATGCCTTGCGCGGCAATTGGAGATAGTGCCTCGTTCAGAATTGGGCGGACGTAATCGCTGGCTTTGATGTCGTGAACAACCCCAGACGACCGTCTGGGTGCAGAAATCTTCTTTCTTTCCACTCTCTTTCTGTCGGAGGATGTACCTGGCTTTTCTCGATCCTCACTTGTGGACTCTGACGTCCTAGCTGGGGGGTCCGATGTAATTTGAGAGGGCTGTCTTGGAGCTTTCGGACATATTCTGACTTCCATCATCGTCTCACATTGCTTCGGTTTTGGCTTCGCCTCCTCCGGGGAGGATTCGACAGAGGATTGCGTTGTCGGGGTGTCCGAGTTGTCCTCTATCGTGGACGAACTCGATTCATCAGAGGGAATTTCGGCCAACTCTTGCTGCTGCTCGATTGCAACCTCCGTAGGCTGTGCATGGTTCTCCGGTTGATGGGCCGAGTCATCATTGATTGTTACTTGGGCTAGTTTCGCTTGAAGGCTTTCCACAGGGTCAACTTGCTGAGTTTTGGATCTGGACTCTCTGGCAGGGCTTCCTTGGTCAAAAACTGCCCTGGGGGCATTGGCTTTTCGTTTCCCGTACACTCTGCGCTGAGCCACCGATTTGGGCTTGGATTGTTTGGGCTCCATTGGTGTCGCGTGACTTGAAACTGGCGAGAGTGACCGGGTTGACATTGTCGGGAAAGATTTATACAACCAATATATCAATGTGGGGCATAGAATACCTGTGTTATGGGGGTTAGGATGGTTCTGTTCGACAGAATGAGGTCGAGAAAGATGATCTGGGAAGTGATGGATCATGTTGATGTTTAGCCTAATCGGGATTAGCGTAGTGTTGCTGCGGTGAAAACATTCTGCCTTTGGCCTCCGGACTTTTATGTTGTATATTGGACTGTCGCATACTTATGTTGTACTTGAATGGATAGTTATTGCTTTAAGCTATGGATGATTAGATGTATAAGAAAACTTGATGCGATTCTACTTTGGCAGAGATATTCAGGAACAAGGCACAAGTCCGGGGGAAGGGTATACTCCGACAATCCTGGAGTACATATGCCTACGGTACTGAGTACAAGGGATAGAAATTCTTATTTTCATTTCAGTGCTTATTGAGACACTGGACTTTCTCTCGGAGTATTTCCCTTACATCGTACTCCGTACATGAAACGAACGTGGAACTCAAGACGTTTAA
The DNA here is from genome assembly GCF_028828655.1 of Penicillium verrucosum. Taxonomy (NCBI): domain Eukaryota; kingdom Fungi; phylum Ascomycota; class Eurotiomycetes; order Eurotiales; family Aspergillaceae; genus Penicillium; species Penicillium verrucosum. Next base: position 4,067,832 of record NW_026643212.1, read on the forward strand.
AGATCTGCAACCCCGTGGCTGTTTCTGTACATAGTCCATATAGTAAGACACCTTTTCAGAAACATATCCCGTGTTTTCCCCCTTTTCCCCTTTCTCCAGATTTCTAAAATGGTCATAGGATAAATAGTCCATAGCCCAAGAGGTCTAGATACATGCAAACTGGATCATCCTGAACGATGAATGGCCCAGTGCCTCATCCACAGTGGACATCAAGCCGGGGCTGACCGGAAGTGGTTCCTGCAAGTCACATTGTGACGTACCGGGTTATATCTATGGCACATACGATCAATATCAACAAGAATACAAGAGAGAGAGAGAAAAGATATAGAGCTAATAGAATAATATATCCATTTAAAGCAACAGACCACTAATGAAAAAAAAATAAAAATAAAAGTAAAGAAAATTAAAGAAAATAAAGAAAAGTCCAGCAACTCGGAAGCACGCGCCCTCTTCGGGTGTGCGCCAACTTTTTTCTTCCCTTTTTTCCGCCTTCCGCCTCCCGCCTCTCTCCCTCATTCTCTCTTTTTGAACTATCTTTGACTATCCCATCATCTAAATGTCCCTTGTAATTTGTTATTTTTATTCTCTTTAATACTCTTCTCGATGCTTGGGCATGGCGTTCAACTTCAACTGGTCGCCTTTGATGGCAGACGCGAGTTTCTATACTCGCGCCCAAGATCTGCTCACTGCCGCCCTTAATAAATCGCCCAAACCCCCCATAATAGTTGACGATATTCACGTCACCGAGTTGAACCTGGGATCCATCCCCCCGAACTTGAGATTCTGGAAATCGGTGACTTGGCTGAAGATCGCTTTCGAGGCATCTTTAAAATGTCTTATACTGGCGACGCCTTTCTCACCTTGAAGACTCGCGTTCAGGCGAATCCACTCAATACTTTCCTCCTCACACGACCAACTTTCGGCTCACCAGTACCTCTTGCTGCAGCGTATGTCTTCAGTCTCACCTAGATCTTCTTTGACTTTTAACTTCTCAAATATCTTTACTGACACTGTCGCGATTCTAGTACTCCGCTCACCATACCTCTACAAATTACCCTCTCCGACTTCAAGCTCTCTGGATTCGTTATACTGGTTTTCTCTAAACAAAAAGGAATCACAGTCGTGTTCCGTAATGATCCGCTTGAGTCGCTCAAAGTGTCCTCGACCTTCGATTCGATCCCGTTCGTGCGCGACTTCCTACAAAAAGAAATCGAAGCCCAGCTCCGAATATTGTTCATGGACGAGCTCCCAGCCATCATTCATCGACTTTCGCTCCGGTTATGGGTTCCAGAATATCGCACAGGGGAGGAGATGAACGACGAGACCGACAATACAGCCAAGTCCAGAAGCGAAGGTCCTGGCCAAGACCCTCTAGCTAGCCCGCCACAAGATCCTGTCGATTCCCTCGGAAATGCATTGAATGAGTCCGAAATCGCATCGCTCTCTTTGGATTCATCGGTCGAGACCCACTCCCTCTTCTCGCAGAAGAACCTCCTTCGCTTGGCCGCCCTGACAGACTCACAACGTACCCTGTCCTTGTTCACTCCCTCGATCCAGGAAGTGGTGTACCGCGCATGGACTTCTCCAACCGATACCAGCGAATTCCCTTCGAGCGTGATCTCTCCACTGAGCCCGACACTTTCGCGAACACATTCCCAGATGGGAAGCATGTCTTCCCTTCACGAAACTGCCAGCACTATCTCCATGCAAAGTCGCCCCTCCATGTCCAGCCATTCATTCAGTACGAGTACCTATGGTCTGAGTCTAGGCGCTGGACGACATTCCAAAGCCCATGCCCGGAAACGCAAGAAGCGTGTTGTGGATCTGCGTCGCCCCAAGACAACCGACGACGTCATGAGCGTCAGCGATGAGAGCGTTGTGACCGACTCGTCCAGACCCCCCTCTATCGCCTCCGCGCCTCTCCCCATCGTGAACGAGCCGTCCGATGACCCAGTTACACCGCCGCTTTCACCCGAAGCCGACTCCCACTTGCCCGTTATCCCCGAAAGGCATTTAGCCAGTCTCCCCCGCTCATCACGCCGGGATGGGGACTTGTCATACTCCCATGAGACTATCCGTGGACCTAAAGCAGAGGACGTGGATGTCACCCCTCGTGCTACTGTGCGTGGTTATCCCCAGGAGAAGGCCGAGCCGGGACCGTCTAGCAACCAGCGAGGCCCGTTGCCTGCGACTGTTCTCCCGTTCAGCAAAAATGAGAACGCCAACGAAAGCGTTGATTCCGTCCTAGTTGAGAGACTCGCCGGTGAAATCGCTCGTCGGATGCGCGAGGACAAGCTTATGACAAATGCATGCAGCGGCTTCTGGAGCCGTCAGCACGAAGACAGTCCTCCCCCGGCGTATGGCCACTGAGTGCTTTTTTTTTCTTTTCTACACTTGAGTAACCCTCGAGTATGACCGTTACGATTTTCTTATCCTTTACTTTTCCTTTCTATTCCTCGCCGTTTCTTGATTCTTCTTTTGTTCTTCCTTTTGTTTGGGGCTAAGGCTAAACTGATGTTTCTTTGGAGCGGGATTGTAAAAAACTGGGTTCTGTCAGGTACAGTTGGCGTTGTGTTCTTCGGAGGTTTCATTTTTACATGATACCACACTCATTAGTCATTATTTTTTTGTATTCTTTATTCTAGGATGGGTTATGGGAGGTACCGAGAGAAGAATCGGATGGATATTTGGAGTTTTGAATTATATTTCTGTCTTGTTCCCAATTCAATCTCCAATCGCCTAAATCGCCTAAATATCTCTCTGATGCGGGTCAAAAAGCTGGAGACAGCGCTAGACCCGGGAGGAACTTAGCTCCGCACCGGGCACCGGCCACCGGCCACCGCGCAATAGACATCTCTTCCTTCCCACTCCTTTCCCTTCCATCCATATCATATCAACTCCCAATATGGCGGGCATGTTCAAGAACGTGTTTGGCTCCCAGGAGACCAAGCCCGATGATGGTATGTTAATTGATATATCTCAATTGCCGAGCTGACTCTGGTAGACTTCGCCGACTTCGTGGAAGCTCCCAACCCGTCGCCTGCCTCCCTCCTCACCGACTCAACCGTCGTCCCGGCGGCCAACACACTGGCCGCTAAGGTGGTCCCTTACACGGCTTGGTACCGGGTATGGGAGAGGACATCCCCGAGCGATTTCAAGCAGGAGGCCATGATCATGCCCGTCATCCTCTTGATTGTCCTCTTCCACCTCTGGGGAACGCGCAAAAACCGACGCAAGGCGAGGGACTGGGCGCAGGCCCACGGACCTTCTCTTCAGAAGGAGTTTTCCGTCGTTGGATTTGATGGAATCGCCCGACCGGCTCCCGTGGACGGTGAGGCGATCACCGTGGAGCTCGCCAACCCCGAGTCGCTGCTGAAGGAGAGGTCTGCCTCCGAGTTCGCCGCGTATGCGACTGGCCGCCAGAACGTTGCCTTCCTCGATGTCAACATCAAGATGCCCAAGCGATACAACCCCATCACCTTCATTATGGAGTATGCCTTCAGCTTCTTCTTTGAGAGCTGGGAGCCCCCCGTTGAGAAATACGAGGCTCTGCTGTATGCTTTCGATGGCAAGGAGAAGGATCTCGTTCCCGTTCTCGCTAAGGATTCTGCTCCCGTTAAGGTGCCTAGCTCGACTTACGACGGCTTCATTTGGGCCGTTGTTCACAAGAGCCACATGCGCAAGTTCCGCAACGACCGCTACGATGCCTCCATCACTTTCTCCAAGGACAACCCCAAGCTCCCTTCGTGGGTCACCGTGATGACTGAGAGTGCCGAGATTAGCGATACGCTCCTCACCCCGGAGTTGATCCAGGCCATTGAGCAGGCTGGTAATGACTTTGAGTACTTGATCGTCACGGACCAGCCTGTCGACAGACCCACCAAGTACGTAACCTCAGTGGGGGACTTTAATCGGATTAGTTGCTAACAAATGTGTGTTTCACAGGATTGAGGAGACCATCCCCAAGAAGCGCATCCAGCTCTCCGCTAACCTCGCCTCCTCCTCCCCGTCCGGCTACGCCTCCACCGTCCCTCTGTTCAACCAGTTCCTGCGCTTGTCCGACAAGCTGGTCGCCTCTGCTCACTTCCGTGGCGAAGTCATGCGCAAGGTCCGTAACGTCCGCGAAGAGGAGATCAAGAAGCTGCGCCGTATCGACGAAGAAGAGAAAGCCGAGGAGCGCCGCATTGCCGCCGAGAAGATGAAGAAGGATGAGCGTGAGCGCATCCTGCGTGGATTGAGTGCCGACGAGCAGCGCAAGTTCCTTGACCGTGAGGCTCAGAAGGGACAAAGACGCCAGGCGAAGAAGAGTACCCGGAAGGGTTAAACGGGGTGTCGTTGTTTTGGAGGATTTTTATTCTGTCTTCTCGCTCCTTTGCTGTGGGAAAGGTGCGGGTTGAATGTTTTATCCTGCCCTTTTGATACCTTTTTAATTTGATGTATTCGTATTTATTTGTGGCAGGTATAATATCTACCATGACACTGGGGATGCAATCTAAACGTTCAGTTATATTCAATGCAGATTTTTATGTTCAGAACTCCGTCTGTGTCTGATTCGAATCCGAGGAAGCAGCGAAGTAGAGATATCCTTGCTGCCTCACATCTGGCACCTGGCCAACGTTATATATAACCTCGCCCCATCACTCCCATTCAACATAGGCATCAACATCAACAGGCATTCCAATTATCCTTATATACTCCGACCTGGTTCATTCGTTCATCGAAATGCATTTCCTCGTTTCCCTATTTCCATTACTACTTTCGGCTGTAACCATATCCCAAGCCGCTCCCACAGGAGACAGTATCAACACCAATACAACCACCAATACCCTCCATCCCAACGCCTCCAAATTACCTTTCGGTGCCATAATCACCCACTGTGCCATCCCAGGCACAATAGCTCTCACTTTTGATGACGGCCCGTACATCTACACACCCCAGATCCTAGATACACTCGCCGAACACGACGTTAGAGCAACCTTCTTCCTCAACGGCCATAACAGAGGTCACATCGATACCTCCCCTGAGATAGTGCAACGCACATTGGAAGAAGGACATCAGCTGGGGTCTCATACGTTCGTTGATACCACCCAATGACCTGCTCTCGCTTCGCTTCCTTTCCCCAGTCAAGTCAAGTCAAGTCCAAGCACCAACATATCCTAACCGAATAACCATACAGATGGAACCACCCTTCCCTTGATACCCTTCCATACGAAGAAATTGTACACCAAATGAGAACCCTCGAAGAAGCCTTCATGCGCATCCTCGGCTTCTTCCCGACCTACATGCGTCCTCCGTTCCTCAGACATACCCCCGTCGTCCTCGGCGCCATGGCTGATCTGGGATACCATGTCATTGGGGCTAGTGTTGATACGAAGGACTATGAGAATGATAACCCCGATACGAACTGGATTAGTTTTGAGAAGTTCAAGAGGGAAGTCGATGCTGGTGGGACGATTGTGTTGGCGCATGATGCGCATCAGCACACCGTCGAGATTTTGGTGGATAATATGCTTGAGGATGTTGAGAGGAGGGGGCTGAGTGGTATGTTTTTTTCTTCTTTTCTTTGTGTTTGTCGGTGGTTATGGGATATGGCTAATATATTTCTCTTATAGCTGTCACTGTTGGCGAGTGTCTTGGTGATCCGCCTGAGTTTTGGTATCGTACTAGCAGGTAGATGGCTGGTGTTAGTGGCAGCTATGCTTTTATTTCCTGGTCGTTCCTGGTCATTGTTGTTTTTGGTCTTTGTACTTGGACTAAGGGATGTCTGTGTATAGAACCCCTAGGTTTCTTAACAAATATGTTATTCTTGACGAAGACTTTCTGGAGACGTGCGCGCCTGGTCAATATAATTCTAGGTTATCACCCTGGATCACCCTGGATCACCTATTTTCATATACGAGCTAGTGTCTACGGACATGGCTAATTGACTAGTTATATCACCTAACAGTGACATATCATTCGTCAGTAACTGACTCCCAGCATCGTTGCACATAAACAACACACAAGGGACAACCAAACTTACAGGTTTGTTTAGCATGTTATCTTGCTTTATTTGACCCTTGTGATTTTTTGATGCAGTCAAGTCTGGCGGCTCTATCAACTCAAACTTATAGAGAAGGTCCTCCGAAACGGACATGATAGCGCCCAAGTTGTTGAACTCGCCGCCGCAATACTGGGGAAGATTAGCAATATATCGAAAGGCTAGGAAATCCAACGCAACTTACATTTGGGGCTGAGAAGATGGTCACTAGAGTCCGGCCCTGATAGAACTCAAACCCATCCTCGACAACCATATTGGACCGGCACACCAAATCAAAACCATGTCGGTCCAGAAAGCTTTTAATAACCTTTTCACTGAAGAAGTAGCTCACGCCACGGTCATTAGGCTCCCAGTCTTCCTCCATGCCACTTGCCGGGTCACTCCATAGAAGATCGGTCAGCAGCCCATCGTCGGGTACATCAGTAGGACGAGCGATATCACGAATATCGTCCATATGTAATAGATCAGGCGACAGCCCGCCGTGAACGCAGAAGATCTTGCCGGATACTATTGCCGCGATAGGAAGGCAGTCGAAAGTGTCGATGAAATACTTCCAGATCTTCTTATTGTGTCGTCGCTTGCACTGGTCATAGAAGCCAGACATTCTGCAAACGCTTCCGCACTCGTGGTTGCCACGGAGCAGGAAGACGTTCTCCGGGTATTTGATTTTATAGCATAGGAGTAGGAGGATGGTCTCCAGGCTCAGTCTTCCTGGGTCTACGTAGTTGCCGAGGAAAAGATAGTTCGATTCCGGCGGATATCCAGATGTTTGGAATATTCGGATGAGATCGGTATATTGGCCGTGGATATCGCCCACGACCTTAATGGGGGCGGGTAACTCTAAGAGAGTGGGCTCGGAAAGGAGGAGTTCGCGAGATAAGACGCAGATGGTGGTGATCTCGAAATTGTTAAGACGCACCGTCTTGTTGGATTTGGTTGAATGTGCCGTATCCAGGAGCCGAGAGATCATGTCGTCTAGCTCAATGGACTCTAGCTTGTACATTGTCGTACTGGAATCTCCTGGTTTGTCCATTGGAGCATTGGTCGGGTTTGATTGATTCTTCCTCTTGTCCAAGATAGATTCGCCTGCGACTTGAGAAGTTCCAGTAGGCGGCCCGATAATAGGGGGTCCTTCGACAGGCGGTTTGCCTCGCCACTATGTGCCGTTGAATCCACAACCTTTAGATCTTGATATACACTGCTCGGAATGAATGGCGATAGTGGAGGGTTGGGGTAGGAGTTCAACGGGTCCTCTGAGCCAGCGTTGCCCTCCGGAGAGTATTGTTGACCCATCACTTTAGGGATGTGGTATCTATTAAGCTTGGATCTAAAACAGCAGGTAGTAAGCCTTTGTTTCCTATACCCAGGCCTAATATTCCCCCTCTTGTGGTGTTCGTTGGGGCGATACTCGTCTGTTTCCACGGAATGTAACCTGGATTGCCAGGGTGATCAGGATGTGAACTTGTGACTCGGATTCTGTTTGAGAATGTGTTCTCTGACATTTATCCATAGAGTATCTCGAGTTTTCCAGTTGTTCAGATTGGTAATTATCCACTCACGTGCCTGGGTGGGAGTAAGCGCGGGGTCAAACGGTGAAAGTCTAACATCTATACAAATACTCCAATTCCTCCCTCATCTATGTCTATATCAGACCTACAACTTCCCGAAAATCTTAACCCTCTCCTCAACAGGTTTCTGCACCTTCTCCCCAACAGCACCTTCAGGACTTCCAAAGACTAACTGAGCAACATTCCGCCACTCACTAGGCAGATCCCACTGTTTCGCAACACCAGCGTCAATGAGCGGGCTATAGTGCTGCAAGTTTGCGCCGAAGCCGAGCGCTTCAAGGCCGGTCCAGACTGGCAACAGTTAGAAGGCGAGACACGAAGAAAGGGAAAACAATAAACATACGGAAGTACTGATGCATGGCATTGGAGTGCTCCGCCCACGGCAAGAAATTATCCTTGTAGGTAGCGAACTTCTCCTGCATGGGTTTGATGTGTGCCGGGTCTTCGTAGAAGAGGATCTGGGTATTGATTAGCTATGGACAGGACTAGATACTTCGAGTTTCAATAGAGAAAACCATAACATCGAATCAAAGGCCCTGGAAGAAAAAGAAGAAAAAGTAAAGTACGTACTGTTCCATACGCCCCCTTAAACCCAAGTAACTTAGGCAACGTCTGCTTCTCCCAAATCTCCTGTGGGATCTTACCCGCCTTAACAAGGCCCCCTAAGGCCTCAATAGCGATATCCCATAGTCCGTCGTGCTGATCGTGCAGGACCACGATTAACCGTGTAGACTGGGTATTGAACGCACTGGGGACATTGAGGATGGCGGCATTGACAAGCTCTTCGATCTTAGAGTCTGGGACTGGGCTCTTCTTGCCGAGCTGGTAGATCGTGCGCCTGTTCTTGGCTAAATCGATTAGGGCGCTAGACATGTTTTCTGCTGGGGTTGGGGCTGGTTTGCGGGTTGACGAGGAAAATGACCGAGATGTTGTTTGGTGAGATTGGGTTCGATATAGATGGGTTTGGTGGGTGGATATGAGACGTGTTGGACTGGTTCTGGACAGTGTTGCGCGAGTGATGGTGTTTAGGGGAGATTGAATGAGGCGGGCTGTCATCTTGATGGTTTGGATTAATTTACAGGTGACTTTTGATGTGCGGGTATATTGTTTATATAGACATGTAGGCTCTTGCTTATGTTTCAGTTGCTAATCTGGCTTAACTATCGTGAGATCACGGAATTACGGAATTAAGGAATTACGGGATTAACTAATCATTTATCAGCTGGGTTAATCAGCAATTGGTGAGATTACCTACAGAGTAAAGTACCTGGAAGAAATATACAACGTAGATTAAATAAATGGATTCGAATTTGAACATATACTCCTACACCATAGCATTCTTCATTACAATGATATTTATTAAAAAATCAACAAGATACCTAACTTGACTTGAGTTAGCATGGACACATAAGACACAGATTGCAAAACACAAGGTAAGATTTGGCAGACTCAGAGACCCGTCTTGAAACATGTAAGGTATCAATTTCACCATAAAAAGGTAAGTCACGGATATAGCTGCATCATCGTGTGCCATTGCAAAGGGGGAGAAAAAAAAAGAATCGAAGTAATAGAATGGAAGTCCATCACGTACCTGAGCTGGGAACTATCACGGAACAAGTATCCTGAACCTGATAGATGGTGATATTGATATTGATATATGGAAACAATTGAATCCCCAAAACTGTGAATATGTGAGCAAATGTCGTATTTTATCCTTTTTATTTGTTTTTCATATTGTCGAGATTTCATTTTTCAAGAAGCCGCCCCATATCAAGGGATATAATACCCTCATAACGAAATGGGCAAATCCAAAACATTTCCTGGGATTCGACGAGATTTCTGCTATTTCGTAGAAGGTTGTTGGGTTCATTCTCCTTTATACGTGTCATCTGTTTACGCGAGAGGGCCGGCCCTACCCTGTTTTGTTTGTTTTCAGTCGGATGATCCACGATGTCGTCATTGATATGGGAATGGACAGGAGTAAGAAGTAACAAACACCAATCTTTTATCTTTTATAGTATCCATGGATACTAGTGCATTAGTCAGGCAAAGAATGTGACTCTGTGATTCTACCACCTAGTATCTTTTTATAGGTCTAAAAGATGCATATATGGTCTATATTATAACTACATACAAAGTCCTAGAAGGTAGAAGTGCCGCACCTACCACAATCACATCCCATCCAGATGGGCTAGTTGGGCTAGTATTCTTCATACACAGCTATATGACTATGAGGTATTGGAGGGTAATTTACTATTGAAAATACCTCGACCGAGTTGAAATGGTCAATAATGCTCTCGGTTTTATCTGCAAAGTCGCCAAGCTGATGTCTCCGAATTGAACTTCAATGTCAGTATATTATATCAACTCCTAATTCGTCACAGCAAACGGGGACATATCCACATATAAGCCCAAGGAGCAAGAAATGGAGTCGAAAGGAAACAAAAGTACCCAACACAGCCATAGACAGCCGGATCAGGTAAATAATGGAGCCTGTCGATCTGCCGGTGCTTGGTATGTAAAATTGGACCTTCGCAGTGACCCGAATGTGTAGGATAATGAACCCTACATACTATATGTATCCTGAGAGATATAACTATTTGGTTATTATATGTATCATGTCAAGCGTGCGCCAATTCAAAAACGGCCCCCCGTGGATATAGCGGGTATAGCGGGTGGCAGGGGTTGTCACAATCGCTTCTTAAACCCGACAATTTGACTCATTTGTATTTTCTCATTCCAAATACCACAATTGGGACATAAATAGTCTCTCTCAGTCACCCTAACAACCATTTGCACACATTGGATGATTCATATTGCTATTGCATCCCACACCATGACACAGCACGATGAAGATCCCGAGTCTTCGTCCGACCAACAATCTTCCCCCATTGAACTACCCCCCGACGGGGGAGTAAAGGCATGGACCCAAGCCATCATGGGCCATCTAGTGGTGTTTAACACCTGGGGGTACATTGTCACCTTCGGCGTATTCCAAGAATACTACGAATCCAAACTTGGCGTTTCAGCATCGGCTATTTCATGGGTCGGATCGGTACAGGTGTTCCTCATTTTCTTTGTTGGAACATTCTCCGGTCGCGCCCTAGACGCAGGCTTCTTCCACTCTGTCTTTTATGCCGGGGTCCTTCTGCAGCTCCTCGGGGTCTTCATGACCTCGCTCTCGACAACCTATTGGCAGCTATTCCTCGCTCAGGGTATCTGCACAGGCCTTGGCAGTGGCCTACAGTTCTGTCCCGTCATGGGACTGGTGGCTACCTACTTCTCTGGGCGGAGGGTGTTTGCTCTGGCGTTTTGTCTGGTTGGGAGTGGAACCGGAGGCATGCTTCTTCCCGGCTTGGTCAAAGTCCTTTTAGACCCGATCGGATTCGGTTGGACGGTTAGGGTGTTGGGGTTTGTCATGCTTGCTACGAGTATCCCTGCTGTTCTTCTGTTGAAGCCTCGACTACCCCCCCGTAAGGCTGGTGCCCTTATTGAATGGCAGGCGTTTAAGGAACCTACCTACGTGCTTTTTTGTCTGGGCATGTTTCTGAATTTCTGGGCTTTATACTTCGCCTTCTATTACGTTGGTGCATTTGCTCGCAACACTCTCGGCATGTCCCACTCGGAGTCGAGCAATTTGATCATTGTAACCAATGGAGCAGGAATCATAGGTCGTCTTATTCCTGCCTATTTGGCCGATATCAAGTATGGACCACTTAATACCATCATTCCCCTAACCCTAGCTGCTAGTGTGATGATGTTCTGCTGGGCTGCTGTCCATTCGATTGCGGGCCTATACGTCTTTGCCGTGCTCTATGGCATGTTTTCCAATGGTGTGCAGGGCCTCTGGCCATCAACACTCTCTAGTCTTACGCCCGACCTAAGCAAAACCGGAGTCCGCATCGGCATGGGCTTTACGGTTGTCAGCTTTGCCTGTCTGACTGGTCCACCCCTAGGTGGAGCTCTCATTGCCAAGGCAGACGGCTACATTGGAGCACAGATTTGGGGCGGGTTATCCTTTTTGCTGGGCGCATTGGTTCTGGTGACTGCGCGTGTGGTGGAAACAGGACCAAAAATGAGGGCTAAGGTCTGATCGGGTTGCATGTATCAATTCTAAGATGGTCCGACAATCTGTACTTCGTGAAAGCTGTCTCTTCCAAGATTTACTCAATCTTCACTCGGGTACACTTACGGCTTATCGATCATGATGGCCGTCCGAGCTGTGAAGGGAAAAGAAACCACATCCCATTACTATTTATGACAAATGTTGGGAGGTACATCCATCAAAAGAGAAGAAAGTATCTGATTATAGGTCCAGATGGGTTCATCAAACATAGTTGGACACTCTGCAGCGGAGGTTAGTCAACTTGATACCCCAAGAGAAAATGAACAAGGCTCACTCAATAAGATTTCCATCAGGATCTCTCACGTATACACTGCGAATCTTCCCAACGGCTCCGGTTCTTTCTACAACCTTAGCGCCTTCCAGAACCTGTAGAGATCAGTCTCTATCATATACCATTTACGAGAGGGGAAAAAGGGAGTGTTCATACTTCAACTCTGGCATTCTGGAACACCTCCAGGACCTTTCCCACGTTCTCGTCTGTCAAAAAGCACAAATCGGCACTTCCTGGCATAGCATCCTGGGCTTTAGGTTCGAATTCCTTGCCCGATTGGTGGAGATTTATTTTCTGAGAGCCAAAGATAAGGGCATGTCTGTTTTGTCAATTTCTTTTGAACTAAGTTGTTTATAAAAAAAGAGGGGTTACCTCTGAATGGATTGGTTAGTTGGTGAGGTAAAAGTCTCGTGCCGCATTCCGAGATAGGTTGTATAGAATGCCACGGTTTTGGGGATGTTGCGGACAGTCAGGACCAGATGGTCCAGAGATTTGACGGTGAATTTCCCAGCCATAATTGTGTTGACCAGGACGGAGTATGGAGATGTGACTGACTAGTTAACTAACTAGTTAACTAGTTAACTGTTGTAGTTACACGGTGGTTGCCTAACTGAAGATGCCTTAGAGGCCTGCGGGGCCCTGGGGCCGTGGCTTTCTGACTCATCAAATAATGGACATCCATGGATGGATGTTTTATACCCGAGGTTGTTTTCTATACTTTACTGCTCTCAATCTCGATATTTCTCGATGTGTTGGTCTAAATATTAGGAGATTAACTTTTAAGAGGGGTATAAGAGGTGGCTGAATTCATACTATCAATCACAACACACCATTCAAGACAAAATGCAGCCACAAGTCATCACATCACTTACCCCGCTGATGCCCCGAGGGGGATAGCTTCATGGATATTCCTTGGCATGATGTGGCTCAGCAAGGCAGTGAGATCATCCGGCATTGGATGAGATAAATGCCGCAAGGATAGGTAGAGATACATACTCATGCAACCATGCAACCCAGTGGAGGTATAAAGAGCCACCCCGCATAATCCCAGCGCCTTTGAAATAAACACGGCCACCCCAACAACCATGTCCTACATCTCCCATTCCAACGCCAGACTATCGCACCCATTCACCTCCAAACCCCGCAAAACCCTTCGATCACCAGACCGCGAAATCGCCTTCCGCAACCAGTACATAGCACGCGTAAAGACAACCCTCGTGCTCAGACCATTCGGCAGCCCTCACTCCGCCGTCGCATATAAGATCACCGAAGAAGATGGAACGCCACAGTTTACGGTGACCGGTCGCAAATACACCGATCGGTCGTGCCGGGAGTTCCGTGATGATTCAGGTCTACCGCTCTTCGAGCTGCATCGGAAATGGTCGTGGACGAATAATTGGTCGGTTAGCTTGCCTGGGTGTGATACTGCGACGATAGCTACTGGTGCTCCGCGTTGGACGCTGGGGAATACTTCGTTTGGGAATTTTGACCTTTCGTTTGAGAATGCAGCTGCTTTTGAGGGGAAGCGTCGGGGTGAGAAAATGCTTACTTTGAATATTGAACGACATGGGAATGCGCTGGCGCTTTTTGATGTTGTTGATGGGGATAGGAAGGTTGCTGAAGTCCGGGAGAGTATTCATCATAATGAGAAATTGGCTTTGATGAGAGGTTCTAGGCAGGGGTATCGACCTGCTATGGATGTCATTGTAATGCCCGGGGTGGATATTTCGTTGGTGAGTATTCTAATCTTTAAGAGATTGTGGTGTGTATAGATCAACTGACATTTGTATAGGTTGCCACTATTGCTGTTATCGTATCTGACTGGGTTTTCGGTTCAAGTTGATTACTTTCTTTGAAGTATAAGTCAAGCAACTCAAGCAACTCAAGCAAATGCCAAGGTGTTTCCGGCTCTTGTGTCGGCTTGGCGGGTATCTAAGAACCTCATCTTCTCTCTCAACTTCATTTTAACCCTTTCTAGCACATTCCATTGCTTTGTGCAAACTTCCAAAGTTATACCTGCCACATGATATAAAAGAATGAATCCTCCTCCTTCATGAACCTTCCTGCTATTATCCTGTTACACTACTATCTACTATACACATATATTATAACCACTATCCATAATGGCTGTTGATTAGCTGCCAGGATCCCTATAAGTCCCTCATTCTTTGATAGAATCTACAAAAGTGAACCTACCTAGCCTTGAAGCTCGTATATATCGCCATGCTCATCCTGATAGTTGGTCCTACGATATCGAAACCACTACCCAGTCTCGGCCTGGCTACAGTCGAAATTCGTCGTCCTCGTGGCAAAGTTGAAAGCCTTACCTCGGGTCCTATTGATTTGCTCCAGGTCTCTCGCACATTAATGTGCGTCTGTTACAAGCCCTCTTGATTGCTGGCGTGCACTGGGTTCCTGGCCACATATATATATATGCATCAGATGGCTTCTATTTGTTCTTTGAAAATCAACACTCTTCTTTTCTCTCTCCTCTCCTTCGATTAGAACTGTATCCATAAAACATAGTGTTACTCTGACCAAGATATCCCCGTAGAGTATCTCAACAGTGATATCTAGTGAGTTTCGCAAGTGACCCTCCGTAAGAAATAAAATGCCCATCCTTTTGGTCAGTTGAACGCTAGTAGATTTCCAGAACCTTGAGTAAGATAGGCTGCATAACCCTTAGAAGGCGGAATCCCTTGCCAGTTAGTTTTGGGAATTTTATATCAGTCCCGGGGTGCATAATACACTCATGACCAAGCCTTCAGACAGACGATCCAGCTACTTTCACTCGAATAAATCACCTGTTAAGCTGAGTGCGGGGAGATAGTCCCGAAACCTTTTGTTGTCTTCCGCTTTTCTTCTTTGTTCATAGCTTGGCATGTATGAGCCTTTTCCCCCTTTGGATCCATGCCGCATTGGATCTTCATTCTCAATGCTTTAGAACTTATTCAGTCGATAGTAATCTCGGTTAATCCAACCAAGTCTTAATGGCTTACTCGAGTTCGGCTGAAAAGGTCCTATGCCTAGCCACACCCGGGGCCGGGACAAAGGTCTGTACAACGCAGCACTCTCGGCATGAATATATCACGGAAATATAACGGCTGATTCTAGGATAAAATAACTCTCTATTACAAACAAGCCGGCACATTAGATAGGAGAATTCGAGAAAATTGCTCTTGACTGTTATTCCTTTCTCTTCTTTAGGCCACATTTGCTCGAGGACCACTCATACTTTGCCTGACTATCGGGTCTCTCGATTGGCGCCATGTTCAACCTCCTGAATGTCCCGATCACCACGTCGTTGCTGGGTGTTGTGATCGGCTCTTTCGTCCTTTACTACCTTCAAGAAAAGCTCTCAGAGCGAGTCATGAACAACTTCCAAGCCAGCGAGACATGGATCCCAGCGAATGAGCTAGTCCTCTTGACCGGCGGCAGTGGCGGCATCGGCAAACAAATAATGGAAGAACTTTCTCGCAAGAAAGTCCGCGTTGTGATCCTCGATATCAACCAGCCTACCTTTGAGCTTCCAGAAAACGTCACATTCTATCAAACAGACATAACATCGGCCGAATCTCTTTCCGAAACGGGCACTGATATTAGAAACTCACACGGCGATCCGACTGTTATCGTGAACAATGCTGGTGTTTTCCAACACGGAACCATCCTCGAAAAGCCACTGGAGAAACTGCGTCTGACATTCGAAGTCAACATCATCTCTCATTTCCTCATCATGAAAGAATTCCTCCCGTTTATGATCCGTATGAACCATGGCCATGTCCTTACAATAGCGAGCATGGCGAGCTTTGTTACTCTAGGCGATATGGTGGACTATGCTTGTTCCAAAGCTAGCGCTCTTGCTTTCCAGGAGGGTCTTCGGCAAGAGTTGAAATATTGGTACAAGGCTCCGAATGTGCGGACGAGGTTAGTATGGGAAAAGCCGGGCTTCAATAGGAAATCATGCTGATAATACCTAGTACCATTCACCCTACGTGGGTTCAGACTCCCATGATCGATGGCTTCACTAAATATCAAGCTGATTTCCGTCAACCACTCCTGGATGCAAAGGACGTCTCTCGGGTAGTGGTGGAACATATTGTTGCTCGGAAGAGTGGTCAGACCATCGTGCCTAGACATTCTTCGGTGGTTGGGTCGCTCAGAGCCTTCCCACTGTGGCTACAAGAGGCATTGCGATCATACATGTCGAGGATTGTCCTCCAAGTGGGGGTTAAGCGAGCTGCTGATGAAAGTCATGGTGCGCGCGTTCCTTGACTTGATACTGCTGTTAAGGAAATGTCCAAGGTAAACTTCCAAGGTTGTGTTCGGGAGATGATCGGGGATGAAAGAATATGAAGCATGGCGTATATTATCTGATTTCTTAGGCAAAGAGCAGGAGAATCAGATCTAATATACAGCGTTTTTGTTAGCTCCTTGAATGGAAATTCAATTCTGCAGAAAATTCAAACCCGAAAATCGGGACGCTGTCTGAACAATTCCAAAAGAGGCAAAAACAACCTTCTCCCCTCAAACCCATCACCAGCCTTCATCTCCTCCTCCCCGTACACACGCAACTCATTCCACGAAATCCATTCCCACCCCTCGCACTTCTCCAGCTCAAGTACCTACAACATACCAAAAAGTAAGCCATGTATCCCGTTTCCACTCCTGCAGGGTGAGCAGCCACGGTATGGCATATTCAATGAAAGATGCCACCAAAAAAGCAAGTTCGCATAAACAAAACTTAAAACACAAAAAAAAAGCAAATATCAATCATACCTGAGGATCAATACCCTCCTCACAAACGCCACCCATGAAAATGGTAATGTAGTGCTTATTCTCCGCCTTCATGATTGAATTCGTGGCATTCAAGAATCGCACATCCTCGATCTTGAGACCTGTTTCTTCGAGGGTCTCACGGGCCGCACAGGTCTCAAATGATTCACCGAACTCGAGGTGTCCACCTGGTAATCCCCATGTGCCTTTAATTACAAGAGTACAATCGGTAAGCTTTGCTCATAATTCCTTATAATTGCTTGTCTGTTGCATATGTGGGAGTGTGGGGGTATTGGATACACCTACCAGCGCCAAGACTTCCCTTTCGCTTTCCAATGACGAATTTGCCTGCAGCATTGAAAACGAAGACGCCGACACCGACTTTGGGATCCATTTTATATACTGTACAAAGTTGGGGGTGTTTTGGGGGGAGAAGAAGAAGTTGGATGAAGTGTGACTACGCTTATCAGGAAGTGGGGGGATTTTCTCTTGGTTCTTCCAGGCTCCAGGGGTAATATCCTATACTCTATGTTGTATATTGTGTACTCCGTAGTTATTATGGTATTATAGGTTTTACTAAGGTGCATCACAAGAATATGCAGCCGCTTATGCTTGTGATGTCTTTGACGCCTTTTTTAAATGGTCTCCTTTTTGAGTTTCATAGATATGCCAAAGAAAAAGGTTGAAAAAGGCGTAATTCGTGGATAATTGGTGAAATCAACTGTTTTATATATACTCTTTGACTTTGATGGCTGCATATATAGTACAGCGCCTATCTCAAGTGCTAAAGTGTGACCAACATCACATCCTGAAACGCATTCGATCTACTTCATATACGGAGCACATACGGAGTACAACATGATTACTTCCTACGCTTAAATATTCAGTAACTCAAGGGGCCAAAACAAAAGTACATGCTTAAACCAGGAATGATCTTCAATCTATGCTTGTTCCTGCATAACCAATATCGAATTATGGAGTATACGAATCCTATCACACGAAAACAAAAGTTATAACCTATCACAGCCTCTTTCAGGCCTGACATGTCAGAGCTGAGACTGATCTTCTATGATCTTCATCTAGTTCCCGCTTCCACCATACAGCGATGTGATCTATACAAATCTGATCGCCTCCTTGCTCTCTCTCTCTCTCTCCCCTATCCATATTTATATCCTATCCCATACACTCCCAGCATATATTCTCCATCAACCAAACTCCAAAACCTCACTTGACATCATCCACCAAACATCCCTCCACACAAACCAACCAAAAATGCACTTCAACATCCTCCTCACCCTGTCCACCCTGACGGCTCTGAGCAGCAACGCCGCAGCTCAATCCCCTCTCGACCTCCTCAATGTCCTCGGTCCAGCAAGCAGCCAAGTGGTCCCATCCAGCCAAACCCCAGGCCCATCCAGCACGCCCATCCCAACCTTCGTGAAGAGACTAGCTACGCCAACTGCTTTCCCCTCAACGACACCTGTTGTGTCTACCCCAGTGCCACACATTACTCCCTCCAAGACACCTAGCTCGTCCAGTGGGGTGCCACACGCCAGCGTCTTGCCGCTTTGAGATACCTTTGCTAGTCTACCACCGGTGCCAAACGCTAGCGCTAGCTCTGGTGGATCGGTGGATGCTTTCCACTGGGTAGCGTGTTGAGTGGGGCTGTTACATACATCCTCGATCTCGAGTTGAGAGCCCCTTCAACTGGTATGAGAGGCTGAGGGCATCGCTGTATATGAATCGTTAGTTGAGCCGATTGAAGTGGCGATCTTGTGTTGGCACCTTGAATGAAGATTGAAGAGGAAAAAAACGAGGTTAATGGTGTAATTATATTCTGCTTGTGATTCTTTCGGTTGGGCTATGTCGTTGTCGCGTAGATAGGTGTTAATTCCAATGTTTCATATTTGATACATCGTCGTGTCACCCTCACTTCACCTTCATTTCACTGGTAACTAGTCAGACTACCTGGTAGATCGAAAGTGAGTTCTTGGTCAGACTCAAACGTGCTGGAATAGGCCTGTTTGTCGAGAAGTATGTTTCAGGTAAGAAACTAACTAGTTATCTACTAAAAGACAATCGTCGCTGACCCTGTGATATCCAGAAATCTCCTAATTTGTTTGTCTTTCACATAATTCACGTCCTAGCAAAGTCTCATGAGATCTCATTCCCATGGAGATCTCCATCCTCTCATCCTCCCCTCCCTTCACCATCTTTTCCCATCTTCTCCCTGGTGAGTTTTCCCTTGGACCCTCAACATCTAAAACTTACTACACCATACATCGAGCCCTGGGTATGCCCTGGGCTTACAAAGTAACCTTTCTGAATTTCCAGCTAACCTGTATTTCAAAAAGGCCACATCCAACATGGCTCGGCGTCGTCGACACGGGCCTTCTCTCACTTTCTCTGCTCCTCGCACAGATCTCAGAGTCGGCAGAGGGCGCATCTTCCCTCGAAAATTCAATCCCCCAAATCAAAACGACACCCCCAAGTCACTTTTCGCTCTCGACACAACTGAGAGCGCCATACCGCCCGTAGATCGGTTCATCCGCCGTAACGGCGAGAACAACCAATTCCTGATCTACACAGATGGCGCATGTCTAGACAACGGCGGCGCAAATCCAAGAGGCGGTTGTAGCTTTGTTTTCAAGGGTTCCGGCCGAAACTCCCAAAGCCGTGGCTATGCCAGTTTCCCTCTCGAGAAAGAAGGTCCCACGGGCATTGAGCACCGACATACAAGCAACCGCGCTGAACTCCGCGCTGTTATTGCGGCTACTCGGTTTCGACACTGGGTTGGTGAGGGATTTCGTTCTCTGGTCATCGCTACGGATTCCGAATACGTGGTGAGGGGTATCACGACATGGGTCAAGAGATGGGTGCGGAATGGCTGGATGACGCAGGCGGGAACGCCGGTCAAGAATCAGGACCTTTGGCTGTGTTTACTTGGGGAGGTTGAACGGTGGCATGAACAAGGAATGCGCATTGAGTTCTGGCGTATTCCTCGGAAATTGAATAAGAAGGCGGATCGGCATGCTAAAGAGGCTGCTCGTAAGCCTAACTTCGAACACTTTCGGGATATCGCCGGCATCCTTGTTTGAGAGGATATGAGCGGAGTCGACGACGTGTGCGTGGAGTGGCCATTTTCCAGATCCCTCGATTCAAGTCTCACCTTTTATGTGAATATTAATTGAAACGTTCCTATCGTATGCCGATTCCGGTCGAATAAGTATCCATTTTATAGACTAACTAGTGCTAGCTTGGGATAGCTTGGGATAGCTTGGAGGCTTGTTGGGTAGCGCCTACATGACTCCTGTCGACTGATACCAAATGTTTTCTTTCTTAATATTTCATATTCGAAGAAACGTGCAGTCATTAAAGAATAATATCAAAAATCCACCCTTGCCCAAAACCAACCCGTGAAACAACAAAAAGGCCACCCAAAAATAAAATCATAAAGGTCAAAATACTATACAAGCCAGAGTCACACCAATCACACTCAAGACATCCATCGTCTTATGCTCAAATAACCAAAAAAGAAAAAAAAAAAAGAAAAAAACTGCAATGCATCAATAACACGAGTCCCCATTCCAGACGAGGTCGATATAGTCTCATGCCAAATGAGACTGAGAGGGGTCTTCGCGGGCTGTGCAAAGCGCAGTCGCCCGAATCTTGACTGATATTGCTTCCCCGATACCAGCCCTTGTCAATCAGCCGTGTTTCCAGGTCTCGCCAGTATGCAGCTTTCCCGCCGGCGCCAGTCTTAAGGTCGAGGTCACCAAGGCGGATTTCAACAGGTGATTTTTCGTCATGTGGGATCTGCGGGGAGGTTAATATTCAATTGATGTTAACTAGGAAAACCCCCAATTTTGCAGCATGAAACTCACCTTGATAAACATCGTACAGTCCCGCAATGTCATCGCAAGCGACATCTCCCGGGACTGCGCAGACGGACCCTGCAACCCTACATCCCTCTCAGTCTTCTGTAACGACTGCAGTCTCTGTAGTGTCGGGTTCCGATACAAAATACGAGCCAGTCGCGATCGATCCTTGCACCCCTTGATCAGCCCCGTCGCCCGCAGCACATTCTCATACTGCTCCGACATCAGATCCAGCGGGCAGAACGACCGCTGCGCTTTCAGACCCTGGAGTTGCGACTCTCGGTTTTTCATCTCCCTCAGCGCACACGTCCGACATCGCTGTGCTGACGCGGGCGCTGATGGCGACTGGTTGAGCCATTTTGGTTTCAGCTCGGCTAGGATGGCGCCTGGGTCTCCGGCCGTAGTCATGTCGGTGATGAGCAGGCCAAACGGCTCATGTAGACAGAGATAGCTGCCATGGCGTTTCTTGGGACGCGCACCGTTTAGTTCAGCGGTGCGGAGTTGCTCGTTGCAGCTGGTGAGAAGACCCTCTGGGAGTCTGACAAGGGTTTGGTCGACTAGTTCTTCCGGGTTGAATAACGGTCGGATGATAGTGTTGAAGTTGCGTACAATCTCTGTGTACGAGATGTCGGCCGCGGTTTCTTTGCGGAGTCGGAGTAATTTCCCCTCGAGTTGGGTTGGTAGGTGGCAATGATCCGGGTCGTGTGCAGGTGGAGATAGTGGCCTTTTGGTGTCTTTTTTGGCGACTGGAATCCGAACAAATCGATAAATCACATTTGCTCCTCCTTCAGCGAGATAGACGAGCTGAACCCCCGAGGGGAGTTCGAGTAGATTGGGTTTGGTCATCCGTTAGAGGGATGAGCGTTGGGGGTGGAAATCCAAATTATCTGTGTGATCATGACGTGGCTGAACAATTTAGTTCTCCCCGCCACCGATGAGAATGTGTATTGACTGGAATCCAAGGTGGGAAAAGTTGAGAATGTAGAAACAATATGGGCTTTACTCCGTAGTGGACTATGCATATACCAGAGTGGTGAGAGGCTCAAGATCCAAAGGGGGCTAAACCGAGTTCAGCCGGATCACACTTCCAAGGTCGGGAGATCCAATCAGAGAAGATCTCAGTATTCCAGTATTCAAGTAATAAGAGCATTAAGAACACACAAAGCTCTTAACGGATGAACCGAAAGGAGAAGACTTCGAGAAAAAAAGACGGGGAATCCGGACAAAGAAGCCCGACATTCACTTTTTAAGAAAATCCAAGGGTTTAGTTGTGGGGACTTAAAGAGGAACCCGTGGCGTACCCCCGGGGTCGATCATACTAAAGGAGGTAAAAGAGGAAAATCATAGAATAGAAGATCTCTATCAAGATATATATATATATATATATATATATATAAATATTGGAAATCCCTTGGATTAGGAGAAGAACCAAAACCAGATGAGGCGGTCAGCAAATTTCTCTTAAACTGTAGAGATGCAGGAGACTATGCAGATGTGAGATGTTGAGATGAATTGGAGGCTCGAGGGTACTATAGTATATATAGTATATATAGTACTATATATAGTAGTATATAATATATATAATATAACTAGTTATATAGTAAATAATGAAATGAGTCAACATGTCGTAAAAAGGTCAATGTTCAGCCCTGCGGATATGGCGTTGTCACACTGACCACATCCTCATCTCATCCCAACATTCGATTTTATATCTCTGATCTCCCCCTCTCCCCATCTCCCCGTCTCCCAATATAACACCAATATTCTATTCACATCCAATCTACAAAATGGCCAACATCGCAAACCCCCGCCCACTGTGTCGTCGATTTCTGCCTGGTCCCGGTAAGCAACCCGTACACACAAGCCACATGCTTCCTCCTACCTCCACAACTAACAGCATAACCCCAGATTGGCACCTCTTCGCCTTCAGTCGCAGACCAAGTCGCCGACATCCAGCGACTGGTTGAAACCTGCGGCTTGAAGTATGTCATGCATTCCGCAGGCACAACCCTCGGTACGTACGGAGTACCTATCGCAAGACTATAATACTATATAACTATTATACTACACTATGTAGTATTTTTATAGTACCATATAGTATACCTCGGTCACCTCCGCAGTTCCAACTCCGGTTCTGGTTCCTATCTATGTGGAACTCGTTCCCCTCATCTCCACCAACTGTGGGCTGTATCTGTCCATGCAGCTGAAACTGAAATCACAGGAGATAAGGAGAGAGAGGGAGCTGAGAGCTGAGAGTTGACAGGCCTGTGTGACACTATTTCTACATTTACTGACTCTTTTTGTTTTTGTAGAAGGCTCCTGGGACCGGGTTCATCAGGTTATCGGACAGGCGCATACGATTATTCATCAGAAGGGCGTTGTTCGGATTCATACTGATGTTCGAGTTGGAACTAGGTATCCTATCCTCCTTGCTCATCTTATCTTGCGTAATCCATTTCTTCTTGCTAATCGTTCATATTAGGACTGATAAAGTGCAGTCCTTTGAGGATAAGGTCACCAAGGTGCAGGAGATATTGGGAAAGAAGTAGAGTCGAGAAGGAGTTCAACTCCAAAGCCGAAAACAACAGACAATTGACTTTGAATCATTCCATTCGTAGAAACCTATTTGACTAGATCTTCTGGGGAATCCTATCCCATCCCAATTCTAATCCAAAACGCCTTGCCCTCGAATGCAAATACCCTATATCCCTGCACTATGCAACCGTCCACCGTCCAGTCAGGGCACAGCCCCATACCGCAGGACCCAAAAGGATATCCAAGAACCAACGTCCAAACGCTCCAAAAATAAAAAAAAATAAAAACAAAACATGAGATACGGAGGCCAACCCATCCAGTTCAGAAAGAAATCCCCCCACCGAGCAGATTACCCCAGTTCCCACCAGTCCAAATCCAATTCCCCATCGACACCGACGTCCCCGACCTAGCCGATGCCGCAAGTTCAACAAGCGCCTTGAACACATTACTCGTCGACGAGGCATCGCTAGTCGAAGACGCCGAGACAGACTTACGACCAACCGCATTGGTAACATTATTCAAGTTATCAACGGTATCAATCGCCGGACCGCGGTTGAAGAAATCAACCATGATAAAAGTCGGCTGTCGTCCATTCCACGCCTTCTTACAGGTTGTCGCCGCAGTGCCCAGATTACCCGTTCCACCGGACGCGGCATTCGTTGTGCTCACGTAGCTGGAGTTCGGGTACTGCACATCCAGAATTGCGAGGTTGTTCGAGTACAGGAAGTGGTTCATCAATGGGAGGAGGTTGGCCGATAGTGCGGATGCGCTGTTACCCTTGTATGTTGCCGGTCGGTCCACTTCGCATGTGAAGTTCGATGCGGAGGCTACGTCGTATGGATTCTCCCAGATGTAGCTCCATTCGGACATCAGGTAGGGGTGGCTGGTGCTGGTTTCTATGGAAGCCACGAAGACGACCAGCCGCTTGCCGTCGTCGATCATGGTTTGGAGGGTTGGCCAGGTGGTTGGTGCGGTGCCTTGGGTGGTAGGCTCGTAGGCGTAGTCGGTGATGTTGGCTGTTGTGAATTCGGTGTTGAGATCGGAGGCGGTAGCATCGTCGGAGTTGACTAGCAGGATTGTGACCACTGTTTGGGGACGGACGATTAGTATTGTCTTTCTAAACACCCTTGCGGAACTAACTCACCCTCATTTGGATTGTCATCCAACCACGTCTTGATATCCGCCAGCCAATCACTCAACAACCCCGCATCGAGCAGGTCGCAACTGGAATGGCATAGACGCCATTGGGAGTTGCTCTTGTGGACTTGGGCTGTTACTAGTCGGACACCGGCTGATAGTTGTGTTGGAGTGTCGTAGTACTGGTTGGCAGCTAGCGAGTTGCCACTTTCACTGTCGCGCACAAAGGGACTGTCGTGGGCGCCTAGGTGTGTAATTGCTCCATAGGACTTGGAGCAGAGATCAGGAGAGTTGTTGCATGCTGTCGTACGCTTTTGGACCAAAGGGTTCGCAAGGACCACAGGCAACAACGCCAGGAGGTTGAATACTCGCATGGTTATAAACAGATGAAGTATGAGATGTAACAATGTACTCTTTATTAAGATCAAATATAAATCAGAAACATCAGAAATATCAGAAACAAAAAGAAAAGGAGAACACAAGAGGCTCAAATAACAAATTGTTTACAAGGCCGCGTTGCCCTCTCAACTATTCTTAGATCTGGTGGATCGACAACTGCACCGCCATTGGCCTATTGATTTGTGACATAGCCCAGTTCTTCTAGGCATCCTCCGTATTATACGAGTTGATGAACTGTTATTGATTGACGATCACTGCGGGGAAAAGTATACGTATACAGGTATTATGATCAATTATTTACATATTTTTGCTAATATACATGGACTCATAGTCCTTTAAGCGACAAACGTATACCCGGAGCGCGTCGCTTCGTTCTGCTCGCTCGTGGCGGATTCACCAACTGCTCCAAGTTCTTTTCCATCCCATCAAAGAGAGATCGGTCGCCCCAGGCCTGGAACACATCGTTCAACACTTGCTGTAGAGGATACGGGTTCCGCCGCCGTAGCATGCGGTTCATACGCCGCGCCGACAGAACATGGTGGCTATAGAGCATAGCCAGCCGGTGGCGAACTGCCTGTGAGATCAATCGCTTGTCAAGACGAAGACCGGATTGTTCCAGCTCGCGAAGTAGAATAAGTCCCCGTACCCATGGAATGAGCTTGTCGTCTGTTTGGGAGTTAGGCGGGGCGATCGCAAATTTCGATGCGGTGGTGTCCAATACTCGGAACATGAAGCCCCAGGAGACGATGGCGGCTTGCATTTGTGGGTTAAATACTAAGTCGAGCATCCGCCGATCGCGACCGTTAGCCTGCTGGATGGGATCAAGAGACGGTTTGGGGGATGGAAAATCAGCCCAAGGCTTCTTCTTCTGCCCAGGGCTTTCGGCGTATTGACGAACGAGCCACTGACAGCAATCTCGGAGTTTATCCCAGTCTGCCCATGCATCTGCCATGCCGAGACGTTTGAGCATCTCAATCCAAAATGCAGCACTGACATACCCTCCCGCGGGAACCACGCGCTTTAGAATCTTGAAGATGAAAATCACTTCGTCCACGGCAGACAGGCGTTGACCCGGTGGCGGACGATGGTTCATTCGCCGGGGGTGAGGATCTGCTCGGCCATGAAATCCACACTGTCCTCGCCCAATGTACGGCCACAAAGGACTAGCTCATCGGCGACCTTAGACGCCGCGCTCAATTCCCAGGCCGCGATATGCTTTCGAAAATGGATGTCGTAGAGGTCTGGTGCATCCGGGTATAGTTCCATCAACACCGCTAGAGTCATATTGTACAATCGCCAATCCCGGGCCATGTAGTAAGATACCAACATTGACTCCTGCATACGCTTGTCTTCGAGAGTGTCAGAATGCTGATCGCTGCGGAGGATGTCGGACAGAAGAATGTCGCGGTTTTGGATTGCAAGTTTTTGAACTAAGCGCGAGAAGACGGTGCTTCCTATAGAAATGCCAGACTGCTTAAGTATTTTAAGCTTATCCAGAAGATCTTGGTTGCCGTGAGCTCTCGTGGCTAGTTCGCGCAATGTCCGGTGGCCGATCTCTGATACACCGAGCATCTTCAGGCCACCAACGATCATATCGAAATTGAGAGCACGAGTGGCAAACAGCTTAGCACCAATGTCATCTTTGAAGGGTTTTTCGTCTTGCGATCCCTTCTCTTTGGATTTCGGGGCTGTATCTATTGGGCCAGGTTGATCAATCGAAGCTTCGGTATCAAATCGCTTTTTGACATAGCCACGGAGCCGATTAAACTCTTTCCGTAGCCCAAATTTCTCAACATATTCCAGCAATGGCTGTATCTCGTCGGGGCTCTGTGGGTGATCCTGACGTTGAGCAAGGAAATGATGCATTAAGATGGCCGCCTCGCCGTGGCCTTGCTGCATGAGCATCGCAATGACAGGACCATAAAAGTTATGGTCGGGTGTCGTGGAGCATATGGCTTGAAATGCCTGCAATCCCGGCGACAAGGACGACCGTTCAAGATCAGCCATAGTCGCAAATTCCGTGCCAGCCGGAAGAGACGAAGAACGGATCGCCGATGGAAGGATTTTCAGCACATCACTTGCGCTGGCTAGATGGGAACTTTGAAGTTTCTTGTGCCATTCGACCGCACGCCTCGTCAGGCCCTGCTCAAGAAGTCCACCCACCACGCGCTCATATAGCTGGGGCCATCGGCTGCCTTGCTGTTCCCGTATAATGACAGCATAGTCAAGAACCTCCTTTAGAAAAAGCTCTCGCCTCAGTCCCATATCCACAAAGCTCTGCCAAAAGAAATCCGCTTGCTCTCCTGCAACTGGAAGCCTTACACCATCCACTCGAACCCTCAACCCTTCCCATATGTCTAGCGTGCCATTGCCACCGTAGTGCCGCTGACGGTATCGAAGAAGCTCCTCCCACAGATCAAAATTATTTCGATGTTCCGGATTATCCACTAATCGCGTTCCAATGTTGTTGAGGTGTCCGACGTCCGATTCGAATTCAAGCTTGTCCGGTCGGAGAGACAGAAGTTTGGTAGGGCATTGTGTCGTGTTATCATTCGTTTGACTCTCGACGAGAGGCGTGGGCTCAAGGGTATTTGGTTCGTTCGAGGCCTCAATGTCGTAGATGGGAAAGCTGAATGGCCGTTTCCCTCGGCATGGATCCTCAAGCTGATGCCGGGTCGAGTTATTGTCGGGTTCCTCGAGTGTTTCTTGTGTGGCGCTTCGCGAGTGACATCGTAGACACCTGTACCTGAACTCCAGTTGCTCTATTCCGACCGGTGATGCTGTGAGTGTGTCAAGGATCGAGACGGCGGACGGCCTCTTCAACAGTCGCAGAAGCGCCGGGCGCATGAGTGGTTAAGAAAGGAAGGTCGGGAAAGCAAATTCTCGACGCCAAACATCCTTCTTCAAGCTCCCCAGGTCAATCCAAAGGCTTCGCTGCCGAATATTCAAAAGTTAATACGCGTCTGGGGACTTTTCTGGCGCTTTTCCCTTTTGGGATGATGACCAGATACAACGTCTGATTCGATCAGGTGATGCTCGGCACGTGACACGATATCCAGCTCATTCCGGGACCAACTTCACATCCCCATCTTGCCCACGTCGTACCTCACATCCCCGCTCCTTCTTTGCTTACAACCGCGAAAATGTTCCGTGCTACTAGCTCCCGCATGGCTGGGTACGTCTTCCCTTCGAATCGCTGCATAAATCCCCCGCGCACAAACCCGATCATGAGAGTGCGCCCATCGAATTTCCTCCCGCGATCTTCGGGGTCCAATTGCGATTGACGCGGCAGCGGGGACCTGCCATCCCGCCATATTACCACGAGTTATACTAACTGATTGGCTCCGTTTAGCTTCGTGTTCCGTGAGAACCGTGTGCCCTACTACCAGCGTCTCTTCCAGAACCACGATGGCAAGCGCCAATGGTGGAAGGTCAGTACACCCCGGAAGGGGCACATATGCCCTCAATTGAGCTTCGGACAGAACAAGAAACTGACAATATAATTGTCTTGCAGACCTCCCGCTCCGGTTACATCATGTACCCCTATCTCCTCTCGGTCTACGGCCTCGGTGCTGGTGAGTGGACCCATCTTCCGATACGAGGTCCAGTTGAGGATAGAAAACTAATTGACAATAGCTACCACCTACGCCATGTGCCGCATGGTTCTCGTTAGTTTCGCCCCACTCGCTACCTCTCATACCCCGACGAGAAGCACGAGTAACCGACTCAATACGTTCACATGCTGACTTCTTTACACAGGGCCACAAGACTTGGATCTAAATTATAGGTCTCAATACTTATTCTGGCGGAAATAAATGATGCCATTTCCAGTTCCGTTGGTTAGCCAAGCTGCGGTCGGTTGTTTTTTGTATGGTGTATTTCTACTCCAGGGAGGAGTTAGATGGGTTGGCAGCCACGCAGATTTGGAGCTGTACATATCATCAATTCAAGCGCCAATCCAAGAGATGCTGCCATATATCGTTTCCCTGGTCCCACAGAAGTACCTTTTTTGGATCCCTCGCTCCAAGTTGGTTATACTGTTTTTGATAAAATAAAGACGGTTGCGTTATGACTCGCAACAAGCTGAAGCCGAGCAGACCTGCTAAGCGTCTAAGTGGCGGTAACTTTCCAAGCATTAAGTTCACCATTGCTCATATTACGACATTTGAGAGATAACTTATTTGGCGAGGTTCGAAATGGATGGCGCATGACTTGTCTGGGCTACTTATTCCAAGGTTGGTCATCAGACATACACGGGGGGGACGTCTGATCTTCGATATCCTTTTACAGAGCTTTGTACTCTACCTTCCGCGGTAGCCATATGCATATGTAGTCTATGTCCGATGGTTTGATACTCCATCTACAGACTCTGAAAGTCTCAAACATAGCAGTGATCACAGTCAGCATTGTCTTGGAAAAGTTCATATTTACAGTTTCGAATGTATATCTTCATTTATATATATCTAGAGCACGCGGAATTGACGCCTCGTGCTTTACATTTGATGACTCAGCTGTTTCACAGCCTCGGAATATCCACTGGCCAATTTCACGAGCTAACTAGTAACTCTTGGCTCTAGGCCATAATATACGGCTTTGCTCGTTCAGATCCGTATACCCCTTGAAGCATGAGCATGCACTGAAAATATTTATTTATTTTGAGATAATCTGTCAATTGGAGTCTTGGAACATCCCCCGATCCATGCTCCTAGTATGACTGTCCTCATTGAGGCCCGTGCGTCCTGATTTTTGACTCTCGCAGATATAACAATGGAAGACGAGAGTTTCACCTATTCAGACAGACCTACCAAGCGGGTTCGTCAGGCCTGTGAGCCTTGCAGGTACCATTCCCCTCGAATTGTTTAAAAAGATAGCTGTTAACCAATCTCTCAGACGTAAGAAAGCTAAATGCCCCGGAGAGCAGCCGGTCTGTTCTTTATGTGCCAGACTACGGCAACAATGTCTATACGCTGATGAAAGGCGTCGGCCACTTCCTGAGTTGAGCCCAAGGCCCAACGATTCAGACACTCGAACATCTCGGGGTTTGGTGAGCATTTCTTTTATCTCTCAATGCAAGCCCCACCTGCTATATACAAATACTGATCTTATCATAGGAAGATAGATTGCGAAGCCTTGAAGGCAAAGTGGGAGAGGTTCTGGATGTAATTGGGTAAGAACATTCACCATCCCTATTCGGGCAATTACTTACTCGTAGAGACATGCTACAGCTCGAGGAGTGAGCCGCAAATACCCACAGAATCTCATATTCCATCTGTGGCATTCTCGATGCCAAGCTCATCTATAACATTGCCACCATGGGAGGAGATTATTCCTATTGCAGAGCTGTATTTGCAATACTGTGACTCTCAGCCTTTGCCTCTTTTCTACAGAGATAGCTTTCTCTCCACTATACAGACACGCGAGACGGAGCTTCTCTTTGCTATATTAGCACTTGCCTTTCGCTTCTCATACGCTCACCACAACAGAGCTGATTCCACCAGCCTGGTAAATAGCTATGCTGAGGTTGCTCGGGGCCTTGTTATGAAAAGAGTCTCCGAAGGGCCAGTGGAGCTTTCGACGCTTCAATGTCTATGTATTCTAAGCTTGGTCGACTTCACGAGTACGAGCCTAGCACTTGCAACATTTACATTGAAACATGAGCTAATAATATCTACCAGACGGCAATACACATCGTTCCAGCATTCACAGCAGCTTAGCAATGAACCTTGCACAATGTGCTAATCTTGGACAAGAGCCCCGCTCATCAACCAGCGTCATAGTCCGCGAAGAGCGCAGACGCTGCTTCTGGAGTATATGTCTTCTCAAACGACTACACGGCGGCGACTTCCCGATCCCGGACATACCCCAAGCCGGAGGCCCTCCATATCCCCAAAGCCCGGCACGACCACCTCGCTTCCTCTCTCCGGGACCTTCCACCGGCGAAATACGGCGAAGTGACATGCAAGATGAGGGAATCATTGCATATGTGGTAGTACTGAGCGAAGTGTTCGCAAGGACAGCACGATACGTGCGCCTTCACGGACGTCCAAGCAATGTCCCACCATGGTCTCCTCATTCCGAATACTCGAAAATTCTCGCTTTACAAATGGACCTCGAGACTCGCATGCCATATCTTCATCGGTTCAAGCCAGCCAACCTCGGTGAACGCACTCTCGAGGAATTACAGACACATCGTGAATATTGGGGCCCGTGGTTTCTGAATCAATTCATGTATCATACCAGCCTGTGTCTACTCAATCATCCACTGCTTCTCTCGCTCAGTCTTCGGAATTTCCGGAGTACTATCCCAGAGATCTTCTTGCAACATACCTCGGACTTGATCTCTTCGCATACAACCTGGATCATTCACTTCATCAATTGCTTTGAAGAAAAGTCATTTCTAGTATCAGATCCGTTGCTAGGCTATAGCGCCGCCGTTGTCGCTACAATCGAGCTGCAACTCAGTTTCACGGATGATTTGACTATCAGAGAACACAAACGTGAAAGATTCGCCAAGTGTGTCAAGTTTGTGCAAACCATGGGAGAAAGGTGGCCGCACATGGCTCGACTGGTATGAACCTCCATCTTCTATATCTCGGGTAAAACAAACAATCTAACCACGTTCAACAGGCACATAGGTTACAGCGACTAGAAGACGCAGTCTCGGCAACCTACCAACCAGACCCAGGCGCGCAAAACCAAAGCCTCCTAATCGACTTGTCCCGATTCTGGGAAATCCTCGAATACTCATCCAACAGCGACACAGACTCTGCTCGGCGTCTATTCGGGGAGTCACTTTATGTCGGTTCATCTTCTGCGGGCACAGAAGTATCTCAGACATCTCCTTTGCCTCCGCCATTCCGATTGAGTGTCCAGGATCAAGGTACACCAAATCTTCGGTCTCAGTCGTTTACTGCCAATACCGCCTTTCCTAACCAGGACTACACAGCAAACCCTTTGCCCTCCCCGCAGAATATGACGATGTCTAATGATGAGTTCTCTATCCTTGCTGCCAATTTCTTTTCTCAGGGGCAGGAGTTCCTGCGCAGTGGTGATAACTGGGAAAGCGTTGGGAATTTCTAAGGGCTTGCAACGGCAGGCTTCAACCCCCCCCGTGTATCTTTAACTCTCTATCTTGTCTGACATCCTGAGATTGAACAGCCATGAAAGGCCCACGGCGTATTATTCACTGTGCATTGTATTATCGTACTCGATGTTTATCCACATTTGTCTTCATAATATTATTTATAAACTACGATGAGGCCAAAGCGCCCTTGAATTCCTTGACAAAGTTGAACACCTCGGAGAAAGTGTTGTACAACGGCACCGGGGCCACACGAACAACGCCCGGCTCCCGCTTGTCGCAAATGATACCTGCATTCTGTAGTCGTTCTGATACCTTGTGCAGCAAGCCAGGCTTGAGCAAAACACTTAGCTGAGCACCTCGAGCATGGGGATCTGATGGAGTGATAATATCAAACGGACGGGTCTTCTCGTCGGTCTCCTTCAGAAGCAGGAACTCCAAATATGCCGTCAGCTTCAATGACTTTTGGCGTAAATCGGCCATGGAGGTCTGATCAAAGACGGACAAAGCCGCACAAAGACAAGTTAGATCAATGACTGAAGGGTTGGAGACCTGGAAGCCTCCAGCTCCGGGAATAGGCTTGAACTCTGCTGGTGGTTAGCATATGCTAGGTTATGCATCGCGCGACACGATTACGAAGAAACTGACTGTTGTCCATCTTAAATCTCACCGACCGGTCACCACCATACCATCCTGTCAGGCGGTGGCGGAACTGGGGAGCATCTGATCCAGCACTATAATCAACCTGACCGTGTCTCTCGTGCACGAAAAGACCGCCTATCGCGCCGGGCCCAGCATTGCCGTACTTGTACGTGCACCAAACTGCGAAGTCGACATTCCAGTCGTGCAACTTCACTTCCACGTTTCCATACGCGTGTGCTAGGTCCCATCCAACGATGAGGTTCTTTGATTGGGCGTACTTGGTGATTGTGGGGATGTCAAATAGCTGTCCGGTGTAGTATTGGATACCGGGAAGAAGAAGCAGCGCTGCAGTTTCAGCATGCTCGTCGATGTAGGACAGGATTTTCTCTGTTGAGACTTCGTGTTGTCCCTCATCCGGGCCAATGAGAATCATGTTCTCATTTGCATCTAGGTCATGCCAGGCAATTTGTGATTCGATTGCATACTATAAACGTGTTAGGTTGTTGATTATCAATGTTGATCCCGAGTCAATCATTTCCATTGTAGATTGTAAACTTACATGGTCACTAGGGAATGCCTTCCAATCCATGAGAATCTTCCTCTTGGTCTCAGTCGGCTTGTAGAAGCTTGCAAGCAACAGGTGGAGATTGGTAGTCAAGGTTCCCATGGCCGCAACTTCTTCAGGCGCAGCCCCGACAATGCGGGACATTGAAGCAGCTGCCTGTTCAGACAGTAGCTGCCACTGTTTCAATGGTGAACCTTCAAGGTCGGTAAAGTGTCCACAGACACCGATAGAGGACCAAGTATCCAACTGGGCTTCCATATACTTCGACACGGCCTTGGGCTGAATACCCAATGAGTTACCGCAAAAGTAAGTACTTGGCTCTGACGAGAGACCTACATGGGCTTGTTAGCCATATTCAAACTATATTTCGCGTCTCCGCGGGGATATCGTTCTTACCTGGCTTCGCCAGCTTCTTTGTCAGAAGATTCGCCTTGGAGGGAATAATAAACTGGTCGCGGAATTCACGCAGATGATCCGCTGCGTCCAGAGATGTGGCATACTCTTGTGATGATGCCTCTGCAGGGAATACTGGCTTAGAAACCTTGGTGCCCGTCATATTGGTGATAAATGTTATGAGATGTGTCGAATATGTATGGTATGTATGGTATAGTAAGTCAAGCAGGGATTTGAGTTTATAAGCAACTTCGAATGAGTTAGGAAGATGATAATCGGGAAATGGACTTTTCTTTTTATAAGGAAAGTGCCGAATCGGAGACCAGGGACATTCAACGGAGATGCAACAATTCCAACCCGGATCTTGTTCCGCCTCCGTCTCCCCGATCCGTCTCTATACTACTTTCTAAGTGGTTGACCATCATGGCTATCATTGCCCTTTATTACTCTTGTTATTTCATGATCTCACCGATGTATAACATAATATATATATTGCCTTCTCATAGGCTATCTACTATATCTCTCATGCATTACATGCATTACATGCATTACATTCATCATAACGCCATCAATATTTACAGATGGCTTGTCTACTATGCAGACTGTAGACCAGTTAGCAAAGAACAGCAATCAAAATGTTTGATAGCAAACAGAACCCACGTCTTCAAGTCTTGACCGCAACATCGAACTCAAAAAGGATGTGTTTCCTTGATTAATTTAATCGGAGACGGAAGACGGATATAGATCCGGGATATCTTCCGGGTTGTATAGATATCTTGACTAAATGGGCCCCGACACAAGCCGATGCAGTAAGATATTTCAATAATGAAGCCATATAGCACTAAAACTATTGTTGCACTATAAATCTCAAAGGCTGTGTTTCCCCTTTGTCTTTTTGTTCACACCCACGCCAGAAGTTGTTCTTCCTCCCGAACGAACACTACTCCACGATCCACAATCCATCATCCACAATGTTGCAATCAACAGATGCTGTCCTCAATGATCTTTTCGAGAATTATGCCGAGCAAGGCTTTCTCTCAGATAGCCTTCCCCTAGCCAGAATCTCAAACCCTTATTACGCGTCCTGGGAGGATATAGCCAGCCAACTCCCAATCCTCATCCAAACAAGCCAAATCCGCGAGAAAATCGATAATATGCCCGTCTGCACAACTGAGCATCTTCAGACCGAACCAGAATGGCGAAGAGCATGTGTTATTATGGGATATCTCGCCCATGCCTATATCTGGGGAGGGGAAACCCCAAAAGACGTAAACACCCTCGCACCCTCTTTCCTTTCCGTCCAAAACAAAAATGTTCCTAACATCCAGACAACAGAGACTGCCCCCCTCAGTCTCAAAACCCTTCCTTGAGATATCAGCCCACCTCGAGCTTCCTGCCTGCGCTACCTACGCCGGCCTCACACTATGGAACTTCCTACCTTCCCACCCAGAAGCAGACATCACAGACCCAGACAACCTCCACGTTCAAACCTCCTTTACCGGCACAAAAGATGAGGAATGGTTTATGGTGATCTCTGTCGCCGTTGAAGCCAAAGGCATCAAGCTCATGTCCTTGATGCGAGACGCTTTCAAGGCAGTTACTGCCAATGACGTAGACCTACTCACTGCCCTCTTGTGCAGGTTCGCCGACGGTTTGTGCGACCTCACATTGACTCTAAAAAGGATGTACGAGCACAACAAGCCGGCTGTCTTCTTCCACCAGCTTCGGCCATTCTTGGCTGGCAGTAAGAATATGGGTCATGCTGGTCTTCCCAATGGCGTGTATTATGATGTGGGTGATAGTGATGGAGTGGAAATACCGGGAAATTGGCTCCAGTTGAGTGGTGGGAGTAATGCACAGAGCTCGCTGATTCAAGCACTTGATATTTTCCTTGGTATTAAGCACTCTGCGACAGATGGGAAGCAGGCTTGTGGGCCGAGTTTTATTCAGGTAAGGCCATCACGGGATATTGGACTTCGGTGTTTATCTTCTAGACATGCGTGAATAAACATTGACACCAAATACAGCAAATGCGAGACTACATGCCTGGTCCGCATAGACGCTTCCTTGAAGAGCTATCTGATCGAGCTAATGTTCGTTCGTTTATACTGGACTCGCCGGTTCAGTCGCTTAAGGATGCATACAACGCCACTGTGAATGAGCTCAAGGCTTTCCGTGATACACACATCCAGATGGTCACCCGATACATTATCATGGCGTCGAGGCAGCCGAATCCAGTTGAACAGGGGAAAGACACAATGAATCTAGCCACGGCCAGCTCTCAAATGAAAGAAGCAGGCGCGAAGACTAAGCTTGCTGGAACTGGTGGCACGGATTTGATACCCTTCCTGAAAAAGACCAGAGATACGGTTCAAGATGCCAAGTGCTAGGTGTTCAGGTTCAGATGGACATGCGATGATTGAACGAATATTTTGTGATATAGACTTGTCTTTTCATATTGTAATTGTTATTGGTTGATTGCCATTAATACTATTGTTCAAAATGACCTTCCTAAACAGAGAATCATATCACGAACTAGCATAGAATACATCTGGAGACCTGGAGGCACATCAACAGCGATAGGACTGTATCCTTGTGGGATTTCGCTTTCCGAGGTAGGTGGCAGACACCCGAGCTAAGCTTCTTGCAAACTTGGTATGAATATGGTTTGAATAGAATCCCCAATGCATCATCCACAGGATTCCCTGAAGCATGGTCTGCAACGTTCCACCTCACAGTAATGAGAAAAGGGCTCCATGTGATTGATAGGCACAACATGTGATGATGCACATATACGAGCCTCTTTTGGTTGTAGCTGGCATACAATGCAATAGTTGTGATGAATTGGGTGGAAACAGACAGGCTGGATCTTGTGGCCAGGCGATTATCAGCGTAAAGACACGAACTTCGACTGTTCGGAGCCGTAAAGCCACTCCAAAAGGTCCCAGCACCGAGGAACATTTGAACCGGGGTAATTAGGGTTGTTGGTCAGGCACATTCTAACGGGGTGCTCAAAAGTCAACAGTCAACCACACGGCAATGGGCTGTGTGGTCTTTGGCTAAAAAAAAGCCTGAAGCAATCACCGCTTCTTCATGTTGGCTGGCACACCCTCACTCTCTCGCAGCTGGGCCAGATACTTCTCCCTCTCAACCAAGCGTTCCTTCTCTTCCCTGATCATTTGTTCAACTGTCTGAGTGGCCTCGGCCATGCGATCAAGCTCTTTCCTCTCGGTCATCCGACTGTATGGGTTCCCGGGCGCATCACTCATCGGAATATCCGCTGTCCTGCCGTTCCCAATCTGCTTGGTATTCTTTCCCTTGCTCTTGGCAGGCTGACCACCCGCAAAGCTTCCGGTAAGGATCTCGTAGAACGGCTCAACGGGCTCATTGAAAATGATCTCTTCGTAGTTCTGGCTGATCACACTTTCCCGACGTTCTTTCATTCCCTCCGCATCTGGGCCGTAAGGGTGTAGCTTCAGACTATGCCACAGGGTTTGCGGCTTTTCGTTTGACTCGGCCACAAAGTAGAGCTTGATCTGAATTTCGAATTCACCCCAGCCAGTTTCGGAAACTCTAAAGGGCGCCTGCTCGATCGAGCGCACATTATGGGCGTATGTCTCGTGCAGCTTGAATTGGACTTTCTTTAGCCAGTAGGAGATGTCTTCGCCGTTCACTCCCTTGACGAATATCTCCCACCTGTGGGTGTGATCTGGAGGACAGTCTGAGGGCTTATTCTCGGGATCGAAGGGGTGCGCTATACTGCCAAATACTGTGTTTGTTAGCTTGTGACTGTTGGTGATGATGCGCGCTTTGCGGACATACCAAATGGCCGGAACACCGAGACGCCCTGCGAACGTGTTAGTTTGATTTC
This sequence comes from Penicillium verrucosum, assembly GCF_028828655.1. Lineage (NCBI taxonomy): Eukaryota > Fungi > Ascomycota > Eurotiomycetes > Eurotiales > Aspergillaceae > Penicillium > Penicillium verrucosum. The sequence goes on from NW_026643212.1 coordinate 4,105,111, forward strand.
GGTATTTCTCAGGCTTTGAAGCTTACCCTGACGCGCTTGTTTCCTGTGGCAGATACCATCTTGTAAGTTGAATGTAGATTGTAGAATCAGATGGGAATGGATTGTCCAGAACAAGGGCGCAAGAAAGTCGCGGAAAAAAGGATAATCCGGCGTGGCTCAAGTGGGCCGACAAGAAGGCGAATGATGCCGAACATAACTTCTAGTCAAAAGACAATTACCTTGAACTATTTCATTGTTTTACTTATTGAAGAACTTGATATTGACTTCCTCAGCTCAGCTCTGAAGTATCAATTGCTATCCTAAATACCTGGGGCTACTATTTCGATTCTTTAGTGATATCATTCTCCGGAGCTATCTCAAAGCTACAGCATGCCGACCAAAAGACTAGTCGTTGCTGGAGGAAGTGGTTTTTTGGGTTTGTGATGCCCATCCCGGGCAAAATAGAAATACCATGTTACTGACTAGCTATTCCAGGATCCAGGATCTGTAAAGCCGCAACAGCAAGGGGATGGACAGTTATATCATTAAGGTAGCCTTCCCGCCAATGTATGAACCTATGGAAGAGCGAAATGCTGATCATTGTCTAGTCGATCTGGTGAGCCTCGATGGGACACAGTCACCGATTCTCGGGAACGGCCCAGCTGGGCAGGCTCCGTGGAATGGACCAAGGCCGATATCCTCAAGCCAGAGAGCTACAAGCCACATTTGCATGGTGCCTCTGCTGTCGTCCACTCAATGGGAATCCTCTTGGAAGCCGACTACAAAGGCGTTGTGCAAGGGAGGGAACCAATTCTTAGCGGCCTTCAACGAGCTTTTAGTACATCTAAGCTTGGAAGCCAAAACCCTTTAACGAGACAAGAAGGCGAGGCTTTAGAGCCAAAGGAGAAAGATAAACAGCTGACCTATGAGCTGATGAATCGAGATTCTGGTGCGTACAAGAGTGCTAAAGTCTATTTCGAAAGCTGACACATGTGTGATTTAGCAATTGCGCTAGCTAAAGAGTCCGTCAACGAACATGTTCCGACCTTCGTTTACATCTCTGCGGCGGCCGGGGCACCAGTTCTACCAGCCAGGTACCTCAGTACTAAAAGAGAAGCAGAGGCGACTATCACATCCAACCTTCCAGACCTACGAAGCGTCTTCATACGCCCGGGCTTCATGTACGACTCGAGTCGGAAGTTAACGCTGCCACTTGCAATGGGTGGCTTTGTTGCCTCAGAGTTCAACACATTCCTCGGGAATAAGCTCGGATTCCTCGGGGCTATGGCCGAGAAGCCCCTCAAAGCCGATATCGTGAGCGAAGCGGTGGTCGAGGCATTGGAGGATGAGTCCACCAAGGGTGCAGTCGGAACAAAACAGATTGAGGCACTTGCAACAAAAGCCTGGCGAAAGACGATGCTTTAGATATGTTGGCTGATCAAGTGACGTGTATGTTTGTAAAACAATGTTTTTTTTTTGGGCAGAGGGGAAAATATGCGGAATCTCCGCCTGTTGATTGATGCCTTGTCCAAATACAGCTGGATAGCTCGGAAGTTCCACTCATGTAAAATATCGCTATCAATTTCACATTCAAATTAGATCATGGTACCACGCTCGAAGCTGTCCCGAATTTCGGTTGTGTACTAAGAAAAGTGTTAGCGAAACGATCACACAAAAACAAAGCAAGGGAACACTGACCTTGTTGTAGAAGCGAGCGAGTTTCTGGTTGAACTGTCTGTTCTTCTGGTTGATGTATGTCACATCCGCGTCATCATCACCACCACGGCGCTCCTTGCGTTTCTTCAGGCGCACCTCCTCTGCCTTCTGGATATCGTTGACCAGTCTGTCAACAGCAGCCCGATCTGGTTTGCTTTCCGTAAATCCAGTCGAGTCCGCAGTGGAATAGAAGCTACCGTTCTTATCGATTGCAATCATTTCACCATCCTCTGTCTCCACAATCTCGAGATCACCGTTAGCCGCGGCTCTCTCAATCGCAGCAAGCTTGTCTTTTTGGTAGGACTCGAAGTTCGGTGCCATCTCCCTTAACTGTCTCTTGTAAATCTTGCGGGCATCTTGAGTGTAGTCCTGGAAAGCCACGTCATCTCGGTGGCGTTGCTTCTTCTCCATGCGCCTATCCCATTTCTCCGATTCGTCGACTGTCCAGTCCCATGCGCGCTTGCGCTCGAAATCTTCTCCGCCAGCTTCGGTGTCTGCTTTGAGGAGGTTGTGGGAGGCGAATGCATGCTTGCGGGACAATGTATTTAGCAGAGCCGGGTCCGTAGTCAGACGTTGGGACTCAGCTGCAGTCTCTTTTAGGTTGCGCTCCGTTGCAGATTTCTATATGTTGTGTCAGTTATGTGAGGAAGTTAAACTGGCTAATCCTATTGATCTGCGCAAGTCATTTTGAGGACCACTTACAGCCCGGGCCTGCAGGGCTTTGAACCTATTCATTCGCTCGCGCGCTTTGGATGCACCGTCATCATTTGTGTCTTCTGGTTGAGATGTGTCCTTATTTTCAGAAGTTGTGACAGGCGATTCGCTCGTGATCTCGGTCGGTTGCTCGGTCGGTTGCTCAATGGACTGTTCTTGGCTCGCCTCGTCCTTCGCGGATTTTTCTGCATTTCTGGTTCGAACCATAATTTTCTCAGGTTGATCAATAGATCCACAGCAGTTATGGATAGAAAGCGGTGGTTGTTTTGTTGGCAGCTAGGTTAATAATAAATGGAAGCGGGTTGAAGACGAAATAAAAGCGCGAATGCGGTCCAATACCGCCTCCCACACCGCCCTTAATCTGCCAGTCAAACCCCAGACTTTAACCCCCTTATCAGTCCGTGTTTATCTTCAAGGTTCTCCACATCTCAGATCAGCTTTACTTTGGTCAACATGAGAGGGTTGAACACTCGGTTGCTGCTGTTGCAATCAAGGCGACAGCTGAACACTGGGAATGTATTGTCAGGTCAATCGATGCGCAGCATCTATCCTGCAACAATCAAACGACCCCATGACCCATCACCATCTGAACTGCTTCGATTCGCCCTAACAGATTCAACTGAGCCACTTCTTGAATCGAATACTAACGAGGTCTTATCTGAGCACCTTCGTGGACTTTTTGTCACTGGATGGAAGCTCAACACTCCACCTCCCCCATTGTGGACCTCCCTCAAAGGGCTTACATCGCAGAACCAAGAGTTGTTGTGGGATGCCAATAGCGACATTGCCGATGTCTCTTCCTTGCGGAGTCTAATTGAGAGATATGTCAACGACAGGCGTGGAGCAGAGATTTTGCAGAGTCGTAATTGTTTGCCATTACACCACGCTTTGCGACGCTGTCAACGGAAAAACACACTAGCAGAAATCCTATCTGTGCTACGTGACTTGTTTGCAAGACTGAAGCGTCTCCAGCTTCCTATTCAACCTGGGATGTACACTATAGCTTTATACTTTGCATCTTTTAATCTTTCGACTTCAGATCTCAGGCACTGCTTGGATGGGCACCACCAGATGGGCTTTCCAGCCTTAAGTCTCAAGGAAAGTTTGCGGGTAGTCCGATATTGCTCCGAGGCACTTGACTGCAAAGCCTTTGAGGATCCATACTATGATCCCAATCCCATCCTTGCTGAGATTACAGGCGAAGAAGAATCTGTGACACAAGATCACAATTTGCATGATATATTGTTCTGGACGCAGTCTACTGATCAAATTGGCAACCGATTCAATTCTGAAACCAAGGCCCAGGATTACATCTGTCTACTTGCTAGACTTGGGAACGATGGAATGCTGCGCAGATGCTGGTCCCATTTTTTAAAGAATATTCAGCCTAAAAACCACCAAAGCTGCATCGCTGCCTATCAGATAGTGCTGGCTCTAGTCCAAAATGTTCAGTCAGAAACAGCAGCAAAATGGTTGGAAGATATCTCACAACATTGTGGTGATAACTTGCCATTCATTGCGAAGTTCCCGAATATTCGATTCCTCCTTGATGATCCTATTGTGGGTGAGGCATTACCTGATTTGGTGAGGGGAGAGGACTACCTCGAACTACTTGGGTTTTGCCTTGAGGACATGGATCGAAGGATGGGTGTTCAATGGAGCCCTGCTAGTCAAAGCCATTTCAGTGCGGCCTCGAATCCCTCGGAAACGATCTGGGAAGCATTTGATGATCAACTTTTGCCCAAAATTGATAACAAACCCGCTGAACCTGATCATGGAGGACAGTTGTATACAGAACTTTACGTTCATGGCTGCTCCAAGTCTCCGGCTACACTGCGGAGGGTCGTAAATCTGTTGAATGACTACGACGGACAATCCCAAAAGATAGTCACCCATCTTGATTACAATGCGGCACGACTTGATGAATTCCACTCCAAATTTGAATCGCTTGAACTCCGATGGGTACCAGAACACTCACCGATCGAATTTTCCAACTCCCAAATTCCGGCGCTGCATGATTCTTCTAAGCCTATGACTCCATCTACCCTAGGCCTTATTCGGGCTCGTTTGACCATTCATGGAGTTCCTCAGATGGGGTCCGACAATTTACATTTGATGCAAGTTGGCTGCATGGATATGCGGTATGGACCAGACGAACCATGGCAGCCATCAGGCTACATCGTGGTTTGGGACCGTCATTACGGGGAACTCCTCGGGCTTTACGTTGGACAGAACACCAGGGTCATCGACAGTGGACCAGCGCCTTCAGATGGCCCTTTTGGTGCCTTGATGCATCTTACGCTCTCAGCCAATCCTGAGCGCACATTTTATCCTAGTGGCACACGCACTCATTCTCGAAATTGCTGGGGACCTTACTATCTGGATGTGGACCCCAGTGCAGATCTAGAGTATTAAATGTTTCCCTGCATGTGAAATACCCATCTTGAAATCATGAAAATGTCACTTGATTAGAACAGATGAATAGAACAGGATGTTGATATGACTGAGCGGTGATATGAGTGGTGATGTGTTGCGGCAGAATCGAGATGTACCACAACATTGTAGTCGCCAGTCATGTCCTTTTCAGTTACTCTTCCATCTCCAGTATCACTCTCATTTTTCAATATGTAAAAGCTTTACGATATTCTACTTCTTCGTCTAGAATCCCACGGAGATCTCCCTACCCTTGAACATACCCTTGCCAATCAACAATTTTTGATCGGCAATCGACTAGGATCAATATCCAATCTCGGTTTATCTCGGTGTCCTCGGAGATGTGATGATAAGTTTACCAGTGATATGCACTGAGGTGGATTTTCTACACAGGGAGTCAAGCCACCCACGACATTTTCAACATCAGGATTGTCCCTTTAGATGGCCACCCATTTGATATCGAAGCCTTTGAAGTCAGGGATGTGGCTTGCTATGAATGGGGCTTGTCGGAATATCTCTTCCTATCCTGGTCACCTGTGTCACGATGAGCACATGGAGACTTGGATTTATTGCACTCCTGCAGCACGCAACAATTGTAGATCTGCAAGACTCTCAAGACGGCAGTCATGTTATTGTACGACTCCCACACTTCGACGTGGGGGTGCATACCAAGAAAAACTTTGACTTGTGTGGGTTCGCCCTACATCATAGGGTGTTCGATTCTCATCCACCAAGCAATCATTGCAGTGAGGCCATTGTGATCTGCGTCTCTAAAATCGGCGCATGAGAACTGATGTGGAAGCTCACGGGGTCTGAGTTCCTACATCTGCCGATGTTTAGAGCTCAAATGGGTCACCCTTGACAGACTCCTGCAATTACTCGAAGAATTCCAGTTCGTTGGACAAATTTTTCCAGCATTGGGCTGCAAAATCTTCAAAAATGGCCCACAGCATGGGCAAAGCGCCACATATGATGTAGGCAAAATTCTGGGATCCATTATTCTTCGCCGACAATAGATTGCCTCTAACGCTTGGACCCATTTGAACTCCGTCTATCTAACCTTAGTTCGTTCGCCTTCACCAACTTGCAGCTGCCTCGCCGATCGATCTGACAGCCAACGATCATTGTCCCATCCCCAATTATAATTATCAAAGCTCACTCGGAGATCCACGAGCGAGTGCAATGGTAAGAGCGTTATCCGACAAATTTTAATTAAATTTGAATTCCAGGAAAGCTATCTGATGAACTCGCCGGTTTCTATTGCTCGTGGCTTTCCCTCCCGAAAAGCTTACCACTTGCTACAAAAAATATTCCCCGGGACTATATCGTATACCTCTCACGCCCACTACCACTGGGAGTCCCAATGAACACAGCTTTCAGATTCCCCATTGTGGGGGGAAGAGAGGGGGCAGATCCCTTTCTAAAGGATTGCCAAGCAACGGTTGAACGCCAATCACCGCGCCTCACAGCAGCTTCCAGCTCCAGCCACTTGGGATTTTGAAAACCGGGTCGATACCAACTGCTTCAAAGGCTTGTCGGTCAGCATCCGCCAAATTTTGCACTTCTGTGCTCTATAAAGCGGGGATCTTCTAGGTTTTCTCCTTCGAAAGACCCGTTACACCGTACTCCGTCCGTACTCCATACGGTGTACGGAGTAAGTACTCCGTACTATTTACAACATACACATTTGGGACGGACTAAGACACGATAGTCCCCATATAGTCCAATTTGTGGCCCACTGCAACCCCGTAGACTGGTTCGCAAAAAGGCACAATTCCACTGGCGCTATCCCTTTAGGTCGGAAACAGCCGACCTGTACACTGGCAACACGAGATACTTCGAAGCACCCCGGTTCCCAGGAAAACCTTCAGTTGTACACGCGAGTTCCACAATGCAGAAAGATGTCCACTCATGTTCAATTGTCTGACCGTCTTTCGAGAGATTCGAGATCCCCCGCCAGTTTCTGCCAGGGAACAGTTCTCTAGTTCATCCAGCTCCCACGCACCATTCCCATGGAGGCACAACCCACACATACCCATGTCCACAAACACCCACTTAGTCCTGGTCTCCCCTTCTCGTGGCGAAAACCCGCTCGGCCCGTTCCCCCCGGCTCTTCCGTTTCTCATCATCGGTGGATACAGCGCCAATCGTAGAGAATCAATCCAAGATGTGTTTCTACTAAAACCCGAGGGAAATCACGGAGTTATCCATACTGTTGGTACCATCCTGCATCCTGGGTCCCTGTCATATTCCAGCTCTCGGGTGATTGGATAGCCCGGGGAAACCGAACAAGGGTGTTTTTAAATTTTGTTTGTGGACGTTTTTTTTTTGGTTTTTTCCGGTTCCTGAGGAAAATCGGTGGCCAACGAATCTCCGCGGGAAGTATAGATCCAATCTCACAGAGCCAGCGAAGAGAGAGAGAAAGAAAAAAAAGGACCATACTGAAATCGTGTCATGAGGCCTTGCTATTAACCGGCTGCTGTTAACCGGCTGCATTCACATGCCGTTTATCAGATGCCTTCATTGACCGGATATGCATTTTTGACGTGCGTTTTTCTCTGTTTCACTCCCAACATACATACAATTCTACTTGGGACATTGACTCTTTTCTCATTTTGATGATCTGACCACTTGGGTTACATTTCAATGCCTCATCTGATACCTGCCTCATCTGAAACACACCCAAATACGGCAAGATCTAAACTATAACACAAGGACCACCTGTTGGCACTTGCGCAAGTCCTCCCGATAGATGTCGAGGCCACCGCCACAGCAATGTGGGAATTCCACACCGGAACGACCATACATCGATTCGGTCCCCCGCACTCAACACCGCGGTTCGATACCCATGCCCTATCCATACCGACATGAACCTCGACAGATTATACAGAGCTCGAGCTATGAGCGTCCTATACTCGGGGCGCCACCCATTGGCCCAAGGCTTCCTGCCTTGGTTGTTCCGGAGAGAAGTGCAGATCCACGATACATGCTCTCGTCCGACAATGCCTACATGAACACACAACCTATGCCACAAGCACTCCCACTGCGAACATACCAGCAACCCTTGGGAAGCTCTGATGCCCGCAGTTATTACAACCCATATGAAGAGAGAACATACCCAACTTCGAGCCATGCCCGTGACTATGATAGTCACCGGAGCTGGACATACGACGTGGAGTCCCAGTAAAGTCCCTCTCTTTTTGTTTCTGTCGATTGAAAACCATCTCTCTATCTGTCAGTGGTCCGTCCTGATGCGATGTCTTTGGTTTTGAGATTTTCGAATACAATCGCTCATTCCCATGTCACATCTGTGACAGGTTACACAATACAAAGGGACATTCGAACAAGAACCACATTCTGACCAACGAAATTCATATAAACACAGTAGTTCTTCCACGGCCATGCCCAGCCCCGTCTGGTCAGATAAAAGTGCTGTCACCTATCCATTCAATTCTATCTCAGCCACCACCCACCAAGACCCGAAACCACAATCCCGAAATGCGAATTACAGAATGCCACACGGCTTCGACAAACTCCTTCACCATTCACCAAAGCCACACTCACCATCACCTCCTCCTCCACCCAGACGACCATCAACCCAATCTCGGTACCATCTCCACATCCGACAACAGCCCATCGCAGCACGAGCCTGTGGCGCAGGCGACAGAGACCGCCGCCCAGTCGACCCTCCCCCAATTGTGCAGATCCTCCTTACCGACTTCGACTCCACCTCCCAAGATGACCGGGATCTCCTCCAAGACCCCCGCTTCACAATAGGCTGTCTACTATTCCCCGTCTCGCCTTCGCTGCCATGGGCCGAACCAACAGAAACACCTTCGCGCGAGCGCGATCACGACCACGATCAAGACTGGGACCGTGGTCAGAACCACGATAGAGAACGCGAACGCGAAAGAGAAAGAGAAAGAGAAAGAGAACGGGAAACAGACGGCATCGCCCGCACAGATGACAACTTCTCAACCCCATTACTATCCGGCAAAGCCTTCATGTCCCCCTTCTACGTCGACGAAGATCCAGACCCCAACTCCGCACCCGCACACCCATCCTCGGTAACCGATCCTCGTCTCGATAACCATCCTCACAATGCCTACAACCACGCCGCCTCGCGTCTCCATCAACCAGCTACGTTTTTCATTTTCGCGGATCTCTCGATTCGCTCGGCGGGTCTTTACAGGCTCCAGTTCCGATTGATGAATTGGGGTTCTGTTGAGGATACGGGGCAGTCGATGCCGATTCTTGCGGAGGCCTGGTCTGATCCGTTCCGTGTTTATCCTGCGAAGGATTTTCCTGGGATGAGGGATTCGTCGATTCTTGCCGAGGGGTTGAAGGAGCTTGGGTTTGTGGAGTTGAAGACGAGAGGGCATGGGAAGGGGAAGGGGAAGAAAAGGCGGTGATCTGTTGGGGATTCTTGTCATTTTTGTAGGGGAGAGATTCTTTTTTTCTCTTCTTCTGTTATGTTGATACTATCATACTATCATGCTTCAAATAACTTGTTAGTTTGGAGTCTGTGAATGGCTTTGTGTCGGGTTGGCATGAGGAAAGGGAGATTCTGGATTCGGGGATGAAACAGCGATGCATAACGACAGTTCTAATTTTTTATATTTTTGTTTTCTCTTTCTGTCAGTTCAAGCATGGAATAAGCGACATGAGACATGAATGCTTGGGAGCGGGGGATATATAGAAGAAAAGGTATCAATCAAGGCCCAAAAAGAAACATTGCTATGATACATAGTGGGATATAGGCAAAAAGATGTACAGAAGAGAAGAAGAAGAGATATAAACACAATATCTCTAGACCATCTAAGCAAGTCTCAAGAGCTTAGGAGGTAGACCAGGGTTGAAGGTCTGGTCTTCCCACTTTTCCCTCATCTCTGCCAGGCTCTTCTTGGACAACGAGGTAGGAAGTCCCTTTTTAGCAGTAAGCTTGTACACCTCACGGCTCTTCTCCATATTGCCATCCTCGCGGAAGAGCAGAGCCAGGATATACCCAGCCTCACTGTTCCCCTTATCAAAAGAAAGCTCGTACCAGTCCATCGCGAGCATGCGGTATGTCTCGCGATCCATCGGTTGGTTGAACAATATATAAACCCAATTCGCTATAGGTTCGAATCGTCTCAACAAGGCACTACGCGCGGCATTAGCCTCTTCCCTCTTCTTGGCGTTTCTCTCTGCTTCGGTAGTGAATTCGCCTTGAGAGGTGCGGTAATAGAAATTGGCAAGGTGAAAGCAGGCTGGAGAGTGTCCCGCCAACGCAGCGGCAGCCATGAACGTCTCGTACACCTCGTATTTATTGGGTGCCTCCGTTTCCAACGCCGAGATGGCATAATCGGTCATGGCCACTGGGTCGTGGAACTCCATGGCGGCCCGGCTCATGACCCTCTGGATTCCCGCCAGACCTTGTTCTTTCTCAACAGCAACAGCATACATCCGCCAGGGAGGATCAAAGTTATCCATCATCTTTATATCCTCCCAAAGGGGAGGGTTTTTGCGAACGGGTTGCAGATATGGTAGAATCTTCTGCTCTAGAAGCCGGGCGGCTTCTGCGTTCTCGCCACGCCAGATGAGCAGTTTGGCATATAGCATAATCGCATGAGGGAATTCATCTTTGAGAGCCAAGTCTTTGACCTTCGCTATGCACTCGGTATTCTGATAAATGTCCACACCTTCCGTACTGATATACCGGTTCACGAGTTCGACAAGGGCTCGACGCGAATTCGCTTTTGCGCAGGCGGTCAACGCCCATTGATAAATGTACTGGCCTTTCTGGAGATCCGCGAGAAGGAGAGCGATTCGATAAACGGCGTCGACATCTATCACAAAGTGCATGGTTAGTATCGAGATTTCCAATGCATATAGCCTTTCACTATATACCAATTCGAATCTTAAACTCACCTATTGAAATACTCCGAACAAGACTTGCGGAAGGGAGCTGTGAGTGCGATAGCCTGATCAACTGTTCACCCACAGACCCGAATGTCGCCATGTTGACACCCGGCGGTATGAAGATCTGATAAGTCTCATAAAGTTGGCGTGTGAATTGCTTAAACTCAGCCAACGTTGGTTCAACATGCGCAGTACAATAACTGTTCCAGAACCCATCACGGTCTAGTTTCACTCCGCCTCGGCCTACCAACACATTCCGGGGTACCCCCGCCCTCGCTTCTTTTCGAACAGATGGTGCTTTGCGAGAAGGCCTGATAGCTGATCGAGTTTGAGTGGTGTGGAAGGGTCGTTTTGAGGTAGTTGTGTTGCTATTGGTGACAGCTCGAGCGGTGCAAGCTTGCGCGCGGTGGTGGCGCAAGATATGGGCTGTCGGACAGAGAGCTTGGTGTAATTGACGCCATTGTATTGGCGAAATTAATGGTCTGGTCATTAAAAAAGAGTGCGGAGAGCAAATGGTGGAGGTAGTAGGTGAGGGGAGTGGTTTTTTTCTTTTGGTTGAAGTTCTGGAGGTCGGGAACTTCACCGCGAAGCTACTCCGATATTTAGATCTCTACCAATTTGACCATACGCCAAAACCAGTATTCAAAAGATATTTACCGATTTTAAAAGTAATAGAATAGCATCTTATATGCTAAATGCATCAATTAATCAAATGAGCCCTCTGAACCAGACGGTCTCAGAACACAATGCGTATAATGTACATTTTGCCTTGATCTGCCAGGCCAAACACAATAAATGCTCAACAAGATCTCTCAAAAGCAAGAATTCAAAGAGATGGAAAAAAGAGAGGAAAAGACCTAAAGCAGCAACATCTTCCTCGACTCTCTTCCCAATCTATCCCCTCCCCGTGCCTAAATAATACCACAGCTGTTTTACTCCATAGTAGCCTTGGCACCGAGCGCCTTGAACGTCTCGATGAGCTTCTCCGCCTCCTCCTTGGGCACAGACTCCTTCAGAATCTTGGGTGCTGACTCGACGAACTTCTTGCTGTCCACCAGCGACAGGCCGAGCATGGTCTTGATCTCCTTAATGACCTTGGGCTTGGAGGTAGGCTCGAATGACTCGAGCTTCAGGTTGAACAGCGTCTTCTCAGCGGCGGCGGGAGCAGCCTCCTCCTCCTCAACGGCAGCAGCCGCACCGGGGGCACCACCAGCGGCCATGGCGAAGCCGCCAACGGGAAGGTCGGGGATGTTCAGGCGGGTCTGTACAAAAGTGTTAATTAGCATAGTTCAGACAAATACCTCAATTGAGTAGACTGATGATGTAGATAGAGAGATATATGCAGGGTTCGCATGTCTCGTTTGGAAATCCATTGGTTATGTGTAGATTGTGTAGATTGTCAAACACACCTTCAAGCTAGACACCAGATCGGCAGTCTCGAGCAGAGTCAATGTGCTGATCTGGTCGACAATTTGGGAGATCTTGGGGTTGGTGGCAGCATCAGGAGCTGCCTGGGTGGATTCGGATCGCCGGCTGCTGGGTGTGCGACGGGCTGTGAGGTATGTAGCGGAGGTCGCGATGCGCAGGGAGGACGGGCGGACGGAGCCGGAGAGCTGTCTGGCGCAGCGGGCTGCGGCCTGGGTGGAGAAGGACATGGCGGAGGTGAGAAAGAGGCGGGAAGCTCGAGAGAAAGGGGAATTAGAGCAAAGTGGTGGGGATTGGAATCGCGGCTCGTTGATATCAAGACCGAAAGGAAACACTTGAGGAAAATCTGGGAGTAACACGTGATGTATGATGCCTCAGGCATATATGTCTATCTATCAGGCCAACAACATTACACATCCATCCATGGATCATATATTTGATTAGGTCATCATGTTTTAGTACAAAACATAACAACATAGTTATTCACGACTACTATAGATGGTATCTAAATATAGGGAATTCTAAGAGATACATTCATTCCTATATACCAAATGTATGGAGGCCCCTGACACCAATGTATATTGTCTTCCTCTCCACTGTATGTCTCATGCAAAGGATTTTATGCCCGTTTCAGCCGGTACCTCAAGCGGAAATCCAGCGCCAATACCGAACCGTCAGTGCCATATGTATTGATAGAAGTAGTTATATGACGAGGATCGCAAGTATAACGTTGACTGTAAAGGAAGGTGTAAAAGTAAGTGCGCCAATACCATTTGATTCAGTACTTGTTTCATTCATGAGAGTGACCACAGTCGAGTTGAAACTTGGTAAGAGTTCTATACTTATTCGCGGGATTATAAGATGAAAGTTGGTTTTTAAGTGAGTTGGATAATACTGCGGAGGTTGCCTAATAATGGGATCACCGTACTATTGTCGGAAATGGTTTGTAGTGCCAATTGTATAGCAGCCATTTTGGGTTACTTTTCATTGCAGAAGAAAGTGAGAGTCAGTCTATAACGTATGGTTCTCAAAAAGCATATCATCGTATGAAGATCTATAGGCTTCATATTATCAAACAACATCCAGACCCTCATCGCTCCTTTTTTTAAAAAAAAATTTAGTCCTGGTCCCAATCACCTCCACCCTGCGGAGGCTTAGGGCCACCTGCCTGTCTCGAGACAATGATCTGGTCGACGCTCAGCACCGTCCGGGCAGACTCACTGGCCAGACGGATCGCAGACATCTTTGTAGCCATAAGATCCAGAATACCCTCCTCGACAGTGTCCAAAGTGCCGTCGGAGTCACCAATCTCAAGGTCCACACCTGTAGTCCAGTATGGTTCCTCATCTTCAGACGAGCTGCCTTCTTCCTCATCCTCCTCGGCAGATGACTCGCCAGGAGCAGTGGTGCGGTGGTGTGCGGTGTACAGACGCGAGAGAACCTCGGTGGCATCGAGACCGGCAGACTCGGCGAGTGTGCGGGGGACGACCTCGAAGGCCTCGGCGAACTTGCGGATGGCGTACTGGGGCAGACCGGGGGTTCGGTCGGCGAAGTTGGAGATGCGCTCGATGAGCTCGATCTCAGTAGCACCGGCACCGGGCACGAGACGAGGGTCCTTGGTGATGGCCTTAACGACGTTGACGCCGTCGTCGATGGCACGCTCGACATCCTCGAGGTGGTTCTGGGTGGCACCGCGCAGGACAATGGTTGCTGTGCGGGTGATGGCGTTGACATCCTCCTGGCGGAAGACGGTCACTCGGTCACCGCCAATCTCGGTGGTCTCGACAATGTCGATCTGGCCCATCTCGTCGGGCATGGGGGCACCCAGGCGAGCCAGAGGCGTGGCACCGACAACGCGGCATAAGCGGCGGAGCTCGAACTTGGACAGAATCTTAATAACAAGGATGTTGAAACGGTTGAGGTAGTGCATGGCCAAGTCGCCAACAGTGGAGCCGGCAACGACCACACGGAGGCCGGAGTCGTAGAGTTCCTTAATGGCAACCTCCAGACGATCCTCCTCACCCGTGGTGAAGTCCATCATCTCCTGGGCATTCTTCAGGAGAACTGTGCCCTTGGTCTCGGTCTGACTGATATCGATGGGGCAGCTGAAAACGCCGACCTTGGCCTTGGTGGCCTTCTTGATAGTTCCATCGGGTTCCCGGGGGAAGACCATACCCTTCACCACCTTCGACTGTTCCAAGCTACCACCCATAATCTTAACGACGCGCACGTTGTCAACGTTGAAGTTAAGGGGGTTCTTGGGCAACACAGCCAGAACCGCCTCCGCAACCAACGCAGCCAAAGTATCCTCCGTGCCGGACTGCTTAGAGGCCACCACTGTGCGGAGAGCCTTGCTCAATTCTGTTGCCGATTGCATATCCTGGAGTCTGTCGACCTCGAGCTCTAGACGGAATCAGAAACAATTCCCTCATTTGTATATCGATAAAACCAATCATGAAAGGGGAATAACATACCCTCTAGAACGGACAAGGCAAAGTTCTGAGCCTTCTCGTATCCGGAAACAATATCACTCGTCTTGAGGCCCATACGGATCAACTCCTCTGCCTTCTTCAACAATTCACCGGCCAACACAATAACCAAGTTCGTACCATCGCCCATCTCCGCATCCTGCTGCTGACTCGCCATCACAAGCAGCTTAGCAGCGGGGTGAACAACATCCAACTCACGAAGAATCGTAGCCGCGTCGGAGGTCAGAATCATCTTTTGCAGGTGGTTGATGACGATCTTGTTGCGGCCATAGGGGCCCAGGGAAGTCTGGACGGTTCCTGAGATAGCCTGGCAGGCTTCGATGTTACGGATAACGGCTCCATCTTCGGCATCGTGGCTGTAAGGCAGGGAAAAGAGATCAGTCAATTGCTTTGCTTCTTTTTTGGAGGGGCGCCAGATAAGGAGGTCCCTATTTGCGGTGGGTTTTCGGGCTCCCCGACTTTTCGAACTCACCTCTGGTACCCGGGCTTGAAGAGCCCCGCCTGGGAGGGACCGGGAATTGATAGTGACATGATATTAGGTCGCGTCCGAATGAGATGCGACTGGGATATCAAAAGGGTTAAATGTGAAGGAGTGGATGGAGCTGTTGTGCCGGGCAATTTTTGGAGCTGCGGTGGTGGGTTTGCTCGGTTTGCACGAGGGGGAGCCCACCAGTTGTCCAGGTGCTTGGCATTCTGACTATACAACATACTAGATCAACCATAATACAATCTTTAACCCTTCTATTTTTTTTATATATGTTAATTGCTTCTTTTATCTTTCATGAATGTTTATTACTACATTGGTTAATGCTATTATACAGGTAATGTCAATGTATTATCGACTTCGATGCTCTGTTCATCATCTCAAATGCGAGACATGCGAATTATAAGCAGTTCGGAAACCAGGCACTAGAGATTAGAGATGTTAGCAATTCAGTATATGAAACAAAGAAATAAAGCTCTTACTGTATCCTTTGACGGAGCTGCATCCATTCTCCTCGTAGATTGCTTCGGCCTTGTCAAGCCTATTTGGTCGAATTAGTAACAAATAAGTCAACACAGGAGAGAAGGTCGTACCATCCTTGAATGGTCTCCATTCGGTTGTAACTCTACTAGTGAGTTAGTTATGATCCATTTATAGGCATTTTCCAAACCTACCGATGGGTGAGTAGACATAAACTGCGGAGGAGCCTGTTTCTCCTGTTCATGCATGCGAGCCCATCTAGGAATTATCAGCAAAGGCCGAAACGCTGCCTATTCTATCACGTTGACTTACAGATTGACAGCTGCCTTGGGGTTAAAACAGGCTTTGGACATCATCACTGGCGACAATCGTTAGCGATATAATCGCAAGTTGATTTATCCTCAACTTCGGGGTTCATACTCAATCCGATGTTGTCTGCTTCAGCCTGTAGATAGAAATTAGCCAAGTGAGCATATAGTAAAACCAAAAAAAAAAAAACCATACCTCTTGCGTTCGCGAGTTCGGCAAGCTATACATCAGATTCAAAAGGAAAGAAGAAAACTGCCCGGAGACATCGAACAAGAAAGAGATAGCGAACACAGCTCCCAGTGTGATGAAACTGTTGCTCATACGTTCTGCGGGATGATGAGCCACAACATGAGCAATCTCATGTCCCAGCACCGCAGCCAAGCCATCCTCATCTTTGCAAATGGGCAAGATACCCGTGTAGACGAATACCTTTCCTCTAAGCAAAGCAAAACAGTGTTAGCCATATCCACAACAACCATAGAACCCAAGCATCAACACCACAAACCCAGCAAAAGCTTACCCAGGAAGCACAAAAGCATTAACCATTCCATCATCCTTGATAACATGAACCTTCCAATCAGCACCTTCAATAGCCACCTGCGGGATCAACTGCTGCAGCACGCCATCAACCATACGAGTAAGAGGATGGTTATGGGGCAAGATCTTCCCACGCTCGGCACTGAGAACCTCGCGGTAACTCTCTTCGCCCATGTTGAGCTCCTGATGACGAGAGACACAGTTGAACCGTCGTCGACCGGTCATCTCCACTATCTCCGTGTTGTATAGATAAAGTCCAGATATCCCCACGCCAATCGCAACAAAGTGGTGTGGTTTTGCATTCTGCACTAAGCGGAAGACGATAGGTTGGCGAGCGCTGCCTCGGAATCGATTGTATTGGTTCTGTCTTTGTTGGTAGGGGGACTGGCGGTTTGAGAAGAAGGTGCGCCGGTTGCTTGGGGAAAGTGTGCGAAATGAGAGTTGTGATTGGGGTTGGGGATGTCGTAGAGGCGTGATCTGAGAGTGCATAGAGGTAGGCCAACGAGTAAAAATTCGAGGCCCTGCAGTATTGTATGAGCGTGATGTTTGAGCTGCTAGTGAGGCGGCCTTGGGGTGAATGGAGGGCTTCGGCGATAAGGAAGGATATGCGCATGCGCTGCGGAAAGCGCGCGCCATAGCTTGACGAAGCATGGTTGAGAGCCTGTATTGTCCCTTATGCAACGGTTATCAAGAAGAGAATTCAAGAACTTGCAACGGATTTGGGTAAACCACACCTCTCCGGGGAAGTTGCAAGTTGAAGGTTGAACTGAGAGCTACACGGCGATAAGCAGCCACCTTCCCCATTCTTCGTGACCGGCCTGGGAGCAACGTCATGTCGGACCTCCAAAATCCCCACTCTACCGCCTACAATATACATACCTACATACCAAATAGTTAACTAGTTAACCTATAACCTCTGCCACTTCTTGGCGTTCTCTTTCCGTGTTAGTGCTTAGACCTTGCCGCTTTTTTGCTCACTGAGCATTACATAAGCAAACTGACCTGCTCACTGAGCCTGAGCTGAGCCAAGGGGTGAGCGGCCTAAGTAAGCTACATCAATAAAATGCAACACGCTAGTACCATCACGTACAACCCTCCTCTTTGAGATGGGCCCCATCGTCTATCAAAAAAGCCTGGCATGATCAACATGATCATTAATCCAGATAAACTGAATGCAGTCTTACTTGGCCACCCAATCAGCATTGCTTCGCGAAATGAACGAATCCCCCCAAAGCTACCCGAGTCTACCAATGTCTTCGCTCGGAAGCAACGAGATTCAAAAGATCCTCGGTTTGAGACTAATGATAGGAAACTCGGACACTGAACTGAAAGATATTCAACCAATCTCCCTGCCTCCTAAACTACATGAGTACACTCAAGAACCCGAGTGAGAGTTAACTAACTTGACCTAGGAAAACATTTTTCACGAATCCGAAACGCTGTTGGTGATGCACCAAATAACGAGGCTCACAATCGATTCACGCTGAATGAGTTGATCTTCTACGCACATGAGCACGTATACGGGCGACTAAGTATGCCACCGGTATATAGTTAGTTAGTTTGTTTGCTACAACTGAGCAATGTTTAGATGGTCTTAGCAGGGTATATAACCCCTACATTTCTAGTTTAATCAAACAACAATTTTCTTCCTCTGCTTTCTCCCACACCCAGTAGTATTTACTACAACAGTATTCTATAAAGATTCACTCACCCCTAAACTAGCGGCCAAGAGATCTACCAATCTTCTTCAGATTCAATTCAGATTTACTTTACTTTAGTAGAAATTAACATTATAATCCAGGTATTTAGACATCTTTAAGCATCTACAACATTAGTGGATCTAAATTACTGGCAATATAAACCAATGACAGAGTTATGTGCCGGTAGCATCCTTACTCGCCCGTAAAGAAGGCGGTAAGGAAATTGGCGGTAAGATAATAACCAATGAGAGAGTTATGTTTGGATGGTCCCTTTGGTCACCCGTATGTTGTATACTATCTCGCCTTCGCATTCGAAACTTCCCTCCACTCAGACGCATTCCCACGAGAGTTCCAGAGAGTCCAGAAAATCGAAGATCAGCTTCCATATGAAGGACAAAGACATTGTGATGATGGAAGAATTTTGACGAAATTATATTGGGATACAAACACGCTCAAGCATGGCAAGAGTTATCGAATGCCCTTCTATGCCTATCGTTAGAAGGTTATAGAATTCAAGTCCAAAGTTGGGGGGAGAGCTATGTCCCCGTGATATGAATGCAGAGGTGGATTGGACCGAGGCTACATAGATTCATACTAGCTTCACAAGTGAATTATAGCTTTAAGTTATCCATACTTTATCCAGTAGCATAACTACTCCGAGCTCCAAGTCGCTCACCATATCTTCAAAGAACAATAGGTACCGGGCGGCCTATAACAACAGCAATAATAGCAAGCATCGTAGTCCCCCATCCATAGTCCAACGAGTAATACATCCTTGGACCGAAAAGAGGAAATCTAAACCCTCACTGAGCGCTCACTGATCGTTCATTGGAGATCACTGGTTTATCACGTGGTGTATTTGAGCCCGGACTAAAATCTACTTAGTGAGCCTGACTCTGAGCGCCCTCATAAAAGCGGCAGCTAAGATAGGAAAGCCCCGGCAGAGGAAATCAAGTACGTATAGCTACCTAAGTATGAGGATATCCTTAGTTTTTTCTTCAAATCCAGTCAGATCTCTTGGCTATATATGTAGTTTACTGTTCCTCTGGTGTACCATAAATTCTCACAATATGTACATAGCCAGGCCCGCGAGTCGATCCACTCAAGATATTTGGCTGAAAAGCAAAGGACAATTTCAATGAGATGGGTATGTACTAATTCAAGGCAACTAATAACTAGGCTAGATGTATAAAAAAACATTTGAAAGATGATAAAATCCGGTAAATCGTCATATGTCCAAACAAGTTAAAAAGGAAAACCGATAAAACCTCATCCCACCAGCGCACCATAGCCGAGAGCGTCAGAGCAATTACATAGAAACAGAGATGTTATGTCCAAATACAGCGGAAACATATCAAGAACAACCTTGGAAAGCCCCTGGTATCATGTTGCGTAGTCATGGGAACAAAGTGGTATCATAGGGATGGCAAAAGAAACCGCAAAGGGGGGAAAAAAGCAAAGGGGAAATAATACGTAGACTCGATATGTAAAAGTCGGGAATATGACACAATGGAGAGCGTTTCAAAAATCAAAAATTAGGGCGGGATAAAAAAAAGAAGAAAAAAAAGAGGCGCTGAGTTGTAGAGAGTTGACTCCCTACTCCTCCGTCAAAGCGTCATCACCGGTTTCGCGCCAGTCTTGGGATCGCTCCGTCAACCGACGCACACCGGAGACACGCTCGGCCCAGTGAGCCTCGGATGGAGTGCGGAAGGTATAGGCACGCTGTGAGGAGATCACACCAATGCTCTGTAGCACTGCTTTGCGTGAATCACGCCCGAAGACTGCCGGGTGGTTGATCCACTCCAGGGAGGATTCCAGATCTGCGTTCAGAGCAATCATCGTCTGAGCATCGACTGCGGAAGGCGGTGTAATGGTGTTGGTGTCGGATGCGGATGAATGAGTTCCGCCGAAGCCAGACGATTTGGGAGAAGTGGCCGAGACAGGGGTGCCGTCACGGCTGTCGGCCTCGCTGTCGGGCCGGGAAGCACCCGGGGGCAGAGGTGGCAGGCCACCTTTGCCTAGGCCCTTGAGAATGCTGCGGGTTTCGTTGAGGAGATGCATCGCGCGATCATGCTGGCCGCGGGAAACCAGAGTGAGAGCACGGGTCAGCATGTCGGAAGTGAGTAGTTCCATGCGACGCTGCACGATCGAGGGGTGGGGAGGAATTAGAGGGGTCGAGGATCGATGGCCCTTAGCCCGAGGGTTAGGGGGCAGCATGGTAATGGCCAGGAGTGAAGGGCGGGGGGAGTGGGTAAGATGGCCATCGCGGAGCAGGTCGCCGTAGGTGAGATCAGCCTGGATCAATGGGACTTCTTCAACACTCAACACTCGTGTCTCGTCGCCATCGGAACCACCGCCGAGAGCCTCCAGTCCGGAAACTAGGCTTTCCCACGGATCTTGCGGCATGTTGTCCTGCGTGGCGTTGTCGGGCTGGATGACAAGTTGAACCAAGACGTCGCGCTTGTCACCGAATCGGAGATCACCCAGTGCGGCTTCGGCATCTTTGCCAGTTGCACGTTTCGTGGTGTGAAGAGCGCCGCTAATCTTGACAAACTTGGCGGGTGACCCTTCAGGTAGGCGGAGCTTCAACTTGACGTTTTGATGAGAGGTTGTCTGCAGCGCGCCTAGGCATCCAGCAACACATTCTCGCAACATCATCCAATCCTTCACGTACGAGTAAGATCCCTTGGTGCGAGTAGACAACTCAATCATGGTATCGGGCTTGTGGGTCAATCCAAGACCAAACGAGTGGATGCTGACCTTGGCAGCTTCCGCGCGGGAAACCACGAAATCAACGCTTTCGGGGTCGGAGATAGAAGAATCACTGATCAAAAGAATGGTCGAGACGGGGTTGTTGAATTTGCGCTGCATCAGAAGATCCATGGCGACATTAGCACCTTCAACCACGTCTGCACGGAGACTCTTTTGGCCAACCGGCCGGATCGATTCAAGGATCTTGGGCCATCCAGCCCAGGACTTTGTGGTCATACCAACCAGGGGCACACCTCCACCACTCGAGCCAAAGGTTACCAGGCCCATCCGGTCCCGAGACCCCAGATTCTGCACGAGGAATTTCAGGGCATCACGCAGGAGAGTAATCTTCAAGCCTTGCATAGACGAGGATACCGGAATGACCACGACAAGATCGAGGGGAATATGAACAGTATTGATTGCAGGGAATTCTGCATCATGGTTGGTGTAGTCGGGGTTGGTGTAGTCTGTAATGGCGGTATTGATGGACTTTCCTGCGCCGTAAGACGAATTGATAGAAGCCTGTCGTTGGATTCCACGGCTACCGCGGTAGTCATCTTCTTCTGCCCCCGAGTTGTCGTAATCATAGTCATTGTGGCGTGAAATGGCCTCTGGGTGCAAATCGATCAAAGACCGACGCCACGTTTCAAGCTGGTTGCGATTCTGGAAGCGAAGATAGAAACAGGGCAGCTCGGCGACAGAAAGGTTCAAGGAGAGAATAGGTTCATCTTGCGAGATCTCAATGGACTTCAAATGCTTCTTAATCAAAATTGAGCCCTTGAGACTGCAACGAGCAGGCTTGCGTCGCCCGCTCGCATCGAATTGGGGGTCAGCTGATTTCTTCTCCTTGACACAGATAAGCATCTCTCCGAAGAGATAGCATTCCAACTCCTGCCAGGAATCCCGATCTTTGCCCACGCGCATGTGTCCGTGGAGGCGCAGCTTGCCAAACCGTTGGAACTCGAGACCGTGCCAATTGTCCACCCGGTTGCGCAATTCCTCAGCCACTTCTTCCATATTCTCCGTTGGTTCATACTGGATCGATCGCGCATCCGGTGCAACAAATCGTCCCGTATATGGCGGCTCATCCGGCTGCGACTGGCCCGAAGGTGTATGTCGTAAGTCATCTAGGTCAGGACGCCAATTGGCATCTTGCACTTCGACCGTAATCAGACAGGTGAGGGTCTGCTGTTGGCGGGATCGGTTCATGGTCGGAAACTCGCTTCGGACAGTGACCATCGGGGCGGGAATGGGATTCTTGGCGACCTTAGGGCGAGGACTGAGATCCGACTCCATGGCCTGAACATCGTAATCATGGCGCCGTCCGCTGCTAGTGTGCTGGCCTTCACTGTAATCACCTGAGGATCCGGCCGCGCTGCCATTCCGGGAGTGGGGTTGACGAGGATTAGAGCCCACGGTCAATCGCTCTACGCGCTCACGCTGGCTGCTAGTATCCCGACTATCTCGTCGATTATAGGATAAATCTCTCGAAGGGTTGTAGGATGGTTCTTTTGCTGGGGGGTTGTAGGATGGCTCCCTCGTTGAGGTGTAAGCTGGTGGCTCTCGGGTACCCGAGGTGTAGCGACTGCCGGAATCACTCGGTGCTCGTCGACTGGACTGCTCCCATGGAGTGGGTGCTGTCAAGCCACTGCGTACTGTAGCGGTATCATTCGACGTCACTGAGCGAACGATATTACTGATTTTCTCTGGGTAAAAAAAAAAAATCACATTAGCATTCTGGGTCCCTCTGAACCCCGCACGAGGAACATACCGATATCCAATACATTTCCACCTCGACTTGTGTCCAAAGCCAATGGCGCATTGCAGCTTGGGCAATCTTGTCCATCGCATTCCCGCAGAAATTGGTAAAAGCAGGCCTCGTGGGAGACATGGGAGCAAGAGAGTTGCAGAATACGCTCGCCGCGTAGGGTATGCTCCAGGGGTTCCTCACAGACGGCGCATTCACTCCCGACAAAGGTCCTCTCCCTCCGTGTGTGAGTGCGATCTACCTCCATTGGGCCTGTTGTCCGTCCCGATCTTGAGTGAAATGATGTTCGTGAGCGATTTGAATGCGCAGATTGACCAACACGTTCTGGGTAAGCCGAATTAATCGATGCGAAAGCCGAGGGTGCTCTTGACCGGGTGATATCGGTCTGGTTGGAAAGACTGCTGCTAGGCCGGTCTAGCACGCCTCGAGTTAATGAACGAAACGAACGAAGAGGTGAACGCGAGGATGATTCTGGCTGCGATTGAAATTCTGTACGTCACAGGTATCTGGTTAGCAAGGTGGGGTGGCCTTTGAAGACTAATGGCAGATTGGGCCTCTTTTGTAGGAACTGGAGGTTTGCAAGTGTGGATATAAGAAAAGAAAAGAAAAAAAGCCCCAAACAACACTCAGGGGAGGGTCGTTTTATTCCGACCTGCCCCATGAGGCATCTAGAACAGGCCACAATAGGTCTCAGATCTAGGACATTTGGTCCAAGACTAGATATGCTGATATTGATAGAGAGACACTTACTTTTGGACTTTCTGGACCGACCTAGGAGACCCAGCTCAGATAGAGGATGTTGAGTTGAGTCGTTCCCAGAGTTGTCCTCCGATCTAGGTGAACGTTTCCACATCGACTCAAAGGGAACAAAGAGGTGGGGGGGGAAGAAGGGAAAAAAACAAGGCGAAAGGAGATGTCCAAAAAAGCAAACCAAATGTAATCAAAAAAAATAAGGCCAAATACAAATACTAAAGCCAAAATAATTAGAAACAATTAAAAATAACTAAACCCAAATAATTAACGGGGCGTTCAAAGTGTACGGAGTATACGAAGTATACAAGAGAAGAGATTGGAGAGATGGAGCTGAACAGGGGCGTAAAAAAAAAGTATATCACACGTTTAAAGTGGACACATGCTAAGGTAAAACAGAAAATGAAAAAAACCCCAAAAAAAAAAAACCAAATTGAAAAATATTGGTCAGATCGTACTAGTACAATAGTCTCCAGTCTGAACCATGGATATATGAAAAAGGTGGAGATCCCCTGAGATATTATTTTAAATTTCTTTTTTTTTTTTACAGTTACTGTGTTATTACACCCCTTATTATATAGTTATCTTTTTATATACCTAGGTAGTTATAACTATACTATATAACTAGTTATACTATGTAGTGAGCGAGTTAGATAGATGTAAATAGTAGAGTGCAGAGTGTATACATACTTACCTCGGTACTTCAATGCAATTCTACCTCGGAGTTGTCATCGGATATCCGATCGGTCTTTACCCTTGGAATCCATTAAGGGATCTGATCCTGAAATCGGAATATTTTTAATTTCCATATGGAGTGTCTCCATATATACGGAGGACATAAATTAAATTAGATTATAACCTTTTTTTTTACTTAACTATTAACTTCTTCTTCTGGCTTTTAGCTCCATGACTTTAAATTTCGGGTTTCTTCCCACTGGCTTCCCATTTATATCTTTTCCATGGACTTTCAACCCTCAAATAGTTCGGCAAATCCGCCAACCTTGGGAGTTTCCTCCAGTCGTTCCAAGAAACCGTGAAACTTGGGAAAGAAATCAGGATCCGTGAGTGTTGATAACAAGGTTTGCAAGTGCATTTACTTCGGACACTGATTATCGGCAACTCACGTGATCTTACGCGGCTCATTGATCCACTAATCCATTATCCCCACTCCATATTGCCCTAAGGACCACGCTCCTGGAAACCAACCTTGGAAATTTTCACGGTGGCTCCAAACGGCTTTCCATGTCAGTCCCAAGGTTGTTTGGCTCTGCAGAAGGATTCTGGAAACCTTTCGGAGACTTATTTTCTTCTTATCAGCGGGAAATCCTTCTGCAATGACGCCATTTCTCTTCAACCATTCCAAGGGTTACTTACCCCAGCTTCAATTTCCAGTCGATTAACCCCTACTATCTATGATCGACATCCGGATCAACAAAAATTGGTCCTTGGCTTCGGACTGAACGGGGTGGCGTCTAGATACCTCCGGAGTCTTGACGATCGCCCTTTCCATGGACTACCTGGGTACGGACTCCAACGGAGGTTTTTATGCCATAGCTAAGCAACATGCCACCTGGGCAACTTGGGTCAACCAGAAAAAGACTTGGCCTAATTGATCTACCTCGCCTTCAATTTGAGCTCCTGGTTTCTCTCGCGTCCGCATTTGACAGCGGGTCTATTGTTTTTCGTCCCACTCATTAGCGCTTAACCAACTGCCCCAGAAATAGGAGAGGCGAGATTAGGAGAAATTAGTTTGCATAGTATGTACTGTTGCCAGGGTGGATGCAAATGTCGTTTGCACTACGGTGGATACACCCCTGTGTATTTTGGGGGTACTGCAGACTGCCTGTACTCGCTTTAGTTACATCTCTGTTGTGTCAGGATTCTGGATTGTTAGAGGAATTGCCAATGAGTAGCTCTGTATCAATTGATATACAACATTGCTAGATGACGATTGGCAACGTCTTCCCCCTTTTGAGGTGGGGTTTTGATATTGGATCTGTCACAAACTATGTACGCCCTCCCCGCCCCCTGCCCTGCTGCCCTGCAGGTCAGGCGTCGGAGAATTACCATGCACGGAATACAGAGTACAAAGAACGGTCAGAGAATGGAGTTGACTCGTAACAAATTCTTGTTCGGCCCTAGAGCTGTCAAGTCTAGGCATATAGAGATGACTACGGAGTACCCCTATCCGACAGGTCAATGGGCTACCTTGGTCTAGACCGTAGAATTAGTATGTTGTATATCCAGGTACTCCGTATTCTTTCTGCAATCTTGCAATAATACTCCATACAATCCATGTATGTACGCTTTACATATAAATAACGCGCATAGATCACTGAATGATCATCGCCGTTGAAAGTTTCCAGAGCGGAGAGTTGTAATGTAAATAATGTAAATACAGTCTAACTCATTTGGGGTGATCCTTTACTCCGTACCTCCTTTCAATTCTGCAGGAGAGCACATCGTCAAACCAGTGTTTCAGAGTTCAAACTGGTCGCTTTGAAGAAAATAATAATAATAATAATTTACCCTGTCATAAGTAGGAAGTGATACAATCACATCCATACAATAACTAACTAACTAGTTACAGCATTCCTAGTTAGTTACTCCATAACTAGTTAACTAGTTACTAACTATAGTTACTTACTCCCGCAGTTACTAGATTTAGAAATCCAACCTTTTAATCCTTTGACAGTTGAATGTAGTTGTGTGCATATTTACATTGTAGGTCTCATTGGCTGGGCAGATACCCGTACATACAATATAAGAGACTCGACACGTTTTAGTCGATGTAGATCGCAGCTCTCCAGCTCCAGACGAGGATATAGATCATTTCGTGTTGGTTGACTCAGAATTGACTTTGGTAAAGAGCTAATATGCCTTTCATGTTGTAGGACCATGATACTGATCTACAATATATATCCAATGAGTCTCCGAGAACGAAGTTCTGGTGTACACACGTGTGTACACATGAAATCCTGATCGTCCGTATAAGTGGATTGTTCAGATCCTTTGAATTGCCCCCTCACACTCATTCATACGCACTCTCACACACTCACATCAGACCTTCTGAATCCTATCAGCTCTGGCCACTAGGAGTCTCTGTTGACCAATCGATGTCTCAGCTGAATCAGCCTAATGTTTCAGGTCTATTATTTGTGAGGCTGAACAGACCCATTAGAATAGAGTGGTAATATAAGTTAATATGAGTTATGGATACATCTGAGCTAATGCGCGAACTCATGGAGACGTGGCGTTATTCAATGATGGATTTGGTATGCAACTGCTTTTAACGTTGGTAATAGCGTCTACTGTATTTTTAGATCTATCTGTCCTTTACAGAGAGTACTTCGTACTTTGTTTATTTGATGTTTCTGACACGTATTTCCTTCTTAGTGTTGAGTCGATGCGACGTGTCTGTTTCTGGTTTTGTTCAACGGCTTTTGATCACTGTGATGTGTCAAGTGCACACTTTAGGTCTTTTGTATTACATCTTAACTGGTTTGGCTATAAACATCCCCTATACAATACAGGGCTTCTGTTGGGATTGTAGTATATGAACGCTCTAACGGTCGATGTATAGGTATCGTGCAGGGCGAACAGGTTCCATGTTCTACATTATACAAATGCTTGGAATTCATATCATGTATAGGAAGTAATGAGTTATGGATGTAATATTGTTTCATTTGATCTCAAGAACAAGCGATATTCAATGCTTGTTCGAGCATTGTAAGTAGGCTTTCTCAAAGCTGGTAAGATACATCGGTGCATCAACCCTTGGACAAAGAAGCTTGGGCACAGAATCACAGGTCTCAACCCATGGAGGGAACACGTCCATCGTCAGATTTCCTCACATCCCCATGAATATCCAACAGCCCAATTTCTCAGTTTGGTTCCCTGCATCAAAGCATCCACAGCACTCGCTGCAAGACCACTGACTCAGGTTCGCCTGTCAATTCCCTCATCGGGCCAACCGAATTCTCAACTCCAATCCTGACATCGCGGACTTCTTCGACTCGGACCACGTAACGTAGTGCATCATCAATGACATACTCCTCCTCCAATCTGATCAAGCCTTGGTAGTGGGCGCTGACTCGGTGTGCGTCGATCTCGTGGAATGCGGCAACGTGGTCGGTAGAAATCGTGCCGTGGATGCGAATAGTCACTTTGACGTCGGTGAAATCCTTGAAGATATTCGCAAAGCTCTGTCCGTCGGAGGTGATGGAGTCCCAGTTTTGGGTGACAAACATGACGTCGCGGCCGTGAGCTCGGCCATACGCGAGGGAATCGGTCAGGGACCGGAACGAGTCGCAGTCGGGATCAAGTGGGGTGGCCGATTTATGAATCAATGGACAGTACCAGTAGGAACGGCCTTCAAGCTGCCCATACTTTCTCTCAAACTTCTCCTGGAGCTCGCCTAGAACGGGACGAAGACGGTGCTTCTGCTGGCTGAGCTCCATGGGTGTGGGATAGGGAGCACCACGAGCAACGAAGATAACCAGAGGCTCTGTAGCGGGACCAATGGGACAACCAGTGGGAGGTCCAAACGGAGCAACTGCTCCGGTAGTGGAGCTCGTGATAATGAGATCGGCCCTTCTTGGTCGTTGGTTCCTTCTTCGTCGTTGGTTCGGCATATTGAGATTGATGCTGCTTGATCGTTCGTTAAACTCTTGTCTTTGGATAGGGGGCATGAGACGAGATGGTACCTTGATCACACCGGTTCAGAAGCTGATGCAAAAACAGAGATGACGATTGAGGGGGCAAGCAGTATCTTAGATAGTGAGGCTCGGGGTCAAACACGCCATATCAGAATGAACTGCACTTCTATTGGAAGTCAATAAAGTCAATAAGACATCCCCTCGAGGTCTTATTCGCCAAGGGTTAGGTATTCTGGGGTTGCTGAAAAGGGTTATTGAGAAGGAGGTTTACCTTTTGAGCATATCAATAGTCATTCCTCTCAATAGTCCGGGGATACGTTTTTTTTTTCTGCCTCAACAGTCAAAACAGACATGTTTCGAGCTTTGGGATATGCAATTATGATTGCCTGAAACTCCGTCCTCATGACTGCTAATTCAACTATGACCATTATCAAGTTAGGTTGTTCGGTTGTTCGTGTGCTGCCCTTTTTAGTTCCTGATATGTCCAAGCCTTGTATATATTCTGCTTTACAAGACCATTGTTTGTTAAATTTGTTACAAGCCAATTAAATAACCTACAGATATAGAAAAGGTAATTGAGTATCCAGGGATTTTTTAAAATTTGACCTTCCTATAACTCCTAGAACCAAGGGTTGGAAGTTGCTATGTTTATATAGAGGCGTTACCGAACCGTTGGGATCGAGTCGGAGATCGAAACCCGAAAAGAGTCCGCAGTAGAAACGGCTGTTATTAGTTGGAATGGTTCATTTTGATAATTCCAATAGAATCAATTGCCAAATAGAAGAATCTCCGAGCAAATATAAGCCGAATAGTTCAAAGAATGAAGTTGAAGTTCAAAAAAACATCGGACCCGGCCTCTCTTTCCTCACCGGGCGGCCCCGATCTGGAAGCTGACTAAGACGGCAAAATTGAAGAGAGTTGTTGGGACGGAAAAAGGTGCCTATCACCTTCAACGTACCATCTCCAATTCCCTCACAAAATGCTCTTCCGTGCTGCGGTCCGTCAGGCTGCGCCTTTGAGGCGTCGTGCCTTCACTCCTGTTGTCCGTCGCACTGTTACCACCGACGCCGCATCCGCCAACGTCGAGACCCCAATCCCGCAGGTTTGTTGAGCCCTATCTGGAAGATCTGAAAAACCTCGCCCGGGGGGTTCCGGAATTTCAATTGCTGATGCTTATGCATGCGCTTTAACAGGAGGATGAGAAGCCCTTCACTGTCCGTCTCTCCGATGAGAGCTTCGAGACCTACGAGCTCGACCCACCCCCGTACACTCTCGAGACCTCCAAGAAGGAGCTCAAGCAGATGTACTATGACATGGTCGCCATGAGGTACGATAAGCGCGAATAGCGGATGTTTGGACTAGCTGCTGACTGACTGCTTGTTCTTTTGCAGACGTATGGAGATGGCCGCCGATCGTCTGTACAAGGAGAAGAAGATCCGGGGTTTCTGTCATCTCTCGACCGGACAGGAAGCTGTCTCTGTCGGAATTGAGCACGCCATCACCCGTATGGACAAGATTATTACCGCCTACCGTTGCCACGGTTTCGCTATGATGCGTGGTGGTACCGTCAAGTCCATCATTGGTGAGCTTCTCGGTCGTCGTGAGGGTATCGCATACGGCAAGGGTGGTTCCATGCACATGTTCGCCGAGAACTTCTACGGTGGTAACGGTATCGTCGGTGCCCAGGTGCCCGTCGGCGCCGGTCTGGCCTTCGCCCAGCAGTACAACGAGCAGCCCAACACCTCCATCGTTCTCTACGGTGACGGTGCTTCCAACCAGGGTCAGGTCTTCGAGGCCTTCAACATGGCCAAGCTCTGGAACCTGCCCGTTCTCTTCGGCTGTGAGAGTAAGTGGTTTTCTTCCCAAGTCTTTACACCCTCCAAAAGAATTACAAATGTAACTAACATTATGTTTCTATAGACAACAAGTACGGCATGGGTACCTCCGCCTCGCGCTCCTCCGCTCTGACCGAGTACTACAAGCGTGGTCAGTACATCCCCGGTCTGAAGGTCAACGGCATGGATGTCCTTGCCACCAAGGCCGCCGTCCAGTACAGCAAGAACTACGCCATCACCGGAAACGGACCCCTCGTCCTAGAGTACGTCACCTACCGTTACGGTGGTCACTCCATGTCCGACCCCGGTACCACCTACCGTAGCCGTGAGGAGATCCAGCGCATGCGCAGCACCAACGATCCCATCGCTGGCCTCAAGCAGAAGATGCTCGAGTGGGGCGTCACCTCCGAGGAGGAGCTCAAGGGTCTGGACAAGACCGCCCGTGCCAGCGTCGACGCCGAGGTCGCCGAGGCTGAGAAGATGCCCGTCCCCGAAAACACTGCCCGCAACCTCTTCGAGGACATCTACGTTCGTGGCTCTGAGCCCAAGTGGATGCGTGGTCGTACCGTCGATGAGACTTTCTACTACTAGATCGTTCCGCCCTATAGGCACTTCTGTGCATCATGGAAGAGCTTTTAATCGTTGTGTGAAGGCTCGGGAAGAGATTCCTGGGTCGTTCTATCATTTATCTGTAATTTAGCCCGATGACTATTTTCTCTTATGTTTGTTTACTTGTTTTCTGTTCTAGAGTAGAGAGCAATTGCCATCGGCTGGGTTCTTTTCAAGTTCAGTGCGTGGAATTTTATGGAGTAGTCCTACAATACTCTCATCAAAAATATCAAGAAAGTAAAGACTTGGATAGCAATATCAGTCCTCTTGATATGCAGACACGTCGTCCTTCGTAGTCGATAATGGGTATCATCAAAAAAAAAAATAGAAAAAATAAAAATAAAAGTACAAGCCAGAATAGAGAAGCGAACGCAACATAAGCCAAGTCTAGAGAAAAAGTTGCAAACTGCATCAAGCAGGCTCTTGTCTCAACATCTCAAGAATCAGATCCTGAGTCCGCTGCACAGAATCCAGCTTTTCTTCCATCGCAAGACGTTCACGCTCCAGCTCACCTCGAAACTGGGCCTGCATCTCGCGCCGGAGCTCTTCTTTCATTTGCTCGAATTGGAAGTGAGTGAGACCCTGCTGTGGATGCGGCTGTTGCTGTACTTGCGAGTGCTGTGGTTGCCGGGGAGAAGCCAAAACCGGTGGTTCCGAGGCAGTCTGTACCAAAGCCGAGACCACAGGTGAGGCAACACTCATGTCTATACCACTCCCTGGTGCGGCATCTAGATGTTTGTTGAGTCTTCCCAGGGTTTCGATAACGGCTGAGACCATACGGCCGTCGGATGGTGGAGCTGGCGGAGTGGATATGGAGGGAAGAGGTGTGACTTGTGAGGTGAGTTGTGGGGTTGAGAACATATTCTCGAACCCCGGTGGTAGTTTTAGTGGGGTGGTCCCAGAGACAGGGGTGGATGGTGATTCGAGGAAATGCGCAGGGGGCGCAGGGCCAGTAATTGAGGGCGAGGGCGTAGGGCTGGTAGCTGGGAGTGCAGCATCACCGACGGGATTCGTGACATGCTGGTGCATCATACTCATCATTGCGGCGTTGACATCGGTTGGGCTAGTGGCAGATGATCCAGGCGGATTCCGCCAGGGGTCCTGGTCTCCGTTATTGGAATTCTGGCGCCAGGGCTGCGGCTGTCTACGCTTCTTAATCTCGTCACGCCTTGCAATGCGCCGGTTCTCGGCTTCTTCCCACCGCTGCCAGGTCGGAAGCCAGGCATCGACGGCAGCGAGCCATTGCGGGTTCATCAATTCTTCGGCCGTTGAACCGGGTGCGTTTGAGCCCCGCTGTCGCTGGTCTTCGAGAAACTTGATGCGTTGCCTCGTGACCATTTCGACTTTGCGCCGCACCGAGTGCCACGAGTATGAGCGGCCCTCATGGGTGCGCTTGAACTCGGCAGCGATGGATATCCACCACTTGCACAGATTACTGCGGCTGCCGAAAGTGTCTGCGTTTTGGTTGCAGATCTCGAAGAGCGCTACTTCTTCTTTGGTCGTGAGACGTCTATGCTGCCGTGAAGAGTCGCCATCGAGCTCATCGTCGTCGTTGTGATTGCGTTTCGTGCCTCTGTTGGTGGTTGATCCCGACATCAGCCTTGACCCATCTCCTTCGCTGTGTTGAGCTACGCCCACTGGCATCGGCGCATAGTATAGATCGTTTTCGAGAATGTCTCTTTCACGTGGATCACTTCCGGTCAGGTTTGCCCCTCCACGTGTCTCTTGGTTGCTCTCTGATGCGGTATCGGTCGTAGGTGGATTCCTCACTACCACAGACACGGACTGGGAGACTGGACTGAACCCTGAGCGCAGGCCGGATGGTACTGTTCCGAGGGAATTCTGTGAAGGGTGGGGATACGAAGGACGGCTGTATTCGTGAGGTTGAATGCGCGTCATGGAGAGAGCAGCTTGCGCAGTAGTAATAGTAGTGACTGAGTAGCCGCTGTGAGAGACCAACAGTGTAGGTTGGGTGGCCTATGAGTCTAGGAGATGATCTCCTTAGTTCAATGTGGCCATCGATAGGAAGACAACAATGTCGCAGACCAATGTAGAATGTCCTTGTCGATCTGTGGGGATAAAGATAAAGCTGCGATGGATTTCACCAGAGGGTTTTCCCCGAGGTCCGTGCGCCAAGCATATATTCCAGCTCGGGTCTATACAATCTTGTATGTTGTAACGCATTGGGAAGAATATTGAAGCTTCAATTGGATAATTTGACACTCTGGTAAAGTCTTCATTAGGCTTGATTGCATGTAGACATTTGAATTATATAGTGTCACGTTGGATTTTGGTATTCATTGGCTGCAAGTTTATATATATAGGTTTATATATATATTCGCGATCTATAAATCGAACCTCGACCACTAGGTGATTATTCATCAATAATAAGCCTATTCAAGTATCATACAGATGACTAGCCAATATATACCGTGAAACGATAACATCAATAATATATCCATTTACAACACGTCATGGCTATGGTGGTACAGGGGGCAGGGGGCGGAGCCGACACAAAAGGCTCCGAAGACAAGCAAAACAGGAACCAACACCATGGTCAACATGATCCAGAAATATGCAGAAAGGGAGGAGGGAGATCTAAGCGCCCACTAATACACAGACGGGAAATTTAGGGGAGGGAAAATAGTAGAACAGTAGAGACAAACAAGGAAGGGATAGGCTAGGCAGAGAAAGACAGGCCAATCGCATCCTCTACCACCGTCTCCTTAGGTACCAGCCATAAGCCGGAGTGGCAATGGACTCGCCAAAGGGAGTGGGAACCTCGGCGGCACCGGGGCGGGCCACGGGGTGACGCAGGTACACGGCTGCACAAATATTCTGGTTGACCTCGAGGTAGCGTGGGATGAAGGCAAAGGCAGACATGTATTGGCGTGGCTGCCAGGGGGTGGAGTAGGTCTTGCTGTTGTCGAGAGGGTTGTCACGCATTTGAGTAAGAGCGCGTCTGAGGGTTTCGAACTCTTCGTCAGTGAGCTCCGAGGCGTCGACGTCATTACCCAGCGTTGCCTGTGCGAAGGCTTCGGAGAGCTTGTCGCTGGCTGTGGCTTCCGTATCTTTCTTGGCGGAAGCCAGTTCTGCATCTCCCTGGTCGGTTGCGAAGGCGTCTTCTGGACGGGGCTTCACTTTCTTCTCTGGCTTCTCCTCGGCCCGCTTGGCCTTGAGCAGCAGAGTTAGCTGGGAGAATTGGGCTTCCAGGCCGTCTGCGAGGACAGTGCTGGACTCGGAGCGGGACAATACGCGGCGGACGGCTTTTTGGAAGCCGCGGAGCTCCTGCTTGCGCTGAGGCGCGAGTGTCTCCTTGCCGGCAGACATGACAGCCTTGGCCCGTGCCAGAAGCGCTTGGAGAGTCTCCTTGATATCTTCCTCTTCGGTCTCCTCAGTCTCTTCCTCTTTAGTCTCCTTGGTATCTTCCTTTGCGGTCTCCTTGGGCTCCGCCTCAACCTCTTGTGCGCCGCCCTCGGCTCGCTCGGCTTCCGCTAACCTCTCTGCTTTAGCCTGTCTCCGACCCACTCGGCCCATACGTCGCTCGAATGGAGTCTTCGTGTGACCAGTAGCGTACAAGACGCGATCTGGCTCGACCTGGAAGAGGTCACCGGGGTTAAGGAGGTAGCTGGGGTGTTTCATCTAGTAACAAAAGCGAGTCAGTAAGCAAGGAATCAATAGCTTCCCATGTCGCATCATACCTTTTGCCCGTTAACGGTAACCGCTCCGTGTATGACGAACTGTCTTGCCTGTCTGGCGCTGCTAGCAAACAGAGCTCGGAAGATGGCTACATCCAACCGGCGCTCCAGGGGTGCAAAGGTCATGTTGGTGTAAGGTATAGGACGTGTCTGGTAAGCGGGCTTGCCACCCTTATCAAGTCCAGAGCCTCGACCGGACGAGACCAAGGAACCGTCATCGGCGGCCAAGTCGGATGCATTCATGGGGATAACACTGCGGATGCGATGGTTGAACATGCGTTTCCACTGTCCCTCGCGGACTTGCTCGCCGTGGTAGGCACGCGAGGCAGCCTTGGCAGACCATTTTTGCTGGAAGAATGTGCGATTGGTGGTGGGTGGGCTGCGGAATCGTTGCATGTTATACAGGTTGTATTTGCTCCATGATTGACGGATTTTCTGAACAGTGTCTTGTCAGCCATTTGGAATCGGGGAAATTAAGCATGGGTAGTAGATACATACGCCTTTCGACAACGTGTTGCTAGCTCTGTTTCTCATTGTGGCGGCGTCAGTAAACACAGTGCTGTAGCAATGATATGTTATCCAGTCCAAGTTGGCCGAGTCTCAAAACTTCAGAGCACGTGACTGAAAGGAAATCGATGCCTTAAATACAAGGTGTATATTTTGGAATGCGGGATTGGCCGTTTGGTATGTTTGGTATGTTTGCATTTTATGCAAATATTGACATCTCGCTTAATTTGCCACCGCCTTGCCCCGGGGGGTATATATAGGTCGGTCTCACCCGGCCCTTCCTCTCCTTTTTCTTTCTTCTTCATACTTACCTTGTTTGGGTGACCGTGATCATCAAGACGTGTCACCACAGACTTGTCCCTGCATTGCACATCGCGGTGGAACAGCCTGTTCAATGACCTCCGGGTTTTTGACAAGCGATATTTTTGGCCCCTCCATCCGTGGAATATTTTCTTTTCATCAATTCTTGAGCCAGAGGCACGAGGTTGGAGAAGAGGGTCCAGTGGCTATGTAGTATATTGTAATCGATACCTAGCATCTAAGCGCTTGTGAAGTCATCGTCTTCAAAATTGATGTCCCGTGTTGTGTGTCGACCCATGTTACCTGACTTCGAGGAGCGCGTTCTGGATAGTATGCCCATCCCTTGGAACTTGCCTGACACGTTCTGTGGTGCCCACAGTCTCCTGTCGGCTCGGAGAGACTCGTAAAAAGTTCCGGGAGACTCGAAAATATCGCTTTATTATGTTCGAGTCCCCAAGCTGAAACCCGTCTCTAGCCCTGCGCTAAACATAACTGCTCCCTCACTTGCCCGCGGACTGCCTTCCTGATCCCTTGCATTCTCCTAACATCTGAGAGATAAAAGTCCAGTGAAGCATTAGGAGATATGGACTAGCCCTGTAAATGTTGCTGCTCACGTTTGTTAGATGTCTCACTTCTCTCACTGGACCTACGTGTAGTGTACTCTGTAGCCTTTCCCTCATGCCATGAATGCTTTAGAGGTATGAAAAGTGAGATTGTTTTGGTATATGGTAAAGAAAACATGCTAGTAACTCCAGAAAACACACCGCGCCATGTTAAATGCATACAAAAGTCTTAGTCGTACAACGTTGAACATCTCCCCAGTCGTCACTGCATCACTCTCTCCTGGAACTTGGGAACGCCTCAGCCAATGACTCCGCTTCTTGGGGATTAGTCCATTCCTCCAGTAGCTCGTGCGCCATATCAACGGTTTCATCATCGATGCCCGCCTCCAGCACGGTCCCATCACAAAATGCCAAGCGAGTTAACACAACGAGATGTTTCTGTTTGCTGCCAGGCACACACGCCAACTTCTCCTGCATATTGATTAAGGGGCCGTGTTGCTTCATGACCCCAAAAACCAGCCGCATAAGGCCATTGACCAGCGCAACACGCAGGTCTGACTCTGGCGGAGAGGAGTAAAGTGCATCTAGTTCATCGTGCATCGACCGGAATAAACGAGCGAGTGCATTCGGGTGCAATGCGAGGATTGTACTGGCATGCTTTTGGGACGAGGCCATAGGGTGGAATGCCAGCGACTCCAGTAGCAGCAGTACCTCGAGGCGCATCGCACAAATGTCATGTGCGGTGTATGGTTCCACGCCTTCATCCGGTATCGCGGGCTCGCTCAGCATGTGTGTGAGGCGGTCCACAATCCACTTTTGCACGTCCAATTGGTCCTGGTCAGAAGTTCTGATCGGACCAAAGGAGTCTGCACGGATACTTGTTGATAGGAGGTTCATCAAAAGCACAATGTCACCCAGTGGATGTGACGGGTGTAGCATCACGAGAATGAAAGAGATCCGGATATTTTGCCAGAATGTCTCCATTGCATTTTTTATGTGCAATACTCCGCAGGCGATTTGGTAAAGTAGACGCATGGCCCCAGTCGAGTCGACTAGGGGCTGCAGATCTGACTGTGGTGTCTGTCGGGTAATTCGTTTATCTCGTGATGCTGGGGCGTACTTGAAGCGAGGAACTGCATTCACTTCCACAGTGTCTTGCAAGACTCCAACTAAAGGTGTGATTAGTTCAGAGAGTGGAACGTCATCCGACATCAAACTATATTTTGTGATAGCTTCGAATCGGGGGATCGGCTCGTAGAACTTCTCGTTGATCGCGCGCTGCCATAGCGAGGCGATCGCTTGTGTATATTCTAATACGTAGCTGCCTGGGTCAACCCGAGCCATGACCTCCATAACGATGCTGGACATGGGCCGATGCGGTTCCGAAGGAAACGCAAGTTTGGCCATGGCTTCAAAATCGGTTTCTTGGTTAGGATGCGTACGGTGACTCAAGAGTCGCATCATAAATCGCTGATTGCGACTCGCCTCTGCAGACTTGCGCTTCACCTCGTCCACTTCGGCTGGAGTATCAGTCGCATCAGCCATAATAAGCTCCACACCAGCAGGACTCAGCTGTAGCGATACAGGGCCATCTTGGCTTGATTGCCTTTTGCGTTTCCCCGGAACTGTCGGTGTGGCTCGCTTGGAACGCGCTGCTGACTTGCTGGGTGATACCATGGCGATTTCATCATCGTCAAATCCATCGCGGAAGGGAAGCACTCGGGACTTTCGAGGAGTTACGGGTGCTTCTATCTCGCGATGCCTGGATTTGTAATTCCGAAGCTGGTAGGCTTCATCCACGAGATCTTGTTGAAGAAATACATTCTCCGTCGCAAGTACCTTGCCTTCGGACATGGCCACCTCAACCTCTTGCTTGTGTTTCGCCATTTCGTCGGCCATAGATTTCCGTAGAGCCGCTAGTTGTCGGTCATAGTCTTGTGTCATTGTTGTCTGCTTCTTTCGAATGATCGAGATTTCCCCAGCTTTCGTTTCCACTTGTATCCTCGCTTCGGCTAGCTCCTGTAACATTTGTTCTCTTTCTTGTTCCATCTAGAAAGGTCGTTAGAGTTTATGCAAAGAAGCTTTCAACTAACCTACCTGCACTAGGCGTGCATTGATCTCCGCAGCGGCGTTCCCGTGCCCATAGTACTCGTCCACATCCATGGCATCGCCCAGATGCCCATTGACCGCAAAGCTAGGATCCGGGGCGAGTACATTTTGTCCATGCGAAATGACATGAGGGTTGTCGACATTATCGTACACTTCGGCCTCCAATTCCCCCACCTCTAGTATATTGTAGTCGTTCGTCAATCCGGTGTGTAGGCGAGGCGGTGGTCTCAGTGATCCAGCATTATCGTTCAATTGCACTGCTTGAGCGTGTAGTATGGGATTGGTGTTTATGGGGTTTGAGTGGTGGTATTGTGAGGCTGACGCCTGGGTTGCTTGGAACGCATTCTGTTCCAGCGCATACAACGTCCCTGGTGGCAGGGAGTCGAACTCGTCGGAGCCGTAGTCGTCGTCGTCTTCCATGCCCCCGCCATGAATGGACTACCAGAGGGAATTGACTGTTTCTAAGTTCACGGAGGGCTTTTGATCATTCTCGAGTTTGAGCGGTTCCGAGGGTTGAAGAAGTGGGAGAGAGATAGAGATAGAGATAGAGATAGAGCACGGCAGTTCAAAGCACCTGGGCAACAATCCTGCACATCCAATTTCAATTTCTAGTCACGAATGTAATATTTGTAGGTCAAATCAATGATTTGATTTCAATTAATAAACCCGAATAATAGACCAAATGTAAAAAAATACAAGCAAAGAACAAAAAAAAAAAAAAAAAAAAAAAAGTAAACACGGGGCTGAAGCTGAAGCTGAAGCTGACCGCTTTCGGCACTTCACATGAGCTCATCAACTTTCTAATCCGATGATCCTCTCTCGCTCTCTACACTCTCCGCTTCTATTGCCCAGATTTTGTTTCTGGCCCCCTTTTCTGCATCATGTCGAAATCTCGCCGTAATGTTAGGTTTCAACACCGGGCAAATGATGAGCGACGCCTCAGCGTGTCCTCCGACGTCAGCGATGCACTCTCAGAGCCCACTAGCCCCAGCAAAAATGGCAACGGGTCCAAATCATCTCCCATAAATGAACAGGTCAGTTTCCAGTGGAGAATGGCCTCGGAATGTAGGTCTAACATGATCTTCACTTCTAGAATCCCCCCAGTCCGAATATGAGAAGAAGAAGCAGACCTTCATTACCCGGACGATATGGACATTTGTGATGATCGCCGGTTTCTTCGTCGCTTTGTTCTCCGGTCACATTTATATCATTGCCCTAATTACTGGCATCCAAATCATCTCATTCAAGGAAGTCATCGCGATCGCCAGTATCCCTAATAAGGAGAAGAACTTGCGGT
This sequence comes from Penicillium verrucosum, assembly GCF_028828655.1. Lineage (NCBI taxonomy): Eukaryota > Fungi > Ascomycota > Eurotiomycetes > Eurotiales > Aspergillaceae > Penicillium > Penicillium verrucosum. The sequence continues at coordinate 4,144,123 of NW_026643212.1, forward strand.
TCACCAAATCGTTGAATTGGTACTTCCTGGCGACCACTATGTATTTCCTGTACGGAGAGAGCGTGATCTACTATTTCAAGCACATCTTGCTTGTTGATAAGGTTCTGCTTCCGTTGGCGAACCACCACCGCTTCCTCAGCTTTACACTTTACGTCATGGGTAAGTGTTTCAACCGTTCCCCTTTTACTCCGCTAATTCCCGTTGATAGGATTCGTCTTCTTTGTCGGATCTCTGCAGAAGGGCCACTATCGATTCCAGTTCACCCAGTTTGCTTGGACCCATATGGCTTTGTATTTGATTGTTGTTCAAGCTCACTTTGTCATGAACAACATTTTCGAGGGCATGATCTGGTTCTTCCTTCCCGCTGCGCTGGTCATCACCAATGATATCTTCGCCTACGTTTGCGGTATTAGCTTTGGAAGGACACAACTTATTCAGCTATCCCCGAAGAAGACTGTTGAGGGGTTCCTCGGCGCATGGGCCTGCACCGTTGCCTTTGGTTATTTCATGACCAACTTGCTGATCCGTTACAAGTACTTCATTTGTCCTGTTAACGACCTGGGCTCCAATGCTCTGACCGGTCTGGAATGTGTTCCGAACCCGGTATTCACGTCGCAGCCTTACTCTCTTGAAATCTTTGGCCTGGACAAGACCTTCTGGGTGGAACCCATTCAATTCCACATCTTGGCCTTCGCCACTTTCGCTTCGCTGATCGCTCCGTTCGGTGGATTCTTTGCTTCCGGTCTCAAGCGCACTTTCAAGATCAAGGACTTTGGCGAGTCCATTCCTGGCCACGGTGGTATCACTGACCGCATGGACTGCCAGTTCATCATGGGCTTCTTCTCTTTCATGTACTACCACAGCTTCATTGCCGTTTACAAGGCCAGCGTGGGTGATATCATCGAGACCGCCATCAACGGTCTTACGGTTGACGAGCAGCTCGAGGTCGTTCGTGGCTTGGGCAAGTACCTGTACAATCAGGGCGCCGTCTCAGAATCGGTATGTTTGTTTGAATTAATTACTATGATTAATACCATTAACCTCCCCTAGATCCTGGAGTGCCTTGTCACCGAGCTCAAGCGTCGGTGAACTTAAATCGTCCGGCACTCAGATTGAAAACATCACCCAAATTTATGACACTCTTCTTCCACTTTCGCTTCCATCATTCGAGGACGACCTTTCAACCCCGCGCTCCACCCCTTGCAACTCTCCTCCGATTGCTTCTGCTGTGCCGACTACCCCCTATTCTTGCTTCTTGCTTCATTCAGGACTTGAATTAGGTTCACCGAATATGCATGCAAGTTTTAGTGTGCATGCATGATATGTACATACATGCGCCCCCCTCGCCCTACCCGCCTTTCAACACGGCATCAACACCGAAACAAAATGACCCGTGGCAAGGGCTTTAATGAATTGGCGTGAAGACCGGAAATCTTCCACGCCGGAGGCACGGGGACGAACTCTTTTTTTCGCTCTTCATTTACGGCTGTTTCTCTGTACTTCTGTTTAGTACTTTTTTTTTCTATTCTCTTCTTCACTTGTCTTCTCTTTCTGACTGATGCCCGGCCCTGGACTGAACCTATTTGATGACTTGTGTGCTCGGTCTATCTTGACCTGGAGCTCTGCTATACTTTCGATGCGCGGAAAGGACACATCCCCTCTATAGAAGTGGTACAAGAAGGGGGATGGTGGGGGTCGTGCGTGTGTGTTTTGCTCTGGCAGTTTTGTCTCTAGCTTCACTGTTTTTGGACGAGTGAAGGGAACGGGCTGTAGATTTGTACATAGCTTTCAATTCAAAAATTTGAAGCTGATTTCTAATTTTGTTTCACTTCATATATTGTTACCCGACAATTGGTTCGTTGGTGAAGTAAATGACATCTATGGTGTTATGTTACAATGAGAAACTGATTATCGATAGTTGATGGTTCTTTTCATTGTATCTATCGATATCTCGTCACTGGTCATAGAGGTCTGGGGTATCGGGAAATCGTGGGGAATATGAATCAAGGCGGGTATTTTCTAGAATGCGAGTCTCTTATGTGCGAAACTCTGGAGCGAGAAACCAAATGTTCCGCCCATCTTTCCAGAAAAATGCGGACAAGGTCCTCATCGGAGCTTAGCAAGGACGCCGGCGTATTCTAGCAAGAATCACGACTAACAGCAGGTAGCGAAGTCCACCGTGGCCGGAGCATTGTTCAGTTGCAACCAAGATGGGACATATTATGTGACGGCCTTCTATCCTAGCTCATTGCCAACCCGCCATCATGTCATCGGTCCACAGAAACAAAGAAAGGCCTTCTCTCGGCTTCGCTTCGCTGCATGCATGAGGCACGCAAGGTGCCAGGAACGCAATTAGCAATAACTGTGTCTTAACCGTCGACTTCATATTCTTCCATTTCGACTTTAAAATAAGCCGCGACCTGTCGTCTCTCCTCATCCGCACATGCAGGGTCGAGCATGAATCGCACGGCGGCGTCGCGGCCGCGCTCGCCTGTCCTCTGGCGGTCCCCGTTCGCGGCAATTGGTGTTAAGGGATGAGCAGGTCGCGGAGTATCTTGGTCGTTAGTGCCTGCGCCATTGGATGGTTTGGGTGGCTGGCCGATCCACGGCTGGTAGCGTGGAATGTTGTGTTCGCTGGCTTCTTGGTTGAGCGGGATGCGGACTGTTAGGAACCGGTCTGCTGGGAATTCCGAGCCGACGGCGGTTAGTGAGCGGTGGTGGGTGTAGAGTTCTAAAAGGTCGAAGAGGGTTTCTGGGTGGTTGTTAATATGTGGTGTTCTCTAGGTGAATGTGACAGCAATAACAAAACAAGACTTACCCATGATTTCTGCTCGGCTGGTGCTCCACTGCACATAGTCTAGCCCGGACTCCACTTGTTCGACGCGCTGGTCCAAGAGTCGTCCTGCAAGCTCAAGGCAGCTAAAGGCCATCGTCGATGAGTTTTGTTTGATGGGTGCAAATGTGCGGTAAAGATCAGATGAAATGCGGTAGGCAAGGTTGGAGACTTCGGAATTTTGTAGCAGTCCATAATGCCGACCCAGCTTCATGAGGGTCTTATGGGGATGCCGGGTTCGAAAGTCAAACCCAGAGGCCTCTAACATGAGTCGTTCGAGACCGATTATGCCACGCGCATGGGATTCAAACATCTGGCAACAAGCGTTAATCTTCTGTCCTGTTTCGCCTGGCATCATGACTTACGGGGTCATCAGCCGATAGGTGCTCTGACGGCGCCAATTTCAAATTGTATGCCGCGCAGACAATATCTCGTGACTTTTTGAGCGTATCTTCGATCTTGCATGCTGTGAATAGAGCCGCAGCCGCAGCATCCTATATCCCAGGTTAGACTGATCTCCCTGAAGAATTTCTGAGAGAACTCACTGTCCAATTATACTCATTGTCTGGGTGCACCAATCGAAATCGGTGATAATATCCCACTGCTGTGTCAAAAGTGCGAATTGGACTGGATTTCAAGTCAGTCTTGATGCATTTTGCTTGGCTTGAACTCAACTTACAGGTTGAGGGCTCTCCGCACGCTGTCGATCCACGCCACACCCTGAAGTCGCAACGAAGTTTCGCGAAGAGGATTAACACTCATCGCCTCGATGCAGTTTTCAATTGTCTGTTCGAATATGTACGGATTGGCCACCTGTATAAAAGACGGGTGGATGGCCGGGGTTGACAGGCCAAATTCCAGCGTTGAGCCCCCACGGGGAGACTCGTCCCTCATATTGCGTGCCATGGCAGTTTCTTGGATCTCCTAATAATATGGCAATATCGAGCAATGTCTTTGGAAGTTGCAAGATGAAGACGCGCACCAAGTGACTGGATTGATATCTCGATCACGTGTCCGTCCAAGAGCTCTCAATCACGTGTAGGTCTGTCGGAAATATATTATCCCGCATTCCGAAGTGTATACATCTGCCTCTACCATGATGCTTTTATTTCCCAAAGATGGATGTGCAATTGCAAACATATTGATCATGCTGGAGATACGTACGGACAGAGCCACCCCGCATATAACCTCAATGGCTGTTCAGCATGATGCTGATCGACCAGCACCTTGGCCGGGCCACTGGCCTCGGGATAGAGGTTAGAGTCAGGATGAGCGGGCATTGTAAAATAGAAGAAGTGAAAGGCGAATGGAGAATGGAGGAAGAGATCTGAGTTGGACAAGTTGTGAATACTAGTATGACATCTTGTGGTTAAATAGTGTCTTTAGCTAGATACTATTTGAAAATTGGAAGGATAGCACAAGAGAGAATAGAAAGCCATCCGACTCTAGTCTTTTTCATACTTCCTGATCAACCTCTGCATAATAGACATAGCACCAGATCGATACCCTCCACCAAAAATAGCATGATGATTCAGATGATGATACCTTTTTGGTTATATCAGTAAACTTGTCCAATAACAAGAGAAGAGAAAGGGGGAAAAAGAAGAACTCACAATTCATACAATTCCACCCGATCAGCATACTCCGCTACAGGTTCAGTCTTCGGCACAATCCGATGATACTGATCAAAGAATCGAGCCCCAAACCCACCAAACATATGCATAATCCCAAGATCAAACTCACTATGTCCATAGCAAGCCGATGGGTCATACACCACATCCCCAGGCGTCTCATCGCGACCCGAGCCAACAATCCGACCCCAATCAGCATTCCCACTCCACAAATCTCCATGAACAACAACAGGCACAATCCCTTCTCCCTCCCCACTGGAAGTATACCCTAAATGACCATCCCCAAGCAGCCGAGACACAACCGTATGCACCGTCTTCTCTACTGCCTCGCGCAGCCCCGCATCTGGTCCATTGCGCTCTTCAGATGTTGCCAGGATCGTAAGCAGCCGTTCGTTTGCGTAGAACTCCGCCCAGCTATCACAGAACCGGTTCGGTTGCTTGGTATCACCGCAGAAGGTTGGCACAGGGAATCCGAATCTGCGCCGGCCGGTGCTCGGATCTAAGGGTGCGGGCGTGGTATGTAGTTTTCCGAGACGGTGCACGAGTGTGGCTTCGTCGTTCGTGTTACGTCCCATCTTACCGCCGAGCTCAAGGAACTCTGTTGCGAGGAAGTGCGTTTTGGCTTCTGGTCCCGGTTCATCGAGTGGTCCCCGAGCTAGGGCTTGCGGGCAGAATCCTGGTACGGAGGCTGCGATTGCGTTGAGGGACTCGGATTCGCCCTGGAACATTTCTTCTGCTGCTTTACCATTTGAGGAGATTTTTACAAAGTAGCGTCGCTCTTCCTCTTCTTTACCATTTTTGCTGGGGATCTGGGCATGGATGGTGCCTGTGCTTGTGAAGCCTGAGCTTAGACCGGATGTGGAGAGGCTAACTTTTGATTCGGATGGGAGTGAAAGGGCTTGAATGATGGGTTCTGGCACTGGGGACATTGTTATTAGGTGTTATGGGGTTAGGAACAAACAGATGGTTAACTGGACGCGGAGATGTGAATAGGCGATGACGTTTTTCTCCACATCGATAATGGAGCTCTCTTATCGCCTATACAACTTGAGTACTCCGTACAATAACTATAGTTATGTTGTGTGTTGTACATACAACATAGATAGAATGCATACAGCTTTCAGATATATATTCACAAATAGATCCTATCTTCAGTTACGATATGAGACGAACTCGTCATAGCAACAGTAAAAGGAATTGTCCACATTTTCCTACAGTACTCCAATCCATCCAGAAGTCCATAGGTAAACTCTAACCCATAATAAAGATATCAAACTATGCGGGTGACAGTTTGTTCAACAAATGCAACGCAGTCTTCGTACGCTCTCTCGTGTCTAGTTCCGTGTCATCCTCGAGGCTAGCCAGTCGTTCCGCAAAACCAAGAGAACGAAGTCTCACTGCCCGCTCCCGGCAACCTTCATGATCACTCTGATCTTCTTCGTAGATGAGGTTGATCACCACCCAGACACAGTTTGACCGAATGTCTTTATGGGAATGGTTGAAATAATTGCCTAGAGACCGCAGCAAGTCACGGTGGAATGTGACGATGCGCCGGTGGCGTGGGTGTCCGGCCGCCAAGTGGATGATGAGAGCGGCAGCTGCGTTGATAATCTCATTGGGGACGTGGAGGGACTGACTGCTGGAATCCCGGCGGTGAGGAAGTTGGATGGTACGTGGTCGCAGCGTATCTGCAATGGTATCGAGGAAATCGTTTTGACCAAGCTCTCTGAAGAGATATTCGATCATCTCAGGTGCATCCCGACCACATATCATGTTGCGCAATAAGTCAAATGTCTGCTCTTGGACGGCAATATCGTCCTGTCGAGACTGTGTGGTTTGAGCCAGGGTTCCGTGCAGAACGAGTTTGTGTCTACGTCTTGCATCGGGAAGGAACATGTCCAGACTCATTTTGGAGGGAGGCATGGTATCGGTCATCTTGAGGTCCTCGTCCCACTCCGCTGCATCATCCATGGGGTTCAGAATATCGACTTGTTCTCCAGCCGAGTTGGATCGACCCATGGCAAACCCGGGACTTTGATCTGTCTCCTCTTCCACCCCTCGGCGAGTCACTGCGCGGACCGGATCCTGGGAGATGACTTCCATAATCCATTCGGGGCCCAAGATCTCGATGATGTTCATTCTGATGTCGTTTGCAGTATCATAGACCATGTGTTTGAGAGCCCAGAGCGATTCAATCTGTAATTTGGTGTTGGATGAATGTGCATGTTCGCAAAGGATGGGAATGATGTTGTGGGAAATGATTGCCTGAGAAGATTATATTAGCTGCAAAGTTCCTGAAAACGAAATATAGGCATCAGCAAACCTCTTTCATGGGACTGAAGTCCAAGGCCAGGTTACAGATCGCAGCCGTTGCTGCAATTTGCACCTCGAGGTCAGAATGGCGAAGAAGGGCAAAGAGTGGTTTAGCCACGCCGGCATCAATAAGACTAGTTCTTAGCACGCTCACGGATCTGGTCAGCATCCGAGCTGTACCACAAGCAGCCAGAATTGTCGGAATCGGATTTCCATCTTCTGCAGTATTTCTGGGCGTCGCAGCACCACCTAGTGCATCACTGTGCCTTGGCTTGAGAGCGTCGATGATGTAAGGGACCACACCATGTTCGCAGATCGCCTTGCGGTACTCATCCTTGAATGGAACGAGTGCAGCCAAAGCCTTGAGAATGTTCTCTCGGTAACGCATCACATGGCAAAGGGTCGGGGAGTAACCGGAAGGCCCGAGGCGGCACTCCTGTGAAAGAGACTCAAGGTCCCGGGCTGGGCCATCCTCTGCGTGCCACATGGGCCGAGAGGTCTCCGTGATCGGGTTGTAAGTCTCCTTAAGAAGTTGTGAAAGTCGCTTAAGCGCATTAGCTTCTACAGCGTGTTTCTGCAGTTCCTGGTCGTCCATGACCAAGTTGGCTAATACGGCAGGCGCCTCTTCTTTTAATCGTAGGGTTGATGAGAGCAGTCCATCATGAATAGCGCCTTCTTCATCCGGTAGTCGGACGTTCTTGTCAAGCATACGAATCAAGATGGGAATTAACAAATAACTGAACATTGGGACGCGATGCTTCTTCGCCAACCCTAACCGGAAGAGGGCGGTGACAAGACGGGCGGACATCAATCGTGCCATGCCATTCTCTGAGCGGAGAATACAGAGCAGCCATGGGATAATCGAATTCTCGTCTTCTGGGACAGGAGTGTCAGCCAGTGAAAAAGGCGTGGGGTAAGAATGGCTGTGTCGGCGCTGTGAGCCCCCGTGCCCCAAAGGTGGGAAATTGGCAGAAGTGGATGATGATTTTGTGTGTGCTAGAGGAACCGAAGGCAAAAGCTGTTCTATGGGGTTGGAGCCAAGATGACGGGGTACTGCGGAGCCCGACAGATATGTGGATCCCCACGGACCTTTCTTGATGTCCGATGGGGCAAACCCAGCGACTTGTTTTGGAAATACCGTCACAATGCCAGGTGATGACAGGAAGTGCTCCGCCCTCCATTTTGACTGTTCAATAATGACAGCAACCGCACGTAGAATCGGTGCTAGCTGGGCGGATTCGGGGGCCGGAAGTGGCAGATCCTCCAATGCGCCAGGTTCTTGAAGGCGATTCTCCGCGCCAGGCAAGACAAATCCCTTGGCCACAACAAATGAGGCGACCTTGAGCGCCAAAGCATCCAATACCCCGGACTCTGCTAGTGCCGTCTTGTGGGTTTCCTCCGTGCATAGCTTGCTGATCAGGGCGGCTGCCAGCTCAATCGTGGCCTGACTGCGCAAATCCTTGTACTCCTGTGATATTATACGCCGGAGAGAGCTAATATTTGCAGAAGCAAAGACAAGATCCGCAAGCTGCGTGTCCCGAGACCATTGTTCCTGGCTTTGCAGCGGTATCCGGTCTGCAATTGTGTTCAGGAGTCGTAGAATGGGAAGATAGTATGAATCTGGGCAGTCCGAGGACGAAAATATTGAAAGTAAGGTCTGGGGGATATTGCTGGCGAATAGTGGGGTGAGAAACGTCGGGCCACCTGCTCAGTACAGTCAATGTCTGTCTTGGTATATTTGGATATGGATGTGATCTTCACGTGCCTTGTGCCAAGCTCCCAACAATTAAAATTGCTTGAAGGCATGCTTCATAATCTTCTGGGGCTTTTGGCGTGAATCGGTTTTGGGGCGATATCAATTCATTAAACTCGGCCGTTCCCGGCCACCTCGAGGTCAGCACCTGTGCCAAAGCTGGTATAATTCCCTCGAAAATGTAGGTTTCCTTGCGCTGGTCATGACCAATCAGTTCATTTTTCAGAGTGCGCAAAGCTGTAATCTGACAAGAGGTCGATTCAGCGCTCTGTAGCTGCAACAGAATCGGTGGTGCGGCCGCTCGCGTCATCATCTGGCGATCACCCCCTCCCAGCGGGAGGTCCTCGACGTTTCGCTTTGTTAAATTAAAAGAATTGGTCAAGATGTTATAGTAATATTGAGGAAATTATCTCCGTCAATGTGAAGATTGTGTAGACCTGGATGTACAACATAGATATGATGCCTGACCGGAAGTGTAGAGCCGGACCCAGAGGTACTCCGCACTTCGGTTCTGCCGAGACATACCGCCTCTAAAAAAGTGGCACCGGATTAATAAAAGACCGATACTCAGCCTTACTTGGTCTGAGCTGTGGCTACAGGTATGCACTTTGCTGAGCAGTTGGTGTGTTCAGGTTCAGTAGGTGCATAAGAAAAATTATTGTCAAGTGCGAAGTGGCATCCGAAGTCTAACGCCATAACATTGGCATGGTTTTCCAAGACTTTGTTCTTTGCATGAAAAGAGGGGGCACATTCAAGTTTATAAGGGTATCACCTGAGTAGGAGTGTATGGATATTGATCAATATTTGCCTGTGAGATCTATATCAAGTAGCCTCCAGGACTATATTGTAAGATCTTGATCGTTATATCAGGTTCTCTCTTCCATGCAAAGTATGCAGCACTACATCAAATCCGGTATAACTAGTTACCTTGGATATCACCGGGGTAATTGTGTGAATCATTAGGCGCCATCTATGATATATAAGGTTGCATCTAGAACTCCAACACTCCAACACTCCAACGTCAGTACAAATTATATATGTACTTGAATTTTCTTGGCTCTTGGCACTTTAACCTAATTCAGCTAGAGTACCGGTAGTTTACCCCCCGCTTTCCGGCGCCCTGTAGTACAACATACATATGATTCACATTAGATTGAATACCTAGGTATAGATGTACAAATATATAGAGTGCTATACAGGTTGTTTGAACCGATTAAAGATATATATTTCTTAGGTTTTTGATGATATTAATCATTTATTCTAACAATATCTATCTTTAGATATAATATATAACTATATATGTGGAGTTTAGTATGTATTAATAAAGCCAAGAAATAGAAAGAAAAAAAAGAAAAAAAGAAAAAGAAAAAATACACATACAGTAACAGTACAGTAACCGGTGACCTCCAGCCACTGACAGCATAGACAGTACATATGTAATTACCTCACGAACTTTGAAAGAACAAGATTTTCAAGCGGCTTTTGCCCCCTTCCTTGTTCTCTTGTCCAAGGTCATTCGGAGTATTATTCCCTTGACCATACACACCCCCTCTTTCCTCTTTCCTCTTACATTATTTTGTTATAATCTTTGTCAATTCCCCCTTTTGTCCCTTTTGCTTTTTCCCCCTCTCCTCTAAGCCTCTGAGGATGAGGCCGGCCGTGCACCCACGCCATCCACAGCGCGCCCTGACTGTGCGCCCACGTGGTCTCACCTTGCACTGTGAATGCTCAGATTCTCAGCATTCCTTAATAACCTAGTCACACCCTAAACTATGTTGGCGTCTTCGCCTTCGCCTTCAACGGCTGCATTACGCTCCCCGCTTCCTTCAACTTCGGGGTCGCATTCCCATTCACATTCGCACTATGAGCCGACTGGCGCTCCACAATTCAATAGTCCTCGATCATCACGTTTGGCTATTGACGAACTCCGGTCAGCCTTGAATCGGCATACTGTCGATCCCTCATCTCCTGAAACTTTAGGAGATCTTCAACGCAGGCGCGCATCTTCCTCCACCGACACTCTGAAGACCCTAGTCAATAATTCAGTCTTGGCTTCGACCCCCCAATCAGCCACATTTTCAGCTGTGACTGCAACCCCCCAACCGGCTGTCACGTCCACAAATCCTCCGACTTCCTCCCCCGCCCCCTCAATGCCCGCCCCTACATCCGGTTCCAACAAGCGCAACAGCCAACGGGACCATCATTCGTCGGATGCGACGCCGGCGGAATACGATGGCGAAGATTTGGAGAGGTCACAGTCCAAGCGCCTGCGACCTTCCAAGCCGGATGTTAAGATGTTGCCCACGCAATATGAACTCGCCGACCCCCGTGACATGGTCGTGCTGATTTCCAGCATGCTCATGGAATTGATCCGATTCAACGACAAGATCCCACTCCACCAGGGTCGTTTGACTCGCTTCCACTCGCGCTCTCCCCCTCGAATCTCCGTGCAAGATTACCTCCAGCGATTGACGACCCATGCTACTCTCTCACCCCCTATCCTTCTCAGCATGGTCTACTACATCGATCGACTCTGCGCACTGTACCCCGCTTTCACCGTTTCCAGTCTGACCATCCATCGGTTCCTGATCACTAGCGCCACCGTTGCCAGCAAAGGACTCAGCGATAGTTTTTGGACCAACAAAACGTACGCTCGAGTTGGTGGAATCGGCATGACGGAATTGGCCATGCTCGAACTCGATTTCCTGTTCCGAGTCGAATGGCGCATTGTTCCACAACCGGAAGTGCTGGTAGACTATTATCAGAGCCTCGTCGATCGATGCGACGGGTTTGAAATTGAAGGCGTCTGCCAGAATGGCACCGCGAAAGCCGGGGTAACGGGTATTGCTCCAGCGGCCGGTTCCGTTCCATCATAAATGCTGAACCACGCCCAATTACGTCGCCCATGCGAAATCTGCACAAATAACGCAAATTACGTTCTGCCCTGGACCACTCGGGCCGGTCTCGAGTCAAGCCATGAATGAGTGGATTCTTCTGTCTGTCACCCGCCGAGTCACTGGCGGTGTGATTTAATACATACCACTTGCGTTAGGGGGGGTGATGGTGTCGGATCTCGATGCACCATTGCTTTTGATCTAATATTGAGGAGCACCGGTATCAGACATGGCGCTTTTAGAACAGGGATCTATCTCAGCATATACCGAAAGCTCAATGGGCAATACCTTGTTCTTTCTTTCCAGCGATTTTTTTTTCCCCCACAGGGCATACGGCGTTTCATGTCTCACAGGATGATGGGTGATATCTATGATCAAATCGCCTATCATCTGGACATTTTTCCTTTTTTTTTTAGAACTATACAAATCTCAAATATCCACTCATAATCCAAACACTTGAAATTGTAGATCTTCTGCGTGTTATGTATGCAGGTACAAGAATAGTCGGCCGCTTATGCAGCCTTGTCGTGTCTTTTTTGGTATTAGTAGTTTTGATATGTAGTCTTTTCAGCTATTTTTGGGACCTTCTATTTCAAATTTGTTTATTTATTTCAGGCTATTTCCCCCTGTTATTGGTGTTTGAATATAGGTGGTGAAAAATGTCGAACTTTTTATATAACATGACATCTCCATTGTAGGGCTGAAGGGCGCGAGGTACGGAGTACAGATGGAGCAATTGCAACTGCTATATATTCCCATACCCATTCCATGACGCTAGCTTCCTTTCTAATGCATTTGAACAACAATAGCTGTTCATTCATACTAACTAACTATGTATACTACAAAGTGTAGACTAAAAAAGACCCCAAAGACTCAAAATGGCCTAGCGGCAAACCCGACAAAGTTTGCACTGTTTGCTTCTCAACTTTGTATAGCTTTCTTCTTTTCTTCGAGTCCTCATGTGAATACTTCCTCTATCGTTGAATTATTGAAGTCGATATCGGCAATTGAGGCTCAAGTGTAAGATTCCAAGGCACTATACTATCATTTACAATCACTTTTAGGCCATGACATTGGTTGTACATCCTGAAACCTATCTTGACACATTCTATTCCACCCCGCGCCAGACTGGGTGTCATTCGAGATAGCTAGAATGGACGTCGAAAAGACAATCAGAGGCATCAAGCCCCTTGATGGGCAAGTGGTGCCTATTCGAACAGTCCAAGAGACGAGGCCACAAGAAGAATTCGGTATGACCTACAATATCGTCCTGTTCTTGCGACATCATGATTAACCCAAGAAATAGCCGATGCCTTTGTCGCAGAAGTCAATGTGAAATCTGCATCCAAGGTGATAAAGTAAGCTACAGATTCGCATACTTTGCCGATTCGAACACCGGATTAATTAATTCCTTAGGGCTATCGACACGGCTTTCCCCAGAGATCCTTCCCTTCCGCTATCCCACCTCCGTCGCTTCGCCAAAAGAGAATTACTCCCACCGCCGCTGAGGGCAGCGATTGAAAGTCAGAGCGCTCCTCTAGTGACCCCGACACAAACCATCTTCGTCCTCATATCACCACCATTGCCCGATCTCACCACGCTCAAGACCCTGCTCGCTCCGTTTGCGCCAGACACAGCGCCGGCCGCTACAAACGATCCTCCAACGACAAATGAAACGCCAGAGGAAGCTTCACCCTCCGGTCCCCCTTCCCCGACTATTCAACTTCACCCCATCAAAATCCCCCTTGCACCCCCTTCAACACAACTCAAGCCGAGAAATGGACCAAGACCCTCTGGCCAGTCATATTCAACCCAGCAGCACCCCGCTCAAATGTCGCCCCGCCCCCTCAGACCATAAAGCACGCACAGGAATCTATTGAACCACGAGCAGGGTACTACTTATCCCTCGCGCGCAAAGTAGCAGAGGAAGCAAAACAATCTGGGCTAGGCCGTGGCGTAGGTGCAGTGATAGTCGACCCTGCCATCGAAGAAGAGATAACCGAGGCAGGCTATGAGGGTGGATACGACACTACATCAGAATGGCACGAAGCAGTCCTCGCAGTTGCCGGTGATGCGCGGTACTCTCGATCCGAGGCGGGCGCGCCATCCCAGGCCCAGCTGCACACCGGAGTAGCGCCGAACCCAGCGAGCAAGACATACAACGCAGATATCGAGGGCGGGCCTGAACTGCACGCGTTAATGCGTGCCGTCGAGCTGATTGCTCGTTGGCGCCGAGAACACGATCGTTCTGCCGGCGTGTCTGCATCGACAGCTACTGCAGATCCATCGAAGCCAGAAATAAAACAGCCAGAACTGAGCGCCTTCGAATCATACTTCTTATACCGCCATCGTCCTGGTGCATCCCCCGACTCCTCAAACCATCCTCAATCGCCGTCCTCCCCATTGAAGAGGAAGCACGAAGTCCCTAATCCTGAATCCGACTTGACTATCGACCCCTCTACAGTCTCCCCGCAATCCCAGCTCCAACACCCACCTCTCCCCGCTCCTCCCCCGTCTACCGTGGTACTGGCGGATTCTTCGACTACAGCCACAACGCCCGCAGCTCCGCGGATTCGCACCCGCTCACAGGGTGGCTACCTCTGCACAGACTTGGATGTCTACCTTTCCCATGAGCCGTGTCTATGCTGCTCTATGGGCATGCTTCTCTCCCGGTTCCGGTCTGTCATCTTCCCTAGAAATGGGAGGTTAGAGAGTGGCGGCCTGTCTTCTGAGCCGGCCGTTGGCCCTGTGGCCGATGAGCATGATCAAGGTGCAGAGGCTGCTTTTTCTGCGGTTGATGGACAGGAAGAGAGGGGATACTATGGACTACATTGGAGGAAGGAGTTGAATTGGAGGGCTCTTGGATTTGAGTTTGTGGAGGATGGGGAAGTGGAAGTGGAAGTGAAGAGCGAGGCTGGAATGCCTGTCTTCCATGCTTGAATGCATATATTCATTACTTCGTAACTCGGTTCACTATTCGTCATACCGGGTATAACCTACATGCTATATACAACTAACTCTGTACATTTTGGGTGTTCGTGCTGAATTAGCCTTGCGATAGTTGCGCTGAAGAGGGATGCTCTGATCTAGTGCCTGTAAATGTCGAACTCCATGACCCAGCGAAAAGGCAGGATGTTGGAAATTGAAGATCCCATGACATTGCCCAGGGCTAAAGGGGTGTGACCTTGTAGGATTGCAACGACAACAACAGCGAGCTAGGGAGAGCTTGTCAGCATAGACCGATTAGATGGAGAAGCTCGAAGCTATGCACCTCTTCGTATTCAGCCCTAGTAGTCAAAAGGGCAATGAGAGTTGGAGAGATGCACGGTGTGATCGATGAATTTATCTGCACCATAGTTAAGAACGAAGACTCCGGCAATCAAGATTGCTGTGTTAAATAAGAGACTGTCCCAATCCATGGTATAGGTGATGTTTACTACTACAACACTCTTAGAGATAACTTGAAAACTTCCTTTGAAATTTTTTTTTTGGTAAAAACAGGCTTTTTGACATACCACACCAGGTATTCTGCGTTCTCACGCAACTCAGACATCCGACCTGTGAGCTCCACACTCCAAACCTCCAACCTCCAACCTCCACCGAGGTTTGCACCATTAACCCCCCTTCTCTTCCCAACACGAGCAA
This sequence comes from Penicillium verrucosum, assembly GCF_028828655.1. Taxonomy (NCBI): domain Eukaryota; kingdom Fungi; phylum Ascomycota; class Eurotiomycetes; order Eurotiales; family Aspergillaceae; genus Penicillium; species Penicillium verrucosum. The sequence continues at coordinate 4,159,192 of NW_026643212.1, forward strand.
GAAACGCCCTTGATGCCCCAGGCTGAACAACCCCAGCCTTCTTCAACACCCTTCTATGCAGACAAAGCAATCAAGATCGAGATAAGGAAATTCGTGACTTCGTCACAGGATCTCCTGTATCGACGCCAGATGTCGAATGACATGGCAAAGTACATCAAGAATTTGGTAGGAACAGCTCATGGAGATCCATTCTTTTCGGCCTGACCATGTGCGATAGAGGCAAGGCAACATGGCTTCGAAGAATGTGTCCATGAGAAAACGGAGAGGGGTATAAACCGAGGTCAATATCCCATAAGATACAGCCCAAAGCTAGATGGAAAAAAGAAATTGGCTCAAAAGACAATGGGTTGTGGAGTAGCAAATATTTCGGGTTCATCACACTAGGGGAAAAAAAGAGCAAAAAAAGGTCAAAACGGAGTTTGGATAAATGCTTTTTGTGAAGCAAAAGTGAGATATGATCAAGAAGCCTTTGGGGAGAGAGGTACGTGTCAAGGGACCGCCATGCCCAAGATTATGTTCCTCTCCCCAGATGGCTCCATTGTGAACAGTGTTTCATGTGCAGAGGCGAGCTGTAAACACAAAAATGGAACGAGCTCGCCGAGATTGATGGATGTTATGTATGACCTGTCAATACAGGTGGCAGATAATCCTTTCAAGTGAGGATCAAAATGCATGACTTTGTGGAAGACACAAAACTGGATGTGTCGTAGGATGTAGTGGGTATGATGCTTTTTCAATGCGTCGTTGAGGAATGGGCGTTTAGCCTCCTGGCGAAGCTATCGGGCTGAGGAGCCTCAATCCATTCGCTGGTAGAACAATAGATAGGCCACTTTGTTGTCACGAGAACCATAGCGGCCCAGGGGAGTTCGGACCCCAGAGGGAGCGGCGGGAGGTGGAGTGACTGCGTTCACGGATTTCTTACTTGCATGTCCGTTGGCACCGTTGCCATTGACCTGGCTCCAGCCCTTATCGCTGTCAGTCAAATCCATGTCATCCTGATCGATATGGTCGAAGATATTGCCGTTCGGGATCTTTCCATGCTTGTGCTGCTCAAGTGCGGCAGCGAGAAGCTTGGGGTCTTCCTCGCCACCAGCTTCCGCCACTTCCTCGCTGCGAACGCGATGGATAGAGGTGTCGTCCATGCGGATCCATTCCAAGCCTTCCTGTCGCCGAACATCGACTGTGTAGTGACCACCGCTGGCGTTCTTGCCGTGGTGGTAGATGACACCCATAAGGCGATACTTTGGGGGACCTCCCTGGGAAGTCATGGCGTTACGCCGATGAGGTGGGAAAACCTCCCGCGGAAGCTCCAGGTCTAGGGGATATCCAACCTTTTTCCAGATCTTCTGAGTGGCACCTGTGACACTGTCATACTGGAAGCGTTTGAGATGAAGAATGAGGACAGGGGGCAAGGTCTCGATGAAGATTTGTTTGGTCGCGGTGATGTTGGGTCCGCGCGACGAGTTGAAATCACCCTGGATGCTTTCCGGCTTTGTCATTCCCTTGAGCGCATCGAGAATGTTGTGAACGTCATGCGACCCAATGTCGAGTTGCAAAGGTTGGTAGGGTTCCAATGTGACAGATGTCTTATTACCAGGCACCTTGAATTCCGAGCGAAGCTTTCCCCGAATATTCTGGTGACCGGCGACTCAGCGGCAAGAGAGCCAGACAGTTGGGTGACCGCTGATTTTTGCTTATGGCCAACTTCCAACCAGCCATCGACGGAAGAATCGCCACTTTTCTTCGCAGCAGTGTGCGATTCGGCACGAGCGCACTCCTCGTGCATCTCCTCGAGAAGGAAGCCTAAGAACTCTTGAGCGTCTTGCTGATGTCCGCGCCGCATGTCCCTGAATCGTGGCAGCTGTCGAACCATCTCATAAACAAATTCAGGGACGAAAGACTCGCCATATTGCTCAAGCTCATTGGGCTTCAATCTGAGACGAAGTTGGTCTTCGGAAGTAGCCGCGTCAATAACACGGAATTCTTTCATGAACATGATCATCGCATCGATCAAAGGAAGATCGCTGTGGAAGGTGTGTGCAGCACGTCGGCCAAGATGATCAAGAAACTGGTAGAACGGGGTACAAGAAACAAGAATTTGTAACACAGAGTTCATGTAGCACATGTTTCCAGTGTTGACTAGTCCGCGAGGTTCAAGGAAAGCGATCTTGTCGCTGTATTGAGTCACATCTTCTCCCAATTTGCTCAGGACATCTGCGAGGGATTTGTTTTTCTGAACAGGCAATCCGTGTGGCTCAGCCAAACCGGCCGCGGCGGCGACGCTTGCTGCTTTTGCCGACTCCTTCGAACGGACCAAATCAGCCCAAGACTTGGGTGCAACTGATACGGGCGAGATTGTCTTGGTATCAGTGGAAGGAGCTTCGTCAGATTCTACCACTTGGGCAGGAGTAGCAGGTTCAGTTGATTTAGGAGTTCCGGATGCGACGCTACCATCCTTGGCTTGGCGACGTGGGGTAGATGGGACATTGGGCACCACTGGAATAACCGGAGCAGGCTTTGAGCTTTTCGACTGTGCCTGTGATCTCGCAACTGACGAAGGAGTGGTGGATTGTGTGGAGTCTGCATCTGACTGTTGGAATGTGGCGGTTGTTGGGGTTTGAGGTTCTGAAGATTCTTGGGTGGATGAAGTCGATGGCTGAACCTCTTCGTTTTCATCTCCTTTAATGACCATGTGCGTGTCTTTGGTAGGAAGCTCAACCGATGATTGCATGACACGGCCCTTGCGACGTCTGTGTGGGATTCTGGCCGGGAAGGGCTGCTCAGGAACAGAGAGCCAAGGAATCTAAACCAACAGTTAGAAAAAGAAAATACAATATAATTCAAGATAAAAGCAAACACTTACTGGTGCGGCAAAAGTGGGCTTCGGCGGCAAGTTTGACTGTGGCTCCCATCGTGGTGGCGGAGAAGCGATGGGATATCCCTGGGCCGAGTGCGGTAGAATAGCAGGATATTCCTGCACTTCGGGCTGAATGGGCTGAATCGATGGATGCATGACAGATGGAGACATGATCGGTTGCAGTGGGGTCGGAGTTCTTTGATGATGCATGGGCATCGAATGAGGAATATGCGTGGGCGCCATGACAGGCTGCGAGTGAGGATAAGAGGATACAATCATCGGTGCATAGGGCGCCTGGTATGGACGTGGGGGGCCCTGGATATGTCCATATGGTGGGTACCAGTAAGGGTATTGCTGAGATGAGTATTGTTGATGAGGCATGTGGCCATTCATGTGAGGAGGATATCCCATGTACTGTGGTGATCGCATGTGGGGAGGCGCAGCGTTGTAAGAGAAGTCTTGCTGGCGCCTTGAAGGAGGCATGGGCAGCTGCCCATGCGGCATGGCAGGGAGGTGGTGATTCATCTTGAGCTGGCTAGAGAAAGAAGTTGTCTTGACGTTCGGTCACGCGTTGCCTCAAATGAGTGCCATGCGCGATAGCAGTCAAGAGGAAAGAAAAATCTGGAGCTGCTGGCGCATTTAGGCAGCCATCGTGGCCTCAGTAAGAGGTGCTGGATATGTTGGAGAATGGGAGTGGAGGATGAACTGGGTCAAAAGAGCTGTTGGGGTTGCTGGAGATTGATTGGAAGGAGACTGGCAAACCAGATCGGAGTGAAGAAATAAGAAAAAGAAGCAGACCGCTGTACAAGTGAACCTCTAGGCGGAGAGAGTCGACAGGTCGGGGTAATAAGCGAGTGAGCAGGAGTAAAGGGGAAAAAAAAAAGAAGACCTCTCATTCACCGTCAAACGAAATGAAGCTGAAGGGGACCGAGACCGAATTGGGGTGTCGGGACTTGCTGGTTCACGTGACATTACGATTTGTAACCCGAGAGGGGCGAAACTGTACCTTCACGACATCATCTGGCACCCTGAGGGCCGTCCCTCGATCCTTACTACTATTCTTACATGGCCTTTAGGGCCATTCATTCTCATTCACCTATTCTGGTTCAATCCGAGGCAACTGGTGGAACACTCAATATACTGCCTGCTACTTGATTGCATCTTATCAGTTGTTGGCTTTATCCAGTCCCCCATAGCACCCCTCATCTTCCATTTGAGCCAACCGGCTTGTCTCGTCTCTCTGCATTATTTGGTTTATTGGGGTCTCACTGTTGCAGGACAAATACCGCATAGATATGTCATCCAATGCAGGACAAAACCCGCCCCCTTCGAAAGCGGTAAACATTCCAAATACAGTCTCGTCTACTCCATTCCACTCAGCAGCTCCGGCAGAAAACAGCAGCTCTCAGAGGCGCGTAGGAGGCTCTGGAAGTTCTCGGTCAGGGGTATCATTGAAGACTTCAGCCACCCCAAGGAATAACCAAGCTCGGAAGAGTCAACATAACCGTCAAAGAAAACCTCGGTTATTGGATGATGACGAGTACAACGAATCGGTGGGTTCACAGGTCTATCTTCCACAAGAGCTGCCTGCTGACCCTGGAGTCGTTATACTATATAGGCCGCCATGAAATCCACCACTAGTCGGAAGGGACAGACGTCCATCACTCACCTGATGAACTTTTCACTTCCACCTCGCCCGCAATACCAAGCACCCCCTCGCAACATTCGACGGTATACATCCTGGGGAGCGGGTGCAGTAGACAAATCGCGTTATGTACACGCGAATTATCGGTTTATTGTGATGCCAAATCAAAATTTCCATGCCCAGGCAGCCAATGCCGATGTTCATCTCGATTGGGCCGCGGTCCTTCAAGTGCTGGTATCTGCGCAAACACAGGCTGCCAGTTGTCCCATATGTCTTTCTACTCCGGTTGCACCACGGATGGCACGGTGTGGTCACATCTTCTGCCTCCCATGCCTTATCCGATACATGCATTCATCCGATGACGATAACACGGTCCCTGAAAAACGGCACCGTTGGAAGAAATGTCCTATCTGCTGGGACTCCGTGTATATCTCTGAGACCCGACCTGTCAGGTGGTTCCGTGGCCAAGAAGGTGATCTTCCCGTCGAAGGTGGTGATGTTGTATTGAGACTAGTAAAGCGAGAGTCAGGCAGCACTCTTGCTCTGCCTCGTGATGGATCTGAGACACTTGGTCCAGGCGAGGATGTTCCGTGGTATCATGTGGCGGAAGTTGCCGACTATGCTCGAATCATGAAAGGTGGCGAAGAATATATGACCGCCCAGTATGATGCTGAGATCGAAGACCTCCAGAGACAGGAAGTCGAAGACGAGCTTCTCTTTGGTGATGAGAATACTTGGACTCGAAAAGCAATTGGTTCCATCAAGGATGCCAAAGAGAAGCTGAAAGGCATTGGCAATCCGCCTGAGGTCCGGCCAGTTAAGGAGCGCACTATTGCACCTACGCCGGCTACATCAGATGAAGCGGACCATCTCTCTAAAACCCTAGACGGGGTCCATCTCGATCCTGAATTCGGCGCCGAAGCTAAAGGGAAAGGCCCCAGCAAGCAAACACCAGTGTCTTCCGGGTCAGATCAACCATATCACTTTTATCAGGCGTTGCCTCACTTCTACCTCTCGTCCTTGGATATTCGCATCCTCAAGGCTGCATTTGGGGAATATTCTCTGTTCCCTGCAACTATCCTACCGCGAGTGGAGCACATATCAACAGGCCACATCGTGGATGATGAGCTTCGCAAGCGAGTGAAATATCTCGGGCATCTCCCGCAGGGATGTGAGGTTAGCTTCCTGGAGTGCGACTGGAGGGACGTGGTTGTCCCTGAGGTTCTGGCGCGTTTCCGCGCAGAGACTGATAGACGTCGAAAACGTAACCGGGAAAAAGAAGCCCGGGAAGAAAAGGACCGCATTCGCGCGGAAAAGGAAGAGGACGACAAACGATGGGCAGCCGCTCGGCGCAAGCGGCCAAGTATTGGAAGTGCCAGCGTCAGTGAGGCTCCATTCTCTGCTCATGACTTCCAACCACTTCCTCACAACGTGGATTCTACATTGTTTGACCCCGGCACCGCCTCCTCGGCCTCTCCTCCACGCTCATCGTCTGGATTCGGGGCATTGGCTTCCCCTTCCACCAGTCCCCCAGGTATCCGCACTGTTTGGGGCACAACGGCAGTGGGTTCACTGTCACCAAGCCTTGAGGCTCAAAGAGCTATACACAGTGACGGGTGGCGGCAGGACTGGGAGGATGAGCTATTTGCCCAACAGGAATCTGAATTGCTCGCTCGGACGGCACCCGGAGACCAAAGTCCTAATCCTGTACCATCTTCCAGTGCGGGTAAGAAAAAGAAGAAAAACAAAACTAAGATTACTTTGATGGCCACTAGCAGCCAGAGAGGGGCATAGGCTTCAACGAAGCCTCATTGTTTATTGTACTTTTCTCAATTCCCATTGGCCTTGTACTGCATTAACATATACTATGTATGGTCCCTTTCCCCGACTTTTCGGGTTGTTGACTTAGTGTGATTTTCGCCTGTGCCTGTCTGTATGCTATTCTACTGGTACTGTTGGATTTTTCTAGAATATTTGAATGAAATAAACACACAATTACATTTATAATTCTGAACCATTTGCCCCAAGATGATATAAGAAACGTTATACAGAACATGCCGACGTCTTTTTGGTTTTATTAGATGGTCTTTTTAAAGGGTCTTTTTAAGGGTCTTTTTAGATGTATACGCAAATGTGCTAAAAAGCATAAATCATAGGTCTTTTCTATGTTGAGATATACCAAGGGGTAAATTACATAGATCTAGGGTTTAGGAGAAATAGGCAGTTGACAACGAGCTCCCCCACAATGACACAACCAATTCCAAGGTTCTTCTCTTTTGGTAAATTGTCTTTGTGGGGTGAAATATTTATTTAGTGGAAGAAAAAGCATTTAGCCCCTTTTAGCATCTATGAAAAGGGAATCTATACTACAGAGTACAACATAATGATTTTAGACATACAACTAACTCTCACTACTACTACTACTACTACTACTACTACTACTACTACTACTACTACTACTACTACTACTATTACCAAAAGGACACGAATATTTCAATAGTTATAAACTCAAGTATACCAGTAACCAGATAGTTAAATACCAATTGCAGATTTTAAAATTAGTCATTATGTAATCCATTAGTACGGGGCCCGCGGACAAAGTAAACATTCAGGACATTCCTGTTTTTTTCCACCCTCGCTCCTTTTTACCCTCAGCCATTCCTTTCCGTACCCTCAATTGCAGTCGGAACCTTGGTCTTCCGATTGAGCGACTATGACTTTAACCCGCTCTCAAACGGGGAAGACCCCTAAGTGAGTAGTTTCCACCGGACGTCTGTTGCGACGTATCCACACCCTGGATCATCCAGGGTTATATTTTGCCAATCCCCGGAACTTTTGGCTTGTACATAGTAGGCTTTTTGTCAAGCTAATTTGGAATCCTGTCTTCCTCCAGAAAAATGGATCGTCCCGGCTTCATTGAGACCCCCGGCGGCCGTCGTGCCACCCGCAACAGTTCTGTCTTCGAGGGTATCGAGCATGAGGTTGCCCCCTCCCCCTCCCTAGAGAGTTCCAAGACCACCTCCCGTCGTCGTACTTCAGCCAAAGTCAAGACTGAAGAGGATGATACGCCGGTAAAGTTCACGACCAATGGTAAGGCTGCCACTCCTAAGTCCAAGTCCGCATCGCGCGTGGTGGACGGTTGGGAGGAAGGCCTCGATCCCAAGGTGGATTACAGCGGACACTTTGAATTCGGTGGCTCTTTGGGAGTGCTGTCCATGATGATCGGATTCCCCATGCTCATGTACTACATGTGGATTGGTGCCACTTACTACGACGGCAAGTTCCCTCGTCCCGCGGAGAACGAGAGTTACGGCGACTTTTTCGCACACTTGGTCAATCTGGTCTACACCGGTGCTTTCCCATCGGTTAAGGCATGGACTATCTACTGGGTTTTCTTCATCTTTGAGGGTGCCTGTTACGTGCTTCTTCCCGGTGTGAGCGTTACGGGCCGACCTCTGCCACATATGGGTGGCAAGCAGCTGCCATACTACTGCTCTGGTGTGTGGTCTTTCTACACCAGCATTGCATTGGCACTGATTGCCCACGTAACTGGGATTTTCAAGCTTTACACCATCATTGATGAGTTCGGCCCCTTGCTCACCGTTGCCATCCTGTCTGGATACATCGTCTCTTTCATTGCCTACTTCTCGGCTTTGGCGCGTGGCGCAGAGCACCGTATGACCGGCTACCCGATCTATGACTTCTTCATGGGTGCCGAGCTCAACCCCCCGCATGTTCAAGATCCTCGACTTCAAGATGTTTTTCGAGGTCCGCCTGCCCTGGTACATTCTGCTCGGCCTGTCTATGGGCGCCGCTGCACGCCAATGGGAGTTGTATGGTTATGTGTCCGGCGAGGTTATGTTCCTTGTCATGGCTCATTACCTTTACGCCAATGCCTGCTCCAAGGGTGAGGAGTGCATTGTTTCCACCTGGTAAGGGTATCTCCTGCCCCAAAATCATAATTATTTCCCTAACAGTTTGCAGGGATATGTACTACGAGAAGTGGGGCTTCATGCTGATCTTCTGGAACTTGGCCGGTGTGCCTCTGAGCTACTGCCACTGCACAATTTACCTCGCCAACCACGACCCTGCTGAATACCGGTGGAACCGCTACTTCCTTGCCTTCCTCTTCGTCGCCTACCTGTTCGTCTACTGGGTGTGGGATACCACGAACAGCCAGAAGAACCGTTTCCGCCAGCAGGAGCGTGGTACCATGGTGTCCCGCAACACCTTCCCTCAGCTTCCTTGGCAGACGGTGAAGAACCCCAAGACTCTTACTGCGCCTGATGGCTCAAAGATTCTTGTAGATGGGTGGTGTAAGTTCATGCCATATATGGAAAACCTACAAGCTCCGATACTAACAACCGTATAGATGGCAAGGCCCGCAAGATCCACTACACGTGCGATCTTTACTTCGCTCTGAACTGGGGTTTGATTACCGGATTCTCAAGCCCGTTCCCTTGGTTCTATCCTGTCTTCTTCGCTTGCATGATCAGCCACCGTGCCCTTCGTGACATCCAGCGTTGTCGCACCAAGTACGGCGAGACTTGGCTCGAATACGAACGCCAGGTGCCTTACCTGTTCATTCCTGTGAGTAACTTGATCTTGAAGACTTTTCCCAGCGCCTGTGACTAACCTTGTATGCTATAGTACGTCTTCTAATCGCAGCTTGCTGCGTCCCCTTGGACTCATTGGAGGCTCAGTAGTTGGGAGCCCGGGGACTTTTTTTTCTTCTTTAGGTCTAAGCAGACCATCATTCAGCCATACAAACTTGGTGTATTATATGTATAAAACAAAACGTCAAATAAATTATTAATACCTGCACCGATTATGAAGCAAGATGTTCCGGCCATCGTATGGTGGCCTTGAGTTATTTTGGAATCCACCATGGGGCTTTTTCATGACTTGTTGTACGATTGTGCCGAATCACGTACTACTACCACGAAGTTGATCGAAAATGTGAAGAGATGATATTCTATTCTAATCTCTTCAATTGCACAATTTCTGTTTTAAAAGGCAAAAGTAAAGAACTCTTCGGAGTACATTAAACCGAGTGTTAAGATGCTGGCCAGTATCAGCACATGACTGCCCCGCGTGTGTTATCGATAATGATTTCGCCGCGCCTCAATCATCTGTATTCTTGAGGTCATTCCAATTGATTGCTCGATTCAATTCCAATCTATTTCTATATTTGAAAAGAAAAGAAAAACACTATGCTGATCCAAGAATCCTATCATGATGTCCCCACCACAGCGGATGGACAGGGGAAGATGCGTATGTACACAATCGTCCCTCTCATATAGCACATCCCCCTTCTATAAAGCCATTGCCCCTTCATAATGCCAATCCTAACATTTTACTAGGCATCTATGTCTTTCACCCGACAATCCCGGGTTACCCCAAAGCCCGCTTCCCCGGAGTCGTAGTTTTCAGCGAGATTTATCAAGGTTTGTATCCCCTTTACGATCATTCCCCAACACCTCGACTAAAGATCATGACCCGCAGTAACGGGCCCCGTGGCACGATTTGCACGCCAGATCGCAGGCCAGGGCTACATCTGTGTTGCTCCTTCGAGCTACCATGAATTCACTGGTCCGGAAGCTCTGAAGTATGACGCGGAGGACACGGACAAGGGGAATGCATGGAAGATTGGCAAGGTAAGTGAAATAATACAGCTTCCGTGAACATATGCTTTACTTGCCTTTTCTATTCTTGTTCTTCATTGGGCTCTTTCTGGGGGAGTTAAATTGCACCGCTGATTGTTTATTAGAAACTTGCCGCTTATGATGAAGACGCTAGTCTCAGCGTGGATTATCTGCTTTCGCTACCCACTTGCAATGGACAAGTTGGTGCCACAGGCATGTGTCTGGGCGGCCATTTGGCCTATCGTTGCGCGCTGGATAGCCGGGTCAAGGCGAGCGTGTGTTACTTTGCCACGGATATCCATAGCAAGACCCTTGCCCTTGGCAAAAATGATGATAGTCTAGAGAGAGCTGGGGATATCAAGGGTGAGATGCTAATGGTATGTCTTGGATGTTTTTTTTTTTTTTTTTCATCTTTTTATTCTCCTATTTTTCTCATTTGGGTCAATTGCTAAACAAAATCTCTAGATCTTCGGCAAAAACGATAACCACGTCCCGCCCGAGGGACGCGATCTCATCCGTAAGACCCTGCATGATAAGGGTGTCTTGTTCGGTTTCTATGAAGTCGCTTGGGCGCAACGTGAGTTGCACAAATCCCTTAAACACCAAACACAAATATGCTGACGAGAATACTTATCCAGATGCCTTTATCCGTGATGAGCTCAGCAAGGGTCGGTATGATCCGGCTATTACCAAGGTCTGCTTTGAGATGCTGCTCGAGCTGTTTGGGCGCACCTTGAAGCTGGATCTGGGCGATCATGATGGGCAAAAATTGGTGATCGAGGATGTTTGTTAAGAGGGTTCGAGTATTGTCAAACTGCATGGAGTACCGTGCCGAAGAAGGGGCTGATTCGCTAATATTGGATGTGAATCAATTGATTTCCAATGGGACTGGATCGAGTTCTTAAGGGGTATACTTATACATACAACATAGTACGTACCATGTGAATCCTCTGTAGAGATACAGAGTAACGGTATAGCGCTGCAGGCACCAAACCTAACCGGGTGCATATATCACAATCCAAAGCCTTATAAATTCAAAATTCAGAGGATCGTATGTGTCAACCGGTGCATTTACTAAATTGTGGCTTGAGTCCATCTGGTCGACCTGGCGACCATATATTATTGCCTCCGGCAAGGGTTGAGGTAAACCATTTTATGGCTATTCCCAAAAAAAAAAAAAGAGAGAAGAGAAAAGAAAAGAATATCGACACTAGACTTAGAGAAAAAGAAAGCGTCCTCTCTCTACACATCACAGCAATTTTATATAACATACCCGTGGTTGAAATACTTCTCTACACGGCTACGTAAGACAGGAGACAGTGTGTGTGTGTACTATTATTAGCCGACTGGACCCCAAGGAATCTTTGCCACAAAGTTGAATCGTTTTGATCTTTTGAATTCGAATTTGAAAATTCGAGAGAAACACTTGGAAGAGACGGTTTTATTTTTATTTTTTTATTTTTTGTTCATTTTTCCCTTTTTTTTTCCCTTTCTCCCCCTAAATCCACACACTAGCGGCAGCCCTGTGAGTCCCCCGAGTAACCCGTGGGGATCTTGAGTTCTTGTTTCCCCTCACAGTTTGCTCTCTTGCACGGCTACAACAGTTTGTACACAGTTTCACTTCTCTACTTTTACTTCTATTTCTACTTCAACCTCAACTTTAACCTGGTTTCACTAGAGATCTACCGATCTGGACCGGTCCTCCGCGCAGATCAGGACCCCAATCTTTGAACTCTCAAGTCTCAAAACGGTCTTTGTCAACATTGCCTACTGTCTTTTTCCACTCGTTTGAACCTCCAATTCATAATGGGGTCCACTCAATTCGGGAACTTTCACGTAAGTGCAGATCGACCTGGATATTGTCCCTCCGATGGGTAGATACTGACCGCACACCCGTATGGGTACCACAGAACTTCTGTCGCGACTCAACCTTACCAGTCTGCAATGTGAGTGAGATTTGTTTGAAGACCCCCTGCAATGGCCCCATAGAATTCTCAACTAATGGTATCATTTATCGCGTACAGCTTTTTACCAATGAAACCGCGGCTGTTGCCTTCGGCGCGTGCGATCTGACCGGCATTCCTCTCAGTGAGGAGAGACATCTTCGGAATTTAGGTACGAATCTACGAGGCCGAAGCCGAGGCCGATATGATTGGGGACAAATGATATGAGCATGATGGCTGATTCCTGATAGGTTCGATTCTACTGGCCTTCATCGCCATTGTCTTGAGTGCGGGTATGATATGGAGATCGGACAAGAAGCACGCTGCTGTCGGCCGGAGGTATGGAACATCTTCATTCGCTTTGGAAATATCAACTGACAAGATGGCGCGCGCAGGGAAATGCAATTGTTTTTGCTCGGTTTTATCATCGTTGAGATCTGCGAGATCTTCACAGTCGGTGGCTTCCCACTGAGCGATGCAGTCCGAAAGGTAGGATTTTCTACAGGATACACTCGAGATCTTGGCTGACAGGAGAATCTAGGGATTTTCCGCAGTACATATCGCCGCGATCACGGCTACTTCCTGGGTCCTTCTCATGAACGCACTTGTCGGCTTCCAGTTGCTTGACGACGGCACCGCAGCTTCCATCGGTCTCATATGCGCATCTGCTGCGGCCCTCTTCATTGGGACAGGTTATATTGCCTTGGACACCGGATTCGATTGGACTGGCCGTTTCCAGTCAAGTTATGACCCACCAAATCGCAACATCGCCCTCTATGTTCTATACCAACTCTTCCCACTCGTCTGTCTGGTCTTGTTCTACCTCCTGGAAGCCGTACTAGTGCTTCGGGTTCTGGGCGAGTTCCGACCAATGCGTAAGTACACCACATTGGACTCAAATAAACATATGCTAAAGGTGTAACAGTGTATCTCACCGGTGCTGCCATCTTGTTTGCAATTGGTCAGGTTTTCAACTATGTGATCAGCACCCACTTGTGCCAGGCCGCGGATGGCAAGATCAGTGGAGCTTTATTCGAAACTCTCTTCACTCTCCTTTCTGTCTCCGGTATCTGGGCCTTCTGGAGCAGTATCACCGAAGACGATTGGCCTCTGCCCGTGGGTGGCGGTGGTTACAACTGATCTGATAATTATGCCATCTGCATCATCTATGACTTTGTTTTTGTCTTTGTCAGTTTCCTGCGTGCGAATTTTCACGTCTCTAATTATTTTTCTGCCACACATAACTTTCTTCATGCTTGTTTACAAGTCTGGATCTTGAACTGGGATTGTCGACGTTGTGATACCCCATTTCTTTGAGTCATGTTTCACGATTCACCTGCCATCTCTTACTTTTACGGTGGCTATCATGCCTTGTTTTATGACTCGTTCCAGCCTATCTATGTTTTATGAATTTACCCGGAGTTTCAATCTCCTAGTCCAACTATAGGACGGTCACTTGTCCGTCGGCGTTTATGCGTTATTTTGTTTTCGGGCAGATACCTCCTCACTATGTACTTAGTTGTAACCCATGTCAAATAATCGACTTTTTAGCTATCTCACCTTTTCCGAGTTCATCAGCCCTAACTAAAACAAGCCGATTCCCACCCCTAAAACCAAATCATTCACGGGAAGGCTTTTGTGTAAACGTCCCTCAAATTATTTATACTAGCTAGGCAGTATCTGATACTACCCACCCACGCCGATGCGGACAATTGGGGAAAGACAAGCCATCCTAATGCGACTCAGTGTGACCACCTGGCCATGCTAGTTTGCACTTCGCTTCATATGCCAATCTACCAATCGGCCACCAATGTGACATTCATGCTGAGAGTCATTTCTTTTGCTGAAAACGAATCTAAAATGCCAGTGTATATAATAATCACCACAGCAGCGAAACCAAGCTCCTTGATAACTTAACAAATACCAAAGTTGTATTCATCCATCTCGGTTCTCTTCTCCCCAAACTTTATCGAATATGCGTTTCAATATCGCTGGTCTTGTCCTCGCCTCGGGGTTGACCTCTGCTGCAGGAATAGCTCCTGTAGTCAATAATACCCATACCCAACCCTCCTGTACAGATCTCTTTCTATATACCTAACTGTCCTTCGAATGTAATCTGGGTAAGCTACCATACTAATACAAATTATGTATATAGTACGACAAGAAAATCTAGATATCGTCCGGCAGCTCCCAGAAGCGTGTAGCGTCGCTGCTTGTCTCAATTTGACGGCGCAGCTTACGTGCATTGCCAATGCTATTGCCAACAATGATCCGGTTGCTCTGCAGAAGTGTTTTACGACTTACAAGAGTCAGGTAACTATATTCTTCTTCGTTCATCGAGTTTGTTTTGGAAAGAAAAACTAAGATCCGGATCTAGCTGTGCTCATGTGTTGCTTGTTTTCCATCGATTGAAAATATACTTATTACTCTCGGTATCTGTCCGGCCTCAAAGAATGACATCGATAAGCCTTCTTCTATGTAATTTGCTTGCAGGCCCTAGCCGTATGATAGTTGGGGAACTTGTCATTGCATGTCATAGTTCAGGTTACAGCAGCCGAAGAATCTATATCTCTAATAAAAAAGCCATTCAATGATCGATAATATACATAAGGTCATGTACAATGGTTGTTCATGGGCGTTCAAGGAAGGATGTCGAGATCTGCACATGAACTGAAAACACACACGAGTCGTAAATAATGTATGAGAAATCAAAAGCTCATTTGAATACATCAATGGGGGAATCATGCTTAATCAAAACTTTTGCACACTTCATAGTCGGACTTTGACGTCAACACATGGAAGAGTCCACTCCTGTCTCCCCAACAGGCTGCGCATCCACTCCAACCCAACTCCTGTCCACTCGTCAGGCCTTGACTCCATTCCATTAGGGGAAAATCGTTGTTGGACACCTTCCAACGCAGCACCAGCCAAGACCTTGGCGGTGGAGTTTATAGTATCGAAGACAAATTCCGTCAGACCCTCACCAGGCATTGTTGCTTCGGAGGTTGCATTGCCTGAGATGACATAACCGCCAGGTTCTGAGGTATAGCGTGGTGCAAACCAATTACTTCGTAGATCAAAGATACAACGGTCTGACCAATGACACGAGGAGACGAATAGAATCAGGAGCAATGCGGAGCAATAGATACATGGCCGGTGAATGATGTATGTCAACGCAACAAACGAGATGATGAAAAGCGGGGAGGCGTTGGTCGGGATAAAAAGGAGAGGCAGCCAGCTGCAATATATAGGTCATCTCGGTTAGTCTTCACAATCCCCCCCTACTTTGTTGTTGGTTGCTTGCATCTCTCACCTTCGTAGACAGAACATGATTATGGGGTTTGCGGGCGCTGGCCTTTTGTCGGAAAGGTGCAGATAGATAGACAAGAGCGTCGTTTGACGTAATAAAATTATCTCGATAGTCCAGTGAGCTCACCACCTTCGAACTCAGTAAGTGAAAGTGGGCTTGAAGGAAGTAAGAAGTAATCTGATCACTAATGACGCGAGTCGGGCAAGAAATAACACTAGCCACAGTTCGCCACAACTCGGCAGCCTCAGCCACACCCACGGCTCGAACAATATTACCGAGAGTTCTTCTCTCCTTCACCCTTCCTCTCTACTTCACCACGTTCTTCAATTTCATCTCTCTTTTCTTGCACTTATCTCTGGTTTGCTATTTTGTCGTCTTTTCTAGCCTTTGTGATTTCCAATCTCATACTCTCTCCCTCTCGAAAGAGAGCTTCTGAGAGCTCTGCAAAGCTTGGATCCCACCGGCGGAGGTCGCCTGTAACCACGGCGTAACGGCAGAAATGTCCACCCCCACCGATCTCCAGGCTCTCTTGGCCAGTATCCGGCCACGTCCTTCTCCTTCGAACACTCCTGGCCAGGATAACCCTCAGGCTCAGGCCCAGGCCCAGCGCCAATCGTATTACCAGCCCGGTTTGTTCCCGCCGCACCCTGCGCAGCAGCAACCTTACGATGGCCAGAGCTACCCTCATCCCCAGTCGCATGGCTACCAACATCCTTCGGTATCCTCGACTGTCCAAAGTCCTGCCCCAATGAATGCTCCCCCTCATCAGGGCTCTGATATATTGAGCCCTAATGTGTCTTCTCCTCGAGGCGAATGGCCTCAGCAGCCGCAACCGCAGCACACCAACCCAGGATCTGTGGACCTTTTGAATCTTCTCAGATTCAGCCAACGTCCCGGTGCTTCCCCTCAGCCGCAGGCCCCAGCTGCAGCTCCCGAGCACTTGCAGACTCCGCCGGTCCAGGGAGCTCCTGGGTCGCACGGACGCAATATTTCCGCCTCTGACTTAGTTGCTACTCTGTTCGGTCAACAGGCCCCTGCCGCTCCTGTGACTGCTCCCGCTGGCCCTGCCCCGGCATTCCAATCCGGTCAGCCTGAGGGTCCCAATGAGAATACCCAGGATATGTTGCTTCGCCTGCTCAATCGTTCGCAGACAGGTCCTCCTGTCGCCGAATCACCGGCACTGGGTTCAACTCAGCAGGCACCTTATATTCAGGCTGCCGTCGATGAACGTCAGAACCAGCCAGCCAAGAATATCTTTATGGAAGTTGTGGATGAAAGTCCCAAGGCGCCTGCGAACCCGGAAACGGTCGTGTCGCCCAACTCGAAGGACTCAATGTTCACTTATGTCAATCCGTTTGACCAATTGGCCGCTATCTCACCCGTGAACAAGTCTCCCCAGTCTGGCATCCAGAGCCCGGCTGTTGAAGCCACGCAGAAGCAAAAGATCAATGTTTCTGCTAAGCTGGAGCCTTCGCAGACACCAGAGCTTGCGCCCCCAGGGATAAAACCCAGTCGCCAATCTTGACTGAAGGTCAGAGGGAGGCCGTGCATGAGGTAGTCGGTCGTCTCGTAGATGAGATTGGCCGCTCTCTCAGCGGCGATGAGCCTCAGATTGCAGCGGAAGCCAAGGCTGCTGTTTCTACTGCCCAGGAGGAATCCTCTGAAGCAGTTCTTTCGTCGATCGCTGGTCATTTGCGCGAGACTGCTGCTGAAGCTAAAGAAACAGCAAGCTTGACTCAGGTCGACGAGCTCGTGAAGGAGACAGAACCTTCCGCGGTTCCAGCTGCCCCTAAGGCGACTGAGAAAACAGAGGCCCTAGCTGACAGCTGGGAGAGTGCGGAAGACAGCGCTGAAAAGGAAGAAGAACGAGTTGTCTCTGTTCACAACTTCCCAATGAGGCCCTTCATCTCCATTGCCGTGAAAGCTACGTCTGGAAAACTTACGACCTTCCGTGATGACGATGTTATGGATATTGCTCGTTTGAAGAAGGAGTTCGATCAGCTTGACCGCTCATTGACTGCGGCTACATCTGAATACATCGTGTATGCGCTCGCCAAAACCGGTGGAATCAGAATTATTCGACAGGATGACGGTAGTGACCGACAGGTTTTCCGTTCCACCCGCGATCGAGTGTTCAACGTTGCGTTGTGCACAGCTCCTTCTGCGGCTGGTGACTCCGAAGTCCAGGCTATCCTCGGTATTGGAGTCAGCGGCTCTGTATACTGGGCTTTGATCTCGCGTGCTGGAAAGGATTTCTTTGATATGGATGCATTGGAAAGCGAAAGCTTGATCTTCCCACCTTTCCCGGCCTCAGACGAGAACACCTCTGGTGGTCAGCTGAAAACGCGGGCCAAGCGGAGTACTCGTCACCCCAACTTGTTTGCTATTGGCCGGGGCAAGAACATCTACGTTGTTTCGCCGAAGGCAGCAATGAACCCTACGTACGGTGTTTCTGGTACTCAGCGTACAGTCAACACCGAGAAATTCTTCAAGGAGCGCGCGTTGAAGATCTCTACTGGTAAAGCCGGCAAAGACTTCGCTTTCAGTGACGATGATTCCGTCATCGCTTCTTTGGACAAGACTGGCCGACTGCGCTTCTGGGATATAAATGATATGCTTAACGACGCGAGCTTTGTGGAAGGCCCTGCTCCTGTTGAGATCCGGGTGCCCTTGACTACCTTTGTCACCGGCTCCCCAACCGAAAAGTCTTGGCCTACTTCGGTCCTCTTCCTCGATAAGCTTCGCGCTTATTCGCGATCTATGGCACTTCGTTATGTTTTGGTTGGACTCAAGCAAAACCACACCTTGCAGCTCTGGGATATTGGGCTGGGCAAGGCCGTACAGGAGTTGAAGTTCCCCCACGAGAACGAGTCCGATGCCATCTGCAGCGTGGCTTATCACCCAGCATCGGGGGTCATTGTCGTTGGACATCCGACACGTAACTCGATCTACTTTGCTCATCTTTCGGCTCCTCGGTACAATTTGCCTCAGATGTCACAGGCAGCCTACATCCGAGACCTCAACGATAAGGACAACACCCTACCCAAGCCCGAGTCGACTGCTTGCTTGAGTGGAATCCGGGAGATCTCTCTCGGTTCCAAAGGTCAGCTGAGAAGCTTGGAGCTTCTCCCTATCACCAAGTCCGCTACTGACAAACGCGGCACTGAGGAAAATCCCCTGTTCGAGCTCTACGTTATGCACTCGCGCGGTGTTACCTGCTTGAACATCAAGAAGGAGGATTTGGGTTGGACTGCAGATAACAAGGTTATTCGCCCTATCGATGCAATGGAGCACGGCTTGATTGAAATCAGCGACCTCCAAACTTTCCCCACATACGCCACCGATGAGCCATCTATCAACGGTGACACAGCCTCTATCCAGTCTCGCGTTGGTCCCAAGGAATCGGCGAAAAAGCCAGAGATTGGAGAATTGGCTTCTGGCGTTGCTCCTTCGCGTAACGCTTCGCCTACCAAGTTGGCCAAGAAGAAGGAGGAGCCCAGTGAGCCAGCACCTGTTGTGGTTGAGAAGTCTGAAAAGAAAAAGAAGAAGAAGGCTGCAGCCGCCGAAGCTGCCAAGGCAAAGGAGCCATCCGTCACTGCCGGTGTCGAACCTCTTCAAGTCCCCTCCGGCGCTGCCAAGGAATTCGAGACTCTTGCCTCTTCTACTGCGGCGATGGGTGCGACTCAGGCTGCCGAGCACGCAGTGCCTAGTCCCGGTTTCTCAAGTGAAATTTTCAACAAGCACATCCAGAACCTGCAGGGCAGTGTTTCAAGCGAGTTCAACAAGAGTCTTGGCCATGAGTTTGAGAACCTCCATCGCCGCTTCGACGATGAACGTCGTAGCTGGGAGGCTGCCTCGTCAGCCAAGCAAGACCAAGTGTTGCGCCTGGTCTCTAGCACGCTCTCCGACAACGTCGAGAAGAACTTGACGCGTATTGTTTCAGCCAGTATCCAGACCGATGTTATTCCTGTCATTGCCGATGCCACCTCCGCAGCAGTCAACAAACAATTGAATGGCGCTATCTCCCAACAGCTTGGAGGTGCGTTGAATGACGAGTTGCGACAGATTCTTCCCAAGGCTGTCATCAATGCTATGCAGCAGGCACCTGTGGTGAAGGCTGTCTCCGATTCGGTTGCGCATAAGCTTGCACCTCGCATTGAGGCGGAAGTTACCCGGGTCATGCAATCTTCAATTGCCCCCATGATTGAGAGCTTGGCACGTACCACGAAGAAGGTGGAGTCGGATATGGAACGCCACTTCCAAGCACAGATCATCCACTACGAGACCCAGCGCCAGAGTGATACCGCAAAGATCGAGGAGATGTCGGCCGTCCTGCGTGGCCTGTCCAACACCGTTTCTTTGCTGGCCGCGAACCAGAGCCACCAAATTCAGCAAAGCCAAAGCCCGCAGCACGAGGCCCCCCACCGTGAGGTCTTGAATGTCAACAAGCGCTCCTCAGCTAGACCACCAAGTGAGAATGTGCGCATGCCGCAGCCGTTGTCTCGGCCTGTACTTCAGCCTCAGGCTATCCACCCCCCGGCGCCAGCCCCGGTTCCTGTCGCTTCCCCTGCCGCGCGATCCCCCGAGGAAGTCGAAATGGGAGATGTTGTGCAGCTTATCAATACCGGTCACTTCGAGCAAGGCACTATCAAGGTTGGTTCAAAACACTTCCATCTATTCGATATTCCTACTAACGTTAAATTCCCTAGTGGCTCCAATCGAACCAGCAAGCTGATCTGTTTGACAACTTCTTTGTCCACATATCTCCCACCTACTTGTCGCGACTCTCTGCGATCGTCATGCTCTCCGTGGCCGTTGCTGTCACCACTACCATGCAGACCAACATTGGCCAGCGCCTCCACTGGCTTGAGGTGGTTCTCCAAAACGTGAACCCTAGGGTATGTCATTATCCTCTCTCAAATCTTTGTAACATGCTCACTAACTCTGGCTGTTTAGGACACCGATCTCCGTGAAGTCGCACCTCGCATTCTGGATATCATGAGCCAGCGCCTCAATACCCTGTACATGTCAGTCGTTGACCGCAACCCGCACGACCCAATCCTGCGACATATTTCACCCCTCGCTCGCCGTGCCCGCGAACTGCACGCCAGCCTATC
Organism: Penicillium verrucosum; assembly: GCF_028828655.1. NCBI lineage: Eukaryota > Fungi > Ascomycota > Eurotiomycetes > Eurotiales > Aspergillaceae > Penicillium > Penicillium verrucosum. Next base: position 4,179,709 of record NW_026643212.1, read on the forward strand.
TTAAATTGCGTTTTATTTCTCGCCTGTTTTCGCGCTTTTGCAAGTTCATGAATTCGGAATCACGATGAGTTCACGATCTCGACACGGACCCATCAACGGCGTTATATTTTGCTTTTCAGTACGACGTGTAACGATATCGAAGGAATGATAAAAGAAGAAATCCCCTCCAAAAAAAAAACACATGAATTCGATCAGAGAATATGATCTCTCTGGTACCCTTCGGGATGAGTGGAATGGTTGTCTTGGTTATCTTGGTTATCAGGTCAACAACACCTTGACGAGGTTATGAAGTTTCCTTTAGTTAGGGCATGGAAAACGGATGTCCGAGGCACATTTGATACCAATCCACTTCCCTTTGTATTTGCTATTCTTCTGAGGGCATCTTCTATGATGGTCTAGGTGTGGCGCTGTGGCCTACCAAGGGCTTGTAAAGCTGCGTCTCCTCTTGCTTGTATCTATCTAGTTCTTGCACTCTCGGGCTTTCCATATTTATGGCAAGGCGTTATTTCCAGACTCTATAATACACCAGTAAATTAACATCGGCAACAGTATACAGTATAAGGTAACATCTCATGCTTCACATGTCCCTTCATGAATTCTTGATACTATGGAAGTATGAAACAAATTGAACAGAATTGTTAATTTACCAGTAGTAACTAGGTACATACAGCACTCTCGGTAGGATGGTAAGAGGCTCTTTTAATTTCAGCTCACGATAAAGATATATAATAATATTCAACTAACATCTAGCATCCCCATATCTCTATCTATCTACCCCTCCAACTATCTACATGTTAAACTGGCGCCTAGACCACCACTTTGATCCCCCCCAATATCAGCATTGGTCTCTTTCAGTGGATAACCTCAAGTGTGTCTATAGAAGACAAAAGAGTAGAAAAGGTTGCTGTTAAATATGCTGGGGCAATCAAAGCAGGAGGATATAATGGCCCAGGCAACACTTCGCTCTGCTAATCAAACGATTAGATGAACCCAATCAAAGCAAAGCACAGCCGCCTGGATCGATCACATCCCCAAACGCAACTAGGTCTGGAGCTTGTTATCCCCGCTTTTAGTCTGATTAATAACCAGGTGAACGGGTCTCTCCGGCTCATCGGCCTGACCCACGCCAGGTTGGTGAGACGGCGAACGAGGACGGATCACCGAACGACCTATGGCAATACCCCGTAAACCACGCTTGCGGCTGCGGTAACTCCCATCCTCTCCCGTTGTGAGAGGTGTGGCCGTGCTGTGCGTGTGGTTGACGTTTGAGATGGGAACCGGCTCGCGCTCCTCGTATGTGCCGGTGCTGATGACACTGGAGATGGTTGCTGGGAGGTGATAGCCGGCTTTTCCAAGGGGGACTGAGAGGCCATGCACGACCTAGGTTTGGTCAGAAGGTGAATAAGATATGAAAGCGCGGGGATTTGGTTGTTTGAGGAGAAGACTTACAATACTGCAGATTACTAGGAACCAGACCACGACCCGGATGGTCTCCATGACTTGCTTTACGTCCTCTGGGACTTCGCCGTTAACTTGGATCTTGCGCAGGAATTCAAGGCTGACTGATAGGTAGAAGATGGCGCCGACTCCGATAGGACCGAAGAAGCCGACGAAAGCAGCCTGGGAGACGAGCTCTATCTGCGGGATCCATTTATGCATGGCAAAGACGATCGGGAGGCGGCGAAGTATGAGGACCAATATTCCCAGGAAGATGAGCCGATGGATTGGAATCACGCTGTTGTCTAGGAAGGATGACCATGGGCAGACCGCTCCAAACCACATGAAGACAGACAGGTTGAGAAGCATATCGATTGTCGGTTGGAGGGAATCATCCATGGTCTCAAGGCGGAACCAGTCACTTGTCTCTGTTAGCATTCATGATATCATATCCCGCATCATGGTGACCTACTCTTGTGTGAATACGTTTCCAGCAATGAAACAGGCAAGAAGATCATCCGTCCCAATCAAACCACAAGTTCCCACAATGAACAGCTATTTAAGAGATCAGCAAAGAACTTTGTCTCTTTTTTTTTTTTTTTGGTTTGGAGGTAAACCTACTGCAAGAGCAATGGCAAACACCAAGAAGCTCTCCCGGTCAACATAGCGCTTCTCCTCTGCCCAGTGTAGCAACTTCCTCGCAATCCAGCCAACCAGAGTTCCATAGACCACACTCAACAGAATGGTATATGCCCAGGTCTCATAGAACCACAACGCCATCGCCTTCCCTGCACCACCGCTATAGCTCTCGCTTCCCATCCCAGTATACTGGAGGAGATAAACTGCAAAGAAAAGGAACGGGTAGCCAAGGCCATCATTGGCGCCAGATTCAGCAATAATGATCCTCTGCAGCTCACGGGGAACATGTTTATCGGCAAACTTGCCCTTAACAATGGAGTTGGACAGAACGGGGTCGGTTGGGGTCACACACGCGCCGATGATCAGGGCATGGAGGAACTTGAAGTTTGGAACCATGGCCCAGATCACTAAGCTACTGCACATCCACATAGCAGCCATGCCTGGTCCAAGGAGAAGCCCTAGGCTCCGCCATTCGATCTGCAGATACCGCTTTGGGAGTTGGACTCCAGCTAGGACTAGCTGCACGCCTAGCACTAGGCGGGTAAAATGCAAAGTGATTTGTTCGAGGTTCTCCCCTGAGTGGAGTGCATAATCTTCCGGTCTGATGAAATTAGCCGCATGGGGAGAGAATAATACTCCTGCTAGCAGGGAGATTACTATTTCCTGTTAGTAAAAGGTGGTAATACCACCCGGATGGCTTAACACTTACATGCTTCGGATAGGTAGAACTTCTCCTTGCAAAGGTAGGATACTAGTCCGAAAAGGGAAATAAACCCTCCGAGCGTCGCGCAGACGATGTTGAAGTTGATCAAGGCGAGTGTCGGCATTTTGCTCTGCACTATAACCCGCTTTGTGAAAATGTTCTGAGTTGTATTTGAGGACAATGAAGGCCCAAATGTGTCAAGTAAAATAAATAGTTGGAATTCAAAGGAGTCAGATCAGTGAGATCTAGAGTCTTAGATAAATGTCTGTATGCGAGTACAAGCAAGTGTTATTGAATCATAGTATGAATTTCCTGTGCAATTGTTGGCAATATCATCTGGATATATTGAAATGGCTTGAAAGCAAACAACGGGGCTATGGAGGTGAATATGCAAAGATTGAGAAGATGAGAGAAGAAAAGAGGAGAAGAGAGGAGAAGAGAAGAAGAGAAGAAGTCTGTGGGAAACATCCAAAGTCTTGGCATCTGCATCTACATACTAACTACATACAAACTACATACAAACTACTTATTAACTACTTATTAACTATATAAATTAGGTATATTATCATATTACATGCAAGATGCTTCTTTATTTTGCAATCAAATGCCTAAAAATCTTCATCAAACAATTCATCAGGCACCTCTTGGGCCACATGCAGGGCCTCTGCCTTAGCAGATACCCCCTATGAGCTCCATTAACAGCCAATTTATCGGCCTCTTCATTGCCCGGGTCTTTATTGTGACCTTTAACCCATTCAAACAAGGTCTTCACCTTGAGATCATTTCGTTCCTCAATTTTGATCAAAATCGATTCAACCAGATCTTTGTTCTCAACTGGCTTCTTGTCCCGGGTCATCCAGTTGTTGCGACGCCAGTTGACAAACCATACCGTAACACAGTCAATCGAATATCGGCTGTCGGTGACTATGGTTACATCTCGGTGTCGAGGGGCAATATCAATCGCCCGAAGGATTGCAGTCAATTCAGCGCGCTGGTTCGTTTGACGACTGCCTTTTAGTGACTCCGAAACGTTTCTGCTGGGATAAGTGAAGGAAGTTAGAAGACGTGGTAAATATATATATATATATATATATATTCCCCAATGGGTGAATGTACGAACCTTGAATCACCAGGGCCAAAGTATACCCCTACCCCGGCCGATGCCAATGGGGTGCCATTCCTTAATGAACTCCCATCGGTGTATATCCGGAGCATCCCTGGGATACCTGTTGATTGTGTTTTTGTTGCTGTCGTCTGGGGGGCCGTTTTGTACACCACCTTGCCAGTGGCTGGGTCCAAAAGGACGTTGGGGTCAAACCCATCTTCAGCTCCTGCTGGCAACGGGCCGTCGCCTGGCGCAAACTCGATTCCTTCTGCATCTTTTGGTTTTTCAGTCGTTATCCCATGAGGCCCAGATGCCACGCCGAACCCGGCTGGAGGCTGGGCCTGTCCTTCCCGTACAAAGTCCTCTGCCTCTTCGCGAGTGGAGAACTTGCGATATCGAGGTCGCGGAAACCCACGGATCTGCTCCTGTGCCGTTGTCCAATTTGTGTATACTCCGGTAACCCGGCCCCTTTGGATTCCATAGAATCGTGTGTTCTCCGAGCTCTGCGATTCGGCTGGGGGGCTTGGTACCGTTCAGAAACGCGTTGGCTGCTTCTTGCGAGGGAAATGATTGGACTAAAGAGCTTATGTGTTAATGCCTGGTCAAGTTGGCACACCTATTGGAAGAACCACTGCGACGAGTGCACTCACAAATTGCTCCCTTGAATCCCGTTACTTGGGCCAGACAGTCATTCCACCCATAGTAGATACCTGGTTTGTGACCCGCCTTGACAGCATAATATTTGGCCGGGGTATTTCTCTTGCGCTTTGTGCCTGCGGTCGGCGAGGGAGGGGGATTTGAGCTTGGCGAAGCTTTGGGGACGGGACTTGGTGAGGGTGTAGTCTTATTCATCGCGGCGGATTGATCGTCGCTGGGGGTCGAGTCGAAGATTTCGAGGGTGGTGAGAGTAGGGAATGGGTTCTTGTATGTCCCAGTTGTTAAAAATTCACGACTCGACGTAGTGCTTGTGGTTGGACGGATGGGATTAAATTGAGGAATAAATCGCGGGCAGCTTTGAAGGGAACACCAAGGTCCCAACCTCAAGGCTGACCAAACACGGCCGTGAATCTTGATTTTCCTAAAAGATGTGTAATTGTGGGAGAACTGAGGGGTAGAGACGGTCACTTTGAAGGTCGAGGAATTGAGGAATTGAGAATAAAGAGGGGGAAGGGGGGGAGTGGGAGAGAGACTCAATTCGGCCTGTTGCCAACGCTTGTCGATCTTGATCTGACACCAATTTCTAATTTTGACAGAAAATATATTCTTGCTTGTGTTTAATTTGCTAGTTGGTTGTATTGGAATGGCTTGGTTTCCACGTCGTATTCATCATATATACATATTTCGGATCAGTATATATTGCTGGTATAGAGCTAACATCTCGATTTTATACCAAAAAAACAAGAAACAAGAGAGGCAAAATACCAGATACCAGATACATAGAGCTAAAATCCTGTATTCAATCGCCCCAATATCACTTTCACCCCTTGCTGGGTAGACTGCACGACATGCTCAACAGAGACCACAGCATTGATACTTCCAATACTCGCACCACTATCAAAGTCATTAACATGAGAAAGCCTAAGAGATACACACAGTATAGAAGAGTAGGAATACTCACGCCCACACTGTCCTCCGTTGATGTTCGCCAGCCTCCTTAGCCGCATTGTATCGACGGATGATTTCCTCGTCACTGACCCCATCCCGAGAATCCTCATAGTTAACACCGATGATAGCTCTGCCATCATACTGCCTGGGGAAGAGATCAGTGGATTGGAACACGTCATGTCGGATGGACTTGACAGTCGAGGCTCCACCATCCCTCCCCGATACAATGGTCTGTTTAATCGCAGACGGCGCAGGGCACTCCGAGGTTGCAACGAACTGGCACCTGATTAGCAAGGATCCATGTCGACGAGAGGAAGCAAGACAAACCCGTGTGCCCATAACAATCCCATCGGCACCTGCCTATGTCAATCAGCTGCAACAATGAGGTGTGGAACAACCCACCTAAGCCGAGAGCAGCAACACAGCCCCCTCTCATCCACAATGCCGCCAGCTGCCAGGATAGCAGTGGTTGTATCTTGGGCCTTTGACAGAAGATCTCGTATCTCAGGCAACAGGGATATTAAACTGGCACACTGGGCCCATTGATGTCCTCCTGCATCGGCTCCTTGAACCACCAGAACATCCACTCCCTGCTTAAGTGCTTCTTCTGCAGCTTTGATAGTTCCCACCTGGACAAATATCTTGGTATCCCAGTCAGAACTCCCCTGGGCCTTCTGAATGGCTTTTATGATCGGAAGATGATCGGTGTCAGCCCGAGGGAAGGATAGCCAGACTGCCCCTACTCGATGCTTCTGGAGAATGGGAATGGCATTGTCAATGATCCCATCTGGCTGGAAAGTAATGAAACCGACACCAAGCGGTAATGGCGAACTATCGGTCAAACCAAGGATAGAGCGGGCATCCACCAACTGAGTATCCAGGCCTAGGAGCTGGGTTGATTCAGATCGGAAATCAAAGCCTCCGCCAATAAACCCTGTAGATGGTCAGTCGATTATCTGCAACCAGACCGGTTTGTTATACCGAATCCCCCGGCCTTTGTGACGGCAGTTGCTAGACCGGCGTCGGCAAATCCAAACATTGGTGCATTAGCAATGAATGGAGCAGTTGTACGGGGAAACCATTGTAGGATGTTTGCCATTGTAAGATCGAGGAGGTATGATGGGAAATGTAAGATGCGGGGAACATATGGATGTACAGCCCTGGAGGGTTAGGTACCTTATGTACATACCTAGGTAGTTAATGTAGGTAATATTGTTAATCGTACATTTACTGATGTTAAATCTGGTTAAATCATTTATTATAGAAGATAATTGGTATATAGTAAGGTAGTTTGATTAAACACCTTGATCCAAAACAATATATCGAAATAATAAATGATTTAACCAGATCGATCTCATAGTGGCTTATGATGGCCTCATCTCACATCAACCAGTTTCCTGGTCTAGCGGTTATGATTTTCCGTTAACAATTGCTTCAAGCAAGTGTTCCGGAAAGGTTCTGGGTTCGATTCCCAGGGAAACTATTTTTTTGGTCTTCTTCTTCTCTTCTACTGAAGAAGATTTCTTTTTTTTTTTTTTTTTTTTTTTTTTGGTTGTGTGGATTGGGAGTGGAGATGGGTTAGGGTGGCGCTGATATAGTGGGCCAACAGCCAACGAGGGTATTTTTGTTTTGGAGAAAAGAGGAGAACTTTGCTGGATATTGCAAATGTTGAATGGGGATGTAAAGAATAAGACTCCAGGTAATCAAATTATATTCGAGATTGACACATTTACATTTGGAGTATATAACTTCGGTGACCCCTACAGTCTCGCACGGAATGCGCGCCGTAAGGGTTCAAGAGAACTGGGACCATCGTAGATCTGCTGCTCAGTAGCGCGAGTGTTGATCTAATAGCAGAGTTAGTAGATAAAAAGACGAAGTGATGAGAGGACACTTACATGTTGGAGCCCTAATTGATCAATCCGCTCCACTCCAAGCAGTCGCATACATGTCTTGATTTCATCGTTCAGAACTACCACAGAGTTAGAAATGAAAACAGAACAAATACCTAGTCAACTTACTTTGCAATGTTCGGCGAACACCATCGACTCCACCCGCCGCTAAACCCCACAGAGCCGGGCGTCCAAGGCCAACTGCCTTCGCGCCTAGGCAGAGAGCCTTGACGGCATCTGTGCCGCGACGAATACCGCCATCCACATACACCTCGATCTTGTCGAAGACCTCGGGGCAGTATTTCCGAATCTCCAACAGAGTATGAACTGCCGGAGGGGCAGTGTCCACGGCGCGCCCTCCGTGATTGGAGAGAATGATACCTTTAACTTGAGGTGCGTGGAGTGAGGCAAGGTATGCATCTTCGTGAGTCTGCAGACCCTTCAAAACGATAGGCAGATCTGTCTGAGTGGCAAGCCAAGCCAAAGTATCCGTCCATGTCAAGGAAGGATCGGTGCCTGCGAACAATTGCTGGCCAACACCTCCAGATCCTTGGGTGGGATTGGGGGTATCATCCGACGAGCGCTCGGCAGCTTTCACGCCGCTGGGTACGGCAGCGGTCCGTCCGGTCATGCCGGTTCGCTCATCGTCCTCGCGTTTTCCTGGAACCGGGGCGTCGAGGGTAAGAACAATGAACTTGATTGCCTTGAGCTTCTGGATGCGTGCAAGCATTGTCTCACTCTTTTTGCGGTCAATCTGAACATAAAGCTGCCAGCCAAAGATTTGATCCGGAGCAGCGTCTTTGACGATCTGCTCTGGTGTCATGGAAGCGTTATTAGAGATGATTTGCATGGCCCCAAAGCTACGACACGCTTCTGCGATGCCGGCCTCGCCGGATGGGTGACCTAGACGGGCCATGGCCGCGGGAGACACATAAATAGGCGTTTTTAGTTTATGGTCGAGGACCGTTGTGTCCAGCTCACACTTTGTGCAATCCACAAAAACTCTAGGACGCAAGAGGATGGACCGGTAAACCTCATTATTGAACTTTTTGCTGACTTGGTCGTCGGATGCAGAGTAATAGTACGCCCAAGCCTTCTTGCTCACTTGCTTAGTAGCCACCTCCTCAATCTCGTCCAAGTTGAGAAGATTCTCCATAGGCGGTGGACCCTCCATCTCCTCTTGAGGTTCAGAGGATGCCTGCTCCTGTGGTAATGTGCTGGCATCGATTGTTCCCAAGCATGCCTCGGGCTTAAGCTCCTCCTCTAATATACCTGGTGGGTGAATGGGATCATATTCCTCAGTGGCATCCTGGCCTGCAAGTTTCAAAATGATCTTTGCACCGCCGGGGTGACTGCTCAGGAAATCGGTGACCTAGTAGATAAGAGTCAGACGTGCCCGGGGAATGTGCAATACACAATGAGGATTTTTATAGGATGAACCCGTACATCGTAGACCTTGCCGTATAGAACCACCCAACAACTCTCAGGAGTGTTGTGCTTTGCGACTGTTTCTTCAATTAGTCGAAATATCCCGCGTGGGGGTCACACGAATGCGGAGAACCAATACCTTCTGTCGCATTGAATACCTTGGCCATTCTCAATCACAACACAGGAATGAGTTGAGTCGTAGTTGGCTATAGAGACCGGGGGTGAGTATATTCGAGAGGAAGAGAGAGAAAAGAAGGAATGACACGAGAAGTAAATTGGAGAAGCCATGGGCATGTCGGAGAGGGAGAGTGTGGGGAACGTCGGTAGCCGCTTTTTCCCTTTTTGGGGGCCTTTTTCGATTGCCGACCGAGTAGGAATTGGAATTGACTTGATGTTATTGGTGGAAAATATTGGGTGTATATGTAAATCAGAAAGGGAATTATATATAAAATTGTAACTAACTATAACTAGTAGTAACTAGTAGTAGTAGTAGTAGTAGTAGTAGTAGTAGTAGTAGTAGTAGTAGTATAGGTACTATGTTATGTAGTCCACGTGAGGGGCCAAAGGTGTCACCCGCTCTCACCTGTGCGGAACCCAACTTCCATGAAATTGCGAAACAAGTCCTGGATTATCAGTATATCAGTCCACTTCCAATACCTTCAATCCTGGTTCTCTTTTATTTGATTTGGAGCCTTCACCATGTTTGAGGTGTGTTTACTTAGGATTTCCCATCTACCTGGGCTACCCCTTCCCCCATATTCTTCATCTCTCCTGTTCTACCTCACTATGTAGTCTGACTGTCTCAGCGTCGCGCAGGGGATCGTTATCGCCTTCGAATGCACCGAGCCCGCTCGGCAGTGCTGACCTCAGATGAAATGGTCGAGGTGCGCGCGGCCCAACGCACCTTTGAGGGGGCATATGTCCGAACCGCTCTTTCTCAGTTCTCCTTCGCTCTTGTCGTACTCAAGATTTTCACCGCCGAGTTCTACAGTATTGGGGCTCTGTTTGCGATATACGGTACCGGTGTTCTCATTATCGGACTTTTCCGCCGCTCGCAGGGAAACAGACAGTTCTTCTCGGAAGTAGGGGAGGATGGGATACATCGACACAAATTCCGTACCAGTGGAAATGCGGTCTTGGTCTTGACAGCATTGAGTATTGCGGCGTACGCATGCTTGATTGGCTTGACCTTGAACCTGAGCAACTGATAAGGAACATTCTGTGCGTGGATGGTTACCCACCGATCCATCCACACACCGTATATCCAATATCCCTGGAGGCTATCTTCTAGGCATGCCATCTGTGATACCCCGATCCCCCCCCTGCGTTACCGCCAAGTGCCAAGGATTCCGCACCTGACCACGGGATATGGGTGACCATTTCCGAGGCTTACGGCAGCGGAGATCAGCGTGCAGCAACGGACGCCTACAGTTGGCCGGAGATCTGTTGTGTCGACCGAGAGAGTCGCCAAGAAAGTCGAGTATGGATCAGCCCGAGCGGTGAGACTCAGGTCACACAAGGTGTTCCCAATAGTTATGTTTGATTCATTGCTGAGTTCGATTCCAAATACGGAGTACAGAGTATTAGTATGAGTGCGTTTGTACTTTTTGTTGAGTCGGCCATATCTGGAATCAACTAGGGGTGCACTGCCAACCCCCTACCAAGACGGGAAACCCAACGACTCTGAGCATTTCGGTGGATTATGAGGATATCACAGGGCATTGTACAGGGGTGAGATTGAGTATGGTTCGATGTTCCACTGTGTTTTCTCGAACCTGTACTCCTGTATGCTTTTAGCCAAGCATTCTCTATTTGAGATAGGACTGATACATCTTGCATGGTTTTGTGAAACTCATTTGATATGATGTCTATAAGAGTTGTTTAATCCTGGATTAGACCTGAATATCTTGCATCAATACCATTTCTATTTCCTCTCTGTATACTTGGTATACTTGGTATACTTCCTTTGACATCATATATGGATATCTATGGATGATCTTTAAGCCATCGATCCACCCTATGTACTAAGTCTAACCTACTGTGTGATTTCATCATTTCAAAAGACAAAGATATCTCCAAGTTAAGATCTTCTCCTTTTTGACGTACTTGGCACTACCTTATCCTTGACTGATATTGTACCCCCACATACACTCCAAAAAAAAAAAAAAAGACACACAAAATATTTTTGGGAAAAAAAAAAGAACCTCATCAGAAGAAAAAGAATCCCCCAACCACTTTGATTCTTTTTATCCCTTGAATATCTCCAAGCTCCTTGAATATCCCAAGTGGTCAACATCAAACCCGGTGTTCCCGTTGGTTGACTCATCCAAACCTCCGTGGACACACTTTCCTTTCTCTCCCCTCTCTCACCAACTTTTTTTTTTTTATCTTGCCCCAGGTGTGACACAAGTCCTTATCAACTCAAAGACCCTGTGAGAAAAGCTCTGAGAGCAACAACACCCTTCTTAATAAAACATACACACAGAACATCCCCCTAGGGGATGGCGCAACATTCTAGCATCGCCCGATCGGCCATGACGTCGGCCATTTCGCCTGAGATGGGAGATCAGAGGAATAATATTAAACCCAACGGTATATCGAATGGCTCGGGATCGGGGAAAGAAGGACCTCTTATGCCCCCGAAAACTGTCGTCAACCGAGCGCTAGGTAATGACCTGCATTCCGATTCCCACAAATCGTCACTGCTGTCCAAGGGCGGAGTCGGAGCCGCTTTGACAGACACTCCGGTTTCTACCGCACCTCCGTCTCCACAGATGTGAGTATTATTTCTCTGTTTCTCCTTTTTTTTTTGGTCTAGATCCTTTGGACTTTACTATGTTTGAACCTATCAGAACGAGATTTGATCGGCTCATCTCGGGATCAGTCCAGTTCTGGGGTTCTTTGCAGCCTTATTCTGAGCTATTCTACATTACCCCGGACTCCAACCCGTTGTTTTACGTTTACTGTCTTGGGACTTGCATAGATATGCTTGGCGAACTGTGACTAATAGGATCCTTGCAGATCGGGCCTTTATCACCCTCCTGGGACCCCCGGTCGAGTGCGTGCAACTACCCTCGATATCCCCGGATTGACCAAGTCCAAGGTGTCTCCAGATGGCCGCATTGCCCAGCGGGATGTTGGTGCAAAGCTTGTCATTGTCATGGTCGGCCTCCCAGCCCGAGGCAAAAGTTACATTACGAAGAAGCTGGCCCGCTACTTAAACTGGCTCCAGCATGACACTGAAATCTTCAATGTTGGACAGCGTCGCCGTGTGGCCGCCGGAAAGTCCCCCTCACCCGCCCCGCTTGGTCGTGGTCAGGATCGGAAACCAAGTGCTTTCCACAAGGATCTCGTTGACTCGGTGCGCCGATTGAGTGTCAGCGTTGGCACCACTTTGAACCCATCAGACGCCTCCCCGCTGGAGAACGAGGCACCGCTTCCCCCTCCAGTGGTGCCAGCCAAGATTCTTGTGAACGGAGAAGAGCCCGCACAGAGTTCTCAAAACGGTAGTACTGTTGTGCCATCGATCGACGCAGGTCCTGCACTATCTCGTGAAAATGAAGAAGCTATCAACGAAGAAGCTATCGATGAAGCTTCCCCTGAACCAATTGACCAGACCGCCAACTTCTTTGACCCCCAGAATCAGCGTGCTGTCAAGATGAGAGAGCAGGTCGCACTGGATACTCTTGATGAATTGCTTGACTACATTTTGGAGGAAGGTGGTAGCATTGGTATCCTGGATGCGACCAACAGCACCATGGAACGTCGCAAAGCAATTGTTGACCATATTCGCAATCGCGCTGGTCCGGAGCTCAATATCCTGTTCCTTGAAAGCAGCTGCGTGGATCAGGATTTGCTTGAGGCTAACATGCGCCTGAAACTTTCTGGCCCTGACTACAAAGGCCAGGACCCAGCCGAGGCACTTGAGGATTTCAAGAAGCGTGTTGCTCTCTACGAAAAGTCGTACGTGCCTCTCGGCGAATACGAGGAGAAGCATCGTATGGCTTTCATCCAGATGATCGATGTTGGTCGTAAAGTCGTCGCTCACCAGACCCATGGTTTCCTTGCTTCTCAAGTTGTCTACTACCTACTCAATTTCAATCTCTCCCCACGCCAAATTTGGATCACACGGCACGGTGAAAGTTTGGACGATGCCGCAGGTCGCATCGGTGGTGACTCTGATCTCAGCGAGAATGGGAAAAGGTACGCCAAAGCGTTGGCTCGTTTTGTGGATCACCAGCGGCAGCAGTGGGAGGCATATCAGCGCCAGAAAGACCTTCTCAAGCACTTCCCGCCCCGAGCTGGTGACATCACACCTCCCAACCCATCTTATATTCCTCAGGAAGGGCCACGCAACTTCTGTGTCTGGTCCTCCATGATGCAACGCTCCGTTCAAACTGCCGAATACTTCAATGAAGATGATTACGATGTGAAGCAGATGAGGATGTTGGACGAAATCCATTCCGGAAAGATGGAAGGCATGACATACAAGGAAATCCAAGAGCAGTACCCCGAGGAGTACGCCCACCGCAAGAGAGATAAACTCTTCTACCGATACCCTGGACCAGGCGGAGAAAGCTACCTCGACATCATCAATCGATCGCGCACCGTCATTGTCGAGGTCGAGCGTACTACAGACCATGTGCTCCTGGTCGGACATAGATCCGTTGCTCGTGTGCTCCTGGCCTACTTCCGTGGTCTGAAGCGTGATGAGGTTGCTGACCTTGATGTCCCCATGGGCGTTCTGTACATGCTTGAGCCCAAGCCATATGGAGTCGAGTTCAAGGCATACCGCTACAACCCTGAGACCGACTGGTTCGATTACCTTCCTGATTACGAACTGCATCAGGTCAACGCACAGACGACCCACTGAATGCCCCCGGAATTTGAACATGGAGTTTTCAACATTCCATGACTTGCTACGATCTATCATGACTTCTTTTGCGGGATAACTTGACTTTTGCCGGTCTGGTCATTTTACATTCTCCCTCGCTGTTTTTGCTCTTTACTGGGCCGTATCCTTGGTTTTTTTTTTTTTTTTTTTTCCTATTTCCTATTTCCCATTTCCTATTTTACATCTTGGTTGTGTATTATTTTATGCTCTTTCCTTCTTTTTTTGGGGGTAGGGAGGAGCTTATTTTTCTTTTGCTTTGCTTCTTTTTTTCTCTCCACAGATGAGCCAGACACTCGTTGCATGACAGGCGTTAATCTGTGTACTTTCATGACCTGGGATGCTATCTTTATTGGCTGGAAGTGACAGCTCACTAAGATATTCTCTACCTCGACATTCTATTTCCGTGCAGATATCCTTTTGACACACTCATGCACCAAGATAGAATCAGCTACGCTTTTGCTAGTCTGAATAGCTTTACTTGCCACGGCATGTCAATAGCACAATACGATCATAATAATATTTGAAATTATCCAACATAACCCATAGGATAGAGCATTCTGATTACCCTAGAACTATATGAAGTCCCTTCTAACGTTATTTAGTCCTTCTGTTCGGCCTTCACCTTCTCAAAGATATCAATAAAGACCTCGGGCTCATCAGCCCCCTCAACATGATATTTCCCTTGCACCGAAATATACGGCACACCAGAAACCAACCTCCTAGCCGCCGTTTTGGCCTCCAGATCAACTTCCTGAGCACCAACATCATCATCCAACAGCTTCTTCACAGTTTCCCGATCCAATCCCGCCCCAACACCCGCCTCCACCAGAACCTTCAAATCGGTAATGTTCTTCTCCTCCTCGAAATAAGCCCGAAACAACTGCTCCGCAACCCTCGTCTGCAACCCACCAACAACCCCATCCGCACCCTCTCTCTTAGCTACCTCTTCAGCCTCCCGCTGTCCAGCAAACCAAAGCAAGCGATGCGAGTCCCGCGTGAGACCAGTATTCCCGCCGAAACTAAACTGGATGCCTTCGCTCTTGCCCACAGCGCATAGGCGCTCGGATATCGCTTTAAAACGCTCCGCCCCGAATTTCTGAGCGTACATCTCGGCTTTGTTCACGCCCGGGTACTCGGCTGATGCCGGGTTGAGGTAGAATGCTTTCCAGTGCAGGCTAAATGTGTCTGTTGGGTACGTGGCTTGGTGGGTGGTTATGGCTCGCGAGAGGCGGCGGTAACCGACGTAGCACCACTTTTTTTAAAAAGAAAATATATGGTTAGTATGTGGTTGGGGTATAGATCTGTGTTTTATATGGAATACTTACTGGGCAGACGGTGTCTGAAATGATCTGGATTTGGAAGTTCGTCATTGTGTCCAATGTGTGAGAGACAGAGAGAGATGTTAATGGGTTTGAACTTGAACTTGGTATATCCTTTGCTTTGTATTGCTTTTGATGTTGGGGATGACAGTCGATTTGTAAGCGTTTCATTTGACATTCCGCACTCCCCGAGGTTGTGGGTTTTCATTTCAGGTGTTATATCTTGGGATCTCGCATCTTCTAAATGAGTGCTGATTTAATAATATATGGAATTGCATAAGAGAGGTAATTGATACAAATCACAAGTGTCCCCGAGGGAAGTTATTTTGAGGTACAACATAACATACACGCTACTATTCAACAATTACACCAACGCTCCACAAGGCACATGTTCAAATAAGAAAAAAAAACCCCAAAGACTATCACAAAACCTGCTGGGCCTGGTTCAAGTTACTCCACGAACCTCCCGAGCTACTGTCGAAAACAGCCGATGAGTTAGAGTGAACCGGCACATTAGGAAGCGGGTGGTTGCGGCCTTGACTGAGTGCCGAGGAATACTATTAACGAGTTAGCGGGAGAAGACCGGGTTGAAATGAAAATGTCTGGGAAGGCTAACCTTGAAGACAAAGTTCAGGACCAAGGCAATTGCCAAACCGATGCAGACTACGATAGGACCGAGCATGTTGTCTAGGTCCTTTCCACTCCGCTGGCGGATGAGACGGGCCCGTTTCTCGTATATGAACCATCCCCAGACTGCGGCGAAGATGGCGAAGAAGGTGTAGACAATAGCCAGTGCCTGGGCTACCTGGTTGTGCTTGCCAGCAGCATTGTAGAGGCCTAGGGACAAACTCGACAGAAGGATACTGATGTGAAGCCATTTGATGAATGTTCGCTGGTTGGCAAGGTAAACCTTACTTTCCACCCGAACGGGTCCCGCATCTTTGATCCAGACGCCGGGGTGTCGAACGCCAGGCGGTAGGGAGACCGATTCCCCAAGCCAGCGCTGAGGAGATAGCCCAAAGAATTCAAAGATGGACTCAAGGCGAGTGGGCGGCTCGGGTTCTTCTTCCTCTGGTTCGGGAGCGGGTTCGGTATCACGGCGCTGGGGCTCTGGGATGGATGGACGCGAAGGCCGGGCAGCAGGTTCGATGACTGCCGAGGATCTCCGTATGGCCGAGGGAGAGCCTGTATTAGAGTATGGGTGGTAAGGTGACCCGATTTGTGGGCGAACGCTTGGGCTGCGCGCGTCTCCCATGAAACTTCCCACTGCTATGTTCTCCTCCGCTCGTCGAGCAAGTCGCTCTTGCTCCTCGTGGAATGCGGTTTCCGGATCACGGCGAATATCACTTTCAAGTTCACCAAGCCAGAAGGGGAAGCTGTTGACATAGTCTTCAAATAGTGAGGCAACGCCGTGGACGAACTTGGAGAAGCGGGGAGCATCCTTGACAAGGTGGGAGACCATCAGGTCCTTGACCCACTCGGTGTTATGGGCCTTGCCTCGAAGCTGGATCTCGAGCAAAGCGTGAGGGAAGCGAGTGATCTCTCCAGTCCTGACAGCGTTAAAGGGATAAGTCATGTCGGCATTGTCCAAGTCGGTACGGTGCCACTCAGCTGGGTCGCGACATGGACGCTCGCCGTCGAGGGAATCTTCCCGAATGAGCGCAAGGTTGGTATCGAGGGAAATACGAATGCGATCATTGCCAGGAATTTGAAAGGCGGTGCGCGTGTAGTTGGCCCGGAGCATGGGTTGCAGGTCATTGTCCTTGATGAATGACTGCAGCTCATCCACGTCCTTTTTCAAGGCCTCGGCGGCGGCCGCCGACTCGCCATTGTTTGAATCCTCCATGCGATGGAGCTTTTTATCGAAGCGATATTCGCCGTCCAAGAATTCCCTAATGTGCTTGTCTTTGAGCTGTACCTTGACTTGTCGGCTTTCGTCGTCGTCGGTGACAATCTTCTTTTCCAATGAGATGGTAGGTTTGTCTTTCAGTGATCCCGTCCAACGCAGTCGCAAAGAACCGGCTTCGGGTGCTCGTGCGACCTTTTGATTGTAGAGATCAAACTGAGGGGAATCGAAATAGAGGGACGTAATGGTAGGGTCTTCAGTGATGGTATCGAGGTCCTTGGAAGTTCCCGGCCTGTAGATAAGAACCGGCAATCGGCGAAGGATGTGGGTCTTGACCTCCAAAACGTTGTCTGAATGAACCCAGAATTTGTAAGATGAATAAGTCTCACGGCCAAATCCATGCTCTGTCTCCCTTGGTTGCACAATGTCATGGCTGAGGGTCTCTCGAACAAAGGAGTACATCACCGAGAGCCGATGGACCAACGGCGAATAGTCCTCCGAGTTGAATGGCAGTTGCGACAGTCGCACTTGGAGCAAAGGCTTCACCCGGTACCGAGCACCTCGTTTGCGATCATGCTTCTTTGCAGCCTTAAGGAAACCAGTGAAATTGATTCGGCTGTACTTTTCCAAGGCACTAACTTCCTTGGTGATGTTATCGAGTTCTTGTAGAACTTCTGAGGCAATAGCCCTTTTCTTTTGTTCATCGAGGACAGGCGTTTCTTGCTCCGGAGTAGATGCCAATGGTCGAAGTTTAACTTCACATGCCGTTGTCCGTTCTCGGAGTTGCTGCGATGTTTCTGCTTGAAAAGAATTTACCTTATCCAGTTCAACATTGAGCAGTTCCTGCACGAAGGCTTCCTCATCTTGCTCAGTCCATTGATCATCATCGGAATCACTGGCGTCTTCTCCGTTCCGGGTGACATCATTCTCTCTCAGCAAGGTCTTAAGCTTGGTGTAGTCAATGTACTTCCCTTTCCAGGGAGGGTACACCGCAGCACGGAGGGTTTTCCCAAACCGCATTTTGAGCCAGTCCGGTTGTAATTGGTGTTGTGCAGTTGTTACTCAGAGTAGGTGTGCACCTCTGATTGGAGGAGAAGGGGGAGGGGGGGGGGTTTCGGAAGGGAGGAAGAGATAAGAGAGAGAGAGAGAGGATTAAGACAAGTTGATCTTCGGGATCGAAAAAAGCAAAACAAGAGATGATATTCTGCAGATTAAAGAAATAAGAGACGCCCAAAAAAAAAATAGCTTATTAGCTTCAAACTAAGCGATAGACCATGTCGCAGCTTTGAGACTGAAAGCGTTCGATAGCCAGCGATAGACGCACGTGCTCATTGGATGGAACCAATCAGAGTCCAGCAGTGGATTAGTGGATGACTAGCTAGAATTAGCTAGTCGGATAATCTATCTTCCGATGGTATTGTATGTTATTTTACAATACAGAAGTACAAGAAGCACAAGAAGTAAGGGCTAGACCGGTATCGCCCCCAGTCAGGACCAGAAAAAGGTATGTGCACATGTGCCTCTCCGATACCGATGTCCTCTCCACAATCCAGGGATCTTTTGACATCGAAATATTCGATACCTACCCAGGTAGGTATACACAACTTGATGGAGGCCAAGTCTGCACAAACCCCGGGCCTGTCCCATTATCTGCATGGCGTATTAGCCGAGCTACATAATCAACCTTATCCCTACGTCCCAAACCCCCCAACCTGCAAGAAACGCGCCTCGGTTGCCTTGATTATTCGGGTACGACCAACATATGACCATTGGCCCAGCTCAACCCCCACAAAAGATGCTTCTCAGCCAGTTCAACAACGTTTAGATGAGTTCTTTTCGCAGCCATGGGTCCAGTATGGTGAACCGGAGGTTTTGTTTATCAAGCGTGCTTCGCGCGTGGGGGACCGATGGACTGGTCATGTTGCCCTACCGGGCGGAAAGCGAGACCCGGAAGATGCAGATGATAAAGCTGCAGCTATTAGGGAAGCTTCAGAGGAAATCGGGTTAGATTTGACAACGGAGGATACTATTAGTGTGGGCAATCTCCCTGAGCGGGTAGTCACTACCAGCTGGGGGTCTGAACCGTACGAATGCCCAATTCACTTTCCCTGTCGAAAACTGGATTACTGACTTGAATGACAGGTTGATGGTTCTTTGTCCCTTCGTTTTCCTCACGACTCGCAGCGACTCCCCGACCCTTCGATTGCAACCCACGGAAGTAGCATCGACACATTGGATTCCCCTGCGCGCCCTCCTATCACCATCGCTGCGGACCGTGGAATATGTGGATATGTCGCAGCGCTTCGCTCGACAAGGCGGGTTTCTGACCCGTCTTGCAGTTCGGTCTCTGATGGGCTGGATGCAGTTCTCGGCCGTGAGGCTCCTCCCGTCGGAAAGCAACCAATGCACCACAACTCCAGGATTTGTCCCCGAAGAGAATACGCCCAAACCTTCCCTGGTCCACCGCTTCAAGGGATGGTGTCTGAGTGGCCAGGCGGACTCGAGTGACACTACCCGTCCGCTGCTCCTCTGGGGTCTCACTCTCGGCATCCTGGCCGACTTCTTGGATATGCTCCCTCCCCACCAAGCCGTGAAGTTGTGGAAATATCCCACATTTACCGTGCCTGACCTGCGGTTGATTATAAGCATTTTGACTTATAATCTGCGGAAGCGTAATGCACTCAATGTGAAATCGGGTGCTCGTCCTAGTAATACAGCGGCTGATACCGAAACGGCCGCACTCCCAGTCATACGGGAGACGAATACCGAACATGATCACAATGAAGTGGGTATCGGTGGTCTCGGAGTGGGAAGATATTATGGTCCAACAGACCAAGCAACAGATGGGACTTCTTATGCTGTGGGGATCATGCTCCGTGGCTATTATGACCGCTTGCGCATGGCAATCTGGGTTTTCCTGGCCTGGCGTGTAGCCATTGGTTCAATTGCTGGTGTTTCAGCCTGGCGAATTCTTCGACGACTGCGTTGAAGTGTACATTAAGCAATATACTTATAAAGATGCATTTATTAATACAACATAACTACTTGAGTAGTTAGGTACCTAATATTCGATCGTATGATATACATCAATCACGTGCTTTGGATAAACTGGAAATACGAATACCAAATTACATACGTAACGATCATTACGGTAGACCCCACATCCTTTTTGGGGGTAAACATTGAACATTGAACATTGCACACGTCTTCACTTCATCATCTCCTCTATTCAACTACCCATTATGGCAGCAGTTCAGAAACTATATCCACGAGGAACAGTCAAGCGCATTGTCAAAGCCCACTCCAATCGGAGTGTGAGCAAGAATGCCGACATCCTGGTACGCGGTCGTCCTAATATGAAGTCTCTTTATTCTCCAGTTGCTAATACTAGCTTTATAGGTCTTTTTGGATTACATGCTATTCATGCAAGAGTGCGTCTCCGTCTATGCTTGTAGCTTGGTCCACCTGCAACAACCCTCCGATTTGCGTTCTCGCCGCCGTGATTGAACTAGCAATGGGCTAACACACTGTAGGCTAATGCGCGAAGCATCCATTCGGTCGCGTAAATCTGGGGAGAAGAATATCTCAGCGAATACTGTGCGCAAAGTCACCGAGGTACGTTATTCGAGGTCGATCTGAAAGCTTCTCTGGAAGTCTCGTGAGAACATATAGCTGACAAGTATGGGGTTTCTTTAGAAAACACTGCGCAAATTCCAAGGATAGCAGAGCCCAGGATATAACCTCGATCTTGTCATTTATGACAAAGACCTGCCTAGCATGGATATGAAAGGCAAGGGGATACTGTACTAAGATTGGCTTGCATTTTGTGATATTATGGCGTTGTGGGTGAAAGTGAATAACTATGATACCCTGGGGAAATACAATGGAAGAAATGATCAAATAATGAATCAGTTTACCTAGTAAATTGTTTGTTTGTAGATATACAGGCCAGTGCTGTGATTGTTTAATTGTTTAATTGCTTAATTGCTTAATTGCTGAACTCGCGTGCTAACAACGCGTAAAGAGAGAGAGAGCCCCAAGGCAGTGGGCCACACCGACCAAGAAAGGGTTCCCGACCCGCATGTTGATTCTTCCTTCATAACATCCATCTTTTCTTCAACGTTATCACGTTTAATTCTTCATTCCAGACCTGTACAAGCTTTTCGGAAATACTTTAATAACTGTGTTACCCACATTCCCATTATGCCTCCCGCTTCCGCTACCCAGAAGCTCAAAGACGAGGGGAAGGGCTCCCAAGCTTCAAGCGTCTGTAAGGACCCCGAGAGTCCCATCTCTGATGGCCAAGAGAGCAGCTATTTGAAGGAGCTACAGAAGTATGTCTAAAATCCTATGTCTGGTTGCACGGTTATTGCCTGCGCGCGCGTGTGAAAGTGAGCTAACCGTATGCCCCGTTTAGGACACTTCGCAATGCCATGAAGAAGTTGGTGAGTCATTGTTGAATGCTCTCTGGTTTCAATTATATCTTACATACATTTCTAACATTGCTCTTTTCTTCTTGATTAGAATTCCCTCGCCAAAGTCGACACCATCATCGCTGAAAACCCCGACAAATCGCTTGATGAACTGATTGAGGAGAAGAAGATCAACAACGACCAGAAGGCCCAGGTCCTGAAGAAGCCTACCCTTCAGGCCACTATTGCCCAGGCCGAGGAGCAGATTGGTCACTACAAACAATTCGCTGTCCAATACGAGGACCGCTTGGTTGCTCAAAAGGCTGCGCTTGTCAAGGCGCATGAGGCGGAGCTTGAAGCTGTCCGTAATAACGCCATTGCTGATGCAACCGAGGCCTGTAAGAAGTCACTGCGCCAGCAGTTCTACACCGTGACTAAATTCTTATGCGCCGCGGCCATCCTTCGACGCGACGGTGATGCTGTCACCACCGAGAGTCGTGCTTTCGAGGGTGTGCTGTTCGAGGTGTATGCTGGTAACCAGTCTGCAGTCAATTCGCTACTGAAGATTGCCGAGGGTGCTGATGAGAAGGTCAATGCTGTTGAGGGGACCACACTTGACTTTACCTGTCAGTAATGAATCCCCCACCCACAACCCCACCCCACCCCCGACCACCAAATATCATTGAATGTGCTGGCTAACATTCGGGTTCTTTAGATGGCGATGTGAAGCAAGCATCTGATAAGTTCGCTCCTCCTGAGGAGACTACTGAAGTTGTCTCGGAGGCAACCCCCACCACCGTCCCTACGACCGACCCTACCGTGGCCAACGCTGGATTGACCGAGCTCCAGGATACCTCTTTCGGCGCTCAGGCTGAGCCTGCAGCTTCCGAGGCTGATCAGCTGGCCCCTCCTGCGCAGACTCTGGTTTCTGATGCGGGAAACCCGATTGCGGAGCAAACCTGGGCTCCTACTACCGATGAGAGCGGTGAATGGGTCAAGCTTCCTCGCAACCCTGATGAGACCGACACTGGCCTCCAGGCTACTCCAGCTATCGCCGATGCGGGTTTGAACAACGGTTCTGTTGGCGCTGAAATTACAACTCAGGGCGAGAACGGTGCCAAGTCTGGTGGACGCCGCCGTCACGGACAGCGTGGTGGCCGAGGCCGGAATGACGCTAAGCGTGCTGGTGAGGGCCGTGGTGAGGGTCGTGCTGGTGAGGGCCGTGGTGAGGGCCGTGCTGGTGAGGGTCGTGGACGTGGTGGACGCCGAGGCGGTCGTGGTGGACGTGGCCGAGGCGGTGCAAGTGGCCCTGCCTCTGGCTCGGCGGAAGCTCCTGCCGCCAGCGAGTAAGAGTGGCAATCCTGGGATATCAGTTGGAACTTCCTGGTTTTGGGATCTTGTCTCGAAAGTGGTGTTCCAACGAGGGATTTCTAGGTCTATCTTTTCGAGACTGGCCTCGGCAATTTCTGGTCCGATGTGATGGCTCACGAACGCAACGAATTTTCTTCACGGAGAGTCACTTTGATCTCTTCGTCTGGCTCTGCCAAAGTCTTCTTGACCATGTCCTGCAAATTTTTTTTCAGCGTGCATATTCCCGATCCCCAGAGAGCTTCTCCCACGACATACATATGTATTCTATGGTTATTGTTTTATCGGCGCTTGTGAACGGACCGGTGGACAGGCTTAGGTCGGGCATAGATCGAAATTGATCATAATGAGTGCACCATTACTTTCCAGGATTTCTTCTAGACAACATCATGTTTTATTATGGGCCAGTTTAATGTGACAGAACAAGGTTTACTACTTGAACAGGTGGGCAATAATCAATCCATCTGTGTTGAATGTATAACTAGACGTAGTGTATACAACGCCGCCCAATACTGGCACGTGATGTGATATCCCCACAGGTCCTAACCTAGTTTGCATTAGCTTAATGTAATGATATTACAACAGACCGAATCAAATGCAGAGCAATTAATTATAGTATGTAGTATGACTTAATGAAAATAACTGAATACGCTTAAAATACGCGTATTTGTTTATTACTAGTGTATTCTTGAATGAAACCCGTTTTCAGGGCCAGGCGCTAAACCACGATAGGAAATGAGTACCGACGGCTAGTGGAGCTCCTGGCGTATTCAATCTGATTAAAAATAATCTTTGTACTCCGTACTCTTTGTACAAGTGTCAACTTCTCGATATTTTGTCATTTTGCACATTTTTTTTGCTTCTGGACACTTTCTTACATCTTCGATTGTATACACGGCGCCAGCAACAATGGCCATCGCTGGCGCCCAACGAAAGGAGGTGCTGAAGGTGTTGATACTATCGCTGCTGTTAGATTTGGTAAGACAAAGCTAACCCCTCTAAGCCAACAATCACGTTTACTTAAACTAACAGTGCCTGTAGATCTCCTTTACATTTATTCTGCCCCTCTTCCCTTCGCTGCTATCGTTCTATCGCGCGCAAGATCCCTCCCCGGATTCCCTCCTCAACCGCATCTTCCACTATCTAAACGCCTACAAAAACTCCTTCGCACGCCCCATTGACTCGCGCTATGACATCGTACTCCTCGGCGGAGCCCTTGGCTCTTTGTTCTCCCTCCTCCAAGCCTTCGCCGCACCCGTCATAGGTCGCCTATCTGACCGCCATGGCCGCCGCCGTGCCCTGCTCACCTCCATGCTAGGCAACCTCTTGAGCGTTGCGCTGTGGGTGTCAGCCACAGACTTCCGCATGTTCCTCGCCAGTCGTATAGTTGGTGGCTTGAGCGAAGCAAATGTGCAAATGGCCAATGCCATAGTGGCAGATATCACAGACGACGAGCGCCGCGGCTCCTCCATGGCATTAATTGGGGCCTGTTTCAGTGTCGCATTCACGTTTGGGCCAGCGCTCGGTGCGGCACTCAGTAGTATTGATTTGGTTTCCGAGAACCCATTCATCGTCGCTGCAATTGTGTCCTTTGTTCTGATCTTTATTGAAACTGTGTATCTTTGGACCTGTTTGCCCGAGACGCATCCCCGCCTAACCACGCTTCAGATGGAGGGCGAGACTAACTCTACCAAGAAGAATGATGCGTCGAGTAAGAAGACAACAGGAGAGAAGAGCAGTGCGTCCACTAAACGCACCCATACAAACAACCCGGCCCTTCTCAACGCCCTCCACTTCCTCTTCCTACTCCCCTTCTCCGGTCTGGAGTTCTCCCTCCCTTTCTTGACTACAACGCTCTACGAGGGATCAGCCACAACAGCCAGCCCGGCTGCATTGAACGGACGTCTCTTGTCCCTGATGGGCTTGATCGCCTCCCTCCTTCAGGGTACGCTGGTGCGCCGTCTCCCGCCGCTAGTCACCCTCCGTGCGGGTGTTGTGGCCTGTACTATCTCATTCTTCTGTCTTGCTCGTGTTTCTTCGCCTTCGGGTCTCTATGCTGCCGGTGCTCTGCTGGCGGTAACAACCGCCACGGTTGTCACGTCACTCAACAGCCTAGGCAGCTTTGAGGCTCAAGACGCAGACCGCGGCGCGGTTATGGGTCGTTTGCGGGGTTGGGGGCAGGCCGGTAGGGCGACTGGTCCTATTCTGTTCTGCTCTCTGTTCTGGTGGGCTGGTCGTGAGGCTGCTTATACTGCTGGCGGGTTTGCTATGTGTGTCGTTACACTGGCGGTTTTTGGCTTTTTGAAGTCGCCTGCTGTGCACAAAAAGACTGAGTAATGTACGTAGGTATATAGATGAATTTCGCTTTCAAGTTACAGAAGGATGTGTTCCATGTTCGACATGTGATTTTGTTGGATTTCTGATTTGTTTAGTCTAGGGTATAATGTACAGAAGAGTGGCGATGGTATGTCTCAAGGATGGCAGAAGACAAGGCCGAGTGAAAGAGAGGAGTTCAATGCCAAAACGGTCCTTTGGTACTCATCACCAGATGCCGTTGCCCAGGTGCACCTTGAACAAAAACGAAAGAAAAGAATATAAACACAGCGGTCATTGTACGTTCTTCCATTACCTTCGGGGATTTCTCTCATTTCATAGGAGATTCACCCAAGGTGTGATTGCATATGAGGGTGCAGTCAGTCACAATTCCCGGTCATTACCAGAAGCAACCCCATGATTTTGACCAGTTGCCATGGCAAGTCCAGTATTGAGAGCTGGGTCCAACGAGCCACGTGCTTTGCCAATGAGCCAGTCAGTGAGAGTCACAAATTTAGCAGTCCGGTCCCAGCCGTCCGCTTCATTGGCATGTTCGATAGTATGAGTCAGGATACGACCCTCCTCATCGAATGAGAAGATAAAGATACCGGTGAATTGCTCTTCTTTTGACAGTTTGAAAATAGGCTCTTCACCACCGAGAAGGACACTCAAGCCTTTGTTGGTACCGTTTGTGGAAGCCGAGAGATGGCTATTTTGGGATGGGGCAGTTTTCGAGGTTGTAGAATTGGTATTTGAAGACGTTGGGCCATGGAAGGGGCGACTATCTGTTCGTGGTTCGGTTTTCCATCGTACTAGTAGGCGCTCATCGCCGCAGTCGTGATGGGCGCCGTGACGCGTGGGGTCGAGCAGCGTCCCGGCGCGTACGATCCTTTCGCTGAGAATTTGTAATTTCACATTGCCGACTAATGGTACGCTACTCCATGCTACCGGGACAGTCCATAGTGCTGCGCGATAGAGTGTGCGTCCTTTGACAGTGGGGAGGTGTGGATGTGTGGATGGGAAGAGGTGAAGATTGACACTCGGGGCGAGGATTTCGGTGGGTAAGGTGTTGTACAAGATGGTCGGTAAGAGGGGCGAGAGGGTTCGTAAAGCTTCAATCGTTAGTTGGACAGCTTTTCTATATATAAGAAAAAGTGAGAAAATAACAAGTACACACTTTTTCCCAGTCTCAAGGTCCTTTCATCTGGCGGCTTATGATCGGTTCTCCGAGGGCAGTCCCCATGCTCCCTTCGCACCCAAGTCGGGGAGAAGTATGTGGTTGGTAAAGGCGTAGTTGAGGCTGGAGGTAGCCAGGGCTCATTGAGAAGCCCATGACGAAGTTGCGCCAGTCGCTGTCGCGAAACCGAAGCAAAAAGCCGACCAGAGACAAGGCTCTTCGGCTGATTGGGAAGAGACTTGCGCAGAGAGACCAGCTTCGGCATCCTGCATTTCAACAGCAGTCTGGTTTTAATGTGTTGTCAAGCCATGTAGATATGAAAGGTTGAAGTTGTTCGGAGTCGCGGAGACGGGGGAGTCGGAGGAAATGACGTTGCGGGAGCCAATGAGGATGCTCTGGTATACAATTTTATATACTTCCCTACTCACTACATTACTACAATCTAATGAATAGTTACATAGTTATATGTATAACAATATAACAATATGCCAATATAACACATTTACAGTCTACAGGTCTACAGGGCTGATAGTGGGAACTAATTCCAAAAGTATTAATTCATAATCCCCTCAAGCTAGTTCATCATCATCTCCCATTCCCATGACACGGCGTTCAGCCAGATCGCGGATCTTATCCTCTAGAACACCACGTCCATAACGTTGGGCAATCTTAGCAGCCGCCTCGAGCATCTTACCGTTGCGGTCTGTCATTAAGGCCACCAGCTCTAGCGCCTTCATACCACGCTCCTCACCCTCTCTGCATTCAATGGCCAGCATCTGCAGCAAATTCTTATCCAAGTCGAGCTCCCTCCGTGCCAAATCAGAACGCTGGCTTGCCGTCGCATTGGTCGACGAGAGAAGGTCGCGGAAGAGCGACAAAAGTACGTTTCCACGTACGAAAGATTCCTCGAAACGGGTACTTTCGGCTGCCGTGTCTTCGGATTCGCTGGAGTCCTTTGGAAGAGCACTGGAAACCGGGACCTGGAAGTCGAATTCACTGAGTAGTGGCCGCGGGAAGTAAGGGTTCTTGTCGCCACCCTTGAGAATGATACAGTGGAACTTGTCTTGTGCGACAGCTACTGGCCAGTATGTCTCTTCTTTACGTCCTCCTGCGAGACGTGCCATTTGTTTCGTGTCCAGGAGTGGTACCCATCGGGCTTGGCCGGGTGTGCGCCAGTGTTGCAGAACTAGTAGGACACCAGTCGAGTCATAGATGCAAGGATCCTAAGAAGATGATTAACTCCATATTCAACTCTTCTGTTCAGATGACGCTCACTCCATTATCGGAGAAGAAAACACTCTGTAGTGAAGCCCCTTCCGGAAGGGCGACAGTGTCTTCGTTTTGGCAAATCTCGTCGCGTTTGACATTCTCCACCGTGTATCGTAAAGTCGTGTGGCCATCAATCCCTATAGGGCCGTTCCCGATACTCATAATGTAGTCGCGCCAGGCCGAACAAGTCACGGCTTGGCTCTTCTGTCGATACACCTTGAAAGGAGTTCCAAAGAGTGTGTACACTCGAACATAGTCCTTTGATGTCACAGCGACAATGTATGAATCGCTGAGTGCCAGAGCTGATAACGAGCATTAGTGGGATTAATAGATTGAGTAGAGTGGGTTCACATATCACCTCGAATTTGTTCTCCCTCGGGCAGTTCAGTCCGCCAGTCTGCTCGCGTAGTCCACGTCTCGTGTGGCCGGTAGAAGATAGTGGCTCGACTACCATCCGAAGGGTTATTGGCAAAAAGTGTTCCGTTGTCATCTATACTTGATCAGTCAAAAGTGCAACACAAAAAGATGAGATAAGTGGAAAACTCACTTAGACAAGCCTTGTCGTACATATATGGATCAGTGAAGTGGAAGTCTCGGTGGGCTTCTCGGTCATAGAATTCCACAGTAACAGTGTGATGTGTCTCTTGGTCAACCGTCCAGACAGCTCCCGTCAAATTCAGGCCTGGTCAAGTTAGCAAATACAGTTCAATGAAGTTGGAACAAGAACATACAGAGATATCTCCTGCTCCCAGCCCAAGGCGTGCTACCGGGTTGAAGGGGCGGGTGGGCCTTGGGCTTCTCGAGGCCAGAGTAAAGGCGCTTATTGCTTGTGCCACCGAGATCATCGAGATGATCGTTTGGCCGCTTTCCATACAAATTTAGCTCCTCGTCGGCATAGCCAGCTCCATCATCATCCTCGACGAAATCGATCATCTGGTCATCTTCACCAAGAATATCATCCAACGAGTCTGGACTTCCTCTTCTCGCCGCTCGCTGGATGGCCTCCTTGGACCGCTCCGCGAGTGTGGTTCGCCCAACATTGTTGGAGATCTCGCCCAGAGGTCCGGGCAAGATAGGAGCAGCCTGCAGCGGTTTCTGCAGCAGAGACTCGTGATCCTTCGGCACAAAGTTATCGTAAATAAAAAGCTCTCCATCTGAAGTTGTGAATGAAAGCGAGTTCTTGGTCGGGTGCCAAGATAGGTTCATAACATGTCCAAAGTCGTAGCGCTGCAAGATCTTTTGTGTCTTTGCTTCCCATAGCACAATATATCCATCTGCCGCTGCAGATGCCAGAAGAGATCCATTCGGAGCCCAGCTCAAGGCTGTGATGTCGCCAGAATGACCGCCAGCGAATGTTTTCTCTTTCTTCCACTCCGAGGTTGAGTAGATAGAGATATCTCTGGTCGCTTCCGCAGAAGCAAATGCAGTACCATCGGGATGCCACACTGCTCTCGATGTTGCCTCGGCATCTGGCTCCAGTCGTCTAATCACCCCATCGAGTTTGCGGACTAGTTCCGGCTCCTCTTCGTGCATGGAGTATATATAGAGGATTCCATCTGTTCCGGATACGGTTGCATACCGGCCACTGGGATCGAATGTGACATGCTTTGTTCCTTTGGACTGTTCCCGGAGATACTTGACTTGCGTCATGTCGTCGACTTTCACGATCTTGACTGTTAGCTCACTAGTCCACCAATGTTAGTATCGAAACATATATCTAGCACAATCCCTGCAAGTCTTACTCGCTTGCTACTGCAACCCATTCCCCGTCTCTCGTCACTGCAATGTCCCGAACCGGCAAAGCGCATCGTACAAGCAAGTTTTGCATCTTGCCCGACATAATGTCATACTTCCAGACCGTTCCATCCTCGGCACCCATGATGAAAGACCGATTCTAGCAATCCTGTCAGTCCCTTCTATGGATCGTGAATATTATGTTCCAACATACTGTAGCACCAATGCCGAAATGCGCGTCAACACCTTCGTCGATGGTCTTGGGCTCTCCATCTTCGCCGACCGTGTAGATACGAATTGCCGAGTTGGAACCACCAGTAATGATCCGTCGTCCGTCAGGTGTGTAGGCTAGTATCGTGGTGCCGGGTGTGTCTATGTGAAAGCCGTGTTATCAGTAACTATTGGAGTCTCCCTAGGTAATCAGGATGACTTACGGGCTGGACGCCCCCGCGGGCGAAGAGGGTCGAAACTCATTGTAAATGAGACCTGGGGTAGATAATTCAATCAACTTGCAACTAGAAAGTCTGGAGCATCGTTCTCGATCTTAATCTGGTGGATCGCAAATGGCCAGGGATCTGCAAGGTCAGACGCGTTCGCGTTACGCGCGTTGATTGATTTAACCCAATTGGGTAATGGAATAGGGCTCAGGGCTCAGGGTAAGGGCCGCCCTTTCTCCAGATATTCCGAAAAGTTCGATTTGATCAACGGCCATATTGTTTAATATTGGATTTGTATCTGAATCTGAAATAGATTTTATGTGCTGGCACCTCCAGCTGTTAAGAAATCAAAGTCTGCTCCCTCTTGTGCTTGATTCACCGATCGCTCATATAACCCGCGGTAGCCTCTCCTCTGCTTTCTTGCCTGTGTCTCTCCCGCAAGACTCTGCCTGCGTCTCTCGATTCGAGTCTGTAATACTGCCTCGGAAACTTCCAAGTGCAACTTTCTAGTCTCGATATCGCAAATAATCAAGTCACCAGTCTCCACCACGCCAAATGGTGACTCTGGCAGCGCAGCTTCAGGTGAGATATGGAGGATAATGGTTCCGCCCGCGGTCCCTGACATTCGACCATCTGAAAGCCGTAGCATGTCCTTAACTCCTTCCTCCGCTAGCTTCTTTGGAATCGGTATAAGGCCAGCCTCTGGCATACCTGGGTTGCCAACCGGGCCAATGTTCTTTAGGACCAACACACTATCCTTCGTGACAACAAGGTTTGGATCATCGATCCGCCGGGCAAGGTCGGCCGAATTCTCAAACACTACAGCCGGCCCAGTGTGCGAAAGTAAGTGCCGATATTTTGACGCTGAGGCTTTGAGGACCGCTCCATCTGGGGCAAGATTGCCACGCAGAACAGCCAAGGATGATGCGGGAAACAAAGGGTCCGACATTGGCCGAATAATCTGTTGCGAAAAGGAAAGTTGCTTGGATTGAGATGTATCGAGGACCTCACCGAGAGTTTGCCCGGAAATTGTCACAGCAGATAAATGGAGCAAGGGCCGAAGCACCTGCAACAGCGCCATCATGCCTCCTGCATTGTGGAAATCATTCATATAGTTATCTCCACTCGGCTTGAGGTCAATTAACAGCGGAGTTTTGCAGCCAATCTCCTCAATGGTATCTAAAGTGATGACTCCCTGCAGTTCTGGATGCCTATTTGTAATAGCGAGCAGGTGAACAACGGCATTTGTCGAACCCCCGATAGCCTGGAGTACTGTGATGGCATTCCAGAATGATTCCTTTGTCAAAATCTCCTGTGGCTTTCTCTTAGAATTTGCAATTGCAACTGCATTTGCGCCAGTCTCCTCGGCAATTCGCAATCTTGCGGATGATACTGCTGGTGCAGTTGCACCCCGAAGCGGCATCATACCCAACGCAGCAGTCACACAAGCCATTGTACTAGCAGTTCCCATGACACCGCATGTCCCTATCTAAGCCAGTAGCCATTCTGGTTAGCGAGCTGAATGATCTTGCATCTAATGAGAATGCATCAGCACATACCGTTGGAGCAAGCTCTTCGTTGATGGCCGAGATTTCCTCAATGTCAATTTCACCCGCTCTAAAAGCCGCCCAGTTGTTTCGGCAATCAGTGCAGGCTCCAATACGCTGACCGCGGTGGCTTCCTGGCATCATTGGACCGGTGATCAGTGGTAGGATTGGCTTGTTGGCAGAGATGCCACCCATCAACTGAGCAGGAACGGTTTTATCGCACCCTAAATTCTATCAACGACTATTCCCACATAACAGGACGTCAATATTAAAAAAGAAAAAAAAGAAAAAAGCTATTAAAACTCACCCCCGATCATTATACAAGCATCTAACGGCTGGGCGCGTATCATCTCCTCCGTATCCATGCTCATAAGATTCCGCAAGAACATGCTAGTTGGATGCGAGAATGACTCGGCAACGCTGATGGTAGGAAATTCTATCGCCAGTCCTCCATTTAGTTGTACGCCGCGCTTGGCCGCCTCAATAAGCTGGGGCACATTGGCATGACAGGGATTGAACCCTGAGAAAGTGTTGATGATACCCACGATGGGACGTGAAAGCGCATCTTCTGAATATCCGAGTGCCTTGATAAATACTTTACGGAGAAAGAGGGAGAAATGAGCATCTCCATAGGATGTTAGACCCTGGCGAAGTCCGGATGTGGATGTGATTGGAGTGGTGAGATCGTAATCCCCGTTGGGGTTCTGTTCGTCCATTTGATTGTGTTTTCTTGATTTCTTCGATTTGAATAACAATTCGACAAAAAAGACTACAGAGGAACTAATTAGAACGGCCTTAATTAGGCGACTTATATATTCCCTTTCTCCTAGTGGATGGTGTCATCGGTGCAAGGCCGATCCGGATATTAATCCGAGCGGATATAAAATTAGATTTTAGAAGGATTTCTCTATAATCAAAATGCCCAATGCTTCAAATACAATCTATACTCTCAATTTCATCTTCACCCGCAACTCCTTGGTAGGTCGGAAAGCTCCCCAGCTAGTCTTATGCCCTGGAACTGAGAGGAATTTACCACTTGTGGGTTCAATATCCCACAAGGCCACAATACCAGCAGTGAAAGTTAAGATAGCTCTCTCGGTAAAGCCATTGTTTGTCGACCCATACAATCCGTCCGCAAAGGGGGCAAGGATGCTTGAATCAGCCACTTGTTTTCCCGTTTCAGGATCAGTCACGAGAAATCGCAGGGGATCATACTGCTCCGGATTTGAGAAGTATCGAGCATCGTGATAATGGGCACCATGGGGCACAATGATATCCTCGCCCTTTGCAACTTTGTATGTACGGGGCTCTGTCAGACCATAGGCAGCTTCTTCTGCCGACTCGGAAAGTGTCACATCAGACGCCAGCTTCTTGAACGAAATTCCCGCCGAATGAAGGCGCACAGTCTCATAGTAACACGCTCGGAATAGAGGGCAAGATGTGAGCACTTTTTCAATATCCAGAGAGAGACGAGGAGGTTCATCGAAGGGGAAACCGGTTTCCTCCCGAGTTGGCCTGGAAGCCACCACATAAGGGGCAATCTCTTTGCGGACTTGATCGAGAAGTGAAGGTTCGGCAAAGAGATGAGTAATTGTCCAAAAAGTGATCTTGGTCGTGTGTTCAATCAGATCATAATACAGAGACAAGTGCCCTGCAGCACTGGCACCTGGAGATAGCTCCAATTTACGGAAAGTCCGCATCCTATCTTTGACCAGTTCAGAGACATCATCAAGGTCACGTAATTCAATGCCAGCGTCAATCCCATCGTCCCAAGCGGTAAAAGCTCGGTGAAAGACCGAAAAGATATGGCGAAGCCGATCACTGGCCGCATGCCCTGCAGAAGCCGCTGGATGCGGGGCCCAGCGAGGAGTGCCGGCAAACAATGTCACAAAGCAATCGTCGAGTCTTCCAAGGTCTTCTGCGAGATTAGGGAAATTCTCCACGAACGCCTCACCCATCAGGAAAGTAGAAGTAACGTGACCAATGAAATTGCCCACGAGTGCAAACAAATTGGCCTCGCAGATTGTCTGGTCCCCATCCTCGGGAAGTTCAACTCCACTGGTTCCACGCTCCCAGGGATATTGGTCAACGATGCTCCGGCAGAAGCTCACCAGGTTCGGCATCTCACGCTGTACCAAACGGGTAATAGTAGACGAAGCTTCAGTGACAAAAGCCTCTTCGTTGAGAATGGTAGAAGCCTGGTCGTTAACTCCTTGATGACGATCAAAATCCAGATTGCGGATGAGGCTGCGGTCGCCAAAGACGTTTTGCAGAGCCTGATCGAGCACCTGGTTGTGTGGCGTGGCAGCTTTGACCGATAATACAGTCTTCATCATAGATGGAGAAGCCACAGCATTGTGCTTCACACCGCGAATGTAAATGCCAAACACAGGCTCATTCATAGATTCCCTATAACCTTATTAGCAGGCACATAGAATGGCAATATAGTGAAAGACTAACCGAGTTCTTGTAAAGAAGGTGACATGATTCCATAAGAAGGCAGGGCCATGTCCAATCCAGGGAAACCAATAAGGTGCTAGTCGCACCGTCTGTGATTTTGAAGGGTCTCGCTCACGTCGACTTTGAAAGCCCGAGATAATCCGGGTGGTGATGCATACCAACACCACCACAGTAAAAACCGTTAACCAACTTACACCGAAATATTTCTCACGAACGGCCTGTATAAGACTTGAGACTTTGTGTCTTTCCATTGTGGTTGAATCAAAGTTGCCCAAAACAACCCCTGTCAGGCAAGATAGCACGGTTTTACAGCGCCAGCATCCACTCAAGGGCCTCGAGGTAGATAATATGGTATGACAGGCAATTTGAATCGATTCACTTCAGAGACTCTCAACTATCAATATATCCAGGTGAAGGGTGAAGGGACACGATGGCAAACGGAGGTGTCTTTTTCTGGCTGACTAAGCTTGAGTCTCACGGTGGGCAGTGGACCTGGGCAGTTGAGTGTTATTTTTGTTTGAAATTCTCTTTTTCTTTTATTTTGAATATTTTCAAAATAGATGGTGATTTTACTTTAATATAAGAATGATGGAGGATTCTGATAGAATATTGTGAAATAGTTGGATCAAAACTGACAACATTTGAATCATTTAGTTCACGTTTATACTAACTACAACAGATCTATAACTAGTACTACATAGTATATATATTGGCACAGCAAAATCCCTAATGGCATAGTCCACACCTGTTTGTCCATTAATTTTGACCCCAATTATCCCATACATATATGTATAGGTTTGCTAGTTTGTTTACATTATTTGATACCGAATAAGCCTTTGTTTAGATGGTTTTAATAGGGTATATAAACCCCTATTATTATAGTATCCACTATGATGAATGCTTCATTTTTTGCTATATTTTATGCTCCACTAACTATGCCTACCCACCTGCCTATCGATGATACTATCAATTGGGGGTTTTCGCCGGTCCCTTGATGGCTGGCTACGTTGGCAGTGAAACCATAGCTTAGAGATGATACCATTGGGAGCAGTATATGAGCGCTTCTTTGAAATAGCATACCCTTATGCTGCTGCCCAGTCACCCATCCAGTTAAAAGCATCATCAACTGTCTCGGATACTCGCCCCTTGACCGGTGGGGGGGGAGCATAAGGCCATTCATCATCGATAGGTAGGTAGATAGTATCATCAACAGGTAGGTGGGTGGCATCATCGATAGGCAGGTGGATGGCACCATCGATAGACAGGTGGGTAGGCATAGTTAGTGGAGCATAAAATATAGCAAAAAATGAAGCATTCATCATAGTGGATACTATAGTAGGGAGAAAGCAGAAGAAGAAGTAGAAATCTACGGAGGAAGGGTTTATATACCCTATAAAACCATTCGGTAGCAAACAATTCAAACAAACCAGCCAATGGCAAACATATATGCATGGGATAATGGACAATTAGTAATTGGTAGTTATATAACTAGTTAACTAGTTAGTTAGAGCTTTTCATTGTGAGTGCCAAGGCTTAATTAACCCTGGCAAATTCGCCCTATAGGCATCACTATGGGGCCGATCATAGAGTAGATCATGGAGCACTACATATATGGCTAGGGATACCATAGTTAATAAACAACACTTAGGATAAAAGATAGGTGCCAAGAAGGCTTTGACCGAAAGGGCTTAATGGACTATGCCATTCGGGTTTATCTACTACTATACCCATGATAATTTTGAACTCATAGGAGCAGGACTCAAACAAAGAAAGGACTGGCTTCAGTAACATATTGTTATTAGTAATGGAGGGATATTGAGATGAGATTAATACAGTAGCTAAAAGCTCAATTCTCCTTCTGCAAACCCTTTGACAAGGCAGCACTTTCATTCTCATACTTGAGAATCTTCGACTGCGATGCGTGAACTTTGCGCAGAAGCCATTCAATCCGCGAGGTTAACTCCCAGGGGTGTTTTGGCAGCGAGCCAAGGACCTGTAGCTCCTGTTCATACTTCATGATACTTGAATTCTCGTTTCCAATGAGCTGTGAGAGAATTAAGAGATCAAGACGGCCCTGCAGGGTCTTATTCGCAACTAGACGTTGGAAAGCAGCGCGATACACGGGTTTGCCCGGCTTGATGTATCGTGGGAATCCTCTATCCGTTCCAATGGAGACGAGCTCTGCTTGCTCGAGTGCCCGGAGAGTGGCCTCGCCGTTGTCCTTGAATATATCGTCGAGAAGGATTTTGTTATACAACAGGGTTCCATCCTTGGAATGGGCCATAGACTTGATCAGATGCCACGCCTGCTCATGGGTCCATTGGGTTGCAATCGACTCTGTTCCGAGTATGAATATCTTCAGAATTTCAGACGCCGACTGTTCAATAATACGGTCCACGGCAGCTAAATAAAATAGTTAGTAAAATCCCCGAGGTGAGAACCAAAGATAATCTTACCTTCAGGGGTCTCTCCAGCCTCAATACGATGCGCCATGAATTCCAAGTCAGTAACTCGACCACCTAACATCTTGATACAGTAATCCAAGCCACGAAGCGTCTCTCTGCGCCTTGCATTCTGTTCATGGTGACCATCGCCTGCCTCTGCATCCAGATGACTCAACACGAAACGACGACCAACTTCTAGTGAGCAGTCACCCAGGGCAATTGTGCGGAACACTTGATTAGGCATGGCTTTGCTCAATGGCTTTGCAAAAGAGGAATCAGTCGTCAAGAAGATGACATGAGCGATGTTTGCGGATGTCAGACCAGCCGCCCATTCGGTAAGTTTGTCGAGCACGACACTATCATCCGCGTCATAGAGGAAATTGTCAATTACAACGACAGGTCTCGCCTCGGGATGAGCCTCCAGGTATTCATCTTCGGACATGTTGAAATCCTTGTCCTCCTTTCGTCTACCTTCCAAGGCAACTTGTTTCAGAGCGACACCAGTATTCTGCCAGATCTTGCTCAACTGCGCATCTAGCGTCTCGGAGAAGCCAGCTTTGGTGCCGATCATTCCTTGTGCAGCAATATCAATGAAGCTGCTGATGCTATTCATCCAAGAGAAGATCGGTCGGTACCCGACTTGAGCGGCTGCTCGTGAAATTCTGGCTGTGTCACCCCGAGAATCCTGAATGTGCTTACAGTCAATGATAACTTTATACTTGTGCTCTTTCAGAGCTTGTTCCAAAACCAGCTCGCGTTTCCCTGAGCCCCGAGGACCATAGATAACAATGAAGGTCTCCGCGGTCTCCGTTAACCAGGCTCGCAGTTGTGCAATCTCTGCCTGTCGGTCTTCCCAAATAGCCGCTAGACCTCGCGGGTCCGACTTTCGCTTCCCAAATGGGAACATGCTCGCTTTGCTGGCTTGTTTTCGAATCCACTGTAGCACTGGATTCTCTTCACTCTGGAACGACGACTTGACTTTGAGTGTGATGAAGAACGTGCGAATCGGATCGAAGATGATGACCGTAATGGTAGCTATCAGAGCAGCTATAGCAGGGATCACTAGTCTCGGATGGTTCAAAATCCAATCCCTGATCATAAACAGCTTGATCTTGCGCTCGTAGTTGATCTTGAACCTTGTACCGGACTTGCCACCCCCTGCTTCTTCGGAGACAATAAATCCATGCATGCAGTTTCTTGCCATCACAGCGAAACGGGGGCGCTCGAATCGCAGAATTGCATATCGCGGTTCGACCTTCGAATCTGAGGGCTGTGTTTGGATGTCCAGAATTTTGCCGTAAGGTCGGAACATTGAGTATAGGGACTCTTGAGTTAATTCGACCGCTGAATTATCTGGGGATGTCGGCAAGAATTCCACCTTTAGGGTCTGACTTGGGATTCGATATAGGTCTTCGATCCACGGCGTTCCGCGAACGAGGTCTACATCGACTTTCAAGATTGGGTTAAACCAGGGCTTAATGGGATTGGTTTTCAAATGCTCGTTGATTGCATTTTGAATACTTTCGTTGCTGATGTCCGACTTGAGCGCATACTTCACGAATGCGCCTCCCTCTTTGTACCTCGTTATGACCTCTTTGATCTCTAGACCTAGGTCTTTGGGCAAGGCTCGTTGAACAATACGAATAGGATCAGCTGCCGCTAGTTCTGGGTTGTTGACTCGTGTCAAAAATCCCTCGAGAGGCTGGATATGACTGAGGGGTCCCCGCAGCAGCCATTGTAATCGGTGCGGAAATATATCTAGAGCTAGTTAGTGCATAGACATGATAGCTCGCCATAACTTGGCGCTCACTATTGACATAGACAATCCCTTCATTTTCTCCTAGTGAAATATGCCCCGACTGGATAGAAGATGTGTATCGTATCGTTGAGCGTCTCCGAAGCGGAGGTCTCCACCCCCGGGAGGCATTGGCGCTGATACGAGAGCGTATCGGAGACCAAAGGGCCAACGGACCTTTTGATAAGGTTGTCGATCTCATTCTGACTATAGACACATACCGACTAGAGCAGAAATAAAAACAGAAATAAAAAACAAAGTTGAAAGAGCGATCAAAGTTGTTTAAATCGACTTGCCCAAATTGATGACGTCGGCTCGTGACTCGTTTACCTCGTTATCGGGACTGGTTATCGGAGTCACATGACATATTGATTACCGCGAAAAAGATAACCTCGCGATTTCAAGTTGTCGCGATAGATTCACCAATTCTTTCCTCTTGCAAAACAAAATGGGCTGGCTGTGGGGATCAAGTCCCAAGGATGTTTCCAACGATGTTCCCAAGGATATCCCATCCGCAATTCCTACAGAACCAGCAAAGCAGAATCCACCATCGAAGACCCTGACCCCCGACGAACAAGCCGACCTGGAATTCAACCAAATCCTGGCCGATCTCAGAGCCGAGGATGCGTCGCTCTCACAACGAACAGGCCTGACCCCCGATGGCAATCCGTCGCCAGGATCCCAATCACCCATCTCCCCCGAATCCCTCTACCAAGATACCATGTCCTGCCGCAATGCGTTCGACTACGCCTTCTTCTGTCAGTCTTTCGGGGGTCAATTTGTGAATGTTTATCGATATGGAGAACTACGTTCATGCAGCGATCACTGGGATAATCTATGGCTGTGCATGAAGACACGAACTTGGCCGGAGGATTTGCGCAGGAGAGAGATCCGAGACCACAACCGGAAGAAGTCGATTAAGTACAAGACAGGCCCCAGCAGTGAGGATGTCTGGGATGTGCGGCTAGACCCAGCCAAAGACTCGTTCAAAGGAGACTTTGCCGCAATGTGGGAGGAGATGAAGGCTGAAGATGAAGCAGCGAAACGACAGGCGGAACGGACCACTTCATGATGTTCCTTGTTTCTCTCTTCTCTTCTTGTTACGATATGTAGATATACACCATTTTGTTTTATTTACTCATGTATAATATGATACTCTCCATTTCCCCTGTGTATCGGCGTTTGTTCGATGGTCATATGGAGGACTCCGCAGATTCGCATATAGCGCTTATAAGGTGTTTTCTGTTACACGGTATGATTTTATATGCTCGGCATTTCTCAGGCCTATCTTTACGTGGGTTTTATAACTATGGTCTATGATCTATAAAATTCCATTAAAGGGGGAAAAATGATTCCGAAATAGATTGATTGACTCAAAAGGCCTCAAGAAATGCTTGAAGAATGCCACATAATTGAAGGGACATAGAATTATGAAACGTGTTAGTAAAGACCTAAAAGCCCGTGGACACAAGAGACATGTCTTGGGATATCAAAGAGGAAATCCCAAATAGTTATACTTACCTCATATTCTTTCAGACCATTGGACATATATACCCAGGAAGCTGTGAGTAGTCAGTCGCCGTGCATATAAAGGCTCAACTGCGAAGCAAGGTTGTAAGACCTATTGTAAAGAGCAACTCGACATGTTAGCATACAGAAATCTAATAGAAGATAGGTAAGGTGATGTTCTCCAATTCTCTAGTTGCCCAATCCGAACTTCATTCTTTATTATTCTTCCTCTTCCTCTTCCTCTGTAATAGAATGGAGCTGGGTCTTAATGTGCTTCTTTACTCGACTTTCAATCTCCGCAATCCTAGCATTGACAGAACTTCTGCTGCCAGTGCTGCCCGTAGAGGAAGCCACACTAGCCGTAGATGAAAAAGCGACCTTTCGCAGAGCCACAGTCTCAATCCCCGAATCGGCATCAAGCTTCAACTTCTTGCCGAGTTTCTTTACCTTAAGGCTAGTGGGATGGTCAACATTGAGCTTGGCCATGGCAGCAGTGATATCAGCGATATCAGATGGA
This sequence comes from Penicillium verrucosum, assembly GCF_028828655.1. NCBI lineage: Eukaryota > Fungi > Ascomycota > Eurotiomycetes > Eurotiales > Aspergillaceae > Penicillium > Penicillium verrucosum. Next base: position 4,219,559 of record NW_026643212.1, read on the forward strand.
CCGGACGCAACAGTTGGAGTAGATCCACCGCTCAGGCCGCAGGGGTGAGAGGTGGGAGGTCTGCCGCGACCTCCGGCCCTTGTGTACTTCTTCTGCATCCTTGTTCGAAGGCTACCCTCAACACTCCTACCGCGCCCGGATACTCGACCATCATTATAGTGGCGGATGGAACGTCGCTCGCCGCCGAGCTCGCGGTTAGTGATGAAGCCGTTTGGATTGAGATCACTTGCGGCATCGGTTGTCGTATTGGCCTCGTTGTCCATGTCTGCGATGGATAGGATCCGTGAATCTGTGAAATAGGTTAAAACAAAATGAATGGAATGGAATGGTCCGAAAAAGTCAAGGGATATAAGGACACTTATATATAGTTTAGCCATGAAAGCCGGCCACGCAAGTTTAACAAGGGAAAGTTGCCACAGAAAGAAGCACAAAGACATAGTCGACACTCTCTAGCTCTTTGTTATTTAATACAAAGACATAGAGAGCCTCAAAAGAAACGAAAAATTCAGTTTTATAGATGAATTCGAAATAATGATGACGCAGAGTCGGATTTGCGGAAAAGCTATGTACAGCAGAAATAGAGAGATCACCGAATGGCAGACGCTCTAAACACCTTCTAAACTTGAGAGAAGAAGGAAAAGAAATCAAACGCTGAGGAAAAAAAAAAAGAAAAAATGAATAAAAATGAAAATAAAACAGAGAGTAGAAAGCAAAAACTCAAGAAAGCGCAGTCTTGGGAGGCGTTTTCATTCGCGCAGAGAACCAACCCCATTTGAAACCCCTCTTAAGTTACAAGTTTATCCATGAAACTTTTGTCGTGGAAATGGCCGTCAAAGTCGTAAACATGTCCTACATTGCTGCTAGATTAAGCAGCAACCTCAGTGGGCTGAGGGACGGAGTCGATGGCAGGACGACGGACGATACCACCGGTGACTGGGAGCTGGGAGCTGGTTCCGCTGAGGAAAGCGTCCACTTCACGAGCACACTGGCGACCTTCGTTGATACCCCTAGAATCATGTTAGTATATCACACAGCTATATAAGAGTTCGGCGAAAACTCACCAGACAATCAAAGACTGTCCACGGCGACAGTCACCTGCCGCATAGACACCGGCAATGTTGGTCGAGTAGTGGCCGGGAGGAGTCTTGATGTTCTTGCGAGGATCAAGCTCAATATCTTCACCAAAGACCCGATCCTCGGGGCCCAGGAATCCCATAGAGAGGAGGACAAGGTCAGCGGGGAAGAATTGCTCGCTGCCCTCGACGGTCTTCATGTCCCAGCCGCCGGTAGCGCTCTTGGTCCACTCGACTCGCACAGTGTTGATGCCCTTGACGCAGTTGTTGCCATCGTCAACGAACTCGGTCGACATGACACAGTACTCACGTGGGTCTTTGCCCATGTGGGTCTTGACCTCGGTGTGACCATAGTCGACACGGTAGATACGGGGCCATTGAGGCCAAGGGTTGTCACGGGCACGCTCTGGGGGAGGCTGGGGCAACAACTCGAAGTTGGTCACCGACTTGGCACCATGGCGGACAGAGGTACCAATACAATCGTTGCCGGTATCACCACCACCAATGACGACAACATGCTTGTCCTTGGCAGAGATGTATGCGTCATCCGAAAGACCAGAGTCGAGGAGGGACTTGGTGTTCTTATGCAAGAATTGCATGGCAAAGTGCACGCCATCCAATTCACGACCAGTGACCTTGAGATCGCGCGCAACAGTGGCACCGGTGGCAACAATTACAGCATCATTTGTGGCACGGAGAGACTGCAGGGAAATCTCGCAGTCAGGGCCAACAGCAGTGCTCGCAACGAACTTGATACCTTCAGCGGCCATGAGGTCGATACGGCGCTGGACAATCTTCTTGTCAAGCTTCATGTTGGGGATACCATACATGAGAAGACCACCCATACGGTCGGCACGCTCATAAACGGTGACGCTGTGACCAGCGTGGTTAAGCTGATCAGCAGCAGCCAAGCCAGCAGGTCCAGAGCCAATGATAGCTATAGTCTTGCCAGAGCGGGTCGGAGGGGGGCAGGGAACCATCCAGCCCATCTCGAATCCACGGTCAATGATTGCGCACTCGATGGATTTGATACCGACGGGGTCTTCATTGATGCCTAGAACACAGGAGCCTTCGCAAGGCGCAGGGCAGACACGACCGGTAAACTCAGGGAAGTTGTTGGTCATGAGCAGACGGTTCAAAGCGTCCTGCCATTGGCCCCGAAATATTAATTCGTTCCATTTAGGAATAATGTTGGAAATGGGGCAGCCGGTGTCAGATTGGCAGAATGGAACACCACAGTCCATACAACGGGCAGACTGGTACTTAAGCTCGTCCTCGCTGAGGCGATGAGAGATCTCGCCCCAGTCGCGAGTACGGGTTGTCGCATTGCGATACTTCTCACTGCGGCGGCTGTACTTCATGAAACCTCTTGTTTTGTCCAAGATCAATGCGGACCGCTTCTTCTCAGTCTTGGAATCGCTAATGCTGTCTTCAATATCCAGCAAGTCAGTCTTCTTGGAGTCATCGGCATTGGCCTTCTCGGTTTTGACTGGGGTGCTAGGGAGCTGAGGAAGAGTAAATTCGGCCTTCTTCGCAGCCTCCGCCTTAGCAGCCTCTTCCTCCATGACACGCTTGTAGTCGGTTGGCAGAACCTTGACGAAGTGAGAAAGCGCGCGAGTAAAGTCGAGCAGGATGCGAGCAGCCAACTCAGAGCCAGTGTAATGGTGGTGATCTTCAATCAAACCACGAACAAAGGCAATCTCTGATGGGTCTTCGATGCTGGAGATCTCAACCATCTCCAAGTTAACCTTGGAATGGAAGTCTTGGTTCTTATCCAGAACGTAGGCAATACCACCAGACATACCAGCAGCGAAATTGCGGCCAGTGGGTCCGAGATTGAGTACACGACCACCAGTCATGTACTCACATCCGTGATCACCAACACCCTCAACAACGACAGTAGCGCCAGAGTTACGGACAGCAAAACGCTCAGCAGCCATACCGCGGAAGTAGCAAGTTCCGCGGGTGGCACCGTAAAGACAGGTGTTACCAACGATGACGTTTTCTTCAGCTTTGAAAGCGGCTCCACGCGGGGGGTAGACGATGAGACGACCACCGGAAAGACCCTTACCGACATAGTCGTTGGCATCACCTTCAAGCTCAAGGGTGACACCGGGGGCGAGGAAGGCACCAAAGGATTGACCAGCAGAGCCCTTAATGTTTGCGTGAATGGTATCCTGGGGAAGACCATCTTCGCCATAACGTCTGCTGATCTGATAAGAGAGAGTAGAGCCCAGAGCACGGTCGGTGTTGACGATATCACACTCAATTCGGCAAGGTAGACCCTTCTCAAGAGCGAGCTCCGATTCAGCAATCAACTTGTTATCCAAGCGGGTGTGGAGGCGGTGATCCTGCTTGCGAACATTGTAGGTAGCGACTCCAGGGCGAAGTGAGTGAGCAGGGGTCAGGATGAGTGACAGGTCAATTCGTTCCTGCTTGACATTACGAATATCGTCCCGGACCTTAAGCAGCTCAGCACGACCGACCATCTCGTTAACCGAACGAATACCCAGCCTAGCCATGATAGCACGCATCTCGTTGGCAACATAATAGAAGAAGTTGATAACATGCTCCGGTGTACCCTTGAATTTCTGCCTCAGTTCGGGATCCTGAGTCGCGATACCAACAGGGCAGGTATTCAGGTGACATTTCTGGGGGAGATATATTTGTTAATAGGCTGTTCGTTGGGAAATCAGAGGCTGAATGTACTCACTCTCATCATAATGCATCCTAATGCGATCAAAGGAGTTGTGGCAAATCCATATTCTTCCGCTCCAAGGAGACAAGCGATGGCAAGGTCACGGCCCGTACGGATTTGGCCATCAGTTTGGACGACAACACGACCACGCAGATCGTTCAAAACTAGAGTTTGATGAGTCTCTGCAAGACCCAATTCCCAGGGAAGACCGGCATACTTGATACCGGTCCAGCGCGAGGCACCGGTGCCACCATCATGACCAGAGATCAAGATGTGATCAGCCTTGGCCTTGGCCACACCAGAAGCGACAATACCAACACCAACCTCAGATACGAGTTTGACGGAGACACGAGCTCTGGGGTTAGAGCACTTGAGATCGTAGATAAGCTGCTTCAGATCTTCAATGGAGTAGATGTCGTGGTGCGGGGGGCGGGGAGATAAGACCGACTCCCGGTGTGGAGAACCGAGTGCGAGCAATGGGGCCGACGACCTTGTGGCCGGGTAATTCACCACCCTCACCGGGCTTGGCACCCTGGGCCATCTTGATTTGCAATTCATCGGCGTCGGCTAGGTAGTTGGATGTCACACCGAAACGACCAGACGCAATCTGCTTAATAGCGGACCGCATCGTGTCGCCGTTCTCCATTCTCTTGCTACGCTCGGCATCTTCACCACCCTCACCGGTGTTGGACTTGCCACCCAAGCGGTTCATGGCAATGGCAATTGTGGAGTGAGATTCCATAGAGATAGAACCGTAGGACATGGCACCGGTCACGAAGCGACGAACAATTTCGGTCCAAGGCTCGACCTGGTCAATGGGAATAGGGGTACGCTGGTCGAAATCGAAGTCCAGCATTCCACGCAAAGTACAGTTCTTGATCTCTTCATGTGCGGACTTGGCATAGGCTTCATAGGACTTGTCGTTCTTGGTGCGAACGGCATCCTGCACGTTGGCAATGCTGGTGGGGTCGTTGATATGGGGCTCTCCTCCATCACGCCAGTGGTACTCGCCGGATTCGGGCAGACCGGGAACCTCAACAATTGGACGCGAGGGGTAACCACGCTCGTGGAAGGCGAAAGCATCCTGGGCAATCAGATCAAATGTGATACCACGGATGCGACTGGCAGTACCGGAAAAGCAGCGATCAATAACGCTGTCGTCGATACCAAGGGCCTCGAAAATCTGGGCACCCTTGTAGGACTGGAGAGTAGAGATACCCATCTTACTCATGACCTTCAGAATACCACCATCACAGGATGACTTGTAGTTCTGAACAACCTTCTCATCGGGGATGTCCTTGCGGATCAGCTTCTCCCGGTTCATCTTGAGAATACATTCTAGAGCCAGGTAAGGATTGATGGCATCGGCACCATATCCTAGCAGAACACAGTGATGGTGGACCTCGCGAGCCTCGGCAGTTTCAACTGCCAGGGCAGCAAGCGATCTCCACTTGTTTCGGACGAGATGATGGTGCACCAGACCGGTAGCCAGCAAGGCAGAGACTGGAACACGGTCGGCGGATGTAGCACGGTCGGAGAGAATGATGACCCTGTCGCCATGCTGGATAGCTTCAGTGGCACCATCGCAGATGGAGTCGAGCGCTTCAATATACCCAGCGGTGCCCTTGCTCTTCTCGAACGTGATATCGATGGTTCGCACAGTCCAATCGTTGTGGACTACGTTGACATTCTTCAAAGCATTGAACTCGGGAATGGTCAGAATGGGAGAGGGTAGACGCAGACGGTGACATTGCGAAGGGTCCATTTCCAGCAGGTTTCCCTGAGGACCGACGTAACATTCGAGGGACATAACGACAGCCTCTCTGATGGGGTCAATGGGAGGGTTGGTGACCTGGGCAAAGAGCTGGCGGAAGTACTCGTAGAGTAGGCGAGGCTGTTGGGCAATGCAGGCGAGAGGTGCATCATTGCCCATGGAACCCAGAGCTTCCTTGGAGTCTGCGGCCATGGGGCCAAGAATCAAGCTGACTTGTTCAAAAGAGTACCCGAACACTCGGAGGCGGGGGTCGTTCTGAATGGTGTTGTTGTCCAGGGCAAAAGAAAGATCAACGTTGGAGTCAAGTAGCGTCTGGTTGATAGCAGGGAGTTTCAGAAGCCCTTTGTCCAGCCAACCGGCAAAGTCCTGGCGGCGGGCAACAGTCTGCTTGAGCTCAGCGTCATCGATGATCCGCCCAGCCACGGTATCAACCAGCAGCATCTTTCCAGGCTGCAAGCGGCCCTTTTGAACGACTCTCTCGGGGTCAATATCAATAGCGCCGACCTCAGAGGCACAGACGATGCGGTCATCGTCCATTACATAGAAACGGCAGGGACGGAGACCGTTACGGTCAAGGTTAGCACCGCAGTAGCGTCCATCAGAGAAAGTGAAAAGAGCTGGACCATCCCAAGGTTCCATCTGACAAGCAGCCCACTCGTAGAAAGCAGACTTGGCCGGGTCCATGGCTGGGTTGTCCTGCCAGGCCTCGGGAATCATAATCATCACTGCCTCAGGAAGGGACAGAACGCCATTGATCATGAGTAGTTCAAGCACGTTATCAAACGCGGCTGAGTCGGAACCGCCATCCTCAACAATGGGGTACAGCTGGTCAAGCTCCTCACCGAAGACATCTGACCGCAGGACACCCTCTCGTGCGCGCATCCAGTTTTTATTTCCTCGCAAGGTATTTATTTCACCGTTATGGGCAGCCCATCGAAGGGGTTGGGCACGATCCCAGGATGGGAATGTGTTTGTCGAGAACCGAGAGTGTACTAGGGCGAAGTGGCCCTCGTAGTCTACGTTCACTAAATCGTGGTAGTAGGTGTACACTTGAATGGGAGAGAGTTGACCCTTGTAGACGATGTTCCGGTTGCTGAGAGAGCATAGGTAGAACCAGTTTCCGAGACCGATGACATGAGTGGCACGCTTTCGTAGAACGTACAGCTGAAGTTCAAAAGTTCTCTCGTCAAACTTTTCAGTGTCGGTGATCTCGGGCTTGTTGCCTTCACCATATGCTGATTTCAAGACCACAAATGGCTGCATAATAATGGGCTCTCGAGATAGTGCGGCAGGACCAAGAATGGTTGAATCCCGGGGCACTTCACGCCATCCAAGAACGCGCAAGCCGAGTGTCGTGGCCAGTTCCTCAAATCCTGCTATGGACTGCTTGAGTGCCTCCTCGTCGGGCTTAAAGAACAAGTTGCCAACAGCATATTGTCCCAACGGAGGGAGATCCACACCCACCTCACGGGCGAAATTCTTAATGAAAAACTTGTGTGGAATACTGGTCATCACACCAGCACCGTCACCGTCCCGTGCATCAGAGCCAACGGCTCCTCTGTGGGTCATGTTGCACAGCAGATTGCGAGCTGTTCGATTGCTATCAGCTTCATTTGTTCTGACCTTGAGCTCAAAGGGTAGAAAACTAGCACTCACCATCGCTAACAATCTTGTGGCTTGGCTTTCCCTTGATGTGACTGGTTTGTCCGTCAGAATTGAGCTGGTCCTCAATGTCTCCAATTGGGGACCCAGTCTTAGGGGATTTTCACTCACGCTGCAAAGCCTACACCACAGGCATCTTTCTCATATTCAGGGTTGTACAGACCTTGCCGCTCTGGCAGAGCATTGGCCCAGCCATAACCCTTTTTGGGTTGGTACTGAGAATACTCATGAGGGGCCTGTTCTTCACTTATATCTTTGCCATAGAGCTCCTCCAAGTTAAGACCCATTCTTCCGTCGGGAGCCGACAGAGAATGGAATGGTAACTGAAGGGGATTGGTTTCTAGGAAGGACCCCGCCGATTTGGGGGTTGATTGGGGGGTTGACAGCGATGTCGTCACAGGGTGTGTCGCAGCGCGGGCGAGGGAGGAACAAACGGGTCAATGATCACCCAGCTTCTGCGAAAGAGTTGAAGATGGAAGAGGTGGGAAGGTAAAAGGAGAACAAGCGAATAAAAAGGAGAGGGGGGAAGAAAGAGAGAGAGAGAGAGAGGGAAAAAAAAGGATGGGTGATTACGGTGGGACAGTAGGTCCGGGGATTGCAAGCCCCGATGTACCCAAAAAGGGAAAAATTACAATGGTGGGGAGTTTACCGTGGCAAAATGTTAGGTGAAAGCAGCCAAGAGAAACGGCAAGGGGATGTTTAAGTGAAAGAAATATGAGTAAAACAGTAAACAGTAAAGTAGTAAAGTAGTAAAGTAGTAAAGTAGTAAAATAGTAAAATAGTCAAATAGTCAAATAAATAAAACATGCTATGCTATGCTATGCTATATGTTATAACGTGCCACTTCAAGGACTACTCAGTTGAACAGGGCATAAGTGTTGACATACAGTACGGAGTAGACGAAAACAGCTCCAAGAGCATTCCAAAGTAATGATAATCATTATGATTACGGAGTGCAAATCATCCCAAGATAAGCATCACTCAGCCAATCAGAGTGAAGATGTTATGACCCAGGGTTAACTCTTTACTACGTCAACTAACTTTCGTAGTATAACTAGTTAGTTAGTAATATCTTCTATATAATTACTATATATCACTATATAATTACTATATAGAACTATTCTATATACCTAATTCTACAACTTATTTTTTATATTGATTCTTATGTCTACTCCGTACCTCACTTCTTCTTTCTTTATTCTCTCCAAAGCTCAAAAAAAAAGTAAAACAAGGTCCAGTGGGCCGGGCGGCCCCATAGGCCCATAAGGTCCATAGACCCATAATAAAAAGATCAGAGCTGCTCATTGGGCAGATACATACGAAAGTACATAATACGGAGTACCTCGGTACTGAGTGTACTCCGTACACATTCCCGTATTAGAAATAAGACAATTCTCACATGGAGAGTGGGAGACCCGGGTGAATGGGCACACACTCCCCAGTGGGGCTAAGATGTAGTGCTTAATCCATTTGGTTTCGAGCCTCCAGTTTGCATTTAGTCTGCATCTGCAGGAAGGGGGAATCTGAAAAAGTACCAAAAAAAAAAAAAAAAAACTAGCAAAAGTACCGATTTGAAGGATATCCTATCAAGTCCGTACCAGGAAAGACACAGAAAAGAAAAAGATAGTAAACTATTATGGACATTAAATGGACATCAGTTGGGCATATTAAAGACAAAAGAGACAATCAGACATCCAATGGATGGTAATGCAAATACCTGTAACAAGTAACAGTACTACGTGGACATTCCGACAACGGCCAAGTCCCCTGTCCCGGGTTTCCCCTCTCTATCACCTTTGCTTGTAGATGCATAGCCCGATTTCGGGGAGCCGTTTGCGGATGGGGTTCCCCTTCGTCCGTTTGAAATCAGTTCAGTTCAACTTATCTGCCCATTTATTGACATTGCCCCTACCCCTGGACTAGAAGGATTCAGCTCCGTGAATTGATCAGAATCCCTGCTTCCTCAAATTTTCATGTTTTACATTCTCAAATACTCTATATGCTTGATCCCAGTGTATAATTTGGGGTTAAATAGAGTCCGGGGGAAAGTCATCCGTCTAGACATGTGAAGATATAACTAGAGATAAGGTAGATGATGATAATAAGAATACATAACTCCTTCTCCTAAGGATCTTTACCTAGCTGTCTCGCTTAGCTGTCTACATATACATAATATACATCAATAGTTATTGATCGGGTAAAATAGGATCAGTATTCTCCTCTTGCATTTGATTTTATAGTTCACATGCGGTGTATAGTTACCGTATTTTATACAAGATTTAACCCCGGAACCAGACCAGAGTGGATATCACATGATCCCCACCTTCTTTAGGCCAATCAAAGTGCTGATGAAAGTCAGAAGACATGAGCAGACACATCCATCGAACGTCATGATTTCGGGGGAGGGGAGCTACCTAAGGTACAACAGTATCCCCCGGGTTTTTCCGAGTGTCCTCTTGTCCACTTTAGGTTCACCGGTTGCTGGTATCGGGTGATACCGGAAACCAACAATATTAATATCAACTACACCGTATCGTTATATTGTATGAGAGAACAACTCGAACATCTCACCACTTTGACTAATATTTCTATTTGGGATTCACCTAACATCCCACTTCTTACAGTGTACAACTTTAAAACATCGCACCAGTAAAGCACCAGCTCACTTCCTCCTGTATCCAGCGCCTTGGGAGGTTTTGGATTTTGACTCGGATGAGTCTTACCTACATATGTAGTCATTTGGCTGATCCTTGATTTATGCATCGTAGTAGAAGTACGCCTGTAGCTAAGGGCCTGGATTAATAAAATGCTAAACTCATGATTGACTGGACTCCGTAAGTGGAAGCACCTCTCATGCTGTGCAGGTCCCCAAGGCCAAGCCAACAGAAACCGAAAAATAAGGCCCTATAATATAGTTAAAAGGAGTGGGTTATATATATCCATGACAAGCCCAGCAAAATAGAACTTAGATACATCGATCTATATAGAGTCAAAGGTTATATGTCAAAGTATGCCTTTTTACTGCCTCCGTATATACCTAAAAAGACACAACGTCTAAGAAGACATAACAAGGCCGCATAAGCCGGCCCACTATTCTTGTGTTGTTTAAAGCTATAAATGTTATTAGACACTAATAGAAGATACAACGTAGAATATAATTAGCCTTGATTTTCTAGAGTATTCCTAGGTATATAAATCTTAGCTCTGAATGTAGTAAATTGAAGCATACAGAATAGATATACTGATCATATAGTTAGCTATGTATGTTGTATACAAAACAAAAGTACAACATAAGGCTGGGGGATTCCCCGCATAGATGAATTGGTTTGATTGGCTGTGGAGCTCTGACCTTTTCTGCCTTCGCGCGCGCGAGCGGTTTCCCGACCCTGGATGATATCGTGCGCCTATATCAACATCGCCAGTCGCTTCTCTATGACTTTATTTCCAAGAGAATTAAAGCTCACACGCGTCGTGGAGTCCCAGAACCAGTGACCACTCACCCGCCGCACCATATTATTTCGGAGCAGAGCTACAAAACGCCACATCTGCAACAGGCCATCCCCACAAAGCTCCATAAGCAGAGAGATCGGAATAGCCCCTGGAGGCACCATAGTATTCCCAAATCCAGCATTGAAACAATAATCCTTGCAGAGATGCTCACCCTTTCATCCATCACCCCGCGCGACGTAAGTGCCAGGCTCTAGCGATTCGAGTTTCTCAAATAGCCCTGGAGAAAACTAACAGCTTCGATAGTCCCACGAACTTTGGTTCGGATCTTCCCAACCATATCGGTCTACCTCGGATCAACAAGCTGGTGACAATTCCGCTGCCAACCACCTTGCCCGACGCAATGCCAGCGGCACGCCCAGCAGTCATCGCTCATTAATGCCATCCCGATCTTATGCCAACACAATCGCTACATTAGCTGCAGAAGAACGCTCGCTACGCTCTCGAAAATTGAACATCGCGTCGTTCGGATACTCATGGATCAGGCCGGCGGGATGTGCGAAGACAATGCTCGGTATGAAAGAGGAAGAAGCGGAGCGTGAAGAGGCACTACAAGCTGCTGCGGCTGAAATGGAAGCTGCAGAGGGAGAGGGAATAATGGATGATGACATGGGGATGCAGACAGGGGAAGTCGAAGAAGACGAAGGCATGGAACGCGATTTGGATGATGATATCCCCAATGCGGAAGAGGAGGCCTCAGGTCTTATCGAGGAAGGCGAAGAGGGACTTGAGGAAGATGATATTGGCGAAGAAGGAGAATACATGGAGCGCGACTTGGACGATGACATTCCCGAAGGCTTCCCCGATGATGACTATGAGGGCTCAGGCTTGTATGATGACGATGACGAAGAGGATGATTTCGATAACCAGCCTGACCTGGATGCGGAGATACCTGCCGCCGACGGTGAGAGTGTGAGTGAAGGCATGACACGCGACCTCGACGATGATATCCCCGATGCTGTAGAGCAAGGCTCCGAGCAAGAAGGGGGATGGCAGCACACAGACAGCGAAGAAGAGCTGAGTGACGAGGAAGATGAAAACGAACCCAGTATCATTCAAACCAGGTTTGCCGAGAACTTCCGTACCAGCACGCCAAACAGTCGTAGTGCTTTGCCTCCACCTCCGACTCTGCGCCGCGAGCCCGAGACTGAAGCCCAGCGCCGTTTCCTCAATCGCTGGAGCGGTGGTGGCGATGCATTTGATTCTAGCAGCATGCTTTACAGTGACGAAGACCTGCGTGCATCCATAACCAGTCAGGGCAGTCGACGGAGCGGGTTTGCGAGAAGGTTCCCACGGCACATCGGTGGGCCCAGGGATAGTCTAAACTAGAGGCTATTCGAAACTATGTTATACTTGTTCAATTTCCTCTACGGCGTTTTATGCGAGCATTAAAAGATAGACCTCGCGGGGGTTCTGCCTCGAGGCTTCGATTGCAGCTTATGATTCCTCCTTATGAGACAAGATATTCTATGAGCAAATTCAATGAATATGACTTCAAATGCGTCCTGAAGCTAACGTCCAGTCTTAGAAGGTGAATATCCACCTGTAAATAGCTCACTTTACTCGGGCAGTTTGTGTATATTGTTTTATATGCATTATGTACGGTTTACTTAAAACATTTTCCAGTCAGAAATAGCCTGGTCATCATTAGATCACATTGGACAACTTCTCTGAATCATCCCCAGGGATGAATACCAGGCAGAACCCCAACGTGCCGATCCAGAAATCGGTACGTAGCCGACATCTGACCCAATGGCAGTGGTTTTCATATTCATAGCTCAAAGAATCCATGGTCCCAGAACACCTCATAGCGCCAAAGTCAAGATTCCCATGCTGAAGATACTGATAAGTCATGTGCGTGATTCGATCCATATGAGATCAAGCCAAAGAGCAAGTCGCTGGGTTTTGCGTAAAGATGGGAGATTATAAAGACGAGAAAGGCGGGCGTGGTCGACATGGTATGGAGTGCGAGGGCATGTCTCAGAGAGACATCAAGGGTATACGTTCAGAATATCCACACATAGAAGAACAGGAGGAAGACAGCGAAAAAGAAGCCAAGCCAGACTCGCCAGCCGACGCCGGTGCTGTCGGCCATGCGAAGCATGCGGTTCATATTCCCGCGGAGTCGGACTCGAGTGTTATCGAATGAATCGTTGAGGTCGGTCATGTGTGTGGTGTCTCGGATTTCATCGCCAATTGCAATTGTGATCTAGATGGTTTCTCCCCGTCAGCGGTTTGTTATTTCCAACGCCTACCTGCTTTCGTCGGACCTGGAAGTATAGGTGCGAGGCTTCTTACATCCTTCAACATTTTGACCTTGGCACTGATACCCTCTACCTCGGCGTCATTTTGTGACTCGAGAGACGAGAGAACTGCATCGGAGTAGTGTCCCCTATGACAAAGCCTCGGTTAGTAACTATACATACATAGTCGAATGATCTCAAAAAGACTATGAGCCACTTAACGCACTTTTTGTCCGGCGATGCACTCTGATATCCTGCTCCAGCGGCACCGCTACTGGCATAACCATTAGGTGCTGGACTGGAGTAACCTCCGTACCCGTATCCACCTGGTTGTTGGACAGGCGATCTGCTAGCTTGGCGGGAGTCACCACCGTATTGATCGAAGAGAGACGAAGAGGCGCGGGGATCACGTTGACGAGGAAATCTATTGAGATTACTGCTGCATTAGCTGAAAGACACCCCCCATAATGAACCGAGCGACTAATGGTGGAACTATACCGTGAAGCCATGACGGTCGTGGGATGTAGCTAGAGTTCACGACGGAGGAAGAGGAGGAACATAAAATGTAGATAATTTGTTCAACGGCAATCGAGCATTTTGCAAGGGTCAAAATCCAAGTCGATCACTATTCGAGTCCTCGATGCTTGCGGAGATAAAAACATCAAGGTGGCCATAGCGTTGTCATTCGCCGAACAACACGTGATAGCCCAAGCGTCCAAAGTTGGAAGTACTGGAAATCGATACAACACAGGATACGCATGGGCATCTGTTTATTGTCAATTTGATCATTTTGGAATTTATTATGATGGGATGTAATGGATAACGCAATACTCGTTTCAAGTTATACCCCTAGAAATATTTATTTGGTCTACAAATTACATCATAAGCTGAACATCGGCCAACCCATAGTCAATGCATTAAGTGTATATCAACGGGGTTGGAAGAAGAAATCCCAAGAGATATTCATTGATTCATTGTCATCACAGAATCGCGAGACATCTTATGGACACGAGCGAAAAAGGAAAAAAAAAAGAAACACCGGGGACCGATCCGCGGCGCCTATAGTTCAAAGCAATTCCATGCCACCCGGAAGTTTTATATTTGTCGAGTTTAGTCGCGCATCTGATCATCATCGTTGGTCTCGTTGTCCTCGCGGCTCTCGTATTCATCATCGTCATCCTCGTCATCCTCCATCTCATCAGTGGAAATCTTGGAGTAGTCGATGACCTTGCCGCGTGTGCGTCGGCCACCCTGGATGATGTTGCTCTGGTCGATAGGATCGTTGAGGTTGTCTTGTGTGTCATCATCTTCGTCTAGGAGCAGAAAGGGTCAGTATGGAGGCAATCAATGGTCATTCTGGCGCATGTGGTCATTCAGGCATGGGTTGCTGGGAGGTGGTAGTGGGGGTACACACCATTTTCAGCCTAGCAACACGTAAGGTTAGCATAAAATCAGTAGATGGGTGTGTAAATTGTAGACTCACGACCTCATTCTCGCTCTCCGACTCGCTCTCCTCGTCCATGCTCATTTCTTGGGTGGGTTCAGCCTTGCCCTTGCCCTTGGCGAAGGCTTGCTCGTTGGTGTTGGAAATGGTCGCCTGGTCAGCCATAATGAGGTTTTATTTGGAGTGAGTGGATGGAGAATTGTAGGAAGGTTGGGTTGGTGGAAAGGGGGCAAGGGGAATTTAAAAGACGGTCTGCAAAGTAAGGTCTCCTCGAACCAAAACCAAAACAACATGTAAGGGCGACCTCGCCGTCTGATTGGCTGTCTCGGGTGATCAAGCCCCGTGACAAATCTTGCCCTGAGGCATCAAGGACCATCATCGAAGTACCTAAGTAGTAAAGTAGTATTAGATCAACTGAACATGAATTAAATGAAATCAAAGAGCAAAATATTGAAACATTTTACCTACAGAGCAAGATAGTACCTATTACCTAGTTATCTAACATGTTTATATGGGCAAAGGTTAACCCCAGGCCATCAAACAATAGTATATCATACTAGGGCGCTTCTTCTGCCTGCACTTACGAAGTGTGGAAAAAAAAAAAAAGAAAAGGCAAGAAAAGAGGGCGAACGTTTATATGAGAACTCATAATATCAGCTATTCGTTTTTCAAATCATAAAAGCAAATCAGCTGTCAGGAGCGAAGCATCTCTCCACAGACGTTGCATTATTGCCCCACCATTTCGGCATTGAAATTTGCTTGCCTGCTCCGAAAAAGAAGAAGACGAGCAACATGTTGAGATTAAATCCAGCATCAAACGCAGCAGCAATCAGGTAATTGTACCGCTTCCAGACCTCAAAATGGCGACGGTAAGCCCAATACATTACAACATATCCACCAATAATGGCAGATGTGTAACCAGTACTAATGTTACCGTAGAACATCGCCAGTCCTCCAAAGAAGATACTGACGTTCCACAGGTCAATCCGAAGCCGGGGGAAGAACCTGTGGAAACAGAAGAGAATAGGAGGAATCACCGCCCCTATAAGGAATGACCAGGGAAGCACGGCCATTTCCGTCTGAGCAAAAAGCCTCTTCGGTCCAAGCACAGCGTACTGAACCCCCATTGTGTTAGAGGTCCGTAGGGACTGTCCTGTCCATTGATTCAGTGGATCCGCTTTCTTGCCAGTCAGATAATCTCCTTTGGTGTCCATGATCCAACGAATGACAGCGTAGTTGATTGGAACACCCATACAAGTGCCGAAAATTTGAGAGAAGAAAACCGTGCGGGGTGGAATGTGCATGTAGTGACCGATCTTTTGGTCCTGGAGCATATATTGTGCACGATACCAGGCGTCGCCTGCAATAGACCCATAAACAGAAGGACCACAGGGGTGTTGGTGGGCCTCGCCGGCCTTTGTGTGAACCATATAACCATACATGAGTTCGTTGAAAGAGCCAGTCTCAAGTTGGTAGTTGGAGATGGCGTAAAGCCAAGCAAACGGGATGACTAGGACAGCAGCGCTCGCAAGGGCCACAAACAAGGTCCAGACTGGAATGAAGAGATGCCCGAGTGCGAGAAATATGACCAGAATGACGAAGGCTACGGTGAACAGAATCCCATACCACCACCATGGAATATCTTTGTACTGTCTCTGGATAACGTTGAGGCGGTCGTGATACTGGTGATGAATGCTTTCGTTCTTGGGGGATTTCTCTGCTGTGCGAGACGACCAGATTCTTCGGACATTCCCGGAAACCTGTGCGTATCCAAACGTCAAGATCCAAGTGACCGCTGCGGGAAGTTTGGCGTAGTCGAAAAATGTCGCCCACACATTTTGCAAGCCCATATACATCGGTCCGTACTCCTCATAAGCGGTCGCGTTCAGGTGATAGTCTGGGGTGAGTACGTCGAGGGTTGGGTAGGTCGTACCATTGCCTAGGAAAAGGCTGTTTGACATGAGTCCGTGCTTGAAGGAACCTAGATTCCCCCACTTCGCTGCAGGGAGTAGGACCCAACAATTGAAAGCAAATGCCAAGAACAAGATGACCTGTGTCCAGTACGGGGTCGTCATGATTGAGGATCCGTTCCAATTCACATTTGACCAATCTAACGAGAGGTTGAGGAATCCCATGCCGCCAATACCTGAGCCAATGAAGTTGGCCACCGGATTGTGAGGCGCCACCCAGCAGAGGAAGGCCAGGGACGAGGTGAATGGGAAAACATACTCTGGTAGGAATTGCCACATGGTCATCCCTAGAAATGCGAAGAAGAACACCTTCATCTGGCGCCGAGCGAGAGCCGATGAGTTGTCTGTCTTGCGGAAAGTTTCGAACAAAGTGGTCTGCATCAAAGCTTGGGGCCAGATGTATTCCGGGTCAGGCAAAAGGATTTGTCGGGCCAGAGCAGCAAAGGAGTAGCCAATCCATACGATTGAAAGCATGAAGAAAATGGCAACTGCCGGATTGACTCGTGTACCATACCAAAGCTCTGCGAGAACGATGGGAGCATACCCCATGTTGTACGTAGCTCCCGAAGCTGCAGTCAGTGTGACCAAGACATGCTCCTTGATGCTCCATGGGGCCGGGTTCAGGCTAAAAGAAAAGCGAGTACCAGGTAGCCCAATCTTCCAGTCGGGAAGAATTCTGGCCATAAAGTGACCGGCATAGTGACAGGCAATTTGAACAAAGAAAATGGAGTATGGTGCCTTGGTTGTGCGGAAGTAGCTCATCTGCGACAGAAAGGCTCCAGGGATAACAAAGATGATCGAGAGTACAAAGTAACGGAAGGTGATTGTCGGTAAGTTGGGGTCATCGGTCAAATTGATCAGATGTCTCACCGTCATGGGCAATGCAGCAATCTCGGGGTTATTGTGTGTCTCTTGTTCAATAGCGGCTGTCTCCCCCTTGAAATGGAGGTTCTCCTCATCCACCCTGGTCTCTACCACCTCCGGGGGTTTGGAAGGCAGCTCTGAACCTTCTAAACCCATAGTGTCTTTTTCTATTTTGACCTCGGTAAGTTGGTCCCCGGGCCACTTACGCTTCAGTCCAGCGAACATGGCGAGAAAGGGGATTTTAGAAGAAGAGGATTCTAGCGGAAACTAGATGAAAGGGGAAGATAAAAAAAATATCAGGTATCACACATCGATATTGACATATTTTCTTTTGAGGTAGAAATCTCTCATGATGTGCGACTGGAGTAAATATTCGCCATTTCCCCAACAGACAACGATTGGACAAGTTTAGGATAATACCCTTTTGTACATTGATTTACAAGGTTAATAAACATCAATGCTTAGCGCGGATGGCGCAAGCCCTGAGTCTCCAAAATTTAGACAAATCGGAGTCAACCCGGAGAAACTAACATTTTCTCTTATTTCTTATTTTCCCCTACAGCAAACAACATAAGCCTTCAGGGGGGGAAAGGCCGGGCCAAGTCGGGACACACAGGTATGTATGTATGTTGCACGTTGTGGCTATACTTCGGAGTATGGTGGACTAAGATAGGGTTGTGTATGGATATATATTGATATAATATATAAACCATCGGGTTGTTCCAAGGTTCTTGATTTTCTTATGGAGAATATAATATAGTTAACTAGTTAGAGAATAATAACATGTGTAAATATATAAATATGTAAATATGCAGGGTTTTATCTGTTCTTAAGACAAATAACCCTTACAGGCTACTTGATTTATGATTTAAAGAGATAATCGATGAAAAGAATGGAATCAGACTGCCTAAGGTAGAGAAGTATGGTGAAGATATTCACAGAAAGTGCGAACTTTAGCTTTCCTGCCTTAGGCTTCACTTTCTGCCTCAGGGTATTATGGATAAATATTACTCCGCTTCCGGGTTAAGAATGGTTACATAATATAGTGACGGAGAAACACTCCCTCCGTAGTTCGCAGTCCTAAGGATCCAAGGATAACTTTGGATGACACATCCATAGATGGAACCTTGGAAGGACCAGAGACCAGAGATTAGATGCGGTCATGAATTCACCATGACGTTATCCATAATTGACCATACCATTACCAACAATACATACATGTACATATGTACCTTCACCCACAAAACATACAAATCAAGGGGGTCTCCCATGGCGACGTGTATTATCATGTATTATCATGTATTATCATATCCGAATCATGTATTAATCTGTATTGAACTGTATTAATACCATAATCTGACACCGCCTTAAGAGTCATCCCACTATTACATCATTCAGCCCCGCTAAAAAAAAAAAAAGAGAACGTCAAAGAACATGAATCAGAGTAAAGAAAAAAATAGGAATTGACATCGTTCACAATAATTTCAGGAAGAATCAAGTAGTTTGTAGAATTGAAGACTCCACTAGGTTCATCTGGAACCTATTAGAGTCTTAACGAAGAAGGTAATGAGGTGGTTGCTGGGTCACCGAACCTCGTGGAATCTCATGGATCCCCATGGAAAGGGCTCCCTCTAGAAGCTTCTGGAGTAATACACCGCTCACTATATAGGAGCTTTTCTCAGCCCTCGTCCCTTTCCTTTTCTTCTTTTCTTCTCTCACTATCAAATACCCTCTTCCTCTTTGTATACTACCTACCCTTTTCACTCACGAATCTCTTTCTACACACCGACTTCTTTTTCTCTTTTTTTTTTTAACGATCACACACATCCACCATGGCTCCCGCCGTCGGTATTGATCTGGGAACCACCTACTCCTGTGTGGGTGTCTTCCGCGATGACCGTATCGAAATCATTGCCAACGACCAGGGTAACCGCACCACCCCCTCGTTCGTCGGTTTCACCGACACTGAGCGTCTCATCGGTGATGCCGCCAAGAACCAAGTCGCCATGAACCCCCACCACACTGTCTTCGACGCCAAGCGTCTCATTGGTCGCCGTTTTCAGGACGCTGAAGTCCAGGCCGATATGAAGCACTGGCCATTCAAGATCATCGAGAAGGCTACCAAGCCCGTTATCGAGGTTGAGTTCAAGGGTGAGGCCAAGCAGTTCACCCCTGAGGAGATCTCTGCCATGATCCTCGTCAAGATGCGTGAGACCGCTGAGGCTTACCTCGGTGGCACCGTCAACAACGCTGTCATCACTGTCCCTGCCTACTTCAACGACTCTCAGCGTCAGGCTACCAAGGACGCCGGTCTCATTGCCGGTCTCAACGTCCTCCGTATTATCAACGAGCCCACTGCCGCTGCCATTGCCTACGGTCTTGACAAGAAGGTCGAGGGTGAGCGCAACGTTCTGATCTTCGATCTTGGTGGTGGTACTTTCGATGTTTCTCTCCTGACCATCGAGGAGGGTATCTTCGAGGTCAAGGCCACTGCCGGTGACACTCACTTGGGTGGTGAGGACTTCGACAACCGTCTGGTCAACCACTTCGTCAACGAGTTCAAGCGCAAGCACAAGAAGGATCTGACCACCAACGCCCGTGCTCTCCGTCGTCTCCGCACCGCTTGCGAGCGCGCCAAGCGCACCCTCTCTTCCGCTGCCCAGACCTCCATCGAGATCGACTCTCTCTTCGAGGGTGTTGACTTCTACACCTCCATCACCCGTGCCCGTTTCGAGGAGCTCTGCCAGGACCTCTTCCGCGGCACCATGGAGCCCGTTGAGCGTGTCCTCCGTGACGCCAAGATCGACAAGTCCTCCGTCCACGAGATTGTCCTCGTCGGTGGTTCTACCCGTATCCCCAAGATCCAGAAGCTCGTTTCCGACTTCTTCAACAAGGACGCCAATAAGTCCATCAACCCCGATGAGGCCGTTGCCTACGGTGCCGCTGTCCAGGCCGCTATCCTGTCCGGTGACCAGTCTTCCAAGTCCACCAACGAGATCCTGCTTCTCGATGTCGCTCCTCTTTCCCTCGGTATTGAGACCGCTGGTGGTGTCATGACTCCTCTGATCAAGCGCAACACCACTATCCCCACCAAGAAGTCCGAGACCTTCTCCACCTACTCCGACAACCAGCCCGGTGTCCTGATCCAGGTCTTCGAGGGTGAGCGTGCTCGCACCAAGGACAACAACCTCCTCGGAAAGTTCGAGCTCACTGGCATTCCCCCGCTCCCCGTGGTGTTCCCCAGGTTGAGGTCACCTTCGATGTTGATGCCAACGGTATCATGAACGTCTCCGCTCTCGAGAAGGGTACCGGAAAGTCCAACAAGATTACCATCACCAACGACAAGGGCCGTCTCTCCAAGGAGGAGATTGAGCGCATGCTTGCCGAGGCTGAGAAGTACAAGGAGGAGGACGAGCTTGAGTCCGCCCGCATCCAGGCCAAGAACGGCCTCGAGTCCTACGCCTACTCCCTCAAGAACACTCTCTCCGAGGGCAAGCTCCAGATCTCCGAGGATGACAAGAAGAAGGTCGAGGACAAGATCAGCGAGGTCATCGGCTGGCTCGACAGCAACCAGACTGCTGAGAAGGACGAGTACGAGTCCCAGCAGAAGGAGCTCGAGGGTGTTGCCAACCCCATCATCTCCGCTGCCTACGGTGGCCAGGCTCCCCCTGGCGCTGGTGCCCCCGAGGGTGGTGCTCGCTCCGCTGACGAGGTTGAGGAGAAGCCCGAGGAGCTTGACTAAACGTTTCGCTCTGAATGATTCTTTCTTCTTTGCCATTTGGCAGTCGTTTACTTTTCACGTCTTGTTTTTACGAACTTATGGGTTATCAAGGTTTCCTTTTGCGCTTTGCGCATGATTGCATAGATACAAGGTTATCTCTCTTTTCCTGGGGGAAAAAAAATTCCTAGTGGATCAAAATTCTTTTTTAATTCCAACCATTCTTATCTTCTGTAGATTGTAGATCATAATTAGTGACTTCAATATTAAGCTAGCCAGCCCTCTTAGACTAGGTAAATAGTAAAATGAAGCTATACAAAAATTGCGTTCCCTTGTACAGCGCAAGTGTAGAGGAGATGACCATTCCATGCAATTGGACGGGTAAATATATACAAATAGAATACAAAGATTCAGGAATCAAGAATCAATATTACTTTTCATTCTCGTTGGGTAAGTCTCCCAAACCAAAACTCCAAACCGAAGTCTCCCAATTTCCCGTTTAAACATCTTGGAAGTCTCCATTCCACCACCGTTGTAACCGATGCCCACTTGTTTGTACGATGCTTCCATATGTGATTTCCGATGCGCGTTCGGGGTGCTGTTCGCGCTGGTCACGGCGGATGCGGGTGAGGGCAGCAGAGACACCCATGGTCAAGGCGAAGAGGGGATCTGCGATCCTATTCATATGGTGTTAGAATGATGGGTCTCTTGTCGGATATAGCCCCAGACTGTTGTGGACTGTTTGTACCTGGAAATAAGGTAGACAGGCATGATGCTCTGGGGGTTGGGGAGGAAAAAAAGACAAGATGGTGGTTTCGGTGATTCGTAGATGTGCTTGTGTTATGTTGTACATCTAAGCCGGAGAAGATATCCGTCACGTGATCTGGACACTGCTTTGCTGATCGGAACCCATGGCCCTCTGTCTTCCACAGCAACACATCTCCGCCATGCATTTTTCACTCTCCTCTCTTCTCCTGCTGGGGATTAGCAGTCTGGTATCTGCCAGCTCTTTGACAATTACCATCCCCGTCTCTGGGCCACTCCCAAACCCGCATGTCCTCCCCGCAACCAGCCATGCCACTCTCACTACTCTGCCCTCTGGTGGGAAAGACCACATCCTTTCCGCATCACTGACGCGCTCAGCGACATTTGTGTTCCATGATCTTCCATCCTCGGGATCAGATGCTCAGCCCGAGTCTTACCTGCTTGATATTCGCTCCGCTGGCGACTACGTCTTCGCCCCCTACCGCGTCGATGTTGCGGCCGATGGATCCATTCTTGGTATCTGGGAGACTTTCCGCGGGAACCCATGGGATAATCGTGGTGCAGAGAAATATATTGTGGATGTTGCTGGAAAGAAGCAGGTTGATGTGGTTGTCGAGGCCAAGGTTCTTGGACGAAAGGTCTTCTATGAGCAGCGTGCTCAATGTGAGCTTGACCCCCCCCTCTTCTCCCATTGATATAACCTGCAATAAATGTCTATAGTTGTACTAACCTTGCATTGAACTGCAGTCTCTCCCCTGAGTCTTGTCAAGAACCCCATGGTCTTGCTTGCAGTTGTCGCCCTAGGTCTTATGCTTGTCATGCCCAAGCTCATGGATAACAGTACGTCTATCCCTCACAACCCCCCAATTAAATTATCCGAGGCCTAACCCTGTTGTCTAGTGGATCCTGAGATGCGCGCCGAATTTGAGGAGCATTCTCGCTCCTCGCCCATCACCGGTGCCACTACCAATGCCATGACTGGTGGTGGGTTTGATCTGGCCAGCTGGATGGCGGGCACAGGTGCCCCTAGCCCCACGGCCAACGATGCGGCCCAGGCTGGTTCAACTGGTAGAGATACCAGTGCTCCTGCCCGGAGGCGCGGATAGAAGATTATTACTTCATTATATTGACCGTCCTTGGCATGGTATGATATCTTGTCATTGTCTCGTGGCTAATTGTATGATACAACGTCAACTGAAACTGCTCTTGACTCATAAAATTGAAGCCAAATGCCAATAAATGACTAGAGCTGTTTAGGCGAAACAAAAGCAATCCTCCCAAATCCCTCCCGATGTCAAAACGCCTAGAAGCCCCTCGAGCTGTACAGAGAGACCTGTCCCTTATCCCGAAGTCGATCCTAGTAACAAACCAAAGAAGAAAAGAACAGAACAATCAAAGAAATCGAAACGCAACTGGGCTTAGAAGTCGCCTCCTCCGAAGTCATCACCACCACCGCCGTAATCGTCATTGTCATGATGATCATCGATCGCATCAGCAATCAGCATACCGCCAAGTAAACCGCCACCAACACCCAAAGCAGCAGCGCCGGCAGTCCCCATACCTCCTCCACCTTGTCTGCGAGGCGGTTGCTGCTGGTAATATCCACCCTGCTGCGGGTATCCTCCATATCCACCTCCATATCCAGGCTGGGGGCCATGCTGCGGAGGATAGCCACCACCGCCGTAGTATGCCCCAGGAGGAGGACCTTGCTGGGTATACGAGGCGTATTGTTGCTGCGGCCGAGACGGCCTGCTGCTTGAACTCTTGCCCATCAGCTTGCTCAAAAATCCACCCTTGCTGCGCTTCTGTTCCTGCTCGGGCATCGGGCTATGCGATGCTGAGCCCGCTGCATACCCCCCTAGGCCGGTGGACTGCGGCCGCGACGCATTGTTGTAGTAGTCTGATGACGCGCCTTTATCTCCTGGACCGGCTCCGGTTCCTCGTGTACCAGCCCGGGCATCTTCCTCGGCTTGGAGCTTGGCAGCAAGCCGTGCGTCCTCGTCGATCATGTGAGGGCTGGCGTTGCCTGGGCCAGTATTCGTTGAAGGGTTATAGGGGTTGTTTGATCCCATATGTTGCTTCTGGTCTCCTGCACTGGCTAGTGCTGCTGGGTCGCCAGGCCCGGCATTGCTGTATGATGGCGGGAGAGAATCGGTTGGAAAATTACCGTCACCGCGCGGTGGGGGGGCTTCAGGGCGGTCCCATTGCGATTTGCCCGTAGCAAGGTCCACATAGAACCTAGCTGATTATCAGTACTTTGGTCTTTGTTAAGATGAGTATATACACACCAAGCGTGGTAACGATCATCATACTGCGCTTTCCATCCCTCAGGTACCGAGGGCGGGGGAGGCCCGGAAGGCGGGGCGAACGACATGATGCGACAAGTACGGTTAGTTAACTTGAATAGGTTGCAAGTCTGGAAGCTCGGATGTTGGGAATGATGAATGATCAAAGGGTTAGGTTTGAACGAGGACAAAAGAAAGTAGTGAGAAAGTGAGAAGTTGTGTATGAGAAGTTGTGTATGAGAAGTGAGAGAGAGGGAGGAGTTCTTTGGTTCATGGATATATACTCGGGAAGTAAGCGGAGAATTGTGGCCTCAGGCATATTTACTGCGCCTCCCGATGTTGGTGGCGGTGCCCTGATGTCACATAAAGGGCCATAACTAGTTACATAAAACATACATAACTAGTAACTGACACAAATCTGTCTGTATTTGCAATGTATGGTACAACTGACCAATGTTCACAACTCGAATTCACTACATGTAAATTGATAAAAACTAGTTAGTTAACTAGTATAAGTTATCAATCTTGTGTTGACATTGATGACTAACTGTATTATACACTTTTGTATGGTATGCTCAGTACCAGTTGTCACATGATTTGGTGGTAACTATACGCATACACTCTTTCCTGGCCCCACCGCTAAGGCTTTAGCGCATTTTGTCGAACTAAGAATAAGGCCCCCTTAGGCTATAAACAGGAACCGAGGTTTTTGTTAATAGTCTAGTGGTAAAATAGCCTATATTTATTCCCATATATTTCATTATTGAGCTGCGACGGAAAATTGAGGGCGTAGTAAGATACGGCTTATAAAGTATATAACAGCCTAAGAGACGTCATATTACAATGTATGCACATAGAGTCCGTGGAATCTATAGGGCTTCGTTGTGGGTTATAAATCTGGTTGCGCGAGAGCCACTGCCGCCTTATTTCATAGATCCCCCCCCCCGGGAGGCTCGTGCCCAACCTCCCAACTCAACAATGTATTATTCAGTCATTGAAACAAACCCGCTGGGAATCGCATATTTGCCCTACAGTATTCCCTCCTACCTGTAAACCACTCTTTCCAGACAAAATTCCGATGTAGCATAGATGCGCTGTCATGCCCAGGTCCTATGAGCTGGCCCCGCGCTGCTGGCAGGGTCCTTCTGGAAAGAAGCACTATAAGCTCTACCGCGGTCACCTGGAGACTAGTGTTTTGGTTAAATACGTGTAGACCAGTGCGACTTTACATGTATGACGATGCTTCGTATAAGAGATGCTGCTATAACACTCGCTGAATAAATAATGCCCAAGACTTCCATATATTTGTATTTATATGTGTAAGTGCTTTGGAAACCATGTAAAACATAATCAGAATCCGGAATCTCCAAGAAACCAAGGTACGTAGTAGCATTACTGTGTAAAGTAACAACCCTTCATTGTCGTACGCTGTATAAATAGAGATATCAAGACATCATAGCCATTTCTTTCAAAGTTACCCCTTGTATATCCGTCTTCCTGATTCTCACTGGTGCTCCCAAAAACAGTGATCGCTCTATAATTCCCTTGTCCACCCCCTGATCTTGCTCATCAGGATGGGTTAATACAACTCCCTTCTCTCCTCTTTCCTCCCATACCTTCTTCACAAGCTCATAGTTAGACTCTGAACAAAGAATCGCACTCTCCACTACCATACCCATGTGTTCACATCGTTTTAAAGGATAGGGATTTGCCAGCAGTTCAGTCAAAACAGGAAGCTTCTGCAACTCTGACAGCAAGAAAGACGCCAACTGGCCATTTATACAGGCCTGATGAAGGCCCATCTCATCCCCACCCCGGGCGAAGAATTCCGCGTACAATTGTCGAAGATCCATTCGCTCCTGCGGTGTTTGACAGTTGTAGAACCCATAATCTAAAGCAGCGGCTTGCATCGGCTCTATGGTCGGTAGAAAGGTGAAGCGCTTTAACTCCCAAACACTCTGGTGCCAGATTCCCACGAAGTTCATGAGGGTTCCGAAATTGCGCAGTTCCGCGATGGCGTGCCCAAGGCCGTACTTGTCAAATAGGGCGACCATATCAGACTGTTCCATAGCCTTCCAAAATTCTTGAAATTTGCACCTGCTGATAAGCACCTTGTAAAGGTTTGCTAGCATTTTAACACCATCATGATCTCGAGCCGTGCAGAAGCCAAGAAAAATCCAGTTGTCTTCGTCAGCTTCTGGAACAAATCCATTCAGAATTTGATAGAAGAATACGTATGCCTCGAGTTTCTCTCGGGGCTTCCACTCATCGAATGGGATTTTGCGATCTTTTGGCTCGACCAAATGCAGTTGCGATTTGAAATCCTCGCTTAAATCACACACTGCACCAGCGGCGAAGCCATCATGCTGATGTAACCATCGTATTTCTCGTTGAACTGTGGAAGACGGTACCTGGGAGCCGCGGAAGAGGAGAAACTCCTTCAGTTTGTTGCTTCGCCATGCTTCTCGAAGTTCATCTTCTGTGACTCCGTAGTTATTCACTAGCTGGCAATATATGTGGAAAATCCTTTTTCTTTCATTGGCGGATGCGAAATATAGGAAGCCAAAAGCCTTTGCCACAAGATCATCTGCTGGAAATTCCTTTCGTGTGCACATGAGAATGAAGTCGTCCGCCTCGTCTAAGGGCCTTCCGAGCCTGCAGGAATACTTGTGCTCTAACCAGTGCAGATTTTGACACATATCGTTGCAGTACAATGCCGTGTCACATTTTGAGCAGGGAGTCAGTGGACCTATTGTTGTATGGCATTGGGCGCAAGACCTGGATGTCGACTGGGGACCATTGAAATCCGGAGTTTGGGCCTCGTCTCTTTCAGGAACATGAGATATGTCAGGAATGTTCGTCTGACTTTGGTTGCTTCTATAGCAGAAATAAGTTTGCTAAATAATATTGAAAACTGAGCCTCTCACCTGTTGTCAGCTATTGCTCTTGAGCTGAGTGTTGACAACCACTCTGCTTGTCTTGCCTGGGACAGAGGATCTGGGATGTGGCGATGGAACGGGGACCATTCCGTTGTTTTCGGCGCCACTGGAGTTGAAATAGTTGACTCTTTGACCGCATCGATGTGTTGGTCATCTTTGACAGCACACTCATGCCGCAACATATCGCGGAGGCTCTGAACTGCAGGGTCTAGCTTGGCTCGATGTGAAGACGGGATAATTAGAGAGCTGGGCAACGTCCATTGTGAATAGACTTTGCCATGATTGTCGCGGGCTTGAAAGAGACCCAAGCTTTGCAGGATGTGGCCACACATAAGGCATGTCTTTTTGCTGATACCGAGGTATGTAAAAGTTTGAGTAATACTGTCCTTGCTAATGAGATGGGTAACCATTCCCATCTCAGCATGGATCCATTTCTTCTTTCGGAGTTCCAACCGAACCTTTTGGTCCGCTTTGTTTGATGATTGGGGGCACAACGATATGCTCGGTAGAACGTGCCTTGCTTTAGCTCCGGGTACGAGCGTAATTTTCATGCTCTGGAAACCTTCGATCTCGCGCGCTGCTTCCCAAAATGTGATGTAGGCGTATTTAGGGCGACAAAGAAAGCCCAACTCACGGACTAGTCGTTTGACCTGCTTGTCTGTAAAGAGTCGATTGATCTCAGAGTAGAAAGTTGTGCTGTAGCAAATGTCGTAGATGATGCTCACTAAAATTGTTGAAGAGATCTCTCCTGAGTCAAATGCCTTTAAACATGCAACCAACTTCCACATTTCCTTCTTCTCTACCACCAGGTTGAGAAGCTGTGATGCATGATGATGAAGGCGTGGAGTATAGTATTCGCTGAGCATTGCTTGGAGGTCTGGTAAAGTCTCAATGTCAAAGGGTTCTGTTATTGATCGTAAATTAGACTTGGGGAGACCGATCAATACTTGTCAATACGCAATCCAAGCATACTTCTGTTTGCGACTAGTTCCAGCTGCCTCGCTACCTCCTCTAGGAGCTTGATGTCCTTTCCCCCCATCTAGCATTCCTCAATGCTAGAATATTTACCTCGTCAGCGGTCTCCTGCATAGCTGTACAAGTTACATAGTGCGGATCCTTTTTGTAGCACAGTGTTTCAGCCAACCGATCAAGAAACCGCATCTTCACCGACTTCGTACCCTCCTCCGTCAGATAATCGGCAATGCTCGTCGCGGGCTGTCTATCAACATGCATTTGCTCGTCCCCTGCGCTTTCCGCGGAGTTCACATCTCCGTCCACATTTGTCCTCAAGGGAGCACGTTGTTGATGCCTGATTTGACAGATTGCGGCTAGTGTTGTGATGTCTGATTCTATTTCCGTCGAAAGATTCCAAGCACCAGCCTCGTGGCTAGATTCTTGGAAAGATGGTTGAAGACGTTGAACGCGATTCATTTTGTCGTATGCCCTCAATTGTAGGTTTGTGTTTAATATTATGGTTGCTGTAGAGGATATGGATGTAAGGTAATGAGTGGTTCGCAGGTCGGAAGGTGAGAAGTGGGCGGGGTTGTTGAGTTGGGAGGTTGGGCACGAGCCTCCGGGGGGGGATCTGCGGAAATAAGGCGGCAGTGGCTCTCGCGCAACCAGATTTACAACCCACGACGAAGCCCCATAGATTCCACGGACTCCATATATATGTATTGTAATATAACGTCTCTTAGGCTATTATATACTTTATAAGCCGTATCTTACTACGCCCTCAATTTTCCGTCGCAGCTTAATAATGAAATGTATACCTAGGTAGGAATAAATATAGGCTATTTTACCACTAGACCATTAACAAAAACCTCAGTTCATATTTATGGCCTAGGGGGCCTTATTCTTAGTTCGACAAAATGCGCTAAGAGCCTTGGCGGTAGAGCCAGGAAAGAGTGATTGAGTGAGTACTGGTTGGTCAAGCCGATTTCGAGAACGACTGTATGTATAGATAGATCTATATCTATATATCTATATATCTATATCAACTAGTTATATATCTACATATCTATAGGTTTATAGATTTATAGACCTACAGAGTACTCCGTACAGGGCTACCACATTCAATATTTCAGCCTATCAAGTCATATTATCCTACAAATTGACATCCACAAATATCATCAATAGCTCTCTCTGCCGCTGTAACGTGAATTTCTTTAAGATAAAAAAAAAAAAAAAAAACTAAATCAGAACTCCACGCTTCCATGCTATGCAAAATATATCACCAGTGTCGAGAAAGGGGTCACCTTAGACGATCTCCTTTTGGATGTTAGGATCGATTTCTCCACTAGCTGGGAACCAGTTATCTTCTTCAAGAAGCTCAAGTAGTTCCCCAAGGTCAAACCGCTGTCGATGTGAAGTCCCCATCTCCGTATCCGAGTCCAATAGAGTCAGGTCAACGTTTTCGGTGTTGCTGATTATCCGACGGGAGAGCCTGCGAGCTTTCTTTTTCATCCGAGGTTTTTTTATGGCTTTCTCTTCTCGGTTGTCTTTTCCATTCTCTCCACAGACCTCTCCATAATCCTCTTTCTTATCTCCATCCTCCTCTTGATATTCTTCCCTTTTCACTTTTTTGACTTCCATTTTCATGGCTTTTTTCTTCCTCTTCTTTCCTGCCGGGGAAGAACCAAGGGAAGACAAAGATACAGGGGTTTGGAAGATGGACGTACAAGGACCATTATGCTCCTGGCGTTTTCCCCCGTGGAATCCTCGATTTCGTATTTCCGCAAGTTGTATTTGCCTTTCAACCTCTCGTCGTTGGTTTGAGTCCAGTTCATGCCGATCTTCCGGTGGTGGACCATCCAACTGTTGGCTCTGGTATTTCTTAAGCAAAGGGAGCTGCCCAATTCGGTCGGGGGAAACATCTTGCTTGACGTTCCTAGCCCACGAGGCAAAAGGTCCAGTGTAAGAGGGCCCTTGACCCATACCAAACGTTTCGTGCTTGACAAGCTGGCCAGATAGGAGGAGCTGGTTTCCCGCAACGATGCCACTATCGCTGGGCTTTTCGGGTTCTGGGGCATGTTCGAACTCGAAAGTTTTCATGTTAGGGTCCGAACAAGGACCCGAGGATAGTATATGCACGCCTCCTCCAGAACCCCCGACAAGGAGATGAGAATGATCCTCGGTGAAGGCTGCACACATAATCTCCTCATCGAAAGTTGCGACATCCTCAACGAGGACATCTTCGGGTGACCGGCGAATGTCCCATCGTTTGAGGATGCCATCGGAGGCACCGGTATAAAATTGGTCCATAGAAGAACCCCAGAGAGCTACCCTAACACCCACATCTGCCGTTTCCCGGCTTCGCTGGTGATCAATGGGATTAAGGGGGGCCCTATGGCGAAGTTCGTGGAGAATCCTATCACCTTTCCGATTATCCCAAACATAGGTTTTACCATCGGTGCAACTAGCGGTCACATATGTGCCGTTTGAATCCATTGGACAAAAGTTGACCTCATTAACATCCAATGCCGGGCAGGAAAATTCCATCACAGACGGCACACGCTTTTGGAGGTCATGGTTGAGGCTAAACACCCTTACAATTGATTTCGTGGTAATGCCAATCCCTTTAATGCGCGCGTTATGAGGATCCTCAGGACTGGCCGTTGCAAAGAGGGGCAACGAAGAGTGCCACTTAATGTCGAAGACATTTTGTGAGTTG
This sequence comes from Penicillium verrucosum, assembly GCF_028828655.1. Taxonomy (NCBI): domain Eukaryota; kingdom Fungi; phylum Ascomycota; class Eurotiomycetes; order Eurotiales; family Aspergillaceae; genus Penicillium; species Penicillium verrucosum. Next base: position 4,250,174 of record NW_026643212.1, read on the forward strand.
GAAGACATTCTGATGGTCTCATACGCGGATTCGCGGGCTCGCCACAAGCCTAAGTGGCCTTTGTATATTGGATCCTCACCTGGCTCAGCCAGACCTCCAGCTAAGTATTCCTCAGTCGACGGAGTATGCCCCCAGGCCAGGGCCGTTGATGAGAACTCAAAGTTGGGCCTATACCGTGCATCGCGGTCGAATGGAAGGAGAGTCGATGTCAAATTTTCCGGATCTTTTGTGTCCCAGACCAAAATTGATTCTGTCCCTGTAGCCAAGATATACGGACTGAATCTCGACACGGACATCACTGCCACTCGAGACTCATGCTGCAAGGTATGGGTACAGGACACGTTGCCGATTGACTCCACGTCCCAAATTTTGACAGTTTTGTCAAAACTAGCGGTGTAGAGTCTGTTGCCAATCCACTGCATGTTATTGACGCTCATGAAAAGCCGGGGGTCATCAACTGTTGACGATGTTGGCCGTGGAATCCAATGGTCCGGAATTTCCTTCAGACGATTACTCTGAAGATCGCCTAAGAGAAGATTGTTGGCCTTGTTGTACTGCATATTATGTTCGTCTGATTTAGCTGCGGCGCCTGCCGCAAACCGAGTACCATCAGGCGACCAAGCCAGAACAAGCAGATCCCCCGAAGCACCTTGCCATGATTTCCATGGTCTCAGGTCCGAGACCACATCGGTGACAATGGGGCGATGATTTCCGCCTCCAAGCTCACGGCTGTACAGCAGCTTTTGAACATTTGCACGACGGGGTAAAACGCGACGCGGCTCCTGTGGAGAAGACGCGACGGTGTCCAAAATAGCTTCCACGTTTGTGTCTGGCTCTTCGGAGTCAATGGGAACGTTGACCCAAGGGTTGGCATAATAGTTGGTTGGTTGGACTCTATTTCGACCAGAGCGACGAATGGAGCTTTGCTCGGCAGTCGGGGATATTGACCGCGAGGATTGAGATGATCTGGAGGCAGACAACATGGTGTCTGGTGGATAAGAGAAGTGCTGCTTTGACATAGGAGCAACTATCTCATCCTTCCTATTGGCGTTTGAGATTGCCACACTCTCCCTAAGCGTCCGTTGGCGCTCGCGATAACTGGGAGAGATGCCATGTGATGAAGAGACAGAGACAGAAGCAGATTGAGGAGATGTAAGTCGGGAAGGCGCGCGGGAAGGCGCGTGGGAGGAAGCGCGTGAAGATGTACGGGGGGAAACCCGGACTGGACTGCCAGAGGAAGGAGCGATAGAGCGAGAAGGAGAAGGTTGAGTGGCATGGCTGCCACTTGATGAACGCGTAACTCGAGGTGACATTTGGAGAGGTGATGCCTCGCTGGGCTGGACTTCAGTCCGCGGAGTCTGCCAGGCATCTTGGACCTCGTCTCTCGTATGGCCAGAGGTGGCCGGAGTTGACGGATTCTCTGGCAGAGAGGAGACTCTCGAATACTGCACTAGCAAACGGAGAGTCTCACGTTGAATATCTGGGTTTTCTGGGATGCTTCGAGCTGACAGACCAGGGAATGCAGGGACAATACCCTGGCCATTAAGACTGGAAAAGCCGTGAGACATTTCTAGTACCACAGCTGATGTTCCGAGCTAGAGAGAAGGAAAAAAAAGGTCAGATATGAATAACAAAAGTAACAAGAGAGTTCTCTCACATGTTTGACTTGGATGATATGGATTTGGCCTCAGTCACGTCTGGTGTCGGACGATGGCAAAGTGAGAAAGACATAACATCGGCCCCCGCTCTCACTTTGTTCACACTGAACCTGGGGTTTCCGTTATTGCCTTCCAGCCCGTCGTCGATCTCTTAGACGTGATTCCGTTCCTTTATTTGGCAAAATCAAGCCTAGGCTTTGGATGGCTTTGCTAGGAAATAGATTGTCCCAGTATAGCCTTGACAGCCCTATCAAAGCTGGATCCTAAGCAATACAGCCGTTCAAGATGTTGTTTCTGAATGAGTACGATGGAAAATATCTGTAGCGAGCGCAGATCTTCCAAGTCGAGAGTAAGAGGGTTACATAGGCAATGCGACAACGGAGAGGCAAGCTTGAATCTGTCATGCATTAGGAGGTTTTCTCGTCTAAAGGGACTGGGAGAAGCATACCTAGGAGGAGTATGTATAGAAGCTCAAGGAGGGATTGAAGGAGAGAGGGGCAGGGAAATCAATGTGCAAAACCGAGAATTGCCCAGATTGCAGAAGAAGATACAGGAGAAAAGTGTGGAGAAATGAAGCAGAATCGCGTTGAGAACGCGACAACGCGGGTAACAACGGCGGTGGGCGATGAACCCATTGTAAGGCGGTCAGGCCTCAACTTTCAAGTAACTATGGATGTCTTTTTGATTTCTTTTTTTTTTGTTTAAAAGGGAAAAAATTATAGAAAAAGGAAAAAGGATTGAAGAAGTATAAGAGTGGATTTCAGGTTAAAAAAAAACTAAACAACTAAACTACATATTGACAGAGTACCTGGGTATCGTTTTAAAAATAGCTCCCAAAAGCTCCTAACAACTTCCAAGAAGCTTAACCAACCCATTCTTTATAGTGGGAAATTGAAATGAAGGTCAGCACCTCTGTACACTCAAACCAGTATACATGGTGGACATTGAGAGTCCCAGTCTTGTCTCTCCAGAAAGTGTGACCATATAAGTTGTGAGATAGGTCTGGTAGCCTTGAAAACATGTCCTGTCTATTTAGCAATGCGACCCTTTCTACGGGCAGACACCATCATATCATACAGCACATCCTTGAACGCGAAAAGGAATGCAGCAGTGATGGCGCTCTGGGTGACCTTGGGTCCAATACCTTATTGGAACATATGTCAGTGAACAGCCCACCAGGTATGATTTTTCCAAAAATCACTTACCCTTGTAGAGCCCCTTCCAGCCTTCTTCCCGAATAATCCTCTTCAGACTTCCGTTCAAGCTCTCCTTGGGGCCATCCCGACTGGCCACATGAGCTCGGCTCTTGATGGTGATATATGGGTATGTGAGGCTGGTGGCCATGATTTTTCCTAGTGCGCCCAAGTAGAACGCATCCTTCGGCGTCATACGCCGGCGGCGCTCCACCACGTTTTTCAATTGCTCGAAAATAGTGTATTGCAGAATTGGGTTGATCACCAGAATCAACGCCGGGAGGACGCCGGCAAATAGGGCCTTGGGGCCCTCCTGCCGGAGCAGGTCCATTAGGGTGCTGAGGGTGGATGCCTTTGTTTTCTTGGCACCAGGCAATGTTTCCTCCGCCTCAGACTTGCGGGCAGTCATGCGAGTGTTGATGACCCAGATCGGGTTGGTGATCAGCACTGTGGCGCTCCCTGCAATGGCGCCCGCAATCATAGACTCCACCGTCGTGAGCTTTTTCGAGGCTCGGCCTCCCTGGATGGCGGCCTTCTCAAAGGCCGAACGCGTGAATTCATACCAATAGTAATACACAAAATTGGTGACGCTGATTCCAAACAAGGCTGATTCCAGACCGGAATATAAACCCGAGATACCTTCTCTCTGTACAATGCGGCGTACGGCATCGAGGGTGGTCGAGTGCGCACGCTTCGACTCAACTTGGGCTCTTGTCGATAAAGTGATCAGAGGGTATCTGGAGTGGGTATGGGGGTTAGCGGCAGCTATGGGGAAAACGCGGGGAAGCATACGTCAAGACCATCGACAGAACCCCCCTCCCGCACCTGCCAGCGCGTGTGCGATGTTATCACTCTGCTGAATAGCAGCAGATGCCGCCTTACTCTCGACTGCAGGTTGAGGCATGATGGGAAGGATTTTGAATTATTGAACTGTGCCTCAGGTGTAATGTATAGCCTGTAAAGAGCGAAAGAAGATGAAATATGTCAGATTAAGAATGTTTTAGAAGTTTACCATATGGGGGTCGGCTTGAAAGGGGATGGGATGTTCATGACGTTTTTGCCGAAGTGTGTACTCCGTTACCTCGGCTCTTTCACCCAACTCCACTGCATTCCGAAGTGCCCATAGCGTAAATTCAGGAGTACGGAGTATGTTGTATAGTTGAATGACTGGATTTTGATTTGGATATTCTTAATGTTCCCGGTACCTGCATGTCAATTGAGTAACTTACAATGTGTGTCACATTCAAATAAACCGAAATTTGGGTAATATCTCCGGACTACCTAGGTAGTATCTTCCAAGGTGAGCTAACTAGTCATATATGTGTTGATCATGATCTAACTATAGTTAGTTAGTTATATTACTTTGGTGTGAGTCGGCACCTGTGACTTGCATGTGATTATATATACCTTCATAATGTTGTAGAAAGCCTTAACGGTGCATAGAATTATACAATTTATATTTAACTCAGGGGGACAATCTACATAAGACAACACACTAGGCTACTAGAAAAGAATAGAAAAATAGAAAAATAGAAAAAGTAGCCCCATATAAGGCAGCATGCCTTGACAAGTCGCAAGGTTCTCGCTATTATTCCATTCACAAGTGAGAAATCCAACCTACAGAGAAAAAAAAAAAGCGAAAATAGAAAATAGAAAGGTGAAAGGGGGGAAGACACAGAGGGAATGATGGGCCAAGATAATAGAGCAGAGACGTGGCTAGGAAATCATGAGAACGCAGAAACCGGCGGTAATAGCATAAGCAAACGCAGAAAACGAGGATAGAACGCAGGCCGTCTAAAGTGAATCCAAGGCAAGAAAGAACCCCCCCCAACGGCATTATCAGAACGATTGCCAGCTGCGTGGAGAAGCTTCTCCTTGCCCATCAGAGATTATGCCAGGAATATGCCAAGTTTAGTTTCCAAAGACCTGACAAGCCTGACTTCTGCCCATTAGATACCACGCCGCTTGAAACCCCTCAATTCATGATGTAACATTGCGCCAAACTGAAGCACCGCACCACACAAAGAGAACGTCGTGTCGTTTAGCAGCAGCCACCTGCGGATCCAGACTGGACACCCTGGCCCTGGCCAACCTGCACAGTCGGCTTGTTGTTGACAGTGGCCGTTCCCATGCGTTCCTTGATCTGTCGTGCCATTGTCAAGAATGCCTGCTCAACATTCGACGCGTTCTTGGCCGAAGTTTCGAGGAAAGGAATTCCAAGACTATCAGCAAACTCCTGTAAAGGTGCAATCAAACCCTGTTAACAGTTTGCCCGAACGGCCTTGGGTTTCTCTTTAAACATACCTTCGCAACGGTGTATTCCACGACCTTCTTGTCCTCCATATCGCTCTTGTTTCCGACGAGCAGCTTGTTAACACCCTCGGTAGCGTACCGATCAATCTCCTGGAGCCACTGCTTCACGTTGTTGAAGGAATCCATGTCGGTGACATCGTAAACCACGCAGATTCCATGAGCGCCCCGGTAGTAAGAAGATGTGATGGTACGGAATCGCTCCTGGCCGGCGGTGTCCCACTGTAGATATTATTAGCTTTGTTTTCAGATGTTTGGTGTTCAATATTGCCATACGATTTGAAGTTTCACAGTCTTGCCATCGAGTTCGATTGTGCGGATTTTCTATGATGACCTGTTAGCACCGCTATTCTCTTGCGGCCAAATACCCTGTAGCTTCCGAGACGTACGAAGTCAACGCCGATTGTCGAGATGTAGCTTTCGGTGTAGGTATCATCGGCAAAACGAAGCAGCAGGCAAGACTTTCCAACACCGGAGTCACCGATGAGGAGCAGCTTGAAAAGGTAATCGTATCTATCTCGATGGTTAGGCAACGGAGATCGGCAAGTTTGGGAATTTGGGTCGTGCGACGGTCAGATCAGGGACGCGACGATACTCTAGAAATCAACATCACATCAGTCAAGTTCAACACACAAGAAGGCTCGTATAGTCAACCAAGGCAGGGCGCATAGTTGGAAGGGGATTTGGGGGGCGGGAGGGGAGATGTGAAATGGGGAAGGCTTACCACTCGGGATTCATGATTGAGACTTTGGAGGCAGAGAAGAAGGTGAAATGAAAGCAGAGGTAGAGCACACACAGGTCCAGAGGAATATAAGGGAGAAGAAAAATAAGTTGATGGAGTCGAAGTTCCTATGAAGTCGGGGGAGGGGACAATGATGGAACAGTCGCCTGAAATGATAGGAGGTTCAGGAAGGCAGACGCACCTGATGCGCAGCTTTGTTTCACGTCACAACCACTTCTCGGATTGTCTTTATTTTCTTTATTTTCTTTATTTTGTATATTTTTTTATATATATATATATATATGTATATATGCCTCTTCTTGAATAATGTTTCTCTTTTTATAGATGTACCCATCACAAGAGCATTCTAGACTTAATTCCACCTCTCATATCCGAGATCACCTGCTCAACTGCTGTTATCCCGTGCGTAAACTCAGCCTCGTGGGTACTGGTACTGGTACTGGACTAATGGTCTAAAGAATCCAGAATCCAAAATCCAGAATCCCCATTTTACATTATATCAAAAGTCCCCAAAAAACCCCCAGTTTAGCTTAACAATTATTATTGTTAAACGATCGTAAAGCCACCATGTGCGTAGATGCGGATGCGCATTTATGCGTAACCGTGTGCCCGCAACCATTCGAGAACCAACGCCTCCTCACGCTCCTTATAGGATGCATTGGTTCGAATGTTGTCCGAGACAATCACGAGTGCGCGGTCATAGGCCCCCGTTTCCTTGTCCTTGAAGAAAGATGCAATATCGTCACTGATCTGGTGATCGGCGAACTTTGATAGACCCATACGGACAAAGCGCTCAAACACAACATTGTTAAATGATAGTCGTGTTTCGACAGCAGTCCAGTTGTCCTTGATGTACTGCCATAGCAAATGCCGGACCTTCGAGTTGGCGGCCAGAGAGACGGCACCACTGTGGATGTCCTGGATAGCCACCTTATCTGAAAACACGAAGTTCAAGTAGTCTTTTACCAGAGCAGCATCCTTTGTGCGTCCAAGGGCAGACAGGCAGATCTCTTTACCATCCACAGAGTCGGTTCGGATATACTCCTCCTTAACGGCATCGTATTCCTTATGGCCGCCCTCGGACACATTGACGCTGAAAATCACTGACCGCAGATTAGTATGAATGGCATTGGCATCTTTTCCGGTCGCCCAGAGATCAAAACGGCGCTTGGCCTCCGAGACAAATCTATGAAATACCGAGACTGTATTAGAGAGTGTTCAACGGCATTCGGAGACGAGGGAAAATATCTCACACTTCATGACCCGCATTACAGGCCATTGCAATGAGCAGCTTCCGAAGCTGGACAATGAGGTAGTCTTCATCGGGCTTGAACTCCCAGCCAATCCGTTCTGCGGCCGGGGAAGCCAGTTTAAGGGTAAACTGTTTCAACCCCTCGGCCACTTTCTCGTTTTGTGAGAAAACCGACCGAAGGTTCGCCAGACACGCAGATACTTGGGACCAAACACTGCAAGATGAGAGGTCAGAAATGACAGCAAAGGATCATAAAGAGATGTAGCTTACAGATAATTTTGTTCGTCCTTGAATCCTTCCAGAAGAGTCAACAAGGCGGGCGTGGTGCCCTCACCAGAGACTGCAAGCGCAGCCGCATCACCCAGCAAACCGATTTTGTCCTCGGTGCTCAGGAGATCAAGCGATTGGCCCAGCTTTGCCAGATGCAGAGGAGGGTAGTTGGTTCGGTAGAACCCAGACAGGTCCTTGTTGATCTTGTAAAAGGAGTCCTCCCCAATTCCTCCAACGGTGTCGGATTTTGAGGTCAGAGCACGGGTGTCAACGCTAGCCAGCTCCGGGCCGGATTTGATGCCAAGAGGAATCCACCATTTTGTCTCATTCTCCTCTGGCTTCGCGTCGCCGGTAGACAAGAATCGATTCTGGCTAACGGTGATCTGACCGAGCTCCTCTGTCACGGTGACAACCGGGAAACCGATCTTGCGAATCCAGGGATCCTAGGGCAGAACAGTTAGATCTCGAGTCGACCATACAGAGAGCCAAACAAAGAGCCAAGGGTTGGGTGTTTACTTACCATGAAAGAATGCACGTCCTGACCGGAGGCTTTGCTCAACGCTGACCACAGGTCATTTGTGGTTGCATTTCCTATAACCACTCAGCAGATGTTCCCCAAAATCCTTTTCCTCGGCGCCCTACCATATGCATGGGATTTGAGATAGTCCGCAACTCCACGCAAGAAAGTCTCTCTACCGAGGTGAACACTCAGCATGCGAATGACAGAGCTTCCCTTCAGGTAGCTAATATGGTCAAAAATTTGGTCGACTTCGAGGGCGTTCCGAACGGGAACTTCGATAGGGTGGGAAGCGCGGAGCGAGTCGAGGTGAAATGCTTGTTGCACACCTTCAGCCTGGGGGAACGTCAATATCGGTCTTAGCATGATGGATATTACCTCGGGCATTCCGTACGACAAACTGAGACCAGACATTCCACTCTGCTTGCACATTAGATACTGCGTCAGACGCTCATCGGCTAGAAGCGAACAAAGCTCACCAGGATAGAAATGATCAACGGCAAGCCAACCGACCCAGGTTGCGAATCCCTCATTCAGCCACAACTCATTCCACCAGTCCATGGTGACAAGGTTGCCAAACCACTGGTGTGCCAGCTCTATAAATCGAGTCAGATACCAGAGCTATGTTGACACCTAGATACCCAGGAATTGAATGAATATAGGGACTGACCGTGAGCTACAACATAAGCAATGCGGTTCTTGTAGCGGTTGTCCGACTTTCCTTCATCGAAGAGAACAGCGGTCGTTCGATAGGTCACAAGACCCCAGTTCTCCATGGCACCCATGGCCTAGAAACCCACAATTAGCTCAAATTAAAAGCTTGGAACTCATAGGGAATACATGGTTACTCACAAATTCATGAACAGCCAGGAGATCAGCCTTGGGGAGGGGGTACTCAATTTCGAAGACTTCCGAGAAATAGTCAACCGTGCGGTGAGCACATTCTAGTGCAAAACGAGCCTGGTCTTGAAGGCCCCGAGTGGTGTAAACTCGAACGGGAATACTCCTGCCCTGGTATTTGCGCTCGGTCATAGCCTCAACATATTCGAAGTCACCAACTGCCCAGGCCAGAAGATATGTGCTCATCACCGGTGTCTTCTCAAACGTGACAAATTTCAAACCGGGCTTGCTCCCGTCTCTTTCGGATTGGACAGGCATGTTGCTCAATGCAGTTTGTCCCTTGGGGACTTCAATCTCGAAATCGAAGGTGGATTTCAAGTTTGGCTCATCGAAACAAGGGAATGCCCTTCGTGCGTCGCAGGACTCAAATTGAGTGCTTAGCATGTAGTAGAAGTCATCCTCCTTGGGGGTGTCGGCAGATGGCTCTCCGACGGGCTTATACTTCGAGCGGTAGAAGCCAGCCATAGCGTTGTTCATGGTGCCCGTGAAGTTGATGGAAAGCACAACGTCTGCTGGCTCAATCTCTTGCGAGAAAGCGAGGGAAACACGCTCCGATTGCTTGTCGTAGGTGATTCCGGATGCTTTGGCCAATTGGCTCCCTATGACAAGACCGGTATTAGCTTGGTTTCCTCCCCCATCATACGAATGACATGCTCTCACACGTACCATCTTTCCCCAATATCTCGGCATTTTGTACATCGATCTCCTTCGAGTTCAGCACAATCTCGCTAGTAGGACGAGTGACTTTGAGATCGATCTTCAACGCGCCCTTGTATTCCCATGAACCACCGAACTGCAAGTCGAAAAGAGAGACGTGATAATTGATAGGCTTAGCCCTATTGTCATATATCAGTTTCCAACGCTATAAACCAGAAAGATAGCGAGGGCTCAAATGTGGGAAACGCAAGAGAGGGGGAAAAGGGCACAGAGTAACCCAAGCGGGGCATCACTCACACGTCAGGAAGTGTCTCTCGTTCTTGAGACGCCATCATGCGGACTTCGGCGGAACAATGCCTAACGGGAGGGGAACTCAGATATAATGTGGCAGCAGGTGTAGGCAGTCGAGGTCGCAGTCGAGGAGAAGAATGGGAAAGAGAAAGTTTATGTAGTGTGCGAGAAAGAAGAGGAGGGGTAGGGCGGACAGTGACTGGGCGGAGAACTTGAAATGCTACGCCAGCACAAATGGATCTTCTTCCCCACATCGGGGGGATTCTATAGCTTAAACTCCTACGGCTATCGTCGGAGCTATTTTCAAAAGAAAAAAAAAGGAATTTTGTTTGAAAGGGATTGCGACTGGCGACTATGTTTACGGTCGACTAAATATGCCCATCCGACACATAACTCTCTCATTGGTTACTACCTCACCGCCTAGTCCATTACCGCCTTCTTGAAGCATTTACTAATTTTAACTTTATATAACTACACTTTATAGATTCAATTTAGATTCAATTCAGGTTCAATTCAGATTTGAAATAGTAAGATTTCAAGAGTTAAGAGTCAAGAGTTAGGAGTATGAAAAGCCCGGTTTTTAAAAATTAATATAGTATTCATTTATAAAAATACTATAGTTAACTAGTTATAGATTCAACATGGTAGTTAGTTAGTGAAGTGATCTAAATTATTGCCTAAACCAATGATAGAGTTATGTGTCGGGTTACTAAGTCGCCCGTATATGGTATCAAAAGCTTCATATTTACATTTACACTGTGTAGAACCGTACCTAGGTATAGAATGGTGTAGAAAGTGGTGCTGATTTTACGGGTAAAATACTTGGTACTCATGTACTAGGATTCATGGTTAATTCAATTATGATCTTGTAGTTACTTACTCAGTCTTGCTGGTTGGAGGTAATGGCGACATCAAAGTCGTCATTATCGTCAAGTGGTCAAGGCTCGCCAAAAAATCATATAGGTCATTTACCCCCATGATTTTACGATAGTCAACTAACAACGCGTCATTAACCGACGTGATCTTCTTGGCTCAGGGTGTCATAATCCTAACGGTTCCGTCTTCTTTGATCTTGATCTTTTACGAGACTTTGCAACTTGTGCTCTTGGACGTATGAACCTTACACCCGCAATTTGAAGGGGTTTCAGCTTCGCTAACTAGGGATAAATGAGGCATACCATGAACCTTTCTCTTACTCTATTATAGCTTAGGTAACCTAGTGATTACCTACCTAGGTATCTAAAGAATATTGATTACTTATTTTTACTAGTTATATGTTTTGTATCTACTATCGTCATAGGATAGTTTGACACAAAGGCGGTGTATAGAGAGGTAGGTAGAATCAGACATCAGTGCTGCACCCGATCGAGAAGGCGGTGATTTAATTTTCAGGCAAGGGTCTTTAATGCCTAAGGCTGAGTTACTTTGTATGAGATAAGGAGAAGATATTCTCCAACGGAGCTCCGTCGGAAGCTTGGACCATTTTCGGTCTTCCGTTTGGATCCTATCTCTTGTGTCTCTCTTTCTCTCTCTCCACTCTTACGTACGAATAATGGCCGACTCCGACGAAGAATATGTGGGTGAGGTAACAGAAGATGAAGATGATTTACAGGTGACTCGGGGCGATAATCCGCGAGCTAAAAGAAAGCAACGCGGGGGCGCAGAGTGGGAGTTATCCAGAACCTGGGAGACATTGGTGGAGGGTGCAGATGGTACCATCAACTCCACCGTCGAAGGTCTGTTGGAGGCTGGAAAACGAAAAAGGTCAGTCTCTTCCCCTTACAGCGTCCATATATTCTTGCTGAAGTGTATATCGGTCGTCCAGGCTCTTGAAAGATACGACACCACTACAGCGCGGTATCATTCGACATCTCATCCTAATTCTGGATCTTTCACAATCCATGTCCGAGAAGGACTTGCGACCCACGAGATACTTGTTGACTCTCCGATATGCCCAGGAATTCGTGAGAGAATTTTTTGAACAAAATCCCATCTCCCAGCTTGGTGTCCTCGGATTGAGAGACGGCCTTGCGCTCCGAGTCAGTGACATGAGTGGCAATCCAACAGAACACCTCGCAGCCATCCAAGCCCTCAAAACACAAGATCCGAAAGGTTTGCCTAGTCTTCAGAATGGATTGGAGATGGCACGTGGTGCTCTCTTGTACGTCTTTACACCAGCCACATGTAGCCTGGGGGAATTTGAACGAAACTAACTAGTGAACTTAGCCATACACCTAGCCATGGCACTCGAGAGGTACTATTTATATATGGTTCCCTCCTTTCCTCTGATCCTGGAGACATCCGCCAAACGATAGATACCCTGGTTAGCGACAAAATCCGGGTTGGTATCGTGGGGCTTGCAGCGCAGGTTGCAATTTGCCGGGAAATTTGTGCAAAAACCAATGGTGGTGATGAAACAGCATATGGTGTAGCACTGAATGAGCAGCATTTTCGGGAGCTGATGATGGACGTGACTACACCCCCGGCTGCCTACTCACAGAAAGAATCTGCAAGCTCATTGCTGATGATGGGGTTCCCTTCTCGTACGGTGGAGTCCGATCCCTCGCTCTGCGCATGCCATTCAAAGCCCTCACGAGGAGGCTATCTTTGCTCACGATGCAACAGCAAAGTGTGTAGTCTTCCTGCCGAATGTCCATCTTGTGGGCTCACATTGATCCTTTCAACTCATCTGGCACGATCATATCATCACCTATTTCCATTGATCAACTGGGTTGAGGTACCGTGGCGTCGAGCCTCGCGAAGCTCCGCTTGCTTTGCCTGTGGTCTTTTTTTTCCGCCTGTGCCTCTGGAAGATCACTGGCAAATGGCAGAGAACCAGACCAAGGGAATGAGTGTGAGCAGTCGCTACGAGTGTACCGCATGTCATAATCACTTCTGTATCGATTGCGATCTCTTTGCCCATGAGGTTGTGCACAACTGTCCTGGCTGTCAAAGTAAGAAGAGTACACCACTGCACTCTGGGGCAGCCAACCTAACATCCGGTGGGATAGATATTACGGTCTAGGGCGTGGAATTATCTCAATATTGCATGGTTTGGCGTCGCAAGATATCCCTGGATTTTTCTGTTCATAGGCCGAAAAAGGTAGCATACGGGAGGGAGGTAAGGCGTCTATATATACCAAAAATACGAATTTTTTTCACAAGTACCATGTGGCTCTCACTATTTTTGAGAGAAGTAGAAAAGGTGTAATGCAAATAATTGGAGGATGCACAAGAGCAGATGAGCCTCGGTTACTCCTGGGCAACCAGGGCCACATAGCTTCAGATTAGATTGCCCCACGCATCCTCCGCATCCTCCGCATCCACCGCAACCCAGACCTTTATGTGTGTATTCTTCATCAGACAATGGCACAACCCCCAGAAGCTCAGGCCTTTGAAAGGCTACAGTCTTACTCATTCACATCGGATCCCGAGTTTGCAAATGGCCTCTCAATAATCCTTGGTCACCCTGAAACCCCCGCCACCGAGGTGGAGATGAATCGGGATGACGACCTGGTCCTGCAAGCGAAATGTTTCTTTTTCTCACGGTATGCTTGGGAATACCTGTGCAGAATAATAGCTTAGGTACTAATCTAAGTATAGGAAAGAAAAGCTCACCCCGGCTATTGATTTTGTCGCCTTCAAATCATGGTTGGCTGCGCGGACAACGGAGCCCCAAGGGCTAGACAATACAAACTTGCAAATTTCCGAGGCATCCGGACCAAGCACATCTGGGCCGGAGAGTTCAAAAAATCCTGAACCTGCTTATCCATCATCGTTTGCACACATTGTGGAACTTATCACTACGGGGCAACCAATACCCGGGATCCAAGACATCCCAGACACAGTGCTCAGTGGCCACGATATTTCCAGCGAGAAACCACGGCGACGGAAACCCTGGGAGAAGGATGAAGTGGTGACTACGTCCGATGAGACTGCAAGGGCTCCTGCTCCCTGAAATTATATTTCTATCCACCTTGTGGTTCATGGTTTAAAGAATCGAATGCAATAGAATTTGGATAATAACAATATGATTTTCTTCAAGAAAATTTAACGTAACACACCCCAATTTCCAATCTATACGATTGAATGAAATGATAACCACTGGGGGTAGCAAGCCAAATGAATAAATCGGCAAGCAGTGTGATAAGTCGCAATATTGGAACACAGAAATGATTGGGTAATTCGGAATTGGGTCGACAGATATTGATGACACGGTCTGGCAAACTGGCAAAGACAAGGCTGTCTGCCTGTAAGTAAAAGGGTGAAATGCTGAAATGCTGAAATGCTGAAGCGATGCTTTTTCTTCTTTGGTCGTTGGTTCTGATTCTGAGAGGGGAGGGAGGTCTCTTTTTTTTTGTCTTTCTTTTTGCATGGCGATAAAAGTCAATATCAAGTATCAAGGGACAGACTCAACGAAGTGGCGCATAATGGGGTCCCCATTGATGTCCGCGGCCGAAACGACCACCACCGGACTGGCCTGTGGTGGTAAATTTGTCTTCGTTGAAATTGTTGAAACGGCCGATTTGCATTCCAGCCCCAGGACCAGGGCGTGTAGCGTGAGATGGATTGCAGCAAAGCATAGCCACGCGAGAGCCAAATTTGGAGCCACGTAGGGAGACCATATGTTTCCTAGTTAAATCGGGTTAGTCTTCAGACCACTCGAAGTAGAAAATGAACGGAATGGTACCGAATGTGACTGGCCACTAGCTCTCGTTGGTGAGGCGCGGCATTCATCAAAATCCATTGGATGAGATAGTTCCCATACTGGTCCCCCGCTACTAAAAACAAATTAATATCTCCCATGGTATTGAAGCCCGGGCAACTTACTATCGATTAATGGCATGCGAGGTCGGTCAGATCGGCCAGTGCAGACACGAGAGAGATAATGATCCATGAACTCTGTGCCGCCAATCTTGAGGCATTTTTCCACAATCTTCGATGCAAACTGATCCATGCTGTAATCCACAGCCCAGCGAAGAACATGCTCAACAGCTCGGCTCTTGTCGTGGGGAGCACCGTGCTCGCAGATGTGTTGAATGCACCAATTCCCGAATTGACCATGAGCAAGTACATCGATCTTCGCCAGTACTTCTTCGATTGCCGGTCGCTACAAAAGATTGGCATTAGTATACGCAATATAAAGGAGCAACAGAGAAGCAGGACAGCTAGAAAAGGGGGGTTTGATGTGTATCGTAGCGGGTCAGGTTGATAGGCAATCTCACCTTTTCCTCCTCCACACAATTTTCAAAGATGTTTTGGACGACCAGACTTCCTGTCTCTCCAAGGGCGACCTCGTGCCACATTCCGCGTAGTGCCTCGTTTACTTTGGCCATCACCGGCGGGGGCTCGCCACTCCACCGGAGCTCGAAGAGTTTCTGCCAAACGTGGCATGCATATCGATGGACTACCGTCTCAGGAATTCTACGGAGAAGTTCATGTACCATGATAGCTTTGTGCTCCTCTGAAACGCAGTCAAACGCCTTTTGGACCACATGGCATCCAAACGCATCCATGCTGAGATTTAGTGTGTTGCCTCTGATCGCATTCGCTATGGCGACGACTTGCTCTGGAGTTCCATGTTCAAAGCAGCGTTGTATGAGGAAATTTCCAAAGCGGTTGACCATGAGTGGGTAGGCTTGATGCACAATTGACTCGATAATGTCGTATTTTTGCTCAGTTGTGCCAACCTTCAGCTTTTGTTGTAAGAAAATTGAAGCTTGTTGGTCATTATTGCAGATGATCTTGTCTACAATGTACTTCCAATCACACGACACGTTCTTGTCAAGCAGGCGTCGGTAATTGAGCGGTTCAAGTGGTGACACGTATGTCTGGATGGAATTACCGCTCATCTGACTAGAGTTAGAAAGAATGCAAACACGACGCACATGATTATCTCTTACCGAGTTGGTCCATGTCGTTTCATTCGTGTTGGTACCTGTGAACTCGGACGCAGTGGGTGAGAGGGGGCTTCCAATTGGTCGAGGGGGATAAGGGGGCACAGAATAAAGTCCGACCTGCTGAAAGGTGCTCGGGGGTCTCTTCGGCGAAGCAGGTGACTTGGTAGTCTGCTCACTGGCAGACCCGGAAGCAAATTCACCCCAAGGAGTAGACTGAATTGGAAATAGAGAGCCACCTCTACTGCCTTGGGTAATGGAGCGACGAGAACTAGCAATGGGTCCTGGGGCATACAACATCTGTTCGCCGACGGGACGTGAATAGAATCCACATGAACTAGCCGAGGACCCCGAGTGTGGTCTTTGTGATTGCAAAGACGGTTGACCGGCAAACGGAGGATACACACTGGAGACTCCCCAGAACCGATTTGGGTCCTGACTCGTAGAGCTGCTGGTGCCTGAAAGGCTATCTCTGTATTCTCTGTCTGTGATAGGGTCATTATGGGCCCAGAGCGCGCGAGATCTGTTGTAAGCTCCTGTTGACAATGGATCCGAGACATCAGATTGTGAATCGTCTTGAGCACCCCACGCATCTTGAAACTGAGCGAATGCAGAGCTCGATGCATTAAAAGCATTCTGTAGGTGACTAATGGTCTGCTCTGTAATTTCGCGGCTACCGAAATCAGCCTCTGAGGGTGGAGCAAGGGCTTGATCTAAGGTATGTTTTATCACACGAGTTTGGGCAAGCTCTTGCTCCTGCAAAGCAATCTTGGAATTTGCAGCAAGGAGTTCCTGCTTAAGGCGAAGCAGCTCTACCGTTCTGTCTTCCTGGGGGTAGGGATTGGTGGTTTCAGGGATGGTTAAGGCTGGCACTGTTGTGGCCGGGGTGACTTGGGACGAAACAGAAGAGCGATCGGTTTCAGAACGGGGAAGGGGGATTGTTTTGGGAGAGATCTTTGCCAGTATTCTGTCAAGATCCGAAGTTTGTCCGTTCAAAGGTTCAACTTTGATATGATCTACCTTCTGCTTCTGGGATTGTGAGACTACAGACACATACACATGCGTGAGCTAGTGCCACAGGAAACCACATACCTTGCTCGCCGAGTGCTCAGCCCCTTCACCAGACAATGCCTGCAACTTTCCATGCCGGGATGTTTCGGCCGCATCGGAAGAACCGTAATGGGTAATGGAGTTCTGAGGGCTCTGTCACAAACAATTGGATTAGTGTTCTCGCAATTGGATTCGAAGTTGTCTCCCGAGAAACGTACCGATGATTCCTGTCCAAAAGAGAGATTTCGCACATCAATGGCATCATTGGAGGCAAAACGTCCTCCACTGCCCATTCGACCAAGTGTTGAAGATCCGCTGAGGGTAGACATGTTGTCAACTGGGAGAGATTAAAAGTGAGACAGAAACAAAACCAGAGATAGAGGCAAAAAAAAAAAAAAAGAAAAACGAAGAGGTACAGAAATAATGAAGTCGCTGCGTGAAGGTGGAGACAGACAGGCTCGTTGGAAACCAAGTGAGTTTACATGCAACGAAAAGGATTCCGAGCAGATTCTTGCGAGATGACGGTAAACATAAGGGAACTTTTGGAGATGAGGAAGTAGTGGATGGTGAGAATAGACGAGATTGGGACTGGAGGATGGGAGAATAAGTTTGGGATATGAGATAGAGAGGGAACAGAGGAAAGGAAACAGGAGACCAGGAGACCGAGGAAGGAACAGAATCAGAAGAGAGCCTTCCATATAGATATGCCATGGACTACCCAATTAGGCATAGTTGGTTCTCTCCAGTTTCATCCATGGATACATGTATGTGTATGTACCTAGGTACCTAGGTAGTTAGTTATGTACATATGTACATAACATGTAACTAGTTACTAGGTATGTATATATAGTATATATAGTATACTATAGTAACAATAGTATAACTAGTTAACTAGTTAGTATAGTATAGTTAGTATAGTACAGTATAACTAGTATCAGGTCTATGCCAAATTGGATAGATCCAAGGACCAAGATATATCGTCATTAGAAGGTTATATACATGGAAAAGTACCTAGGTACCCTCTGGTATTCTTATTAATAGATAGGGCACTTTATAGAATTAATAGTATGGAACATATGCCGAGTCATACTACAACATACTGAGAAGTACTATCATCTTGAGCTACAATTGACCAGATTACCATTGTTCTGTATCGCCAAGGAATAGAGGCTGCATAAACAGCCACGCTATGGATTCTTCTATACTAGTTAACTACCTAGGTAGTTATGTACTCCGTATATTATAGTTATAATTATCTATCAGAACTGTTGTAAATATTCCCTGCCCTAACTCCCAAAGCCAAGACATTGCATGCAGATCAGGGTCCACACCACGTGACCCAGGTGACGCGTAATGAAGAGCATACATACGAAGACGGAACAAGGGGGATTTCTTATTAATAGAAAATATACCTAGTTAGGTAGAAAGGGAATGATAAGACAATTATACATAGTACTCCGTAGAGAGATCCATATGCAATAGGAAGTACCTAGTTATGTACTTCCATATTAGTGTTGGTTATCAACTTCCCGTAATGTAAGCGGCGGTACTCCGTACATGAAAATCAAATGGCATCTTCTCTATCCGTGGTCGCGTTGCAAGTTATTATGGGGACATCATCTCAAACTTATATTTTCCTAACAATTCCTTTGTCTGACTTCTGCCTAGGTATTCACTAGGTATATTCACATATCATTTCATCGCTTGGGCTTCGCCGAAAGCGTGTGTGTGTGTCTCTATACTCGACGCTCATTCGCCCAAAGAGATTCGTCATCGACAAACCGGCGAACCAACCCGCCCTTTTTCCTTCATTAATTAGTGAAGCGGACACATATCCTGACTGGAAACCATTGAGCGGATTGCCTCTCCGCAGCTGCTTTCTCGCCCTTCTCGGGTAAGTGACACGAAAGTGCGGGTTCTTTTTTTTCGGGGGTCCGGGGAATTGACGTCTCTGAAAGATAGTCTAGACGTTCCGGGTCGTGGAAGATGGCTACAACCACAGTTACCGGTCATGGGCGACGCGCCTCCATGCGCCAGGCCGAATTGCAAATCCCAACCAAATCCTCCGTTCCTCAATCAACGAGCAGCCCGATAGACAAATTTCCGCCTTACGAAGACACCCTCGACACCGTCGCGGGGTCCACTCGTCCAACCCGAAGCGCCTCGGTGAAATATGCCCCAAACGAGCTCTGGGAACCCCGGAAAGCAAACCTTTACTCGCGAGAGTATGGGAACGGAACATTACGAAATCCCAAACTCCGCCCACGAAAGAGTATCAGCGAAGCTATCACGACAATCAGAACACGCAATGGCAGTATGAGTGCCAATGCTCATGAATTGGCCGAAGCACTTCGCGCCCCAGTCTCTTACCGACTCACTGTATGTTGATTCGTGTTTTGAGAAGTCCACACCTAGAAGAAACCCCCTTCAACAACGGCGCTCGCTAACACATTGTCTCCAAGGCTCTCTGCCTCGTTTGGTATCTGACCTCGGCCCTCACAAACACATCCTCAAAATCGATATTAAACGCCCTTCCGATGCCGATCACATTGACGATGATTCAGTTTGCATTTGTCTCCTTTTGGTGTTTGCTATTGGTGTACCTCTCCACAGTTATACCTCGGTTGAAACAAATCATCCCGATCCTTCAACATGGAATTCGCTACCCATCCCGGGATGTGATTTCCACGGCCTTGCCCCTCGCAGTATTTCAATTGGCTGGTCACATTCTGAGCTCTATGGCCACTGCACAAATCCCCGTATCTTTAGTCCACACCATCAAGGGCCTTTCACCTCTCTTCACCGTTCTAGCATACCGAATCCTGTTTCGCATTCGATATGCCCGGGCGACCTACTTATCTCTTATCCCTCTGACTCTGGGTGTGATGCTTGCATGCTCGACCGGAGTGTCTACAAATTTCTTCGGTATTTTTTGCGCGTTTGGTGCAGCTATTGTGTTTGTCTCGCAGAACATATTCTCGAAGAAGCTGTTCAACGAGGTAGACCGTGCAGAATCAGACGGGCAAAATCTGGGGCGGCGGAAGTTGGACAAACTCAACTTGCTTTGCTATTGCTCCGGGTTGGCCTTTTTCCTCACTCTGCCTATTTGGTTTGTCACTGAGGGTTACCCGCTAGTATCTGATTTCATTCATGATGGTGTGATATCGCTATCGGGTAAGCAAGGCTCATTGGACCACGGGGCCCTTTCCCTTGAGTTCGTGTTTAACGGGGTCTCACACTTTGCCCAAAACATCCTGGCCTTTGTGTTGCTGTCAATGGTTTCTCCTGTGTCCTATTCAGTTGCATCATTGGTCAAGCGTGTGTTTGTGATCGTGGTAGCGATTATATGGTTTGGGAGCTCGACCACCTCGATTCAAGCATTTGGCATTGGCCTCACTTTCGTGGGCCTCTACCTTTACGATCGCAATAGCCATGACGATGTAGCTGACCAAAAGGCAAATACGGATCATTTCCGTGCCGAACAGTCCATTCTCCCAATGAATGTGCGGCACTCAAGCAAGCCATGGGATTCTAATGGTTATGCCTTCCCCGCGGGGAGGCCCTTTGAAGGTGCCCCCAACAATTCCCATGCTGCAGCAAACAACTCCAAGAAGGAGGACGATGGGCCTGGACATGCTCGACCAAGAGGAGCCAGTGTTTCTCGTACTTGGTTACCAGGGACCAAACAAGAATCCACTTGGCAGGTTAGTGATTCTCAAGCTGCAGCCTAGCATTTGTATTTTATTAGTTCGGTGTATGATATCATGGTAGCGATGTGCTGCTCGGAAGAGCCTTTACGTTACTATCCTTTCCTCTTGTTGTGGTGTATACTGCCTAGGACACAGTCACCCCAGATAGTTATAGTACTTTCGTTGCACATAGGATATACACCATAGTCCAGATTGCCACCCGAAATTTTAATAGATGTGATCTAGCAAGATTTATGGGAGAATTCCAGACTGTAATAGGATGAATAGAAGGATTATATTGAAAAATATACAAGATTTTTTTTTAAAAAAAATATCTATATTAAGGAAAATGATCTCGGGATGTAGCTACCGTTGGTAAGGAACAAAGTCATAATTAGGCGAACCCTTGACAGCTCCAGCTACGGTGCAATTCTGCTCTTGGGACATGCTGTAGAGGAAATAGGAACAGGGAAATTGCCTGCCTCCTACAATAAATGATGCCCTGAAACAATTTAATTGAAGAAGAAAAAAGGGAGAATCAGGGGGAAGAGACGGTGGCTTTTAAAGAAACCCGGAGCTGAGGTTTATCCGCTTAACCGAGTCAATCGAGCCAATCCCCGTGAGCCCATTTACCGTTGTCCTTAGTCAGCGAGGTGATGGTCAGCATTCTCATTATGTAACCGTAGAACCGCAGATTCCGATGCAAAGTGCTCTCTGAACTCCCAACCGTCACCCGGATCTCACTCCCTCGCTCTCCTCCACTTTATCCCCCACCCTCATATCTCTGTTCTCCTTCCAATGATGCGGCCGCAGCTGTTTCGTGCGGCCGCCCGGTCCCTCCGGGTTCCTAAGGTCACCCCCCGGACCTTCGCGACGACAGCCCCTCGCGCGGCCGAGGTGGAACTCACCATTGGTAAGTCTAACATTGATCTAGTCCATCCAAATCGATCGATAACTGATGACTCGTTTCTCTAGATGGCAAAAAGGTGTCAGTAGAAGGTAAAGACCCCCTCGGGATAACTCATTGAACCGTCACTCACATCCTCTCCCCAAAGCTGGCTCGGCTCTTATCCAGGCCTGTGAGCAGGCAGGCGCAACGGTTCCCAGGTATGACAAGGCTTCATGAGTCCAACTTGCTTGCAGTACTAACGTGCACTAGATATTGTTACCACGAGTATGTGCCTTTGGTCCAGTAACACATTGTTTTTTTGCTAACAGCAGTCCCTTAAGAAAACTTTTGGTTGCAGGAAACTGTACGTGCAACCCATACTCCCTCATCCCATGCCATTGATGCATGTATACTAACCTAAAATATAGGTCGTATGTGCCTCGTCGAAGTCGAACGTGCGCCAAAGCCGGTGGCCTCGTGTGCTTGGCCGGTACAACCCGGTATGGTGGTAAAGACGAATTCACCACTGGTTCACAAGGCAAGAGAGGGTGTCATGGAGTTCCTTCTCGCCAATCACCCCCTCGATTGCCCTGTCTGCGACCAAGGAGGAGAGTGTGATCTCCAAGACCAGTCGATGCGTTACGGTGCTGATCGGGGTCGATTCCATGAAACCGGTGGGAAGCGTGCTGTGGAGGATAAGAACATCGGACCATTGGTCAAGACCTCAATGAATCGATGCATTCACTGCACCCGCTGTGTCCGATTCATGAACGACGTCGCCGGTGCCCCGGAACTGGGAACTACCGGTCGCGGAAACGACATGCAGATTGGAACCTACCTCGAGCAAAACCTCAACTCAGAACTCTCAGGCAATGTCATTGACCTCTGCCCTGTCGGTGCACTAACTTCGAAGCCTTATGCTTTCCGGGCACGTCCATGGGAGCTCAAGCACACCGAATCGATCGATGTCCTTGACGCGCTTGGTTCTAACATCCGGATTGATAGCAGAGGTCTGGAGGTGATGCGGGTTGTCCCGCGATTGAATGACGATATTAACGAGGAATGGATCAATGACAAGTCGCGGTTCGCGTGCGATGGGTTGAAGACCCAACGGCTCACCACGCCGCTCATTCGCCGGGAGGGCAAATTCGTTCCTGCCACTTGGGAACAGGCTCTAACGGAGATATCATCGGCTCACCAGAAGCTGCAGCCACAGGCCAACGAATTTAAGGCCGTTGCTGGACACTTGGTTGATACTGAGTCGCTCGTTGCCATGAAGGACCTGGCAAACAAGCTTGGCTCTGACAACTTTGCCCTGGATCAACCTGGAGGTGGTGCCCCCATTGCTCATGGTATTGATGTCCGTTCCAACTACCTGTTCAATTCCAAGATCTATGGAATCGAGGAGGCAGATGCCATCCTCTTGGTTGCAACAAACCCTCGTCACGAAGCCGCAGTTCTTAATGCTCGCATCCGCAAGCAGTACATTAGATCTGATCTTGAGGTTGGACTTGTCGGTGAGGAGTTTGAGAGCACATTTGACTTGAACCATTTGGGCAGTGATGTCTCCTCCTTGAAATCCGCGTTGTCTGGAGAATTTGGCAAGAAGCTTGCCGGAGCCAAACGGCCAATGATTATTGTCGGGAGCGCTGCTGCAGAGCACCCTGATGCCAAGGCAATCTTCGAGGCTGTCGGTGGCTTCGTGGAGAAGAATGCAGGCAACTTCATTACCCCTGAGTGGCAGGGCTACAATGTCCTACAGCGTGCGGCGTCTCGGGCTGGTGCCTATGAAGTTGGCTTCACTGCACCATCTTCCCAGGTTGCTCAAACTACCCCCAAGATGGTGTGGCTTTTGGGTGCAGACGAGATTGCCCAAAGCGAGATCCCGAAGGATGCCTTTGTCGTCTACCAGGGACACCACGGTGATCGCGGTGCTCAACTCGCTGATGTCGTTCTCCCCGGCGCTGCATACACCGAGAAGTCTGGCACATACATCAACACAGAAGGCCGCGTGCAAGTCACCCGTGCTGCCACTTCTCTCCCCGGTGCAGCTCGGGATGACTGGAAGATCATCCGTGCCACTAGCGAATTCCTCGGTGCTCCTCTGCCTTATGATGATATTGAGGCTCTTCGCGACCGCATGGAGGAGATCAGCCCGGTCATGCGTCGCTACGACGTTATTGAGCCGATCTCGGTTGGCTCGTTGAGCAAGGTCCAACTTGTGGACCAGAACAAGGGATCTCCAGCTACTGGGGCTCCGTTCAAGAAGGTGATCGAGGACTTCTTCTTCACTGACGCTATCTCCAGAAGGTGAATACCCCATTCCATCATTTTTAGCCTTAATCTATTTGCATTGCTAACTCTGCTTTAGTTCGCCCACCATGGCCCGCGCCTCTGCTGCCAAGGCCACTGGAAACCCTGAGACCAACTTCATGGCCGCAGGAGAAATGTCTCCTCAGGCTTTGTATGGCTAGATCGGGGTCTATTTTGACCTCATTCTGTGTTTCTCTAATGGTTGCAGGCGTTTTTATTGTACCACATCTTAAATTTCCCTCTTGATGTACTGTTTCCTTTCCATCCTCTGTGTCTTTCCCTATCATCTTGAACACCCTTCCGGTTCCTGTTGACCTCTTCGCCATTCTCCGGTGTCGCCTGGGATTAATCGGTAGTGGTTGCCTTGTACATAAAAGACTAAACACCCAAAATTTCGAGTCCATGGGCGTCGGAGATGATGAATCTGTGCTACTTTCATAATTTGGTACATAGTAGCTTTCGAACGGGAAAGTATAGTTGAGCATTCAATCGTATGGTAGAAGAAGTGAGACCGTACTGGGCCAAAATGACTCTCGAGGGGGGGGGGATATCCCAACGACAAGAACAGGACAGGACGAAAGACAACCCCAGAGAGAGATCCATCTATGGGTGTATTGCAAGATGAAGGAGTCAACATTGCTTGGGTATATATATCTATATACAGGCCTATGGAGTCAAGAGGAACTCCAAACTCGTTGGTCGGTCAGGCGCCCCTCCGCACATAAGATGGAACTGCGCCTCACCGTGTCGAGCTACGTTATCCACCTCACCTCGTTCCGGGTGGCCAGTTTAGAGCTCATCATCATCCGTCTCTCCCGCAGTTTCTTCGGCATCTTCGCTGGGCTGGGTTGGAGCAGTCCTCTTGATAGGCCCGCCGGTCCTTGTAGCAAATGGCAATTCTCTTTGAGGCGGCGCGGTATCTCTCGCTGGGGAGACTCGCTTTAGTTGGGCGGATTCATCCTGTGACGAACCGTCGTCCGTCGTGCTATTGTTTTGTTCGTCGTCTAAAGCATGAGGGGTCGAAGGCTCTTCATCATCAGTATCTTGACTATTGGAGGTACCTCGACCAGTCTTTATTGGATCAATGTCCATTTGTTCGAACCCATCAGAGTCGTCTGTGTCGCTCATCTTCCGAGCACTTCTCTTTGCCGAATGGAATTTCTCAGCGGTTCCGTGTGACTCTTCGGGAATGCTAGCTTGTATCTCTGAGACTATTGATATTCAGTCAGTCAGGATATCCAGGCTTCTCTGTTTATGCGAACTACCTTTAGTAGCATCCACAGTAGCTGATGCCAGAAGACGTTGCTGGTTGCGGATTTTGAGCTTTTTCTCATTCAAGACCTGCACAAAATTGGCCACCAGTCGATTCTCATGTTCGATTTTCGCATGCATCAGCTCCTCAAGCTGTTCATTCAACCTATGTATGGTGTCTTCGGCAAGGCGATAACGGCCAGTCAGGCTGGAAACTTGTTCCTCTAACGCGTGAGCTCTGGCCGCAGTGATTCCTGTCCATTCAAACAGCTCGACGGCTTGTTCATCGTCTTGCTTGAGGGTAAAAGCACCCAGACGTTGCTATATTAGTGTTAGTAGGAATATAATATACATATAATATGGCAGCGTGGAATACGAACCGTGATGGTCTGCACTCGCTTCCGTATCGTGATCACAATTTCCTTGTTGTCTTCATCAGAACCCGATATACTGGCCGAAGCCTCAAGACCGGTGGCCCAATCCGGCTCATCAGGAGGAGCAGAACATTGTCCCAAAATGAGAGACACAGTTTTAACCCATTCATCATTCGATCCTTGATAATTCTTTGCTTGAAGGTCTTTCAGGCGTGTTTGTTTCACTGCGCGACATGAGCTCATGACTTCCAAACTTCATTCTGTGACGACCCACCGAAGCTAACATAGGGGGATTCCCCCTCGGTAGCCGTTAAGCTCAGATCAAGCGGCCCAGGGCCGGTACATGAGACATGGACGAGTACAAAAGACCCAGTCTCGTCAGATCTAGGAAACCGCAAGATTCGAGGGTCTGTTGAAACAGAAGCTGGCATATTTGGAATGAAGACTCAGGTAAAGGTCAGGTGAGAAGAACAGAGGAGGAGGGGGTGTAAAGGTTATAGAGAAAGAAGAGAGAGAGAGAGAGAGAGAGAGAGTATTGCTATTGGGATTAATTGCCTACATGTATATTTCAAAGCAAGTAGGTAACTAACATAAGTCATATCCCAAGGCAACAGAACTCAAGTGGATTTAACAATACGAGGTACAGTACGGAGTTATGGAATACATACTTACTCCATACTGCGTTATGTATAGCAGATAGTTACTGGGTCTCCACATTTTAGAACGGTGCGAAATTTACATACCATATCAATACCATAGCTATGTATATTATATATGTATGAAACTCTAAGCATCATGTAGATAATTGTTAACTAACTAGTTAACAAGTAATACATGTATATGTCTAGTTAGTTAAACAGTTCTTCAATATCACTTGGAACCTCTTGTAGATACCCTACTTATACATTATACAAACAGTACCATCCCCATAAATATCCCGTACTGAGTGGACAATAAGGTTTCGTTACTTATGTGTAAAATAACTCTGGAGATACATTACCAGTACGGCACTCCCCCCGTCACGTTCTTCCTCTCCTCCACGAGGAATCTGAGATCCAGCCACAACCGAGACGTCTTTTTTTCCCCTGTCTCTTCTTCGTCTTCTCAATCAAGTTCTTTTAATTCCTTGAATTCCCCCTGATATCAGCGGTCGGAATAAAGTGTCTTGGCATGCTCAATGCTAAAGTGTCCTCTTCTAGTGAATGTTTATGGATGAGGACCTGGCATTTATCAGGTCGCCCGCTTGATCTAACTCGGCGAAATCGACTCCAGAGCAAAGCCTTTATTGAGCTGATTACCCCCAACCACCTGCCTTGCGATATCCTAGCTCACTTGTCACGCTACGATCAACAGTGAAACCGTGCTTCTCACTCACTCCTATCTTTCGTCCCTACCACCCGACACGGAATGACGCTCATGTTCGCACCCCCTGAACCCTCACCAGTGTCGCAAAGCACTGAGTCTGCCACTTAAACACAACTACTTTTGGACGCCTGTAACCATCCCATGACCTCCGTGTTCTCTGTACGCCTTCAACCAATTCGCTTCGCCGATCATGGAATCTTTACCAATCCACCTACGACCGGGTACCGACGAGCCGATTGAATGCTGGGATGATGACAACGACTTGCAATTCAGCGAGGATATCCACTTTCGCACCGCATCCAGCGCGGGGTCCATAACAAACTCGTCATTTCGGCCCTCCGGGCACCGAGATTCTATCTCCTCTCGACGTTCTGCTCGCTCGGATATTGACTCTAATGTGGGCGACGAAGACTGGCAGGTACCACTTTATGACAACGATGAATTTGCGAAAGAAGAAGCCATTGCTTCGGCCAAGACTGCAGGAATCCCCATTCCTCCAGATATCCCCAAGTCAGCTCTTATTGGGGGCACGATCAAGCGCTTATCAACTCGAAAGACGAAACAAACTTTTGTTGATGACTGGTCAGAAGACGTTGAGCTCCCGGGCCCTGAAACCCTGTTACGGCTCAAACTTCCTCGAGAAACAGTGTTTCCCGACTCCCTTCGAAATTTGAGCTCCGCTGCTACCAGTCCAGTGAAATCCACGGCCTCACCATCTTGGGACGACGAATTCTCGGCGCGTTTGCAATCTACCTTGCGACCATTTGACACCTTCCAAGATGACAATGATAGTCTGGAAACTCGAGATATCCCAACCCTCAAAGCCCCAACTCCACGATCTCCGAAGAAATCGAACATTGGCAATGTTGGCAATGTTGGTAGTGGTTCCAATATTGAACAGGAAGCAGATGACGATTTCAATCAGGATTTTGAGCTTCCCGCCAATCATCAACCTCTGGAGTTAATCCATCGAAAAGCAAATCCCTACGTTTCCAGTCCCACTTTGGAGGACTTCGATCTTGAGTGGTCTGAAGGAAGTATCGGTGTACGAGTTGGTGGTACCGCACGGGATGGTCGCTCAGTTCCCAGTTCTTCTATCTCCATCGCCAGCCCCAGCGTTTCAAGCTGTCTGACGGCGGAAAGTGAAGACGATGGCCTCGACGGTATCGTCATTCCCGACGGTCCCCTTGATTTCAGTGCTTCTCTGCAGAAGCGACAGACTGCCCAATCTGAGAATGTTGAAGCGGAAGAGAGTCAGGTGGATCATATTCCTTCTGACGCTGATGACTTCTTTTCTGGCATTGATATCGACAATGAGAAGGCTTTCTCCTTTGGAAAACCCGCTCTAAATCCCAACATAAAGTGCAAGACAGAACGGCCATCCAGCCCAACTCGTCGATCTGCAACAACACTCACGTTCACCAGTGCGACAGGATCTCCACGGACTCGTATCCCACGCTTGTCTGGCCATGATCGCACCCATTCAACCCACCTTGAGACCGTGTCAGAAAGTGGTGCGCCTCTTTCCAAGTTTCGAACATCCCAATCGCGCCTAGGGCATTCTTCTCAATCGTCCACCTCAAGTCTCCCAGCTCCTCACGCTAATACGACATCGCCGACTCCTACACTCTCTGGTCGACGGCTTCTCGGGTCTCGCAATTCCCGGGACATTGCCCAGGGTGGCGAGGGTAACCCTTCAGTTAGGCGTTTGAAGACCAAGCGATCCCTACCATCACTTCGTGGCTTAGGCTCGACGCCTTCAATGACCGCTTCCCAGCGACCACCGGTCGATCGTCCAGTCCGCCTTCCTTCTGCCAGACCTAAGACACCGGTGGATCTCCCCGCAACTGATGCGAGGTCGCTGGGTCGTAGGCCGCAGGTGCCATTTATGCCGGCTGGTGTATCCGAATCCCAATCACACCATGCCAGTGTGAAGGGGTATCGCTCATCACGTCGCACCAATTCAGATAGCTCTGGTGGACTTCTCAGTCCGCAGGGGACAGTCTCTCGACTCTCCCGACCAACTCGCAATGAGCCGCTTCGTGCTGGGTTTGACGACCCAAGCGCGGACTCTCTTGGTTCTGCCAAACGTACCATCACACGACCCGCTAAAAGACGCAATTTCGGGGATGGAACGGAGTTGGAGTCGTTCGATGACCTATCTACGTCGGTCCTGGCCGAGAGCAAGTTCGTCAAAACCCCCACCGGTCGAGGTGCTCCAAGGTCCGTCCGCGCCAGACTCAGCCAGAGCCGGATTGATCCCCCACATGATGAATCACCTACTCCATCTTTAACCTCCCCATCAACCTCCAAGTTGCGCAGTCCAACCCCTAGGTTTGCGCGAGATACAAATGCATCTAGAAATGCAAGGGAACAACGCATTGCATCCATGGCTATTAACTCGAAAGCCCGTGAACCGAATCCTCTTTCGACCTTCAACTCCAACTGGAAATCCCAACCAAGCTCAAGGATTCCTCCAGTGTCTACCACGATCAAAAGCCGGAAAGGTAAACCGAATTCCAAATCCACCTCCAAGCCGCACTTGATCAAGCCCATGGGATCTGGGGTGCAGGATGCCAAATGTAAGCCACATTTCCGATCTTTTCTATTTACATGATTTTATTCTCTTCCCGGTTTATTAACTGTTTTGTTCTTTTTTTTTTTCCAGCTGTGAGGGGTATGCGTTACAACCCTACCAATTTCCGGTGGGAAGGAAACGAAAATTTGGTTCAAGAATTTGATGCCACTCCCAAATCACCCAAACCTGCACCGGCTCTCATCACCAATGTTGGTACGATGCAGAATGTGCAGACCGTTGGTGGGATGGTCTTCGATCCACATCGGATGTGTTGGCTCCGAGCATCTCTTGGAGGTGCGGAGGAAGACGACGTGTTTGCCGGTCTGGACGACTTGGATGACCGAATCAGCACGATTAATGGACGAAATTCTGGAGTGATTGAAGACCAATTCCCAGCAGTTGGGGATGATGCAAGTGCCGGTGAATCCTCCGATGAAGGACCTATGACCGAAGAATTTGATGTCGGTCCAGAATTCATTCGACGACAGCGGGCGGAAGAAGACAAGTGGAGACGTAAGGTTGACAAATGGGTCTTCGATCGAGGCGATCAGGAAAATCATTGGAAATGGATCATCCGCGATTTAGTGGCCTTGGACCGGGGATCAGCATGAAATGCCAGATTTGACGTCTGCAGCGTTTTTTTTTTTTTTTTGGTTTTTCTTTGTTTTTTTTCCCGGACAGGGGGGTCACCTCTTGCTTCTTCTTCTTCTCTTTTTCTTTTTCTTTTTCTTTTTTTTTTTTACCTGCATGTACATGTACTAACCCAAAGCCCCTACACGAACTTACGACGTGAAGACCCCCATTGGCCCTGATGATTCGGCCGATGTCATGAATTTATGGTTCTCTTCTTTTCTTTTCTTTTTTTTTTTTTTTTTTTTTTTTCAAGCATATCTGACCAAGGGGGTAGGATGCTATGTAACTATATCATTTGTTTTTGGTACATACAGTTTAATATGTTTCTGTCCTTTTTGAACTGTCTATATAACTATACTAGTAACTAGTTATATAGTCTATATAGTATATAGTATTCTCCGTAAACTATACCACTAAATAGACTAATACTACATTTTAAGCATATATATATTGACTCGATAGAAAGAAAAGAAAGAGAAAAAAATAAAAAGAATAAAAAAAATAAAAAAAATAAAAAGAAATCGGAAAGCAGCAGAGTGACACCAGATATGTTTTGGACTGTCTGCGAGGGTCCGATGAAGAATGTCCGATGTGTCTCACCTTTTCAGCCAAACGTAAGTTATCCGGTTGTCCCGTCCCTGTCTCTTCTCTTCTCTTCTCTTCCTCCCCCCCTGTACTTCCTGTACTTCCTGTACTTTCACTTCTTCCACTTCTTCCACTTCTTGTCTTTTCATTTCACTAAAAGTCCCCCAAGTCTTGGCTTTAAATGCCACGTCAAATCAAACATCTTCTCGGATGCTCACTTGCATATTTTGATCAAATTCAATAATAATAAAAAAAAACACAATCCCGGTGGGACAACATGGTCTAGACAAAACAGTACAAAATTGACATGACAGGGATGATCCCTAGAAAGACTTCAAATCTCGAGGAAATGCATCTTCAATTGCCCAGCAGTTGTTCGTACATCGATGTACATCGATGTATATCGATGTACACTCTACGAGTCTCTGCTCTCTCCCTCTTCTCTTCCCCTCTCTTTCTGTCCCCCTCTTCTCATCGGATGAACCTAACGGGGAGAAGCTCGAAGGATGCAGAACTTCCTAGAGGCGATTCCCAATCCATGTTCCTTACCAATTTGCACGGCTACTTGCATGGACAAATCCCTTTTTTTTCTTTTCTTCTTCTTCTTTTGCCCCGGGGGGATCTCCTGCCGACTTTGTTTGATGAAGCAAACATGCAGACAAAGAGTTCTCCCCACCTACCTTTCCCTGATTCGAGTCGGGAAGAAGATCCTATACGGGAGTAGGGTTGTTCCGCAATTCTAAGTATAGGAAAATTCGGGGAGATGATTTCACCCTCCCCCCGCTGTATTGCTGTACTGCGGTCAAATCAGAAGAGCCAACTGGTCTCCGCTCTCCGATAGGGTGCCTCGAATAGCCTGTCCACTCTCATACCCTCAACGTGGCTTCTTGAGGCAAATGGTGGCGCTGATTGAACCTCAGGGCATCGAAAGGCAGGATTCCGTATCACCATTGCTTCTGTGCGCTGTCGTATCAGCCCGCTTCCACTTTTCGATACCTTCGGCGAGTCGGAAAGAATTGACCACGAACCCCAGTCCTTTCTCTCTGCTTTTCCTTTCTTTTTTTTCCTTTTTTTTTTTTTTTTTTTTTCGTTAGACCCATGTCGCTATCTTCCCTGCAAGCTTTGGTAATACCTATGCTTCCGTACCTTACAGAGCTCTGTTCGACTCGCCTAGCTCCATCATTTCTTTTTTCTCCGTGGAATATTTGCTGTTCCTCGTCCAGGGATGCCCTCTGTTGTTTCTGTCCGCTATCTCTGTCGCGACATGGTCTCGTGCACTTCATCTTGGGCATCAGCCATGTCAGTCCTGCACTGTTTGTTCCAGTGGGATCTTTTTAATAGAATTGTTACCCCGTTTCTAGATGGCCTTTCTGTGAATTATTCCTCTTTGTCCCCCTTCTATATCCCACCCTCAGTACTGTGGTCTTTGTAGACACAGTTCAATTCTGTTTGTGATACTTGCTGTGGTGTACCAGGGTACTGTGGCAATTCTTCCTCGATTACATGCAAACGAGTTAGTCCAGTCTTCGTTTCACTATCATTATTATCATCACCCTCGGAGACTCGCTGTATACTGGCCTTTCTTTTTTTTTTTCTTCTTCTTCTTTTTTTCCCCAATACATCTTTTTTATCTTCTTCTTCTGTCTGTTTGAAGCAGATTGACCTGAGGTGAACAATAATCAAGTGACATTCCAACTCAAACGAAGCATCAATTATGAGCAGCTTCGCAAGGCGCAACGAAGGGAATGATCCATATCTCATGAATCACCAAATGGCAGTGCCTGGCTCGTACGGTCAACCGGAGAGTCATGACTTCAAGCAAGAGAGCCATGATTTCAACACACATGGATCTGGTTCATATCATTTTCCTCAGCATTCCTTCAACCCATACGGGTCTCAGTTTGGGCAGCCCTATGGCCCACAGTCGAGTCTGTCTCCGGGGTTGCAGCATTTGCAATACACGTCGGAACATTCGATTCCATCGATGACCACACCGGATGACCCTAGGCTACACCATCCCCCACAGTTCATGTCCCAATCGCGCTACCTTCAGGGGCCAAGGTATCTACCCCGCGACCCGCTGGGTGAAACAGAGATTGAAAGCCAGGAGTCTCACAACGAGGCTACATTGTTGTCGGAGGCTGTAGTGCCTGCACTTAGCGGC
This sequence comes from Penicillium verrucosum, assembly GCF_028828655.1. Classification (NCBI taxonomy): domain Eukaryota; kingdom Fungi; phylum Ascomycota; class Eurotiomycetes; order Eurotiales; family Aspergillaceae; genus Penicillium; species Penicillium verrucosum. The sequence goes on from NW_026643212.1 coordinate 4,282,752, forward strand.
TTCCCTGATGTAAAGGAGTTTGATCAACTGATGCAAAAGTGAGTGATCCGTGACATTCTATGCTAGACTTAAAGACTGATCTCTTGTCATTCTAGCTACGTTGAGGATCTGTCCATCAAAAAGCAAGATAAAGCGTTGATATATGCTAAGAGAGCACGTAACATCAGAACTGTGTTGATTGACCCCAAAGACACGGCAGTGGAGTCAGCTCAATTTCGGTATGAATTTCATTGATTTAATCAATTGCGTACGCTTGCTAAGAATAAAACAGGTTTTGGGTTAAAAAGATGTTCAAGCTCCAAGCTGTGGGATCGGATGTAAGTCTCGCTTGTCCCAACGGACATGATCAACCAATGCTGATGGAGTGCTTCGTTGCGACATAAAGCATAGAAAGATGATCTGTCACGAGGGAAAGCCGGTTGCAATTCGGGAAAAGTTGTTCAAAATCCTCACCAAGGCCCATCAGCAATGCCAGCATGGTGGCCGAGACAAGACATCTGCTCAGGTCCGGCGGATCTATTCATGGTGGGTAAATCCAAGCCTGTTATATACATACATATATATATATATATGTATGTATGTATGTGAAAATGCACTGATCCACAGCCAACTGACCACATCATTAGGGTTCCCAAGGAACTGATCTCCCGCTTCGTCAAGATCTGTCCAACCTGCCAGGTGCGCCGTGGGGGATCACGTCTGACGCCGCCCAATTCGCGAAGAAGCTCCCCTAGACTGGAGATGATCTCTCGATCCCCCAAACTGCCGTCGCCGCCAATTTCGCGACGAGAGTCGACGTTTGCTGGTCAAATCCCCCTTGACAGGACGCAAGCAGATTATTTTGGTCATCTACACGGTCACGGTGGGTGGATGGATGGTCATCAAAATGTGCAAGGTCGCTCGAATCTAGGTAACGGAGTTCGGTCGTTCCAAGGTCCCATGGGCAATCTTTCACACTCAATTGCTGGCACCTTGGATCCTTTCTCCACCGATTTATCTATCCCTCCATCCCAATTGAGCTATACAACGGGATATGTCCCGACGCATGGGACTGCTCCTCAACGAGAGTTTTGATTATATTTTCTGGTCGACTCGTGTGGATGTTGCTTTTTGATATTATCGGAGCGCACTAATTGTGTGCTCCTCAAAAGTATACCTTGCTAGGAGCCTCTAGATCGTCTTATGCTTCCTTGTCAACCACAAGTCTGAATGGTGGCATACACAAACAGGGCGAGGTCGATTCCGATCCGGTACGGGGCTTTGAGTGTACTAAAAAGACAAGGGATCATCCCAACGGTGAATGGAAGGCGAGTCATTCGAATAAAAATGGGGGAAAATATGGAAAAAACAAAACAAAAACAAAACAAAAACAAAGAATACTCTGAATACTCTCAATAATTGAATAATTGAATCTTGAATCTTGCATTATACAACATAGGCTACATTTGAGTGGTAGCCCAATGACCCAAAAGTACAGAAGTTTTAACAAGAGAATTTCCCTTCTCTGCTCAGCAACATAGAATACAACAATCAGATATGCACATAGTCCATGATCGTATTCGATATGCGACATTTGGTAGTCAATCCCGGGTTTATTTAAGCCTCATGTGACCATTCCTAAATGCGTACAGACTGGCGACATGAAAACATTAATTCATAGCAACTCCCAGTGTCGGGGCTGGAGGGGGTGTTGCACGGGTTAGGCACTCGGTGCCTGTGAGAAAGGCGATCACAGTGTTCCAGGCAAAATATAAAAAGGAACGAGTGGATCCGTATTCAAAATTCCATCTCGGAACCTTGAGAAGAATGAAGATATCATCAATTCCTCAACTGATTCAAAAAAAAGGAAAGGATTCTAAACAGGAAGCGAGAACTTCTTGCCCTTCAAAACCCTGGGGAGAAAAAAGGCGCGCAAGTCAGTGTCCACACCATACAGGGGAGGGGAGCCAATCGGGCTTACTTGTTGTAATAAATGTAAAAGAAATCGGAGTAAAGCAACGTTTGAATGATGCCGGCGATAATGGTCACAGGTTGGAAGGAACGTTGGAAGGAGGCTTCGGTGAAATAGCGGAAGACCCAGTTCGGGATGTAGAGTGCCCTATAGAGTCCCAAAGCGAACAGATAGTGGGTAGTGATGGTGTCTGCTTCACCGGTTCGTTGCAGCATGAATAGTTGTGGCAATATGGCAACCGACTCCAACCAGATGGAAAAAGTCCAGAGTATCTATATGAAGTTAGTCCGGTTGTTTTCCGCACCATAGATAGGATGCAGCCAACCTCGGAGATACGATAATCGCGTGGAAAGAGAATCGCGAGGACCGCGCTAATTCCGAGGAGGTATTGAACCTTGAAAGTATCGATGTTGGGATCATGCGTAGGTTTGTAGTCGTTGAGCATGAGGTAGATGACGTAGGCCGAGGAACCGATAAACAGAAGCTTGAACGTAGTGAGGTACAGGGAGTCGGTGAAGGTCCAGAAAAGATCTAGAAGTCGCATGAGCGATTGCGATGAACATAATGCCGACAGTAACGTTGAGGCTTACCGAGATACCGAGTGACAAAGACGAGAAGGTATAACACCTGCGATTTGAACGACAGCCCGGAACAACTCTGCGATCCGCTATTAATTGGAAGACCTATGTGGCTTTATGGACAGGAGAACGTACGCTTGACGTCTTCATCTTCTGCAGAAGCATGAAGATCGACGCAAGATGGGAGAAGTCGGCTGCGATTGAGCGTTAGTATATCGCATTGGGTTCCATTGGTGTTATGTCATACCTAATAATCTGAAGAGATTCATTATGCCGGAGAAGGATCTCAGTAAGCAATATGAATAGTGACCTAAGCTAGGAGAAAGGGGGAGAGAGAGAGAGAGAGAGAGAGGAAGAGAGAGAAATGAAGGGGAGGGGAGGAGACGACTTTGAGAATTGGTAGGAGTTTCCACCAAAATAGCTGAGTTGTTGACACGAAGGCAAGAAAATGGAAGGGGAACTTAAATTACTTGCAGATCAGGTACGGGGAGTACATCATAGTACATATGAATACATGTATTTATGATATGTATGTACCGTACAAATAATACCTGACAGAGGATCCATGGATGTATTGTATTAGTATTGACTAATGGTGAGGAGAGAATGTTTACTCCCAAATGTACAAATTTCTTTTTCTTTTTTTGCAAATACAGGGATTTTACTGCTGAAAATACATGTACTTTATACTGGAAGTTGAGTATTATTGTACCCTAACTAGTTATAGAGTACACTACCTAGTTAGTTAAGAGGTAGGCACCTTGCATAATATCGTCAAGTCATCATATTGATACAACCTTGGGGAAGAAAAAACAATCATACTCGCTACCTAGATCTCAACCAGACACATGACCAAATAAAACGCCGAGATGAATTCCCATTGTAGGACAAACATGGATATCTTCCTCGCTAGAACAAGTTCCCACCCCCAATGCTCTCATCGGCCATTCGCTGGAGATGGCCCTCAGCTAGCTCGCTCTTAAGTGCGCAGATTGAGCTTTCGCGATCGAGTCGATCCCAGTCTCGAAGTTCCGCTCGCTTGGACCTCTGCGTCTCGGCGATCTGTTCAAGGAGTTTTTCTTTGTCAACATCAAGCTGAGCCAACCGCTTCTCCACAGCAGGATCTAGAAGCGACGGAAGGCTTCGACCTTCCGGTAAGATAGTACATAGGCCTGCAAGGTGGTTGATCCCCCTCTGAGTCAATGGCTGATTTACAGATGGAATGCTGGGTTGCCGAGAAGCTGGGTGTCGGTAACTGCCACCTGGTACGGGAGATGAAAAAGAAGCGCGAGGACCTGCTGGTGGGACTTGCGAAGGCGCAACGGTCCCACGACGTACCGGCGGAGATCCCGTCCAAGCTTCACGTGGGCCAGGTCCGCGGCGAGGACGAGTCGGCGCTGAGAGTAAAGAGACATGCGGAGGACCACGATGCTGATGAGATGGCGGCCTTGGTCCCTGATAAGGTCCCGATGGTGGTTGCGGAAGTGGGCTTGCACCGTGGTTTTTCGGTTGAGTAGGGATGTTGCCACCAACCCTGGTCCCGCTTGTCTGGGGTTCCAAATGTGTTTTCCCTGGGATCGAAAAAGGCGAATGATTGCCAACCGATACTCGATTCTCAAGATCTGGCTGTTGTTGTGGGTAAGGGGGCGGCTCCGCATCGTAGATCTGATCCCGGTACGGAGATCGACCTGAGGGGTTCGACGACTGCTGGAAGAGTACCGGAGAGCGAATCGGCGACCGACTACGAGCTCTGTTGGAAGCTACAACAGGCTTTTCTGTAGTCGGCGAAGAACGTCGAGATATCAGGGCGGGCGGTGACGGTGCAGGTGAAACATGTCTTGATGCCGACAAAGTCCGATCTCGTTTCATCGCATCACGAGGGTGGTCTCGATGCGGGACATGAATTGGACTTTGTGGCAACAAGGCATCTGGCTGTGCCCTCGGCGAGGAAGCTCTAGGGTGTTTGTCGATATTCAAGACGGCAGGGCCGTCTCGTCTCGTGGGTCGGAAGACTTGGCTGCCAGGAGTTGTATCGCGTATTCGTTTTGGGCTGTTGCGAGCGCGGGAGACGTTGTGTGATCTGCCATCACTGTAGGGCGATTTCGAGCGCCATTTTTGGGGCGGTGATCTAACCCTTTCATCTCTTCTAGGCGAGAACCTTCTTGGAGGGGATCGTCGTCTTTCATAGGGAGGTGGACCGAAGTTTCTCCCCGGAGGAGTACGTGAGCGGCGCCGGTATGGTGGTGGTGACCGACTTCGTAAGCGTCCATACCCTCTATTTGATGACGGTACCCAAGTGTCCGCTCGTGGTCGAGGAGGGCTTCGGGTTCGTGGTGGCGAACGTCGGTGACGAATTTCATACCCCCGAGAAGGGGAACGACCGTTTCTTTCGGCGGGACGATAACTTTCACCACCTCTTCGCTCATCGAATCTAGGGAAATACTTAGAAAATTTGCTTCCTTTCAAACGTTTTCGTGCTCCTACAAACCTTCTGCGATCCCAGTCCATGTCTAGCACAGAGAATATGGATATTAGAGGAGGTAAGATCAAGTGCAGAGTACTCCGGGGTGAGAATAGACGGTGAAGCACAAGAGCACACAATTACCCAGTGCTACTTCTCCGTCTCCTGGGGAGAGAGAGGGTGAAAGTAGATCAAAAGTACAACCTTGGAAGGAATGATAGATGAGATAAACGAGCTAAACCCTTTTTGGAATCAATTCCCGTGACTGTGGGCCTCAATGTATGTGTACGTACATACATTATGTACTTGGGGCATCTAGACAGAAAAATCTACGGAGTACAACCCTTGGAGTCTCATCGATTATTCAATAAGAACCTCGATTCAGAACTAACCGTACATTACAGGCCAGAGGGTTTCTTGCAACCCAAAGTGTACACCAAAGCAGCCAAACTCCAATGCTCATCATGAAAGAAGCACGCCCCAGGGAACTCAAGAGAAAGAAAATAAGAAATACACCGAAAGAAGCATATTTTAATGCTTCCCTCGTCTCTCCTCCTCCTTCCGGAATCTCTTGCGGTGCTCCTGAGCAATCATATCACTCAGGTCTTCCTGGAAACCCCAGTTCGGTGGATTCTGCTGCTGTCTCTGTGACTCGTACATGCTCTGGAGGCTCTCTTTGCTGAGGCCATCGCCAGATTGAATTGCATCCAAGTTGACAGACACTTCAACATCCCCAGGCTTCTTGCGTTTGCGGGTTTGGTCCTCTGCGCCGAGAACAGGAGGCTTGCCTGTTGATCCGCCAAGGTCGTAGGCCCTATCACCCCCGAAAAAGCCTTCCACGTTTGTTTGCCTCTCGGGAATGACTTGATAAGCACTCCGAGGGTGAACGGAGTCCTCTGTGTCAGTACCACGATGGTGTTTGCGCACGTCAAACTCCCCAGAAACATTCTCAGCGCCAACAAATTCAGATGGTACTGCTGAATCTATTCCACTTGGGGTTTCCATGCCACTAGGAGAATGAGCACCTGCACCCATACCATCTTCATCGCTTTCCTCTGCATCTTCATCCTCCTCGTCCTCTGCTTCACTCTCCTCTTCTGACTCTTCTGGTTCATGCAATTCTCCCCAAAGATCCTTTTCGATCGGCTCTCCTTGTTGGGCATGCTGTTGAGGCTGTAAAACGCCGAAGATATCACCTCCGAATAATGGGCGGTTGTTTTCATCGACAGGTGGCTTTCCATAACCTCCGGGGTGGTAGCCCCACGACGCGCCGGGGGAGGCGGCGCATTGAGGCCGGGAATCTTGAGCGCGGGGTAGGAGGATGGAGGACCATGTCGCTGCTGGGTGACGAGCCACGGGGGAGGGGCTCCTGGGGCCATACCAAGAGCGTCCCTTAGCTCATCGCTCAGTTCGCCGGGTCGGAGATGCTTGAGATTGGTCTCGTACTCTTTGCCCTCATAGTATATCTCACCGTAACGAGTCAGCTCTGGCTTGGTTTGGAAACGGAAAAATGCTTCGTAAAGCTTCTGGTAATCAATGTCCAGCTTGCCCATCTTTGGCTGCACTCTTTCCCGTTGCTTCTGTTTCAAACTTGACTGTTCCTGCTTCTCTAAAGCAGCATCGCGCATTTCAGATATTCCGGTCTCCTGTATAAATTTCGGGAGAGCAAACGGCGCCTTCTCCACTCCCCGTTTGGATGAGAGATACTCTCGTTTGAGCGACCAGTGAGAGGGAACCGGGACAACATTGCGATGGGCTTTAATGTGAACGAGAAGTCGAGGATCAGGGGCGGATGTATCTGTCCATTCAACGATTTCAGGCTTTCGCACCATTGCTTTGAGTTCAGCAACGGATAGCTTGTTCATTTCTTTCCGCTTCTTTTTTGAAATCTTGTGCTCGCTCTCTTGCTCTTCGTCGGGTATTTCATCACCATCGTCAAAGAAGACCTCGGGTTTATCAGTCTCCTTCGTCAATAAATTTTCGTTCACTGTCTCGTCGAATCTTCCGGCGACGCTTTTGTACATTTCCCATAGCGGATCGTTTGGTTCGGTGAGCAGATCGGTGTTGGTATCAGTTGGTGCATCCTGAGCCACTGCCGGAGGTGGTGACAGCTCCCGTGATAAGGTACTGTCAATGGGAAGGCTCGTAGTCTAGACAGTATTGTCAGATTTGGGTCGGTTATGGCTAAGATACTTTGAGGAATATATCTGCCTTACCTCGGCTTTCTGGGCTTTTTTCTTGGCTCTTCTGAGCTGGTTCTTGCTCAATTTCATGGTCGCTGGAAGGTTTGGTAGCCGCTCAATGAATGCGGTGCCAGGTGGAGAATATTGCGGAAATGAAAAGAGATATGGCACTGACAGTCTGGTTGAAGTGCAAGTGTTATGCAAGGATAGATTTAGCGAAAGATGATGGAGTGGGAGAGACAAGGTTAAAAACAGAATATATTGGATCTCAATTGTCATCACGTGCGTCCAGCTACAATGCCTTACCGCCTATGTTTTGCCACACTAGCGTCCCCTACGTAAAATAGATGCAAGCAACCTGCAGAGCTTAAAACCCTTCCTACGCTTGTAGGGTCTTCTCATTTGTTATGCAATTACCGATTAATTCATGTTGTTCTATATGTATTTGATCAAAACTCTCAACTCTTTGCATAGAACTTTGAGTATGGTTCCAATGAACTACTGGCATGAGAACCCCAAAATATTATTGTACAAAATATAAAACAAAACAAGCCATGTCCGACGAGACTATAGGCGAAGATAACAAATAAAATCCCGACACAATTTGCACCTGAGGCAAAGGAGTTAAACAGCTTTGCAGGGTAGTGTTTCTATAGCCCGGCCAAATCATAGGGAGATAGTCCAGATATAGAAAATGTGCCGGTGTTGATGTGAGTGGTGCAATGTTGAGCTCGGTAAACCCTAGAAGGTTTAGACAGGTGGTCTATTTCTTCTTCTTTGCGGATCTCGATTCTGTTTAAGTTTTAGATTTTGATCCCACTAGGAAACCATTAAGTGGATGAGATTACCTGCAGCAGTTCGTTTCTTCTTCGGCCGGCCCTTTCCCCGTAATTTGGCACTATGAATCAGGTGGTTAGTGAGCGTATGCGTTGTCGGAGAATAATTCTTACATCTGAATGGCTTCTTCTCTGTCATCTTCGGCTTCGTCAAATGTGGTCAATCCAAGAGGCTTATAAGTGTTTTGTAAATCTTGGAAAGACACGGTTTGCTTTGGATACCAGGCTGCAAGCGCTGGCCCACGCAAGCGCTGTCTCAAGACCTTGTTTCCAAGTCGAAGTCGTTGTGGATTGAAATTGAGAGAAAATATGCGGCATTGGGTCTAGAGAATTGTTAATTAGTGAATGCCACCACAGTGGAATGAAAAGGGCGGTTGAACCTTGACTAGATCCAAGATCCGATTTGACGCCATTTTCCTTTCTCAGAGGTTCAGAACAATCATATGCAAATAGAAATGGGTGAAGCAGCTGTGCACAGCAGCTTGGTTGATAGACAGATGTTATCCAACGAACTGAAGTTTGCCCCGTGGTCATGTGACCTCCCGGAGTATACCGCCTACATATCATCCATGCTTGTATTTTACCTCGGGGAAGAGCAAAAAGAAGAGAGAAGAGAAAAAAAAGTGCGCAAGCAAAACCGCACTGAGAGTGAACAGTCGCTACAACAATTGATATGCCTCAAGACAAGGAGATAGCAGATTCAGCAGGGTTAAAAAGGCCAATGGTAGATCTGAAAAGACCATCCTCCGTCTTTGGGTCAGATGCCACACAACACTCACAAAAACGGCCCAAGGTGAATACTGTGTTCTCATCCTACTGAGTAAATTCCTGTGGATTCAATTAAGTTTCTAACATCTGCTTGCACAAGGTTCAACAATCAAGGCGGCCGTCGGATACTGAGTTCTCTATTGGTGACAGCGGCAGCCTGGCCAAGTCTAGCAACAATTCTCGTCTACTTCTTCTGCAACGCCTTGTTCAAGAAATTTCAACCGGTCCCGATCTCATCGGTGCTGAGTCGGAGGTTATGGCCGCAATTTTGAAGCTAGATGACACATTTCGTGGGACGAAGAATCAATTGCCTTCCAGAGATTCTTCCACGGCTGGTGAGGTCCCAACATCACATCACTCAGCTCACAATTCCAAGTTTGTCGGTGGATCTTGTGACCCTAGGCTCCCCCCGATCATGGATGACAAGCTGGAACTTGCTGTCTTTACCCATCCAGCTCTTAGCAACAATAACAACACGACCTACGACCGACTCGAAATTCTAGGGGATGCATACATTGAGCTGATTGCAACCAAACTCGTCTGGGAGAAATTTCCAGATTTACCAGCAGGTCGAATATCACAGATTCGGGAGATCCTTGTTAAGAATGAAACACTTTCGGGCTTCGCCGAAAGCTTTGGTTTGGACCGCAGGGTTTCTGTGCCGCCAAACTACAATACCCCGTCAAAGCGATGGACCAAAACAAAGGGCGACGTCTTCGAAGCCTACGTCGCAGCAGTCATACTATCCAATCCTGGGTGCGGCTATGAAATAGCTGAGCATTGGCTAGCAGGTTTATGGGTGCCGATTCTCAAGAACCTGGGGCATCAGAAAGGGGAGTTACGGTCCAAGGAGGCTCTCGCTAAGAAAATTATGGGCAAAAATGTCAAGCTTGAATACATTGAGGAGCGTCCATCCATTCAGCAGAAGGGTGGCACACAGACTTTCTTTGTCGCGTTATATCTCACTGGATGGGGATGGAACAAAAGGTTTCTGGGCTCCGGTCAGGGTTTGAGTAAAGCAGCTGCAGGTGACGAAGCAGCGAAAAAGACGTTGTTGAATACGCCCCTGATCCTTGAGATCATGTCAGCAAAGGAATCATAAGAGTCTAACTCTTGGAACCAATATGCCTCTCAACCAGGTCGGTTTCTTCAAGTGACTACCCTGGTCTCGATATTACGTTCCCCATTGAAGGAAATAGCATCAGATGGATCCATCCGTGCACATCTATCTACCTACAAGTACATAGGTAGGTCTGTGATATTCAAACCCCTACATTTTTACTTTCCACATATAAATTTTTACTTATTAAATCATTCACCAGTTCACGTATTGTTGGGTGTCTGGTTCTGCCCAAGGCAGTAGGCCTATATGGCCAGATCCACTGTTGGCACTGGTCTATCCCGTAGGTACTATCTTGGCAGTCATTTTCAGCTTAAGTGTTATTTATTATGGTATCACCACTGTAAAAAACATAGCCCCTGAATCACCTTAGCCACATACTTCCATAATCTGCTCCATGGTCTATATGAGAGGTTATGGAGGAAAATAAATGGAAGAAAATAAATACAACCCACTTGCAAATCAATTGTGGAATTTGTAAAAGAAAAAGAATCAATTCCAAATCGGTTGCAAATCACTTAGAGAAAAAGAAGTATATTAATAATAGAAAAAACTAAGATCTAGCCGTGCCAGGCGCCCAACAACCGGAACGGTTGTTGGTGCGCACCACCAGATACCAGATTTGCAATTTTATGTATCTTTTGTATGACTTACCTATACAAAAGGTACTTAGGTACCCCGTTAGTATAACACTCTTTTTCTCGACCCTCGAAGCAGTTACAAATATAAGATGATATATATAGTGTAAAGGAAGTCTATATTATTTAACCAAACTTTAGTAAGGAATATTAAGTATACTAAAATAAAGAAGGTATCGACCAGAATGACTCCTTGCCCGTCCCGTCATTACTAGTTTTTCTCTTTGTACATAAGTAGGACCCACTTCTTGTTGTTAGCAAGCTATTAGCGGTCTGTAGTCCTAGTTTCTGACCTCGGTCAGAAAGGATAAGCGGTCTGTGCTTCTACTAGACATTAGAAGAGCGGTCTGGAAGTCTGACTAAGGTCAGAGTTTTTATCTAGAGGTTTCTAAGAATTATACTCATTTTACTACTTACTCGATATAGTAAGATCTTGGTATTAAGTCACTTACTCTATTCCTTCGTTCGATAGTTATAAGCCCGGTTAGCTAGTAACTCTTCTTTATAAGATTACTACTTAGTTACTTATCTAAGCCTCTAATAACCCCTAATACCCCTAAGTAAGAAGTACGTAAGAAGTTAATAGGTTAATATACTAGACGAAGTATAATCTAATCTACTTCCTACCTCTTCCTTACCTCCGAATAATATAAAGAATAAGTATTATAACGCCGAGATATTACTCTTTTATAATAATCTTACTTCCTTAGATACTAACTATAATATTTATAAAGAAAAGACGATCCTTAGATCCTTACTTTAGTAGCGAATCTAGTTCTTAGATATAAAGAACTCTAGATAGAGCCTAGAAGTATAATAATATCTAGATTTATTAACTTCGAAGGAAAGCTAGATTTCCTCTCTAATAAAATCTAAATAACTACTTAAAACTAATAAGAAATATACTAAAGATCCTATAAATAATCGCCTACTTAGCGAAGTATTTATAGATTATAATACTAACTACTATAATTATAAATAAGATTTATTAGATTACCGAATTATTTAAATATTATTTAATAAAGTCTTTAAGAGAATAAGATATCTCTTTTCTCTAGAGTTATAAAGCTTAATAATTAATATAAGGGATATAAAAGAGCTTCTTCGAATACTTTAAAAACGCTTCTCTTTTATTAATAAAATATAAATATAACTTATTAAGAGATAATAAAATAAGCTATTCTTTATCTTAATTAAAAATATAGATATTAATATATAATTATTAAAAATTAAAAACCTCTATATAGAGTATAAAGTAGCGAAGATAGACTTTATTAAGTCTAAAAAAAATACTATTTATAACTTTCTATAAATATTAATATCTTATAAATTATAGTTCTATTACTAATAATATATTAAGATATTTATAATAAAATAATAGACTATTTTTATAAGTATTATTAATACTTACTACTCTAAGCGAGTATTTTTTAATAAAAAAAAACCTAAGAGTAAAGCCTTATAGGAAGTTTTTATAATACTTAATAATAAGTAGGAAGTAAAACTAACTACTTCTTTTACTAATTAGATAACCTCTTTATTAAATAAGACTTTAAAGAAATAGTTATAATATATATATAAAGAAAAGTATTTCTTTATTATATATCCTTATTTTATTAAATTAATAAAATCGAATAACTAGAAATTAGATCTAGCTATTATTAAAAAATTAACCGCTAATATAAAAAAACTAAGTAAAAAAGTAAAAAAGAAAGTTAAAGAACTTCTTATAAAACTTATTAAAAAAAAAGATACTACTTAGTCTTATTATATAAAGATTAGAGAAGATAATAAAAGGTCCTTTTTAATTATATTAAATAATTCTTAGTTAAATATAAAAAAATAAATTAAGAAACTTATATCTTTTTTATTTATATCTTCCTAATAAGTACTACCTATAGTACTATCTTTATAAGATATCCTTTCTTTAGTTAATACTACTTTCTTAATTAATCTAAGATCGTCGATTAAAGATCGCTAGTTAATTAACTTAGCTACTAATAAATATATTACTAATAATAGGAGTCTTTTTATTAAATTTAAATCTTTTAATAGCTTACTAAAGATTAGTAATATAATAATTAAACTTTATAAAATAGGTAAAATCTAATTTCGGATTATAAGCTATTCCGGTAATCTTATAACTCTTATTTTATTAAAAGTAAAGTTCTTATCTAGCTTTTATTATAATCTTATTTTAGTTATATTTATAAAATAAAAAGAATATAAAGCTAACTTTAATAAACTTATTATTATTAATAAGATAATTAGAAGGATCTTCTTTTATTTAGAGGAGATTAGTAACTTTTTTATACTTTCTTAAGTAGATTTTATATTCTTAGTAGTATTTACTACTATATTATTTAATATTAAGTATTTTTTTTTACTACTTACTTTAAAAGTAATAGCTTTTTAATAATATTAATATTTTAATTATATATATAATAAGCGAGTTTAATAATTTACTTAAATAGTAAAAGGAGTATAGATTATTCTATCTATAATTATAAAATATAAACTAGAATTTTATAAGACTTACTAACTCTCTTAGATATTATAGTAAATCTTATATTATATTTAAAATACTAATTTCGGTCTATTTAGCTAAATATATTTTAATCTTATAATACTATAAGAGGTTTATAATAATAATAAATAGATCTCCTACTTCTATTTTAATAAGATTCGCTTTTACTAAATATAAAGTTATAAGTAAAAAAGCGGTTATTAAGAAATAATTACTTAATTTATTTTATAACTATAGATCTAGTTTAACTTATTAATCTATATATTTTAATTAGATAATAAAGCCTCTATAGATAAAGATATTATCTATTTTCTATAAGAGAATAGGATAATTATCTAATATTTTATTATTAATATTTCGGAATAAAATAGTTTCGCTAAATAATCTAAAGAGATAATTATTACTAGAGTAAAAGTATTTTTTAAAGATTTATAGCTTTCTAAAGAATTTTAGCTAGAAATAGTCTAGACTATTATATATATATTTAATAAATCGCTAATAAAACTTAATTTAGATAAGTAGATTATTCTATAATAAGAATTTTACTATTAGAGAATAGATACTTTTATTCTTATTAATCTTTTAAACTTATAAGTTTATAATTATTATATTTATATAAGAATTTAGGGAATCTTATAATTAAATAAAATATATCGATATATAGAAATAGATTATTTAGTTAGATACTAAGTAAATAATATCTAGAAAGTCTAGTTTCTTTAAATAAATAGTTATAAGTTCGTTTATAATACTACTTTCGATAAAAATCTAAATTATAGAAAGTATCCTTTAGAACTACCGAAGATTTATTAAAAATAGATAACTAATATTATTAATAAAAATAAATTTAATATAAAGTTAGAGTAAATAATTTACTAAATAAATATTATATTAATTATATAGAATAATCTTTAAGATAAAGAGTAAGATTATACTTCCTAAGATCTTCTAGAATAAGAGTAAGATTATACTACTAAAGATAAATAAAAGGAGAAGGATCTTTAATACTATTATATAATATCTTCGCTATTACTAAATACTATTTCTTTATTAGAGAGTACTTTATAAAGCCTATAATTAATTAAGATCCTATTTTTATAAAATAAAGAAGCTTCTTTAATTACTTTATTATTAATAGCTATATCTTATATATTTATTATATTAGATAATAAGCTCTTTATTATAGTTATTCCGAAAAAACTATAAAAGTAGATTTTATAAAGATAAGATAATTAAAATATAATACTATTTTATTAAATATAACTAGACTAATATAATTTACTAGTTTTATAAATATTTAGTATTTTCCCTAAAATTAAAATATTAGGAACTACTACTCTACTAAAAGTACTTATCTAAGGAGATATTATACTATCTAATATACTCTAAAATAGATAATAAAAATAAGTTTATAAAGATTTAAATATAGTAAGCTATTTTATTTATAATAGCTCTAAGAGTAGATTTAAACTAGTACTTATAGTATTTATAACTAGCTTTTTAGTAAGTTATTTATAGCTAAATAGATATTAGGATAATCTTCTTTTAGAGCTATAAATATAAAAGAAGATATTAAATTACCTACTTATTAAAGGCTTTTTTATTATAATAGAGCTTAAAGCTAGAATAATTAAGATAAGAGGAATATATAAAATAAAATTATATCTATAAAATAAAAATATTTAGATACTTCCTTTAATCTAGATATTTATTTATAAATTTAATAATAATAGCTTCTTAACTAAGCTAAAAGCTAAGATTTATATAAAAAATAACTTTTAAATTATTAACTCTAAAGAAAAAAGAGTAGTAACGCTTACTACTCGAATAGTAAGAGCTATATTTATATTTATTACTATATTTAATCTTAATATAATATAGCTTAATATTATTAATATATTTCTAAATAGTAATCTTAATAATATTATTTATATTTAGATATCTAAAGACTTCTATAATAAAAATAATATCTAAAGACTATAAAAAGTACTCTATAAACTTAGGAAGTCGCTATATCTATAGTAATAAAAAGCTATATATATATTTAAAAAGCTTAGATTTATCTTTATATCTAAAGACCTCTATTTATTTATAAATAAAGATATAATTATCTTTTTTTATATAAATAATATTATTATTATCTTCTATTAGATAAAATATTAATAAGCTTTTTAATTAAAATAAGATCTTAAAGACTACTAGAAGCTCTAAAAAATAAGAGAAGCTATTTAGTTTTTTAAGATTAAGATTCTTTAAAATACTACTAAATATAAGCTCTAGCTTTACTAAGATTTATATATCTCTTTTATAGTAATATATTATAATCTTACTTATAATTATAAATATAAAACCTTATTTCTAGTAAATAAAATAATAAAATTTATTAAAATAATAAATAAAAAATAGATCTATAAATATTAATAAAAGCTCGGTTCTACTCTCTATCTAATTATTATTACTTATTTAGATATAATAAAAATAACTAACTACTTAGCTAAGTTTTTTATAAATCTAGGCCCTAAGTATCGAGAAGTAATAAATCGATTAATCTAGTATCTTTATAATACTTAGTTTTTTACTCTCGAATACTATCTTATATATTCCGCGTTTACTCTCTCTTTTTTAAGCGATACTTTTTTTAGTAATTATATTAATCGGAAAAGTTTAGAAGGCTTTTTTTATAAGCTTTTTAGAGCTACTATTAACTAGAAGATAAATAAGTAGAAGATAATAATAATATTAACTATAAAGATAAAGCTACTTACTATTTTAGAAGCTAATAAGATAGCTATATAGTAGAAGAGGCTTCTTTATATAGTTAGTCTTAATTATAATATTAGACTCTTAATTAATTACGATAACTAATAAACTATAGATTTATTTACTAAAAAGTAGCTATAATTTTATACTAAATTATAATATATCGATATTTATTATTATTAGCTTTATTAGGAAGTTAATAAAGGATACGTTACGATATAATAGGTAGCTACTACTAATATATAGATAGATAGCTTTATAAAACTCCTTCTAAAATAAGCTTACGAAGTATTTATCGAAGTACTTAGGCTAGTTAATATCTAATACCTAGTCGATAAATAGATTACTTAATAGAAAGAACTTTAGAGTACTAGAAGGTAGCTCCTAAGGGGGTATATCGACTAGAATAACTCCTTACCCGTCCTATTATTACTAGTTTTTCTCTTTATATATAAGTAGGACCTACTTCTTATTATTAGTAAGCTATTAGCGGTCTATAGTCCTAGTTTCTAACCTCGGTTAGAAAGGATAAGCGGTCTATGCTTCTACTAGACATTAGAAGAGCGGTCTAGAAGTCTGACTAAGGTCAGAGTTTTTATCTAGAGGTTTCTAAGAATTACACTCATTTTACCACTTGCTCGATATAGTAAGATCTTGGTATCAAGTCACTTGCTCTGTTCCTTCGTTCGACAGAAGGTACCTAGTTATATCTGTTACCAGCCAGGTCTTTAAATTGAAAAGAGTGTATTCAAACGAAATATTAAGTATAGAGAGGAAAAAAGAAAAGAAGAAAGGAAATCTATAGGCAGGACTATTAATGTTGTGGGGTAGTGGGTCCTATAAACACTAGAGGAATGTAAACATCGAACCTAGGCGGAATCCTCTACTAGAAATCTCTATAGGCGGAGTTAACTAGTAGAATCCCTCCTAGATTGTTATATATGTTACCAGCCAGTTCTTTAAACAAAAAGAGTGCATTCAACTAGAATATTAAGTATAGAAGGGAAAAAAGAAAAGAAGAAAGAAAATCTATAGGCAGGACCATTAATGTCGTTGTGGGGTGGGTCCTGCAAACACTAGAGGAATGTAAATATCGAACCTAGGCGGAATCCTCTGCTAGAAATCCCTATAAGCGGATAAGCGCGGTAGAACCAACTAATAAGTCTAAAGGCGGAGTTAGTCGATAGAAAACTCTATAGGCGGAGTCAACTAGTAGAATCTCTATATCGTTATATAACCCCTAATTAAAAATATATTTAGTCCCTAAATAGCGGTTTGCTATTATCCCTATAATCTTTAAGAAAGACTTTATCTTTAGCTACGTCTATCTAGGCTTATAAATGTATTAGAGGCCTAGGTTTTAGAGGGTAATTATTATAGAAATCCTAAATCTTCTAAGGTACGTACTTAAAGTTTCCTATAGGATATAATTATAAGTTAAGATTATAACTAAGCTATTAAACTCGATACTATAGCTTTCGGTAATAGAGATATAAATCGATAATCTTATCTACCTTCTATTTATCTTCTTTAAAGATCTTAATTAATAATAGTAGATCTAGATATTATCCGTATAATAATTTTAATAATAATACTTTTTAAAGCTTATTAAGATTAAATATTAAATAAACTTTAATAGATTCTAGAAGATCGAGCTTATAGGCGTTTCCGATCTTTTTAATAATTTTATAGGATCTATTAGTAAGATAAAAAAGCTTCTAATTTAGATAGTCTAGCTACTAATCCTTTATTATAATAAAAATCTAATTATTAATATTAAAATCCTCTTCTCTCTAATATTTATTTATTTATTAAATTATCTACTATTAAGACTTTATAATCTAATCTCTTATTTTTATCTAGATATCTTAGAGCTATAATAATATATTTATTATATCCTATTTATTATCTATTAAATTATCTTAATCTTTTTAATTAAAAGATATAATTAATTTATAATCTTATTTAATAAAAAATAATAATTATTTTATAATATCCTATAGAAAAATTAATATTATAAAATCTATTATTAATAGAATCTCTAATTAATTATTTTAGTTCTATTTTATATATAGTTATAATCTTTAGATTATATACTAATTAGTAATTTTACTCTATTTATTAGTCTTAAGATAATAAGTAGTTAATAACTTTTTCTTAATTCTAAAGAGAAGGACTACGGGCACACTTTTTTTGCTTGCGGCACACTTTCCACTAAACTACTTTGGGTATTTCTCCCGCTGGCCACAGTTTTTAACTACCTAGTGTTATTTATTATGGTATCGCCATAGTAAAAAACATAGCCCCTGAATCACCCTAGCCACATAGTACTTCTATGATCTGCTCCATGATCCGCTCTATACTCGGCCCCATATTAATTCCCTATAATGATGCTCCTATAATCATGCCTCCATTAAATCACATGATCTGGATAGGGCTAATTATTAGAGTTAATCGAGCCTTATTTGACGTTTTCATTAAATTAAAATAGAGAGAAAAATAGAATATAATAATAAAGCTTTTACTATAGGAGATCAGAATTAATGGACGACAATTAGTATGCAGAGATTTTATTGTGGGTGCTAAGGCTCGCTTAACCCTAGCCTGCTATAATCACGTGATCTATACCTAGCACTATAATCACGTGATCTATACCTAGTACTATGTAAAGGTATTATGATCACGTGATTTAATGGGTGCATTATTATGGTGCATTATTATAGGTGCTAAGGCTCGATTAACTCTAACAATTAGCCCTATCTAGATCATGTGATTTAATGGAGGCATGATTATAGGAGCATCATTATAGGGAATTAATATGGGGCCGAGTATAGAGCGGATTATAGAGCAGATTATGGAAGTACTATGTGGCTGGGGTGATTTAGGGGCTGTGTTTTTTACCATGGCGATACTATAATAAATAACACTAGGTAGTTAAAAACTGTGGCCAGCGGGAGAAATACCTAAAGTAGTTTAGTGGAAAGTGTGCCGCAAGCAAAAAAAGTGTGCCCGTAGTCTTTCTCAATTCTAAATATCTAATAGAATTTAGTTTAGAATTTAGAAATAAACTATTCTTTTTAATTAGATATAATAGTCTCTAGAATATCTATAATCCGAATTATATTATTAATAAATAATTAAGCTATTTATTTAATATTAATATTTTTATAATAAGAAATAAAAATTAATCTCTTATTTAATCGATTAATAATTATAAAGATAGTATTATAATTATAATAATCCTTTAGAAATAAGTAGAAATCTATTAAAATATACTATTAGGGTCTTTTAGAAATAGATAAAAGATATAATAATCTAGATATATAATCTCGCTAGGCCTTCGTTCGCTTATAAACTAAGTAGTTTTTTTATATATCGCTTTATATTATTAGTTTATTCTAATTAATAATATCTTAATAAAACTAGCTTCTTTAGCTTTTTAATCTTAAGATATATAATTAATAGTTATCGATATATATTATTAAGAAGTCTTATATATAGATCTTCTTTATTCGGAATCTTAAATCGTCCTTTAAATAAAGGTAAACTCTCTTTAATTATCTATTTTTAGTTATTATCTTCTTTAATAATCTATATGACGAACCAAGTCTACAAGCTTAGTAATCGATGATCGATGATGATAAAGCAAGAGAGTATTTAATTCAAGATACTAAAGGTGGGGAGAAAAGGAAGGAAAAAGAAGTAAGATCTAGAGGGCCCTAGATATATGCTAGATCTATATAAATAATGCAAACCCCGTCCTTCTCGCTAAAGCAAATAATAAAGAAGATAAAGAAAGGCTATTACCCGATTAGGCTTAGTAGCTATTAAGCTATTACCTAATTAGGTATAGTAGTAAACAAATAAAGGAGTAGTATATAATTATAGATTAGATAAGAACGATATACGATAACGTAAGACGTTAGTCGTAATATAACCCCGGTATAAAAATCGATCTAGTCCCTAAATCACGATTTATAAAGACTATCTAAGATTACGTTAATATCCTTAGACTTAGTATTAGACTTAAGAACTATAAGATCTATCCGATCGTTATTATTTAAAGTTAGCTTCGAAATTATAGGGATAGTATAACTAGTAAGCTATTATATAATACTAATAAATTCCGTATACGTATATAAAAGATTTAATTATTAAGAAAGACGGGTCCGAAGTAAGCTATAAAGATCTTTATAGAAAGTAGAGATTTTTATAATATCGGGCTAATCTTATCCTTTTACTTTATAAAGAATCTATTTAAACTTAGCGATATAAATAGCGAGGGATTTATTAGGAGATTATTTAATCGAAAGAAGATAGTCCTCTACTTTTTAAATCTTATTTAGATTATTATAAATATAATAGAGAGAGTTAAGGATTATATTATAATTATAGTTATTAGAATCTTATATAAAAGAAAGCTAAAAGAGAATTATAGCTTAAACTTAATTTAAGAGATTAAGATAAATATAATAAAACTAAGCTACTAAATCTTTTATAATAAGTCCGTTAATAATAAGCTTAATATAAATAGAAGTATCTTATATATTATACTTAATAATAAGACTAGAAAACTTCTCTAGATTAGAAAGAGAGGACTTAAGATATTTTAATAAAAAAGAAGCTATAGTAGAAGCGGTAGCGGTAGCTTAAAGATTAGAGATTAACTAAATCTAATTCTAAATTTAAGTCTAAAGATTATCGATTATAGAGGTAAATTTAGCGCGAAGTTAATCGAGAGTTTATTAATTTATTTTAACGAGGATTAAGAAAAGAAAGCGAGGTAAAAAAATTATACTTATTATCTATATCTAAAAAAGTAGAAAAAAAAGAAAAAATCTAAGGAGGAAATCTAGGGGTAAAGTCTTTTTTAAAAAAAAGAAATAGATAGTCTCTTATACTTAGCTTACTATTTAATCTAGAGTTGTAAGAATATACTGTTTCAGGTGTAAGGCCTGTCAACCGGGTAAGATACGTTGGCTTGGGAGGAGGAACAAAGGTGTATTGGGCTGTACGTGCTAAGACTAATTCTTGCTAGAATTCAGGGGGTCCCGGGGGGACCTAAGATTAAAAGGAAATGTGCGTACTAAGGCTCGGTACCGATTAGGTAACGAACCCCGTACGATTTATATATATATTAGAAACTTCTATAAATATATATATCGCCTAAGTTCCTATTTTATCTTTAAAAGGACCTTTATCCTTTATAATTATTCCCCCTTCTCCTATAAGGATATCTATATCCGAAATAGATTATAGCTATAAAGTATCGGGAAGATATCGGTAGTACTTTATAATAAAAGAGCTATAATTAGAATAGTTCTAAATCTTTATCTAATTTTACTATATCTTTATAGTATTAGGGCTATATAGCTATAGATATATTTATAGTAGAGAACCCTAATTTCCTAACTATTCTTAATATTTAATATCGATTTTACTATACCCGCTATTTATAGAAATCGAATCTATTTAAAAAATACGTAGTATATAAACTATCTTCGCTTAATAATTATTTATTTTACCCCTAGAATAAACGCGGTTCTATTTTCTATTTAGTATTTCTTATATAAAGCTAACTCTAAAAAATACTAATAATATAATTAATAGAAATCGATATATAAACCTCTATTAGAGAGAATATAGAGAGATTATATCGAATTAATCGCGATTCTAAAGTAGATAGTCTAGTACTAGTTATCTATAAATAGATATTATATATAAGATATAGTATATCTCTAGGAGATAAATAAGAGGGTTATTAATTTAGCTAAAGACTTTAATACTATCTATAAAATATATAAGTCTAATTATAAGTTTTTAGATAAAGACCGGAAGGATTCTATAAAAACTAAGGTAGGTTCTTAGAAATTATATATCCTAATAATAATTTATTAATAACTTATTTTAATATTATAGCTATCTCGCTAGTCGCTATATAATATACTTAAATCTTATCCTACGCCTCTTTATTTCTTTAATAAAAGAGTAGTAGAAACGATTTTATACTAAAGCGAGATAATATTTTTAAATAAAAGATAATAATTTTATTATTTAAATCTAGAATAAGTATAATCTTTTAGTAGTAATCTAAGATATATATATTAGATACTTTGATCTTATAATACTAAGCGTTATTCTAAGAGACTTAGTAGAGGATCTAGCGGATTCTTTTTCTATTCTACTTTTCGAATTATAAACGGGAAGATTATATATTAGCGTTATTTTAGATTTTAGCTTTTAGCTTTTAGTAAATAATAAATAGAAATAAAAGATATAATTTATATTTCTAGATTTAATCTATAATTTCCTATTTTATATAGAATCCGATCTAGACTTTATTATATTAATAATCTTTAATTTATTTTCTTTTTATACTCTTTATCTTCTTACTTCTTTAGATTTATATTTCTCTATTTCTTTATTATTATTTTATAGATTAATTATAATTATACCTTCTATCTATTATTTACTATATAAATTATACTCTTTAATTTTATACTAGTATACCTAGTATATAATATACCTACGCGTTTCTATATATAAGTAGATAGATACTAATTCGGTATCTCTTTAATCCTTTATTATCCGCTACTTCGCTAAGATATATAATAGGAAGAATTATTAATATTATAATAGGTTATATAAGCCTTATAAGATAGTAAGTATTCTAGACTATTTTAATAAAGATTCGGTACTAAATTATACTAACCTCGCTTAAGTCCCTAAGGATATTAAAAAGAACCGCTATAAACTTTTAGCGTATTTATTATAGATTTAGGACTTTTAGATAAACTCTAATAATAGCTTTAGCGAAGACGTTAAGCCTAATATTAACGATTAAAGTACTATAATTATATTATAGCTACCTTATAAGCTAGTTATTAGCGTTATAGCGTACGTTTAGTATCTTATTATAAGCTTTAATAGTTTTATAAAATCTTACTATTATACTTACTCTCTCTCTAGTATCTATATACCTTAGATAAAGTATTTTTCTTTATATCTTTAGGATTTTATTCTAACCTATTTTTAGGCTACTAGAGATACTTATTCCTAATAGGTATCCGACTATAGTTTGTTAGTAATTTCTTTATTATCTATTCTTATTACTACTATTAAATATAAGAAACTTATAAATAAAGCTAGTTATTACCCTCGTCTATATATAACTAAGGAGTTAGTATATAACTAATATACTAGGATAGTCGCCTTCTAGAAGGATATATAAGAATTAGTCTAGACTACTTAGGATAATTCTTAGGTATCTAATACTATAGAATAATTCTTAGAGATATATCTAGCTATATTCTTTTTAAATCTATAAATATAGTAGGCTAGTTTCGGTTCTAATTCGATAGCTATAGCTACTTTTAGATTTTTTTCTTTTCTAGAGTTTTTTAATATTTTAATATAATTTTTAGTATATTTACTATTACGCTTTTAGGTACTTATTAATTATATTCTAATAGCTAGCTATATTATTTTACTAAATAATATAGTTTATCTTTAAACTAATAGTAATCTTTAACCTCTTCGACCTCTTATTTATTATTATCCGCTAGTTTTAGTAATAGTAATTATTCTAATTTGTTTTTTTATTAGTACTATAGTTAAAGTAAGGAGATAAGGAAAATATTATAGATCGCTATATATTAGCTAAAGAGTAGGAGGCGATACGCCTATTTTCTAATATATTTAAGGATTCTAAAAGATCTAATCTATTAAGGTAATAGCTTTTTTATAATATCTTTTTTTAATTATAGGTTTTTTATTAATAGGGCTACTAGATTATTCTTCTTAAATATTATTTTTTTATAACGCTTATTATAATAAAATACCTACATTTCGGTTATTATTCTCTATACTTTTTATAGCTTTTTACGAAGCTTTATAAGCTTTTAAATTCTCGCTAAAGCTACTAATACCTCTCTCTTAATACTATCGTCCTCGATATATATTTAGAAGTTTAGATTAAATCTTAATAGGGCTTAGAAAGGCGATATTCTAGTTATTATATTAATAATATTATTATAGGCGAATTCTATAGTATATAGAAATATAGACTATATCTTCTATTACTTATTAATAAAATACTAAAGATAGTATTCGAGCGTTTAGTTTATCCTCTCTATTTAACTATTAGTCTAGGGGTAGAATATTATTAAATATCTTAATTTTATTTAGAATATATAATATAATTTTAATTAAAACCTATTTATAAAAACTAATCCCCGGTTAGATATAATACTATTTAGTAGTCTAAATTATAATTTAATATTTTAATAGAATAGCTCGGCTAATTCTAAAGCGTCTATTATAGTCGAAACTAGGAAGAAAAGATACTATTTCGAAAAACGATCTATAATTACTAAAATTATATTAACTATCCTTCCTTTCTAGATTAATTAAGATAAGCCTATAATAAAATCTATTAATAATTCGATAAAAAGCCGGGAGGGAATTAGTAATAATTCGAGCTTACTAAAAAGGCGATATCTTAGCGTTTAGGCGGTTTAATATACTATATAAGATTTTACGTATTTTTTTATATCTTTTTATAAATTAATCTAATAAAAATCTCTTTTAAAAAGTTCCTTAGTCTTTACTCTCTTAAAATAGCCTATAGTAGGATTATTATAATATATTATTATTAATTTTTAATAGATACCCTTTTTCTTTAGTATATATAAATATCCTTAGTACTTAAGATAATCTAAGACGTTAATTAACTAGCCCTTATTATTAGGTTTCTAGGTTAATACGTTACTTTTCTAGCGGATTATTTCTAGATTATCTAACTAAAGTTTTCCTATCTATTTAAGAGTATTTATAGTAGTAGCTATATTTATAGACTAGATTATTATAATATCTTTTAGATCGAATAGAATATCTAATTTATTATATAGCTCTCTCTATTTAGACTATAAGTCTATATTAGTATTAATATATTTTATTATCGATCTAATCGAGTTATATCTTTAGAATTTATACTCTTAATCTATATCTAGATCTTAAGTCTTTATAATACTTTAGATTATTAGGGCCTCTAGTCTTTTAGTCTCTTTTAAAGCTAGGATTTTTTTATCTATAATTCGGTTTTAAATCGGACTAATTAATTCCTTTTTTATAATTACTTATTTAGAATTTAGAATTCTAGAAAGCCCGTCTATAAGATTTATTTTTCTAGATCTATACTTTATAATAAAATTAAAAGATATTAAGAATATATATTAGTATACTTATCGGCTGTTAAGCTTTTATTAGATTATAAATATATATAAATTAGTATAGTCTAATAATACTTTAATAGGATACTTACTACTATCTAAATAGTACTACTAATATTAAAAGAAGTAAATAATAGCGAAAAGCTCTTAATCTAAAATAGTATAATTAAGTTCTAGGCCCGAAGATTTCTTTAATTAAAAGACTACTAGGTACTATCGATCCTCTAAATCTAGCTATAAAAGTATATCTTTTATATCCTAATTTAAAATATCTATTTCTAATATAATATACTTTTTTAGATTAAAATAATATAGTAAAGATACTAATTAAAAAGTAAGTTTTAATTACTAAAACGTCTATAATTTAGTTATATTTAATTATACTTACCCTAGCTTTTTACTATTCTTACTTTCTTTTATTATAGATATAAGGGATAAGGATAATTAAGAATATCCTTTTATAAAATAGCGGTAGAAATTATAAAATCCTAGGAAGATCTAGATATTATAATAGCTCTTTAGTTCTTCCTATTCTTAGATTACGCGGATATAACTTTAGTTTATTTTTACCTCTAATCTATCTATAATAAACCCTAGAAACTTAACCTCTCTTTAATAAAAAGTATATTTTAATAGTTTTATATAAAGTTCCGCTCTTTATAGCCTTTTAAAGACTTATCGAAGGACTTTTATATAGGATTCTTAATCTTTTATAAATATTAGGATATTATCTAGATAAGCTATATATATTATATTAACTAGCTTTATTAATATAGTATAGATATAGTTTTAGAAAGTAGTAGATATATTAAATAACCTAAATAGTATAACTATATATTTAAAATAGCTATATCTTATTCGGAAAGCCGTCTTCTATTTATTATCTTTTTAGAGTCGAATCCGATAGTAGATATTCTTAATATCGATCTTACTAAAAAACTAGGCTCCTAAAAGATAATCGAGAATCTTTAAAATAAAGAGTAGAGAATACTAGTTCTTAATTAATATATAATTTAGCCCTCTATAATCTATATATAGCTATAGGCCTCTATCTTTCTTTAAGATAAAAAGGATAGAGGCGCTTATAAAGCTCTTTAATAAGCGAATTCTCCTCTTTTTAATATTATTAACTAAATAGGTCTATAACTCTTTAAGTTTAGTTCTAGATAATAGATAAATTAGCCTATAAAAAAGGATTTTCCCTTCTTTAAGTTCGATTATATAATTAGATATTTTAATCCTTAGTAGGATACCCGCCTTTTTATAATTAAATATATTAAGGAACTCTTCTAATTTAAGGGATATTTATATCCGATCTATATCTAATATAGCGGTATCTTTATTTAGTAACTAGACTTCTTTTAGTATCTTAATTAATACGTAGATAATAGCGGTATTTCTTAATTATTTTATAAATTTATAAAGATTTTAGAGTTCGAAACTCTTTATTCCGAACTATTATTTATCTATACTAAGACGTAGAATTATATTAAATTTATTTATAAATATCCTAGATGTTACCAGCCAGTTCTTTAACAAAAAGAGTGCATTTAACTAGAACATTAAGTATAGGGAGGAAAAAGAAAAGAGAAGAAAAGAATCTATCAATAGGACCAAAAGACATTGTGGGGTGGGTCCTAGGTCGAAGGCGGAAACAATCAGCAGAAATCTCTACAAGGCGGAAATACACGGCAGAACCAACTGACTCGTCTATAGGCGGAGTTAGTCAGCAGAAAACTCTATAGATCGTTATATAACCCCCGACTAAGAATACATTTAGCCCCTAAATACCGGCTTATCGTCATCCCTATAATCTTTAAGGAAGACTTCGTCCTTAGCCGTATCCAACCAAGCTTATAGGCGTATCGGGGGTCCGGGCTTTAGAGGGTAATCGTTATAGAAGTACTAAATCTTCTAAGGTATATACTTGAAATTTCCTATAGGATACTACTATAGGTCGAGATTATAGCCGAGCTATTAAACTCGATACTATAACTTCCGGTAATAAAGACGTAAATTGATAATCTTATCTACTTCCTATTTATCTTCCTTAAAAATCCTAATTAGTAGTAGTAGGTCTAGATACTATCCGCGTAATAGTTCTAATAATAACGCTCTTTAAAGCTTACTAGGATTAAATACCGGATAAACTTTAATAGATTCCGGAAGATCGAGCTTATAGGCGTTTCCGATCTTCTCGATAATCTTATAGGATCTACTAGCTAGGTAAGAAAGCTTCCGATTCGGGCGGTCTAGCTATTAATCCTTTATTATAACGAAAACCTAATTACTAATATCGAAATCCTCTTCTCTCCGGTATTTATTCGCTTATTAAATTATCTACTACTAGGATTTTATAATCTAATCTCTTATCTTCGTCTAGATATCTTAAAGTTACAATAATATATTAACTATATCCCGTTCGTTATCTATTAGATTACTTCGGTCCTTCTAGTTAAAGGATATAGCCGGTTCGTAACCCCTTTCGATAAAGAATAGTGATTACTTTATAGTATCCTATAGAAGGATTAATACTACGAAATCTACTATTAGTAGAATCTCTAACTAGTTATCTTAATTCTATTTAATATATAGTCGTAACCTCTAGATTATATACTAATTTACGATCTCGCTCTATCTATTAATCTAAGGGTAGTAGGTAGTTAATAACTTCCTCTTAATTCTAAGTATCTAGTAGAACTCGGTCTAGAATTCTAAAATAAACTATCCGCCTCGGTTAGATATAATAGTCTCCGGAATATCTATAGTCCGAATTATATTATTAATAAATAATCTAGCTATCTACTTAGTATTAGTATCCTTATAATAAGGAATAGAAATTAGTCTCTTACTTAGTCGGTTAATAACTATAAAGATAGCGTCGTAACTATAACGATCCTTTAGGAATAAGCGGAAATCTATCGAAATATACTACTAGGGTCTCTTAGGAATAGGTAAAGGATATAGTAATCTAGATATACGATCTCGCTAAGCTTTTATTTATTTATAAACTAAGTAGTTTTCTATATATCGCTTTACGTTATTAGCCTATCCTAGCTAATAATATCTTAACGAGATAAACTTCTTTAGTTTTTCGATTCTAGGGTATATAGTTAATAGTTATCGATATATATTATTAAGGAGTCTTATACGTAAATCTCCTTCGTCTAGAACCTTAAGTCGTCCTTTAAATAAGAGTAAACCTTCTTCGATAGTCTACTTTTAGTTACTACCTTCCCTAGCTATCCGTCGGAAATCTACTAGCTTAGTACTTTCTCGGTTAGCTTACTTTACTCGCCCGATAATATCTATTATATACTCTACGTCGATTAGGTTTAAACCGACTAGATAGATACCTTCTTCTAAATAACTCTTTAGTAGAAGTATTATCTATCTACTATTATTAGTATAAGATAAGTCTTTTCGCGATAAGATATTAGCTACGATATTCTTCTTTCCTAGGCGATACTTAATTATAAAATAGAACTAAGATAGGAACTCGCTTTATCTCGCTTATCGTTAGTTTATCTATCTTATTATTATAAAGTATTTAAGAGACTAATAGTCTATTAAGATCTTAAAGCGATCTTTTTATACTAAATCTTTAAGTTTAGGTCGCTATTCCTATAGTATACGAATAATTACTAAGAGTTCTTTATCCCGTATCTTATAATTTAACTCCGTAGATTATATACTCTTTAAGAAGAAAGCTACTAGATACTAGAAGTTATTATTCTTATAATACTAAGAGAGAACTACTCTAAGTACCCCGTCAGAAGTATTAGTCTCGACTCTTATCCGTCGAACTAGGTCATAATAATAGAGAACCGGCGTAATTATTAACTTCTTCTTTAATAATAAAAAGGCGGCCTTATATTATTCGGTCTATTTGTAAGAAACGTCTTATTAAGTAAGTCGATATAAAGATTTTAAGATAGTACTATATCCTTAGATAAAACGTCGGTAGAAATTATAAAATCCTAAAAACGACTAAACCCCTTTTATAATCGTTAGGGCTTACTATAACTAAATAATACTAATCTTTCCTAGGTTAACTATAATACCGTCTATACTTATAATAAAACTAAGGAACTTTATCTTCTATATAGAGAATTCGTACTTCGGTAATACTATTTAGAGACCTACTTTCTATAGATATTAAAGTACCTCCCTTACTTATTACTAGTACTCTTTAAAGGTCTTACTATAGATTAAGATATTATCTATAAAGACTATAGTATACTTATCTAGGTACTCCTATAATACATTATTTATATACCGTTAGAATATAGTAGGTCTATTTATTAATCCGAATAGTATAACTTTATATTTAAATAATCTATACCGCGTACGGAAAGTCGTAAGCTCTTCTACTCTCGGTATTAAATAAATTCGGTAGAAACCTTATTAGATATTAAGCTTTATAAAGAACTTCGCTTTACTAGTTCGTTATAAGACTTCGTCGATTAATAGTAATAGGTAATAATCCTTTTTCGTAATAGTATTTAATCTTCGGAAGTTAATATAGAAACGAAGACTATCTCTAGGTTTCTTCGCTATTAAGATTAGAGAAGTATATAGTGCTAAACTCGGAATAATAAACCCTTTTTTAAGATTCTTTATAATATACTCTCTTACTTCCTTTAGTTTATAAAGGGATAACTTATAGAGAGGATAATACCTAGATTATACTTCGGCTTTAAATATAATATCGTAATTAACTCTAGGTCTATAAGGTAGTAATTTATCCGATCTCTTCTTTAAAAAAACTTCTACGAGGTTGTAATACTCCTTTAGTAGAGTCCGGAGTATCTTATTAATTTTAGGATCCTATATTTAGGTACTTTTAATATTAATAATATAATCGATTTTATAGAGGGAAGTAATAAAGGTTTCGGTTTCTTTATTAACCTTACTTCTTATATAAAGTCGATTAAATCTAGCGCCTCCGATCGCGTAAATATCGATACTAATCGGGGACTACTTTTCTTTCGTCGATATCCGGAGCTTTAGAACTTTCGTTTTATCCTCTAAATTTCGAATTATCTTCTGTTTCTCTTTAACCTACTAGTATCCGTATTAACGCTCTTAGATACGTCGGAGTTACTAATCTTACTAATCTTATTATCCGAAAAGGCGATCGCGTCGTTCTATATTAGCTTAATAGGTAGGGTTTATCTTTAATAGCTTCTTTAAGATTTCGGTTAGAAAGGGAATAGTAATCTTACTTATAATCTTATTAGAGAGACTTTTTTAATCCGGCTAAATTATTCAGTACCGTCGGTAATCTAGGAGAATATTATACTCGGTAAACTATATCCGTCCGAGGATTATATTATATCGTCTAAGATCTATAATTAATATTAGGACCTATCGCTATACTCGGCTATCTATATAAACCGTAAGAATAGCGGTATATTATATTAGTTTAGCTAGCTTACTATTAAATCCGCGTACTAGATATTTACGACTAAGCCTCTCTATCTTAATCCTAAATCGCTTACTAAGTAGTATAATTATTATTATATTAATAAAGATATATCCGTCTACTCTAGTATCACTTAATACTAAAATAGAAAAAGAATAGCTATTATATATTAGTTATATATTAAAAACTAAGCTATCTTTTAGACTACTAACTAACTTCTATAAGTCTAGTATAAATAGTAAAACTTTCTTTCTACCTAGAAGGGAGACTTATCCTAGACAAAGGCTTTTTCTAGATTCTCTTTATCGCTTACTTTAAGCTCTACGATCTCCTAAATCTAAGGGTTAGTAATAGTCGTAGTAGTTATAGTAGTAAGCTAGTTTAACTTCTTCTTCGGATAATTACAGGTTATATATCCTCATTCCTTATAATTAAAATAACGACCTTCTTTTATTAAGGTCTCCCGTTTAGACGCAGAGAGACTAATAAAGTTAGTACTACCTTCTCGCTTTATATAGGGAGTAGAATTCGAACTAGTTATAGCGGTACTTATACCGCTTCTTAAGGGTAGGTTCGTATAGGAACGGGGATTAGTCGACTTAGCTTCCTACTATAAACTAATTTCGTATAATATACTCTAGTAACTCTATACGAACGTATCGAATAAGATTATTTCTTAATTAATAGCCTATATAACCTAGGTTTAAAGTAGATATAGGAGTTTAGAATATAGATCTCGTTTCCGATTCTTAATTATAACGGTAGCTTCTTCTATAAGCTATATAAACTCCGTAAGGAAATCGGTAAAGTTATCCTTAGGCTTTATCTTTAGTCGGTAGTATATAGTATACGCTTCGGTACGTTAATTCGGGTTTATAAAGATAGTCTTTAAGTAAGTAATAATATCCTCTATATCTTCGTAAGGAATACTAGCGTTAGCGCTTATTCGGGGAGTAATATATAGCTAGGCTTTATCTTTATATCGGCTCTATATATAAAGTCTCCGATAGATAGGGAGAGGGTAATAATCTACGTTAGTTTTAAGTTTCTATTAGATTACTATCTCCTATATTTCGAATCTTACTTCTTTCCCGTTATTAAGTATTAGTATATTAGGTATCTTAGTTATCTTTTAGGTAATATTAGCCTCTATAATCGGTACGCTAGTATTAGCTATATTAGGATTCTAAGTAGTAAGGAGACGGAACGCTAAGTCTCCCTACTTATAGGTCGTAATATCACGATAAGTAATTACCTTATTACGCTTAGTTATTAGATCGTTAATCTTACTAAAGAGTATTACGACCTCCTCTCTTAAATCCTAATTCTCTTACTCTAGTCGTTAGTACTAGCGAGTAAGTTCCTAGAATCTCTCCTTTAAAGGAGTCTTCCGAAGTTATTCGCGTATAGAGGACGATCCCTCTCTAGTATTATTATTATTATTCGTCTTACTAGTATTAACTAGTCTCGGTATTTCGGTATATAAGGTTCGGGGTTCGGATATATCGACTATCTAGTCGATCTCTTCTTCTTCCGGTATAATAGCGAGCGGCTACTTACTATAGTTCGTCGGGTTCCGGCGGGTCTCGATTATTATAACTAGTTAGATAGGATTCGGTTCGGTTCGGAGAATCGGTCTTAGCTATACGATACTAAGGAACGGAGAGTAGGTAAGCTTCGACCGAGATCTACTATAATAGGGATCTATACGGTCTTCTACTTATTAAAAATTAAAATAGTACTTAATATTATATTACTAGCTAGTTCTTTAACAAAAAGAGTGTATTTAACTAGAACATTAAGTATAGGGAGGAAAAAGAAAAGAGAAGAAAAGAATCTATTAATAGGACCAAAAGATATTATAGGGTGGGTCCTAGGTCGAAGGCGGAAACAATTAGTAGAAATCTCTATAAGGCGGAAACACACGGCAGAACCAACTGACTCGTCTATAGGCGGAGTTAGTTAGCAGAAAACTCTATAGATCGTCACACTAGATAGAAGTATTAGGCTTTCTTTTAGTCTAGAATCTCTCTTAATCTTAATATAAAGTCGATTTACTATCTTTTTAGTCCCTTTAAAGTCTCTAATTATAAAAGATATCTAATATATACTATAGATATAGAGTCATTCTAAGGCTACGCCCTTTAATAATAGAGATATAAAAGATATAGTATATAATTTATTTTCTTTAGTAAATATGACGATCTGCAGAGTTTTCTACTAACTGACTCCGCCTATAGACGAGTCAGTTGGTTCTGCCGTGTGTTTCCGCCTTATAGAGATTTCTGCTGATTGTTTCCGCCTTCGACCTAGGACCCACCCTATAATGTCTTTTGGTCCTATTGATAGATTCTTTTCTTCTCTTTTCTTTTTCCTCCCTATACTTAATATTCTAGTTAAATACACTCTTTTTGTTAAAGAACTAGCTAGTAATATAATATTAAGTACTATTTCAATTTTCAATAAGTAGAAGACCGTATAGATCCCTATTATAGTAGATCTCGGTCGAAGCTTACCTACTCTCCGTTCCTTAGTATCGTATAGCTAAGACCGATTCTCTAAACCGAACCGAATCCTATCTAATTAATTATAATAGTCGAGACCCGCTAGAACCTAACGAACCGTAGTAAGTAGCCGCTTGCTATTATATTAGAAGAAGAAGAGATCGACCGGGTAGTCGATATATCCGAACCCCGAACCTTATATACCGAAATACTAAGACTAGTTAATACTAGTAAGACGAATAATAATAATAACGCTAGAGAGGGATTATTCTTTATACGCGAATAACTTCGGAAGACTTCTTTAAAAAAGAGATTCTAGGAACTTACTTACTAGTACTAACGACTAGAGTAAGAGAATTAGGATTTAAGAGAGGAGGTCGTAATACTCCTTAATAAGATTAACGATCTAATAACTAAACGTAATAAGATAATTACTTATTATAATATTATAACCCGTAAGCGGGGAGACTTAGCGTTCCGTCTCCTTACTACTTAGAATCCTAATATAGCTAATACTAGCGTACTAATTATAGAGGCTAACGTTACCCGAAAAACGACTAAGATACCTAATATACTAATACTTAATAATAGGAAAGAAGTAAGATTCGAAATATAGGAGATAGTAATCCGATAGAAACTTAAAGCTAATATAGACTATTATCCTCTCCCTATCTATCGGAGACTCTACATATAGAGCCGATATAAAGATAAAGCCTAGCTATATATTACTCCCCGAATAAGCGCTAACGCTAGTATTCTTTATAAAGATATAGAGGATATTATTACTTACTTAAAGACTATCTTTATAAACCCGAATCGACGTACTAAAGCGTATACTATATACTACCGACTAAAGATAAAACCTAGGGATAACTTTACCGATTTCCTTATAGAGTTTATATAGCTTATAGAAGAAGTTACCGTCGTAATTAAGAATTAGAAACGAGATCTATATTCTAAACTCCTATACCTACTTTAAACCTAGGTTATATAGGCTATTAACTAAGAAATAATCTCGTTCGATACGTTTATATAGAGTTACTAGAGTATATTATACGAAATTAGTTTATAGTAGGAAGCTAAGTCGACTAATCCCTATTCCTATATAAACCTATCCTTAGGAAGCGGTATAGATACCGCTATAATTAGTTCGAATTCTACTCCCTATATAAAGCGAGAAGGTAGTACTAACTTTATTAGTCTCTCTATATCTAAGTAAGAGACCTTAATAAAAGAAGGTTATTATTTTAATTATAAGGAACGAGGATATATAACCTATAATTATCCGAAGAAGAAGTTAAACTAGCCTACTACTATAGCTACTACGACTATTATTAACCCTCGGATTTAGGAGATTATAGAGCTCGAAGTAAGCGATAAAGAGAATCCGGGAAAAGCTTTTACCTAAGATAAGTCTCCCTCCTAAGTAGAAAGAAAGTTTTATTATTTATATTAGACTTATAGAAGTTAATTAGTAGTCTAAGAGATAGCTTAGTTTTTAATATATAACTAATATATAATAGCTATTCTTTTTCTATTTTAGTATTAGATAATACTAGAGTAGATAGATATATCTTTATTAATATAATAATAATTATACTACTCGGTAAGCGATTTAGGATTAAGGTAGAGAGGCTTAGTCGTAAATATCTAGTACGCGGATTTAACGGTAAGCTAGCTAAATTAATATAATATACCGCTATTCTTACGGTTTATATAGATAGCCGAGTATAGCGATAGGTCCTAATATTAATTACGGATCTTAGATAATATAATATAATCCTCGGACGGATATAGTTTACTAAGTATAATATTCTCCTAGATTACCGACGGTACCGAATAATTTAGCCGGATTAAAAAGTCTCTCTAACGAGGTTATAAGTAAGATTATTATTCTCTTTCTAACCGAAATCTTAAAGAAGCTATTAAAGATAGATCCTATCTATTAAGCTAATATAAAATAACGCGATCGTCTTTTCGGATAATAAGATTAGTAAGATTAGTAACTCTAACGTATCCGAGAGCGTTAATATAGATACTAGTAGGTTAAAGGGAAATAGAAGATAATTCGAAATTTAGAGGATAAAATAAAAGTTCTAAAGCCCCGGATATCGATAAAGAAAGAGTAGTCTCTAATTAATATCGATATCTACGCGATCGGAGGCGTTAGATTTAATCGACTTTATATAAGAAGTAAGATTAATAAAAAAACCGAAACCTTTATTACTTCCCTTTATAAAATCGACTATATTATCGATATTAAAAGTGCTTAAATATAGGATCCTAAAATTAATAAGATACTCCGGACTCTACTAAAGGAGTACTACGACCTTATAAAAGTTTTCTTAAAGAAGAGATCGGATAAATTACTATCTTATAGATCTAGAGTTAATTATAATATTATACTTAAAGCCGAAGTATAATCTAGGTATTATCCTCTCTATAAGTTATCCCTTTATAAACTAAAGGAAGTAAGAGAGTATATTATAAAGAATCTTAAGAAAGGATTTATCGTTTCGAGCTTAGTACTATATACTTCTCTAATCTTAATAGCGAAGAAACCTAGAGATAGTCTTCGTTTCTATATCGACTTCCGAAGATTAAATACTATTACGAAAAAGGATTATTATCTATTATTATTAATTAACGAAGTCTTATAATAAATTAGTAAAGCGAAGTTCTTTATAAAGCTTAATATCTAATAAGATTTCTATCGAATTCGTTTAATACCGAGAGTAGAAGAGCTTACGACTTTCCGTACGCGGTATAGATTATTTAAATATAAAATTATATTATTCGGATTAATAAATAGACCTACTATATTCTAACGGTATATAAACGATATATTATAGGAGTGCCTAGATAAGTATACTATAGTCTTTATAGATAATATCTTAATCTATAATAAGACCTTTAAAGAGTACTAGTAATAAGTAAGGGAGGTACTTTAACGTCTATAGAAAGTAGGTCTCTAGGTAGTATTACCGAAGTACGAATTCTCTATATAGAAGATAAAGTTCCTTAGTTTTATTATAAGTACGGACGGTATTATAATTAACCTAGGAAAGATTAGTATTATTTAGTTATAGTAAGTCCTAACGACTATAAAAAAGGTTTAGTTATTTTTAGGATTTTATAATTTCTACTAATATTTTATCTAAGGATATAATACTATCTTAAAATCTTTATATTAACTTACTCGATAAGATATTTCTTACGAATAGACCGAATAATATAAGGCCGCCTTTTTATTATTAAAGAAGAAGTTAATAACTACGCCGGTTCTCTATTATTACGATCTAGTTCGATAAATAAAAGTCGAGACCGATACTTCCGACGGGGTACTTAGAGTAGTTCTCTCCTAGTATTATAAGAATAATAACTTCTAGTATCTAGTAGCTTTCTTCTTAAAGAGTATATAATCCGCAGAGTTAAATTATAAGATATAAGATAAAGAACTCTTAGTAATTATTTATATATTATAGGAATAGCGACCTAAACTTAAAGATTTAGTACGAAAGGATTATTTTAAGATCTTAATAGATTATTAGTCTCTTAAATATTTTATAATAACAAGATAGATAAACTAACGATAAGCGAGATAGAGCGAGTTCCTATCTTAGTTCTATTTTATAATTAAGTATCGCCCGGGAAAGAAGAATATCGTAGCTAATATTTTATCGCGAAAAGACTTACTTTATATCGATAATAGTAGATAGATAATACTTCTATTAAGGAGTTATTTAGAAGAAGGTATCTATCTAGTCGGTTTAAACCTAATTGATATAGAGTATATAATAGATATTATCGGGCGAGTAAAGTAAGCTAATCGAGAAAATATTAAACTAGCGGATTTCCGAT
Organism: Penicillium verrucosum; assembly: GCF_028828655.1. Lineage (NCBI taxonomy): Eukaryota > Fungi > Ascomycota > Eurotiomycetes > Eurotiales > Aspergillaceae > Penicillium > Penicillium verrucosum. The sequence continues at coordinate 4,319,597 of NW_026643212.1, forward strand.
AGATAGCTAGGGAAGGTAGTAACTAGAAGTAGACTATCGAAGAAGATTTACTCTTATTTAAAGGACGACTTAAGGTTCTAGACGAAGGAGATTTACGTATAAGACTTCTTAATAATATATATCGATAACCGTTAACCGTATACCCTAAAATCGAAAAACTAAAGAAGCTTATCTCGTTAAGATATTATTAGCTAGGATAGGCTAACGATATAAAGCGATATATAAAAAACTACTTAGTTTATAAACGAATAAAAGCTTAGCGAGATTGTATACCTAGATTACTATATCCTTTGCCTATTCCTAAGAGACCCTAGTAATATATTTCGATAGATTTCTATTTATTCCTAAAGGATTGTTATAGTTATAACGCTATCTTTATAATTATTAACCGACTAAGTAAAAGACTAATTTCTATTTCTTATTATAAGGATACTAATACTAAGTAGATAGCTAGATTATTTATTAATAACGTAATTCGGACTATAGGTATTCCGGAGACTATTATATCTAACCGAGGTAGATAGTTTATTTTAGAATTCTAGACCGAGTTCTACCGGATACTTAGAATTAAGAGGAAGTTATTAACTACCTACTACCTTTAGACCGACGGATAGAGCGAGATTATAAATTAGTATATAGCCTAGAGGTTACGACTATATATTAAATAGAATTAAGATAACTAGTTAGAGATTCTACTAATAGTAGATTTCGTAGTATTAATCCTTCTATAGGATACTACGAAGTAGTTACTATTCTTTATTAAAAAGGGTTATAAACCGGCTATATTCTTTAACTAGAAGGACCGAAGTAATCTAACGGATAATAAATAGGACGTAGTTAATATATTATCGTAATTTTAAGATATTTAGACGAAGATAAGAGATTAGATTATAAAGTCCTAATAGTAGATAATTTAATAGGCGAATAAGTACCGGAGAGAAGAGGATTTCGACGTCGGTAATTAGGTTTTTGTTATAACGAAGGATTAGTAGCTAGACCGCCCGAATTAGAAGCTTTCTTATTTAGCTAGTAGACCCTATAGGATTATCGAGAAGATTAGAAACGCTTATAAGCTCGATCTTCTAGAATCTATTAAAGTTTATCCGATATTTAATCCTAGTAAGCTTTAAAGAGCGTTATTATTAGAACTATTACGCGGATAGTATCTAGACCTACTACCGCTAATTAGGATCTCTAAGGAAGATAAATAGGAAGTAGATAAGGTTATCGATTTACGCCTTTATTACCGGAAGTTATAGTATCGAGTTTAATAGCTCGGCTATAATCTCGACCTATAGTAGTATCCTATAGGAAATTTTAAGTATATACCTTAGAAGATTTAGTATTTCTATAACGATTACCCTCTAAAGCCCGGACCCCCGATACGCCTATAAGCCTAGTTAGATACGGCTAAGGACGAAGTCTTCCTTAAAGATTATAGGGATAACGATAAGCCGGTATTTAGGGGCTAAATACATTCTTAGTCGGGGGTTATATAACGATCTATAGAGTTTTCTACTAACTAACTCCGCCTATAGACGAGTTAGTTGGTTCTACTATGTGTTTCCGCCTTATAGAGATTTCTGCTGATTGTTTCCGCCTTCGACCTAGGACCTACCCCACAATGTCTTTTGGTCCTATTGATAGATTCTTTTCTTCTCTTTTCTTTTTCCTCCCTATACTTAATGTTCTAGTTAAATGCACTCTTTTTGTTAAAGAACTGGCTGGTAACAGTAAACTCTCTATTAATTATATTATATTCTATATTAGTATCTAGATCTATATATATTTCGATACTATTATATATAGTAATTAGTATATAAAGGCGTACTATAGTCTTAATAAGTAGGTATTAAGCTAGTATATTAGGATCTACTCTAGCTCTTTAACTTTTCTTAATTATCTAGAATCTTAAGTTTTTAATACTTAGATAATAGATTAAATTAAGATTTTTTAGGGGTAATCTTAAGCCTAGTAGTTTTTATCTCTATAGATAAAATAAGCGCTTTCTAATATCTTTTTAGTACCGTTTCTTTTTTTAAACTATATATTATTTATAGAGCTTTATAAATTATCTTAATAATTTAATCTATATCCCTAGTCTTAGCCTTAGATTCTAAAATCCTTAGATTACCCTCTATTTTAAGATTATTCTTTATCCTAAGAGGTTAAGATTTTAATATAAAAGTAATTTAATATCGAATTAGTATAGTTTCCCTATCTTTTCTTATCCTAATAATAATAGTTTAAAGAGTCCTTCCTTAGCCTCTAATATATAAAATAGATATAATAAAATATAAATACTAGCTTTAATATTTCGTCCTAATTTATAGATAAAATATTATTATTAGTAGTAATTATAATATCTTAGAGAGATTTCTATAGTTTTATAAATAGGGTCTAGGCCTTTTATTCTTTATTTTAGTTTAGAAGGTAATTCTCTAGCGATTCGAGGTAGTTTTCGAAATTATAAGGATCTTAATAGGATTTTATTATAGCCTCTTAGAACTAGATAAGGATATTAATAATAATATTATAAGAATTCCTTAGAAGTATCTTTATCTATTCTCTAAATATATTCTAATCCGATACCTCTTTAGGATATTTCTATTTATAAAATATCTATTTTTTTTTATAGGAGGTATATAAATAATTTATAGCGATAAGGATTTTTTAGGTTCCTAAGATATATTTTTTCGAAGCTTTTTTAAAGAGTATTTTAAGATTATTTAGTTAGTCCTCTCTCTATTTTATACCGAAATCTAGTTTAAATTAGCTAATATCTCTTTTAATCTCTTTTTCTTAAAAGGGTTCGCTTTCTATAGATAAATTACGGTAATTCTAAAACCTTCTTATTATTTAATTAAAATCCCAAAGTTTCTCTTTATTTTCCGCGACTATTTTTTAGGTCGTAAGAATACGTTCTTATAATACTACTCTAGCTTTATATTCTATAACTTTTTTTCTAGGCTTCGAAGGATTTCGTTAGTAATATAAAAGCTTTCTACCGCTATTTTAGTAGTTTTTTTAGGTAGGTCCTAAGTTAGTATTTCCTCCTATTCTTCTATAAATAGAAATATTCCCGATTCGCTATCGGTTTAGGTAGGATACTCTAGCGCCTCGGTATTATTACGCGAGCTACTACGGGTAATTAGGGGAGCTATTATATCTTAGATAGTTAAAGAAGAAGAATTAGAATTATAAGAATATACTATTTTAGGTATAAGGCCTATTAACCGGGTAAGATACGTTAGCTTAGGAGGAATAAAGGTATATTAGGCTATACGTACTAAGACTAATTCTTACTAGAATTCAGGGGTCCCGGGGGACCTAAGATTAAAAGGAAATATACGTGCCAAGGCTCGGCACCGATCAGGTGACGAACCCCGCACGATTCACACACGTGTCAGAAACTTCTATGAATACATATGTCGCCCAAGTTCCTGTTTCACCTTTGAAAGGACCTTTATCCTTTACAAGAGTAGCCTAATCTCTAGATTACGTACTTAGATATATCCCGTTACCGAGCTATCTATAGAGAGAGATACTCCGAGCTAAGAGTATACTTATAATAAGACCTCTATATAGCTATACGAAAGCGTTATACCCGATTCTTATCTATAGGTCTTTTATAGAGAGGACCTTTAGTATAATATAACGAACTAAGTCTATAAGCTTAGTAATCGATAATTGATAATAACAAAGTAAGAGAGTATTCAATTTAAGATACTAAAGGTAGGGAGAAAAGGAAGGAAAAAGAAGCAAGATCTAGAGGGCCCTAGATATATGCTAGATCTATGCAAACAATACAAACCCCGTCCTTCTCGCTAAAGCAAATAATAAAGAAGATAAAGAAAGGCTATTACCCGATTAGGCTTAGTAGCTATCAAGCTATTACCTAATTAGGCATAGTAGCAAACAAACAAAGGAGTGGCATATGATCATAGATCAGATGAGAACGATGCACGATGACGTAAGACGTCAGTCGTGACAATCTATTAGAAATCTTTTAATTTAGTATTCTCTCGATTTATTTATTTTACTCGTTTAGTAATATCTATTATATATTCTATATTAATTAGGTTTAAATCGGCTAGATAGATATCTTCTTCTAGATAACTCTTTAGTAAAAATATAATTTATCTACTATTATCGATATAAAATAAGTGTGAAGACCCACTATAAAGGGTGTTACCAGCCAGTTCTTTAACAAAAAGAGTGCATTTAACTAGAACATTAAGTATAGGGAGGAAAAAGAAAAGAGAAGAAAAGAATCTATCAATAGGACCAAAAGACATTGTGGGGTGGGTCCTAGGTCGAAGGCGGAAACAATTAGCAGAAATCTGTGTAAGGCGGAAATATACGGCAGAACCAACTAACTCGTCTATAGGCGGAGTTAGTTAGTAGAAAACTCTATAGATCGTTATATAACCCCCGACTAAGAATGTATTTAGCCCCTAAATACCGGCTTATCGTTATCCCTATAATCTTTAAGGAAGACTTCGTCCTTAGCCGTATCTAACTAGGCTTATAGGTATATCGGGGGTCCGGGCTTTAGAGGGTAATTATTATAGAAGTGCTAAATCTTCTAAGGTATATACTTAAAATTTCCTATAGGATACTACTATAGGTCGAGATTATAGCCGAGCTATTAAACTCGATACTATAACTTCCGGTAATAAAGGCGTAAATCGATAACCTTATCTACTTCCTATTTATCTTCCTTAGAGATCCTAATTAGCGGTAGTAGGTCTAGATACTATCCGCGTAATAGTTCTAATAATAACGCTCTTTAAAGCTTACTAGGATTAAATATCGGATAAACTTTAATAGATTCTAGAAGATCGAGCTTATAAGCGTTTCTAATCTTCTCGATAATCCTATAGGGTCTACTAGTTAGGTAAAAAAGCTTCCGATTCGGGCGGTCTAGCTACTAATCTTTTATTATAACGAAAACCTAATTACCGATATCGAAATCCTCTTCTCTCCGGTACTTATTCGCCTATTAAATTATCTACTATTAGGACTTTATAATCTAATCTCTCGTCTTTATCTAGATATCTTAAAGTTACGATAATATATTAACTACGTCCCGTTTATTATCTATTAGATTACTTCGGTCCTTCTAGTTAAAGGATATAGCCGGTTTATAATCCTTTTCGATAAAGAATAGTGACTATTTTATAGTATCCTATAGAAGGATTAATACTACGAAATCTACTATTAGTAGAATCTCTAACTAGTTGTCTTAATTCTATTTAATATATAGTTATAACCTTTAGGCTATATACTAATTTACGATCTCGCTCTATCCGTCGGTCTAAGGGTAGTAGGTAGTTAATAACTTCCTCTTAATTCTAAGTATCCGGTAGAACTCGGTCTAGAATTCTAAAATAAACTATCCGCCTTAGTTAGATATAATAGTCTCCGGAATATCTATAGTCCGAATTATATTATTAATAAATAATCTAGCTATCTACAGTATTAGTATCCTTATAATAAGGAATAGAAATTAGTCTCTTACTTAGTCGGTTAATAACTACAAAGATAGTATCGTAATTATAACGATCCTTTAGGAATAAGCGGAAATCTATTAAAATATACTACTAGGGTCTCTTAGGAATAGGTAAAGGATATAGTAATCTAGGTATACGATCTCGCTAAGCTTTTATTTATTTATAAACTAAGTAGTTTTTTATATATCGCTTTATATCGTTAGTCTATCCCGGCTAATAATATCTTAATAAGATAAGCTTCTTTAGTTTTTCGATTCTAGGGTATACGGTTAACAGTTATCGATATATATTATTAAGAAGTCTTATACGTAAATCTCCTTCGTCTAGAATCTTAAGTCGTCCTTTAAATAAGAGTAAACCTTCTTCGATAGTCTACTTCTAGTTACTACCTTCTCTAGCTATCTATCGGAAATCTACTAGCTTAGTACTTTCTCGGTTAGCTTACTTTACTTATCTAATAATATCTATTATATACTTTACGTCGATTAGGTTTAAACCGACTAGATAGATACCTTCTTCTAAATAACTCTTTAGTAGAAGTATTATCTATCTACTATTATCGGTATAGGGTAAGTCTTTTTATAATAAGATATTAGCTACGATATTCTTCTTTCTTAGGCGATATTTAATTATAAAATAGAACTAAGATAGGAACTCGCTCTATCTCGCTTATCGTTAGTTTATCTATCTTATTATTATAAAGTATTTAAGAGACTAATAGTCTATTAAGATCTCGAAGCGATCCTTTTATACTAAATCTTTAAGTTTAGGTTGCTATTCCTATAGTATATAAATAATTACTAAGAGTTCTTTATCTTATATCTCGTAATTTAACTCCGCGGATTATATACTCTTTAAGAAGAAAGCTACTAGATACTAGAAGTTATCGTTCTCGTAATACTAGGAGAGAACTACTCTAAGTACCCTATTAGAAGTATCGGTCTCGACTCTTATCCGTTAAACTAGATTATAATAATAGAGAACCGGCGTAGTTATTAACTTCTTCTTTAATAATAAGAAGGCGGCCTTATATTATTCGGTCTATTTATAAAAAACGTCTTATCGAGTAAGTCGATATAAAGATTTTAAGATAGTACTATATCCTTAGATAAAACGTCGGTAGAAATTATAAAATCCTAAAAACAACTAAACCCCTTTTATAGTCGTTAGGACTTACTATAATTAAATAATACTAATCTTTCCTAGGTTAATTATAATACCGTCCGTACTTATAATAAAACTAAGGAACTTTATCTTTTATACGGAGAATTCGTACTTCGGTAATACTACTTAGAGACCTACTTTCTATAGACGTTAAAGTACCTCCCTTATTTATTACTAGTACTCTTTAAGGGTCTTATTATAGATTAAGATATTATCTATAAAGACTATAGTATACTTATCTAGGTACTCCTATAATACGTTATTTATATACCGTTAGAATATAATAGGTCCGTTTATTAATCTAAATAGTATAACTTTATATTTAAATGATTTATACCGCGTATAGAAAGTCGTAAGCTCTTCTACTCTTAGTATTAAACGAATTCGGTAGAAACCTTATTAGATATTAAGCTTTATAAAGAACTTCGCTTTACTAATTTATTATAAGACTTCGTCGATTAATAGTAATAGGTAATAATCTTTTTTTATAATAGTATTTAATCTTTAGAAGTCGATATAGAAACGAAGATTATCTCTAGGTTTCTTCGCTATTAAGATTAGAGAAGTATATAGTACTAAGCTCGGAACGATAAACCCTTTCTTAAGATTCTTTATAATATACTCTCTTACTTTCTTTAGTTTATAAAGAGATAATTTATAAAGAGGATAATACCTAGGTTATACTTCGGCTTTAAGTATAATATCGTAATTAACTCTAGGTTTATAAGATAGTAATTTATCCGATCTCTTCTTTAAGAAAACTTCTATAAGGTCGTAGTACTCCTTTAGTAGAGTCCGGAGTATCTTATTAATTTTAGGATCCTATATTTAGGCACTTTTAATATCGATAATATAGTCGATTTTATAGAGGGAAGTAATAAAGGTTTCGGTTTCTTTATTAACCTTACTTTTTATATAAAGTCGATTAAATCTAGCGCCTCTAATCGCGTAGATATCGATACTAATCGGGGACTACTCTTCTTTTATTAATATCCGGGGCTTTAGAACTTTTATTTTATCCTCTAAATTTCGAATTATCTTCTGTTTCTCTTTAACCTACTAGTATCTATATTAATACTCTCGGGTACGTTAGAGTTATTAATCTTACTAATCTTATTATCCGAAAAGGCGATCGCGTCGTTCTATATTAGCTTAATAGATAGGATCTATCTTCGATAGCTTCTTTAAGATTTCGGTTAGAAAGGGAATAGCAATCTTACTTATAACCTCGTTAGAGAGATTTCTTTAATCCGGCTAAATTATTCGGTACCGTCGGTAATCTAGGAGAATATTATACTCGGTAAACTATATCTATCTAAGGATTATATTATATTATCTAAGATCCGTAATTAATATTAGGACCTATCGCTATACTCGGCTATCTATATAAACTATAAGAATAGTAATATATCGTATTAGTTTAGCTAGCTTACTATTAAATCCGCGTACTAGATATTTACGACTAAGCCTCTTTATCTTAATCCTAAATCGCTTACTAAGTAGTATAATTATTATCGTATTAATAAAGATATATCTATCTACTCTAGTATTACCTAGTACTAAAATAGAAAAAGAATAGCTATTATATATTAGTTATATATTAAAAACTAAGCTATCTCTTAGACTATTAACTAACTTCTATAAGTCTAGCGTAAATAGTAAAACTTTCTTTCTATCTAAGAGGGAGACTTATCCTAGGTAAAGGCTTTTTCCGGATTCTCTTTATCGCTTACTTTAAGCTCTATAATCTTCTAAATCCGAGGGTTAGTAACGGTTATAGTAGCTATAGTAATAGGCTAGTTTAACTTCTTCTTCGGATAATTATAGGTTATATATCCTCGTTCCTTATAATTAAAATAATAACCTTCTTTTATTAAGGTCTCCCGCTTAAACGTAGAGAGACTAATAAAGTTAGTACTACCTTCTCGCTTTATATAGGGAGTAGATTTCGAACTAGTTATAGCGGTACCTATACCGCTTTCTAAGGGTAGGTTTATACGGGAATAGGGATTAGTCGATTTAGCTTCCTACTATAAACTAATTTTATATAATATACTTTAGTAACTCTATATAAATATATCGAACGAGATTATTTCTTAGTTAATAGCCTATATAATCTAGGTTTAAAGTAGGTATAAGAGTTTAGAATATAGATCTCGTTTCCGATTCTTAATTACGACAGTAGCTTCTTCTATAAGCTATATAAACTCTATAAGGAAATTAGTAAAGTTATCCCTAGGCTTTATCTTTAGTTAGTAGTATATAGTATACGCTTCGGTACGTCGATTCGGGTTTATAAAGATAGTCTTTAAGTAAGTAATAATATCCTCTATATCTTCGTAAGGAATACTAGCGTTAGTGCTTATTCGGGGAGTAATATATAGCTAGGCTTTATCTTTATATCGGCTCTATATATAGAGTCTCCGATAGATAGGGAGAGGGTAATAGTCTATATTAGCTTTAAGTTTCTATCGGATTACTATCTCCTATATTTTAAATCTTACTTCTTTCCCGTTATTAAGTATTAGTATATTAGGTATCTTAGTCGTCTTTCGGGTAACGTTAGCCTCTATAATCGGTACGCTAGTATTAGCTATATTAGGATTCTAAGTAGTAAGGAGACGGAACGCTAAGTCTCCCCGCTTACGGGTTATAATATTACGATAAGCAATTGTCTTATTACGCTTAGTTATTAGATCGTTAATCTTACTAAGGAGTATTACGACCTCCTCTCTTAAATCCTAATTCTCTTACTTTAGTTGTTAGTACTAGCGAGTAAGTTCCTAGAATCTCTTCTTTAAAGGAGTCTTCCGAAGTTATTCGCGTATAGAGGACGATCCCTCTCTAGCATTATTATTATTATTTATCTTACTAGTATTAACTAGTCTTAGTATTTCGGTATATAGGGTTTAGGGTTCGGATATATCGACTACCCGGTCGATCTCTTCTTCTTCTAGTATAATAGCGAGCGGCTACTTACTACGGTTCGTTAGGTTCTAGCGGGTCTTAACTATTATAACTAGTTAGATAGGATTTAGTTCGGTTCGGAGAATCGGTCTTAGCTATACGATACTAAGGAACGGAGAGTAGGTAAGCTTCGACCGAGATCTACTACAATAGGGATCTATATAATCTTCTGCTTATTGAAAATTAAAATAGTACTTAATGTTATATTACTAGCTAGTTCTTTAACAAAAAGAGTGTATTTAACTAGAATATTAAGTATAGGGAGGAAAAAGAAAAGAGAAGAAAAGAATCTATCAATAGGACCAAAAGACATTGTGGGGTGGGTCCTGGGTCGAAGGCGGAAACAATCAGCAGAAATCTCTACAAGGCGGAAACACACGGCAGAACCAACTGACTCGTCCATAGGCGGAGTCAGTCAGCAGAAAACTCTGCAGATCGTCACAAAGGGTCTTATGAAGGGTATGATCAGAGTGCTAAGGGTATATACAATACGAATTACTACTACGAAGTAATTATAACTAGTACTACGTATATATTCAAACTAAACTATAAACCTTTATCTATAGTTCTAAATCTACTAGTTATATAATATATATAGCCTAAGCGAGATCATATATATTAGACCTATATATCTCGTAGGCTATTGATATATCTACGTAGGTCCCTAAAGACCTCCGAAGGTCTATCTTAAAGATATTATCTCGGGTCTAGGCGGGTTCTATATCTTACTTTATATAGTATAGGACGTGATATTACCTCCTTCTTTTATACTCGTCGACCTCGGTATACTTCTAGATTCCCTCTATAAACCTATCTCCTTTATCTAGCGCGGTTCTTCTTTATTAAATAGGGTATTCTAAGGCTTCTTAGCTAGATTTTTATAGCGGTAGCGAGGTTTTTATCCTTTATTTAATATATTAAGTATAAGGTTTTTTATTAAATATAAGATTTTTTATCGAATATAAGATTCTTTATAACTATAGGTTTATTTAAATATTATTTTACCCCCTTTTTTTTAAGAAAATATATCCTTATATTTATTTTTTATAATATAATTTTAAATAATAGAACTATAAACTAGGTTTTTAACCCTATATCTATAACTCCTATAGAGATATAATATATACGCTATATTAATTCGATTATAAAGATTCTTATAGATTATATAAATTTTCCGGTCGGTAATAAATATAATTATTATTAGGTTAATTAGTAGGTCTATATTATAATAAGTATGTTTTCTCTTTTATATATCTTCCTCTAATATTATCTAAGTCGACTTTTATCTTAATAATATAGCGAACGCTATTATTTTAGTATCTAATATTCCGGCTTAGAACGCTACTCGTAGTATTTTTATTAATACTTAGAATACTCTTTACTCCTAGATTAAGTAAAGACTTACTCTAGTATTTATTATTTAAGTTATACTACTAATACCGCTAATAGTACTATTAGTTATTCTACTAGTTATTTTATTAATTATACTATTAGTTATATTATTAATTATATTATTAGTTATATCTTTATTACTATTTATAATAATATCTATAATATCTCTTATTATACTATTTATTATACTACTACCCCTTCTAGCTTCTTTATCTTTATTACTAATAATATTTAAAGTATAAGAAGAATAGTTTAATAGAGTATTAGATAGGTTTATATAGTATTTTATAGATATTTAGGTAAGATCTATAAGGCTTTTATATATATTTTTATATTTTCTAATATCTAGGCTATTTTTCTTAAGCTTTTTATAAAGTATTTATTTATAGATTTTTATAGAGATTATTATTATTCTTATAATATAAAAAGTCTTTTATAAAAACTTTTATTTTTATATTCCTTCTTTTTTTATAAAGATAATATATCTTTTATTAGTTTATTTAAAGATTTATACTTTTTACTAATCTTTAGAGTAATATCTATTTTATTAATTATAAAATTATAAGTTATCTTTTTTAATAATATTAGCTTAATAGATTTATTATAAATTAATTATAATAAAAGTCTTATTATAAAGATTATTATTTTTATATTTTTATTGACTATAATTTATAAATAGTATTTAGGATAATTTAAAAAAATCTATAAATTATTCTATTTTTTCTTTAAATCTTATTAAGACTTTTATAACTTTTTTTAAATTATCTTTAATAGATTAGATTTTTAGAATTAATTTATTATAATTATATTATTTAATATATTACTTAATTTTTAGATATTCTTATTATCTTTATAATCTTTTTAATATATTAAATATTAAAAACCTCTACTCTTTTTTTTAACTTATAAAATATAATTAATTTTAATAAGATCTAGCCGCTTATTATAAATTAATTTATTTTTATAAGACTTTAATATAAAAATATATTATATAATATAGATTTTCTAATATAAAAAAATTAATATTAATTAATATATTTATTATCCTATTTTATAAACTATTTAAAAAGATTTTTTATAATAATTATCTAATTTTTTAAAAAAGTATTTTAAATTAATATATTTATTTTAAAATAATATCTAATTAATTATTATAAAAATCTTCTTTATATAATTCTTATTTATAATCTTTTTTATAATATCTTTTATCTTTTATAATCTCTTTTTAAGCTTTTTTTATTATTTTATAAGCTTTTTTATATATTTTTTTATATTTTTATAAATCTTTTTATTATTATTTTTAATATTTAATTAAAATTCGGATTAAATTCTTATAAAAACTTTATTTAGAGATATATCTAAAGCTAAATATATAATTATATTATATATATATTATATAAAGAAAATCTATTTAATCTAATTATCTTAATATTAACTAATATAATTATAAAAATAATATTTAATAGATTAATTCTATCTTTCTGTCTATCTATTTATCTATAAATAATATATAATAGATAATCTTTTTTATATTATAAGATAAAAATAAAAACTAACCTAAAAAATACTAATAAATAGACTTTCTTTATTACTAATAAGATTCTCTAGTATCTCTAACTATAAAATAACTTTTATATAATATAATTATAAGATCCTCTACTATTATATCCTTAATATATAATATATAAACTATAAACTTTATAAATAAATTTACTACTATTAATATTATATTATAGACTTTATACTTTTATTTTAAAGATAGTAATCCTATTATAAAATCTATACTTATTTATTATAATAGTTTTTAAAATATTAATAATAGTTCTAATAATCTATATAATTTATATTTATATATTATATTTCTTTAATAGATATTATATTTATTTATATATAAAAAATTATTTTCTTTTTTATATATTATTAAAAATACTTATTATAAATTCTTTTAATAGTCTATCTTTTCTTATAATATCTTATTTAAAGATTATTATAATAAATATATATAATTTTATATATTATAATTAAGTCTTTTAATATATAAATCTTTCTATTATATCTAAATAAATTATTTTTAATAATTATTATTTATAATATACTACTAAAATATTTATTACTTTCTATTTTATTTATTTTATTATACTTATTTTTTATAAAATAGTCTTAGTTTTAGTATTATCTTATAAGATTTATAATAAACTCTATAGAAATATCTTTTAGCGCTATTTTTTTTATAAAGCTAATTATTAATAATCTAGTACTTATTTATTTATAGCTTTTATATTTTATAAGATTCTTTAAAAACTTATTTTTACTTTTTTAAAATAATTATAATCTCTTTATATATTTATTAGTTTTTTTTTATAAATCTTTAGGCTTATTTTTTAGACTTTAATGTCACCAGCCAGTTCTTTAAGCAAAAAGAGTGTATTTAACGAGAATACTAAGTATAGAGAATAAAAGGAAAAGAAAGAGAAAGAATCCCACTAGTAAGACCTTTGTAGGTCTCGTTCCTATCCTCTAGGCGGAAACCCCCGGTAGAAAACTCTAACCTCCGGTAGATCCCTAGGCCGCCCTTCTAACCTCCGGTAGAAGTATAGACCGCCTATCCGACCGAGGTTAGAAACTAGGGCTATAGACCGCCTATCCGTCCGAGTCTCTAATATTACCTATAATATAACCCCCGATTAAAACTATATTTAGTCCCTAAATATAGGCCTATTGTTATTAATATAATCCTTAAGGAAGACTTTGTCTTTAGCTACGTCTATCTAGGCTTATAGGCGTATCGGGGGTCCGGGCTTTAAAGGGTAATTATTATAGAAGTCCTAAACTTTTTTTAGTATATACTTAAAATTCCTTATAGGATACTACTATAGGTCGAGGTTATAGCTAAGCTATTAAACTCGATATTATAACTTCCGGTAGTAAAGACGTAAATCGATAACCTTATCTATCTTTTATTTATCTTCCTTAGAGATCCTAACTAATAGCGGTAGATCTAGATACTATCTATATAATAGTTCTAATAATAAGGCTTTTCGAAGCTTATTAGGATTAAATACTAAATAAACCTTAATAGATTCTAAGAGATCGAGCTTATAAGTATTTCTAATCTTCTTGATAATTTTATAGGATCTACTAGTAAGATAAAAAAGCTTCTAATTTAGGCGGTTAAGCTACTAATTTTTTATTATAATAAAGACCCGATTACTAACATCGAAATCCTCTTCTCTCTAATATTTATTTACTTACTAAATTATTTATTATTAAGACTTTATAATCTAGTCTCTCGTCTTTATCTAGATATCTTAGAGTTATAATAATATATTAATTATATCTTATTTATTATCTATTAGATTACTTCGATCCTTTTAGTTAAAGGATATAGCTAGTTTATAATCTTTTTCGATAAAGAATAGTAACTACTTTATAATATCTTATAAAAAAATTAATACTATAAAGTTTATTATTAGTAAAATCTCTAATTAGTTATCCTAATTCTACTTAATATATAATTATAATCTCTAGGCTATATACTAATTTATAATTTCGTTCTATTTATTAGTCTAGAAGTAGTAGGTAGTTAATAATTTTTTTTTAATTCTAAATATCTAATAGAACTTAGTCTAGAATTCTAAAATAAACTATCCTCTCTAGTCTAATATAATAATCTCTAGAATACCTATAATTCGAATTATATTATTAATAAATAGTCGAGCTATTTATTTAGTATTAATATTTTTATAATAGGGGATAAAAATTAGTCTCTTATTTAGTCGATTAATAACTATAAAAATAGCGTTATAATTATAATAATTCTTTAGGAATAAGTAGAAATCTATCGAAATATATTACTAGGATCTTTTAAGAATAAGTAAAGAATATAATAATCTAGATATATAGTCTTACTAGGCCTTTATTTATTTATAAATTAAATAGTTTTCTATATATTATTTTATATTATTAGCCTATTCTAGCTAATAATATCTTAATAAGATAAGCTTCTTTAGTTTCTCGATTTTAGGGTATATAGTTAATAGTTATCGATATATATCGTTAAGAAGTCTTATATATAAATCTTCTTTATTTAAGACCTTAAGTTATCCTTCGAATAAAAGTAAACCTTCTTCGATTATCTACTTCTAGTTATTATCTTCTTTAGTAATTCGCTAGAAATCCTCTAGCTTATTACTTTCTTAGTTAACTTACTTAACCCGCTTAATAATATCTATTATAGACTCTATATCGATTAGATTTAAACTAACTAGATAAATATCTTCTTCTAAATAATTTCTCGGTAGAAGTATTATCTATCTACTATTATTAGTATAAAATAAGTCTTTTTACGATAAGACGTTAGCTATAATATTCTTCTTTCTAGGACGATACTTAATTATAAAATAAAATTAAGATAAGAACTTACTCTATCTCGCTTATTATTAGTTTATCTATCTTATTATTATAAAATATTTAAAAGACTAATAATCTATTAAGATCTCGAAGCGATCCTTTTATACTAAATCTTTAAGTTTAGGTCGCTATTCTTATAATATATAAATAATTACTAATAGTTCTTTATTCTATATCTTATAATTTAACTCTATAGGTTATATACTCTTCGAGAAGAAAGCTATTAAATATTAGAAGCTATTATTTTTATAATATTAAGAAAGAACTATTTTAAGTACTCTATTAAAAGTATTAGTCTCGATCCTTATTCGTCGAGCTAGATTATAATAATAAAGGATTAGTATAGTTATTAATTTTTTCTTTAGTAATATAAAAGCTACTTTATATTATTCTATTTATTTATAAGAAATCTTACTAGATAAATTAATATAAAGATTTTAAGATAGTATTATATCTTTAAATAAATTATTAGTAAAAATTATAAAATCCTAAGAATAACTAAACCCTTTTTATAATTATTAATACTTATTATAACTAAATAATACTAATCTTTCCTAGGTTAACTATAATACTATCTATATTTATAATAAAACTAAAGAACTTTATCTTCTATATTAAGAATTTATATTTCGGTAATACTACCTATAAACCCGTTTTTTATAGATATTAAAATACTTCTCTTACTTACTATTAGTACTCTTCGAGAGTCTTACTATAGATTAAGATATTATTTATAAAGATTATAGCGTATTTATCTAGATATTCTTATAATATATTATTTATATACTATTAGAATATAATAAATCTATTTATTAACCTAAATAGCGTAATCTTATATTTAAATAATCTATACTATATATAGAAGGTAATAAGCTCTTCTACTCTTAGTATTAAGCGAATTCGGTAGAAATTTTATTAGATATTAAACTTTATAAAAAACTTTATTTTATTAGTTTATTATAGGACTTTATCGATTAATAGTAATAAGTAGTAATCTTTTTTTATAATAGTATTTAATCTTCGGAAGTCGACGTAGAAACGAAGACTATCTTTAAGTTTCTTTATTATTAAAATTAGAGAAGTATATAGTACTAAACTTAGAATAATAAATCCTTTTTTAAGATTCTTTATAATATACTCTCTTATTTTCTTTAGCTTATAAAAAGATAGCTTATAGAGAGGGTAATATCTAGATTATACTTTAGCTTTAAGTATAATATTATAATTAATTTTAGATCTATAAGATAGTAATTTATTTAATCTTTTCTTCGAGAAAACTTCTATAAGATTATAATACTCCTTTAATAAGATCTAGAGTATCTTACTAATTTTAAGATCTTATATTTAAGCGCTCTTAATATCGATAATATAATCGATCTTATAGAGAGAGGTTATAAAGATTTCGGTTTTTTTATTAACCTTATTTTTTATATAAAGTTAATTAAATCTAGCGCCTTTAATTATATAGATATTAATACTAATAAGGGACTACTCTTCTTTTATTAATATCTAAGCTTTCGGAACTCTTATTTTATTCTCTAAATTTCGAATTATCTTCTATTTTTCTTTAATCTACTAGTATTTATATTAATACTCTCGGGTATATTAGAGCTATAAAGATAATTATTAATCTTACTAATCTTATTATCCGAAAAGATAATTACGTCGTTCTATATTAATTTAATAAATAAAGTCTACCTCCGATAGTTTCTTTAAGATTTTAGTTAAGAAAGAAATAGTAATCTTACTTATAATTTTATTAGAGAGACTTTTTTAATCTAGCTAAATTATTCGGTAATATTAATAATCTAGAAGAATATTATATTTAGTAAATTATATCCTTTTAAAGATTATATTATATTATCTAAGATCTATAATTAATATTAGGACCTATCGTTATAATCTACTATTTATATAAACTATAAGAATAGCGGTATATCGTATCGGTTTAGCTAATTTATTATTAAATCTACGTACTAGATATTTATAGCTAAGCCTCTATATTTTAATTCTAAATCGCTTACCGAGTAGTATAATTATTATTATATTAATAAAAATATATTTATCTATTCTAGTATTATTTAGTACTAAGATAGAAAAAGAGTAGCTATTATATATAAGTTATATATTAAAAATTAAGCTATCTCTAGGACTACTAACTAACTTTTATAAATCTAGCGTAAATAATAATACTTTCTTTCTATCTAGAAGGGAGACTTATCCTAGATAAAGGCTTTTCCTAGATTCTTTTTATTATTTACTTCGAGTTCTACGATTTCCTAAATCCGAGAGATAATAACGGTCGCGGTAGCTATAGTAGTAGGCTAGTTTAACTTTTTCTTCGGATAATTATAGGTTATATACCCTTACTCTTTATAGTTAAAATAGTAACCTTCTTTTATTAAAGTCTCTTTTTCTATATTCGAGAGTCTTCCGCTACTAATACTCTCTTTACACTTAATATAGGAGATATATATTAATATCGACTTCGGAGTTATATCTAGTCCGCTAGTAGAGATAATAGTAGACTATATATAAAAGGTAGTCTTCGCCTCTTATTATAGGCTAATCTTATATAATATACTTTAATAGCTCTAGGTAAATATATTAAATAAGATAGCTTTCTAATCTATAGCCTATATAACTTAAGTTTAGAGTAGGTATAGGAGCTTTAAATAGAGGTCTTATTTCCGGTTCTCGGCGACTATAGCTATTTCCTCTATAAGCTATATAAATTTAGTAAGAAAATCGGTAAAACTATTCTTTAGTTTTATTATTAATTTATAATAAGTAGTATATACTTTAGTACGACGGTTCGGGTTCGCGAAAATAATCTTTAGATAAATAATTATATCTTTAGCGTTAATATAGGGGTTACTCGAGTTAGAACTTATATAAGGGGCGATATATAATTAAGCCTTATTTTTATAGCGGCTTTATATATAAAGCTTCCGATAGACTAGTAGTAGATAATAATCCGTATTAACTTCTAGTATTTAATATATAACTATCTCTTAGATTTTAAATCGTACTTTCTTACCGTTACTAAATATCGGCGCGTTTAGTATCTTTATTATTCGTCGAATAGCTTCTATAATTAGCGTACTAGTATAGTCCTAGTTTATAAGCTTATAGATAAGACTATTATAAGCTCTAATTATATATTTATAATATATAACCGCTTTATCGCGCTCGACTCTTAAGTCCGTAATTATTATATCGTTCTTAATTTATTAAGTATAAAGGATAGTAATCTTATCCTTAAGTTCTTAGTTCTTTTCTTTAAATCTTTTATATTTACGAACTAGCTTAAAGAACTGTTCCTTCGTCGGAGTCTTCTATAGTCTATTATATAAAGAGGGACCTTCTCTAGTATTATCGTCTTTATTATATTTATTAGCTATAGCTAATCTTATCGGGGTCTTTAGTTCGGAGGGGGTATCTACTATCTACTCCCGGATCTTTTTATTATTAGATATAGTAATAGCCGGTTACTTTCTATAGTTTAATAGATTCCGCTTAGTCTTAACTATCGTAATTAGCTAGGTTAGATTCGGGTCGAGTCTTAGCTTATACGCTACTAAAGAACGGGAAGTAGGGTAAAGCGGGATTAGGACTAGTCGTAATAATAGTCCGTATAACCTTACTACTTCGTAGGATTAAGATAGTACTTAGTATTATATTACTAGCTAGTTCTTTAAGCAAAAAGAGTATATTTAACGAGAATACTAAGTATAGAGAATAAAAGGAAAAGAAAGAGAAAGAATCCTACTAGTAAGACCTTTATAGGTCTCGTTCCCATCCTCTAGGCGGAAACCCCCGGCAGAAAACTCTAACCTCCGGCAGATCCCTAGGCCGCCCTTCTAACCTCCGGCAGAAGCACAGACCGCCTATCCGACCGAGGTCAGAAACCAGGGCTGCAGACCGCCTGTCCGTCCGAGTCTCCAATGTCACCTATAACATTTAATATAGTTTTTATATTTATTATATCTTTAGTCTAAGAATCTTTTATAGTTTTTATATATATTATAATATTTAATTAAATCTTTTTAGTTTTTTTTATTTTATTTATAAAAAATCTTTTCTATAAGTTTTATCTAATTTTTAAAAATAGTTTATCTTTTATAAGATCTACTAACTCTATCTCTCTTACTTTTTAAATATAATTAGACTTCCGACTTAATTTATTAATTAGATTTTTTAAATCTATTTTATATTAGATTATAAAATCGAATAATATAAATTATATTATTTATTACGCTTATCTTTTATTAAGATTCTAAAATATAAATATTATAAAATCTTTTAGATTTTTATAATCTAATAATATAAGAATATCTATAATATCTTTTAAATAATATCTCTATATTTTAAATACTTTTATAATAATAAATAGCTTATTATTATAGATTTTATAATATATATTTAGCCTATTAAGCTTCTTTAAATAAAATATAAAAAAATATTATTAATTATCTTTTTTAAATTATAAAATAATTATTATTAATATAAAGTCTAATATATTTATTTCTATTAATAGTTTTTTATTTAATTAAAAATAGATTAAAAAAGATATTTTTATAAAATAACTTTTTAAAATAGCGAATACTTCTTTTATCTTCTTTATAAAAATAAAGTCTTATATCTTATTATTTATATCTTTTTTATAAGTATCTAGTCTTTTTATTAATATATTAAAAAATCTATAGATCTTCGAAAAGAATACTATAAATCTTTTATAGAAGTTTATATACCTTAAGAATATCTAAATATTATAGATACTCTTAGGCTCTAATTAATCTATAATAATTATTATCTTCTTCTAATCTATTTATATATCTTTTAATATAATAATAAAACTAAGGAATTCTATCTTTATAATATAGAATATATATTTTAATCTCTTTATATAGAGCTTATATTTATAGAGTTTTATAAGAATCTTTTAAATATATTTTATATAGTCTTTTATACTAAATAAAAATACTAGAATATTATCTAAATAGATAATTATAAAGATATTTATAAAATCTATAAAAGCTTTATTAATATATTATTAAAAGATTATTAGTATATTAGAAAATCTAAATAATATAGTAAACACTGTTGGCACAGCAAAAATCACTGATGGCATAGGAGTCTAACCCAATTAGGTATAGAATATCTTGGCGGTCATTTTCAGTCTAAGTGTTATTTATTATGGTATCGCCATAGTAAAAAACACAGCCCCTGAATCACCCCAGCCACATAGTACTTCCATGATCTGCCCCATAATCTGTTCCATACTCGGCCCCATATTAATTCCCCATAATGATGCTCCCATAATCATGCCTCCATTAAATCACATGATCTGGATAGGGCTAATTGTTAGAGTTAATCGAGCCTTGGAACCCATAATAATACACCATACTAATGCACCATAATAATGCACCCATTAGATCACGTGATCATGGTTCGAGATATAGATCACGTGATCATGATGCCAGATATAGATTACGTAATCACAGTACCAGATATAGATCACGTGAGCATAGTGCTAGATATAGATCACGTGATCATGATAGGCTAGGGTTAAGCGAGCCTTAGCACCCACAATGAAATTTCTGCATGCTAATTGTCGTCCATTAATTCTAATCTCCCATAGTAAAAGCTTCATTATTATATTCTATTTTTCTCTCCATTTTAATTCAATGAAAACGTCAAATAAGGCTCGATTAACTCTAACAATTAGCCCTATCTAGATCATATGATTTAATAGAGGCATGATTATGGGAGCATCATTATGGGGAATTAATATGGGGCCGAGTATGGAGCGGATCATGGAGCAGATCATGGAAGTACTATATGGCTAGGGTGATTCAGGGGCTGTGTTTTTTACTATAGCGATACCATAATAAATAACACTTAGACTAAAAATGACCGCCAAGAAAGGCTTATCTTAATTAGGTTAGACTCCTATACTATCAGTGATTTTTGCTATACTAATAGTGTTTACTAATAATATAATCCTATATTTAAAAAGCCTATATCTTATATAAAATATTATCTTTTATTTATCTTTTATTTTTATATATAAGTAGTAATATATATCTAAAAGATCGAACTAATTATAGATCTTAGCTCTTATAAAGCGATCTAGCGACTCTTCTACTAATAATAATAAATACTAATTCTTAATAATAATCTTATTTAGTCCTTTATAATTAATATATAATCTTAGTCTTCTATCCTTCTTAGATATAAAAAGTATTAGCGTCTTTATAAGGCTTTATAAAGATTAGATCTATCCTTTATTTATAGTTTTTTTAATATATTTCTTTAATATTTAAAGCTATTCTTTAGATAATAGATATATAGATTTCTATAAAGATTATATATCTCTCTTAAAATCGATTATATAATATATCTTTAAATATAATATTAAGATCCTTATTTTTATAAGATCGAATATATTTATAAAATCTATATATTTCTTTAATAGGGCTTTTTCCTATATTATTTTTAGTCTTATAGACTCTATTAAGCCTATTTATAGATATACTAAGATATATTTTATATCTTATAATAGGTCTTATATATAATCTTTTATTATAATTTTTTTAAAATTATCTTTATTTTATATATTATAATATTATTATAAAGCTTCTTTCTAATTTATTTATAGATTTTTATAGATTAATTAATTAAATCCTAAGATTAGATTATATCTTTATATATCTACTACTTCTATTATAAGATTATAACTTTTTTTTATATTTATATTATTAATTAAGTTAAACTTTACTTTTTATATTTTATAAGACCTAATCTCTTATTTATTAATAGCTTTAATTATTTATAATAAAAGTTATAAATCTTCTAAGTTCTATTTTACCTATTTCTAACTAATAAAAGACTATTTTATATTATAATTTATAAAGATATATATAAAGATTTTCTCTATCTTAATATAAATTATAGCTTTATTTATAAAGACTTTTAGAGATTATAGATTTAAAATAGTAACTCCTAATATAGCTACTATTTAGAGTATTAGATTTTTTATTTTTTTATATTATTTTTTATATTATCGCCTAATTTTCTATAAAAAAAGTAATATTTATTCTTTTTATAATTATATCTCTAATAATATTTATATATACTTCTTATTTTTTTTATACTTCTTTTCTAGTTTTTTATATATAAATTATAAGATTTTCTTTATATCTTATATCTTTATAAAAAATTATTTATTTATTTTATTTTATTTTTTTAAAATAAATTAATTTAGTTTTAAAGTCTTTTTTTATAAATTTAGATCCGATTCGATAATTTATAAATAATCTAAGAGGTTAATATATAAATAATTTAGATTTATCTTAATCTATTTATAATCTTCTATTTTAATATTATTAATTATATTTATATTTAGATATATTTTATATATATATTTTAGTAGTAGGATATATAGATTTTTCGCTATCTAGTTAATATATAGTAAGTATACTATAATTAATTAGCCTAGTCTTTACTAGTAATATATTTATTATTTCTTTACTTTTTAATAAATAAACTTTATATAGATTTTTAGTACTTTAGATTTAGTAATATAAGATTCTTATACTATTATTATATCGCTATTAAAGATCTCGATCTTTTTATTTATTTTTATAATATTATTTTTAAAGTAGTATAAATATTAGCCGAAATAATTATTTAGATATATTTATTATATCTTATACTTTTAAAATATTTTAGAAAAATATTTTATAATACTTATTAGATATAAAAGATATCTTATATTTAATATATAATATATTAGAAAGACTCTAAAGCTTATTTTATTATCTTCTTTTTTATTATTATTAAGATCTATATCTACTAATAATATTATTCTTATTAAAGGAATATTTAGCTTAGTCTTTATATTTAATTCCGCTATATATTTCTTTATCTATATTTATATCTCTAAATATTTTTTAAGTTCTATAAACTATTATATATAAGCCTTTACTATCTTTAAATCCTTAGTTTTTTTATTATCTTTAATAATTATAATAGAAATTAGTTCTTTTATAAAAGACTTAGTTAGATTTATAGAACCTAACTATTCCCTTTTATATTTATCTTTAGAGATACTAAGATCTATATTAAAATTATCTTTTATAGCTACTTCTAGCGTCTCTTTATTTTATTCTATAATTATATAGATTCGGCGTATAAATATTATATTTTACTAGTAGCGGTCCGATTAAAAATAAGATAGTTTAGAATATAAAGACCTACTATAAAAGATCTTATAAAAGATATAATTAGAGTACTAAGGATATATATAATACGAATTACTACTACGAAGCAATTATAACTAGTACTATATATATATTTAAACTAAACTATAAACCTTTATCTATAGTTCTAAATCTACTAGTTATATAATATACGTAGCCTAAGCGAGATTATATATATTAGACCTATATATCTTATAGGCTATTAATATATCTATATAGATCCCCGAAGACCTCCGAAGGTCTACTTTAAAAGTATTATCTTAGATCTAGGCGGGTTTTACGCCTTACTTTATATAATATAGAACGTAATAATAAGTTTTTTTATAATAAGATATTAGCTATAATATTCTTCTTTCTAAAATAATACTTAATTATAGAATAAAACTAAAATAAGAACTCGTTTTATCTTATTTATCGCTAATTTATTTAACTTATTATTATAAATTATTTAAAAGACTAATAATCTATTAAGATCTTAAAATATATAAGAGATTATAGAGAAGTTAAATTAAGAGAAAAGAATTTTAGAAATTAGTTATAAATTAGTTATAGGAAAGAATTATATTATAATTATAGTAAAAAACTATAAAAAATAAAAAAAATAAAAAAACTAAGATCTAGATATTATCTACTATATATTTATATTATATTTATAATAATTTATAATAATTTATATAATTAATTAATAATTAATTAATTCTATTTAATATTACAAAATTTAATTAATTATAATTTATAATATTAATTCTATTTAATTAATTTAATATTATAAATTATTATATAATTATTTAATTAATAAATATTCTATTTATTTATTTTATTTATGATAATTATATTATATTTCTTATAATTCTATTATTTTAATAATAATATTATTCTTATAATCTAATTATTTTATAAATAAATAAATATAATATACCCCTATAATCTTTATATTTAATTTAAATATATAGATTAGGTAGTATATAAATTAGCTATATAATTAGCTATTATTATTAAGATAATTAAATATATTTCCTAAATATATAGCTTCTTTAGTAGCTTCTCTTAATACTATATATTTAGCTTTATAACTACTAATAGCGAGTTTTTTATAATTAAGAGTTCTATAATATAAGATTATTAATTCCTATTTTAAGAGATAAACTAAATAAATATATAGAGATAGATTTTTTATTATTTAAATTATTTCGTTAGTTAGTATTATAATATTCTTTTAGAATAAGATTATTTCTTATATAATTATAGTATAAATCTCTAATAAAAGTATATAATAGATATTTCTAGATTCTAAAAAGAGTATTAAAATATTCTTTATTAGGATTACTTATAAATCTTAAATAATAAATTATAATAAATATTATATCTAGTCTAGTTTTTAGAACTAGATATAATAATAATCCTATTTATTTTTAGTAATTATTTATATTATTTATAGATACTTAATATAGATTTTTAATTAATTTTAAACTAGATTATCTAGGAATTTTAATAAGGTTTTAGTTTATATTAAATTTATTTAATAATTTTTCGATATATTTATTCTAGTTTATATAAAGATATTTATTTTTAATCTTAATATTATTACTTAAAAAGATAGAAATAGGTCCTATTTTTTAATTTTAATATATTTTTTTAATTATATTATTAAATCCTTTAAATAATTAAATAATTAATATTTTTATAAATAGCTAAAATATTATCTATATAATATATTAAAATATATTTAGTTTTTTTATTTATATATACTTCTTTATTATAAGATAGTATTTTAAAACTAAATATAGATAAAGCTTTTAATAAGTATTTATACTATAATCTTAGACTTTATTTTAGATTATATATTACTTTTAGTAAATAATAATATTTAGTTTTATTATTATATATACTAATAAAATAATATATATATTAGTATCTATATTTATATATATAAAAGTATTTTTAATATTATATTATAAAATAGTCTAGTCTTTATTAACTACTATAATTAAAATTATATACTATATTTCTATTCTATATATAATAGAAAATATTTCTAAAAAATTAATATATAGCCGTTAATTAAAATCTTAAATTACCTATCTAGCTTTATATCTAAAGATTTTATCTTTATTAATTATATATAAATCTTTTATATTACTATAAATCTTTTATATTACTATCTATAACTTCTTTATAAGTATTTAAATCTTTATTTTATATTTAAGGTCTTTTATTATATTATTATAGTTCTTTATATTAATATTATAATAGTTTATATTAAAATTATTTAGAGTATAGATATTATTATCTTAAAGTTCTTCTTTATAGATAGAAATATCTCTAACTTATATAATTTTCTTTTTATTTATATCTTATATCTTATAATAGTATATATTATTATAACTAATTAGTATAGTCTTTTCCTTTTTAGATTCTAGTTTAATTTTATATTTATTAGTATAGTAATATATAATTAATCCTTATATTTTATTATTTTTAAAAAATACTTTTATATTATTATTATATAATTTATATAGAGTTCTATTATATAAATATATTAGGGTCTTTAAGGCTTCTCTCTATAAATAATTAGGTACTCCTAATTAAAATATTATAGATCTAACTTTATTTAATAAGATTAAATTTATTCTTTTTATTAGACTATTAGATTTTTTAATATATATAAGACTTAAATTATAGATTATACTATATTTAATAGATATAATTTTTTATTTTTTATTAATATATTCTTTTCTATTATCTAAAAAGAATTCTTTTATATATTTATCTTTATTATTTTTAATTTAATTTTTTAGTTTTATAAATATATTATATACTTTATTTTTATAATTTAAAAGAAGAACGTTCCTATATAAATCTAGTTTCTTTATTTATAAATATAATATAATATCTTTTATTATCGTAAGTTAGTATTAATAGACTACTAATATTATTATATATTCTTTTAATAATATTATATTATATTTTATTATTATTTTATTTATTTATATATCGATTATCTTTAGATAAAAGATATATTTTATATTTATTTACTTATTATAAATATATATCTTTAATAATATATATATTTAAATCCTTTAAAATTACCTATAATAATTTAAAAGATATATAGCCTAGTCTTTTATATTTAGTAAAGTATTAATATATCTTTCTTTAATTTTTATAGTTATATAGAGATTTTTAATTTTATATATATTTAAAAGTAGTTTATATTTTTAATATAGTATTACTTTTTCTTTTATAAATATAAAGATTATATTATTTAGTTTTTTAATACTTAGAAGATTTATTCCTAGTATTAGAATATAATATACTTCCTTTAAATATATTATATAATTAGTATATATTTTAATTAAAACTAAACTTTTTATTTTAATATTATAGAATTTATATTTCCCTATTTAATATTTATATTAATATATTTATATTTAATAAAAATAATTTAAATTATAAATTATATAAATTATAATTATAGTATCTAATATAAAATTAAATATTAAATCTAAAATATAATCCTTTATTTCTTCTATAATAATAGAATTTTCCTTTTTCTATCTTTTTTAGATAATCTAATCGTGGCACGGCCCACCACCACCTACCAGGTGTTAGTGGGCCCTACCGGATAGCAAATTTTCACCGGATAGCAAATTTTGTCAATTTCAATACACTAAAACACTATTTACAAATAACTCCTATGGCTGTTTATATACCAATTTGGACCATTGCCATACCTAGCTACTATTGCAGCTTCACGTTCATCTTCGGCCAAATCCCTCTCTTTTTGAGCCTATTCTTCAACTTCTAAAATCTTAGTATGCTTTGCTTGCTACCGATCGAGCTTCTTAGAATCTAATTCCTACCTTTTCTTTATTATTCGGTTTGCACTAGTAGGGCTAAGTATAGTGCGCCTAGATCTAAGAATTGATTTCCGGTTTCTTGGGGTAGTAGCGGTAACTTTATACTGCTGAGCCTTCTTTAAAGATGCCTTTACTAGACTAAGCTCTTAGACTAAAAGGGTATTTGTATCTATACTACGCTAGATATGACCCTTAGCCCTTTGAGAAATATGCTTTATCTAATCTATATCGGTAATAAGCTTAGTATTAAGCCTATTAACCCGCTTAATTGTATCTGGTAGTGAATTGGTGACTGAGCTTAGGATCTCGGGGGGGAGGGGGTATAAAAACGGAGGATTTCATTACCCTCGGTATTAAGATCTCTTTAACGTAAAGGACTAAGAATAGCCTTTAGATCTAGGGGATAAATACCCCTAGATTTAAAGGATGATTTAATAGTTCTTAACGTTAAAGCTTACTTCCGGGTATCTTTAATAATCCGGAAAAAATCCCGTTTTTTGGACGTACTTCTACTTTATATAATAACCTTACTATTAGCCTTACGGTAGTAGTATTTTAGGCATTGAAATACCTAGCTATCTAGCGGTTAGTATAGATAGGTTGTATAGGGTAAAAAGAAGAAAGGAACGATAAATTTTTGCTTATAAAAATTATAGAATTTAATAGTAGTATAGGAACTATGATTATCTATTAATAAAAGCCTTAGTCTACCTTTCTAAACTAGCCTAATTATAGCTAGATAAAAAGAATAGAGCTATTTAAAGGTAGTTTTATTATCGATATAGCTATTTAGGGTTAGTTTAACCCGGAAATTAGGCGTAGAGATATCGGTATACCACTCCTCTATATAGATAGAACCCTTAGATAAAAACTAAGGTATTATTACCTAACTAGAAGCGGAGATATATTTAATACCGGTAATTGATTTATTATAACTACCGGTAGGGTTATTACCCCTACTAATAGGAGTAACAACCTTCTATCGTTTCCCCTAGCTAATTTAGTAGCCGGTTTTATCCCAATTAAAGATCTCGTTTAGAAGGAATTAGTATTAGTTTATTACCCCTTAGAGGCTATTAAACTATAGGTATAATTCTCTAAAATTCTCGCTATTAACCCTCGATTTTTTAGCCGGTTTAGGGTTGATATAGAGTATATTTAGGGGTAGTGAATCGATAAAGCGGTAGACCTAGGTATAGCCAACTACCCGGTCTTTAAGTAGGCTATTTGCAGCCCGCTTAATAAGCTTAGGGGTAGGGTAGGTATAGGCTTTATATAGAGAATTAATCTAGGAATACATTGCTCGCGTTTGAAGAGGGTTTAATGCTTTGCTCCGGCCTATAATGATAGAATTAGGCTTACGCCCGTGGATTCTACCGCGTAGCCGACCGTAGGGAACGTCAAATTCCCGCGCCAATTTAGATAAATTGGGTTTATCCATCTGATCATAGGCATCTACGGCCTGTATGGTCCGGATTTCGACGTTTTCATTTTGATCCGACATGGTGGTAGGATATAAAATAGGTAAGAAGATGAAAAAATTGACAAAATTTGCTATCCGGTGGGGCCCACCAACACCTGGTAGGTGGTGGTGGGCCGTGCCACGATTAGTTTATATTTATTAGTTATATAATTTATATTATTTAATACTAGAAGATATACCTCTTCTACTATATCGAAATTATTATTTAATAGTATTAAGAGATTAGGGAGAATAGTATCTTTATTATTATTTAGTTTATTTTTAATTAAAATTAGTATAGTTTTAATATTTCTATCCTTTTTTATAGGTAATCTTTATTTTTTAGGTTTTTTAACTCTATAATTTTTAATCTTTAACGTTAAATTAAGAGTTAAATTAGATTAACGTTTAGGTATAAAGTCTTTTAGAGCTTTATCTAGGAATAAAAACTAATAATTAGTAGTATAGTAAAATCTATTTATAACAAATTAATTAAAATATAATAAAATATTCGTTATATCTAGGTATTCGTTATATCTAGGTACTATATAAAATATATATATTTCTAGTTTATATATAAATTTATACTCTAAAAAAAGCCCTAATATCTCTCTACTTCTTCCCTTCTAATTTCCTCGCTTCTAGTAACCTTTTATACCTATAAAGCGTACTAATTAACTAGGTTTCTCTCTACTCCTACTACTCTTTATATATAAAGGTATTAGGAGGAAAGGATTTCGGAGATCGTAGAGGGCGAGGGACGATAGTTATAGGCTTTATAAAACTACTAAGCGAGCTCTTTACTAGAGAGTAAAGGGTTGATTCGGCGCTACTCTCGTAGTACCGCTTTCTAGGAGGTTAGGATCGATCGGCGAGGCATTTTGATTGGTTAGGAATACTTAAAAAAGTGGAGATAAAACCTCGATATAACGAATTTTGTATGGAGAGGAATGGTGAATTAACGAAGTTCGTAGTAAGGAGGTAATTTCGTTATTACTATGGCGGATTAATTGGTGGGCCGGTATTACTTCGTTATATCCAGGTATTCGTTATAACCAGGTTCGTTATAAACAGGTTTTACTGTATATGTATAGGAGATTGTTTAACAAATAGTATTTGTTACGATATTAATTTTTTAACACCGGGCTCTTTATACTCCTAAGTCTTAAGTCTTAACTCTTGATTTCTTACTATCTTACTAAATCTGAACTAAATTTAAATTGAATCTAAACTGAATCTGAAGTGAATCTAAATTGAATCTATAGTGTATAGTATAGAAATAGTAAATGCTTCTAGAAGGCAGTAATAAACTAGGCGGTGAGGTAATAACCAATAAGAGAGTTATATAACTATCTGATAGCATACTTAGTTGCCCGTATAGCTACTTCGGTCAGAAACCACACCCTGGTTTTTAATGATCTCCCCCATTTCTCACACAAGCAATTGCCAGCCATAGATCTATTTAAGCAGCTGCCCCCCGCCACAAACCTTCTTCTGTATTCTCCCCGAACTATCTTTCTTCTAGCCGTTGACTATCACAAGAGCAACTTCACATCTTCTAGGTATTTAAACCCCTATCCACCCCCTACGAACCTTCTTCTCCTCTAAAGAGACCCCACCGCGTATAATCACAGCCCTAATCGCTCGTCTTTAACTGAGGTCAGAAAGCCATATGGCTTGTCTTCCGTATTACCTTCCAGCTTTATGCACCCCTACCTATTTTACCCTAAGTTACTAACTAAGTTCAGTTTCTGCACTTTCCCCGTCTCGCTATGTCTACCATATCCAACCATGGCGCAGTCTCGGGCCAAGGAGACGTCCCTAGAGAACGTCGGCACTATCAATATCTCCACTGCCGCTATCCGCCGTATGGATGATTCTGCTCCCGCCATTGCAGGTGTTATCAGCTATCCAGATACCCAAAACCTCTACCGTCTGATCAGCCCCGAGTGCACGGATACCCGGGACATCATCATCGACTTCTACCGAGATCGTGACAACAAGTTTAGGTTGATCATGTGATTTAATGGAGGCATGATTATGGGAGCATTATTATGGGGAATTAATATGGGGCCGAGTATGGAACAGATCATGGAGCAGATCATGGAAGTACTATGTGGCTGGGGTGATTCAGGGGCTGTGTTTTTTACTATGGCGATACCATAATAAATAACGCTTAGACTTAAAATGACCTCCAAGAAAGACTTATCTTAATTGGGTTAGACTCCTGTGCCATCAGTGATTTTTGCTGTGCCAACAGTGTTTACCCTAATTAATTAGAAAGTATCGAAATAGAAGATAATGTCAAATTGCAAGGTTGCATACATGGGATGATACCATACAGATTATGTAATCTAGCTTAGTCATAACCGCACAGAAACAGCAGTTTCTATTATGTAGAAAATGCAGAGTTCTCAATATCAGCCCAGAGGTCCATACATTTCAATACGTCAGATTTCTGTCAGATAATAATAATATCGATAACTAAGATAGAGCTTCTTACTCTAGTAGAAGCCGGAAAAACCGTCTAATAGTAGCGTTAAGTCCTTAAAGTATTAGGCTTCTAATTAGATTATCCCTTATTTATTATATACGATAATTAGTAAACTATCGATCTATTAACGAAGGAAGGGTCGACGATATATACGAAGCTACGGTATATAGATATTAATCGATACTAGATAAAGTAAGAAGTTAGTATAGGTAGAGTTAATATAGATTAGGTTCTAACTACGGCTATACCGGTAGATAGCCTTACGAAAGCGCTTCCGAAATAGAAGTAGTATCTCTTCCGAGAGATAATTAGGATAAGAATGTGACGATCTGGAAGGATTTCTGCCAGTTGACTCCGCCCGCAGAGATTTCTGTCAGGGGTTTCCGCCCCCGTTCGATATTTGCATTCGTCTTATGTTTATAGGACCTACCCATAATATTAATAGTCCTACCTATAGATTTCTTTTCTTTTTTTCTCTCCCTATACTTAATATTTTGTTTAAATATACTCTTTAATTTAAAGACCTAGCTAGTAATATAATATTAAGTACTAATTAAATCTAATAAGCGGTACGACCGTATAGATCTCTATTATAGTAGATCTCGGTCTAGCTTACTCTACTTTCCGTTCCTTAGTACTATATAGCTAAGCTATCCGAACTAAACCGAATTCCTATCTAACTAATTAGAATAGTTAAGATATAATAAAACCTTATAAATTATAGTAAGTAGCTAGTTACTACTATACTTAATAAAGAAGAGATCAATAACTAGATAATTAATATATCTACTCCGAAGACCCTACTCGCCGAACTATTAAGATTAGTAGATACTAGTAAATATAATAAAGATAACGATAATACTAGAGAAGGATCGTTCTTTATACGCGAATAATTATAGAAGACTCTATTAAAAGAGAGGTTTTAAGAACTTACTTATTAATACCGACGGTTAGAATAAAAGAGCTAAGAACTAAAGAATAAGATTATAGTCCTTTTTAATAAAAGGATTAATATTAATAATCTTATAATTAAACGCGATAAAGCGATTATTTATCGCGATCTTATAATTTATAAATATAAAGAGTTAGCTTTTTATCTTTTTATTATTTAAAATCTAAGTATAACTAATATTAATATATTAATTATAAAAGCTAATATTAATTAGAAGATAATTAAGATATTTAATATATTAATATTTAATAATAGTAAAAAAGTAAGATTTAAAATCTAAGAAATAGTTATTTAATAAAAGCTTAAAGCTAATATAGACTATTATCCTCTTTTTATCTATCGGAAGCTCTATATATAAAGCTAATATAAAAATAAAATCTAGTTATATATTATCTTTTAAATAAGCGCTAATACTAATATCTTTTATAAAAATATAAAGGATATTATCGCTTATTTAAAGACTATTTTTATAAATCCGAATGGATATATTAAAGTATATATTATATACTATTAATTAAAGATAAAGCTAAAAGATAACTTTACTAATTTTTTTATAAAGTTTATATAGCTATTATTATAATCTTATAAAAGTTTTCTTAAAGAAAAGATTAGATAAATTACTATCTTAGAAATCTAAAGTTAATTATAATATTATATTTAAAGTTAAAGTATAGCTTAGATATTATTTTTTTAATAAAATATCTCTCTATAAATTAAAAAGAAATAAGAAAATATATTATAAAAAATCTTAAAAAAAGATTTATTATTCTAAGTTTAGTATTATATACTTCTTTAATTTTAGTAATAAAGAAGTCTAAAAGCGGATTATATTTTTATATTAATTTTTAAAGATTAAATATTATTATAAAAAGGAATTACTATCTATTATTATTAATTAATAAAATCTTTTATAAAATTTAATACCTAGTAAGATTTCTACTAAATTTATTTAATATTAAAAATAAAAGAGCTTATTATTTTTTATATATAATATAGATTATTTAAATATAAAATTATACTATTTAGATTAATAAATAAATCTATTATATTCTAGTAGTATATAAATAATATATTATAAGAATATCTAGATAAATATATTATTATATTTATAGATAATATTTTAATCTATAATAAAACTCTAAAAGAGTATTAATAGTAAGTAAGAGAGAGATACTTCGATATCTATAAAAAATAGGTTTCTAAATAATACTACTAAAGTATAAATTCTTAATATAAAAAATAAAATTCTTTAGTTTTATTATAAATATAGATAATATTATAATTAATCTAAAGAAGATTAATATAGTTTATTTATAAAAAGCTCTAATAATTATAAAAGAAATTTAGTTATTCTTAGGATTCTATAATTTCTACTAATAATTTATTTAGAGATATAGCGCTATTTTAAAATCTTTATATCGGTTTATTTAATAAGATATTTCTTATAAATAAATAAAATAGTATAAAGTAGCTTTTTTACTATTAAAGAAGAAATTAATAATTATATTGGTTCTTTATTATTATAATCTAGCTTAACGAATAAAAGTTAAGACTAATAATTTTAATAAAGTACTTAAAATAGTTTTCTTTTAATATTATAAGAATAATAATTTCTAGTATTTAGTAGCTTTTTTTTAAAGAGTATATAATTTATAAAATTAAATTATAAGATATAGGATATAAAATAAAGAAATTTTAATAATTATCTATATATTATAAGAATAGCGACCTAAATTTAAAGATTTATCTTAAAAGAATTATTTTAAAATTTTAATAGATTATTAATCTTTTAAGTATTTTATAATAATATAATAGATAAATTAGCGATAAATAGGATAAAATAAGTTCTTATGACAGAAATCTGGCGTATTGAAATGTATAGTCCAAAATGACTGATATTTAGAACTCTCTGTTTTTCTAAAATGACAAAACCCGCTATTTCAACAATCTATGCGGTAATGATGACTAATAGTAATATACACTTTCGTATGGTATATCTAGTACTCGAAGTTATATAATCTCTATAGTATAATACTATATAAGTCTACGTATATAACCCTATACTTTAATATACCCCCTAGCTCTTAAAGCCTACATTTTCCTAGCTTTTAAGAGCTACTAATTCCTTTATTTTTCTACTATTTTTAGGTAAATTAGATACCTAATTTCTCTTATCCTAATTATCTCTTAGAAGAGATACTACTTCTACTTCGGAAGCGCCTTTATAAGGCTATCTACCGGTATAGCTATAGTTAGAACCTAGTCTATATTAACTCTATCTACGCTAACTTCTTACTTTATCTAGGATCGATTAATATCTATATACCGTAGCTTTATATATATCGTTAATCCTTTATTCGTTAATAGATCGATAGTTTGCTAATTATCGTATATAATAGATAAGGGATGATTTAGTTAGAAGCCTAGTACTTCGAGGACTCGACGCTACTATTAGACGGTTTTCCTAGCTTCTACTAGAGTAAAAAGTTCTACCTTAGTTATCGATATTATTATCGTCTTCTACTTCGATACTTTTTAATCGATTAGACCGCTATATAACTTATAGATATATCCTTCTAAACTCTTCCTATCTTTATTATCTCCGAATAAAGTATCGCTTATAAATTTAACTAACTTTATAGTAAGCTAGAGATCTTAGTTATTATCTTATTCTTATTAATTTCTAGTACTATATTTAATAGCCTAGAACCTAGTTTTATATAGATATTAAATAACTCGGTCGATAGTATCGATATACTTCGGACTAAGATTTATTAAGAATTTAGCTAATTTAGCTATAGCTTTTACTATATTTAGCCGGGAGATAGTAATAGTATATTAAGTAGATCTAATCTTAGCCTAGAAACTATAAATCTAACTTAGTAATACTATTTTATCGTACGGTAGAAGGGGTTTAGTAGCTAAGAGAGATCTTACTTTCCTAATAATAATTAGGCTATATTTAATTACTATACTTTTAATATAGTTATCTTAATATAGCTATAACTTCTTCTAATCTCTATTTCTAAGAATACGTATATTTAGGAACTAGTCTATATCTAGTTTATATAGTTCTTATTATTTTTTAATATTATTATCTAACTTAGCGGCTTACTTAGTATAATAAGAATAATTTATAATAATAATATTATCGATATAGAAGAAGATAATAATATCTTTTATAATAGAGATATACGGATCTTTTAGTACTAGGGTAAGGCCTATTTTTACTAGTATCTTTATTACTTCTTACTACTATAATCTTAGTAATATTCTTAAGCTATAAAGCGCTTTATAGAGTAACTAATATTAATCTAAGACTTTAAATCTTAGTAGGTACTTAGTATAGACCTTACTTTTAGAATTAAGTTTAAAAATATAGTAACTACGTCTCTTTATATTATATTAAGATTAAATACTACTACTAAGATAAAGATAACTCTCGCTATTTTAATAGCTAGTATAGCCGCTCTTTTCTCTTCGGTAGATAACTATTAAAGGTTACCTCGAATATAGATTCTCGCTTTAAACTTTTTAAGAAATCCGTCGGCGTCGAATTTATATATAAAAACCTACTTTAAAGATAGTACCTATATTCCTCTTTAATTCGGAATTAGTACTTTAGTATAAGTCTCTTTCTTCTCTAACGTCTAAACTTCGAAGCTAGCTACTACTATAAATCCTTTACCGAACTAGTATATCTTAATTTAGGTCTAGTTCTCTAGTAGCGGAGGTAGTTTATTACGATAAAGCTTTCTCTCTTTATCGAATCGTTTATTTATATCTATAGAGAAGGTATAAAGTAAGTTTAGTAGTTCTACTTAGTTTTTAAGAGATAGGTAGGTTATATAATCTAGATCCGTTCTAGGTTTCCTAGATCTACTACCGGTAATAATATTTAATATATCGATATTACCTAATATATCTCTTAGTGTTTATTAGGATGATAATCATACGATAC
Source organism: Penicillium verrucosum (assembly GCF_028828655.1). Taxonomy (NCBI): domain Eukaryota; kingdom Fungi; phylum Ascomycota; class Eurotiomycetes; order Eurotiales; family Aspergillaceae; genus Penicillium; species Penicillium verrucosum. The sequence continues at coordinate 4,356,042 of NW_026643212.1, forward strand.
TTAGGAGGACGCTCGATAATCCTAATAGGACTGCTCTCGATAGGATAATAATAATAGTAATGCTTCTTTAGGTTCTAGATTTAATAGAATCGATAGATTTAGGGATAGTAAGGCTGTTTTTAATAGATTTTCTTACTCCTAGGCCGTAATTCTAATAAGTATTAATTGATTAACGGGTATTAGAAATATATATAATAATCTTAATAGCGGTAATAATAATAGTAGTAGAGAAGATAGTATATCTAAGAAGCTTCTTAGTATAAGATCTATTTACTCTCCCTTTATTTACTCCTTTAGTCTAATTATTAACTATAAGGTAGGTAATCTAGCTGCTTTCTATACTATCTATAGTAGGGTTCTCTGCCTAACCTCTTTATTATCTTTATTACTAGCTATATTAACTATATTATTAGCTATATTAGTTACGTTATTAGCTATATTATTAGCTGTATTAGCTATATCTATTATATTATCTCTAGCTTACTCGGTATACTTAGTTTTATTATATAGTGCTATCCTAGCTATCGATCTAGGTATCTCTATTTGGGTGCTGATCTTAGCCTATACTTCTTTATTAGTAAGTACCTACGGCTATATACCTAGTCTATCTATTATAGTACTAATAGTATCTTCTATTTTAGATATCGACGTCGATTTCGAATACCTCTTTGATTTATCGAATATAGTATCTCTAACGACGTCTACCCTTCCTATATATTAGTACGTCCTTTATAGGGGAACTATATAAAGTATAGGTTCTTAGAGATATACCTAACGAGATATCCTATTGTGATCCCAGAGGCCACTTATGTAACTAGATTTGCATCATTGGCCCTTGTGTATGTCCGTATAAGACATGCCAAGGCCCGAACCTACACGTTCGGGTGCTATGGGCACCCGTATTAGCAGGGTATTTAGACATTAGTATTCCTAATATAATAGAAACTATGCGATACTTCACGAATCTTATCTAGTAGTATATCGGTATAAGCTACCTCCTATAGTAGCCTAGGGAGGCATAAGATAGTATCTCTAGAAGGTCTAATCGGACCTAAGAGATACTAATACCCTCTCGTACTATCCCGATAACGATCTAACGGACCTACTAGACTAAATATAAAGATACTATAGGAAATATTTTAACTACTCTACTACCCGAAATAGGGGGAATAGCTTCTACCCTAAAAAAGAGAAGAAAAAGGGGTCCTAAAAACCCCCGAATAGAGAGGGAAAGTAAACCCTAATAGCCTTATAGGCCGATAAGGAGTAAAAAATAATTATAATAATACTATATATACTATATTTAGCGGAAAAAGATCCGTATTTAGGCGCTATTATAAGAAGATAATAGCCTTTTAATTTAATAAGAGGAAAAATAGATTTAGAAAAATCATTTTTCTCCTAAGATAGAACTATTTAAATCTAATTAAAATAGCTAAGAATATTCCCTAGTAAACGCTTAAGACTTAAATCCGCTCTTAGCTTAGCCTAGAGGTAAATAAAGCTCTTAATATCCTAATTAAAGAAGAATAAGATATATTTATCGAATTATATATTATAATTAATTAAAGACGCGTTAATCCTATTATTATATAGGCTATATAAAGAGTTAGGATATTCTAATAAAGATAAGCCGAAGTAGCGTAGCTTATAATAACTATTAAAGCTATTAATATAATCTAAATTAAGATAGCCTAGTTTACTATATTTCTTAATACTACTATAGCGGCTCTTAATACTACTAGGAAGGCCTTTTAAAAATCTTTTTCTTCTTAAAAAGGAGATAAGATAGCTCTAAACGCTTTTATATAAGCCTAAACTTTAATATCCGAGAATATTATAAATATAGATAAAAAGATCTAAAAAAGATTCCTAAATAATTTTAGGGTAATTAATAACTTTAATAAGATAATCTCTAATAATATTATATATAAATAAATACGCGATTATAACTAGTATTTTTAAGAACTATCTAAGTTTACTAGATATAACTCTTTTAATTAAGTAAAGATCTTATATATATCTAGAAAGCTAGTAAGATTTATAAAGTAATAATTAAAATAATATAAGAAATACTACGCCCTTTTTTAGCTCGAAATCTTTAAGATATAGCTAGACTTTAAAAAATAACTCTAATAAGAGTTTACGGAATATCTATCTACTAAGAAATTATATAAATAATATAAATCAACTAAATAAAAAAATTAATCGATTTAGGAATATATTTTTAATCTTTAATAGATTATCTTTAATTTAAATTAGAATATTCTAGATCTAATACTTATTTAATAATTTATAACTAGAATAAAATCTCTCTATTAAATTAAATAGATAAAAAATAAGACTAGTTTAAAAAGTTCTAAGATATTATTACTTTATTTACCTAATATAAATAAAAATAGGCTATTATCTATTAATATAAGATTACTTTCTACTATCTTAATATAATAGATATTAATAATAAGATTTTTATAGCTATAAATTTATCTATTTAGCTAGCTATAGATTTAAAAGAGATCTAAGAATATTATAACTATAAAAAAAAGGATTATTTAGCCTATAACTATTATTAAGCGAAGATAGAAAAGATTAAATAAAAGTAAAAGACTATCTTTAAATAGTCTATAAAAAACTAATATAGCTATATAATATAAAAACCTTTATTAACCGCTTTAATAAAGCTCCTAAATTATTATAATTTAATATAAATAATATCCTTAATCTTAATTATTATATAAATATATCTAGATAGGCTCGGCTAGAGCCTTTTAAATAATAAAGAACCTTATTATCTCTTTTAGCCTCGCTTAATATATTTAATAACTTCTTTATATTCTATTAAGATAAGATTAAAATAGAAAACTAATAGATTATCCTTATTTATATATTTTTTAATAATAAGGCTAGCGATATATTCGTCTTATCTTAGATACTCTAGAAACTTAGTATATAGATTTAGATCCGGAAATCTAAGATACCCTTAATAGTTATTATTATAAATAGTAAATAACTAACTACCGAAGGATTTATAATCCTTCTAACTAAGATCGATAATTAGATAAGATAGATTAAAACCTAGATACTCTCTATAAAATATAATATTATCTTAAGATAGGATTTCCTTAAGATTAAAAATCCGTATATTAATTAGTAAATCTTAATTATAATCTTTATAGATTATAATTATTAGATTTATAATATTTATCCTATAAATAATAATTAAATAATTTATATTAAAAAGGCTTATATTAATTTAGTATTTATCTAATAAATATATTAATTCTTTTAGAAGAAAAATTATAAAAGATATCTCTTTATAATCTATAGTATAAATAAAGAATCTAAAGAGTTTAAATTAGAGCTACTAATCTATAATAATCCTAGAATTTAATAGATCCTAATAAAATATAAAAGATTATTCTAGATAGAACTATTTATAGCCCTTCTATTAGAATATAATATAACTTATAAAATCTATATTAATACGAACCGACTTATTAATATTAATATTTATAGTCTTTTTATAGAGAAGCTTAATAAATAAACTAAATAAGTCGAAAAACCTTTTTAAAAAGACCTAATCTAATAATTAAGTAGCGCTTAAGGTTTCCTAGTAGTATTTATAAGAAAGCTATATAAGAAATAGTATATATATATTAATTATTAGGCCCTTAATTCTATAATAAAAAAAAATAGATACCCGCTCCTATAAATCTATAAGCTTCTAGATATTATTAGAAATATCTAAATCCTATCGAAAGTCGATTTAATAGCTAGATATTAGTAAATCTATATAGGATAAGAGTCGGTTAAAAAGATAATTTTTAATATAATCTAAGGTAAATATAAATAACTAACTATATTATTTAGGCTTTATAACGCCTCTATTATATTCTAATTAATTATAAATAATATATTATACTTTTTTTTAAGCTATAATATAATAGTCTATTTAGATAATATCTTAATCTTCTCTAATTCGATAAAGAAATATTAAAAATATCTCGAATAGATACTAATATTATTAAATAAATAAAAATTATACGTCTTATCTATAAAATATATATTTATAATACGCGAACTCGAATTTTATAGCTATATTATTAGTAATAAAAATATATAGCCCTTTTTAGCTAAGATCGAAGCTATATAAATCTAGCTATAGCTAAAAACTATTTATAACGTCCGATAATTCTTAGATTTAGCTATTTATTATTATAGATTTATTTATAATTTCTTAAAGATATATATATCTCTCTATAAACTCTTAAAAGAAAGTAATAGTATCTTTAGAAAGTAAAAATTCCGTCTAATTATATAAATAGAAGCTTATAAAAATATATTCTAGAAGATAAAAGATCTTCTAATATCTATCTTAGTTCTAAAATAACTAGATTAAAATAAATTATATATTATTAAAATAAATATCTCTAAATAAACTATTAGAATAATTTTTATATAAGAAGATAATAATAATAAGCTATATCTAATAGTATATAATAGCCGGAAACTCTATAAAATAGAGTTAAACTATTTAGTTTATAAGAAAGAACTACTAGTTATTAAAAAAATAATCTATATATAAGATAGATATATCGATAGAGATTACTTTAAAACTATTATTATTACTAATAATACTAATTTATAATATCTTAATATTATATAGGAGTATAATAAGAGGCTTATATAATAAATCGCGGAGTTTTAATAATACCGTCTAATAATATAATATTAAAAAGATACTAAAAATATTATTATAGACGCTATTAGTCGCCGTTCTAATCTAATTGAAATTACGCCTACTAATATTAGCTTTAAATAATCTATTTAAAATATATATCTCGCTATTATAATAATAATATAAGATATTCTAGAAGAAGAATAGCTAGTAGCTATAATCTAATTCTTAAAAAATAATATAAAATCTAAAGATAAAATTATAAAGCGAGCTATAAAAAAATATATTAATAAACTTAGTTTTTAGAATATATATATATTTATATAGATCTCGCTAGAAGAGAATTAATATTACTTTTTATATATAATAATAAGATAATCTCTTTATATCTAAAACTACCTTTTCGAGCCGAACTTTTATAAATAGCGTATTATAAGTTTAGCTATCTTAGTTATTTAGGCCTAAATAGTATTATCCGATCCTAAGGATAATAGCTAATTATATAAGTAGATATTAAGAAATCTACTAAAGAATATATAAACTACTAAATATCTTAAGGATCTTAAAAAGGCTTAGAAAGAAAAGTAGCTTAATATATAATAATAAGCGGTATTCGGCTATTTAAAAGATAGGAAATCGATCTAATTAGACTTCTTCTAGCTACGCTAAATAAAAATTAATAGATTATTATAATAATTAACTATATAATAAGCTAATTAGTCGCCTAAGTAATCCCTAATACTATTAAAAAAACCCTTATAAAGTTCTTATTCTATAATATTTATATATATTATAGTATATTTAACGAACTATTTTTAAATAATAGTATAAACCTTCTATCTAGAGTAGTAAAATACTTTATAGGTCTTTTTAAAGCCTATTATAAAATAATTATACTATATTATCTTTATATAAATAAGAAAGTAGAAAATTTTAATAGCTTAATCGGCTAGATATTTATAAAATATCTTATAAGAAAGTCTATAAGATTATAAGATAAATATCTTACTAAAATAGTATTTATAGTATATATATAAGAATATATTATTATAAAAATAAGTCCTTTCTTCCTAGTTTATAGTATATATCTATATATCGCCGCTAATAATAATAATTAATTAGAGGCTTAAATAAATTCGGATAAGAATAAGTAAATCTAGTAGTTTATAAATATCTATTTAAAAATAAATAAACTATTACTTATTTATATAATTAAAAAGTAAAAGATTTAGGACTTAATAGTTATAAAAATAAGCTTTAAATTAAATAATTAGATTTTAATTTAAAATAAGTCGAAATAAAAATTCGAGAGTATATAGTTTAGCCTATACTAGATTATATAAGCCTATCCGCTTAGTATATACGTCTTAGTCTAACTAAATAGATATATATTTAGGAATCTAATTAATAGCGCGCGCTTAATAAATATAAATATTAGCGAAGATTTTAGTTTATAGGCCTTTTTAGCTAGCCGCTTAATTTTATAATAAGCTAAATAAAAGATTAGCTATCTTAAAGAACTCTATAAGATCCTTAATAAAGTTAAACCCTCTCTACTAATATATTCGGACCTATTTATATTTATATACTAAGAATAATAGGAATTTAGGTAGTTAAGAGCCTCTACTAAATTCCTAAGGAAGGAAGTTATAGTTAAATATATTATTATAAAGATATAAATAGCTATATATAAGAAATAATCTAAAGAAACTATTAATAAAGTACCTAAGTAAAGCCTACTAGATATAGATAAGTAGGACTTAAAAATAAATAATTATAAATCCGAAGATTTATAAATAAATAATTCTTTAGAGTATAAATTAGTAGAAGATACTTATTAAGAGTCTATAAAAGACTTAGTCCGGATAATAAGTTTATTTATAATTATTATTCTACTATTATTAAGAGATATTCGAAGAGCTTATAATAAAAAAAGCTAGAGAAATCGAATAATTTAAATTATATTACTTATATAATAATATAGAAGGAGCCGCCTAGAAAGAGTAAAGCTTAGAAAATATCGCTAAAAACCGCGGCTATAAAGATATAAATATCTCGAAAAAAGATTAATATATAGAAAAAGGGTCCGAACGATCTTAAATAGAACACCGCTACTAACTAATATTAAAAGATATCTATAGATTCTTCCGAATTAGCCTTAGAATTATTAGATTCCGACTTTTTAGTATTATCTACCTCGTCTTACTAGCCCTAGGAAATAGTAAATTCCTATATAAACTAGTAATTATATTATATACGTCGGTATACTTCCTAAATACGATTAAAAGACTCTATAAAATACTCCTCGTCTTTATTATAGTAAACCTTTGGTTAGTCTAATAGACTAATATAAAGATTTAAATTAAAGATAGGACTAGAATAGAGAGTAGTATTTATATAGGTAAGGGGATTAGGATCCTTACTCTTCTTACCCTTAGTCTTTTTATAAGCTAGCGCTATAGTAGTAGGTGTGACGGTGCTAATTACAACTGACTAGTTGGTTAGAAGAAGATGCGTGTTAACTCGGAATCTTATTGATAAAGAGGAAAAGGATAGGCCTAGTAACTAGCTAGCTATATATATATCCTTTCCTCCGTTTATAGACGGAAGTCTATATCGCAATTAAGCCTAATTAAGCAATCCCTCGATTGACCCGTTTGTTATCTTCCGTCCCGCGTTTACCCTTTACTCTATTAATAGTTAAACGGCGGGCGCGGTAATCCTAACGGGTATAACCTAAACGGCCCTTCCCCTATCTCCTACTCCTTCTCTATTTATAAGCCCCGCGGTAGTTTATAGTCGTCTTCTTCCTAATACTTAATTAGTCGGTTTAGGGAGAACTATAAGGACTCCGTTAATAGCGGCGGGCTATCTAGCGAACTTAGTAGTAAATTAATTATAACTAAACGGTCCTTATAATACTCCTAACTAGATAGCTAATATATAAGATCTTTTAGGTCGAATCTAAATACTACTAGCGTTATATACTAGAGCCGATTATTAACTAATAATAGGGGGTTTATAAAGAACGCCCTTAGGCGCTAGAGCCTCTAGATTATCTTATATCCCTTAGGCTAAACTTAGTAGCTATCTTTAGCTATATCTATATAAGTAATATTATACGTCTCTTTTTTTTAATAATATTAGGCTATTATTATTAAGGTAGGGAATCTAGAACTTATCTTAGTCTATATACTCCTTTTATTTTAGTAGATTAATAAATAGACCTACTTAATTCTAATAGGTATAATAAAATTTTACTAATTTTTATAGAATATATATAAAATTAAAGACTAGATACTATATTAGATTATTATTATATCTAATCTATTTAATATAATATTATAACTTCTAGTTCTAGGTTTTATTAATTAAGACTTACTTAACTTTATACTTTTTATAGTTTTTAATAATTATAGTCTTTAAAAAATCTTAAATTTATATAATTAAAGATTCTATAGTATTAGTTTTATATAGTTTCTTAGTATAAAAGATAAAGTAAACTTTAATAGTTTTAGAAAAATCGATTTTAAAGAAACGGCCGGATTTCTTAAAGATCTTATATAGCCTAGCTATCTAATTATCTAATTTTTAATTCGGCTTTTATATTACTTAGTCTTTAATTATAATAAAAATTATATTATTTATATTAAAATCTAGTTCTTATTTATACTTATTAACTTTATACTTTTATATATTTTATACTAATTTTAAATTAGCCTTAGTCCGGATCTAAATATCTTTTATTAGTTTAATAAATTCTTAAGTATTTTATTTTAGGCTAATTTTTAAGAGTAAGCTAATTATTTATTAGTCTTATAATATATAAGATTAATACTTATATTCTATAATAAATAGCGATATTCTTATTAAATCCTATAGAAGTATTATTACTATAAAATCTACTATTAATAGAATTTCTAATTAATTATTTTAGTAATATTCTATAAATAATCTTAGTTATTATATTATATATTAGTTTATAATCTTTATTTAATTATCTATTTATAAATAATAGATAGTCGATAGTTTTCTTTTTACGCTTAGGATCTAATAAAACTCTTCTTAGAATTCTAATATAAACTATAATTCTTAATCTAAAACTATAGAGTCTAATATACTATAATATTAATATATATACTTAATAAATAGCCTCGCTATCTTCTAACTTATAATTATTTTATAATATAGAATTAAGATTAGCCGCTTTATTAATCGGTCTATAATAATATATATTATATTATATCTATATTTATTCTTTAAGAACGACTTAAAATCTATTATAATATATTATTAAAGCTAGTCTAGTATTAGTAGCGGTTATAATAATCTTAGCTTTTTATTATACTAAGATTTTATCTATTTATAAATTAGATAATTTTCTATATATTTATCTATATCTTCCTATAATCTTAACTAGAAATATTATTATCTAACTAGATTAGTTATTTTCTTCTTTCTAGGATATATTATCGATACTTAATAATATATCTTATCTAATAAATATATATATAGATTATTATCCTTTAATACTATTAGTTAGTTATTATAAGTTAGTAATCTTACTAGTATAATTTTATATAGCGACTTTATATTTATCGCTTCTTCTTAATATTATATAAGATCGGGATACTCTATATTTATTATCCTAACTTATTTTATAATATCCGTCTTAAATATTAAGATATTTATTAATATAAAGATAACTACTATTAAATCTTTAGATTTACTTATAATTTCTATCTTTTTATTTAGTTAGTCTAAGGATAATAGCGTTTATATTTAATAATCTATTAAGCTTTCCGGTTTATCCTTTCGGGATAATATATCTATTATAATATCTTTTACTATTAACTAATATTCGATAATAAATCTAAATTATATTAATATTTAGGCTTATTAGACTTACTAATTATTTAGTATTTTTTTTATTATAAAGTATACTAAGAACTAATAATTAATATATATCTTAAATAGCTTATTTCTTTATAATCTTTCTAACTTAGATTTTTATTCCGCTAGTATTTTTATAATCGCGAGTATCTCTTTATTATAAATATTATAGTTTTATTCTATTAGCGAAAGTATCTTTAAAAAAAATAATATTAGGTACTATTATTTATTTATACTTTTTTAGATAAATACGCCTCTTATTATTTTATTCGAGGTATTAATTTTAATCTAGATCTCTATTATTAAATCGTAATAATATAATATTAATATCTTTATTAAAAGCTCTTTTAGTCTTTCGAAAGTCTTTTAATAGTTAGTTATTTATTTAAACTAATAATCCTTTTTTATTAGCTAATAAAATAGTTTTATAATTTTATTATAATCTTAGATAAATATTCGATAAAAGTTATAAAATCTAAGGAAGGATTAAATTCTTTTAATTATCTCTAGAACTTATTATTTAATAATAATATCTATTTTTATAAGATCTATCTAGATATCTTTAGTATTAATAATAAAACTAAAGAATCTAGTTTTTATTATACTAAACTTATATTTTAATATTATTACCTATAATCCGGTCTTTTATAAATATCTTAGAATCTTTTAAATCTATTTTTTATATTAAATAGGATCCTTATTATAAATAAGGATATTATCTATAAAGATTATAATAAAGTCGTCTAGATATTTAATTAAGATATTATTTATATATCTTTAGAAAGCCGCCGGTATATTTATTAAGCCGAAAGATATAATCTTAAACTTATAAGACTTTAATCTTAATCTAAAAGTCGTAAATTCCTTTAATATTAGATTTATCCTAATTTAATAAAAATCTTAATATATATCTAGCTTTATAAAAATCTTTATCTTTCTTAATCTTTTAAGCGTCTTAGGAATTAATAGAAGGGGATATTAGTTTTTTTTTATTATTATATTAAGCTTTTAGTAATCTATATAGAATTATAATCTACTATCTAGTTTTCTTATTATAATAATTAATAAGGCGAAAAGAGTGTTATTAAGGATAATAAATCTTTTATATAGATTTTTAATAATATATTATCTTACTACTTTAAGTTTTTTTATAGATATCTTATAAAATAGGTTATAACTAAGCTTATTCTCTTTTTTAATTATAATCTTATAATTAATCTTATCTTATAAAGATAATAGTATATCCGAGTCTTTTTTAAAGAATATATTAAGATAGTTATAATAAGTCTTTAAGATTTATTATTCTAGCTTCTCCCTTTTTAATTTATAGACTAAGGCTTTATCGATCTTATATATATTTATAATAAAAATATTAGCTATCTTTCTTTTTATATATCTACCGAATCTTATTATATTAATTATTATAATATTTATTAAGAGAAGTATTCTTTTTAGACTTCTACTCTAATCTCTTTAGGACTTTAGGGGTTATTTATAGTTAATTAATATATATTTTATTTTAATTAGATTATCCTATTAGTCTTTTTTTTAAGTCCTTAATAATAAATATCGCGTTTTCTTTATTTAGACGTTCCGCTCTTATCGCTTTATATTAGCTTAATATATTAGATTTAAAATTAGTTATTTTAAGATTTCTTATAAGATAATTATATTTTACTTTTTTATTACTTCTTTAATTATAGTAGTTTCTCCTAGCTATTATAAGCTATATCTCTAGTAGTCTAATAATATATTATAATATATTAGCTAGCGTTAGCTTAAGATAATATTTATAGCTCTAAGATTAGTAATTAAATAGGATAACTATAGTTATTATTAGCTATTAATAATTAATATTAATTTAATAAGATATATAATTATTAATCTATCTTAACTATCGAATCCTCTAATTAAATAAGGTATTTCTAACCTCTTTATAAATACTTTAAATCTTTATAATAGAAGAATCGCTAGATCTATATTAATAATAATAAAGTAATCTACCCCTATATCTATTAATATTATAATAGTAGTAATATAAATATTATATAAAAGCTATATCTAAAAAATTATATTTTAGTCTAGTTAGAATATCTTCTTTATAAGATTAAATATCTAGATACTAATTATCTTATCTAAGAAAGAGACTTCTTTTAAGAATATTAGTTTTTTAGCTCTACTAAGTTATTAAGTTCCTCTACCTAGCTTATTAAGATTAAGACTAGTTATTTAATTATAATTACTATCTTTATTTTTTATTATTAATAATCCCTTATTAAATATCTATTTTTTCTATATTTATAATATTTTATTACGCTAATCTTAGTTTTTATTCTTAAGATCTTATTATCTTTAGCTCTTAGCGGATTAGTAGAAGTAGCTATTATAATAATATAGTTTTTTAAGCCTCCCCTACCGCTATCTTAATTCTATATAGACTTCTTTTTTTCCTAATTAATAATTATATCTAACTAATTAAAAGTCTATAAATAGATCTAAGTAAACTTATTAAATAAAGATATCTTATTTATATCTATAATAACTAGCCTTTATAAATCTATAATAAGTTTATAATAAAGGTCTTTTTTTAGCTATCGAGGTCTATTTATACTTCGTTTATTAGATAGTAGAATTTAGATAAAAACTATCCGAACTTATCCCTCTTTCTTATAATTAGTAAATAATAGCTTCTTTTAATATTAACTAGTCGATTCGGGTCTTTATAGATATTAAAGATTTCCGCTATATTATAATATTAATAGATTATACTAATCTATTATCTTAGTAGAATATATTTTATTATTTTTTTATTATAGTAGCTAATAATATAAGTAATCTTTAAAGAGTTTATAAAGTAATAATCTATATTTATTTAGAGTTTATTTCGAATTAATATTTCCTATTTTTTAAAGAGGGGTTACTTACTATTTATAAATAAAGATAGATCTAATAATTTTAAGAATAATTATAGTCGGTCGCTCTACTTCTAGTTTAAAAAGATAGTATTTTATAATATCTAAATTAATTATTTAATAATAGAGCTATTTATTATAAAATCTATAAGCTTACTAATTAATATTATTAAAGAGAATTCGACTTTTAAAGATCCTATTTTAGAGGATCCTTATAAAAGATTTAGATCTTATAAAGGATTTATATCTTATATAAAAGATTAAAAGGATCTAAACTCTTTTATTATATTTTTCTTAAGCTTAAGTATAGTAGCTCTAAGTCTATCTACTTATATTTTAGTTTTAGATTTCTCTATCTTAATCTTTTTATAGACCTTCTTCTATTCTTCGGTAAGTATCGCTTATTTTTATAATTTATATTTTTTAATTATATACTAAAGATATTATTATATAAAATATAAATTATTATAAACTAAATCTAAAAAGTTTTATTTAAAGATTAGATCTTTTAGCTTTTTTAAGCTTATATCTAGAATCTTATTAAAAATATCTAACTTTTTAACTTAACTTTTTTCTTTTATTAATTCTAATAGAGAATATACTAAACTAAAAAAAGAATAAATAATACTTAATATTTCTTTCTTAATTATTTTTAAGAAAATTCCTAGGTATTTTTTAGCGAACTTCTCTATCTATTATATTTCTTTTTAAGATAAATAGAAGTAAGTTATTCCTACGCTTAAGGCCTCGATCTTAACGCGTATTCTCTAGTTATAATATATTATAATAGAAGCGTAAAGATATACTTAGTCTATTAGATATATATAGAGATATCTAATTAATATATAAGTATATAAATAAAAGTAAAAATAATTAATAAGATTATATAATAGTACTAATTATAATTAATTAGTTAGTTAGAAGAAGATATATATTAACTCGGAATCTTATTAATAAAAAGAAAAAGAATAGGCCTAGTAACTAGCTAGCTATATATATATCCTTTCCTCTATTTATAGATAGAAGTCTATATTGTAATTAAGCCTAATTAAGTAATCTCTTAATTAATCTATTTATTATCTTCCGTCCCGCGTTTACCCTTTACTCTATTAATAGTTAAATAGCGGGCGCGGTAATCCCGATAGGTATAACCTAAATAGCCCTTCTCTTATCTCCTACTCCTCCTCCGTTTATAAGCCCCGCGGTAGTTTATAGTCGTCTTCTTCCCGATACTTAATCAGTCGGTTCGGGGAGAACTGTAAGGACTCCGCTAATAGCGGCGGGCTATCTAGCGAACTTAGTAGTAAGTCAACTATAACCGAACGGTCCCTATAGTACTCCTAACCGGGTAGCTAGTATACGGGGTCTTCTAGGTCGAACCTAAATACCACTAGCGCCGCGTACTAGAGCCGGTCGTCAACTGGCGATAGGGGGTTCGTGAAGAACGCCCCTAGGCGCCAGAGCCTCTAGATCGTCTTAGTAGGCGTAAGAGCCGTATACTTCTTACTAGCCTTAGTAGTATCTTAAATAGCCTTATATATCTTTATAAGCGCTAAAGTAGCCTTAGTAATAGTAGCTTTCTCTTTATTTATAGCCTTTCCTTTACCTTTATCCTTCTTCTTACCTATACCGACCGGTCTAGATATAATATTATTATTACTTAATATAATTAGAGCTAGGCCGGTAGCTATAGCCTTCTTCTTTTTAATAGGATAATAAATAATAATATAATAAGCTATTATAGGCTTATTCTTAAAAAGGTTATCTAGTTAGTAAAACTATAGGAGGTTATATATCTATTTTAGGATATTAGTAGTAGGGCTTAAAATACTTATAATTATATTAATAACTATATAAGATAAATCGGACCTAGGGAATATATATAAGAAATACTTACTACTAGTATTAAGATACTAGTAGTTTATATAAACTAGATTCTACTAAATATCTAAGCCTTCTAAGAAAACTAAATAATAGAACTTTTATAGTCTATTATTATAGGTATAAGGCTTATATATCCTACTAATAGGAGCCGAATAGCTAATTAGCTAGCTAAACGCGGCCTATATATAGCTAATAGTATTTAAATAAATAGGCTTATTAATCCGCTAATTAAGTATAGCCTACTTAATATCGATCTAGCGCTATATATTATCCGTTAGTATAGTAGATAACTTAATAAGTATAAATAGACCGGCGCTATTATAATCGGTATCTATAAAATAATAATTAACTTTATATAGATAAAATAAAAAGAATTAAATATACTATTATCTACCTATATAGCCTAATAGATATTACTAATAATAATAGATAATAAAAGATAAGACTAACTTCCTATACTACTATACTAAGGTAGACTAGAAAAAATAGTATTAAGAATAGACGTAGCTATTTTAGCTATTAGTATAATAGCTTTAGCTATAGGCCTAATAACTTTAGTAATAAGTCTAATCGGACTAAGAACTACCGCGATAATAGTACTAATAATCCTAATAAATCTAAGAATAACTATAATTATAAAATTACTATTAGTAGACGCTAAGTTAATTATAATTAGAGATTATATCTTTATCTTTACTATCTACTTTAGTATTTATATCTCTAGTCTTTACTAGCTCTCTTTTATTCTTACCTAAGCCGGTTTTATTACTACTCTTCTTACCTTATTCTTTATTATTATTATCCGGACTATTATCCTTATTACCCTTAAGGGCTATAGGCGGTTTAGGCTCTATATATTTAGCCGCTTAAAAAGTAATTTAGGCTAAAGACTAAGTTATAATAAATATAGAAAAGGTAAAACTATCTATAATTAGATAGAAAAAGATAAAAATTAATAAAAATCGATTAAAAAAAAAAGAAAGAAATTAAGAAATTAGAAGTAAAAAAGAGAAGAAGAGAAGAAGAGAATTAATAGATAGAGATCTAATAATAACCTACTAAGGCGGACTAATCCTATTTATATTAGTTTAATTATAGATTTATAAGAACTATACTAAGTTCGTATTATCTATATTAAATCTATTTTTAATATAGATCTACCCCTCTATCTCTTTATCTCTCTTTTTAATAACTTACTACTACTATATCTTATATATTTTAACTATTTTATTACTTTATCGTCTAAAATAACTTAATACCTAGGTATAAAAGACCTCGAATAAACCTTTATAAAGTTATTCTTAGTCTTACTTAGCCGAACTTTCCTTTATTAAAAAGATAATATATCCCGATATCCCCGAACGGATATAGATATACCCGAATACTTCTCTTTATTAATATCCTAATATACCCTATTATCCCCGATAGACTTAGTATATCCGAAACCCCCTTTATTACCGCCTCTAGGGCCTATACGTCTATTTACCTATTTTATTCAAAGAAACGGAGGGCCGTTTCTAGTTCGGTAGGGGAGGATATGATCCTAGAGGCCACTTATATAACTAGATTTATATCATTAGCCCTTATATATATCCGTATAAGACATACTAAGGCCCGAACCTACACGTTCGGGTGCTATAGGCACCCGTACTAGTAGGGTATTTAGACATTAGTATTCCTAATATAATAGAAACCATGCGATACTTCACGAATCTCACTATCTCTACTCTAGATATTATCTTATCTAACTATACTCTCTTAATGATTCTCGAGTACGTTAGGCAACTATATAATCTTATATTTAATAGGTTAATAGTCTAATAGTAGATACTATTAGGCTTCTCCAAAACCCAACTTGGGTCCGACTTCTATAACCTAGCCCAACCCAAGTCCCAATACTGGGTACCCATTGGGGCCCTAGGAAAACCCAATTTTGCATAAATTAGAGCTCTTGGCGTTCATAACCCTACTAAGTCATCAAAATAAAATACTGTTTTTTATACTTATTCTAGTTTCCCTACTATATTCTTAATAACCTTACCTACTATAGTAGGAAATTTTAAGTAATCTCTATAAAATAGAAGTGAGAAAGCCTGGTTTTAAATTATTTACTTTTTAGAATTATAGATTTACTTCTTATAGGACTATTTACCTAAAATAGGAAAAATGTTGTTAGGAATATAGAGAAATATATATTTAACTTATATAAAAGTAGTGGTTTTTTTTTTTAATAAGAGGAAATATAAATATTAATTAATTAATTTCTACTCTAAATTATCAATTTTCTATATAAAATAAAAGCTAGTCTTCTCTATTTAGGTATATTTATCTATTTGCTATTTAGCTAACCTAGGAAGACTACTAAGATAAAGTATATCTTACTCTATCTATACTAAATATTTTTAAGGATCTTTAGAAGGAATTAGGGTAGGAATTAGGTTTTCTTATATTCTTTTAGATATTTATTAGGTTCTCTTAGGTTCTTTTAGGTCCGATTAGGTTAGACCTATATAAATATTTATAATCTAACTAATTAATAGCTATCTTAGTATATTCCTTTTAATCTATCTCCTTTTCTCTTCTACTTAGTAATTTGATCTAAGCTAGTCTATCTAATATTATAAGTATTCCCCCTCCCCTTTACTATTTTAGTATCTATAATCCTATTAAAAGCCCTATTATATCTTAAAGCTAGTATTCTAATTTTCTATTCTTAATTTATAATAGAGATATAAGTAATTTATCCTACCTTATACTATCTAATTATCTAGTAACTCTATCTAGTAGCTAGGCTATACTATCTAACTTTTACTACGATTTTCTTCTACTAAATTACCCTCTACCTCTTTCTCCCTCTCTTACCCGTATTAGACCGGACTAGCGAAAAGCGTTTTTTCTTTATAATATAGTAGCTATAAACTAATTATAGGAGGAAAAGTAAGATCTATTAGGATATAGCCCGCTAGTCTATTCTTTAAAGTAACTTCTACTAAGTTGCTTAGATTATAGATAGCGTACTAAAGGTTATATATAAGCGCTATAAGAAGATTCTTAAGTACCCTTATTCTATTAGACTAGGTTAAATAGGCTATTACGGTATATCGACTATAGTAAAGTATCTAAAATCTATAGGCTATTAAAGGTCCGTTAGGCGGAAGGATATAGATATTATAGGTTTTCTAAAAAATAGAGTATATTCTCGATAATCACTTTATTCCTACTATACTAATATATCCTAATCTAAATAGTAATAAATATTAACTAGCGTTCCTTTCTCGTAATTAAAGTAGGAGGAAGAGATCTTATAGTTTCTTACCCTTAACCGGCTCCCCTTCTATCTTATTAAGTATCCGACCTTCTATAGTCTTATCTATAAGGCTCGCTTTATATCCTCCTCTCTAATAATCTTATCTATAAATATAATCTATTAGCGACTATAAGGCTTAGTTATAGACCGCTAATACGCTATCCTTCGGCTACTACTACTAAATTATAAGATTTCTATTATACTTAATTACTAGACTTCTCTATTTTTATAGGTATTTATAGCTATAACTAGCTATTTTATTAATATATACTAGGTTTATCGAGAAGTTCTTCTTAGTTTTAAGCTACTTTCCGGTTTATATACTAGCTTAAATCTTAGTAATATCCTTCTTAATATATTACTTAAATATAAGATAGAAGATCGGAAATTTAGATTAATAACTAATAAGATATCTAATAATAAGATATTAGCTAATTCCCTCTAGTAAGCTTTACCTAATAATATAAATATTATCCGGACTCCTTATTTTATTTATATTATCTAGCTTAGTCTTAACTAGCTTCTAGATTGTTTTAAGGTAGTCTCTTTAAATAATACTATTTAGACTAAATAGACCGAAAGACAATTAATATTAGCCTAGGCTAATATAAAGCGCTAGAATCATAAGATCTCTTATACCTTAAATAAGGTCCGCTATCTCGCGATATATATCTATATAAGCCCTTAACGGCGTAAGATATTTAATAGCCTCTAAATAAAGAAGCCTAAAGTTATCCTAATATAAGATATAAGGACTTGGTGGAATTTAATATATCTAATACTTCGTCGAGTAAATATCATATTTATTTATAAATATTTATTTACAAAAATTATAAATTGATTTGTTTATTTGTTTACAATTTTATTTACAAAAACTAAGATTGGTTATTTATTTATTTATTTATTTTATTTTTTAACAATTAGATTATAAGGATAATACCATTGTTAAAACCTTAAGATTATATAATAATAGCATTGTTAGACAATAGGACTATAAAATAATATTATTACATACAATGGGATTATAAGAAATATAATATAATTATTAAAATATATGAATCATTAAAATTAATGAATTATTAAATCAATAAATCATTAAAATCAATAAATCATTAAAATCAATAAATCATTAAAATCAATAAATCATTAAAATCAATAAATCATTAAAATCAATAAATCATTAAAATCAATAAATCATTAAAATCAATAAATCATTAAAATCAATTGATTATTGATCAAATTAGAATACTATATAGAATCATTGATTAATTATAATATAATATTAAATGAATTAATCATTAATCAATTATATGATTTATTCTTAATTATATTTACAATATAAAAATATAATATTAAATGAAGAATCAAATATATAAATCATTACGAATATTAAATGCAACCATATATTTGATATAAATATATAGTATATATTATCTAGATCTTAGTTTTTTATCCTTTATAGTTTTTCCTATAATTAATATATATTTCTTTCCTATAATCCCTTTATAATTAATTTATAACTAATTTTATCTTTTCGTTTATCTTAATTTTAATTTCCCTTAATCTCTTATAGGTTATAAGCCCGGCTTATTCTATTTTTTTTATTATTATATAGAAAGATTTATACTCTAAATCTTTCTATAACCTACCTAATCCGTTAAAATTAATCCTTTCCGAAAAGCTAAATTATCCCTCTCTATATATATTAATAGTATTATATATAGAATTATAGCCTCTCTTAAAAAAATCTAAATTTAAAAGCTCCGAGGTTCTAAAAACTATTTAATCTAGGTAATTAAAGTAAAAGTAGTCTTTATTAAGGAAGAGCTTATTAGAATAATTCGTTAATAAACTACTATAGGTAGTAAAAATAATAGAGCTCTCTCTATTATATAATTACTATATAATAATAGTCTACTTCTATATATTAAAGATATTTTAGATATAAAGTAAGCCTAGGAAAAACTCTAGGAAATTTATTATCTAAAAGGCTTTACTACTAAATACCTAACTTTAAAAGAATTCTTTAATACTTAACTAGATAATTTTAAAACTATAGAAGAATATCTTAATAAAGTCAAAATATTAGTAGATAATCTATTAAGTGAAGATATTACTTTATCTAAATAGGTAGTAATTATATAAGTTTTAAATAGTCTAAATAAAGATTATAAATCTTTAATTCAATCTATTATTTAATCCCTATAGAGAGATCTAAGTTTATATATATCTAAGACTCTTTTTTTAAGTCTTATCGATAAATCCCGTAGAATTTAACAATTAAGTAATAATAGGCTTATAGTCGTATAAAAAACTAAAAATATATAGAAGAAAAAACTATTTAACAATCTATACTATAAGTATTATAAAACTATAATATATATTACTACAAATTGTTAGTTTTTATTCCTAGACAAAGCTCTAAAAGATTTTACGCCTAGACGTTAATCTAAATTAACCCTAAAAATAAAAGACTATAGGGTTGAAAAACCTAAAAAATAAAAATTACCTATAAAGAAAGATAAGAAAATTGAAACTATATTAGTTTTAATCGAAAACGAACAAAATAATAAAGAAGATACTATTCTACCTGATTTCTCGATACTATTAGAGGATGATTTTAATATCGGAAAAGAGATCATCTAAAAAGATACAAAAAGGAATCTATTATTATAGAGATAAAGGACTATATTCTAGGTTTAATGTTTAATTTTGTATTAGATACTATAGCTATAATTTATATAATTTACAATTTAAATTATTTTTATTAATACGAATATACAGATAAAAATGTTAAATAAGGAAAAGCAAATTCTATAAATATTTAAATAAATAGTTTAGTTTTAATTAAAACGAACACTAATTATATAATATATTTGAAAGAGGTATACTATATTCTAGAACTAGGAATAAACCTTTTAAGTATTAAAAGACTAAATAATATAACCTCTATATTTATAAAAGAAAAAGCAATATTATATTAAAAATATAATTTACTTTTAAATATATATAAAATTAAAAATCTCTATACTTTAAAAATTATATCTATAAAAAAGAATATAAAAGATAGAGATATAATTTTAACTATAAAAATTGAAGAAAGATATATTAATACCTAGTATAAAAGATTAGGATATATATCTTTTAAACTATTATAGGCAATTTTAAAAGATCTAAATATATATATAACTAGAGATATATATTTATAATAAGTAAATAAATATAAAATATATCTTTTATCTAAAGATAATCGATAAATTAATAAATAAAATAAAAATAATAAAAATAGACGTATTAAGGAATTCTTTATAGATAATAGAAAAGAATACGTTAATAAAAAATTTAAATATATATCTATTAAATATAGTATTATTTATAAATTAAGTCCGGTATATACTAAAGAACTTAATAGTTTAATAGAAAGAATAAACTTAACTTTATTAAATAAGGTTAGGTTAATTATATTCTAATTAGGAGTACTAAAATACCTATAGGAAGAAGCTCTAAAAGCCTTAGTATATTTATATAATAGAACTCTATATAAATTATTAAATCTAAAAACTCTATATAAATTATATAATAATAATATAAAACTATACTTTAAAAATATTAAAATATAAGGATTAATTATATATTACTATACTAATAAATATAAAACTAAACTAGAGCCTAAAAAAGAAAAGGCTATATTAATTAGCTATAATAATATATACTATTATAAAATATAGGATATAAATAAAAAGAATACTATATAGATTAGAGATATTTCGATTTATAAAGAAGAATTTTAAGACTATAATTTTTAAAATAATTCTAGTATAAATAATTATTATATTAATATAAAAAATTATAATAATATAGTAAGAGACCCTAAATTTAAATTAGAGGTATAGATATTATATAAAGAAAATAATATCTTATATACTATTAAAGATACTAAATTAGAAAATCTAATTTAGAATATTAATAATCTAAATTTTAATTTTAATTTTAATTCTTTAAATTTAAAATTAAATACTTTTCTTCTAACTACTACCCTTCTAAATAAACCTAATAGCTATAAAGAAGTTATAGATAATAATAAAAAGTATAAATAGTATAAAGCCTATATAAAAGAAGTTAAAGAATTAGAAAAATAATAAATATATAATATTAAAAATATACCTATAGATATTAAACCTATAAAAGAGAGATAGATTTTTAAGAAAAAACTAATTTATAATCCTAAAAATATAAAGGAATTATATATAATTAATAAAGATAAAACCTTTCGATATAAAGCTAAATAGGTAATTTAAGGTTTTAATTAAAAACTAGATATCTATTTTTTAGAAACCTTTTCTATAATATATAGAATAGAAATATAGTATATAATATTAATTATAGTAGTTAATAAAGGATAGACTATCTTATAATATAACGTTAAAAATACTTTTATATATATAGATATAGATACTAATATATATACTATATTACTAATAGGTATATATAATAATAAAACTAAATATTATTATTTATTAAAAGTAATATATAGCCTAAAATAAAGTCTAAGATTATAGTATAAATATATATATATCTAAAGCTTTATCTATATTCGGTTTTAAAGTACTACCTTACGATAAAGAAGTATATATAAATAAAAAAAACCGGTTATATCTTAATATATTATATAGATAATATTTTAGCTATTTATAAAGATATTAATTACTTAAAAGATCTAATAATATAATTAAAGTAATATATTAAAATTGAAGAAATAGGACCTATTGATAGAAATCTGACGTATTGAAATGTATACACCTTAGGGCTGATATAGAGAACTCTACATTTTCTACATAATAGAAACTGCTATTTCTATGCGGTCAATAACTAAGCTTGATTATAAAACCTTCTATAGTATAATACCATATAAATCTATATATACAATCCTATACTTTGATATACCCCCTAGCTCTTAAAGCCTATATTTTCCTAGCTTTTAAGAGCTACTAATTCCTTTATTTCTTTACTTCCTTTCTACTTCTTCTAGATAAATCAGATACCTAATTTCTCTTATCCTAATTATCTCTCGGAAGAGATACTACTTCTACTTCGGAAGCGCTTTTATAAGGTTATCTATAGGTATCGCTATAATTAGAACCTAGTCTATATCGATTCTATCTATACTAACTTCTTACTTTATTTAGGATTAATTAATATCTATATACCGTAACTTCGTATATATTATCGATCCTTTCTTTATTAATAGATCGACTATCTATTAATTATCGTATATAATAGATAAGAGATAATCTAGTTAGAAGTCTAGTACTTCGAGGACTCGATATTATTATTAGATAGTTTTTCTAGCTTCTATTAGAGTAAAAAGCTCTATCTTAGTTATTAATATTATTATTATCTTCTATTTTAATACTTTTTAATTAATTAGACTACTATATAACTTATAAATATAATCTTCTAAACTCTTCTAATTTTTATTATCTCTAAAAGATATATCGCTTATAAATTTAACTAATTTTATAACGAACTAGAGATCTTTTATTTTATTTAAACTAAGATTTTTATCTTATTATTTAATATTATACTTTATAGTCTAGAATCTAATTTTATAAAGATATTAAATTATTTAATCGATAGTATTAATATACTTCGGACTAGGATTTATTAAGAACTTAGCTAGTTTAGCTATAATTTTTATTATATCTAGCTAAAAGATAATAGTAATATACTAAGTAGATCTAATCTTAATCTAAAAACTATAAATCTAACTTAATAATACTACTCTATTATATAAAAGAAGAGATTTAGTAGCTAAGGGAAATCCTATTTTTCTAATAGTAATTAAGTTATATTTAGCTATTATACTCTTAATATAACTATCTTAATATAGCTAGAGTTTTATCTAATCTCTATCTCTAATAATATAGATATTTAAGAACTAATTTATTTTTAGTTCTTATAATTCTTATTACTTTTTAGTATCGTTATTTAGCTTAGCTATTTATTTAATATAATAAGAATCTAGATAGTTTATAATAATAATATCGTCTATATAAAAAAAGATAATAATTCTATTCTTAATAAAGATAAATAGATCTTCTAATACTAGGGTAAGATCTAGTTTTATTAGTATCTTTATTACTTTTTATTACTATAAACTTAGTAATATTTATAAGTTATAAAAGACTTTATAGAATAGCTAGTATTAATCTAAGACTTTAAATCCTAGTAGATATTTAATATAGATCTTATCTTATAAAATTAAGTTTAAGAATATAGTAATTATATCTTTTTATATTATATTAAGATCGAATACTACTACTAAGATAAAGATAGCTCTCGCTATTTTAATAGCTAGTATAGTTACTTTTTTCTCTTCTATAAATAATTATTAAAGATTATTTCTAATATAGATTCTTACTTTAAACTTCTCGAGAAATCTATTTATATTAAATTTATAAATAAAAATCTATTTTAAAGATAGTACTTATATTCCTTTTTAACTTTAATTTAGAATAAGTCCTTTAATATAAGTTTCTTTCTTTTTAAGCGTTTAAACTTCGAAACTTACCGCTACTATAAATCTTTCTCTAAACTAGTACTTCTTAATCTATACTTAATTCTCTAGTAATAGGGGAAGTTTATCTTAATAAAGCTTCTTATCGAATCTTTTACTTATACCTATAGAGAAGGTATAAAATAAACTTAGTAGTTCTACTTAGTCTTTAAAAGATAAATAAGTAGTATAATCTAGATCTATTCTTAGTCTCCTAGATCTACTACCGATAATAATATTTAATATATCGATATTACCTAATATATCTCTTAATACTCGATAGGATAATAATAATACCGATAATAATAAGTATACTATTTTTTATTATAATTATCTCTTTATCTCTATTTTATTATTATTTATTTTTATATCTCTATCTACCCTTTTAGTTCTAATCGATAATATTATAGAAATCGGATCTAGTAATAATAATATAGTTCCTTAGGGTACTAGATTCGATAGAATTAATAGAATTAATAGATTTAGGGATAATAAAGCTATTCTTAATAATAGTAAGAAGGATAGTATATCTAAAAAGCTCTTTAGAAAGCTTCCTAGTAATCCTCTTTAGAGATTTATTTACTTTCCCTTTATTTACTCTCTTAGTCTAATTATTAATTATAGGATAGATATTCTAGCTACTTCCTTTCTAATTATCTATAGTAGAGTTCTTTATCTAATCTCTTTATTATCTTTATTATCTTTATTATCTATATTAACTATATTATTAGCTATATTAGCTATATTAACTATATTAATTATATTATTAGCTATATTAACTATATTAACTCTAGCTTACTTAATATACTTAGTTTTATTATATAATACTATCTTAGCTATCGATCTAGATATCTCTATCTAGATACTAATCTTAGCCTATACTTTTTTATTAATAAGTATTTATAGCTAGTTCTAATTATTAATATCTAGTCTATCTATTATAGTACTAATAGTATCTTTTATCTTAGATATTAATATCGATTTTAAATATCTTCTTAATTTATTAAAAATAGTATCTCTAATAACGTCTACTCTTTTTATACTAGTATATTTTTTATAAAAAAACTATATTTTATATAGGTTCTTAAAGATATATCCTATAAGATATCCTATCTCTATTTTAGATACTATCTTATCTAATTATACTCTCTTAATAATTCTTAAGTATATTAGGTAACTATATAATCTTATATTTAAAAGATTAATTTTTTAGTAATAGATACTATTTAGTATAATATATTTTATTAGTTTTTTCTAAGATATAATCTATTAATTCTTTCTAGTATTATCTTTAATCTAAATAGAAGTCTTATTTAGGATATATACTATATATATATATTATCTTAGACTAGAGAGTCTTAGAGAGATCTATATTATTAATTAGAACTCTAGTAGTTTTTATTATTATTCCTCTAGATCTCTTAGTAGAACTATTTATCTCTAGTAAGCTAAATAGTAAATACTTAATTATATATCCCTCGGCTTTAATTATAGTTTTAACTTTATAACCTATACTCTACTTATTATTATAGTAGAATACTCTAATCTCTATCTTTAACTATATCACGTCCTACACCATACAAAGTAAGGTGTAGAACCCGCCTAGACCCGAAATAACACCTTCAAGGTAGACCTTCGGAGGTCTTCGGGGACCTACGTAGACATATTAATAGCCTACGAGATATATAGGTCTAATGTATATAATCTCGCTTAGGCTACGTATATTGTATAACTAGTAGATTTAGAACTATAGATAAAGGTTTATAGTTTAGTTTGAATATATACGTAGTACTAGTTATAATTGCTTCGTAGTAGTAATTCGTATTATATATATCCTTAGTACTCTAATTATATCCTTTATAAGACCCTTTATAGTAGGTCTTTATATTCTAAACTATCTTATTTTTAATCGGACCGCTACTAGTAAAATATAATATCTATACGCCGAATCTATATAACTATAGAATAAAATAAAGAGACGCTAGAAGTAGCTATAAAAGATAATTTTAATATAGATCTTAGTATCTCTAAAGATAAATATAAAGAGGAATAGTTAGGTTCTATAAATCTAACTAAGTCTTTTATAGAAGAACTAATTTCTATTATAATTATTAAAGATAATAAAAAAACTAAGGATTTAAAGATAGTAAAGACTTATATATAATAGTTTATAGAACTTAAAAAATATTTAGAGATATAAATATAGATAAAGAAATATATAGCGGAATTAAATATAAAAACTAATAAGTATTCCTTTAATAAGAATAATATTATTAATAGATATAGATCTTAATAATAATAGAGAAGAAGATAATAAAATAAACTTTAAAATCCTTTTAATATATTATATATTAAATATAAGATATTCTTTATATCTAATAAATATTATAAAATACTCTAGAAAAATACTCTAAGAGTATAAGATTATAAAAATATACTGTTTCAGGTATAAGGCCTGTCAACTAGGTAAGATACATTGGCTTAGAAGGAGGAACAAAGGTATATTAGGCTGTATGTGCTAAGACTAATTCTTGCTAGAATTCAGGGGGTCCCGGGGGGACCTAAGATTAAAAGGAAATATACGTGCTAAGGCTCGATACCGATTAGGTAACGAACCCCGTACGATTTATATACGTATTAGAAACTTCTATAAATATATATATCGCCTAAGTTCCTATTTTATCTTTAAAAAGGATCTTTATCCTTTATAATTATTCCCCCTTCTTCTATAAGGATATCTATATCTAAAATAGATTATAGCTATAAAATATTAGGGAGATATTAGTAGTACTCTATAATAAAGGAGCTAAGATTAGAATAGTTCTAAATCTTTATTTAATTTTATTATATCTTTATAGTATTAAGGCTATATAGCTATAAATATATTTATAGTAGAGAACCCTAATTTCCTAATTATTCTCGATATTTAGTATCGATTTTACTATACCTACTATTTATAGAAATCGAATCTATTTAAAAAATATATAATATATAAGCTATCTTCGCTCGATAATTATTTATTTTATCCCTAGAATAAGCGTAGTTCTATTTTCTATTTAGTATTTTTTATATAAGACTAACTCTAAAAAGTACTAGTAATATAATTAATAGAAGTTAATATATAAATCTCTATTAGAAAGAATATAGGAAGATTATATTAAATTAATTATAATTCTAGAATAGGTAGCTTAGTACTAGTTACCTATAAATAGATATTATATATAAGATATAATATATCTCTAGGAGATAAGTAAAAGGATTATTAATTTAGTTAAAGACTTCGATACTACTTATAAAGCGTATAAGTCTAATTATAGGTTTTTAGATAAAGACTAAAAAGATTCTATAGAAGCCGAGATAGATTCTTAGAAATTATATATCCTAATAGTAATTTACTAACGATCTATTTTAGTATTATAGCTATCTCGCTAGTCGCTATATAATATATTTAAATCCTATCCCGCGCCTCTTTATTTCTTTAATAAAAAAGTAGTAAAAATAGTTCTATACTAAAGTAGGATAGTATCTTTAGATAAGAGATAATAGTTTTATTATTTAGACCTAGGATAATTATAATCTTTTAGTAGTAATTTAAAATATATATATTAGATACTTTAATCTTATAATACTAAGTATTATTCTAAAAGACTTAGTAGAGGATCTAGTAGATTCTTTTCTTATTCTATTTTTTAAATTATAAGCGGGAAGGTTATATATTAATATTATTTTAGTTTTTAGTTTTTAATAAGTAGTAGATAGAAATAGAAGATATAACTTATATTTTTAGATTTAATCTATAATTTCTTATTTTATATAGAATCCGATCTAAATCCTATTATATTAATAATCTTTAATTTATTTTTTTTTTATAACTCTCTATCTTCTTACTCTTTTAGATTTATATTCCTTTACTTTTTTATTATTATTTTATAGATTAATTATAATTATACCTCTTATTTATTATTTATTATATAAACTATACTCTCTAATTTTACGCTAATATATCTAGTATATAATATACTTATATATTTTTATACGCGAGTAGATAGATATTAATTTAGTATCTCTTCGACTTTTTATTATCCGCTACTTTATTAAGATATATAATAGGAAGAATTATTAATATTATAATAGATTATATAAGTCTTATAAGATAGTAAGTATTCTAGACTATTTTAGTAAGGATTTAGTACTAAATTATATTAATCTCGCTTAGATTCCTAAAGATATTAAGAAGAACTACTATAAACTTTCGGCGTATTTATTATAGATTTAGGACTTTTAGACGAACTCTAATAATAGCTTTAGTAAAAATACTAAACTTAATATTAATAATTAAGGTACTATAATTATATTATAACTATTCTATAAGCTAGTTATTAGCGTTATAATATATATTTAGTATCTTATCGCGAGCTTTAATAGTTTTATAAAATCTTATTATTATACCTACTCTCTCTCTAATACCTATATATCTTAAATAAAGTATTTTCTTTTATATTTTTAGGATTTTATTTTAACTTATTTTTAGGCTACTAAAGACGCTTATTCCTAGTAGGTATCCGACTATAATTTATTAATAATTCTTTTATTACCCGTTCCTACTACTACTACTAAATATAAAAAACTTATAAATAAGGCTAGTTACTACCCTTATCTATATATAGCTAAAGAGTCGGCGTATAGCTAGTATATTAGGATAGTCGCCTTCCGAGAGGATATATAGGAATTAATCTAGGCTATTTAGGATAATTCTTAGATATCTAATATTATAGGATAATTTCTAAAGATATACCTAGCTATATTTTCTTTAGACCTATAAATATAGCGGGCTAATTCTAGTTTTAATTTAATAACTATAGCTACCTTTAGATTTTCTTCTTTCTTAGAGTTTTTTAATATTTTAATATAATTTTTAGCGTATTTACTATTACGCTTTTAAGTATTTATTAATTATATTCTAATAGCTAGCTATATTACTTTACTAAGTAGTATAATTTATCTTTAAACTAATAGTAATCTTTAATCTCTTCGATCTTCTATTTATTATTATCTACTAGTTCTAATAATAATAATTATTCTAATTTACCCTCTTATTAATATTATAGCTAAAGTAGAGAGATAGGGAAAATATTATAGATCGCTATATATTAGTTAGGGAGTAAGAGATAATATATCTATTTTCCGATATATTTAAGGATTCTAAAAGATCCGATCTATTAAGATAATAGCTTTTTTATAGTACCTTTTTTTAATTGTAGGTTTTTTATTAATAGAGCTATTAGATCGTTCTTCTTAAATATTATTTTTTTATAACGCTTATTATAATAAAACGCCTATATTTTAATTACTATTCTCTATACTTTCTATAGCTTTTCGCGAAGCTCTATAAGCTTTTAAATTCTTATTAAAGCTACTAGTACCTCCCTCTTAATACTATTATCCTTAGCGTATATTTAGAAGTTTAGATTAAATCTTAATAGGGCTTAGAAAGGCGATATTCTAGTTATTATATTAATAATATTATTATAAGCGAATTCTATAGTATATAGAAGTATAGGCTATATCTTCTATTACTTATTAATAAAATACTAAAGATAGTATTTAAGCGTTTAGTTTATTCTCTCTATTTAATTATCGGTTTAAAAATAGAACGCTATCGAATATCTTAGTTTTATCTAGGATATATAGTATAATTTTAATTAAAACCTATTTATAAAAATTAATCTCTAATTAGATATAATACTATTTAGTAATCCGAATTATAATTTAATATTTTAATAGAATAGCTCGGCTAATTCCGAAATATTTATTATAATTAAAACTAAGAAGAAAAGATACTATTTTAAAAAATAATTTATAACTACTAAAATTATATTAACTATCCTTCCTTTCTAGATTAATTAAAATAAGCCTATAATAAAGTCTATTAATAATTTAGTAAAAGGCCGGGAGAGAATTAATAGTAATTCGAGCTTATTAAAAAAGCGATACCTTAGCGTTTAAGTAGTTTAATATACTATATAAGATTTTATATATTTTTTTACGTCTTCTTATAGGTTAATCTAATAGAAATCTCTTCTAAAAAATTCCTTAGTCCTTACTCTTCTAAAATAGCCTATAATAAGATCGTTATAATATATTATTATTAATTTTTAATAGATATCCTCCTTTTTTAATATATATAGACGTCCTTAATATCTAAGATAATCTAAAGCGTTAACTAACTAGTCTTTATTATTAGATTTTTAGGCTAATATATTATCTTTCTAGCGGATTATTTCTAGGTTATCTAATTAGAGTTTTCTTATTTATTTAAAAGTATTTATAGTAGTAGCTATATTTATAGACTAGATTACTATAGTATTCTTTAGATCGAATAGAATATCTAATTTATTATATAGCTCTCTTTATTTAGATTATAGGTCTATATTAATATTAATATATTTTATTATCGATCCGATCGAGTTATATTCTTAGGATTTATACTCTTAATTTATATTTAGATCTTAGATCCTTATAATATTTTAGATTATTAGGACCTCTAGCCTTTCGGTCTCTCTTAGAGCTAGAGTTTTTTTATTTATAATTTAATTCTAAATCGGACTAATTAATTCTTTTTCTATAATTATTTATTTAGAATTTAGAATTCTAAAAAGCCTATTTATAAGATTTATCTTTTTAGGCCTATATTTTATAATAAAATTAAAAAGCGTTAAGAATATATACTAATATACCTATTAGCTATTAAACTTCTACTAGATTATAAATATATATAAATTAATATAGTTTAATAATACTTTAATAAGATATTTACTATTATCTAGATAGTACCGCTAATATTAAAAGAAATAAATAATAGCGAAAAGCTCCTAATCTAGAGTAGTATAATTAAATTCTAAGCTTAAAAATTTCTTTAACTAAAAAGCTACTAGATACTATCGACCCTCCGAATCTAATTATAAAAGTACGCCTCTTATATCCTAATTTAAAATATCCGTTTCTAATATAATATACTTCTTTAGATTAAAATAATATAATAAGAATACTAACTAGAAAGTAAGTTTTAACTACTAAAATACCTATAATTCGATTATATTTAATTATACTTACTCTAGCTTTTTACTATTTTTACTTCTTTTTATTATAAATATAAAAGATAGGGATAATTAAGAATATCTCTTTATAAAACAGCGGTAGAAATTATAAAATCCTAAAAAGATCTAAATATTATAATAGCTCTTTAGTTCTTCTTATTCCTAAATTATATAGATACGGCTTTAGTCTATTTTTACTCCTAATCTATCTATAATAAACCCTAGAAACTTAATCTTTCTCTAATAGAAAATATATTTTAATAGTTTTATATAGAGTTCCGTTCTTTATAGCCTTTCGAAGACTTATCGAAGGATTTTTATATAGGATTCTTAATTCTTAGTAAATACTAGGATATTATCTAGATAAGCTATATATATTATATTAACTAGTCTTATTAACGCGGTATAAATATAGCTTTAGAAGATAGCGGGTATATTAGATAATCTAAATAATATAATTATATATTTAAAATAGCTATATCTTATTTAGAAAGCTATCTTCTATTTATTATCTTCCTAGAATTAAATCTAATAATAGATATCCTTAATATTAATCTTACTAAAAAACTAAGCTCCTAAAAAATAGTTAAGAATCTCCGAAATAAAAGATAGAAAGTACTAGTTCTTAACTAATATATAATTTAGTCTTTTATAGTCTATATATAGCTATAGGCCTCCGTCTTTCTTTAGAATAAAAAAAATAGAGGCGCTTATAGGGCTTTTTAATAGGTAAATTCTCTCTTTTTTAATATTATTAATTAGATAGGCTTATAACTCCTTAAGTTCGGTTTTAGATAGTAGGTAAATCGGCCTATAAAAAAGGGTTTTCTCTTCTTTAAATTCGATTATATAATCGGATATTTTAGTCTTTAGTAGAGTACCCGCTTTTTTATAATTAAATATATCGAAGAACTCTTTTAACTCGAGGGGTATTTATACTTAATCTATATCTAATATAACGGCGTCTTTATCTAGTAACTAAACCTCTTCTAGTATCTTAATTAATATATAGATAATAGCGGTATTTCTTAATTATTTTATAAATTTATAAGGGTTTTAAAGTTCGAAACTTTTTATTCTAAACTACTATTTATTTATATTAGGATATAGAATTATATTAAATTTATTTATAAATATTCTAAATAGAAGTACTAGGCTTTCTTTTAATCTAGAATCTATCTCGATTTTAATATAGGATTAATTTATTATCTTTTTAGTCCCTCTAAAATCTCTAATTATAAAAGATATTTAATATATACTATAAATATAGAATTACTTTAGGGCTATACTCTTTAATAATAGAGATATAAAGGATATAATATATAATTTATTTTCTTTAGCGAACTCTCTACTAATTATATTATATTTTATATTAGTATCTAGATCTATATATATTTTAATACTATTATATATAATAATTAGTATATAAAGATATATTATAATCCTAATAAATAAATATTAAGCTAGTATATTAAGATCTACTCTAGCTCTTTAACTTTTCCTAATTATTTAGAATCCTAAGTTTTTAATACTTAGATAATAGATTAAACTAAGGCTTTCTAGAGATAATCCTAAGCCTAATAGATTTTATCTCTATAAATAAAATAAGCGCTTTTCGGTATCTTTTTAGTACTATTTCTCTTTTTAGACTATATATTATTTATAAAGTTTTATAAATTATCTTAATTATTTAATCTATATTCCTAGCCCTAGTTTTAGATTCTAAAATTCTTAGATTACCCTCTATCTCGAGATTATCCTCTATCTTAGAGAGTCGAGGTTTTAATATAAAAATAATTTAATATCGAATTAATATAATTTCCCTATCTTTTTTTATCTTAGTAATAATAGTTTAAAGAGTCCTTTCTAGGCTTTTAGTATATAAAATAGATATAGTAAAATATAAATACTAGCTTTAATATTTCGTTTTAGTTTATTAATAAAACGCTATTATTAGTAGTAATTATAATATCTTAAAAAGATTTCTATAGTTTTATAAATAGGGTTTAGGTCTTTTATTCCTTATTTTAATTTAGGAGGTAATTCTCTAGCGATTTAAGATAATTTTTAAAATTATAAGAGTCTTAATAAGATTTTATTATAGTCTTTTAAAACTAAATAAGAATATTAATAATAATATTATAAGAATTTCTTAGAAGTATCTTTATCTATTTTCTAAATATATCCTAATCTAATATCTCTTTAGGATATTTCTATTTATAAAATATCTATTTTTCTTTATAAAAGATATATAGATAATTTATAATAGCGAGGATTTTTTAGATTCCTAAGATATATTTTTTTAGAGCTCTTTTAAAAAGTACTTTAAGATTATTTAGTTAGTCCTCTCTTTATTTTATATCGAAATCTAGTTTAAATTAGTTAATATCTCTTTTAATCTCTTTTTTTTAAAAAGATTTATTTTTTATAGATAAATCGCGGTAGTTCTAAGACTTTCTTATTATTTAACTAAAATCCTAAAGTTTCTCTTTATTTTCCGCGACCGCTTTTTAGACTATAAGAATATATTCTTATAATACTACTCTAGCTTTATACTTCGTAATCTTTTCTTTTAAGCTTCGAAGGGTTTCGTCGGTAATATAAGAGCTTTCCGCTACTATTTCGGTAGTTTATTTAGATAGGTCCTAAGTTAGTATTTCCTCTCGTTCTTCTATAGATAGAAGTATTTCTAATTCGCTACCGGTTTAGATAGGATACTCTACCGCCTTAGTATTATTACGCGAGCTACTATAGGTAGTTAGGGGAGCTATTATATCTTAGGCAGTTAAAGAGGAAGAATTAGAATTATAAAAATATACTATTTTAGGTATAAGGCCTATCAACCGGATAAGATACGTTAGCTTAGAAGGAGGAACAAAGGTATATTAGGCTATATATACTAAGACTAATTCTTACTAGAATTTAGGGGGTCCTAGGGGGACCTAAGATTAAAAGGAAATATGCGTACTAAGGCTCGACACCGATCAGGTAACGAACCCCGCACGATTCACACACGTGTCAGAAACTTCTATGAATATATGTGTCGCCCAAGTTCCTATTTCACCTTTGAAAAGGACCTTTATCCTTTACAAAGATATAATAGATATATTTAAATAATTATTTCGGCTAATATTTATACTACTTTAAAAATAATATTATAAAAATAGATAAAAGGATCGAGGTTCTTAATAATAATATAATAATAGTATAAGAATCTTATATTATTAAATCTAAGATACTAAAAACCTATATAAAGTTTATCTAGTTCTTATAATATATAATAGATAATCTTTAGATTATTTATTAAGAAGTAAAGAAATAATAGATATATTATTAGTAAAAGCTAGACTAATTAATTATAATATACTTATTATATATTAATTAAATAATAAAAAATCTATATATCCTACTACCGGAATATATATATAAAATATATTTAAGTATAAGTATAATTAATAATATTAAAGTAGAAGATTATAAATAGATTAAGATAAATCTAAACTATTTATATACTAATCTTTTAGATCGCTTATAAACTATTAAATTAGATTTAAATTTATAAAAAAAGACTTTAAAACTAAATTAATCTATCTTAGAGAAATAAAATAAAAAAGATAAATAATCTTTTATAAAAATATAAAATATAAAGAAAATCTTATAACTTATATATAAAGGTAAACACTGTTAGCACAGCAAAAATCACTGATGGCATAGGAGTCTAACCCAATTAAGATAAGCCTTTCTTAGCGGTCATTTTCAGTCTAAGTGTTATTTATTATAGTATCGCCATAGTAAAAGACACAGCCCCTGAATCACCCCAGCCACATAGTACTTCCATGATCTGCTCCATGATCCGCTCTATACTCGGCCCTATATTAATTCCCCATAATGATGCTCCCATAATCATGCCTCCATTAAATCACATGATCTAGATAGGGCTAATTGTTAGAGTTAATCGAGCCTTATTTGACGTTTTCATTGAATTAAAATAGAGAGAAAAATAGAATATAATAATGAAGCTTTTACTATAGGAGATCAGAATTAATGGACGACAATTAGCATGCAGAAATTTCATTATAGGTGCCAAGGCTCGCTTAACCCTAGCCTATCATGCTCACGTGATCTATATCTGGCACTATGATTACGTAATCTATATCTGGCACCATGCTCACGTGGTCTATATCTGGCATTATGATCACGTGATCTAATCCTAGCACCATAATCACGTGATCTATATCTCGAACCATGATCACGTGATTTAATGGGTGCATTATTATGGTGCATTAGTATGGTGTATTATTATGGGTGCCAAGGCTCGATTAACTCTAACAATTAGCCCTATCCAGATCATGTGATTTAATGGAGGCATGATTATGGGAGCATCATTATGGGGAATTAATATGGGGCCGAGTATGGAGCGGATCATGGAGCAGATCATGGAAGTACTATGTGGCTGGGGTGATTCAGGGGCTGTGTTTTTTACTATGGCGATACCATAATAAATAACACTTAGACTGAAAATGACCGCCAAGATATTCCATACCTAATTGGGTTAGACTCCTATGCCATCAGTGATTTTTGCTGTGCCAACAGTGTTTACCATTATAATTAGTAATCTAATTAATTTATATTATACTTAATCTATTAATAATCTATCGTTTCTATCTTATAAGATTACTACTATTAAAAGCTAATTTAATATCTTTATTAAGCTTAATCTCTTTTACTTTAGGAAGATTAGTCCTTTATATATATATCTATTTAATAGGATTACGTTATTACTATTACTAACTATTAGAAATAGTATTTTATTACTAGCGAGAAGTAAAGAGAGAATATAAAGAACTTCCTTCTCTATTATTATTATTATTATAGGAACTAATTATTTTAATTATATATCGAATATCCGTCTTTAGTCTCGATCGAAAGAAATATATAAGCCGGTACCGTCTATTATATCGATAAAGTAACTATAGAAAACGAAGCTTTCTAGATAATTAGAATAATAAAAATATTAACTTATAATAAGATTATTAATAAAAATTAATATTAATAATAGGATCGGTAGTCGAAAAGTAGAGATATAGAACCGGCCGAAATATATATCCTATAAAAAAAAGTAAAAACTCTAATTAGTTGAAAATTTCAACGAAAAGATACTCGGAGTCGTACAAGCAAGGGCTTATAACCTATTAGATAAAATATAGGCTATATAGGAATAAAAGTTAACCTTAAGGGATTAATATTATAGACTCTAGAGAGGAAAAGAAAGGAAGAGAAGAAAAACTCGCTACTGTCTAAACATTATCCTGAGTCCTATGGGTCGAGACCACATGCGGCCCCACATGGCCGTCACGTGACTCTAACAATAGTAAACTATATTATGACTCACTTACTATCGCTATAAATGTTAAAGTCATTCTATATTATCGTAAGATAATATAGCGTTACTAGGGGGCTATATCCTATTTTACTATTATCTCCTAACTAGCTATATAAGGGATCAACTCTCCCTACTAGCTAATATATTAACTAAGAACAATAATAACAATCAACGTATTTACCGACTCTAATTGCTTTATTAGCTAAGTATATCCTTTATTATATCTTATATAACCTAATTATATAAGATATAAGCTTACCTAATATTACTTCCTATGACGGTGCCAATTACGACTGACTAGTTGGTTAGAAGAAGATGCGTGTCAACTCGGAATCTTATTGATGAAGAGGAAAAGGATAGGCCTAGTAACTAGCTAGCTATATATATATCCTTTCCTCTATTTGTAGACGGAAGTCTATATCGTAATTAAGCCTAATTGAGTAATCCCTCGATTAACCCGTTTATTATCTTCCGTCCCGCGTTTACCCTTTACTCTATTAATAGTTAAACGGCGGGCGCGGTAATCCCGACGGGTATAACCTAAACGGCCCTTCCCCTATCTCCTACTCCTCCTCTATTTATAAGCCCTACGGTAGTTTATAGTCGTCTTCCTCTTAATACTTAATTAGTCGGTTCGGGGAGAACTATAAAGACTCCGCTAATAGCGGCGGGCTATCTAGTAAACTTAGTAGTAAGTTAATTATAACCGAACGGTCCCTATAAAACTCCTAACCGGATAGTTAGTATATAAGGTCTTTTAGATCGAACCTAAATATTACTAGCGCTATATACTAGAGTTAATTATTAATTAGTAATAGGGGGTTTATAAAAAATATCTTTAAATATTAAAGGCTCTAGATTATCTTATATTCCCTAGGCTAAATTTAATAGCTATCTTTAGCTATATCTATATAAGTAATATTATACGCCTCTCTTTCTAATAATATTAGACTATTATTATTAAGATAAAAAACTTAGAACTTATTTTAGTCTATATACTCCTCTTATCTTAATAGATTAAGAGATAGACCCGTTTAATTCTAGTAGGCGTAATAAAACTCTACTAATTTTTATAAGATATATATAAAATTAAAGACTAGATACTATATTAGATTATTATTATATCTAATCTATTTAATATAATATTATAACTTCTAGTTCTAGGTTTTATTAATTAAGACTTACTTAACTTTATACTTTTTATAGTTTTTAATAATTATAGTCTTTAAAAAATCTTAAATTTATATAATTAAAGATTCTATAGTATTAGTTTTATATAGTTTCTTAGTATAAAAGATAAAGTAAACTTTAATAGTTTTAGAAAAATCGATTTTAAAGAAACGGCCGGATTTCTTAAGGATCTTATATAGCCTAGCTATCTAATTATTTAATTTCTAGTTTAGCTTTTATATTATTTAATTTTTAGTTATAATAAAAATTATATCGCTTATATCGAAATCTAATTCTTATCTATATTTATTAGTCTTATATTTTTATATATCTTATATTAATTTTAAATTAGCCTTAGTCTAAATTTAAATATCTTTTATTAATTTAATAAATTCTTAAGTATTTTATTTTAAACTAGTTTTTAGGAGTAGGCTAGTTATTTACTAGTCTTATAATATATAAGATTAATACCTATATTTTATAATAAATAGCGATATTTCTATTAAATCTTATAAAAATACTATTACTATAAAATCTATTATTAATAGAATTTCCGACTAATTATCTTAGTAATATTCTATAAATAGTCTTAGTTATTATATTATATATTAGTTTATAATCTTTATTTAACTATTTATTTATAGATAGTAAGTAGTTAATAATTTCTTTTTTACGCCTAAGATCTAATAGAACTCTTCCTAAAATTCTAATATAAATTATAGTCCTTAGTCTAAAATTATAAAATCTAGTATACTATAATACTAATATATATATTTAATAAATAGCCTTACTATCTCCTAGCCTATAATTATTTTATAATATAGAATTAAGATTAACTATTTTATTAATTAATTTATAATAATATATATTATATTATATCTATATTTATCTTTTAAGAATAATCTAAAGTCTATTATAATATACTATTAAAGCCGGTCTAGTATTAATAATAATTATAGTAATCTTAGTTTTTTATTATATTAAGATTTTATTTATTTATAGATTAAATAATTTTCTATATACTTATTTATATCTTTTTATAATCCTAGCTAGAAATATTATTATTTAGCTAGATTAGCTATTTTCTTCTTTTTAAGATATACTATTAATACTTAGTAGTATATCTTATTTAATAAATATATATATAGATTATTATCCTTTAGTATTACTAATCGGCTATTATAAATTAATAATCCTACCGGTATAATTTTATATAATAACTCCGCGTTTATCGTCTTTTTCTAATATTATATAAGATTAAAATACTTTATATTTACTATTTTAATCTATTCTATAATATCTATCTTAGATATTAAGATATTTATTAATATAAAGATAGCTATTATTAGATCTTTAGATTTATTTATAGTTTCTATTTTTTTATTTAATTAGTCTAGAGATAATAGTATTTATATTTAGTAATCTATTAAGCTTTCCGATTTATTTTTTTAGAATAATATATCTATTATAATATTTTTTACTATTAATTAGTATTTAATAATAAATCTAAATTATACTAGTATTTAAGTTTATTAAGCTTATTAATTATTTAGTATTCTTTTTATTATAAAGTATACTAAAGACTAATAATCGATATATATCTTAAATAGCTTATCTCTCTATAATCCTTTTAGCTTAGATTTCTATTTTATTAGCGCTTTTATAATTATAAATATCTTTTTATTATAGATATTATAGTTTTATTCTATTAATGAAAATATCTTTAAAAAAAATAATATTAGATACTACTATTTATTTATATTTTTTTAGATAAATATACCTCCTACTACTTTATTTAAGATATTAATTTCGACTTAAGTCTCTACTATTAAATTATAATAATATAATATTAGTATTTTTATTAAAAGCTCTTTTAATCTTTTAAAAGTCTTTTAGTAGTCGGTTATTTATTTAAATTAATAATCCTTTCTTATTAGCTAGTAAAGCGATTTTATAATTTTATTATAATTCTAGATAAATATTCGATAGAAGTTATAGAATCTAAAAAAGAATTAAACTTTTTTAACTATTTTTAGAATCTATTATTTAATAATAATATTTATTTTTATAAGATTTATCTAAATATTCTTAATACTAATAATAAAACTAAAGAATCTAGTTTTTATTATACTAAACTTATATTTTAATATTATTATTTATAATCTAGTCTTTTATAAATACTCTAGAATCTTTTAAATCTACTTTTTATATTAAATAGGGTTTTTATTATAAATAAAGATATTATCT
This sequence comes from Penicillium verrucosum, assembly GCF_028828655.1. Classification (NCBI taxonomy): domain Eukaryota; kingdom Fungi; phylum Ascomycota; class Eurotiomycetes; order Eurotiales; family Aspergillaceae; genus Penicillium; species Penicillium verrucosum. Next base: position 4,396,169 of record NW_026643212.1, read on the forward strand.
ATAAAGACTATAATAAAATCGTCTAGATATTTAATTAAGATATTATTTATATATCTTTAAAAAGCCGCTAGCGTATTTATTAAGCTAAAAGGTATAATCTTAAACTTATAAGATTTTAATCTTAATCTAAAAGTTATAAATTCCTCTAATATTAGATCTATCCTAATTTAATAAAAATCCTAATATATATCTAGCTTTATAAAGATCTTTATCTTTTCTAATTTTTTAAGTATCTTAGGAATTAATAAAAGAAGATATTAGTCTTTTTTTATTATTATATTAAACTTTTAGTAATTTATATAGAATTATAATCTACTATCTAGTTTTCTTATTATAATAATTAGTAAGATAAAGAGAGTACTATTAAAAATAATAAATCTTTTATATAGATTTTTAATAATATATTATCTTATTATTTTAAGTTTTTTTATAGATATCTTATAAAGTAGGTTATAACTAAGCTTATTCTTCTTTTTAATTATAATCTTATAATTAATCCTATCTTATAAGAATAATAATATATTTAAATCTTTCTTAAAAATATATTAAGATAATTATAATAAATCTTTAAAATTTATTATTTTAGCTCTTTTTTTTCTAACTTATAAACTAAGACTTTATCGATCTTATATATATTTATAATAAAAATATTAGCTATCTTTTTTTTATATATTTATTAAATCTTATTATATTAATTATCGTAATATTTATTAAAAGAAGTATCTTTTTTAAACTTCTACTTTAATCTCTTTAAAACTTTAAAGATTATTTATAATTAGTTAATATATATTTTATCTTAATTAAGTTATCTTATTAGTCTTTTTTTTAAATCTTTAGTAATAAATATTATATTTCTTTTATTCGGGCGTTCTATTCTTATCGTTTTATATTAGCTTAATATATTAGATCTAAGATTAGTTATTTTAAGATTTCTTATAGGATAATTATACTCTATTTTTTTACTACCTCTTTAATTATAATAGCTTCTTCTAGTTATTATAAGCTATATCTCTAGTAATCTAATAATATATTATAATATATTAGCTAGTATTAGCTTAGAATAATATCTATAATTCTAAGATTAGTAATTAAATAAAGTAGCTATAATTATTATTAGTTATCGATAACTAATATTAACTTAATAAAATATATAATTATTAGTTTATCCTAATTATTAAATCCTCTAATTAAATAAAGTATTTTTAATCTTTTTATAAGCGCCCTAAATCTTTATAATAGAAGAATCGCTAGATCTATATTAATAATAATAAAGTAATCTGTTTTTATATCTACTAATACTATAATAATAGTAGTATAAGTATTATATAAGAACTATATCTAAAAAATTATATTTTAGTCTAGTTAGAATATCTTTTTTATAAGATTAAACGCTTAAATACTAATTATCTTATCTAAAAAAAAGACTTTTTTTAAAGATATTAGTTTTTTAGCTCTATTAAATTATTAAGCTTCTCTATCTAGTTTATTAAGATTAAGACTAGTTATTTAGTTATAGCTATTATCTTTATCTTTTATTATTAATAATCTCTTATAAAATATTTTTTTTTTTATATTTATAATATTTTATTATACTAATCTTAGTTTTTACTTTTAAGATCTTACTATCTTTAGCCTTTAGTAGATTAGTAGAGATAATTATTATAATAGTATAGCTTTTTAAGCCTTCCTTACTATTATTTTAATTCTATATAAATTTCTTCTTTTTCTAATTAATAATTATATCTAACTAGTTAAAGATCTATAAATAAATCTAAATAAACTTATTAAATAAGAACGTCCTATTTATATCTATAATAATTAGCTTTTATAAGTCTATAATAAGTTTATAGTAGAGATCCTCTTTTTAGCTATTAAGATCTATTTATACTTTATCTACTAGATAATAGAATTTAAATAAGAATTATCCGAACTTATCCCTCTTTTTTATAATTAATAAATAGTAGCTTTTTTTAGCGTTAATTAGTTAATTTAGATCTCTATAAATATTATTTAAATATTTAAGAATTTCTATTATATTATAATATTAATAGATCGCGCCGATCTATTATCTTAGTAGAATATATTTTATTATCTTTTTATTATAGTAGCTAATAATATAAATAATCCTTATAATCCTTAGAGAATTTATAAAATAATAATCTATATTTATTTAGAGTTTATTTCGAATTAATATTTCCTATTTTTCGAAGAGGGGCTACTTATTATTTATAAATAAAAATAGGTCTAATAATTTTAAGGATAATTATAATCGATCGCTCTATTCTTAATTTAAAAAGGCGGTATTTTATAATATCTAAGCTAATTATTTAATAATAGGGCTATCTACTATAGAGTCTATAAGCTTATTAATTAATACTATTAAAGAGGGTTCGACTTCTAAAGATCCTATTTTAAAAGATCTCTATAAGAGATTTAAATCTTATAAAGAGTTTATATCTTATATAAAAGATTAAAAAGACCTAAACTTCTTTATTATATTTTTTTTAAGCTTAGATATAATAGCTTTAAATTTATTTACTTATATTTTAGTTTTAGATTTTTTTTATTTTAGTTTTTTTATAGGCTTTTTTTTATTTTTTAATAAGTATCGCTTATTTTTATAACTTATATTTCTTAATTATATACTAAAAATATTATTATATAAAATATAGATTATTATAAACTAAATCTAAAAAGTTTTATTTAAAGATTAGATCTTCTAGCTTTTTTAGGCTTACGCTTAAGATCTTATTAAAAATATCTAATTCTTTAACTCGATTCTTTCTTTTTATTAACTCTAATAAGAAATATATTAAACTAAAAAAAGATAGATAATACTTAATATTTCTTTCTTAATTATTTTTAATATATTATTATCTTTAGAAAAATTCTTAAGCGTCTCTTAACGAACTTTCCTATCTATTATATTCCTTTTTAAGATAAATAAGAGTAAGCTATCCTATATCTAAAGCCTCGATCTTAACGCGCTTTTTAGCTATAATATATTATAATAAGAGTATAAAGATATATTTAGTCTATTAGATATATATAAAAATATCTAATTAATATATAGATATATAAATAAAAGTAAAAGTAATTAATAAGATTATATAATAATACTAATTATAACTAACTAGTTAATTAGAAGAAGATACGTATTAACTTAGAATCTTATTAATAAAGAGGAAAAGGATAGGCCTAGTAACTAACTAGCTATATATATATCCTTTCCTCCGTTTATAGATAGAAGTCTATATTATAATTAAGCCTAATTAAGTAATCCCTTAATTAACCCGTTTATTATCTTCCGTCCCGCGTTTATCTTTTACTCTATTAATAGTTAAATAGTAGGCGTAGTAATCCCGACGGGTATAACCTAAATAGCCCTTCCCTTATCTCCTACTCCTCCTCTATTTATAAGCCCTATAGTAGTTTATAGTCGTCTTCCTCCCGATACTTAATTAGTCGGTTCGGGGAGAACCGTAGGGACTCCGCTAATAGCGGCGGGCTGTCTAGTAAACTTAGTAGTAAGTCAACTATAACCGAACGGTCCCTATAGAACTCCCAACCGGGTGGCTAGTATACGGGGTCTTCTAGGTCGAACCCAAACACCACTAGCGCCGCGTACCAGAGCCGGTCGTCAACTGGCGATGGGGGGTTCGTGAAGAACGCCCCTAGGCGCTAGAGGCTCTGGATCGTCTCACTTCCCTACTAGAAATATTATAGTCTACTATAGACTATAATATATTATCTACTAAAGTACTAATAGATTATAAGCCCGGTATACTACTGATTTCCTAAATAGAAAATATTAAGGTATCGCCGAGTTATATCCGAATTATCTCTAAGTTATCTCCGAAGGTAGGTTACTACCGATATATCTCCGATATACTATATTTAGTATACTTATATACTATTTATAGTATTATATATATCCTTCTCTAATATTATATATTGTCGACCAGAATGACTCCTTGCCTATCCCGTCATTACCAGTTTTTCTCTTTGTATATAAGCAGGACCCACTTCTTGCCTATTAGTAAGCACTTAGGGATATTTAGAGAGAAGACTTTGTACTTCTTAATAATTATACTCATTTTACTACTTACTCGATATAGTAAGATCCTAGTATTAAGTTACTTGCCCTATTCCTTTCGTTCGACATATATCTTACTATATCTTCGATAGATAAGATATATCTCCCTAAGCTTAGGGGGTCGGAGAACTATATTATATAGTCTATTAGGGTTAAAGCAGCCCTAATAAGGGAGGATCTATATACGCCTATAGAAACTATATCTACTAGCGTAAAGAATAATAAAGCTATATCTATCCTAAAGCTTTATTATAATAATAGCCCCCTTCTATATCTAAAGGATATAGAAAGCGTATAGGAGGCCTAGCTTCGATTAGAAGCCCTATATAACCCTAAGGGTTTTACTACTAAGTATTTAACCCTAAAATAATTATTTAATATTATATTAAGTAAATTTTTTTTAATAGAAGAATATCTTAATAGGGTTAAAACCCTAGTCGATAATCTAAAAAGAAAGGGTATTAAATTACCTAATTAGGTAATTATTACCTAGGTTCTTAATAGTCTTAATAATAATTATAATAGGTTTATTTAAAATATAACCTAATTATTAAGAAATAACCCTAATATATATACTATTAAATCTCTATTCTCTAACCTAATCGATAAGGCTAGAGGTAGAGAAGCCTATATATATAAGGGTAGTTATTATACGAATATTATAATACTTAAAAATAGGTATTATAAATCATATAAAAATAGGTCTTTTAAAGGAAGATATTACTAATATTATAAGCTTACTACCTATAATACTAATATTTACTAGTAACTATTTCCTAATCTAGCCCTTAAGAATAAGGGTCCTAGAGGTAGAAGGTCTAGAAAGACTATAAGACCCCCGACTTCTATTATTAAGGAATTATTTAGGATAAAAACCCGAAAATCTAACCCTAGTCCTAAGATTCCTAAGGAGCGTAAAATATAAGATTAGATTATATATAAATCTTTATATAAATAGCTCTAATAGTTATATTAATAATAAATTAGAGCCTATTAATTATAAAAAGAATAATATAGATCTTAATAATCTTATTAAGAATATTAATAATAGTAATAATAAAATAATAATTAGAGATAAGACTTTTAGAATTATAGCTAACCTTAATTATAGGGTAGAAGTATAAATACCTATATTATATACTATAAAGAATATTATACTAACTAATTATATTAGTTTTATAGAGACTAATATAGATAATAGGTTCCTATTAATTATCTCGCTATTATTTAAGTCTAATAGCTATATAAAAACTATTAATAGTCCTAAAAAGAACGAATAGTAAAGGGCTTACCTAGTAAAGATTAAAGAGTTAGAAAAGTAAGGAACTTATAATATAATTAATATACTACCTAATATAATCCCTATTAGGGGTAGATAGGGTTTTAAAAAAAACCCTATAAATAGTCTAAATCCGGATAAGGACTATATTACTAATAGTAATAAAACTATTAGATATAAAACTAAGTAGGTTATATAAGGATTTTATTAAAAGTTAGGGGTTAATTTCCTTAAGATAAATTCTACTATATATAAAACTAAATCTTAGTATCTAATATTAATAATAGTAGTTAATAAAGGCTAGTACGTACTATAATATAATATTAAAAACGCCTTTATATATATTAGTATAAATATATATATTATCCTACCTATAGAAGTATATAATAACCCTAAGAAATATTACTATCTAAAGAAGATACTATATAATCTAAAATAAAGCCCTAGGCTTTAGTATAAATATCTATCTAATATATTAGCTAAATTTAGCTTTAGGGTTTTTATATATAATAAAGATATATATATAAACCCTAATGATTAATATATACTAATATTGTGACGATCTGCAGAGTTTTCTGCCAGTTGACTCCGCTCGCAGAGTTTTCTGCCGACTAGCTCCGCCTTTGGACTAGTCAGTTGGTTCTGCCGTGTTTGCCCGCCTATAGAGTTTTCTGCTGATTGTTTCCGCCCTTGACCTAGGACCTACCCTATATTGTCTTTAGTCCTATTGTTGATTTCTTTTTTCTTTCTTTTCTTTTCCTTCTCTATACTTATTGTTCTAGTTAAAATATACTCTTTTAATTAAGAACTAGCTAGTAATATAATAATAAGTACCTATTTAATTTTTAATAAGTAGAAAGACTATATAGATCCCTATTATAGTAGATCTTAGTTAAGCTTACTTACTCTCCGTTCCTTAGTATTATATAGCTAAGACCCTCCGAACCGAACCGAACCGAACTCTATCTAACTAGTTATAATAGTTAAGACCCGCCGAAACCTAATAAACTATAGTAAGTAGCCGCTTATTATTATATTAGAAAAAGAAGAGATTAATTATATAGTTAATACGTCCGAATTACGAATCTTATACGCTAAATTACTAAGACTAATAGATATTAATAAAATAAATAATAATAATAATATTAGAGAGGGATTATCTTCTATATATAAATAACTTCGGAAGACTTCTTTAAAAGAAAGATTCTAAGAACTTATTTATTAGTACTAATAATTAAAGTAAGAAAATTAGGAGTTAAAAAAGGAGATTATTATTACCAGCCAGTTCTTTAACAAAAAGAGTGCATTTAACTAGAACATTAAGTATAGGGAGGAAAAAGAAAAGAGAAGAAAAGAATCTATCAATAGGACCAAAAGACATTATGGGGTGGGTCCTGGGTCGAAGGCGGAAACAATCAGTAGAAATCTCTGCAAGGCGGAAACATACGGCAGAACCAACTGACTCGTCTATAGGCGGAGTTAGTCAGTAGAAAACTCTATAGATCGTTATATAACCCCCGACTAAGAATATATTTAGCCCCTAAATACCGGCTTATCGTTATCCCTATGATTTTTAAGGAAGACTTCGTCCTTAGCCGTATCTAACTAGGCTTATAGGCGTATCGGGGGTCCGGGCTTTAGAGGGTAATCGTTATAGAAGTGCTAAATCTTCTAAGGTATATACTTAAAATTTCCTATAGGATACTACTATAGGTCGAGATTATAGCCGAGCTATTAAACTCGATACTACAACTTCCGGTAATAAAGGCGTAAATCGATGATCTTATCTACTTCCTATTTATCTTCCTTAGAGATCCTAATTAGCGGTAGTAGGTCTAGATATTATCCGCGTAATAGTTTTAATAATAACGCTCTTCGAAGCTTACTAGGATTAAATATCGGATAAACTTTAATAGATTCCGGAAGATCGAGCTTATAGGCGTTTCCGATCTTCTCGATAATCCTATAAGGTCTACTAGCTAGATAAGAAAGCTTCCGATTTAGGCGGTCTAGCTACTAATCCTTCGTTATAACGAAAACCTAATTACCGACGTCGAAATCCTCTTCTCTCCGGTACTTATTCGCCTATTAAATTATCTACTACTAGGACTTTATAATCTAATCTCTCGTCTTTATTTAGATATTTTAAAGTTACGATAATATATTAATTACGTCCCGTTCGTTATCCGTTAGATTACTTCGGTCCTTTTAGTTAAAGGATATAGCCGGTTTATAACCCCTTTCGATAAAGAATAGTGACTATTTTATAGTATCCTATAGAAGGATTAATATTACGAAATCTACTATTAATAGAATCTCTAATTAGTTATCTTAATTCTATTTAATATATAGTCGTAACCTCTAGGCTATATACTGATTTACGATCTCGCTCTATCCGTCGGTCTAAGGGTAGTAGATAGTTAATAACTTCCTCTTAATTCTAAGTATCCGGTAGAACTTAGTCTAGAATTCTAAAATAAACTATCCGCCTCGGTTAGATATAATAGTCTCCGGAATACCTATAGTCCGAATTATATTATTAATAAATAATCTAGCTATCTACTTAGTATTAGTATCCTTATAATAAGGAATAGAAATTAGTCTCTTACTTAGTCGGTTAATAACTACGAAGATAGTATTATAATTATAACGATCTTTTAGGAATAAGTAGAAATCTATCGAAATATACTACTAGGGTCTCTTAGGAATAGATAAAGGATATAGTAATCTAGGTATACGATCTCGCTAAGCTTTTATTCGTTTATAAACTAAGTAGTTTTCTATATATCGCTTTACGTCGTTAGCCTATCCTAGCTAATAATATCTTAATAAGATAAGCTTCTTTAGTTTTTCGATTCTAGGATATACGGTTAACGGTTATTAATATATATTATTAAAAAGTCTTATATATAAATCTCCTTCGTCTAGAACCTTAAGTCGTCCTTTGAATAAGAGTAAACCTTCTTTAATAGTCTATTTTTAGTTACTACCTTCTTTAGCTATCCGTCGGAAATCCGCTAGCTTAGTACTTTCTTAGTTAGCTTACTTTACTCGCCCGATAATATCTATTATATATTCTATATCGATTAGGTTTAAACCGACTAGATAGATACCTTCTTCTAAATAACTCCTTAGTAGAAGTATTATCTATCTACTATTATCGGTATAGGGTAAGTCTTTTCGCGATAAGACGTTAGCTACGATATTCTTCTTTCCTAGGCGATACTTAATTATAAAATAGAATTAAGATAGGAACTCGCTTTATCTCGCTTATTATTAGTTTATCTATCTTATTATTATAAAGTATTTAAGAGACTAATAGTCTATTAAGATCTCGAAGCGATCCTTTCGTACTAAATCTTTAAGTTTAGGTCGCTATTCTTATAGTATACGAATGATTACTAAGAGTTCTTTATCCCGTATCTTATAATTTAACTCTACGGATTATATACTTTTTAAGAAGAAAGCTACTAAATACTAGAAGTTATCGTTCTCGTAATACTAGGAGAGAACTACTCTAAGTATCCTATCGGAAGTATCGGTCTCGACTTTTATCCGTCGAACTAGGTCGTAATAATAGAGAACCGGCGTAGTTATTAACTTCTTCTTTAATAATAAGAAGGCGGCTTTATATTATTCGGTCTATTCGTAAGAAATGTCTTATCGAGTAAGTCGATATAAAGATTTTAAGATAGTATTATATCCTTAGATAAAACGTCGGTAGAAATTATAAAATCCTAAAAACGACTAAACTCCTTTTATAGTCGTTAGGGCTTACTATAACTAAATAATACTAATCTTTCCTAGGTTAACTATAATACCGTCCGTACTTATAATAAAACTAAGGAACTTTATCTTCTATACGGAGAATTCGTACTTCGGTAATACTACCTAGAGACCTACTTTCTATAGACGTTAAAGTACCTCTCTTACTTATTACTAGTACTCTTTAAGGATCTTACTATAGATTAAGATATTATCTATAAAGACTATAGTATATTTATTTAAGTACTCTTATAATACGTTATTTATATATCGTTAGAATATAGTAGGTCTATTTATTAATCTAAATAATATAACTTTATATTTAAATAATCTATACCGCGTATAAAAAGTCGTAAGCTCTTCTACTCTCGGTATTAAACAAATTCGGTAGAAATCTTATTAGATATTAAGCTTTATAAAGAACTTCGCTTTACTAGTTCGTTATAAGACTTTGTTAATTAATAGTAATAGGTAATAATCCTTTTTTATAATAGTATTTAATCTTTAGAAGTCGATATAGAAACGAAGACTACCTCTAGGTTTCTTCGCTATTAAGATTAGAGAAGTATATAGTGCTAAGCTCGGAACGATAAACCCTTTCTTAAGATTCTTTATAATATACTCTCTTACTTCTTTTAGTTTATAAAGGGATAACTTATAGAGAGGATAATACCTAGGTTATACTTCGGCTTTAAGTATAATATCGTAATTAACTCTAGGTCTATAAGGTAGTAATTTATCCGATCTCTTCTTTAAGAAAACTTCTATAAGGTCGTAGTACTCCTTTAGTAGAGTCCGGAGTATCTTATTAATTTTAGGATCTTATATTTAGGCACTTTTAATATCGATAATATAATCGATTTTATAGAGGGAAGTAATAAAGGTTTCGGTTTCTTTATTAACCTTACTTCTTACGTAAAGTCGATTAAATCTAACGCCTCTAATCGCGTAGATATCGATACTAATTAAGGACTACTCTTCTTTTATCGATATCTAGGACTTTAGAACTTTCGTTTTATCCTTTAAATTTCGAATTATCTTCCGTTTCTCTTTAATCTATTAGTATCCGTATTAACGCTCTTAGGTACGTCGTGTGACGATCTACAGAGTTTTCTGCTGACTGACTCCGCCTATGGACGAGTCAGTTGGTTCTGCCGTGTGTTTCCGCCTTACAGAGATTTCTGCTGATTGTTTCCGCCTTCGACCTAGGACCCACCCCACAATATCTTTTGGTCCTATTGATAGATTCTTTTCTTCTCTTTTCTTTTTCCTCCCTATACTTAATGTTCTAGTTAAATATACTCTTTTTGTTAAAGAACTAGCTGGTAATATAACATTAAGTACTATTTTAATTTTTAATAAGTAGAAGACTGTATAGATCCCTATTATAGTAGATCTCGGTCGAAGCTTACCTACTCTCCGTTCCTTAGCATCGTATAGCTAAGACTAATTCTCCGAACCGAACCGAATCCTATCTAATTAGTTATAATAGTCGAGACCCGCCGGAACCCGACGAACCGTGGTAAATAGCCGCTCGCTACTATACCGGAAGAAGAAGAGATCGACCGGGTGGTCGATATATCCGAACCCCGAACCCTATATACCGAAATGCCGAGACTAGTTGATACTAGTAAGACGAATAATAATAATAACGTTAGAGAGGGATCGTCCTCTATACGCGAATAACTTCGGAAGACTCCTTTAAAGAAGAGATTCTAGGAACTTACTCGCTAGTACCGACGACTAGAGTAAGAGAATTAGGATTTAAGAGAGGAGGTCGTAATACTCCTTAGTAAGATTGACGATCTAATAACTAAGCGTAATAAGGCAATTGCTTATCGTGATATTACGACCTATAAGCGGGGAGACTTAGCGTTCTATCTCCTTACTACTTAGAATCCTAATATAGCTAATACTAGCGTACCGATTATAGAGGCTAACGTTACCCGAAAGACGACTAAGATGCCTAATATACTAATGCTTAATAACGGGAAAGAAGTAAGATTCGAAATATAAGAGATAGTGATCCGATAGAAACTTAAAGCTAACGTAGACTATTACCCTCTCCCTATCTATCGGAGACTTTATATATAGAGCCGATATAAAGGTAAAGCCTAGCTATATATTGCTCCTTAAATAAGCGCTAACGCTAGTATTCCTTACGAAGATATAGAGGATATTATTACTTACTTAAAAACTATCTTTATAAACCCGAATCGACGTACCGAAGCGTATACTATATACTACCGACTAAAGATAAAGCCTAGGGATAACTTTATCGATTTCCTTACGGAGTTTATATAGCTTATAGAAGAAGCTACCGTCGTAATTAAGAATCGGAAACGAGATCTATATTCTAAACTCCTATACCTACTTTAAACCTAGGTTATATAGGCTATTAACTAAGAAATAATCTCGTTCGATACGTTCGTATAGAGTTGCTAAAGTATATCATACGAAATTAGTTTGTAGTAGGAAGCTAAGTCGACTAATCCCCGTTCCCGTACGAACCTACCCTTAGGAAGCGGTATAGGTGCCGCTATAACTAATTCGAATTCTACTCCCTATATAAAGCGAGAAGGTAGTGCTAACTTTATTAGTCTCTCCGCGTCTAAGTAGGAGACCTTAATAAAAAAAGGTCGTTATTTTAATTATAAGGAACGAGGATATATAACCTATGATTATCCGAAGAAGAAGTTAAACTAGCCTACTATTATAGCTATTACGACCGTTACTAATCCTCGGATTTAGGAGATCGTAGAGCTCGAAGTAAGCGATAAAAAGAATCTAGGAAAAGCCTTTACCTAGGATAAGTCTCCCTTCTAGGTAGAAAGAAAGTTTTACTATTTACGCTAGACTTATAGAAGTTAGTTAGTAGTCTAAGAGATAGCTTAGTTTTTAATATATAACTAATATATAATAGCTATTCTTTTTCTATTTTAGTACTAGGTGATACTAGAGTAGACGGATATATCTTTATTAATACGATAATGATTGTACTACTCGGTAAGCGATTTAGGATTAAGGTAGAGAGGCTTAGTCGTAAATATCTAGTACGCGGATTTAACAGTAAGCTAGCTAAATCAATACGATATACTGCTATTCTTACGGTTTACGTAGATAGCCGAGTATAGCGATAGGTCCTAATATTAATTACGGATCTTAGACGATATGATATAATCCTCGGACGGATATAGTTTACTAAGTATGATATTCTCCTAGATTGCCGATAGTACCGAATGATTTAGCCGGATTAAAGAAGTCTCTCTAACGAGGTTGTAAGTAAGATTGCTATTCCCTTTCTAACCGAAATCTTAAAGAAGCTATCGAAGATAGACCCTACCTATTAAGCTGATATAGAACGACGCGATCGCCTTTTCGGATAATAAGATTAGTAAGATTAGTAACTCCGACGTACCCGAGAGCGTTAATACGGATACTAGTAGGTTGAAGAGAAACGGAAGATAATTCGAAATTTAGAGGATAAAACGAAAGTTCTAAAGCCCCGGATATCGACGAAGGAAGAGTAGTCCCCGATTAGTATCGATATCTACGCGATCGGAGGCGCTAGATTTAATCGACTTTATGTAAGAAGTAAGGTTAATAAAGAAACCGAAACCTTTGTTACTTCCCTCTATAAAATCGACTATATCATCGATATCAAAAGTGCCTAAATATAGGATCCTAAAATCAATAAGATACTCCGGACTCTACTAAAGGAGTACTACGACCTTATAGAAGTTTTCTTAAAGAAGAGATCGGATGAATTGCCACCTTATAGACCTAGAGTTGATTACGATATTATACTTAAAGCCGAAGTATAACCTAGATATTATCCTCTCTATAAGTTATCCTTTTATAAACTAAAGGAAGTAAGAGAGTATATTATAAAGAATCTTAAGAAAGGGTTTATCGTTCCGAGCTTAGTACTATATACTTCTCTAATCTTAATAGCGAAGAAACCTAGAGGTAGTCTTCGTTTCTATATCGATTTCCGAAGATTAAATGCTATTACGAAAAAGGATTGTTATCTATTACTATTAATCGACGAAGTCTTATAACGAACTAGTAAAGCGAAGTTCTTTATAAAGCTTAATATCTAATAAGGTTTCTACCGAATTCGTTTAATACCGAGAGTAGAAGAGCTTACGACTTTCTATACGCGGTATAGATTATTTAAATATAAAGTTATACTATTCGGATTAATAAACGGACCTACTATATTCTAACGGTATATAAACGACGTATTACGGGAGTGCCTAGATAAGTATGCTATAGTCTTTATAGATGATATCTTAATCTATAGTGAGACCTTTAAAGAGTACTAGTAATAAGTAAGGGAGGTGCTTTAACGTCTATAGAAAGTAGGTCTCTAGGTAGTATTATCGAAGTACGAATTCTCTATATAGAAGATAAAGTTCCTTAGTTTTATTATAAGTACGGACGGTATTATAGTTGACCTAGGAAAGATTAGTATTATTTAGTTATAGTAAGCCCTAACGACTGTAAAAGGGGTTTAGTTGTTTTTAGGATTTTATAATTTCTACCGACGTTTTATCTAAGGATATAGTACTATCTTAAAACCTTTATATCGACTTACTCGATAAGACGTTTCTTACGAATAGACCGAATAATATAAGGCCGCCTTCTCGTTATTAAAGAAGAAGTTAATAACTACGCCGGTTCTCTGTTATTACGATCTAGTTCGACGGATAAGAGTCGAGACCGATACTTCCGACGGGGTACTTAGAGTAGTTCTCTCCTAGTATTACGAGAACGATAACTTCTAGTATCTAGTGGCTTTCTTCTTAAAGAGTATATAATCCGCGGAGTTAAATTACGAGATACGGGATAAAGAACTCTTAGTAATTATTCGTATACTATAGGAATAGCGACCTAAACTTAAAGATTTAGTACGAAAGGATCGCTTCGAGATCTTAATAGACTATTAGTCTCTTAAATACTTTATAATAACGAGATAGATAAACTAACGATAAGCGAGATAGAGCGAGTTCCTATCTTAGTTCTATTTTATAATTAAGTATCGCCTAGGAAAGAAGAATATTATGGCTAACGTCTTATCGCGAAAAGACTTACCCTATACCGATAATAGTAGATAGATAATACTTCTATTAAAGAGTTATTTAGAAGAAGGTATCTATCTAGTCGGTTTGAACTTAATCGATATAGAGTATATAATAGATATTATCGGGCGAGTGAAGTAAGCTAACCGAGAAAGTACTGAGCTAGCGGATTTCCGACGGATAGCTAGGGAAGGTAGTAACTAGAAGTAGACTATCGAAGAAGGTTTACTCTTATTCGAAGGACGACTTAAGGTTCTAGATAAAGGAGATTTACGTATAAGACTTCTTAATAATATATATTAATAACCGTTAACCGTATACCCTAGAATTGAAAAACTAAAGAAGCTTATCTCGTTAAGATATTATTAGCCGGGATAGGCTAACGACGTAAAGCGATACGTAGAAAACTACTTAGTTTATAAACGAATAAAAGCTTAGCGAGATCGTATATCTAGATTGCTATATTCTTTACCTATTCCTAAGAGACCCTAGTAGTATATTTCGATAGATTTCCGCTTATTCCTAAAGGATCGTTATAGTTACGACGCTGTCTTCGTAGTTATTAACCGACTAAGTAAGAGACTAATTTCTATTCCTTATTATAAGGATACTAATACTAAGTAGATAGCTAGATTGTTTATTAATAACGTGATTCGGACTACGGGTATTCCGGAGACTATTATATCTAACCGAGGCGGATAGTTTATTTTAGAATTCTAGACCGAGTTCTATCGGATACTTAGAATTAAGAGGAAGTTGTTAATTACCTACTACCCTTAGACCGACGGATAGAGCGAGATCGTAAATCAGTATATAGCCTAGAGGTTACGACTATATATTGAATAGAATTAAGATAACTAGTTAGAGATTCTACTAATAATAGATTTCGTAGTATTAATCCTTCTATAGGATACTACGAAGTAGTTACTATTCTTTATCGAAAGGGGTTACGAACCGGCTATATCCTTTGACTAGAAGGACCGAAGTAATCTAACGGATAACGAACGGGATATAGTTAATATATTATCGTAACTTTAAGATATCTAGACGAAGACGAGAGATTAGATTGTAAAGTCCTAGTAGTAGATAATTTAATAGGCGAATAAGTACCGGAGAGAAGAGGATTTTAACGTCGGTAATTAGGTTTTCGTTATAACGAAGGATTAGTAGCTAGACCGCCCGAATCGGAAGCTTTCTTACCTAGTTAGTAGACCCTATAGGATTATCGAGAAGATCGGAAACGCCTATAAGCTCGATCTTCCGGAATCTATTAAAGTTTATCCGGTATTTAATCCTAGTAAGCTTCGAAGAGCGTTATTATTAGAACTATTACGCGGATAGTATCTAGACCTACTACCGCTAATTAGGATCTCTAAGGAAGATAAATAGGAAGTAGATAAGGTCATCGATTCACGTCTTTATTACCGGAAGTTATAGTATCGAGTTTAATAGCTCGGCTATAATCTCGACCTATAGTGGTATCCTATAGGAAATTTTAAGCATATACCTTAGAAGATTTAGCACTTCTATAACGATTACCCTCTAAAGCCCGGACCCCCGATGCGCCTATAAGCCTAGTTAGATGCGGCTAAGGACGAAGTCTTCCTTGAAGATCATAGGGATGACGATAAGCCGGCATTTAGGGGCTAAATGTATTCTTAGTCGGGGGTTATATGACGATCTATAGAGTTTTCTACTGACTGACTCCGCCTATGGACGAGTTAGTTGGTTCTGCCGTGTGTTTCCGCCTTGTAGAGATTTCTGCTGATTGTTTCCGCCTTCGACCCAGGACCCACCCCACAATATCTTTTGGTCCTATTGATAGATTCTTTTCTTCTCTTTTCTTTTTCCTCCCTATACTTAATGTTCTAGTTAAATGCACTCTTTTTGTTAAAGAACTGGCTGGTAACACGTCGGAGTTACTAATTTTACTAATCTTATTATCCGAAAAGGCGATCGCGTCGTTCTATATTAGCTTAATAGGTAGGGTCTATCTTCGATAGCTTCTTTAAGATTTCGGTTAGAAAGGGAATAGTAATCTTACTTATAACCTTATTAGAGAGACTTCTTTAATCCGGCTAAATTATTCGGTACTATCGGTAATCTAGGAGAATATTATATTCGGTAAACTATATCCGTCCGAGGATTATATTATATCGTCTAAGATCTATAATTAATATTAGGACCTATCGCTATACTCGGCTATTTACGTAAATTATAAGAATAGCGGTATATCGTATTAGTTTAGCTAGCTTACTATTAAATCCGCGTACTAGATATTTATAACTAAGCCTCTCTATCTTAATCCTAAATCGCTTACCGAGTAGTATAATTATTATCGTATTAATAAAGATATATCCGTCTACTCTAGTATTACCTAGTACTAAAATAGAAAAAGAATAGCTATTATATATTAATTATATATTAAAAACTAAGCTATCTCTTAGACTACTAACTAACTTTTATAAGTCTAACGTAAATAGTAAAATTTTCTTTCTACCTAGGAGGGAGACTTATCCTAGGTAAAGGCTTTTTCTAGATTCTCTTTATCGCTTACTTCGAGCTTTACGATCTCCTAAATCCGAGGGTTAGTAACGGTCGTAGTAGCTATAGTAATAGGCTAGTTTAACTTCTTCTTCGGATAATTACGGGTTATATATCCTCGTTCCTTATAATTAAAATAACAACCTTCTTTTATTAAGGTCTCCCGCTTAGACGTAGAGAGACTAATAAAGTTAGTACTACCTTCTCGCTTTATATAGGGAGTAGAATTCGAACTAGTTATAGCGGTACTTATACCGCTTCCTAAGGATAGGTTCGTACGGGAACGGGGATTAGTCGACTTAGCTTCCTACTATAAACTAATTTCGTATAATATACTCTAGTAACTCTATACGAACGTATCGAACGAGATTATTTCTTAGTTAATAGCCTATATAACCTAGATTTAAAGTAGGTATAGGAGTTTAGAATATAGATCTCGTTTCCGATTCTTAATTACGACGGTAGCTTCTTTTATAAGCTATATAAACTCTATAAGGAAATCGGTAAAGTTATCTTTAGGCTTTATCTTTAGTCGGTAGTATATAGTATACGCTTCGGTATATCGATTCGGGTTTATAAAGATAGTCTTTAAGTAAGTAATAATATCCTCTATATCTTTATAAGGAATACTAGCGTTAGCGCTTATTCGGGGAGTAATATATAGCTAGGCTTTATCTTTATATCGGCTCTATATATAGAGTCTCCGATAGATAGGGAGAGGGTAATAATCTATATTAGCTTTAAGTTTCTATCGGATTACTATCTCCTATATTTCGAATCTTACTTCTTTCCTATTATTAAGTATTAGTATATTAGGTATCTTAGTCGTCTTTTAGGTAATATTAGCCTCTATAATCGGTATACTAGTATTAGCTATATTAGGATTCTAAGTAGTAAGGAGACGGAACGCTAAGTCTCCCCGCTTATAGGTCGTAATATTACGATAAGTAATTGCCTTATTATACTTAATTATTAGATTGTTAATCTTACTAAGGAGTATTACGACCTCCTCTCTTAAATCCTAATTCTCTTACTCTAGTCGTTAGTACTAGCGAGTAAGTTCCTAGAATCTCTTCTTTAAAGGAGTCTTCCGAAGTTATTCGTATATAGAGGACGATCCCTCTCTAGCGTTATTATTATTATTCGTCTTATTAGTATTAACTAGTCTTAGTATTTCGGTATATAAGGTTCGGGGTTCGGATATATCGACTACCCGGTCGATCTCTTCTTCTTCCGGTATAGTAGCGAGCGGCTACTTACTACGGTTCGTCGGGTTCCGGCGGGTCTCGACTATTATAACTAGTTAGATAGGATTTAGTTCGGTTCGGAGAATCGGTCTTAGCTATACGATGCTAAGGAACGGAGAGTAGGTAAGCTTCGACCGAGATCTACTATAATAGGGATCTATACGGTCTTCTACTTATTGAAAATTGAAATGGTACTTAATGTTATGTTACTAGTTAGTTCTTTAATAAAAAGAGTGCATTTAACTAGAACATTAAGTATAGGGAGGAAAAAGAAAAGAGAAGAAAAGAATCTATCAATAGGACCAAAAGACATTATAGGGTGGGTCCTGGGTCGAAGGCGGAAACAATTAGCAGAAATCTCTGCAAGGCGGAAACACACGGCAGAACCAACTGACTCGTCCATAGGCGGAGTCAGTCAGCAGAAAACTCTGCAGATCGTCACAATTATAATACTTCTTAATAATATTAATAATCTAATAATTAAATATAATAAGATAATTATTTATTATAATATTATAATCTATAAATATAAAGACTTAACGTTCTATCTTTTTATTATTTAGAATCTTAATATAGCTAACGCTAGTATATTAATTATAAAGGCTAATATTATCTAGAAGATAACTAAGATATCTAATATACCGATACTTAATAATAAGAAAAAAGTAAGATTTAAAATATAAGAAATAGTAATCTAATAGAAATTTAAAGTTAATATAAATTATTATCCTCTTTCTATTTATTAGAGATTTTATATATAAACCGATATAAAAATAAAGCCTAGTTATATATTACTCTCTAAATAAGTAGTAGAACACTAATGGCACAGCAAAAAGTCTAATGGCACAGTTCACTAAACCCCTTTAGTCCTAGCCTTCTTGGCACCCATTTTTCGGTCTAGGTGTTATTTATTATGGTATCACCACAGTAAAAAAAAACAGCCCCTGAATCACCCCAGCCACTCCATGGTCGGCCCCATAATAATGCCACTATTAAATCACGTGATCATGACGGTTTATAATAAATAAGATCACGTGATTATATTGATCACGGGATTGTAATTGCTATTTGCTAGTTTATTTGGGTTTTTTTGCATTGTTTGCATTGTTTGCAAGACCATATTCAGATGGTTTTCATAGGCTATATATACCTAGATTTTCCCCACTTACTCCATCAATATGCCTACCACCGATAACGTCATCATCAACCTGCCTGCCGCTGTCAACCCCCCTGCCACCGATTATGTCATCACCGACCCCCCTGCCACTAATCATATCATCACCGACCTACCTGCCGCTGTCAACCCCCCTGCCACCGACGATGCCATCAAAAAAAAAGTAAAGAAATAAAGGTTTTACTATAGAAGATCGAAATTAATGGACGATAATTAGCATATAGAGATTTTATTGTGGGTGCTAAGGCTTGATTAACCCTATCACGTGATCTAATCTTATACAATCATGATCATATGATCTTTATAATCACGTGATCTAATCTTAGGCAATCATGATCATGTAATCTTTATAACCACGTGATCTAATCTAGACAATCATGATCACATGATCTAATAGTGGCATGGTATTATTATGGGGCCGATCATGGAGCTGATTGTGGCTGGGGTGATTCAGGGGTTGTGTTTTTTACTGTGGTGATACCATAATAAATAACACCTAGGCCGAAAAATAGGTGCCAAGAAAGCTAGGACCAAAAGGGTTTAGTGAACTGTGCCATTAGACTTTTTGCTGTGCCATTAGTGTTCTACTTAATAATAAGTAAAAAAGGTATTTTAATATCTATAAAAAATAAGTCTTTAAATAGTATTATTAAAGTATAAATTCTTAATATAAAAAATAAAATTCTTTAGTTTTATTATAAGTATAAATAGTATTATAATTAATCTAAAAAAGATTAATATTATTTAATTATAATAAGCCCTAATAATTATAAAAGAGGTTTAGTTATTCTTAGGATTTTATAATTTTTACTAACGATTTATTTAAAGATATAGTATTATCTTAAAATCTTTATATTAATTTACTTAATAAGATATTTTTTATAAATAGATAGAATAATATAAAATAGCTTTTATATTACTAAAAAAAAATTAATAATTATATTAATTTTTTATTATTATTGTTACCAGCCAGTTCTTAATTAAAAGAGTGTATTTCAACTAGAACAATAAGTATAGAGAGGAAAGGAAAAGAGAAGAAAAGAATCTATTAATAGGACTAAAGATATTGTGGGGTGGGTCCTAGATCGAAGGCGGAAATAATCAGTAGAAATCTCTATAAGGCGGAAATATATAGTAGAACTAACTAACTCGTCTAAAGGCGGAGTTAGTTAGTAGAAAACTCTACGGATTATTATAGTAGAACACTAATGGCACAGCAAAAAGTCTAATGGCACAGTCCACTAAGCCCTTTTGGTCCTAGCTTTCTTGGCACCCATCTTTCGGTCTAGGTGTTATTTATTATGGTATCACCACAGTAAAAAACACAGCCCCTGAACCACCCCAGCCACATAGTGCTCCACGATCTCCTCCTTGATCTGCTCCATGATCAGCCCCATAATGATGCCACCAATAGATCACGTGATCATGATTATCCATAATAATTTAGATCACACGATCATAATTGTCTACCATTAAATCACATGATAGGGTTAATCAAGCCTTGGCACCCACAATGAAATCTCTGCATGCTAATTATCGTCCATTAATTTCGATCTCCTACAGTAAAACCTTTATTTCTTCACTATTTTTTGCATAAAATATAGCAAAAAATGAAGTATATAGAGGGGGGAAAATGCAGAAGAAGGATCAAAATCTGGGAAAACCTGGGTATATATAGCCTATTGAAACCATCTGAACATGGTCTTATTTACTAGCAAACAATGCAAACAATGTAAATAAACTAGCAAATAGCAATCATGATCATATGATCTAACGGTGGCATTATTATGGGGCCGGGGCCGATCATGGAGCTGATCGTGGCTGGGGTGATTTAGGGGCTGTGTTTTTTACTGTGGTGATACCATAATAAATAACACCTAGACCGAAAGATGGGTGCCAAGAAAGCTAGGACCAAAAGGGCTTAGTGGACTGTGCCATTAGACTTTTTGCTGTGCCATTAGTGTTCTACTTATTATATAACCCCTAACTAAGAATATATTTAGCCCCTAAATACCGGCTTATCGTTATCTCTATAGTCTTTAAGGAAGACTTCGTCTTTAGCTACGTCTATCTAGGCTTATAGACGTATTAGGGGTCTAGGCTTTAAAGGGTAATTATTATAGAAGTCCTAAATTTTTTAAGATATATATTTAAAATTTCCTATAGGATACTACTATAAATTAAGATTATAGCTAAGCTATTAAACTCGATATTATAACTTCCGGTAGTAAAGATATAAATTAATAATCTTATTTATCTTTTATTTATCTTTTTTAGAGATCCTAATTAATAATAGCGGATTTAAATATTATCTATATAATAATTTTAATAATAAAGTTTTTTAAAACTTATTAGAATTAAATACTAAGTAAATTTTAATAGATTCTAGAAGATCGAGCTTATAAATATTTCTAATCTTCTTAATAATTTTATAGGATCTATTAATAAGATAAAAAAGCTTCTAATTTAAATAGTTAAGTTATTAATTCTTTATTATAATAAAAATCTAATTATTAATATTAAAATCCTTTTTTTTTAATATTTATTTATTTATTAAATTATTTATTACTAAGATTTTATAATCTAATCTTTTATTTTTATTTAAATATCTTAAAGTTATAATAATATATTAATTATATCTTATTTATTATTTATTAAATTATTTTAATTCTTTTTAGTTAAAAAATATAGCTAGTTTATAATCTCTTTCGATAAAGAATAATAATTATTTTATAATATCTTATAAAAGAATTAATATTATAAAATCTATTATTAATAAAATCTCTAATTAGTTATTTTAATTTTATTTAATATATAATTATAATCTTTAGACTATATACTAATTTATAATTTTATTTTATTTATTAGTCTAGAGATAATAAGTAGTTAATAATTTTCTTTTAATTCTAAATATTTAGTAGAATTTAGTCTAGAATTCTAAAATAAACTATTTTTTTTAATTTAATATAATAATCTTTAGAATATCTATAATTTAAATTATATTATTAATAAATAATTAAGCTATTTATTTAATATTAGTATTTTTATAATAAAAAATAAAAATTAGTTTTTTATTTAATTAATTAATAATTATAAAAATAGTATTATAATTATAATAATCTTTTAAGAATAAATAGAAATCTATTAAAATATATTATTAAAATCTTTTAAGAATAAATAAAAAATATAATAATCTAGATATATAATCTTATTAGATTTTTATTTATTTATAAATTAAATAATTTTTTATATATTATT
The DNA here is from genome assembly GCF_028828655.1 of Penicillium verrucosum. NCBI lineage: Eukaryota > Fungi > Ascomycota > Eurotiomycetes > Eurotiales > Aspergillaceae > Penicillium > Penicillium verrucosum. The sequence goes on from NW_026643212.1 coordinate 4,418,616, forward strand.
TTATATTATTAATCTATCTTAGCTAATAATATCTTAATAATATAAGCTTTTTTAATTTCTTAATTCTAGGGTATATAGTTAATAATTATTAATATATATTATTAAGAAGTCTTATATATAAATTTTTTTATCTAAGATCTTAAATTATTTTTTAAATAAAAATAAATCTTCTTCGATTATTTATTTTTAGTTACTATCTTTTCTAATAATTTACTAAAAATCCTCTAGCTTATTACTTTTTTAATTAATTTATTTAACTCTCTTAATAATATCTATTATAGACTTTTATATTAATTAGATTTAAATTAATTAGATAAATATCTTCTTTTAAATAACTTTTTAATAAAAATATTATTTATTTATTATTATTAGTATAAAATAAGTTCTTTCGCGATAAAATATTAGTTATAATATTCTTCTTTTTAGAATAATATTTAATTATAAAATAAAACTAAAATAAGAACTTACTCTATCTTATTTATCGTTAATTTATCTATCTTATTATTATAAAATATTTAAAAGACTAATAATCTATTAAGATCTTAAAATAATCTTTTTATATTAAATCTTTAAATTTAGATTATTATTTTTATAATATATAAATAATTATTAAAAGTTCTTTATCTTATATTTTATAATTTAATTTTATAGATTATATACTCTTTAAAAAGAAAGCTACTAAATATTAGAAATTATTATTTTTATAATATTAGGAAAGAATTATTCTAAATACTCTATTAGAAATATTAGTTTTAATCTTTATATATTAAGCTAGATTATAATAATAAAAAACTAGTATAGTTATTAAGTTTTTTTTTAATAATATAAAAGCTATTTTATATTATTCTATTTATTTATAAAAAATATTTTATTAAATAAGTTAATATAAAGATTTTAAGATAATATTATATCTTTAAATAAATTATTAATAAAAATTATAAAATCCTAAAAATAACTAAATCTTTTTTATAATTATTAGTATTTATTATAATTAAATAATACTAATCTTTTTTAGATTAACTATAATACTATTTATATTTATAATAAAACTAAGGAACTTTATCTTTTATATTAAGAATTTATATTTTAGTAATATTATCTAAAGATCTACTTTTTATAGATATTAAAATATCTTTTTTACTTACTATTAATATTCTTTAAAAGTCTTATTATAAATTAAAATATTATTTATAAAGATTATAGTATATTTATCTAGATATTCTTATAATATATTATTTATATATTATTAAAATATAATAGGTCTATTTATTAATCTAAATAGTATAATCTTATATTTAAATAATCTATATTATATATAAAAGATAATAAGCTCTTTTATTTTTAATATTAGATAAATTTAGTAGAAATCTTATTAGATATTAAGCTTTATAAAAAACTTTATTTTATTAGTTTATTATAAGACTTTATTAATTAATAATAATAAATAGTAATCTTTTTTTATAATAATATTTAATCTTTAAAAGTCGATATAAAAATAAAGATTATCTCTAGATTTTTTTATTATTAAGATTAAAGAAGTATATAATACTAAACTTAGAATAATAAATCCTTTTTTAAGATTTTTTATAATATACTCTCTTATTTTCTTTAGCTTATAAAAAGATAGTTTATAAAAAGAATAATATTTAGATTATACTTTAGTTTTAAATATAATATTATAATTAATTTTAGGTTTATAAAATAATAATTTATCTAATCTTTTTTTTAAGAAAACTTTTATAAGATTATAGTACTCTTTTAATAAAATCTAAAGTATTTTATTAATTTTAGAATCTTATATCTAAGTATTTTTAATATTAATAATATAATTAATCTTATAGAGAGAGATTATAAAAATTTCGGTAGCTTTTTTAAGATTTTAATTAAGAAAGAAATAATAATCTTATTTATAATTTTATTAAAAAGATTTTTTTAATCTAGCTAAATTATTTAGTACTATCGATAATCTAAAAGAATATTATACTTAGTAAACTATATCTATTTAAGGATTATATTATATTATTTAAGATTTATAATTAATATTAGGATCTATTACTATATTTTATTATTTATATAAATTATAAGAATAATAGTATATTATATTAGCTTAGCTAGCTTATTATTAAATCTATATATTAAATATTTATAATTAAGCCTCTTTATCTTAATTCTAAATTATTTACTAAGTAGTATAATTATTATTATATTAATAAAGATATATCTATTTATTTTAGTATTACTTAGTATTAAAATAGAAAAAGAGTAGCTATTATATATAAGTTATATATTAAAAATTAAATTATCTTTAGGACTATTAACTAATTTTTATAAGTTTAATATAAATAATAATATTTTTTTTTCTATTTAAAAAAGAGACTTATCTTAGGTAAAGACTTTTTTTAGATTCTTTTTATTACTTACTTTAAATTTTATAATTTTTTAAGTCTAAAAGATAGTAATAATTATAATAGCTATAATAGTAGGTTAGTTTAATTTTTTTTCGGATAATTATAGATTATATATCTTTATTTTTTATAATTAAAGTAACGATCTTTTTTTATTAAGATCTCTTATTTAAATATAAAAAGGCTAATAAAATTAGTACTATCTTCTTATTTTATATAAAAAGTAGAATTTAAACTAATTATAATAGTATTTATATTACTTTTTAAAAGTAGGTTTATATAAAAATAAGAATTTATTAACTTAGCTTTTTATTATAAGCTAATTTTATATAATATATTCTAATAATTTTATATAAATATATTAAATAAGATTATCTTTTAATTAATAGTCTATATAATCTAGATTTAAAGTAAATATAAGAGTTTAGAATATAGATCTTATTTCTAGTTCTTAATTATAATAGTAGCTTTTTTTATAAATTATATAAACTCTATTAAAAAATTAATAAAGCTATCTCTAGATTTTATCTTTAGTTAATAATAAGTAATATATATTTTAATATATTAATTTAGATTTATAAAAATAATCTTTAAATAGATAATAATATTTTTTATATTTTTATAAGAAATACTAATATTAGTATTTATTTAAAAAATAATATATAACTAGATCTTATCTTTATATTAGTTTTATATATAAAGTCTTTAATAGATAAAAAGAAGATAATAATTTATATTAGCTTTAAGTTTTTATTAGATTATTATTTCTTATATTTTAAATCTTACTTTTTTATTATTATTAAATATTAGTATATTAGATATCTTAGTTATCTTCTAAGTAATATTAGCCTTTATAATTAGTATACTAACGTTAGTTATATTTAGATTCTAAGCGGAAAGAAGATAAAAAGCTAAATCTTTATATTTATAGATTATAAGATCGCGATAAGTAATTATCTTATCGCGTTTAATTATAAGTTTATTAATATTAATTCTTTTATTAAAAAGCTCTATAATCTTATTCTTTAATTTTTAGTTCTCCTACTCTAATTATCGGTACTAATAAATAAGTTCCTAAAATCTCTTTTTAATAGAGTCTTTTATAATTATTCGCGTATAAAGAATAATTCTTCTTTTATATTATTATTATTTTTATTATATTTACTAATATCTACTAATCTCTTAATATATAGGGTCTTTAGTATTAATATATTAATTATCCGATTATCGATCTCTTTTTTATTAAGTATAATAATAACCGGCTACTTACTATAGTTTATAGGGTTTCGTTAGGTCTTAATTATTCTAATTAGTTAAATAGGGATTCGGTTCGGATAGCTTAGCTATATAATACTAAGGAACGGAAAGTAGGGTAAGCTAGACCGAGATCTACTATAATAGAGATCTATACGGTCGTACTACTTATTAGATTTAATTAGTACTTATTATTATATTACTAGCTAGTTCTTAATTAAAAGAGTATATTTTAACTAGAATAATAAGTATAGAGAGGAAAGGAAAAGAGAAGAAAAGAATCTATTAATAGGACTAAAGACATTATAGGGTAGGTCCTAGATCGAAGGCGGAAACAATCAGCAGAAATCTCTATAAGACGGAAACATACGGCAGAACCAACTGACTCGTCCAAAGGCGGAGTCAGTTGGCAGAAAACTCTGCGGATCGTCACAATTATAATCTAATTAATAAATAAAAATTAAGACTAATATTTCTAATAGAATATTTAAAGTAGTTCTTTTTTAATATTATAAAAATAATAATTTCTAATATTTAATAGCTTTCTTTTTAAAGAATATATAGTCTATAAAATTAAATTATAAGATATAGGATAAAAAGCTTTTAATAATTATTTATATATTATAAGAATAATAACTTAAATTTAAAGATTTAGTATAAAAAGATTATTTTAAGATTTTAATAGATTATTAATCTTTTAAATATTTTATAATAATAAAATAGATAAACTAATAATAAATAAGATAAAATAAATTTTTATTTTAGTTCTATTTTATAATTAAATATTATTTTAGAAAAAAGAATATTATAGCTAATATTTTATTATAAAAAGACTCGCTTTATATTAATAATAATAAATAGATAATATTTTTACTAAAAAATTATTTAAAAAAGATATTTATTTAGTTAATTTAAATCTAATTAATATAAAACTTATAATAAATATTATTAAATAAATTAAATAAGCTAATTAAGAAAATATTAAACTAAAGGATTTCTAGTAAATTATTAGAGAAAATAATAACTAAAAATAGATAATTAAAGAAGATTTACTTTTATTTAAAAAATAATTTAAGATTCTAAATAAAAAAGATTTATATATAAGATTTTTTAATAATATATATTAATAATTATTAATTATATATCCTAAAATTAAGAAACTAAAAAAGCTTATTTTATTAAGATATTATTAGCTAAGATAGATTAATAATATAAAATAATATATAAAAAATTATTTAATTTATAAATAAATAAAAATCTAATAAGATTATATATCTAGATTATTATATTTTTTATTTATTCTTAAAAGATTTTAATAATATATTTTAATAGATTTCTATTTATTTCTAAAGGATTATTATAATTATAATATTATTTTTATAGTTATTAATTAATTAAATAAAAGACTAATTTCTATCTTTTATTATAAAAATACTAATATTAAATAAATAACTCGACTATTTATTAATAATATAATTTAAATTATAAATATTCTAGAGATTATTATATTAAATTAAAAAAGATAGTTTATTTTAGAATTTTAGATTAAGTTTTATTAGATATTTAGAATTAAAAAAAGTTATTAATTATTTATTATCTTTAGACTAATAAATAAAATAAAATTATAAATTAATATATAGTTTAAAGATTATAATTATATATTAAATAAAATTAAGATAATTAATTAGAGATTTTATTAATAATAGATTTTATAATATTAATTTTTTTATAAGATATTATAAAATAATTATTATTTTTTATTAAAAAAGATTATAAATTAGCTATATTTTTTAACTAAAAAGATTAAAATAATCTAATAGATAATAAATAAAATATAATTAATATATTATTATAACTTTAAGATATTTAGATAAAGATAAAAGATTAGATTATAAAGTTTTAGTAGTAAATAATTTAGTAAATAAATAAGTATTAGAAAAAGAAGGATTTTAATATTAATAACTAAATTTTTATTATAATAAAAGATTAATAGTTTAACTACTTAAATTAAAAGCTTTTTTATTTTATTAGCGGATCTTATAAAATTATTAAAAAGATTAGAAATATTTATAAGCTTAATCTTTTAGAATCTATTAAAGTTTACTTAGTATTTAATCCTAATAAGTTTTAGAAAGTCTTATTATTAGAATTATTATATAGATAGTATTTAGATCCGCTATTACTAATTAGGATCTCTAAAGAAAATAAATAAAAAATAGATAAGATTATCGATTTATATCTTTACTATTAGAAGTTATAATACTAAATTTAATAGCTCGGCTATAACCTTAATCTATAGTAGTATCCTATAGGGAATTTTAAGTATATACCTTAGAAAATTTAGGAATTTTATAATAATTACCTTTTAAAGCCCGGACCCCTAATACCTCTATAAGCCTAAATAGACGTAGCTAAAAATAAAGCCTTCCTTAAAGACTATAGGGATAATAATAAGCCGGTATTTAGGGGCTAAATATATTCTTAGTCGGGGGTTATATAACGATCTATAGAGTTTTCTACTAGTTAACTCCGCTTATAGAGTTTTCTACCGACTAGCTCCGCCTTTAGACTAGTTAGTTAGTTCTACCGTATTTACCCGCCTATAGAGTTTTCTGCTAATTGTTTCCGCCCTTGACCTAGGACCCACCCCACATTGTCTTTGGTCCTATTGTTGATTTCTTTTTTCTTTCTTTTCTTTTCCTTCTCTGTACTTATTGTTCTAGTTGAAATGCACTCTTTTAATTAAGAACTGGCTAGTAACAAATATATTATATTAATAATATATTAGTAATATATAAAGATTTAAGTTATATATATAATATAGTTATTAGAATTAGTAACTATATAAAGATTTAAGTTATATATAATATAGTTATTAGAATTAGTAACTATATTTTTAGATAATAGAATTTCTATTAACTATAAAACAAAGATACTATATATAGATTAAAAAGGTTATATAAAGAAACTATTAATTTAGTTCTCTATATATAATAATCTTAGCTATAAGCTTATTAAAATATCGGGCGAATTAAGGCTAAAGCTTAGAAAGAGTATTACTACTATAAGCCCTAATAATATCAAAGAATATTAAAAGTAAATAGGGTCTTTACTCTATTTAGCCCTAAAAACTAAGCTAGATATATAAGTAATCTTAATAAGGACTATTTTATAGCTCTTAATGGGATTTAAAAATATCTACTAGTATATCCTAATATAAGATTAGTATATAATTGCTTAGGTAATAATCTTTATATTAAAGGGTACCTAGATTTAGACTAGGATAATAATTTAGACTAAAGAAAGTCTATATTAGGCTATATATTTAGCCTAAGCCCTAATATAGGATCGAATAATCTTATAAGCTAGAATTCTTAATTATAAAAGACTATAGCCCTTAGTAACTATAAGGCTAAATATATAGCCTTAAAAGAAGCTACTAAAGAAACTATATATCTAATTAATATATTTAATTTATTAAATATAGTGTCACCAGCCAGTTCTTTAAACAAAGAGAGTGCATTTAACGAGAATACTAAGTATAGAGAATAAAAGGAAGAGAAAGAGAAAGAATCCTACTAGCAAGACCTTTGTGGGTCTCGCTCCTATCCTATAGGCGGAAACCCCTAGTAGAAAACTCTGACCTCCGGTAGATCCCTAGGCCGCCCTTCTAACCTCCGGTAGAAGTATAGACCGCCTATCCGACCGAGGTTAGAAACTAGGGCTATAGACCGCCTATCTAACCGAGTCTCTAATATTATCTATAATATAACTCCCGACTAAAACTATATTTAGTCCCTAAATATAGGCCTATCGTTATTAATATAATCCTTAAGGAAGACTTCGTCTTTAGCTACGTCTATCTAGACTTATAGACGTATCGGGGGTCCGGGCTTTAAAAGGTAATTATTATAGAAGTCTTAAACTTTTTTTAGTATATACTTAAAATTCCCTATAGGATACTACTATAAATCGAGATTATAGCTAAGCTATTAAACTTAATATTATAACTTCCGGTAATAAAGATATAAATTAATAACCTTATCTACCTCCTATTTATCTTCTTTAAAGATCCTAATCGGTAGTAGTAGATCTAGATATTATCTATATAATAGTTCTAACGATAAGATTTTTTGAAGCTTATTAGGATTAAATACTAGATAAATTCTAATAGATTCTAGAAGATTAAGCTTATAAGCGTTTCCGATCTTTTTAATAATTTTATAGGGTCTACTAATAAAATAAGAAAGCTTCTAATTCGGATAATTAAGCTACTAATCTTTTATTATAATAAAAATCTAATTACTAATATTAAAATCCTCCTCTTTTTAATATTTATTTATTTATTAAATTATTTACTACTAAGACTTTATAATCTAGTCTCTTATCTTTATCTAGATATCTCGGAGTTATAATAATATATTAATTATATCTTATTTATTATTTATTAGATTACTTCGATCTCTCTAGTCGAAAGATATAGTCGGTTTATAATCTCTTTTAATAAAGAATAATAACTATTTTATAGTATCTTATAGAAGAATTAATATTATAAAGTCTACTATTAATAAAATCTTTAATTAGTTATCCTAATTCTACTTAATATATAGTTGTAATCTTTAGATTATATACTAATTTATAATTTTATTTTATTTATTAATTTAGAGATAGTAGATAATTAATAACTTTCTCTTAATTCTAAATATCCGATAGAACTTAGTCTAGAATTCTAAAATAAACTATCCTCTCTAGTCTAATATAATAGTCTCTAGAATATTTATAATTCGAATTATATTATTAATAAATAGTTAAGCTATCTATTTAGTATTAGTATTTTTATAATAAGAGATAAAAATTAATCTCTTATTTAGTCGATTAATAATTATAAAGATAATATTATAATTATAATAATCCTTTAGGAATAAGCGGAAATCTATCGAAATATATTATTAGGATCTCTTAGGAATAGGTAAAGGATATAATAATCTAGATATATAATCTCGCTAGATCTTTATTTATTTATAAATTAAGTAATTTTTTATATATTATTTTATATTATTAGCCTATCTTAGCTAATAATATCTTAATAAAATAAGCTTCTTTAGTTTCTCGATTCTAGGATATATAGTTAATAGTTATTAATATATATTATTAAGAAGTCTTATATATAAATCTCCTTTGTCCGGGATCTTAAATTATTCTTTAAATAAGAATAAATCTTCTTCGATTATCTACTTTTAATTACTATCTTCTCTAGTAATTTACTAGAAATCCTCTAGTTTATTACTTTCTTAATTAACTTATTTAACCTACTCGGTAATATCTATTATAGACTTTATATTAATTAGATTTAAATTATAGATAGATACTTCTTTTTAAATAATTTTTTTTAATAAAAGTATTATTTATCTATTATTATTAATATAAAGCGAGTCTTTTCGCGATAAGATATTAGCTATAATATTCTTCTTTTTAGGACGATACTTAATTATAAAATAAAATTAAGATAAGAACTCGCTTTATTTTATTTATTATTAGTTTATCTATCTTATTATTATAAAATATTTAAGGGACTAATAATCTATTAAGATCTTAAAGCGATCTTTTTATACTAAATCTTTAAATTTAAATTGCTATTCCTATAATATATAAATAATTATTAATAATTTTTTATCTTATATCTTATAATTTAATTTTATAGATTATATACTTTTTAAGAAGAAAGCTATTAGATACTAGAAGTTATTATTTTTATAATACTAAGAAAGAATTATTCTAAATACTTTATTAGAAATATTAATCTTAATTTTTATTTATTAAGCTAGATTATAATAATAGAAGATTAGTATAATTATTAATTTTTTCTTTAATAATATAAAAACTATTTTATATTATTCTATCTATTTATAAGAAATATCTTACTAGATAAGTCGATATAAAGATTTTAAGATAGTACTATATCCTTAAATAAATTATTAATAAAAATTATAAAATCCTAAGAATAACTAAACCTTTTTTATAATTATTAATACTTACTATAATTAAATAATACTAATCTTTCCTAGATTAATTATAATATTATCTATATTTATAATAAAACTAAAGAACTTTATCTTCTATATTAAGAATTTATACTTTAGTAATACTATCTAAAGACCTACTTTTTATAAATATTAAAGTACCTCTCTTACTTACTATTAATACTCTTCGAGAGTCTTATTATAGATTAAGATATTATCTATAAAGATTATAGTATATTTATCTAGATATTCTTATAATATATTATTTATATATTATTAGAATATAGTAGATTTATTTATTAATCTAAATAGCGTAATCTTATATTTAAATAATCTATATTATATATAAAAGATAGTAAGCTCTTCTACTCTTAGTATTAAGCGAATTCGATAGAAATCTTATTAGATATTAAGTTTTATAAAAAACTTTATTTTATTAGTTTATTATAGGACTTTATTAATTAATAGTAATAAGTAGTAATCTTTTTTTATAATAGTATTTAATCTTTAAAAGTTAATATAGAAATAAAGACTATTTAGATTTCTTTACTATTAAAATTAAAGAAGTATATAGTATTAAACTTAGAATAATAAATCCTTTCTTAAGATTCTTTATAATATACTCTCTTATTTTCTTTAGCTTATAAAAGAATAGCTTATAAAGAGGATAATATCTAGGTTATACTTCGGCTTTAAGTATAATATTATAATTAACTCTAGGTCTATAAGATAGTAATTTATTTAATCTTTTTTTTAAGAAAACTTTTATAAGATTATAGTACTTCTTTAGTAAGATCCGGAGTATCTTACTAATTTTAGGATCTTATATCTAAGCGTTTTTAATATTAATAATATAATTAATCTTATAGAGAGAGATTATAAAAATTTCGGTTTTTTTATTAATCTTACTTTTTATATAAAGTTAATTAAATCTAACGCCTTTAATTATATAAATATTAATACTAATAAGGAACTACTCTTTCTTTATTAATATTTAAGCCTTTAGAACTCTTATTTTATCTTCTAAATTTTAAATTATCTTTTATTTTTTTTTAATCTATTAGTATTTATATTAATACTTTTAGGTATATTAGAGTTATAAAGATAGCTATTAATCTTATTAATCTTATTATTTAAAAAGATAATCGCGTTATTCTATATTAGTTTAATAGATAGGGTCTATCTCTAATAGCGTTTTTAAGATTTCGGTTAGAAAAGAAATAGTAATCTTATTTATAATTTTGTTAAAAAGACTTTTTTAATCCGGCTAAATTATTTAGTAATATTAATAATCTAGAAGAATATTATACTTAATAAACTATATCTTCCTAAAGATTATATTATATCGTCTAAAATCTATAATTAATATTAGAATCTATCGCTATAATCTACTATTTATATAAATTATAAGAATAGCGGCGTATCGTATCGGTTTAGCTAGCTTATTATTAAATTTATATACTAGATATTTATAGCCGAGTCTCTATATCTTAATTCTAAATTACTTATCGAGTAGTATAATTATTATTATATTAATAAAGATATATTCGTCTACTCTAGTATTACTTAATACTAAGATAGAAAAAGAGTAGCTATTATATATAAGTTATATATTAAAAACTAAGCTATCTCTAGGATTATTAATTAACTTTTATAAATTTAGTATAAATAATAATACTTTCTTTTTATCTAGAAGGGAGACTTATCTTAGATAAAAACTTTTCCCGGATTTTTTTTATCGCTTACTTTAAGTTCTACGATTTCTTAAATCTAAAGGGTAGTAATAGTCGCGGTAATTATAGTAGTAGGCTAGTTTAACTTCTTCTTCGGATAATTATAGATTATATATCTTTACTCCTTATAGTTAAAATAATAACCTTCTTTTATTAAGATCTCTTTTTCTATATTTAAGAGTCTTCTATTACTAGTACTCTCTTTACGCTTAATATAAAAGATATATATTAATATTAACTTCGGAGTTATACCCGGTTTATTAGTAGAGATAGTAGTAGATTATATATAAAAGATAGTCTTCGCCTCCTATTATAAGCTAATCTTATATAATATACTTTAATAGCTTTAAATAAATATATTAAATAAGATAGCTTCCTAATTTATAGCCTATATAACTTAAGTTTAGAGTAGGTATAGGAGCTTTAAGTAGAGGTCTTATTTTTAGTTCTTAGCGACTATAGCTACTTCCTCTATAAGCTATATAAATTTAGTAAGAAAATTAATATAACTATTCTTTAGTTTTATTATTAACTTATAATAAGTAGTATATATTTTAGTATAATAATTTAGATTCGCGAAAATAGTCTTTAGGTAAATAATTATATCTTCGGCGTCGATATAAGGGTTACTTAAGTTAGAACTTATATAAGGGGCGATATATAACTAAGCTTTATTTTTATAGTAGCTTTATATATAAAGCTTCCGATAGATTAGAAGAGGGTAATAATCTATATTAGCTTCGAGTTTTTATCGGATTACTATTTCTTATATTTCGAATCTTATTTCTTTACTATCGTTAAGTATCGGTATATCGGGTATCTTAATCGTTTTTTAGGTAATATTAGCCTCTATAATCGGTATATTAGCGTTAGCTATATTCGGGTTCTAAATAAAAAGAAGATAGAAAGCTAAGTCTCCGCGTTTATAGATTATAAGATTACGATAAGTAATTACCTTATCGCGTTTAATTATAAGTTTATTAATATTAATTCTCTTATTAAGAAGCTCTATAATCTTATCCTTTAACTCCTAGTTCTCCTACTTTAATTATTAGTACTAATAAATAAGTTTCTAAAATCTCTCCTTCGATAGAGTCTTCTATAATTATTCGCGTATAGAGGATAATCCTTCTTTTATATTATTGTTATCTTTATTATATTTACTAGTATCTATTAGTCTCTTAGTATACGGGGTCTTCGGCGTTAATATATCGATTATCCGATCGTCGATCTCTTCTTTATTAAGTATAGTAGTAACCGGCTACTTATTACGGTTTATAGGGTTTTATCGAGTCTTAACTATTCTAATTAGTTAGATAAGAATTCGGTTCGGTTTAGATAGCTTAGCTATACGATACTAAGGAACGGAAAGTAGGGTAAGCTAGACCGAGATCTACTATAATAGAGATCTATACGGTCGTACTACTTATTAGATTTAATTAGTACTTAGTATTATATTACTAGCTAGTTCTTTAAATAAAGAGAGTGCATTTAACGAGAATACTAAGTATAGAGAATAAAAGGAAGAGAAAGAGAAAGAATCCTACTAGCAAGACCTTTGTGGGTCTCGCTCCTATCCTATAGGCGGAAACCCCTGGTAGAAAACTCTGACCTCCGGCAGATCCCTAGGCCGCCCTTCTGACCTCCGGCAGAAGCACAGACCGCCTGTCCGACCGAGTCTCCAATGTCACCTGTAACATATAGAGCTAGATTTAGGGTATACTAAAAGTATATCTACTATCTTGGTTAATAATAAATTAGCTAAGAAGTTAGCTAAGAATCTAGAATTCTATAAATAGTCTAAATATATTAAGATTATATATTACTTTATAAGATAAGCTATATTAGAAGGGAAAGTAGTTATAAATTAGATACCCTCTAAATATATACTTACTAACTTCTTAATAAAGAATATTAATAATATCTTATATAAAGCTTTAATAGATCTAGCTAGCTTAGCTAAGCTAGTATAGATATTATATAAAGTATTATTATATATATATATACTATATACTAATAATCCTTATAAAGATTATAAGGATTAAGGGGGCGTATTAGTATACTAGTATTATATAATCCTAATTATATAAGATATATATATTATAGTATAAAAGGAAGTTATATATATTTTACCGGTACTATCTAAGTAATCCTTAGATATATAATCTATAGTAAACTATATTATAACTTACTTACTATCGCTATAAATATTAAAGTCATTCTATATTATCGTAAGATAATATAGCGTTACTAGGGGGCTATATCCTATTTTACTATTGCCTCCTAACTAGCTATATAAGGGATCAACTCTCCCTACTAGCCAATATATTAACTTAGAACAATAATAACAATCAACGTATTTACCGACTCCAATTGCTTCATTAGCTAAGTATATCCTTTGTTATATCTTATATAACCTAATTATATAAGATATAAGCTTACCTAATATTACTTCCCTACTAGAAATATTATAGTCCACTATAGACTATAATATATTATCTGCTGAAGTGCTAATATCTATAAAGCAATTAACTTTATTTAAAGTAGTATCTACTTTATTATTACTGTAAATTAGAAGCATAATCTCGTCTATTATTTTATTAGCGTATTCTAGACGGATAGCTCTATTTAGGATTCTTCCTTAAAGGATTATATCGATCTAGGTATATATCTAGCTTATAATTATATAAGACTAGAATACCTACTTATCGTATCTTAGATAGTCCTCCGAGGGTCTCGCGATATTACTATTAATAATAGCTTCAATATGTAAAAAAGCTAATACGAACTCTATAGCGACTTTCTAGACGAGAGGGTCGTTTGTTTTATACTCGAGAAGGCCGATCTTCAATAGTCTTATAGATATAATCTTAGGTACGTTATCGGCTTAAGTAATCTTAACGGTAATAGGAATATTAACGTCGTTAGCGGTAGGGGCGGGCGCGTGATTCGTAGTACCGCGGCTCTAAGAGCTATTATTACTACGGAGGGGTAGCGAGTATAGCATTTCGGTAGGGTTGCTATCCCCGTTTTCCGAGTCGGATATAATCGTCGATAGTCGGAGATATAATTCGTCTTAAAGGTTTTAGGATCGATTCTCGATTGGGCGAAAAATCTGCTAGTGGTCCCGCTAGCAGTTTTTAGGTACTTATAACCTAATATGGAATCTAAGAAGGATTGTATGAAGAAACAATATCTATAGATTCAGAATGGTTGTAATGGACGGAGGAGAAAGGAAGAAGAGGAGGAGAGAGCGAGAGAACTATCTACATGGGTGGATCTGTCTCATAATGGGTCCATGGGTGCCTAAGGCACCCAGGCACCCAACATATATACATAGTTATGCCATTCATTATCTTAGGTAATAGAGGCTGAGAAACAGATTGAGATCCTATCCAGAGCCATGGACATATAGACCGTCACAAACTCCAACGAAAACACCCCAAGGGAAAACACCCCGAAACAAGGAATATAGAATCACCACCTCTGTACACAATAGGAACGCGAAGAAACAGCTCGCCCCCCACTTCGAATGTTATTGATAATTTGATCCTTTCCCATGGGGCTGAGCATCTTCAATAAGAAACAGTACGACATGGCGACTCATGATCGGCCGAGACGCTAAGTTTGGATAATCACACCTTTGCGGCCCATCGCCTCTTCAATATGGAATCCAAAGACGAGCCGGTAGAGGTCACGAAGCCAGGAGTATTGGCCGCTTTGCAGCATTGCTTGGCATGCATGCGCGACATCAATGGCACCCACGCGGGCCTGCAGACCAACACTTCTGAATGTCGGGTCAAACGCCACAACCTTTCTATAATTCTTCAATAAGGACGTCTGCCACGCGGCCGACCCAAATGCATCCGAGGGAAGTGATTTCACAAAAGACGAGAGATTCTGCTTCCCGCCCCGTTGATAGCCACTCATGATAGCAGCTTTGGTAATCAGAATCTTTAGTCGCGTGAGGTTCGGATCTTCCGAGATAGTGGTCACTGTGTTGGTCGAGGATGCTGTCTGACCAGATGACCTAGATTGCTCCGAAATACTGGATGCATTGGATGACCACTTGGTATGAGGGTTACTATGCCCGTTCCCATAACCCAATACAAGTATATTCGGAATCGGGGCGTCGTCGGGTGAGGTCGTTGCAGTGTCCTCGAATATGGTGGTTGGGGTCTCGGGGTTGCCGAGTTGGCTCATTGGGTCACCAAAATCCAGCTCCGATTGTTGCGACGTTTGATGGAATGCCTGCGAGAACGTGGTTTGGCTCGGCCGAGGTGTTCCCCGATCCGAGTTGCGCAAATTATGGAGGGTCCAGCCCTCGCGGAAGAGATCGCAAAGCTCCCAGCAGGCTTGAACCGCAGATCCTAATAACTCCTCATCTAGTGGCTTCTCTTCCCTCTTACTCTGGCGAATGCTGAACAACATCTCGGCTAATGTCCAACACGCACTCAGCAGAGAGTCTGTCTCCGTGATGCGGGTGCGCTGCTTCATAAGACGGTGGCACAAGGTAATATAGAAATCCAAGGTTCTTTCGCGGAAGGCATCGGGAAGGTTGCGATCGTGAGTGTTGTAAAGATGGTTATTCAACTCAAAACTCACTCGTAAAACCGAGTCAGATAGGTCAGTATCACGAATACGGGCTTCAAATAGCGCCTGGCAGAAATCCCGACAGAGATCAAGAGTCGGATGGATTTGCGATGCGTAGTCGTCGTCGCGTGTGTCATAAAGTTTCTGGCATAGTCTCCAACATGACCGCCATGCATCCTCTTGCATATCATCACTATGGGATTTCAGGAGACGTTCTCGATGGATATAACTAAGATTGGCCAGCGTATTGCACAGTGTCCAGCATTCGTCGAGAGCAGCTCTTAGGGCATTTATTTCAGCCTCTTTGCTGGTTAGTCCTAGGTCAGAATTAGTCTCATTTGCTAGAGCTCAAATATATCTGCGTTCATGGCTATGTTATACCTTCAGGGATATCTTTGGAAAAGGGTCAGCAAGGGCTATCTTGGATCGACGCATGGCCTTAAATAAATTGGTTATAGTACCTTGTAGGCTACTCGAACGAGTGCGTCTCTCAAATTCTTCAAACTCATATCTTGTTTGTGCGCGTGGTGTCGCTCGCTCGGTATAATCGTTGTCGATACTGAGGGATGTTGTCAACGGAGGCGGCGATATCGGACTATTGCCGAACTGTATGGATAATTCTCAGTAGATATATAAAGGGGCGAGGGGCTATCATGAAAATACCTTTCGCGGCCTTGTAGGTACATCTATTATGGCAGTGTGCTCATCTGAACCGGCTGATGGTGACTGTGACTCCGCTGTGCCCTTGAAAGTAGGCTGCATTGGCGCCTAGGTAGATTCCCTATTAGCCAACGCGACTCTAGTCCTTGTGGGATTCATACAAAATCACCGAATCCTGACGGAGCATGTATCACCGACTGGGGAGGTTCATCGTCGTCCGATCTGCTGTTTCCCACATGGTCTGGGTATTCGGTTTGAATCTATATAGCGTGAGCCCAACTGAGATACCTAGCCCACAATTTGTACATACTGTAAGCCCTGGTTGAGGAGTGACTCCAGATCCACGGATTGGCTCAGGAGAGCTATCATTTCCCTTTGAATCGTCACAATCATCACAATCGTCGCAATCCTCTTCATTGGCCGAGGTCCCCGATAAGCTGTTTATCGGCTCGGAAGCGGGGAAGTGGGAATTCTCATTCCCATCAAGGATCCCATCGAGAGACCTATTTTTATCCATCAGCGATGTTCTTAAAGAGACTAGTAACTGTCTTACATTGAACCCGGGCGTGGAGAATAGTAGGCCGGACTTGTAGAGTTGACGCGGTATGGTAGGACAGATAGCGGTGACCTGACGGCCATGGCCGAGTGTATATGGGGGTATAAGAAAACAAAGCTCAAGTGAAGTGGAAGGAAAGGAAAAAAAAAGAGGATGGGAGGGGAGAGCAACACTTGAGGGAGCTAAGCCCGGTCCCTTATCGCTTACCTAGCGCATACTACACGTGATGTTTATTGCTTCAATACATCTTCATACTTTGGATGGTTAGGAGATGGAGGGGGAGGGGGATGTTATATTAGATATAGCGCTGATTAGGAGTTCCTCATTTGACATTGGCAATGTTCTAATATGTAAATTTGAGGGTCAATTGCAACGAGAAAGGCCATTGAGGAAAGTATACAGTGAAGCAATTCCAAGGTTGTATAGTTAGTTACTCCGTAACTAGCTATTATTGTAATGCATATTCGATCTCTAATTGGTTGGAATTGAAGGAAGCGCTTTTGTCCTGGATGTGGTATAGTCCGATGCAGCTCCCCTCCATCTAAGTGGCTGATGAAGTTCGAGATGCATGTTCATCACGGCGCCTAGTTGACCCCTCAATAGCGCATATTAAACTGGGGATAAATCCATATTGGGTACACTGCAGATCTAGCATGGATCTCCAGCTGAGATTATCCGAGGCATTTGAGCGGGGAGTATGCTCGTTTATATCGGGTTAGACTGATTGGGAACAACTAATCTAATATACCTACACATGTACTCCTAACCAAAAGAGGGCCATTATGCACGAGAGAAACTGGCCATAGTTCAAGGGTTGACGAAGAGGGACAAAGAACCAAACAGAGTGGGATTTGAAGGAAATTAGGGTAGAGTTGGGCTACAAATGATGCTTTCCTGATCTTGGGCCAGACTGCAAGCTGTTGAGCTGTGAAATTCATTGAAGATGATAATAACCAAAACGCAAATACCTCCCTTGACGCCATATGTGTAGAGTGCAACGCCCTAAATGCAAATACTGGAAACACCTGAGGAAACTTCCTCCCATATTCGGTGGAACCTGGGTCACCCGTCGCATCTCCAACCACTTCACTGCCCTCAGAAAATCCCCCAAACCGGCATTTGAAGGTGTAGAAGACCCAGAAACCAATGACCACGTCATTAAGCTTAGAGGGTGGGTGTTTCTTCTTTCGCAAATTTCAATTTGTCCCCAATGTCTTCTTGCTCACAGAACGTGAAAAGTCGGCCTAGCGTGACCTGGTAGTAGGGGAGAATGGGCTATTTGTGTGATTTCTTGACCGAAAAGCCTCAGCTTGAGTCGATGGACAGGTTGACTGGCGTGAGAATTTGTTTGGCTTTATACTTGAGCCTTGGAGCGATCTTTCTCGGCAGAATTGTAACTGTATAAAATGAGCAACAATCACCAAAATCCCAAAGACTAGGGACGTACCGGAGAAGTTTCTCGATCAGATCAACGTGGGTCATGATCATTCGCCGGCAGCAGTACCGCCTACAGCCAAGCTGATCCATAGCGTCGCTGTAAAAACAGTTTGTTAGCCAGACATAAACTTCATAGATTGGAGAGGCTGTCATACCCATCTGGAACCCCGTCATCCAAAAGCTGCAGGTAACGTTCCCAAAGGTCACCGACAACCTAGAATCGGGAGTTTTAGTTAAGGATCATATATCATCACGAACTCAAAAGTAGCTGCTTACCTTGCCACAGGAAAAACAACGGACGGGGATAATCATTTCGGCGATTCAACTTGAAATATGATTCGGGAAATGAAGGAATGAAGAAACGAACAAACGAGGTCGATTGGAGGTGAATGATGTCGCTTTGAGCCAGACTTTTTTTTCCCGCGAAGATCAAAAGGTCGATCTAACCCAATCAGGAGAACTGCGATTTTCTGCCAAATATCCCCGCCTTAAATTTCCCTTGGGAAAAAAAAGTAGACGGATCTGCTATGAATATCCCCAGACTAAAGTCTTTACAACTGTGCCTCAATTTGCAAGAACTATGATTGTCTGAGTCGCACCAACTTATATTTGAGCAGTCTTTTCCTTTTCTTCTTTTTTTGCCTTTCTCTCCATCTTGCTTCACCTGCAAAAATGGTGGCCAATCAGTCAGCACGACAGCAAAAACGATCCCGGCTTAGCGATGCGGCCTCCTCCGAGAAGCCTACCCGGTCAAATGAAGAGCGATCCAAAAGGCGCAGAGTCTCCGGGACCAACGAAAACCAAAGCCTGCAGATCGTTGAGCCAACCGACAATGTGAAGGAGGGTCCCAATGGCGATGTCCAGACACAAGATGTTGAGACAAAGTCAAAAAGCCCCGCGCCGTGGTCTTTCTCACGCCCCGTTGGCGGTCGTTACAACAATTTAGATCCAATTCTGACCGAAGATGAAGCGTGAGGACTCTTTTCTGTCTACAGAAGGTGAGACACATGCTGACTTTTTTTTTCTCTATCATAGATATCTCCTGGTGGGACTTGACACGGCCGTTCAAGTATTCGCAACCTCAACCTCTCGCCTGTCACGTACATTGCAAATGGAGACTGGCCAACAGATTATTGGGTTCAGCATCTGCCCCGAGGACCAGGAAAGCCTCTATATCTTCACGGCTTCGGGCTCTATCAGCAAATGGAATTGGAGTTCCGGGAAGCGCATCGCCCGCTGGGAGACCACTTGCACAACCGTTTCGATGAGCCTAGCCTCGGTGGGAAAAGAAGGAAGCACAGCTGCTATTTCCTTCTCTATCATCTCGCAAAAGGATGGAAAAAGACAAATTTCGATCAACACACTGGGGGACAAGAAGATCCAAGGCACCACCGCCCTCGAGACCAACCAGAAGATCAATAGTATCAAGGTCACCCATGATGGCCGAGTGATCATCGCTAGTGATGGTAAGCATCTCTTTATGGGTAGTACAACCAGAGCAGAGCTTGGAAACCTTGAGACTGTCCAGTACGCCTGGCGCGAGGCGACCCTGCCTGTCAATGCTACTTGCTTTGACATCCAAATCCAAGGCTCGGAATCCATTGATCTGGCAGTAGGAGAGAGTGGCGGTTCTATCCTGGTTTACCAGAATGTCTTAAATACCCTCTTCGGTAAGGATTTCAGTGATAAGAGGTCTTCGCCTAGGAAGTTACATTGGCACCGCGGCTCTGTGAGCACTGTGCGTTGGTCTAAAGACGGTATGTCCACTTGTATACATATGTTTTCAAGAGAGGTGTTACTCACATTCGTCAGGAAACTACATCATCTCGGGTGGTCAGGAGTCGGTCATGGTTCTATGGCAATTGGACACTGGCCGGAAGCAATTCCTTCCTCATCTTTCCTCCCCTATCTGCAACATCGTCGTTTCCACCAGTGGCAGCTCATATGTGGTTAAATTGGCCGACAACTCAGTTATGATCTTGTCGACAAGAGAATTGCAACCTCTCACCACCATCACAGGATTGCAGTTGTGCCCAGACATGTCAGGCTTGGTGGAATCCTCCAAAGGATCTGTTGTGGCGAAATTGCACCCGCAGCAACCAGAGCGATTGATTGTGGCCGTCCCCGCTTCCCACCAGCTTACTCAAAACCAGCATGGCTCTCAGCCTGCAAATGCGGCTGTGCTTCAGACATATGATATCCGTGCCAACTCCAATATCTCCCGCCAAGCCCTTGCGCGAACCAATGCGACCACTTTGAGCGTCAGCCCTGAAGGGTCTCAAATTGTCGCACCCGATGTTAAGCACTTGGATATAGTGCACGATGCGAAGTGGTTGGCTACGGTTGACACCTGGGCCCCCCATCCTCAGGACGTGGAAGCCCTGGATCGCTCTTCTAATGCTAAATCCACCGCCACCCTCCGTCCGGAGGTCTTTTTGAAGTTCTGGAAGTGGGACGCTTCGTCTGATACATGGGAACTGGTCACACGTGTTGACGGTCCTCATTTCTCCAAAAACCACCACTCAGCTGTACTTGGTCTGGTGTCTCGGCCCGGTGCCCACGAGTTTGCAACCCTAGGTGCCGACTCTGTTCTCCGCTTCTGGTGTCCAACTGCGAAATACCGAAGCGGGCTAAAGGCTAAAGATCAACCACAACAGCCTCTGAACACATGGAAGTGTCGTGGTACCGTTGACCTGAAGGGATGTCTCAATTCAACCAAAGATTCTCCTCTGGGTGCGGCTTGTATGAGTTTCTCCGAGGATGGTTCAGTACTGGCCGTCTGCCTGCCGTCGGCTGCAAATGACGGCCTCGTTCTCCTGGTCGATGCACGAAACTGCTCTGTGCACTACCGACGCACCGGTGTTTTCCTTGGAAACCCTTGCTCAACGAGTTTCCTGGGAAGTCATTTGATCGTTGCTTCCACTCACTCGGTGGCTGTCTGGGACACGGTCGACGATGTCGTCAAGACTATCCAGTCGTCAGAGTCTGTGGATTCGCCTTCCGGAAACTCACAGCTCATTGCCGCGAATGCGAGAACGAAGTCATTGGCAATTGTTACGAGTTCGTCACACAAGAAACGACGCAAGGTCCGATTCCAAATCAAGATCTACGACGTCCCATCCTTCGAAATGGTCTTCCAGGAAATCCTGCAGACCTCCCCGGTTGCACTGCTCTCAGATGCTTATTCTGGTGATTACATTGTCGTTGATTCCGCGGCAACCGTGCAGCGACTTGGCTGTCTGGATAAGGCTTCCCAGAAGAGCCAGAACAACCAGTCTCGTGATGTGTCCGGCCAAATCGATAATGGATTGGCAATTCTCTTCAACCGGGGACCGGAGAGGCTTCTCGCTCAACCTGACGAGGTGGAAGACTTTTCTGCTCAAACCAAGGGACTGGCTGGTGTCTTTGGTGAGACCCCATCATTCTCCTTGCCCGCTATTGGGGTCCTTTTCAGGAACGTGGTCCAAACACTCGGCGGCAACTAAGTTGCTTGTTTTGGTCTACGGCGGTTTCTTATTCGGTGCACGGGTGTAGCGGTTGATAGGGATTTTCTGTTATTGAACATTGGAATTGTGAACAGCGAACAATGTAGTATATGTATATGGTTCACCTTAGGTAGCCCCCCAAAACTTCATGATTTATCTTTTACTACACAAGCCCTTGGTAGTGTCAACCATCTCGTAATGCGCACTTGAGTTTAGAGGACCGGAGATTGATGTATTCCAACCACCAAGGAAGAAAGAACGTCTTATTTATCTTAATCCTTACAGTAAATTTTCATTCGTTATCCTAAAATGAGAATAATAACGCTGTTTAGCTAAACCGAATCTAACGCCTTGCCACCAGGGCTGACAGTTTTCAGATCTGCCCCAAGGTAAAATCAAGCAACGCCTTCCTGCCGTGGACATGGGTCAAGTATGCATCCAATTCGTGATCATCGTCGATTGAGAATGGAATATCATTCCCTTCTTCATCCCTGTCAATGCCCTCGATTCGGGTGATGATTGAATAGGGATACCTGGCGCCGATCAATTGCCGGAGCTCCTCCACTGTTCGTGTGGCTAGTTTTTCGAGCCAGGGTTTTTGGGTTGTTTCTTGCGACTGATACTTCGAACCAACCCGGAACCAGACAGGGGTATGTAGTAGCGCGGAGCTTAGCATAGGATCCACATACTCAAAGCCATTGCCTGCGTCGTGGTGTGGATTGGCCGAGAAGGATGGGTCGTTCGCAGCCTGGAGTAGTGAGGGGTCAATTTGCATATCGCCAATCTCAGTAGCCGTAATGGGTGCACTGGCCAGCGCCTGAGAGGCCAAAGTACTAATCCCATTGCTGATCTCGTTGCCTAGCATGCTGCCCATAGAGGAGGTTGTTGGGGTTGGGTTTCGAGATTCGGCACGTGCCGAGGATCTCTTACGTGCCGGATCTCGCTTCGTCTGGTCGTCTCGAAGTCTCTTCATTACATCGCGACATAGTACTTCCAGAGCCTTTAGTTTGTTGCCATGATCTGGGTCGGCTGGCCCAAGTGCGAGGATTTGCTGAAGCAGCTCCGAGTTCGCGATCCATTGCTCTTTGAGCTCTCTCCAGTGTTCATCGCCGGCCTCTAATTTGCTTGTGAAATGATCCACCTTCAAGGTGTCATAGAACGCATTTCGGATCTGTCGACTTTCTTCCGGGTTGATCCCCAGGGCGTTTTTCGCCTCCGCGATTGTCATGCGTTTTTCCATCGTCCGCATTCGCTTGGTGACATCGGTGCACACAACATCGAGGGCAAGGGCCTTCGCGTCACGTTGAGTAGGATCTGTATTAAACACCCGTTGGAGATGTGGGGATTCTTGGATCAGTTTGTCTTTCGCAGCTTGCCATCTCTCAGGACCAGCTGCGGTTTTCTTGATGAAGCCTGCTTCTTCGCAGATTCGCTGGAAATGGTCTCTGGTATGGCGATACATAGTGTGATCTAGGTCAAGATACTGCTTGCTCTCATCGATAGTTGTCTCCGACGGAAAGCGTGGAGGCCCGGGAGGGTCAGCCGGCAGCCCGGCCCATCCTCGAGTTCGACGACGACGTTTTCGCGAAGCCCAGCGTTCTGCACTTTCGGTCTTTAGGCGGTCCAGTCGCTCTTGGCGTTTTGCGACGACCTCTGGCGAAAGAGCGGGGGACTCGGTGGTTGAACGTTCAGCATCTTGTTGTGTAGGAAGAGGATGCGGATCATCAAGTGCGCTTTCGACTTTGTATACTTCCTGTTGCAAGGCAAGTAGGCCCTCATCCTCCGGCGGGATGGTTTGTTCCTCGACATTTGACTGTGACTTCATTCCGTTGGGGACTCGCAGCAGCCAGCGATTCTTTGCACGCACTCGCATTAATTCCCTCTCTTTAATCTCAAAGCCTTCATCATTCAAGATGCTAAGCATATCCCGCTGGCTTGTGTTTCGTTCCCAAAGCTGTTTGACACGGGCGACGAGCTCGATATTCTTGTGCGCTGGATTCTGTTTCGACGGAAAGCCCCATCGCTTGAATTGAGTCTGAAAGGCACGTTTGCTAGAGAAGAAGCGAAAATCAATTGGTGTTCAACAGATAAAGGCAAAGATGTATACTTACCTTGGCGCAAACTGACAGGCAGTTCGCATGTAGTCCATGATCTCCTCCAACGCCTTCTTTTCCTGAATGTACATCTGGAAGCAGATTTCCCGCTTCCCAGACCAATCGTACACCATGATGAAGGAGACGCTCCCCTCCGTGGAGGCGCGTCTGTTGGAAGAAATAGATAGAGATGGAAGATGTGGAGCTTATCAGGCGGTTGTTGTCGCTGCTGTGCGCCGTAGTCTTTGGGGGAATTTGGAGAAAACGCGGACAGCGCAGTTTTAGACACGTGACTACATATATCCCTTGACGGCATTGACAACATTCAACCTTTTACATTTACAAAAGAACGATTGAATAATGGTATGAATTTCATTTCATAATTTGGCCTGGTACCTTAGGGGAATCATATCCCACATTTCTCGTTTCCCATGCATTAAAAAAAAAAAGCCCTCGGAGATGCTATGTCCTTATCCCTAGGACATTCGACCTGCGATTGCCTAGAGATGGCAAAACGCATGCGTTGCAAAGACAGCAATTCGGACGCCGTGTATCCTGCCCATATCGAGCCATATCCCCATAAAGGTGCAAAGAAAAAGAAAAAAAAAAAAAAAAAAAAACTCCTAGATCAAACACCAGGGGAACAAACAAATCGCTCGCTCATTGGAAGTATGAACTTGGATCAAAAAGAAAACGGGGTGAAACAAAGGAAAAAAACATAAGAAAAAAAGTCCGAAAGATATTAGAATCAATGAAGTTTCTTGATCTTTCGTCGCAGTTTGAACACTCGAGTTCGAAGCCAGGTCATAAAGAGAACCCATGTGCTCTTGGATTGGGACTTCCATGAGGCCGAAGGCTCCTTGCTCCCATGCACGATAGGTCTTTGGGGCTTCTCGGAGATCTCCTCTCTAGACTGCACAGGAGACTCAAGATCTTCCGACATGTGTCGTTTCAAGCGACGTCGGGAACCTCTCTCTTCGGCTTTGATTTGTTGTTTTTCGAGCCGACGGTTTTTAGCGGCCTCTTTTTCCTCAAATGCCTGGCGGGCAGCCTGGACTGTGGCTGCACGGGAAATAGGATCGGTGCTAGTCCGAGTTCGGGATCGGAAAACGAAGTCGAGAGACGTTCTAGACATCGGAGAGGCAGCACCATCAGTCTCCCGTGAGTACCCAAAGGACGGTCGACTGGTCACATTAGTCTGTGAAATCCCGGGTAGACGGGTGAAAGAATCATCTTGGATCTGCAATGACAGTCGGGGTAGGGCTGGGCCTGAAGAAGTACGGGTTTCTTGGATAGACGAAGGTTCCGACTCGGGGCTTTCATCCAATTCTTCGCTATCCTGGCTCAACTCCTCGTAGGACTGGCCCAACGGTGGAGTGTACGCTCGAGGCGTCTGCCGCATGGGATGCACGTACTGTGATCCGGGCTTGCTCGCAGTTGAACCTGAGCCATTTGAGAACTGAGATGTTCCACTGGTAGATCGATTGTGAAGACCAGAAGGTGTCTTCTTGTAAGTCGCACCTGCGAGGGCCTCGCTGCGTTGCTCCCGCTCGAAGTTCATGTAAATACCCAACCCCTCTTGGTCAGTGGAGGATCGAGACAGATCGATTGAGGTCGACGGCGCATCGTCCCGGGAGAGTTTCCGCAGAATAGGTTTGATGTGGACCTTGGGTTTCATGGATTTGCTTTTGTGAGAGCGAGAGTCAAGCGCTTCGGAGGATATGTTGTGCTCAGAAGCATTCATCAACTCGTGTTCCGAGTTCCACGGTTGTTCGCCGGGTGTGGTATCATGCATGGCGATGCGTGAAGCCATGGAGCTGCGCTTTTTCAGGTTGACAGGAGAATGCGAGTTGTCGGGAACATCGGAAGAGGAGAATTGATCTTGGGAGTTGTTGAGATCTCGAGATGGAAAGATATGATAAGAGGCAGCCCGTCCAGTTTCAATGCCTGGTCTCGCCTTTATAGGACGCTGGAGCGATCCAGACTCCCCCACCAGTCGGTTTTTCATGACGGGAAAGGCCGACTCACGGGAGTACGAATCGTCGGCGCGCGCCATGGTCGGGAACCTCTTCAAGTCACAGCTTTTTAGTAACGAACTGTGTGATGCATGATTGTCGACACCAGCTGAATGAGAACCAGAGTATGGGGAGTTTAGAATTCAAGACCGAGGATGAGTGGGGAGATTGTGAAAAGAGGAGATCGTAAGAGATCCCAAGTAATAGTAGTAATCAAGAGGGGGCGCGCATCAGCGCATCAGCACATCAGCGGGGAAAAGGGAAGACTAAGATAAGCGCTTATGGCGGGAGAGATAAAGGATCTGACATTTGCGGTCAGGGTAGAACCTTGAAAGGTAGAAGAGAGAGGGAGAGAGATAGAGAGACAGAGAGACAAGAGAGATAGAAAGGAAGTAAGCAAGTAGTTAGAGAGAGGGGAATAGCAATAGATATAATTCATTCAAGGAGAGAAAAAAAGGAGACGGCGGTGAAGCCGGAGACAGTCGGGATCGAGACCGCATGCGGCTTTGACTTCTCTCTTTCTCTCTCCTATTTCCCTTTTCCCCCTATATATTTATCTATCCCCTTTCCTCCTATTATTGGATCTTCCAATTCCTTCTAGTTCTTCTAGTTTTGTCTAGTTTGATTAGTTTATTTCGATTAGTTTAAATTAGTTCGTTTAGTTTGATTAGTTTGTGTAGTTCGTCTGATCTCATCTTATTTTAATTTATTCCCCCCTATACTCCCCTATACTCTCCCCTATACTCCGTAATCCTACATATCCACACCCCATCTACACGATATCCAAGGTTAGAGTTACATAGAGAAGTCCTCTGCACAGTTTATAATTTCTACTACCTTCGTATATACCTAAGCAGACATTAAAAAGAAAAATAACAAAAACATTGCAAAAAAGGGAAACACACACCAGAGAGTTCTTAGATATAACATTTCTAATACCATGAATAGTACCTTATAATACAATAACTCCCCTGAAATATGTTGTCCGTATAAAAGGTTTATATGTATTTATATGTATCCATACGTATCTATACGTATCCATACGTATCCATACGTATCTATACGGACCGATGCCAAGGAAATGCCAAGATATCACAGCAAAGCCCATCTGATCATTTCTCCCCCACCAAAAGAATGTTTTGACACTTGTGTTGTACATGGTGGGGTGGACTATTTTGGTCTTTTCTTCTTTCTCTTTCTATTTTTTGCCTTCTTCCCTTCTCTTTTGGTCTTTTTTTCTTCCCTTCTTCTTTCTTGCACATACAATATCGTCCCCCGATCATTGTACTATTCTCAACCATGGGTCTGTCTCTGCAGAACCTGGGGTTGTCCCTGTTGATTCTGGTTGCTTTCTCCGGTCAGGCATATGCATTTGGCGCTGGTAACATCGCTTCCCTTTCCCGCCTCGAAGGTCAAAACTGGCGTCATGGAGACATCGAGGATGCCCTTTTGGCTCTCTATATGGCAAGAGTCGCCGGTGGTAAGAAATTCGGCAAGCTGGACGTGCAGCGCGTCTACTTCGGTAATTGGTTACGCGATTACAGCCAAGCAGTCGATGTGGGCACCGTCAAATATGTTAGTGCCGAAGCTATCCGTATCCTGCTCTGGGTGCTAGGCTTCATGAGCTTTGGGTGAGTAGTAAATGTGGATATTGAACATCGAGGTGATTTGACATTTCGCTGAGACCTGTAAAAGATACGGAACCAAGGAGTTTGAGGTCACGACGGAACGCCTGGGATGTTATCAACCTACGGAACATATCGATAACCCCCTGGGGTACGCCACGGGGGAGGATGCGCGTGACTATGATCGTCGACTGCGTGGCCCCGTTGACGAAGAGCGGGAGCTTTCAGTGGACCCCCGCACCGGTATGGAGTCTGATCCTACGGTGGTCGATATTAGACTAACCCAACCGGAAACACAGGCTTGAAACATTACATCGCAACGGAGGATGTAGGTATCAACACCTCGGCTGCGTTGATTCGCCGTGTGCTCGGTCGCTCAATTCAGATGGGTCGTCGTTATGGTCAATCCAGGAACAAGGACGACCTATATGAAGCTCTACGATTATTGGGCACTGGATTGCACTGCCTGGAAGATTACGCTGCCCACTCTAACTACACTGAGCTCAGTTTGATTGAACTGGGAGAGACAGAGGTATTCCCTCACGTCGGACGTGACACTAAACTACAGGTTAACGGTGTCGATGACGAAGTCTATCCAATCGTGACTGGTACATTTGGCGGAGTTGATTTCTTCCATTCCGTACTGGGAGAGTTGTCCGATAAAACAATGCAGTCTGAAATTGAATCCTTGGAGACTGTTGTCGCCCAATCGGAGAACCAGGATTCCTCCGAGAGTTTCTTGCAGACTCTCCTAAGCAAGATTCCCGATGGTCTGCTTGGTGACAGCAGCGACCAGACTGGCCAGATGGATGACTTCAAGTCAAAGGCAGATGATGCCAAGCATGACGGCGAAAACATCAATCCGCGTGAACCTGAAGAGTGGACACTCCACCTAGACAATGTTCAGAAGCAGATCTACCCGGTCCTTGAGTGGCACGACAACCTGTTGAAACGAATCAACGAGGCCATCGAAAAGATCCCAGTCTTGCCCGAGCTGATCGAGCAAATTCAGGATCAAATCACCATTTTTGTCTTCTCTATTTTGGCTCCTTATGTTCTTCCCATTATCAAGCAGGTTAAGTCCGAGCTTGAAACTGGTTCATCCGAAGTGATCCAAAGCAGCCGGGAGCAACAACACATTGTGTTCAACGATGATGACTGCTCAAACCCGACCCACTCAATGCTCTCAAAAGACCATTTCTCAAACATTTTGAATGAGCCCGCTGGTCGTATTGCGTCAGCTGTTGTCAAATGGTCGGTTCCTCAGCTTATGTCATGCTGGGACGATGAGAATGCCGATATCGACCGGACACTCGACAGAATCATCTCGGGTGTTTTCCATCACCCCGCTCTTCGTGAATCTGGACGTGACGGAGCTGTCGATATGCGTCAAATCATGTTCTCCACGGTCGAGAAGTGGTGGAGCGAGAAGGATGATGAGGAGCGGGACATCCTCCGCGAGCAGCTGAGCCGCGACGGTGTCCTTGAAGGCAGGAACCATAAAGATGGCGTGCAAGATTGCGGGCACGGATGTGGCAAGCCGCTTGCTCTTCCCAAGTCTCACGGCAGCTCTGGTGAAGATCAAGGGTCCGGTGGCTCCGGTGGCTCCGGTGGCTCCGGTGGCTCCGGTGTCCCTGGTATTGAGAACCTAGCCTCCGAAGCTGTAGGAGGAGGCGCATTTGGCGGTATACTCGGTGGACTCGTAGGAGGCATGGGCTCTATGCTTCTCAACAACAGCAGTTCGAAGCCTGACAGGGAGAGCCCAGAGCCTCAGAACTATGACAGTGGGAGTTCTTACCAGAATCGACCCCAACATGAGAGCCACGAGCAATATGGAGGGAACTCGTTCAGTCAAATGCAGCCCACTCACCAGAGTGGATATGGACAGCCAAGTGAACCAAGCTACGGAGGCTACGGTCAGCCCCCGGTTCATCACGAAGAATACCGTCCTCGTCCCGACGGATACGAATATCAAAGTGAAACTGTCTATCCACAGCCACCTGCGCGCCACGATGGGTACTCTAGCTACGCACCTCCAGCGGAGAACTTCCGCCGCGAGGAACACTACCAATACCAGTCGGAAAGCCAGGGTTACTATCAGGAGCAGACACGGGAGACCTACCAAAGTGGCCAATCCGAATACCAGCGTACAGAGGCACACTATGGACACGGAGGCCCTCCTCCCCGTGAGGAATATGGACAGTAAGTTAACTTTGATTATTTGTTATTGGCTAGTCTCTTATATTGACCACAATATACAGGGGGTCCTCTGGATATGGTAGACCGCAGCCTGGCTACAATGAATTTGAGAATTCTGGCTATAGGTCCCAGGAAGGATACGGTCAGCGAGAGGGCGGCGATGGATACCGCGCCGAGCGACAATATGAGGGGGAGGAGCGCCCCAGGTACCGTTCGGGCTCTCGCAGTGGGGGTAGCGATGAGGAACGTTCTCACCGACACCACCGACACCACCGACACCACCATCATCACCATGAACGGTCTGGTTCGGATTCGGATTAGGTTACCTCGGCAGTGCCCCGGATATTAGTGTTGGGCTAGTGGAAGATCCTGTCGCAATGGATGAATAGACCAGGCATCTACCATTCCTTGACCTCCCCGGGAGCCGGTTGTTCGGTGCGAACAACCTTGTCGCAGTTAAGCAGGCGGAGTGGATCAAGAGCCAATTTCAGCTAGGAATGCAGATATGAGTATTAGTGGTGTGCTTCATGGGCGTAGAGAAAGGGTATATTTGGATTTGGGGCAGGAAGGGAAATGAATAAGAATCCATGTGAAGGCTTACCCGGCGCATTGTGTCGACTGTAGTTTCACCCAACTCGTGTTCGAGGTAGTCTCGCTTGACGAGACCAACACCGTGCTCTCCGGTGACAGTGCCCTCCATCTCCACAGCACGTTTCACCATGCGGTGCACAACTCCCTCGGCTATAGCCTTCTCACTGTCGCTAAAGAGGATGATCGCTATCACCGTTAGTACATGTCGAATGATCTCTGGGGTATGTCAAATCAAGGCAATAATAGCTTACCGTGGAAGTTGCCATCTCCAACATGACCACAGATTCCGGCTAACAGGCCATTCTTGGTCATATCTTCCTTGGTTGCCTCCATAATATCGGGCAACTTGCTCATCGGGACTGCGACATCGGTCGTCCAGACGTGGTCACCCGGGTTCTTTTTCATCGCCATGACACTCCACAGCGCCTGTTTGCGAGCACTCCAGAGTTCTGCCATTTCAGCCTTGCCGCGGGCAAACTCGAAGGTATTTCCCGAATATTTAGACACAATCTTTTGCACCATCCCAATCTGCTCCTTAACCGCATTTGGGGTGCCAGTGAACTTGAAGAATAGGGTGGGAGACTCCTTCCACTGGCGGCTGGTAGTCTTGCTGGCATTGATGCACTTCATCTGGGTATCATCCAGAATCTCAACACCAGCGACAGGGATACCAGCCTCCACCACATTGGTTACACACTCGGCGGCGCTCTGAATACTGCCAAAGCTTGCGACAGCAACATTCTCGCTCTGAGGCTTGACCGTCAACTTCAGGGTCGCCTCCGTTACCAGACCAAGAGTGCCTTCGCTGCCAATAAACAGCCTAGTCAAGTCATAACCAGCGCTAGACTTCCTCGGCCGCTGCCGAGTCTTGATAATGGTGCCATCGGCGAGGACAACAGTCAGCGAGAGCACCCACTCACGCATTGTCCCGTACCGGTAAGCATTAGTTCCTGAGCATCCTGTTCCGACCATACCGCCAATCATCGCACCCGGACCAGGGTCGGGCGGGAAGAAAAGGCCATCCTTGGCAATCTCCTCGTTCAACTCCTCCCATCCAACAGCAGGCTGGACAACAACATCCAAGTCATGCTTGTGGAGCTCCAAGATGCGGTCCATGCGACGGAAATCCACGCATACGCCACCTCTCGTAGATGCAAAATGGCCCTCCAGGCTCGTGCCGCCGGAGTACGGGGTGACTGGGATAACGCGCTGGTGACAGACCTTCATGATATGCGAGACCTCTTCGGTACTTGACGGGTAGAGGATCAAGAAGGGCTTCTCATCCTCTTTCTGCGAATAGGAGGACCAATCGGACCCGGCATGCGATTCCAAGTCGCCACTTGCAGTCGAGACATTTTCCTTGCCCAAAATTTCGACGAAATCTGCCCACGCTGCCTGTAGGTTGGAAGGAGAGACGTTGTGTTTTGGAGCCTCGATATCAGATAGAGGGGTTGTAGACGAGGAGGGTAAAGCCGCGGGCTTGATAGATCCGAGGTAATAAGCACCAGTTGAGAAGAAAACCAAAGCTACAGCATACAGATTTAGTTAGCCAAGGACCATGACCTATCCAGAGGGGAAGAAAAGAAGAAAAAAAAAGCAAGATTATCTCGGCATCGCATACCGAAGACTAGAGCAGCAGAGCGACCTGCGGGGGACTGGGTCTGATATTGGGCGAATTTCTCTTGTTCGGCACGTTCGCGCTTCAGACGTTGTTGGGTGCTTTCGTATAGTTGACTCTTGAATGATTGGTTTTCCTTGGCTTGCTTAGTCGAGGATGTAAAATGGCGCAGGAGGCGGGGTGATGGTCGAGTCCGGAGACTACGCGCCCCTAGAGCGAGGGCATTGAAGACCATTGCGATGTGTAGAAGAAGTGAACCTCCGAAGGCTTTCCAAACAGAGCTATCAGGAGCTCTCAGAGAGACCGAAAGAGAGAGAGGTCAGAGGTGGAGGACGGACCGAGTTCCGGAGTCTTGGCATCTGACCCGATAACTTTTTTTTTCTTTGACAGGCACTATATAGACACTATATAGACATTATATAGACACTATATATTAGTATAGAGTATATAATAAGATAATAAGATATAATAATATGCAATAGTATCTTATATCTTATATATATCTTATATATATCCCACTTATGTACTATATATAAGTCCTATCTAGAATGATACGTCACTTGAAAGTAGTCAGTCACATGCCCTTCTATTATTACTTCTTGTGACTTCACAAAGGAAGATAATCCCGCCAAAAGAAAAACAGAAAAAGAAAGAGTCTCCGGTTAATATCATCGCGGCTAAAAAAGACAGAAAAAGGGCTCCACCTCCAAAGTGGAACTTGTCTTCACCTGCGGGGAGCTCTTCGGTTCAATTCAAACTGGAATTCTCCCGGTTATTTCTTTTCCAAAGTTCTTATAGGTATATATATATATTATATATATATATAAATATATATTCTCCCTTTCTCTACTATCCTCTTCATCCCCCCACCACCACATTTTTGCCAATTTCTCCAGAATTCCAATTGCCCCTCCAAACACATAATGGCCGAAGCTCAGGTAGGACTCGACTCACCGCTGAAAGTGGCACAAGTCTGACAGACATGCAGAACCTTTCATTTGTCCTTCAAGGCATTCATAAGGTCAATTTTGAAGACCGCCCAGTTCCAGAGCTGAAGAGCCCTCACGATGTGATCATCAATGTCAAGTACACCGGTATTTGCGGCAGTGATGTACGTACCATACTCCGGGAAACAGTTATGACCCCAGCTAATCAATCCCCGCTATAGGTGCACTACTGGGAACAGGGCTCGATCGGTTCATTCGTCGTGAAAGACCCCATGGTCCTCGGACACGAGTCAGCAGGCATCATCAGCCAAGTCGGATCAGCCGTCAAGACCCTAAAGGTGGGTGATCGGGTCGCTATGGAGCCCGGCATCTCCTGCCGCCGATGTGAGCCCTGCAAGGCCGGAAAGTACAACCTGTGTGAGGACATGCAGTTCGCCGCAACCCCGCCCTATGACGGCACCCTCGCCAAGTATTATGCTCTTCCCGAGGACTTCTGCTACAAGCTCCCCGAACACATCTCCCTACAGGAGGGAGCACTCATGGAGCCCCTCAGTGTTGCAGTGCACATCGTGCGCCAAGCCAACGTCAGCCCGGGCCAGTCGGTGGTGGTATTCGGTGCCGGCCCCGTGGGCTTGCTGTGCTGCGCCGTGGCGGCTGCATTCGGCGCTTCCAAGGTCATCGCCGTGGATATCCAGCAGCAGCGTCTGGACTTTGCCAAGGACTACGCCACTACGTCGACCTTCATGCCCAGCATGGTTGCGGCCACTGAGAACGCCGAGCGTCTGAGCGAAGAGAATGGGCTTGGCGCTGGCGCCGATGTGGCGATTGATGCTTCGGGCGCTGAGCCTTCCGTGCACACGGGCATCCATGTCCTGCGCAACGGAGGCACATACGTGCAGGGTGGCATGGGCCGCAGCGAGATGCTGTTCCCT
Organism: Penicillium verrucosum; assembly: GCF_028828655.1. Lineage (NCBI taxonomy): Eukaryota > Fungi > Ascomycota > Eurotiomycetes > Eurotiales > Aspergillaceae > Penicillium > Penicillium verrucosum. Next base: position 4,452,779 of record NW_026643212.1, read on the forward strand.
ATCATGGCGGCTTGCTCCAAGGAGCTGACCATCAAGGGTAGTTTCCGATATGGTAGCGGAGACTACAAGCTTGCCGTTGGGCTGGTTTCATCCGGCAAGGTTGATGTTAAGAAGTTGATTACCGGTACGGTCAAGTTCGAGCAAGCCGAGCAGGCTTTTATTGAGGTCAAGGCTGGCAAGGGCATTAAGACTTTGATTGCCGGTAGTGATGTGTAAATTCCGGTATAGAAGCGAAACACTGGGGATAAATGGGGGCGTTGATGTTATTTTTTTTTTTTTATTATAGCAGATGTTGAACGAGAGATGAATCAAAAGTTGTGATGTGAAATAACTCTGAGCTGTTGGGTAAATACAGTAACATGTAGAAATGATCAAGGTCAACGAGGGGTATCGTGCAGTGTAGTCAAACGAAAAGACCAAATCAAAACGGGAAAAAAGAAACAAATGTATCCAGGATGATACAATACTAACAACACCCTTGATTTGGGCGATTTCCCGAGCCCAAGCGGAAAACATCCTCCCATTCCCTCATCCCGCTCTTCCAGATAGGTGTGCCAGGAGCTTTGCCTTTTCGACGGCTCCTGCGTTGCAGGGGCACGGAGTTATCGTCCAGCGTCGCCCGACTTCTGACACTGGAAGCGTCGCTGCCACCATATAAACCTCCATCCCCGTACTGGATGCCACTCTGCGGGTCATCGGGATCGATCTCACCGAGCTCGATCTTGGTTAAGATGATCCGCGCCAGCCGATTGAAGACTTCCTCCACTCCATCCCCCGTCAGAGCCGAGATCTCCACAGCGACGGGTATATTCGACTTAGCAGCCCAGTGGGATGTCTCCTCGGGGCTAACCTCTCTACCTTCCGAGGCACGAGTAGCCGTCAATCTAGTGCCCGTCCCCATCAAGCTGGTGGAGCGAATCGACCCATTCACATCCCAGGGGATAGACGACTGTCTGCTGGAGGTACTAGACGGGGTCGGAGGTGGGCGGGAGTTATCTTCGAAATCGGACTGGGCGTCGGAGGTCAGGTCAGCTTTATTCCCAGCTAGGATGACGGACAGGTTTGGGGAAGCGAGGGCGCGAGCGTCCATGAGGAAGGTCGGGAGGGAGGCGAAGGAAGCGTAGGAAGCAACATCATATATGAGGATTGCACCTGCTGCGCCGCGATAATACGATCTTGAAACCGATCGAAAGCGTTCTGTGCCTGCAGTATCCCAGAGTTGGAGTTTGATACGTCTCCGGCGTGAACCCGTGCCGAGTTTCACGATGCGCGAGGCAAATTCCACGCCGATGGTCTGGGAGGATAGTACTCTCCCTGGAGAAAAGGTATGTCAGTAAGATAGGGAGAGAGAGAGAGAGAGAGAGTATGTGTGTGAGTGAGGATTGGAGGGTAGTTGTACATTCATCTTTCACGAAGCGGTGTAGTACACAAGACCTGTAATTCAAGGATCCGATGTCAGCAGATGATCTAAGTTTGTATGTAACAATACCTTAGGTACTTAGGGTATTGATATATATAGCTGGTACTCACTTTCCAGCACCACTTGGTCCTAGGAGAATGACTTTGACCAGGTAATCATACATGCTCCCCAGTTCCTATGATTGTATTAGTCTCCTAGACGAGGGGGGGGCAATTAGGGGAAGATTCATATACCTGGTCTGGGAGTGAGGAAGTGGAAGAGGCATTTGAAAGACCTCTTTGACGTGCCATGGACGTAAGGAAATAAGTTATTGGGTGGTGGGTGAATATGAAAGAGAAGGGGTAGCTTTGACTTGGGGGGAAAGCTGTTGGGTGCCCGACCGGTGATCTTGCACTATTAACTTAACTATTACTATCACTAGTTAGTTATTACTATTACTATAACTATATATTATTAAGTATACTATTAATGAAATAGAATGTTTGAATCATGTTATAAAAAGAAATAGGTTAATAGCTAAAGTGCTTTGATACTTTACTTCGTATTCGAATAAGGCGCATTTCTAATATACAACATACCTTTTAGTCTATCACAAAGGAGAGTTTCTCACATTTTGGGGCTTGGAGCAAGGCTCATCCTATGTGGATTACAGGGCATAGATTGACGTAGTATTATATTATATAGATTATATAGTGCTTGGACAATGAGGCTTAGTAGATACCTAACTAGTTAACTAGAGGTAGTTATACCGTATAAAGGCCATCTATAACCATGTGCATAAACAGGGATTTAGAGATCTACAATGTACATATACATAACTATACATAACTAGGTATATACCGAGGTAGGTATGCACAATGGAAGTCTTCTAGAATCAAAAGAAGAAATGAGATCGTGGCAGTGCTTATATACTCCGTTTATACTCCGTACTCCGCTTATAAGAGAGTCAATCCCTTCGTATTCGCTCTTGGGCTAAAAGGGGGGCCCGAGGCTGAGTATTTTGGCTTTGACTTTTTTATGGTCATTTTCATTGTCTGAAATTGCTTAAATCTGAAGGACTTTTTAACACTTTTAACACCTTTAAACACCTTTAAACACCTTTGATGCTCTTTGAGATTCTCCCCGAAATCTCTTAAGGAGTCGGCCATCAGAATTTCGTCATCCCGTTACTTCCCAACTTCCTCGACTTCACTTCCCTTTGATTTCACCCTTTTATATCCCTCCATCCCCCATCCTTCTATTCTTCTGCTACTCCATACTCATACTCACCATGAAGTTCACTTGGACAACGCTCCTTCTACTCTCTACCAGGGTCACGGCCCTGACCATCCCTCAGACAGAGTCTACCGATCTCGTTGAACGAGATGTGATCTCCCTGCACTCCCTGGATGCCACCCAGGACACAGATGTCATAACTCTGGAGAAACGGCGTGGCGGTGGTGGAGGAAGCCGAGGCGGCAGCAGCGGTTCGTCCAGCAGTTCATCCAGCAGCGGAGGAAGCAGTGGAGGCCGCACCGGTTCTTCCGGCTCCTCCGGTTCAAGTGGCAGCAGTGGAGGCAGTCGCAGTGGTTCAAGCAATGTTGGTGGTACAACTCGTGGCGGCTCTGGCACTCGAGCAACCTACGGCGGAGGAAACTACTATGCCGGTGGTGCGAGCACTCCCTACAAGTCTGGCTCCCGGTCCGCTGGAGGAATCGCCCCCTATGTGCTCGGTGGAGCTGCACTGGGCTTCTTCCCGGGTCTTTGGCTGTACGGCGCCTATGCCTACCCCTACAGCCACCACTACAATTACTACAATGACAGGAACCACCGGAATGAGTCGCTCCCCATTGTCTGTGTGTGCCAGGAGTACTCCGAATGTGGCTGCGACAGCAACACTAACCGCACCTACTACGAGTCCCTTTTCAACGGCACCGTGCCTAAGAACTCCAGTCTTGTGCGTGTGGTCGATGTGAACGGCACTCAGACCATCTACATCAACGGCACCTTGGCCAACGGCACCACTGCCGACGACAGAAGCTCGACAAACACCTCCTCGGCATCTGGACCTGTCGCAATGATCCTGCATGCCAGCGGGTACTGGGTGACGGTTGCCGTGGTAGTGGCTGCTGTCTGGGGATTTTAAATGACAAACTATGCTTTTGGTTTTTTGCTGTTTTTCTTTTTGCTTTCTGACTGCTGGGTTATTATGGCTCTACCTGGCTTGTGTTGACGATGAGCCCTAATGCTATGATAAAAGATGATTGATTGGGATGGATGTTTGCTTGTGACTTTGATACCCCCGGTTTGGGAACTTGCCTTGGCCTGTATAACAGTATTGTTTATATCCCATAAAGCGCTTTGCTTCTGATAATGTGAAGGCGATATTGAATTGGACCTGGAACTTGAAACTAGACCTGAAAATGTATAGAAGTTAAGAACAAGTATCTGTTGAGACATGTGGTCCTGGATATTCTTAAGTTGGACTAGTTGTCTCGTCAGAAAGGGTTGAAGTAATTATGAGCTTGAGAAAGATATTTAGTAGAACAGAAAGAAAGATTGCAAAGACTCTGATTTATATAACTAAACTATGTAACTACAACATATACACCGGATTTTAGGCCGCGCGACGTGGCTTTCCCTTTCCGCTTTAGTGCTCACCCCTAGCCGCTTTTTGCTCACTGAGTATCGCCTGATTATTACATAAGCCGGATGAACTCGCTCACTGAGCGTGACCTGAGTACTCCGACTTGCTCACTAAGCACGACCTGATTATTATATAAGCTTAAGGCTTGCTCACTAAGCGTCACCTAGTTAAGCAAAGTTAGAGTACCTAGGTAGCTAAGTTAGTAGCTCACCTTAATAAAATGCACCACGCTAGCTATATCCTAATGTAAGTCGCTCACCTAGCACTCTTAACTGTTGCCCCCTTAACGAAAGGCTGGCGTTATTAATCTAGCGGTCGATCCTAGTTGTTTCGCCTCTAGTTAGGAGGCAAATGCATAGTGGGTAGTCTTCCGCAAAGCCCAACTTTGGGCCCGGTACATATATCACAAAGCAAGCAGGGGAACAATGAGACACGATAGGGGGAATCAATGAGAAACACCACAAACAGCACCGAGAGAGCTTAAGAACGACCAAACATGACCATCCCCGCTAAGTGGAAGCTCTGGTTCATCGCCAGCATCGCCAGCCCCGAGATAACCGCCTCGTCCTCGACCAACTGATCCATCGCCCTATCCAGCACCTCAAAGGTGCCCACCCGCGCGTTAGAGAACGCCTCATTGCGGAACTTGACCAGCACTTTGCTATCCCCCTCACGCACCAGCCGAAAGTTCCCGACCGCATTGTCCCCCGAGTCCGTCTCCCACGTTAGGACGACAGGACCCCCCTCGCCCACTAGCCCGCTCGCTCCGCCCACCGACAGCGCCGGCGAGACGAACGAGTACCGCGTGCTTAGCACCTTCTGGCGCTTGAGCTCGATGTTGCGCTGCTCACGGATGCGCAGTATCACGTCCAGGCTAGTCATCTTAAACTGCGCAGTGCACACACGCGATTCAAAATAGTTCTCTTCGTCCGCGGGGATAGGCCGCATCCCCGTCCTAGTAGCGCCGGTGCCAGCGCCCTCCGTCGGGGGAAGGTGGCCCGCCAGGCGGATCATTTCCATCTGCGGCGTCTGCCGGCTGACCTTGACGTGGTAGAGCGGCTGTTTGGTAGTCGCGTCCAGGAGCGAGAGCCGCTTGTCGGGGGTGTAGTTGATTATGATTGTTTGAGGAGACATGGTGAGAAACTTGAAGGTGGGTAGGGAGAGAAACTTTAGGCACTATACAGTGGTAAGGGTGTTCGGGATATATAGACAGTCGAGTAGATACAATCGTGGAAGACGACACGGTCTCTACCCGCCAATATATCTTCCTCTATGCATCAGGCCCCAATATTCCCAATGCCCGGGCTATCCCTCTCGCGGTTAGGTGACCTATCGCCGATGTAACCCCACCCCTACGACGTCCGGTAGCGGTAGGTAGAATGATATTCCAATGAATAATCCTTTATTGCCTTAATGCCTTAATGCCTTAATGCCTTAATGCCTTACCGCCTTACTGCCTTACTGCCTTACTGCCTTAGTGTCTGTCCCGTCCAGACGCCTTGGCAACTCCCTTTCTCCCTTTTCCCTCTCTTCAACTTGCAACCTTCTCCTGTTATAAACAGTGTCACTCTTTTTGTTCTCCCAGCTATTACATTCTTTTATAAGCTGCATTCACTCTTTTGGCTCGAATTACTCTCTTCTTTGCAATTCGTAATTCTCAATTCGCAATATCATAACAACATTGAACCAAAACATCAACAATGCAGTTCACCAAGGCTCTCCTCTTCCTCTCGGCCCTCGCGCCCGTCGCGTTCGCCGCTGAATCTGCCTCAGCCGACTGTATCACCAAGACCATCACTCTGGTGCCCTCTGGATACACCCCGTCGTCCACTTCAACTCCCACTCCAACCTCAACTTCGACTGAAACTCCCTCGTCGACTTGGACGCCTGTCATCACTAGCACTCCTTCCTTTAGTGCTACCCCTTCTATGAGCCACATTGCTAGCTCCTCCACTCCCCTGATCAGGGCTAGCAGCACCCCCGCCGGTGAGAGTGCCTCGGCTACTCCTTCCGCCCCTGCTACCGCCGGTGCTGTTTCAATCCACCTCCCTGGTTTCATGGCTGCTGGTGCAGTCGCCATCGCTGGTGTTCTCATGATCTAAACTCCATTTTCTGACTCATTTGAACGAGTGAATGTTTGAGTTACCTCCCCGATCTTGATGTCGACTTTTGCTGCATTGCATCCAGTGTATCAACCTTGATACTAGGCTGCTTCGGCCATCTAGAATGGCCTCCACTTGATCCTTCCCATGTTTTCTTTTTTGGGATATTTTCTTCTTTACATATTCTTTCTTCCTGACATACCGTTTCTTTTTAACCTGCTTACTTTCTGGTTACGGTGGTTTTTGACGTGTTTTCCGATGTTTATACCCTTTTCTCTTTCCCTTCGTTACTCCCCTTTTGATCTCACCCAAGCATTTTCTGACCTTAATGCTTCTTCCTTTCTGTCTTGGGTTGACTTTGGATTCTTTTTCTCCACATTGATGCTTGCATCTTTGCTCTTGGATGTCATACTACTGTTACTTGACGAGTGTAAGACTTACGAGCTTTACTTTTTGTACAATTGATATATTTCATTGTGACTACATTTGACCTTCGCTTAATCTGTAATCTTTCAATCATGAACGGAGCGTGTGGTCTTTAGATATATAGTAAAAATTTCTAGCTTCTCGATGATAGCTTAGCTATGGCTTCATCTACGGCGTATGCTTGACAACAAGAACTGGCTGAATCAAGCGCATCGATAATCGTGAATAACTTAGGAGAGGACTGAAACTGTTCTTATCTACTACAATGACTCCAAGAACGGCCACCAAAAAAAAGTATATCGTACAGAAATGTGAACTGGAACTAGCCTACTCCTCTTTGGAGAAAGCAGCTTCGTATCTGTCAAGCAAGTTAGCCAACATCCCTCGACTCAGCAAACGACACCACATACCTCTTGCCTCGGAAGGCCCATAATCCCCAGTTTCCACAAGAAACATCATGAGGATCCTGATCATTCAGATCCCAGCGTAGACTGCGGAAGATATTCTCGCCGGGCTCAAGGAGCACATCGAATTCTCCACGACACTTCTCCCCCACCCAGTTAATATCACGCTCCAGATCCCACTGGGTATACCCAGTACAGATGATAGGAACCTTAGTCTCAAGCAACTGAGGCAGCGTCTCCTCCCACTCATGCGAGCTAGCCGGGTGACCCAGACCAGGATGGAAGAGCATAAAGCAATCCAGGTAAGGATCGAAGGGACCGAAATACTGCGCCTTATTCATAGTGTGGAAGTAGTCTACGTAGGTAGTGATCTTCATCTGGCCACCGAGTCTGTCCTCGACGATGCCGCCGAAGGGGTTCTCAGGTGTGCGCTCGGGAAGCGGATACTCTCCGTCTCGATTCGCCATGCTCTCCGGTCCAATGAAGATGAGGTGCAGCAGGGCGCGGGGATACATGTACTGCAGCTGCAGCCAGACGTCGCGGGGAAGGGACGACTCTGCGCGGGCGCCGAGAATGAAGATTCGTACTGGGGGGCGCCTTCAACCGGAGACCTTTGACGTCGATGCTTTCACCGGCTTTAGGGGGGTGGAGGGAGTAGCGGAGAGCTGGGGATGAATTAGTTTTGTTGTGTGGGAATACTGCTAGCAGTCCTGAGGACTATTATGCTGCATAGAATCAGGACTTTGACTTACCACTCAGACTCTTCAATCCCTCCGGTGTGAGCCGTCCGCCAGAACGAACACCGTACGGGCTAAGCTCGTGCAGGACACTGCCGATTGTCTGGGGATAGGTTAGCATGCGCGTAACCTGACGCATGGAGCGGTCGTCGTTGATAGCCGCGAATTCACGGGTGTAGAGATAAGTGTCCCAGTTGGTCATGTTGATAACGAAGTTATCATCCTGAGGACCGGGGTAATGGAATTCAGGGAAGACGCGGCCGGAGTTCAGGTCGTGGTCGTCTTCATTGATCTGGCGCAGCGTGTCACAGATCTCGAGGTGAGCCTCGAAGTCGTCCATCCAGTGACCCTCGGAGCAGTAGACTGGCACACCGCAGTCGGGACACTCGAAGTGCGAATGGGCCGGGGGCAGGTTTGCATCGTCGGTGGTTTTTCTGGCTTCGGGGTCGTGCGGCGAGACGGCCGCGCGGGTCTGCTGATGGCTTGGGTGCGGGCAGAAGGCATTCTGCTTGATGAACTCGGCGCGTTTGCGGATTGCCGGCGAGGGTGAATTCGAGAAGGAGTGGAACAGGTTGTCGGGTTTCAGGACGGCCCGAGGGTTGACGAAGGAGGACCCGGTTGCCGTGTGAGCTGCCCGCTGGGCGAGAGGCGAAGGCGAGGACTTGGGAGCACAGCAGGACTGGCTGTGTGTGTGCTTATGTTGTTCTGGGGCGCTGCCCAGTGATCGGTTGTTCCGTTGCGAGCCAAAGCTGCGGATGAAAGACGGGGAGATGGGGCTTCTTCTCCGTGCGGTGGCGAGGCTCTGCAGGCGAGCCTGAGGGGCTGAGGCCCGGACCCCTTGACGGAGAACCTGTAGGCACTGGACACAAGTGTATCCTGCCATTGTGATGTCAATTGGTTGTGGAGGGGAACTGATCAGACCACAGGATAGCTCCGGGGGATGTTTTTACGGCAACACGTGACTGAGACCATCTAGTTATCTTCAACTTGGGCTTTTTAGTTTTATTGTTGTCATTTAGGTGAATTTTACCTAAAGATATACCATTTACTATCTGATCTTGCCCAGGTGAGCGGATATCCACAAGAAAGCTACCCAGAATTCATTCGTTTATTTATAACAATTGAGAGTCTTATACAAACCAACCAAGCCAAAAAACAACAATCCAAGCACCCCTCAGAAGATATCCTCGGATCGACTCCAATCCTGCGCATCTCTGGACTCCCAGTATTTTCCATTATGAGCCCAGAATTCCTCTCCAGTAACAGGACACTTGTCACGGGTGAACCATTGCGGCGCGTAGACCTCGCCGTTGGTGTCCCGCTCTCTGCGCTTGGCACGCTGCTTCTCTTCAACACGGTGCTTCTCATCAGCAGCCAAATCATATTCACCATCTTCCATGGCACGCTGATCAGGTCGCCGTCTGGTATCGGTAGGGGGGAGCCACTCCTTCAAGGGCTCGGGGAGAGCATTGAGCGTGATGACGAATGGAGTCAGGTTGAAAGGTATACCAGTAGGACGAGCATGAGCCTGCCAGACCAAAAAGGTCTTGGCAGACTCGGGATCCTGGCCGGAGACAGGTGCCTCAAAGCCGGGGGGTGTGGCGAGCGTAGATCTTATCGTTCCAGCGGCCACCGATGCTCCACTTGGGGGAGCCTTCGCTGTCGACGACCTTTCCTGTCACCTGGTAGGCTGATGAGGCCTTCCAGCCACGGGGCTTGAAGTCAAGGTAGCAAACTTCGCCGGTGGTCCAATTCTTGATTTCCATCAGACCGTAATTGTCCACTGTGGGGTTACCGGTGATGATGCCGATGACCGACGAGGTCACCTTCTTCCATGTATAAAGTTCTTCTCCGCCGGTGGAAGGCCGCAGCTTCAGGAACCATGTGCCCAGCAGGTTGATGTCGAAGGATTTGCCGTAGAACTTGGACTTGAGGGAGGATTCACCCTGAATACGTAGTTTTGGTTAGCCCAGTGGACACATGCGGACAGAGATTGGGTTACGAAATCGGATGCACTTACCCAGTAGTCCCATTTAGGCGACTCGGCCCACGCAGCTCCAATCGGTGGGTGGTGGCTGACTTGTTCCACAAAGAATCGATAACCCTTGTCCGGACGCACATATTCAAAAGTTTCACCCAGAAGGGGGTTGAAAGGCTTTGCGACACGGCCGATGGTCGAGGCATACTCACTTGCGGCGTACGAGGCAACGTATACTAGGCGTTCCATTGAATCAGTCCGACCAGCAGCGATATCAAGGAGGTCAGTATATTCAAGGTCCTCAGCTACTCGCTGAAGCAGTGAAGTTGGTTCGTTGAAGGATACCGGGAGTGTCATCTTCGTCATGTCCTTTCCAATCATAGATTTCAGGATACTCTAACCCGTAGTTAGCATTGCCGAAGAAAGGAAGAAGCAAACACCACCGCTTACCCATAGAGAGATCTTTGGCCGATCATCAGCATCCATCTTAAGTCGCTCTCTAATGGGATCTTCATAACCCTTGAAGGAGGGTGCAATGATAGTACTCTTCACAGCCCGAAGCTCAGCACTTTCATCTTTAGATTGTTCCATATTGTCCTTCTCGGCGTTCAAGTCCTCCACCTCGATTTCACCAGCATCAATAGCATCGAAGAATTCTTCTCCGTCCGACTCTGAACCACAGAGACTGCTGAGCTTGGAGTAGGTCGATGGATTGCGACTGAGTGCGGGTATCGTGGATAGTTGCTGTGCAGGCTGCTCTGCCTCATTTATCGTTTCCGTAACACCATCTTCAGTTTGGCTGGCCAAAAGATTCTGGTTGTCTGTTGCCAGACGGGGCGTCCCACCGGCGATAGAACGGCTGCTGCCTGTCGCGCTCTCCAGGGCTTCCTTCAGAGCCCGCTTGGTCCGCTTCCGCTTCTCTTCAGACTCGCCCATCTTGGATTGCAACTCCTCGTGCTCGCGGGCCACACGGGCCATGCTTTCTTCCCACATCTGACGCATGGCCTCCTCTCTACTAAGACGAGACTGCCAATAAGAGTCTCGGTCCCGTGAGATCTTAAGCAGATTCTGCACTAGACCCTTGAGGCTGCTGACTGCAGCCTCATAGGCACCAAGGGCCTGTTCCAGGGCTGGATCCGCAATGGTCATTTCCGGATTTTTGGATTTCTCGGCCTGTAGCGAGGCAGCCACATTTGCAAGAAGATCCAACTGAAGCTTCGCAGATTGTGCGGTGATATTGAGAGCATCCTTATCAGCGGCCGGCATCTCATTCTCGTGGCTTGAACCATAGTCGATGAATTCTTCATCCTCGCCCTCTGCTTCCGGCGCAGATGTGACATGACTGATTACTCTATTCATGTCGTTTGGAGCAAGGACCTGATCATAAGAACCACCATAAGCGGAGCTATCCTCGTCTCCAGGCGGGATATCTAGGGTGGTACGGGATGCATATGTGCTGAGCCTTGTACCAGTGCTGCTACCACCGCCCAGAGATGGAGGGGCGAGACCCTTTGTGCTGGGCTTGTGAGAAAGGCCAGACTCCGATGGTGTATCCGTAGGGCGTCCTTCTGTCTGATCGATCTTAGCCTGGCGAAGCACCTCTGCATTCTTCGACCGCTGACGCTCCTCCTCCTTGGCCTCATCCTTGGCCCACTGAATAGCATTGTTGAGGGACCAGAACCAGCGTTTTGCCTCCACAACATGGTTGGCCTTAAGGTGATATTTGACCGATGACTTCCCGTGGATTTCAAAGCGCGTCTTGTCCTGCGCATCCATGTTAAGTCTAGCAATCTTCATGTTGATCGCACCGCGACAGGCAGAACCTGCATCATCTATAGAGCACGTTAGCAGGGGTCGATGGTACGAGGAGCGATGACAAGACTGAGAATCACACTTGGACTTACCCTGGTGCTTATAATAACTCAAAACTCCATCCTCCAAAACGAACCAACGCAACTTATACCCGGTTGTGTAATTCGTCCATTTCTTGAGATAGCCTCTCATCTCGCGGGCATCCTTGCCTGCAAGCGGTGCATCGCCAACCGAAACGCGCCCAGCAAGGCCTTGAGCATTACTATTTCCGAGAATAGCCCTTTCCTGAATACCGCGCTGGGCAATAACAGCAGCGGGTGATCTCTTCAAGAGCGCGCGGGTTTTATCATCTTTGGTAACATCCTGCGGCAGCTTCCCTTTCTTATCACGACGGAAAGGATCCGCGCCATGTGTCAGAAGGATTTCAATGAGCTGCGCATCTTTATTTCTAGCGCCCTCATGCAGAAGCGTGCCACCGGAATGGGCTGTCGTCAGGTCGGTAACCAGATCGTAGCTATTCACATCCATGATACCCTCCACTCGAGGTTCCTCAAGCAAAGCTTCCAAGCCCTTATAATCAGAGTTTCCAATCAAAGCCTGGATTTCCTGGTTCTTGCTGTCGATGAAGAGAGACCGCGCAAGCTGAAGTTGCTGGAAGATTTCAGGAGTACGGGCCAAATCGAGAGCTGTCTGACCCCGATAGTTGACAATGGAATCGTTGATAGACGGACGGTTCAGCAATTCGCGAACGAGCGGGGCCCGGCCCAGTTGCGCGGCAATGTGAAGTGGTGTGTTTCCATCCCGATCTCGCGAGTTGATATCGAGGTCCTCCGCGGTGGACAGCACATATTCCACCACCTGGGGCTCGGCGCACTGCAGAGCCAAATGGAGGACGGTCGTGCCGCTAAGAGCACTCACGCCCTGCGGGTCGGTCGTATCCTTAATGGCCTTGGAGATGGCGGTGGTATCGCCGCTGCGCAAGATCTCGAAGAGACGAAAGGTGCGGACGGACTGCTCGAGCGACATGCTACCAGTCTCCATTTGGTTCAAGGAAGGCAAGTCTTCGGCTGTGTCCATATCCTCGGCAGATTCTTGAATGGCTGGTGGCGGACTCAAGTCTTGGCCTTGTTTGGGACGGGTGTGGCGACTGCTGCTGCGGGTGTGTTTCAACGAGCCAGGGCTTGGGGAGGCAGAGGCGATCAAGTTGGTGTCTCCGTTGTCATCGGGGTCTTTGTCTTCGCCCCTGGACTTGTCACGATGGAGGAGGGCAAGTGCTATTGAGCTTCGAGAGCGTTTGTGTTTGTGCCTGGGAAAGCAGAGGCATGTCAGTACAAAGCACGTACACCGTATACACCGTTCACATGTGACTACTTCGAAGGTCACAGGCTCAGGACAGATATACCAAGGTAGTTAAGCCAAGGTATTCCCCGGTGTCTCACAGCTGTCATGATGTAGGATGAACCATGGATCGAGAGTTTCCTAGTGTCAAAACTCCAAACTTTGAAAAAGCAAAGACTTACCCTTCAGGTTTATCAGACATCCTTGCACACTGGACTATATCCGTGTTGTCTGAGGTTGAGGACTATTGGAATGAAATTCGGGGGGGGATGTTTCTCGGGCCCTTGTTTGGGGGGCAAGTGATGTTGATCTCCGCCTTGGCATAAGAGGGTGGTACACTTACAAAGTACTAGTTAGGTAGGAACCTCTCGAGTCATTTTTCTTATTATGTCGATGTTATAATGTTACAATATGGTGAGCCGAGAATGGTAGTATTCATTGTACACGTATTTATACAAAGCAAGCCCATATCGGCTATATAGGCCATAGATCATCTAGACCATCTATATCTATCATACAGTATACCCAATATACAGGCGCTTGTAGCTTATCGAGTCTCCCCGCTAACCAAGATCACAACACTACCCAATTGTCGCTTCAAGTCTTCCTTGCCAACATCATGAGTATCCTCTACCTCGCCCCACATATCAGTCTGCCAGGTCACCTCCAGACTCGACGCCTCAGCCGCCTCCTCAATACCGAACTTCCTCGTCTCGGGTCGCTGAACGTGGCGGAAGTTCTCACTCCATTCCACCACTAGGCGGACCGCGATGAGAAGACTCTTGGAAGCAAGGATTGCTCGCTCAAGACCAGCCAGGTCATATGCAGACAGTTCCGAAACCCAGGTACAGATACTGTCTTTCGTACCCTTCGGCTGGGAGAGAGGGATGATGCTGTTGGCGTCGAGGATAGGGATGATTTCAAGGCCAGGCCAGACCTTGGTGGATAAAAAGCTCATGACGTTCCCTGCGATTCTCGTTTGAATCTGGCGAAGAGACTCGATGGGCTTTCCGTCGTCCGTTGTCCGTTCCAACACGTGCCTTTGTCGCTCGGGCTCCCAGCAGAGTAGAGTATCGGTATCTAGGTAACGCATGGCAGTTGTGATAATCTGTTTTCTGGTGATGCTGTTGCCCTCGGCATCTTCGCGGGCGATATCGGTGGCGCGGGCTGCGAGGGAGGTCATGGGGATAAGGTGGCTTTTGAGGGCCTGCTGGGCGGAAGTCATCACATCCCACTCCAGTGCAATAGCGTGGGCGAGGTGAGGTTTTGTGGAAGGAATAGATAGGACTTCTTTCGCCGGGGTTCTGACGGGTCGCTTATCAAGCAGGACTTGATATTCGTCTGGAGAAGTGAATATGTTAGCTGGTGAGGTATGGAGAATTATTACCGGACGAGATCAATGAGAAAGACAGCCAATGCTCATTCCGCTCATACCTGACTTTCCATGCACATGGACATCCTTCCAAAACCGCTTCTTCAGCGCCGCAGTGAGGTTGTATCGGGATGTTTCACCCTCGGAGGCTGGGAGCTCTGCATCGCTCGATTGTGAAATGTCCTTGAACTCTGATGACGGGGTAGCCGGGGCTTTAGGAGGAGGGCCGTGTGCAGTGACTGGGTGTGCCACAGCTGATCTGAAGGGAGACGAGTGGATGCGCCGGCATAACGAGACGGGGTGACGGGCAACGGCGGATAGCCGCGAGGGAAGCACAGCGCGAGCAAAAGCGACCATTTCTTAAACGAGGGCCCCTTGGCAATTGATTATATTAGAGAAAGAAAGGGTTGAAGGATGATTATTGGTTCCTGGATCCAAAGGAGTTGGGAACTCGAACATTTTGGCCCGGGAAGTCTTGGCTCGCCACACGCGCCACATCTTAATCCCAAAGGGGATCTGTACATTAGTTATTAAGTAGGTATCATTGGAAGTACAATCTACATAAACTAACTAGTCAGATCAGCTCACTTTGACACTATTTTCTTACCACATCCACACCTCTTTGGACTGGTTCTAGACCAAATCATTCTGCATGGCTCATCTGCATGGCATCAGAATTGGAAACTATGACATGCCTCCCTCCAAGGTAGCTTTACAAGGTAGGACTCTCTATTCTCTACAGATCCCTGGCCATATGATATGCGTATATTCCAATCAATTAGAAATTATTTGCATTTTGGGAAAGCAATTCGAAGAAAGAAAAAAAAAAAAAAAAAAAAAAAAAAAAAAAAACCTAAAAATTCAGAATACCACCTTGCATCTAAAAAAAAGGACAAAAAACAGATCTCGCAGCAAAAAGCTCAGGGGAATCAAAGCTGAACAGCAAAATGAGACGCAAAGAGTCAAGCATAGAACAACTGCAAAACAACCTCCGCCCATGCTTTTGTAATTTACAAGAAGAGAAGGGGAAAAAGCCTCGATGATATCGAGACCACCATTTTGTTTTTGATAACCAGGCAATGTGCAGAGAAAAGAAAAACAATGGGCAGAAAGTAAAGATGCCAACAATGAAGTGATATCACTGATATCACTAGTCTCACTTATTGGTTAGGGGGCTGATGTTGGAGAGGGAGAGAGCATTGCCAGTTCGAAGCTCGTATCACACTCTCGGTAACTTGGCGACACAGGTCGAATAGATTGGGTAAAAGGTTTTGGGGAGGTGCGGGGGAAGGATAAAAATCAGGGCAGATCTAGAATCAAAGCAGAGAGCATATGGGTGTCGTCACGGCGTTTCGTCATGATATAAAGGGCCAAGTCAATGGGCTAGAAGTTCTCCCCTGTTCCCAGTACAACCCCATGAGAGATGGGGAAAGAGAACAGGAAATTGTTCTTTTGGTAAAAGAATTGAAGAACTCATTTGATGAGATATTGCGGATAATACGGTTGCTTCATTCGATCGGCATCCGTCCGCTTCTTCATACGCTCGGCGTCATAATCATCGGCACCATCACGGCTACCCCATGTTGTCTGTTAAAAAAAAAAAAAAAAAAACTCAAAGTCAGTCCAGCTCTGGATGTCAAAAATATGGGAATCAAATGAGAAAGGCAGATGCGCGATCTCCGGGGAAATAGGTAAAGGGAGCAAGCGAGATGATCAAAGCGCTATGATGCTGAGTTGTCATAGGAGGAGGGTTGCGCTTGGATAACATTCGTATGCAGATAAGGGGGAAAATAAAACAAAAACAAGAAATGGGTGAAAAACAAAAGATGAGAGATGAAAAAGGAGAATTAAAAAGAATTAAACATACCACATTCAATGTCATTACGGCATACATCTTGATGGCACCGTGTAAATAACCGAAGATGACGGAGACTGGTAATAAGAACACATCGACAGGATAGCGAAGATAATGACCCAACAGCTTAATCCACTTGCTAGTGAAGATCCAGAGGTAGAGCATAGTCATAGATTGATCGTGAAATGACTCTCCCCAGGATCCAGTCGCCTTGTGGCACAACCAAACAAGTAAAATGTCGCCTAAAAAGGCAGGCGGCGATAAAGTGGTCAGGTGAACGGCATAGGCACTCCAGGGCTGACGACTATTAGAAAAATGTTAGCTCCTGTTCTGCATCAAGTGATTTTTTTTTTGTTTCTTTGTTTTCTTTGTTTCTCCAAGGTCACACCATGACTTCACCTTTAAACTCGGAGAAAGTTTCTTTTTAACCCGATCAAAGAGAAGGGGAGACGAAGGAGAAGGAAAAGAGAAGAAAAGAGAAGGTAAGACATCTCAAGGGAAAAAAAAAGTTGCACTCACTGCCAAATGTGCTTCTCGTGAAACATCGACGTCAGATTGCTCCGCCAATTACTTCGGGACCAGCGGGCGCATTGCTTCAAGAAACGAGGGTTGTCCTCCAGAGTTGTCAACACCTCGGCCTCCGGGTGGTACTGCATATAAGTTTCCCATCCGTGCGAGACCATCCAACGGGTGATAAAGTTATCATCGTCGGCGTTGAGTTGGTACTTGCCCCACCACCACTCCTCATTGGTGAAAGCGTAGGTGAATGCCTCATTTTGCAGAATTCGCGTCCGATACGCAACTGTCCGCCCCGACATGCAGGGAAGTCCACCGTCTACATGAGTAGTCGCGCCGCAGTCGAAGTTGCGTCGTTCCAGGTACAGGGCACCCAAGAAGCCCCAGACGCGCTGTGAGAGGCTCGGCGCAATGGCCCGGCGCAATCGCTGGCAGGTCACCACACCACCATATTTCTCATCCTTTTCGAAGGGAGCTAGAATCCAAGGGAGCAAGGTACGTGGCCAACTCACGTCGTCATCGGCGAGAAGGGTAATAGCGGTTCGGACCTCGGGAATGGCTTCGGTCATTTGACGACGCTTGTTGGGATGCTTGACTGTGAACAAACGGATGCGCGATTTCGATGCTGGCATGGCACTCAGCATGCGCTCAGCCTTGGTGCGATTGGCCTCAATTGTCACCAAGAGCAATTCGAAGGGTTGATTGTCGAGAATTGTCCGGATTGTCTCCACCAGCTCATCGCCACAGCCCTCCAACGATGGAATGATCACCGTCACATCTTGCGATGTCAGTTTGGGATTCTCCGGTGGTGGGATTGGCTTGAATGACCAAAAGGAGAATAAGTTGAACACGAGTCGGGTATAACGATAGAGACTGGTTTTTTTCCTTGTTAGCTATGTTATATGTTGTAGTGGTCGGATTGAGCTCCCAGGTATGTACTCACAAGAGTGTGACGAATGCTCGCATAAATGGGAATGCCATGGTGTGAAACTCGACCGTCCCCACGTAACCCTAACTATGATTCTTTGGGCTCTTTTAGAGATGTGGAGGTATACAGCATTCAATGTGCTATTAGCTATTAACCAAGTCGGGTGGTCAATTGCCTCTGTAGGCCTAGTCAATCCAAGTCTTTAACGAATGTCAAGGAAACAATGCTTCCTTCAATTCCAAAGGAGAATAGAGGAGAAAAGGAGAAAAAAAGAAGATGAGTACTTGGATTGAGGGAGGGAGAGATTAAAGTAGGAAGAAAGGCAGCACATGCGAACTAAACAAAATAAATAGGATAATCTCGAATATAATATTTTTAATTATTTTTAATATAAAATGATTTTTAAATGATAGATATTTATTTTTTTATTTAAAAAAAAAGTCCATAATAGTCACCTAATGGTAAAATCACTAAAAATCAAAAAGCCGAACTAAAAAAGCTATGCCCCAGTCTTAGTTGTCGTTTTGAGTGTGCTGCAGGCAGGTTTTGCCTCGTGCGTCAGAGACCCTGGATCTAGAGGCCGTCTATGAGTGGAGTGGGGGAAATATTGGCGGCCCATGCAGAGTATTCATTTTACGTATCTTACATACCTGGATATTTATATATATAACTACATATTAACTATATATATATATATATATATAATAATATATGTATATATCTACATACTTTATATCATGTGCACAAATATAAAGATTTCAAGGTTCAAAAATTCAAAATCATTTAAAAAAAAGTTCAGCTTACTCATGTTCAACACGTTCACCCCTGTGGGGAACATATATGCATGTACTGTACCTTTTCTTTTTTTTCGTGCTTTTTACTTTTTTTAATTTATACTAACTCGTTTAGTGATTTGGTGATATAGTGATTTTACAGTAAAAAAATAAGATCGTGGATAGGCAACGGTTTGGGTTGGATGCATATGAGATACCTAGTAGTTTAGTTCTTTCTAAACAATGCAACCCTATGAAAGGTACTTTGTTCATAGGTACCATGAAAACAATATAACTATGTGTTGTTTTTCCCCCTTTTTTTATATCCGCAAAAAGGCAAAGTAATTCAAAACGGAGAACATATCCGGTCATGCACGACTATGCTCTTTGCCTCGGCTTCATTGGTGCTCAGGTAACCGGAACTCATGGCTGGACACAGATCTGAGATACCTCTATTTATATATACGCCCAGAATTTACGTTGGACAATATTCTATAGCTTTGATAAAAAGGTGATTTGTGGAACAATTGCGTCTTCTGACAATACAACATAACTACAACATACACCATTCTAATTAGCGCGATCCGCAGCAAAATGGAGTCTAGAGAAGATCCGCCAAAAGTACCCGAGCTAATAAGGCGTTCTATTTCTTTTTTTACCTCATTTTTTTTTCTTTTCTCTATATAGAGTAAGATTAAATAAATTAAAACTAACGTGCATATTGGTCGGAACAAAGCTGCCTAGGTGTAACTTGGAGTTCGAATGCTTAGTACTACAGTACTAGCTAGCTAGTTATAATAGTCGTCCAATGTAGAAAGGTCAAGTGAGAAACACAAAAATACGGGTCGGGTCATATGTAATCCTGGTGGCGATCGCTAAAAGTGCCCATGTAACAGCCTGTTCCTCTTCACAGTGGGGCAATACCCGGTATGCCCAGATAGGATTTTTATATAGGATATTACTAAGATTTTGTAAAGATATGAGAAAATAGGGAATTTGAGAGCAATAGGGACAACGAGGACAACGTGTGGAAATATGTAAAAAAGGAAAAAGAGCATGTCGACAGATCGCCTGATTGCGCGTTTAATACCGAAGGGCAACTAGCTGCCTCGGTGGCGTGAAGGTAAATATCCCGGTCACGAGTATACTGGAATGTGAACGTGCAAGTAAGAGTGGAAGCGAACCTGGACCGTGCTTACATAGTATAATATAACTTATAAGAACTGACTCCGTAACTAATATCTAATGTCTAGTAACTAGTTAGTTATATAATATCTAATATCCCTAACTAGGGATATATACATACTAAATTACCGACCTTATTCTATAGTTACATCCTATATTAGTTAACTAGTAGTTACGCTATACTACATAACATGTAGTATATGCTCAATCCAGACACATCTCCTTATGAAACCAGGATCATGATTGGTACCATCCTCACGAAACCCGGTCACCTCCTTTTCTTTCACAGATAACAACCGCTGACTTCGCGCCAGTGTGTCGCTCTGGCGTCTAACGGTGTTCCAGCCTTAGCGGAATGGGGCACGGCCGGAGAGGATGGGATGAATGCATCTGCAGAAGGCCCAATATGGATATCTTGTTGGTCGTGATCGTCCGAACTCGCAATCTGGTACTTTTGAGATCAATGGCTAAGACCTCTTCTCTCTTCATAGGGTTCTACAACTGGCTATTCAACTTGGTTTTTTTTTTTTCTTCTTCTTTTTTCTTTCTCTTTTATTTTCTTATCTGCAACAGTTCCATCTGGGTTCTCTGCATATGCATATTCCGTACCTTGTATATTTAGCGTGATTTGCTCTCCTTCTCCCGGCCGAACCGAAGAGGACTACAATTTTTTTTTTTTTTTTCTGTTTTGGAAAAGTACAGAATAGCCACGGTCTCCGACCGTGCCCAGATCACGTCTTGAGTGAAACAGACGCGTATCTCGGCTGCACGGACTCCCCCGTAATGTATTGAACCCGCTTCAACTCCACCGACAGCCGGGAATGGCCGGACTTTCTATTTCACTTTCAATTTGATTTGTGAAAGGGGAGAGAGGAATGGGGGGTGGTGGATTTTACGTGGGTTTACGCATAGACCCGAAGTAGTCCGGGAATATCAAATAAATGAGGTGGGGGCTAAACGGGATCCTCGACTGTCACGGGAAAAAGGGGCGATGACATGCAGTCGATCAGACCTTTTTTTCTTCCCCCTTCCCCTTCGGTCAAACCCATTTTGAGATGCTATTTCATTACCCCATTCAGCTTTAGTTCAACTCTTCTATCATACCTAGGTACCTTAGGTGCAGAGTATTTTATTCAGAAATTTAGATCGGCTGTGGGGGGCGGGATTCGTAACTTTTTCAGTGGATCGAGCAAAGATACTACATAAACCCATTGTGATATCCTGATTTTACCCCTCAGTTAGGAAGAAAAAAGAAAAAAGTCCACATTCACAACCTCCATGGCATCATACAATAATGAGACAATATCTGAAAATAAGTCTGGCAAGGTAATAGCTGTAGGAGCTAGGACGAGCTGTAGTTCCCGTGTAAATAGAAATGATCTGGGGTACGGAGCACCTACAACATACCTAGATACCTAGGTAGGTAGTAGTATTACTCTGATTTCCAAGTGGAAACATCCGTGCCATTCTAGCCGCTCTCTGGTGGGTTAGCTGCAGCAAATGTTAGCTGCAGCAAATATGCCCAGGGCTTGGTGGCTGGTCTCGGGATTATCACCGACTTTGGTTCTCCACTTTCCACTTTGGTATTGAAAATACAGGTATTTTTTAGTTGGTTCGGGAGAACATACAGCTATGTAACTACTACATTCATGGATATATACACATCTAGGTGTACATACTTGCAATTATATTGGTTATCCCTATATTCTATAGCACTTTGACTTTAATGGCTTTTATCATGAGCTCTAAACTCTCGGTCCGACATCTCTGCGGCTCTTTCGTAATTGCGTCTTATAGACTCGTGGGTAGATCAATAGACGCATGTTCGTAACGAACATGGAGAGCACCGAGCGCACGCTTATCTCTGTATTGCTGACAGTGCGTGTTACTCTTTCCTACTTTGTAGATATTGACTACCGAGGTCAAGTCTAGCTACATGTAGTATATTGATTGGTATGAGCCTCACTTGGACTTTCCTCTTTCATGTCTATCTTATCTCTATTGTCTCTTTTGTCTCTATTGTCTCTGCTGTCTCCCTTGTCTCCCTTGTCTCTCTTGCCTCTCTTGTCTATCTCGATTTTAGCTGTTGTCATACGCATATATATATATAGCCGTATCAATCCTCAAACCCTAGGATATGGACAAAGAACTCTCCGAACTCGGATCCCCTGCAAAAGGACAAAGATCGCAATGCTCTCGGCGCATCCTGACGTCAAATAAAACGATTTCCTGCCGTTCATGCAGCTGGGATAGACCGGGGATACGGAAAAGCGGCAGAGACGCACCTGCTCATCAGACATAGGACCGTGGTAGCGGAACTGCACCTCGTGCATCCCCCGGCCACTAATGCGCTGCAGTTACCAGGAAGACTGTGGCCGAGAATAAAGGGAAAATAAAAAGAAAATAAAAAAATACCGTTCTAGAACACACGTGCATAAGCTCATTTACGGTATGCAAATTAGTTTCATACAACATGTTAGGCATAAAGACGTTAGCTGTCTTGTTGGCTTTTTATACTTCGTACATAGTATGTGTTTCTGATCTGGGATCATATTAAAGCTATTTTTGGATGCCGTTATCAAGTTATAGCTATTATAGCTACACGAGCCTATCAACGCATAAAGTCATAAGCCATAAGCCATAAAAAAGTGTCATAAGCCATAAGCCATAAAAAAGTAAAAAGAAAGAAAAAGAAAAAGAAGGCTCAGCCCTATGCCCTGGCCCCTGGCCCCCTTACTTGGCAGGTATCACAAGTTCACTCTGGCTTCCATAGCCAGCCTGCAGGGTCAAAACAAGACTCGAAATCGACGCCACCGAACAACCCAATCGCCCCATAGAGGTCGTAGTCCCCTTCCAGGCCTTCAACACCCCCAGAATCCGCATCGACCTCCTCATGCAGATCCCAACCCCCAGATCGGCATCCATTCCGCGTGAAGAAGATATGCACCTTGCATCTCTTGTTCTTCTTGTCCCCACTGCAGATATTCTCCGGCAGCTCAAACTCCATCCCCAACCCAACCGTCTCACCCACCTTAAAAGCTGTAGTAAAATCCCGACCCCCAAATGAATCATTCACAAATCGACATCCATCATCCGAGAACACTCCCAACCCACCTCTCTCCCAACCAGGTGATCTCCATGACGGGTAAGGTTGTGCAGCAAACCCAATGGAAAACCCACTACAATCCTGTGGTGTCGGCCCCGCCCTCAGCGTCAACAATTTAACCTCAAAGTAGATGGTCTTCTTCTGTTCCCGCACAAACGGCGAGTCCGTAGCCGGGAAGTACATGGGCAACTGGGTAAGAATGACACAATCCCCGTTCCCATCAGCACTGTGTCCACGCCAGCGACCACATGCAACAGCCGAGACATGGCCACGCAGCTCAGCTGGCTGGACGGGACGAAGATCGTAAGCCTGTACGTCGTGATAGACCGCAGTTGAGGGCTGAGTTGGGATCCAGAGGGGCACGGAGTCACAGAAATCATGGGCGCGTTGGGCGTCGTCTTCAGAGGCGTTCCCCGTGCCTGAGATTAGATAGCCGGTGATTGGGGGTGGTGGAAATGTGGCTGTGTCTGGGACTGCTTCTTGCCAGTTGTGATATGGAGGTGGATGGCCTGAGGCTGCATTCTGTGGCTGAGTGTTGGAGATCCCCCAGGATTGTTGTGATGCATCATAACTTGGCGGTAAGTCGTGGGGTTGGTTGGACATTGTGTAAGTTTTTCCTTTTTGGTATTCTTTTTGTGTTTGTGTGTGTATGTGTGTACCGACAGTTTTAAGGGTGGTTGTGCAGAGTCGGGGAGATGTAAAAGGTGAGATTTTGATTTTGATGCCAAGTGGGAGGGGTGTGACTCCGTGACTTTTGGGCTTCGGATTGGATTTTCTCATTCTGACAGTTTCACCACTTCAGAAGTTTCGAATTGGACTGATTGGGATTTTTTGTATTGTTTGGATTAGGGAGTGTATGTTTATAGATTGTATATAGTTATATATAGTTATATATAGTTATATATAGTTATATATAGTTATATATCTACATCTATAAATCGACAGATCAGAAAAAAACAAACCCACTAAGAAATAGCCCAATAGTTAACCCAAGTCTGTTTCAGCTGCAGCCAATTAACCAGCACATTCGGTTTTTTTCTTCGATTCTCGACTGTGTCTGCTTTTTCTTTTTTATCTTTTTCCTTCCATTTTCTTTCCTTTTTCTTCTTTTTCTTCTTTTTCTTCTTTTCTCTGTTTGTTTTCTTTTGGCCTTGGGCCTTTGCCTCTCGTTTTCTTTTGTTTATCTGCCTCTGCCTGACTTGCGACTTACGACTCACGACTCACTCACGTCTCACGATCCATGATTCCTTGATCTCCGGGCTGTTTCCCTGTTCAATGTCACTCGCTTCTTTTCCGATCAGACATTCGCTAAACCTGTTCAACGCCAATGGAGGCCTCCACAAATCCGCCCCCGCAGGGCCCGTCGATCATCCATCTCGGATCACATCCATCGCGTCTTTAGTAAATCCATGGATGTAAGTGAACCACAAGTTTAAAATAAAGAGAAAAAAAGTGGAGGAGCTTCATTTAACCCCTTGAAGAAACGACATAGTCAAAATGGTGAATTTGTTCCTCCGGTTCCCTTTCTCGCCCGCGAAGCTCTCGCACAAGAGGCGACAACCGATAACAATTCTCATACGAGACACTCTCTGTACGATGAGACAGGGCCCAGCTCGCTCTCTTACTCCTCCAACTCTCACTTGCCCTCCACCGGTACACCTGGCTCAAGTCTATCAGTCGCAAACGGGGCCCCTATGGAGGATGCGACTCCAACCCAACAAATGACGCCCGTGCCTAACCATCCCAGCGCAGATGTAGACAAGATCTGCAAATCACCAACCTGGGACAAACCCAAAAAGAAAGAAACGCGGGTCACAAAGCGCCTAGAAGCCGAGAGAAAGGAACTCGAGAAGCGTTTGCTAGCACTGGAGGATACCCAATCCAAGGCCGACCTCGGAGACCATGAAAGATCCTCTCGCCGCTTGACCAAGAAACAACCCGTGAGCAGCTCAAGCAGAAGCTCCAGTGCAAATGCCGAGCGTCCGAGATCGTCAAGTGGCCTGTCCTCGATATTCCGGCGTTCACGCCGGAATTCAAATTCGAGTGAGCAAGATTCTCCGTCTGCCGAGTTTAGCCAGCTTAGGACCGATACGAACCCACCATCTCTGCCTTTGACTCTACCGGAAAGGTTTGGAACGGCCATCACCCGAGAGCTACAGTCCAAGCATGGTACCGCACTGAACCTATCCGCTTCGCACAAAAGCTCCAACCCAACCCAGCATAACCGGTTGCACGCCTCGGCAAAGTCTGATGATCTTCGCGAGAACTGGAGGATGGCTGAAGCCTGGAAGACAAAGGATGGACGCGAGACCAATCGGTCAGTGTCGGAACAGATTTCCAGCCGTACTCGGTCCATGATTGGAAAAGGTGCTCGAAACGGCAAGACACCAGCATCCTCGGGCGATCTGGACAGGGAGTTGTTTTCTGCAGCTCTGAAGCATGACCGGAAGAGTGTGCCCGCGGCAGATAATCCCCTTGATCGTGCGACTCGCCATGACCGTTCTGTCAGGGCTACTAGCATGCCAACGCAAAGCATGAGCCAGCCTAACGTCTATTCATCCGGTCATCCTGACTCGCCTGCTCAAGTTACCACGGCTCGTCAGTTGCAGGAGTTAACACCTCCAGAAACTCCAGACAATCCATCGACTCCATCCAGTGCCAGGCCGTATCCACCACCACTCAACCCAGCACTAATACTTGCTAGAAAGAGCCGGGTGGATCCCTTCCCGCGAACATACAAGTCGTCTCCCCTAGCGCTGAATCCTGCAAATACGGATGAATCGCCCCAGAATGATTCTAAGATTCCAAAACCACCGACAGCACAAAACCTTGATGCAAACCCACTCCAGTCACCACAGTCCCCCGCTCAACTTCATCCCGAGGATCGGGGAAGAAGCCGATTGCCTATCGCTTCATCGCATATCCCCAAGCGAACTTTAAGTCGTTTCAAGGAAAACTTCCAAGAAGCTCCGCAGTCGATTGAACTGCCACAGATCCCAGTCAAGAGCGACAGACGGAGTCTCGAAATTCGGAGAGTTCCAACCACGGCAAACGATACACTCGAAGACATTCCAGCATCTCCTTTCCAGGTGGCCGTCAGATCTCCATTCCATACAGGAAGTGTTTCGCCCGGCGAGAGAAACAACCGAAGGTCGAAAGACCTGTCGGATGACAATTACACTGTTTCTGCGAGATCTCCCCGTCGAGCTTCATGCACTTCCACCGAACTCCCTGGAAATATTATTGCTAATGGAGGACCTGGAGCATTCATACCAGGACATAGCCGCAGTCCTTCATACGCCTCCTCCCATGACGGCCATTCGAATTATGATACTGCTGACGAAGATGCACCCGGATCTCCTGATTTCATACGAAATTCGCTGACTCGCGTGGATACCACTCCCTCAGTCTCTGCCGCTGAAGCTTCAGTCATACAGGAAGCTCCCGTTCGCCCCCTCATTCAAGCCAATACCCAGCCAGGCATCCAACCTAGCATCCAACCCAGCATCCTGCCTATCCAGCAGGCTGCTTCTCACTCCCATGGTTACCAGGGCATACAATCTGCCACTCAGCCCGACATTCATCCTAGCATACAGCCCAGCACCCAACTAGGTACCCAACCCGGCAGCCCCCAAACTCGACCAGGTCCCATGAGCATCCTCAAACGAAGATCCCAAAAAGCGAAAGCAGCCCGCAACCCACAAACCCTTTCCAAGATCTTCGTAATCTGCTGTCGCTGCAAGTACTGGCATGACCTACCTTCCGAAGTCTACGCGCGTCTTGCCTGCCCCGAGCGTATAGGGTCGGATTCCAAGGTGGACGGATCCCGCTCCAAGAAACAACCCGACAGTGGTACCCGCAAGCTGATAGGCTCACGATCGCTGCCATTCGGTCAATTCCCAGCTCCCCATGCTACCCAGGGCACGCCCGATCTACGGCCTGCGCCTCTTCTTCCCCGCAAGGTGACCTGCTGCTGGTGTGGACATAACATGAGCCGGTCTTGTTGTGAGGGTTGGACCACTGTCGTTGAGATGCGTGAGCGTCATCACTGAGTGTGATGCGCTTCACGGCATTGATGACACTTATTGAAAAAAAAAAAAAACATTTGAAAGCTACCTATGATATGAACGATTACCATGATGTGATGATGTTTCTTTTCTTTCTCTCTTAATTCCATGTCTTGTGTTTGGGGTATCTGCCTGCATCTACAGCTATGTCCTTGATGGTTACGACCTTGGGGATATCTTACAGACAGTTTCCCATAGAGTAATTGAATCAAATGTGTGTGTATTGAAACATGACTCTAATCAATGCTACGCGTACTTGACTGTAAGTCTATATTCGGTGACTAACTACTAAGTGACTACATATTTACATGCATAATGAAAGAGGGAGTGGGTAAACACCCCCCATGTATTCCGTGGGACTCGACAAGTGAACTATGATGCCCAAATGCGTAGCGACTTGTTGGAGAACACTGACGAGAAAGACTCGTTTGATTTGGGTGTGGAGCTGCATGGGCCTCAACGATGTTGATGTCTCAGGCATAGGCACCCGGGTTGCTACGGGACCCTTATCTCATGGGGGCTACGGTGAGATGATGGTCGAGAGGGAGAAGAAGAAGAAGAGGAAAAAAGGTGGGAGGGGTCCTTTTATATGGTCACATCCCAGGTACCTTCCTAAAATGGACGACTCTCCAACGCACCTTCTTTCATAGTCCCATGTCACATGTCTAGTCCTATGTCACATTTCATCTTCCCAATTTGTATTCTGTTCCCTTCCTTCTTCTTCTTCTTCTTCATCCTTGTCCCCCGGGGAATCCTTTCAACTCTTCAAGATGACCAGCAGGAAGAGCTGAGCTCACCTTGACCACCTTCATTTCTCACGTCACATATCTCTCATTAATCAGCCCATCATTGCCAATATCTGTATGGATTGTAGGTGTTCGGTGCGGCATTACTAGCAGGACCCAAGGACCACAGAACCCCGGCTGAGCATTATCTCGGATAAATTCAATGACCTAGAGGTTGAAATCATGCCCTCGACTGGCTCATGTTTTAGAGACATTACCTTATTTTCCTACATACGGATGCAAATGTGATGTAGGGAAGTTCCACTAGCAGCCCAGAAACGCTTGATGCAACCTTCTGCCCCGGCACCTCTCCGAACCAATGGCGCATTGCACGGCACTTTGAGAAGTAGTTCCTGGTTAGTTAGTTATATAGGTAATTTTCCCTTAATTTCCAGGCAAGGATGTGGGAGAACCTGCTTTTCTTCGTGCATCAGCCCTTGACTCTCGTTGGGAGAGAGTCCGAGAGACGATATTCATCACATCAAGTTCAAGTAATCAAGTATCTTGCGTTATCTACACATCAAGTATGGCAATACCTGGTCATGTCTATACTTATTGATTCCAAGATCCACGGTTTACTTTGGAAATACCGTACTAATTGTACAGGTTTTACACCTGGGATTGAACATAGTTCCACTCTCCAAAGGATCTAAAAGAGCCATCTTCTCTTTTATCGCTTGATTACCTTCAATCATCGTCCCGCAACAAGCTTTGGCGATCGGATATAACGTTGGAAGTTACCTTAAAATTGTTATCTCAAAGCAGCGGACCATTATATATTCCCTCTCTGGCAAGAGCTTGTCCCCTACTCTTGTCGAAGGTTTTGGCTATAGAATTTGGAGGTGGATCATGCAATATACTGAACACGGATGGCGTAGTCAAAGAATTGGGCCCTCGAGATGGAATTGTTAGAGGGAAGTTCATGCTATACCTAGGTCATGGTATGTTGTATATCTTCCACACCTCAGGCAGAAAATTGGCGGTATGGATATGCTGAGTCATCGTCCTTTATTTTTCCCTTTT
This sequence comes from Penicillium verrucosum, assembly GCF_028828655.1. Classification (NCBI taxonomy): domain Eukaryota; kingdom Fungi; phylum Ascomycota; class Eurotiomycetes; order Eurotiales; family Aspergillaceae; genus Penicillium; species Penicillium verrucosum. The sequence continues at coordinate 4,481,232 of NW_026643212.1, forward strand.
TTTCCCTTTTTTTCGCCAACTTCTTCTGGACACTCTCTGGACATTCAAGCCATTCCTCGGAATTCAATGCTATTCTGATTTATGGTGTCTATCAATAAAAAATACTCTATACTAACCCAATTCCAAATATATCAACTCCCAGACACGTTCTGTCATCCGCAACTCCTCAATCCAGCTGCCCCAGTCCATTTGGACATGCTCAAGGGCTCTCCTTCTGGAGAACAGTCACCACAGCGCTACGTCTTGTAGCCGTGACCGACTGGAGCTGGATTGCGAGCTGGGTACTTTCGGGTACTCTTGCTCACTTTTGAAATACAAAAGTTGCCAGAGCAAGCAAAGGGCCTTCATAGTTCATGTTATACTTGCTCGAGTCTTTCCCTTCGGGGATTTTACTTTGTCTACGAGAGCATGACTCCTTGCGCATCTACATTCATCAGTTTATATCGTATCGAATCTATTCTTTTCCCACGTATCTCTCTTTCTCCTAAAGCTAAAATCTACAGCTTGCTCTTCGTGTCACCGACAATATTCACAACAACCTTTCCCCAAGTCTCCCTCCCTCCCAATGCCTGCAAAGCCCTGGGCACACTTTCCAACCCAACAAAGCTCTCATCCTTGAACGATGTCCCCTTGAACTTCCTTTGCTTAACAAGGTCAAAGATTCCTTGCCAAACCTCGCCCACAGTCTCCGTCTCAAACTTGGCATACTGCCCCCAATGCAAGCCAACAATACTCACATTCTTCAACAGGACCCGATTCAGCGCAACCTTCTCAATCTTTCCCGCCGCAAACCCAATAACCAACAACCGCGCATTCCACGCCACACACTTCAAACTCGTCTCAATCATCCCAACCGGATCATAAACAATATCCACCCCAGCAGCCCCATTTCCCTTCCTGTTCTGCTTGCAAATCCCCTTCACAACCTCCGGCCACGCCTTATTAGTGTAATCAACCACATAATCTGCCCCAAAGACCTTGGCAATCTCCCTCTTCCTCTCGGTTCCGGCAGTAGCAATAACAGTCGCCCCCATAGCCTTAGCAATCTGCACAGCAGCAAGTCCGACTCCACCCGCAGCCGCATGAACAAGAACCCAGTCCCCGGCTTTCACGCCAGCGCGCTGTACAAGACCGCCATACGAGGTCGGCGCCGTGACGAACAGACCCGCGGCATCTTCGAAGCTCCACCCTTCCGGCACGGGGAGGAGGGTTTGCTCTGCGGCTAGGACATGTGTTGCGTAGGCTCCTTGTGTAGCGCCGAAGACACGGTCACCGAGCTTGTAGCGGTTGTTTGGGGAGGTGGGCACGGCGGTGATTGTGCCGGCGAATTCGGCGCCGCCGATCCAAGGGAGCGGTGGTTGGTTTTGGTATTTGCCTTGGATTTGGAGGATATCGAAGAAGTTCGTGCCGGCCGAGTGGATTTCGATTAGGTATTTGTCCGCTGTTGGGGTTGGGGTTGGGACTGTTGTTACTTTTAGGTCTAGAGGGCCCTGTAAGTGGGTGGGTTAGTTTGGGATTGGAGTTGGGAGTTGAGGTTTGGGGATTGGCTGTAGGTACCTTGACGTATTCGCTGACTTGAACGGCACGCATTTTTACGGGTGGTACGGATGTATATTTGAGATTGAGGTGATAAGTTCTGAACCTTTTGAGTGAAGAGATCGAAGGGGATGTTCAAATAAAAAGAGCTCTGGAAGGGGACATGGGGGTTTCCCCGCAAGATGCCGAGGTTCCTTTTCGGGTAACTGATTGGGTCTTGGCATTTATAGAACACTCGGTCTATTCGGGCATTTGATATTGATTGATATTGATACAAATAGTATACATGCGGCCTGTGTAAGCCTTTAATGGTCTCATATGGTTGGCCTACGATTATATTAGAGACATTATATGTAAGGACACTCCGATGGGTCCATGTTCTTCTTGGATGTGTGCAAAGGGTAATAATATGCATGAATGTACAGAAGCTTTTTCCATATATAAATAGAGATAGTATACATATGCATAATATAGATGCGTCAAGCTTAATTAATCAATAGGTATCAATATATACAGTTTCCTTTTCATCCAAACTCCCCAAAAACCAAAAACATATCGGGTATGACAAAACAAACAACCACCCATATTTCACACAAAAAGGTATCGAGGTAACAAGGTAACAAGGTAATAAGGTATCGAGGTATCACAGGTATTTAACAGAAAGAAGAGCGTCAGTGCAGGTTACCACCTAGTAACCAATGCCCGGGGGTTTCTGCACATAATGATCATGGCCCATGTAAGGCATGATTGGAGCACACATCACCGAATGAGGCCCACCGGACTGGGTATTCGGCGGCGAAGCCATAGGATGCGATTGGCCATGAGGCTGTGTATGCGGGTGGATCTGCTTCCCATCGTGCTCAGACGGAGCCGCCACATGGCCCGCCATATCATACTGCAACGACATAGCACGCTTCCAGTTCTTCGCATCATAGCCATGGGGGTACTCTGGTGCCTCACCGTAATGGTGGTGGTACTGGGGATGGTAGAGCTGGGCTTGAGGGAGGTAGCCGTTCATTGAAGGAGTCATGGGAGCAGCCGTGGACTGAGGGATGGCTGGTGGAGTGATGGCTTCAAAGGGCAGCGAGTACCATTGAGATGGGTTGAGGCCGTAGTCTACTGAGACGGCGCGGGGCGGCCAGCCAATGCCGCCGGGGGTCGTTGCCGTGCCTGGGCTTGGGAGACATGATTCGGGTGAGAGTGGGTAGGTTGGGTAGGATGGGGCTACGGCGGATGTTGTGTTCAACATGAGACCTTCACTGACTGGGAAGGTGTGAGAGTGGTCGAAGGATGTTGTTGTTGGACTGGGGTCTGAATAAGAGGCGGCTGTTGTGCGTTCTGGGATGAGGATGTGCTCATCGGAGGGGCTTGGAGTGAGTTGTTGGATCATGGGAGAGCTCCATTTCCGGTCCTGGTCTGGGACGGGGTGTTGGAAGGTGGACGGATGCCCGTAGTTGGGTTGTGGTTGTGCCATGGGCCATTCATGGCGGGTCGGTGTCTCTCTTGTTGGTAATGATGGCAGTGGTCTTTGGATGGTTGATGCTTTGCGCTTCGCATCCTTGTCTGAATCTTGGTCTTCTCCAGAGGCAGAAGCCAGACTCTTCTTTCGAGTCTGACGGGATGGCTTGGTCACTCTCCATTTCTTCAGTCTACTTCGTAGTTGGGTTTCACTTGGATGTGTTAGTTGATAATCCATGATAGAGTCCAGTATCGGACAGGGAGTATGAAGGTGAATGTGTACTCACCTAGGATTGAAATCATCGGTACGTATCTGCTTGATGACCTGCTTCAAGGGCCATTCTTCTTCCATATATAACTTGGAAATCAACGCCTTCTTCTTCTCCCATACATCGGATGATATGGATGTCTTCATTATTGACGCACAGTCCAGGGGAGAGTGGAAAGGGGAGGGGGGAGAAGATAGTTAAATGATGATCAAGATGATCAACAAAAAACAGACAGGAAACGGGCGAGACAACGATTATTATATGTTGAAGAGGAATAAATCCAAAATATCAAAATATAAAAATATAAAAAAAAAGGTGAGTGGTTTGTTTTAGGGCCACAACACAACTAACTTCATCTCCCATCACCCACTTCCCACTTCCCACTTTCCACTTCCCACCTCTCACCTCTCACCTCTCCACATCTCCATTGTCTTGGTTCTGTCATTATGGAACCCTATAGCACACAATCCATCCCTTGGGGATCCATTGGACCTTAGCGTCCGTGGCGTCCAGCACGCGGGCGATCATCAACGAGATTCGCAAGGCAAACTTCATTGGTTATGGACCTCGACGATCCAGGGCGATGTCATTACTCCAAGTGGATCCCATCACCCAAGCGGAACAGCTCACCTACTAGGTCTTACTATCCCCAGTTGAGTGCTTGGCGCGTTTGAACAAAGCAGATATGGGAATTCGATTGATCATCTTCCTTCTCTACTCTGTACGGTGTACGGGCTTTGAATGTTTCTTTTCTTTTCTTTCTTTCACTATTTGACCTATCGAGATGATATTCAGATCCCCAACATGTTTAGGTCCATTACGGAGTAAACCCGATCAAGTCCGATGAGAATCGGGGAGTGAAATCTCAGCACAAAGGTTGTACGAAGACAACACGGCCTATAGTTCCCCAGGAGTGATTTACTGTGCATTGGGGCCCGGTTCAAGGCCCCAGTTTTATCCCAATCCGGTCATACTCCAAACCAGATAAGCCCTCCTCTCACCCGCGGATGGCGTCTTTGGCCCTATGGTCGCCGATCACTACCTCGGGGTCCTCCCAAATGGACGGTACTGACAGTTCCGACGGTTCTACACCGGACGTCTATCCAAAAGAAGCGAGAGAGACGTTTTGACTCCAAAACCTTCTATCAACTGGAGACAACCATATGTGCTGCAAAATTCAATTCTCAGAAAAGCAGAATCATATGGTCAGATCCAACAATTCGAAAGGGCCCGCATTTCTATAGGAAAAGAGCGATCCTCTATCCCCCAGACCAAGACTCTCAAGGCACCAATGCTTTTTTTTTTTTTTTTTTCCTTTTTCTTTCTTTTTTACGGCTGGAAGTGAACCCGCTAAGGCACATGGTGTCAGAACTAGTGTAAAGCCCCCTCTTGACTTATACCAATGATATTCGACCCTGTGGAGTACCAGTTCGTGCGAGTGCCAATCGATCTGGCAAATTGATCGGCGACGATCTGCCCGGGGGTACTCAATGGTGGATTTATTGAACTCCACGTTGGTGACGATGCTGGGTTTCCCCCTGAAACGGGATTTATCAGACCAATACGGAGTACTCTGTACGGAGTACCATTACCTCTCTCTACTCATCGACATGAGAAAATATGAAAAATATGAAAATATGAGAGACATTTCAACATCCAAAGATGCACGGCCACCGACAACTGCATGGAAAGCACGAGTTGCCAATCATTACTTGCGTTCTTCGACCTGCATATGTCACATCTCTCGTGGACTCTCGTGGACTGCAGATGTCCGGCTTCGGCGGTTGGATCTGCCATCTCCCATGTTCCCATGTTCCCACGTCTCATCTCCAGTCTCCAGTCTAGCTCCAAGTCCATCTCCATATATCTTCACCTTCAACCATGGGTGAGATTTTCTTAATCCGTCCCCATCCGTTACTTCGGGAATGACAATCTGGAGAAATGCCGATTCTGATCTGGGAGATATTTCTGTCATTGGCCGGATATGAGAAATCCTTTCCCTTTGTTTTCAAAGATATTATAAGCTACTCGGTACTCCATAACTCCATCTTCAATTCCGGCATTCCCAAAGGAGGCAATAAGACATATCCGATAGCGCATCGGCATTTACTCACCCGCGCGCCTCCAAACTAAATGGGAGATCCCTTCTTTGACGTGTCTACAGCCGCCCTACAAAGAAAATGTCTCATTTGAGATATGTGTTGGTCTGGGCCCTATAGTTTTTTATCCTCTTCTTCTTGGTTTTTTTTTTTTTTTTTTTTCTCCCCCCGGTCCAATAGCGAAATGCCATATATCTATCTACGATATTTTTGAAACCTCCTATTTCGGACAGGGATATATCAAAATGATGTAAATCATATATCCCCGGATCACCATGGATCTGCTGCACCTCCAACGAGGCACTTTCCAAAAGCTTAATGGAGTACGGAGTCTCTCCGTGAAAGCCCTAACTGTCTACTTATTTTCCTCTCACCCGAGTTCGGGGGGCAAAGAGAGGGGAGACATTTGGAAGATCAGTGGAGTCCCCGACTCCAACAAGTGAAGCCCACGTCAAATCAACGTCAAATCAACGTGCACATCGGTAAATATTCGGCCACAGTCTCAATCTCTCCATTAAACATCCACTTTATTTCCTTTTGAGATCATGTGCAAAGAGGGCATAACTCCGTATCCGAGTCGATCCGAGGTCGAACTGCAGAATGAGGCTCCACTTCCTACTTCCCTCATCGTTCAGGTGATATAATTCAGGTTGTCTCCACCATTACTTCAACCACGCGGTCGCTCTTCAATTGATATTCTTCTGCTCGGAGAACCTTTACCGAGGTAAGTGGGAATTTGGTGTTGGGGGAGATCGACTAACCCATGGGTCCTTTTGGAGTATATTCAACGATATCAGACAAGAATAGGGGGGGGAACCGAGATGATCGCCCTTTGTTCTCTTCATGATAGTTTCCATGGATATTATAACTAACTACAACATAGTTACTATATTTACATCGACAATATTCGATATACAGGCACAACATAAAGACACAGATTTACTAACTACTATATTGTACACGATGTAACATATACCCTTTTTCCCACTCCACTGCAATCTACTTCGCATGTACAATAACAATAGGCAATTTCCCCGGTTCTCAGACTATTGATATTAATATATAAAGATCGAACTAAATGTCAATAGCTTGAGATCCAAGGGTCCGACAGTTGGAGTCCAAAGGGATCTACCTATGCCGACCCAGGATGGATTGCGGTCCACTTGTCTAGTTGAGGATAATCTCCGGGAAATAGACTATTGATTTTGAAAATTAATTAGTTCGGATTTTGCGTGGATATGAGTCTATTTCTGCCAATTGATTTCTATTGTCTTTTTTTGGTTATAATATAGGATTAACACACACCTTGGAATAGGAAAAGAATGGAGCGGAAAAAAAAAGTCATGAATAAAGAACAGCTAATCAGAAGAAGAAATAAAATAAAAAACAAGAAAGAATAAACATTATAACATCTTCAACGCCTAGATTATACATTGTGACTATTACAAGGCTCATCGAGAGAAAACAGGGGAATATTGAAACATGAAACGGAGTGGAGTCAAAAAGGAGGCAAATGAGTATTGATCGCGCAATGGCTCTAGCGACGCCTCTTGAGATGATGCTCTTTGCCCTTCTTGGACTTCTTCTTGCTCTTATCCGCCGGTAGAACCAGGGGTTCATCCCTCATGTTCCACTCCATGAAGCGCAAGAGATAGTCATCAATGTGACCAGGTTCCAATTCTGCTTCGGGCTGGTCACCAGACACGTGTGGAACCGACGCAACCCCATCTTCCACGGCCAAGGGCGTTCCCGCCTGTGCCGGTGTTCCGTGCGAGACGCTGTGTTCCTCGAAATCACCATCGTCGGCGTGCTCCTGTTCTTTCTGAGCGTTCTTCGCTGCATCCAGATCCTCCTTGTCTTCGGCGGCTTCGAAGACCCGCGTTCCACCGACGCGGTTGCCGAGGACTCGGTCCATGGCGGCACTTGCTTCGTCTTGGCCGTCGCGCTCGTCGGGTTCGGTTATCTCTTGCGCGTTCAGCTTAGTGAAGTAGTCGGTGGTGAACTCGCCTTCTTGGATGATGACATCGTCCAGCATGCGCTTCTGGTTGGCTTTGCGGAGAATGTTGGATTCAATGGTATACTCGGATACGAAGCGGTAGATGTGGACATCGCGTGTTTGACCGATACGGTGGCAGCGATCCTGACATTGCTTGTCCATAGCCGGGTTCCAGTCTAGATCGTAGAAGATGACCGTGTCTGCGCCCGTGAGATTGATACCGAGACCACCGGATCGACTAGATAGGATGAAAGCGAGGATGCGGGGATCGCTATTAAATCGTTCCGTGAGCATCTGTCGGGACTCCACTTTCGTAGTTCCGTCGAGGCGGAGATAGCGATGGCCATGGATATTGAGGAACTGTTCGAGGATATCGAGCATCTTGGTCATTTGAGTGAAGATCAAGACTCGATGGCCGCCAGCTTTGAGGTCACGTAGGAGTTTGTCAAGGCGCTGTAGTTTTCCGCAGTCGTATTGAAGCAATCTCTTATCCGGGAACGCAATAGAGAGGCGCATCCGTGCTTCGTGGAAAGGATCGTATGGCGGGTTTGGCCGGTTATTCGTCAAAAGCCGGGTCTCGACAGGAGTCAAAGCAGCTTCGTTCATGCCCGCGGCGACGGCAGCGGGGGTGACGCAGGCGAATCTCTGGACATAGCCATGCATCTCAAGTGCCCGTTCCTCCACAGTCAAAATCATCGACGCGAGGACGGAGGATCGGCTTGACAACCAGTCGGCCATTGAACGCTTGCGCAGCGGTGCATTGGATAGCGCGTGTTCCTTGGTCCCAGCCCGGAGGAATTCGATTAGGCTACTACCGTATACAGGCCGACGGCCGTGACGCTTGGACTCGAAATAGAGACACCGCTCTAATTCCGCCATTCGCCTCTTCCGACAGGCATTTTCCAACGACTCTAAGATGGTCTGCATGTTGGATCCGTCAAAGCCCATCTCCCAGTTGGTCCGGTTGTACTGGCGTTCTCGGAGAGACTTGAACGGGCCAATGGCCATCAGCCTGATACTGTCGTCGGCCAGCCGTCGTGAGATATCTTCCCGTGACACGGGTGCGAGGTTGAGGAAATCCAGGTCGATCTTGGTGAGTGGATGTTCAAAAAGGAGTCGTCGTCGAACGAGAGATTCCTTGATATTGAAATCCATAGCCACAGACCGCGGCATTGCAAAGGAAGTGGAGATGGGTCGGGTTTCAAAGAGATCGGGGTGGTTGCACACTTTACGGAGTTGCATTAGACAGTGGATGATGGAGAGGAAGTTCCCGGACGCGAGCGTCTCCTTGGTCTGGGCCATCGACATGAAGCCGTCGTATAGGTATCGCTGACGCTTTGATAGCCTACAGTAGACCACATGCTCGTACTTGCCAGGCATTTGCTTCTCGACATCGGCCTTCAGTCGACGAAGAAGGTACGGGCGGAGAACGGTGTGAAGTTTGGTGATCACGCCCTTGGCCTCTTCATCCATAGTCTCCCTGCCGTGCTCCAGAATTTGTTCAACAGGGCGCCGGAACCATTCAGAGAAATCCTTTAAATCAGCGAACCCATCAACACCACCATTGGTACCATCCGAAGGCATCAAGAAGAACAAAAGAGACCACAGTTCCGTGAGGTTGTTCTGGAGGGGTGTACCCGTTAGGAGAAGCCTAGCACGGGACTTGAATGTAAGAAGGGCCTGCCACCTCTGTGAGCGGAAGTTCTTAATGTTGTGTGCTTCGTCAAGAATCATGTAGTGCCAGTCCTTTCGCTTGAGAGACATTTGATCCTGCAAAACGAGTTGATACGATGTAATCAACACGTTCCAGGCGTTGTCATCTGTCCAGCCTCGGCGTTTCTGTTTGCGTTCTTCTTGGTTGCCGTAGTAAGTCATGATCTTGAATCCCGGGCACCATTTCTTGAACTCCATTTCCCAGTTGAGCATGACACTGGTGGGCACGACCACCAAATGTGGCCCCCAGATACCATGGTCCACGGCAAGGTGGGCAAGAAGGGCAATGGTTTGAATCGTTTTGCCCAGACCCATCTCATCTGCTAGGATACCATTGATGTGATTGTTGTAGAGACCCGCAAGCCAATCCAATCCGTAGTGTTGGTATTCACGTAGTGTACCACGCAGGATCTGTGGAATGGGTGTCTGTAGGCCTGGGGCAGGCGAGTGGCTTATTTGCAACGCCTTTTCGATTGCAGGCTCAAGCGATGAGACCGACTCAGGTTCGGATGGCTTGGTTGCAAAGGTTCCCGGCGATGGCTCACTGGACATATCCCCGCTTGGTCGGATATCATGAACGTGATCTACTTCAATAGGTTCGGGGTGATCAATGTCATCCGCGATGTCAGCAGGAGTTGCCTCCTCGGTCTCCGGTTTGGAAGAGTCCAACTCGTGGAGTGGGTCAATGCCATGTACGCTACCAGCAGTGGCTGCATCCTCAGCTTCGACTTCGGTTTCGGCGGGCTCCTCCTCCATTGGGGTGTTCACGGCAGGTGTTTCCCCTCCAGTAGCAGGAGAGGTTTCAGAGGCAAGATGTAAGGGTGTACTTGCAGTTGAAGTGCCCTCGCTGGTCGAGGGTCCAATTGGGACCAGGGAGACTTCATCTTGATCTTCGAAATCCATGTCATCTTCATCCTCCGATGCAGATTTGATATCAATGTCTTGTTCGTGGCCCACAGTTGAAGCTTCGCCTTCTGCGCCATCTTTTGGTACAGGAGTTTCATTTTTTGAGAAGAAACCCAGCAAGCCAGATCTAGTTTCGTCGTCCTCATCCGACTCCTCCTCACTCAAGTCTTCTTCTTCTTCTTGCTCCTCTTCTTCCTCTTCGTCACTATCACCCATATCATCATCCATATCTGTGGAGGCATCACTATCATCCATCAACACTGAATTGACATCGTCTAGCTGATGGTCGTCGGGGGTAGCGTGTGAATCGAGGTCATCTAAAACAGCTTCAGGGTCCAAAGACTCGTTGGGGTTGGTCATTGCCGTGCTGCCTGAGGCTATAGACATCCGGTCGGTATGGTCCTCAGCCGGTAAGTTGGCGTACTTTAGCCGGAGCTCTTCTGCGGTCAATGTGGCATCATCATCCACATTAGCCTCGTCGTCGGTTCCGGATTCAGATGCTGACATGTTACTCTCGTCTTCTTCGCCGGGGCCAGACGAAAAGCCTGATACATTATCCTCATCATCACTCGTCACCGGAACATCGCTGGGCAATTCACCCAAAATCTCAGATCGACGTTTCTCGAAGAGCATAGTAGACTTCTTGATAGCGCGATCAAGAGCCTGCTGGTCTTCCATCTTCCGCTCTTCTTCCCAACGTGCTAGGCGGACCCGATCAATATCGGCGCGGGTCAGGTCGAACATCTTCTGGAGATCCTTTGACAGTTGCTTGCGTTTTCCACGCATCTCCTCCTGTTGCTCACGTAGAATATCTTCCGGGTTCTTGTGGCGTTTCCGATAAGCGTCAGCACACCACTGTGCAAACAGTTTGGCTGTTTGCCGGTGACGTTTGTGTTCTTTGTCGAGGAGTTTCTGGAAATAGAGCGCGTGGGAAACCAAGTGATCCTGGTGCGAGTATTGTGGAGGAGGTTCCTCTTGCTGTTCGGTGATATATGCCGAGCAGACTTGCGCACTCAAAGGTCCACCGGGCTCAGCGGCAGCCATAACTTCATGGCGTTTGCGTGCCTCTACTGCCGCCTCATCCTCTGACAAGACATTTGAGGTGTCATTTTGGTACACCCATTCTCTGAAAGATGTGTGTTTCTTCTGCGGTATGTGGCCGGGGTGTCGAATAGGAAGGACAGGCTTGTTCAATTTAATGCGCAATTTCGGGATTTTCAATGATCCTTGTTCGAGTTCCTTGCCATCCAGGTTGACATCATCTGAAGCTGAATTGACCTCCTGTGATAAATTCGAAAGGGATTGGCGATCGCGAAGAGAGCGAGAACTAGTGCCGTTCGCATTGAGACCAGACGGGCGAGGAAGGGTAGCGGAGCTGCGAGAGTTGGCGCGCGAATGGCTTGATTTCGATGCTGGAGTTTGTGAGATGCGCGGCGGCTTGTTGGCCGCCACGCGTGACGGCGCTCTGGGCGATCCATTGGCAGTGGCCTTTCCACCCAGTTTCCCATTGACGTCGGCGCGTGACTGCGTTACCGATAGCGGCGAGGATGTAGCCGGCTTACTTCCATCACGAGTGGACTTGCCAACATTCTTGTTCTGAGCTCCCCGCGTGTGTCTCTTGTCCGACCCTGGTTGAAATTCGATCGGGACGGCGTTAGTCCGCGAAGACCTGCGCTTGCCTTCGGAGAGGAACGATGTGGGTCCCTCAAAGCCAGCCTTTTTCCAAGGCGGGGATGGTGGTCTGGGAGTGGACCGTTGCGACGAGGAGGAATCTGTGAGTCTTCGTTTCTTTGATGGGGGTTCTTCGGGTTGATGAACAGCTTCGACGTCTTTCGGCTCGGGAGGAATCGACTCGCGAGGGGCAGAATCCGACGACTTTTCGATTACAGACCCGTTGAGGGGTGTCAAATCGGATACAGGCGTTACGCGTTCATCTTGGGGTGATGGGCCGTTGGGGGTGCCGTTTTGCATGACTTGTAGTCGCAGACGACAGGGGCCGTTGGCGGCAGGTGACCCCAGTTATCCCAATAATGACGCAGTCAAAATAGAAGATTTTGGCATCAACAAATAGGGACTATCGAGTAGAGATACTACAAGAAGTTTAACATGTTTATCGGCGCTGTAGCGTGGATGGGGACGGAAAAACAACGGAGATGATGAGAATACGTGGAGAGTGGTTTTTTTCCTTCGGGCGAGCAATTACCTGGTCGCGCCGGCGCGTGGATGCCTGAAGTCTTGTGACTAGATGCCTCAGGCCACAACATTCCGCAAACCTCCATCCGTTCATCATCGATATTCAACCCCCTCTACCCAATTGGCTCTCTCGCCTTCCTCTGACAACTCATTTGTTGCTTGCCTTTCAGCATAACTGTGAGTCTCTTTCTTTAGCTCTATCTTATCTTCAACGACTCTTCAGCCTTTCTGACCTTCAATTCCTCTCCCAGATGCTGTCTCAACGGATCTTGGCCCGGCGCCTGCCCCAGGTTGCCGCCCGAGCAATTGCTCCTCGCGCATCCTTCTCCCAGATCCCAGCTCTCCGTGCTGCTGAGATTGACGATCCTCTACAGGTATAGCATCCATATGACACATATACCGTCTCCCTACTTGACATCCGGGAACCTAACCTCCGAGGCAGAACAACAACTACCCCAACCCTCCCGCAGTGAAGCGGGCACACAGAGACCCCCACGGTGGCTGGTGGGATGCGCAAGAAAAGCGCAACTTTGGCGAGCCTGTGCACGAGGATAACGAAATCCTCGGTGTCTTCAGTCCCGAGCAATATACCCATGTTACGGCCGGCAAGGGTTTCTTCCACCTCGGATGCTTCGTTGCTGCTTTCCTCGGCCTGGTTGGCGTTGTTAGCCTTAACTACCCTGATAAGCCGAGTGTCCCCAAGGCCTACGTCGATGGTCTGGAGAAGGAGTTGGGAGGTCCCAATGCTTTGCCGGTATGTATTGGTCATGATATTCACAAGAACCTCTTCCAAGGGCAACAGAGCTAACCATTCGCATTAGGCTCACAAGTCCGGTGACAAGTTGTGATTGACATCTGGTTTCTCTTTTTGTTTGTGTAAATACCAGTACGATTTTCTATATTCGGCGTCTTTGGGGCCTGGTGGTCGATTCACCAGTCCCATGTTTCATCAAAACCCGAAAAAGCCCGATCGCATGCTCGCATGCTCGCATGCTCGGAATGAATTTGGATTAAAACTACTCTTTGTCCTTGTCGTATGTGCCGATATCTTACATTGATCCATCTGATATCATGGACGTTATAGTTAAGATAACACTACGATATCCTTTTGGTTTGTCTTTTTTTATATACTTTTTAGGGGATATCCCTCTAGATGTCTTTTTAGAAGTAATCTTTGACTTTGATGTCAATATTGATCTTCTGAAATAACCACGAAATCCTTGCCTTAATGAGTTCGTCTCCATCTAGGGAGAACAAGGATCAGGTAGGTCTCCTTGGACCAGCAATACGCAATAAGCACTTTTATATAGAAAGAAAAGAAGAACAGAAATGATAGTAAACCCCATAATATAATCTGGTAAATACAGAATTGTTTTTTTCTTTTTTTTTTCCCTATTTTTCTTTTTTTTCCTTTTTTTGGATGGGATGCCTCTACGTCAGTTGGTTCGGCAGCTTTTTGTTTCACTTCCCACCCCCTCCTCTCCCCCTTCAAATAAACAAGTCACCCCTCCAGCTTTGTGCCTTTCACTTCGGACTGAAAGAAAAAATAAAAATAAAAAAGTCCTTTTGAAAAGCTTCTTCTCGGTGCTGGGTGCTGGGTACTTCCCAACTTTCTCCATGGTCCCACGCTATCTGTCACTTCTTAACGTTGCACGAATTTAATTAACAACTCCATGTCGACAGCATCTACCCAATCCCGAGGAGTCAACCGACGGATTAACAGCCTCCAAAATGAGGGTCGTCATTCGCGCAACTCCTCTCTATCGCGGCGTCGCCCCCTAAGCGCCAACGTGGCATACAGCCATGCCATTCGGGTCGCCTACCTTGCCTATCTCCTCAATCCTCGCTCTCGTCGCATCCAAAATGCCCCCGTCGCGCCGGCGCGGCCCAAACGATCAGCCACCATGCATGATTTAATGAGCGATTTCTCCTTGGTCAGGGACTCCAAAAGTACCAGGATTCCGCATGGCTTCGTGTCCGAGCTGGAGAAGCGGTTAACGGGTGTGTTGATGGGAAAGGAGAAAAGGAAGGAATATCAAGATCATCTGGTGGTGCGGACGTTCGCTGTCTTTCTCAACGTTCTAAAAGAGGACTCGTTCCGCAAACGCATGGAGAAGGACCGCCGAGCTGAAGATCTGCTCCTGATTTTCTACTCCAACGCAGTCAAAGAGATGGGCAAGGGCAAAGAACACGACGATGACAGCTGGAAGTTCATGGTTGATCGGCATGTTGCGCTTTTTGTCCGGCTTCTTGCGCTCACCTTGAAAGATCACGAGTGGTCCAAGGACCGCCCAGAATTGGCCAATCGATTAACGGTGCTAGAGAACAAACTTCTCCTACAAGATCAGGATCTCATGCAAACGAATGGACCTACGTCTACGACAGAGAGTGTTGGCACATTGAGTTATAACGTGAAAGATATGCCCCTGGTGCAACATGTGGCCAAGATCTTTGGGATGACCATATCTGAAGCACAATCCGAGATCGATAAACATAAGTCTACCTGGACCGAAAAGGCCGCTCTGCAGGACCTGAAGACCTATCAAGCCCATCTGAACCTCCAGACACATAAAACCTTGTCAAGAGAAGATTTTGAGTCGGACGAGGGTTATGATGGCTGGAAAAAGAGCGAAGGCCCTGATCTCTCACAGATGATGCTCGCAATCATGCAATCCCACCCTGACCTGGCCAAAAGCACCCCGGGGTCTCTTCCTCAGTTTAATTCGAGTTCCCACGAAAACTCCGACTTGTCAAGGACTTCGTCTGGTCGGACTGACAGAACATCTTCTATCATTGATCAGCCTGTTGATTTGAGTGGGCTTTCTCTAGAACAGTCAGACGAATCCGATATATACACATTCATACCGTCTGACCCTAGGTCTTTGTACAAATACATCTTGTCCCAGACCTTGGCCCATGATCTGCGGGACCGGGAATTTGAAGCTACGCAGGCCACCTCTGACGTGCCTTCAATGAAACTGTTGTCGAAGCAGTCCACGGAGATGCTTAATGAGATATGTCTCCGCTGGCGGATTCCAGCCTCCTCCCGGGTTGTGTTGTTCCTCGAGGTGGCTCAGACTAAATTTGTTGACAATGAGATTGACCTCAACACTCTTGACTCGGCGTTTACTTTTGTGAAAGAAGTGCCTTCGGGGGAGAACCGCAAGCGCAGTAGCTTTGCGCCTTCCACGGTCTTTGATCGGCGACGATGGACCATACATGATCTTCAAACGATGCAAATGCTGCTGTCCAAACTTCATGAGGCTTTGCTCCGAGAACTATATGAGGCTATGATGGATTGCTTTGAGGCAAAGCCACGCCCACTCGGTCCAGTTATGTACATTCTTGATACCCACGTCCAGATGGATCCCAGTTACGTTGAGGACCCTGAAGACATCAATCGATTCAGCACGTATGTGCAAGAAGGACTTGCCGAAAAAGCAACAGCAAAGTATCAAAGCCTTCTTAGTCAACTAATCCCCATGGAACAAGAGGCTTGGGATCCCGACCATGTCATTCAGCTTGGAGATGCAATCTCAAAACTTGCGCTAAAGATCCAGAAACGCTACCGCAATAACCCGGAGATCATGGGGTGGGTTTTTTTCTTTCTTTCTCGTCTGTCTAGTTGATCAGTCTCTAACTTACAAGTAGTGTGAACCCCTATACCACCTTGTGTCATAACGTACTCCCTATGTTCGCCGAGGATGTACATGAAATGATCATTAGGATTCTCGAGCAGGCAAAAGCGCGAGGTGAGGAGATCGCTATTGACGACGGCTTCGACCTATACAAGCAGCTCGCTACGATCAGACGGTTATTCCATAACACCCATGAAGAGTAAGCCCCTCGACTCCCATGCTATTCCTATGAAATTACTAACTTAGCTTAGTGCTCCATTCCCATTCCATGTGGAGAGTCTCCTTCAAGACTTCGTTTGGAGATGGCTTCGTCTGACTGATCAAAAGATCATGGATTGGGTCAGCCAAGCCACAAGACAAGATGCATTCGCCGTTCGTGTAGATGGAACGACAGACCTTGCGCCTGAAGATGATCGTCACAGTGTGTCAGTTATTGATATTTTCCGGTCTTTCAACCAAGTTGTTGAAAGTATGGTGCAACTGGAGTGGGACGATGATCTTCAATATGCGAAGTTCATGACGCATCTCTCCAATTCAATTGGAAAAGGCGTGGCAACGTACTGTGACTCCTTAGAGAAGATGTTCACACGGGAGATGGATCGTCTCACACCCGAGCAGGAGGCAGCATTGAACCAAACCACTCAGGAAAAGCTGATGCAGTTCGCCAAAGACACCTGGACAAACAAGGATAAAATCGAACCCTTCCAATTCTCGTCTGAGGTATGTTATTGTCCATTTCAACTAGGTAAACATCCCGGCTAACATTTTCCATAGTCCCTGGTGAAACTGAACAATATTGAGTATGCACTTGCTCAGCTCGACAAACTCGAAAGTGACATCAACGTCGACGGGTGCGCCGAGGTCATTGCAAGAAATACTCCCCCGCAGCTCAAGAAGGTCCGCAAGTCTACCACCTATGTCTTCACAATCAAGGTGGTAGAAGCAGAGGACTTGAAAGCATGCGACATTGGTGGTGGCAGCGATCCGTATGTCGTCTTGACTGACGAATATCAGAAACGGATCGCCAAAACTCGCATCATCTACAATAATCTTAATCCCCGATGGGAGGATGCCGTGGATCTCACTACACAAGGCCCTCTGAATATGATCGCTACCATCTGGGACTGGGATGCAGTGGGCGATCACGACTATGTTGGTCGCACGTCAATCAAGCTGGATCCCGCGCACTTCAGTGACTTCCTGCCAAGAGAGTATTGGCTCGACCTGGATACCCAGGGTCGGCTTCTGCTCCGAGTCAGTATGGAAGGCGAGCGAGACGACATCCAGTTCTACTTCGGCAAGGCTTTCCGTACACTCAAACGAACTGAAAGGGATATGACTCGAAAGATCACAGAGAAGCTTTCGGCATATATCAGTCACTGTCTTTCCCGGCGAACACTCAAGTCTCTGCTCTCTCGCGGACTCAGTATATCTAGCGTCTCGAGCTTCTTGAATCGGAACCGAGCGCAACCAGCTCCTGCCGGACCTACCCCGGCAGAGGTCGAAAATGCACTGACTCCTCTGTTCAATTACTTCAATGATAACTTCGCCATCATGAACAAAACCCTCACACCCGAAGCCATGAAGATGGTGATGGCTCGCCTGTGGAAGGAAGTACTTGCCACTATCGAGAGTCTACTCGTACCACCTCTGTCGGATAAGCCATCCCATCAGAAGCCACTAACCATCCAAGAAGTCGACATCGTATCACGCTGGCTCGTGCTACTATTGAACTTCTTCCACGCGATTGACGACGAAACCGGCGAAGCAAACGGCGTCCCAATCAATATCCTGAAATCACCCAAATATCACGAAATTCAGTCTCTGAATTTCTTCTACTTCGAACCAACGGAGCATCTCATTCGCACCTCCGAGCGGATGGCCTCGGCGACTGTCAATCGCCAACAAGCAGCCCGCAACCGCAATTCCGCACCTGTCCACCTCGGTGCCACAGGTGCCGGCTACGGCGGCTTGGGTCTTCCTGCTGCCCGTCGCGCCAAGAGCATCATGCTTTCCCGCAATCTAGGCACGATGAGGAAGGCCAAGGAAGAGAAACGGCGGGAGGCGCAGGCTGATCCGAACGACGACATGATCCTGCGCATTCTTCGCATGCGCCCTGAAGCTGCCGGCTATCTTCGCGACCGTAGTCGTCAGAAAGAAAGACTTGCTGCCGCTGCTGCTGCCGATGCTATCGTGAAACAGAGTCTGATGGCCGGTGCTGGAAGCCGCATGAGCGGTATCATCCCTCGCGGCAGGTGAACATGCACCTTTCTAGCAAGCTCTCCTACCTTTCAGCTTTTATTTTCCCCTATTTTCCTTATCCATCAAGCCAGCAATGTTGTGTTTTCTTTTTTTTCTTCCCTCTTCTCCATTTCCTTCGTATCTTGCATTCTATCTCATTACGGATGGACCCTTGACTCTTATGATTCCCAATTTGGCATCTGCTTGTACTCGCGCATGTATGTTTCTTGAGAGAAACGGAATCGAAAATGGAAAATGGAAATAATGAAGATGAAGTCTCCCGGGAATTTCTACAACATAATTCGATCGAATTCATTCTTATTCTTATTCTAGACTGTTTTTATATATTGTTTTCCATAACTCGAATAGAAGTCCTAAATTAAATAGATTCCAGAATCTACTCCAGCGCAATGCACTCAATCTCAACGGGCACACCCTTGGGCAGCTGGTGAACAGCAACACAGCTACGAGCAGGCTTGTGAACGAAGAACTTCTCGTAAGTAGCGTTCATCTCAGCGAAGTTGGCCATATCAGTCAGGAAGACCTAAGAAAAGAAAAATCAAGATCAGCAAAGCGGTCCTTCTCCTCATAACTTGCGTATACTTCTTTCTCTGACAAAGCCAAGTCCAGAAAGCACCACAATAGCAAAAGGCAGGGGGAGAAGACACATACATTGACCTTGACGATCTTGTCGACGCTGGATCCAGCAGCAGTCAGGATAGCCTTGATGTTGTCGCAGCAGACCTGTGTCTTGGCGCCGATGTTACCCTCGACCAAGTTGGCGGAGGCGTCGGCGGGGATCTGGCCGGAGACGAAGATCTGGCCGTTGGCACGGATGGCCTGGGACTGTAGTTTATTTGTTAGATGGGTCTTTTGTAGTTGTACAATGTGTGTGGGTGTGGGAATGGGTGGTTTTGAAGTGGATTGTTTCGGTATGGAGGGGTAGCTAGCTCCCAAGGTAGATAGATAGATAGATGGAGCTGCATATGCAAATGGAGGGGAGGACGACGTACGTAAGGGCCGGCAGCTATAGGAGATATGAGTTAGCTATTTGCTCTTTTGTTTGTTTTGGGTTCTTTTCTGGAATTGAATCTGGTCTGCTTTCGATGTCTAAGAGGCAGGGGAGGAAGCATAGTTGGACTTGACTTACGAGGGCAGGCATCCTTAGCGGAGATGATGGACATGTTGGCAGACATTATAGAAGGGAATTGAGGTCTGAGTGGGATTGAAGGACGGAGGATTCGAGATAGAGATAGAAGACGAGGAGTAATTCGCAGCATCGGGGAAGAGAAGAGGAGAAGAGGTTAATTATAGGAAAGGCGATGATAACGAAGATGCCCCGCTCTGCGAGTTTTCCCTCGGAGAGCGTTGATGCTCCCCGATGAAGTCATTCTTTTACTTTACGTTGTGGATTTGGTTGTTATTGTTGTTATTGTAGTTGTAGATATTATTATATTGAAATTTGTATTAAATCAGGATTCAATTGGGCTAATGCAACAATGGCATTGCTTGCTAAAAAAAAATTTTTTAAAAAAAAAGATTAAGTCGTTTCGTCGTGATGCGTTAAAAGCCTGCGACTTCCATGAACATAACATACTATACAAGTCAAGTTTCTTTAAGGTCATGATTGGCCCAGGTTGCCGAACTGCCGCAATAGGTTGGCAGTCTCCTCGGCAGAGTACCCGAAGAAGACGGGGCCATTGAAGGTTATGTGGGAGGGAGTTGAGAATGTCGAGGGCATGTCGGGTTTCGTAGTCGAATCCTCGCTCACAGGAACAGTCGGGTCAACTTGGGGAGCAGGCACTTGATCTGCGACAGCATCCTTGGGCCAGGTCTTCGGCCACTCACCAGTCCGGGGGTCTCAGTTTCAGGCTTTGGAACTTCGGCCTTCGATTGATTGTGGCTGAATGGACAACCGGTTTTCTTTGGTGCAGCAACGTCATTGTCCTTGGGCCTCTCATCACTCCAAGGTGTTTCCATTTCGGGCTTTGAAGCTTCAGGCTTTGGTTTGCCGTGACCGAATGGACAGCCGTCGGCGGGCTTGGCATCAAGGACGTTGACATCGGTGGGTTTATCAGGTTTGTCGGCTTGGGGGTCGGGAGATGTGGGGATAGACGCCGAATCAGAGAACGGCGCTGAGGTAGAAGGTAGATGTGTGACCGGCACTGAAATGCCCCAAGGCCTGCTTGGGGATTCACCCACGCGGACTTCACGGAGAGGACGGTCGAAGTGACTCTGGCGGTTATCATCCTCATTCTTATTCTCTTCGTTCTTCTCCTCGCTCTCCTCATTCTTGGCACTTAGTGTACTGGGGTCCACGTTCT
The DNA here is from genome assembly GCF_028828655.1 of Penicillium verrucosum. NCBI lineage: Eukaryota > Fungi > Ascomycota > Eurotiomycetes > Eurotiales > Aspergillaceae > Penicillium > Penicillium verrucosum. The sequence goes on from NW_026643212.1 coordinate 4,501,605, forward strand.
CAGCCCATTTCTCAACACGCTCACTCGACGCAGAATGCGAGGAGTGGCCTTCGCCGTTGGTATGACGGTCGGGCAAGAAGGCTTGGTGCTTGACACCTAAGCCAGCGATCATGCTGGTCAGGCCGCCGTATTTGGCGTCCAGTTGTCTCATGTCTTGTGGGTTTCGCTGATAACGCTTGACGCAAATTGCGTGGCTGCGGGGGATCTCATGTTTGTGTCGTTCGACGTATTCGGCGATTTCTTCGGGGGAGTGTTGATCGAGGAATCGGATCGGGCATCGGGAGACGGGACATCCTCCTTTCGATGACGGGACTGATGGGGTGTGGCTAGAGTGTCGGTCTTCGAGTTCAGCCTTGATTGGGTCCAGATGCTCGTGGCCGCAGGTGGCTTCAATATGGACCTTCGGCGCTAAATTTTTCCCACTAGGGGCCTCACTAGCATTTGCACTCTGCATCTTATTCGGTTTGGAGAAGGGGCAATGTAGATTTCCCTGGGTGCCATTCGTTGTGAAGTCCTTCTCCAGCGCGATTGCTGGAGCCGGTGCTTGCGCGAGGATGCACGAGTTGGAGGATATTTGGGAGAGGTTATCTTGAGAACGGAGCAGAGATTTGCATCCTTTGACTCCATTCTTAATGGCCAAGAAAGTATTTTCGTCTACATTTTGATGTGCAACGAGGGTCTTGATTACATCCATGGAATTCAACGGTTGTTCCTCAACTCGAGGCTTGTTGTGTACGAGGCCCTGACGGTATTCTTCTTGCTGCGCGAGCAGCTTGTTCTGAACGTCAAAGGCACGATGTCTATCTTGAGGAGGCAGAATTTCTATCACATCTGTGTACTGCAAGATACAATGTTAGCAATGTTCATCTTGTCAAATATCACAACAGCATGGCAGTTATGGTCTCAATCAGATAATACATGTTAATCCGTCATTGCCACAAAAGTGACTCCTGATCTAGAGCTATTTCTTCGTCATGCGAGACCAGAATGCGGAAGGGAAAAGGGAGAGAAGGAGTATGTATTTACCTGTTTGAAGACATTATCCATGTGCTGAAACAGCTCATTTTGTCTGTGAGTCAGCCGGTACACGGTTAGTAGGAGTGCATCGAAGGCTTCGCCGACGGCCTCGAGCTGGTCATGGTGCAGATCCGGCTGCATGTTGGTAATAACAGCAGGTGACATTGACTGAATGTATTACAGAGTATCAGAAATAATTCATCTGAGGTGGGAGTGGCCTGTTGAGGCTCTCAAACTTCCAAAAGCATGAGAGATGGAAAAGAGGAAAACAGGCGGATTTATAGCGATTGGGTCGACGCCGGAAAAACTTGAAGCGAGGTGGTCTGTGCTGGTCATGTGAGGGGCTAGTCCTGTTTTAGGCTGGGGCCGAGGCCGAGTATACGTCGATGTACAAAGGGGTACATATATCTACCCTTTTGACATCGAATAGAGTATCTATATGCAGGTACATGCAGGTACATGGAGGTGGAAACTTATTGGTGTCTTGGAGGTTTAAGTGTGAGACAATGAGTCAGTACAGTCAACCTGCCCACCCGGGAGGTATCCCAGTGAGATTACTTGAAGAATATATGATTACTTTGGTAGCTTTTAATACTTGAATACTTGGTGTTCCATTTTATAGTATGTACATAATGCAAAGCTACGGGTTTATATGATTCCCATTCATGAGATCGACAACTCGTCGAGCGGAAGTTGGTATATATATATATATTTGCAATGAGCTGTTCAAAGTAAAATATATATAGATATGGTACGGAAGAGATTACTGATAGCAAGGGAAGGTACATGATAGCAGAAGAAAATATAGGAGTTGATACTATATTGCACAATAACTTAACAATTCCAATTGGAGGTGTTGAATTAATAGCTGTTTTTGACTTATGTAATACTATATTGCAACCTCCTTCAACAGCCCAGCCGGGCTAGCTCAATCGGTAGAGCGTAAGACTCTTAATCTTAAGGCTGCGGGTTCGACCCCCGCGTTCGGCTATTCCTACAAATTAATCCTAAGATTTCTTTTTTTGTTACTTTATTTGATTCATGAACTATGATCTACAACCGATTAACCTTTTTCTCTTGTTTAGTTATTTATGTTGGTTATGTTGGTTAATTTTTCGTTTCATCTCGTACTTTTGCTCCGCTTCTCAGCTTAATGAGGGGCTGACCAGTATACAATTACACAGAAATCCCCCCAACCATCTGCACAACAGACATCCCGGCATGCAGCACGCATGTCTGTTTCCAGTAAAGCCACTGTGATGAGTTTCAGATCACGTCGTGGCCTAAGACATCCCATTGGTCCGGGGATAGGTGTAATGGCTGTATGATGTGTCAAGGCTGGCCATCCGGTGCATATTCGTTCAGATGGTCTGATCCAATGCCGTTTTAAATATCCGGTCTGGACAACATCCAGGGTGAGTCATTTATGATGACCTCTTGAGATAGTCCGGTATCTGGTAGTTTCAGTTTCTAGTCCAGGTTTCTGCCTGTTAGACTCTCGAAAGTAACCGTAAACTCCAGGTCGTAGTTTAACGGTCTAGGCTTTTTGGAGAACTGGAACACAAAGAGATGACGAAGGAGTGGTATCAGTTTACGACACCAGTCCCCTGACGATGAGGGGACTGAGCACTAAGTTTACGGGGGGCTAAGTAGGGTCTGGCCGATCAGACCCCGGTTGGGCATATCTAAGAGTTACGCTGTACTCTCTGTACGAGTATAGTAAGGTGTATACTGGTTACTAGTGTTAATAGTAACTAAGTAGTTTGACCTTCTAGAAGAAGATGCAATTGCGTGACCGCAGTATTGAAGTATTTTACCGGCGGGATCTGACCGCTGATTTGTATACTGTGTATACTATACCTCGGTGTATTTGATATAGAATATATAGTATCTAATATCTAATGTGTAATAATATTGATATACTACTATATACATATAAATATAAAGTGTATAAGTGTATAAGTGTATAAAGAATATATAGTATATATAGTAATTAAAAGATATAAAATACTCAAAAGGGAAAAAAACAAGTAACGATCTAGACCTGAGGGGCAACCCGATTATCCTTATCTGTAATTTTCACCCATTTCCTTTTTTTCCCCTCCAAATATTTTTTTTTTTTGGGTTTTTTTTAAAACCCCTTTTACTTCAAAGCCTCTTTCCCCCTCTTTCTTCTCTTCCTTTCTATCATCATGTCCTCCACTCTCCCAGATGCCTCCAAAGTCGGACTCCCCGCCTCCGATGCCGCCAGCGCCGCCGAACTCGCCAGTCTTAAGGTAAGACTTCGCGCCGCCCTGCGCCAGTTCCCGGATTTCCCTTCTCCCGGAATCTTATTCGAGGATATCCTTCCTATCTTCGCCGATCCTTCTCTCCATGAGGCCCTGATCCGCTCCCTGGAACTTCACATTATCGCCAACTACGGTGGCCAGAAGCCCGATGTCATTGTTGGCCTCGAGGCCCGTGGTTTCCTGATGGGCCCCAGCCTGGCGCTGCGTTTGGGTGCCAGCTTCGTCCCCGTGCGCAAGCAGGGCAAGCTCCCCGGTCCCTGTGAGACTCAGGGCTACGAGAAGGAGTATGGTCAGGATTTCTTCCAGATGCAGGCCGATTCCATCAAGCCCGGTCAGAAGGTCCTCGTCATTGATGACATTATTGCTACTGGTAAGTGATGAGAATCTCTGGTGGATAAATACCCTTCATACTAATAAACTATATTTTAGGTGGCTCTGCCAAGGCCGGTGGTGAGCTGATCCAGAAGATGGGCGGCGAGCTCCTCGGTTTCATCTTCCTCCTCGAACTTGAGTTCCTCCACGGACGCGACAAGCTCCCCGCGCCGGTTTACACTCTCCTGTCTGGCCAGGCTTAATTTATACACACACCGCTTCAAAAAAATCATTTCTTTCTGCGACGATCTCAACTGCCGATTATAATGACCCCATCCTTTCAAAACGCCCGACCACACCCGATCTTGCGGTGAGCGTCTGCCATCCGCTCCCTCCGGGCCCAATCAAACAATTCACTCGAACTTCGAGTCTGGAGCCTTGTTTCGCTGGTCGACGGCACCCGCCCCAGCTGGCGCAGAGCTGCCCGGATAATATCCCCCAATATAGACAAATAGCTTTCATCAATGCAACTTGATATGTGTATAAAATTGGCTAATCATCTGTTCTAATTTTAAGAGTAGCTTTCTGTTGGACTTGACATGACCAAAGATTAGACATACTTTTGAATACACCTTATCAATCTAATAGTAATTTCCCTCCTTAGGCCTCAGGAATGAACTTCCTCATAACCTCCTCCACCCATTTCACGGGAACTCCCAAATCCACCGACTCCCGAATAGCCCGATTCATCCTCGCAATATACTCAAACTTCGGCCCCGAAAGCTTCACACAGTTCTCATCGACATAAACCAAAACAGACATCTTCCCCTCATCCAGCCCCGCCCTAAACTTCTCCGCCCCATCCAACCATTTCACAACATCCGCCTCGACGAACCACTTATTATAAGACCCATCTCCCTGCACTTTGGGCCTAATAGAAATGGGCACACCATCCTCAGCCCCGGCATCAACAGCAGAAGTATCAACACCCTCATAACAATCTAGAATCCTCTCATCGCCAAGATCCATCTGGTAAAGAACACCGTAGACAGTATCCTCGGACCCGGAAATTGGGATCTTGTGCGCGGTTTCAGAGTCTTGATTCGCGACGCGCAGACCAGGTGGTGGGAGGACATTTGCGTAGCCCGCTTCGCAGATTAACCAGCGCCAGTGCGGTAGGGTTGCGATTGCTAGTGGGGTGGAGGAGTGGGTTGGGTTTATGCGACAGCGGGTTTTCATTTGGGATGGTGAGAGATTGGAGCCGTAGGCGAAGTAGAGATATTTGGGGTATTCCAGTGGGTTTGCGGTTGGTGGGGGGATTGGGGCTTGAGTGTGTCTTTCTGTTGGTTGTAGGGTGATCGGGTGGGAAGACATGGTTTCTGATGAAGTGGTTTGGTTTGGTTTGTATGTGTATTTGGATGTGGAAGGAAGAAGATGAGAAGATGAGAAGATGAGAAGGGAGAAGAGATAGGAATGAGTTCAGAGTGAAAAAGTATATGCATAAGCTTAGCTCCGATTGCGTTATTTCATATCAATTTCTACATGTGAGGTCCAACCCGTCACCATTGCTTTTCCTGCTAATAATATAAGAATAATCCGCTTCTTATGCGGCCTTGTGTCTTTTGTGGTCTTTTTAGATGTCTGTTTAGGTGTATACGAAGGTAATAAGAAAAGCACTTTTCTATGTATAACCTTTGATCGAATCGACCTATATTGACTTGAAGAATAGCACTTTCATGTAGTCTATATGAAGCACTAAACTACTAGGGACTTATATAAATGGAGATACTGTGATGGTCTAGAAACCGTTGGTTTCGAGAAAAAGGGTAGGTCCAAAGGACGGGCTATATTTCTTTTCTAAGGGTAGGCCGGCACAAACAACAAGACTCGTAGTGGGTGATCAATATAAGTACCAACTACTGTGACTATAATCTTGTCAAGCATAAGAAAAGCACTATATGGTGCACTAAGGAGGTTTCGAGGCTCTGGTATAATAAGCCTTTCTAAACCGCTCGATAAGACAACACGAGTAAGACTACGCTAGCGAGTAGCAACGCCGTAGGTGGTAGTATATGCACTATAGTTGGAATCTATGACAGAATAAAGGGGACTTTACCTGATCTTATAACCGGATCGCTGGTACCTACTATGATAGTTCTGTGTTATAGGTTCTAACGTAGTCCTTTGAACTAACGTGACAGCCGGTGGGTGAACCGGTCTGTAGTCCTTATACATAACCTTGAGGACATGTCGGGTATTTGCTATGAGACATTGAGAGTCCCTTGTGGTCAGAAGAGGAAGGCAGATCGGGGAAACTACAGAATAACAAAGTCTCTCATTGTCCTCAGATTAATACTGGCCTAAAATGGTTTACTGGCCAACAGTTACCCCCACTGCCTTATCACTGCCTCATCTTTCGGATTATACTTGTGCATAGGTAGAATTGATCATCGGAATGGTCCACTTCTGTGTCGATCATATTCAGCTCAATAGAGATGGATGAGTTTATATCCGCCCACTACCAAATACAACATTAGCTCTTTAAGACAAGGGCCGAGCTTCTAAGCCCCTCATTAGGTACCTTGCAGATCTTGGTGACCATTTCTACCCTATAAGGGCCTTGGGATGCGTAAGCTGAATGCATGAAACACTTCGGGTGAAAACTATTGGCTGGAGCCCTACCTTGAGCCAATAATGTGCTATATCTTTTCACCTGTAGGAACTCCATGAATATGTCTAGGTCTATCGCATGCAACCAGCTCTTTTGATGCCTTCGATGGTGTTTTGTGGGTGAGTAAAGTTTTATCCGGGCAGACGAGGTGTGAAATTCCACAAATTAGTTATTAATAGGCGGTTGAAAAGGTATATAAGACCCGATGTCTGGAGCTTTCTCAGGGGTCGAACCAACAAACAGCCTCTCAAAAGAACTTTCTTGCTCGTTACGGTAAATAGCTCATTTCTTCGTTGATCAATATGCACATGAAAAGTGCTCTGAACCTGGCCATCCTCGGATGTGCTCTCCTCTCTTCCGCGCACCCAGGACACCATGAGCCCCTTGACGGCCCTGACGTTCAGTTGTACAAGAGGAATGTGCAGAGTGGTCTGCAGAAATGCTCGACAGAGTACCAGAACAATGGTCTCCAAGCCCGAGCCGAATCTCGCCGCAAGGCTATGATCGATCTGCACCGCCGTCACCTTCGCGTCCGAGATACCGACGCAGTCCTCAACAAGTCCCACCAAGCCACGCATTCCATGTCCCCCTCGATGTCGGAGAAGGAAATCTTCAACTCCCCAGAAAGAGTGTGTCTCCTCGGCCCAAGCCCCGAAGGAGAAACAGGACCATACTGGCTCCCCGGCGAACGGGTACGCTCTCACATCCGCGAAGGCCAGGCCGGTGTCCCCGTGGTAATCCAGCAGCAATACATCGATGTCGAAACCTGCAAGCCGGTACCGGATCTCTACGCTGAGATCTGGGGATGCAATGCCACAGGCGTGTATTCGGGCCTGGTAGCAGATGGCAACGGCAATTCAGCAGACCAGTCCAATCATAACCGGACGTTCCTCCGCGGAATCCAAAAAACTGACTCGGACGGCGTGGTCATGTTTGACACATTATTCCCAGGCCACTATGACAGCCGCGCCACGCACTACCACAACATTGCGCACTTCCATGCGAAGAGACTGCCAAACAACACCATTGCTGGTGGCAGGGTATCTCACGTTGGGCAGATCTTCTGGGATCAGGATATTATCAGTGCAGTCGAGTCAACCTACCCGTACAACACCAACAGCATTCCCATCACGCCTAACGCTGAGGACCGGGTTGTGAACGTGGAAACTGAGAACAGTGAGGCTGACCCGATGCTGAACTACGCGTATCTGGGTGATAGCGTTGAAGATGGACTGTTTGCTTGGATTACTGTCGCTGTCAACCTGTCTGCTGTGCACTACCCGTACTATACCAACGTCTATACGGAAAATGGTGGCCTGGAGGTTGATGGAACTTCTGATGGAAGCCCAAGGGATATTGACGGTGGGCTTCCTCAGACCTCTTCGGTGCCGAACTGAGCTAGGGACAAGGGGCAGAGTACGTTATGTAAGTGACTGAAACAGTTATAGACCTCGTAATGTGTTGACATACATGGGATGTCTTTGTGTCTTTGTATGCAGATTGAGGCTCTCATAGTTTGTCATTCTCCTTGTTCATGGAGGCCACATAGACCGACTATTCGGAATTAGAACCCGCGATTGGAAAATTTGAAGGCTATCCTCTTGGTGGGACCTCGGGAACTTATAGTATAATATGCTCAGTGTTCCCCAGCCGTACATTTATGGGGAATGCCGTATAATCTGCTATGTGGAATAATCGTACTGAAATCCATATGTTCCGTAGGCTCTCTAGAGAGGGTACAGAATGGCTCGCAGACACGGTTGTCGGAATTCCCGCTAGGTCGTCATCCAAGCACAGTCTACTATTAAATACTGACCTTAGAGTGGATACGCTTAGCTGGGTTACCAGAGCTGGTTGGTGGGCAGCTAATAGGTCTCCTTGTTGTATGCAACGACAAGAGTGGCCATGCACACGATACTGCAATTCCTTATTACCAATGCAAGTGATCTTCAAAAGTAAATAAAATAAAGGAGTCTCACGCCGTAGGGAACGATTTGACAAGAAGTATATTCATGCCTTACTAGCCGAACCTTCAGCTTACGACATATAAGATTGACGACCTACCCGTTGTAGCCCTAAAAAGTAAACCCGAAGGGCCGAAGTCAATAGGATCGCCATTCCGGTTGCTGTGGGTAGATGCGACCACAGTCAGACTAATCATTGATTAGCCACTGATGTGGTGCCCCAATTTAGCATCTTTTACGGGGCCTTTGTAGAATAACTGCTATACCGGCTTAAGACTTACCCGTAAGGCCTCTATGTTGTACGTACTATTTTAACTCGGCAGACCGATATTCAACATCATATATCAACTCCACTAAAGACTATCCACTTGGGCGTTTGATCCTAAATCTTGTTTTCACAAAGAATCTCTGGTAGTTAGTTGGGCCGGGTGTAAATTTAACCCAATAGTGCCATAGTGCCATATTCGGAATGCAAAATTCTACTTTTAGCAGGCTCGAGCACTGACTGAGCTGGAAACGAGTAGCTCTGTCTGTAATTAAGGCCTACCATGACGATGCAGTCAAGTGATACTATAAATCTTTCATCTTAACCCTACATTTCATCTTCATAAGAGACCCATAACCAACAAAGTGCGAAGCCCGTGGCGTCTAGATTTGAGAGAGACGAACGAAAGAAAGCATAAGACATCGAAGAATTAAATGGATACATGTAGACCGCAGTCAGATAAAGGGGAAATTTGATTTTTGATTTGCTTGAGAAAAGCCTGTCTAATTATAGTACTAATATGTATGTTGTATGGCATCTCAAAGTGGGGGCCCAGAATCGAGGGTATATAAGCTGATAACCACCTGGCAGTCGGTCGAATATAGCAAACTACCTCGTCCAACTTATCCTAAGAAGTAATATTTCGTTCCGCTCGTTTAAACCACAAACCATCACCATGTCCGGGACCACGACCTCCACCACTTCCTCCGCGTCGGCTACCTCTAGCTGCCATGCCAAGCTGTACGATATCCCTACCCACGATGCCGCATGCGCGATGCCTATGCAAAACAACAACTCCGCTATCATGAGCAGCTGCTGCTCCGAGGCATCTGTTGTTCAGTATGATTCCTGCGACTACTACTGCCTTGCCCAGGGACAGAATGTTGGCACCCTTGCGGAGTGCCTGATCAAAGCCTCCGAGCCCGGTGAGGTTTGGTGCAACAACGGTGCCAATGCCACAGCTACAGCGACAGCTACGGCTACTGGTACTGGAGTCGTGACCCTGGGTGCCACAGAATCCGGTGCGGATAGTACCGGCTCAAGTACTTCGAGTGGCTCTACTGCAACTTCCACTGCTAATGTGGCTGCTGGTATTGTTGCACCTGTCCCATTGTCCAAGTCCGCTATTGGCATCGTTGGTATGCTGTTGGCTGGGTCCGCAGCAGGCCTTTTCCTTTAAGAGTTATCATGGGTTGATACTCATACCGGTGTCGTCAAAATCAAGCACTATGTCAGTTGAAGGTGATTGGGTGGATGCAATCTAATAGAAGTGTGGTTTGGAGTGTCTGTATATTAGTCGGAGAGCCCTTTCAACTTCCAAGCCGAGCAAATATATTTTATCTACCCTATTAGCTGTCCAACAATCCGTTCTTGATCTATGGATATATAATATGCCCATTTTGTCGCATCTTTCAAAACCAACCCTCTAGACCAGAGTCTTCTAATGTGTGGCTATTTTCAAGTAAATCTATAAATTTATAAATCCTTGAAACTTAGTTCTTATTTTATTATATGGACGGCGGCCGATGCTCGATGCTCTATGACGTGGTAGCACTAACCGCATCCAAATCGGGAAGTTCTATATTTCATTTATAGACGGTAGTGTAGTCACTAATACCACTTCCCTCTCCGATAATTCCCTCTCCGATAACACTAACCACAGCCAACATGACGCTCAACTCAAAACTTCAATTAGCTCTATGCAGAAAAGAAATGAAGCCCATCTCTCATCAACCCAAGACCCCAAAGCTTCACAACGGACAGATCCCAGCAGAGATACTAGACCTCATATACAAACATCTCCCCGCGCTCGAACAGATCTACTTTGCATTAACCTGCAAATATCTCTACACCTACTTTGTCTCGTTTCTCAAGAAAAAAGACCCAGACCATGCGAAACATCTCATTCCGAGAAGAAAGCGTCTACCAATACTCCACAACGCCAAGCTCGAAGCACACCCTCGAATCCAGCTCCTACGGGAACTCGAAAACGAACGCTGGAAATGCTGCGTGGTGTGTATGAAGCTACACTCGCCCTTGGCATTTAAACCCTCCAAACAATTCAAGAAAGAGAGCCACTGCTACAAGTGTAGTCTACTCTATGGCCGTGACTGCATGCCCTATGCGGGGTTAGTCGACATCTGCCCTTGTGTCAGTATGACATTCAACGAGCGACAACTTGTGGTGAATACGATATCCTCGTCCTCAGAACCGAGTATATTTCCCAAAGATTTCACGCACGATTCAGCCATAAAGAGATACTTCCATGACTGCCAAGTCACTAGTCACCTTTACGCACAACTCTCAATCAAAACGCAGCTTTCACTAAGTTCTAAATCCAACTCTTTGTATGTGAGCAATACGTACACTTTCAAATTCTCGAAGGGATTGTCCGATGCGTTGAGTGGTATCTGTCCACACAAGGAGACCAATAAATGGCTCAGGCAATTCTTTACAGAAGCGGGATTGAATTATTCTGCGTGGGGGGGAACGGCAAAGCCATTGGCGACAGAGCCTCATCTTATAAAGATCATTACAGAAAGGAATTTGGGTCATAGAAACTGGAATAGGCGAGGATGGAAGAACAATCGGAATGACCGCGGTTGAACTTGTTATATAGTGTGGACACATTTGACCTCTATATTGCGAGACTGGTTCGTCTGGAGGAACTTGGCTGTTGATAAAACTGTGTTTATGTGCTTGCTATTTGCAACCTCAATAAAAGACGTTTTATCGTTTTATCGTTTCATCGTATACTTCTATCTGAGGCTGAAGTACGGAGTTATAGTTCCAACCCTTACAACGCAATAATCAACCCTATACCCTTCGGTCATTAATGACCGGTAGATATCACACTAGATACCCCCATGATCATCCGACTGAAATAACTCGATGGCCAATTGCCGGGGTTGTCGATTTGTGCATCCACATACCGGAAACCGAGTTCCGCCAGAATTTAAGATATCAAGTCTCCCAGAAAGAAACAAGTCAAAGGATTCAATATTCAGTTCTAAAGGAAAAATACAAGAAAAGTCTAAAAATGGCACCCAACAAACTAGCAATCGCCAGCATCTCCCTAAGCCAATATCCAGGCCACATCCTCGACGACAAAATCCGCGCCGCAGCCCAAGCCGGCATCGCGGGGATCGAAATAGTCTACAATGACCTCCTCACCTACAGCCAAACCGCAAACATCCCCATACACACAGCAGCCCAAAGAATCCACACTCTCTGCCAGGAAACCAACATCCAAGTCCTCTCCTTAGCGCCCTTCGAAAACTACGAAGGTTCAACAACCCCCTTAAAAGAAAGACTTAGTCTCGCCGCGCACTGGCTCGAGATAGCCCGTCTGCTACACGCACCTTACCTACAAGTCCCATCAATCTTCACAGCAGACTGCAGCCGCGACGAAAAAACTATCATCTCCGACCTCCAGCAACTATCCGATCTAGCCAGCTCTATAAAACCAGTAGTATCAATCGCCTACGAGCCACTGTCATGGGGAACGAACATCTCAACCTGGGAAAGCGCCCTGTCAACCGTGGAGCGGGTCGACCGTCCGAATTTCGGACTGTGTCTGGATACGTTCCATGAAGGGACGCGGGTGTGGGGGGGATAATGCGTCTCCGAGTGGAATGCAGATGGACGCGGAGATGAAACTACGGGATTCGCTGAGGAGGTTTGTGCGGGATTGTCCGCGGGAGAAGATTTTCTATGTGCAGCTTTCTGATGCGGAGAGGTTTGAGACGCCTTATTCTTTGGCGCATCCGTGGGCTTTGGCTGGTGAGGCGAAGGAGTTTACTTGGTCTAAGCATGCTAGGCCTTTTCCTTTGGAGGTTGAGTTTGGGGCGTATTTGCCTGTTGTTGAGATTGCTAGGGCTTGGATTGTCGAGGTTGGGTTTGAGGGGTGGGTTTCTATGGAGGTTTTTGATCGGAGGATGAGAGATGGGAGGGTTAGTCCTGAGACTGCGGCTAGGCGGGCGGTTGAGTCTTGGAGGAAGGTTCAGGTTGAGATGGAGGGTAAGCCGAGGCTTTGAGGTGAGGGGTTGTGGGTTGTATATGGAACTAGGGTGGACGGTGAATGTAGATTGTTATTGAATCCAGTTCGATTCTCTATGAGCTGGAGGTTTGACTATACAAGTCTAAACCTATGTACACCTGTGAAACATAAAACAAGCGCCACAAATGATCTGAGAGTCTTCCAAAAGGGTATAGTATATCTCTGTGAATATTCAAACAATGTGTAGATTCGTGATTGGGACGCCACGAGAGCGCATGCTGTATCGTCTTTTGACTCCAATGCCGTTTGCATGGCGCAGGAGCTCGTATGTTTCCTCTCCGCCGCCGACCATGACCATGCTGATGAGGTAGTTTCGTGGAATGCCGCTAGGTGTCATTTGAGCTTCGTCGAGGTGTGGACGGATGAGAGTGGATTCGGCGCGGACGGCGGCGAGCGCAGAGCGAGACCCGGCTTGCTTCGTTGACTCTTTCCTCTGCCCGTGGAACCCGTGTGGTGGCACGTCATCGTATGAAACGACGACAATTAGCTTCAGCGCGGACCGCGTTGGTCGGTATGCGGGGATGTTGCGAAGCTTTTCCGAGAATGTACAGCCGCCACGTTTGATAACGAGGACTTCGTGGTTATGGGCGACCTCGCGGGGAATACCCTCATTACAGAGATCGCCGGCGAAGTATACACTTGACCACGACAGGCGGTCTGTCGATGGGTTGCCGAGCAAGGACATTGTAACTGCATCTTCAAGATCCGGAAGCGGGCTGGCCCCAATGCCCGAAGAGATAGCAGCGGGGAGAGTCAACCTGAGTGGCGCAGGTTCGGTCGGTTCGTTGTGAAGTAACGACGACACCGAGTGCATCAGAGACGATAGCATGGCTCTTACTGTTGAGTCCGGGGAGTCAACAATTGCGGCATCGTTGACAGAAGAGGCGGGGCTGTGACCTGCGAGACGGGGCTCGGGCGGGTGTGGGCTTCCTGGTTGAGTTTCTTCATCTCGTGGATGAGCCGAAGCATTACGTCGGCGAGAGGGCTCTGGGAGAACGTCAATGACGAGGTCAAGCATGGCATTGTCGCGAACACGGGTGAAGTTCGGATCATACGGATCGACGACATCAAAGGTGATTTGGCGAGAGAGATATACCTTCTCATCTTTGCCTAATGGCACATTGTTGATCACCTGCACCCGATACCCGTCTTCCTCCTCCCCAGTGGTGGCCGTCGGGTGATCCAACCGTACATCCTGAACCATACTCAATCGGAGTCCTCCAATTGTTTTTACAAGTACCCCGTCTAGGACACGCTCCAACGCTCCAGGTCCCATGTTTACGCCGCCTGGGAGTGATGGGAATGAGATGTCGAGCGTGGGTCGAACGGCCATAGGCGCGCTGGTGGCGTTGAATGGGACAAGCTGAGGTGGCAGCGTCCACGGGTAGAAGGTGTAATTGGTTGGTGATGAAAGGTCAGACACAAAGACACTTTGATGTCCAGGTGAGTCTTGCAAAATAGGACCTGCGGCCACTCCTCGATCAGGCATCAGATCCAGCCGTGCCAAGTTGGCAGCATGGAAGATGTCTGTTCGGGATGCCGTGGAGGACACGCCGAAGAATGGAGAGGGGATAATTTGACATACTCCCCCGGCGATGTCCTGGCCTTGGGATGGGGTTTGCGGCGGGCGAGGTGTGGATGCCGATTTTCTCGGAATGATGAGAGGATGGCCTTCGGTGTTAAAAACCCAGGGAGCATCGATCCTGTTCAATGGATGCTCCTGGTCAAACAGCAGGTAGAGATATTTGGCTGTCTCTCCAATGAAGAAACTTTCCATCCGGTCAATGAGCTCACCAGTCAGAACATTCCGAATGCCAGCCCAACCACACTTGGTCCAGCAACGCCGCTTGAGGTCGCTGAGAACCATCTCTCCAACATGCAGATACCAAGGATCTTGAGTTGCGCGATAAATGTAGTAGTTGGACTCGATGAACTCGGGCCGACCTCCATACCACGGCATACCGTTGTCGATGTCACCAGTAGCCACGTTCCATCGTTCAGGGATGCCCGAGTAGCGTGTCCAAATGGCAGTAGTCAGCAGATGAATTTGGATAGCTTCATCTAGCTTTCCATCCAGGGCAAGGACTCCCGGATAGAAAGCGCTCAGGCTATCAATCCAAAACGCTCGCGTGGCACCGGTGATCACATCCCCTACAATAAGGTGGGGATGTTGATAACCTTCGCCTCGGAATAGGTGGCGATTGATCGCGGTGTGTGATTCTTCCCACACCTGTCGGAAGGCCTCGGCAGTATGCTGGTGGTCCGTTAGAGGAGCGTAGTACGAATCCAATGCTGCCCAAGGGCTGTCGGAGTTGAAAGGCAGACGCTCGCCCTCGGATAGAAGAACATGAGCTTTGACGGCATACTCGTAGAAGCTGTCAATACCGGCACCGATCTACTGAAAATTAGTTAATGCTTCTACCTGTCAAAACAGATCCTGCTTACTCCGGCCCATGGTCCCACCCATTTCCCCGACTCGACATCAATGCCAAATCCAAGCAGTCCGATGTCACTCCGGCGGTTCCAGACCGCCCAAAATGCCCCTCTTACCCAAGTCCTCATAACGCCCATCACCGGTGAGTCGGCTCAAGACGGTCAGCTCAAGGACTAGACTGCCTGCACCAGCGCTGCAAGTCTCAGCAGGCTCAGATGCCGGGTTTTTGGATTTGCGCTTGCCCTCGGCATCTCGGGTGTTGAGATTTAAAGGCGCATTCTCGTAAAATGGGATCCCGTGGCGGAGGTTAACCCGAGGGTAGGGAAGGCCCGTCTCTGTATAGAATGCGGGGAGCAAACGGTGGGCCAGATCCACAGCAAGTCGAAGTAGTTGGCCATCATAAACAAAGCCATTGGACCATAGAATACCGTGGTCACTCTGTATGAACATACTTTTATCCCATGCGCTAGCAAAGAGAGCTTCCCGTTCTGATGGTTCGTATCCGGTGATGGGTAGCTCGCCGACGGCGAAGAGATGGGCACTGAGCAATCCACCTGAAGCACAATCGTTAGCGGTAGGACATAAAAAAGCCGGAAATCGAGCACATGCGACATATCGATAAGTCGATAAGCCAACGAAGGAGAAGTAATCATACCGAGTCCTCGGATCACAGTTTCAAACAATTGTACCTTGCTATCCAGATCAAATCCTCTCGACCGCTCACCCTGACCAGCAGGACCGTCCGAGCCATCACCATACAATCTAACAAAACCCTCGACACCATCCTGGAAATGCGCCAAGGCTCGCTCGCCACTGTCCGGGCTCGAGGACAGGATGGCTAGCGTCGACAAGCTGTCAATCAAGGTCAGGGAATAATTTCCCAACACATCATTATTCTCGGGATTCTTCTCGTCTCGAACAAGGGGTCCGCATGTTAGTGCGCGTAATTCGTCTTCGGGGAACGCGTATTGGAGGTAGTTCTCGAAGCCATGGAAGAACATGCGCTCAGTTTCTTGTCTGCGGGAGGACAGAGGTGTATTAGTTAATTTGTATGACTTTTTGAAGAGGATTGACTGTAGCATATAGCATACCTTAGTTCTTTGACTTGGCTATCTCGCATGCCATGAACGACGGTAAGCCATAACAGGATGGGCCAAACCACCATGCAGGCGGAGCGGACGTTAAACATCACCTCCGTCGCGTGTGCGCTTCAAGCAGATCTGAGCGCCGTAGGGGTCATGGATGGGGCGCCAGATGGCCTTTTATTTAAGGCCTCTCTGAAAATAAACTGTTCAAGGTGATCACCCTGTTCAAAGTGGAGTTGGGAAGGGGATTCGGCCAGATAAGCCTCTGGGGAATCTTTTTTCTTCCCGCTTATTGCATCATTCCATACTATAACTATACATAGTTAACTATATAACTATACTATAACTACCATGTTTATACTATATTTTTACAGCTTATAGAAGGTTGAATCTTTATAAAGTAGTTTATTATCAGTATATATCCTAATTTATAGATGTAAACATATCATGTACTGTAGACTTTCAGTGCTATCCTACTATATATAAACCCTGGATGCAGATACCAGATATAGAATACACATTGATAATATAGGGTTGGCTTTGATTATATATTTCTGGGAAAACAAAGCTTAAATTATTTACTCAAGTCGAAGGAAATGAAAGATTACACCCATTCAAAGGTAGTCGTACACTTGGAATTGCAAAAAGGTAGTTATCAACACGAGTATCAACCTGAGTATCACATCCGCCATAACGCCGCTCATGACCATTCTTCCATAGGGCACATGGATAAAGCTAAGGTATACACAAGCGAGCGCCTCAACCCTGCTTAACACACAACGACTGCAAGATCACACTCTAAGCTTATATGTCAGCAGTAGCAGATGCATAAAAAATATGGAGTATTATCTCACCATTCCCTCTGTCCTTCAAGAGAAACTTTCTCTATGTGACCGGAAACGTGGAAATCGCCAGAATCCTTCGATAGCAGGGGAAAATCCGGACCACTGTCCACTGGTGGCGGATCGAATATGTATGTGTGTGCTGGTCCAAAGGAGAGATCATAACCACGACCTTTCAGTTTCCAACCTTCACGCTTAAATGCCAAGAGATATCGGGTTAGGCAGTAGTATTGCACGAATATTATAAAGTCCTGTAGGATGGACACGACAGTCCCGACGGTACCTGAGGCGCGGGGAGCTTCGATGTGGACAGCCATACCTACGTTGGAGGTTACAACGAATCTTCTAGATAGCTTGCAATAAATTGCCGCAATTGATGTAGGACTCACGGATCGCAATAAGTACTAAAACAGCCATACAACATCCGTAAATAAAAGGCTGCCACTTTTCCGACTCTGACTTGACATTGGGCTTAAGGAAGAGCATGCGGTAGGTGATGGTGGTATCGGTGATAGAATCCACCTTACAGTAGTAAGGGAGTTCGGAAGTAGTAGATTGTGAAACAGACATGTTGTAGAACTTGAAGAGTTGGGTTGAGAAGAAAAGAAAGAAGATGCCAAGGAGTGCCTGAAAATCCACGGAAACAATAGTATATTCATGATGCAGTAGTTACGTTTTAGTTGTCCAACTCCTACATTAATACCAAAAGCGGTATATAACACTGTTCTTATAGATAAACTGAAATATTCAAGAGCAGCATGGCTTTGAAATTTAGTTCTTATTGTACAATTCATAGATCCGGATGCATATAGCCGGACAAGTCAACCTCTGGAAGCTGGAAGATGCTCTCTGACTTGATAGCACAAAAACCGCGTCCAGGGGAATGGATGCACATGGCATTTGAAAAAATGAATTTGACGCCCGCTGATCTTCATTAAAACATTAATACCTATCACATATGTTTATTTGCCCAGCTCTCCAAGTACCAGGTTCCGATCGGAGGAACAAGAAACGACTGTGGCCATGTTAGAAATTGTGGGCTTTGGTTGCAAACAGGGGATATACTCACTAATCGGTTCATCGTTGGGGGAGAAGCGCACGTCATTGACAGTGCCCTTATGACCGGGAAGTTTATACAGCAATTTACCGGTCTTGGCCTCCCAAACAACCACACTACGATCGCCACTGCCCGCAGCAATCTTCTCGCCTTTGGGATCCCAGCTGGCACGGATGAGGTTCTTCTCCAGTCCGACAGGAGCGCCATCGTAGGTCTTCACTTGCCGGTTGGTAGGGGCGAAGGGACGAATGTCCCATGTGCGAACAGTAGAGTCATGGGAGTTCGATAACAAAGTCTGTGAGTCTGGCGAGATTTGTAGCGATGTGATGGTATCTGTGTGTCCGGCCATCGAGTAAACTATGGCCTTCTTCCGAATATCCCAGGCGTGGATCGTATTGTCAATACCTCCACTGTAGATCTCATTACCCGCTTCGGACAATGCCACTGCGGTAATAGGGAGTTCGGTCTGGAGGTAATCGAGAGCGTCCTTCTGCCGAGGATCCCAGATGCCGATGGACCCATCATCACTACCACTGACTAGAAGCTCCTGTCCTCTTTTGCTGATATCGAGACAGTTGATGATCTCCTCATGGCCCACGTGACGACGTACTCGTTCCCCGGTCTCGACATCCCAGCTTCCGAGGGTCATGTCTGCGGATGCCGAGAACAGTGACCGCGAATCGCGTGACCACTGAAGATCCAACACAGCTCCCCGGTGACCTGTCAATTGGCCGTAGTTTTCGCATTGTCCGTATGTATTCCACAGTACTATTCAAGAAATCTCGATCAGTATCATATTTCGGCGGCCGCATTCCCGGATAAAGATGAGACATACGGATGGAACGATCCATGGACCCAGATGCGATATGTTGCGCGGTAGAGTCGAATCGAACTGCGAAGACTTCGCCAGAGTGGCCTAGTAGGTTCCTTCTATTAGCGCGTGTATAGCGACAATTTGGCGACGGTATCTCACCTGTCAGCTCCATGATAGGAGCATCCAAACCACTTGTGCGAGGAACCTGTAGACTCGAATTAGCTGGCTATATTATATATGAACGCCCCTTGAGCTTCAAGGATAAACTCAGCGCATACAGATTGAATGAGCGCTCCATTTTGAGAGGAGCCCTTCACAAGCTCGGTTCCTGCGTTTTCAGCGGCCTTGTTCCGCTTGACCACGAGCTGGTGCGAGGTACCAAAGCCCTCTGGAGCAGGACGCTTTTCACCAGACATTGTCACAGCAAGCACCTCGGTTTGAATTTCGAGAGGTAAAAAGAATTAGTTGGTGACCAATCGCGAGTTAAAACAAAAGTAGTGGAGAGCAAAAGTTCAGGGCGAGAAGCTGCGGGAAGAACGATAATCCCGCCTGGGCTCGGCGGTGAGTGGGCTGTGTCCGGCGGACGGAAGCGACCATTGAGACTTGATCGCCTTGGGGCTATTTTTGTCCAGCAGAAAATAGCATAGTCATTCACCCCACTCACCAAGTACAATACGTATCATGTAAAAGGCGGAGAAAAAGGCGGCAAAGAGAGACAACCAATAAAAGAAAAGTCCAGCATGGTCAGTTTCATCGGCCGTAGGATGACTTGTGTACAATCAGCAACTCCAACAATCACGGACTCCCCCCACAATCACCCTGATCAACAGTTGACTGTCACATTCACCTGTGTTTGTCTGGATTTACTTAATTTTCCTCTTTACCAACAGCTGGAGCTACCAGAGCATAATCCTAGAGAATGTCGTCCACAAAAACCTCAAGAATAGGAGAAGAGTAAGCGGAACTCCCAAGGTCGGCTGCCTTATCCAGTGGACCTTCAACTAATCAATGACCTTTGAACAGAATATGGAAGTCAGTAAACCCCAAATGCCCGAACACTGGGGCTCCAGAAGCGATGACCAATTGATTTCGCTGTATCTCCGCCCTCGAGCTCGAACTAATTGGCTTTCTTCACATGCGCAGAACAAGAGTCGATAAAGTCAACGCGGAGCTGGTCACATTAACGTACGGAACAATTGTCGCACAATTATGCCAAGACTACGATAGCAACTACCAGGATGTCAACAAGCAGTTGGACAAGATGGGATACAATATCGGAATGCGACTTATTGAAGACTTCCTGGCCAAGTCAGGTGTCGGCCGATGCGCCAACTTCCGGGAGACAGCTGATATGATCGCGAAGGTAGGAGTCACTCCAGTATACGGAGAATGGAAATAATAAAGCTATGATGGCTGACAATCCGATCAGGTTGGCTTTAAGATCTTCCTGAACGTCACACCTACAGTCACAAACTGGACGAGTGATAACACTCAGTTTTCCCTTATCTTTGAAGACAACCCCTTGGCGGACTTTGTGGAGCTTCCCGATGATGGACGGGCTCAGGACGAGCTATGGTTCTCCAATATTTTGTGTGGTGTCCTCCGGGGGTGCCTGGAGATGGTAAGTTACTAGCACCCCAGTTAATGGGAGTGGGTTTTCCCTTGTTCTGGGCCCGATCACTGACCCGGCTTTTAGGTTCAAATGCAGATCGAGGCGCATTTTGTCAGTGATGTGCTGCACGGAGATGATACTACGGAGATGCGGGTCTCCCTCGTACGATACATTGAGGATGAGATGCCACCGGAGGAAGAGTAATAACCTTGTGAGATGTGCATTTACACTACTTGAAGAATGGGCGTTCTGGTGTTCCTCATTGGTTACTTTTATTTCATTTTAGGGGGATGGGTCTTTTTGCCCTTACTCGTCTTTATTACTTCCGATAATCACTCTATCTGTTGTACACCTGTCTTTTCGCAAATTAGGGTTTATGATGTATCCTGCACTAAATCACGCGATATTTATCATTGGTATAAGTTGAGTACATTATAAGAATTTTATTTTAGCATCAGGTTTAGTAAAAGAACAAACACCCCGAGAATAAGGGCATGGTTAAGTTGCAATCAGTCCATCGAAATTGCATGATCTCCCTCTTTTTTTATACGTGTACAGTGAAAACAGCAAAAGTTTTATTACCCTTTCTACTACCGCCTTCCCAATTAAATATACCGCCTTCTCAATTTGTGATACCGCCCGTTATCCGTCAATTTCTAATTGGTGGATATCTGACCGGCAGAATTTGGGTGCTAAAACTTTTGCTGTGTCACTGTAGATCCTCAGCGAATCTGCCGTTCAGGAGCTTGATCGGTATGGTCATAACCAAACATGTATTGTAGAGTAAACCTGCAGTTCGGTCAAGTATATATTAATATATATAGTTTCCTGTAGGCACGTAAATAGCGGTCAAGAAGAACATCCAAGTTCGTGTATTTGTCAAGTATTGTATGTCACAAACGCTGGACCATACCGGTTCTGTACCACTATCTCCGCCCCTCAACTCTTTTACAGATCGAATTTCCCTCCTTTTCATCCTTTCTCAACCTCTACCTAGACAGAACTTTTCCACAGCAATTGATTCTTCTCTCAATTTGTTCAATTCTCCTGGATTGCTCCATCTTCGGTATATTCAACCTTTGTGGTGGTCGTGAAATAGTAGTTAGCTTACCCTTACTTTTTTAGACTCCCGCTGGGATCCATCGCAGGGCCCATCAGGTATCATATCACCCTTCTGACTTTCCTTCCTTTTTCCCTTTCTTTTTCTATATTTGCCATATTCCCACATATATCTCTCATTTCTTTTTCGCTAATTCGCTGACGACTGTTTCTATTTTGTCGCAGACCGCAAATTCAATGGTTATCAGATCGGTGCATTCCCAGAAATACGCTTGACAGCGCCATCCCCAGCCCCGACATCCGACCAGGTTGATCCGCTCCGAACAAGCGATTCTCCCGCAGAGCGCAGCGCCTGTCAATGTACGTCCCCCCGGCTCTCTCTCACTGAATCCGTCCTCCTCTTCCCACTGTGAGATCCACATCTTTTAGACTCCCCTTTTCTATTCTTAACCTGTTCTTTTATTTTGCTGTTTCTTGTCCTTGGGTCTTCTTTTTCTTTGTACACGGGCTTGGTGCTCTCCTGTCCGCAATTCTGCCCGATCGGGTGTCTGGCGCCGCCCCCCATACCAACCACCTCACTTGTGCGCTTTTTTCCGCCTCCTTGGATCTCCGTCATCGCCCACCCCCATATAGCTTGCGCACTTGCTCCTGCACTTGGTCCTTTGAAGCGTTTAATCCTCTGGCAAGCGCTCATCAATTTCTCTAGTCAGAGAGACACCGAACATACTTCGTCTGCGCCTCCGAGCCTCCATCCTCTCGTTTCTACCCCCGTCGCGTGGTTTCTCTGGAAGAAGACGCCACCGGCGATCTCGAGTTCCCTTATATTTCGCGATAATATACCTGTTTTATCATCACGCACACGCGTTGCTCAGCTTGCGAGCATTCGATATTCCTTCGAAAGCGCTGACCGCTTTGCCTCCGCATCAATTCCCACGCGTCGCTTCTAATACCCCGCGTTAGGCTTGATCGCCTGAAACGGAGGTCGCGCGTCGGAAGCTTCTTACATCAGATTTGAAAATCTCACGATACAACCGGCAAGGGTGGCTGCAGTCCCACCGTTCGCCACCATGAACCAAATGAATGTCGGGATGAACCCCGGGGCTGGAGGCCCTGTGGGTGGAGTTCCTATGATCAACAACGGATCCACGGCTTCTCGTAACGACGGCACTATGAACAACCCCGAAATCATGATCAACAACCTCAACACCTATATCTATGATTACTTTCTGAAGCGTGGGTACCATGACTGCGCCCGCGCTCTCTTGCAAGATGAAAACATCAAACTCAACACCGACAACAATCCCAAGACGAGTCCCGGAAATCGGCGTGATGGCGATGTCAATGGCATGGACCCCGATGCTATGATGACCGACGGGAAGGATGGTGACAAGATCAAGATCCCAGATGATCTCCCTCACCCAAATATTCCCAACGAGAGCCCCTCCTCATTCCTCCTCGATTGGTTCAGCCTTTTCTGGGAGTTCTTTTGGGCTCAACGCAAGAAAGGAAATAGCAATGATATTAGGCAATACCTTCAGCACAACCAGGTGTGTCAACGATCGTCTTCTTCGAGGATGTGGAAGATGGGCTAATCCTGATCATTCTTCTAGAATTTCATGCGTCTGCGAGAACAGCAACACAATCAATTTATGAGGCAGCAGCCCATGATGCCCGGCCAGATGAACCAGCTGCGGAGACAGAATGGCATGGTGCCTCCTAACCTGCAGAAAACAGTGCTGCAGAACAACACCACTGGACTGTATGCTCTATCTGAATATCTTCTTCCCCATGCGGAGTGTTAAATTGGGGGTGGACGTGCTGATGAAATTTTTCTAGCTCGCAACAACAACAGATGGCGCAGTACCAGAAAACCCAGCAGTTGCAAATGATGCAGCAAATGCAACGGGATCCGGACATGGAGATGGGGGGACATCGACCACAGTCACCCGCCTCTGCCGACAACGCCCCCTCGCCGTCGAAACGCCCTCGTCTTGAAGGCGCCGTCAGCGGACAGCAACTGGCACCGAATGGCCGTGGGCAGGTACAAGGAATGCCTGGACAGCCCAACCCGCAGGCTATAATGATGCAAAATGGAATGCAGAGGGGAATGACTCCGGCGCAATTCCAGCAGTTCCAGGGACAAGCTGCGCAACAGAAATCTATGCAGGTATATGCTCAAAACTTGGCCCTTCATCACTCTCGCTCAGCATCGAATTCCCAGGGTATCCCGAATGGTGGCATGATGAATCCCGGTGTTATGGCGAATCAGGCGGATCTGGTGCCGATGCCGGATGGCCAAGGGATGTATCCCATGGCCGCTGGTCCTGAGTACTACGGTGCAAACGGTCAACTCGCCCAGGTCCGACCTGGTGGTTTACAGACACCTGGCAGTCAGCATGGTAACCATGCTCTTCAAGATTATCAGATGCAGCTTATGCTGCTTGAACAGCAGAATAAGCGGCGTTTGATGATGGCTCGTCAAGAGCAAGATACCATGGCCCGCGCTGACGGCCAGCCCCCGATGCCCGGACAGGGAGGTTTGCCACCAGGCACTTCCCCGGGCAGCAGGGCGGGCGCATCTCCCAATCCTAGCGACCAAATGAAACGAGGCACACCTAAGATGCCTCCGACTGGACTTCCCGGGTCGCCAAGCGCCGGCGACATGTCCCAGCGTGGATCACCCGGATCCATGAATCTCAACGGTGGTCCGATACCCCCAGAGATGGCGGCTCAGTTCTTCCCTGGACCGAATATGCGACCTCCTAGTTCTAACCCTGCCTTCACTGGGGCTCAAATGGGTCAGCCGATTCCGGCCAATGCCGGCCAGCGTATGCCTAGTGGACAATGGCAGCCAGGACAACCGCAGATGCCTCCGCAGCATTCGCCCGCGAACCAGCCCCAGGCTGGAACCCCGCAGGAACGAAGCGCGATGCCTCCGCCCTCGGCGCCACCCGTCACGGGTCCTAACGCTGGTCGGGGCCAGCCGGCGTCACCTCAGACGGCTGGGAACGCGCCACCAACGCCCCAGCAGAGTACTAAGGCTCCACCCAAGGGCAAGAAGGAAGCGAAGGACACCCGCAAGGTTTGTATACCTTCAAATTATGCTGTAATCTTTGCATGCGCTAACATGAATCCAAGCGACCCAACAAGAAGCAAGCTGCTGCTGCTGCTGCCAGTGCGGCCGCAGGCGCGACTCCATCCACCGAAGCCGCAGAGCCACCGACCCCATCGACCCCTGTCACGCCCCAGCATCCTAACTCTTTCAATACTAAGAATGGAGCGAATGGAGCGAACGGGCCAGCTCAACCGGCACAGCCTACCTCGGCACCTGCTCAGACCATGGTGCAGCAGCCCCCTGAGCAACAGCAATCCTTCACTGACCTCAGCATTCCTGATGTATGTTCTTCCACCACCTCGCCTGCCACAATTATGCATTTACTGACTCTATCAAAGCCTACCGCATTTAACCTTGACTTCAGCGCACTGGAAAATCCAGACATTCTGGAGAACTTCGACTTTGACACATTCCTCAACACGGATGCCGACGCCACTGGATTTGGGTTCGACCCCAGCATATCCTACTCGGCCGATGGTGTCGAGACAGGTGCCGGTGATGGCCTGTGAGCGTGTAAAAGTCTTGACGGTCCTTCAGGTGCTTCACCTCCGATATACCCTTGTTTGTACATTTGATCATTACTCTAGTGCGTTTTCGCGGATACTCGATCTGTTCTGTTTTCTTGTCTCCCAATTATCTGGATATGTGTGTTCTGCGCATGTGCTGTTGTGAGATTGGCGTTGTTGTATCTTGTTCATCGCATCCTCTCTTCCTCCCCTTGTTTGTCCTAGGAAGCCAGCATCCACCAACTGATACCAGGGACTGCTTGGACTGACCGGGGCTCTTCTGTATTCGAGATTAGTGCACTGTGACCTACGAGTTTTCTTGGCTTCTCTTCCTTTCTTTCTATTATTACTATTATTACTTGTGGATGGTTACTTAATTCCTTGCTTTTGCCTTGTCTGTACGGGCAACGGTGATACCTCTCAGTATGAAGTCCAATTCTCCACGCCTGATCCAGTGCACTTTCTTCCCTTCATTTCCCACGATTTTCTTTACTTTTTTTTTGTCACATCTTCTCTCTTTTTCTATCTCGAACAATCTTCCAACAAATGCCGGCCGTTTTTTTCTCTTTTTTTCTTCGTCTTTGATTACCAGTATCACTGGTAGTGGATCTTCCATCTCTCTGCTTCTATCACCTAGGCTATATACATCCTATGATGTTCTTCCCTTCTCCTTTTCTTCTTTCTACACCTTGCCTGTACTCTCGGATCAGACCCAGATACCCAGATACCTCCCCCCTCCGGTCCAACCGTGTCATCAAAACCGGACACAGGATGGACCGGAAAGGAAATGGGACTGGTACAAAAAGGAACCAACTCAAAAGAACCAGGAATTCCTCGACTCTACTTTGTTGTCGCTGTTGGTGTTGGTGTGTTGATGGGATGTGACCGGATTGATATTGGATTTGGATATTCCCCTACTAGCAGATTTCAGGAGATTCGATGTCGTTATGGTTATGCGTTTCATGTTATCTTTTTTTTCTGGTCTCGAAATATGGCTCCCAATTCTATCTGGACAGTTTTTTTCCCGTCCAACTTCCTCCAGTCTCCGAGCTGTACATGTTGTTACATGCAACTAGATGTATAAGCAAGTCAATTTAGTAGCTTGGTCTTACTGTAGGTGTTACGAGCCAAGTCTTTGAATGAAAGAGTGCATTAAACGAGAAAAGCAAAGATGGTTGATATAGTGCTGGATCTCTGCAAACAATGGATCCGTGCAAACATTAAACTCTTTCCCAAATAGGCTTAGTAGGCATGCCAAATTAGGCATAGTAGCACTCCATCAAACAAAGGAAAGAAAGCAAACAAAGAACGATCTTGACATGTGATGAAGCATGTGATAATTGTCGTGACTCCTTTGTAGTCCCATGATACTACTTTCCCTAATTAGGAAAAAGTCCATATGCTACTTTCCCTAATTAGGAAATGGCCTCGCATATGCTACTTTCCCTAATTAGGAAATAGCCTCACATATCCTACTTCCCTAATTAGGAAGGGACCTCACATATAAAGTCCTCCCATTTCCTCTCTTCTCTTTCTTTTCGTCTTCCTTCTTCACACTCCCCCTCTTACCCCATTCTCTTCTCTTTCTCCTCCTTCCATCCATCCCCATCCTTCCCCATCCTCTCCATCCTTCCCCATCCTCTCCATCCTTCCCCATCCTCTCCATCCTTCCCCATCCTCCCCATCCTTCCCCATCCTCCCCATCCTTCCCCATCCTCCCCATCCTCTTCCATCCTCTCTACATCCTCCATCCCCCATCTATCCTGTGAAGCACACTCTGTTTGTTCCCCTTTGCATTTGTTCCATACTTCTCTGTGACCCACATATCAGTCCACCACCCTTTGTTTTCTCTTTTCCTGTCAGTCTTCCCAACGTTTTCCCTGATCATATTGCTGATGCTTGCATGGATAATCGCACATGGCTTGTGTGAGACAGCAATCTATTTGCAGTGCATCTGTGATATTTACGGTACGTTCTTTCTGAACACAAGACGACAACTGGCTGACACTTTTGGTTCATCAGGTACTCTCGTCTCTCCATCTGGAAACAGCTTTCGACACAGCCTTCCAATGGAAATTTGAGCTTGCCCCGTGAAGAGAACTCTGAGGGCCTTCTTTGACGTCTGACTGCGCGCAAGCGTATCACGTCTCTTTTAGCCTGGGCTTTCTGAGACTCCGAGTGGCCTCGACTCAGAGCATTGTGTTGCCCAGTGAAGAGAACTCTGAGGGCCTTCTTTGACGTCTGACTGCGCGCAAGCGTATCACGTCCCTGGAAGCCTGGGCTCTGAGACCCACTGTGGTATCGTCCTGGGGGATGCAAGTGATGGGCTATCTGAGACCCGGTGTGGCCTTGACTCAGCGCATTGTGCGGCCCAGTGAAGAGATGTCTGAGGGCATTCCTGACGTCTGACTGCGCGCAAGCGTATCACGTCTTTGGGGAGGTGAAGGATGGGTTATCTGAGACCCGGCGTGGCCTCGTCCCAGAGGGGGAGGACTCGGGGGGAGGATATAGGACAAGTCACCCACCGGGGCTATCGACTTGATCCTACGACGGGGGCATATTACGCATGGATTCGTTGAATCCTTGGGTGGTCACAGACGCCATCAAACTCCAAATTTTTGGGCCTTTTTCACCAGAGACAGCGCTCTGGTTGCCCAAAGAGAAATCTGAGGGCATTTCCAACAGCTTGATTCATTGAATCTCGCTAATGAGACAAGACACTTACACTTTGTGAGTTTGACTTCGGTCTGCTTGCTTGTCTTGTCTCTCCAACCACTTTGAACCTTTCACCAGAGACAGCGCTCTGGTTGCCCAAAGAGAAATCTGAGGGCATTTCCAACAGCTTGATTCATTGCACTTCGAATCTCGCTGATGAGACAAGACACTTACACTTTGTGAGTTTGACTTCGGTCTGCTTGCTTGTCTTGTCTCTCCAATCACTTTGAACCTTTCGCCAGGGACAGCGCCCTGGCATTAGATAGCATTTACATCAATCAAATCTTTTTTCTTTAATTTCTTTTTTCATTTGATTTCCTTTGTAGTAAAATGGATTCTTGCAGATATCTAACTAAGTACAGCAGATAATATTAATGGTTCGTGTAAGTGTCTTGCAATGCGTGGTCATTTTACTCTTGTAGTCTCTTTAGAAGATCTCTAGATATAATGTCCCCTTTGGAAGAAGTCCTTTGATCATTGATGTTGTAGCTGGAGCAATAAGCAGAATCAGGCACAAAACTGTAGAATATAAGTCGAAACAGTGTACAATGTGGTGTAGCCAACTACATGTCGTGAGAGTTCCTTTCCATTGGCCCAATGATTATTTACTGATATCTTTGATGCCCCCAAAATCCACCATGGATGATACTTGTTGGATGACCGGGTGGTGAGTGACATACGACTGCATCGAGACGGACGAATTATCGGCGGGGGCAGGATGTTGAGTCAAGATCAAGCCGGAGATCAACGTCGAGCGGCAGGGTGTTGGTTGTGGGATCGTTGGCCCTGAGTATGTATCCATAGATAATCCAGCGGACAGTTGGTTCTGATGACCAACCATAGCCATTTGAGGACCATGTTGGCCCTGCCGTGGACGGTGACCCTCTGTCATGGTCAAATCACTTGGAGCCAAGTTGCCAGTCATGGGCTGGGGGTTTGTGGACGATGGAAGCGTGGGTGTGAACCTTGGACTCTGGGAGCGGAGTTAATGGCGAAGGGTTGTGAAGTCCAGCTTGGTGAAGATAGAAAATGGTAGATCGCATGGTTGGAGCAGGGACAGAGTCATGGGGCTGGATGTCTGGGATCACTGGCTTCGAACGTTCGATGATGGGTGGTGATCTGGTGCCTGAGCTGGTAGGTGGGCCTGGGATGGGTGATTCATCCTGGTTCCCAGACATTTCTGTCTAGGTGGTTTGCACGAACAAACAAAGAGAGAAGGTGGATGGTAGATGCTCCTGCGAGGGAGAGATGCGTGCGAGATGAAGCGCGAAGATGATGAGATATACAAAAGTACACTTCTCAACTTCTACAGCAAGAAACGTCGAAGTCAAACTTCATATGGAACGTGTACCTTTAAAGGAAGTATCAATCGCAATTCAAATAAGGGTATAAAGTACGTTTGTCGATTTACAACAGCATACTTGTCAGTTCCACAGAGTAAAAAGTGCATTGATTGAAGCTCGCATAAAAGATACATGTTGGCTTCATGTCAAGACCGAACTAAAACAAAATGAATGAGGTAGGTAATCATAAGTTGAAAAGCATCACCGCAGCCAGTTCGATCCTACAAAACTGACTCATTCTCCTCTTGCACAATTTCAACATCCTTGGGATTGCAGATTTCCTTCGCAGTCGCCTTACCATTTGGTTGTGCTTTGGGGGTCTCCTGACTGGCCTCTTTCTGAGCCTCCTTTTTGCTCTGGACTTTCCCACTTGGGCTTGCCCCAATTCTGGATGGAGTCAAGTTCTTGGGCTCGCTCGATCCCGAAACATCACGGGTGCTTGGTTGTGAGATTTCTCTGAGTGCGGATGCACGGCGGCTTCGAGTCTTGTAGCCTGCAGATCGAGCTTTGGCTGCGGCAGAAGGCTTCGAGGCAGACATTGCGCTAGCAGCAGTGGAGGGAGTATTGGAGGGGGCGCGAGTACCCGCTGGAGGCGCTTTTGTCGGAGTCAGAGCTTGAATCAACTCATTGTATTGCTCATCGTCAAGGCATGAATTGATACTGGGTTGCTTGCTGTGCTCGTAGCTCATCCCAGTCAGGCTAGATGAGATGGCCCGGCTGCTGGTTGATCCTGTAGAAACATAATCGGGCATTGGGATATCCTCGCGGGAGGATCTAGCACCACGCTGTCGCCATGCTCTATCATCAACGAAGGCTTCCATGGCAGGCTCCACAATGTATGCGTCCTGTGGGTCCCATCGAGGTTCTTGGGGATAGCCATTCCACTGTGTGGAAGGAATTGGAAAGCCACGGTTAGGAGTCCAAGCATTGTAAGTTGATGAATTACTGCCGCTATAAGTAGCTGCATTGCTGCTAGACTGGCTGCTCGTGTTGGCCGTGATTGTGATTCGATGTTCGGGTCTGCCAGGCTTGCTTGGTGAATGCCCATGAGCGCCATCGCCAGCTACCTTAGAGGTACCATATCTCGCTGCTGATCCGTACCGGGATGCGTTCGGCATAGCAAGCCACATGTTGGGATTGGGCCAAGCAATGTCGGAGAATTCCAGCACATCTAGTGGCGCATGCTGGAAAGAAAAAGCAATGACATGCTTGTACCGTTCGAATGGGGGCGAGCGATTGGGGCGAGAGAAACCTTCTGCAATGACAACCTTGATTCTACCTTGAGAATCTCCGGCATCCCAATGTTTCTGCTGCAGTATCTCAGAATGAAATGGAGGGAATCGGAGGCTGTCTTGGTTTCCATCTCGGTCAAGATCTGCTCCAACTGTGAGAACTTGAAATCAGAGAAAGGGAGAGGGAATGTAATCACTTACTAGAGCCCAGATCTGCCAAATGAACGTCAGTAACTATTCAATAAAAAGCAAGCACAACGGGAACGAAAGATGAATTCAGGTGAGGGGAAATTTCAAGAAGCTTGGAACTGCGTTCCGACAATGTAAGCGACGATGTAAACGAGCACAACTTACCCATAATCTGTGGCCAGGTAGCTCTCTGTCCATAGATATTGCCTCTGTAAGGAATCAGCGAATCAGCTCAATCCCATTATCAGAGTGCATAGATCGTAAAATACTCACGCAACAAAAACCCCATCAATGAAGATCCGAACCTCGAAGAGTAAAACGTCCTCCGGTTCCATGTTGGACTCGATTTGGACACTGGGACGTGGTCTCTCCCAACTATGAACTGAGACCTGGAACGGACTGTCTCTGGGCAGACTCGGGATAAATGTAGTGAGGACTGGCAGCTGGTTAAAAAAGCCGTGCTCGGGATGGTGTGCATGATTGCCAAGGAAGGCTGCACTGTGTAGGTAGGGCGAGTCTTTATCCTTGGTCACAAAGCATTGTGTCTTGAACTCTTGGATAGGAACTTTCGAGCCTTCAGGGAAAAGAAGGACATCCCAGTTTCTGTAGCGCATGGTGTCATGGAGAGTAAAAAGAAGATGAGAGATGGATTGCTCATGTCGAATCTGGTGGAAGGGTGTATAACAAAACGGAAGTCGGGGTAGGCGGTGCGGTATACAGGAACAGGGTCGTTGTTGCCAAAAGAAGGCGGTATGCTCTATGTCTATTGCCTATCGATAAGTTATCATACTCATGTGGTGAATATCAGCCCTAAGGACTGTAGCCATATAAGTATACCCGGAATTAAAAGAGATGAAGGACCATACATTCCGGTGTCTAGTAAATAAGAAGTTTACAGTGATCCAGAAGAATTGTCTCAAGAATCAGTCCTGGTCAAATCTTAGCCCTAACCTAGTAGACTCAAGATATCAGATAACAGACAGGAGACAACAGACAACACACAGCAGACAGCAATACACCAAGACAACCACCAGGGACCAACTACCTGAGCAACCAAATATGCTCGAGTCCATTGAAGCCTCCACCTATTGGACCAGCCATAGGGGCAATGTTTATATAGGTAGATCCAGAAGCAAAGGGCCGACAATACAATACCAGGAAAATGGAGAGCTTGATAGTGCAATGCAAACACCAAACAAGCATACAGGACATTATTGCATACGATCAAAGGAATTTAGAATCAACAAACGCTGAGGCGCACGAAAGAAAGCGTGTTGTACAAACCGGCAATCAGTCTTAACAAGGAAGAAACCAGGGTAAAAAAGAAGAAAGCACAACGCAAAGATTCTCAAAGCGAACATAATTCAATTTAGCTGCTTGAAGAAAAGAAAAAAAAAAAAAAAAAAAAAGCAACAAAGGAAATAAAGTGGTAAACGGTGGGGGAAATGGAACTTTTTCGCAGAATGCCTGCCCAAGGGAGTATAAGGGAAAAAGAAGCGCATGACAATTCGGACTTCCATTACACGCAAACAAAGACCCAGTGGCGGGAAACCCCGTTAGCATCAGGGCAGAGAGACATCGAAAATAAGATAACGAAAAAATAATAAAATACGAAAAAGGTCGCAAAGGAGGAGTGTAGGAGAAGGAAAAAAAAAAAAGGAGGGAAATCAAAGGAAAGATACATAAGAACAAGACAGATCAGAAAGGGGATAAAGCTCAGATCTTGCTAAGGTAATAGCGCTCACGTAAAAAGGAAATGCGTAGCACAGGAGACAAATGCTCATCAAGAGCTATAGCCTTGGCCAAGAAACCAGGGAACGAATTTGTTACACAATAGAATCATCATTGAAATGACACAGATAACTCCTGCTGGTGCTTTCAATCAAAGGGAAACGCTTACTGGAAGAGTGTGTCAGCCGACCGCCTGCTTCACATTTGATCCGGGATCGGGCTGCCAGGGTGATCGCTCACCTTCATGGGGGCAAACCCGCCATACTGGTGGGCCGGGGGCATGCCCATGGAGGGGTACATGGGAGGCGGCGGGGGAGCAGGGCGGTAGGGGCTGCCGGCGGGGCCGGAGTTGTTCTGGGAGCGGCCCCAGCTCAGGCGCACGCGGGAGTTACCGATGGGGTAGCCCTGCATCTGGTTGATGGCCATCTCGGCGGCGTGGCGCTGCACGAATTGGACGAAACCACAGCCCTTTCCGGGGGAATCTTGACGTAGGTGATTTCTCCGAAGCCCTGGAAGAAAGAGCGGAGCTCATCCTCGGTGACGTAGCCGGACAGACCACCGACGAAAACAGTGGTGTTGTTGGGGTCCGTGAACTGGTTCATGGGCTGGGGAGCACCGTAGAAAGGCATAGGAGGGCCACCCATGGGAGGGTACATGCCAGCGGGACCGGGCATACCCATGGCAGCACCACCGTTGCCACCAACACCGGGACCCTTGTTCTTGGGAGTAGCGGTGGAGATACGCATGGGGCGGTTGCCGCAGTAGACACCCTGCATCTCGGTGAGAGCACGCTGCTGGTCGTTCTCGTCGGAGAAGCGAACGAAGCCGTAGCCGCGGGACATGCCGCTGATGGGGTCGGTCATGATCTTAGCAGACTTGCAAGAGGGGAAGCGGCTCTGGAAGAGGGAGACGAGGACGTATTCGTTCACCTCAGGGCCGAGGTCACCAACGAAGATGGAGTACTCGGGGCCACGGTCATCACGGCTGGAACAAGGGGGAGTTAGTTTTAGGAGACGGGAGGCAACGAAACGAACGAGATTCTCGCTTACCTGCGATCGGCAAGGCCGCCACCGGTAGCCCAGTTGAGCTTGAAGACCCGGTTGGTGTTGGGCATGGGGGTACCGTTCAGAGAAAGGGCCTTGGCAGCGGCGGCAGGGGAAGCGAAATCGACGAAGCAGTATCCAGCATTGCTCCTACTACCCACATTAGAAACAATTTTGGAGAATTTCAGATGATAATTACGGTGTCTTACCCAGAGAACTTGTCACGGATCATCTTGACGTTGACCTGCTCACCCATCTGGAACCAGAGGTTACGAATGAAGTTCTCGTCGATCCAGGGCTCGAGCTCACCCATCCAAAGGGTGGTCTTGCCATCGGCACCCTGCTGGGGGACGGGGGCGGAGTTGGCGTCACCAGGAGGAGGGCCCTGGAACTGAGCGGCGGAGGGGTCGGCCTGGCCGGTCATGGTGGTATCAACGGGAGCCGGGGCGCCAGCGGCGGCGGGGTCCTGCTGAGGGAAGTTTTCGTAGCCGTTGTAAGACATGGTTGCAAGAATCAAAGTCCGGGAAAGTCGACGTAAGAATATAAGATGGCTGAGCGACTAGAACTTCGTGGAGTCGTTAAAGAAAGACCGGCGTGAGATCAAGTCGTAACGAAGCCAAGCAAAGAGACGGGCGTGAAAGGCTGGTAAAAGATATAAATGTTAGATTATATCGATATTGATTGATATTAAATCAAATCTGCACATGCGCAAATAAAGAAATGAAAGAGAGAGGTGAAAAGCAGACAAAGACACTCAATCAAAGCAAGTGAATGAAACGGAGTGGAAGAGAGAGAGGGAAAAAAGAAAAGTGGGTAGTCAGCAGTTTGCGGGTTCTTCAGGCGCATATATGAATTCCGAGCCTCAAAAAAGAGGTGCCGGAAATCGCCAAGACCAGTGCTTTGGGCACCATCTCATCTTCATGAGGTTGGTGGCTATGATTGGAGGGTGGATTGGCCGAAGACGAACAACCCAAGGGCGAAAGTTGGATGCGCGAGACGAAAATAGACTTGCTTTTTTCACTCGGATTGCTAGGCGATCATCATGCGTCGACCGTTTCCGTCGGTTCGATGTCCGAATGCGACCGTCCGCCCTCTCAATCCAGGCACAATTTTTGGGGCAATTCAGGAATCCCGATCTGACCGATTCATCATATTGACGATGATTTTGAGGTTGGAGTGTGTGCGACCGGTAGATAATCGTCTGTCCCGAAAGCGCTGGTCAAGGCGAAGGCGTTGGAAGCATAGGCAAATCACCATACTAAAATCGTGGAGAACCTTGCAAAGAAGTTTGCGATCTAGGGCTCACTTGCGTTTTGCTGCGCCAGGTGATATATATGGGGGAGAGGGCATAGTTTATTGAAATGATGAAACAGGTGATATGCGACACAAAAAAGACCAACTTACCTAGATGATTTGAGGAAAACCTGGGAAAACACTGGAAATGCGCGAGGCAAAAAAAGAGTAATCGGCAACAAGGGAGGAAAAGCAGAACTCCCGATAAACTAAACAGAAAATTGAAACCGAGATCTTCGAACAATAAGAAAAGGGAGGGGAAGGTAGGAGGGGAAAAGAAGAAAATGAAGAATTGGAAATCTCGCGAGATGAAGAGAGAGGGGAAGTGGGAAAACGCATTACGTGAGTCTGGGTATGGTATGTGTATTACAAGGTATGGTATGTTCCGTTCCAGAGTTGAAGTATGTAGTCATTACCTCGCCTACTAGTTAGGTAGCCTATAACTAACATGCTATATTGTATAACTATTGTACAATAGTAGCACGTAGAATAAGGTATAAGAAACTACTTGTACGTTGTATTAGTATCAATAGTATATAATATCTATCAACTAGTCGTACACTTTTACCCGGTAGTTTGCAGAGTGCCTTGCCTCTGCCGATCCGAACTCTTTTCCTTTCTTTGACCCAAGGCAGGTACGAAGTACAGATGTCTACAAATAAATATAAACTATCTACATATATGTATACATAACTATCCAAGCTGTCCCCAGATTCCTGTCAATGCTGCATGATATCAGTTATGCGGGGGGGGCTTGCTAGAGTCTTCATCGTTCCAGGATCCCGGGAAGCCCGGTGAAATTGAAGATGATACATCATCGCCTCTGACCCGAGGTCTACATCTAAAGTTCTTTTGCCGATGATCGACCCTAGCCTTTTTTTTTATCTTCCGCTTGTCCGTATGTTCCAATACACAGCAAACAGAAAGAAATAACCAGATCTAAACAAAATCCGATCAAATCTCGGTGAAAGACAGGCGAACAAGGGGCAGGAAGTCCCAATGCATGAGGGCAGGAAGCCCCAATGCATGAAATCTGCAAGGACCTGTCGCCGTCCTCGCAATGTGACTTGTCAACCATCAGGTTTGTGTGGGCCTCTCCCAAGGTCATCGTCATATGCTGAGTAAGAAAGAGTACGGAGGCGGAGCAGGATCAGGTACCTGTTGGGTACAGAATCTGATATCTCATATTATATGTGAAACTAGGGCTATCCATGAATGCATTATAAAGTGTGTTGTAGATGTAGTACATCTTATCCATGGATGTATTATGTCTATATACAAAGTATAGGTAATATCATAAATAAGCAACCCTAAAACTTTGGAGAACAGACACGGAATCATTGGAACTAACAGCTCCATACGGTAATTCTATTTCCACAATACAACAAGGTCACCCCAGATACACGTCTAACTGCAGCCCTGAGCTGAAGGTCCAACAGAGCTCCCCCAATCTTCTCGAAGCAAGGTTCTCTAATCCATGTCCTGTAACTTGCCCTACACGCAAGGATTTCTTAAACCGATCACCCCTCCCTTCGTATTCCAAGAATACGTCAGCCGCCACCTCCGGTCATGAAAGAATACCAGAAAAGAAAAAAACTTCTGAAAGAAAGAGAAAGAAAAAAAAATTTAAAAGGCTCCATCAGAACCATGGGAGGCTTCTTATGCGGAGTTCTGTTCTTATTGGCCGGGCTTGAGGGGCCGCTCGTATTGGAATTACTACTTTACCAGCAGAGATTTTCATTCCATTCAAACAAACCGCTTGGCTAATTTCACTTTACGCGGTACGCGATGCGGTTTTTTTTAAAGATTGAATTACTTGTATCCAGTAAATATGGTCCAGTGACATGTTTCCTACTATGTACACACTCCATACATTGTATCTTTTTATTTTATATGGAAGGGGTTGCGTGCAAGGGATGATATTCATAACGGATGTTAGGTTTCAGGTCTATTTCTCTTGTATGGAAATAAGCTAATTCAACCCTTGCATGGTAGGACACGGCATGACTGGAGCCTTGTACAGAATGCTTTAGAGTTATAAGGTAGCCCTAAACAATTCAGATAGACTACAACGTACATCCCACTATAACTAACTATTGGTTCTACTCCATAGTAAGATGTAACATACAATATAACTCTAGTAATAGTTCCATCTCACCAAGGCATATTCAAATACCAAATACAATGTACATGAACCATGGAAACAACCATGGAAACAAAGCAACTTGTTCCCGCCATCGGAAATATCATCCAAAGAACACATATAATATATGTATAACACAGTTACAATCTTATTTGATTTCACATGGAAAAAAAAAAGCAAGTCAAAGCATAATCAAGTATACAAAGTATGTTGTATATCTTCCATCTAAAATATAGCCCCTCGGACATCCTACTGGTCATTGCAGTTCCCGAGCAACGCAGCCCCAGGCCACTAGCTGGCCCCGATAACCCCCCACTATCAGTCCTCACATCCACTTAGTTCACTCCATTCTGACCAAAGAGAGTACAAGCCCTGTCTGTGATTGATACCTGAATTCGAGGTACAGGAACGCTTACTGTATACTCCATTACTTTGATTACCGATTCCAGAGTCGACATTTGTTGAGTGAATAATATACCCCACTGACTCTTGTTTTTTATTTTTTGGTCCAGATTTTTCTTTCTTTTTTTTATGAGCTAGAAGTTTCTAGAAGATATTTCTGGATCCATAAGTAATATCAATACTATTTACAATATTTACAATATACTACGGAGTATCTACAGTGTATACAAATTGGAGTGGGACTTTCTTTCTCCAGAACTCGTTAACTACGTAGTATGTCACTATTTTATGTGTGGCCTGAGCGTCTCGTATATCTTGGATGTACACCGACGTAATGGCAAGAGATCTGTTCTAAAAATATACTCTTCACCATCTATTTATTACTTGGAGCCGCATGGCTAAAACACATAGATCAGGCAACAGGATAGAATATATACTATAAACAGTTAAACAGTTAGGCCCATTCATCCCCTCCCACCTCAATTTTGTATACTCTGTGAAAACACATACAACATAAGACGCAACGAAGAATATAACTATATATATACATCAAATCAATTACAAACAATTAAACCCATCCATTCCAGCCTCAACCTCAGGATCCTGCTCTGCAAGTAACATAAGACTCTTCTCATAAACCCGCGTAGCCTCCAACATCCACGGCTCATCGACCTCATCGCCACTATCCTCGTCCTCGTCATCACCATCCCCATAACCATTAGCAGCATTACCTGGTCCTCTCTCATTCGACATCGCCAAGCAAGAAAAGACTTGATATCTAGTCCTCTCCGCCAAACTCCTCACCCGCACTTTCTGCGTCTCCGTAACGAGAGACTGGCCCGGCTGTGCACCAGGCAGAACGGCACCAGTGAGTGGATGCGTGCTTGTACACAGTGCCGCGAAGACGGAGTCGAGTTTGTGGAGGATGTTCAGGGTTGAAGGGGCATCGAAGGGAAATGCCGGGAGGGAGGTTTGGACTAAGCCTGCTAGGGTTATGAGGGCTTCGGTTTGGATTGCCGCTGGATGGATCAGTTAGAATGTAAGATATATATACCCGTGGGAAGAAAACGAGGGAGAAAAAGATAGCAAAGAAAGTTATACACTGTCAAACAATATATCTACTTTGCTCACTTCTACAACATGGAAGTATGAAATATAAAACTCACGTGTTGCCGACGCCCAAAGCGTATCAATGAGACTCTCCACATCCGCAGCAAGGTCTTGGAAGCTATCATACCTGCGTTCCGAGGCGGGTGTATCCGGTGCGTCCATGCCCATATCGGATTTCATTTTTCGGTATGTGACTCTCTCTATCCCGGTGCTGATCTGGCCTCGGAGCTGGGTTTCTTCCTCGGAGCCTGAGGGGATGGGCTGGCTTCGCTGTTGAGGGAGTGATAGAGTGGGTGTCCATTGTGGTTGCGGATTTGAGCGGATTGTTATCGGGATGTCTATGTCTTCCCTGTTTCTAGATCTGGTTGAGAGGGAGATTGGGACATCCTCGAACTCGACGTCGGAGTCGGAGTCGGAGCTGTTTTTTGGGTCATTTTGGATTGAGGCGGGGGACATCTTGGTGTTTGTGTCTTTCTTTTGATATAAATAGAATGGGTCGGGTCCAATGATCAAGACTATCAGTTTTGATGGGCTTTTGATAGGCTTTCGATAGGAAGAGGGTACAAAACCCCTCAAAGAGGTGCTGTATGTTGGTAAGATAGGGCTGTTCTTGCAGAATATATCATATGAAGCTTATGTCTCAGGCCGGGCTTGGAGAAGGCGATTTAGCCGAGAGGAGTATCACACGATACAGCTAACTGTAGCCCTTGGTCTCTGATGTTTTCAAATTGTTTTATACTTTGGCAGAGCTATCAATCCCATCCATAGCAAGACGTACGGTTTGTCCAGAGGTGGGATGTAACGCCAAGCGTTGGTCTGTGCGGATCCGGAGAGACATCTACTCGACGCGGTGGGTTGGGCTATGGATGATACAATTTGAACTACTGTTGTACATGTATATATATAATAATTGGATCATAAACTATTGATATTGAGATAACATGTATGTATGTATCTAACCTATTTCCAACCACAGTTAGCAGATGTAACACCAAGAAGCGGAATAAACCTCGGCAAGATATAAAACTCCAGTTCAGAAGGCGAGAAGATAGATAAGCTGGTGTTTGCAGTCATGGCATAACAGCGAGCGAAGCGCGTTTCGCTACTATGGCCCCAGCGTGTTCATCATTGGAGCGAATATAACCAAAAAAATAAAAAGCAACAAAAGCAAAAGTAAATACTCACAAGTACATAGGACACCACCTCGAACCTTTTATCCTGCCATCGAAAAAAGACACCCAGAACGCCTTGCTATCATGCACCGGATCACTCAGGCTGTATAAGAAGTTAGCATCACCACTCCCAAAAGACCAACCGAACAAGCAGAAGAAAAAAAAACCTACCCGAATCTTCCCCTTCCGAGCCTTAATCTCCGCCAACTTCTTCTTATCCTCATCAAAGCGCCTAAGCAACTGATTCTGTCTCTCCTTCCTCTTCTCCCTAGACTGGAACCGATAAAAGTCCTCAAGACCCTCACCCTTCTTCTTCTGCTTCTCAACAAGCTCCCTCATCTCCTCCTCCCTCGCCACAGAATTCAACTTCGGTCCATGCGAAACAGTAACGAATCCATCCTCATCCGGCACAGCAAGACGCTTGTGATCCTCGCGCTTGCGCACCTCAGATACCTGAGTGAACGTAGTC
Organism: Penicillium verrucosum; assembly: GCF_028828655.1. Taxonomy (NCBI): domain Eukaryota; kingdom Fungi; phylum Ascomycota; class Eurotiomycetes; order Eurotiales; family Aspergillaceae; genus Penicillium; species Penicillium verrucosum. The sequence continues at coordinate 4,541,548 of NW_026643212.1, forward strand.
ATGAACTCATTCACCGCCCGAAGCAACGTCCCGCGATCCGGGTACTGCATGCGCTCGTGCGCGACGTACCGGTTCAGTCCGAGGACGGGGATGCGGTCGCTTGGCAGGCTGTCACCCCAGATGATGGTGGTTCCGCGTCTGGCGGCCTTGGTGGCGGCTTTCAGACTGGATTCCATGCTGGGTTTGTCGGCGAAGATGACGACTGCGTGGGCGCCGCTCTTTTGCAGTTTGCGGTCCCAGGTTGAGGGGAGGGTGATGTCGTCTAGATAACGTTCGAAGTCGTCGGCAGTTACGCGCTTGCGCTTCTTTTTGGATTGCGTTAGGTTTGTTTCTGTGGTTGTTGCCGCTGCGCGCTTTTTGGTCTGCACATCTTCGAATTGAACTTTTTCTACGCGGCCGGCGGCGAGTTGGGTGCCGAAGAGGTGGCGGAGGTGGGCTTCTGTTGTGTCGATTGGGACATTGACGATGAAGAGGGAGCGGGTGGAATCTGGGTCTGGGATTCGGGGCTCGTGTGGTCGGATGTAGAGGTAGTGTGTTGCGGGTTCGGGGAAGAGGGGGGTTGTTGGGAGCTGCACGGGCAGGGTGGTGTACCCTTCCACCTGCACGGATTCGACCTTCATTTTGAATGGAGGTTTGATTGCCGGATTGTTGCGTTGATTGAGCTGAACTTTTTCTGCAGATTTGCTCTTGGCACAGAATTTTGCCGCGGTGTCAGAGCGGCGGTGTAGGCGGTGAACATGAACCTTCTAATTAGGGCTGCGACTACATCGACATGAGCATAACTTGGACTCTTTGGTATTCTAACCTATTATCTATGGCATAAACTAATGGTATAAATTCGTCGCAGCATCAATCCTGATACATCGTGAAAATCATGGCTCCAGAGCATTTCCCCTGATATCGAGACATCGTTTCGACCACACTACCTTCAAGCCTTCTCAGGATCATTGATCCCGCCATTGGTAATAACATAGATTGCTTCACGCTCAGCGCAGTCTTAGAAATGGTTAGAGCAGTGATAGACGCCGAAATATATCAAAGTACTCACCAGGAGAATCTTGAATCTTCGCAACTCGCTCATCACCACGACCCTTCCGAAGGAGCACACGGGTAGTGGAAGCGTGTGCAAGAACATGGCCACCAACGGGCTTGCGACCATCAGCTCCAGCGAAAAGAGCACTGGCACCAGGATCACTCTGGACCTGGTTTGTCTGCCCCGAAGCATGAGCCTCAACACCTCGAAACACATAAGCTCGCACTCACCATCAAGACACAGACATTGAACTCTGCAAGTCGAACCAAATCAGCCAACAGACACAAAACAAACAAAAAAACACAGAACCAAAATCTCACCTTCGGCCATATGCGCTAGTTTCATCAAAAACTGATTCAACTTCTGTTGCCGATCCGCCAACTCACCACGCCCACAATAATCAACCCGGAAACAGTTCATGATACTATCAATAACAAGCAACCGGTACTCGCCACCGGCAAAAGCCTGAGAAAGCGTATTCAGCAGCTCAAGCTGGTGCTCACTGTTTAGGGCGCGCGCATACGAAATATTCTCCTGCGCCGTATCTGGATCCATGCCAAACCGCTCGGCGATTTGGGCAATGCGCTCGGGTCGGAACGTGCCTTCTGTGTCGATGTAGGCGACTCTGCCGGCTGCTCCACCGGATTCTTTGGGTAGTTGGGCCACTACAGACATTGTGTGCGAGAGTTGGGTTTTGCCGCATCGGAATTCTCCGAAGACCTCACTGATGCTCATGCTTTGGAAGCCTCTGGTATGGTGTTAGATGGGGGTTTGTCCGATGGTTTTGGCTTTGAGGGTGGGTGTTGTTGTACTCACCCATTGAGGATTGAATCGAATTGCTTGCTGCCGGTTGAGATACGGACGACCTTCTTGCGTTGGTGGTGGAGTTCCATTGCTGTGATGAATCCCGACGCCGTGGGGAGACATTTCTGAATTGCTTCTTTGACTTTTTCGACTTTGACCTCGCTGAAACCTTTTATCTTCAAGAGGGTTTTGCGGGTGGCGCCGTGGACGGACTGGATGAATGGTTAGGTTGGGGATGGCATGAGCTTGGAATATGCTTGGGGATGAGGTGGTTAGGGCTGAGGCACTGACAGCAATAGTGTAGAATCCATTGGCCTTCAGCTTGGTGATGTCGGCTGCGCCAATGCCATGGGCCTGGATACCATCAATGTCCAGGATGAAGTTCTGCAATTGTAGATAATTCACTGGTTAGATTGGCAGCTCGAGGGCATGCGTGGGGATGGAGTTTATTATACCTCATCATCGTCGAATTCATCACTTCCTACCGAGCCTGGCATATTGATGAGCTCAATTGGAGATGGCTATGCTAAGACGAGTGATGGGGGGGATTGTAGAGTGGACAAGAGATGTGAAGGGAGACTCCTGAGTGATCAAAGTCACGGGTTCGGACTGCTACTAAGCACACCAACATCTATATAACTACAAGAACAAGATGATTGAGATATTTCTTTTTTAGATTCTCGAAATGTTCTCAGGACTCTTCCCATCTGGAAGTCCTCTTTCTTTCAAGTTGCAACGGTCCCCGAATCCAATTCCCCTCAGCTTCCAACATATCCTCTCAATGCCACACTTCATCTCCTCGTTCTCTCCTTGGCCCCATTCAGGAAGACCGCAACCAAGAGTCGATCGAAAACCAAGAAAGATAATCCATGAGAATAGACAACAGACGCCAATTCGTAAGACTTGAAAAAAAAAAAGTCAAGTCGAGGACTTCGCGAAAAAACAAAACCATAAAGGAACTTTTTTCTGTTTGTTCGTCGTATACATGATAGGGGTGATAAAAAAAAAATAAAGTAAAAAAAAGAACAAGTTCCAAAAGGCCAAAAGGGTGAAAAAGGGAAATCAAAAGCTGTTGTTTTTTAAGGTCCAGAACCAGACCCTCTCCAAAATAGAGGTCGTGATTTAAATATATGCAAAGGAAGAAATGGCGGAGAGAAAGGACCGATCGAGGTGTAGGGAAAGTGACCGTAATACAGAATCAAGGAAGAAAAGGAACTCCAAGCATTCCTCCAATTGCAGATGCACAGTGGAGAGACAGGGCCGAACACATTTAAGCGACGGCAGTAGTAGGAGCCGCAGCAGGGACAGTGTTAGCCTCAGTGGCAGTCTCGACCGCGGCGACAGCAGGGGCAGCAGCCACAACGGGCGCGGCGGCAACGGGGGTAGCCTCGACAACAGCAACAGGAGCAGCGGCACCCTCGTTGGTAGGGCAGTCGCGGGAGATGTGGCCAGCCTGGGCACACTTGTAGCAGACCTTACCGGCGGAGCTGAGGGGACCACCGTTAGGGGCGGTGCAGTCACGCGAGATGTGGCCGAGCTTGCCGCAGGCGTAGCACTTCATGGCCTGAGCCTGGCAGTCACGGGCGAAGTGGTTGGGACCACCACACTTGTAACAGGTTGCGGCACGGGGGTAGCCGCTGAATCCACCGCGGAATCCACCCTGGAAACCACCGCGAGCACCACCGGCGCCGCGGCCAGCGGCGGGACCGGTAGGGGGAGCACCAGCTCCGGGAGCAGCGGGGTTGGTGCAGTTGCGCTGGAGCGGAGTTAGTCAATGGTCTGATCCGGGTTGAAGACCTGGACTTGGGGTTCAGAAACGTACGGCAAGGTGGCCGGGCTGGCTGCAGTTGTAGCAGCGGCCGTTGGCACCACCGTTCAGGCGCAGGGTGGGGCAGTCAGCCTGGACGTGGCCGAGACCCTGGCAGTTGTAGCACTGCTTGGCTGGATGGTGTTAGCAATTTGGAATGGCGGGAGTTGATATAGAGTGATCGCTTACTCTCGGTGGTACGGGGCAGAGGGCAGGCGCTCGACTCGTGGCCTGTATGAATAACTTAGAAGCTTGTTTTGGGTACTATGACTCATGATTGAACATACCGGGCTGCTTGCCTATGAAATGAGATATATTAGCACCCTAGTTAAGATAAGAGTATGACCTCTCGGGGAGATATTCACATACAGTTGTAGCAGAGACGCTCAGTGGAAGAGCAGACCTCTACCGAGGAATTAGTTTGACCCCCAGATATAGCAAGCTTCCAAGCTATACTAACCAGCATAGTGGCCAATAGTGCCACACTTGTAGCATGCGCGACGAGACAACATCATTCTGACGGTATTCTATCCATCGCAAGTCAGCCCGGTGTCGGGTTTATATGGTTTCGTATAGCTCCGTCGATAAGCAGCGTCTTCCCCTCCATTGCCGGAATTGTCGAAAATGTGTAATGAACATACGTCGTCTTTTGTTTTTGACTTTTCAATTCCATTGTGTAAATTGTATCCGACGTTTTCCGGAGTCGAGTTCGAATTTGCCTCAAAAATTTCGAGCGAAAGAGGGGAAGACGTAGATCGGCGGGGGAGAGCACGAGCTTGAACGGCGAAATGCGAAACGCCATATCTCACTCACCCTCACAGTAACACTCTTCTCAAATCCTTGTCAAAGTCTATAGTACCTCTCTTTGGTCAGCTATTTTTGTTTTTGAGAACCTTTGGAGAAAATGAGGCATGTTTCTGACAGCCCACTCGAAGAAAAAAAAAGTGGGACAAAGGAAAGAAACCACACAGAAAAGAAAAAAAAGAAGCAAAAACAAAAGAACAGACAATAAGAAGAAATCGAATCACTTACACTCAACAACTTCAATAACCTCAACTCCAACAGCTTTTTATTTAAAGAGAATGCACAAAGAAAGAGAGGAAAAGTGGAAAAAGAACAAACTCGTCAAACGACTTTAGCTCCCGGGCTTTTCCGTATTGCGTAAGGCGTAAGACGTTTATTTACTCTTCTATACTCTTGATGTTGACTAATGTTGTATGTTGTATATAACTTAGTATTAGCAGCTAATGTTATGAATAAAATACCTTACCCCTACATTCCTACAGATCCATTCTCCCAAAAAAAAGTGCAATTCATTTCTTCGTTCCAGATCTCCCGTGAGATCCGACTGGTTACATCCTAATCTACTCTTCCCGTTCCAGGATGGCCGGTGCCTTAATTTCCCGTCCCTTGAGGAATTCCAGGTTCTCACCGCCCTGTAATTGCATGTTAGTTTTTTGAGCCAAGATGAGAACAAAGAGAGAAAAGAGAGAAAAGAGGACACATACGTAGCTGATCAGAGGAGAAACTTCAACACCAGTGGCCTCGCCATCAGTAATAACAATACCACCAGCAGCCTCAACCCACCGCTGACCTTGGGCCATGATATCCGCACGGCTGGTATCAGGGTCGTCCTCACCAGTGCCACGGGCGTTCTTCAAAGGAGAGAACTCGTCGTGACGGTGCACCTCAAGGGTAGCGAACTTCTCAAGCGGGGTCATGGGGAACACGTCGAAGACGAACTGCTCCAGCTTGATACCATTAGGCTTCTCGGGCTTGGTAAGGTTACCAGTCTCGGTATCGACACAGGCAATCTTCTTGCGCGCCACGTGGTGGGGCAACTGGTGAACCCAGTTCTCGATCGACTCGAGGAACCCGAAGGAGTAGTAGTGGTTGACGATGTTGGCGGCACGGTACTTGAGAACGTCGGGCTGCTTGGGGTCCTTGGCCTCGGCAGTCTCCTTGTCAATCTCGGAGTACTCGACCACGTCGGGCTTGCCGTTCTTCAACAGGATCAGACCCACGGACTCAGTGGCATTGCGCTTGCGCACCACCTTGGTAGCGATGTCGACGTTCTTGGAGGCAGCAAAGCCAATGAAGGCCGGGTCGGCTACCTTGACAAGGCAGTTGTCCACTCCGTAGAGGTGGATGTGCTCGATGCCACGGCGGCGCATGTCCTCGCGCACACCGGAGACCACGAGGGCCTGGTAGATGCCACCGTTTCCATCAGGAGCCACGGCGGCCTATATTTAAGGGTCAACAAATCTCTCCCTACATGAAATTGAGCTACACGCGGATACTACATACCTTGCCCTTGGTCTCGAGCAGAATCTTGCCATCATTGGAGATACAAGGCAGAACACCCTGCTCGAAGATCATAACATTGCTCTTGTCGAGACCGAAGTAGTTGTTCTTCTCAAAGAACTCCTCGGTGGGTTTACGTGTAGGTCCACTGGTCATGATGTACCAGGGAATGACCACGTTCTGACCACCGATGAGAGACTGCAGCTTGAGAATACGCTGAGCCTGCAATTGGAATAGCGACTTCTCGCTCAACAGACCAATGTCAAAGCAGCCCTTAGGAGCCGAGCTACCGAGCCGGGTACCCTGTCCACCAGCCATCAAGACCACGGCCACCTTGTTCGCCGCCACCTCCTTCAGGCCAGCTTCGTACCATTTCTGAATATCTGAGGGGTCGGAGTCGAGGATGGAGGCGGAGGCGACTTCAGGGGAGGGGCTCAAGGGTCACGGTCCCTTGCTCGGCGGGAGGAGGGTTGAGGGACTTATCAGCCAGCTCGTTGATCCGAGTGGGGTCAAAGTTGGACAACTGGTGGAAGAGCTGTGACTTCTCGACGGTGGTCAATTCCTCGACGAAGGCGAAGACATGCCTTTGTCCAGCATCTGTGTATTTCTTCTGTAGTGCTTGGAACTCCTCCACTGAGGGTTCACGAGGAACCTCTGGAGTGGCGGTGCCCTGGATCTTTCCAAGAACATTGGAGACAGCATCTTTGATTACACTTGCCATTTTGGAATAGTTTTGGGAGAGAAGAAAATAAGAAGAGACAATGTAAATTGGGAGAAAGGAGAAAGGAGAAGGAGAGGGGGAAAAGTAAATCAAAAGAATAAAAAAACGTGGGGTGAAGCTCCAAGCTGATTAAGTACTTCAAGTTGCCTAGTTACACTTTAAAAGTCCACACAGGTTTACAATGTGCTCCAGTTGGCTAACTAGTTAACTAATATATCCCAGACTATTACGAACTTAGTGGACTCCGGTTTATTTTTAGGGATCTGCAAAGACGAATAATAGCGAGTTGTTCATACAAGAAAGTGGCTAGCGAGCGCCGAGTGAGACCTGCCCACTGCCCAGTGGTCTCCCAATAGTGAAAGCGGGGCCTTGGCTTGTTGCTATGGTAAGGGGCGAAGTCAAGTGGATAATATGTACTCCGTATGTTTAGAGAACTATTTATTTGACTTAGAATAGGGGATATTTGAATACTATCGTCGGTCACGGTCATTGTACCGGCCTCGTTCTCTCCGTGGATCTCTTCGTGAATCCCGTTGTGGACTCCGACTATAGGATCGACGACGGTACCGATCCCGTCCATCCCGACGGGGGCTTCGACTCCCTCGATCTCGACGAATACGACTGCGATCTGACGGAGCTTCCCGTGGAGCCTCGCGGGGTGGAGCTGGAGCGCCCCTATTCTTGTTCTTGTCAAACATCATCCGATACCTAGCATCATCCTCATCGACAGGTGAATCGTCCAGCTCTCGGTACTGGCGTTTCGCTTCAAGATCTGCAACACCACCAAATCCTCCTCTCTCCCGGCGCTTAGTGACAGTGGAGTTGCGCCAGCTTTCGGATAATTTGGATACCTGGGATACATTAGCATATTGGTCTAGGCAGTAGTGTGGTTGATGAGGGGCTCTTACACTCTGTGAGAAATCCACATGTATCCGGTGGTCATCGATCAAGACACCCTGCATCTTGAAATAGGCCTGTTCACAGTCCTTTTGTTCCTCGAATTCAATAAACGCATATTGTAGACTGTCCCCGGTGCGCTTGTCCCGAATGACTTCGCAAGATAAGATCGTTCCAAAGCGACTGAAAATAAGATTCAGATCCTCATCTAGAATTGGATTAGCACAATCTCACGGGGTCCGTAGGGGAATGCGACAAACCTTGTGTGACCGGATTAAGCTTGCAAACAAAAAGAATATTCTCTGGTGGCTTTACATCGGCGAACGGCAGATCTCCAACCATTTCCAATGTCAAGGCTTGTGCGCGAGCTTCACGCTCGCGACGCAGCTTGTCCATAGCCTCTTCATCCATATCATCGTCCAAGTCCTCATCGTCCGCGATCCTGACCGTGGCCAATTGGGCTTTGGAGGGAACCGGGCTTTCAGGTGGTTCAACCAGATTCAGCGGGTCATCGAAGGGATCGTCAAGGACAGTAGTGTGACGAATGCGAATATCTTTCAACGGTCGACCTCGGTCGTCAATGAAGGATTCATTGATCTTATCCAGGACATCGAAGCCCTCGACAACCTGGCCGAAAATCACGGCCTTGCCATCTAAATAATCCAGATTTTCTCCGAGCGTAATGATGAATTGACTGGCGGCTATCCGTTGGTCGGGGTCGTTCTTGGCCGGTACCGTGGCCATGCTCACTGTGCCGCGTTCCAAGTGTTTCAACTTGCGCGACACCTGGAGCGGAAATGTTCTTTTCGATGGTCCATCCAGCAGACCCCAGACTGAAGATCCTCCATCACTCTCAGGTGCGTCAGGACCGAGCGGATCACCGGTCTGGAAGGTGAAGTTCTTTTGGACGCTGTGGACAGGCGAGAAATTGTAGTACTTGAGCTTGCATAGCTTCAAGAAGCTAAAAGCACACCAAATGAGCTTAGTTTCAGGTTTCAGCAGATTGGGAAAGCCAAGGAATGGAGCCACTCACTTGTCACACGCTTTGGGTGCATCATCGACCAACAGGTCAATTACAATATCGCCCAGGGAGGTCTCTTAAAAGCGCGCTCATGGCGGGGAATCGGGTACGAAATATCAAATTAGGCGCTTGGTCGACACCTTAGAAGACAAACACCGATTTGGTAATAAGAAATAAGAGCCCCGAAGAGAGAGGTAGAGACAGACAGAGACAGACACAGCGACAGAGAGAGACACAGACGAATGTGAAAGTCAGAATATGGAGCTTTGACCAATCACCGCCCGCGGGGATCCCCCAACCGCCGGGAACTGAGCCTCTGTTTCTTTTTCTTTTCTTTTTCTTTTCTTTTTCTTTTCTTCTTCTCTCCCTTTTTCTCTCCCTTTTTTTTTTGACAAAGATTTTCCCACGAATGGGTACTTGCTGCGTAACAACTCTAGGGCTCTCCGGATGATCGACCCGGGAGACTTGTACTACAGTGCTTGTCAATCAAGCTGCATATCTTCCGAATGTCCCCGTTGGACATAATGGATATAACCATACGCTTTTGAGATCGACGTGCAGCGGATCTTATTAAGGGCCTTGATCGACCCTGGGATTCCAAGTTTGAACTGTTTGTGTGCTTATATCCCTCATGCAGCAGCAGGCCCAGCCAAAAGAAGCATCTCTTGGCAGAAATTCGACAGTGGCTGATTGTGACTGGATGCCAAATCCTTGGAGAGAGAACCAAGCCACCCTGTTGTACTGTTTCGCTTTTTCTCTTTCTTTCACTTTCTTTCTCCACTGAGATCATGGTGTCTTGCAGCTTTCCATGGGATGTACACGGTCCTCCTTTTTCTTTTCTTTCTAATCCAGTACCAACTATCCCCCGTGAGCTGTTCCACAACAGAAACGTTGGGAAGGGGAAACGGGCGGCCTCCTGCAGCAGGATCCAACGGGTATCATCATCATCACAGACTAACTTCTTGAAAAAGAGCCACACACGTGGAATAGGATATGATCAATCCTGAATGAGCCTCTTGTCTAGACTTCTCTCACCTTCTCGATTCCAAGCGAAACTCCGGTCAGCCAGGGGTTGCCTCCACCGTATCGTCTGCAACAAAAGCCAGTCTCAATCCCAACATGTGTTCCTGGCAAGTCAACTCAGAGTCAGCTGGCGTAGCCAGGGCTTTCTCCTGACTCTAGAATCGTAATTTTCCCACTTCCCCCGGATGTCGTGCATCGTCAAACCTTGAACTACCGGACATTTGTCTAAATACTTGTGCTAGAGACTCCACGGGGGGATCTAGATTTGTATATTTTGAAACCACGACTTTGATTGCCTTCCCCACTGTTTTGGATTTTTCTTTCTCTGTCTCTCGTGTCCTGACACTGGATGTCTTGAGGTGAGTTAAAATGAGGGTTTACTATATTTACTATACTAATATTGGGGAACCCCCCCCCTTCTTAATTCTTTATACCCCATGTCATACTGTAATGTGAAACCCACTCTCCACATTAGCTCCAAGTAGCAAAGTGTGAACCTTGTATCCCAGAAGTTCATGCATCCCAGTCGGCACTTTTTAGATTCTCCCCCCTTTTTAGCCTTTAGCGTCGATTTGTGATCAAGATCTGATGGATATCAGAATCCATATACTGGGTAAGTACTCTATATCCCCTTCCTCATTTTATGGACTAGATTTGCTCTTTCTCTCCTTTCCCTTTCGAGCTAGCTGCCTACCGGAAGCGCTAAAGAACACTCGGATCGACCCTCCCCATGTCCATGATCAACCTTTTAGATCGTTGATCCCTGGAATTTTTATAGAGCGCGCTTGGCTCGGGGAAGTCAACTCGTGCGCTTGTCAAAGTGACAGGTGTCATAAGAGATATTTTGGCTATATTTTCTTTTCTTTTCTTTTCTTTTTTTCTTTTCTCTTCTCTTTCTCTATTGAGACATTTGAAGCATCCTGAGACAGGTGTTTGTTTTTTTATTCTTCATTATTATATATTATATATTATTTTCTCTCTTCTAAAAGACCGTGCGTTTGCAAGATAACATATGTTCCAGACCTCGACAACCGAGGAAGTTCGGACTATTTTAACCTGCAGCTATACAAAAAACTATTGAGCAAACATTTACGGACATCGGGATAGACTTCCCCGCGGATCGTCAGGTATCTACAAACAGAAGAGCTCGGCAGTTGCCCGTTTGATTTTCTCTAGCTCTTTGGATATATCTTGAGATACACCAGCTTCTCTTGACTTTTAACTTTACTGCCTCTTTTAGACATATAAAAAAAAAGAAAGAAAAAAAAAGAGGCGCCTTCAAATTGACTGAAACACTACCTACCGGAGCCCTCTCTGGCTGGTTCTCGTCATGGCTATCAGGTCATGTCCGTGTGACGTTACCTTGTGAAACCTCTTTTTAAAACGCCGGGGGACAATTTTCTGTTCATATCTGGGGGCAACTGGGGATAACTGGGGATAACCGGGGACAACTAGGGACAATTAGGGCCAACTGGGGGCATCTAGACGGAACTCTGCATATCACTTGGAAATAGAATAATAGAATAGAAACACGAAACACTGATAAAAACAAAACAAAACAATAAGAGAAATAAGAGAAATAAGGAATAGGGAATAAAATCCCAGAAAAAAAAAAAAGAAAAAAAAGAAAAGAAACCCAAGGTCAAGGGTACTTTTGGCCTATGTACTGTGTATGTCTTCTCTTGGGATCTCAACACACAGACAGCATCGATAGAATAATAATAATAAAATATATAGAAAAGAAAAAAAAACAGGGGGGTAAAAATATCGCATCATGTCTATATATTATAAAAAAAGAATATGAAGGCAATCAATCACACCGATTGTTACCAAAACATGGCTTAAATCTAGCCCTATTTCCCAGAGACATCTCTTCCATTTTCCACTTTCTATCTTCTTCTCAACATTGATTTATAGGCATTCACTGTGAACCTTTTCTTTTGCATATTCTAAGGTTCTTCACTTTACTGAACAGTGAATCGGGTTATTGTTCTTTACCAATATCATGGATCACACATACGACAATATGTCTGGACTAGACCAAGCCCGGCATAACTCAACCATTTCTATGGCTCGATCCATGCGAGTGGCCAAGCAGGAACGCAGTCTTGCTGTAGAGAGGGATGAAAAGCCACGGAAACAGAGAAAGCGAGCCCTAGTCGCAGTAAGTTGCTCTCTCTCTCTCTCTCTCATCTTTGATTACCCGGTGATTTTCTAACCCTCTACTAGTGCAATCGATGCCGGAAGAGAAAAATCAAGTGCAACGGTGACCTCAACACTGGCGTGGCTTGCTCTAGCTGTCGTAGTGTTGGAGCTACTGAATGCCAATACATCCGAGTAAGTCCGAGTCCACAATATCCACAGTGAAAGAGTCCCACTAACCTAGGTTTCCTTTTGCTCCCCAGGTCAACTCTTTGGCTCCTGAAGATGCTGCCAGAGAAGCAGCTAGACTCTATGCAACCAAAGGTCAGGGAAGGTCAATTCTCATGGGCTCCCCTCAAATGCGTGCTCCATACCAGCGAGAAGAATATGAACTGGATGTCCAGTCCAACTTCTCACGACCCGCCGGCATGGACCACTCCTATGATGACCACGCAGCCAACTACCAAGGCCAGACATTGCCAGGGTACATGCTGTCTAACAACCAGGGAGCAATGCTCGACTATGGCACCACATGGGGCAACCGGGCCTGGGATCTCAACGGCCGACCCAACGGCGAGTTCTTCGAAGAACAAAGCACCAACATGAACTCTGCATACGGCTTCCTCCTCCCAGGCCAAGCCATGTCAACTGAAATGCCCCAGTCAACAGGAGCAATGACAGCCTACACAGACGCTGTAGACCGCACCCTCCCAACACCCCCAACCTGTCGAAGCCAACCCCAGCAAAACACCAACATCTCCACCCTCCCAGACGGACTCTCAGGGATGACCATAGCCACAGATCCAAAGGGCTGGAACTCACGGTGCGCAACCGGCCCAGACGGACGGACAGTGGCCATGCCCACCGTCCCAAGCAACGGCCACTACAACATCAGCTCCTCATCCTCAACACGCATCAAGTCAACAGACTCAGACAACGGAACACCCGACCTCGTCTTCGGATACATCCCCATGTCCACAGCAGAAGATCCCTCCCCACTCCCCGCAGCAACCTCCTCATCCATGGCCACCTCCGCTGCAAACCCCCTTACCCAGCCCTGGACTCGATCGAGAACCCTCTCGGCGAGTACAACACATCCGGACGCAATTTTCCTCGCGATTCCAGCGCCGGACAGCGTCTGCTCACGCTGACTTCTGACTGCGCCCCTGATGTGTATGGGTATGCGGGCAGTGAGCGTCGGAAATCGAGGGGTCTTGTCGAGGGTGATGTGCGTTGCTCGGCACCTACGCTTGTTAATGGCTTGCCCTATACGCGTGTTCGACATTCGGACTCGGCGGTTGGGTTGCCGTATGGTTTTTTAGCTGATGGCTTGTCGGATTATGGGCGGTCTGTTGATCTTCATCGGTCTCCTATTTCTCCGTTGGGTCATCAGGGTGCATATTGAGTTGACTTTAATCTCTTTTGGTGTTGTTGTACCGAACGAGAGGTATATACATATCCTGACGAATTCTGTCTTCGTTGTTCTCTTTTTTTTTTTCTTCTTCTTTTTTTCCTGGTTGGTCTCTTGCTTGGTTTCTTTCTTTCCCACAAGATACACAAAAGAGATACCCATATCAAGGCCGTTTATGTCTGCCTTTGTTCTGCCTATTTAATGTCTTCTTATGTCTTCTCTCTGTCTTTTGTTTTGCTGTCGATTTGGTATTTTTCTGTTTATTCTGTACTGTTTTGTTTTTATTGATTGCTCGTTTCTGTCGTCTTTGTTGTTCCAAAAGAGAAAAAAATCCAACGGAGGGCCTAGTAGGTGTCCATCCTGTCACACCTGTCCAGATTACTCCCTAATACCCCAGAGTGGCTTTACGCAGTGATTTATATATGTGGGTTCTATGTCTGTTTCAAAAATATGCTTTTCTTTTTTTTCTTTTCATGCCATGTGCGTTTAGTCTTGTGGAATGTCTAATTTTCTATTGTTACTACGAGGAACCCTCCGGTCTGTGATATGTGATATCGGCGTCTTGACTCGGGGAGCATATTAATTCTAGTCTTGTGTCTTCCTGTCATTCTTCAAAGCGTGGAGGGAGTTCCTTATTTACTTTGTATGGTATATCTGAAAGTAATGTCTTTTATCTACTCTATCTATCCTTACTCGAGTATCTATAACTATCCCCATCCAACGCCTAGTATATACAACCTCATAGTTAACGACCATATCCCCCCAGATAATACAGTTACAGTACATATAATAAACTCCATCCCAATGTATCTCCCATCAACTCAACCCCAATAATAAAAAGCACAAACCAGGGCTAACCATGTGCCCTGCACCCCAGCACCAGCACCAGCATTCTCCCCTACTTAACCATAAAGTAGCACACAACTCCGTACATCGGCCTCCCCCTGAACCAGGACGCAGTGATACAACCACCCAACCGGCCATGCCGTATACAACCCTGACATGGACGTGTCCGGATACCCTCGAGAAATCCTACGGTAGTAGGGTAGGTATGTGTCGACATCTACGTTTAGTCAGACGACCAGTATCCTAACTTGAAAAAGTCCACGTGGAATCGGAAGTGGAATGTGGTATTTCCATTTGAGAAATGGATATTTTAAAGGGGGATATTGAGGAAAGGGAAAGGGAACTTCTAGTTCTAGGTTGTGTAATCTATGACATCGTACAAGCGATCCACCCCCCGAGGCATATACTTACACAGCCAAGAGTGGCTGGGTTCAGCTGGGTTCCGTTCAGGGCTTGTTATGTTATATGCTAGATTTGATGATCTAGTCTGGGGAGTTGGTCCCTGCATTGTACTGTACCTGCTGGTTAAAAAGTCGGATGGAGGGACTTGGTTGGCTGTAGACAGACATTATGTCTTTCTGTATACAACTAGATGAAGTACTTCCATTATTGCAAAGTTATTACATTAATTAATTAATTAATCACAAGTGTTGGATTGCTCGGGCAATGATTAGCTGTAACATTTGGCAGGTTAGTATGAATCTTCAATGGCCCAGCATTCAATGGCCCTAAATTAGGGCTTCGGCGTCTTATAACCTTCAAGTGTCTATTCTATGTAACCTAATGCATTGACGGGATGTTTTCCGAGATAAAATCTCGGAAATACAAAAGGAACTTGCTTGCTTAGCATACTTACGCCTACGAAAGTTTTGTTTTCTGAAAACCATCAAGAACCTAGGTGACTGACCCTTCCGAGGAAGATAGAACGACAGTCATTGAAACCACATTTGATTTTATACTCAGAATCACAACTAAGTCTGATGACTTAACCTGCTCTTGAATATTTCAGGTTATCTACAAGAACAGTGTTATACAGCTTTTGTATTAGTTAATGTAGGAGTTGAACAACTAAAACGTAACTACTACATCATGAATAGTTATACCCGTGGATTTTCAGGCACTCCTTGACATCTTCTTTCTTCTTTTCTTCTCAACCCAACTCTTCAAATTCTGCAACATGTCTGTTTCACGACATACTACTTCCGAACTCCCTTACTACTGCAAGGTGGATTCTATCACCGATACCACCATCACCTACCGCATGCTCTTCTTTAAGCCCAATGTCAAGCAAGAATCGAAAAAGTATCAGTCCCGTATTCACGGATGTTGTACGGCTGTTTGGATACTTACTTTGATCGGTGAGTCCTACATCAATTGCGGCAAATTTATGCAAGCTATCTGGAAGATTCGTTGTAACCTCCGGCTGTCTATATCGAAGCTCCCCACGCCTCAGGTACCGTCGGGACTATCGTGTACATCCTACCTTTCTTTATAGTATTCGTGCAAACCTACTGCCTAGCCCGGTATTTCTTGGCATCTATGCGTGAAGGTTGGGAACTGAAAGGTCGTGGTTATGATCTCGCCCTTGGACCAGCACACACATACACATTCGATTCGCCACTAGCGTACAGTGGTCTGAATGTTCCCCTGCCATCGAAGGATTCTAACGATGTCCACGTTTCCGGACACATAGAGAAGGTTTAGAAGGTTTCTCTTGAAGAACAGAGGGAATGGTGAGATAATACTCCACATTTTTGATGCATCTGCTACTGTCGAGATGATGACAATTGAAACCCTCTTCCCCCAAGTTGGAGCGGATACGCAAGACTATCATACCCCTGTCTTCTCAATTCGGATAGAATAGAACAGGTGGCATGGAATGTCGCTGGGTATATATTGGCTTGGCGTATTGTTCTTGGTCCGTATTGAGTACACCGCTGGCTTTACAGATTATCTGCTTGGACGGGGAAGGAATTGGCTGTGATAGAGGTTTTGGGGGATCAGATTGGGCTTTTGGGTCATGGGGGCCAAAGGGCTGTCATGATCATTCACTCTTTAGCTTTGTGTATTTGATATAGTTGCGTTGATATAAGCAATATCAATCGAGTTAGACATGGTTCATTGTGTAAACTATATACTCCGCATTGAAGTATAGAACATGGCTTGATAGACTAAGCCTAGACTACGCCGCAGAGGGTCTTGAGGCTACGGTCTGCAGATCCAACTACACCAGAGGATCCATGGCCCCGTACAAATGTACAAAACATGTGCAAGTACAAGTAC
The DNA here is from genome assembly GCF_028828655.1 of Penicillium verrucosum. Classification (NCBI taxonomy): domain Eukaryota; kingdom Fungi; phylum Ascomycota; class Eurotiomycetes; order Eurotiales; family Aspergillaceae; genus Penicillium; species Penicillium verrucosum. The sequence continues at coordinate 4,557,840 of NW_026643212.1, forward strand.
AAGTACAGCTACAAGACCGCCAGACCGAGTGAAGAGAAACAAGTAAAATGTAATTTCATCCCGGGCAAACAGCCGAAGCCCGGATTCTCATAAACCCCGGCCGTCTTCACGAAGACTGATGATCCCCTTCCCCAAAAAAAACATACACACAAAGAACCATAACACTGACGCCCTGTTTGTAAATTTCCATGGGGATCGCCAGGTCTTTTTTTTTTCTCTTGGGAATCACCAGCTCCAACAAGCACAGGAAGAAAAAAGAGTATCCGTCCACGATCTTCACCATTCAACGGGCATCATTTTGGATTTTAGTCTGATGTTCGCTGAAAAGGAAGATAAACCACTCCCCCCACACACGACCGACCGCACCCGGGTCCGGACAAACCATAACCAGGTGGGAAACTCCAGAGCCAAAGCCGTCACCGCCATAATCTTTTCCATCGCGCCATGCCGCATCATCGGTCCATGTTGAATCGTGCGAATAGTTACAGATGAGGCGTTTAATCCTTGTTCTTCTTGGGGCCCTTGGTCTTGGCGATACCGCGGAACTTCTTGGAACGGTTCTTCCGTTGCTTGCCTGTAGGAGGGAAAGGGGGTTAGCAAAAAAAAAAAAAGGACATATGTTTCTTGCGATTGATAATCGCAAAGACGAGGAAGAAAAAACATACGCTGCTGGCGGGAAGCCTTCTCGATCTTGCTGGCGGCACCGATACGGACGAGACGGTAGTGGGGCTCGAACTTCTTGAGGGCCTCGGAGGAGTCGTAGACCAGAGCAAAGCCGGTGCTCTTACCACCACCGTACTGTGTGCGGAAACCGAAGACGGAGACCTGGTCCTTGTTGGACTTGTACAGGTCGGCCAGCTTCTCACGGAGCTCGTCCTTGGAGACGTTGGGGCGGTTGGGGTGGAGGACGTCCCTAGATATTCGCGAAAAGATGTCAGATCGATGTTTTCTGGATTTTCGATGCTTGTTTCTGTGTGTGTATTGCGAGTTCCGATTGTATTCGTCCTTCTCTTTCTTGTGCTGGGTGGTTGTCGAATTTCAATGTTGCGCGCCTGCGATGCATTTCCCACACACAGATCCAAAACGAGGGGGAAAATCAGGGGGGTTCTTACACGACCATCTGCTTGCGGGCAAGCAGAGGGTTGCGGATGAACTTGCGAGTCCGCAGAGTGACGGGAGAGTCGGCCATTTTGGTGTGTGCGTTGGATGGAGGAAGTGTCGACGGGGTCTCTGAGGATGTCGAACTTTCAATTTTCGTGTGGTGTGGGCTCGGCTAGGGTAGACGCTAGCCTAAATAGGGTATCTGCCTCAGGCTTTAATGACTAAGGCAATATTCTGCCAGAGGCGGAACGTGTTGATCAGCCCTTGCTTATCTCATTCCTGACTCATCCACTCTTTTCGCCCGGGCTCCAATGATATCTGCCGCATTGATCTCCGATATCAAATTCATTACTATGGTGCATTCAGCAACCATGACCGACTCCATTGACAAATTAGCAGCGCAATATTTCCAGCTGGTCGAGCTGCAGAACTTGGCCCTCCCACCTGGCCCTGTGCTGATTCAGCCAGCCGTGCAAGCAGCCTTGTACGAGCGCATGTTCAACGAAAATGCCGTCTTCCCTATCCCACCAGACAGCTACCGAAGCCGAGTGCTGAAACAGATTCTCTCGCGCATCGAGGAATCAATTACCAACCCCGAGGAGGATGTATGCTTACCCACCTGTTTAAATCCTTTTGTTTTACATGTTGCATTTTGCATTGCATTTGCATTTAAACTTCCTATCTTTTCCTTTTCTATCCTATGTACATCCACCGACACCAATGCAAAACCAAATCCCACTTTTTACATTCCCTGATGTTCCATTTATCTAACCTCTTCCCTCCCACGACCACAGGAGATCAACGACGATCTCATGGAAAGCTGGAGCACCCTAGTCTCCCAGCCGAAACCCTCAGCCCTGCAACAAGCGCAGCAGCTCTCGTTAGTCAAGTACACAGCACCAAAATGCAGTTCCAGCACGGGAACCTGCCCGGAGCGCACTGTGACGACCTCTGAATCCCGCGGCCTGATTCTGTCCGCTGGAACCACCGGAAATAGAACATGGGAGGCTGCTCTGCACCTCGGTTCGTTCCTGGCGTCTGAAGCGGGCGAGGCTCTTGTGCGCGACAAGCGTGTTATCGAACTCGGTGCTGGCACGGGCTTCTTGTCGCTTGTTTGTGCGCGCCATCTTGGAGTGCGCTCTGTTGTTGTTACTGATCGTGAACCGGCGCTTATTGATAATATTCGTGATTGTGTCAGACATAATTTGAATGGGTCCGAGTCTATTCCTATTTATCCTGCTGTTTGGGAGTGGGGGACTCCGTTGGTGAGGGAGGGGGATCTTGCTGGGTTGGGTTCTGATGAGGGTGAGGGTGAAGTGGGGACTGGGCTGAGGTTTGATGTTGCTCTCGGTGCTGATCTGGTAGGTGTTTTTATGGGCTGTTATGTTTACCTGGTTTTCATGTTTTCATGCTTACATGTTTAGATCTATGATACCGATCTTGTTCCCTTACTCCTGTCTACTGTGCGGGATCTTTTCGAGAACTACCACATTAAAGAATTTATCATTGCTGCGACTTTACGCAATGAGCATACCTTCCGCACGTTCTTGAATGCCTGTGGTGAGTTTTGACTTCCATACACAACACAACGTTGATGATTATGACTTATGCAGCGCTAAACAACACAGAAACCAACTCATTCGCTGTTGAAACCCTCCCGTTCGAATCCACACCATCAGAAGACCAGACCGGTTTCTTCCATTCGACCAGCATTCCAATCCGGACGTATCGGATTTCGCGGACGAAATAAGCAGCCACTTGAACTGCGTTTACATCACGAGGTAATGAATATGAATAGAGAATGTGATATCATGCAAATGATGCAAAAGTTAGTGATTGCATAAAACTTGTTGCTACTGTTTATAACTAGCTCTGAGGGAACTCTATGCAAAATTGTTAAACTCGATCTTCTCGATGGGTAAAACTCCAATGGTATTGAGGTACTCAATGAAGTCAAGTCCAAGACACAGGATCCTATCTAGAACATACATTGGGAAAGGACCAAAGAGTGCACATGGTATCATCTAGGTAGGTTAGGAAATGAAAGATGAAAGCATGGGTATCATCGCAACTCGCGCCATTCCAAACCAGGAATCCAAGAAATGCAACAAAACCGTGAGAGCAGTATGCAAAAGTAAAAATAAAGAAATAATAAATGCAAGATTAAAACGAGCGTAGCCGCTAAAGAACCAATGATTAAAGTGCAGGTATTTAAGTTGCGAGGAATCTAGCGATTCTATTCAGCTAGACTCTCTCGCAGCAGGTTTTCGTCTATGCTTTCTGCATGAATTGAGATCGGAGCAGGAGGTGGAGGCCGCAGTCCCATTATCGGACCCTTCTGGTTCACACCTGGGTATCTGAAGCAGAGAGCGAGCGGGTCAATTGGTTTGGGCGTAGGTGTAGGTGTAGATGTAGGAGGTGACGATGCCACAGACGTGGTTGATGAGTTTGTCGGATCTTGCGAGTCATTGTCGGCAGAAACCGGTGCCACGCCCCAGCGGCCTAGGACCCAGCCTCCCATGCGGCGACCTAGCGTCATAGTCTTGCGAGGCCCGAGGGTTGAGGTTGAGCTGGTGCTAGTGCTGTCTGTGGATACTATAGATGCTGTATCGGACTTGGTTGGGTTCCCGGCAGCCATGGAAGCAAGCAATGATTGGGATGTGTGTTCTGAGCTCGCTGCACGATTGGCTGTGATGGCCGGGGCTGAAATCACAGGGGGTGTTGATAGTAGTTCGACACTGGGTGACAAGATGCGTTGAGGAATCCGCATGCCGGGATGCCAGTCGCCCATTCGCTTGTGGCGACTGGTGGGTGTATGAATGTCCATTCCAGCAACGGAGACGGAGAGCAAGCTGTCATGAGAAGAAGATCTGCGCAAGGAGGAAGGCTGTACATGCATGGTAAAAATGTCGTCGGTGGTCGTCAGTGACTCACCCATAGGTGGGAAGTATGCTACCGATGGTGATGGTTCCGATTCTTCTGGGATAGCTGGCTCTCTTGTGGCATTATCGCCCATGTTCGAGAAGTCTTGGCGGCTGTAGAGATCATCTTCATATGCGGATAGTTCGTCGGGTGCATCATGGTGATCAAATCCATCCATTGGCCGGAACGGTATATCAAGACCCTTCAGGTTCCGTGCCTGCATAAAAGGCGAAGAGAACACAGTGCTTTCAGGGCTGGTAGGCTCAGAATAATCGGCGCCACGTTCAACACGATCAAATATCGATGACGTCCGGAACGCGGACCGAGGAGAGCTTGCCAGCGAGTCCGGAGCATGTGATTGTGAGGACCAGCGGCGGGAGGATGAATGCGGTGGGATGGATACCGAGGTCTGCGACAGAATGGTTGACATAGAGGATCCAGATGACTGGGAGCGATGAGGGGCTCTTCGGGGCGATTGTGCCCGTGCCGCAGAGTGCATTGTTACCGAGCTCCCCAAAGCGGGGCGGCGTTTCTTCACGCGACGGCTGAGCGTGCCTTTCTCTTTCTTCGTAGTTGGAGCTGGACTTGGTGTGTGGAAATGATGGTGAATGTGTAATTCCTGAGATATACGTCGTTTTTCCTTCGCTTGTAGCTCCTCACTCAGCGTGGTCGAATGCCTTGGCTCTGTATTGTCCTCCTCATCGATGCCGGCCAGCGGCTGATGAGAGATAACCTGTTCCCGTAAATTCTGTACTTCTTCATTCGAGCTCTGAAGCATGTCACGTAGCTCTATGATCCCGACCTGCAGATTGGCGTTGTCTTGCAATATGTCCTTGACGAAACGAGAGACCACGTTTGTACCACCAGCGTTGCGGTTGAGTTCGGAGGCGGCAGCGGCACCTTTAAGACGGCCCGCTGCATTGTCCAGCTCGCGCTCCACAGCTCTCTTGCGCTCCATGCGTTGGACGATGTCTGTATGTCGATCCCTCTCCTCGCGTGCCTCTTTCTCAATGCGGTCGACTTGATCATGGAGGTCTCGCAGGGTGGCTTCTGCTTGTTTCCACCGTTGGACGGCGGATTTCTCGTCTTCATGCACTGACACAAGGCTCTCTTGAAGCTTAGACTGTTCTGTCTCCATGAGAGCTAGTTGGGCCTCGAGTTCTGCGGCACGCGTTGCAGCCGCTGTCAATCTTCGCAACTCAAACTCGGTACTCTCCAGCGTTCTAGTTAGGGACTTGACATGGTCGTCAGACTCGGCGACCGCTTGATTCAAATTGTCAAGTTGCTCCAATAAATTACGATTCTCTTCGATGATGCGGGCATTTTCTGCTTGGAATTGTTGCTTTTCTCGCTCGAGATCGTCAATGTTGTCGACCAACCGATGACGGTCCTCTTCCGCTTCAGCCATATAACTTTCATGACGGTGGAGCAAGGCCTGTAGGGCAAAAGTCAGTGATGATGCCTCAAAAGATGCTGCCTGAGCAGTATAATCATGAAAGGTAGCCATGACGGACGCCAACACAATGTGAGAGAATAGGAGATCGTGATCTGAGGGAGGCCATCTTCCAAATGAAGTGGGTCGACACAAGGTATGCAGAATGCGCTATCCGGGTGGTATAAATGGGGAGGGCGGGGGTAGAGGAAAAGAAATTAGATACAAAGTGTGCTGTGAGGAATGATAAATTGATGTATCAAACATGCATGGCTCAGCCAGCCGAGGAACAGCTTGGCGTCTTGTTATACCCAACCAACAGCACATCATTTTTGGGCCGCTATATTCGAACAAGATACGTACCTGACCTAGCCTAGCGGCAGTCTCCAGATCCTTCTCCAAGCCCTCGAGAGCTACATTGTTATGCTCTAGTAAAGCACAATCATTGCGGCCACAGCAGCAGCGTAAGGTGGTAGAACCGCTGGAATGGGTAGGGATGCTGAGAATCTCAGCGCTATGTGGAGGATCCATTAAGAATGTGGCCCCTTGGGGAGCTGAGTGTTTGGAAGGACCTGATCATCAGAGAACCTTGCAGCTTCGAGGTATCACAGACTATCAAATATCAGACTCCATTTGATTTGAAGAAAGCGGAGATCTCCGAATTCAGCTGGGATGAGATAAGCCTCCAGGTGTTCGAGGCCTTACCGCTTTGATATTGCTATGTTTCACCGCCTCGAAGTATAGAGATGAAATTGACGTCATACCCTAATTGGACACAACTATCCTATTAGTACGGAGGCAAGGAGCTGAAAGGGTGTTATTATAATAAGTTAGGGAGGAAGATATATTCAAGCCTAATTAGACGAACAAAAATTGGGAACAAGTCACTAGTGAACATTCAAAAGTCCTAACGGATTCATCATTCTGGCTAAGAGATACGTAGAAGTTAATCTGACAAAAAAAGGAAACTGGGGCAAAAAGAAACAGAGAGTCAACAAAGTAGAAGTAAATCAACATGAAACATCGGGGATCGGTAGCTCCTTTCACAGAAAAAGGAACATCAATGAAGAAACGAAAAGATCCTAACCAGCGCCAATCAAAGCAGAATATCATCCCGAATATTAATAAACGCCCCAGCGCCACCGTCTTCACTGATCTCGTTAACCAGTACTTCAGTTTGCTGATATAGCCTTTCCAGTGCAGCAGCAGATGATTTGCCCAATGAGACTATGCAATGCTGTGTTAGCGTTGTTTCTTGCAAGTGCAAATATCAACAAAGAAAATATAAACAAAGAAACAGAATAAATAGACCCAAGTAACATACCAAGAATAGCCGAGTTCAACTCCTCAGCCACAGCCACCCGCCCCTCGGCATCGAGGTAATGGCCATGCACAGACCTTTTCGGATCAGGATAAGCCACCAATGAGAAGATATCATCTAGCAGCTTCTTATCGCCGCCATTCTCATCCGTAGGATAATCAGCACGCAGCTGCTGGCCATATTGCACTGCCTCAGTGAGGAGCTGGTTGAACTGCGCGACGACCTCAGGATCTTCAGTGTCCATGCCGTCCACAGCCCAGTTATCTCCATCCCCGTCGTCGAGCTCCATCTCCTGATCGAAGACGGCGTGCTCGTGCGAGTTGGAGGATGTCGAGTCCCGGCGCTTCGCGGCGGTTGCCGCGGAGAGTTCGTTGGAGCGTCGCATCATTTCGAGGAATTTACGGCAGCGCAGTTTGAAGTGGATTTGTGGGTGGTCTTCTAGGACGTTGGAATAGTAGGCTTTGGTGAGTTTGAGGGCCTTGTCGATGTCGCCATCTAGGATTGCGGAGCGGATTTCTATGGGCTGTCAGTGGGGGCTTGGCGCTGGGAGGAATGTAGAGGTATAAGACTTACTGTTCCGGTTGATGGCTTCGCAGTCTTCCTCGACCTCGTATTTCTTCAGTGTCTCGTTGCGGCCGTTCTGCAGGGCCAGTGTTTCGGTGGCCACCTCTTGTGCGAATGCACGGGCCGTGTCTACGTAACCATCGTGGGCTAGGAACTGCGCAACTAACTCTTGCAAAAGTGTCGACTCGTCCAACGGCGGTTGGAGGCCAGCCGTGGATGTTTCGTTAATCTCTGATAGAACGTTGAATCTCTCTTGCTGGTGAGGATTAGCTTGAAATCTTCCGAGTGTGTAATGCAGACAGCACAAACCTTGACCATGCCATCGATATCAAAAACGAAAGGTTCCTGTCCAAAGTTCGTTTTGAGATGTACTGGCGGGAGTTTCTTCATTCCGACGGACGGGAAAAGGTTCGTACTGCGCAGATCGTGGAACGCATTTCCTGTCAATGTTAGCCTCAGATATGCAACTACGACCCATACAAAAACCTACCCAAGAAAACCCCGTTCTTAGTGAAGAATGCAGATCCGGTAGAGAAATTGACACCACATCCGACTGTATCACCAGCACCAAAAGTCGGTCCATATGCTCGACCTTGTCCTTGACTCTCGCCGAAAAATGACTTTCCGTCATCGCCATGGTAAGCCCATGATTCTGTCTCCCAACCGGGCAGCCTCTCAACAGACGCCTTGGGGCTAGAAAACCCAATACCGATCATGCTAGAAAAAAACAGTCAACTTCGACAATCCAATATCCACCGAGTAGCTGATTCACATACCCCTCCTTCGGCTTCGACTCAATCTTCACTTCAAAGTAATAGATCCCGCACTGCGGCGGCATCGGGTGATCCGCGCGCAAGGCGGCAGCTTCATGGTCATGCTTGTGCATAGGACCAGTGTAGCGCACATCGAAGTTCTCGTTGGACAATTCCAGGCCGGAAAACTTGTCTACAGAACTCCACTGACTGGGCAACGGCATGAGGGGATCGGCCGGGGCGGGCGGTTCTTTCTCTATGATATCATATGTCATGCCGCGGTGCGACGGGGCGATGCGGGGCAAATGGACATTGCTGGACGAGGCGGAGAGAGGAGGATTGGATGTTGCAGATGAGGGGTCTCGTTGTTGGGTAGCGGTCTTAGCGCGGTGAGCAGTCTCGAGACGGGCGATGTAGCGGGAGTTGCGGAGGTAGGATGGGGTGAGGAAGGTCGGGATGTCGGTGAGGCCTAGACCGTGCGGAAACTCGACCGAGCGTAGAAAGCCGGCATATTTACGAGACCAGGGAGGAAGTGACTCTGTTGAACCTGTGTTTCTCCAGGCGGAGTTCATGTGCATGTCTGCGGCATCCACGCCGAACGGAGCCCGGTGGACTCGGCTGTCGGACGGGGGGTAGAAGATTGGGTGGGAGTCGTTAAGGAGATGTGAAAAGGAACTAGAGATTGGGGGAAATGCGTTGCCAGATAATACGGAGGCGTAGGAGGAACGGCGTGGGATGGAGGGGATGCTGGGGTATGAGGTTGGAGCTCGAGCTCCACCGGATGGGGGAAAGGAGCATCGGCCATGATGTTCGCGGGTCGCCCCCCAAATGATGCCATGAAATCAAGGCCACCGTTTTCTGCGTTCGTGTTTGTTTCTGGCTTTTGGCTGGAGATCCACACTTCTGATTTCGTTGATTTCGTTTGACTTGTAAGGTTGAGGGGGTACTGTAAGTGCGTGGTGGTAAGTGTTAACCATTGTAGTAGTCTGAAGTGCGGGTGGAGATAGCAACCTCTCAAGTACGTGGTCGTGTCGAAGTCACTGCCAAAGTGGGCAAAGTGCGTGGTAATAAGATCTGTTTCGGATACAAAAGTGCGTGGAAAGTAAAAAGATAAGTAAAATAATGCGTGGAAACAAGACGTTCACGGTAAGTGTTGCCTGACAGGTCCGAAAGCAGCAGATCTTACCACGTCGCGACCTCACTATTATGTCGAAAGAGTAATACGAAGCCGTGAGATCCAAGATTCTATAATGAAAAAGCTGTGTAGAACCTAGTAATAGCGAAATAACTAGAGAAGAAATCACGAATCCTCTTCAAGCATAGATTGCGGGGAAAACGGAATCCGGATATTACACGGAGTAGGGATAAGAAGGAAAAGAGGGGAGAGAAGAGTATAATGTCACGAGCTGATGTGGACTTGGAAAGGAAAAGCTCGGCTACTGTACTACTAGGAGTCGGGCAGACAAGGACTTTGTTCAGATGTATACTTCCAAGTACTAAGGTACCTGGATAGATCCAAGTATATAGCCCTATACCATCGAGTATAACCAGAACTTGAACGAAATTAACTGCGTTATGCTCCCAGAGCAAAGATCCTTGAGCAGATAGAAACATAGCTGATAAACAGCAAAAGAGAAGATGAAAAGGGCTATGATACAAAACACAAATACCCAGTGAAATAAGCCAGATCCCCGGCTAACAACCCCGTGCACATATAAAATAAACATAAAAAAATAAAAACAAGCCCTTCGTAGAGAAAAGCCATTAGCCATAAACACTTCCCACCGACGCCAAATCCAGATCCGACATAAAACCCAAAGGAAAAGAAACGAAAGTCATGCGAAATCTATAAGTACAGCACGAAACCCACATCCGGACTCGTCACACTCATATTCAAGCTGTCATAGCAATGGCCGGCGACGAGGGCTCCACGAGATGAGAAGCAGGGGTGATATCACCATCTCCAGAGTTGCTCTTCTCACTAGGCACTGCACTGCTGCCATTGGCCGTATCGGTGCCGGGGGCATGGAGTGTGGGCTTGGTATCGCTGTCGCCACTTCGCATCACTGAGACCTGGCCATCGGTCGAGTCATCGGACTTGGACATACTGGGTGTGCGCCAGGATGGGAGTTGCCACATAATGCCGGTGAAGCTGCGTAGCTGTAGGGGTTTACGCTCCCATCTGCGACACGCGGCTCCGGTGCGGTCTAGTGCGCGTAGACCGGCATTGATGGCTCCCGTATTGGCTTTTGGTCCCAGGCGCTGTGCGGCCGGGATTTTCGTAGCATCGCCTTCCTCACTAAGATAGATGATATGTTAGTATTTAATTGATTTTTCTCCTGGCACTGTGATGCTGCATTGGAGCGTGTGTCAGGTTTACTTACAGTCTAGGTTTCTTCTTGGGGCCAGGGCGTCCCCGTGACTTGGCAGTAGGGTCGGTTTGTTCTTTTGTTCTTTTATTGCCAGGCTTGGGACCCGGAACTCCCTTCCGACGCGGTGTATCACCTCCATTTGCCCCTGTGGCGGGTGTAGAAATGGCGTCGGCGTCGGAGCCATTGTCGGCAGAAGATGGACGGACAGGAAGAAGCTCGGCGGATGAAGCTGGTGATGAGTTGTCGTTGGTTTTAATGTTAGTGGTATTATTTTGACTAAGCTTAATCTTAGGGCTGGCGAACTGCTGGAGAGTACCCCCAGATAGCTTGAGAACCACCATCAAGGAGTTGGATGAATTCTTGGCTCCAGCGCGAGAGCGACCATTTGGAGTGGCGGCGGGCATGATGGATGATGATGATGATGATGGGGGTGGTTGGGTATTGCGCGAAGGTACCGGATATGGTTGGATGGTCGAGAGGGGAATTTCTGGTGACGGAAGTGTAGGCAATTCACCGTGACGTGGTGTGTGTCTCTCTCTCTACCGCCCGTCTCTTATAGATGTAGAAGAAGAAGTAGTATGTGTAGTCGATAGCATAGTCCGGAGTGAAGAAGATGGGGGGAAGGGGAAGGGAAAAAGGAAAAGGAAAAAAGGAAAAACAAGGAAGGGGCGAAGTAAAAAAGGGATCGTGGGCCCTCTCATCGTAGAAAAACTCATTCAAGGTGAAGCACAGGGGGATATGTTGAAGGTGTGGACTTCGGCCTTGTACGGTCATTTTCGAATGTTACAAACTTGGGAACTAACGAGGGACCAACGAGGGAGACCTTAATACTGAATTATGACAATACAATACATACAATACCATATTACTGATATACTTCATTTCTTTTTTTTTTTTTCTTCTTCTCTTCTTTCTTTCTCGAACTTCTTGTGTTTAATTTTGAATTGAATACTGAAACATCTTCAACATCTTCAGGGTCATCTAGGTCATCGAGATCATCTGGGTGTAGACAGAAAACCAACAGTCTGACCACCAACCCTAACCCGTTGATGGATCTCATTCCACCCGCTGCATCCCGAAAATAACTTACTGACCGCATGATGTCGAGAGAGATATGCTCTTTTTTTTTTTTCTTCTTTTAAGTCTTTTACAAATAGAGAATCCTCACATCTCTTTGAGATCAAGTCCAGGTGGACCCATTCTCAATAGATCTGGTGAGAGTATCACGAGTCTTCAATGTTCTCACAAAGCCCCTTACAAAGTACGGAAACTTCGATTAGTCCACGGGTGAACCAAAAGAATTCCCAAATTACGCGACTGCCAAGGGATCGTCCAGAATAAAGCACAAAATAAACTATACATTTTGTCGATTTACGAAGAATTCATGGATACAATATCATGAAAAGAATGTAAAATATACATCTAACCTCTAGTTTCAAGTCTACACCTGAAAATCCAATCAATCGTGCTTACTATCACTCTCGGCCTTGCGGCGTTCAACCACTTGTGCCACAGCACGTTGCACCTCAGGACTGGATCGTACCCCGCCGAGAATCAGCCCTTCCTTCATACCCCGCCGGAGTGTTGATACACTCTCACGGTCACCACGGAAAGGTGCCAGACCCATCTGCAGCGTCCGCGTCGCCTCCATATCCGTACTGCGCGTCAACTGGATCAACTCGCCGATCCGTTGCACAGTCTGCGGCGATATCTTATCGGTCCCATTCCCATTCCCGGCAACTTTGGCGGTGGGCGGTGCGGCTTGTGAGATGAAAATGTGCAACATGATGGAGGCGCGGCGTGCTAGCGTCAGGATCTGGAAGGGGAGGAGGTAGAATGAATTTTTAGGGAGCCAAGCTTGTAGCGTCATAGGAAGGTATGTGGTAGGCATGAACACAGCCTGCGGGTGCGTAATCAAGCCGAGTTCGAGGGTCAGCATTGCGGCGAACGTGTAGAACCGCCACTAACAACGGAGTCAGCTTATGCAATTGAAACAATTGAAACTCTTCCAGTAATTTATATTGTGCACTCACGTAACGACCCCAATTCGCCCACCATAGCCAGTTAAGCACAAGCATTGTGATAAACCCGCCGATATACTGCGGGACAATCGACTTGACCAACGAAGTCATCAGGAAGTCGCGCATGGTTTTCTGCTCGCCCCATCCGAGCATAGCTGTCCCGAACCGGTCATACGCAAATCGCTTCACTGGGTCCACCAAGGTTTCCTGCGCCTGTCGAAGGTACAGGAAGTAAGCATCGGACCCGCTGTCCAGCCCGACTTTATCGGGGTGATATTGAGCTGCGAGCCGGCGGAATCGCGACTTGATTGCGCGTTCATCGGCAAATGGAGATACACCTAGTGCTTGGTAGTAATCGCCTGCCAGCTGGACCTGGTAGAAGGTCTCGTAAAGCGTGTAGAGGAGGTAGCTGGTGATCACGAAGATGAAGATACGGCGACGATGGCGCTCATACCGCGGGGTCTGAGGGAGTGGCTTGGGTTCGCCCGCGCGTATGGTTATTCCATAGTAGACACTTTGTAGGAATGATGTGGCATACTGTCATTCGTATCAGCTTTCATTCCACGTGTTGTATAGCTCCGCATCGCGCTCCACTCACATTGGGGAGAAAAGCCCATCCGAAGAAAGGCAAAAGCGACGCCATGTCGAGTAAATCAATATCAACTGGATAATCCCAGCTGCACCATAGCAAACAAAAAAACCAGAAAGATAAAAGATAGATCGTCTAAGCGCCACTTGGCGTTTACAACAATAAGACCCCCAAAGAGCAATTCCCCAAATAGTCCCACCCCGTCACCGCCCTGCCCCACCGCCTTCCCCTCTCGTCATACCAAAAGCCAAATGAAAAAAAAAAGTTCTCGACGCCCAAAGGAAAAAAAGAAGCACTTCAATCCCTCCACATCGACCCGACAAGCTCCGTGGAGCGCCCAAATTGCCTCCACGATGGCAATTGACGCAATGGAAATCGACAACCTGCCAATGCGCACAGCGGACGCAGAGCGCAAACGTAAATCCAAAAAGGACGCATCCCCATCCGCATCACCATCCAAAAAGCGAAAGCAAGCCCCGTCCTCAAAAACTCCACAAACCCAAGACTCAACCCCCGAGTCCCCCTTCACCCTCACAACAGCAACCCTCTACCTGCCCCTGTCGCCCATCTCCATCTCGCCGACGCACGCGCTGGCCTCGCTGCTGGCTGAGCATCTCTCGCCACTGCTCCTGACCTACTTCCCCCGCTGAAGGGCGTGGTCTTGGCTTATTCCAATGCCTCGATCTCCAGCAAGCCGCCGGCTCATCCCCGCGCTTCCTCGGATCTGAATCCGCAGCCGCTTACACTCGCCACAACAGCAGACGAGTACGGTGTCTTGTACGTCTATCTGACTGCTACGTTCCTGATGTTCCGGCCGAAGCGCGGACAGACCCTTGACGGATGGGTGAATGTGCAGTCGGAGGGATTCCTCGGTGCTGTGGTATTCAATTTGTTCTCTGTCGGCGTTGAGCGCAAGCGTCTGCCCTCGAACTGGAAATGGGTTCCGCCTGGTGAGGAGGCTGAGACGCCGGCTGAGACCGATGACGACTCAGGCTCTGATAAGGATATGGCGGATTTCGACGCCGAGAAGGAATGTTTCAAGCCTGCTTCGCTTTCCGAGGAGGAGATCGCGATTAACGCTGAGGAGGACGATGAGTCTGCCCACACCGGTTACTTCCAGTCTGTTTCTGGACACCGTGTGAGTGGATCTGTGCGATTCCGTGTTGTTGACGTGGATGTTATTCCCGGCTCTGAGCGCGATCGTGGGTTCCTCAGTATTGAGGGAACTATGCTTTCTGTCGAGGAGGAGGAGAGGCTCTCTGAGTCTGAGCGCCAGGGACAGTCTTTGCCTCCGTCTTTCTTCCCGGCGTCTCAGAAGGTCTCTGGGTCTGTCCCCGTGATGAACGTCCCGGCGGCGTCGACGGTGCAGGAGCTCTCGACTGTGGATGTGCATCTTGATGCCAGCCCCAAGAAGGAGAAGAAGGAGAAGAAGGAAAAGAAGGAAAAGAAAGAGAAGACCGAGAAGACCGAGAAGAAAGAAAAGAAGTCCAAGTCTTCCAAGTCGAAGAGCAAGGACGAATAAATTCGCTCTGTATACATGTCTGCATGAGCACCGATATCATACATCATCACTGTTGACTACATCCTGGATGGGCGTTCCGGTTTGCTTGTTCTTATTTTCCGATTCGAATTCGAATGTGTATATGCCAATTGAACATTTTAAAGATAAAACACACTTGATTCAAACTATTACTCTCCGACAACCTATCCTAATGATTAGTATCCAAACTTCAACCCCCCTATCATATCCCAATATCCATTCATTCATATCACAACTTAACAGTCAAAACATCCGCACCACCAACAATCTCCCCCTTCCGCAACATCTTCCCACCCCTCATCAACTCCGCAGACTTAACCATAACCGGATCAACCCCCATGGTAGCAACGGCGACAACGGTGTCCCCAGCCGTATAAAACGCAACAAACTTAGCCTCCCCTTTCTCCTGCAAAACAACATCATCATACCCATTAACCGGATTACCACAGTACCTCAACTGCGCCCCAAGCGCCGACCAAAACACCGGAATAAACGCCTTATATTTCAAAGATGACAGCGGAGCACGCCGGGCATGCACGATGGCACGCGCAGCCGCACGTCCCGAGTTCTGCGCGACGTTCCAGTGTTCGATGCGGACTGGCGAACCGCCGGCGTCAGCGCCAGGGCCGTGGTAGGGGTATGTTGCTATATCACCGATAGCGAAGACGGAGTCTTGCAGGCCTGGCACGAGGAAGTGGGAGGTTGTTTTGATTGAGCCGTCTTTTTCGAGGGTTATGGATTTGTTGTCGCGGAGGAAGTCTGTTGCTGGACGGACGCCGACGCCTAGGATGACGAGGTCGGATGGGAGGGCTGTTCCGTCTTTGAGGTGGACTGCGCCGACGGTGTTGGTGTTTGAGGGGGATGGTGTTGCGTGGCTTACGTTTGCCGAGAGGTTGAATTTAATGCCGGATTTTTCTAGGTTGGATTGGAAGATTCGGCCGACTTGGGTGCCCATTACGCGCTCCATTGGGGAGGTTTCCATACCTACTATTGTTACGTTGTGGGATTTTGAGAGTGCGTTGCCGACTTCCATGCCGATGAAGGAGCTGCCGATTACCACGATGTTTCTTTTTTCTTGGCCGGCGGTTGTGAGGATGGACTGCACGTCTTGGATTGTGCGGAGGGTAAAGATGTTGTTTAGTTCGCCCTTGAAGCCTTGCAGTGGGAGTCTGCGTGGGATGCCGCCTGTTGCCAGGACCAGTTTGGTGTAGGAGATGTTCTGACCAGATTTGGTGGAAATGGATTTCTGGTCAAAGTCCACGGCTGTCACTTCATCTGTGATAGTTTCTATGGCAGCTTCGGCGTACCACTCTCGTGGACGCCATTGGATCTTGGCAGGGTCTGTGATTAAAGCTTTGGACAGCTTGGTTCGATCTATGATTAGATCGGGCTCTTGGGAAATGATTGTAATCGACCCGGGGTATTTCAGCTCGCGGAGAGCTTGAATCAGGCCAAGAGTTCCACTTCCTCTGTTTGGTGTTAGTGTGGGTATGTAATTATCTGAATGGGAGGAAATGTAGAAACATGTGCATAGTAGGCACTGAGGGCACTGTGTAGACATTGTGTAGGCACTGGGAAGCAGAGAAGCAATGAGGAGTAACTTGAATAGCATCCCGTAAAAAAAGTCAAAAAATAAAAAAGTCATCGCCCGGAGGCGATCCGGCAACTCGAGATCAAGCGGCACTCAAGTTGAGGATGGGCGGGTTCCAAACAAGCGGTTTGTTTCCAACAAGTCGCCAACGACAACGACAACCGCTTGGCCAAATGCCCGCCCATCCGCACATACACACCGACAAGTGAAATATATCACGTGAAATGTGCAAGATGAGGTAAAAAAAAAAGAAAGTCTGACTTACCCTCCAACGACAACCACCTTCTCCTTGGGCTCTGACACGCTACATTTCACAACTGGATTGCGCTGTCCTGCTTTGACATCTTCCTCTTTAGCAAGGATGTATACACCATCTTCTCTTTCGAAGATTTCAAACTTGTTCAATGCGTTGGGAGCTGGGGCGTCTTCAACATCGCCAGTTTTGACATTGTAACAGGCTGCATATATGGTATGCTGTTAGTTATTTGTTCTTTCCTTTTGATTGAACAAAATGAGAGATTTAAACAAAGAGAAAACTCACCTCCATGCCAGGGACATGTAAGCCTTCCATCTCCAGTAACGACACCATTTTTCAGCGGTGCTCCATAATGCGTGCACCGCGGACTTAGGGCATGAACTTTATCGTCCAGCTTGACGAGGAGAACTTTCCCATCTTCAATGCCTTCAATTTCGGCCTCAGTCTTGTCTAGAGAGTTGAGGGATGCGAAGGAGGAGATGTCTTTTAGTTTGTATTCTTGGGGCATTGTTGATAGATTGGATAGATGGCGCTTTGGTTTGATTGGTTTAATTGAGTTGAATGGAGATGAATGGGTACTAGATATTGAGGAAAGAGAAGAGTAGGACAAAGAAGAAGAAGAAGAAGAAGAAGAATAGGTCAAGAGTAAGTTGGATATGCGGGGTGAGGGAGTATGGCGTAATGACCAGAGTAGACAGTTACACCGCCGGGATACTTGGAGAGATGGCCACGTACTTAAACGGTACATAAGTAAAAGGGAGGGGGAAAAGGAGAAGAGAAAAAAGGAGGAGGGAAAAAAAAAGAGAAAACAGAAGGGATTTTTCCTTAAATAGGTTGGTTTCTTTGTTTCAATCTATTTGATTGTAATACTTTGGAAGATATAAGTTCGTTGTATGTCGTTGTAGGTCGTTGTAGGTCGTTGTAGGTCGCTGTAGGTCGTGTAATAGACCTGAAGTATATACATCACTTGACATCACTGGATAGATGAATCCAACCAATCACGAGCAAGGTTTTGTCATTGATCTACATCAGAATATCTTGTTTTATGAATGACGAATAAAATGAATATACGCCCGTACATATACACCATATACTAACTATCTGACTACTTAGACATATTCCTCGGTTTCATGGTTCATGTCATCGCTATTGGCCTCAATATCGTACCGAAGTATACAACAACCAAGGGGTTTGTCATCAGCAAGAACATTCAGAATAATCATAAAATTGTATTGACCTCCAGCCGAAATAAAATAATGTCCAGGAATAAAATGAATGTGCAAGGTTCCTAGACGCCATCGCTCTGCGTCCATACATATACAGACAATGTAAATTGAATTGCCAACAGCCAACAGGACATCCATATCTCTTCAAACTTCAATAACGATCCATAAAGCATATTTCAGAACTTTCGCGACGAGCGCCTCTTCTTCTGACTAGAAGGACTGATACTCACTTCTACCAGGTGCTGGACTCTCCCCGTAGAAGCTCGGGGTGGACGTCCAGACGAGCGAGGAATGTCCTCATCACGTTGCGACTTCCCATACGCTGCAGATTTGGAGCGCTGTGATGGGTTCGAATTGGAGCTGCTGGGCTCAGGTGATTCATGTGGGCTGGAAGTGAGGTCAATCACTTCGGATGTCTGGGAGGCGGGGATTTGGGAGGCGGATTCGGATTCTTGCACCCGCTGGGAGAGTTTGGAGCGGGTAGATGTGGCGGGGGATCCCGTTTCAAATGCCAAAGGGAATGAGGTTTGTTTTTGGGATTGGACATCCTGCTGGGCACTCCTTGGTGGGTTGGGAGAGCGCGAGTTGGATACCCGTGGGGAGTCAAGCGGCGTGAAATTGAGATCTAGGTAGGAGTGCTGTACGCTGTCTTCCAGCCGCTCGGGACTCTGATTGCCTTCACTGTTGCCGCCCTCACTGTTGCCGCCTTCACTATTGTCGTCGTCGTTGTTGTCATTGCCGCTGTTGTCATCGGCATCGCTCGTGACGAGTGAATCGCCTGGCTCCGATGGGCCATTCCTTAATCTGTTCAAAAGATCCTTCCACGATTCAGAAGAGCTGCTGGGAGCTGCATTGTCTTTTTCTTTTTTCGTATCTCTTTTCACAAACAGAGAGTCAGAATCAGACGCACCATCGTGAACATTACGGTCAATGGTGGATAAAAGTGAACCAGACTGAGGACCACTCTCCCCCGACTCGCCAGGCGGTAAGAGATTTTCGTTAACGACCTGGCGTTCATGCTCTTGATGCTCAGACATTTCTTGGTCCTCAGGATCATCGGCAAAGGATTGATTTGCAGAAGCATATGACATCGTGGAAGGATCCTCGTCCCGACTGACTAAAGCAGATGGCGTATCTCCTCCGATGAGAGTATGGCCTTCAAGCTCGCGACTGAGCTCAACACCAGGGGTCATTTGCTGCCAGGATCGAGCAGAGTGAAATCCAGTGAAAGAAGGTGACGGGATTGGGGGTGTAATACTGCGCTCATCAGATCCTCTCTGGATTTGGATCTGCGGCACGCCTCTGCCAGGAGTTTGTTGGATAGGCTCATCGGGCATTCCCGGGGATTCACGCGGGGACTCAAGACGGCTGACTTCATTTCCAATGGTGACAAAGGTTGTGTCGTCAAGGTACATTTCCTCAGATAGGGCTGGTTGGGCATTCGGTACGGATTCTTGAACTACAGAGACACTTGGACAAGTAAGCATGAGCCATCAATCAGAGTTTATTTCACTGACATGCTACCTTCTCGAGTATTATTCTGGTCCTCAGATTCAGCACCCGACTGTGCTGCGGGTTGAAGAAGCTTCGGATCGCTGAGTTCCGCAAAGGCAAGCTCCCGATAGCCATCATCATCTCCCTCGTCATTGGCTAGGTCTGGTACTTCAAACTTGCTGAATTGACGGGGCTCATCATGCTCACTGGATGCTGAACGGGGCTTTCGATCTCGCTTGGCCAGTAATACATCAATCACTCCATGGTCTTTAACAGAGCGCACCTCAGCTACTCGGTACTCAGACATCTGAGGCTGCCAGTTCGTGGCTTTGGACATGTCTAGCTGCCGGAATGCAATGATTGCGCCGACCTTCGCTTCGCTCTCGGTCAAATCAGGAACAGAACTCATGTCGGCGGGGATCGTAGGTAGGTCATCGAAGGTAGCCTTTTCAGGTTCCGGAGCATCGTCATAATTCATCTGATCTCCTTCTGCTTCGCCTGCATAATGACCTTCATAGTAGGGAGCAGCTTCGCCTTCCCAATGACCCTCATGATGCGGATCGGCCTCACCTTCATAATAACCCTCATGATTGGTTTGGTCATCTCCGCCTTGGTATTGCTCATCATAGCCGTAGTAATTCCCATTTTCATCGTATTCCTCCTGCTCATATTCTTCGTAGACCTGAACACGCTGCTTTCTCTTCCGCTTCTTGTTGGGGCCCTTGAGCTCACGGATCAATGTATTGGCTTCTTGGTCCCAACGTTGAACAAAAGGATAAGGAGGCGCGGTCATATCAACTTGGGGATAGAGACACTCGACAGCACGGATGACAAGCTTGTTTTGCCAATCAATGTCGGATGCATCTTCATCCTCTTGCATCTGGTCGGTCTCTTCTTGCGCGTCTTTCTTAGAAGGTTTGGTTCGGCGCCCACACGCACTAGCTTTGGCAGCGAGCTTTCTCCGTGTTTCCTCTTCGTCTTCCTTGCTCTTCGGGGTTCGCATTCCGAGAGATCCAAACAGCATGCGTCGTGAGCTAGCTATGTCCAGGGTACGCCGGTTCGAAGGTTCCTGCTCCGGCCGATCCTTGTCGGGCACTTCTTGTGGAACAGGGGTCTCTCCGACGACAGATGCGGCAGGCGCGACATTTTCCTTCTCCGATGTCTCGCTTACATCAACACCATTACCTGAGGCAAGATCGCAAAGCAGTTTCTGGCGCTTGGCTTCGAACTCCTTCTGCTCCTGTTCTCTCTTTTCTCTCTTTTGCTTCTTGCTGGAAGATTCGGCAGATACTTGTTCCGGTTCCACAGGTTCTCGCGGTTTCACGAATGGCTCCGGGTTAAGGTATTGTTCCGGAGTATGCCAGCCTTCGTGGCTGTTTTCCCACTCCCGCAATGCATCAAAGCCTGCCTTTGCGGGGAGAGCACCAAGCTCCTTGAGCTTTGATAGACGGCGGCGTAGTTTGATGCGGTTGTTACTCTTTTTGGTGCGGATGGACCCTTCACCAGGAGCGCCCACAGAAACTGGTTGCACTTTTTTGACAGGAGCGGGGGCTTCCTCTTCAGAATCCGAGTTTGATGAATCGGAATCTTCGGAGCTTGAGGATGAATCAGAATCAGAATCAGAAGGTGCCTCTGTCGCAGGCTGCACCTCGCTCGAAGATTCATCATCAGAATCATCATCAGAATCATCATCAGAATCGCCATCGGAGGAAGACGCAGACGAGTCGGATGAATCGGAATCGGAAGCTTCAGCAGCACTTTCCTCCACCTGTGGAACTTGCGGAACTTGTGGGAGATCAGGCATATCCTCGTCCTCCTGCTTATCTCCCTTGTTGAATCTCACAGCCTTGGAGGTCCTTGGAGGTGAGTCTTCTGCGCGAGACCGCTTGCTGGAAAGAGACGAGGCAGCTGCAAGTGACCCCTTGGAAGTTGGTCGTTTGACTATCGAGGTAGCACGTAGTGGGTGCCCACTGGCATTCCGAGTCTGGTTTCTGATGTCAACAAATTGAGAAGGCTCTTCAAAGTCCTCTTTGAGCGCTTGGAGTTCGCTCTCCAATTCATCTTCCTCAATTTCAGGCATCTCAGACATATCCTCTTCACTGTCAGATCCCGCGGTGTGGTCAACAGGATGGCGAATAACCGTGGCCATAGACTCTTCATGCTCGGGGGGCACAATAGAAAGTTCCTTCCCGAACCCGGTGTTTGGAGGCGGAAGCCACTCTCCATCACCTTCCTCGTCGGCATGCACTTCGTCAGCCGCAAACTCTGGAGCGTGCTCCCAGCCAGAGAAAACCGTGCGTCGCTTCTTCCTTGGGGGTATGGTAATTGCAGGTCGCGTAGAGGTAGTTCTTTTCAAGAACGGTGACCCAAAAGGCACGCCGTCGATCAGATGCTTGCCCTCGGCAGTAATTTGGTGGCGACCACAGAGCCTTCTGGTCCGGAGATCTGCCAGTTGAAGGGCGCGGATACTAGAAGGTGAGAAGTTAGTTCAGTGTACAATCTTAGAACAATTATTACATGCACATACACAACTTCGTCTCCATCTCGGAGCAACCCATCAACCTCCATAAAATGAAGACATTCCGAGCCAGCAACTTCGACAACGTAATCTTCCAATCCCCACTGGCCACTGAACTCCGCATCAAAGATACTTGGTTCAGTTTCCAGCGGCACGACTTCATTCACATCCTCGAGAAGTTGTGCAACCGTGTACCCGCCATTCGAGAAGGCGATGTTCGGGGTGCGAGACGATGCGACAGCTGCTGTTGATGCCGGGCGTTGAGCCCCATACTCGCCTAGTGCAGAAGTAGACGAAGTCGTGGTCCAGAGAATGCGCGTGACCGGTAGGCCATGCCGTGAGATAACAAGGTGGAGACGCATGGTGGATGGTCAGTCGCGAGCTAAATCATTGACGCGGTGAATGGACTTTTTTTCGTGTTGCTGTTGGAGGTTTCGAGTCGACTACTCGGTAATGTTTCGGTGCGGGGTCAACCGAGTTGGTCTAACAGAGTTTGATTAAGATACAATGTGAGGACAGATGCCCATAGGATTGGACATGAGCTTGAGCACAAGTGGAAGAAGAAAGCAGAGCTCAATCCGCGTGGAGAATACGCTAGCCGTCTTTGGACTAGCGCACATAATGTTCCCTTTTCGATATAACATCTTTATGTCTTGGGACGTCTTTTTATATAGTTGTAGCTAGTATGTAGGATAAAGTGGCTTAAAATCTGCAAATCAACGTCTCTAATGTGACGAAGCTTAGGAAAATATACAATGTTAGATAGACTGTGACTACTCTAACTAACTACAGTATAGTTAGTTACCCGATAATGTACATTGATGAGTGAAAATGTATACCATGCGTGAGATATTCCCGTAAACAAACCTATTTATATACTGGCTTGATGTAATGATATCGGCTTGATTGAATTGGGCTCATTCTTCAGACTGTATGTAAGAAAAGTATTGCGTTCAACGGGCACTACACCCCTACACCCGATGGGTTCAATTAAAGATCCCTTAAACATTAACACCTCCAGAGACCTATGATGCATTTCAAGAATAAGGTATTTAGAACACCTTTCATCACTGAAAATTGACGGGGTATCGAGTTCGAACGTAGCAATAATGCAGTTCGTTTAATGGGCAATGCTATGAGTGCTGGAATAATCACTAGCACAAAGTGCTATGAAGCCCCAACTAATTTCAACCCCACTTAGCGTGAAAGAGGAGAGAATATGACAAAACTAGGGAAATCAAACAGCCTGTTGAGCCCATTAGCCTCGCGGATTTGAACTTCGCGGCACAGGCTTCCGGTTAGGAACACCCAAGTTCATAGGACGAAGATTATTCCGTGAAGGCTGGCGTTGCACAGCTTGGGGAGCGTTCAGCTGACTCCCCGCAACAGGCTCATATTGCGGCGGGCTTTCTTCATCAACGGTGTTTCGAGGAAGTTTCATCATACTCGCTGGACGTCTCATGGGGGATGTGGGAGGCGATCCAGATGGTGACTCCGGCGGTGTGGTAGGTAGCATGTCGAAGGACTCTGTGGAAGCACGATTGCCTCGACGATGAGGCGCCGAGGACCCTTCTGCCGCGGGCTCATCCTCAAGCGCCTTACCCGGTTGGGCTGCGGACTTGGAATCAGTTCCAGATTCTACTGTGCGTTGTGATGAGGCGTCTGGTGGGTGATACTCGCGGCGTGGTCCATCCACTGGACTCAGGTGGTCTCCCATGGCATCCTCGTAACTGGGTGGTGCGTCGTCATTTACATCTCCGGAATTGATGGGTACAGGCTCGCCGGTTGGCCGTGGTGGCATGGGTGGTCGGCTGCTTCCTACCTCTGTTGGCAAGCTGGGCCGGGTTTGCTGTTTAGAGGGCGATGATGATGGTTGAAGTGATGCAGCGGCCATTGCATCCAGGAGAGCTTGTGGTGGAGCGATTCCCGAGAATACTCTGACTGGCATTCGCAGGGGCAGAACAATAAGTTGAGGCTATGCCATAGTCAGCCAAGAGACATCTCTAGGGGTTGGTGATTCAACATACCTGGAATCCATGGGTCAAGCCTACTCGAATTTCCAGCTCGTAAGACCTTTCAATGTTACATGTCTCAAAGGACGGTGCCACCGAGTTGGGCAAGGGATACCGATTCCACAGGGTTGGGTCAATGGTCCAATCAGTGCCTACGGGGTCCTCTGGTTTGCCTAACGGGATACCCAGATTGCTGCGGCTCATGATAACCCATGAGGTAATTTCAGTGCGGTTGAGGTCATGGGCTAAAATTTTCGTATAGGATATTAGTTCCACCTGTAACATCTGAAGGAAGATTGCGTCCCGTCCCTCGCTCAGCCTTCTGGCAAGGAGACGGAGGGGGACAGGTTCGTTGCAAGTGAGAATAGACGGGTTGGGAAGTCGAGCATCCACAGACACCCGTGGAGGCTGTGGATTTGACTCTCGGGGTGTAGAAGAAGATCCCCGCGAGAAGATAGTCTTTTTTTTAGATGCCATCTGGGGTTTGGAGAATTGGTGTTGTCGTCTGGCGTAGGTTTCCTCATTGGGATTCCCGACTCTTGGTGGCTCAATTGGAAGGAAATTAAGAGGCACAATCTGCGAAGCCAATTAGCAAGTGTGATAATGGCGAATTATCTGAGCATATCACTTACCGATCTGATATTTTCTTTGTAGAACTGCGGCCGGATGACCGTTGCCTTGACGAAGTATTTGATATCTGCTACACCCGGGAACCCGCTTAAAGATGGCGGGAGAGTCTTTCTGACATGTCGATTTGTGTCTTTAGCTACCTCAACTTTCAACCCGGAGAAGCTCAGATTGGTGAGCATGCTGTTGGTGGTGCTGCATGAATTATTGAAGGGGAACTAGCGAAGCGTTAAAGGTGTTTCTAATTGTCATAGAAAAGATCCTTTACCTTGAATTCGAAAGGGTACTCATATGATCCTGCGGCAAAGGTATATGTAGGCGCAGGGGACTCATTCTGCATCACACCCGGTGTCGGGAAGACGGTAGCAACCTTGTACAATATCTGCATTCGTTGGTTAACCAATGCCCCAGTCGATATTTTATCTCGCCAATAAGTACGATAAACCACATCCTCTCACCTTGTGGACCTCAATCTCCGTTCGCTTTTTGTCTGAGTGCACATTTTGGGGGTTCCTGGGACCGGATAGACGAGTGCGACTCTCACACTCCAGTTTGACCTGAATGGCCCCAATGGCTGCTTCCGTCGGTAACTGTAGCACAACTTTGCCCTTGAGGAAGTCTAGATTTGTATAATGGGTGTGGCGGCTGTCCAAGACGATATTTGCGGACATGGCGGCGGGCGCCCGGGGCCCTGGCGGGGCTCTCTCTTCGGTTGGTGCCGGCGTTCGAAGGAGTCAAATGGGGGGGAAAGGGTCGCTAGAATATAATGCGACAAGTATCAAGCCGTTGGAAGATGCAAGTAAGGCAATCTCAGCGCGAGGCGTGGGGCTGTGAGATGAGAGGGGGAAATGCGGATTATATGTGAAGGATCTCGGAATGACGTTTCAAGCGTTCATGGGATCAACTGACTGCCAAGCAATGTACAACTGCCACAAGTCTCTAGCATAATCAGGGACTTTTGCAGCTTTAGAGGCTCGAGGTCTAGGTTAGACTTAATATGCTGCGCCTCAATCATGTCATAGCCACATTTCTAAGACAAAGGCCTTAATTCCGCTAGTACCCGCTATAACTTCAACGGTTGTGTTTGTACATGCTTTTACAGCTACATATCTGGGTAAATACATTATTTCGAAATGCAATTGTCTATTTTACTAATTGACAGGTTCACTAGATTGATTTCATACAATAATATGTTTATACATAAGTAAATAGGCAAGAAAGAGGAAGAAAAGTGTTCGGTTTCCATCTCCAGGCACCAGAATTTCCCCATATCAAATCCGAATCCAGCCACAACAGGGCTGATGGAAATCCAATTATATCTTTCTTACAGTCCCTCTTTGGCCAACATGTCTAGTGAACAGGCAGCTTATTAGTCTCGAGTGACCCAATCAGACCGTAACACATACCTGCAATATCCAAGTAAAATGCAATGGCGTTAAACCTGCATAAAGATCAGCATGATTCCCAAAATATAATCTGCAATCAACTAACTTCCGTTTGTTGCCTGTTACTTCTCCGACTAGCCACTTAAGGCGGTTGGTCCAGTTGATTAGGTCTAGATGGCTCACGCCCTTCAAGGTTCCTTTGTAGCCTGCATCGCCTCCCCAGCGGCTACTAGACACGCTGACTAGGCCATCATTGGGTCCTTCAATCTCCGCAAGTACTCGGTGTGAAAGCCGAAAGGCAGACCATATACTTGGCTCCACTGCTGCTCCATAGGAGAAATATCTAGGAAATGTTGGCAGGGCGTAAGGTGGGGAGAATATGTGGCACGTACCTGACATCATCCACATCTGGGGTATTGGGGTTGAAGGTCTCAGTCATGTATTTCCGTGTTAGTTGAGCGAATGCACCTGTCTCGACACTTAGTCGATTAAGGGCATAATAGATCTGAGGTAGGCGATCGGCTGCACAGAAATCAATGTTATCTTCTAAGTCGTCCCAGTGAGTGAGTAAATAGTGACGAACCTCCAATTTGATCAATCACATAGTCCGCTACAGATGAGCCTAATAGACAATTAGCAGGAAGGCGAATGAAAGCTATGATGGACCAGACCTCGATGCGGGGATGCGATAGTGGTCAGTGACAAGACTTTGAACTTCTCCGGTCGTATGTGGCTAATCATATATCGTGAATCAAGACCACTTTGCAAGTCATTAATTAGCTTGCGCTGTATAGTATGATCCTCTTGTTATGTCTCACCCCTAATCACAGGTAAGCATTAACTTTATCGCAATGATTAAGGTATCCCACCATGCTATGCCTATACAGAAATCAGTCAGAACATGTCAAATATGTAACCAGTACATGGTGGCATCATACGCAATAATATTAACATCTTTTCCTCGAGCCCCAGCCTCGATATTTTGGGCCAATTGCTCCGCCCGCGCCTCAATGGAGCCAGATGGAGGCACTGTTGCCGTGATAACTTCGATACCTCGCGCCGTCAGGGCCTCTTTGATTCCACGCCAGTACTGAACACCGGGGAGATATGGACCAGCAAGGCGGAGTTCAGAAAACCCGAGCAAGCCATGGGCCAGAACGACAGGGTATTTTGGTGCAGCTAATCACGAGTCAGCAATTGCCCATACCATTCAAGTCTAAAGTAACAAACCATATTTATCACGGATGATTGAGTACTCATCGACAATTACTTTGCCATGGTCCTCTAATCGCGGTTCGAGACTTGGTCTGTGTCTGCATGGAGACCCGTGATACCACCTGTTGTTAGAGTGGCATACAACCTGGCCGTATGAGTAGCAGGCTATTGAAGACCGCTTTAGTGTATTCCGCGTAAGAATTGCATATTTCATTGTTCTGCGTCGTCCGCAGATAGGTTGTCGAACGAGACCTGGCGCGGAATGACGCAACGGGAAACATGTTTGGTGCCTCAGGCCAACATGGACTATACTTCTGTTGATTATTCCACCAAGAGCGTAACCTATGCAAAAGGGGAAAGAATTGTTTACTCAGCTGAAAGTCGATTCATCATAACGAGTGTCTTTTATACGGGGAAATAATTCGAAACGACAATCAATCATCCCAAGATCTACTAATAGACACTGGCGCCAGCATGTGTTGCCAACAGTGACTCGTTGCCCATTCAATGGGAACGAGTACTGACACGTGCCTCGGGGTTCATATAGCGCATTGAATCATCCTGCGCCTCTCCTTGCCATCACCTGGTACCGAGTAAGAACAACCACAGGTACCAGGGCCGTGTTGTCTGGATTGGTGGATTGGTGATGTATTTGAAGTTCACCAAAGCATAGTCCCCCACAAGGGCTTAAGAGTAGTCTGGGTCAACAAGGACAAATAACTGTGTTGTGGTGGTCAGTACTCAGACTGGCCGTAGATCGAAAAGTTTAGATTCAAGCCAGATGTTTGGGAACACCATGGGATGAATACGACATGCGTATTCCAACATTAGTGAGATACAGACTCCATCCATATCATATACACAGGGTTAAACGAAAAAGAAACTGATATTGTCCGAAAATTGGATATCGATGAACAGACACGCAAGCGCATTCACGCGAGGAAAGGAAAGATAACCCGGAATATCTACATTATGCCTTGATCTTCTCAGACGCCACGGGCTTGACGTCGGTCGTCACACGAATGAGGTCTGCGATCACCTTCTCGCCCTGCTTCTTGCCGGCATCCTTGATCTCCTGGAGCTTGACCTCGGCTTCCTTGTCGGCCTCCGCCTCGGATACCTTGTATCCGCTTGAGTGCTAACAAAACAGCCAGGTTAGCACTGTGGACCCCCTAGTTATAACCGCCGGTTAGAAGCTGTATCTCACCTCGCCCTCGAACTTCTTGTACTCCTCTTCCTTCTGGTTCTTGTATTCCTCGATCTCCTTCTGGGCTTCTGACTTGGCGTCTCTTATCCGCTGGGTACG
This sequence comes from Penicillium verrucosum, assembly GCF_028828655.1. Taxonomy (NCBI): domain Eukaryota; kingdom Fungi; phylum Ascomycota; class Eurotiomycetes; order Eurotiales; family Aspergillaceae; genus Penicillium; species Penicillium verrucosum. Next base: position 4,586,084 of record NW_026643212.1, read on the forward strand.
GTCTGTATTGTTACGAAACAATTAGTTCAATGATGCGAATGGCGACAGGTAAGTTTGTATTGCGTACACTCTCTGGCTAAATGTGATGTGACGTATTAGTGTCTGTGATAGGCAGCGATGAGGGGTACACATAGTTGGACTCACATTTCTGCACAATCTTCTGAGCCTCTCTCTCGGCCTGGCAGTTCTGTGATTAGTATCTCCACGCTGCAGTCAACATACAACCGGGACCTACATCGAGTAGGGTCTGAATGCCCGCGGAGTTCTGAGCCGACTGTTGTTCACCGTTAGCGACTGGCCACCAATTCCGAGATAGACTGCTCACCATATTTACTAGAGACCTCTGAGCTTTGAAAATAGGGTAAAGGGGAAATAAGGCTGGACAGGGACGATTAAACGGCGAGTCTGGAGCTCCGAGTCTAGGTCGATCGGAGCCACGCATCGCCCCCCCAGAGCGGTGGGGGTTCTGCCACCAAACGCCGCCTGGTGATCGATAATCCCGGCCTCGTTTTGATGAACAGCTAACACACCAGAACATTGTTTGTGACCATTATTTGCTGAACCTCTGTGTCGAGCCGTGCTCTCGCTTATCCTGCCATGTCTCGCGCATCAAAACTCACATTCGCAGCCACTGGCCTTGGCACAATGGGTATTATCGGATTTGTCCACTGGGCACAAGAGGCGGATAGAGCGGTATGTTGCAGATTCGACTCTCTATTTCTGGCATATACTTACTTTTTTGAATGTTAGGCTATGCACAAAGGAGTTGAACGTGATATGGAAAAGCAGCGTGTCCGACTAGAACGCCAGGCCGACTTTGAAATCCAAAAGGCCCTCGAGCAGGAGTACCTCAAGCTCCAGACGGTACATAGCACCACCGGCGACTCAAATACAACCAATCAAAACACGAGTCCGGGGTCATAATGCGTGTGTCCGCCTGTGGATATCGAGCTACGTTCTTTTGCGCGATCCAGTTCGCGATTCGGTCTGGATGCGTTCTGGCTATACCAATGAATTCAATGGCGGCCAGGCCGCTGATGCATGGGAACAAGGAGTTAAAGTTGTTTGCATATGTGATGCTGTACAAATATTTGAAACCAGTGGTGTATACTATACCTCATCTGTACCATATGAAATGAAAATCGTCTCTGCCAGTTTAGGTACTATTTAACTGGTATCTTATACCCAAATGCTGTAGTTTCCAGGTAATCCGGGTTACTCTGTGATCCCAAAATAAGCTTAAGACCTATATTATACACAGCAGTGCGGTGACAATAATCGGACATTCTGTTATAACTTTTTGGTCTGTAATACACTATGGGGTCATGTGGTGTGGGTGGTTAAATGCTCTTGTGTGATAGTATATTAGGTGTCGCTATTAGTCGTGGGGATGTTTCTTTAGAGATCTGGTGACATTCCTTCTTATCATCAATCTACTCTAAACACCCACCGAAGGTGTTCCTGGACACCACCGTGGCGAGTTTCATTCGCGCCATGTGGGCAGTGGGCCCGTACCCGTACACCACACACCTTTTCTTGGGTTCTAGACCAAATGAGCTTTTGCTTACAATTATTGAACTAATATCTATTTATAAATCTACTTACTTGGACTTTGTTCGTATTGATTGGATCTGGCTGAGTTGCCGAAAACGGTATTCCCAATCCGGAAGTACGGATTCATACAACTCACGAGCCTCGAATCAGACACTTGAACTCTAAAGCTATCAATGGTCTGATCTATCTCAAGCAAGAATTATTGTTCTTCTTCTCATCTACCATGAAAAGCCTGGCACTTGCACGGTGATACCGGCAATTATTCAACACCAAATGGCACTCAAACAACGACCCTTGAACATCATCTTGGTAGTTCTATCAGTTATATGTGTTTTTTGGGTCTCAATCAGGTCCTACAAGACGTTTTATATCCCCCAGTCAGATGATACTCCCAGCAATAAGTTGCAAAGAGTCGCCAAAGTGTCCATGTTATACGGAGAGACGAACCATATGTACGAAAGAGCGCTGCAGAGCCATGAACGCCACGGGAAGCAATGGGGCTACCCCATGCATATCTTACGACAGGATATCGCGGTCGGGTTCTGGAATAAACCGAGCTATCTGCTATCTTTGGTGATCAATGAATTGACCAAGCCAGCCGGCGAGCGAATGGAATGGTTGATGTAAGTTTTTTTTCCTGTGTATATGATATGCTTGAGAAATACTGATTATTGTAGGTGGGTAGACGCAGACTCGATTATACTCAACAACGACATCCCCGTTGAGGTCTTCCTTCCGCCATCAGACCTGAAAGATATACACCTGGTGGCAACCCAGGACCAAAATGGCCTCAACACAGGAATCATGTTCCTCCATGTCCATCCTTGGATGATAAGTTTCCTTACCGAAACAATGGGATACCCCCTTTATCTCCCTCAGAATGACCTCGGTCGATCTGCCGACCAGGAAGGCATGAGACGTGTGCTCAGCAAGACGACCGGGGGTCCAAAGGGACAGGGTTACGCGGATGGAGTCTCCTACCTGCCACGGCCTTGGATCAACACCTATGAATGGGACTGGGCGTATGAAGGCAAAAGGGGAGATCTGCTCGTGCACTTCCCAGGCCTGGAGGAGCGCCGATGGCCGCACATGGCTAAATGGTTGGATATCGTCGAGACGACTCCTCATGAGTGGAGTTTACCTCTTGCTGAAACTGGATATCTCAACAAGTCTACAGTGTACTGGTCGCAGATGCGAAGTGCGAAGGAAAGTCTCAAGTCTACGGAGAAGAAAATGCAGTCTGGGGAGGCAGTGTCCGGAAGCACCAAGGAGGCAGTCAGTGCACTCAAGAACGCATTACGTGAGAAATCAGACAATATGGAGCTGGTACAGCAACTGCTCCAGGATCTTAATGCATTGATCGGGATAGAGTAGGCCTTGCTCAGTATGGGAGGCAACATTCGTTAGATGAAATATTTCAAAATCTAGAACGATTTAAGCGAGTTTTCTTGTTATTTTACCCTCTCAGCCCTTGCAAGTCATTAGGCATTCTACATTCTGAAGACGAGTTGACAACTTACGAAAAACTTGGTGTTGAAAACCATGTGAGCAATATCATCTCAAAGCTGTGTAATCGATCAGTTGGTAAAGGGGTCTCCTTTGAGAGTCATACCAATAGCTTTGAAGCTGGCGCTCGTGATGATCCATCGCAATGACCGAGGCCTGATTGGTTCTGCATCCAGAAATCCATTCGGATAGCTTTTTAGTCAATGGCGCACTACATAATATAGGCTTGGAATGAACTGAAACTAGAAGTAAATGAAGGCGTGTTAGTTCTCCGGAGCAAAAAGCGGCAGGAGGTGAGCACTCAAATGGAAGGGCAGAGGAAATCTGGTAGGTATTCCATACTTCATCAACATTATGTCATGTCAATCGACACCTATCTATGCCAGATCTGCACATTGGATCTCTATTTTACATGAATACACCATCTCTATGCGCCATCCAAGGTCAGGAATCATGTTTTATCGCCGGGTCACCGCTATCTTCACTTCGAGTTTGATAGCGTGTGTGCTCTTCTGGGCCTACTCCTGCTTAAACGGTGTATGGACTAATCAACCATCTCTGTATGAGTTCCCCGAAGCAAATGCTTGAAATTGAACACTGACTTTGGTATAGGAAACACATTCAATGGGCCATCAAAAGCTCCCCGTACTCATCCACTGTCAACAAACTATACAATCCCTATATACATCCCATTACTAAAACCATATTTGTCGACCGCACAGGGAAAAGGTTCTGGCTTGCGGAGCCATTGAGATTCACCGAACCCTTAGGCAAGAAGATTCTCATTCTGGACGTCGACAGCCGCCATCTTGATGGCCCGAAGGGTATTTTGAGCAAGGCTCCATTGAACGCGACCGAACTTCCCCCAGATACCAGTGGAAGACTCAATCACTTCATGTTTGGTGAGTAGTCCCACTTCTATCTGTTTTTACTTTGACTTACAAGCGTAGCAATGATTCACGGCTACGACTACCGACTCGTTCAAATCCCCCAGACAGTCGATCGATCTGCAACATGGACCAAGGTCACTGCGATCAGGGAAGCGTTGAAACACTACGAATACGTTGTATTCATAGATGCAGATTCCATGATTCCCTACCCCAATCTACCCATGGAATGGCTATTCAACTACTGGGAGATCACTCCGGAGACTCTAATTGCCATGGCTCTTGACCCAGACACACCCCACAACCGTGATTGGAATAACCGCACATTTCTCAACACGGGCTTTATTATTGCCCAGCAGAGCCCTCGTACCCATGAACTCTTTGAGGCGTGGGAGAATTGTCCCAACGGAACGCGCTATCCAGAGTGCGTGAGGTGGGGTAGGGAATGGCCACATGAGCAGTCCGCATTTGGAAATTATGTTAGGTATGACTTCAACAGGTCGGATGACATTCGTGTCTTGTCTTGTGCAGAGGCAAATGGATGCCCTGAGGTCGCAGCTACCGGGTGTGCTGGGGGGTTGGTGAGGCACTATTGGGGTGACAAGAGCTCGCTACCTGCTAGTGTTGGGGATGCAGTCTTAGAGTATTTTTTGCCGCAGTTGCACCGGACTTTTTATCACAATTCTCGAACTTTGGTAGTGAATAGGACTGAGCGTGTTTTTGCATGAAAACTGTATGGAAGGGACGATGGATTGTGAGATTATCAAACCATGAAAGACATTTACCTTGACTGCATTTTTGCATATTGTCTGTGATTTTCCTATCTTTCTATTTTCATCTCTACTATTTTTTTTCTTCTTTGCATTAAATTGTATATATGACACACAGAGGAGTGGTTGAATAGATTAAGTACTTTTGGGATGCAAATGTACTATAGGTTCTTTTGTTCACTTCCAATATATAACTGAGGATGTACCAAGTGCGAGTCCAAGTTTGCTGAATGGCAAAACATCAAGAGCTTTAAAGATATAAAACTGTTCATAGGTCAATCTTCACTTTATCTAGGGAATCATCCAAGCTATCAGCTAAGTTATACCCTATAAGGGTCATATATTATATATCCAACCTGCCTAGGACATATAACACGAGGCCGGCTACTATCGGAGGCCGGTAGCATTCCGGCCTCCGAACGCTAGGGAAGTTAAATTTGTGCTTATCGTCCAATCAAAGGGCGGGATCTGGTCATCAATGCTTGGCAGCGCATGGACTATCGAGCATACATCATAACTTGAGTAGACAACATTGACCATTTATCCGTAATAGATCACCATTGAATGGCCAATTTCTTCGTTATAAGCATTTTAAACACTTGGTTGAGCATACGCCACCACAATTTTTCATCGAATCCCAGGTAAAGCAGTCAAACCGCCTTTCAAACCCCGTACTTCATTGGGACTAGCGTCATCCCGTGACCGTCCTCTGCCCTCTCTTACTGGGCAGTTGTATAGATCATATAGACATCGAGATGGATGGCAAAATATCTTATTTTGGCTGAATATACTCATATAAAGTGCCTCGAGTCTCAACTAGAATAGACAAAACCAATTTCCACGATTTATCATCGGATATTGCAGGATCCACGCTATTTTCCATTCTCTTTCGTAATGTGGACTTGAGGCCGGAATTGTTACCGGCCTCAAAGTATTATAAGAATCTGCTCCTCACCCGCCCAAAATCTCAGAATTCCAAGTCTCTTTTCATCTCTCTGAGTCTCCTGGCTTCTTCCTCGCCTTTTTTTACCCATTTTCCCTACTCCCTAGGCTCTTGACTTGGTCTTTAGCCTTTGGCTTATTCATCTACACTCTTCTCTTACTACCCCAACACTACATATCATAGGCTTAGAGTCTTTTCTTTTCTTGGTTCATCTCATATCATCATGACTCGAACCCAAGTGCCCTACCCTTCCCCTACTACCTTGAAGCGGTTCCCTCACATCCATGATGACCCTTCATCCATCTCCCACTCCTTAGACCCCTTCACCATCACCACCAAGACAGGTTTCTTGCCCTATGAGACTGCCCCTGTCGAGCTGCCAGAGGCCTTCAGTGCCCTGCTGTCTCTCGTCAATCGTCTCCCTGTCGTCAAGCTCGATGGCAAGCCCGGTCTGTTGGCTACCTATGAGCTTGGCCCTGCTGTCAAGGCTGAGCTTACCGACCTGACTGACGAGGTCGAGAAGCTGGTCCTCGCTGATGGCTCGTATGATCGCTTCACTATTGCTGCAGTCTTCCGTGACTATACCTTCCTGGCCTCGTCATACCTGCTCGAGCCTTGCTGGGAGCACTGGAACAATGACCCGGAAGGTGGCTATGGACTTGGTCGTGATGTCCTGCCCCAGTCCGTTGCTCGTCCTATGTATCGGTGTGCTGAGATGTAAGTATTCTTATCCTTTGTTACTTCCCATCTTACAGACCATATTGATACATATCTTTATCATATAACATCAATATAACTAACAACTATCTTCAGCCTGAACCTACCACCTTTCATGTCATATGCTGCTTCATATGCCTTGTTCAACTACACCGTCGCCGACCCTGCCAAGGGTCTGAGCGAGTACTCCAACCTTCGTCTGATTCGCTCATTCGAGAAAGGTCTCGACCCTAAGAGCTCTGAGGCAGGTTTCATCCTGACTCACGTCGACATGGTCAAGGAGACCGGCCCGCTCGTCGGAGGTGTCTTGAAAATCGTTGATTCCCTTGAACAGCATGCCTCTCGACAGGAAATCAACGACGGATTCCGGGAGATCCTGAAGTCGATGGAGAAAATCGAAGCATCCATGGAAGGTATGCAACCTTAACCACCCCAATAATCCCATCCTCTAGATCTTCTAAACTGACATCAAATAGACATGTGGGGCAATTCCAAGCCATCAGAGTACCTATCATTCCGCGTCTTCATCTTCGGCATCACCAACCAATCCATGTTCCCGGATGGCGTGGTTTACGAAGGCTGCGAAGACAACAAGCCCCTCAATTTCCGTGGCGAGAGCGGTGCCAACGACAGCATCGTAAGCAACCAAACATTACCAAAAGAAATAAGCAATCAGTTCCAACTAACCAACCCCCAGATCCCCCTCCTAGACCACCTCTGCGAAATCCCCATGCCGGAAACACCCCTCACTAAGATCCTCCACGAATTCCGCGCCTATCGCCCCCTTCCCCATCGCGAATTCCTAACCTACATCCGCGAAAAGTCTGAAGAAATCGGCGTCCAGAAATACGCCATCCAAGACTCTGAGACCGCAGTCCTCTTCCTGCGCACCCTGAACCACATCCGCAGTTTCCGCTGGCGACACTGGCTGTTCGCGCGTGAGTACATCATTCGTCGCACGCCGCATCCTACTGCTACTGGTGGTAGTCCCATTGTAACCGTAAGTTCAAGTCCCGTTTATCTGCTGTGTGAGTGTCAAATATGCTGATTCTTTTTGGTGTTCTAGTGGCTTCCCAATCAGCTCTCCGCTGTTATGGAGCTCATGGTCAAAATCTATGATGATAATCTTGCGCCGAAGGATGGTGTTGCTATTGTCAACGGTAATGAGGATCTTATTGCATCGCACAGAAAGCAGGTTGAGCCTATGATGGAGCTTGTGCGTGATCAAAAGGAGAAATTGGCTAAAGAGGTTGAGCGGTGGTGTCAGGAACGGGGAGTTTAGGTAGCTGCCTAGGTGGTTTTTGCTTGGTTCTCGCTTTATTAATGTATCGCTTGAGACTGTGAGACCGTATTAATCTTCTATTCTCGTGTGTAACTGTCGGTATCCGCCGTTATCTTTTCTATTTACCGATTCAAGCCGATGTTTCACTGCTAGGCCCAGACTCAGTACGAAATCTCAATTGTAGAACTGTAATTCTTGGGTAGCAAACTCGAAGAATTTGACTTCTGTGTTTTCTATCAGCTGATGCCTATGCAAGGGTCTGTGCTAGATAGTTCTTGGCCGCATTTTCTTTACCGAGGCAGACTATTAACCCGTGAGGCTACGATATGATCAATGATATGGATGAACAAGGAAGTTTCCAGATCAATTTCATCACAATATCATACATCATTTCAATCCAAGTCTTGGTCATTGTATTGTACAAGGATGATGCCCTATCCCATTGTGTATTATCACCAAATGTTGCCAACCCCTAGGTGACAATCTTGAGTCCCATTTGCCGCCCATAGTCAACAGCATCACGAGACACACCGTCACATCCTTTTATGATTAAGCCGTCGAGCTTTTCCACGGCTGATTCATCATTTCGGGCATCTGCAAACATGCGAATGGTACAGCCGGTAATTCTCGTCTGCGACAAGTCAAGGATTTTCAGGTTTGGCAATACTGCCGACAGATTTCTGACGCTCCAATCGTCCATGCCAAGCATACAAGCAACCCCGACGTCAGTTAATTTTTTCAATTCTGGATTCGCTCCGTCGGGATCGTTAAGAATGTTAATAAAGTCCTCGCTGTTGATGTTGTAGCAAAGGTTCACATGAAGGGTTCGGAGGGGAGCCTTGGAATGGAGTAGGAATAGGGAAAGTGTGGCGCGGTTGACCCATGGGGTATCATTGAATATCAATGTCTTCAGGTTTGGGAGTTCGTTCTCTCCCGGCGTCATATTTCCACCAATCCGGATGGACCCCGAGAACAACCGTAGGGTCTCAAGGCTGGTTGGAAGGATTGAATAGAAATTATGTCGGACAGCCGCGCCCCGAAGATCTAGTATGCGGAGCGGGGGAAGATGTCCCTCCTGTCGCACCGGATCAAATGAGTATGATTGTGGTAGCGCAGGATCCCAAACCAGCCTCAGCTCCTCTAGATTGGGATATACAGACTGGGTTGTGTTAGCGCAAGTCCGAGATATCAGGTCCAGAGAAAGCTTACCGACCCCAACCCTGGAAGTACATCCCAGAAGGCAGGAGGTTCTTGTGAAGATGCAATAGTTAGACTCTTCATATTTGGGAGATGTTCAGGCCATGTCGACGTGGATGGGGGAAGGTAGGGTTGTCCCACACACGTAGAAAAGCAGCTTTCTCAAGTTTCGAGAGGGTAGATAAAATACTTCCAACACACGCATGCGAAAGGTTGATGTCTGCTCCACAGACGAGACTCTTCAAACGTCGAAAATCTTTGATCTTCCGGTAGAATTCTTTAGGATGGTCATGGAGAACCATGAATTCTAGGTGCTCTAGTTGGGGACATCTGCTCAGCATGTCGAGTACCTTAGGCGTGTTAGAGGACACGAGATTTGTAATGGTGGCATTGGTCAGTTGCGCCCGCGATCGATGGATGTAATTTCGGACAGATGTCCAAGGTACACGGGATCTAGCTCCGGTGAGGTCGACATGCATCCAGAGGCTAGCCAGACGGCCTAAAAATTGGTTCCATCCTTTGCAGACGCGCAGGATTGCCCTATATGATGTTGTGAGCTAGTGGGTCTCGGAGGTGAGAATGGACACTTACACGATCTGCTTGAAGGAGAAATGCCGAAGCGTGAGTTCTGCGATCTCTAGTGGTAGGATCGTAAATGGGTCGCGTCGGTTTCCTCCTGCTAGCTTATCCTGTAGTTTCTTGAGTAGCTGCTCGAGAACCTGGAGATGGTTAGTATTGGAAAAGAAATATAACAGGATAAATACCACATTGACGAGTGAACAGAACTGAAAGCAAAGAAAGAGAAACATACCTCACGGCCTTGGTGATCAGCTGGAAGTTTTTGGAGGGCATATTCGTAGATGTCTCGGGCCTTGTCAAAGTTCCCATCCAAGCATAGGACTTTGGCCAAGCGCATATATCCCTTTTCCAAAGTCAGCTATAAACCCACAATTGAGAAGTAAGCACCGAGGCGGATAAATTACACGGTCATCATTAGGTGCAAGCTTGACCATAGCTCTCGCATCAGCGCGGGCCTGGCTGTACTGTTTCAGCTTGCAATACGTGGCCGCGCGATTATCCAGGATTCCAGTGTCCTCATTGTTTGCCCCTAATGCCTAGATGTACGGATGATTAGTATGAGGCGCGACGGAACAAACAAGATGGGGGCGGGCGTACCTGGGTGAAGGACTCAATGGCGCCTTGAAGATCCCCAACTTTGTAAGCATTTTGGCCTGATCGCTGAAGAGCAGCAGCCTGCTCTATGTCGGCCTTCTTTTTGGATGTTACTCCGCGTACTATACGCGTACTTGGTCTTGAAGCCATGTTGAAGAGCAGATGCGAAGGCGGTTGGTGAGAATTAAGTAGTGGGGTAGGAGGGAGAGGTTTAATGCCACGCAAGGGACAAATAAGACATGGGGGTTGGCTGATGACTTATGCCCACGCATTATTCACATGACGACGCACTATGTTACTATTAGGATATCATTCAATTGCTTCTGGATTGTGAGTTGCCTCTTCTAATTTTCTAAAAACTTGTTACGTCCAATTTAAATACCTCTTTATGGAAATCTTTGAACATATCAGCCTAATTGATGCATCGCAGCCTAACTAATTGATGCATCGCGATACAATTCCGCAATCAAATGAGCAGAATAGCAATTCCTTATCTCACCGCCTATAGAACTGCACACTTGGCACGAAAGGATCCCCGCACCGACGTGTTTACTTTCTTCCCCATTCGGCATTCGGAGCTATCTGCGTCGACAATAGAAGTGATCGCTGCCATGGAGTCGCATAACCTGCAGGCGGCTTCGACCTATGTTAACAACATATTACTGGCAAGGGGCTTGCTGAAAGGTGGTCGCGCTATCGATTTTGCCGACCCAGAAAATGAAGATGGAGGGACAGACGGCACCATGGCTCGTGTGATCAACTTGGTCAACGATTTAGTGTTGAGGCGAGACGTGTGTGCCCTGCTGCACTGAGATACGACCTGACCAGTGACTAACAAATTCTAGCGCGAGTCCGAACACCGCGAGAGCTTATCTACGACTATTCGCACGCTGCAAGCCAGCGAGGTGGAACAGACCACGGAGATCGTATGTCTTCACTCTACTTATGTTGCACAGCGAGCTAACCTTGACTGTTTGTGCAGGGAAAACTGAAAACGAAAACATCCGAGTTGACTCGCTCGCTCGCTCTGGCGGAGGCGCAAACGCGAACGCTCAAGTCCAACATGTCTACCGCCGAAGCGAACATCCGAAGTTTCAAGGAGCAAGTCCAGCGCATGAAGAGTACCGTCCAACAAGTCCGAGCACAATGCGCCAATGATATCCGCAAGCGAGATCTGGAAATGCAGAAGCTCAAGTCGCATCTGGCTGAGCGACAACGAGGCAAGCGCGAGGGTCTGAGTGTAACTACCATCAACATCAACCCTGCCTCAGATCGATCGCGTCTTCTGGCTAGCGGCGGAGAACGAGTAAATGACCCTGGATATAGCTTGAAGCAGGAGACCACCGACTTCTTGACCGAGTTATGCCAGCATCTCAGTGATGAGAATGATACCCTGATTGAGCTTGCGCGAAGCACTGTTCATACTTTGAAAGATCTACAGGGCTTGACGCAGGCTGAGAATGGGAATGGCGAGAATGAGCAGTCGGGTATGGCTATGAGCGTAGGAGCTCAGAAGGCTTCTGCGGGACCTGTTACTTCGCTTCCAACCTCGTGTGAAGAACTATCCGTTCATATGGAAGGTGTGCTAGAGCATCTACGCACACTGCTTACCAACCCCTCATTCGTGCCTCTTGAAGAGGTTGAGATGAGAGATGAAGAGATTAAACGACTGCGAGAAGGCTGGGTGAAGATGGAATCCCGGTGGAAGCAGGCAGTCACCATGATGGGTGGGTGGCAGCGTCGTCTTGCAGATGGAGGAGATTCTGTCCAAGCGGATGAGTTGAAGCGCGGCATGAATCTCGATCTCAGCATTAACTCAACCGAGGACATGAGCATGCAAAGCTTGCCAGAGTCCAATCCCATCCCGACAATCCTGGAAGACCAAGATGAGGAGGAAAGTATAAGTGAACCGGAGGAGAAAGCGCCAGACCCGGAGATGCTTAATCCCCCGAAGATGAGGTCCAAAATTCGCAAAGTACCCGAGAGACCCGATCGTATTCTGAGAGAACGCAGTGAGAACACTATGACAAAGCGTCCCCGGAAGGTCTCGTTCACGCCAGGTTTACAAGGCTCACCATGTGTGGACACTACCGACGACGATACCCTTAAAATCAAAGCCTACAAAGTCGACACTGTGACCCGCAGACCAACCAGGCGAAAGACCGAAACCAAGGAACCCCAACAGGTATGCAACGAGAATGATTTCCCAGGAGACTGCCCCAGATATTCCCAGGACTAATTCGCCCTACAGCTCAACCCCAACGAATCACTAAGCGTGCACCAAAAATTGGCCGCCGTCGAAGACGAGGCCCGTGCCGCTCAGAATGAGCAAAAGGAGCGCGAATCACGAAAGAGAAGCCGACCCGAGAAAGCTTCCAGACCAGCAAATCGGCGTCGGAGTACTCTCACCACTGATGAGCTTGACGATCTGATGGGCGTGGCCCGGTGAAAGATCAATTGATACCCCCACTAGTCTACACTGTACATACATACTTGGAGCGAGTGCATGTAAATATGGAGTCCCTTTTCAAAATCGTGTACGATCGACATGAATCTAATAATGTATGCCTATTCCGGAGTTAAGATGGACCTCGGTAACTTTGCCTGCGGCTTCTCCGCATCATATGCCGAGCTTGATTCGTGCATTTACCTTCAACCTCATAACCATTTAATCTCTAGTTCTATAATCCTACACCCCAGGAACCTACCAAAAATATCCCCAACTACTCAACTCTATCCCCAAGAAAACTTACCTCGGCACATCTACACGGCGCAATCAGCATCAAAAAATGTCCCCTCCCACAGAACCAGACACCTTCAAAGGCTGGGTTGCCCACGATGCCAAAAGCCCCCTAACATACACAACTTACACCCCCAAGCCCTTCACACCAACCGACGTTGAAATCTCCATTTCCCACTGCGGAATCTGCGGCACCGACATCCACACCCTTCGCTCAGGCTGGGGACCAACCGACTACCCCTGCGTAGTCGGGCATGAGATAATCGGCACAGTAACACGTGTGGGAAGCACCATCGAATCCGACACCAGCCCTCACGCAATCCGTCTCGGCGATCGCGTCGGCGTCGGCGCACAAAGCAACGCCTGTCTACGCGCAGACTGCGAAGCCTGCGCCGACGGCGAGGAATCCTACTGCGCCCGCATGACAGGCACGTACAACGGACGGTACAGCGACAAGTCGAAGTCGTATGGCGGGTTTGCGGATAAATGGCGCGGACCGGGACATTTCGTCTTTCGGATTCCGGATTCTCTTCCGTCGGCCGAGGCGGCGCCGTTGCTGTGTGCGGGTGTTACTGTTTTTGCGCCGATGAGGAAGTACGGTGTTGGGCCTGGGAAGACGGTGGGGATTGTTGGGGTTGGCGGGCTGGGTCATTTGGGGATTTTATTTGCTAGGGCTCTTGGGGCGGATCGGGTTGTTGCTATTTCGCGGTCGGAGGGGAAGAAGGATGATGCTGTTGCTCGGCTTGGGGCTGATGGGTTTATTGCAACGGGTGGGGAGAAGGGGTGGGCGAAGACGTACTCGCGTTCGCTGGATGTTATCTTGTGTACGGTTTCGGCGCATGATATGCCCTTTGCGCAGTATTTGAGGTTGCTTAAGCGGGATGGGACTTTTGTGCAGATTGGGGCGCCGGAGGATGCGTTGCCGCCGCTTATGGCGTGGAGTCTTATTCAGAAGGGTGTTAAGGTCACGGGGTCGAATATTGGTTCCCCCGGGGATATTCGGGCTATGTTGGCTCTGGCTGCGGAGAAGAGAGTCTTGCCTTGGATTCAGAAGAGGGATATGGTGGATGTGAATCAGGCGCTAGTTGATATGCATGAGGGGAAGGCGAGATATCGGTATGTGCTGCAAAATTGGAAGATGGCGAAGTTGTAGATTTGGTCTAATTCCCAGCCCCTCTTTATCTTGTACGAAGTATACGAAGATGGATTACAGATATCCATGGGATAAGCCGTGGACATCTCCACTTTGCGACGTTTATCTATTGGATGGTCCACGGAAGTCTCCACTTGATAAAAATAATTAAGATTTTAGACTCTCGTATGTCGTACTATTTTCCTTATCTGGACTAGTGTGTATCCACTAATCCACATCGGGACAAGTTTACGAAGGTACGAGTATACGAAATTGCAAAATCTCCTTTCCATAACTCCACGAATGTTCTTTTTCAATGGTTACCTGGACCCCGTTTTAGATCTAGGGGAAAATTCTGAATTATAACATATATAAGAGTGGAGAGAATGGTCTTTAATTTCGGTTTTCCAAGTCCTTGATTCAATCCAACCTAGCCTTGCCTCTTACCTACTACTCAAATCTACATTCCAAGATGTCTTCCCCCTCCGGCTGGACCGCCTATGAATACTACCCTTCAATGGGTGCTGCAGTAGTATTCATCGTCTTATTTGCAATTGTCACTTTAATGCACACATTCCATCTGTTCCGTAAGAGAACATGGTTCTTCATCCCGCTCTTGATTGGCGGATACTGTAAGTATATGCATACCCAAACAAACCCCAGATACCTCCAGTTCTAACGCCCCTCCCAGTCGAGCTAGTTGGATATATCGGCCGCGCCATGTCATCGAAACAATCACCCGATTGGACCACCGGACCCTATATTATGCAGAGCACCTTGCTGCTCGTTGCACCGGCACTGTTCGCTGCCAGTATCTATATGGAATTGGGTCGAATTATTGTTATGGTCAAAGGAGAGCAGTTCGCCCTGATTCGGGTTAACTGGATGACCAAGATATTTGTCGCGGGTGATGTGTTGAGTTTCTTGATGCAGGCTTCTGGTATGTTTTCCTCCCATTCTGCCTCTTCACGATCGCTTTAGCATCGATTGGCTCTTTTGAATCTCAATGCTGATAATATACTCTCACAGGTGCGGGAATCATGGTCAAAGGCTCAGACTCCACCGACGGTTCATCCTCCGCCAGCACCGGCGAGAACGTTATCATCGGCGGCCTCATCGTGCAAATCGTCTTCTTCGGCTTCTTCTTGCTTACTTCGCTTATCTTCCAGAAGCGTCTGGGCTCGCACGCTGAAGCTCGTGCGGTGGCGGACCAGTACCCATGGCGCAAGCATATGTGGGCGTTGCAATTGTCCAGTGTCCTTGTTCTCATTCGGTCCGTCGTTCGTGTCGTGGAGTATGCCCAGGGCACAGATGGTTATCTCTTGCAGCATGAGGTTTTCATTTATGTCTTTGATGGATTGTTGATGTTTGTGATGATGGTCATTCTCGTGGTCATCCACCCTAGCGAGGTGAATTATTATCTTGGAAAGGGACATGTCGTGACCGCTATGGGTGGGTTGAAGGTTACGGAGGGCTCGAACGCGGTTTAACCGGTTAGGATCGGGATTTGTTGTGATGATTATGGAAAGATTCAGGTTGGAGATTCGAATTGTTTTTGGTTTTGATTTTGTTATGGAATTTCTCCTGCGGTTTTAGCGCTTTGAACTTTGGGTATACGAATATGAATATAAATAGAACAGGAAGAGAATGCTTCAGAATGTCAAGTGCCAACCTGTTCCAGAAAGTTAACACCGAGAATCTCTTTCATGGCCCATTGGATCAGCGGCCTCCACTGATCGTCTAATATTGCCCACACGGCTGTGGAGACCCTCACACACCACTCGTCGAAACACCAGCGATGCTTCAAATATTGCAAGAGCACCGCGTAGTGCGCTAGCATAACTAGCGCCAAGGGGTCTCGTTCGCGCAGCAACTCCATAAACCGAGGCTTCAGGCGGATCGCCCACCTCCCAGCAATCGTATTTGCCCTCATCCCGCCGTAGCACCAGCTGAGCATTTCCTCGAGATTCGCAATTGACCCTTCGTAAACCTGGAGTTCATGATTCGGATCTCGCGCCCCGCAGACTTTGTTCGCCTCACGTAGTTGTTTGAGCATAGCAATTGTGTCCTCAGGCATGGGACCCCGAGTCTCCTCAACCTGCAAAATCGGTCCAAAAGAACTGTTCAGTAGGAAACTCGTAAAATCCCGCGGGGAATGGATAACCTGCTGCACACCGCGAGTCAAAACAAGAACCTGGTAGAGATTGTCGACGCAATCCCACGGATCCTGCGGGCCGGGCGTCTGCGGGAATCCAAACGTGTAGATAGCCACGATTCCCGCAAAGGCAAACATGGCCTTGGCATTACTCTCATTCACGTCACCCAGCATCTCCCGAAACAGCGCCAGCGCTTGATTCTGGTGCGCGACGGCACGGTTGAGATACGACCCTCGACGGGTGGGTTCCGGGCCTGTTCGAGCGAGATGCAGCGATGACAGGGCCAGGATGCCGTGCATTAGAAATGGGTGCGAGAGGGCCTCTTCGGGCACGATGGTGCGCCAGATTGGATCTGTGCGCTCATTGCGTGACAGTGTCTGGAAGGTCGTGTTGCACCACTCCATCATCAGCTCTAGGTCGTTGAGGTTCAGTGCGGACCCGGCTGAGGCTGTGGCACTTTGACTGCTGAGTTGGGTCAGGATTCCGAGGGACTCTGCTGCCACCGCTCCGGTGGTTGGACTTGAGGGTAAACGAAGGCCCGGTACGGGCTCGCCTGTCTGTCCGCTTTCGGACCCGTCATTTGCCCACAATAGAGATGTTGACGATCCGTAATCACATTCGGAGTGACGATGGATGCAGTTGGTGCAGGATGGTCGGGACTCGTCGCACTATGATGGGATGAGTGCGCTATCCTTTTTTTTTTTTTTTTCCTTTTGTCTTGTTTCATACCTTCACTCGGCGCCTCTTACATTCCACGCAGCCGTGACGAGATTTCCGATGTGGTCGTCGGAGCGCCATAGTCACGAGGTTATTTGATTCATAGTTAGAAAGGAGAAGAAAATTGTGAGGCTCTTTATTTCCCGATATTTAGGGTTGTCTTTTTACCTTTTTAAGGGTAGGCAACAGGATTCGAGATTCGATCTGTTCGGGGGTCCTCGGGCCCCGGGGGGATGGTATAGGATTATGTCATGGAACCCTGTCGATCAAACCATCGAAAAAGGCTTGTCCTCTCTGAAACATTGTCTCTCTTGCACTGCCTCATTTATTCTCTTGGGCATTCGGAGCGAGCCTTTAGTTTAACGTTCATTTAATTAACTATAACATAACTAGTTAGTTAGGTCTACTGTGTACAAAGTACAAAGTACTTCATGCTTTCGTACCATGTGTCGTACTCGGTATTTTTAAACAATTTTAAGATATTTGAAGAGAACGCAACAGTTGCGCTAAGGGTATCTCTCATAGCTAAAATAACGCTAAATGAACTGCAAGGCTATGTACTATTAATAAGACTTCCTTGGCCTAACAAATTCCTCCACCCGCACCTGAAGAGCCCCCAGCACCCCCTCCCGCCGCGCTGGGTTTCGCACGTCTGATCCTCTCAACTACAGCAATTCCTGAGATAAGAGCCGTAAGGTAGAACCGGGGCCCTAGATTCGAGTAGATATCCAAGTAGCCGTAGTCAATCTTTTTTGAAAACATGCCATCAGAAGAAATCACCGCGACGACGGTCTGACTGGTCCCCTCAACTAGTTTATGGTTTTCGGATCCACTACCATGCGAGCGGGTTTGTTTCCAGGTGAAAGTTTGCTTTTTGCCATCGTCTAGCTCCATACGGAACCAATATGCGCGCTTCATAAAGAGAAAGCCTTCTTTGTGTAGGTACTCCCAAGTCATTTCTTTCGGCCGTTCCGGGTTCCTTAGACCAATCTCACAGTCCGAGGAGAAGTGTCGGAACTTACACATCCCCACAATGGGCCCGTTGGAGTCAGGGCTGTGGTGGAAAGTTAGGTCTGGTTTTCCTATTGTGAAGGAGGAGTTGTCGATATGGTAAAGGTGTGTTTTGTTTGTTGTGCTGACATCGTAGTTCTCGCTCTTGGAGTTGTGGTTGATGAGATACTGGGCGACTGGATTCATGATGATCTGGAGAATGGTATCATTCAGAGTATAGTAGTTGTGATTATTTCCCCAAGAACTGGGGACCAGTGAGTTCGTTATATATATCTTGCCTTGGTAGATTTTCGGATCGATTAGAGGCTCAAGCCTCTTCGAACAATATTATACGAGCCCATCTTTGCAAGGCTGGGGTCATTAAGTGTGCCTTGCGAGTCCCATGCAATCAGATGTGTGAGATTTGGCCCCCAACTGTTGATCCCTGCCTGACGATCCTGGCAGTGCGGGGCAATGGACCAATAAAGACGGCAAAACTGTTTAGGCAGGCGGAAAGGCTATTGGCCCAGTATTAACGTGCCATTCAGTATTCACCCTGATTAGGTACTCCGTATACTAGGAAGACTTTTCTATTTATAACCTCAAGAATACTAGTCGGCTTCTTATGCGGAGTCGTTTTAGATATTGATTTTATTAGGGTCATTCTAGATGTATATGAAGGCGGTAGAAAAAGCATATTCTGTGCAAGAGCCGCCTTAGTATAAACGTCTCTATGTTGTATATGAACGATCGCCACGTGATGACCATCCGTTATTTGGCCTAATATTCAAGGCTCAAAAGTGGAATGAGTAAGCACAAGCACGTGACTCATTTTCAAGTAGCATCACATGATCTAAATATTCATGCCTGAATGCCTGATACCTTTCGCCGTCGCGTCGAAGCGGAAAGTGAAGGGCAAGAAAAACAAGCCACTCCGGAGAAGAGGGAACTTCTCCGACAAACAATCAACTGCATTGACCTTCTTCGCTGCCTGGCGAATCAGTCTTTGTCGATTGAGATTGTCGTTTGTTTCCATCCAACAGTTATTAGAGCTGTTGCGGCCCAAAACTTGCATCCTCTGATGCCGTCAACCCGTCTCTTCTCATTCTGAACAACCCCACCCCGCGATGTCGTTCCAAGTACCTTACGAGTCCAGTCCACCTGAGACTCCAGATAAAGATCGCTCTCGGAGTCTCTGGAGCAATTTGTCAACAACGCCTGCTGGCCCGCCGCCGTCCACTGCAGGGTCATTCATACCGCATTCTACATCCAACATCAACGGTGGCTCGCGCATCAACTCCTTCTCCACAAACAATAGCGCATTCTCTACAAACCAGAACTCCTTCTCGAACAACGACTTCTCCAACTCTGTCTTTACCAAATCTGGTAACATCAACACAAATGACAGCATCTTCGGGTCATCCTTTGGATCGACGGATTATGCCATGCCCAAGCAGACCAAAGCCCCTTCCTTCAAGCCCACAGCCAACTCTAGCCTTCGCTTCGGTGTGCCAGACGGCGACGGATTTGGGGATTCAATGAATTTCGGACAGTCTAATGGGTTTGCCTCGTCACAAATGAGTGACTTTAACGAAGAGGAGGGAGACCAGACGGAACCGGAGGAAGAGCAACTGGAACAAGAGGAAGCTGAAGATGAAATGAACATGAGCACCCAAGATAGGTCCAAAAACTTCAACTTCTTAGACTCCGCTTTCGGAAACCCTTTCGGATCTCAGCCCTCTATGGGTGCGCAGCGCAAACCGATCTATTCGAATCCAAGCGATGCCAAGCGACCGAAGCTTGACGAGCACTGGGCGCACCAGTCACCCGTCCGCAAGACCAACCTAGCCCCCCAAAAGCCGTCCGCGATGCCATCCATTCTTCACAACCTTGCTGCCAGATCCCGCATTGCCCTTGTTAAAGAGCCAAGTGAGATGATTCTCAAAACGGAGGATTCCCTGGGAAAACTTTCCGACGAGCTCAAAGCTGCCGAATTCAAACACGTCGATTTCGATGCTGTATTGTCTAATGTATCAAAGGAACTGGCAGAGAGTTGGCAGAATTTCGCCGATGAAAGTGGGATTGACCGGCCCTACGGTGCCCATTCTGGCATTGGGCCCGGGGAGAAGGCTCCCAACCTCGTGAAAGCTACCTTCTTGGCCTCGTTGCTGCTCCAAATCCACCACCCTTCTCGTGAAGCACCTTCGCCTGCCCACATCAACCCCATGCGCACCGGGGCTGCTGGTATGGTGAAAGCCATGACAAGACCGCCCGTTCCTAAGCCTCTACCACAGATCTTGCTTGACTGGCTCAGTGAAAACCACGCATCGCAGACCAAGGATCTCCAAGCATTGAAATATGTGGAACCAAACCCGACCGCATCCACAAATTTCTGGGATATTATCATTGCCTCTGTGCTTCGTGGTCGCTTGGCTGATGCCGCAGATGTTCTCCGCTCCGCAGACTTCAACCACGCCCGATCAGCCATGGAGGATGGCCTCCCACAGCCTGGCTACCGCGGCGCACAGCTGCAAAACATCCAGCGCTGCATCAACAAGGCTCTTCAAATTCTAGAATCATGCCCTGGGACTCAATCTGAAGACTGGGAGGTCACCGGTCTTGATTGGTCTCAGTACCGGAAGCGAGTTCTTTCGGCTGTCACTGACCTGGAGGAATTTGCCGAGGGAGAGGAGCGGGATGAATCGATTGTGCCGGTCCCAGAGAATCGCTTCCAGGCCGTCAACTTTGGATTGTCCACTTTTAACCCAAGCAAGAACCCAACTTCATTCGCTCAATCGGCTCGCATGGCAGAAAGTCGTGTCCCATGGTCAATTTACCAGAGCTTGAGATCTATCTACCGAATTATTCTGGGCGACCCATCTGCCATCAAGGGCAGGTCTCAAGACTGGGTGGAGGCGACCATTGCTTTGACAGCATGGTGGGATGGCGAGGATGACACTGGTTCCGGCATGGACTTTGGTGCTACCTCATCCAGCGACAACTTCCAAGATTTCTTGCGCTCGCGCGGCCCAAAGAATCATGCTCGCGCCGTTGATCGCAACATTCGCGGCGCCTACCTCGACCGCCTCAAACTAGCTCTTAGCCACACCACCACCGATGCGTCCGACAACGCTGATTTCCGACCCAATACACTCAGCAGCGTGGAGGTCGGACTTGCATCTGTCTTCGAAGGCAACGTGCAGGGCGTATTGGAGCTAGTGCAGACATGGTCACTTTGCGTGGCTTCCGCTGTGGCAGAAGTTGCCAGCCTAGGAGGCTGGTTTGAGTCTGGAAGCAGCCAAAAGACACTACCTGGTCTGTCTGAGGATGATCTTATGGTTCTTTCATACGGACAGGATAGCAAGTCTCCGGCTCGCCATTTACGCAAGGACGATATTCTCCACAGTTACGCCTTCGGGCTGTATGACCGAGCCGTTATTGAGAACGAACACAGCTCCCGTGAAGGCTGGGAGCTGGCTATTGAGGTATTGAGCCGCTTCGACGATTCAAACCAGATGAAGAAGACCGTATCCGAGATCGTGGATAAGCTTCCTTTGGAAAGTCCTGATCAGTTGGATAAACTAGTGGTTCTCTGCTCGGAACTTGAGCTGGAGGATCAAGGGCGTCGGGTATCTGAGGTGAGTGATGGAAGGGAATTGCTGATTATCCGACCCAGTGCTAATTTATTGACAGCGATTCGGTGATATGTTGACTTCGAAATCGGAAAACTTCGGTCTGGCCCTCGTCTGCTATGCTCGTGCCCAGAGCCGACGCAAGGTCAAATCGGTTGTCGATCTTTTGATTTCCTACAGTTTGGTTCAATCTCGCGCGTACCCTGCGACGGCCGATCTCGATGATCAACTGCGCTCTTTGATGAAGGAACCCAAAGCATGCCTGTCATCCATTGCACAAATCGACGAAGAAGCTGCTCGGATTCTCCAGTTCTATCTCAGTGGTTACGCGACGCTGCGCCGGTTCTATGAGATCCGCGACGAGGAATTCGAACTGCACGAGGGTCAGCGACCACGGTATAAGCCGTTGGCTCGGCGACGCGCCGCTGCGCAAGCCCTTGCGGCTGTCATTGGGAGTGCGGCAGATAATATTTACGGAGGTCTCTATGACCCAGACCGTGATTCCGCTGTGCAGGTGGATGGTCTGCTCGCTCTGCTGGGTGAAGCTTGTGCGTTTGTGAATCGTGAGTTTCCCAATCTAACCACGTCAAAATTTCTTGGTTGATACTAACCCGGACCAGAACCCACTGCAGTGCTCTCTGTATCCCAACAATTTACCATCCTGTCTGCAATCGAGGATCTGGAAACCGTCACCCCCCGTGTATACGCACAGTGCGAGGAATGTTTCCGCTCTACCCTACTGGAATATCAATCATCAATTCGCGGGGGATCCGATGGACCCCCGTCCCCTCGCGCGCTATTGAAGAAATCTGTGTCCAATTTCTCCGCCTCCAGCTTCGCCTTTATCGGCAACGACATGCTCGAGTCAGCGCGCACACGGTCCGGTTCAGGATCGGGCCCTACCTCTGTAGGCAGCTCGGGCGTCCTGGTGCCGGCTCCCAGTGACAAGGCCGCCGATCGCGGATGGGATTGGCGTGTCGGGCTTCCCGAGACTGCCAAGGGTGAGGATATCCTCCAGATGCTCCGACTGGGATTGGCACGCGGGTTGAGTCATGGTGCAATGGGATTAATCTGAAATTATGGAGTTTGAGAGGGAGGCCTAGTTTTGAAAATGGGTGTTTTTTAATCCGGGAAAATGAGTTTATTTTAGCCCACTTGCACACACACACGCACACACACAAACCACAACTACTTGTTCGAGACCCCGCTTTGTCTTTATGACAGGCGCTGTACGATATCAAAACTACTATGCTACTTAATCCTTTCAGAGCCAGTGCTTATGTTCTCTACGTATATTGTAGCAGCAGTGTATCTGCAATGTAATGCGAATACGTAGCTAATTCGGCCTTCCAAAAACGGCAATCATCAGCAAGTGGACTCGACCCCTCAAAGGCTCAGCCCTACGGCCTCTGACGGTTAACCCACAAGGTACCTCCATTCAACGGGGAAAACGTAGTGATTAGCGTCAAACTAAAAGAAAGAAAAAAAAAAAAAAAAACAGTTGTGGATTGCTCCATCGGCTATCGGAGGACATAACAATTATAGGCAACTCGGTTAGTCTTAGCGTCAGCAGCTGAATGCGGGCGCCTAGTTCGCTCCACCCCCAACAATATACACAAGATGTCACCGCTTGAATGTTCCAAATTGTAAGTGAATGGATTATATTTGTATGGCCATATAATTGTCAATATGCGGTCAAACAGCCCTATATCCCTTTGAGCCGCAGTACTAGTCGTGGGAAGTGACAGGGGCTGTGTTCGAGTCGACCGTCTGACTCAAAACGCCCCGATGTCCACTGGGGCACTTTGGATTGACGATCGACGTCCTTCAACCAGTTAGACTACGATCCGTCATTTCTCGTTCCTCATCCCAGTGATAATCAGTGATAACTAGTGATTTTCGGTATGTTGTATGTTGTATTTAGTTCCTGTTTTCTGTGGCTGCACAGCCTGTGGCTCACCGACTCACTGTACTGGATTGCTCATCGCCGGTTGGGCTTCTTCATTATGTGTTCACCGTCTTTGCTTCCATGCCATACCTTTGTAGATCATTTTGGGTACAGTTATACTGTTCCTGTGCCAAGTAAGACTTTAGAGTCAGGGATGTGAACATTCCAGCTGAGGGGTGCATCACCCCCCCCCCACTATCCTCCATAGTCACCCACTACATACAGCATAGAGGGGTAAAATGGATACTCTGGATACTCTGGAGACTCTGTTAGACTTGACCCATGTAGATATCCAGTACCTGTCTACTGTCTACATAGTGGATTTATCCATTTCACACTGCTCTTCAGCCTTATTAGCCGATTGGGCGCGCCCTGTTTGGTTTCTGCCTGGGGCTACAACCCATAGGGCTGATGGGATATGCTTTGGATCTACATTTTATTTGATTTTATTTGATTTTATATTTATATTTTATTATAATATTATTATTTTAGTATATGATTATCCTATTATTACAGTTATTATATTATCTCCATAATTATAGATACTATATCCATTCGATAATCGCTGCATATATAACCCCCAGTCCCTCTCTATACACCCACCCCTCTTAGTTTGTCAAACCAGTCACTCCCTCTGATTTCGTTTTCGGGTCATTCTTTCGTGAGACAGCGTGCTTTTCTTCACTTGTCCGTTCTATTTTCTACTTCCTATTTTCTACTTTCGACTTTCTACTTCTTCTATTCAAATCAATCGACTGGTTCGCTTTTCCCCTTCGAGTCTCAAACAATCACCCCAAAACAACAATCCTCCAACCATCAATCCATTCCCCCGACACTCTAAATACAATAAAAACATACAAAATGTGTTACAAAGTCGTCGAGCGCTACTCCGTTTGCAAATGTCTCTACTTCGAACACTCCATCGACCCTTGCTCTGCGTATGGCCAGCGCGGCCATGGAATACAAGAAAAAACCGTCCTGGTTGGTTATACCTGTGACAAGCACTCGGGGTGGGGGATCTATGCTGTTTCGCCTGGTGCGAAACGGTCCGATTCCGGGTATGGGAGTCATGATATGAGTGGAAATGAGAGTGGGAGTGAGAGTGAGGATGAGGAATATTGGGAGATTTGAAACGGACTATCTATGTATTATGGCTGTGCCATATCATTCCACGGGGGTTTCTGGATTGTTTCGGATCATTTTTGTTCTTTTCTTTTTTTCTTATCTGAAGTTCAATGGTGCGTGTCGAATGGGCATTCTTCCGGTTCTTATTGTCGACACTGGTGTTGATGACTCCCGGTGCCGGGGAGTTGGTGGGCGTTGCTCTGCGCTCTTTTATTCCGCGCTTTAGCAATGTCGTGGTCGTTGTGGACTGCTTTGTGGATCATTGATTGATTCCACTGTCTGGATTTGCTCAACCGGGTGTTGAGGGTCACCAAAATGGGCCGATGTGAAATGTTGGTCCATGTCTGGAACGGAGAGTGCAGGGCGAGCGTATTAACGAGGACGGGTAACGAACGATGATACGTGTGGGATTATGTGATATGTGATGTGTGAGGTTATGCGGTACGGACGATGGCCAACGAAGGAGCATGATGTTTTCAAGATATAATGCATTATGGGCGTTTCTTTTGTCTTTGAACGAGTCTGTCGCCATATGTCCTGCTTTTCTAATTTGTATGAGGTGACTGGTTCCTTCTTGCAGTAAGTGATAGTAATCCATTGCATTTATTCTTTCCCTGAAATATATTCATAACAAACAGTCGAGTAATAAGCTGTTTAGCAATATCGAGACAAAGGGTGACGGGGTTGAGGTTAGTGTATAGACCGGAGTGTCTACTACGGATTAATAGCGATAGGCGCAGATGGTGTACACAATCAACCAACATTTGATGTGCGACATTGCCTTATTGTACTAGCGCAGAAGGATCAGATTATTGGTCGGTTTAAACCACGCGACATGTACTCATGCTTCATCTAACTAACTATAGCTTCAGTCTACACGTTATGTGGCCGAATGCTCTCTTTTTCTGCTATTATACACGTAAGACTCAATTTGAAACGCGATATCCAGCAACCAACTTTGCCAACTGACTGGCGTATAGCTTAAGTACGACTGAGAGGACGGTACCCCTGTTATGCACCCCTTATGGATCTCATGTGCTATATTTTGTTGAACAGAAAGCTATCATCTAACATGATAGGAGCAGTGCGTGTTTCGTAGCTCTCTCTTCAAATGGCTGCAATTAGATCCCCCATGAATACCACTGAATTTACAGGTCGCCCAGCTAAAACTTGACCAGGGAGATAAATCATGCCCTTAACAATTGCCTGTAACCATGTAGTGAATCCATCCGAGAAATCGTCCTCCTTGGTTCTGTGATTCTAGTTTCGCCTGTCGCATTTTGTGGTCCAAATCTATCATCTGGTTCGATGTGAATACCTTGTTGAGCAATTCTCGGGCTGGTGCTTGTCTCCTTTCAATAGTGACTTGAGTCTTATATCGCGCGGTTGTCCCCAAGTAAGTCTCCATTGTTGGGAAGCGCACCACATGATCTAAGTTCGCATTGTGTTGGACTAACAAGCCAGCGACCTCGAAATATGGGTTTTGGTCTTCTGGCAAATTCTTGCATCGTTCAATGTATCATTGTTTATCAGTGTTTTGTCGACCGCATTTTTGATCAAAGATGGAGTTTTTCACTATATGAAAGGCTGCATGGCCCTGGCACTGTATGTCACGGTACCCATATCTACTAAGATGACCGAAGATCTTGGGCTAATGTCATTTAGATACCTCATCATCATATTGGCGTTGTATGTGTATCCCGGTGACATCGTGGATATCTGGAGGGTGACATAACGCATCAGGTAAGACAATTCGATTTTACCCTTAGTCTATTAAAGATAAAGGACGCTACTTCTTATTATATATTTATAATTTATAATACTTGCACTTATAAATAAGTCTTAGTTATTAAAAAGAACTCGCCACTGGCACGACCCTGCTGTTGATATTTCACTAGAGAAAATGACCTTGACGCTTTCAGAGATCTACAAATCTGGTTGACTAGATCGGCCGATGAGAACTTTGTTTTTGAATGAACAAGAGACTTGCTTTTTATAGGAACAGAATACAAATTGAGAAGATGACATGTGACATAGGACTATGAAAGAAGGTGCGTTGGAGAGTTTTCCATTTTAGGAAGGTACCTGGGATGTGACCATATAAAAGGACCCCTCCCACCTTTTTTCCTCTTCTTCTTCTTCTCTTCTCTTCTTCCTCCAGCCTTCTCCCTCTCCGCCACCATCTCACCGTAGCCCCTATGAGACATAGGGGAGGGTAGCAACCCGGGTGCCTATGCATGAGACATCAACATCGTTGAGGCCCATGCAGCTCCACACCCAAATCAAACGAGTCTTTCTCGTGAGTGTTCTCCAACAAGTCGCTACGCATTTGGGCATCATAGTTCACTTGTCGAGTCCCACGGAATACATGGGGGGTGTTTACTCACTCCCTCTTTCATTATGCATGTAATTAGTCATTTAGGTAGAACAAAATAAGTCAGGAATTTACTCCACCAACCAGTCACATACTAGATGTTTATATGTATGACTTCAATATAGACTAAGTTAATCTTGTTGAAGTTATTCAGGCCGGAGGTCAACAAAAATCTTGGAAATATCCACATCCGCCGGTCGAAAGGGATACGAAACTCCCCCAGAGGCATCTTTCTCTTCGAACGCAGTCGTGTGAAACTGCGCAATAACAGTCCCCTTGAACGGAGCCGGCGGGTTCGACCACACCTTTTGCACAGCATAAGAAACACTCTCGATCTGGATACCCCGGTACCCTTCCGCCGCCGAACGTCTCATCATCTCTTCCGCCAGGATTCTCATAAGCCCCCGACCGGAATACGATTGAAGGGTATTGGTAGCGTTGCGCATCAGCACTTGTCCACGGGCGGTGGGTTTCCACGATGCAGGATCGCGCTGGTCCCGTTCCTCAAGGGCGTGGTAGACCGTTTCGAATAAGGGCAGTGCTGCTATCAGAGGTTTTATCTCTGCCATGTCCAACTCGTCGATTCCATCGTACGCCATGGCAATAGAGACTAGTGGGAAGTCCATTTGCCCTGCAAGATCGCTTTCCGTGGCATTGTCATCTTCCAGATCCCAGTACAGTTTGCCTCCCGTGGCTGCGGACTCGGGTCGTTTGAATTTGTATTCTTTGTCGAAAATACCAAGCGACTTCCCTGAGTCGATTTGGTGTTTGATTAAATAGTGCGAATGTCGGAAAGTCTGGTAGGCTCGCTGGGTTTTGTTCTCAGCATACACAACCGGCCAGAGTGGGGAGTGGAATAGATTTGTATGGATGCAAATTGCCCGGGCCCATTCCTCATGTTCTGGTCCAAGAATGCGGATTTCGTACTGAGGTGGGAGAGATGGGGCCATTTTGGTCAATGTACGAAATTTGGAATGCGTCAAAGGAGGGGGATGAGAAGATGACTATTAATACTCGTGCAGGTCGTATTCGCTGCTTACTTAATTGTCAATTGTGGTGTAACTAATCATTCCCTTTCTAGTAGAGCGAAATATATACTGTATGTTGTATGTGGGTATGAGCTGTTATTCTAAAGTGGTTTGCTGATCTCATAAGAGATTTCGCTGACTGTTTCATCGAGTACAGGTGGAAATCAGTTAAGAACTACCTAGGTAAGATGAGATATCCTATTTCCTTCAAAATGACTTTTAATAACACCTTTGCGTGGCCCAAGCATGCGTGTAACCCTTTTCTTTGCTTGTCGAGCCCTTCGAAGTATTTACGATTCGAGTTCTTTAAGAGATTACTCATCCCCCTTCTTGGGAGGGTCAAGACTCGAAGGTTCATGTCCCCGACCAAAGAAGCGCTTTCCAAAGTCTTGCGCTTTAGACTTGGTTAAAACCGACGCCATCAATTGCAATTCTACTTCCATTCGCCGGAGGTCTAACTCAACATGAATAGATAGCTGACGAAGGTTGACGAATCCGATTGCCAGGGTATCAATGAATGGGACAGGCTATAGAAACTTCTGATTAGCTTGCGTCGAGTTCAATCTTCCACGAAACTAACCCATACGTCATCCGGATTCAAGTCAATCTCTAGTGTAGTGAGATTGGGACAGGAGGTGTACAAGAATTGTATGTATCTCCGTCACACTAAGCATTGGTCTTTCTCGATCAGGATGCTCGATCGCATGCAGGCAGAAGTGTTTCAAATCGAGATGATGAGACACGGGATGTACGGACGGGACATATCCCTTGGCTGTCAGGTTCTCCAAGGTATGGAAAGAAGACAAGAACGAGCCAAGCCCTCGGTGGGTCATGGGGTTTCTTTGCAAAACAACGTAATAGTGAAACTGGTCAACGTTCTGTACACAGTAGCCGACATTCTCTGGCAAACCTGGGTTGTCGATGCTTCATGGGTAGTATTGGGCCGAGGGTGTTGATCTTGAAGCCGTCTAGTGTATTGACGGCGCCGATTTGACAGGACAATTTTTGATTTCTCTACGTGCAAGGCACCGGAAATAACGAGGTCCAGTCTGAGTGGTGTGTCTGGGTATTCCTGGTGGATTGTATCTCACAAGGTAAGGTGCAAGTAAACAGAAAAGGAATGCTCGTTTCAAACTCCAAATATACATCTGCCCGTAAGCTTCGCCCATCTTCTTAAGAGCTCAGGGGTTCATAAACAAAAAGACCAACCCGCCTACCGTAAGACACACGAAAACCGCCGTCAGGATTCCAGCTCCTGCTTTGTCTGCCGTCGTGATAGGTGCCAACGTCTCAGGCCCCGACGTTTTCCTCGTACCGGAATTCGGGTCACTTGAGCCATTTCCTCCGGTGGCAGTTGATACTGGTTTTGAGGAATCGCCTAGGAATTTCAGCATCACAGCACTCATGATCTGACTTCCACTGATGGCATTCTCCATTGAATTCTGTCCGTCGTATCCGCCGTACCAGTGGTTTCCACAGAGGTTTTCGTTGTTTCCGGTGCATGAATTTGCAGCACCTTTGGCGGAAACTTGGAGTTTTGGTAGGATCTTCTCCTTAAACTCAGGGATGATCAATGCAATATCTGAAAGCCAGGACACTGTAAGGCCTTTGAAAAGTGGGCCGTTGGCGTCTACATAGCATCGGCTTGATGCTTCGCAGTTCCAGTCTGTGATCACACCTCCGTGTTCAGGTAGGGCAAATGTAGTAAAGATTGCGTCCACTAGGCCGGTTGTGATCTCGAGCCATTTATTTTCGTTCGTCTATAACGTTGTTATTAGCATGTCAAAACAGGATGTCCAGGTGTGTAGTTCTGGGTGAGTAAGCAGATGAGAAATAAAAAGAACAATACTCACATATGCATACATATACGCAGCACCAGACGCATAGGTACCATAGTTGTAGGTCCATCGGGTGTGGTCAGGAAGACTGCAACCATCGGGACCTCCAGTGCCTTGTCGGACACTATCTGCCACTTCCCAGGTTGTATCATTGACCAGATTCACAGAGGTAGACCAGTCCCAGACTTTCTCCGCCCAAGTAGCATACCCCTTCTCTTGTTTGAACCAAGCGAGACGAGCTGCGAGCATGAAAAAGCCACCGTTCGACACCGCGTTCTTCATGGTATATCCACTTTGCCAGAGTTCCTTCTGCCAGCGAAGACCACCTCCACAAACAGTCGTATCCCACCCTTTTCCATCTGGGTCTTTCTGGTCATTGAAAACACCCTCGGCAAGGGTGAGCCAGGTGTCGCCCGTTGGTCGATTCGGGAAATTATATTCCGCTGCTGTGATCGCTGCGAGGCCCCAGAACATTTGATCGTCATTTCCCTGGGGAAGAGGTCAGCATGGTGCGATCTCAGATCTTGAAACGGGACACTTACTATGCCTGATGCCCACGAAGGCATGTAGTCTCCAGTCGGACTTCCCTGATGTTGCATGCCGATGCTGACTTCCTCGTTATAGGTTGTGTCGTTGGTCGCATGCCAATAGTTGAGACAAGCCAGAAACAAAGCGGCTCCTGTCCACCATGATTTTGAGATAAAACCTGGGTTATCCGTTCCATTTTCTTTGTACCATGTCATCATATTATATGTTGCAGTGCTCCCGGCATCTTTGATGGATTCTATTCATTGGGAAAAAAGCACAATAGTTAGCAATTCAGCTCTTCGAATCGATAGGAGAAATATTCCCCGTGATCCAACTCCTTACGCTGATCGTTAACATCGAGGTTAATCGCGCAGACATGACTGGCAAACGGTAGAATGCGCAAAGCCAGTATGGCCATATGCCCAGCACCTTTAAACCTCATTGTCCTGATAAACCACAGGTGCCGAGGATAGCCAAGGAGTCGAATTCCTTGGCCGGTAAAGATTGTTAAAGAAGAAGAAGTTCGGGGCGTAATCCGTTATAATCAAGCAAATGTTTCAGCCTGAACGAGGCGAAGCATTCAAATTTCATTTCATTGGAGTCTCTCAAACAAAGTGGGACCCCCTGAAAATGGGGCCAAACCCTCGGGGGGGTGTGTTTCAATCAAATGATTCGCTCAAAAATAGTTGTATTGTGTTAATATATGGAGTACGGGATACGATATGGCATTGAAAGACTCCTATCACTGTCCCACATGTCTTACCCAATCTCCACGGTGACTGACCGGTAACGTGCAGACCCGGTTACTCCAGCTCCCTGACTGTCACATCAGTTTTGTTCAATATAATTTCCCCTTTCCTTTATAACAACTCTCATTAAGTCCGAAAGTACAGAGTAAGCGCCAAGCGTGTAGGCTCTGCAGGGTCGAGGTCCACCTTCGGCCCGTGGCGAGGGCCCAAAGCCAAGACTTGGTTCACGCATGAGTATGTCTTAGCTAGGTATGTTGTATGTCTTATGTTGTATAAAAGGCTAAGCCATCACCACATCACATTTGTTACAGTATATAGAATATAGAATATGGTATCAGTTCACCACAGTCCCCATTTAATGTTATGCGAACAATCTCTCCTATGCTTACCGTGTCCCAGGCTAGTGTACGGAGTAATCCAGACGGTGTGTGATTACATAAGAGCATTTGACCAGCCAAAAGATCATAGGGACAATCGGAACGATTGTCGCTGCAGCGGTATAGTTATATATTAGGCCCTACACTCTACTCGGGACTACAATAATTATTTCAGGATTAGCTTGGATGTACTTCTGCTTACGGAGTACATGGGTTGGGAAAGTGATGCATATATTTTGGTTTAGAGATAACTACCTAGGTATACAAAGTATACAACAGTCTACCCTATAAAGATTCACCCACCCCTAAACTAGCGGCCAAGAGATCTGCCAATTCAATTCAGATTCAATTCAGATTCAATTTACTTTAGAACCTATGCCTATATGCCTATATAGTGAGTCCTATATTATACGTATTGCGAGCTGATTAGTACTTGACGGATAAATACTTTCCCCGAGATGCGGGGAAAGTCCAACCATCAACGTTGCCTCGTAGTGGTCCACTTATCCCCCCTTTATTCACGGTAACGATGAGTGGGAGCAGCCCCCGGACTATAAGGCGCTTTTCCTCAAAGCAGAGGAAGAAAGGAAGCAGGAGGCCGTGCTGAGACGACAGGCAGAAGAATGGAGACGACAGGCAGAAGAACAGACACAACAGACAGAAGAATGGAGACGACAGGCAGAAGAACGGAGACGACAGGCAGAAGAAAGGAAACAACAGGCAGAAGGACGCCAAACGGAGGCAGAGGAACGGGAGAGGCAACAGAGGGAGCGCAACCGACTCACCACCTTTCCAGAGTTCATCCAACATTGCCACAATCTCCTTTGGACGCCGCTCCGAGCCCAAACACCGTCTCGCTCCACGACAGGCAAAATTCAAGCTCCTATCGGAAAATGCTGTCCCCTACGACTGCTTCCGTGGACTGACTGTGAGGCTAAACAGCGGGAAATTTACGAATCTGTGTACCGTTACCTGCAACCGACAGAAGAGGATGCACGGGAGTTCTTCCCGTCACTTGTTGCGTTGGAAGACCATGGTCGACGATTCGAACGTCGACCAATTAGCAGCGAACAAGATCTCGAGACCTACGAGCGATTCGCCGTCGAAGACCATGTGCACGATATCGTCGCTGAGTTGTGCCAAATACCAGAAGCTCAGGAGGAGTTCCAGTTAGGCAATGGAGTGTGGTTCGATAATCACGCCAATGCTCTAGACGAAGATGATGAAGCCGAACCTAGCCTGCCATCAACCACCAAGGCTTCGAAGCCGGATCAATTTTGCATCCATCGAATAGACGGTGATAGGAGTACCTTGCTCACCACGGTCGAATACAAACCCCCCCACAAGCTCTCCGTGGCGAGCTTGCGGGAGGGACTCCGACCAATGGATTTTTGGCAAGAAATCGTCGAACCTAATAGTGTTCCAGTGGATGAGCCGGAAAAATCAAAATATAATGCCGCGAGGCTGGTCGGAGCCGCCATTGTCCAAGAATTTCACGTCATGATTCAAGATGGTCTGGAATATTCATATTTGACGAACGGTCTGATGGACGTGCAGCTCTGGGTGCCCTACGATGACCCTACTACCCTTCATTACCACCTGGGTGACCCCGGTTTGTACGGAAATGCAGCCGTTGGCGGACCTGGGAGGGCTCCGATGACTCGAATTGAGAGGACGCTCTGCCTCTGTCTAATGAGTTTTCGCTCCTTTCTTCGTGATCAGGCGTGGCGGAATGCCGCCAAAAACCGCCTACCGAAATGGCCTACGAATTTAGATAGCGATCGTTCCCAGACCTTAGTGGTAAATTTACCTCGGAACCCGAACGTGGACGATACTAGCTCTGAATTCGCCAGTCCTGAGCAGACAACCTCTGATTACCTCACATCATCGTCTCCCCTCACCGCCGGCCCTCGAGTGACCACACGAGCGGCCGCTAGGTGCGCGCCGCCGTCCGATCCGTCTCACCACGAGAGTTCTTCGGATTCCGAGCCCGACCCTACCGCATCTGCAGGACGGAAGCGGGGATTCAGCCAGGTCACATCGTCCCCGCCAACCCAACGGTCTGCACCGCAAGAAGATCGCCAAGGGAACCAAAGCGGGCAATCTCGCTCCCATGATGCTCCATATTGCACACAAAAGTGCCTTCTCGGACTACAGCAAGGCGGCACACTTGACCCTAAGTGCCCCAACACGGAGCTGCATATACGTGATGGAAAGGCGGACCGCCATCCGATCGGTGCAGCTGACTTGGTGAAAAAGCTCAAGGTGCAGCTTGATCAGGATCTGGATCATAACTGCTCCCCTATCGGCCCTTGCGGGTCCTCCGGCGCACCATTCAAGATTACGTGTGCCACCTTCGGATATACTATTGTCGGGAAGGGGACGACGTCGAGACTCTGGGGGGAGGTCTCGCGCGAAGCCGACGTCTACCGAGTCCTCCGGCGTGCCCAAGGATCGGCTATTCCCGTCTTTCTCGGGGCGATCAATTTGGCCCAAACTTACTTCCTCCACGGTGCGGGAAGGATCCGTCATATGCTTTTAATGGGCTGGGGTGGTGAAAGCCTAGGCCATAGTACTCAAGGTAAGGTTATGCGACGAGCGATTTATCGGTCGGTGAAGGAGATCCGCTCTTTCGGCGTTGTTCATGAGGATCTTCGTCCGGACAACATCCTGTGGAATGCTGAACTCGAGCGGGCCCTGATCATCGACTTCCACCTATGCACTTTGGATCGTCGACCGTCGCACAAGCGGCCAGGTGATCGCAAACGATCACGGTGTGGTCCTGAAGAACGTCACTCAAAGCGGGTGCGTGCGGTATAAGAAAAGGTCACTGGAGATGGGCCTAAAACACTACAGCGATGCGGAAAGTCAACCTGCTCTACGCATAGCCTACTATATATACATAAGCTAGCCAATTGTCTACAGAGTGCTAGCTCAGCGTGAGGGTATCGGCCATGGAGCTCAATGATTTGCACAGCCTACCTGCTAACCCTTCGAAGAGGTTCCTCCGAAAACCCATATGCCTGCTTTAGTCTCAGCAGACCATTTAGAGGGTGTACTCCCGCAGCTCTATGCGTGAGCTCCAGACTAGCAGCACATATTATCATGCTCTCGGAGAGTCATACGCAGGGCAAAGACGTTTTCTCATGTTTATCTATACCTACTTGTCTATTTATTAGGGCTTAGTGTCCGTGTTTTATCATTTGTTTTTTTAGCGAGCATCTTTAGCGGCATCTTTAGCGAGCATCCCCGGCAGATTTGCAATTCACGAGAATCCCAGATGTCAGATTCAATTCTGATTCACTTCAGATTCAATTCACTTTAGAAGTCCCTAGTTATTCATAGGCTACCTAGGTATATATAGTGAATCCTATATTATACGTATTATGATAGAGGGTCTCTTCCGTCTAAGAAGGGAGTAAGATCCGATTGTTATATACGATGATACTCTCGTATGGGTTTTACTCATCTTTCTCTGCCAAGTCCATATTTCTCTCGCTCTTCCAGTGTTTAACCCCCAGTTATCCACCAGACGTGAGTCGTACCTAGGAGACCTAGACCTGAAGCTCAATTGACATGCTAATAGAAATCAGTTTTCAGCTTCAAACTGTCATAATGCCACCACTCCCGATCTATCCACGCGAAGCAGTCGAAAGTTCTCTTCCTCAACTTCTCAACGCCCCCAACACGACGTCCTCCGCGACACACAGGATGCGCTACATTGCCCCTCTTTATCAATGACAAAATTTCAAGGCAAATGTGAGGGCTAGCATGCCCGTACGCTAGTCCACGGCTGTCATTGACTATAATCTTCGATCCCGTGATCTCAGACAGGAAGAAGTCTATGTCGCCGACGAAATGGGCGTCAAGGGACGGTTTCAACAGGCCGTGGGCCAAACCCTTGGAGCGGTCTGGTCTTCAGGGCCGAAAATGTGGATATTCTCTTTGCTGACTTTTTTAAGTCAGTCGGTATAAGCTACGGCCAAACGCCGGATGTTGTGTTGCTTTGGTCTCGCACAGTCTCCCAATTACCCTCAAGGCTGTGTGAGTGAGCTTAAAGTACCTTGGGTCGATGCTCACACAAGCTGCGGCATAAAAATGAGGAACAGCTGCGAGCTGCAATCGGACAGGTTGCCAATTACATGATCGATCAGTAGGTCCTAGACATCCTACTAAAGAGACTTCTGGTTCCTTTTAAGGGGCTTAGGGTTATTATAATAGAATGGCCTACCTTTTTACCCTGATTTAAACCCTATTAAGGAGGCATAGAACTAGATGAAGGATTATATTGAGAGAAAGTATAGGGATAGGTATCGGTACTTTCCTTTATCAAAGCTTCGTGGTGTGGTTGAGTGTCACATTGTACTATATATACACATCGGAGCCTGGTCCATCTGAGCATAATGCTCAGATATAGTGGCTTTGGCCTAGTGTGTAACTCACCAGTCAAGGGGCAGGTTATAACAACTATGATACCATACCAGAGAAATTCCTATCGCCAGGCAGTGATGGCTATGTACTAATAGGGGACCAACTACATACTAAGATAGGAAGATAACTAGTAATATAGTAAGAAACTGAGAGTTAGGAGTGCAAAGGGCCCTATTTTTTAAAATTAATATAGCATTCATTTGTAAGAATACAAAATACTACGTTAATTGTGCACCAGTAAAAATGAGTGGAGGTAGGTGAATCTTTATAGTACGGAGTAGACTGTTGTAACTAGTGTGTTGTATACTGTTCAACCGTTCAAGTATAAATGCGCCAAGAGATCTGACCTGTGTGGCTGCCTTAGCGCTTGCCAAGTCCCGGATACCCCCAGGCCGCCAAGCCTGCTTATATCATCGTCTAATTTTGAGTATCCTCCAGGTCCAGCCTCAGGTCCAGGAGCTGAGATAGTTACTTCTTTTGCCATTTCTGTCTGTAGTGCCTCGGTTAATTAACATACGTAGATAAAACAAAACTTAGTTTATGGATCATTGAGTATGTACTGTTGAATTCTATGAACAATTCCGTTTGAGTAAGTAATTGTACATCCTAAATGCATACGGTAGCTATGTAATTTACAAGAATAGTCCGTGAAAAGACTAGACAAGAAAGAGTCGTTTAGGCGTTGGACGCGCAGGAGAAAGGTTTGTGTGCAGACTGCGCATTGATCCGAATGCTCGTTCCTGTAGCCCACAGACCCATTCCACACTATTTCACATTAGTATCTTTAAATCAAATCCTCACGAATCAAAAAGAAAACAAAACTTACAATCAAGCAGCACAGCGCAACAAGAAAGACGTTAAGTGCAGTTAATGCCATCTTCCGTTTGCTTGCAGAGTACTGTCCACGGTTCATCTTCAACCAAAAGAGACCCTCCAAACCGAACGAGAACCAACTGCAGAACGCCGCGGCGATCATATTGAGCAGATCATTGAACACGGGAATCGCATTTGCGATCAACCACGCAATAACCCACATCAGGAAAGTGATCAACACCCAAGTACCGTATGAACGGAACGACCTCTCGCTCATCATATGCGTGCCACGGAACATCCGCACGTAAATGCACTTTGCGCCGACGTGGCAAATGACCACGCCGGCAATGACGATCGTACCGATGGAGATGCCGAATGCAATTTTCGAAACTAGTTCGCTTGCGCTCAGCAGGGCCGGGCTGAGGACGTCCGGACCAGCGTATCGGTAGATTACCAGGGCTGTAACGAGATACAGTGAGGTATCTGTTACTTGGAAAACAATCAGGGCCTTGGGATAGTCATGTGGATCTGCTAGCTCGGACTGGAAGCTGAAGAATGACATGTGGCCGGAATAAGCAAGGACGATGTTGAGAGTAGCGGAAAAGCCATTCATCAGAGTGGGGTTGGTGATGGCGTATGCTCTGGGATCGGGTGCTTCAATGCCA
Source organism: Penicillium verrucosum (assembly GCF_028828655.1). Taxonomy (NCBI): domain Eukaryota; kingdom Fungi; phylum Ascomycota; class Eurotiomycetes; order Eurotiales; family Aspergillaceae; genus Penicillium; species Penicillium verrucosum. Next base: position 4,623,356 of record NW_026643212.1, read on the forward strand.
ATGGCGATCATGGTGATCATCACGGCGGTAAAGATTGATAGCGAGGCTGGTGATTGTTAGTTGTTGGTTTTAGTTTTCAGCAGCAGAAAAGAGGTCTGTCATACAGATAATTCCCAGATATGAAACTTCCTCTAGTCGTCTTGAGAGGGTCAGGATGAAGCAAAGAATGGTTCCCACCACACAGAAAATGATGGTACAAGCACCGTGGTTAGTAAGAGTGTTCATCATGATGGAGAATGTCAGGACATGAGCTCCCATCAGGAAGATGAAGCACAAAACCTGGGCGACATTAACGATCTCGCGACCCCAGGGACCGAATAAGATCTCTGCAGCATCTGCCATGTTGTGAATTTGCGGGTATCGCAATTTGAATTGGCCGACGACATATCCAGTGTAGGTTGTCAAAGCTCCGATACCAACAATAATGATACAGCCACTGTTAGGATTAGCACGAGTTCATAATAAAGTTCAGAAGAATCCTCATCAGACGTACGGGACTAAACCTAAGACTGCCATCGACGACGGGAGGGAGAGAACTCCCAATGAGACAGACTGAGCAATCATCACTATTGGCTGTTTAGCTGTGGTCCATGATTGAATTTAGTCAATTGGGGTGTATGTACAAATTGCACAGTTCCTGAGTGCAAATCTGATTAGCTTTTTGTATTGGCTTGCTGTGAACCACTGTGTATGTTGAGACTTACCACCATTTCATAGTCTTGTACCGCACTCCACCGGCCTCTTCTAAGGCGAAGGGATCTTGTGGTTTGTCTAGATCCATGACTTTCTCCATATCTTTCTCCATATCTTTTTCCATGCTGGTATTATCAATGTCTTTCTCCATGTTGGTGCTGTCAAAGGGTTGGTTGTATGTAAGTTAGCGTTGACTCATTGAGCACCGGCGGATATTTGGAGAAATCTCTGACAGCCATGGCCCCACTATTTTCTTGGTCTGGGGAAGGGACCTACGAGACAGACAGATTGAAGAAAAATGATTATTGAAAGATGTAAATGAAACTGAGAGATTCTGGGCGGGATAATATTCAGAATATTGAGACGATCTTTTTATCAACTGATTGTTCACACATGACGGAGGGAGGAGGGAGGACGGACATTATTTTACCCAGTACAATGACCAGTATCACATCTAAAAGATATAAATGAAACCCCAGGTTCTTTACTTCTTCCCCGCATTAGGTGGAGTTATATTTGTAACGAATAAGACTCTAATCTCCTAATCTCAACTATAAAAAAAAAAAAAAAAAGGGTTTGTTGGCGTCTTCGCAAGGGGCATGCAGCACTTCCTGTTCCGTTCCGTTTCCGGGCCCACTCTCAGTCTAATAAGCTGGAAAATCTCTTTACCGCAAAATCGATTGAGAACAACTGGGCATGATTGAGTAGAATATAGGCATAATAATGACATTCATTTATTCATACTATACGCTGTTGAACAGAGAATTCTTCCATTGTAGCGAGTGATTCCCCAAAGCAAATTCAGCCAGTCTCCCCGGAAGCGGATATCTTCTTCCGTGTTACGTTCGGCTTACCGAACATCGGGAAACTATTTTCTTTATTATCCCTATTTACCTACTGAGGTCATTAAGTTCTATAAAATAGAGATTAATATTGAAACTCATCACCTATCATCAGCCTAGATCTATCTTTTAAGCTAGTTGGCTAGTTGGCTAAACGCACGAGACCAAGCGACAGAAACTGCCCCTAGTTCTTTTGGGCATGCGATCCTCCTTTTCACCACCTCCAGCCATTGTTTTGCACGTCTTTGAGATCGTTCGCCATGGAAGGATAGTCCTTATCCTGCTCTGGGGAGGTCAGAACCAGGAAAAACTGCACGAAGCTGAAGTCGACTGCCCGTGGCTGGATGGGGATAGCTTGCCTGAAACCGGAGATTTTACTGTGTCTCATTAGCTTGAGACTTCTAGAGATAGAGTACAACATATACATATCACCTGTGGTCTTGTCGAGTATGATCTTTGATGGGGATGCAAGCTACGAGTTCAGTCATCCTACATTGTCAGGCGATATTAATTCTTCAAAGTGCCTCTTAACACCAAGTATTATAGAATTATTGACATACCTCCTATAAATGAGATAGTGGTGTCTAAAGGCGTATTTTATGATATATGGAGATGGACCACGTTCCAACGCTCATCAAACCTTGTTAATTATGCTTGAAGATAGGTTCGAGCAGTGTTCCATCGATCACATTTAGTCCCAACTACACCGGGGTAGTGCAGCGCATCCCTGAATACAAAGCCTCGGCTCGGTGGAAACTTATCCATATACATACTGTGGTGGGTAGTCAATCTGAATGGCTGTCTCTAGTGCAATTTAGGAGCACAAAAGCCACCAGTGAAGTACAGAACACATAAGTTATTTCAATGGTGAGTTATTTCAACGCCTGCAGTGGTAACTCAGCGGTAGAGTGTGAGATTGCAATTTGCAGATATCTTGAAGTCCCGTGTTCGATCCACGGTCACTGCTTTTTTTGGGCTTTCTTTATTATTTTCAACAATACTTGTATAACTCAATTGGCTTCTTTTTTTTTTATATGTATATCTGCATTAAGATCTAATAGAGAGAGAGAAAGATTAAACAAGGTAAGAAACATTAAAGCTATCCGCCTGATGCCGAAACGCGGTCTCAACAGATATATATCTGTATTAATTTCAGTAAATTACAGTATTTGTAATCATGTGACTTTCATTATGTTCGTTGAAATTCCAAATCTCGAAGCGTGTGAAGCAATTTGCATCAGATATTCCAAGGTTGATGTTTAAAATGATGTGAATAAACATGTGTATCTTTAAAATTAATTATAGAAATCCCTATATTTTGGGGAGAACTGGAGCTCAGTAAGGTCCACTTAAACCTTGTCCCAACGTAATGTTTATCACGTCACGGACCCCCGGGGCCCATGTTCCTTTCCCCATCCACAGTCCAGTTTCAATATCTGGAGGTTAATTTAACTACACACTTGAGAATTTTACTCCTACAATATTACCTCGCGACATACTCTAGGAACAATGCTCGCCACTCACTGGCTACCAGCCGCCCGGCTGAACATCAATCAAGCGAGAAAGTTCTCCCTACTTTCCACCCATGCTTCATTTCCCGCGACCATGTATCGATACCAGCTGGAGCGCAAGGCCACACTATATGATGTGACCCAAGACGAGACCCGCCACAGGAAGGATGCAGTCAGTGTATCTGCTGATGGATTGGTTCATGCAGCAATCTCAAAATCAAGCCCCTGTCTGTAAACTCCTGTCGAATTTTTGTGCAATAGAGTCTAACTATCTACATATCAGACTCGAATGGGCCAATCTTCATGCCGAATTCTCGTCTTATGCAGCAAATGCTGCGCTTTGATTTCGACCGGTACCAGGAGGAAGTCAGCGACGGGAAGGCCCTTTTGGACCCCACTGTTATCTGTGTTCCACGAGGTATGATGTTTTTCATGTTCGATTTTGAGTGAAAATCGAAGCTTATGAGTTTAGGTACACCCATTCCATCTGCACTGGTACTATGGAGAGAGGGTATGTCCCGCTTCTCCCTGCAGCCTTCAAGTCCTATGGAAATCGAAAGTGAGTTCTTAGACAAAACAAGGGGTAGAGTGGGCGGATATTAACGATTTACAGAGCTGAACGACGTGCTCAGCGAGTTCTATGAGAAGTCCGCTACAGTTGTCGGCGCACAGGAATGGATTGAGAAACACCCATACCGGGAAAGCTCTCCTGATGACAACGAGAAGGGATGGATGGAGGTGTAAATGCCTAGGATTTTTCTCTGTCAATTGTAAAATACGAACAAAAATGCATGGATGGCATGCATTACCTATGTATGCCTAGAATGCAGATTACGTAGGCACCACTTATTGCCTTGGCGACAAACATCAACCCTAAAAGACGCCTAGCAATTCCATCTCAAGTGTGCTTGTAGTGTTAAAATTTATGGCTTGTATCGTGTATGTTACATTCAAGGGCATAGCAATACATCTATGGTTCATTTAGACCTATTACATACCGCTGGGCTTAATATCACATATGTTGAATCCTAACCATTGTTTTGTTTTATTTGTGTTATCTGGTAGCGCCAAATATATATCTCTCAAGTTTTACCCGCAGATATAGTGGATTTTCCCTACTGTAAAATTCAGCAGATGACTACAATGTCCTAACAAAGTAATCCGGTGAATCTTGAATTTTGAAGTCATGACAACAGACCTAATAACTAACTAGTTAACTTATAAACACTCACCCTGAATAAACGGAGAAAAATAACTCTTGTAGCATAAAAACGAGGCGGATTATATCAACTAGCATCATTGGTCTAGTGGTAGAATTCGTCGTTGCCATCGACGAGGCCCGTGTTCGATTCACGGATGATGCACAACAATTTCTTTTTTGTTTCAATTTTACATTGAATTTTTAGTAGCAATGGTTTGTTTACATTTTTCTTTTGTAGATCGTCTAAGATGTATGGCTATCCTAGCGCAGTAAAAAAAAGCAGATTTAACACGTGCGGAACTATATTGGCCTATCTCTACTAGAGAACATAGAATTTGCAGCTAATGGACCATTGTGTAGCCAAGCCAAGCCTTTGAGATCGTCTCCAATCCGTATCCAGCGTTGTCGCAAAGTCAAACCCATGATCACCGTCTTCGCCGTGAAGCTTAATAACTGCACCGGGCGCTTTTTCTCGCACCAAATCGAAGAAGCGCTGAGAGCCTTCAAATGGAACGGCTGAATCCTGTTTTCCATGGGAAATGAAAGTTGGAGGCAGTTGCAGAGTTCCGGCAGCTGCGAGATTCTCAACCCTGTTCATCGGGAAGAGATTGTCTTCTGACCCGAGGAACTCTACCAATCGACCATTTTGAAATACCGAGAATGCTAGCTTGAGACGATCTGGCGGATTTGTAGCAGTAACCACAGTGGGCGAGGGTGCGGCTCGCATGGCTGAAATGTGTTCTTCAATAATGCCATTCGGAAAGTTGGGCACTCCAAGGATATGTAAGTAAGTAAGTCAAATGAACAAAGCCTCAGACGAGAATCAAACACCCCTCAATCAGATCAACCAGACTGTAAAGATAGGCTCCATAGACAATGTTGTGTTAATGATTGCCAATAGGGCAAATCCTAGTTTTAGAAATACAGATGGATACTAATAGATTAAGTTACGAACAAGGGCCACGATGGAGTACTTCAATAGTTGCTCATCTATGAAGATATCTACAGCGCACTGTCTTGCATACCGTAGCAGAATATAGCTACAACACAATAATAACGCTTCTTTTAGCCCCTGGTCCTATGGATATCAAGGCATTAATAGCAATGGAGCAACACTTCTCTACTTAGCTGCATATCTTACCCATCCAGCTGTGACCCTGTGAATCCCTATAGAGGATGACATAGACGCCAATGCAACAGGTTAAATGACACAGGTCTTTACAATATGGCACAGAAAGGAAATCCCCTATCACATAGATCCTCAATGATAAAAAAAAACTAGACTCGAAGATTCGAACTATCCTAATGCCAACGAATAGGCGCCTCTTCAACGTTCTCATAGATATTGCTCTACTTCGCTGTGCGGGATTATACTACATTGAATGGAGGGAGTCATCTCCGAGAAACCTTTCCGGTTCTTCTCGTGCATATCTCCGAACATGCACGTTATAGCCGTTATAGCCGAGCAAGTGGTAAATGCCATTGGTGGGGGAACATATGCCCTGTACAAATAGAAATATCGCGAGAGATGCACACACAACCTTCTTTGATTGATAACTCACATAAAATGAGCATAGCAGTCAAGACAAGCTAACTGAAAGGAAAAATCACAAGATCAAATAAAGAAAGCGAATGAGAACAAGGACATAGGTGAAGATGTAGAAATGGTGCAAACAGAACAAACAGCTATCGGCATTATCGGCGCGTTTCCCCGCTGTAAATCTGTAAATCGATTGCGCAACTGAAGGGAAAAAAAAAGAAAAGAAGCCGCAACAACCCAGCTATTTTTGCCTATTTAGCTGTCCAACCAGCCCAGCAACTTGTTGTAAACTACGCCTCTCCATTGATCTACCACTGATAGACCGGAACCCCCCGGTTGAGCAACAAGATGGGCAAAGACACATCCCTGCCACAGGGCGTCACATCCCTGCTAGACACAGATCTGTACAAGCTGACGATGCAATGTGCGGTCCTCAAATACTTCCCGGATGTTTGTGAGTAGCTCTGATTGAGGAATGGGGGATCTGGGACTGATCTGGGCGCAGACGTGACCTACGGCTACACAAATCGGACCCCGCATATGAAACTGCAACGCGGGGCATACAAATGGCTTTTAGAGCAGATGGACAGTAAGGATACCACGTCTTGTCGCAATCATATAGCATTCAAACTAATGCGCGTCTAGAACTGGCCGTGATTCGCGTCACTGCCGAAGAGCGTGAATGGCTCCGCCAAAAGTGCCCCTACCTCAATGACGAGTACCTCACCTTCCTAGAGACCTTCCACCTCAAACCCTCAGACCAGATCAGGATCAAGTTTGTTCCAGAACAAGATACGGGCAGCGATGACGATCAAGGCAACGTGGAGTACATCGTCGAGGGTCTCTGGCTCGACACCATCTTGTATGAAATCCCGCTGCTGGCGCTGACCAGTCAGGCATATTTCATGTTCACCGACAAGGACTGGGACTACGAAGGTCAGGAGGAGAAGGCATACCAGAAGGGTTGCACTTTGCTCCAGAATGGCTGTGTGTTCTCTGAATTCGGCTCGCGCCGTCGCCGCGACTACCATACCCAGGACCTGGTTATGCAGGGGCTATGCCGTGCCGCAGAGGAAGGAAAGAAGCAGGGCTGGCCTGGCGTGATGGCTGGAACTAGCAATGTGCACTTTGCTATGAAATACAATAAGGGCGCTGTCGGCACCGTGGCACACGAATGGTACATGACCATTGCGGCTATCACGGACGACTACCAGAAGGCCAATGAGTTGGCATTGAGTTACTGGCTTGGCTGTTTCGGGAAGGGGGTATGTGATTTTCAAATTCTTAATATTGAGAAATGCCACAGACTAATTAGAGAAACACAGGTTCTTGGAATCGCTCTCACTGACACCTTTGGCACACCGGCTTTCCTGGATGCATTCAGCAAGCCTATTTCAGCACCAGACCAAAAGGGTGACATTAATTCGAACACGATAACCTACGCTCAGAGCTACGCCGGTGTCCGCCAAGATTCAGGTGACCCAGCGTTCTTTGTCAAGCTGGTCCGGGACTTCTACGATAGCCAGGGTATTACCGACACCAAGACAGTGGTATTCTCAGATTCACTGGATATTGAACACTGCCTGGAATATAAAGCAATTGCCGAAAAGGCAGGCTTTAGCCCTACCTTTGGAGTGGGAACATTCTTCACCAGTAAGTTTGAGTTTTATAATCCTGCAACGCACAACATACTTACAAATTCCCAGATGATTTTATTACCAAATCAACCGGAAAGAAATCTAAGCCCCTCAACATTGTTATCAAGATTGCCAGCGCGAACGGCAGTCCCGCTGTCAAGCTCAGCGACAATTTGGGTAAGAACATGGGTGATTCTGCCAAGGTCCAGGAAGTCAAGAAGAAGCTGGGCTACGTCGAGCACGAGTGGGAAGAAGGTGATGAGACCCGTCGATGGACGAAACAGACATAGACCGTCTACCCTTGTCATACTATTACCCATTGAGTCATAGAATATTTGCTAAACATTTGCTGGGCATGAGCCATGATCATATTGACATTGGGGAGGCTGTTATTGATTTTCGCTAGACATAATGTGCCAACTCCATAGAGAATAAGAATACTTGATATCCTTGAAGACATATCAATCTCATCCTTTCGGAATAAGACTTTCCAGTGATGTACACTCGAGTCATGCTCACTCGAGGCTTACGAAACTTCCATGTCCTCATCGTCCTCGTACTCTCCGTCCTCTTCATCCTCATACTCTTCGCCCTCTTCCTCTTCGACATCCTCTTCGTACTCTTCGCCCTCCTCTTTGATCTCTTCGTCCATCTTTTCGATTGGTGCATCCACATCAATCTCCTTCAACATCCCATCAACAACCCTCACAGCAGCCTGAATCTCAGCAATATCAATCGAAATTTCAGCAGCAGATGAATACTCCCCTCGCCAGCACTTCTCCACAATATTACCAGCGACGTAATCATTCGTCGGATACTCCACATCGATAAAGCGAGCGCTAATGATCTTCTCATCATCAAAGCTATCCAACTCAGGGAAAACCTCATGACCATTAATAAGATGGTAGATAGCCGATCCGAGCGCGAAGAGATCAGTCCGATAACTCGCAGACCAGATATTCTCCCTCGGCATGTACGACTTCGCGCACTCACGGGTCAATCCATCAAGCATGGTCAAACCGGTCTCACGGGAGATGACCAGACCCTGAAAGTCAGCGAGGATGACATCGAAGTTGTCGTCGAGGAGCACGTTGTGCAGACAGATATCGCAGTGGATCACGCGCTTGCTGTGCACGAAGCTCAGAGTATCGACAATCTGCTTGCACCATTCGAGGCGGCGGGTGAGCGTCTCGTATGGGTGGTTCTTGATGTAGTCGCGGAGCGTGCCGTTGGGGTAGTATTTCAGGATGAGTCCGTCTTCGGCGAGACCCTTGGTTTCGATGATTCGTGGGTGAGGACCGAGGATTTGAAGAATCCGATACTCGATTTTGATGCTCATCAGATAGTTCGGATCGTTGAAGTCGGAGGCGTACTTCAGCACGGTTTCGTCGTTTAGTCGGCCGATATGGCAGGAGCCACGTGAGATCACTTCTTCCACGCCCGGCGGCATGCGTTCGTTTGGATCTTCGTAGCTGCGTCGCCGAACTTGGCGGAGTACGTGGTTGGTCAGAGGAAGCTATTCAGATGTAGGTTAGTTCTGTTCGTGGTTAAGGTATGTGTATGTTGATACTCACGTTCTGGTTAGGGATATTCATCGTGCGTAGATTGCGTATCACAGTAAACGATGATGATGGGTCAATGCATGCACTGAATGGATGGGGAAGAAGAGCATGATGGGAAATAGAGAGAAGAGGCAGGTATAAAATACTATACGTGCATGCAAACGACGTCGATGTCGATGTCGGGTTTGAGATCAAACGGTACCGGACCGAAACGACTAAGCGACTAAGCATACAGTTCTTGGGAAACCACAGCATTCTAAATATGAGGGATTGGGATATCTATCATGTGATTAATCTTCTGAATTGGAATAGTTAAATGCTTCTGATAGCTTCTGATGTTTTCCAGTTCCGAGTCCAGTGGCTATATCATAGTAGACCTCGAAGAGACACCTTCTCTGACAAGCTTCAGCTTAAACATAGTTCATGGCAACTATAGTTGTATAGAAGAAATCAGCTTGTCAAAAGTCTCTTGACTGTAGACATGCATCCAGGAAGTCACACGCTGCCCCTCCACTTCGGTCTTGCCAATCTATCCATTCTAGGCCTGATAGGCCTCATCCTGCTACTTTCTCCCCCAAGGTCTCGACACCAACCACTTGCATCAACTTATCAGTTTTGAGCGAGATCCTTTGAAAGAATGGACTCGCCACACTGGACATAGCACAGTCTGTGGAGGCAGGTAGGCCGGCTGGTAACTTATTTAATCCCATACTTGAAGTAGCGGACATCTTCGTTAATTGAAATAGTCGGCAGCCCTCTAGCAAATCCCTCGGTGAAGTCTTTGTCTCTATGGTTACCAGCCTCACACGTATGGGGGCTATAGAACCAACAAATTAGTATACAGATAACCTACTATAAAACGACAGGTGAGCTCACGGCTTGGTAAGGCATCTTCGCGAGTATGTTTCAATAACCAGCGGAAGGGTGGCCTGTAATCAAGGGGTATACGAAGGTAAAGCGAGACAGGCGTGGATGTCTTTTAAGGTGTCTTGGAAACCCCATGAACAAGGTCCCTCAACGAGAGAAGGCTCGAGGAATCAACTGTTTCGGGAATCTGGTGGTAATCATTTCCTTTGCAACAACAAGCCAGCCAGGAATACTAGCACACGTGAGGAAAGGCTTGTATAAACAGACTATTCAAATGGTATACCCACCTGGCTGTATACAATCGAGGCCACTGTCTGAACAAATCGATGTATATATGGAATAGGGCCTGAACCTGTCGACATTCTTTCAGTTTAACATTTGACAACATCATGGGTTTGGGCAAGACAAAAAGAAAGCGGACCAAGTAAGAAGTTGTTTCATTGCCTATTTTTCACTTGCATATACGTACCGGTTATAGCTATAGCCATAGTGGAATTCCCTCTCATTGACAAGAGTTGAGAAGTGTCTCGCCCACCATTAGAGAGCAGAGTAATGATGTTGGTAGCATGAGGGAGGGAGGCACAGACATCTGCTTGAGCGGTCTCTCCGTCGGCGTACATTGTGCGTGCATTGCATTTGGCTGCTTCCACCTTTTCTTCTTTTCATTCATGTCCAGGCATTGTAGGTTATTTGTCTTTGGTTTGAGGTAACCAGAAGTAATGGCAGATTGCTGCTCAGACAATTTCTCAGATTTGGCCACCATAATAATTTTGGTTCCAGCCTCCAGAGAAGACCGGGGCGACACTTGCCGTGTACTGGCACCGAACTCCGACATATCGCCATATCAATATATCGCGTGTGAAATAGATTCGGAGTCAACAATCAAACACAGAGCCCGAGCCCAATTCAACCTAGCTGGTTTGGACAACCCTGCTCTGAACGATCAAAGTCGTCGACGAAGTAAGGAGCAGAGAGCTGCCAAAAGACATAAGGTTTAATTTATCTCAGACCCTCGAATCCCCGTACTATATACAGACACAGCTCCGCCTATCCTCTGACAACAAGGCGATGGCGAATGACTGGTGGGTTTGTTGCGACTCATCGGATCTGTCCACTGATGCATAGTGGGGACATGACCTGACTGTTGGCTAGTGTGTTGAGGTGGGTGCATTCCAAAGAGGTTTCGGTGTCCCACCTTTTGAAAATCCTCACATCATTGTATGGTTGTCCAGAAGAGGCTCAGAATAGCCAATTCAAAGACGAATGATGAGTATAGCGGGCTGTTATATATGGCCAGGATCTATATGCACCTAGAGCCATCGGAAACATCGCTGGCTGGGTCACGGTGTCCTCCTGTTACATAATTCGCATAGTGAGAAGCACCAGCAGGCCTAGCCGTCGACAGTCTCACGCCAATAGAACGACTCTGGTAGGGACATTTTGTTGCCGAGGGCATCTTTTCGAGCAGGATAGACGGGGAATCACTTTCTCCCAGTGGGCTACAACAGGCGAGAGCGACTTTCTGTGCAGATCCTAGATGCCTTACGGCATGATTCTGGCTTCAAAGCGGGGATATACCCTATTTCTGTTAATACGTCTTCCGGAATAAAACAATAAAGGTAGAAATGGAGAAAAAAGGAAAGCAAGAACAAGAAACTTACCTAACTATAACCCACTCAGTGGTCAGGGCTCGACCTTTCCGAATAAGGTCGCGACATGCGAAAGGAACCACAGTGAATCAACCCAAACCGAAATGAGATTGGATTTGACAGCGTCATTCGGCTTGTATGGATGGATGCGGAGGAAATATCGAGGCAGGGAGCCAGCATTGGTTGTGTAATACGTATAGCATGAACAGAAAAGTCATATTGGGAGGCTTGCAGTCTCAGCAAAGAACAAAGACGTGATGAGTCCAAACTCTGTTGCTGTTGAATTCAGATAAACATTTTCTTCCACTCTCACCACACCACGCGCACATTCTGCAGTGTTCACGCTGCTTGAGCTGCCCAGCGCTATGCTACTTACTTGGCTCTTGGCTCTCCACGATGGAAGGGATGGAGTTGGATGAAGAGAGTTGAGTTTTGACAAGTAGAGGTAGGTGTCAAGGGGAATCTGAGGGGCACCCAAGATTTCATGTATCCTAGAAGATTTCCAAGGTTGGAAGGAGCCAGTATTACTCCTATAAGGGGCAATATACATGGATCATGGGTATCAGAAGCCGAGATACCATGTTAGATGGAAAATGGGTGACTTGAAGGGTAAATCTGGGAGGTGGTTCAGAGAGGGAGAATGATGGCTCATGGGAATAATATATGCCCAGCCCCGGAGTACAAAAATGGTTACTCAGGCCTAGGCATGTGATTCACAAAGGATACAATTACAAAATTATGCAATGCATGTTTGCTTTGTTTGAATCTATGCCTTGCAGGTCATCTTCTTTAGTCTGGTGCATATATACAAAGGTAGACCCATTGCTGTCTACTTCCATCTTCTTCCATAAAGAACCAGCCCTTTCATCAAATATCTCAGACCAACAAATCATTGATTGAGAGACGATGACAATCAAATGTCAATTTGTTATATATACACTAGAACATGTCATCCTCAGACTGGAATCCCAAATCCCGATCCAGATCACCGGTGATTTCGGGCCTTGTGTCATTCATTGATTGATGGCGAGAGTGAACTGAGTGACTGCCATCTGTATCCTTGAAAGTAAAAGAGAATGGATCGTGGTGGGTTTGATCATGGTCAAGGGGAGGTGTTGTTTTTTCGAGCTTGGGGTAGGCTTCTGTGTTACTGTACTGATTCAAGTCGGTGTCTTGGAACAGCTCTTTTGCCCAATCGATGGTGTCTTGGTCTTGGGGTGGTGGTGATATATAAGGTTTATCTTGGTTGTTTGCTTTCGTTGGATTGGGAGGGGTTTGAATATCAGGAAAGGAATCGATGTCGATGGAGAGAAAGTTAAAAGGATTGTTGTCTATGATGCCGAGGTCGTAATATTGGTCGAAGTCATTGGGGAATAAAGGTGGCGCAGATTCTTCATGTGTGCTTACCACACTGGGATTTCGTTGATGCACGTTCTCTTGAGTGGATGAGGTTCGCGCTTGTGGCTTGGGACTCTCCGTTACACTAACAGGTGGGTGTGGTTGGGCTTGGGAGATGGAGTTGGCATTGCTTGGTTTCCTGGTCGCCAAAGATGTGGCAGGAGCGTCGAGGTTGTATTCCATGACTTGGAAGAATGTACTGGAGGCACCTGCCTGCATCTTGATGGCCGCCTCGATGTTGGCAAACTCTTGGCCGGCTGCTGGATAAATATCCTTAAGACAATGAAGAACTTGAATACAACGATGGAAATTGTCCACACTGCTTTCACGGACAGCGGGGTCATCGGACATGGTGTTGGTTAAATGCGCCACAGCAGCAGGTAGAATCACGGTCACTCCAGACTGTGGTAGGAACCTTGTCAGATTGAGATGATTTAAGCCTTGAATGATATGTGTGATCCCCGCAGCGGCGTCGTTCATTTTTGTGTGGGCGGCATTGCGCCAGTCCACCCGCGATTTGGATTGATCTTTTGAAACACTCGCCCAAGGCCGGTGAAGGGCGCTGCTAGTAGCATGGTAGAGCATGCGTAGCATCGCCCCATGAAGCAGCAGCACATCCTCACCATCATGGAAATTTTTTCCTGACTTTGGAATGAATTGTGCATCTTTAGGGAGCGCACTAAGCCACGAGTCGAGTTTCTGACCACATCGAGCAAATTCAGACTCGGAAGCCTGTCGAGGGATAAGTGTAACCGTAGTTCGGTCTGTAGCTCCAAATTGGCGTTGGGATGGTGTATATTGCGCAAACAATACCCTACCAATACATTGACAGAGCTTCACTTTCTCAATGAACATGGTGGCGAGGCGTTTTTGATGTGACACATCTTGGAGTTGGCGGCAATAGAACTTGGAAACCACACATGGAGAGAAAGGTTCAAAATCAAAATCGTCCAGTTTGAGCATGGGGACACTGCTCGTTCCATCATTAACCTGAAGCGGGCGGCGCATACCCATGGCGATCAGCCGATCTCGAGAGTACAAACACCACCAGAGCCGGGAACGGAGCCTTCGAGCCCTTATATCAATTTCACCCGATGCAGGGTCTTTATTTAAACCGATCGACTGTGCTTGCGTGTTACAGACTCCGATCCAATCCCAAATATCTCGCTGTGGACTGTTCTCCGAATCAGACCAGTAGGTCATCAATAGCAGTGTTTGGAGAATCTCAATGCGATCCTCTTCGCAGTCGAGGGAATAGAGTAACTATCGATTATAAGTGAGTTAAATAATCTCGTAGCCGCTTGAAGAAAAACAAACCCTTAATCGAGTAAAGAACGCATCACGCGCACTTTTCCGGGTTGAATACCCGGCATCTTGCAGATGCTTGAGGTCGACGAAAGCCGTACCAACAAACATGACCGCCTGGAAGAGTAAGATGCTAACATTTCCTTCCGGGTCATTTTCAGCCACACATCGTAAGAACTCTTGCAGATTCAAAACTGGCATGAAACTGTGCACCCATTGGATGTAGCAGCGAAGAAGCTCATCCCGCAAACCACTCGCTGGAAGTGAGAGAGCGCCACGAAATCGCAAGAATTCCAAGTCCTCCGGAGCGATGCGAGCTGGTAGGGGTTTTAAAAACTGGGGCTCGTCATCCAGCATCGCCGTCAGTGGATCAAAGTCCGGGTCTATCAGGTCTTGAACGGCAGACACCATATTTGATAGGGGCATCGAGTGCTGTACATCGGGATTTCCACGTGTCCGCCATATCCCGGTAGGTCCTGACCCGTGCAGCCATGGGGCCTGCGGGTCGTATCCATGAAGATGGTGGCGCTTAGTTGTTTCCTGGCGAGACTCTGCCAACTTGCGCTTAAGTCCGGGAGTGGAAGACATCAGCTCTCATATATGTATCATTTGACTCCTGATTGGGAGTATAAGTATGCAATTTCGTTACACAGAGACGTCAACACAGAAACCGTTCTGCGAGAACTTTAGAAGGCGGTGTTCGGAACCGGGGAATGTGGGGCGTTCTGCGGGGTCTTGGCGCCTGGGGAGATCGCCGCCTTTTCCAAATCTGGTTTGTCACTCTCTTCGCCTGGGCATCTTGTGCCATTGAGAGATGAAATTGGTAAAATCTAATTGGCCGGATTTATAACCATTTCCAAGGTTGAATATAAAAAAAGGTGCATGATAATTTATATAGTTATTTTACATATCATCTCCTGTACGTAAAGTACCATAAAACGCAAACATGAACTTAGTATGGAGTACTGTCCAAGACTCTGTTTGCTGACCAGTGGCCGATTGGTGCTCTGTCCTTGATCTCTCCTGCGCCTCGTGATAGATATTTGTGGAAAGTATAACATTACAAGTACGGCAACTTACTGTACAGATAAGCCCATTCACATCCATTCGCAGGTTTCATTTGCGGAAGCCACGGATGGGAAAGCAGGTCCTGCGCCGTGGTCCGGTCCTCGGGCCTCCAGCGCAGCATTCTAGAAATGAAGTCTACAAACTGGGGCATTCCGTCGTCATCATCAATTTCTTTAGCCATAGAAACCAGGTCCTTTTTTCCGACGAGTTCGGGGAATTTGAATTGTCCTATAAAATCAGTTAGCTGCGTCTAAATAGGAACACAACTAGCATACCTTTAGCGTTAAAATACCGAGATGTTTCTTTTCCGCGGCCGAGAAGATCAGGTGGAGGGGGCCCCAGGAGGGAAATTATCTTGCCCAGATGGGCTTCGTCTGCTGAGCCTGAGCCGCACGAGTCCGGTGGTATGTCAAAGGGACCGCGGCCATAGGACAGGTCCCAAAGCTGATAGACTATTAGTGGTGATACGATTATGAGAACGAGGTCTTTTACCATAACTCCCAAGTTCCAAACGTCAACACTGTAGCTCCAGTCGCCCCCGAGACAAACTTCCGGGGCCCGATATCCCTCTGGCTGGATGCAGTGGCTGTTCGGGGGCCCGTCACCGCGCACGGCAAGCCCAAAGTCAGTTATTACCGATCTACCCAATTCGTCGGGCGATAGTCCCCAGTAATTCCGAGATAGGTATATGTCCCGACCGTCCAGGTTTCCGTGGAGAGGGATTGTTCATCTCATCTTGTGCGACCGATTCCAGGATAGACAGGTTGCGTAGGGCCAGTAAGATGTTATCGGACTTGAGATCTTGTTTGTCCGTTAACTGTGACCGATTCTAGGGGTCGGTTGAATGACTAGGTACCTGTGTGAATAACGTGGCATTCGGTGTGGATATACTGTAGTCCTTCTAGTATGAGTTTAGACACCGGTTTCAAGACGTCGAGAGGGATGATGTTTCCTTCAAAACGACGCTTCAGCATCCAGAGTGGTTCACAAAGTGCATCGAAGACCATGCAAATATGAGTGCCGCCCGGGCTAGCAACACGGAACGAGTCTAACAAGGTGGCGACAAAGTTGCGGCCTGGATGCTGGGTGTTTGCTTTAGTTATATGCTCAGTAATGCGGAGTTCCTTCTCCGCGGATTCTTGAGACTCATAATTGTTTGCGTTAACTTTAATGGCCACATATCGGGGCCGATGCCATCGCCACCTATGACATAGTGAGACAAGGCTTGAATATATTCTCAGGTAGTCTTCACATACTGGTGGAGGTCGCGTGCTAGCCATACTGTCGAACTTGTTCCCCAGCCTATTTTGGCGGCCACTTGGTATCGGTTGTTGAGTATCTCATAAAGACGTACAGGATAAAAGTGCTGAGGCTTATAATGGGCCGTGTGCTCTTCCTCGACCAGATCTGCCGTAGGGAGTAATTTTGCTGGGAGATGGGAGGGTTTGCAGGGAACGGACTGAATAACTCTTCTAAGAGACATGGCCACAAAGAAATGAGTAAGTCACTCGCTGGCGACTAAGTATGCCGACACATAACTCTCTCGTTGATTACTATCTCACCGCCTAGTTTATTACCGCCTTCTTGAAGCATTTACTAATTTTAACTTCTCTTTTAATTTCTACACAACCTTGGAACGTATACACTTTATAATGGTGTACCTAGGTACCCTATAAAGATTCACCCCTAAACTACCGGCCAAGAGATCTGCCAATTTTCTTCAAATTCAATTCAGGTTCAATTCACTGTTGTGGTGTGTCACCTGACCCTACATGATAGGACTGTAGTCTCCTCTCCCTCTTCTTCTTTTCCCTTCTCCCTTAGGAGGAGTTAGCAGTTACTAATGTAATTGCTCTCTCTCTTCTCCTAGCTTCCTATTAGGTTATAAGTCCTACTATTAAACTAATTAAGCTAGACTTATACTAGTTAGTTAGTTATATTCGTAACCTTTCTATTACTTTAGCTAGTTAACTAGTTCGAGTGCTGAGAAAACGCACGTTATGTCTACAGGGTGTCTAAGTACCTTTTGTATAGGTAAGTCATACAAAAGATACATAATTTACAGATCTTGCATCCTGTGAGAATCTGGTATCTAGTTGGGCGCTTGGCACGGCTATCTACCATTAATCCTTCAGGGCAAAAAAGAAGGTCGTGCCCGGGATCGAACCGGGATTGCTGGTATCAGAAACCAGAGTGATGAGCCATTACACTACACAACCGAAATTTTTGATTAGAGGGAGGTAGATGAGAATGAGAAAGTAGATGAAGAAATAGATGAGCAAGTTGATGAGCAAGTAGATCATAAGAAGCACATTGGGGTGATGTTGTGGTATGTAGATGTAGATGTATGATGTACAGATATAGGAGGAAAGGTGGGATAATGTGACACTGGGAGATAATTCAAACTGCTTGAAGTGTAATAAGAATGTTATACAACTACTACAATGGTACAATATCTGGATGTCTTTTCAATAAAAGTACAAGTAGACCAATATATCCATATCCACCTCAGAATAGATTTATCGAGGAATGTAGGAGAAGTGGCTCTATTATAAGCAAGCACGGTAGCCCAGATACCGACTCTTACAAATCTTTAGGGACTACCTAGGTAGGTCGTAATTAGGATAGACCAAGGGTTGGATTGTACCACGGCCGGACATCCGGCAAATGGCAAAATTGATATTCATGAAACTCAAAACAGGACACAGCATGTCGGATAGTACATGCCCTGCCCATAAAATATTGTACACATTATCCAATTGAAAAACAACCAAGCGAAAGATGCCCACGCATCATATGTTTTCCTTTGACCGACGCCGATATGCTTCCACAGTTTCAAAAGAGGGAGTCCGAGTCGCGTCACCGGAGGTATAAAAGGCGTGATGATTTTACATACTGCGCGAAGTTAGATGATGTTCATTCGGTTGATCTCGATGCAAACGTGTCGGGTTGGCTCGACTTACGGAGGAAGGAGGAACTCTCCGAAGCTGGAGTGGAGGAACGCAATGCCGGCCTAAAACAGATATCGTCAGTTTCATGGATTACAATGGGATGTTGAAATTGTTGATTAGCCAAGACGTACACCGAAGATGACGATGCTGCGGACAATGGTCTTGTTCTCGGGGTTGGTAGCCTCGTCGTAGAGGGTGCTGGCGAAGCCCTTCTGGGGGCGAGAGCCGGAGGGAACGATGCGCTGGTTGGGTGCCATTTTGTATGTGATGTGAGAGGCGAAGGTAAAGGGTTTATGTTGATGTTGATGTTGGAGTGATGATCGAACGTCGAGAAATCTGCGGTCTCGGAACGCTTGGCGTCACTGCGTCTTTAGCTCTTATTGGCCACCGTATTACTTTTGCCCGCGCAGCGAAGGACGATGCGACAGCGTCGTCTTGCCTTTCCTTTATATTTATATTTTGCTCCCTGCTGTTTTGAAGGTTTCTCTCCGTTTCTCTCTCCCAACCAATCTCATTTGATATACCAGCGCGTTAGAGATTGGTTGCTTTCACACTATCCACCTACCAGGCGTTTTAGCCGTAGCAACCATGACGAACGTCGATGAGCTCTTTAAAGTGAGTTCCAAGTTTGTCTACTTAACGAAGGCATATCTGACGCGCAAAGAAACCATCTGTCACAGGGAACGCTAAGCGCAAGTTCGAGCCTGTCCAAGATCCAAGTACGCCCTTTCCCCGCAAACGCGCTGGTCGCAAATCCTGACGATACCCAACAGATGAGGTCTACAAATCAGCAAAATTAGATGCAAGTGGGGATGTGAGATCAAAGGGGAAAGCCCCCGCCGTGGAGGACGAGATTGACGACGGTGAAGCGGGACCCGAGCTTCCTCCAGACTTCGAGGAGGATGTCCCAGACGACGAGGAGGGCCGCTTCTTTGGCGGTGGAATGGAGCAGAAGACAGCTCAAGCAATGGAATACATTGACCAACAAGAGGAAGACGAAGCTCCGGTATGGCAGTTGTGGTACACAGTATATAAGGTTGTCTAGGTGCTGACAGTGCTCATTTAGCCCGAGAAGTTCGACTCTGCGTGGGTGCGCCGCTTCGCATTGAATTTCGAGAAGAAGATCTCCAAGAATGCTGAACTACGAGCAAAATTCGAGAGTGATCCGCAAAAGTAAGTGGATGCCGGAAGAGCTGTATGTACTAGGTGCTAATTATGCTGCAGGTTCATGGCCTCCGAGGCCGACCTGGATACTGAAATCAAAGGCTTGTCCATCCTGTCTGAGCATTCTGATCTATACGAGGAATTTGCCAAGATGGGATGCGTCGCATCTTTAACATCTCTCTTGTCGCATGAAAATGCCGACATTGCAATTGATGTCGTCCAGATAATCAATGAATTGACAGACGAGGATGTGGAGGCAGAGCAAGAACAATGGGATGCTCTTGTTAACGCAATGGTATGTTGTGGCAAGGTACTATCAGTAACAACGCTAACTACGAATAGATGGAGGCCGATCTCATCGAATTGCTCGCTCAAAATCTCTCCCGACTTGATGAAGGGTCTGAGACAGATCGAGCGGGAGTATACTATGTGCTAGGCGAGTATCCCATTTTAATTCAAAATGGGAGGATTTGCTAACTAAATACAGGTGTAATGGAAAACCTGGCCTCCCAGACATCACATGCGGAGAAAATCGGACAGGACGCTGCAATCTTGCCCTGGATCTTGTCCCGTATTCAGCGAAAAGAAGCGGCGGTCAGCCAAAACAAACAATATGCTGCAGAAATACTGGCAATCCTTTTACAGTCTACCCCAAAGAATCGCACGAAGTTTATTGAACTCGACGGCATCGATATCCTTCTCCAGCTGCTTAGTGCGTACCGCAAACGGGACCCAGCTAAGGACTCCGACGAGGAAGAATACGTGGAGAATCTCTTTGACGCTTTGATCTGTCTTGTTGAGGAAGATGCGGGGAAAGACAAATTCTTGGAGGCTGAAGGAGTTGAGCTTGCGCTGATCATGCTTAAGGAAGGCAAGTTCAGTAAGCCACGTGCGTTGAGAGTTCTTGACCACGCCTTGGGCGGAGTTGGGGGTGCACCGGCCTGCGAGAGGTTGGTCGAGGCAGCTGGCCTGAAGACAGTTTTCGGAATGTTCCTGAAAAAGGTACGCTCAGTCTCTCACAGTCAAATTGCGTTGTGCTAATATCCATCCAGCAAGAGGGTCAAACCATTGAACATTTCTTGGGAATCTTTGCCTCTCTTCTCCGTCTTCTGCCCGGTGGTTCGGCTACTCGCATCCGGACGTTGGTCAAGTTTATGGAGAAGGACTACGCGAGGATCGAGAAGCTCGTCAATCTCCGGCGCGAGTATGCCGCACGCGTGTCACCCGTCGAACAAGCCATCGAAAAAGAGCGCAGAACGTTTGACAAAGAGGAACGAGAACTTATGGCTGGCGAATGGTTGTCGAGACGGCTGGACGCAGGTCTGTTCTCATTGCAGGTACGATTTCTCTTCTTTGCTGGCAAGGCTATTCGCTAACTGTTCCAGACAATTGATGTTATTTTGGCATGGCTCATTGCCGAAGATGATGGAGCGAAGAAGAAGATCGTCTCACTTCTTGCGGACCGTGACGAAGATTTGTCCCTAATCCGCGGCACATTGCAAGGTGAGTAACCCACATCGCCATACTAGTCGGAGCTAACCCGAGTAGAACAAATCGAAGGTCTCGGCGAGGATGAAACGGGCCATAAGGACTTGAAGGACATGCTGAGCACTATTTTGCAGTTTGTTTGAACGACGACGGAATTGTAATATACCATAATATCATTTTTGTCAACAAACCACATCCGCAAGGTCCACACCTAGGAGTCAACATTCATAGAGATCCCACTAAGAGATATTATGTCGTTTGGATTGAATGTATAGCTCTCATAGACCTCAATCCCGTCACTTGTCGACTGAGCATGGTGCTTCCAGAAATTACCACTGAAATGAGAGTTGGAAGATTGTAGGATAGGCACCAAGGTGAATTCAATTCCGAACAGAAATATTCAACAGAAATATTCAAACAGGATTCTATAAATTCAATGTGAAGTGAGAAAATGGGGTTGTGCCTAGGGGTTGTCGAGGAACGCGCGTAGAATGCGTTTGTCGCTATATACATTCTTGTATGGGTAGATAAAACTCAGTTCTTGCGACACGTCTCCAATCCTCACGGCCCAATACAATCCATACAGTTTGACAACAACAGTTTTGACGACATACGTGGTTCTATAGCCATGTATTCCTTCATCATGATCTCTAAATTATATTTGGCGGTCAGTAGAAATCACGTGCAGCCTGCATTTCAACATCGTAAGGGCGGTGATACAAAGTCACGTGTAAACCACCCCATCGAGACTAGCGCCTGGCTGAGAAGCATCCAAACGTCTGGAGATCAGTCCCTTCATCGGAATATTGTCGGGGAGCCTCTCATTCATCCCCCCAGTTTGTCAGCCTTGCCTTTTGCATCTGTCTCTGACTTCTTGACTTCTTACTACCCCCAATTTCAGAAACTGACAGGCGGGCGTTGCAGCGCGTTGGGCGATTCTTGCGGAGTTGCTCCCACGCCGACGCGCCTTGCGCTTTTTTTTGTTTCCTGTTCCTCCTCTCTTCATTATTTAATCAATATCTAACCCCAGTTCACCGCAATCATGGCGGACTACGACGAGACATATGAGGAAGAATTTTACGATGAGGCGGATGAGGGCATCACCTCCGAGGATTGCTGGACGGTGATTTCGTCCTTTTTCGACTCGAAGGGTCTCGTCTCTCAGCAGCTAGACTCCTTCGATGAATTCATCTCCTCGACGATGCAGGAGCTTGTGGAGGAGCAAGGCCAGGTGGTCCTCGACCAGACTCTCCCCCCTCCGAAGACGAAATCGAGCCGGTCGTTGTGCGTCGTTACGAGCTCAAATTTGGCACTGTCATGCTTTCGCGCCCATCCGTTACAGAAGGCGATGGCGCGACCACGATCATGTTGCCTCAGGAAGCTCGTCTACGAAACCTCACTTACGCTTCCCCACTTTACCTCGGTGTCACAAAGAAGATCATGGAAGGTCGTGAGAGGATCGGCAAGCCCAACAACAACAATGACGATGATGATAATGATGGCGAAACGGATGCAAAGGCTCAAGGCACATACCTCGAGTGGAAAACGAAGCAGCTGCCCCAGGAGCAGATGAAGGAGGAGACAGTCTTCATTGGAAAGATGCCCATTATGCTGAAATCTAAATACTGTATCCTCAAGGATTTGAACGAAGCCTCACTTTATGCTTGGAACGAGTGTCCCTACGACTCTGGTGGTTACTTCGTCATTAACGGCAGTGAGAAGGTTTTGATCGCACAGGAGCGCAGTGCGGGCAACATCGTCCAAGTCTTCAAGAAGGCACCCCCCAGCCCGACACCATACATTGCCGAAATTCGAAGTGCGGTCGAGAAGGGCTCGCGCATGCTTTCGTCGCTTACTTTGAAGCTTTTTGCCAAGGGTGACAGCGCCAAAGGAGGATTTGGCCCGACTATTCGCTCGACGCTTCCATACGTTAAGGCCGATATTCCAATCGTCGTCGTTTTCCGTGCGCTGGGCGTCGTTTCCGACGAAGATATCCTCAACCACATTTGCTATGACCGCAATGATACCCCCATGCTGGAGATGCTGAAGCCGTGTATCGAGGAGGGTTTTGTCATCCAGGACCGTGAAGTTGCCCTGGATTTCATTGCCAAGCGTGGATCCTCACAGTCGAACCTGAATCACGATCGTCGTGTGCGCTACGCCCGTGATATTATGCAAAAGGAATTGCTGCCTCACATTTCGCAGAGCGAGGGCAGTGAAACTCGCAAAGCTTTCTTCCTTGGATATATGGTGCACCGACTTCTTCAGTGTGCTTTGGGTCGCCGTGATGTCGACGACCGTGATCACTTCGGAAAGAAGCGACTCGATTTGGCTGGACCGCTTTTGGCCAGTCTTTTCCGGACTCTTTTCACCCGAGTCACAAAGGATCTTCAGCGTTATGTGCAGCGATGCGTTGAGACCAATCGCGAAATTTATCTCAACATTGGCATTAAGGCTAGCACCCTTACCGGTGGATTGAAGTATGCTCTTGCTACTGGTAACTGGGGCGAGCAGAAGAAGGCGGCTTCCGCCAAGGCTGGTGTGTCCCAGGTGCTGAGTCGTTACACATTTGCTTCCTCCTTATCTCACTTGCGCCGAACCAACACACCCATTGGCAGAGATGGAAAGATTGCCAAACCCCGCCAACTCCATAATACTCATTGGGGCCTGGTCTGCCCGGCCGAGACACCTGAAGGTCAAGCCTGTGGTTTGGTCAAGAACCTGGCACTCATGTGTTACATCACAGTTGGTACACCTGCCGAGCCCATCGTGGACTTCATGATTCAACGCAACATGGAAGTCCTCGAGGAGTTTGAACCGCAAGTGACACCCAACGCGACAAAGGTGTTTGTCAATGGTGTCTGGGTGGGTATTCACCGGGACCCTTCGCATCTTGTTACTACGATGCAGAATCTGCGTCGACGAAACATGATCTCCCACGAAGTCAGTTTGATTCGTGACATTCGTGAACGGGAGTTCAAAATCTTCACTGATACTGGACGTGTCTGTCGGCCACTGTTCGTTATTGATAACGACCCCAAGAGTGAGAACTCGGGTGGATTGGTCCTTAACAAGGACCACATTCGGAAGCTCGAGTCCGACAAAGACTTGCCAACAGACTTGGGCCCAGAAGAACGCCGTGAACAATACTTCGGATGGGATGGTCTGGTGCGTTCTGGAGCAGTGGAGTATGTCGACGCCGAAGAAGAAGAAACTATCATGATTGTCATGACCCCCGAGGACCTCGAGATCTCTCGTCAGCTTCAGGCTGGTTACGCCCTGCCAGAAGACGAAACCAGCGACCCCAACAAGCGTGTTCGGTCGATTCTCAGCCAGCGTGCCCACACCTGGACACACTGCGAAATTCACCCTAGTATGATCTTGGGTGTTTGTGCCAGTATTATTCCTTTCCCGGATCACAACCAGTCGCCGCGTAACACCTATCAGTCTGCCATGGGTAAACAAGCCATGGGTGTTTTCTTGACGAACTTTTCCCAGCGCATGGAGACTATGGCCAACATTCTGTACTACCCACAAAAGCCCTTGGCCACCACTCGGTCCATGGAGTTCCTGCGTTTCCGAGAGTTGCCCGCCGGTCAGAACGCTATTGTCGCTATTGCAACCTATTCTGGTTACAACCAGGAAGATTCCGTTATCATGAACCAGAGCAGTATCGATCGTGGTCTGTTCCGCAGTCTCTTCTACCGTACCTACGCGGATACTGAGAAGATGGTGGGACTGCAAGTTGTCGAGAGATTCGAGAAACCCATGCGGATTGACACCCTTGGCATGCGCAAGGGTACCTATGACAAGCTGGACGAGGACGGTATCGTTGCTCCCGGTGTGCGTGTCTCTGGAGAGGACATTATTATTGGAAAGACAGCTCCCTTGGCTGCTGATGCAGAGGAACTCGGTCAGCGTACTAAGTCACACACCAAGATTGATGTGTCGACGCCTCTGCGTAGTACCGAGAACGGTATCGTTGATCAGGTGTTGATCTCCACTGGTAACGATGACCTGAAGTTCGTCAAGGTTCGCATGCGTACCACCAAGATCCCCCAGATTGGTGACAAGTTCGCCTCTCGTCACGGTCAGAAGGGTACCATTGGTATCACCTACCGACAGGAGGACATGCCTTTTACTCGGGAAGGTGTCGTTCCCGATTTGATTATTAACCCCCACGCCATTCCGTCCCGTATGACCATTGCCCATTTGATCGAATGTCAGCTCAGCAAGGTTTCCGCTCTTCGTGGATTCGAGGGTGATGCTACTCCTTTCACTGATGTTACTGTCGACTCTGTCTCCCGCCTGTTGCGTGAGCACGGCTACCAGTCGCGTGGTTTCGAGGTCATGTTTAACGGCCACACTGGTCGCAAGATGGTGGCGCAAGTGTTCCTGGGTCCCACATACTACCAGCGTCTGCGTCACATGGTCGACGACAAGATCCACGCTCGTGCTCGTGGTCCTACTCAGATTCTGACTCGCCAGCCTGTGGAAGGTCGTGCCCGTGACGGTGGTCTCCGTTTCGGAGAGATGGAACGTGATTGTATGATCGCCCATGGTGCTAGTGCTTTCCTGAAGGAGCGTCTCTTTGACGTTTCTGATCCGTTCCGTGTTCATATTTGCGACGATTGTGGCCTGATGACACCAGTTGCGTAAGTTCAACCCCTACTTTGTTGGCTTTGCGTTGCACAGAAAACTAACCGTCTCTATAGGAAACTGAAGAAGGGCCTTTTCGAGTGTCGTCTTTGCAACAACAAGCACCGTATCTCGCAAGTCCATATCCCCTACGCCGCCAAGCTGTTGTTCCAAGAGCTGGCCTCCATGAACATTGCCGCTCGGATGTTCACCGATCGCTCTGGGGTTTCGGTGCGTTGATTTACGGTTGCTCTCTTCACATTTGTACTTTAATGATCTTGCTGGAAAAATGCGCATCTGCTTGGCCTGTTTCGCGGCGTCTCGGAGGATCGTTGGCCATCGCATTACAATAACCGGTCCTACATACTTGAATTGAAACACTTTTTGTGTGATTTTTGTCACTGCTCCTAGTTCTGTAGGTAGAGTTGATGCCCCAGCATGTTCAGCACAGCTATACCCATTTCTGTTGTAATATGTCTAACCCTCACTTAACTATCTTGTCTCCTGTGGCCATACATTCGAATCAACTCGGATATCTAGTCGGGACTCGTAGTTACAATTACAAGAATCCTCAATCTACAATACACATGGACGCAGGTCATATCTCATTATTCATTGGTATCTCAGAGTAAGACCTAAACCAAAGCATGAACAAGTCCATGACATCGGAAGGATGTTCTTCGGTTAACGAGATACCGTTTTTCATCTTGGTCAGACCTCCTTGGATCCAGGAGGCTCAGGACAGATCTTGTCGTCTTATGGCTTGTGCTGGTCAGATCGGAACTTGACCGGTTCAAGATAAGCTTGTCGGAGTGAGTCCACGAGGCTGGATTTTGATGATCCAGGGTGGATGTTGTCTGCATCGAAATAACTGTGTGTTGTAATCGATGGCTTCTTCTTCTTCTTCTGCTTCTTCCCCTTCTTTCTCCTCCCCTCTCACCACACAATCCTCATCCCCGCCCAACCGCAGTGCGAAACCAGTCAACGCACAGCCCGGGCTGTTTTTGGTATTTTTATATCATTTTCACAAAATCAAACAAACGCAATGACCAAGTCTCACCAGACCAGAACAAGTCAAGCGAAAGAACAAATAGAGCAAAGAATAACCTAGCAAGGTCCCAGGAACCCGCCACATAATAACACATCTACCGACGAACGACAATCCCCTGACGACGAACAGCGTTACGAGCACGGGAGTACTCCTCATCACTCTCATACTCAGACTCAGAGCAGCTATCATCCGAAGACTCGACGTATCCACAGCGCGAACCACCACAGTCAAGCTTAACACGGTCACCCTTGCGGGTGATACCGTAGCGCTCGCAGCGACAGTGGACAGGCGGCTCACTCATAGACGAGAGCGAGGAAGGCGAAGTCGAGCCCGACGACGACCGCGACGAAAGAGATGACCCCGCAGAGCTGGGCGGGCTGTTCGAGTACGAGTACTCATCTGACAGACGGGAGCCCGCGAAGCGACGGGTGAGGTCGTCGACGGTTGGAGCGAAGTCTGCTTCGCGGAGTTGGCGGGAGGCGTAGTGCTTTGTTGGCTTTGGGTGCTGGATGCGCGAGGGGGACAGGGCGCGGCCCGTGGCAATGTTACCGCGGCTGGTCTTTGGTGCGGATGATCGGGTGCTGGGCTTGCCGCCGGGAACATCGAGGATGTTGAGCTTGCGGCCGGTGGTGGGCTCCACGGTGTATTCGACGGCTGGGTCGTGCGATACGTGGTACCCGTCCATCATGTAGTAGTACCAGTAGCGGCCTCCGAGTTGGAGCATTGAGGTCTGGAAGCGGAACTTGCCGACCCAGGCGCCGGGCTTTTCTTCGCTGGAGAGCGGGATCTGACGTTGGTAGTTGTCCCATGAACCGACCAGGTGGACGGTCTTGACGTTGGACGAGGTCCGGAGGGAGAACTTGAGTTGAACGGCGGCCATGACGAATCAAATGTAGACACAAAAAAATTGGAATTTAAAAAAGTTGTCGGTGCAAAAGATCAAGAGTATCGTATAGAGCTAGAACAACCTAAAACTACCGGAGTTTTGGATTGTCAAAGTTGATTGGGAAATATTGGACTCTTTGTTGATCTTTGGGGAACCGGTCCGACAAAGAAAAGAAGAATAATCGAGCGAGATTATATTAAAAGTTGAGTTTGTTGTAGATATTCTGTTGAACAGCGAAATCAAGTCGACCGGCGACAAGTAAAACTGTTAATAGTTGTAAAATTCGAGGGAAATCCGTAGCAAGGCAGAATCTCAAAGAGCACAGCTCGTTTGAGAGTAAAAAGAGTAAAAAAATTAGAATAGTATAGAAGATAAAGAAAGAAAAATAGGCCCAGGCAACCAGTGCTCAGGATCACTCGAATATGGCAGATAAACACAACAAACGCTCGCTGAAGAAAAAAAAAGAGAGAAGAAATCCGCCTTGAGGTGGCTATGGCATTCTTTTAAGCAGGTCGATTCGATCAGCAGTGCAGAATCCATACTGGAGGTGAGCGGGTAATTGACGATGTTGGTTGGTTCGATGCAGGTTGGACTGTGATGTGCTGCCCTCCTGGCCGTGGCCAATGACTGACCGGGATTTAACGCTGGTGCTCGGACCAGAAGAGGAGAGAGTTTTGCTGTACGGAGTACGAAAGGGCCATTGTCCAAGCAGCTTTAGAGATTAGAAGTCTGAAGAAGTTGTCAGCCTCATTAATTGTGGAGGGAGTATGTGTTGTCATGTCTAGAGTTTGTGAGGTGAGGTGAGCCTTGGAGGGTCGATAGCCGAGATGAGATCGGACCCTCTCAACCCCTCATCTTCGTACGATGTTGTAGATAGGTTCTGGAGGTATGGGGGAATGACCAACACAGAGACCTGGTAAAATTAAAGACCTGATTTCAAAAGGATGCTGGTGTGTGTTAATGTACTCCCCGAGATTAAAATATCCGAGTCAAGGACGTCACGGTCCTTCCTAATTAAAAATCCGCCAAGACTAAGACGCGGGATGAGATGCATTAGGCCCTATTCAGTCAGAGATAGGTCTGCCCAGGTTAATTGGACAGGGATGATTGACAAGGATGAACATGGACGTTCGAGGACGATGATTGTGCCATGTGGAAGTGCCGACTTTCCCTTTCCGCCTTTTCGGCATTTGACTCTGTCACCTCCTCTCTGCCTTTGTCTTCTTAATCTTCTTTCTCTCTTTCTCTCTTTCTGAGATCAAAAAGAAAGAAAGAAAAAAAAAAAAAAAAACAGACATTTCAGTAAAGAACATGCGACCGGTGGATGTCCTTATTTCTCTAATTGGTTCAATCCTTCAATCCTTCTGCAACGGTCAAGGTGGATAAAATATATTAAGGACAAGGGGGCAATCGTAAGGCCGTTGGTCGATCCATGAGACACTTGAAGCACTAAAGCTGGAAAGAGCCATGTATCCGTCTGGACCCTTGAAGGGTTCTTTTGTTTGATGGGTTCTTTTGTCTTTTCAGTCCACACAACGTCTTAAATAATGGAGTTCTTGTCTCGTATCTTCGAAATTGCACTTCCTTTCTTTGAGTACTTTTAGTTATGGACCAATCAATCGAGATTGTAAGTGAATTCTTTATAATCCGATTGATAGGAATCTAATATCAATAGGATCCGGTTTACTATGACCATGGACGTGACGACTATGTAGATAGTGACTTTGCTTCGTGGGTATACACACTAGGCTACTATCGATCATTCTAACCTAGACTGCAGTGAAACAACCTCTCTATCATCATCCGTCTATCGGGGAGTGTTTGAGAATGGAAGACGGTATGCATATGTTCGAATCTACCGAGGTCGAGTATTGACAAGATATCAGCTATCAGACTGTGAGGGAGGGTGCATCTTGGTACGTACCCCAATATCAACTCAACTATATGCCTTCTAATATTCCTCCAGGTGTCCATCTGACGAGCAACAATTTGAGAGTTTAGAGGCAGGGTGAGTTTATGATACCACTACACTAACACACACATACACACACCTACTAACTTAGTCAGCCATCTGCTGTGTATACTCCTAGACGCCGATACCGACAATCCACTCTACCAGGCACCACTGGAAGACCCCAAGGTATACACATACGCCCAGAAACAACAGAACCATAAAAGCCCCCACTGACCAAATGCAAGCAAATCCTGGATATCGGCACAGGCCGAGGCAACTGGGCCATGTAAGAGCACAACTTCCCCAACCCAAGAACACCGACTGACAAAATACAGCGATGTAGCTGACATATTCCCAAATGGCAAGCAAATTCATCCACACATATATCCTCATGCCACACAGACAGCAAGCTAACCAAACCAAGCAACCGTCAGAGGCGTAGACCTCTTCCCCCACCAGGAGACTGGCTCCCTCCAAACTGCATCATGGAAGTCGACGACGTCCTACAGGAATGGACCTGGCGACAGCCCTTCGACCTAATCCACATGCGCCAGCTAATAGGCGCCTTCACGCCCGTTGAATGGGACTGTCTATTCGCCCAGTGTTACAAGTAAGTCTAGTCCATCTCCCCTCATCTCAGCACTCAATATCAACCACAATCCTCCCTGCTCTCTGAATACCAATCTAACACCAAAGTAACAGAAACCTAATCCCAGGCGGCTGGATCGAACAAGTAGAAGGCGACCCCCGAATCCACTGCTCGGATTCCAGCATGTCCCCAGACTCAAGTATGGTCCAGTTCACCCAAGCGGTATTCCGCGCAGGACAGGAATGGAACCACCCCATCGACACACTGGACACGATGCGTGCTGCGATGGAAAAGGCTGGTTTTGTTGATATCCATGAGAAGTCGTATAGGTGGCCTGTTGGTCCGTGGGCGCGTGATCCTACACTTAAAGAAGCGGGGAGGTTGCATTATCATCAGTGGACGGCTGGTATGGAGGGTTGGGCCATGTATCTTCTCACTAAGTTTGGGGTTCCGACGCCGTGGACGAAGGAGGAGGTGTTGATTTTGTTGGCGAATGTTAGGAAGGAGTTGCAGGATCCGCATATTCATATGTGGCAGTATGCGTGAGTTCCCCCCTTTTGACTATGATGGAGTTGAGCTAACGTTACATAGGAGGAGAGTTTGGGGGAGGAAGCCTACGGCAGAAGAGGAGGAGGGAAAGGTGAAGAGTGAAGATACTGATGTTAAGTACCCTGCCATGTAGTCTGAGTTATTGTTAAGATCTATAGTTAGGGTAGGATAGGATCAGAAGCACACAATGTATTGTATTGTTGGTTGTTGCTGTTGTTGTTGTTAATGTTACAGATACTGGAGGAGAGATCTAAACTATGTAATCCAGACGCGGCTGGAGATTACACTCGGCCAAAAGATCATAGGGACAATCGGAACCTCCGATTGTCACTGCAGCGGTATATATACTATAGGCCCCTTAGCTAGGTGGAATGCAAATCTAGAGGCTGATAATCCATTTGTTGAATGCTGTCCAACGTGGTAAGTATCATAATAACCATGTAGAGCAAGCTGTTGGGATAAGAGAGAAGAATCTTGCTTGTTGAACTAGATGTATAGATCAACTGTGCCTGCTAGGTAACGAAACAGTCGTTTGAGAGCCTGTTTATGTTGAATACCTGGGTCTCTAGTACATTTTGCTAGCTAGATTGCTGCATATGAAATGTCACCTTTAGTAGTTACTATCAACTAGATAACCTTGCCTATCTTCTCTTGGTAGAGCTTATATTCGGCAGGCATTATAGTTGTAGTTGATGAGACTAATAGGTCTTTCTCATTGAACGGGGTAGCAACTGGCTTGTTTGCTTTGTATGCTATATTGCTAGAGAAGCGAAGTAATAAATTTCCTCTGCGGGAGAGCAATTGTAGATCCGTCGGTTGTAGATCTACTAGTTGCAGATATACTGCTTTCTTCGAAGGTGTAAGAATTAAGATATTACCAAGGTGCCTAAGCACGTAACTAGGCACCTTCGCAGGCTATTTGACTCACACTGAATGATCCGTATAAACTCGTTGGAAGCCTATTGACAATAGGCCGTTATGAAGAAGCATGCACCACTCCTGTGGGCTTTGCTCTAGGCCATAAACAGACTTTATAAGAGTCATGTTCTCGTGCAATTGTTGGAGATCTAAAGAGATCCTCGCTTGAATTTGCTTCGTTTTTCTGCAATTTGCCTCGCTCCGCCAGCTGCCCGATTTTCTGCTGGCTCAGTATAAATCGATTCCTTGGTGTCAGCACTAAGAAATGCAGTTTTGACATCAATATAATGGAGGAACCAATTCAGTGCGGCGGCAATTGTATAGAAGACTTTGAACGAGATAGGCTTTGCCACAACGGCATCAACCTTATGAAAATCGACATCCTTAATCTGATTGAAGCCTCGAGCAACAGGACGTTCTTTGTACCGACCATCGCCCTTCTTACTATCGAACACCCTACTGAGGGTAAGCGGTTTCCGCATTGTCTTGTTCGATTTGCGATCAACTACTCTCCATGTGCTGTTCTTGATCTGGGCTTTTAGCTCAATGTGGGCTGCAGCTAGCCATTTCCCACGTTCCACACAATTCATGGCATCCACCCAACCATTAGGTGTGTAGCCAACATCTTGTGGGGTCAATTTGTTGTTGATGGGAGGGCTTTTATCGTTATCCTTGCCTTCCGTGACAGCTGTAAAGACAGACGCAACAACGTCATTTATCTCATTTGCAAAGAGTGCAGTTTCAGATGGGTCTAGATTAGCACAATGCAGCTATGTGTTCTAGCATTGCACGGCTTGGCTTTCGAATGCGGGTAGATCGACGAAGTGGTTGAGATATTCAACCTGATCAGATTGTTGTCCATTGGACTGAGCTCCCTGGGGTTGCATTGATTCATGCAGGAGAAGAGATATTAAACAGTTATGTGTGTTTACCTGTTGTAATTATTGTGAAGAATATAAGGTACTGATCTTGAATGTCGAGATGAGCAGGAAATGATCACTTTTCGAGTGACATCACGACATGCGGAGGGGAACATAGTAGATCAACCCAAACGGAACCATGATTGAATTTGTGAGGGTCGTTCGGATTGCATAGAAGGTCCAACGTCCCGTTCATCGAACGACTCGGGCAGAGACATTTGGTTATCGCGGACATCTTTTCGGGCAGGACTGACGGGGATTTCACACAGCAAACTTATACCGCGAATCACTTTCTCCCAGTGGTCTATAACGTATCTAATCCGGAATCCAAGGCGAGAGCGGCTTTCCGTGCAGATCCTAGATGCCTCACGACATGATTCTGGATTCAAAGCGGGGAGATCAATTAGTTCTGTCAATATCGCTCCAAAGTGAAAGGGTGATTGGGGAAATGGAGAAAAAAAGGAAAGTAAAAAAGGAAGCTTACCTGACCAGGGAGGAGGTCTAGTCAAGACCCAGCGTGAAAAAGGTGCGAAGATTCTAATGCACGTTGATTTCTACGGTGCTGTTGAGACCAAGAAGGAAGAACTGAGATATATAGGAAGCAAGGTATATAGATAGTTGTAGATGATGAATATACCAACCACCGTGGAGCTCTTTTATAGTCCATGGGGACAAAGAGAGATCTGACTAACCAGAGGCAAGCACCTGGGAACCTGGGCAAACAAAGCTTCGCTTCCTTGTTGCCTTATGTCTGTGCATTAGATTCTTACTATCCTCCAGATATAACGTTCGGTTAAAGCTAGCTAGCTCGTAAATTAAACTGACCTACAAGTGTGCAATTCTTACCACTTGCCCCAATAAGGGCTCAGCTCGCTTCGTATCCGTGCTCAGCGGCGTCGTGTAGTCGAGCTCTCGACCAAGAACCAGAAGCATTCTTATTAGCGTCCGCGTTAAGTAGTAGCCCCGTGGCCATTTCCCCCGTGCTTTGCGGGGGAATACTGCATTATATACGGCAACACAGGCGGGGTTTGCGTCTGTCATGAAACTTCTGATAGAGGAAATTGATATCAATTCCAAGGGCTTCGATGGCCTGACCCCTCTGCATTTCGCGGCGATGAACGGACACAGACCAGTGGTGGAGGTGCTAGAACGTGCCAATGTCAAATTCTAATCCATCGCGGTGCGGCAGTCAACGCGCAAGACGATCGAGTCAATTGACACCCCTTCATCTCGTGGCGATATAGCTTGGCTGGACACCAGCTACTCCCTGGGAGTTTCACCTTCTCGATGTCCTTTTTCTCCCTGACAACATTTCACCTAGTTTGAAACCTAGGCACATGCATTTCTTGGTCGATCCACTTTGGATAACACTTCAGAGGTCTTCTTGCTTGTGAGTCTAAATGTCTAAGGTGAGAAGAGACGTCTATACTTCGGACAATCACGGTGCCGATCCGAGGATTAGTCATCAATGAGTCAGCATATGTTCGACTTCAACCAATTTGTCCCTTATGATGAGTGTCCGAATAACGACGTGAGAAAAGGCCAGGCGTTCATCTAGTCATCCGAATTTTGGTGCAAATAAGATAAAAATCGGAACAAGCGCTTATATCGAGCCCGGTTGAGTTGTATTTCATTTCCTCAACTCCCGATAGGAGTCACCTTCAACCCGCCCTGCGACCGACTCCAAAATGGCACATGGTGCAGAGGACTGCGCAACTGTCCTAGAGCAGTTCGTCCACGATGTGGCGAATCTTCCAGCTGAGATTAACCACCTAATGGAGGAAATCCAAGCCAAGGACAAGGTTATGCAGGAGTGTCGCGCCACAATCAATTCTCGCGACAGCAGCATCCAGAAATTCATCAAACTGAACGGCAGTCTGACACCGAACCCCAAGGAAGAGCCATACAGCAAGACCGTCTTACAGAATATGGACAGATCTCATGAACTGCAGAACGAGAAGATCCAGCTCAGCGAGAAGGCATGTGTCCTCCTTGATCGTCAGATCAAACGACTCGATGTGCGCATTCGCGATCTAGTCAACGAAGGCCTCCTCACCAACGACCCACCCCTCCCTTCCCTCTTCGACTCAAAAAACAAATACAGAAACCCACCCAAGATCTTCCTCCCTGACTCCACCCCTACCGACACCCCCGCCTACTCAACGCCCCTCAACCCGACTTCCGGGAATGCGAACCCCATCCTGGCTGCTGCGCAGCGCTTGAACCAATCCACAACTCCTCGCGTCACCAGCTCCGCAGCCCAGCTCGGACAAACCACAGCACGCAACTCTGCACCGGCTACTCCAGCAGCAGCAGCTGTCGTACACCTCCAGCAACGTCAACGCGAATCCTCTGCCGGGGCTGTGGACAGCAAGCGTCGCCGCTTGAACCCATCCCTCAACACCCTCCCCGTAGCCTCCTCGAACCTCCGTCAGTCCTCCATGGGCCCTGGTACACCGAAGCCTGGTACACCGGCAGGTAGTCGTGCAGGAAGTGCCGGCCCCCGTGCTAGCATCGGCATCAAGAAGGCACTGACCAAGAAAGTCGCGCCGCACCAGCAAGTCAAGAAGCTGAAAACTGCGAGCGGAAAGCCGATCAAGCGCTCTTCCAGTGCTAGTGGTCGTATTAAGATTTCGAAGAAGTCTCCTAATGGAGAAGGCGATGAGGATGATGACTCCATGCTCAGCAGTGCTGATACGTCGGACTCCGACAAGAGTGATGGTGCTGCTGATGAGGATGTCGACGATGAGGATGAGGATGAGGGTAATGAGGATTCGAAGGTCTATTGTACCTGTCGCACTGTCAGTCATGGGGACATGGTGGCTTGCGACAATGACGAGTGTCCCTATGAGTGGTTCCACTGGAAGTGTGTTGGATTGACGCGCGAGCCGGTTGGGACTTGGTATTGTGATGAGTGCAGACGTACTCTGGGCAAGTGATTCTATGCTCTCTTCTTTTTTTCTATGATCTGTATGACGGTTGATATACCCATTGGCGTTTGAGGGACTTTTATGGTGTTGGGCTGGACTGGACTGGACAAAAAGATATCTACTTGTTACTAGTTTTACTGCGTAATTCAAATTTGTCTAAACGGAATCAATTTCATATTCTGTCTATTCGAGACAAAAACTGTCACTAATCCCCGAGAGAAAATGAAACCAGGAAGCATATATTCCCTCCCCTAGGTATCCATCCATTCCCAGCTACAGCCAAGCGTATGTCCAAGCCGTGCACATCCAGCGCCCAATATTCCCTGGGTCACCAGTGAGCCGGAGCCTAACCAAATCAAGTCGAAAACGCCATCGCTATGCACATATCCCCTTTTTTTGTTTCTTCCATGCAAAACATGTTGGCACACGGGCGCACACAGTACGCCGAAAGTCAGAAATCAGATATTCGTGGAAAAGCTATTGCCCGCCTGTCCACTTAGAACCCAAGCCCGTTGCTCAGCCACGGGTCGAAGTACTCGCAGGTCTCGGGGCTGACTGCGCCGCCTGGTGCGCACAGCTTAAAGACTGGGCATTGGCCGCAGGGGGCTTCCGTCATGCCGTTCTTCACAAGATGCTTGTTTGCAACAGAGAGATCGTCGCCTTCGACGGGCGGCTTGCGGGATTGGGTCGCTTTGACAGCCTCAGGACTCTTGAGGGATCTGTACCATTCGCCGTTTCCTAATGCGACGAGCTTGTTGTCGTAGCAGAGCATTTCGAGGAGTTGCACGACGCTCTCTTCGCCTAGGCGGACGGGAGTAATGCCACTGTCATTGACGGCCGTGGTGATCTCCGCCACGGTCGGGTATCCTGCGTAGCCGTGGGGGTAGGGGAGGTAGGTTTTCTCGTCGGACTTGACGTCTGCCTTGCCGGAGGCGGTTTTGATGCGTTTGTTCTTTCGGTCTGAGGCCGGAACTTCGAACCAACTCTTCCGGCTCACGGTGTACTCGATGTAACCTGCGACACTGTTGATGAAGCTGGCGTCCAGTACACCGTCCGTGAACCAGGCTCCTCCGGTTACTTCTTCGCTCGGAGCAAGCCCGGCCAGCATGTACATCTTGCGGCTAGGGTATTTGACATTGTGGAGGGATTTGATGTAATTTTTTCCCTTCGAGGGCTTTCAGACATCGGTCGAGGATCGACTTGTGCAAGTTCGTGCGATTTCCGATGTGCCGCACCCAGATACCTGTTCGTTCTGTGGAGTGGATGACATTGTAGACCATGGCCTCGTCCGGGGTGAGGTTGCGGAGCCTGAAAGGGAGGAGGGGTTAGTTATGTGGTTTTATCGACACAGAGATGCATGCGATTCCTACTTTTCAGCATCCTCGCGGTCAATAAGCTTCCACGTGAGCTTTCCATCTTTTGGAGGAGTCGAAAGAGATTTTGATTGACGAGGCTCTGTGTGCATTCTAGCAGGAGCGCAACGTCGTTCTTTGGGATCACTTTGAGATTGAGGAAATCGTTCTGATAGAACAGGTGATCGGAGTCAAATTCATTCACGCATGCATCGTAAAGCTTAGAGGCAAGCTCGGCCACTTGGGACCCCGCGGAGGCCATTGTTGGAGATGCGACGGAGATATCAGGCAAAATCAAGGTTCAGTCGAAGGGGCTCGTGGTTTTTCATGTTCAAGGGAGTGTTCTAGAGGCCAAGGAGTAGGTTAGAGGACCATGGTGTGTCGATGTCGGTAAATTTTGAGTCACGAATGGATCACAAATGGTGTTTTTTTGGCGACTTTTTCTCGGCGGGGACTGACTTTGACCTAAAAGGGTTTAGCCTCGCGGAGCTTCAATGTCAGCGTTAATGCCTGAGGTGTCTGTTGCCTGAGGCTTAAATTAAATTAAATTCTGCCTGAGGCAGTAGACTCCAACGGAAATTTCGAGAAGCTCCGGCCCATTGAGCTCATGACCTCAGCACTTCCAGTTCCTCGTAGTCTTGTTTTTGATCTGCATTACTCCTTTTTTTGAGCAATTTAGCATATCACTCGAAAATGGCCGACGCTTTGAAGGCAGAGGGCAACAAGGCCTTCTCTGCTAAGGACTATTCCACTGCTGTGTATGCGCTACCCCACCTTTTTAACATATGATTCTGTCAAAGCAGAGACTGATAAAAAACCCCAGCGAGAAATTCTCCCAGGCCCTTGCCATCGAACCCGAAAACCACATCCTCTACTCCAACCGCTCCGCTGTCTACAGCGCCCAGGACGAATATCAAAAAGCCCTCGAAGATGCCGAGAAGGCGATCGAGATCAAGCCCGATTGGTCCAAGGGCCATGCCCGCAAGGGTGCTGCGTACCGCGGTCTCGGAGATCTTTGTATGTTATTCTAGTTGCACACAAAGTGGTGGAATAACCTGCATTGTGACAAGGTGCTAACTGACAGCAGTGGCTGCGCACGATGCCTACGACGAGGCCCTGAAGATCGAGCCTGGCAACGCACAGGCTAAGTCCGGTCTGGAGGCAACCCAGCGCGCCATCAACGCGGAGGCTACCGCAGATGGTGTCAGCGGAGACCCAACAGGAGGTCTCGGTGGCATGTTCAACGACCCGGCTCTGTTCCAGAAGCTGGCCAACAACCCCAAGACCGCCTCCCTGCTGGGAGATGCTGAGTTCATGGCTAAGCTGCAGAAGATCCAACAGAACCCTAACAGTGTTGGAGAGGAGATCCGCGACCCCCGCTTCCTGCAGGTCATGAGTGTGCTTCTCGGTATTGATATGAACTTCGGTGGTGAGGGAGCCGAGCCTCCTGCCCCCGCTGCTACCCCTAGCACCTCGCAGCCCAAGAAGGAGCCCACCCCGGAGCCCGAGCCAGTCGACGAGGAGACACTCGCCAAGAAGCAGGCCAAGGAGGCTGCTGATGCCGAGAAGAAGATTGGAAACGATTTCTACAAGAAGAAGCAGCTCGATGAGGCCATTGAGCACTACACCAAGGCCTGGGACCTCCACAAGGACATCACCTACTTGAACAACATCGGTGCCGCCAAGTTCGAGAAGGCCGATTACGAAGGCACAATCGAGACCTGCCAGAAGGCCGTCGAGGAGGGACGCGACTTGCGTGCCGACTTCAAGCTGATGGCCAAGTCCTACACCCGAATTGGTTCTTCATACGAGAAGCTCGGTGACCTCGCCAAGGCCATTGATTTCTACAACAAGTCGCTCATGGAGCACCGCACCCCTGATACCCTGACCAAGCTTCGCAATGCCGAGAAGACCAAGAGCACCGCCGAGAGGAACGCCTACATTGACCCTGCCGAGGCCGAGAAGGCCCGCGAGCTCGGCCAGCAGAAGTTCCAGGAAGGTGACTGGCCCGGTGCCGTTGACGCCTTCACCGAGATGACCAAGCGTGCCCCCGAGGACCCCCGTGGTTACTCCAACCGTGCCGCCGCCCTCATCAAGCTGATGGCATTCCCCGGTGCCGTGCAGGACTGTGACGAGGCCATCAAGCGCGATCCCAAGTTCATCCGCGCGTACATGCGCAAGGGTGCTGCCCTGATCGCCATGAAGGAACACAACCGTGCCCTGGATA
Source organism: Penicillium verrucosum (assembly GCF_028828655.1). Classification (NCBI taxonomy): domain Eukaryota; kingdom Fungi; phylum Ascomycota; class Eurotiomycetes; order Eurotiales; family Aspergillaceae; genus Penicillium; species Penicillium verrucosum. Next base: position 4,662,246 of record NW_026643212.1, read on the forward strand.
CCTTCACCGAGGCCGCCGAACACGATGACGGCAAGCACGCTCGCGAGATCGAGCAGCAACAGCAGAAGTGTCTGGACGCCCAGTTCAGCGCTCGTGCTGGTGAGACCGAGGAGCAGACCATGGCTCGTATCCAAAATGACCCCGAGGTAAGATCTGCTATGCTCTAGATAGGATTATGCATGAAGTATACTAACATTGTTTTCTAGATCATGGCTGTCCTCCAGGACCCTGTTATGCAGAGCATTCTCCAGCAGGCTAAGAGCGATCCGGCTGCGCTGCAGGAGCACATGAAGAACCCGCAGGTCCGGATGAAGATTCAGAAGCTGATGGCTGCTGGTGTTATCCGCATGGGACGGTAAATGCTTTGAGGGGTGTAGAGCATTCGAGGGAATTGAATACGAATTGACACGATATATCTTGACCAGCATATTTTTTAGTTCCATATTGCTAAAATTCCATTCTGCTTACATGCACTGCACTTCCTAACAATATTAATAGTGTGGTAGTATCTAGAGTGTGTGTGTCGACTGCTGCAATTGCTGCAAATACCGTGTGTAACATTGTAATTGTTTAAGTCGGAAGTATATCAACCAGTTCTCGTGAATATATGTCTCAGCCAGAATTGAATTGTACAATATATAAAAGCAAACTACGGAATACTCCGTACCAGTCCCGATATTAATTCATGTCTAACCTCGGCCATAGCTATAGACTATCTCTGGGCCATTCGTAAGCTGAAAAAGTGATATCGAAAAAGAAAAACGCCACATGAGTGGGGGAGTTCCAGAGAAGATCTTACCGAACTACTTTATCGAACCAATCAACATCCTCATTTTTGGCTTTTGTAGTACAAAACTTACAATAATACGGAATACACAATACACACAGTGAAAATAACCTCTCAGAAGGGATCAGGGACCAAGAGTCTAGATGTCCACAGATGATATGATAGATCAATTAATGCAGACTTGGGTTGTCTATCACTACCTAGGTATTACAATATACGGAGTAGTTAACTAGTCCAAATCTACTTTTAGTCTGGATATTATTGTACTATATACGATTTACGTTATGAAGTACTGTACTCCGTATGTTGTACTACGGAGTACGGAGTACGGAGAAGAAGTTCCTCGGTAAAGAAAATCCAGTCTCCATATCCAAACCTGGTGGATCGAGCTATGGCCGATCTACCTAATCGGGTATAGGGTACTATGTGACCAGGTTTTTTTTTTTGCATTCTGGATGCATGCCACGTGTACCTCGAGATTGTTGGTTTTCGAAATACTTTGGTACTTTGGCAATTACAACATACCAGACGATATACGGAGTACTCCGTACGGAGTACTAGTACAACATACAGAGGGTAGGCGCCCAGATTCCCTCAAATGTAGCATATCTCGTTGCCTAGAGTGGCAGGGCTGGGAGGGCTGGGATAATCACAGCCACTTAAAGAGTATGGAGTATCCGTACATCGAGACGAATAAAAGGGGGAAGCCAAGAATTAATTTCGAACCCTAAGAAGATCCGTAAGGACTCTGTACTCTGTACCGTGGAAAAAAGAATTATTGACCCTCTTTATCGCTCTTCATCCTTCTTCATTGACCCTCTATTTGACCCTCTGTGGCGGTGCTGAAAGCTCGGGTCCAAATCTAATAGTCGGAGTTTAGTCAATTACTCTTACTCACTCCCCTGATCCTCAATTAACATTCTATATGAACAATTGAATAGATACAGAGTACGGAGTACCCTCTACAACTATATATAAACTAGCATACTCATTGACTTATACCCTCATAGGTAGATCCAAGAATAGTACTAAAATGAAAGGAATCTGATCCAGGGCCCCCCCGGCGTACGTCACTGATCTTCGATCGACCTCGAAGCTCACGATCTCCCCTTTTTTTACTCTTTTCTTTCTTTTTTATTGGGCTTTGAAATTATAGACAAAGTAAAATAACTAATATAAATCATAATTTACATATAAGGTATGTAATGGTAATAGTCCATGTATCGTAAGAATTCCAGCCACAGTTCCCCTTGACGCAAGCGGCTGGGCAAACAGCTGTGCCTCTTGGTACACTCCTCTTTTTTTCCTTCTCTCTTTCTTTCTCTCTGTAAATCAAGGACTTCGTACCTTGATATACAATAAACACAGGTAACCCCTCCGACTACGACCTCCACACCCTATTCCAGTACGTTACTCAGCTGTAGACTGTATGCGAGTCAGCATTCTTCCCCTCCCCCTCCCCCCAATCTGCCCACCCATGGATCCAATCTGACCATCTCCAGCACTTCCCCGGCTCTCCAATTCCCCCGACCTGAACACAACAACCAACCGGCGATATGGCGTCCGCCGACGCGGAAAACACAGCGAACAAGATGGAGGGTACCATCGAGACTGCCCAGGAATTGCAAACGGACCCGCAGTCACACGTTAATCCGGATATCGTCGAAGAAAAAGTCGTCAAGGAAGCCCAACAAGCTGGTGGTGCTGCATACCAATTCGACCCCGATGCCTCGCCCGAAGATAAGGCCAATGCTGCCAAAGGAGTGCGTGTCCTCTAATGTCCGAGTTTCGTTTCGGCGCAATCACCGTGCTAACTGCTGTATCGTTCTTCTAGCGATTGCCGCCTGATTTCCACCACCCCCATAAACCCAAGGGTGTTGCTGTAGTTACGGACAAGGTGAGAATCACTGGGTCTCTCGAATGCGATCGCAATTTCCATGCTAATTCTACTTAGAACGATGGCAAAGCAGACTATGAGCTCCCTCCACCGGAGTCTGCGAACGCAATTATGGCCGAGGAAGCCACACGAGAGAGTGAGGGTAAGCCCCTCGATGAGGATATGCGATGGGCGCGCGATAGAACGGGTTGGGCGCCAAAGTTTGTCGATGAGAAGCAGGCAGCGGAATTGGCCAATGAAGGTACATTGCTGGATCACGAGACGTTCTTGGAAGGGAGAATCCCCGATAAGTTCTTTGGTGATTGGTACCACAATTCCGGGATTATCGTCTTCGCCTGCTTGGCCTCGTGGATGATCGCAGTGCTAGGCGGTGGTGTGGGTTGGGTTCTTATGGTCATGGCAGCATGCAGCACCTACTACCGTACCTCCATTCGACGAGTGCGTCGTAACTTCCGCGACGATATTAGCCGTGAAATGTCTAAGCAGCGCCTCGAGACCGACACCGAGAGCCTGGAGTGGATCAACAGCTTCCTCGTCAAGTTCTGGCCGATCTACGCCCCCGTTCTGTGCGATACTATTATCAACACCGTCGACCAGGTCCTTAGTACTTCTACCCCCGCATTCTTGGATAGCTTGCGTCTCAAGACCTTCGTCCTCGGTACCAAGCCTCCTCGCCTGGAGCACGTCAAGACCTACCCCAAGACTGACCCTGATACCGTCATCATGGACTGGAAGTTCAGCTTCACACCCAATGATAATATGGATCTGACTGCGCGCCAGACAAAGGACAAGATCAACCCCAAGGTTGTGTTGGAGGTTCGTGTCGGTAAGGGTGTCGTGAGCAAGGGTCTCGACGTGATTGTCGAGGATATGGCTTGCTCGGGCTTGATGCGTGTGAAGGTCAAGCTTCAGATTCCCTTCCCCCACATTGAGCGCGTGGACGTCTGCTTCCTGGACAAGCCCGAACTCGACTACGTCTGCAAGCCCCTTGGTGGTGACCACCTTGGATTCGATATCAACTTCATCCCCGGTCTGGAGTCCTTCATCAAGGACCAGATTCACGCCAACTTGCAGCCCATGATGTACGATCCGAACGTGTTCCCGATTGAGATTGCTAAGATGCTTGCTGGAAACCCCGTCGACCAGGCTATTGGTGTGGTCGCGATTACTCTGCACGGTGCTCAACAGCTCAAGAACCCCGATAAGTTCTCCGGTACTCCTGATCCGTACGCCGTGGTGTCTTTGAACAACCGTAATGAGCTCGGCCGCACGAAGACCATCCACGATACCGACAGCCCCCGCTGGAATGAGACTATTTACGTGATCATTACCTCCTTTTCTGACGCCCTTTCTATTGCTGCGTATGATTGGAACGAGTACCGCAAGGATAAAGAAATGGGTGTTGCTAGCTTCGCATTGGACAAACTCGAGCAGGAGCCTTCCCATGAGGGTATCTATCTGGAAGTGCAGGCCAGTGGCCGCCACCGCGGTGCCATCCAAGCCGATATCCGCTTCTTCCCGGTCCTCGAGGGACGAAAGAACGAGGCTGGCGAGGCTGAACCCGCCCCTGAAGTTAACACCGGTATCGCTCAGTTCACCGTGGAGCAGGCCAAGGACCTCGACGGAAGCAAGAGTCTCGTTGGCAAGCTGAACCCTTACGGTGTCCTCCTTCTCAACGGAAAGGAGATTCACATTACGAAGAAGCTCAAGCGCACCAACAACCCCATCTTCCAGAATGCCTCCAAGGAATTCCTCGTTACAGACCGAAAGAATGCTCGTCTGGGTCTTATCCTCAAGGATGATCGCGACATCATGCAGGATCCCATTATCGGCCGCTACCAGATCAAGATGAACGATATGCTGAAGATGATGGAGCGTGGCCAGCAGTGGTTCCATCTTCACGGTGCCAAGGACGGACGTGTCAAGTTGACTCTCCAGTGGAAGCCTGTCGCCCTGAGCGGCATTGGCAGCGCTGGCTACATTGACCCTATTGGTGTCATGCGTTTCCACTTCAAGCGTGCGGCTAACCTGCGCAATCTGGAGGCTATGGGCAAGTCTGATCCCTACGCTCGCGTGTTGCTTTCCGGTGTGACCCGTGGCCGCACTGTTACCTTCCGTAACAACCTCAACCCCGACTGGGACGAGGTCGTTTACGTGCCTATTCGCAGCGCACGTGAGAAGCTGACCGTGGAAGTCATGGATGAGGAGACTATCAACAAGGACCGAACTCTTGGTTGGTGTGACCTCAATGCCTCCGACTTTGTTCGCGAGACCGAGAGCGGTGAATATGAGATCGACGACGAGAAGCAGGATATCACCAGCAGTCTGAAGATTAGTGGTGGCTCTCCCAAGGGAGAACTCCACTATAACGTTTCCTTCTTCCCATCTGTGCCTGTCATCAACCCTGAGGATGAAGCTGATGAGGAGGAGGAATCCTCGGACCTCCCTACTACTCCTGGTCCGGACTCCACCGAATTCCCGAAGAAGTCTTTGCACTCGAAATCTGCCAGCGTTGACTCGAAGGCTTCCAAGGCTCTGTCTAACGGCGCTGCACCCATCACTAACGGAACTACCAATGGCGAGCCGGCCACTAACGGCCGCACCAGTCTGGAGACCACTGCATCCCGCCCAATCACTGGTACCCCATCTGAGACCGCGTCTCTTCGTTCCGTCAAGTCCATTCCCCGCACTTTCGTCAGTGCGGATGATCTCCCTAAATATGGTATGTCTTGCTTCGATATTCACGGCAGTTGTACAAAGCTAATTTGGCTATAGAATCCGGTTTCATTGTGTTCAAGTTCCACGAGGGCCAGCTGGCCGTTCCCCACGTCCAGCTGGAAGTCTTGATGGACGATTACATGTTCCCCGCATATGTCTCATCTAAGATCCACACCACGACCGCCAAGTTCACTGACGTCGGCGAGGCATTCGTTCGCGAGCTCGAGTTCTCCAAGATCACTTTGCGTCTCGTTAACAAGGATGATCCCAAGGACTCCAGCGAGGAGCACACAGTCGCCAAGCTGACCGGTGACACGCTGCCCACACTGATGCGTATGCTGTACACACCCACCGAGCTCGTCCTCCGCTCCCCATCCGGCGAGGTGAGCAAGGTCACCGTCAGCGCCCGGTACATTCCGACGGAAATGAAGCTCGACCCCACGGAGAGCATCAACAACATGGGTACCCTGCGCGTTGACGTCCACGATGCCGCTGAGCTGCCCGCTGCCGACCGCAACGGATTCAGCGACCCATTCTGCAAGTTCCGCTTGGACGACGAGACTGTGTTCAAGACCAAGGTCCAGAAGAAGACCCTGCACCCGGCCTGGAACGAGTACTTCGAGGTCCCCATCAAATCCCGCATTGGCGCCAACTTCCATGTGGATGTGTACGACTGGGACTTTGGTGACAAGGCTGACTTCCTCGGTGCCACGCCCATCGACCTGGAAGCCCTGGAGCCCTTCCAAGCCAAGGAAGTTACCCTTCCTCTCGATGGCAAATCAGGTGCGGTCCGCCTTAGCCTGCTCTTCAAACCTACCTACGTGATCCGCGCACGCCAAGGCTCCTCTACCTTCTCTGGCACCTTCGCCGTCCCCGGCAAGATCGTCGGCGCCCCCGTTAAGGGTGTTGGTTTCGTCGGTGGCAACGTCGTCCGCGGCGCTTCCTTCCTGAAGCACGGCCTCATGTCGCGCATCCACAAAGACAAAAACGAAGACACCGCCTCCGTCATGAATAGCATTGAGGAGTCTGACAACGTCAGGGGCGACCGTCTCACCCCAGCCGCCTCCCTCGCCGAAGGGTCCCCTTCCCCCAGCACCCCGCAGAAGGAACACAGCCGCAACCGTAGCACGGCCTCGCAGTTCGGTGATCGTCTCAGCGTCTTCGGCGGTGGCGGTTCCGGTGAGAAGGGTTCCGCCAACATCACCATCGTCTCCGCTGCGAACTTCCCCACCGATGCCAATCTCCGCGTCATCATCCGGGTCCAGGGCTCCAAGGGCGCAAAGGAAGTCCACAAGACCAAGGCGCACAAGAACTCTGCCGGCACGGTCACCTTTGACGACTCCTTCCGCGTGCCCAACACCACCGCCGATGCCCAGTACCAGGTCCGTATCGTCGACCACGCCACCTTTGGCTCGGACGCTACCCTCGGCGAAGCGCCGTTCTTCGTTGATGATCAGGGTTCTGTCGCCGGTCAGGATAAGGCTATTACTGTTGGCGAGGGTGTCCTTACCATTCGTTCCAGCTTTGTGCTTTCCGATGGTGGTTTGAGACCTACTACGTCGCACTCGACCGCTGGTACCCCCGAACCCACTGATGGTCCGGGTAGTCCTGACTCGAGAAAGATGCCCCGTCGCAGCTTTTTGAGTAAGAGATCTGTTAGCGGTGTTTAAAAACCACCTTTGTTATTATCCGTTTTGGAATTGCTTTGCCTGTTGAGGCTGAAGATATGAAAATATGAAATGCTTTCGCTTGTTACTAATTGGTTTTTTTTCTTTCTGTGTTTTTGTTGTGATATCCTTTTTTTTTTCTTATTTTTTTTCCCTCTCGCTATCAATCTGAATTCAATTGTTGAGATGGTGGACAATTTGAGACATATCCCACGTAGCATGGAGATGACAGTATTAAAATAGCCGAGTAAAAATAGTCCAAAGAGTCGAGAATCAATAGTTCACGCCACCCAAAAAAGCCCAAAAAAGCCCAAAACAAGGCTGAGTCTAAGACCAAAAACCCAATGTCTCACTTTGGAATCCTAAAGGGGCTCCCGACGAGGGCATACTGACATTTTTATATGGTAGTCTCATCACATTCTCGTTCTTTGGCTTTATATTAAAAAAAAAAAATATAAATTGGTTAAAATCGGTTAAAATTGGTCTCGGGCCTTTCTTTTCAAGACTGTTTTTCTTGTTCCCGAAACTTGGTCTGCACAGCCCTCAGTGATCTGCACTTTGATGCTTAGGCCTCTTGGAGTGTTTAGTGTTTAGTATGTACTCTGTGAATCATGGTGGTGAGTGTGTATAGAGGGAGGATAGGGATTTATTGAGATGTGTAAGTAGTATTTAGTTGGATCTTATTTTTAGATCCCTTCAACGGTACGGAATATATTAGCCTCATTTATTTAGGGAAGAGGCGTGGTGGAGTTGATAATTTGCTTGTCCCACTGTTGCCACTTTGACCGGAGTTTTGTTTAAACTAGAAGAATCAGTAGAAGGGGAGATCTTATTTGCAATAGTTAGTATATTATATGTGCTACAACATAGTGATAATAGGGGAATAACGGTGAAAGAAGATACCTGCATTCTATGTTGTAGACTTTCCAATGTGTCTAGACAGGTCCTCACGTTGTACATTTTAATAAACAGTAACCGTACGGAGTACTTCGTGGTACAGACTTAGTTATGTTGTATATATTAATAGACAGGTCAGGTGAACATCCTATGCATCTTCACATCTTAATAGTAACAGAATTTGAATACAATATAATTAGGAATGAAGTTCGAAACCATTGAAACCAACACTGAAACAAGGCCAAAAGAAGGACGAGAGCTTGTCTCTGGTGGGGGGGTCTAATCTTATAGGGACTAGCTTTTTTAAGGTGGAGAGAGAGAAACGAAAAAGGGGTCTGGATTGACAGTGGACTTGTGGACTTGTGTACTCCGGGCTTAGGGGTCTTAGGGTATAGTTGATAGTTAAGATGGTTAAGATTAAGATGGTTAAGATGGGAATTCTGTATAACTATTCTGTATTTCTATCGAGTTAATAGTCTTGGGTGTTGTAGGTGTTAGTTCCCGAGCTCTAGCCCGTGGGCATGTCAGTGGCTGGTAAGTGACGGCATTTGGATGCAAGGAGGACTGAGATGGGAGGATGGCGATGGGACTGGCACTGGCAATTGGAATAGTATATGATATATAGGAGGAGAAAGAGGAATTGAGAATGTAGATATGTAGATATGTAGATATGTAGATATGTAGATATGTAGATATAATTAGGATATTATCTTATAAAGTACCTAAATACTCTCCTTAGTAAATAGCTTAACTACCTAAATAGGATCACAAATAACAAATAATATAAAATCACGGGGTTTCCCCCACTCTCCCTTTTTCCCTTTCCCTTTCTTTTTTTTATAACACTTCCTCTCTTCTTCTTCTCTTTGCATTTTTCTGTTTAGGAATTGACCTGTGAGTTGTTCTACCCTATGACGGCAACTTGACATCCCAATGGATCGACAAGTGGCAATAAAATGAACCCCTCCCTTTTTTTTGTGTTTGGGCCATTCTGAACAGCTCTGAGCTGCTTAAATAGAGCCACGTCACCTCCCTTTTTTTTGGATTGAATTCTGCCACTGACTATCTTATTTTTTATTATAATAGCCCAGTTCCCTTCAAACCAATACCCATATCCCCATAACCTATAACTCATAATGGGCTCCAAGGCTCTTCCTACTCACCTTCGGGCCCCCGAGAGCGAGGCCTTTGGTGGAAAGCACCATGGCAAGACTCAGTCGCACATGGTAAGTTTCACTTCAGGCGGTGAATCCCTGGATCCTCGAATCTTGAAGCTTCGTTCTTGCCATTTTTGGTCGTTCCTACTGTTTTGGGATTGTTTTGTTGGTTACTGGACGCGTCGGACGAAAGAGAACTCGTTCCTCTGTTTTATTTTCTTCTCTTCACCATCACGCTGTTGTTCTCCCTGATCTATTTGTCGAATCATCCCAATTTGCCTGTATTCAATCCCCCCTGCAATTGTGTCTATCCCTCTCCTGACAATGGCTACCTTGGCCCCCCCATTTGGTCCAGAACTGACCCGTGAAACCTCCCATCAGGCATTCGAGAATGCATCCACTAGCGTCGCCGCCTCACAAATGCGCAATGCTCTCAACGCCCTCGGTGACAGCGTCACCGACCCCAATGAGAAGAAGCGCTTCGAGGCCGAGATGGACAACTTCTTCGCCCTGTTCCGCCGTTTCCTGAACGACAAGGCCAAGGGCAACTCCGTCAATTGGGACAAGATCGCTCCTCCCCAGCCTTCCCAGGTTGTTGGCTACGATGACCTCGGTGCTGACGCCTCCGTCGAGTTCCTGAACAAGCTCGCCGTTGTCAAGCTCAATGGTGGTCTCGGTACCTCCATGGGTTGTGTTGGTCCCAAGTCCGTCATTGAGGTCCGTGAGGGCATGTCCTTCCTCGATCTCTCCGTGCGCCAGATCGAGCACCTGAACCGTAGCTTCAACGTCAACGTGCCTTTCGTCCTCATGAACTCCTTCAACACCGATCAGGACACCCAGTCCATTATCAAGAAGTACGAGGGCCACAACGTCGACATCATCACCTTCAACCAGTCGCGCTACCCCCGTATCATCAAGGACTCGCTCCTGCCCGCCCCCAAGAGCTTCGACTCTCCCCTCCAGGATTGGTACCCTCCCGGACACGGTGACGTTTTCGAGTCCCTGTACAACTCCGGTACTCTCGACAAGCTGATCGAGCGTGGCATCGAGTACATCTTCCTGTCCAACGCCGACAACCTCGGTGCCGTGGTTGATCTCCGCATCCTGCAGCACATGGTTGACTCCCAGGCCGAGTACATCATGGAGTTGACTGACAAGACCAAGGCTGACGTCAAGGGTGGTACCATTATCGATTCCGACGGCAAGGTCCGCCTGCTCGAGATCGCCCAGGTGCCCAAGGAGCACGTCAACGAGTTCAAGTCGATCAAGAAGTTCAAGTACTTCAACACCAACAACATCTGGCTCAACGTCCAGGCTATCAAGCGTGTCGTTGAGGAGAACGAGTTGGAGATGGAGATCATCCCCAACGAGAAGTCCATTCCCGCCGATAAGAAGGGTGAGGCCGATCAGGCTATCTACCAGCTGGAGACCGCCGTCGGTGCGGCCATCCGCCACTTCAAGAACGCCCACGGTGTTAACGTGCCCCGTCGCCGCTTCTTGCCCGTCAAGACCTGCTCCGATCTGATGGTCGTCAAGTCTGACCTGTACCGTCTCGAGCACGGCCAGCTGGTTATGGACCCCAACCGCTTCGGTGGTGTCCCCGTCATCAAGCTCGGTACCGACTTCAAGAAGGTCTCCGACTTCCAGAAGCGCATTACCAGTATTCCCCGCATCGTCGAGCTGGACCACCTTACTATCACTGGACCCGTTAACCTCGGCCGTAACGTCACCCTCAAGGGAACCGTTATCATTGTCGCCTCCGAGGGTAGCACCATTGACATTCCCCCTGGATCCGTGCTTGAGAACTGTGTTGTGCAGGGTAGCCTGAGAATCCTCGAGCACTAGATGTTTTCTGATTCTTCTGTCTTGGATCACAGATCCGCACTGTTTTGAAATTTTCTTTTTCCCTCCGTTTTAACTGGTACATCCGAGTTATGGATTCCATGGAGTATGCAAAAGAAGTACTTGTATTACATTACAATAATCCAGCGTCTTTTTTCTTTCTTTCTTAATGGGTTTTTAGTTTAGACCTGACTTTGATCCCAAGTACTTTGATGTTGCTCACCATTCTCAATGCAGTACCAGTTTACTCGTTCAATATCAGACAGTACAGTAGATAGTGTAGTTGTATGGGCATTTGTGTCCGTCTCGGTTCTTCGCCACCAACTCGATATATATCCCCAAGAACACCCCAAACGCCTCACATAGCCTCGATATCACGAAATCCAAGCATCAACTCCAAGCGACTAATCTCCAACATAGAATACATAATTGCCTTGAGGCAAATAAAGTCCTATAATAATAGGCGGGGAAAAGTTCCCCATGATATCTTCGCAACGTCACTCGCGGCAAAAACAACCCATTTGCCCTAACATCTCAAGTATATACGTCCTACAATCATTTGAGACAGGATATACACTTGCACAACATGCATTCCTGATCTTGTACATTTTCAACTTTCTTCCTTTTATTGTATATTGTCATACAGTACATATATTCGACTGTATATCTCATCTTTTTTACATATTCATTTTTTTACATACCATCCGTCCTTCACATATTCATATTTTGAACCGTTCTTGTCTATATATTTCAAACACAAAACACATATTGTATATTCTGCATTCAAAGAAAACCCCAAAAAAAAAAACCAAAAGCTAACCCAAATCCAATCACTCGCCCATGTCGGAATATGGGTGGGCATCAACGCCGTCTTGTACCAGGTCCCTCACCTTCGGAGGATGACCAACACGAAAACTATCATGAACATGACTTTGAAAATGGTAGTCCGCCCGCTGATGAAGGGAAGGGTGGGACGTGGAAGAAGAGGGTTTCGACTGCTTGTTTGGCTTGTAAGAAGTCGAAGAGGAAGGTGAGATTTATATACCTATACTACATATATATCTATACCTATACCTATACCTATACCTATACCTATACCTATACCTATACACCTACATGTTATCTATCCAAATTTACATCTACATCTATATCTATCACAAACTAACAAACTAGTGCTCCGGCACATCCCCCTGCGCAAACTGCCAAACCTTCAAAAGAGTCTGCATCTTCGACGAATCCCTCGATCAACGCCGCCGCATCGCCGCAAAAAGAACAGCAGACGAACTCTCCTACCACCGCGACCTCCTCTCAGACCTCTTCAAGCTCGTCCGCGAAGCAAACGAATCAGACGCCTTGCACCTCCTCACACTAATCCGACACAATGCCCACGCCGATGAAATCCGCGCATACATAAACGAAACTCTCGCCTCCCTCACCTCGACATCGACATCGACATCGACATCCACAGCGCATAAACAGGAAACTGTCGCAAAGCTAGAAGATATGCGTCGGCTTATCAATGTCGAAGGCACGGGTCCCACTTTCAGAAAGAAGGTCATGGATATCCATTTCCTTTGTGATTCGGCGCCCTGTGAGGTTCCTGCGAAGCCGTGGACGAGAGTTACCGCTGATGCGGATTTGGTGTCGCATCTTGTTTCGTTGTATTTTGCGTGGGATTGGCCGTTTACTACGGTTCTGGATAAGGGGGTTTTTGTTAGGCATATGGCGAGGGGGGTTCTTGGGTCCGAGTTTTGTAGCCCGTTTTTGGTGAATGCGGTGCTCAGTAATGCTTGTGTGAGTATTTTATCTTTCTTTTCTTTCTCTTCTTCTCTTCTTTGGGCTTGAGGTTGGAGTTGTGCTGGTTTCAGTTTGGTGGCTGATTTGATTCGTTTAGTACTTCTCTGAGTTCTCTGAGGCTTATGTTGTTCCTGGTGATATCTCTTCAAAAGGATGTGATTTCCTTGCTGAAGCTGAGAGGTTGAGGGATGAGGAGGGTTCGCAGCCTAGTTTGGCGGGTTTGCAGGGGACGTTGTTGATGTATGAGAGGTTTGTATAGACATCTCCGGTACTGGTGATAGGAGCTTTTCTGATATGGACAGATATGCAATGTCCCGCGAAGACGATCTGGGATATATCATGCTGCACCAGGCTATCCGAATGGGTGAATCATTGGGTCTGGTCGGCAGCACAGGACCCAGAATGGCTTCGGGAGAATTCTCTCAGGACATGGATGTATCTTGCAAACGCACTGCTTGGGGTTTATTCAACATTGACACGTAAGTGATCTATCTCTTAACACTTACCCTTCGAATTAGTATTCGTATTCACACCCACAGAATGGTCCATACATCCTTCCTCCGGCCAAGTCTCATCGACCACGTCAACATGGCCCGACTTGATATCAACCAGTCCGAAGACCAAGACCTCTGGCAGCCATATCCAACCCACCGTGACCCACGCCCGTCATTCTTCAGTCGGTATTTCGACGAAGTATGCAACCTGTCGACAATTGCGCGCGATATCTCGCGCAGCATGTTCGCAGACCACAGAAGTAACACCACCCTTCGCCCGATCCACCGCCAGAGCCGCGAGGATCTATACGACCGCATCCGTCGCTGGCACGAGCTTCTCCCGGCGGAATTTGATGAGCGGTACAAACCAGCTCCGCATATAATCTTACTGAAGTGAGTAGCAAGCCCAAACCCTAAGAAATAACCCGGCAGTAAAACCAAACACAAAATACTCATCCCAAATAGAATGCGCTACAACGCCCTCATCATAAACCTCTTCAGCTGCATCTCCGAAGACGAAGTCCCACCCATCCCCTTCGAACCCAAAACCCCCGAAAGCCCACCACGCCACACCCCCGAAACAAAATACAACACGCGAGAGGTAACCCAGCGCGCGGCGCGCGACATCGCATCCCTAACCCGTCTCCACAGACGCGAGTTCGGCGTTAGTCGCGCGCACCATTTCGCCATGTACGCGATCAACCTTGCACTGTTTACGATGCTCGAGCATGACTCGTTCGATGTGTTAGATGAGGATTTCCTCACTCTTGCGAGTGCGTTCTGTATTGTCGCGAGTCGGTCGACGCTGGGTCGGAATCTGTTTCATATTTTTCGTCAGTCGGTTAGGGCTAAGGCGCAGGGGCATCGCATTCGAGGGGCCACTGCTGTTCCGGATGAATTGAAGGATTTGGTTGATGAGACTTCGAAGGAGAGGGGGTGTTGTCGGTTTGATGAGTATGCGGATGGGCTTGAGAAGTTGAATCGGAAGGATAAGTATCATGGTATTGGGGAGGGGGGTGGGAAAGGGTTGCAGGATTATCCTGGTCTTGGACTTTCGGATATGTTGGATCGGTATGAGAGTCTTAGTCTTGGGAAGAATGATGTTTCGGTGGAGAGGTATCGACCTGTTGGATGTTGATGGCCCATGGGGAAATGAGAAATGAGAAATGATGGAGACAATATACAGTTGTACTGTCATTGTCATCGTCGTCATCTCTTCCATCGTCTATATCTCCCAGGTACATTTCGCCTTCATGGAGTGGCGACTCGGGTATATGAATATATCTCCATAGATATAGATTGTTCAGAGGTATTGGTGATATATCTATGGTGACACAATGAGAATTCTTTTGAATGAGACAGTTAGTGACCCGTTATTAGCCATGATTGATCGTAAATGATGGGATAATTCTAGTTGACTTGTAGTTAATAGACGTGTTTTATAGAAGTTGACCGTTGAGATATTCTCTGACGTCAAATCCCAAGTTCACTCCAAGTGGCAAGGAGAAGATCATCTCCACGTTGAGAGAGTCCCTCGATCTTTTGGGATTATATTCGGGGATATTTCCAAAGTTGTTAAAACGAAACATTCGAAACAAATCTCTGATCCCTGTTTTTCTTTTCTTTTCGACTTGGACTTGTCCCGCCTTTTCTGTAACCTTCCCCTTCCCCCTCATATTAAACTTATTAAAATATAGTTTCATATCAACTAAATATGGATAATCTTGAACAAGATGACACTTTCGATGACTATGGCTGGTTGCCAATAAATGCTGGATCGGTACTTCAACAGCCATATCCCACGCCTACGCCCTTCTCGCCAATTCAGGCTCCCACCCAGCCCTTTTCACAGTATATGCCTACCCCGTTGACAGCCGGATCAGAAAATATCGCGCCAAAGGTAGCCATCCCTCGCCTAGCCAGTTCTGACGCTTTGCTACACGGGCGCCGACGGTCAGCACGAGCCTGCGAGCCCTGTCGCCAGCGCAAGATCAAATGTGATGGTATCCGACCGTCGTGCGGACAATGTGCATATAACAACCACAGCTGCTTCTACGAGGACGTGAAACGAGTGCGCGATCAGAAGCGACTCGGCTCCTTGGTCAAGCGGGTGGATATATACGAAGCCCTTCTTCGGGAGGTAGAAGGCGAGGTGGATCCTCTCACAGCCCGAAAGATCAAAAAAGCATTAAAGGTGAGTCTAGTCAAATGTCAAATGAAGTCCTCGGTCTCATCTGAGACTCGGTTCTTATGTTTTGAGTCCCGAGTTCAGACTCTTACTGTTTTGTCATTTGGCAAATTAAGTCCAAAAGTGCGAAATCCCCTAGAAACCCTACAAACCCTAGAAACCATCTCGACTCAGATGATTCCGCTACATCTATGGGATCACTCGATGCTATCGACCAGGTTGATGAAGACTTCAATGAGGATGAGGATACCCGGGCTGCGGGATTCTTTGGGAAGAATTCAGAAGTCAATTGGATTCGCAAGCTGGAGAGTGACGTGGGGTTGAAGAGTCCAACGTCTATTCAACAGCAGCAGCAGCAGTCATTGGAAAAGCAAATTCCCACCTCCATGATGGATTATCATCTCGATAGTCTGGATATTCCATTGATTGAACCATGTGACCCGTTGGCTGTGCCCCCAAGGGAATTGGCAGATCGATACTTCGACAGCTACCTGGCTAACGTCCATCCGACATTCAGTGCAATCCGGAAGATGACTTTTATCTCCCAGTATCAAAATTTCTTCAATAATGCATTAACACCACCCCGGAAATGGCTGGCCATTCTGAACATGATCTTTGCTATTGGGTGTCGCTATTGTCGACTCATAGATGACCCCCAAAGCACTGACGAGGAAGACCTACTATACCTAACCCGGGCACGCCATCTCGGTCTACATGGCAATGTACTATTTGAGCACACCGACTTGCAGCAGATCCAACTCGAACTCCTCGTCGCAGTTTACCTGCTTTGTCTGGGACAAGTGAACCGGTAATATCCTATTTCCCCATTCCCCACAGCAACCATATCTAACTCCCCCATCCTCAGAGCGTCCAAATTCTCCAATATGGCCCTCCGCTCAGCCCTATCCCTCGGCATCAACCTCCGTCTAACAGATGACCGCACCAAAGACGCCGCCAAAGAAACCCGCGGCCGTCTCTGGTGGTCCATCTACTCCCTCGAGCACCTCATAACCTCAATGACCGGCCGCGCCTCCTGCGCCGGCGACGGCCTCTGCTCCGTCCCCGCACCCCTCCCCTACGAAGAAGAAACCTTCGACCAACCCGACGCCAAACGCCTTTTCCAAGATCCCGCCCTCCGCGAAGCCCAACTCCGCTCCACCCTCTTCGAAGCCCCCAGCCAACACCACTCCGCCGTATGGGTAACAACCTGTCCCCCCTGTCCATCCCTCTTCTTCTACTTCCTCATCGATCTAACCCTCATAACCCACGCCCTCATGAACAAAGTCTACAGCATCGAAGGCCTCCGCAAAAGCCCAAGTCAAGTAGAATACCACGTGCAGAAATTCAGTCTCCAAATCGACCGCTGGCTCTCAAAACTCCCCTTATTCTACACCTTCACATTCTCACCCACAACCTCCTGGCACATAACCCATCCCCACCTAGATAACCTCTCCGCACCATTCATCCGCGAAAAAGTCTGTCTAGCAATGAACTACTACTCCGCCCGCATAACCCTCTGCAGACCATGTCTAAGCCAAATCCACCACACCCCACGCCACGCAACGCCAACCGGCGAACCAACCGCGCGCACGAAACTCCGCGCCGAAATGGCAACAAATTGTCTCCAAGCTTCCTGCGCGCTTATCGCCGTCCTCCCAGAAAACCCCAACATGACCTGGTTAGCCCGTGCCACGCCCTGGTGGAGTATCCTGCATTTCCTCATGCAGGCCACTACCGCTCTATTACTGGGGTTATCGTACTGTTCTGGTCAATATACGTCGAGCAGTCCGCAACGCGGGGATTCACTCTTATCGCCTGCTACGCCGTCCGTTTCCCAGGGTGTGTGGGTGCGTGTGCGTGTTGGCGTTTACCCGCCGTTACTGGAGGGGGAGTTGGATACGGCTGTTTCGGCGGCGAGAAAGGCGCTGTCTTGGCTTCATACTACTGCGTACGTGGATGTAGCGGCGCGAAGGGCGTTTCGGCTTTGTGATGGCATTGTTAGGAAGATTGCGCCTGGTTTGGGGATTGATTTGACTGAGTGGCCTGATGGGAGTTGTTTTGAGGTGGCGGAGGATAGGGAGGGAGGGTCTAGTGGGGATGGGAATGGGAATGGGAATGGAAATGGAAATGGGGATACGAATGGGAATTGGGGGGATAGTAGTGGGAGTAATGGTCATGATAGTGGTAGTGGGATGGAGGCATTTGAGGAATTGGTGGATTTTGAAGGTGGTGTTTTTTAGTTCGAGGTATATTGATGCTCGAGTGCCTAATTATATGATCATCCAATTTTGAGTAGTTATCCCTTCTAGGAGCTGAGAGAGACTCGAACTTGATTAAATAACGATAATAGTACCTAGGTATAGTTATTGGGATAAGTTAAGAGATCTACCTAAAGGCTGGTCATATGACCAAGCCACCTGACTACAATATATATGGACTAAATGTATATTATATAATCAAGTGATTTCGAGTAGTTCGTTAGTTAACTGTGTTGTAGTTATTCGCCATAATATCCATAGAGACTCTAAGAAACACGCAAGATCCAGACTAGACAAAAAAGCAGACAGATTTATTTGAAATGTCTGCACTGCAGATTAAAAGTATTGATCATCATTAGAAATTGAATCTTCGGCGTCTTCGGCGTTTGATCAGAGTGGTTCTCCGCACTTCCGCTTTGGACGCCGATTGCGCCCTCCCAAGTTATATAAAGCCCAGACCAGTTCACCTGAAATATGTTCCATTTTTTGAATTTCTTACCCTCACCATGACTGGAGTAACTCTCGCACCGGTCCCAGCTGGTGACGAATACTATGACCTCGGTTCGTTTGGCCACTCCATCACCACCACTAGTGTCGACGCCCAGATTTGGTTCAACCGTGGTCTGACATGGATATATTCTTTCAACCACGTGGAAGGTGCCTACTGCTTTGAGCAGGCTATTGCCAATGATCCTGCGTGCGCCATGGCCTATTGGGGCTTGGCTTATGCGGTTGGCCCGAACTACAACAAGCCGTGGGAGAAGTTCGACAACGGGGATCTTCACACATGTGTACAACGAGGATACGATGCCTCACGACAAGCAAAGAAATACGCTGAAAATGCAACTCCACTTGAAAGAGCTCTGATCGACGCGATGCAATTCAGATTCCCGTCCAACCAGCCTGCGACAGACTACCCCGCTCTGAACAAGAGCTACGCCACAGCGATGAAACCAGTCTATGATGAATTCGGAAGTGACTTGGATGTTGCCACCATTTATGCCGATGCCTTGATGAATATGACCCCCTGGGCTCTATGGGATCTGTTCACCGGCAAGATGAACCCGAAGGCACCTACTATGGAGGTGAAAGCAGTGCTAGAAAGGGCGCTTGCACAGGAAGAGGATGGTGCAAACCTCAATCCCGGGCTTCTTCACTTATACATTCATTTCATCGAAATGTCACCCACTCCCGAGCTGGGTATCACTGCTGCGGATCATCTACGTGACCTCGTTCCCGACGCCGGTCACATCCACCACATGCCCACCCATTTGGATATTCTCATAGGCGATTGGCGGCGCTCCATCGCTTCAAACCACAAATCAACGCTCGCCGATGATAAGTACTTCCAGAAGTCAGGTGCCAACAACTTCTATACTTTCTATCGGCTGCACGACTACCACTCCTTGATCTACGCAGCAATGTTTGCCGGAAAATCCAAGGTCGCCCTTGACGCAGTCACTCGCATGGAATCAACCGTGCCAGAAGAAGTCCTTCGAATCCAGTCCCCACCTATGGCCGACTGGCTAGAGCAGTTCATGTCCATTCGCATCCATGTGATGGTACGCTTCGGCATGTGGGAGGAGCTGAAGGTCAAAGAGCTACCCCGTGACCAATCGCTATATGCAGGCACCACTGCTACGACCCACTACGCCAGAGGCATTGCATTCGCCGCCACAGGGGACGTGGCATCAGCCAAAAAAAGAACAGGAGCTCTTCCATCAAGCGTGGGATCGAGTTCCCGACACTCGTCTTGCATACAATGGCAAACTTGTTGACGTGCTCAAAGTGGCCGGAGCAATGTTAGAAGGAGAAATTGAATACCGTTGCGCCAACTACGATAAGGCCTTCGAGGCTCTCCGCCGTTCAATTGACCATGAAAGCAAATTGCCATACAGCGAACCCTGGTCATGGATGCAGCCTGTTCGCCATGCGTATGCAGCACTGTTGATGGAGCAGGGCCATTTGGAAGAAGCAGCAAAGGCATATCGCGCAGACTTGGGTATGGATACCTCGATTATCCGGCCGCTTCGTCATCCGAACAATGTCTGGGCGCTGAAGGGATATCATGAGTGTCTCGTTCGTTTGGGAAAAATGGACGAAGCAGCTGTCATCGAGCAACCGGCTAAACTAGCTCTTGCCGTAGCCGATGTCCCGATCAAGGCATCATGCTTCTGCCGCTTGGATAATTCTCAGTCACCGCAGCTTCTTGATCAAAATTCTAAGGGAGAATGTTGCTAAAGGTTGGACCATTCTATGTTGCGATTTCGAAAACCAGGGGTAAGGGTCAACTCTGTTTGACAGGACTGCCAGCTACATTATTTTCCACGTTAGCTTTTCTGATGTAAATTATTATGACACTTTAGAAAACTTCAATTTTATAATCTCCTCTCTTTCCAGCTGCAGTCCTTACATAGTAGAGCCCTCTTAACAGGCTTCTCTCTATCCACTTTATATAGCCGATGCCTCCTCATATCATCCCGGGGAGGTGAATTAGGTGAAGAATAATTTACTATAGTAGATACCTGAAGTGGCCCACTGGCCCTTACAAACCGCTGCAGTTATCGTCAATTTTATTCCTTGTGGCTGTCTTGAGCAATACGTCTCCCAAATTCGGACTTTGTTTGCGCAACGCCCGATCATTCTCATTTCCTCTAATTTAAGATACGTCGAGCAATTCATGTGCGCCACTGCTCATGGGTGAAGCTAGCTGAATGATGCCTGCATAATCACCGCAGAAGATTGATCATTACTTCCGGATACGGTCTTGCAACCCGAACAACCCCTTAGGATGAAACTACGCCTTGTACTTTGTATATAATATCTATCTCCTGCAATTGCGGTGTTGAAATAACGGCCCTTTCCATCTAGCAATTCCTTCCCTATGAATTTATAACTTCAATCTTCAAGATGGAATGTAAGCCCGCTATCACGACAGTCTCTCTTGGGTCATGCAAGTTTCACAGCATCACCGACAAGATTAACGAAGCCGCACGAAATGGATTCAAGGCCATCGAACTCTTTATCGATGACCTTGAAGCCCTCGCCAAAGACATCACCCCTATACCTAACACCTTGGTCCCTTCTCGCGACTCTGTATTATCTGCTGCACATCAAATTCGCGCGCAATGTGACGCGTTAGAAATTATCATTCTCAATCTCCAACCCCTACGCTTCTACGAGGGCCTAGTTGATCGGAAAAAGCGCAACAAAATACTAGACGAGGTACTTCCCATATGGATGGACGCGCTCAAAATCCTCGGCGCAGACACTATCCTAGTCCCCTCGAACTTCCTCCCCTCAGACCCCGAGACTGGACTTCCCCAAACAGTCGGCGACATGGACATAATCGTCGAAGATCTCCGCGAACTGGCTGCACGAGGCGCGCAACACGACCATACCATCAAATTCGCTTACGAGGCACTTGCCTGGGGCACGCATGTGAATACCTGGGAAAGGTCCTGGGAAATCGTCCAGGCAGTTAATCGTCCCAATTGCGGCCTTGCCCTGGATACGTTCAACATCGCCGGCGCCATCTACGCAGACCCAACCACACAGGACGGTCGCGTTGTACAAACGGCCGAGGCCGATCTGTCCGCCTCACTAAGCCGTATGGCTTCTACTTTGGATATCAGCAGGCTGTTTATCGTCCAGATAGCCGACGCCGAGCGTCTCAGCCAGCCACTTGGCCCGGACCACCCTTTCCATGTTGTAGGTCAGCCTAGTCGACTGAGCTGGTCTCGAAATTGTCGACTTTTCCTTTGTGAGAACGATCGTGGTGGATTCCTGCCTGTCCTCGATATATTGAAGGTTATTCTCGATCTTGGATGGACTGGATACCTTGCGTATGAGGTCTTCTCGCGTTCTTTGGCAGATGATGATCGTCGGACTCCGGCGCTACATGCGGAGAGGGGGAAGAGGTCTTGGCGGCGGCTTTGTGAGATTGCAGAAAGCCAAATGAATCAGTCTGAATCTTCTAGTCCTAGCGGATTAACTTTACGTGGAATGGGATTGTTGGAGACGGTGGTGCATGATGTGAAAAGAAGGATATTGTGAGGATTCTTCGTTAGGCGCAAATGAACCAACACGGTCAAGCTGTATTCCTCGCAGACACATAAAATGAATTGTCATAACGCCACTCCTGCCATTAATATCCACATGCATATACTCGTTACGTTCAGCATGTTTGCGTTGGTCGATTGTGGCTGGCTGAGAGGTGATGGCATATTCCACTCAGCTGTGATTGATGCACTCTTACACTTGGGATAAACTCAGCTCGCCTCTGCATGATTGTGTTGCCCAATAAGTATTCTCTCTTCTTCTGCTTATACAACTAACTGAAAGAAATAACCTCGCTGCGCCGGCGTTCATCACCACTGTCACAATTAGAGATTGATGGTATCCACGACCCCATCCTGGTGGCATTTGTTTATCTCGTGGATAACCCGGTAAATGTTCTTCCGGGAATTTCAGACTATGAAATGTTGTCGTTCCTTTCGATAACGAATCGGGTCCGGGTGGATAGTCTGGTGGAGGAGATGCGGAATGAAGTCTATACCACGCTGCCAATACACATGATGCCGAGCTTGTTTCTCCTTGTCGACCGGATCCCCCGTACAAGGTCTAACAAGCTTGATCGCAGAAAGTTGCATCCAATCGCCCAAGTGGTATATGGGGAGCTTAAGGCGTGTGAATATTCAAGTCTTGTTTTTCGCCCGTTTTGGTTTTGGTCCATGCGGAAAGGGCTAAGGGAGTTTCAGCTAACGCGTCGTTCTGGTGTCCAGTCATGTAGATTTACGCACATGGTTATGGTAATCTGACACAAATATAGAGTTCACTGTTTAATCTATTTAATCTAACCAAGTGGAGGTTAAACAAGGCTAGTCATGCACAAATTGACAAAATGAGATTAGAACCGAGTATGTACTAAATTGAGAACATTAGATGTATAAGAAAAAGAATAAAAACCACGGGCTAAGTAAACAACAGACGGAAACTGGAAGATGATGCCTGAAATGCCAATGACACAAAAGCGCGCAACGCCCTAATGTGTCCACGAAAGTACTTGATACGAGACTTCATGGACATGAAACGATTGATAAAACACACGTGACAAGGCCGATGAATGATATTAACACCGATGTTCTTTAGAATGAAATTCAAAATATACTGGTCAGGAGTGAAACTTCGGTCAATGAATGAAACCCATATTCCGAAGCGTACTCAGCACTAGGTTGGCTGCGGTTGCATCTGGACCTGGAAGGTATGCTGATGTTCATGCTGTGGTGCGGGTGGGGGAGGGGGCTGGCTCCGTTGCGGAATCGGAGGTCTGCGTTGTTGTCCTGGCATCCCGTGAACGGGGGACTCGGATGACATCGGGTGCTGCATCTGTTGTTGCATCGGAGATTGAAGATACGGCTGATGAGGGAGGGGCCGAGGGGGGTGGACAGGAGAACGGTGATGCATTTGCATGTGTGGCATAGAGAGCGGTTGGCCAGGCTGCTGCGCCAGGGATTGGCTATTCGGCAGATGAGAACCAGGTTGTGAAGACATGTGTTGATTCTGCGGCTGGTGCATGTGCTGGACTTGCGGCTGCCCAATATGTTGATTTGTCTGCGCTTGTGAGCCTTGATTCTGTTGGAACATGTGGAGGTTCTGCTGTTGCGGCAGAGACTGGCCAAGCATCTGCGGGGGTGTCAGACCAGGTCGCTTGTGCGCGTCTTCATCGATCGAAGAGGTTGTACGGTTCAATACTGTCGTTGTATCTGTGCCCTCGCCTAGTTGAGGGTTGACGTCTGCCTGTGTCTGATCTCCACTGGCCGCGGCCGCGGCTGCCGCCGCCGCCGCAGCGGCCACATCAGCCTTTCGAGGTCTCCCACGGGGTCGGCCCGTGCCAGGTGCCTTTGGTTTGGCCGAAGCTGGTTTCCTTGGTTTAGGCGGTGGTAAAGGTTGACCCGTTGCAGCTGCCCACGCAATTTGATCAGCCTTACGAGGCCGTCCACGTTTTCGCTTCAAAGGAGTCCCGTCCGGTCCCAGAATAGGCGTCCCCTTAGTTGTGGTGTTTGCGGAGCCTGGGGCAGTCGGTGTCATATTGGCAGTGAATGAAGCCTGTCCTGGTTGAGGTACTCCTGGAATAGACTCGCCGTTTTGGGCAGCCTGTGCGGCCTGTGCAGCAAGTCTGGCTGCAACTTCCTCCTTCCTAGGCCGTCCCCGACGACGCTTCGCAGGCGGAGTGGCAATCTGGTCACCCCCAACTGCGGCCCCGGCGGGCATGTGCCCTTGTCCGTTAGCCTGTGTGGGGATAGCGTTAGGAATGGCCGTGGGGGCATTTAGATGAGGCTGAGCATGAGGCTGGCCCTGGGTTTGAACAGGCTGGGCTTGGGCCGGAGCAGTCTTCTTAGGTTTCGATTTCTTCTTCGGCACAGGACTTGAGTCGTCACTCTTCATGACCGGGCTGTCTGTGACCGAAGGGACAACCGGCGCAGCTGACTGCGATGAAGGCACGGCAGCCGAATGCGGTCCCTGGTAATGCTGGAATTGAGCTTGGTGCGGAGGTGGCTGGAATTGCGTCTGCTGCTGGGAGAACTGCGTCTGGTGTGGGGTGTACTGATGTTGCGATTGAGCTTGATGCTGTTGATATTGAGATGGGTGGAACGGAGGCTGGGTGTGCTGAGAAAATGGTGACTGTTGTTGGTATGGGTTGTGTGCCTGAGTCTGTAATTTCTGCAACCTCTGCTGCTCCAATTGCTGCTTCTGCTGGTGCTCGAGCCGCTGCTGCTCCACCCGTTGCTGATGCTGTTTCTGATGCTCGAGCCTCTGTTGCTCTAGGCGTTGCTGCTGCTGCTGCTGTTCCAGTATCTTTTGCTCATCTAGCTTTTGCTGTTCCAACTCCTTCTGTTGCTCAAGCCTCTGCTGTTGTTCTAAGCGTTGCTGCTGTATTTGCTTTTGCTGTTCCATCCTTTGCTGCTGCTCAAGTCGTTGCTGCTGGAACTGCTGCTGTTGGATCTGCTGTTGTAACTGTTGGTGAGTCTGCTGAGGCGACTGCGGTTGTGATTGTGGCTGGGCCTGTCGCTGCTGATTCAAGGAGAACATAGACGGACTAGCCATAGACGGACTGGCCGATGTATGGCCATCCCTCTGTTGCATGCCTGCATGAGGTAGTCTGTTCATGCCCTGTTGTGGTGAAGCAACATTCATGGGATGTCCATGAGTGAGACCGGCCGTACCCGGTTGCGGCCGAAGGTGGGCCATTGGATTAAACCCACGCTGGAGGTTCTGTAGCCCCATGGGGTCGGGGCCGCGAGACATCAGATCCGGGGAGCTCTGCGCCGCAAACTGGCCCGGGAATTGGCCAAAACTGCTGCTGGTTGGGTACCCACCTAATGATCCCGATGTCGGGGTCATCTTGCGCATATCAGGAGATTGCGACGCAGCGAAGTTCTGTTGAGGTTGGCCCCGAAAAATTGGCTTGTTGGCTGGGAATGGACTGCCATGCTGTGGTAGTGGCGGCCCCGCACCTAGCAAAGGCGACTGGGCATGCTGACGTTGAGGCTGTGGACCCAACGGATGCTGGGGTTGGACACTTTGATGTTGCTGTTGTTGAGGCTGCTGCGGCTGTTGAGCGTGGAATGGGTGACCGCCGTAGTTCATCATTTTGACTCGATTTTAGAGATGCGCCGACCTTGGCCGTAAGCGGCAGAGAATGAAGTGATCCAAAAGGGGATCACAAAACATGCAAGGGCGAGGTCAAAATGATCGCGAGCCAACTTCAAAAAAAAAAAAAAGGGAAATGTAAAATACACAAGGGCAATTTTAACCAAGACTGTCACCGATGTCGCGCCAGCGCCGTTGATAATTTTATGCGGAGAATCGCCACCTGAGTCGCGCCGAGGCCGCGTGTTTGTTGTTCCTTGACAGCCTGAGGCCACAAGGCAACAAGGCAAAAAGCAACCGCGCAGTGACTTCCCAATTAGGACTAGCGGCTACGGAGACCGAGGCGAGTCAGTAAGCGCAGTTAGAGAAAATGAGTCGACGGTCGCTCAAAGGGACTTCAGGGGGGACCAGCTGAAGGGGATCCAGAGAGATAGCGAAGGTGACCCAAATCTATTTGCTATTGACCTTAACGGGATGTTAGGGCCTAACAAAAGTAGATTGGAGATGAAGTGGATGACGCTGGGCTGGAATCCTCGATGGCGAGGGAAAAAAACATTAAAAAATAAAATAAAAAATAAAATAAAAAAGAATTTGCGAAAAAAAAAACGGATTTTTCAGATTCTCCTCTCCACATCACGTGATAACACACATTACCACACCATAGTTAGGGAGATACCACATAGTCAAGTTACAACATAACTAACTAGTTATATCAAGTTATCATCGAACTTCTCCAGTTTGCACATTGGATCTGAACCGGCATTTCTCTCCTCAATTCATCAATATCATCCCTCACCACCTGGTCATTCGCTTATCTTCCATAATCCTAGCAAGGTATAGAAGTATAGAATCACACCATTCACAAGTACTACTACACAAAGTACGTGCTACCTGAAAAAAAATATAGAGAGAGACATCATGCTGCTTTCCCAACATCCTTGTCCTCCACTACCCGAAGATCTCCCAAACAGGGCGAAAAAAAAAAAAAAGAAAAACTTGAAACCAACCCCTTACAAAGTGCCAATACAGACAATGATCCACAATCAACCACAGATAGGGAGCGGATCTGCAAAATATTAACCGAGCACTATATTGTACATCTTGGATATCTTCGATCATATCTTTTCGAGGATATTCAACATTTTTCTTGAAGCTCTTTTTAATCTTTGCTATTCTGACGAGAGTAGTTCCTGCGTATGCGATGCGACCTATAGTTATCTGATAAGGGGGTTATACTATGTCGGATACCACTCCAAGGTATAGTTACTCGGGCGTAGCTCTCTACGACATACAATGTAAATATACAAAAATGATAACAATCTTAAACCCTACAGAATTTTATGTATACTGAGAAGAAATATAGACAATGAGTTGCTGAAATATGTTGTGAAAATCTAGTTCAGGGAACATCCCTGGATATATATATATCCGATATTCAAGGCAATTCCTGCACAGATTACAACCTTGTCTGCTCTGCCACAAGATAATCGTCCCATACTTTCTTGATGTCATTCTGATAAATGAAATCCTTATCTCCGTAAAGGAAAGAGTCAATCTTGGCTTGCAAAAAGACATCAAAATCCTTCTCCTGTGCTTGGAGTTGTTGCGTTTTATCACGTATTTCGTCTAGATGCTGATACCTGCGAAGGGTTGAAAAAGCATGGTCAGACACAAGCCATTTTGCGCATAATCTCAAGTCCAAACTTACATCTTGGCATAGTACGGAGCCCGGATTTGCTCAAAGATCTGGAGAGCGTCGCGCGCAGGATGAGAAGCAAACCGAGTAAACTCGAGCGCCCGTGCGAGGATCCAACCATCTTCCATGGCAAACGTCGCCCCAGAACCAAACGCGCCTGGAAGGCCATTAGCACATGACAATATGTCAAATCATAACATATAGACGTACCGGAAAGAGGGTGACTGGCATCTCCGATGAGGGCGACCTTACCCCAGTGGGTGATCTTGTCCAGACGAGGTCCAGCGAATGTCGCAAACTCCCGCCATTCTCCCTCAGTCACCGCGCTTACTGCGTCTCTTATTCTGTGGTCGAATTTCTTTGTTACATGTTAGCATTTGGTGGGCTCTTTTGTTCCTACGAGGTATGTCGTACCTCGACGCGCGATCCCACTTTCTCGTTGGTGGCAGGGATGCCCCAAAAGACTGTCTTCCCTGAGACTTCAGGCTCACGATAGGAGCGAACGGTGATTTCAAAATGCGGATCTTTAGTCTCTCCCTCATCATCCACATCGGAGAGATATACATGGCCATCTTCGCCCCACCACCATGACGTTGTAGTCGTGATGTCCGGGATATGAGCTAGATGAGACTTCGGAACAAGAACACGGAATGCACTGTTACCTGTAAAGCGAAGCTGATGATCAGGTAATAGGACCCTACGAACAACCTGTCTCACGAAATTACGTCAGTCACAAGTGCTAGTTCTAACATAGGAGGGTTGACGAACAGAGTGTAGCCCGTCTGCCCCAACGACAATGTCTGCGATCGCCTCCGTTTGATCCTGGAAGACCAAACGAACTCCGTGGTCCGAAATATTCTCCAAAGATACCACCTTCTTGTCAAATTGGATCAAACCCTCCGGTACTCGAGATAGGAGAGCTGACTGCAGTCGGGTTCTGCGAGCACGGATTGCTCCGCGAGAATCTGCAGCCGAATTTTCAGGATGTCGAGTGACGTTCAAGACCCTCCCCGTGTAGGCATTTCTTTCGGGAATTCAAAGTCAACATATGCACTAGGTAATACTGTTGTTAGAAAAGCACCGCTTACCTTTGGTGTGTATTGGCTTTAGAACCTCCCTCGACCCCGTCACTGGCTCCAAGTAAATCCAGAACTCTCCACGCATTCGTGCTCAGACTAATACCTGCCCCGGCCTCTCGGGGCTCTGTATTTTTCTCATACAGTGTCACCTTTAGGAATGGCAGTTCCGAGAGAGCAATCGCCGTTGCTAGCCCCCCGGGTCCACCACCAACGATAGCAATTGAAGTCAACGCCTGCCCGACCATATTTGCGAAATAATTTTAGGCTTGGATGTGCGTGTTTTGGAACTTCGTCTTGCTTATGTATCCGAAGCATCGCACCTTGTGGTCGGGCGTGGCCGGTAGATAACTACATCGCACGCCATACTGAGCTGTGAATGTGCCA
Source organism: Penicillium verrucosum (assembly GCF_028828655.1). Classification (NCBI taxonomy): domain Eukaryota; kingdom Fungi; phylum Ascomycota; class Eurotiomycetes; order Eurotiales; family Aspergillaceae; genus Penicillium; species Penicillium verrucosum. The sequence goes on from NW_026643212.1 coordinate 4,690,760, forward strand.
TGCCGCACTAGTCTGCTGTCAACCAATCCCACAACGAGGAACTAAACAGTCAGTAAATTCGGATAATCAGACCCCGCGGGTGATATGTCATGCAATACTTCGTTTCGGCACGTGCTGGTGCGTTGTTTCTTATCAGATGGGAGAGATAAGGATTAACAAAGAGAGGTCTATTATACGTCAAGTAAATATCCTCGGGGAAGAGAAGGTCACGTAGAAGCCAACACACCCAGCTTGCTAGTCATCTTAATATCCGCACTATGTAGCGATAATTAAAGGGTGGCTTCAGCCGAAGTACGCGGGCGCTTTGCAAGCATCAACCTAGCATCTTCAATACTTCTGTGGAGATTTACGAATTTTGTAAACCGGTAGGTAGAACATGGCTTTGGCCCGATGAGAGTGCGAAATTCCTGAATCTGTTCTAAGCCGAAGCTCCATATCAGGTCTTGTGCCAGTATGACTTATCATGGAAGTATAAAGAGGGGACAACCGCATAATATACATAATATACATGATTGCCACTAGCACGACCATGAACAAGACTTCACGAGCGGATCATCCAAGAGGAGCAGAACTAGGGAAACTGAGATCGACCAGGAGTCGGTGATATTTGCCTGCTGGCCTGCCTCGAAGTGATACCCTCAACCTTCTATGCCGATTTAAGACGGAACTAGACGAACGTGTTAGTTCTATCTATTTCAAATTATCACCAACGCCATGAATTATAGTCCCAGAACGCACATCAGCAAGCCGCATTCGAGACAAAGCTTGTTCTTTACATTCTCGATATGATAAGTGGGGTGTGATAACACGAGGATAAGTCATGTGGAGATGCATGGGGGTATTCTACGACACACGAAATTATCTTCCATTGGATGAAACAATATCACCACCATAACCTTCTTTCTAACCTTCTTTCTAGCTATACGTTGATTTTATCAATATAACTTGTGCTTACTTATAGTTGGAGAGGTCTGCTAACTGATTCTGCTGCCGATCTCAAAGGAGGACATGTCTAAATACGTAAACAATAGTGACGCCCTAAAGCACACAAAAGGTCGCTGAAACAAAAAAAGAGATATAGAAAGGCAAAAGATGAAGAAAAGAAAAAAAAGAGGAACTATCAACAAGAAGCATGAACCGGGGGTTTGGCCCCAGGAAGAAACCCATGAGATTTGAAGAAACGCCTGTCACGAATGGATACGAACGCCAAAAGCCCAGAAAATCCACTTCAGAAAAATAAAGTTAGTAAAAAGAGCCACACCGTCGAGTCAATTGATACGACTTACCACACAAAGAAGACTAATGTAGCTGTAATACCACCCAACGCCCGACTGCTCCCACTAGTTGACCCTGTAGTGCCCATGATAGTGATAATGAATAGTGCCAACCAAAACACAGTATCAATAATATTCAATATCATGTACGCCTTTGTGCTTGCCCATCGTTTGAGTCGATCCATATGAGTCGTCATTATTTGATACGCCATGAAAACGGCTGATTTGAGACACTTTGGTCATAGGTTAGTGGATCTCACACACGATATTAGAATATACTCGGGAAAGTAACTTACCACGGCAATTCCCCAAACATTAGTTCTTGTCTTCGGGGTGCCACTGTTGGCAATGCGTGCAATGATGAGAATTAAGACAATGAAGACCCAGGCCCCGATTAAGATGTGGAGTCGGAACTTGAGCACCGGGCTTCTTTCAATTGATAGGTCCATTGTTGTGATGTGTGAATCTTCTGTCGCTTTCTGAATTAATTGGCACCAGGGGGTTTAATGTGAGCACTGGTATGGGAGTCGATTCCGGGGATCTTGGATAAATCTTAGACTAGTCCTTGGTATCAGGAAAACGACTTCTTTAAATATTGGATTATACTTATTTAGGTCTCGTAATCGCTTAGAATGCATATTTCAGGCAGTAGAATTTAAGATAATTTAAGAATAATCATTGGGACCCTGACGAGGGCTAGTCTTGGCTCTACTTCGCATTCGTATTCTTACCTGTATAAAGAAATGATCCACCCGTAACAACAAAATGTAATGGATAAGACTTCTTTTCTTTCTATGTAGTTCATATTGTCTCCCAGTGACTGCCGAAAGAAAACTGTTGCTCAAAAATATATTTTCGGCTCGCTGTACCGATATAACTGAATTTGAAGAGTTTTTTAAGTGGCGTCCAAGGTGGCTATTTTCTACAGTCGATTTACCGTCAATTATTAGCTTTTTGGTGTACGATAACACTCCGATGTGTTTAACTAGATATTTTTCTTCGCTGTGTTATAGCTATATAGTTAATACTAAGCTATGAAAGTACCCCCGACAACGTGAATAATAGTACGTAGCACACATACTAGGCTTAACACTCGACTCCGAACAAACATTGTGTTAGTATACAAGACAAGTTGGCCTTGTTAGATACTTTGGTTGTTATATGGTTGTTAAACATTCACTTGGGCCTATTTTCAATGCCTCCACGTTGTGTATCTTATTTCCCAACGGATTAATTCGTTAAAATGAGCCTAGCAAGGTCACGTTCGGCAAATTGGACTCTGTCTTAGGAGAAGTTTCTGACAGAAATCTGACGTATTGAAATGTATGGACCTCAGGGCTGATATGGAGAACTCTGCATTTTCTACATAATAGAAACTGCTGTTTCTGTGCGGTTTATGACTAAGCTAGATTACATAATCTGTATCATCCCATGTATGCAACCTTGCAATTTGACACACCCCCCCAGCTCTTAAAGCCTACATTTTCCTGGCTTTCAAGAGCTGCCAAATCCTTTATTTTCTTCACTTCTTTTCTACTTCTTCTAGATAAATCAGATGCCTGATTTCTCTCATTCCAATCATCTCTCGGAAGAGATACTACTTCTGTCTTAGAAGCGCCTTTGTAAGTCCATCTGTAGGCATCGCTGCAGTTAGAACCTAGTCTATATTAACTCTGCCTATACTAACTTCCTACTTCATCTAGGATCGATTTATATCTATATACCGCAGCTTCGTATATATCGTCGATCCTTCCTTCGTTAATAGATCGACTGTCTACTAATTATCGTATATAATAGATAAGTAATGATCTAGTTAGAAGCCTAGTGTTTTAAGGACTCGACGCCACTATTAGACGGTTTTTCCGGCTTCTACTAGAGTAAGAAGCTCTGCCTTAGTTATCGACGTTATTACCGTCTTTTGCTTCGATACTTTCTAATCGATTAGACCGCTATATAACTTATAGATATAACCTTCCGAACTCTTCCTATCTTTATTATCTCCGAACGATATATCGCTTATAAATTTAACTAATTTTATAGCTAACTAGAGACCCTTTATTTCTTCTAAACCGAGGTTTTTATTTAGTAGAGAAGACTCCTTTTAGTTTAATTGTTCTCTAATACTATATTTAATAGCCTAGAACCTAGTTTTATAGAGATATTAAATCACTCGGTCGATAGTATCGATATACTTCGGACTAGGGTTTATTAGGAATTTAGCTAGTTTAGCTATAGCTTTAGCGGCATCTAGCCTAGAGATAGTAGTAGTATACTAGGCGGATCTAACTTTAGCTTAGTAGCTATAAATCTAGCTCGTAGTAGCTACTCCGTCGAATAGAAGAAGGGGTTTAATCCCCGTCCTTATACTTATTAGGGACCCTACCTTCCTAATAGTAATTAAGCTATACTTAGCTACTATACTTTCAATATAGCTATCTTAGTATAGCTAGAGTTTTATCTAATCTCTATTTCTAATAATACGGATATTTAAGAACTAGTTTGCTTCTAGTTCTTATAATTCCTATTACTTCTTAATATTATTATCTAGCTTAGCTACCTATTTAGTATAGTAAGGATCTAGATAGTTTATAATAATAATATCGTCTATATAGAAGAAGACGATAATACTATTCTTAATAAAAATATATAGATCTTCCGGCACTAGGGTAAGACCTAGCTTTACTAGTATCCTTATTGCTTCTTACTACTATAATCTTAGTAATATTCGTAAGCTATAGAGAGCTCTATAGAGTAGCTAGTATTATCCTTATACTTCGAATCCTTATAGGTATTTAGTATAAACCTTACTTTAGAGTACTAAGTTTAGGAATATATTAACTACGTCTCTCTATATTATATCGAGATTAAAAGCTACTACTAAGGTAAAGATTACTCTCGCTATTTTAATAGTTAGGATAGCTATCCTTTTCTCTTCTATCGATATCTATTAAAGATCACCTCTAACGTAGATTCTCGCTTTAAACTTCTCGAGAAATCTATCTATATCAAATTTATAGGTAAAGACCTATTTTAGAGATAGTACTTAGATTCCTCTTTGATTCGGAATTAGTACCTTAGTATAGGTCTCTTTCTTCTCTAGTATCTAGACTTCGAAACTTACCGCTACTATAAATCCTTCTCCGAACTAATACTTCTTGATCTATGCCTAGTTCTTTAGTAGCGGGGGAAGTTTATCTCAGTAAAGCTTCTTATCGAATCTTTTGCTTATGCTTATAGAGAAGGTATAAAGTAAGCTTAGTGGATTATTTTGATTGTTATCGAGAGATAGGTATGTAGTATAATCTAGATCCGTCCTTGGTCTCCTAGATCTACTGTCGGTGATGATATTTGATATATCGATATTACCTGATATATCTCTCGGCGCCGGTGCCGGTAAGTATATTATTTCCCTTTAAAGCTATCTTTTAATCTTTGTTTCGTTATCTGTCTTATCTTCTCCTAGTTCTACCCCCTTAGATTCGATTGATAGGATCTCGGTGATCTAATCTAACGTCGATATAGCTTCTCGATACGCCGGATTCGATAGAATCGATGGATTTAAGGATATAGAGGCTTGATTTGATAGTAATGATAATGATCTTGATAGTAGTAGAGAGGATGGTATATCTGGGAAGCTTCCTAGTAGGCCTCTCTGTGGATTTGTTTGCTCTCCTATTTTTTGCTCTTTTGTTTGCTCTCTTGGTCTGATTATTGACTGTAGGGTAGGCAATCTAGCTGCTTCCTTTCTAATCTGTAGTAGGGTTCTCTGCCTAACCTCTTCTTTATCTTTATCATTTCTATCAACTTAATTATTAGCTGTATCAACTATATTATTAGTTGTATTAGCTGTATTAACTGTATTATTTCTAGCTTGTTTAGTATACTTAGTTTTATTATATAGTGCTATCCTAGCTATCGATCTAGGCATCTCTATCTAGGTGCTAATCTTAGCCTATATTTTATTATTAGTAAGTACCTATAGCTAGTTGTCCTAGATGCTTAGTCTATCTATTATAGTACTAATAGTATCTTCTTCCTTAGGTATCGACGTCGATTTCGAATACCTCCTTAATTTATCGAAAACGGTATCTCTAACAACGTCGACCCTTCTATTGCGGCCTTTGTAGGGGAACTATATCTTATATAAGTTCTTAGAGATATACCCTATAAGATATCCTATCTCTACTCTAGGTGCTATCTTATCCGACTATACTCTCTTAATGATTCTCGAGTACGTTAGATAGCTATATAACCTTATATTTAAAAGGTTGATCTCTTAGTAATAGATACTATTTAGTACGGTATACTTTATTAGTTCTTTTTAAGGTATAATCTATTAATCTCTAATCTTTATTAGAGTCCTATTAAGGATATATACTGCTATATATATTGCCTCTAGCTATAGGTTCTTAGGGAGATCTATATTATTAATTAGAACTCTAGTAGTTCTTACTACTATCCTCTTAGATCTCTCGGTAGGACTATTTATTTCCGGTAAGCTAGGTAGCGAATACTTAATTATATATCCCTCGGCTTCTATTATTATTTTAACCTCGAGACCCGTACTCCGCTTATTATTATAGTAGAATACTCTAATCTCGATCTTTAGCTAGTTCTTAACTAATACTAGGAACTTCCTAATAACTATTTAGTATTCACTTTTCTTAGTATATATAAAGACAAAGTAGTACTTAATACTATCGAGGTAAAAATACGTTATTTAGATATATCTATTATAAGTAGTTTGATTCTATACTAGATCGAAGTAGATACGTCTAAATATACTATATACTTAGCCTATTTTCCGGCGAGAGATTTGCTTCGGGGTATCTACTGTAAGAATATACTGTTTTCAGGTGTAAGGCCTGTCAACCGGGTAAGATACGTTGGCTTAGGAGGAGGGAACAAAGGTGTATTGGGCTGTGTGTGCTAAGACTAATTCTTGCTAGAATTCAGGGGTCCCGGGGGGACCTAAGATTAAAAGGAAATGTGCGTGCTAAGGCTCGGCACCGATCAGGTGACGAACCCCGTACGATTTATATACGTATTAGAAACTTCTATGAATATATATATCGCCTAAGTTCCTATTTTACCTTTAAAAGGACCTTTATCCTTTATAATTATTTCCCCTTCTCCTACGAGGATATCTATATCCGAAATAGATTATAGCTATAAAGTATCGGGGAGATATCGGTAGTACTTCTATAATAAAAGAGCTATAATTAAAATAGTTCTAAATCTTTATCTAATCTTTCTATATCTTTATAGTATTAGGGCTATATAGCTATAGATATATTTATAGTAGAGAACTCTAATTTTCTAACTATCCTCGATATTTAGTACCTATTTTACTATACCTACTATTTATAGAAATCGAATCTATTTAAAAAATATATAATATATAAGCTATCTTCGCTCGATAATTATTTATTTTACCCTCGGAATAAGCGCGGTTCCGTTTTCTATTTAGTATTTCTTATATAAGACTAACTCTAAAAAATACTAGTAATATAATTAATAGAAATCGATATATAAACCTTTATTAAAGAGAATATAGAGAGATCGCGTCGAATTAATCGCGATTCTAGAGTAGGTAGCCTAGTACTAGTTACCTATAAATAGATATTATATATAAGATATAGTATACCTCTAGAAGATAAGTAAAGGGGTTATTAATTTAGCTAAAGACTTCGATATTACCTATAAAGCGTATAAATCCGATTATAGGTTTTCGGATAAAGACTAGAAGGATTTTATAAAAGCCGAGATAAGTTCTTAGAAATTATACGTCCTAGTAATAATTCGCTAACGACCTATTTTAGTATTATAGCTATCTCGCTAGTCGTTATATAATATATCTAAACCCTATTCCGCGTTCTTTTATTTCTTCGATAGAAGAGTAGTAGAAACGGTTCTATACTAAAGTAGGATAATATCTCTAAGTAGGAGATAATAGTTTTATTATTTAGATCTAGGGTAAGTATAATCTTTTAGTAGTAATCTAAAATATATATATCGGATATTTTAATCCTATAGTATTAGGCGTTATTCTAAGGGACTTAATAAAGAATCTAATAGATTCTTTTCCTATTCTATTTTTCGAATTATAGGCGAGGAGGTTACGTATTAGCGTTATTTTAGATTTTAGTTTTTAGTAGGTAGTAGATAGAAATAGAAGGTATAACTTATATTTTTAGATTTAATCTATAGTTTCCTATTTTATATAGAATCCGATCTAGATCTTATCGCGTTAATAATCTTTAATTTATTTTCTTTTTATAATTCTCTATCTTCTCGCTTCTTTAGATTTACGTTCCTTTACTTCTTTATTACTATTTTATAGGTTAATTATAATTATACCTCCTATCTATTATTTATTATATAAACTACGCTCTCTAATTTTACGCTAGTATATCTAGTATATAATATACCTATATATTTTTATATACGAGTAGATAGATACTAATTCGGTATCTCTTCGACCTTTTATTATCCGCTATTTCGCTAAAATATATAATAAGAAAAATTATTAATACTATAATAAGTTATATAAGCCTTATAAGATAGTAAGTATTCTAGATTACTCTAGTAAGGATTTAGTACTAAATTATACTAATCTCGCTTAAGTTCCTAAGGATATCGAGGGGAACCGCTATAAACTTTCGGCGTACTTATTATAGGTTTAGGACTTTTAGATAAATATTAATAATAGCTTTAGCGAAGATATTAAGTCTAATATTAATAACTAGGATACCGCGATTATATTACGGCTACCTTATAAGCTAGTTATTAGCGTAATAGCGTACGTTCGGTATCTTATCGCGAGCTTTAATAGTTTTATAAAGTCTTACTATCGTACCTACTCTCTTTCTAATATTTATATATCTTAGGTAAAGTATTTTCTTTTATATCTTCGGGATTTTATTTTAACCTATTCCTAGGCTACTAGAAATACTTATTCTTAGTAGATATCCGACTATAGTTTATTAGTAATTCCTTTATTATCCGTTCTTATTACCGCTACTAAGTATAAGAAACTTATAAATAAAGCTAGTTACTATCCTTATCTATATATAGCCGAGGAGTTAGCGTATAGCTAGTATATTAAGATAGTCGCTTTCTAGAAGGATATATATAAATTAGTCTAGGCTACTTAGGATAATTTCTAGGTATTTAATACTATAGGATAATTTTTAGAGATATACCTAGTTACGTTTCCTCTAGACTTATAGATATAACGGGCTAGTTTTAGTTCTAATTCGGCGGCTACGGCTATCCTTAGGTTTTCTTCTTTTTTAGAGTTTTTTAATATTTTAATATAATTTTTAGCGTATTTACTATTACGCTTTCGGATATCTATTAATTATATTTTAATAATTAGCTATACTACTTTACTAGGTAGTATAGTTCGTCTTCGAACTAATAGTAATCCTTAATCTCTTCGACCTCCTATTTATTATTATCCGCTAGTTCTAATAATAGTAATTATTCTAATTCGCCCTCTCGTTAGTATTATAGCTAAAGTAAGGAGATAGGGAAAACGTTATAGATCGCTATATATTAGCTAGGAAGTAGGAGGCGATACGCCTATTTTCTAATATATTTAAAGATTCTAAAAGATCTGATCTATTAAGATAATAGCTTTTTTATAGTACCCTCTTTTAATCGTAGGTTTTTTATTAATAGGGCTACTAGATCGTTCTTCTTAAATATTATTTCTTTATAATACTTATTATAATAAAATACCTATATTTCGGTTACTATTCTTTATACTTTTTATAGCTTTTCGCGAAGCTCTATAAGCTTTTAAATTCTTACTAAAGCTACTAGTACCTCCCTCTTAATACTACCGTCCTCGGTATATATTTAGAAGTTTAGATTAAATCCTAATAAGACTTAGAACGGCGATATTCTAGTTATTATATTAATAGTATTATTATAGGCGAATTCCGCGGTATATAAAAGTATAGGCTATATCTTCTATTACTTATTAATAAAATACTAAAGGTAGTATTTAAGCGTTTAGTTTATCCTTTTTATTTAACTATCGGTCTAGGGGTAAAACGCTATCGAATATCTTAGTTTTATCTAGAATATATAGTATAATTTTAACTAAAACCTACTTATAAAAACTAATCTCCGATTAGATATAATACTATTTAGTAGTCCGAATTATAGTTTAATATTTTAATAGAATAGCTCGGCTAATTCTAAAGCGTCTATTATAGTCGAAACTAGGAAGAAAAGGTATTATTTCGAAAAATAGTTTATAACTACTAAAATTATATTAATTATCCTTCCTTTCTAGATCGATTAAAATAAGCCTATAATAAAGTCTATTAATAATTCGGTAAAAAGCTAGAAAGGAATCGGTAGTAATTCGAGCTTACTAAAAGGGCGATATCTTAGTGTTTAGGCGGTTTAATATACTATATAAGATTTTACGTATTTTTTTACGTCTTTTTATAGATTAATCTAATAAAAATCTCTTCTAAGAAGTTCTTTAGTCCTTACTCTCCTAAAATAGCCTATAATAGGGTTATTATAATATATTATTATTAATTTTTAATAGATATCCTCCTTTTTTAGTATATATAAATATCCTTAGTACCTAAGATATCCTAAGGCGTTAACTAACTAGTCTTTATTATTAGGTTTTTAGGCCGATATATTATCTTTCCGATAGATCGTTTCTAGATTATCTAACTAAAGTTTTCCTATCTATTCGAGAGTATCTATAATAATAGTTATACTTATAGACTAGATTACTATAGTATCTTTTAGATCGAATAAAATATCTAATTTATTATATAGCTCTCTCTATTTAGACTATAGATCTATATTAGTATTAATATATTTTACTATCAATCCGATCGAGTTATATCCTTAAGATTTATACTTTTAATCTATATCTAGATCTTAAGTCCCTATAATATTTTAGATTATTAGAGCCTCTAGTCTTTTAGTCTCTTTTAGAGCTAAGGTCTTTTTATTTATAATTTAGTTCTAAATCGGACTAATTAATTCCTTTCCTATAATTACTTATTCGGAATTTAGAATTCTAAAAAGCCTATTTATAGGGTTTATTTTTCTAAGCCTATATTTTATAATAAAGTTAAAAAGCGTTAAGAATATATATTAGCGTATCTATCGGCTATTAAGTTTCTATTAAGTTATAAATATATATAAATTAATATAATCTAATAATATCTTAATAGGATACTTACTATTATCTAAGTAGTACTACTAGTATTAAAAAGAGTAAATAATAGCGAAAAGCTCCTAATCTAGGGTAGTATAATTAAGTTCTAGGCCTAAAAATTTCTTTAACTAGAAGGCTATTAGATACTACTAACCCTCTAAATCTAGCTATAAAAGTACGCCTTCTATACCCTAATTTAAAGTATCTATCTCTAATATAATATACTTCTCTAGATTAAAATAATATAATAAGGATACTAACTAGAAGGTAAGTTTTAACTACCGAAACGCCTATAATTCGGTCGCGTTTAACTATACTTATCCCGGCTTTTTACTATTTTTACTTCTTTTTATTATAAATATAAAGGATAGGGATAATTAAGAATATCTCTTTATAAAGCGGCGGTAAAAATTATAAAATCCTAAGAAGATCTAGATATTATAATAGCTCTTTAGTTCTTCTTATTCCTAGATTATATAAACGCGGCTTTAGTCTATTTTTACCCCTAATCTATCTATAATAAACCTTAAGAACTCGACCTCTCTTTAATAGAAAGTATATTTTAACGATTTTATATAGAGTTCCGCTCTCTATAGCCTTTCGAAGACTTATCGAAGGACTTTCGTATAGGATTCTCGATCCTTAATAAATACTAGGATATCGTCTAGATAAACTATATATATTATATTAACTAGCCTTATTAATACGGTATAAATATAGCTTTAAAAGATAGTAGGTATATTAGATAATCTAAATAATATAACTATATATTTAAAATAGCTATATTTTATTCGGAAAGCCGTCTTTTATTTATTACCTTCTTAGAGTCGAATCTAGTAGTAGATATCCTTAATATCGACTTTACTAAAAAACTAGGCTTCTAAAAGATAGTCGAGATTCTCTAAAATAAGGGATAGAGGGTATTAGTTCTTAACTAATATATAGTTTAGCCCTTTATAGTTTATATATAGCTATAAACCTCTATTTTTCTTTAGGATAAAAAGATAGGAACGCCTATAAGGCTTTTTAATAAACGAATTCTCCCTTTTTTAATATTATTAACTAGATAGGTCTATAACTCCTTAAGTTCGGTTCTAGATAATAGGTAAATCGGCTTATAAAAGAGGGTTTTCCCTTCTTTAAGTTCGATTATATAATCGGATATTTTAGTCTTTAATAGAGTACCCGCTTTTTTATAGTTAAATACGTTAAGGAATTCTTCTAATTTAAGAGGTATTTATACCTAATCTATATCTAATATAGCGGCGTCTTTATCTAATAACTAGACCTCTTTTAGTATCTTAACTAATATATAGATAATAGCGGTATTTCTTAATTATTTTACGAATTTATAGGGATTTTAGAGTTCGAAACTCTTCGTTCCGAACTACTATTTATCTATACTAGGATATAGAATTACGTTAAATTTATTTATAAACGTCCTAGATAGAAGTATTAGGCTTCTTTCTAGTCTAGGATCTCTCTCGATCTTAATATAAGGTCGATTTATTATCTTTTTAGTCTCTCTAAAGTCTCTAATTATAAAAGATATCTAGTATATACTATAGATATAGAGTCGTTCTAGGGTTATATCCTTTAGTAATAGAGATATAAAGAGTATAGTATATAATTTATTTTCTTTAGCGAACTCTCTATTAATTATATTATATTCTACGCTAATATCTAGATCCGCGTATATTTCGATACTATTATATATAGTAATCGGTATATAAAGGCGTACTATAATCCTAATAAATAGGTATTAAGCTAGTATATCGGGATCTACTTTAGCTCTTCGACTTTTCCTAATTATCTAGAATCCTAAGTTTTTAATATTTAGATAATAGATTAAACTAAGGCTTTCTAGGGGTAATCCTAAGCCTAATAGTTTTTATCTCTATAGATAAAATAGATACTTTTCGGTATCTTTTTAGTACCGTTTCTCTTTTTAGGCTACGTATTATTTATAGAGCTTTATAAATTATCTTAATTATTTAATCTATATCTCTAGTCTTAGCCTCGGATTCTAAAATCCTTAGGTTACCTTCTATCCTAAGATTATCCTCTACTCTAGAGGGTCGAGGTTTTAATATAAGAGTAATTTAATATCGAATTAGTATAGTTTCCCTATCTTTTCTTATCCTAATAATAATAGTTTAAGGAGTCTTTCCTAAGCCTCTAGTATATAAAATAAATATAGTAAAGTATAGATACTAGCTTTAATATTTCGTCCTAGTTTATTAGTAAAATGCTATTATTAGTAGTAATTATAATATCTTAGAGAGGTTTCTATAGTTTTATAAATAAGATCTAGGTCTTTTATTCCTTATTCTAGTTTAAAAGGTAATTCTCTAGCGATTTAAAGTAGTTTTTAAAATTATAAGAGTCTTAATAGGATTTTATTATAGCCTTTTAGAATTAGATAAGAATATTAGTAATAATATTATAGGAGTTCCTTAGAAGTATCTTCGTCTATTCCCTAAATATATCTTAATCCGATATCTCTTTAGGATATTTCTATTTATAAGATATCTATTTTTTTTTATAAGAGATATATAAGTAATTTATAGCGGTAAGGATTTTTTAGATTCTTAAGATATATTTTTTTAGAGTCTTTTTAAAAAGCGTTTTAAGATTATTTAGCTAATCCTCTCTTTATTTTATATTAAAATCTAGTTTAAATCGGCTAATATCTCTTTTAATCTCTCTTTTTTAGGAGGGTTTACTTTTTATAGATAAATCGCGGTAGTTCCGAGATCTTCTTATTATTTAACCGAAATTCCGAAGTTTCTCTTTATTTTCCGCGACCGCTTTTTAGACTATAAGAATATATTCTTATAATACTACTCTAGCTTTATACTCTATAATCTTTTCTTCTAAGCTTCGAAGGGTTTCGTCGGTAATACGAGAGCTTTCCGCTACTATTTTAGTAGTTTATTTAGGTAGATCCTAAATTAGTATTTCCTCTTATTCTTCTGTAGGTAGAAGTATTCCCGATTCGCTACCGGTTTAGATAGGATACTCTAGCGCCTTAGTATTATTACGCGAGCTACTACGGGTAGTTAGGGGAGCTATTATATCTTAGGTAATTAAAGAAGAAGAATTAGAATTATAAGAATATACTATTTTTAGGTATAAGGCCTATTAACCGGGTAAGATACGTTAGCTTAGGAGGAGGGAATAAAGGTATATTAGGCTATATATGCTAAGACTAATTCTTGCTAGAATTCAGGGGGTCCCGGGGGGACCTAAGATTAAAAGGAAATGTGCGTGCCAAGGCTCGGCACCGATCAGGTAACGAACCCCGCACGATTCACACACGTGTCAGAAACTTCTATGAATATATGTGTCGCCCAAGTTCCTGTTTCACCTTTGAAAGGACCTTTATCCTTTACATCTACTAATTAATAAGCTTTATATACCTACTTTTCGTTCTTACTAGGGTTGCTTTTAATAGTAATCCCCTCTGTTATCTCTACTAGTTTAGTAAGACGTTGCTAACTAATATAGCCTAGGCGCCTATACTAAGTTTAGATTAAAGCTTCTGATTTTAGCTTACTTACTAACTTCTTTATAGTAGTAAGAGCTATATCCTTCGACGTCTTTGGTTGTTTTAACTATATTAACTTCTAGTCCTAATATACTCTATATACCGGTTTTCTAGTAGTTATTTCGATATAGTTCTTTCTAAAGTTTATTACTATCCCTACCTTTATTATTAATCTATTGGATATTAGATTACTATAGAAATTAGGCGAGTACTTAGTGTTATATAGCTTTATTTTGACTACTTTGCTACTATTGACTGCGCTAATACTATAGATTACTATAGTGCCTACCCTATCGATACTTATTTCTGTATCTCCTACCCTAACGCTGCTCTATATATCTTCGAAAGTTTTAAATAACTCCCGATTGTTATAGATATATATCTACGCGCCGGTATTAACTACCTATCTCCGTCTAATTAGTTCGGCTTCGTAGATTTAGGTAGATATAACGGTAGTAGAGGTTAGAATTTACTTACTAGCCGCCGGCTTACTTATCTAGGGCTTGCTTGTCTAAGGCTCTCCGGCCTATAGCTTGGTTTCCTATAGCTTGCCTACCTTTAGTACGCCGGCCTATAGCTTGGCTGCCTAAGGCTTACCTGTCTTTGGCGCTCCGGCCTATAGCTTGCCTTCCTATAGCACGCCGGCCTATATAGAGAAGAATCTATATAATAAGTCATCCTCTTCGTTATTAAGGGTAGCATTTACTTGCTACGCTACCTTCCCCTATTATACTAGGTTTTCTTAACGTCTCTTATTAACCTAGGCCTTCTAAGTAGGGTTAGCCTTTATAGCTTTCTCCTATTTCTACTTAGCTTCCTTATTTCTAGTATATCTAGAAGGCTTATTCTTATTAAAAATATCCTAATACTTCTAAGATAGGTACCGTCTATAGTTCTATCTATATAGATATAGCTTTAATTTAAACGGTAGTTCTTCTCTAGCTAACTTCGTATTAGCTAACTTTTTATCCGAGGTCTTTAGCTTAGCTTCTTCGTAGCCTTACTATATCGAAAAAGTAGCTTTAGAGATATCCCTTTAATTAGTAACTAGCTTACTATAGGTAATCTTCTAGTATACTCGATACCGGTTAAAAAGCTTAGTAAATCCGATATCTTCTTTATCTTATAGTCTTAGAGTCTATATCTTGTAGAATCTAGGTAATATTACTAAGATAGTATTAAGGAACTAAGTCGAAGTATTATTTACCTCTAGTATTCCTACTCTTTTATAGCTTAATTAAACTATCTCCTAGTTTAATAGCTATTTATCGATATTAGTATTCTTATCTAACCCTCTATCTAGGCTTCTCTATTATTAATAGAGCCTAGTAGAATAGGTCGGATTATACTCTAAGGCGAACCTTTCTCGAAGGTTTCTAAGTAGACTATATAGAGTCTTATAGTCTATAATAAACGGCTAGAAGTTTACGTAGACGCTATTCCGGATTACTGTTATAATTATACTTAACCCCTTCTTTTCCTAGGTATAAAGTATATTCTTTATCGACTAGTTCGATTAAATTACTTTATAAGTATCGACCTATTTATCGCTATACTTCTTCTCCGCTTCTTCAATCGATATAATCTCTACCGGAGCTTTCCGTATCTCCGGTTCTTTTTTCCTTACTAGGATTATATAGCTCCTAAACGTTAAATTGTACTACAATCGATTCGATATTAGCGATCTATATATCCTAAGTTTCGGTATCCTTAAGGATAACGCGGGAGGATAGACCCGCGGAGAGATAATCGGCCATGATTTATTAATAGATTTCCGATTTTTCTTCGATTTAGGGGTTACTTCGTCGCTAGGTAAATTACCTCAGTATCGATTGGAAGCAGGGTTGATCTTTGAATTGATGTTTTAATGGAACAAAGCCGGGCTCATAACTGACAGAAATCTGACGTATTGAAATGTATGGACCTTAGGGCTGATATGGAGAACTCTGCATTTTCTACATAATAGAAACTGCTGTTTCTGTGCGGTTTATGACTAAGCTAGATTACATAATCTGTATCATCCCAT
Organism: Penicillium verrucosum; assembly: GCF_028828655.1. Taxonomy (NCBI): domain Eukaryota; kingdom Fungi; phylum Ascomycota; class Eurotiomycetes; order Eurotiales; family Aspergillaceae; genus Penicillium; species Penicillium verrucosum. The sequence continues at coordinate 4,706,812 of NW_026643212.1, forward strand.
GTATGCAACCTTGCAATTTGACAGTTTCCTAAATAGGAGGGCACTAAGGCTATCATGTTCCGCTCACCGGATGGCAAGCGCTAGTGTCCCATGAGAAGTTACGGCCCCTTCAGTATTCAATCGGCATGAAGCCCTCCCAAAGTTATAAGAGAGGTAGGCAGTCTGGATGCATCATATGGCCATTTGGATGAGAGTTAACCATCTCTTATTGGCACATATGGATGCCTAGTTGATGCCTCAGGCTGCGGTCCGCACGCTGACATGTCATCACTGCCAGGTGAGCAGGTACCAACATGCCTACATACATATAAGTGCTGTAAGCACCATGCGAATCCCACACAAGATAGTCAATCATCAGACAACTTCCAATATGGCGAGCATATGTTCCCAAAATGAGCGCGTCCGGTTAACACCGTCTATGATCCCAGACGCGTGTAACTTCGACGCCAAGGATTCCTCATTTTTCAACAGATGGAGCGAATTACCCTCACCGGAGGAAGTTCGGAAAACGACCGAAGACCACAGTTTGGACAGGCGAAAAAAATCTCACATACGCGGGGCAACACATGAAACCACCCCTTGCGGTGTTTGAGCATATGGGCCTAGTTGTCAAATGGGGTGTTCTTGTTAACATCCACGAGGCTCAGTCGACCTATGCTGTTTATCACCTATTGAATGGGCGGGTGCCAGTTCCCGAAATCTTCGGATGGCGCACAGACGGAGACGAGAAGTTCATCTACATGCAGTATGTACAGGGCCAGACTCTGGAGGAGACTTGGGACTCGCTACAACTTACCGACCGCGATACCATCGCTCGAGAGCTTCGTATAATATGTGACAACCTCCGCCAGCTTGAGCAAGACCCTTCCGACAAGTTCATAGGTCTGCGCCGGCCTAATACCTTCCGTGTTTCTATCATCTGCATTTCTGACTTCCCCCTAGGCAACGTTATGCGAAAATCTATCTACGATAGAGTATTCGCTTCGCATACGCATGAGGCGGGGCCGTTCACTACAGTCCGTGAGTTTCACGACTGGTTCATATTTCTTTGTCGCAAACCGATGCGCGATCCACACTCTATTCCAATCGAGCCCTTTCGGTATGACCTACCCGATGACAGCGCTATCAAGTTTACCCAAGGTGATCTCCACCGCAGCAATATTATCATTTCATTATGCGAACCATATCGTGTCCTGGCTATCGTTGATTGGGAACAGTCTGGTTGGCTACCTGAATACTGGGAGGCCCGCAAAATGGAGTGGACTGTCAGTGACAAGGAGTGGCCAAAATACCTACCATTGATTTTAGATCAGTACAAGAGTACCGTGGAAGCATGGTGGTGGTATGTGGCTTCTCTGGGGTGTTAAATCAGGAGTGACCCACATGAACCGAGTTGGAGACCGAAGAAAGTTCTCGGATACAAGTATGGGTTGAAAACTAGCTCTCCACGAACTCTCAACGTAATGGCTGTAGGTTATTTACTGTTATTGTGGTGGCCTTAGGCTTTTAGTTAGTGCCTCAGGCATTAACAACTCAGTAGGTAGCAGGACGCAGCTCACCGGCGCATAGAATGGCCGAAAAGAATAATAAACTGACTAATTCGTTCATATTTAATGCAAACACAGTGAAAGAAGTACTATTGACCATACTACACCCTCCGCCCCAAATGACGCGTATTTCCTAATACTTAGGCACTGCCCGGAACAGTCTTTTTTTTTACGTTAACCGATGATGAATTCATTTGCCCGGCTGCTTCAGATCGTACTCTGTAGAAGCTTTTATTAAGCTCTTTGACTTGGCATCAGACCTGGAAAATCCGATAGAAATGGTGGAACTATATAACGGCAGTCTCGAGTCTATGCCTAAAATTGCCGTTGAGTTATAAAACTATAGCTACATATGCTTTTGTCAAATGTTACATAGAGCCAGCACATATGTATACACCCCCACCGTATCACCCACAGGTTCAGATCACCTGATAATTCCATATATATGTTCCAGATAGTCACGAATCTTGACTTGCAGTGGCACCAAAAGTAGATACAACTCTGATCCTCCACTACACAAATTCATACAACGGGCCACAGATATCCACCGACTCATAGTTTAGACCAAAGCCCCTGACCTCAGGAATGATACGGAAGTAGAAGTTGGGGTGGCTATCAGTCTTCACCAGTCCCATGTAATCAGCCATCGGATAAGCGTATGCATCCGACGCCCAATCCTTTGCAATTTCGTGAGCCATGGCCTTCTGCTGGTCGCGAGCCAACGGCGACCGCTTACGGGTAGTGGCGGAGACCTTGAACCCAGCACCATCGAAACGCGTGTGAAGAGGCGAGTCCTGAGCATTGCCGGTAGGGAAGGTGCCAGCGCCTCCGGGGAAGTGTAGGTTGAGATCGCCGTTGTCAAAGTAATTGAATGCAATATCAGAAGCACTGCCTTGGTCGTCGAGGGTCATATTGCGAGCAATTAAGCGTTGAGTCATCCGAGGATCAGAGTCGCGCTTTTCAAGATTCAGGCTAGAGACATCGACTTGTTCCAAGAGGTTATAGATCCACCCATCATTCTGGAGAGCAGCGTGTAAAGCATCTGCGGAGGATGTGTCTATAGGCAGGCCACGACGCACCGGACCAGGGTCAAGGTGTGAATCCTCAGCGGTAGAGGAAGTACCAACTGCTCCGTGGAGTATGCCAGCCAGGAGGAAGAGTATATCCAGTGCACTTTGAACATAACCCACATATTTCGCGCAGTTGGGGGAATTTTCCTGCTCACAGACTTTCTTGGCTTCCCCAGTACTTAGGTGGAGTAGTGCAGCGCTTTATATATATAAGTGTAAGCGATTTGAACTGAAATTGCAACTTAAACCCTAAGAATAGGAACAGGAATAGGAAAAGAAGATGATAAGCAACGTACACCGCACTGCTCTTACTGATTCGTGAGATGACCCTGCCAATCCTCCTACAGTTTGGGGCAACTCGTGCCTCGAGAACTTTCGCTTCATTTGGAGTACGGACCTCGACCTCATTGGTACCATAGCCAACAAGCTCGCCTGAGACCAAATTGGTGTTCCCAGGGATATCAGCCGTAGGAACGGATAACGCTGCTGCATTGGCAACAACGAGGAAACCAAGGCTATGAAGGAGCTTCATTGTAGAGATTTCTGATTGCAAGAGGGTGATGATGGTAGTGAATTGTGTTTAGATTCTCAATTCCCACGTCCCTAAGTGCCCTCTTTATAGATTTCTTTTTGGCCCGAAGGCATGGACGTCACACTCGACATTTTACTACCATTGATATTCTGTAACTTCAACCGCCAGGATTATGAATGTCTTACCAGAATACTCCATAGTTAATCAACCGTTGATGTCCGGAGTATGTACTGTTGTACTCCGTGGCCCCTATAGCTCCATAAGCCCCACTAACTCCACTCCATGTCCAAAGGTCTGTAATAATTCTTTACCAGGTATCAGCTTGATACTGTCTATACTTTACAGTCACGTATTATAAGAAATAGTTATTATTACTATTGTTATTGTTAAGACAATGTTCTCGTCCTGGAGATAAGGTGATGTTTCACCGCCCAAACTTGGTTTTTCTTCCCATCTTCATTTGTCCAACTTTCTCGTTCTCACAGTTCTCCAACGTACCTCTCTGCATTTCCACTCTTGCCAATATGGAGAAAGAAGACCTCCAAACAACACCTATCCCATCCCTAGGATCCTCTGCGGGAAGCCAGCTGGACGATGAGCTACCTACTTCACCCCTCATGTTGATTGTGGACTCCTATCCCGATAACCTCGTCGTCAAATACCTCATGGCACCGTTTGTCAAACATACTTTCTTGTAAGCAAATAAATAACTACCATTGGTGATACTTACTAAATGTATTGGGAATATAGAACCTTCTTTACAGTCCTGGCTTTTCTCTTTGGCTCTCTCCCAGTGTGTGGCCATTGGAACTCGGAGGAGGTTTGCGACCGGAGATTTCACCATCTGGCATTTTTAATTGCGATAGGACTAGTGAGCTTGAAGGGCTATGCCAATTACCTTGGACGAAAGCTTAGAAAAAGAGGAGAGGTCGCGAAAGGCTTAGCTTAGATAGTTCTGGTCTTTTCTTGTACGGAATCAATTTGACAATGTCTGAACTTACATATGTACCATGCCCTAACCCCCAAATCTTTGTATACAACATACAAGCTTTACGTGTATGTGTGTAAATATCAAATACATAATCGAGACAGTGAATCAGAGGGTCAGGGTCCACCCGCGGTCCGTTGGCCCCAGTGGGCCACAGGACGGCTATCCCCGTGCGGTGGGTTTTCCTGGTTGTGAGGTATGAGAGCTGCATCCCTACAAGTAATAAGAGAAGTTCAAGAATTACAAGTTCTAAAGTACGTATGTCTCCTTACCCTAACTATTTGAAGGTCGTGTGGTGTTATATTGCTTCCAATGCACTATGCTAGAGTCGGTGCTAGAGTCAATATATGGCTAGACAAATAAGTGCAGTTTTCGAACTTCTCCTAGCCTCAAAATTAGAATAAATTTGCCTATGGAGATCACTAACGTTATATATGCACTAGCTAGTTTAAGATCTTTGGCCCCTATGTTGTTACCAAAACCCTAGATATTCCCCTTCAGATCCACAACAAAACCGGATTGACTTGGCAGTGTCTTAGCCGTCCCTTGGCAGAAACGCATTCTTATCAAGTCACGTCACCTCGATGATGAACATTACGGCCATCACTCCGTTATTGCACTGTCTCTTATTGAATTTCAAGAAACAATACGAGTGCTGAATACATGAGAGATTGCATATCACCACCTCACCACCTTATCACCTCACGTAATAGGTCATTCGTTCTCAAATTGGGGGGTTTAAAGCTTCATTTTGTTTGTCTAGCTCCGTGGTCCGGCCGAAACAATTCCCTGCTAGCTCTTGCCCAACTCTTGTCTAGCTCTTGCCTAGCTAGAATTACCCCCTCACTCCTACGGACTCCGGCTACTTATGTTCTCGAGGGGTGCCCCCGCCCGGAAAATAGCAAGATCCATACAGTGTGGACTATACTAGTGCCGGGAGACTAAGAGTTGGGACGCTCTGCTCACCGAAAGACAAAGGCAGAGCGGCAGATTCTGCTTCCATAGGAATTCGACTCTCTCCCTCCATATTTTCTGGCCTACCTACACCTTGTAGATGCCGTAACATTTACTCATTAAACCAAGGATTATCCAAAACTTGTTTTGCTGACGCTCTTGCTGACGGTTCAAACAGCAATAAGCTTCCAATGATCTGCCCCAGCCTCGCTATATCCTCCTTGGTGAGATCAGGACTGTGCGGGCTATCGAAGTACAGTTCTTCCAGCCATCCTTGTAGATTGGGCACGGGGCCTTCTGTGGGTTTACTGTCATCTGCCTTCATCGTCTCCCAAATCTTGTGCCATCTTTCAGGTAGATCATCGCTTGCCATCTCTCGCATCTGGTTAACGAGGATTGGGGGAGTTATCAAGAAGGTGTCAAAAGGCGGTTGGCCCACGAAAAGTTCAAAGAGCTGCCATACCTATCAGTTCACTATTATGTTGCGTTGAGCGTCGAATAGTTTCACCTACCATACATCCCATGCTCCACAAGTCAACGCGATAGTCAATGTGGTCTTGAAATATAACTTCAGGTGCCCGAACAGGTAGAGGGGTGTGTAGTGTTTGAGGAACCGTTGTGCCTAAAAATGATCCTCCGAAGTCGACTATTTTGATGGACTGGGCCGAATTCCAAGAATGCATCCAATATGAGGTAGGCCTAACAATATACCTAGGAATACCCGGCTCTAGGTCTTTCCCGTCGCTCCTTCGGACATGGCCAATTTCTGGCTTTCTTAGCATTTCAGTAAACTGCTGTTCAGTTTCATTGTCGTAAGGTATGGTGAAGGCCAAATTGCGGGTATGTAGATCTATATTATATGAGAATGATTCGAAATATTCGTTACTAGGAGAGTGGAGTAGCTTACCTCCATGTGCAATGTTCATTTGATGCAAGTCATTAAGTCCGATAAGGCTTTGCTTGGCAATTATTTTGGCGAGCTTCCCAGGGAGTCTTCCGCCGGGAAAGTATGCATCAATTGTGTCCGGAATGTTAGGCCCCAAAAGCTCATATACCAGGCAATTGTGAGATCCATTTGGACCCTTCAGATCGAAGTCATCAAGTAGGTGCACTGTATGTTTTAGAGGTTGACGAAATGCCAACTTCTTCAGAATGTCCAGCTCCTGTCCAATATTGTACATTTCAGCAACATATATTTTGACAGCAACATAAACATCATCCCTGCAGACAGGTAACTTGTCGGTTAGCTAGAACTACTGTAAGGGGCATAATATTATACAACCTTAGATCTCTGGCCACCCACACTGTCGAGTAACCTCCCCATCCTAGTTTATGCAGCACTTTGTATCGTCCGGATTTCAGGCATTCTCCCAGAGTGACTGGGCGGTAGCCGCCCTGGCGGTAGCGATGAAGTGGCTCCGCATCAACCGGGGAAATACAAAGGGGGTGATTGATCTGAGTCTTCTCTGGGTGGGTAGATATGGACCTGGAGAAAATGTCAGATCGTGAGATGCTTCTAAAGGGGACAGCACGCCTCGATACTACCCAGGCAGTTGCCATGTAGAGGTGTCGAAGAATATTAATAGGTCGAGATTGTGATAGGATGTAAACAATGGCCAATCACATGATGTTGGGTGCCTTGGTGTCTGAGGCACATGGCCCCATATGGGACAGATCCACCTGGGCACTTTATGTGTTACATAACAGTAGTTAGTAAGCGGCACGTGCACGCTGCCCCTTCTTAGGCAGCGCGGACCCGCTGCCAATATGAACCATCTTGCCTTCCCTAGCTATCAGTGTAACATTATATAGTAGCTCGTCTCTCTCTCCTTCTCTCTTCTCTCTCTCCGTCCATCCGCACACAGACAGTATCCTACCGTGTTGTTTCTCCAATCTCAACCCCGTAGGATCTCTGCTACATGATCTGTATAAGGGATAAATTATGAGCCGGCACATGACATCTCGTTAACTCTCCCTTTCTGGTACTTCAACTACGGAGGTATCTTTGTCAATGCCGATTTAATTGAAAGGTTTACCTCACTGAGCGGACGATTTAGGTAATATTATAACTATTAAGCTGCATTTATCCAAATATAGATTCAGTCTTGTGGCTTTGCCTGCACCTCTGCCTCTGCCTTTGCAATTGCTCCCGGAGCAGCTGGCATTAGTGCGCCTGCAGGTGGCTCGTTCTTCCCTTTGAACTCATCGCACATTTGCTCAAATGTTACCCACTCCACTCCCTCGTGACTATTGATATATTCAATCAGTCTGCATATACTGTGTTAGTTTCACATTCGTCAACGGCGTTTGACTGTGTAAATTCCGAACATACCTCTCATGCATGAGCAAGGCATGAGGCCGACCAGAGACATCGGGATGAATTGTCATGGGGAAGACAAACTCATCATACTCTCGATAAAAATAGTCGAAGTGATCCTATATTAAGGCGATCCTTTCAGTGCGACCCCCCATAACCCGGAACGGAATAAATACCAACCTTCCAGATATCCTCAACATCCCGTGGATTAACCCATCCATGGCTATTCGCCGAATTCTTGATGAACATCATCGGCGGCAAATCATCAATATACCAACTACCAGGAATCTCCACAAGACCGGTAGTATTACCCTTGATAAGGGGCTTCATCCACGTCTCCGCCTTCTGCTTGTAATCAATTTTCGTCCACGTATCCCCAGTCCGAAGCCAGTACATCTGGCAATCCTCATGGGACATGGAATGATCATATTCAATTCCATAAGCGAGCAATAGCTCAACCATCTCCGCGCTGGCCTCCCACCACGGCGCGACAATCCCGCGCGGCGGCTTTCCGCAGAAGTCCGTCAACATCTTATATGTCTTGTCAAGGATGTCGCGTTGTTGCTCCGTGGACAGGTCGCATGGATTCTCGTGCGAGTAACCGTGTAATCCAATCTCGTGCCCGGCGTCCCGGACCATTGCACATTCTTCGGGGAAGGTATCGAGGGTGTGACCTGGGATGAACCATGTTGCTTTGATGTTGTATTTTTCGAAGAGTTTCAGCACGCGAGGTGTACCGACGTGTCCGGCCCAGAGACCTTTTTGAGAATTCCGTTAGTGTAATAGATATAATCTTGGAGACGGATTAGCTTGCCTCGACTGATGTCGTTTACGCTGTCCTCGCCTCCGTATGAGCCTAGCCAGCCAGCTACTGCGTCGATGTCAACGCCGTAGCCAACAAGAACGCGCTTTCTGCCCATGATTATGGTAATTGGGTATTTCTGGTGATGGGAGGCTTCAGTTTGAGTCTAGAAAATATAATTTCTTTGGGAGTTGGTTGGAATCAAGTCGGAAAGGTATTGTTGACGTAAATTTATAGTCCCCTCCAGAGCTACCCCCAACAATGCCAGACAAAGGTGGGGTGGTCCCTAAACACTTTGGATTGGATTTCAGGAATTGGAGATATGGATATTTGTCTACTGGATAGCTATTTATCTTGATCCCACTCATGATTGGCTCCAACTGCCATATCTGAGGCCGTCTTCTCTAGCTTGTGATCTTATCACTATTCGAATGCGACGTTCATACTCCCCGACACTGCCAGGTGGAATTATAACAAAGCGAATACAATGAATACAGCTAGGATGAGAGGACGGGTCTGTAATTACTACTTTGAGAGGTAATTGGAAACGAAGGAAGAGAGGCGAGTGGCCTATTTCTACCTAAGAGTCCTGTCTGAGACTGCGGTCTCAAAATACTTCGCCTAAGGTCACAACATATTCTCACGGATAACTTCAAAGCCGATGAAGATTGAAGATTTTAAGACATACTTGACTAGCTCACCATAAAATTTCTACAATCGGCGCTGGTTTCGATCCTTCAAAGTTTCCCTTTTATAAAACCCCGAGTTTCATCCGCCAGATGCGATGATCCTCCATATATTTGCTGCCGCAGTATAGCCGTGTTGACCTATTGACTTAGTGTTAGTATAATGAACAAAAAGCCATCACAGCAAGAGGGACACACGTGATGAGGCCTAAGGTCGCCCACTGTTTTCGCACCAAGAAGGCGCATGCATGTTTGCATCTCATCCGATAGAACTAATAAGATTTTTAGGTCAGCAACAATCAAGTCCATATTGTTGAAGAAAACGAACTTTGCAATGTCCTCTCGACTCCCTCGATCCCACCGGCAGCGAGACCCCAAAGAGCCGGCCTTCCTATTCCAACAGCCTTAGCCCCAAGGCATAGCGCCTTGACAGCATCTGTACCGCGACGAATCCCCCCGTCAACCCACACTTCTACCCTATCAAACACACCCGGGCAATATTTTCGAAGCTCAAGAAGAGTATGCACAGCAGGAGGCGCCGTATCAAGTGATCTCCCACCATGGTTCGACAACACAATTCCCTTCACTAAAGGTGCATATTGAGCCGCTAGAATGGCGTCCTCGTGTGTCTGGATCCCCTTCAGTACAATTGGTTTGGTTGTATGCTGCGATAACCACTCAAGTGTATCCGCCCAAGTGAGCGATGGATCTGTCCCAGCAAAGAGCTGGGTGCTGACACTTTTCGCTATATTGGCTTGGATGTTGATCCGCTCATCGTCTTCCCGCTTGCCCGATACCGGTGCGTCAAGTGTCAATACGATGAACTTGATGCGATCCAATCGATTAGCACGCGCCAACATACTTTCGCTCAATTGTCTGTTCAGCTGGACATAAAGCTGCCATCCGAATATCTGTGTTGAGGGGGCGTCTGCGACAATTTCCTCTGCGGACAGTGAAGAGTTGTTTGCGATGATTTGAAGACACCCGAAAGAGCGACAACCTTCCGCGATCCCCTTCTCTCCTGAAGGGTGTCCCAGACGAGCCATTGCAGTTGGACTGACGAAGATCGGCAAGCCGACTTTGTGGCCTAGGAGGTCGGTTTCCAAGTCACAGCTGCGGCAGTTAACAAATACCCGTGGTCGGAACAAAATTGAACGATAGGCTTGCGTGTTGAGATGCTTTGATATCTTGTCGTCGGCAGCGGAAAAGTAGTACCCCCATGCCTTTTTGCTGATGACTTTGGTGGCTGCATCCTCTATCTTCTCTAGGTTCAGCAATGTGCTTAATGGCGCTTGGGTGATCTCTTCGGGTGTAGAATCGGCAATTGGCTGTTCTTGTGGCTCGACCGTGCCCAGATATGAGTCCTCGATTTCTTTCAAAGTCTCAGGAGGATGGATCATATTGAACTCCTCGGTGGCATCTCGTCCTCCCCAATGGATGATTGCTTGTACTCCACCAGGATGGCTGTCCAGGATGCTCGTAACCTCATGGAAGTTAGTTAATTTGAATTTGTGGAGGAAAAGTTCGAAATATCTCACATCATACACCTTTCCATAAAGTATGACCCAACAACTATCCTCAGTCTTGTGTTCAGAAACTGGGAAGGTTAGTTCAATGGCCCCTACACCCGATGTCCCTGATCTGGTAACAATAACTAACCTTCAGAAAGAGTAAACATCGTGACTTAATTGATTAGTTTAGATCGAAGCAATCGATGGTTTCTGTATGTAAATAGGCGTGATGTAAATTCCTATAGAAAAACTTTGCCTAGCCTTTCACTCCCATGATCGCATGCCCCCACCCTCAAAAGAGCCCTTTGAGATCGATACTGTAATATATTCCAATATTAATTGGATTGTTAGTCAATAGTAGTAAGCTATGGTGATGTATACTCTAGGCAAGGATCGGAGCTCTTATCTCCCAGTTGAATTAGGAGCACCCCCATCTTTAACCAGCCTACATACTTCGGTGTGGATACCTGTAATACTGCTCAAAGCCGTTTAATTATTTAATGAGTTTATTTTAGGTACTTGGGAATTTTGGGATATTCTTATTGGACGATTAACTTAACGGGGCGTTTGAGATCTATAAGTGTGGAGGATTTGATATTCCATGTATGGTATGACTTTAGGGACAATGGAATAGTGTATTGATACATTCCAACCACAAGTCCACAACGGACTAAATAGGATTGTAGTATAACCATCTGGCAAAATTCCAATATATGATGGCACACACAAAGTTGCCAAGGATCTCCTCGGCCTGTCCATTACAGCGCATCGTGCCCATGTGTCTCAAAGGGCAATCCTAGACACAACACGCCAACAACAATCCACAATGCCGCACTCGTATAGATTGGCGCTGTAGTGAACCCAGTCTGTGATGAGATAATACTAGCAACGAGTCCTCCAAATCGAAGAAGGGCAGCCGCTGTTCCAGAACCTGTGCCACGATGAGGAGCTGGGAATGATTCCGGAGTGAACGCGTACATGATAGCGTATTCTGTGGAACTGGTTAGCTATGAAGTTAGACATTAGGTTCCATAATATCTCACCGAAATTGGCTAGAAGGCTGGTAATGCAAGAAAATGCCAAGTCAGCCGATGGAGTCTTCACGCCAACATATGCGAAGAGGAACACGCCCGTGACAACGGCTGAACCTCCCATCATCCATCTTCTGCCCATGCGAGTATTTACCGATACTGCGGCAGATAATGGTCCGACAATTCCGACGGCTGATGTGATACAGTAGTTCCGATATGTTAGCGAGAGAGAAGATGTTTCTGTGAATTTGGTGGCCAGGTAGGATGGCAAGAAGGCGAAGAACAGGGGATACGCAATTCCTAAATATGAATGTTAGTAGTCATATCACAGGGATAATTGATACCTTCCCACTTGCCGACTGTCAACCATATGGCCCAGATGATCAATGTCTGTCTTCCGAGCTTTCTTGTTGCAAATAGTGCACGGTAGTGCTCTCCGGTAAACGCTTGCATGTTCTCTTTCGCGATTTCCTTCGTTGTCATTCGCTTCGACTCTCCCTCTTCACTAGGCATGTTTCCAAATCGAGCATCGATTACTTGGAGCATCTGAAGTGTCAATGGTTCCGGTTTGCCATTTTGCCTAGCAACGTGATTGATGGCGTTGACCGCATCCTGGTCTTTTCCCTGGGAGAGGAGATACCGGGGGGTTTCGGGTAGTTTGAAAACGAAAATGCGAACAAAGGTAAATGTGAGGGCTAAACTACCTAGAGTGATGAGTGTATATCTCCTAGTGGTTAGCCGTTAGTGAGGAAATGTGTCGTGGATCTTATGCCACTTACCATCCCATGTTCTGACTCCGTGAACATGTTTCAGGGGTGGCGTCGGTTGGACAACTGAAGTGGGCTAAGAATACCCAAGCAATCAAGGACACAATCAGTTGGCTCAGATTCCACCATGCCGAGAGAGCCGTGAGAAGATATTGATGACTGGGAGTATTTGAATTAGCGACCGTGCAGAGTGATACGGTCAACCCAAACATTCTCACCTTCCTGGGACGAATTCTAGGAATATCATGGAGTCAACAGGAACATTTCCCCCAGCGGCAGTTCCAATCACAGCCCAAAGTGCACTGAATGCAATGAAATTCATCGACCCAGCAGCGGCACAGAGGAAGATACCAGCGATGAGTAGCGTAGAATTGAACGCTGGTTTGCGTCCGATGAGATCGCTTGACAGACCCCAGAACGAGGCACCCAGAATCAATCCTACATAATACGCAACCGAACTGTAGCTGACTTGCACAATGCCGGAGAACTCTTGCTTAATAGGGGGCTGGACGCTTCCGATGCCTTGAGAAGCAAACTATCGAGATACATGTTAGGGAAAGGGGGGTGTCAAGAGATAAAGGAGTGATATTGCATACATTATCGACTATCCATCCGAAACCCGTCACCACGAACAGTTTCCATTGAAACCTGGTAGTATTATGTCAATATCTAAATGCCTCAAAGCAGTGCTCAAGATGTGAGAGGTGTCAATACCAGCCCATGCCGATTTCTTCCATGCATTTTCCAACCAACTCGGACTTCAAACGGTATGCCTTCGTGGTTGAGGATCCGTAGAAATCTTCAACCTCATAATCATCAATAGTCGTCAATTTAGCAACTTCATAGTCAGGAGTACCGCTCTCCGCCGGCTGACTCTGCTTCTTGTCGGATTGAATTTCGTTCATCTTGCAAGATAATTCAGTGAGGAATTCCTTGCATTCATTGCAGGCAGATCAGTGTCATATGTCGTTGTCTTTTCGGGCTACGATGTGCCTCCCAATCCGATGATCTTGTCTGATAGTCGGTATAGTTCAGATTGATACGGATGAATCCGGTGACCAAGAGTGGAGAGGAAATAATGCCATCCCACCCTTGGGATCCGGGGATGCCTTGGATCGGATATCACAACAGCTTCGACCAGGCCGAGACTTACTTTGTGGCGTTACTGCACTTGGCGCTTGTCAACCGATTAAGGTAACAATAAGACATCACTATTCAGTTATTTTCATGTTGCGTGATGGAGACTATGCAAGTACTGAATTGACCTTATTCGGGATTGGTTCTGTGGTTCAATTTTCTTCAGGACGGGACATAAAATACGTAGAAGGATCTCAATGAAGTTCACTATTAACACTAAGCACCAACCGCAGCGACAGCAGGAATAACGTCTGCTTCCTTTACGTCCAAATCCTTCTTGAATGCCTCAGCGCGACCGTAGCTCTCCTTGTAAGACGCCGTAACCATATCTTGCACAGTAATAGGACCGTATTTGGCAGGTTCACCCTCTTCGCGACAGTTAGGCAAGCACTCGCAGATATAATCCGGGTTTCCGCTGAAGAAGAACGGAATAGAGTATCTCTCTCGGCCGGATTTGTTTATCACACGATGGGTATTCGATTTATATTTGTCGTTCGCCATGCGCATGAAGAGGTTACCCAAATTCACCACATAGGCTCCCGGAACGGGCTTGACCTATAGATCTCTGTCAGAGTCAAGGTTAAGAACATATTTGAGTTGAAACTCACATCTAGCCATTGTCCAGATGGTCCGTCTAGTACTTGCAGCCCATCGACCTCGTCCTGAAGAAGGAGAGTGATGCAGCCAAAGTCAGTATGCGCTCCAATTCCCCGGTTCAATTTCTCGTCGGTATCCTGGGGCTGCGCCGGATAGTGTAGGTATCGCATTGTCGCGACAGCTCCGTCTGTGAGAGGATCGAAGAAGGTTGATTCAACTCCCAATGTTTGAGCCAGCACTCCCAAAACATCCTTTGCAAGATCGAATGTAGCGCGATAGTATTCCATAGTTGTTTCTTGGAATTCCTCCTTGTTGGGAACGGTAGGTGGCCATTGGTTGGGGCCACTGTTTAACTTCTTCTCCAAATAGTAGGGATGATCTTCGGGGATTTCTTCACCGATGTACAAGCCTTCTTTCAGCTCGGGACCGGTGCCCACTTCTAACATTTGCGATCGCAGGAGTTCGTAGCCTCTGTTGAATGTAGTTAGGTCTATTCGGTTAGCAGAATTCGCGATGAGTAGGTAAGAATCTTACTCTTGTCAACTTTCAACTTCTCTTCCAGCGGGAGATCGAAGAAGCGCCTAGAGCAATCCATGACGCGGCGCTGCAAGTCCAGCGGGACGCGGTGGCCGGTGATCTGGAAAAAGCCGTTGTAATGGCAACATTTGCGAATGTCTTCGATCAACTTGCTTTTCGCGTCGCTATCCTTTCCGTAGAATGGAGAGAAATCCAAGATGGGCGGAGCTGCGGGTAGAGACATTTTGGTGAATACACTGGTGAGCTGTGCTTGTGTTTGCTTGTACAGATCGACTTGCATTCAATATATTTCCTTGGAATTCAAAAAAGAGTCACCCCCAAGACTCTTTACCATCGCAGAGAAGTCCGACGTCTCAACTCCAGGTAGTTCAGCTAATCCTGCTCGAGCTGGAGTTCTAGCATTTGCCTTGAAGGATGGAGGTAGGGGCAGGGATGCACCAAGAATGGGGGTCAACGGTTGATTAGGCTGCGATAAGGGCCCGTAGGCGTGCGGGGAAAACATGGGGATAACAAAGAACAAAAGTACAATTTATATCCTATCTGGAGGACATGGCAGATATGGGATTGGTCATACTTGGACATGGCTTGTTGTACTGTTGTACTACGGCTGTGAACGTGAACGTCAAGGGGTTGGAATGCTATACGAGATGTTGCTCAGTATAAGAACCCGGTCAATTGACATTCGCGCTATATACTTAGAAATGAGCAGTTCAAAACTCAATAATAATGTCTGAATTAAAGTCCACCACAGTGGCCAAGATGCCCGATGCTGAATCAAACGTCGGCGAAAGCACTACGTATACAGATTACAAGG
Source organism: Penicillium verrucosum (assembly GCF_028828655.1). NCBI lineage: Eukaryota > Fungi > Ascomycota > Eurotiomycetes > Eurotiales > Aspergillaceae > Penicillium > Penicillium verrucosum. The sequence continues at coordinate 4,722,102 of NW_026643212.1, forward strand.
CCGAGAGGTCCTATGTTAGGAAGATTGATTTCATTGTGCTTCCAACGCTATGCTTGGTGAGTTCTCAAACATCATGGACCCGGGTATATGAAATACTTGCTAACTTCGAGGCTTGTTTGATCGCGCAGATGTACTTTTTTGACTGCATGGATCGGGTAAGTGCCTAAACGAAAGCATTATCTTTTCGAAACGTCCTAATTATTATCCCAGAGCAATTTGGCAAATGCAAAGACAGATGGCCTTGAAAAGGACTTGAATCTAAAGGGCAATGACTATTCTCTATTAATCCTCCTGTTCTATATCCCCTTTGGTTTGTTCGATCTGCCATGGAATATTTTGATAAAGATATTTTCAGGAAGGATTATGCTGTCTATTAGTGAGATTTTTAACCCCCTTTCACGATCCTGATAGGATTCGCTGACATATATATGAAATGAAAGTGTCTATTGCGTGGGGAGTTCTAGCGCTCTGCCAATGCGCCGCTAAAGACTTTGGTTCTCTACTTGCAATTCGCATCATATTAGGTGTTTTTGAAGCCGGTTTCTTTGCAGGAGCTACGTTTTACCTCACCTTGTTCTATACGCGCGGAGAAATGGGATTCCGCCTGGCTATCATGCAGTCATTTGCAGTTCTGGCGTCTGCCTTTAGTGGGCTTATCTCCTTTGGGGCATTCCAGATAAATGATCCGGCAGTCAAAGGGTGGCAGTGGCTATTTATTATTGAAGGATCAATGACACTAGTCACCGGAGTTGTGGCATTCTTCCTACTACCAGACGGGGCACACAAAGCCTGGTTTTTGAGTGACAGAGAGAGGGCAGCAGCGACGGCACGTCAGCTTCGGGATACTTCGTCGGAGGTGGATACCCCATTTGATCTCAAGTCTGCCTTTGAGTCTTGGAGCGACTGGAAATTCCCAGTATGGTGTTTGATTACGTTCACATACCCTGTTGCCTATGCCACTGCAATGAATTTCTTCCCGTTGGTGAGTACGAAAACCCATATTGTCGAATGTTGGCTGACAATAGCAGATTGTTCAACGATTGGGATACTCTGTCATTAAGACTAATATCTGGACGGTGGCACCTAATCTCGTCGGCGCAGTATTCCTGCTATGCGTGGCCAAGTCATCGGACTATTTCCGCGAAAGAACGCTCCATATTGTCTTTTCTTTGGCGGTATCATTGGTCGGAATGGTTATATTAATCGCCATTGACGTTCAGAACAACAAGGGGGTAGCATACTTTGCTTGTTTCCTAATGGCAGCAGGATCATATATTCCGTCTTGTCTCGTCCACGCATGGCACAACAACAACAACGTACACGAGAACTCGCGAGCTGCCAATACGGGCTTCTTTGTGGGACTGGGAAATTTCGCTGGAGTACTGAGCGCCGGTACATTCCGAACTCAATATGCACCAAAGTGAGAAACTCCGCTTCACTATGAATAGCCATCGCTAACTGAATAGGTATCTCCCGACTCTCATCGCGACTTGCTGTTGCAATGCAGTTTGCATTTTCCTTGTTCTCGGATTGGGAGGCTGGATGCGGATGGAGAATCATCGCCGAGACAGCAAACAAGGACTAAGACTGAGAGAGAATCAGACTGATACTAGTCAGTTCAAGGAGGGAGAAAAGAGTCCAGAGTGGAGATACTTCCCTTGACATTTTTGGATTGGCGATAACATTGCAAACTATCCCTAGCTGAGAGAAATCCGTCTTTCGACATAATTTTGTTGTACTTTAACCAGGCGTACTTCGTCCATCTTAGGTTATTATATATCGCAGTTCTCTGTGTGTTTATACCTTTTAACGGATCCGTATGTTGTACATATTAGAGTGAGAAGCCCGACATACTATGGTTCTCGTTTCTGCCTGTACCTCTGTAGCTAATTGTTACCTTTTTACTTCAACACACCAGGATATAACCAAACAGATAAATCAGATTACAAAGTCCTGCATCATCAAGAACAGAGGCTGAGATGCGGCCAATTACCGTTGTCTGATCAAGTTTAATTGTTGATGCCATGAGATTCATACTACATATAGCGTCTTACAATGACCCCAGGGATATCTGGATAACACCCACAACCTCCGCGATGCCCCGGCCCTAGTGGCAAATCCAGGAGCTCTAAGTGGCGGACACATTCATTGGCACTAAATACTCTCGATAAGAGCCTTTCATATCTTATTAAAATCATACCAATCAGCCATTAGTGTGATGCCGTCCCCGCATTCTTATCAGTAGACATCGGGGTTTACTCCGATGAAATTATTGGCAAAAAGAAACATTGAAGTAGGTAGCAAGACCTCGTTTCGCACATTGGCAAATTAACCATGAAAAATCAGGAAAAGTACCCCTGTCAACACCTAGGTTGCACTAAGAGCTTCACACGTGCAGAACACCTGCGTCGCCATGCGCTCAATCACGAGCAGGCTCGAAATGGGTATACCTGCGAGCGTTGCTCTGTTCACTTTCAACGCTCAGATTTGCTAGGTAAGGGCAGTTAGCTTTAGTGGTTAACCAGGTGCTGATATGTGTTCAGCGCGACATATGGAGCGACACGAGAAACGTGATCTTGAAGCTGGAGGGCCTGGGCAGGGTACTTTGAAGACCAGAAAGAGGACCCGAAGAGCTGAGGATGGTTCTATTATTGTTCGTCCTTCGCAGCGACAACTGAGGGCTTCGGCTGTAACTCGATCCCCTATCTCAGCAAATAGTCCCAGCCAGGAACCAGAATTGCGAGAGGAGGAAGAGTATTCCCACGATGGTGTCCCCTTGTCACCACCTGGCTCGGGAACTGATCCAACTTCAATTTCTATGGATGATACAGATCCTTTCCTGGCTTCCTTGGTGTCAGCTGGACCTTTTGAGCAATATGTTGAGCCGATGCCTGGACAGTTCGATGCAGCGGATGGGTCTTTTGGTGTTGAGTTAGATGGGATAGGGGACTATTTTGGAATGGACACAGGTATGCATGACTCCAAGTGGTCGCTCATAGGTCGTATACTAATTGCAGCAGCAACCGACTTCAACCTCCCATTTGCAGCAACTTCAAACTACAATTGGCTGTTCGATGTTTCCTCGCTCGATGATGCTTTCCATCAATTCAACCTCCCTCTCGGGTTCGACACAGCCCCCATTTTGGAACAACTCGATTCGAATCCTGCAGAAGTAACGGAAAAATACGATGGTCCATCAGCTTTGCTCATGGCGTCAATCATCGACAGAGGGGAAACATTTGGAGAAACAAACTCCCCCCCAGTACCCAGTCTCCCAGACCTGGACTGGATGCCTGGTGCGGCGACATTAGACCAAAACACTCGATCAAATCTACCGATAATATCCGAAGAAGCGCGGAAGGGGATTCTAGCCATAGTGGCACACGCACATCCGACAGGTATCGATGGACACCCCATGGTACTCGACTCGCCTCTATTGACCCTCCCTGCGCTTCAGTCATACTGCGATATGTTCTTCGATCGGTTCAACACGACCTACCCTCTGATCCACCAGCATACATTTGATCCCAGTGCCGCGCCACCAGTTTTCCTCGCATCGATTCTCTTTATGGGTGCGACATACGGCTCGCGTGAGGCGCATCAATTAGCAGTGGAGGTCCACGATGTCCTACGAAGCCAGCTACTCTGCCACCCGGATTTCTCGCCACAAGCTGACCTATGGGTCCTGCAGACCATGCTTCTGATAGACTGTTTTGGCAAGATGCGAGCTGGACCAAAGCAGCGCGAGCGCGCACAGTTGTTCCACTGCGTACTTATCAAAATGATCAGGCGTAGCAACTGCTGTGGTATACGCGACTTGTCTAACCTAAATCAGTCGGGGGATTTGGATCAACTCTGGCGACAAGCTATGGTGGAAGAGCAGCGTAAGAGGGTAGCCATACATTGCTTCATGTGGGATACGCAGCACGCAGTGCTATTCTCCCAATCGCTGTGTATGTCTGCGTTCGAGATCAGATCTTCATTACCCTGTGGTCCTGCAGTTTGGGATGCCGCTTCCGCTCGAGAGTGGTCGCAACACGCCTTCCAAGAAGAGAATCGCCCCTTCCTCACTGTTCTCAAAGGATACATTACACCGACGGCTGTTGCGAGACCTCGCGATCTGAATGTGTTTGCTCGGATCGTCCTGCTACACGGATTAATGTCTGTGTCTGCGGATCTGAAACGTCGCGATCAAACAACCCTACGGTCCGAGACCCCGGAGCGCGTCGGAGCTTGGACGCCGCGCATGGGTCGGTCCTATGATCTGTGGAAAGTAGACTTCGATGCCGATTGTCTTGCTATTAAACTCGCTCAAACTGCTAGTCCTCGGCAATTCACTGGGCTCAAGATCTCCGGGTATGCCCTTTACCATGCCGCGTATCTGGCGTTGAATGTCGAGGTTCTCGATTTGCAGATCGTCGCTGGGGCGTGCCAGATCCTGGGGCGTACAGTGACCGAAGCTGATCAGGCACGTTCGCTGCGGAATATTACCAGATGGCTTCAGGAAGAATCCGGACCATCCTGTACGGCTGCGCGACAAGCGGCATCTTTACTCCAAGATGCTGTGTTGAGTCTTCATGACTGGGACCAGGCTGATTCCTTCCACTTCCCTTGGTGTTTGTATCTCTGCACCTTGGCCTGCTGGGTTTTCCATCGTGGGCCCAATCTCACCTCGGAAGAGAACCGGGTCAACACCGATCTATCTTCGTTGATCGTGATGCTAACCAATTGTCCTAGTTTACCGGAGCTAGCAGTGTTATCTGGGAAATACTGTCCTCGTCCTCTTGCAGCGTCTATGGCTAAACAACTAGCGACAGTTCGATGGGCCGTTGTTCACGATGCTATGAAAGTTTTGATGAGATTGTCATGATAGTCTTTGCATTTGATAGTCAATATGTAGTTTATCCAATCCGACATGTTGATCTGAACCAGTGCCCTCTATATATTTCTATATCTATTTGGTATAGAAAGCATAATCAGTATAACCCTTCTCAGCGGGATCAGCACCATAGAATGTCGTACGATCGTAAGGAGTCAAGGGCAAACCCTCCTTCAACCGACGTGGCAGGTCAGGGTTCGAGATGAAATAACGACCAAACACGACAGCATCCGCTCCATCAGCTGCAAGCTTAGAACCCGCATTTTCAGAATTGAAGGTTCCAGCTGCCGGAAGAGAGATGCCTGACTTTTTCAGCGTCAGGCGGAACACATCCAGTGAAGGCTTATCCGAGGCCAGGGAGTCAATCTTGGCCGCTTCATCCATAACCTCGTCGAAGCGAGGCTCGACCATGTGCACGTATGCGGGCCGCGATTCCTCGGGAAGTCCGGCAATAAACGAACACAGCGCGAGCCAGTTGGCATTTGGGTTTGAATCCCGTGTGTCCTGGAAATAATTGTAGGGCGACAACCTGATGCCGACGCGGTCGGCTCCTATTTCGGCACTGACTGCTTTGAGGACTTCGAGGATGATGCGAGATCGCTTTTCGATGCTGCCACCATATTTGTCGGTGCGGGTGTTGACATTGTCGTGGAGGAATTGGTCAAGAAGATATCCATTGGCACCTGGTTTGTTAGTTATAGCACATGAATGATACCGGGAGGATTCATACCGTGAACCTCAACACCATCGAATCCGGCCTCACGGGCTCGCTTTGCTGCACCAACATACTCCTTCACTGTATCTTGGATTTCTTCAATAGTCATGGCACGGGGTGGTGAAGCAGCGTACTCAGACCCATCAAGTGCGTTTCCGCTGATTGGGATCTCACTGGCTCCAAGAACTTCCTTTCCTTCAATGAAGGAGGAAACAGTGGCGCGACCAACATGCCACAGCTGACAGTATATATAGCCACCCTTAACATGCACAGCATCGGTAACCTTCTTCCAGCCAGCGATCTGCGAGGAAGTAAAGATACCAGGGACACCTGGGTATCCCGCAGCCTGGGAATGTTAGTTTCATGAATCAATTAGAACTAGTCAAACCGATGAAGGCAACATACATGTCTGCTAATCGGAGTAGCTTCGGTCAACATAAACCCTCCCTCTGAAGCCCGCTGCGAGTAGTACTCGACATTAAGCTCATTGGGAACATAAACACCCTCAGACTCCTTTCCCGCTCTCATACGCGTCAGGGGTGCCAAAATAACGCGGTGCTTAAGAGTGAGAGCGCCCAGACGGAGAGACTCGAACAAGGGATCGTTGACTGCGATTGAACCCATTTTGCAAGTATATATTGATTTTGTGATTCGCCCATTTTGGCTTTGGCTAAAGTGAAATATATAGCTTGGAGGGGTAACAGTAGGTATATGGGTATGCCATTTTTGGCATTTCCATTCTTAACTTTTCCATTGAAGGTGGGATCGTTAATTTGCTCGAATAGTGGGATGAGGGTTGAAGGCTGGTGATCGGCAATCAAGGAAGTAGATTAACCCCCACTATGGGATGAGCTCCCCCACCCTCGAACATATGTCTCCACCTCCCTTTTGGGATGGAGATCTTGTTGATTGTGAGAAACCCGGGGTTTAGGGGATCAGATTGCTAATTGCTCTCTGTGGACTTATCATGTTTATAGTATCGATATCAAATATGGGCATACAAGTTAGCATTTGGCATTTATAAGACATCTGCATGAAGAACAGTATCCTAAAATCATTATAGTACATATTATACCACTACAGGAATATGAGTAGGAATGATGCTCTAATTTGAACCGTATTATGAGAAGAAACAAATCCGCAAGAACAGAAAGAAGAGTCGGGTTGAAAAGAAGACCATGTCATCTTGCATATTGAAGTTAGAGAAAGCAATTGCATTTCTAAAAAGCACATTCGACAAAGTATCTTAACGAAAAATTACACCATGAAAGAGAAATAATCCTGCAACCATTGCCCAATGACACCCACTTGTTCGGCCCCCCAAGTATCAATAGCTCCAACATATCTATCGGGCCTGACAACAGCGATCCCAATCTTTTCCCAGTTTAAATCTCCAAACCACTTCTCCGTACAACTTGGCCCTCCAATATTGTCGACATACAAAATCCAGCGACTAGTCTGCAGTATCCCCGGAAGATCAGCAATCTCAAAGTCAGACTGAGCAGACTGCGTGACCAGCGCAAAAGTAAAAGCATCGGAGACCGCCGTATAACGCTGAGCCTGAACAAATTCATCTGAGGGAGAATGTCCCCGTGGATGCTTTGCATATGACTGATTTGCTGTCACACTGACACTAGCAAGAATAGACTGGAACTGTTGACAGATATTGCCCAGCGATGCCTGCGAGCGAGAAACATCCGGCGCGAAAATATAAATCTTGAATTGACCCAACAGCGGGACATCCAGTTGAATATCGACCGGGTTAGAATCGATATAGCGGGTGACTTTAGCTGGAAGTTGGAGCATTCCAGGTTGTAGGCGCGATGTGGTGGCTGGTGCTTGTGTCAACATTCCGGGGGCATATTCGGCTCCTACACCGGATATGAATCGAATGTTGTCGTCGAAGTTCTTGGCTAGTTTTACGTCGCCTGCCGCGAAGGCTTTGCAGTGTTCCACGTCGAAGTTAATGAGGTCGTATGCTATCTTTTGTCTTTCTTCTTCGTAGGTCTGCAGAAAGGCTTGTTTGGCCAGTCCTCGGACTAAGAGGTTGAGCTTCCATGCGAGGTTGAAGCTGTCGTGCATACTTGTGTTGGCACCTTGGGCTGCGAGAGCGGAGTGACAGTGGCCGGCCTATATATTTATTAGATTATGGGCGATATAAGCTTGAAATGAAGTTCGACATACATCACCGGCAATGAATATCTGCGCTTCCGAGTCCATGAAGCGTTTCGCAACCCGTTGACCCACAACATATGTTCCGAACCACTCCACTGTTTTCCATTCTAGGTTGAATGGATGCATTGCCTCTCTGGCACGGCTCATGACATATTCAGTGGTGGCTTTTGATTTTTCTACTCGCTCCCCGTCGGTGGAAGTCAACTCAACGTATAGTCGAGTCATGCCTCTTTCACGCGGAATCCACAAGATCGAACCCGCTAAATCAGACCGTAACGCGACTTTGCTCCATAGATCAGGGAAGTCGGTATCGATCACGCCTACATTATTAGCCAGAGCTCCTATCGACAGATCGGACACACATACCATCTAACACTCCCCATGCAGCGTTTGTTAATTCTCCCTCAAGCTCAGCATCCGGAATGAACGATCTGACTGTAGATCGAGCTCCATCGCATCCAACCAGGTAATCCGCTCTGATCTTGCAAGGAGTATTTGTAGTAAGATCCTCATACAAAATATCCAATTGTGTCGTTCCATCCACACGCGCGCAAGATACGAACTTGCTATTGCGAGTGACGAACACCCCCCGTGCCTCCATATCATCGATCATGACCTCTTCAACCATTCCTTGGTGGGCTAGCAAGATATACGGATCGGAGGCACCGACATGCTCGGGGTAGTGGGCTTTACGACCAGTGCGTTTGAGAGATTCGTTGGCGGTTGATTCCTGGCATTTTGTTAGCATGATCCAACACCAGCAATTCATTCGAAACAAATTGTACCCAGAAAGCAATATCGTAAACGCGAGCTCCATTCTTCAGTAATGGATCTGCCAAACCGAGTTGTCTGAATGTCTCGATGGTCTTAGGTTGCATTCCATCCGCCTTACCTGTGGATGTTTTGTCGGGACGATCGTCAAGAATCACCACAGCGATTCCAAAGCGAACAAGATTACATCTTCCCGGCTGTTAGTATCGGCTCTAATTGAAGGAGGAATTTGACATACGCTAGCATCAATCCCGAAGGTCCTGCACCCACCACCACAACGGTAGTGGTAGCATCGACAGGGCTAATTCTGTATCCTTCGTGGTCTGCACTTGGTGACATTATTGGGATTCAATTTGTTGATTGACTTGATGGTTTTCTTGCTTCATTTCTATCATCTCTATTTATTCAAATTGTTCAAATCAATGCGGGGGAAACCCCCACTCTTCACAGATGTTTATCACCACCGTGTCACCCCACCGTCCACAACAATGTCCGACCCGGTCATGTACGCACTCGCATCACTTGCGAGGAATACACACGCCCCCATGATATCTTCCGGTTCGGCAATTCGACCGTTCATGGCTTCGGACTTCCAGCCGTCAAGGAGATGGGGGAACTGGCCATTAGCGGATATCAGAGTACCTTGCTTGGGGTGGGAACTTACTGAAGCCGTCATCTCTGTCTTTACAAATCCCGGAGAGATGGAATTGACTCGAATACCCTGTCGTACTAAGTTAATGATAGATCTTGGAAGTTGGTTTGCGATCAACTCACATATTCGGCCACCTCTTTTGCGATCGCAGGACACATCGATCTAACCGCGCCTTTCGTGCCACAATAGGCGGAACATAGCTGGCTGCGTACAGCGATATGGCTTGCCATACTGGCTACTAAAATAATGCTGCCGTGTTTTGTCTTGTTCGTAATCATCTGCTTAGCTGCGAGCTGGGCAGTGAAGTAAAGACCGAGTACGTTGATAGATAGTAGATCCTGATAATCCTTGTAGGTAAATTCGAGGAATGGGATATGGCGATTAATACCGGCGCATGGAACGCATATGTCAAGAGCATTGTAAAAATCTTTCTGGAAGTTGGCGAAGCCTTCTTCCAACGATTCCTGGGATGAGACGTCGACCCTGCTGTTGTTAGTGATTGAAACCGAAAATGAATATGATTGAATTTACCCACTTGTAATACACAGTCCGGACACCACATTCCTTCTCAATTGAATGGTATCCTTCCTCAGGTGGGACGACATCAAAGACAGCTACATCAGCGCCAGCCTCGGCCAGTCCCCGCGCAAAGGCCAGCCCGCAACCCCGAGCACCACCCGTTACCAGTGCCGTGCGCCCTTTCAAAGAAAACTTGCTCGGTCAGCTCGGGTTTTCAAGAGGAAAGTGGGAGCACTCACTCTCGACATATAGAAGTGTAGTTAGCTGGATACCTCTTTTCTGCGTAGTGAGGCCCTTTCCCCTCAGACATTCCGGCCTTTTAAGCTATCGGATAGCGGCATACCCAGACTAAGCTAACCCCCATCTTTGCCCATAGTTGGAGTAGAGTCGAGTAAAGATAGAGGGACCATATCTATCATAAGTACTCCTGTACCACAGGATATCGGACGGTTTTCAAGAATCGAAACATCCCTCATCTGGGTTCCGTTACACACCCATCACAATGGCCCCTCAAATCCACATCAAAAAGCAAGATGCCCGCTCCCCGTCATGCCAGCTAAAGGTCGTCATCGTCGGCGCAGGCCTTGCAGGTCTTGGGTCTGCGATCAGTTGTACGCTAGCTGGACATGAAGTGCAGATCCTAGAAGCAACACGGGAAATCAAAGAGGTCGGCGCGGGTATCCAGATTCTACCCAACAGCTCGCGTATACTGCAACATTGGGGTCTTGAAAGGGCTCTGATGCCACACATGGCATTTCCTCGGGTTTGCAACTTCCTTGGATGGAAGGGCAATCATATTTCATCCTTGGACTTCCACGCATCGGAGAGTAACTACCCGGGAACTTGGTATCGTGACTTCCATTGTGCGGACTTACAACAATGTCTGGTTGAGAGAGCGATCGAGTTGGGCGTTAATATTACCTGCAATGCTCGTGTGGTGGACGTGACCGTGAGCGAAGATGGGACCACGGCTACTGCCACCGCGGCGGATGGGAGGCAATGGATTGGAGATCTGGTCATTGGTGCAGATGGAGTGTTTGGAAAATTGACGGAGGAATTATTGGGTAGGGACGACCCTCCGGTGAAGACTGGAGATCTCGCATACCGCTTGCTGTTGTCAACGGAGGAGATGCGGAAGGATCCTGATCTTGCGGAATTGGTGACAGATCCCCAGGTCAACTACTGGTTGGGACCGGATGCTCACGCAGGTATGGTTTTTTCTTCATCCCATGGGTCCATTGCTAATTCTTCAGTGAATTATGTACTTCGAGGCGGAGAGTTGTTCAACATGGTACTACTAGTACCCGACGATATCCCAGAGGAATCTTTGGCATCGACCATTGAAGGAAATGTGGAAGAGATGTGTGCTTTGTTCAAGGACTGGGATCTTCGGTACATTCTATACTTTCCTTCAATCGCGGGTATATACTGACCACCACAGGATTCCCAAACTCTTAAAGCTCTGTGAGTCTGTTCAGAAATGGCGACTTTGTATCAGATTCGGAGACTTTGATTGGACGCACCCCTCCGGGGCGTTTGTGATGCTGGGCGATGCAGTGCACGCTACATTGCCGTATTTGGCCTCTGGGTATGATTCCCTTCGTTATTCAATTCTACATCGCTAATTGTCGTAGTGCTGGAATGTCCTTCGAAGATGGAGCAGTTCTAGGCGAATGCCTCTCTCGACTCCCGAATAGCTCCAACATCTCCAAGACCTCAGCCGAGTTCCTGACTGCTAAGCAACAAGCCCTTGCTATCTTCCAAGAGTGTCGCAAGCAGCGAACGAAGATGCTTGTCGAGAGGGGAAATATCCAACAATATCTCTATCACCTCCATGACGGCACTGAACAGCAAGAAAGAGATCGCAAGATGCAGATGGTTCCCACGCCCGAGGGAGAAGCACTGGCATGGCGAGATCCCGGTCTGGCACCTAAATTGCTGGGATATGACCACATCGCGGACGTATGTATTCCTTTCTCTGGCTCCGGACTTCACTAACTGTACTCAGGTTGATCGTCGGTGGGGTAAATCAATAGGAACTAGCGTTGTTGAGTCGAGACTATAGCTATTTGAAATTGCCCATTCTAGCTCTTTCAAAGTCAGTACAGTATACGCAGCGGAAGATATATAATCTGCAGATCCTAATGTACTAGTTCGATTTTGACTCATACCTCTAAGGATTTCTGGTTTCTGATTCTGTTTTGGATCGTAACCAAGTACTCGATCTTGCCATGTAGGATCTGCTTCTGGGATAGCCAGCATACATACAATGAGATATAGAGACAGCTAAAAGCAGAATCATAACCTCGGCGGTTGGAATATGTAGTTACATGGTTTAGTATTCTAGTATTTCCTAAACGTAATACCCTGTTTAGGTCAGGAAATACCTGTTGCCGGAGACGGATGAGTTTGGCCTCATGAATGGGCATAGAAAAGATCAAGAGCTCTCTAGCAAATGGGTGGGTGGTTGAAGGCCTCAGGCAGACACCAACTTTAGCAATAGAGACCACTACCCATTGCACCACGTTACTCCTTGATTCTGCATCATTTTTCATTTCGCTGTGCCCCCGTGTAATCAGTATGCCTATAAACCTCTGCACGTTGACGTCTCGTAGGCGCCAACGTGCAGAGGTTGATACTTACCAGGGCATTGACATTAAGAAGACCCAGCTTCTTGATTTCTCGGCGAACGAAACCGCAAATAAGAGTATGGATACTCTACTGGGATTCATGTGCGCCGACTTAATTGGTGATCCCAGAGGACCGACAGCTCCTACCGCCATCTTCGAGATTTTCAATGGAAATACAACACACAAGAGAAAGCGCTAACCATAAATTAGAGCTCACACAAGGCCGATAAGGGGGACAAGGCAAAGGGCGGAACCTTGCGGAAGATGCTCGGGGAAGGGCGCCCTCAGGTCGGCCCAGATGCAGGGTCAGAATATCCAGAGAGAATGAGCAGACAGTCCAAACTCTAGTTTGGCCAGCGGTGACAGTAAACGTGCGAAGGTGTATCTCGTCAGAAACTACTATCCTCGTGGGAAATGGTATCGGGGATCGGCGATGCCATGCTCGCACGCACAACCGTATTCTCGTGGGAAGAGCCCTTGTCCATGGTAGGATCCATCAAGCGTGACCTAGGACGTTTGTTCGTCATCGTTGATCTACGATTTTGTTCCTCGCGCATCATAAGTTGATATGAGTCTTAGTCTTCATTCAACTCAAGCCATATTATTCCATGAGGATAATATGTGTGCTTTAAGTGCTATGTAGGGCTATTATCCTGTTACACAGCTTGGTTCGGATATTTTGTTACCAGCATGGCCCGGCAGACCGGAGTCTGGTACACTCACACTGCCTGCAACTTCGATTTTCCGGATTTTCTGCTAGACTCAAGGGCAGCAGACAAGCCAAACTGGGATGCGATTCCATTGACACGATGAGTTGAGTTCAAATTCTTGACAACCAGAATTTGGAAACAAGTGGCGCTCCCTTGGCGAGAAGCGATGACTGACCAGGCCAGGAAGAGCTCCCAAATCTATTTCAGGTTAGATAAATATTGGCGTTATATGTGGGAGGAAACTCACTCTGAACCATCGCTGGCCATATTTGGCCTTGATTGTATCGAAATTGCCGAGCCAGTTGCGGTACCATCTCCAAAGTGTTCCGGAATAATGGACCCCGACGGTGTCAACACTATTGATGTTCATGGTTAGCCCCGCCCAACAGGTTGAATGCGCTTCTAGGACTCACCCTTTGATTTCAAATCCAGCTCGTTCCAAGGATCGCACGTAATTCCAAAGAGGAGTGGAAGCGTCTGCACCACGGAAGATGTATTTATTCAAATACAAACCCCAGATGAAGTCCTCATACTGCCATGCCTGCCGGAGACCAGATAGCTGCACATACATGGAACCGTCATCTTGCAGCATATCATAGCATTGGCGGAAGAAGCCGGTCAATTTGCGGATACCAACATGCTCGCCCATCTCTAGCTGCGTGATCTTATCGTACTTCATATGGGGAATGTCACGGTAATCCATACAGAGGATGCGGCTTTGGGACTCTGGAACACCAGCCTTGCGGAGAGCGTCATTTCCCCATGCGGTTTGGTGTCGTGCAATAGTGAGACCTGTCACATTTGCTCCGTAGTTGAGACTCGCGAACTTGGCCAATGTTCCCCATCCACAGCCAATGTCCAGCATTGTTTCGCCTTCCTTGAGTGCGAGCTTTTCACAAACAATCGCCATCTTGTTATCCTGCATTTCTTCCAGAGTTTCCTCTCGCTCTGTGTCGGATATGATACCGGAGGTGTAGATCATGCGAGGACCGAGGAACCAGGCGTAGTGATCGTTGCCGCGGTCGTAGTTTGGACGGATCTGCTCTTCATCTTGGGACTTAGTATGAAATAACACATCCCTTGCGAATGTCAGGAAAATGAATTTGAACAGGTCCCAGGTAAACCCGAAGTGGGCCCAATCGTGTCGATATTCCATGACGTCCAAACAATCTCCGTTGAAATCCACCGCGCCATCCAGGTACAATTCACAGAAGGTTTGCATAGGGACACGTTTTTTCCCATGCCATTTCGCACGATCAGCCTCGTTTTTGAATGTCACATAATGCTCAATGGGTCGACCCGGCAGTTTCACGTCGTCCTTGATGCGAGGACTAGAGGTAGATTTCCAAGCCCAGAAACCAATGAGAACAGGCAAACCAGTAATGAAACCGAGAAATAGTGTCGTTTTCACACCTCCACCCAGTACGTAGGCTAGGAGAGCTGGAACTCCCACGAGGGCGCTGATCAACACGAGATTGGAAAAGCTCTGGTTGCCAGCACCTTCCGCCGGCAGAGGAGGATTGTGGATGGCGGGTGACTAGGGAAGTTAGCAATTTATCGGGCAAGATCAAGATTATTGGGATACTGACATTTGTCAGGGGTATTCCACAGCTTTCAGGTGTTCCGAAAGCCGAGGGCTTGGGGACCGGTGTCTTTATGAACTCAATGTCATTGTCAAGGGCGACATCGTTTGTTTCTTTGCGAGCCATGCTAGGGACTTTGATACATCTGTTTCGCTTTCAATTGATGAGAAACAATGAAAGTCAGTTGGAAGAACTCAGGAACAAACAAACCCCTGAGGGATTGTTTCGTCATAGGAACCCGCCAAGACCGTGTATCAGAAACCACCTGTCGCTTCCCGCGGTCTCCCTCGGGCCCCGCGGACTCCGACGATGTAAGACTTTCTACGAACTTGTTATAAATTAGTAAATAATAATTGAGCACTTCTTGTCATAGTGATCCAAAAGTAAGTTTATAGGTATTGTGTGTTGGTTTACGGCTGAGCATTCTGTTGAAGCGTCTACAATGTGTAGGCCAGAAAGTGTGGAGAGGCACGATCTGTATAACTAACTACTTATAGAGTGGTTGATGCCCGAGGCATCAATATTGAGGCCTGAGGCCGCGATCACAACATACACCTTTCATTGCGGGCATCAATCAACCTCTTGAATTCTGGTTTGCATAGTAAAATTACATGGTTTTGTAGGTGTTTGAAGTTGTACTTTCCATCCACTTCCATCAGTTTGCACAAATTTGTCTTTTTTCTTCACTTTCGCAGTAGTCAATCTGCACTTTTCGACATCATCCAGTCTCGTATGCGTTCAAATAAACCTCTTCCGAGGGTCTAGTGAGTGTATCTGCGACATCCTCCGCACTTGAAATGACTTCCAGTCGAACGATCCCGTGTCGTACTGCGTGTCGTACAAAGTGGTATGTCGCTTCGACCCACTTCCTTCTTTTTGCATAGTTGTTGGTTGTCATGGTTGCATATACATTGTCACTATCGCTCAATCAGATGGTAGGTAGTATCTCGGTCATTCCTATTTCGAAGTGTCTGTTAGCATTGTTGAGGAGACCGCGATCTCGCCGAAATGGAAGCCGCCGTGCTTCAATGAGTAGTGCCCGGGTCTTTTGTCGATTTCCCAAAGGTAGTGTTGCAGAGCACTGCCACTCATGGCATAGTAGTCGCCGTAGATGGCTACGAAGGGCAAACCGAAACGCCACATGATAACCGGATTTCCCATAGGCCATCTGTCACAGTAGATGTCGCCCGTGACATCGAAAAAAGTCAGCTGGGCATTTTCCGTGACGAAGGCGCGCTGCTACCGTGTTTTGGCCGATGATCAGAAGCACGAGGGCATCGGATAGACAGCGTTCACCTGGGGGGCAGATCAGGGTGCCAGTGGGTGTCATCCGTATCTCGTCGTAGTATGTGAGGTCCGTTCGTCTCGGGGCCTTGGCCAGTGTGTATTGTGTCCTGCCATTCATTGTCTCGACGTGTTGAGTGGTCTCTTGGATTTCTTCATTGTTATCGCAGATTCCGTGGCGAGAGCTGGGCGATCGCTTTGAGGTTGGCTTTTTCATGACGTGACGATGAAAGAGACGAGCTTGGAAGAAGGAGGTATTTTTGTGTTACAGTCACTGGGAGGCGAGAAACTGGGAATGATAAAAGAAGAAGTAAGGGATGATCTGAGATTAAAGTGAAAGAAATGAAGTGGACGAAGTAAGATCTAAGTGAAAATGAGAAGCAATGGCATAAGACTGGAAAACGGCCGAGTTTGGAGTGAGAGATGTTTGATTTCTGGGCGAAAATGTTTGTTAATTTATACGTCGGGCTGCGGATGGTTGGCAACGTAAGTCGAGATTGACGGTTTTTTTGTTGCTGTATCTTCAACAACCACATTATTTTTCGTACAGCTGGGTCGAATGCAATGTATTCGGCGAAGGTGTTGCTCTTTGCAGCAAGGTCCTCCTGATCGGGCAACCGGCGTAGTATATGACGAGTGCTCTTCCCGTCTTCGCAGCCATGATACCAGTCACTCCGGACTGATCTTTACCGAGCAGTATTCCCAGATTCATCGTCCCTTTGACGTATCTGCTCAATTGTTTCAATGCATCATACGTAATCCCCAGCCATAAGGCCAAAGTTGGGATGACTATACCAGTAGGTACGACCTAAACTGGTAAACGTGAGGTTATTCCCAGGCAACAAGATGTGCTGGGAATAATGGTGACGAGGATGTCAAGAAAGAAGCCACAGTAACAAAGACTGTGTGTGGCAGAGATTGCCGAAAGAGATGCAGAGAGGTTGTCATGGGAAGAAAACTCTGCGTGGGGTTGCGATGTAGATAGCAATCAAACAAATACCACCTGACAGTGGTTTAACCCCAAGGTGGCCTCGCCTCCCAGAAATCTGTACGCACAGTCCCCTATTGTAGGAGATGCTGCTGAGATTCTCCCGAAGTACAATAAGATGTATTGTGGTGGTTCAAGGTGTTTACTAAGTACTTGACAGGAGGACTAAACTACTAACTACCTAACTAGAGTTTCTCCCCCGAACACCTTCTTCCTGCCCGATCGGGCAGTCTTCCTGCGATCATGTCTGATGTCTTAGGCCAGCAAAATTCAAATCGCAAAAAATCTCCGGTCGTCGCGTCGCATCGCATCGTCGTCAAACACCTAAGCTAACCCATCAAACAATTCCCACTCGTGTTCATATCGGCACATTTGTCACAGCATGTAACAGCACACACTCCATATTCTGACATCTCTTAAAATTTCTCCTTGTTCAGTTCTCTTGAGTTGCGCTCAAAACATAGCTGATAGTTCCAGCCACACATGCAGTACAGCTCGCGCCTAGACATATACCTTGAGCTGCCGATACTGAAGGTGCGTTCACCACCGTTTTTATCTGATTGATGCAGTTGGAACATCCTCCCATAATAGTGAACGTGTGCGTATTATCCATGGCGGCTAATCTGCAGAAGAGATATCGTTATATATAAACATATATATGAGGAGGTTTGAGGGGACAAATGACATACGATGAATTTAGCGATATGTCTGAAGGAATAAGTAGAATAATAGGGTAATGCACAGGGAAAGTGTTGATAACCCTGGAAAGGAAATTGCCCAAATTATTATGTAGTAGAGGCGATCACTGATCGTGGGAGTATTGTTTCTAGGACTGTAGTCCAAGGGAGAATAGAAATATGGGAGGTAGATTGGTAGGGAATCGGGCGGTGTTTAAATATACGACTTCCCTCACTAGGCTGACTCTACAATGACCAGGCATCGGTCACGAGAATTCGTCGAGGATGTGCAGATGTTAGGTCGAAGCCATGCAGAGGATTGTGCGAAGTCCTGCAGATGATGGCCAATGAGTTGGATTTGCACTAGAGAACTGGCAGGCACCCTAGTCCGGAACTAGCAAGGCGTTGTGTCGGGCTATCGCGGGTAAAACGCCCAGATATTGAGCCAAGCGTGTTCATAGTAGCTGTAATGATTCATTTTACCCCTTTAGCTATGTGCAAGGTTCTTTTCAATACACCTACTACCCATAGACATTTATGACTAGACTTATACAGTACCATGGATACTAAATATGCTATCGCCCTAGCTAGAAGAATATATTTCTGGACGCGCTGCAAGCGCTGCAATCAGCTAGTAGTTGACCACGTCAAACGCGGGTTATCGTTATACACTTCAGCCCGAGCCCCCTGATGGTACCGGAATGGACGGAATTTCTGAGCAGCCAATAGTGGCGATAAGTGTTCCCTGTCCGTTGCAGAATACCTTGTCTTATCACCTGGGCAATGATTTCCCCGTTTTGCACGGGTATTATTACACCTGCCCCGCTCGCGTCCATATACTCAGATGTTACAATGTAGCTATGCTCCTGGCGAAATGATTCGTCAACTTTCTCCATGCGTCACCTGGTTGGTCTTCCTCCATCTTATCCCTTTTTCTCATTGTCAAAATTAACTGTGAGGAGACAAGCCAAGGGATGTGTTCACGTAAATACCTTACGAGTCCTAAGCCGCTTTGTCTTTCCCTTTTCGTCTTGGGACATGGGAGTGTTGTCACAGGCCAGTGCCCATTACTAGTAACATGTGTCATGAGACTGGTGACGCGCGCTCCACAAGCTCCGCACGCCGATGCCCTAAAACGACCCGAAGAAATCGATCGGACTTCAGTAGCAGAAGAGCAGGTGGCATTTTTCAGCATGATTATGCGCCTTCACATACCGCGATTATTGTTAGGCAGGCATTAGATGAGATGCGGATTGAGGTTATGGATTGCCCACTTATATCTATTGTATTGTTTGAAAAAAGTAAAAAGACGTAGCATTCCCAACGTGTTCACACTATTAGGCATCCATATGGTGTCATCGTGGGCCGTATTGTCACATCTTGGGGTCCAATCAATGGCGTTCAACTCTCTGTATTGCTGCCTCGACTTTGCTACCGATTTATAGTTAGATCCTCCGGTATGCCGGTAAGCATGCCATCCCAGCCGGCTGGGTGGTATCCGCATCGGAGGGCACCAATTCTCAATAGAGGATAAAGGCGTAATAATAACTCGACAGCGAGCCAGGAGAAGAGGGATCAGCAATGCAATGATAATCCCCCACGGACCGTCTAAACCGTATTCGCGGCCTCGTCTGGGACACCGAACGGCATTATCTGTATGGGCACTACCTCCGAATCTAGGCGAAAATTCTTAGCCCGCAGTGTCTCTAAAGCCAAATCTCTGTTCTCCGGTGTTTCAAAAACCACCGCGAAATACGAGTCTCCAGATTGGAGTACTGCTTCCAGCCCAAGTTTCTTACAAGTACGCGCGACGTACTTGTTCAGCTCATCGTTCTTCGCCGCGCGTTTGGCCTTCATATTCTTCGGTAGTGCCACATACGCTGTCCGGTTCTCAGCCTTCATCTGTTCTTTCTCGTTTGCCGAGAAGCGGGTCATGGTCGGTGACTTTTTTAGGCCGGGTGCCTCCTTCGTGGCCGGGGGATCCGTCGTTTGGGTATCTGAAAGCGAGCCAGGAAAAGAGAGATCAGCAATGCAATGACATTCGTGCTAACTGCTGATGATCACTAATGATAGATGATGATTGATGATGGATGAGAAGGGGAAAAGAAGAAGAGGAGAGAGAGGAGACTATCTGGTAGTTGACATGTGACAGTCCTGACAAACAAGGTCATGATATGATCCCAACATAACTTTATTGAGTTCTTAGCCTTATAGATTAGGTACCGACAATTTTATTTATATACTAGAACCGGGAGATTCGTTAGGATTAGTAGAGTAGCGCGGCTATTATATAATTTATATAACAGATAGTTATAAAAAGGGGACAAAGTAAAAGCGGGGTGAAATTAAGGTGAGGTAGAAGTAAAGTGAGGTGAAAGTAAAGTGAGGTAAAAGGTATGTATAGTGATGGAAACAATTTATGATTTAAGGCTATAGGCCTCTAGTCGGTATTATAGCCTCCTCGCTATCGTATACTTAGACTCTCTCCCTTAGTTATCTCGTCTAAATATAAATAGCCCGAATTACATCGAGAAGATCCGTTCCCCAGAGGTATATCAGATGCAGGCCATCGGCCATGAACTTCTTTGAGATCATGACAAAGTCCGTGGCCTATTTCCTAGCGTCGGATTTACAGATGAAGTGCTTCATGCAGCCGCTAATATCCTCGACATGTCGCACGAATAGACCCGCTATCTAAAACTTGTCGATACTGAGGATTCCGTTCACGACATCCTTACCACCAGTGATAGATGGCCAGGGTCATTCTTTCCTGTCAGACGCCTACAATAAACAGACGATGACCGTGGGAGGCATACACGACAGAGGACGAATTAAAGACACAGCAGAAGAAGCTGAAGCTCCAGGAGCAACAGGAAGAGCTACGCCCCGACGTATTCCCCAACTTCCAGACGCAGAGGACGAGGCAGTCCAGAATGGGGCCATCATAATCCTTCTCCAATCTATCTCCCAATTTATCCACTCAAAGCTAGAGTGGATAGTGGAAACAGCCACAAGGGTCTCAGTATAATCAATCTCAAGGGCGTGCTTGAGCCAGGTGTGCGTGTGACTCTCCTTAGCACCGCTTGTTATTCAGGAGGGTGGATCACTACCCCCGCCAGCTGCCAGAACCCTATTCCTGGTAAAGGTTGATGCCTTGATGTGCTCCGGGTCCTGCTGCTACTGCAGATGAACCGGCCCGTAAGAAGGCGAGCAAAAAGGGTAAGAAAGGCAAGGATAAAGATCCTATCCCCCTGCTCGTGTGGATACCGCTCCCCGATTTGGCCCGATCTTTGATACGAACCTTTATGCCAGTCCTTTATAATGGCCGAAGATATATCATGGCAAGGACGAGGAGTGCTTCATAGACGTTTTCAAACGTCTCCGGGAAGCGCGCCGGCGCGTGGAGCATGATTATAAGTTTATACGGGACTTTGCTGTCTCCCAAGGCTGGTAGGAGGAGGCCGATAACACTAAGGATTCGGAATCTGAGAGTTCCGAGGCGGATTCTGAAGAATCCGTAGATATCTTCCAGCGTTAGGTGGCCGTAGTGTTCTTTTCGGGGTTATTCGGACCCCTCTTCTGTATATTAATTCATTTTCTAAGCCTTGCCCCTTCTGGGCGGCTCCTTCTGCTTCGATGCAGGCAATGCGATTCAAATTGTTCGATTTCTTTAGCTTCTGTTGTTATAAGCTCTTCGGACATCTCTTGACGGGGGTGGAATGACAACGGCGAATGGGCTTGCTGTCCGGACTGAGGTCGTGGGGTTGCTGATGCATTCATCCGCAGATATGGTCCACTTCAACGGACAGTAATTCTGATATGGTTTGATATTCATAAATGGTGTCAAAGAACCTGGCTAACGGTAACCTTCTAGCTTCATGTTGATTTCCCAAACCCGCCATGAGCTCTTCATTACATTTGTGCCGCTCGAGAAGAGATACGAAGAATACCTGAGAAACGGAACCAACACCGACGCCTTCCTCGTCATAAACACATTTGATCCGTTTCGCACAGACTACGCTTGCGATATGCAGGAATTCGGCCAGATAATTCTCGCGGCTATACTGATTTTGAAGCCGGTAGCATGAAAATGAAACGATCGTTGGCCCGGGATTCATTCTTGCGTTCTCCTGCTCAGTATCATTTCATGTACTTTTTACGAAGTTGAAAACCATGGCCCTTACCTAAGTACGCTAGTCATTAAGTGTTCAATATATATATGCATTGAGTTATTTCCTGCTATGATAGAAAGAACTCTCACCTAGAACTATATTAAGACTATCAGACTATTGCTCCGCCCATTGGACAGAATAAGTTACTACTACCATCACTTTATCCCCAATGGCAACAATTAATGCGTCAATATCTACCTAGGTAGTCTTCAGCCCTGGCTGTTATTTCCCTTCACAATCACCGAAACTACGCTATATAGCCATACCCCTTTGGCTTCAATGTATTGGAACGATGGGATATGGCCATCAAAGAAAGAAAGTCAAGAAGAAAAGTGAACCTCATAATGAGACGGCATACTACCATATACCCCGTGTTACTTATTATCCCTCAAGAAAAGGTCCGAGATTTGAGCTCCGTTGAAAGCAGTCGTGGAGGAGTTTGATACAAAGGAGCCGTGATAGTTTTCATATGGCCCCTCATTTTGGATCTTTCGGGATAGTCTCATCTCAGTGGCGCTACTAACAGTCAATCCCACCCCAGCTCCCGCCAGGGGAATTAGTCCTGTCACAGCGCCAGCAGCAGTGAGGCCGATTCCAGCTAAAACTCCCAGAAAGGGGAGAATGTTGCGTTTGGCCACGTCTCTCTTCCTCAATTCCAGCATATTTTGCGACATCTGTGACATATTGCGTTCGTTTTCGGTTTTGAAGTCACTCAAATGCTCGTTAAGAAGCGATTCCTCCTCTTCGATCTTTTGGCATTCTTTGTCGATGCTGCTTCTCCTACGTCGGCCCATTCGTACATCTTGTTCAAGGCTCACTTTTTTCTGGCTCCAATAGTATTGCTCGTCTCCGAGTAGCTGGTCGTTGCTTTTCATCTCATCTTGCAATCGTTGGTATTGTCGCCTCTGTTCTCGAAGCTCAAAAACGAGCTTCTGTTGTTCATCGCGCATATGTGCAAGCACTTGGCTATAAGACTGTTCCCTTTCAGCGAACATCTCTCGAGTCGATACTCTAAGCTTTCTTTGCGCATGCTTCATCTCCTGTATTTGCTTTTTCAGTTCCAAGAGACTACTCTTGGCATCCTCCTGAGAAACTGACGCGTCTGATTGAAGCAAGCGTAATTCCTGCGACAATCCTTTCTCCGCTGTTATGTACTCCGACATAAGCTTTAGCCCGGCGGTCGTTTGATTCAACGGCTTTCCCTCGTCAACGAGCTCTCTCTGGATGAGAAGGGGTTTGTGGCCTTCCCCATCCCCCACTGAAATTACTGCATCGACGATTGAGAGCGCGGACAACTCGTCGCCGCGCCATCGCTTTGTTTGACTACCTTGTTGACAAAATCGCCCCCAAAACTCTGTTGTCGAGGTCAATCGTGATTCTCGAAGCACCGCCTCATAATAATCCTCATTTCTTGAGTCCCACATGGTAGTAACCAGGAACACCCGCGGTGCAGCATCCAAACCACACATATATTCCAGAAGCTTAAAGTTTCTCAAGGCAGTCCCTGAAACTCGATTATCCGAGATACGGTGCAGATATAGAATGCCGGCTATTTTCATGCCTGTCCGATAGATTTGAGAAAGAATGAAAGTGATCTCTGCAAATATTTCAAAATCCGAACGATAGGTGTCGTTGAATCCAGGTGTATCCACCAAATACAGAAGTTTGTCTTTGATTCTCATGCTGTGGAGTTCAACGCCCTGGGTATCTGGATTGTATGTTAATATAGCTAGTTTGGGAGATTTCAAACTGTACTCACACGATGTCAAATCATGGCCAATGCCAGTATCCTTTCCTACAAGCTTCGATATGAAGGTGCTTTTTCCAACACCCGTAATACCCATTACAAGCACTGCTGAACCGGCAGCAGAGTCAGAAGATCTGTAGAATGTTAGACAGGAATTCAAATCATGGATTTATATGACGTACAGTGTCATATCCTCATTAATTTCCTCCATGCTAAAATTGAAATGGCCTTGGGTGATGAATGGATTTTAAACAGGTTTCTAAACAGACGCTGAACTGTATCAATCAAGAAACACCTTTTGTCTGAGTAGGCCTCGTCATAAATTTGGCCCCACATATAACGACGACTGCTCCGCCACCTCCACTCCCTAGAGGAAGACTGTAGCCGGGCTGTGCGCCGCTCTCGGGGGGGATATAACAAACCCGACGGAAATTGCTTTGTTCGTAACAAAAATAGGGGTGAGTGGAGAGTAAAGAGCCTCTACGTGGCATTGCAGGTGCATAAACTAGGCTTCCTTTGGTGAGATCATAGATCACAAGGATTGATTTCAGCGTCGAGGAGTTGTGATCGACAGCTAGCCGAAGCTACAATAAGTGAATGTCGAGGCTCGAGCAAAGTAGGCAGAAAAATATGATTCGTCAAATAATTTTGTCTGCATGATGGCTTCGCCAGAAATAGCAGGGTGCCGCCGAAGCTGAAAGCAATCCAAAATTGAGAACTGTGGCGTTATAAGACCACCAATGGGGCTTCCTCGTTAGAAAAAATGGGGAAGCTAGAAGCTGCAAGCGCAAGGGTCTGGTATACGAGGAACATGAGGAGTAAACAAGGTTCCAAGGTTGGATATCCAGTGCTGACGTGAGACCACGCAGAGTTGACTGGGAAGGCAGTGGTCAGCCAATCACGGCGTTTTGCTAGGTCACCATACCCTTACCAGTAATTACCGCCAACTGGTGACCTGGTGACCTGGTGAGCTCTCTATTCCAATCAGCCACAAGCCCTCTTTAAGCATGTTCATAAAGCCTAATAGGCTCCCCGATATAGACTCGTTTTGGTTTTGGCAATTTTTTTTTTTTTTTTTTTCAAATCAAACTTATCATCTGAAGCCTATCTTCAATTTTAAAGCGCAATCATGAGAAATTCTACGTCTCCCGATGATGATCCATTCTTTCTACTAAATGGACAAGTCTCAGACGAGACCTTAGACGCCGACGAGCCGAATATATTCATTGCGATCATGGGAATGACAGGCGCTGGAAAGAGCACGTTTATCTCACATTGCACGGATGTGAAAGTTGCGATAAGTGACCCCGGCGCTCTGCAATCTTGTAAGTTTGGCTTAAATGTGGTCCTCATATGACTATGCATGACAACAGCATGCTGATTGTTGAATCTAGGTACACAGGAAGTTCACATGTATCGATGCACATATTTTAGTCCGCGCGCCAACGTCTATCTTGTCGACACTCCGGGCTTCGATGATACAGATCGCAAAGATACCGACATCCTCAAAGAGATCGCCACCTGGTTGACAAAGACTTACAAGCAGAACATCCACTTGAGTGGTATTTTGTACCTGCATCGCATCTCCGACAATCGTATGGGTGGGTGTGCGCATCGAAATCTTGTCATGTTCAAAAAGCTATGTGGACCTGAAGGGGTCAAGAACGTGATATTTCTCACCACCTTTTGGGAAAAGGTAGAAGGGTCTGATGGCGATACCCGTGAGCAAACTCTGAAGACTACCGAGAAATTCTGGGGCTACTTTGTTGAAAGGGGGGCCCAGGTCCAGAGGCATTGGAACAACCATGACTCTGCGATCGCCGTCATACAGAACTTCGTACCTCTTGATATAACCCAGTCACCTCAGCATGTGAAATTGGCCATTCAGACTGAGATGGTTGACTCACACAAGGATCTGGATCAAACTTCCGCCGGTCTGGAGTTGCAGGGCGAACTCCAAAAGGAAAGGGAGAAAATGCTACAGGAGTTAGAAGAAAGAGCCAAGGAGATCCAAGAAGAAAAGGACCAGGAGCTGCGCGAAATTCTCCGGAAAGACCAAGAAAACCAGGCCAAAGAACTCCAACGCAGAGACACAGAGATTCAAGAGCTCAAGATCAGCATGGAGAGGATGCACGAAAAGAAGATTCAACAGCTAGAGGAGCGCTTAGCGGACCAGCAAAATCAAAATCGCATCCATCTCGAAGAAATCGAGCGGGTTCTTCAGAGCCATCGAGAGAATGTTCAACAGATTCAAGACCAGCGCGACCAGGAAGCGAGTCAAATCGAGCAGATGAGCCAAGAAATTAGAGATCTGAAAGATAAAAAGATCGAACAGAAGCAAATGGACTACGGAACGATCAAATACAAGGCGGACGACGAGGGAGATGAAGGTGCATCCGACACGAGTTCTGCAACTTGGTCAAATAGAAACACGCAAACAACGACAAGAGTCTGGAATGGACTGGCTTGCTTCACTTGCGGGGAAGGATTTGTTGATCGAAACAGTCTGTTCGAACATCTCGAACAGCTACAACATGCGCGGGATCGTGTTACAGGGGAACCTAGGAGATTGTATGGCGGCTACGGGCCAAGAAGAGACTACCTACAAGGGGCTTATGCCTGAGGCAGAAATTCGAGGCCTAAGGCCACCACAACAACGGAGATACGTCAGATCTTATGAAAACTGTTGTGAACACCTGATAGATCAGGCATAGCTAGGCTGTCACCGTAGCTCTCTCTACAGATCAGAACAATCAACCTTTTCTTTCTCTCTCTCTTTGCATTAAAAACCAAGCCCAAGAAGCCGGCCCACGCCTGACCTGCCTAGCATGCGAGGAGGGATTATACGATAGAGACAGTCTGTTCGAGCATATTGAGGAATTCCAACACGGGCGAGACCTTATCACTGGGAAACCCGAACAATACACCAGACCAGCACACTACACAGAGCAACTTGATTCATATCTGACTTGCATGACTTGTGAACTGACATTGGAGACCGAGATCGCCTTTTCAGTCACATTGAGAAGTATCAACACGGGAGAAACCTTATAACAGGGAAACCTGTATATTATACCAGACCAAATCCGCACAGGCGAGGGGACCCTCAACAGCTCTGCTTCTTTCAAGCAGCCGGACCGGAACAGCGACGATGCCTCCGCTCATCTCTGCTCACAGCTGCTGTGGCTGTGGCCGAGGGCATGAGGAGAAGACCTGGAGTCGCTCCGGCTGAGAACCATCCATTCCACCTCCGCTTTGTTAAACGGTTTACGCGGCCGCGAATTTCGAGCAATATCCTCGACGACAAATCTGGGTTCTAGCTTTACCTCGGGGGCTGAAGTCTTTCCCATAGTCCATCTGTTCACATTTGTTAGCCCCTAGCACGAAGATGCCCGGGACGCAGCTACGGAATACCACGTCGTCCACCCTACTCGTCCCGGGTATAGCGGCTACTACTCTATAGATAATACTGGGTTAAACGCTGAGAGTTTCGCTATCCGATTCCTAGTATACCTCCGGTCCTTAGGTCCGGATTCGGATCCCGATAAGGCTATCTTACGAGTTGTATATCATAGGTCGTTCTCGTTACCTATCTATCGACGAGGACGACCACAATAACAACGACCCCCCGTCGCCGCCCTAGGGGCCACCGCCGCGGCCACCACCGCTCTAGTCATGGCTATATCAATTAGGTGTCAGGCCAACCCCCGCTGAATTTATCGACGAGATAGCCCCCGACGACCCGTCCCGAGTCCGACTTAGGGAGATCCCCCCCCGGGAGCTAGGTGGTTCTTATAGATCGACGAGACCGCCGTGGCCGATTTAGCGACGACGGCTCCTTCTTACAATACTCTTTCATCAGAATCCGTCGACCCTCTCCAGAGACTACCCCGAAGCAACCATAAGAAGAAGAACAATAAAGACCGGCCCCCGTCTCTAGTTCAGTCGAGGTGGTCGGCGGGCTAACCGACTTCCTACGCGAAACCGTGCCAGAGACACATATTGCCACGTGGGAGAAACGGCTCGAGGAGGTAGAGAGGGATTTGGTTTCGGCTTTGACTAGACCAAGCCCACCCAGTACCCCCTCATCGATAGAATTGTCACCGGGGGTGAACCCGATTGACGAGGTGTTGAGGCGCTTGACTTCAGCTGCAACTGAGAGGGGCACAGACAACGCCCCGCTAGAGACTGATCTTTCCACTAGGGAGGGACTAGTCGTGGAGGTAGAGAGGGAACGCTGTATCGGCGTCCGCGTCATGGCTGAGAGCCGGGTCCACACTTTACTGGACCAGTTACTATGATTTTACCCCTATCTCTAGGCTAACATTGAGGCCTATATACCTAAACAGTAGATGACGCAATAGGCAATAAGCTATTAGTTTTGACTCAACCATCATATGTGCGTAATGTGCCTCGGCGTCCTCTTACGATTTCACACTCCCAGGCCAATCTCTCATTTCCGTTCCTAAGGTATCTCTCTAAATACCATTAGAAATGGTGTCAGAGCTTCACCCGATTCTGGGGTTTCCAATGTCAACACAAACAGTCTCCGTTTCATTGATTGATTGGTACAATATCACCCTTCATCCTATGAGCAATACGCTAATGTTCTCTAGTGGTGCTCGCCTCGACCTCCCGGCAGATCAGTTCGTATTTCCAAATATACAAGGCCACGAGCGCCTTCAAATCCCTTCGTATTCCTTTTTAATAACACATCCATCCAAAGGCCGGGTACTGTTTGATCTGTCTCTACGAAATGACATTCAGAACCTCGCCCCAGTCATGGCGAATCGTATAAACAATCCAAGTATAGGATGGAGAGTGGCAGTGACTCAGGACGTGCCCGACACACTGGTTGCGAATGGAATTGCACTACCCGAGATCCAATCGATATTTTGGTCTCATCAACACTTCGATCATATTGGGGATCCGTCCAAGTTTCCGAGCAGCACGGAGTTAGTTGTCGGACCGGGATTCACAGAGGCATATACCCCAGGGTATCCGGATAATCCAGATTCGCCGGTGAACTCGGCTGATTTGGAAGGGCGTCGAGTAATTGAGCTTGATTTCGACAATTCCGAAGAATCTATCTCCATTGGACGCTTCAAGGCTTTTGACTGGTTTGAAGATGGAAGTTTCTATTTACTGGATGTTCCGGGCCATGCAGCTGGTCATATATGTGGCTTTGCTCGTGTAAAACCGGACTCATTCGTCTTAATGGGCGGGGTGAGTGGTGATTGAGATGTTGATTATAATAGTAGTGCTAACAGACATCAGAATTGTGCCCATCATCCTGGGGAATTCCGCCCGTCGAAGATTGCCCCCGTTCCTAAAGATCTTATTCCTTTACATGTAGCAGTACATTCGAAACAGATGTCTGTCTGCCAAGGGACCGTGACTGAAAGAATCAATAAAAAGCACGCGATCGAACGATCACCAGTCTACAAGGCTGCCACTATGTTTACTCACGACATTGATAAATACCAGTGGAGTCTGGAAGGTATCCAAGAACTCGATGCCTGTGAAAATGTGCTCGTGATCATAGCTCATGATGGTGGAATTTTGCCTGTACTACAACGGGCAAATGTCCTTTTTCCAAAGGGAGAATTGACCGAATGGCAACATAATGAACTCAAGGAGGCTGTCAAGTGGGTTTTCTTGTCCGATCTAGCAGTCCTTACTTGATGACTGCATGGAACCTCCGCACTCCTTGGGTGCTTTGCAAGAGCGCCCCAGGGCGGATTCTACATGGATCATCTCTCAAGGACTACATAGAACTGACTTGGAAAAGGACCTTAATCCCAGCTTTCTTCAGTTGTATCATAATCGTAATGCTTGTGCGATATAAACAACCTATTCATTCTCCGTGTCTTCGTACTCGTTAGGTAATGAGCCTTTCGCCCCGAGTCGTTTTTGCCAGGCATCAACAGATGCATGGCGCTACAAAGATATTCTAGAAAGATATAGCCAGCAGTATAGAACGCTTGAATTGGTTTGTGTATTTCAACTCGAACACGTCCTGGCCTGTTTATTTATTTGGCATTGCGGATATATCAGTACATGAATGATGTTTTGGAAAAGATTGCTCGTCAGGAATGCACAGCCTAAAAGTCAATGCAGATCTTCCCAATATGCTGCCCGCTTGTCATGAAGTCAAGAGCCTTGATAACCTCATCACGGCCAAACTTGAACACCTTCTCAACCGGAATCTGCAAGTTTTGCTTGCCGATGAAGCGAACAGCATCCTCTAGCATCTCCTTCGAGCCGACCATAATGCCACGCACAACAGCTCCCTTGCCTAAGGCAAGAAGGGCGATGTCGGGCATCTGGTCTTGCGATGCAAGAGACAAGAATCCGATACAAGAAATAACTCCACCGTACGCGATCGCTTCCAGAGATTGTTTCATTGTACCAGAGCCACCGTTCTCGATAATGAAATCGACGCCTTGGCCACCGGTGATCTTCTGCGCTTCCGCTGCCCAGTCGGGAGTCTTTTTGTAGTTGATAACGTGATCGACACCGTACTTCTCCTTCACGTAGGCTAGCTTCTCATCGGAAGAGGATGTGATGATGGTGGTCGCACCTGCCGCTTTGGCCAAGACCACGCCGGTAACAGACACTCCTCCCGTACCTATCAATTAAATATCAGCGCCGTTGTCTAAAGGGTAGATCAAAAGAGTCATAAAGACATAGCATACCCTGGAAAAGAACAGTCTGCCCGGGCTTCAATGCCACGTTTCCATACAGAGCGTTCCAAGCCGTCACTCCAGTACAGACAACACTAGCCCACTGAGCGTAGCTAAGGGTTGACGACTCAGGAAGCTTTACCACACTTTGGGCTGGAATCGTGACGTACTCCCTCAGAACCCCATCTTTAGGGCCGCCTAGGCCATTCTGCCAGTTCTTAATAGGTCCATACAGAGTAGCTGGATCGAAGGCAGCGACAACTTTGTCACCTTTCGCAAACCCGGTTACTCCTTCGCCGACTTCGACGATATCGCCTGCGGCATCGGATCCCGGAACCACATTGTCCTTCACGGGAAATGGGTACTGGCTAGTGGCGATCGCAACGTCTCTGTAGTTAAGAGAAACGCTGCGGACTTTGATGAGGACTTCATGTTTTCCAACAATGGGACGAGGCTCAACGGATGTTTGGATGTTCTTCCAAGAATCGCGGGTTGTGTGACGAAGAACAGTGTGAGAAGACATTTTGATATGGTGCAAGGAATTGAAGAGTCAATTGTAACGATTGGGTTTGAAATTCAGCAGGAATATTTCCAGCAGGATGAAGGGGTCTATTTAACATTCATTTCTCTACGTAGTTAAGGTGTTCTCGGTTTCTACCCCATCCAAATGACGTCGCATATTTCTACTCCAAAGATTACAGATCTGCTTACATATCAATTGTTATTGCCACAGGTGGGTTAGGAGTGGCTTATTAAGAGATTAGTGGGGCGAAGTCTATTACAAGTTTATTACAAGTCGACTGCAGATGGGGTAGATATCGGGCATATACCTAGGTATGGAGTAATTACCCCACATTCCCCTTCCACAATACCTTCCAGAAATCTTGACAGTATCATTGGGCTATGGGATTCGCTATTAGATCGGAGGTCGGGGCTACAGTTAATGTGGAGAGCGAATTGTATAGAGTAACCGAGATTGGCTTTGAAAGGGATAGACGGGCGTAGAATGAAGCAGAAAGTCTCGAGGGAACTGTGACAGAAACGAGAAGACTTTCTATTCATTGGCATTCCTGCTGTGTAATCCAGCGAGCCTGGAATCATTCGAATTGTGGAGTTAGATCATTGTTCTGCGATGTCAAGCCGAAGATGCCAGCCGGGAATCCAGGATATCAGCGATAATGGTAATGCTCTCGCCTATCACCTGAGAGATATTGAATACATGAAACCCTCCAAATGTTTCGGCCCACAGTCGAGCGGTGGATGCTGCTAGACGGCGGACTGCATCCGCATCATCATCGGCCCAATCTGAAAGGTCGGTAAGATCTGCCTCTCTGATAACAGTATGAATCATGCTGAGGAGCTTACGCTCGTCATCCCGTAAATTCTGAACGCCGAACACCTCTATACATCGAGCAATCTCCTGGATCCAATGGTTGAGAAGGAATGTACATTCAAGATTGCAAAGCGAATGCTGCATGCTCCAGTTCAGCATTTGAGTGCGTGCTATGAACTGTATTCCCGACCGGACAGGAATACTTAGTGCATGGATGCACTGCAAAACCGCACGGTCAAGAAACGGCGAGCGTTGACACACACCAGGTCGGCCATCGATAAGTGCACGGGCAATTTCCTCGGGATTCCGAGTACTTAGTTGACGGTGCGGTCCTGTATTGGCATTGAGACGAATATAGGCTAAGCGCACAAGGGCTGTCGCGTTAAATCCCATAGGACCTCTAGGAGATAACGGATCTAGAGTGGATTCATAGGTTGCCTCCCAGGAATTTTGCCACGCTCGCAGTGCCGATTCCATTGCCTGCAC
The DNA here is from genome assembly GCF_028828655.1 of Penicillium verrucosum. Lineage (NCBI taxonomy): Eukaryota > Fungi > Ascomycota > Eurotiomycetes > Eurotiales > Aspergillaceae > Penicillium > Penicillium verrucosum. The sequence goes on from NW_026643212.1 coordinate 4,754,109, forward strand.
GAAGCTCATTGAAAAAGACCCGGTAGATTGATCTACCAGAGAAGACGTGTTGCGGGCGAAGAAGATCTCTTGAAATAAGCCGTGGATGAGTACATAATTCGCGAAGGCAGAGATTGCCACCGGCTCGTGAATTTGATGTCCCTGGAGAATTTCTCCCAAAGCTTGCTGAAAGTTTCTGGAATCAGGTGTATGAAATTCTCGCATGTGCCTCCATTCTTGGGCGTTCGAGGCTTTCCATTCTTCGCCGCAAGATGGTAAGGTCAAAAGTACTTCCCGGTTCAAGATCGTGGGCGGGAAATGAAAGGCCAGGCATTGTAAGTTGGATTGAGCATATGCCACCCATAGTGTTCGACGGCGCTCCTCCTTCGCCACCCAGACTTCCCAAGAGGATGTCTCATGGCCTGCGTCAGGTGTAGAGATGCCGATTTCACGCACTAACATAGCGACTTGGCCGGACATCGCGAGTGAGTCACCCACTACGGCGCGATCGCCCCATGATGCCAAGGTCATCAAGGTGATAAGTCCCTGTAATAAACGTAAAAGCTTTGGGTTTTTTCTAGTGCCAGGATGGGCATCTCCATCGTTATTGATGGTAGGGGAGCTCTGCGGGTGACCTCGTGTATTCGGAGTGTCCGCGTAGCCGTGGGAAGTCTTTGTTAGATTCGAAATTTCCAGGCCGCTGCGTTGGTCGAGACGCCAGTTGATGAGTGTCCGTGCGGCGTGGTAGATCATGTACCCTTTTGCATTTTCAAAGCGATAGAACGCTCCAACTGCCGCCAGTGATAAAATGAGTTCTGTGCCGAGCGAGGAGGCAGAGGAAGATGGGATGTGGAGGAATGGCATGTGATCATGATAACTGCGAAAGAATCCTTCGAGGAAGCGAGAGATAGTGTGTCGGGAAGGCAAGGAAAAGGATGACGGGAGAACAAGGGCGAGCTCTTTGATGTCATTGGAAAGCCCTGCATAATCCGAGGGCGTCAGTTTCCAAGGGGAGATTGAAGGAGCAAAATTGCCTTTCAATTGACGGTTTTGTGATGGATCTCCCTCTTCCTCAGCAGCGATGGGATCATTTTCGTGGTCCACGTTGGGCTGCGTGTTTATGTCTAGGGAATTATCGACGTTTTGTTGCCCTTGCTCTACTTGCTCGGAGATTTGCTGTTGCTCCAGGAGAGGAACTTGATATTGCTGGGAAAGATCCACCAAAGAGAGGTTCGTGTCGAAGAAGCTGGCAGGTAGAACCTCGGAAAATGGACGCGAGTCGTTCCAAAGAAAGTCTAAATCATCGGCCTCATTCCACGGTATTGTGTGGTTGGCAGATTTTTCCACCGCGGTTCCCATAAGATCCGCTTCAAGGGCGAATCCAATATGATCACTTTCAATATCTGGCTCGTCGCAAGTGGGAGTAGGTTGGGATAAAGATAACCCAGCCTCAGTAATGGTGGAGCCGGTCCCCTGGGTGCCGTCAAGCTCATGAGTACCAAAAGAGTTCCACGATCCCCCATCCCGCTCGCGTTGCGAGGATGGATCATCAGCAGCTACATCAGAATTATCGGGGCTGTACTTGTGGGACAGTCGTAGATGGCGCGTCAACATATCTCTTGAGAGACGGTCAGTATGCGCGATCTTATTAAAAGTCACGCTTGCTTACTGTCGTGCAAATCTTCCGCCACATTCACATACGAAGGGCTTCTCATGTGTATCTCCAGAAAGGTTAGTCAATTGATAGGAGGATGTGAGTTGGGAAGGTTATCTCTTACGGGTGCGCTCATGTCGCCGGAGATGTTCCTGTCGCTTGAACTGCTTTTGGCAGAACCTACAGGGCTGGACAAGAGAGCGTGGTCGGCCCATCGCCCCTGGCACTAGGCCGTCGCGTCAATGTGGGCAGAAGACCTGTGGAGCTTTGATGATAGAAATGACCCGCAAGGCGTTGATGAGCCGCAAACAGCGGTCCTTATCATGTGACGAAAGCCACGTGAGACCAAACGAAGCTTCCAGTCCAACCTACGCAGCAATTCTAAGCTACTTGGGATGATGGAATTATTTAAATATTGAAGACACTATTATAAGGCTATGACTGGCCATCAGGCTCCGCCTAAAACTTTTTAGGATGAATGTGGAATCTGGAATGATGAGGTTGAAGGTATATATACTATAGCAGTTCTGATATATCTGGGGAGCAACCTAAGAAATAGCCTCCTCTAGGTCATAACTAGAGAACATGGTGTTTGAAGTGGCTTAGTGGTAAAATGGCCGTATTATTTCACACAATCTCGTAGAGGGCTAAGGACTTATCCTTAGTCGGTATAGTGTTATCGGGCCAAGGCTGTAGACCCCCATCTTTGACAATTTGAAGTTAACATGTTGTACAGGGTAAAATCCATTGATATACATTATTATAACTAGTTAGGACCTTATCGCTTGACACATGTACTTCCCCGCTCCCCCATTTTCAACGCCCTCACGACAACCAAGAGTACCATGCTATATAGACGTGGTAGCCATGGTCGCTCGTAACCCAAATTTGATCTAAACACATCATCTATTCACAATGTGGCGGATTTTTGCATCAGGAAGCACGGAAAAAGAGGAGCCCCCACGCGGTCTACCAGCATCATGGTATCGCTCAGAGGCAATGTACCAATTGGAGAGACGGGCAATCTTCTCTAAGCGATGGATGCTCCTTACCCACTCAAGCCGTTTCAAGAAGCCAGGAGATTATCTGTCTTTTACAATTGCCAACTTCTCCTTTTTTCTTATCCGGGACCGAGACGGTACAATCAACAGCTTTCACAACGTCTGCCGTCACCGCGCATTCCCCGTTGTCCAAGCTCCCTCCGGCACAACACCCATACTGAGCTGCAGGTATCACGGATGGTCATATGGCCTGAAGGGTAATATTGCCAAAGCTCCGCGATTCGAAACAGTCCCCGATTTCGATAAAACCCAGCACTCGTTATTCCCAATCCATGTGCACGTCGACAAGGCTGGCTTTTTATGGGTCAATCTGCAAGCCGGTGAGACGGACGTGAAATGGGAGGATGATTACGAGAAGGTCGATGAGGAGCCCCGCATGCAGGACTTTGACTTTGCCGCCGAGTTCAAGTTCGATCATTACTGGGAGATGGAATTGGACGCGAACTGGAAGGGTGTAATTGAGAATTATAATGAGTGCTACCATTGCGCTACTTCTCATCCACTTATCAATGGCGTTTCAGATTCGCCAAAATATCGGGTTGAGCCTAAGGCCCGGTATATGGAGCATCATATTTTTAATAAGGAGGGCTCTGATAGCCAGTTTCGGCGGGCGATCACGTACTTTTATCCTACGACTTCTGTTACGGTGACGTGAGTGGTATATGATTATCCTTTTAAGCTGTCAAATGGCTGGACTAACTAGACTAGTGATAAATTCTTCTATATCCAACGCATGATTCCTGTATCTGCTACTTCGAGCAAGATTGAGAATGAGGTTTACCGTCACCGGGATGCCACTGATGAAGAATTTGAGAATATCAACGCATTTTACAGACAGGTGCTCGACGAGGACAAGGAGCTTTGTGTTGGAACGCAGGAGAACCTAAGTGCTGGGGTTTTCACCAACGGGGAACTACACCCTAACAAGGAGAAGGTAATATCCAATCATACCACTACTATGACAATAACTAACTGAAACCTCAGGGACCTATCCACTTCCAAAGTAGCGTCAGAAGAATGCTGATGGAACACCGAAAAAATGAACAAAAGCAAAGAGTAGAGATTTGGCCGGCCACCCCGAAGGCTCAGTTGTCGAAGAATTCGGCAGAAGATGAGACCTTTTGTTCGCAGTTGGAGGCATCTAGTTGTATGGCCAAACCAGAACTGGCCTGGTAGCCGGATACACAAGTTCCTTACTCTACTTATGTACATATAGCAAGACACAAAGGGAACCTCCACTATGGCATATGCTATCCCAGTTATTCTACTTGCTTACCATTGCTTGTCTCTCCGTTTCTCATCTTTCCTTTCTCAATATTCGACGGCGCAATCCACCAATTTCACCCTACAATTCGTACCAACTATCAAGCACGGAAATACCTTGCAGCGGAAAGGAGTTGCTCCGTGAACCCAGAGTACTATCCAAGTTTCCAGAGTGAAGCATACTGCTCCTACTATATGGAGCTCAGCTTCACACAGCCTGTCACTGATGAGGGCTTCGTGGGCCGTCTTATGTCCATACTCTGCAACCGGAATCATCAGATACAATCTTACAACCTTGACCATAGGCATATTCACATCACCGAGCCTCCGAATAAAAGAACAAAACAAGCACGACGGCCTGTATCATAAATTCACTAACCAATACAACTCCCAAACCAAACCCATCAATAACCTATCTATTCGACCCAACCGGGTTATTACCGGTTTGCTTCTGTCCAGCGAGACTAGATACACCACTCTGCACCCCCTGTCCTGCGCTCTTCGCTGTATTGCTCACACCCTCCGTCGCACCCGAGACGGTCTGTCCTAGGCCTGATGTTGCGTTGCCCACGGTTGAACCGAGCCCGCCAACTGTGCCGCCCACTGTGTTTGTCACGCCGCCGACTGTCTTGCCCACGGTATCGCTTAGGCCGCCGAGAAATCCGGCTATTGGTGGTTAGTTGGCGTTCGGGTTTTAGGTTTGGTGTTTGGGAAACGTACGGTCTTGCTGGTTGGACATGGTGGTTGTGTGGATATGTAGTTGGTGTTGTAAGAAATATGTAATTCGAAGTGATAGGTGTTTGGATGTTCAGTGTTGATCGAGATGGTAGAGTCGCAGGCATCGCCGTCTTTATTTATATCAACGCCACGCTCTAAAACCGGTTACATCGTCATGATATCAGGTGCAATATCCACTACTTTCTGGCAGCCACCTTGATCTAGCTTAATATCTTCGATGTATCGATCTGACGTATGGCTGCCATCCCTGTTCCCGCAGCGTGGATAATAGCACATCGTTATTGGGTGATATTCTGCGATCACTTGTGGCGAGTGGCCGAGAGACAGTTCTAGAAAGTCCGTTATATTAAACGACAGTGGCGAATGGTGGATGACTAGTGAGGGCCTGTTGTTGTGATGTTGTTTCTAATTGGGAGAGGCCAGGGGTATGATGTCATTGCCTGTCTCACGCTTCGGTTGGGTGAGGGTATTTATTTAACTGTAAGATGATCTCGTCTGCGGGGGTGAATTGGTATTTACGATTTTAAAAGCACAAAGTCGTCACTCATTCTGTGGCAAGTCAATGTCCACGTCTGAAGTATTATCGGTGTAACGCATCGGCATATCTATAGACTCGCCTTTCCGCGAGACTCATATGGCATGAACAACACAAGAATGCCTGCTGCGATAAACAGGGCCCCACTAACATAAACAGGAATAGCGGTCGTGAGATCAGCGAACATGGCAATGATGGGAGCCATGATGCCAAAGATCCGATTCGCAGACGCAGTTAATGCGTTTCCCGTACCGCGGTCCTTGGTGAGGAAGATTTCGGGGGTGTATGCATATAACACAGCGTACATGAGACTACTCATGAAATTGAAGGCGCAGTTCCAACCCAACAGAGCATTTGACGTGGTAGCTGTTGTTGACGCAAGAAGGAAGGCTCCAGTTATAGCTGTCGAGGAGCTAAGAGCACCCTTTCGGCCAAAGCCTGGTAGTTCAACCAAAACTCCACCAAGCAGACAACCTGGGATGCCCATGACAGCAATAATCAACGAGTTCCGATACGTGATGTATGTCGACCCATCACCGAATTCGGCGCCTCGGGACTGCTGAATGTATGGAAGAAATGCGTTGTACAGTGGGAAGCCGAGACCGATGAATGCCCAAACAAGGATAATCAACGTTGTAGCCCATGCTCGCTTGGGGGTATCAAAAAGAGCGCGGATATGATCGAACCGTACGGTCTCCAGGCGTTGACGGACGATGTTTGCCGCGGTGAAATGCTGGATCTCACCCTGGTCCAAGGCATCGAGCTCAGTCCTCGTCAAATCAGATGTTTTTCCATTCCGTCGGGCCACTTCGTGGACAACGTCCACAGCCTGTTCATTTCTCCCCTTCCCCATGAGGTATTTGGGGGACTCGAAAATCGTGAAAAACATAAACCGACCGACAAACATGATCATCGCGAGGCCACCCATCGTGATCATAAACCACCGCCACCCCATGTTGTCAGACTTCGTACATCCTTCTGCCGAATCACAAGTTCTATACCCAAGCAGTGGCCAACCGATCAAATTAGCGACCACCTGCGCCAAAGCCCAATCAATCGACAAGATAGTCAACAAGTACTGATGTGACCCAGGTAGGAACTCGAGGAAGATGGCCGAGTCAACTGGCAGATTTCCGCCTACGCCGACAGACCACAAAGCGGCAAATGTACATATAGCCGCAAAATTGGGCGATCCCGCCGCGATCAAGCCAAACACCGCTGTGATTCCGATGGTCAAGTTGAACGCCCACCTGCGACCGAAAATGTCGCATCCAAATCCCCAAAACACCGCACCGACAAGCAACCCGATGTTTTGCGCGAGCGTCAACAGCGGCGCTTTTGACGGGTGGAACTCTTTTGTCACTGCGGGAAGAATCAGAGAGGTAACAATCGGCCACAGGTTGTCGCTCGCCCAGCCGAATCCGATCACGACGAAGAGCTGCCACTGGTATCGGCCCATGCCGATCGTCTGAATCGCGCTGTTGAGAACCCCAGCTTTGGCTTTGTAATTCGCGTCGGGACCCTCATCTTGAGGGATAGTTGGGCGTTCGATCGCCGTTGGCTCGGGGCCAGGCGATTTGATCGCGTCTGACATGTCGTGTTGAGAACAGGAAAAAGGTAGGAACGAGGCATCGGGAGGGGGGGCACCCCGGCTTATAGGGTGACTGCCCACATTCTCACTCTGATCCCATTAGATTGGAAAGTCCATGTGTCTAATCATATCCCAAAAATGCAGAAACTTGCAGATCAGCATAATTCAGGGGTTTGTTTCCTTTTCCATCCACTTCGATTGGATGATTTGATGGCGTGATCGATTGGTTGTTTGGTGTCAGATTCGTCCAAGCATTTCCCCAATTTATCCCGCAGGCATTCCTGACTCATTGCAGGGATGTTTTCGTATCACGTGGGAGGTGTTTGAAATATGCTACGAAGAAACGTTACCCACTCCTATACTATTCCTCCCCGGGGACAATAATTTCTACATGAGCGCCAAGGGACACATGAAGAACGGATACCACCTCCGACAGCTGCTCGGAAAGGTCGAAGGCAGGCATTATGCATTCAACGTAAAGCCGCCTAAGCCACTGCTAGAGAGCTATGATATGCATATGAATAGAAAGGGGTGTGGATAGTAGGTATAGTAATGAGCGAGTGTGTGCTAAATGCAACACCATATCATCTCTCAACCAAATCGTTGGATTTCCATGCTATTACTACCACAATCGCAGCTTCACGCTTTTGTGATCCCAAAAACCAGAGTCTGGGCCATTCCAGTTTCAGCATAATACTTCTCCCAATGCCGCACAAGTTTCTTAAGCACGTCCGGCTGAGCCCCAGAAAGAGTATTGATCTCGCTAGGAACATCTTAAAAGATTGAATAGTTCCCATCATCTTTACCTCGGGGCTTGTTCATCCATATTGCCTTCCAATATCCCTCATCGTGGATAGCTCTTCATCCAAAGAGCCCCAGCCGTGAATGCGTACGTCCTCTCTGTGGATCGTGGTTGTTTCTGGGGTGGATATTGTCTGAGAAGTGAACTTTAGGTCCATTTATGAGGAGAAGCTTAGCTTAACCAAATCACTTGAGCCCAAATGATCTGTACACGACTTTCCTCGCGGGTCGTACTTCACGACCGCGAAAAGAGGTTCCACGACGGGGGACCCCGGTTAGGTCTAAAGCCGTTGGTTGTGAGTTTGTGTACCGATCAACCGTACTGGTCAAATTTTTCAATCGGTTGATAGTCCTCGTTTCAACCTACCGCTACTATGAGAAATACTCATGTCGAAGTATTTGAGTTGTCTTGCATCTAATATAACTAGTCATTTAAACGAAGATATATGTTAGAAAGTCCTATTATGTACTTTGGTCAAAGGACCAACCAGTATCTGAAGTTTCTACTCACCCCAGTTTGACTTGAGAAATTATATATTTCTACGGATCCAGGGAGCGAGTAGTACGCCTGCACAAACTACCCATCGCTTACTACGGCTCAACACAAACGGCAATGTTACGGGGTTCAAAATTAAGACAAGCATGGGGTGGGGTTAACATTTGAATAAATTCTGTGAACCATTCATCCATTAACGAGTGACAAGTAACATCTTCGAAGTTCGAACTTAGTATTGAGCTGAGTTCCGAAGCACGGCTAGCAAATTGGTTGATGTTGGATCATTCCAAGTTGTCCCAGTAGTTCCGGCGGGAGGTTGGCCTATATATATCTGCATAGGCTACGGTCTCTTGCCGAGGACTAGCTCTACCCCACACAACATGGCCCAGCCCGAAAAGGTCAGAGGTGGAAGTCAAGGCCCGAATAAGTATGCAGTATGTACGGAGTACTCCGTAGGAATGTATCCCTTGAACTACTCTACAGAATATTCTATTCCGAAAACGGGAGGATCCAATCAACGACACAGAGACCAGTCCTCAAGTGAATGCACCAGCCTACATTTCAACACCAAATGGTGCTGATATAAAAGCAAGAACGATACCGGTTAGTTCGTGGATTCCAACCTTGGAATGTTCAGCGAGTCCTACTGAGTTCAGCCCTGGTATAGGGCCTGACAAAACAAAGTAAGTAACTTGAGGCAAACATTATCTTCGCTGTGCGTCAGTCTAAAAACTAGGGCAACCACATGACCCACTGAAAAAGTCGGTGGACTACATACATCTCTCTACAATAGTCTCACAAGATTCACTACGATATCGATTCAAAGTTCGAAGTGTTTGAATTGTCCCGGCTATATACGCAAGCAAGACCTAGCATCCAAAGCTAAACCAAGTCAGTCGCACACTTCAACAGCAAAAAGTCCTCATATCACAGAAGTAATCCTGCTGCTGAAGCTAACAGCCATTTGCAAAACCACTTGTTCGGACTCCAATGCTCCTCCCAATCATGTCCAAGATGACATCTTAGATCCCTTAGATCATGAGACGCTCGACCTGGTTCTTGATGGCGCGGATCTGAGCGGTCAGGTCACTGGCCTCGTTGGTGGTGATGGAGGCAGCGATGACGGGGCGGGAGACACCGGTGGCACGGCCAAGAGCCATCTTGCTGGGAACGTAGACGTAGGGAACCTGATTTGGAGGGGATAATTAGTCTTGATTCTAAACATAAAGTTTTGGGGTATTTGACTCACGTTCTTGTCCTCAGCCAAAAGAGGCAAGTGAAGGACAATAGCGAGGGGGCTGGTGTCGGCGGCCATGATGACAAGCTCGGAGGTACCACGGTTGAGGGACTTGGTGCACTCGTTGGCACCCTTCTTCAGCTGACGGTAGTGAGCGGCCTGCTGCACAAGGTCGAGGAGGCTCTGGGCGAGGGCCTCATCGGCGATGGGCCACGCTGCGCTAGTATCTTCGGCCATTGTTGTATTGTAGTTGGGAATTCAAACACCAGATCTTGAAGAAATGGCTCACTCGGGGGATCACGGCCGTGTAATTAAAACGGAAAATAAGTGAGATGTAGATTGAGGATGAGTTGAAGATGATCGTGAGAAATTTCCTGAGAGTGGACCGTTTGTGCACACCGCCTGCTGAATTTGCACCTTTTTCTGCGGTTGGTTGGTACCCACCGCTCATATCCTATTGGTCACCCCAGATATCCCGCCACCGATAGTTGAAGCCTGATTTGTCAGGCTTCAGATCGAAATCTCTTTTGTTCAACATCACTCACTCCTGCAATGCCGATGAATATACCCCGGCGCTTGCTCAGTGAATTGCTGACAATCCGATTAATATCCCAAGGATCAGTGTTGGAACGTTAAATATCGGGCTTTAGTCTGTTGGTAGCCGCTCAAATTAATGATAGAACTACGAACGCCGTGTTATATATATGTAGCTCTTTTATATAGTTATCGCATTTCTTGGGAATTTTCTTTCCATGTTTTCTCTACCTCATATGACCTCTAGTCAACGAAAATGAACTGATATTTTCGCCGAAGTGTGGAAGAAATTGGCCAGGAATGGCGTGAAATACGAAGGACGAGAGGTAAAGAAGGGGTGGGTGTCGCTGTCCTCTTGCACCTACACATTAATCAAGAAATTCTACAAGACTTTTAAGGTCTCCTTCAGAGCGTTACCCATAACTTATATAATCAAGGCTTTCATTTCCCCTAAATTATAGGGGCCTCAAATAGTAATCATATGTACATTTGGAATTCTATAATCTCATGCGTTCTAATATGCAAATTTTCCGAAAACATCAAACATCAAAACATTCAGTCGGTGCCGTTCACAGTGGCAGAGGCAAGTCTGGAGCGAGCACGCAGTGCAGGACCAAACTTGAACAGAACGAACGGAATGAACGTCAAAACAGTCGCCACTAATGCCAGCAACAATCCAGCGTACTGACTACCCATGTTGTGGAAGAACTGGGAAGCAAACAGCGGCGACACAGCACCGAGTGTGTTACGCATGAAACCCTGACCGGCAATAGCAGAGGAAGAGTGTTCGCCGTAACAATCCGCAGTGTAACTGTAGCAGGACTCGAAGATGAAGAAGATACCGATGGTGATGAGGGCCAGTCCGATGATGGGGCCCATCCAGTGGAGACCCTTGTACTGGCTGAAGCTGTAGATGAACAATCCGACGGGCAGCCAGACGGCTCCGCATAGGGCACCATACAAACGAGCTTCAGGTGCGATCTCAACGCTCGGGTCGGAGGTGAGGGATTTGTATTTGCGGATTTGAAGGAAGTTGAGACCGAATCCGATGGTGGTTCCGAGGCAAAGGGAGATGTAAGGAAGACCTGCGACTCCCTCGTTCCAGCCGCGCTTCTCTTGGAAGGTGATGGGGATGACGGAAAGGAAGAGGAAGGTCAGGAACCAGGCGAAACTGATCCAAAGACCGAAGGCGAAGACCACAGGCTCGGAGAAGAGCATCTTGACGGCCTTGACAGAGGAGTTGTGCAACATGTGCTTAATTCCAGGGGCTTCGATATCGTTGTTGGTAACGAAACGCTCATCGCCGGTAGCCTGGCGAATTGCCTTCGCACGCTTGGTAAGACAAACACTGCCACGAGTTTCAGGGAGGCAAATAATGATGACGATACCAAGGGGAATGTTGGCCAAACCCTGGATACCCTCGAGCCAGCGCCAGCCGAGAGCCTGGTCGATGAAACCGGCGTAGATGGGTGCACCGACTGTACCGAGGATGGCGATGAAGGAGAAACAAGACATAGGGATGGCACGGTGCTCAGGTGTGTACATATCTCCGAAAGTACCACCGACAAGAATGGTGCCGACACAACCAAACAGACCGAGCAGAGCACGGCAGACAAGGATAGTGGCAATGTTCTTGCCCAGAGCGAGGCCGATGAACATAAGGCAGAAGCAGATGTAGGCACCGATGTAGATGACTCGTCGACCGGCCAGCTCACAGAACGGAGCGAGGAAAAGTGGAGCAATTGCACAGGTAAAGTTGAAGGTGAATAGACCGAGCTTTCCAATTAATTCTGTTGTGCCGAGATCCTTTGCCATGCCTCCAATTCCGGAGCTGTATGCTGTCGTGGCGAGACCGATGAAAAGTGTCATGAGGCAAAGCTGAGTGCTGATGAAGGCTTTTCGGCCTGAACTCCAGTTGAAGGGGTTCTCCTTGTCCCCGTCCACGAAGTCAAGTACGATTAATTCCTGACCATCGTGTTGTACAGGCTTGGTGGCTGTGAGGGGAAGATCGATGTCAACCTCTTGCAATAGGCTGCTATCGTAGTGGTTGGTTTGCTCTTCTGAAAGTTCGTTCCGGTGTTTTCCTCCAACGATTAGACCCTTTGTCGTGTGTGTCTCGTGGACTTGGGTAATGTCAGGTGAGGGAACATTCTCGTTATGGGAAGCCGATACTGGCTGAGGATTCTTGTTGGCCTTCATATTGTATATAGTGTGAAGGGTCGAAGTGAGGAAATGTCGATTCAGGGGAGAATGAACAAAACGGGGGTTGGTCCCTTTCTATAACATTATTTAACCGTTCACGCTCAAAATTTGCCTGTTGTACGTCATGCTCCGGACTCCAGAATTTGGTGAGAACTGGGGCTGCGGGATTATACGGAGGGGTGGGGAAGGGTAATTGGAGACAATGATTGATTGTAATGGCAGCACCGAGCCGAGGAAGAGTCTGCTGATCAATGAATGAGGTGGACCACTACTAAGTGGGTACGACGAAAACTACGTAGATACTTCTCGTGCCTGAGCCTCATTATGCTTGCCTTTGTTAGATGTAACTACTGTCTAGATCGCTGAGAGAAATGCTATAACAAATATTATCTCCAGTTCTCGCTTGATATATCCTTTTCTCCTTTGTGCATTCTCGAGCTCCAACCTCTGTGGAACACTTTGACCCCGTATAGAGTTTTACACACCGCGTCGGAACCAAGGGATTCATGTTTCGGACAAGTGCCGGGAGGTTGTTTGAATTTTCAATATATCGCCGACGACGGTCCGAAAAACCTCCCGAACCGACTTTATATGATTGGCCAAGAGCCCCACATCTGTCTGATACGGTCGGCATGCCGTTTTTCACTCAGCCAATGTACCCGGGTGGAAGGGGCAAAGCGTGAGAGTCCAGGAACCCTCACCCCAATTCTTGAGTAGTTTTTCAAAGTACTATAGAATACGTTTACATCGTACCCCAACTTTTCAGTGAGGATATAACTAAGCATGTTCGATTTGTTAAGCTTCAGGGTGACCTGACCCACTCGGGACGGTACCTCTTCCCAAGATTCTTCCCGGTGAGGCCGATTGCAGTAGAATACCCGAGAATTGCCACTAAGTTGATGCCGAGGATATGATTGGCTGGCTGATCTTCGGGCCTCCGTATCCATCTATACGATCATTTCCAATAATATCCTGTGCCTGGACCGGCGTTTCCTGACCTTCCCCAACGGGTTCATGTTCCACCCCAAGTCTCCTCAAAGCCTCCGAGTCCACTAATCCCGTTTTTCCTTAGATTCCGATATGTGTGCCATGGGGAGACGAAAATTCGGGTTCCCGTTCCAGCTCGGGGGTACTCGAAAAAAAAGCTCCGGGGTACCCGCCAAGCCTGCTTATATCATCGTCTAATATTGAGTATCCCTGAGGTCCACGACCTGGGACGGACCCAAATTCATTTGATTATATAACCATAGTCTTCTTTTTCTAATTTTTAATTTTCCGTCTGACTTTTATTTACCCTCTTTACCCTCTATAATCAGGTGACTCCGCAAAAGTATTAATACCTTTTACTAACCGGCCCACTTTTATTTCCCAGGCAATAAAACGGACCCTCGCAAGCGAGGGTCCGCCAGCCAAACACAACGGATCCCCCAAATGCAATTTATTCTATAGCTTTCAATTAAAATACCATTTAAACCACCACCACGTAGTAAATCAATTGATTTAAACCCGGATTTAGATCAATTGATCAATTTACTACTAATCTATATAAATCAATTTATTTAACACTGCGCTTTTTGGCCCTTCCATGCTTCCGGATTTCAATCAACACCTTCTTCCACTTCCGCTTCGTTTTTTCTTGGTCGTTTTTCTCGGTCAATTTATATTCTTTATACTTCATTTTTTTGACTTGGCCGGAGTTGATGATGCCGGTGATCTGGGTATAACGACGGGAATTGTCATATCTGGCGTGGCGTGCCCCTATAATAGCTTTTGTAGAGTCGAACTCCCGCTGTAGCTGGTAGGCTAAGGTTGCCTAGGCCTCCCCCCTTTATAAGCTTGGCTAGCCTATCTTTAAACCGCTGAGTATTAGTATCATCATATTGATTAAGACGATAGCTAATTTCCCGGAATTTCTCAGTAGTTTTTAGGGTGCTAAATTCGGTATTTTGAGAGTAAGTTGATAGGGTCTCCGGCCGTAGTAGATTGTTATAATATAGATTATATGAATCTAATTCATCGGTAATTAGCTTAGGATTAATAGGCTAAAGGCCTATTAATTAAAACCTAAGCTTAATTATATATAACCGGAAGGTTTTTCGTCTGATTTTATTAATTAAATATAGGAATTCATCCTTTGAAAATTTGCGGCATCCACTTATAGTAGTAGCTTTAATAGCCTTACTATACTAGTTATACACTAAAAACCCCTATATTATGGGGTTGTAGTATATAACTAGTATATAAGAGTAAAAAGAACAAAATAATGTTATTTTTCTCACAAAATTTGATAAATTAGTCCGTCCCAGGTCGTGGACCTCAGGGATACTCAATATTAGACGATGATATAAGCAGGCTTGGCGGGTACCCCGGAGCTTTTTTTTCGAGTACCCCCGAGCTGGTAGCCCACGAAAATTCAACTGCAATAAAATCCATCGTGTCTCCACTGGCTTACTTACTTGCTAACCGGCCGATCCGGCCATGTTGTCGATGCTCGGGGGTAGGTCGGTGTTTTTCTCACTTTATGCTACGTGTCTCGTGTCTCGTGTCTCGCGGAAGGCCAGTTATCCTGGTGCAATGTGTCCCATCATAATCCAAATCCAATGTACTCCGTAACTTGCCCAATCTTTGCATCGATCAGACCTCTCTCTACTCCGTATGGTGTATCATATTGCAGACGCAATTAATTTTGACGATCGTTTTAACCATATCCGTATTGAGGGCGTTGCAATAAGGTTCTATTTCCCCGTCTTTGCCCTTCACTTCAGTTTTCCGAACAGCTCGCAAATCCCACATCATGGAGCAAGTAGGGTGGGAGGTCTTCTGATTGCACTTGATGTAGCCTGGAGTTTATCGATTGCGAATTGGTTGCTGGGATTCGAGACGTGCTGTGATCGGGATCTCTGACGAGATCACACGACATGTCTCGTGCAGTATGGACATAATCCCATTTTCGGTGTGTTCGGAGCGCATAATACTTCATTGTAGAATAAATTAGTGGCGAGCTTCTCGAACTCGATTGCCTGCAGTGGCATGCAGATGGGGTGACAAAGGATTTATATCGGTCGATTTTTGCGTCTACGGGACTGGACCAAAAGATTTCGCCACAGAACCGGTATGTTTGATTAAATGACTTGCGAAGGGTTACACCTTGCGAGATGACGCCGACCACATAATTCGGGCCGTCGGTGGGATGAGAGAAGCGGGGTTTGTTGACCTCATCCATCATTCCACAACTGTTTTGGAGGAAGAGAATAGTCGGTCAGGGTGTCAGTCGATGGTTCAGCTGTTGTGGTGTAGAGGTTGTCTGCGTCGCCTTGACAGAAACAATGAGATTGGTAATGTGGCTTGAGGGCCGGTGCTTCGATCAATAAACGTGCGGTGGATGTGCTGATACTATCGAGACATACACTCTAAGCGTTTTATATGTAACTAACTAATGTACAGTTAGCCAACTGTTGGACAGGTTGCTGTAGAATAGCCTGAGTGCGTGTAGTGAAGCCAAGGGACACATTTGGGCAGTCTAGGGAGGTTAGATTTATCCTTGTAAAAGATAACACGGCAACTTTGAGGAGCCTTTCCCCTCGGCATATGTCACAAGAAAATAACCAAGTTACTTTGTAGGTAAAATAATCCTAGTATCCTATATATTTCACTGTAAACATAAATTCCTAACCAATCAGCATGTTAGCTCAGGGGAAGAGCGCCGGGCTCATAACCCGGAGGTACGTTTCACCGCAACCAAATTTAATTCACAAACATCAAACTAACAATCACAATAGGACCCTGGATCGAAACCAGGACATGCTATGTCTATCTTTTTTTCTTTTTCTTTTTTTTTTTTTTTTTTCTTCGTCTCTTTTGTTACGTTGGCATCACCTTTTTTTTTTTTTAAAAAAAAAAGAAAAAAGCCAGAATTATAGTGGTCACATATGGGGGATTTATCTCAAAGTCCATCATTTTGACCGCACTTGAGGAACGCTATGACATCAGAAAGTCCATCCATGATCTACTACTCACCTTGCAAATATGTAGCTCTGGAGCTACAAATTTATCAGGCTTGTTGGCTAAGAGTATCATGACTTCATTGACTCTCGGATATAGCCATATTCAATATTTCTTTAATCATCTAGAAGCCTTGTCCGGCTTGTTTCTTCCCCAGAGCATCATACTGATGTAACGTATGGGACTTGAATTTATATTGAACAAGTATATAAATAATACATACTCAAACCACCCAGACGATAGTCACAGTCAAAATTTTGCTACTATTCAAAAATATGACACAAAGCGGTTCACACCACCTTCACAGGTAAGAATCCATCCTACCCCCAAACCATCACATACCACTCACATCCCAAAAGAATCGGCAACTGGATGCCAGCAGACCACCAAGCCCACGAAGAATGGCTTGGTGGAATAATCAAGAAAGTCGACGACGACAATGACCGATCCCTCCACCCGGTCCTAGAGGAATTCGAAGAACTCATCGAATCCAACACACGCATATACATGCTCCTGAGTTCAATGTTCAAAGAAGTCCCACGAAACAACCGCTACGGCCATGACCCAACAGGCAACCCCGAAATCCGCAACTATACCCATTTCCTGCGTGTTATCAACCACCTCCTCACCACCGCGCCTTCCTGGACCGACAAGGCAAACCGCGTCGGGCTAGTCGGGCTGCCTATTAATGCCGTCCTTGACTGGCCAATGGGTACACCCAGCGGACACGCAGCCTTCCTAGATCCCGAGATCAACGCGATGATCAAGAAGATTTTGAATGCGTGGGGCGAGTTCCTGCGCTCGCCCGAATCTGCCAACGTGCTGAATGATACTTCTTATGGATGGTTCGGTGAGACTGGTCGTCGGGATCTTACAGCTGTTGCAAAGATCGGTGTGCTGGCTGAGACGGATTTGCAATTCCATGATATCTACGAATGTGACCCGACTGCGCCAAATCATGGGTTCCAGTCGTGGGATGCCTTCTTCACCCGTACTTTGAGACCAGGAATACGTCCCGTCGAGGAACCCCAGGATGGAAAGGTTATCGCTAATGCCTGCGAGTCTAAACCTTATAGGTTTGCGCGCCATGTTAATGCCCGTGACCAGTTCTGGGTTAAGAGTCAGCCATACTCGGTGCTCGACATGCTGGGCCACGATCCACTTGCGTCGCAGTTTGTTGGCGGCACTATCTACCAGGCATTCCTTAATTCCTTGAGTTATCACCGTTGGCATTCGCCTGTTAGTGGCAAGGTCGTCAAGGCTTATGTTGTTGATGGTACTTACTATTCTGAGCCGCTGTTTGAAGGTGTTGTGGACCCGGATGTCGGGAAAAAGGATATTGATATGGCGGCTCAGGTTACTTCGCAGGGATATATTACCTCAACTGCGACGCGGGCACTGATTTTCATTGAAGCTGATGAACCATCCATTGGGTTGGTGGCGTTTATTGGAGTTGGTATGGCCGAGGTGTCGACTTGTGATATCACTGTCAAGGAGGGGGATAGACTGGAGAAGGGAGATGAACTTGGTATGTTCCATTTCGGTGGTTCGACACATTGTCTTCTTTTCCGGAAGGATGTTCATGTGTCTGGGTTCCCAGAGCCTGGGATGGAAGAGAACAAACCTGTTCGAAGCAAACTTGCAGTTGTCTCGTGAGGAACGAGATGTACTATATGCTGAAGTCGCCGATTCGGTGTATAAACGTTGTCCTTAAATATGTGAAGAGCCTGGTGTATTTAGGCTACGGACACTTTTGTGCATTTTCATTCATGGATCCACTACATACAATCCACGATATATTACACGCATGAAAGCATCATATAATGAAACAAGATACAGTTCCCGGAACTCGACCTCGAGTCTGAACCTCATTGACAACATGGTAGTGTTGACACTTATGAAAAATGTGGTATGGTTGATACCCACTCAATAGTCGTATAAGAGCCTACAGGAAGCGCCCTCAATGACGAAAAGACAAGAGCTATCATCCATAGACGGGCAATGATATACAAGTGAAAGCTCATCATCACAATCACACTGCTAATTCGAATGTGAATGCTACCTGGGCGTGTGAAACCCCTCATAAATGGAGGTAGCAGACCGTGTGAATCTAGAAATCCAGCGTAAACAAGGACGCTACTCCCAGCGCTAAAGATATTCGCCAGTGCAACCGAAGACAGCGAGGAGACGCGCCACGCTATTCGTTCCACATAGGACGGGAAATCAAATTTCCACCTGTGTGAGTTGAAGAAAAAGGAAATTAGTCTATCTTTTCTTGCTTTTATGTAGTTGACGCTTGGAAACGAAAAGCGAAAAGCACCGACATTGGGGAACTTACGCGGCAATGTGGATAGCGCAGAAAAGACTGGCGACGAAAGTAACCATAAAAATGAACAGAACCCGCTTCCTTAGTACCGCCGCGAGATGAGTATTATATTCCTCATCCCCAGTTATCATGCTCGCCGCGCGATTTGTTGAAATATAAGGGCGCTTTATGGTCTTCCATATAAGCGACAACCACCCTTCATTCTTGATGCGTGCCCGGAGATGAACCCAACCCTTGGGGTTGGACTCGGTCAAACGGAGTATCTCAGCCGGCAGGGTGGCTCGGGTATACCGAAGATAGATCTTGATCGACGTGCCCATATTCTTGGGCTTATGCCAATACGCGGCATAGGTCAAGATACCGCAGACCACGTAGGCGACGGTCGACACTTCGATCGGCGAGACCGGTAGAGCGGACACCCATCTTGCAATGACGTTACATAGAAACCAGGTGCTCTGGAGGATAGCAAATCCTTTAGCAAAGGGATCCGCTTTGGCGCGGTCCGCGATATCTTGGTCGCGGAAGTCAGAGGGATGAAAAATGCCGGCTTGAATGAATGCCTTCATTTCCGCGTATCGTATAGTGTAAATCCATTCGTCCTGCGTTTGAACAGCCAGCCCATTTGAAACGATACAGAAGCACTGGGGAAGGGACCATTCTGTGTTAACTGGATTCAAATCAATATGGTATAGATGTTGATCTTGTGGTTGTTCTAGGGGCCTGGTGTGCCTCGAAAGCCATGACTTGGGCTCCGCTACCTCGCCATCTCTTTCGTTTTGAGCTGCGTTGCATAATTCCCTCACCCTCTTGGCATCAGTGAGTTGTTCAGCTGCGAGCAAGAATATTATCTCTGGCGCTAAGATGGCAAGAATGGCAGTCCGTAATTGTGAGAGCCAGATCCGTCTGCTAGACATATTTCGGGGCCAAACACCAAAGTGGAGGATGGTCCATGTGCAAGCAAAGATCGTTGTCAAACATGGCCACAGGATGTCCCACGTAGAGCGGCCATTCCCTTCCAACTGCCAACTAACGAGAGCTGTCGAGTTAGAGGCCAGCGAGCCTTTCATGAATAAAAAGATCAGCCATGCAATTAACATAGTTGATTTAGAGGCCGAGAATAAAAATATTATCAACAATGAATGGGGCTTTACAACATAAACTAAGTTACCGCAATACTAGTGGGTTTAAAGGAGGCTAATATTTCGAAGAGAGTTCAGCCCGGAGTCCATAAGAGCCCCTTTTTTAGTTGAAAGGCACATCTTCTTCTCACCGACCCTTCTCAGCTGAACTACATTTGAACGTGATTGGATTACCTTGGCTCCTTGGCCCCTTGGCATCTGCACATGGCCTGATATATCACACCAACAACACTCACCCAAACCAAGGCTGACCACTAGACCCATAGGGCTTGCCTATACGAACTCCATTGCGGGGAAACTGGGGAAATGATTCGCCTATCAAATCAAAACTGGGCTTTAAACTTCGAGCCTACATATGTGACTTCAAGAAAATCATCGGTACGTGAATAATATCACTATAGTACTCCATAGAATTGCTTGTGGTAGATAGGCTCCGCCCTGGAACCTTTAGTGCACTTGTATGTTGCGTCCTAACAGGCTTCTACATTACCCTAGAGTAAAATGGTGATCGTGTTTGCTACGCTCCACTATTTTTATTCTATCCTACGAATTGTTTAGTCCACGCGCGGTAGCCAGTAAGACACCCGTGGCTGGGCTAGGATGTGGTTTAATTCATGAAATCTAGGGACCAATTTGATTTGTGCTTTGACATTATATATCGCTTCATCAATATCATAATAGATTATAGAAGGAGTACAATACGTATGGATGGACGAACTAGAACTAGAGTAGAGTTAGTTAGTGGTGAGGCTATCCTTGAAACCAATTCTATCAATTTCTATGGGACTAACAGCGCACTATTATATGAGATACCAGTCGATATCCTAACCTAGTTCTTTCGGTATCAACTGATCTGATCAGCGACGTGAGATTGTGAAGAGCAATGAGAAGTATCTTTGAGATCAAGAAGTCACCAACATCAGTGGTTTGTACCCATAGCCTTACCACGACCAAATGAGAGTTCGACGGCCATTGATGGTCAAATGAGACATCAAAAACTTCACTCAAAGGGCTAGGGCCGAGTGACTTGAACTTCTAGAAGATCACGTAATCTATCCCATCATCAGCGGTTGCTCCAACAACAATCAATCTGGGGGACTAATCCAAACAAGTCAACCGATCTTGTCATTATCACGAGCCCCCCAGCACGCGAAAAAAAAATATCAACTTTGCAGCATAACATGTTGCGGTCAGTTCGCCCTGATGTCTGCTGGGCAAACCCCTGCGATCTTGTCTTGGGTCGAAGAAGTTGCGAGGAACGTGCCCAAAACCCCGCCTAATACCGATCGGTTCGAAAAGCCGTTGGGCAGCCCTTCAACTCCAGCATCTCAACACAAACGCAAGAGGTCGGTGTTCGAAGCTGAGAATTCGAAGTCGCAATCAGATCCTTTAAAGAGACCCTACCGAACTGCTTCTGAAACAGCATCCTCAGTTTCTGTCCGTCTACCTGACGATATCATCTCGCTGGCCCCCTCAAGTCCCGCAGCTAGTCGCGGTGGGAGATCACGTTCATCAAGTCCATCACGCGTGAAAGCTGAACTAGCAGCCGCTAGTCCTAGGGTTGTGTACATACCCGAATCTGCCGACCCGAAAAGCGTCGCTGCGAGTCAATTACTAGCAGCTCTAACTCAAGATTCTGAGTTTGGCGTTAATGACGATGTGGCTCGGGAAGTCTCCAATGCTTCGTCCCAATGTGTCACTGAATTGCGTAGTGAAGGTTCCTGGGTGAACAAGGTAGCACTGCCACTTTTGGAGGGCGCTGTTGCAGAACTATCGTTAGAGTGTTGGAGCGTGTATGTTTCAAGAAGACCCCGTGTGTCCCTATCCCTATCACTTGCTAATTTCTAGTAGCCAAACCGAGTCCGTTGACCCCCTGTATCAACCTCGATACACAGCCCGAGATACATATAATCGCAAAATTGACTTGGTTGTTGGTCTTCCCGTGAACGCTTGGGAAGTCGAATATGAACAGGCGGGACTCCATACTCTCGGGACATCTTTCAGCCATATGGCCCATCCACACAGCGGGAAACGTGTTCTGGGCCCTGGGGTTGAGGTCAAAGCCGCGGATGGAAATTTGGTAGAAGCGGAAGTCCAGATCGGAGTATGGATGACAGGACTCCTGATGTGGGCTTTCGCACAGCGTAAGACCACGCAAGGCTTGCCTCCACTTGTTGGTTACACTGCTGTTGGACAGGACTGGAAATTCTATATTGCTATCGGAATTGAAGGGTCCGGTGTCTTGAAAGAAGTAGTAGGTTATACTTCCGTGACTGACTTGGTTACAACAGCTAACTAACTTCTTGTCCCACAGCGTATATGGGGTCCTTTGTCCGATCTTGATGGTCGTACCACAAGTGTGAAACATACCAGATCTCTTCTGAGAACTCTTCGTCGAGTCATGGAGTACACCGTCGGGCAGTACAAGGATGGAATTTTCCGAGCAATGGCTTCTGGGGATTAAAGGCTAGTAATTGCAAAATCATTGAAACAATTATAATTTCTAAAACATATCCAATAACGAAGCTTAATTTACATCCCCACCGCTGCAATCTGGTTCATCGCTCTCGATCGCGAACATGAGGAGGATTGCCAAATCCGGAAAATCTGCAAAACTATAAATGCATGCGGTGTGTGATATTACAGCGAAATTCTACCATAATATTTTAGAGAAGTATTTATTTACAGACTCATCCAGCGGCTCTAGCTCTTTGAAAATATATATACTTGAAGATGAAGCCCAAGTTCGTGATCGCATTATCTTTGCTCTTCGGCCAGGTCTTGGCTGAAGAACGCCACCACCCCCTTGTTACATCCCTTGGTGCTCTCCGCGTATTGCACTACAACAACCTTGGCCCTCAGAACAATGGCACATCGGCCGTTTTAGCACATGAGCACTCGAGTTATGCCGATGCGACTGCAAAATGCACTGCCATTGGCGAGAAGCTCTTCCCGTGGTCCTCGAAGCAAAACGACAGTCAAACCGAACTCGGCTATGAGCTAGACTACCTCGTCTTTAAGAAGGAGCTAGAAGCCGATGATTACCTGTGGCTGTCAACAGAACATGACTCTCACAAGAACTGTTTTGCCCTCTCGATCTCCCGTCGCCAAATCGTACCGAAACAATGTAGAGAGAAGCTACCAGCCCTCTGTACTTCAACTCCGCCCGCAACAACCGATCTTGACTCAGCCGCAAGGGAAACTGCGAAGCTGACTGTGACATCCAATGATTATACCTTAACTGGATATCGGGATGCACGATCCTTCCGCTTCCTAGGCGTGCCTTTTGCAAGTCCCCCAATCGATGACTTGCGACTTGCCCCGCCCCAAGGCTACACAGGACCGAAGAACATCGATGCGACTCGCATGGGGGATATATGCATTCAATCCCCCTCACCTCTTAGCACTGTGCCTATTCCCGGAATGTCCGAGGACTGTCTTAACCTGAACGTCTTCACTCCATTCCTCCCTCACAATGACACAAAGAACACCGCGCTCCGCCCCGTGGCTGTTTATGTGTATGGCGGTGGATTCATAAAGGGCACCGCATCCATGGTTGATTATGACGGTGGAAACTTTGCTAGCCGCAGCGATGTGGTCGTCGTCACGCTTAACTATCGACTCGGAGCATTGGGCTTTCTCTCGACGGGGAGTCTGACAACCGGAAGCTACGGTATCCAAGATCAAATCATGGCTTTGGAATGGGTTCAAAAACACATTTCTGCCTTGGGAGGCGATCCATCGCGCGTTACTGTCTTCGGACAGTCCTCTGGAGGTCAAAGCGTGGTAGCTCTACTCTCTTCCACCGCGGCAAAGGGTCTCTTCTCCGGCGCGCTGGTGCAATCAGCAAATTTCGATCTCCCATGGTTCCCCCGCGATCTTTACTCCAAATACATCGCCCCAGAAGTCGCAAACGCTGTTGGCTGTGAGGCCAACGAGTCGGAAGAAAGTCTAGTCAAGTGCCTTCGTTCCGTCCCGGCTTCAATGTATCTCGATAACTCAACCGAGTTCCAGACTGCTACGAAGACCTCCTCATCCGCCATCGCAAATCACTTCTACAACAATACACAAGCAACAGGTGCAGATGAACCATTCATGCCGATGGTAGATGATACCGGATCCGGCGTAGTCGACGGCCAATTCAACGCCCTGCTGGCCAATAACACCCTCCCCAACAACGTCCCAACCATGTTCACCACCGTCCGGGACGAGGCAAGCCTCTACATGGACATTCTGAGAATTCTAGCCCCAACAAAAGCCCCACTCGCTACATTGCTTAATGCCACGTTCGACGAGACTCTCGCTCAGAATATCATCGCCTCGGGAGCATACAACGTCAATGACTCGGACACCGGAGCCGTCCTTAACGCTCTTTCCGATGTCCTGACGCATAGTCAGTGGACTTGTCCGCAGGGTTATCTTCTCGATAACTCTAATTCTGCTTTCCCTTCACTATACGAAATCCAAATAACAGACGGTCATGCACAGACGTCAAACATGCCCGATATCTGTTACCCGAATACTGGATACAACGCTTCCTGTCATACCTCGGATAATTTGCTCGCGTGGGGGACCCTGAATACCAAGACGGAAGATGTGAAACCGTACTACGATGATCGGGATATTCTTCACTCGCAACTCCTTCACGATGTATTTGGTGCGTTTTTCCGAGAGAGGAACCCGAATCCGGATTTGGAGTTCTTGAAGATTCGTGGTCCTGCGTATGCGAGTACGCTTTCGATATTTGGTGGGGATTTTGGCTTTTCTATTGAGCAGTATACGGCCGGTGAGCGGAATATGACGGTTCTGGGGATGCCACCGTCTAGTACGGCTAATTTTGTGAACGAGGATATTTGTCCTGTGCTGAGTGATTATGGATTTACTTTTCAAAGGGCCCATCTCTCGGATTAAAACATATGGAGTTCTGTTTCTGTTGTTGATCAACTCCCTACTCTAAACACTAAAGCTTGTACAGCCCATATCACATTGAAACCATAGCGTTGCAAGATTTCATCATTCCTCAGTTACGGCGCTTAGTTTCAACCATGCTAGGATCTCTCCACGATGCACTTTTGAGCTTGAGTTCATGTGCCCTGATTATTTGGGCTTGTCATTTAAAATTCATTGGAATCGTGAGTATCATTGGTGCGAAGAAGGGTAAAAAGCCAGAAGAAACGGAATGCCAAATCAAGAGGCCGGCCAAGAAACGAGGGTGGAAAGCTAGGTCTGTCGTGATAGAGATGAGATGCCAAAGGGAATGGTCTGAGACATGGCGATGAAATAGATCGGTGGAGCCAAGAGAAGGTAGATGCTTGTATTCTCAAAAATGAGAAAAAACATGGCGGAAAGAAATTCGTTAAATGTATCAACGTGCATCAGTCGTGGAAATTATTCGTAAATCGGGACCCTCCGCGAGGGAATGTATCCATCCTCGGGCACTGTTTCCGGAGTATATCGCTTTGAAGCAGAGTTCCGAGGGCTGGCCCACCCGGTTGTGCGAGGATGGAATCCGGCACTGCTGTATGATCGCGGCCGCTCAGACCCACTTCCTCCGCTACTGGGTCGACTATTACCTGTACTGCCGCCACTGTAGCTTCCTCTTCTCATGTCATCTGCGGCGTAAGTGCCTAGATGTCTCGGCACCGCTCTTGGTGGTGGTGGAGGGGTTGGTGGCCTGTAGAAAGGTGGTTCTGGAGCGGCTGGAGCAGGGGCCGGGTCGCCAAATATAAATTCACGGAATTTGACACCTGCTGTACGTGATCGAGAACGATCTTTTGCATTCTCCTTTGGGTAATCTCTCGGATCCCTATCTCTTGGATCCCTATCTCTCGGATGATCCCTGGAGTAGTTTCTCGGGTGAAGCTTTGGCGAAGGCTCAGAGTTGGATTTGCTAGATCGCGAAGGGTGGCTTTCGTGCCCGCGACGCTGTCGGGAAGGACTGGTGGGCGACAGATCTCGGAATGGTCTGCGGGTGTAGGCTTCGTGGGAGTGCCGTCTGGCACTATTGTGGGAAGGTGGTGATAGATGACGTCGCTCTTGGTGCTTATTGAGTTTCGCACGGTCCTTGCGACGGCGTGCAAGCTCATCTGAAGACACATCAGAGACATCTGGAACCTCACCTGTCCCTGGGCTTAGTGGATGGCCGTGCCGGCCACCTTGGTCTCGTCCACATGAACGTGCTGGACGCTCTCCCCATGGGGGAGGGGATGAAACCCTCGGGGTTGAAAAGCCCGGTCGATTCGTCCCAGGTCTGCGGGCAGAAAATGCGGGATATTCCCCGCTGTAATTTCGGCGGTGGTGGCGATGATCGCTGGGCCGATCAGGCTCCACATGACTATGACGCTTTGACGCCGCCCGGCGTGGACGGGAGAAGTAATCATCTTCGTCAGGTAGAGGGTCCTTGCCACTAAAATGATAATGGTATGTCCCAAAGTCTGGTGGCGACGCACGCTTCGTGTGTCTTTTTAAATAGTCCCGCTCCAATCGCCGACTCACGCCTTCATGCCATTCTAGCATCTCTGGATCGGGCTCGGAAGGAAATGCGTCACGAGGAATGATCTTTGGAAAGATCTCGCCAGTTACGTCTGCAATATCCCAAAGCTTGACCGCGTTTTGCAAATACACCGAGTGTTCATCTGGGTCCATTAACAGTTGTATTGTCTGCCACCGCACGAACCCATTCGGAAGTAGAGACGGAACTGATGGGGGTTCGTAAGGGTTTGCTGAGGGCTGGAGGCTGTGGAAACATCCTAGTGACTGGTAGATGAATGACAGGGCTTGTCCCTTGGTTTCAAGGAATAAGGGGTCGTAGTTGCCGCCGACTTTGCGGTAAAAGGTAGCGAGTCGTTCGGGGGTGATATCAGTGGTGCCGTTGGTATCAAAGGAGGACTGCAGAGATGTCAGAGTAGTGTCCAATACAGGTAGAATTAGAACTGACCATCAACTGCGCGATCCCCAGGCATAGCTGTTCCAGCAGTGGGGCTGGGCTCTTGTCTGGATTGATCAATGTACCCCATTGTATATCCGCAGAAGCCATGAATGTGGGGTATAAGGTAGTGAGAAGTGCATGCAAGCAGATGCATCAAAGCATTTCATCTCACAGGCTTTGAGGTTGGGCGCGTATCAAGAGGAAGAGAGTGACAGCGAAGACAAGAGCGGTCAGGCACACATGGGGGGACCCACTGCGGGGGGGAACCGAAGAACTGCGAACTATGAAAGTTCAAAGATGTAGATCTGATAAGTCAAGTACAAAGAGAGAACATTTAAAATATTAAGATATTAGAACACATCTATGTCTATCTAAATTCACTACAAACAAAATACATGTGACTTGATGTTATTTATACCCGTGACTCACATACAATGTTGCATGACTGTGAAGCCTGATGTGGCGCCGTATGACCCAATCAGCAGCCACTTAAAAAGCAAAAGGTCTTAATTAATTGAGGCCTCGTTGGTGTTTAACATAATAGCAATCAATATAGACTTCCCTAAGGATTAGCCAGATGGCAGTAATAAGAAGAGTAGTACTTTGAAATCTTTCTTCCAATACTTTGTATATCCCTCCCCTTGCTTGACATGGGCAATATACCTATATTATGTTCATATTTGATATCCCATACCCTCACCTCTCACTCCCCAAAGGATTGATTAATCCAAAGTTTGCTAAAGAGAAAATCAATATGCCGACTGTTAGGTTGTAATGACAGGTTTCCAATCTACACTTCCCGCTTTCATACCCGATAGTTAGTTACTCCTAGCTATGTTATTAGCTTAAGGCTATAGGGTAATGACATAATAACTGCAGGCATCCATGGATCTCCCTGCAAGGTTAATATTAAACCGCAATAGCTGGATCTGGGTGGCATCAGTCACAGATGAAACAATCATATACATAGCTGAATTAAAAATGAAATGGAGTGGTTGATAGATATGATAGGAGCTGGATCTTTGCACTGAAAAGGAGAGAGGGAAACTGGCGCAACACAATGACTTTTGGCGAGTTAACCTGTTAAGAAGTAGGGAGCAGAATCGTACTGTAGCAAGCCGTCAGCTTTTAGGTGGAACTGGGAAAGGCTGCAGAAATATCGAATCTTGGGATTAGGACAGGACTAGACCTGGCTATATACACATGCAGCCCCCCGTGGAACCCCTGAGGTGATTTCCCCAGACTCCTCAAATTTAGCTGGGACTCGTATCGTTCATGGCTTACAGCACATCGTCCCATTACATAGATTGAATGAGACATTTCATACTTTGTCGTCTATGGTTGTTATATAATCCCCTGCCTAAGTTCTACCGTAACGTTGGATTTGAGTTTGCATCTTCGGTCTATCGGTCTACAAAGTACCTAATATTGTGTATTTTGGTAGAACTATAACATCCTTCCTATCTGTTTCCGTAACCTTGCTTTATGGCTTATTCATGCGTTCATTGATGATACCTATATAGGTATATTTATCCTTTCATGCGGTCCATAAAGAAAGGTTTGGCCACGAGTATACAGTATCAGTAAGAGAGGGGTCGAGCAAGAAATCAACGTCTGGCTGGGCTAGGAACTCTTCCATGCTCTCTCCTAAGAAGGCCATGTCGTTAGCATAGTTTGCCGGGACAGTCGGTTCAGTAACACCAGACCCAGCGGGATTACCAAAAACCCCCAGCTGGTTAGGGGCAATGACAGCAAGAGAATCAGTCGAGCTCTCTGCGACACGAGATAAATCACTCTGGAAATGACCGCCTTCTGAAGTTCTAAGCTTATCCAAGCACTGCTTCACGCATTCCAAATTATCGTAAAATTCGGTCGCAGCTAGATTCCCGTGGCTGCTCATCGCCTGGAGAATTTCGAAAGCTGCCTCGAACAACGCGAAGTCATTGCTGTTCTCCGGGTATACCAGGCTCGAAATAACCATTATCAGTGCCGAAGAGAAGAGATAGTGAGCATAAAAATATCCGAAGATCGGGACTGATCCGTTGGTCCATTCTTCCACAATCAGCGAGTGGGTATGTCTTGCAGCGTGAATACACGCATCACTAAGTGTTTTTAGAGTCTGGCGAATGTTCGTCTGGGCGTTATCCTCCGTAATGGACTCCGGGGATGTGGCTTGGATCAACGCGTGTAGAAGGATCGGCCGACTGGCCAGCATTATACACTACATTCGATTAGCCGACAATCCATTGCTGCCTAGACTGTCTACTTACCTGGTTGAATTGAAGGTGCAGCGATATAACATTCATCGGAACCGGACTGTCGCGGTTGAGCCGAATCTGTGGAGGAAGAGCACAGGACCACTCCTTGAGAGAGATGAGTAACTTTTGCTCCCGCTGCAAGAAAGACTCTGAGAACTGTTTTCGGCTATACACACGGTCAATGACTTGACCTGTGATCTTAGCTAACTCAATACTGGCGATGAGGAATTCAGTGTCGGATGTGTGGTCGTTGTGGATGTCACCAGGCACATTAGATGGCATGTCAACGTAGATGTCCGCGTCGGAAATTTGAATCGGCCACCCGACCTTCGAGCCGTACATTCGGTCGAATACATATATTGCCCACCATAGTCTGGTCCGATGCTCACGCTGCACAGGGTCTGGGCACTTGCTTTCTGGGATATTGTGATTCAGCCCCACAGTCAAGCCTAGACGCATAGCGCTGCCGACCAACAGAAATGCCGAATGGCGTCGGTTTAAGAAAAACGAATATAGTGACTGCAATCGTGAGTATATAAGCCATGTGCAATAGAAGTGATAAATATCTTACCAAAAGTAAAAGAGTTTCAATATGTGCCAGGCTAGGTCGCTCCGGCAAGATGGGTGTCATCGTCATCGCATTGACATAATAGGCCACGCCGGGGACATTGCATTCAAGGCTCGAGGTTGATCGCGCAGAATATACTTCTCCAAGAGCAAAGAGAGCAAATAATTTACACGTCAGCACAGGATCGTCGAAGTTGTCCTTGCGATATGCATCCTCGAGCTCGTCAATGGTCGACTTTCGAAGAACCAAATGGTACACCCTTGTGACCTGACTGAACACAATCTGAAGCAAAAGCCGAGCTTTGGGTAGACTCGGCCATTTCATTGCGGGATTACATATTTTCATCAACGCAGTTTCCGGTGTGTATTGCGTTCGAGGCATGTGAGAAGTGGTCTCGCTTTTGGTAAGAACCTTTCGGAGTCTGGTGGCGAATGCCGTGCATGCTGCTTCACAGACGTGGATTGGTGGTAAAGAAGGGTCGTATGGTAAGAACCATGCCCGTTCACCGAGCATCGGATTTCGAACATGTGTATCTGCGTCTGGTTCGGGTAGATCTAGAAAAGGGCGTAAGTGGAGCTACCGGAAAGACCAAGGAAACTTTAGGTACCTTGATCATGCCCTTGGTGTTCTCTTGGCGTTAGGAGCCCAGGAGATTGTGATAATTGACTACGTAAGCGCTCATTCTCTGCAGCCAGTTCCTCGAGATAACTGGTCGATTATTTAGTGTTGCAACAGCGCAAGCTTAGCTTAGTGGAGCATACCTCTCGTGCACTTTAACTTGACGATCTCGATTGACATAGTGGCACTCGGTAGGACAACCAGCCTGCCGACATTTAAGACATGGCTGGCCACCGGTGCATTTTATTTTGTGTGAGTGGCATCTCCGGCACCTTGAGACGGGACATTAGCGGCTAGACTCGGGGATAGGTTCTCCAAAACTTACGCGATGGACTTCTTTTTCTGTTTTCTTATAGCTGCATCACTCGATGTCTTTGATGAGGATGTCATATTTTAAATATAGCAGATGGGCTATTAAGGAGATCGGAAAGGAGTAAAATTGGAATTTCGGAATTTCGCCGGACGAGGTTGATCGGCAAAATTTCATGTTGCCGAGCCACAGCATATCCGATTAAATCTTGCCACCGGGGACATACAACATAACTGAATAGAGGGGTTGTCAGGTTGTCAGGTTGTCAGGTTTTTTTCTTCTAGTAAGGGTCTAGGAAATACTAGTAAACTAGGAGCTAACCGTGCCATAGCTGTCGATCAAAATACAAAGAGGCTGTGAAGGCCCCCAAGGCCTATTCTATCAGGCAGGAGTTGTTCTGGCAATGCCGGTCATGTGATGTATCTCTATATTTACTGCAACTTCCAGGGGGGGTGCATTCTCTAGACTCTCCTGATTTCATGGTACCGTCAAAATGTCGCTTTACCTCTGGCATCTTTACTCCGCCGTGCGGGTAGCCTGGAAATCATTTATTGAAGGCACCTTCGCTATCTTGTCTGGTATATCTCCACTATTCATAAAAGCCTATCCATCCAACCCTAAGAAACCGAATGATCTTGAGTCCAATGATACGGTCGATGTCGTTACCTATACCATACAGCCACTTTTTCAGTCTGATCTGAACATAGTGGGTATAGGAGCTTCCGGTCAAGTCTACGAGGTTGATGAAGAGATAGTCCTCAAGAGTTGTCGTATTTTCGAACAACCCGGGAGTGAGGCCCCTGATAGCGACCGGTACCACTACGCCTCAGACACTATTTTTCGCTATAGCTTGTTATAAGATGAACGGTTTATTTTACGACTACTTCAACGGCGGCCACATCCTTATATCGTCGAAGCTATCGATACCGATCAAGCCGAGGGAATTTTTCTCCGTAGATATCAGCCGTTGACGGAAGGTAAGATACCCGCGCAGCCCACTCGAATTCGATAGTATCGCGATATCGCCGACGCTCTTTGCCACCTTTATAAGCTTGGAATTGCTCATAGAGATGTTAGGATTGACAATATCCTTCTCGATAATCGGGGCGCTGCTGTTCTTTGTGATTTTAGTGCCGCTAGCCCATTTGGTCAATCAAATTTCGTTATATCAGATCTTCCGCTTCTAGTCAACGGTCCTTCGCCAAATCTGTCTAAGGGAACTGATATGTTTGCAATGGGCTCGCTCCTATTCTAAGTTGAGTATAGAATCAAACCTAGTCTTTCTGTTGGTAGGGATGGTGGGTTGATTTTGCCTACAATACAGACCAATCATCAAGGCATTGATGCGGTTATTCGAAATGCTTGGCTTGGACACTATAACAGCACCTCGGAGATGCTAGAGGACCTTCATTCACTTAACGCTCAGATTGGCTAAGGTATTTATGATACCCAAATACACTCGGAGCTAATTGCTCCACTAAGGGAGCGGATTAGAGCATAGCGAAAAAGACGCGAGAACAATCTTGGTAAGAATCGCCTATCATATGATGTCTATCCCTGCTTTTTGATAACTAATATGGTTTTTTAGGCTGTGTGCTCGATGGTATACTCTCAGGAGATCAGTTGCAAGTACTAGCAGATTGCTATGGCTTGGATAAAGATGTTGAATTACGTTTCACTACCTATGATATACGTATGCATGGGAACGAATTGTAGGTCTCCCCTCTGTATAGATGGGTCTGTTTGTAAGGCCTTTCGTCGCTCGTACAAGTCGTTCCTTCTGTACAGAATTAATATTTGGCATGAGTTCCAAGATTACTTTTGTAGCTAAGGGAATAAATATACGCTCCTTGCTGGACTCGTAGATAATTAGTTGAAAGGTTCCATGCGTACCTGATCTCTTAGGCTTCTGTTTGTTTTATTTGCCCCCTTTAATATGGTCCATATCATTGTCCCCTCCATGTCTCTCCTTTTACCTACCCATAAGACACAACACCGGATTAGATGGTTTTTAAGTGGTTTTTTTGGGGCCCCAATGGAGCCCACGAAAAACCGCACCCAACGCGCTTTGGGGGTTGGGGCGAAGGTTTGGCCCCAATTACTGTTTATGGCGAAGTCTACGTTTTACGGTACTATGGTTAACTATTTAGAGCTACTAGAATATAATCCTATTATAGTTATTTCGACCTTTTGATTGATAGGTTATAATAAAATCGGCTATATTTCTCTTTTACTCATCATAATATACCTATTTACCTTTTGTGCCTCTCTTCACGCGAGCAAATGACTTTCCTGAAATTGAATAGCGAGATGAATGACAAAGCTAGTCTTTAGTAGTCACCTACGTGGCCACTATATCTTCCCGTCTGCCTCCAGTCACTGCCTCTTTTTCTCTCTCAGAAACAAGCACCAAGATATCCTCCCCCATCACCTTCATTCTTTTCCAATTCAGTCGCCAGCGTTGAGTTTCGCTTCCCGGATAGAAATATGGTCGAGTAGATAGGGAACAATAGGTCTAGGGACATCCTTTCACATAGGTTCGTCGTAGTACTGTCCACTGTAATCCGTTTGAACGTCTAAAATTGGTTAATCAATGTTTAAACTGATTTGTGTCAAATGACCCTTACTTGACTTGCACCACAGTCGTTTGTAGCCAGACCAACAGGAACTTCCATAAGAACCAGCGCAATAACCCAATGACGACCTGAGGTGTTTGATGTCCGCATCCTTCGACCACTTAACTAACTCCCATCCATCCGCGTCGGTATACCCAAGATCATGACTTGTTCCACCACATGATGGTGACGAGCCATGCCATTCACAGTTCCAGTGATACTCGTTGTAGGCACAACCTGCAGACACACCCGAGGAAAGAGCTGCAAAGCTAATAGCCAAGATCTGGAGCTTCATTTTGAGATGAGGAAAAGGCTGAGAACCTGTAATCTTAGAAGGTCCGATGAGGAGGAAGTTTTAGATGAATAGTTTGAATGAAAATGTTCTAGGGGAGGCGGGATTAGTGTAAGAACTGGTACTTATATCCTCTATTTCAGTACTATAGTAGTATGTCTCTGACTCCTTGCTTCTTATGATGTCAAAGAAGGGTGGAATTATGTTACTTGATACATCATATAACTGCCACCACCCTTCATTGAATCATTTGACAGAAATCTGACGTATTGAAATGTATGGACCTCAGGGCTGATATGGAGAACTCTGCATTTTCTACATAATAGAAACTGCTGTTTCTGTGCGGTTTATGACTAAGCTAGATTACATAATCTGTATCATCCCATGTATGCAACCTTGCAATTTGACACACCCCCCCAGCTCTTAAAGCCTGCAATTTCCTGGCTTTCAGAGCTGCCAAATCCTTCATTTCTTCACTTCTTTTGGATAAATCAGATGCCTGATTTCTCTCATCCCAATCATCTCTCGGAAGAGATGCTGCTTCTGTCTTGGAAGCGCCTTTGTAAGTCTATCTGTAGGCATCGCTATAGTTGGAACCTAGTCCACTTTGACTCTGCCTATACTAACTTCCTGCTTTATCTAGGATCGATTGATATCTATATACTATAGCTTCGTATATATCGTCGATCCTTCCTTCGTAAGTAGATCGACTGTCTACTGATTGTCGTATATAATAGATAAGGGATGATCTAGTTAGAAGCTAAGTGCTTTAAGGACTCTACGCCACTATTAGACGGTTTTTCCGGCTTCTACTAGAGTAAGAAGCTCTATCTTAGTTATCGACGTTATTACTATCTTTTACTTCGATACTTTCTAATCGATTAGACCGCTATATAACTTATAGATATAACCTTCCGAACTCTTCCTATCTTTATTATCTCCGAACGAAGTATCGCTTATAAATTTAACTAACTTTATAGTAAACTAGAGACCCTTTGTTTCGTCTAAACCGAGGTTTTTATTTTATTATCTAGTACTATACTCGATAGCCTAGAACCTAGTTTTATAGAGATATTAAATCACTCGGTTAATAGTATCGATATACTTCGGACCGGGGTTTATTAAGAACT
The DNA here is from genome assembly GCF_028828655.1 of Penicillium verrucosum. NCBI lineage: Eukaryota > Fungi > Ascomycota > Eurotiomycetes > Eurotiales > Aspergillaceae > Penicillium > Penicillium verrucosum. Next base: position 4,788,386 of record NW_026643212.1, read on the forward strand.
TAGCTAGTTTAGCTATAGCCTTTAAAGTATCTAGCCGAGAGATAGTAGTAGTATACTAAGTAGATCTAACCTTAGCCTAGTAGCTATAAATCTAGCTTATAGTAGCTACTCCGTCGAATAGAAGAAGGGGTTTAATCCCCGTCCCTATACTTATTAGGGACCCTACCTTCCTAATAGTAATTAAGCTATACTTAGCTACTATACTTTTAATATAGCTATCTTAGTATAGCTAGAGTTTTATCTAATCTCTATCTCTAATAATACGGATATTTAAGAACTAGTTTACTTCTAGTTCTCGTAATTCCTATTACTTCTTAATATCGTTATCTAGCTTAGCTACCTACTTAGTATAATAAGGATCTAGATAGTTTATAATAATAATATCGTCTATATAGAAGAAGACGATAATACTATTCTTAATAAAGATATACGGATCTTCCGGTACCGGGGTAAGGCCTAGTTTTACTAGTATCCTTATTACTTCTTACTACTATAATCTTAGTAATATTCGTAAGCCGTAGAGAGCTTTATATAGTAGCTAGTATTAACCTTATACTTCGAATCCTTATAGACACTTAGTATAAACCTTACTTTAGAGTACTAAGTTTAGGAATATAGTAACTACGTCTCTCTATATTATATTAAGATCAAATACTACTACTAAGGCAAAGATTGCTCTTACTATTTTAATAGCTAGGGTAGCTACCCTTTTCTCTTCTATCGATATCTATTAAAGATCACCTCTAACGTAGATTCTCGCTTTAAACTTCTCGGGAAATCTATCTATATCGAATTTATAGGTAAAGACCTATTTTAAAGATAGTACCTAGATTCCTCTCTAACTTTAATTCGGAATAGGTACTTTGGTATAGGTTTCTTTCTTTTTAAGTGTCTAGACTTCGAAGCTTGCCGCTACTATAAATCCTTCTCCGAACCGATGCTTCTTGATCTATACCTAGTTCTCTAGTGGCGGGGGAAGTTTATCTCGGTAAAGTTTCTTATCGAATCTTTTGCTTATACCTATAGAGAAGGTATAAAGTAGACTTAGTAGTTCTGCTTAGTCTTTAAGAGATAGGTAGGTGGTATAATCTAGATCCGTTCTTAGTTTCCTAGATCTACTACCGGTAATGATATTTGATATATCGATATTACCTAATATATCTCTTAGTGCTCGTTAGGATAATAATAATACTTAGGAGGACCCTCGATGGGACGGTTCTCGGTAGGATAGTGATAGTGCCGGTGATAGCGAGTATACTATTTCCCTTTGTAGCTATCTCTCTATCTCTACTTCGTTATCACTTACTTTATTATCTCTTACTTCTATATCCCTATCCACCCCCTAGTTTCGATCGACGGGATCACGGAGATCGGATCTAGCGACGATGATAGTGCTCCTCTAGGTTCTAGATTCGATGGATTTGGGGATACTGAGGCTGGTTTTGATGGTGATAACGATGATCTTGATAGTAGTAGGGAGGATGGCATATCTAGGAAGCTTCCTGGTAGGCCTCTCTGTGGATTTATTTGCTCTCCTATTGTTTGCTCCCTTGGTCTGATCATTGACTACGGGGTAGGCAATCTAGCTGCTTCCTTTCTAACCTATAGTGGGGTTCTCTGCCTAACCTCTTCTTTATCATCATTTCTATCATTTCTATCAACTAGATCATTAGCTATATCAACTGTATCATTAGCTGACTTAGCTGCTTCTTCTCTAGCTTGCTCGGTATGCTTAGTTTTATCATATAGTGCTATCCTGGCTATCGATCTGGGCATCTCTATCTAGGTACTGATCTTAGCCTGTGCTTTATTATTAGTAAGTATCTATGGCTATATGCCTAGTCTATCTATCATGGTACTAATAGTATCTTCTTTCTTAGGTATCGATATCGACTTCGAATACCTCCTTAATTCATCGAAAACGGTATCTCTAACGACGTCTACCCTTCCTATACCAGTACGTCCTTTATAGGGAAACTATACTTTATATAGGTTCTTAGAGATATACCCTACGAGATATCCTATCTCTACTCTAGGTGCTATCTTGTCTAATTGCACTCTCTTGATGATTCTCGAGTACGTTAGACAGCTATATAACCTTATATTTGAAAGGTTGATCTCTTAGTGATAGATACTATCTAGTACGGCATGCTTTATCAGTTCTTTCTAAGGTATAATCTATTGATTCTTACCGGTATTATCCTTAATCTACGTAGGAGTCCTATTTAGGATATATACCGCTATATATATTGCCTTAGGCTAGAGAGTCTTAGGGAGATCTATATTATTAATTAGAACTCTAGTAGTTCTTATTACTATCCCCCTAGATCTCTCGGTAGGACTATTTATCTCCGGTAAGCTAGGTAGTAAATACTTAATTATATATCCCTCGGCTTCTATTATTATTTTAACCTCGAGACCCGTACTCCGCTTATTATTATAATAGAATACTCTAATCTCGATTTTTAGCTAGTTCTTAACTAATACTAGGAACTTCCTAACCACTATTTAGTATTTACTTTTTTTAATATATATAAAGATAAAGTAGTACTTAATACTATTAAGGTAAAAATGCGTTATCTAGATATATCTATTATAAGTAGTTTGATTCTATACTAGATTAAAGTAGATATATCTAAATATACTATATACTTAGCCTATTTTCTAGCGAGAGATTTACTTCGGGGTATCTACTAATTAATAAGCTTTATATACCTACTTTTCGTTCTTATTAGGGTTGCTTTTAATAGTAATCCCCTCTGTTATCTCTACTAGCTTAATAAGACGTTACTGACTAATATAGCCTAGGCGCCTATACTAAGTTTAGATTAAAGCTTCTGACTTTAGCTTACTTACTAACTTCTTTATAGTAAAGGCTAATTCTTTAGGTTATTTTAACTATATTAACTTCTAATCCTAATATACTTAGTATACCGGTTTCTTAGTTGATTTAATATAGTTCTTCCGGAAGTTTATTACTAGCCCCGCTTTTATTATTAATCTATTAGATATTAGATTACTATAGAAATTAGGCGAGTACTTAGCGTTATATAACTTTATTTTAATTACTTTTCTATTAATAGGGCTGATACTATAGATTACTATAGTGCCTATCCTGTTAATACTCGTTTCTATATCTCCTATCCTAACGCTACTCTATATATCTTCGAAAGTTTTAAACCACTCCCGATTATTATAAATATATATCTACGCGCCGGTATCGACTACCTATCTCTATCTAATTGGTTCGGCTTCGTAGATTTGGGTGGATATAATAGTAGTAGAGGTTGGAATTTGCTTACTAGCCGCCGGCTTGCCTACCTAGGGCTTGCTTTCTTACTTACTTGCCTAAGGCTCGCCGGCCTATTGCTTAGTTTCTTATAGCTTGCCTGCCTTTAGTACGCCGGCCTATAGCTTAGCTGTCTTTAGCTCGCCGGCCTAGGGTTTTCCTACCTATATAGAGAAGAACCTATATAATAAGTCATCCTCTTTATTATTAAGGGTGGTATTTGCTTACTACGCTACCTTCCCCTATAGGTTTTCTTAACGTCTCTTATCAACCTAGGCCTTCTAAGTAGGGTTAGCCTTTATAGCTTTCTCCTATTTCTACTTAGCTTCTTTATTTCTAGTATATCTAGAAGGTTTATCCTTATTAAAGACGTCCTAATACTTCTAAGATAGGTACTATCTATAGTTCTATCTATATAGATATAGCTTTAATTTAAATAGTAGTTCTTCTCTAGCTAACTTTATATTAGCTAACTTTATCTTAGCTAGCTTTACTTCTTCGTAGCCTTACTAAGTCGAAAAAGTAGCTTTAGAAATATCCTATTAATTAGTAACTAGCTTACTATAGATGATTTTCTAGTAGGCTTAATACCGGTTAAGAAGCTTAGTAAATCCGATATCTTCTTTATCTTATAGTCTTAGAGTCTATATCTCGTAGAATCTAGGTAATATTACTAAGATAGTATTAAGGAACTAAGTCGAAGCGTTATTTACTTCTAGCATTCCTACTCTTTTATAGCTTAATTAAACTATCTCCTAATTTAATAATTATTTGTTAATATTAGTATTTTTATCTAACCTTCTATTAAGGCTTCTCTATTATTAACGGAGCCTAGTAGAATAGGTCGGATTATACTCCGAGGCGAACCTTTCTCGAAGGTTTCGGAGTAGACTATATAGAGTCTTATAGTCTATAATAAATAGCTAGAAGTTTATATAAATACTATTCCGGATTACCGTTATAATTATACTTAACCCCTTCTTTTCCTAGGTATAGAGCGTATTCTTTATCGACTAGTTCGATTGAATTACTTTATAAATATCGACCTATTTATCGCTATACTTCTTCTCCGCTTCTTTAATCGATATGATCTCTACCGGAGCTTTCCGTATCTCCGGTTCTTTTTCCTTACTAGGATTATATAGCTCCTAAACATCAAATTGTACTACAATCGATTCGATATTAGCGATCTATATATCCTAAGTTTCGGTGTCCTTAAGGATAACGCGGGAGGATGGACCCGCGGAGAGATAATCGGCTATGATTTGTTAACAGATTTCCGATTTTTTTCGATTTAGGGGTTGCTTCGTCGCTAGGTAAATTACCTCAGTATCGATTGGAAGCAGGGTTGATCTTTGAATTGATTAATGGAACAAAGCCGGGCTTATAACTGACAGAAATCTGACGTATTGAAATGTATGGACCTTAGGGCTGATATGGAGAACTCTGCATTTTCTACATAATAGAAACTGCTGTTTCTGTGCGGTTTATGACTAAGCTAGATTACATAATCTGTATCATCCCATGTATGCAACCTTGCAATTTGACATCATTGATTGAATTAGTGAATTATTGAAATAGAATGTGAGGAGGGTTACTTTACATGCATGCCAGACACCGGATTACTGTAGGCCTGGTAAAATCGGCCTGTAATTCCGCCCGGCCCCCCAACTTGCAAAACCTTGAAGTTTAATATTCTTAGGGAATTGATATATCGACACCCCCTGCTAATTTGACCCCTCCCTGCCTGAAAATTCAGTCACCGCCTCCCTAATCGGGTGCGTTGCTAAATTCTGCCATGTCTTCTGCCAGTGCAGAGTTTTCTGCCATATAATTCTGCCAACACTGTAGGAATTCCGGTTTACATAGTAAAAAAACATGCATTTTGATCAGAAAAAAAAGTATATTTCTGTCGGATTAAGCATTTGTTTACACATACAGGTTAAATGAGCTTCTCAACTAGGTCCCCGCGCGCCAGTTTCACTCCCCTCTGTCACAGTTGCTCCGACTCGGGGACGATCTCATAGTCCGAATCGGACGAATCAAGGTATGCCAGGCCTAAAGACGCTATTTTGGTTGCTAGAATGACAAAAATTGGATGGAAATAATGAAAAAAAAAAGGATTAAAACTGATGATTTAGTGCAAATACAGATAAAAAAATGAGTTAGGAGAAGGCAGGTTAATGTATGTAAACCAGAATTGCATTATCAGGTTGATTGCTACACGAGTCCTATAATATGTATGGGACTAAAGTGACTTATTTTCACTATGTGTTTGTATACAAATTGTAGGTATCTACTGTCGTCCTATAGTGTTAGAGGGAGTTTGACACGAAGGCGGTGTAAAATCTCGAAGGCGGTGAGGAGGTTGGTAGGTTGGTATAGATATCAAGGTAAAAGCGGTATCCAATTAGGAAGGCGGTGGTAGTGACACCTCAACTTTCAGGCAGGGGGTGTCAAATTAGCAGGTGTCGATATATCAATTCGCTATTCTTACTCTCTTATTCTATCAATCTACTTTGTATCCAAACTTGGAATATACTAAAATCCAAAAACTAGATAAATTACATAATATTGAGGCTTGAAAGATCACTAATAGTTGGCGGTGGGAAATCACCCTATTCCTTTTGACAGAAATCTGACGTATTGAAATGTATGGACCTCAGGGCTGATATGGAGAACTCTGCATTTTCTACATAATAGAAACTGCTGTTTCTGTGCGGTAATGACTAAGTATGATTACATAAGACTCGAAGTCACATGATCCTCCATGGTATCATCCCATGTATGCAACCTTGCAATTTGACACCTTTCCAAGATTTTGGATTAGCGTTGATATATATAGAGTACTAGTAAACGACCCTATATTCTATTTCAAATGCCCAATGATTCAAGTTTCATAAGGGATGGTAGCGGCTACGTCATGATTCACTAACAATTGCTCTTTGATAAATTCGTCCAACCAAATCTCCTAGCGTCTCCAGGGTTATAACAGACACTGCTTTACACACCACCCTTGCAGAAGAATGAGAATATTTGTAATTACCCATACACTCCACAGAGTGACAATTCTTGGGTCAAGATCAACTATTATACGCCGAATGAAAGTAATAGCCCATTTCGCGGTATCTTGGGGATGCGTAGCTCTTAGACCTCCGCACCGGCCCGCAAAGCCCATAGCCCAACCCAGACCAACCCGCAAATAGGCTGGTCTTTGGGCCAGTCCTTAGGCCCATCGATAGGTCTTGGGCCTAGGATAAACGCCCACTAGGCTTTTATAGGGGCCCAATGGGCCTCAAACAATACAAAAATGCCAATTCTTGGCAGATTTATAAGTAATGTAGATTCTTCTAGTATTTTTGAGTATTTAAATTACCGTCTAAGACCTAAGTTGACCGAGTCTTTATAGGAATTAAGTCAATCAATTGGTAGAATTGACTATAGATAAGACTTATAAAATCAATAAGAGTAATAAGAGTAATTAAAAGAAGAAGAAGAAGGTATTTACATAATAACCTTAAAGTGGTATTTAAAGCATTGAAGATGCACCTACTTCTATCTATATGAAATATATATATCTTCACATTGATAACCTATCACCTATTGAACCCCCGTATTAGGCCAACGGGCCGAGATCTTCCGAGTAAGCTTATAGACCAGAACATACGTAAAAAACAGGCATTATTCAGCAGGTTTATAAGCGCCAAGACGGGGTTTATGCATAGAAATGGTCTTTGTTGGGGGCCTATGAGGCCCCCACTAATGGGCCATAGGCTTAGTTGGTCTTTGAAGGTAGGGCCCATAGCCCACTGCTGGTTGGTTTATGGGTCTAAGGTCCCGGACCAACCCAGCCCATTGCGGAGGTCTAGTAGCTCTGTCAATATGCTCTCTTTCCTCACTGTAGTTATGCATAATTATATGTAAGGAAAGGAAACGGATGTAGATGTACTCCGTACAGCAAGTTTTTCCATCGTCAGCGACTCACAACCCCTTGCGCAAGATCGTCCTAGTGTGAGATCCCTGGCGAAAACTTCCTACAGATTATGGCTTCCCGAGCCAAGATACGTGAGTTGAATGTTATAGGGATCATTCAAATAACAGTCTTGCGTTTATGGGTACACCAACACCAGGTATATTAGGCCCTTGACATCGTTATCATATCCTTCGTTTTGAGAATAAGAGCCCAAAGAAATCATCATGTCTAACAACCCTTTCCATCTCAAGGTAAATCGAAAGACATAGGCTGTTGAGAAAAAGTATGGTTCAAGTCTGCTACCATATCATCTATAGAAGGGTTGTTCCACGTAGGTGAGGTTGACGTTAAAGGATCGGTGAAAGATTCCGGTGTCTCAAGATATTCATTTTGACCTTGGAAAAGGTCCGGTGAGACACCTCGTTCTCCATATCTGTTCATTCTGCAATCTTGAATCCAAATCAGTAAATATGCTTCATGTAAACCGAGAAAGATTTTTCATACCAGAGTCCAGGTCTTCGCCTCGCTCAATTGAATCACAGAGGTGGTGAAAATGCTTCGCCAACTGCGCTCGCGACTTCGTGACAAATTCAACTGCTGTCGCTCCATCAGAACCGAGAATATAGTTCATTTCTTCTCTCACTCTGTCGGTACCCCAATCCAGACGACCTGTCAATGCCTGGCCTATGGCACTGGAGGAACTACACCAGCTGTCCTCAATAAGGTCCGCTTTCGCGGTATGATATTCGTGCGGTATACTTTTGCTGTCGTGAACCAGCGGTTCTGGCTGCTCCCAGACCTTGTCGAAACTGCCCGTATCCCAACTATCACTGGGTTGTTCGGGGGGTGTGGTGAATCTGTTGTCCAATCCAGTCTGTGACAGGTTGAGAAAGTTTGAGGACGGAAAGGTTGCTGGCCATCTGAGAATTTGCGGGAGACACATAATCAAATCGCCTGGCAGTACCAAAATCTCCTGGGCTTCACCAAGTACTTTGCATCCATCTCCATGCTCCGCTTCTAACGGGCTCTGTGACCATGAGTTGCATTGCCCATGCGACACTGGGACTAGTCGGATCTTTTGCGCAGTCTCACATGTCGGTAATATGACAGTACTATGGATGTCACTCGTGACTTCCCCTTGGGCCAGTAACTTGGTGCTGTCAATTGGGACACCGAGCCCTACACCGTCGCACTGGGAAACAGTGCTTTGTTGATACTGTCGTGGGCGATGAACGAGTTTCTGGTTTTGGTCCGGTCTGCATGCGACTAGAACAGCATAATATGCCGGATCCCGTTGTACCATTTGAGAGATCATCTCGTAGCATTGCTGGATGAAGTTTCGATAGAATGTCGAAGTTGCACCTTCTTTAGTAGTGCCTCTACCAAGGTACTTCCGAACCCGCCTGAACACACCAAACTCTTCCATGTAGGAAAAGAACCCAGGGATATGGAGAAATCCATCCCTTTTCCAACGCCACCACGCATCGGCAGACCCTGTATAACGAGATAGCAGCTCCGTATTTAAACAAAGATTGGGGGAGGGGGATAGGTATGGTCATCTATTATAAAAGGCAAGTTAACAAATATGCGACAGCGACTGAGCATCTCACGTACCAGTCATAAAGGGGGAATTGGCCGTAGCTATGGAACTGTAGCATCCACGAGAGCAGAATGCCTCCAATATGTGAATTACGTCTGCTCTAGTGCTGTCACATAGATCCTCTGTGGGGATAAAGTGGGCTAGACGCATCAGATGCTCGGAGCAAAAGCTACCCCATGATATTGTGTATGCCCACTCCACCAATGCCGTCAGAAGCTTCGTATCCAACCTTGCTTGAGGGGTAGTAATTAGGGCGATCAGTGGCAAGCATATAGGAATACATCCGCAGCACTGCCACTCATTTGGGTCTTTGTTTGTTGGCAGCCCTTCTGTAGGCGAGGCTGCAAATGGTAGCAGACTTTGCGATTGTGTGTTTAAGAGGTATGATGTTTCTGAATGGATGGTGGACGGTGGAGTGTCAGCCTCAACGCAACTATCAGTGCCTTGGTTCTGAGCTGAGCTCGAGGAGGTTCGGGATTTTCTTGCTTGAAACACCGTAAGCCGCATTCTTGGAGGTTCAACTGGATAATTATCATGACTTACATCCCCGTGCTGCCAAGAGTGTCTGCGGTATGCCTAAAGTTTCCAATGCCCGTTGGACATCACTTGCCATGAGTCGAGTCCGAGTGCGTCCACGTTCTGGTCTGTTTTTCATGCTATTTTCAAGGAGTGATAGGGAGTCCAAATGATTTAGGTGCTTGCTCAAACAGGCTGTCAATGAAAGCAAATGTTTGCTCCAGGTTAAGGGGCGAGTATGAATTGGAAGAGCCTTATCGAAGGGAACTTTCCAGTACCGAAATATTGTTTCGGTACTTGATCGTTTCGCTAGCTCTGACTTCTTATGTCGCTGTACAATCGGCCGTACCGTTTCCATATATCCTATAGCCTTCCGGTAGTCACTGAGGCTCTCATACCTCGTAGACCAAAGATCATTCTGGCATATCCAGTGCCATGCGGCACTGATAGATGAAGCGACACGCTCATCTATTTCGGAACCTTTTGTCAAAAGGTCGGTCAACACATCCAAGTGTTTATGCTCTGGCTTCCCATGTAATAGAGTCACGATAAATGATTCAGAGGAGTATTCTATATCACTCGAGAAATCCCTTACCACATGATCCATGGTCAAATATTGGTCTTGGTCTTCAAATACTCGATGTATGTAGACTTAGTTGTTTCCTTTGACTCTTTTCCTATGTTCAAAGAGAACTAATAGATATATATACTTAGAACTTGAGCTCAAATTGGGGGATTGCATCCTTGCGCCACTGACTAGCTGCAGACCACTTCTTTCAGTTGCTACACACGTCATGTAGTGGTGGGTGGTGGTCACCATCTACAACTACCATTGACTACGGATAGTATATCCGGAACTGCGACATTTCATTACCTATAGATCGAGGCTGTTAAATGGTTGCGGCGGATATAAACTAACAGGTAGTTAACAAGCATGGTTGCCTCTTACATAACCTTGACGATACGGGAGGCCTGGGATCATGCGTATGCTAACCTCTTGAGGGGATAGATCGACATTTGGGGGAGGACAAGTTCTTCTGACTATTCTGCATTACCTGCATTAGACTGGCATGATTGTTCGATTAGTGTGAGACTGTGCGCTAAGGCGGGAACATCAGGTTATTTTCAAGGCTATCAGGCCTTAACCGCATTATTCTTACCGAGTTTGATTATAGATGCTTCCATCCAGCTGACATCTGTTGTAACCCCCATTTTGTCTCTTCTGTGTCCCCCCGGTGGATCGGAAGCGTGTTAGATTGATTGGATTTCGATACATAAAGGTACCTAGGTGTTCAGAAGAAGAAAAGGTTTCTTTCGCTGCTTTAAGCCGCTGTTTCATTCTCTTTCTTTTCGTCTCCTTGACAGATAGGAGGCGCTAAAAGCACAAATGATACTCTATGTAGTACATAGATGCACCAATCATAGGTAAGATTAACCTATACATACCTAAGTAGTTGGAACCTCATCAGCATCCCTTTATCAGGTTTTCTAGCATTGGCAGGGATACCAATGGCTCCCTTTGGCCTTCTGCTTCGTCTGCTAATCACATGCCGCCCGGACGCAGTCTTGTGCGCTTCTTCAAGGAATTGGCGCAATGATGGATGACTGATCTACATGTCACTGCACCCAGAAAGGAAAAGATATTTACCTGTTTCTGCATTGCAGGTAACAAACTTTTTATCTCCGCAGAGTATCTAGTGTTGAGGGTAGCACAGTTGTATCATTTCGCTCGGTCCCCTTACAATGATATGGAGTTTCCTTAAACGACAGCGGACTGCAGGCCTGCATGGGCCAATGTAATAATAATCAAGGATGAGAATTCGTTAGGGTACATGCTGCCCCTCATTGGTAGGGGTGATCTCGCTGCTTGATGTGGATGGTTCATATATGCAAGCCCAACACCTCACCAATATTCTTCCTTGAGTTGTTCTGACATATCCTTTTAGGGGGTCGCTATTATATGTCCGTATTCGAGAGTTGGACAATATCTTTTAATTTATCTTTATACCTTGGAGGTTAAGTGTATACTTATGGACGGTAGAAATGCAATATACAAATGCTGAAATGGCCAAGAAAGGCCGAGCATCGGATTACCTTTCCTACCTAGTAGGTATAGTAGGTATCAAATTCCGGCTAAATAAAGCCTTCTTAACCTTCAGTACTTAATTACGGCAAGATGTGCATTTGCCGACCACAATATAGAATACAGAAAGAAAATTCAGAATCATTCTCCGTTCGGGAAAATGATATTTGGCCGTCGCCTCCTCTGAACTACAGCCGAACAATTAGTACTTAAACGATGCATACCCCATGTAGGGATTAGATTAAATAAACATAAATATCTGCATGATGAAGTTCTCAAATGTGGAATTCGTGGTTAATAGCTCGTCTGACTCGCCAATTTTCAAGACCCACGACATTATAGATGGCGAGATCATTTTTACACCTCATCAAGAAACCAACATTGAAGACATAAGAATCACACTTAAAGGTACGTGAGGGATGGGAGTAGCACTGCTTTCGCAATATTAACACAGCGAATAGGCAGGACACGAATCGAACTGAACAACATGAATACACCTGTTGCTCTGCCCCCCAATCGGCTCCTGAAACCCTTCCTAAGCATGGAGTTGCCAATTTACGATTACTGTTGGGATACGAACGCGCTCAAACCTGGCAAGAGTTATCGAATGCCCTTCAAGTTCATCGTCCCTGAGGAACTTCCCATCCATGCTTGTCAACACCAATGCGCCAATCACCAAATCCAACAAGAACATCTGCAGCTACCTGCGAGTCTCAGCTACCGTGGCACACAATACCACGGAATTCACGACATGTCACCCGAAATGGCGGAAGTAGTCTACAGTATCAACTTTGCACTGTGGCAGCGAAATGGCAAGGCAGGGAGGTCAAAGAAAATCCAAGAAGCAACACATCCCGTGCACATCCTCCCAACACGAAATGAGCATCCCCCACTTCTTGTCCCAAGAAAGAATAATTATTATCGACAGCGAGCAGAAAAGTTGTTATCCACTGGGTTACTGCGACATCCACGAGGCAAACTCGCTGCCTACTCTACTCAACCACCGGTTATCCAGTTGCAAAGTCTCCAGCCAAGGAATACAGACGCGTCAACTTCCGTAAAGATTGATCTTCGGTTTGACCCTTCTCACTTGGTTCAATTGCCACCAAGTCTTCTTGCTGTCGAATTTCAGTTGCGGGCAATGACTTTCTTTGGGGTTGAGCCATGGCAGGATTATCCAGATCTGAGTGATATTTCTACATGGGGTTCTCGACGAGAATTCTGGTCTGAATATGTGGTATTAACACTGAACAACGAAATCAAATTGGACTGGAAGGCTGAAGAAGAAGGGGATCACACGATCTTCACGGGATCGATCAAGGCTTGCGTTTCACTGCCTACCCATCGGCGCTATCCACCAACTTTCCATTCCTGTTTAGTGTCTCGGGTTTATGCCCTGAAGGCGACGGTGTTCTATCGATTACATGGACAGGGTCGGGGGAGATCATCCATATCTGTTTCTGTTCCACTCGAGATTTGTGCAACATGAGATATTCCAGCGACGATAAAATGTTACGCATTATGGACCGTTCACAATATAATTCCATTCAGGCAATCCAGTCAAGCTGCCACGCGGTCCAATGTCTATTTATCTATCCACGCTGACCAGCTTCGGGAAGTGACATCAGCTAAAATTCGTTCTTCGGTCTCTACCCCAACGCCCTCGTCGGCCGAGACTCCTAGTTAATCCCGTCGTAAGCCAAATTCAGGCCCACATTCCTAAACCCTTTATCTACCAATATCATTGCTTGAATGTCAGCGATCAACAATTTTGTCACCGACGAATCTTGCATTTGAGTTTCCAACATTCCGCGATCGACATGCCATCCTTCCCTTGAACTGACATTCAGCCACAACAATAACCAATACGAGTACCCCATTCCCTCGCAGTATCTGCCTGCCTGCCTTGGTTCCTTGTCCATGGCCTAGGCTCGGGTGCTTTTCACACAAATTAGAACTGGACATGTCGCCGATCATGTTTTGATTCGCATTTCAGTCGTCAGGGGAGTATGTACATGTGTCAGCGGGTAGAATTCCACACGCGGGATTTGATCGCTAAGGCCCATCTAGCTAGAGGATAAGTGCAGCTGTTACCCCTAGCCTGTCTTCTCACAGTTGGCGTGTCTCGTCCACCTTCACCTCACTACATCAATCGAACACATCGACATCAATTCGATCAATTGTTTTACTATTGCATCCTCATACATCGGTGGTTGGTCTATTGTGAGCCGGTCACGTCACGCGACTATCCCTTGAATCAACCTACCGACCATAACACAACAACATTGGAACCAACGCGTCCACCTCGGATCGATAGCACACATCATTATGGCTCTTGTTCGGGACCCATATTTCTGGAAACGGTTCTCAACTGCGGTCCACATGGACGAAGAGTCTAGAGCAGTTGACCAGGGAGGCCAAGCAAAACAAGACGAGTAAGAACCCCCATCTACCATGTCTTTGAATGAATCTTAACTCACCCCTATAGAGCATCATGGCTTGACCGCGAACGACGAAAAAGCAGGCGATCAATCATCTGGGGCTTTGTCATTTTCTTCGGCGTTGTGCTCGTCATCATTATCAGCGTGGTTCTATGGTGGCTTTCTAAGAACAACTGGCTCCAACCTCGTCTGGATAACACTTGATTCCCGGACTTTTGCTACGGTACGGGGGTTAGTTTTGATTTGACCTTTGGCGTTTATTTGGGGTTTGCATGGCATTGGAGATATACCCGCGGCGTCTGCACACGGCGTTTGGCATTTTGTTTAGATAGCTTTTACATAGAACTACATACAATAGATAATTTAAACCATACATCTCTATCTACCTCGTTTATCTATGGATGTACCCGCGGACCTATAGTATACTTCACCTGCTCTATCTAGCGCATACACTTGCCGTAACAGGCATAGTGTGTCTGGGGTCTATCTTCTTATCTCTACTGCGGACAAATCCCCGCCAGCGTTGTGTTTGCCAGAATTTAGTGATTTTGTTCAACATTTTGCTTGTTTCGAACATAAAAACACAAAAACACAGATACACGCATCAGCCCAAATACAAATTGTCTTTTACATACCTTAATATATACAAATATAGCCACAATCAAGGAGGACTGTGTATCCACGGCTAACCTCGGTGTTACCCGTCTAGCCGGGTCATATCGTATTTCCCCACTTCTCCACTTCTCCAATTCCCCGCATCGTATAAGAACCTTGATTTCCCTTCCCTTGTCTTCTTGCACAACCACCGCCATTATGCTTCCTCCATTCGACTACTTTAACTATCGGCGCATACGGTAAGCTTGTCTTTATTCTCTTATGTACACTTGATCTGGAGCTAATATCTACAGCAACCAAAAACAAGCCGAACGAGAACTCCGCTTTACAGGTCTTCCGCACAACTATCACCTCCACATTGTCGACCGAGACCGAAAGATCATCGACCAGCCTATTGAGGAGCTTGTTCACGATGTGCAAGACTCGGCTGTTTCGCCGCTCGATATCCTCCGCACCTATGGAAAGGTAGCCAAGAGGGCTCAGGAGCGGACGAACTGCATTACCGAGCTGCTGCTACCCGAGGCTGAGTCGTGGCTGGAGTCAGAAATCAACTTGAAGGGCCCGTTGGCTGGTATTCCGGTCTCTTTGAAAGACTCTATTCATGTCAAGGGATTCGATGCAAGTGTTGGGTATGCTGCTCTGGCTGGAAAGCCTATCTTGGAAGATGGGCCTATGGTGAAGCTCTTGAAAGACGCCGGTAAGATCATGATTCTTAAGAAAAGTTTTCGATAGCTGGGTTGCATACTGATTTTGACAGGCGCTGTCCCATATGCTAAGACTGCGCTGCCAATCACCCTGCTCTCTTTTGAGTCAGATAACGGCCTATGGGGCCAGTGTCGCAACCCCCATGTCCCAGCATACTCGCCCGGTGGCTCAACCGGTGGAGAGGCAGCGTTGCTGGCGCAGGGTGGCCGTATTGGTATTGGATCCGATGTTGCTGGCTCTGTGCGCGTGCCCGCCGCCTGGAGTGGTATCTATTCACTCCGCTGCAGCACTGGCCGCTGGCCTAAGGGCGGCGTGAACACCAGCATGCCTGGACAGGAAGGTATTCCTAGTGTGTTTAGTCCTATGGCCCGGACCTTGAACGATTTGACATATTTCACTCGTGCTATTATCGGCATGGAGCCCTGGAGATATGAGCACTCAGTGCACCCCATTGCCTGGCGCAGCGAGGTGGAGTCCGAAGCTCAAAATAGGCCTCTTCGCATTGGTCTGATGACCTCCGATGGTATGTGTCAATCACCTCACCTCGACAATAAACGCCAGCCACTTACCCATCCCTAGGTGTCGTCCCCCCAACCCCAGCCATTGAGCGTGCCATCGCAACAACAGTAGCCGCCCTCACCGAATCCGGCCACACAGTCTCAGAAATCACCACCCCACCCAACGCAGACCCCTTCACAGGCCTAAACCTCGCCTCACAACTCCTCAACGCAGACGGCTGCCACCACTTTAACGCCAACCTCAAGAGCTTCGAACCCTCCGACCCAGGCGCCATCCAACTCACCCGCATCGCCCACCTCCCCCGCCCGCTCCGGTACCTCTACTACCTCTACGTTCGTTACATCCGTCGCGACCAAACCTCCGCCACTCTGATCCGCGACTTCGGCCCCAAGTCCGCCGCTCAGCTGTGGACCCTAACCGCCCAGCGCGAAGTCTTCCGTGCCGTCTGGCACAAGTGGTGGGACGCTGCGCCCCAGCAATTCGATTTCATCCTGTGTCCCGTCAACGCTACCCCGGCTCTCCCGCACAAGGCCATGCACGATGCCGTCTCCGCGTGCGGTTACACCTTCCTGTGGAACTTGCTCGATTACTCCGCCGGTGTTCTCCCCGTCGGTCACGTAGATCCAATCCGCGACGCCCTCGCCGCACCTTATAAAACCGCCCTCAAGCGTCTCGGCTGTGACCATGGCATTGCTCGCGGTGCGTGGAAACACTATGACTCGGCCAAGATGGCTGGTCTCCCCACCGCCGTGCAGGTCGTCGGTCGCCGATGGCAGGAGGAGCACGTGCTTGGTTACATGGCTGCTGTGGAGAATGCGCTTGAGCAATACAATGATCCACAAACCGGTGAGAGCTCTCGGTATACCCTGTTGGAAATTGATTAAGTCTCCTCCGTCGCTCGCATTGCGTTGATTCGACGGGTAGTTCTTGCGGACTATTTCAGTATCCCTTGATTCTTCGTTAGTACATGCATGCAGATGTGAAGCTAGATCTTATTTGTTATGGTTTGCATATACTCATTGATTGGGAAATGGAATTCGAGCTCTCTCTAATTTAAACCCCTGACTTCTTTTTTTTTCCCCCTCTAACTACTCCTGTCACGGTCTAAATGTGGTGTAACCTATGATATTGGGGCTATAATTGAGTGATCGGCATGCGGGGGATTACTATTGGGGTTTGTCGATCTGCAGCTTTTACGAGTTTCTCGTCGATCCCGGAAACCACTTTGTATCGTGGACACGTCTACGGAGTAACTACGGAGTACATATATCATAACTATGTACCTAAAACACTCCATCTTCGGTACTAACTACATATAAATATAAATAAATAATCAATTTAAAAGATATATTCGAAATCAGTCAATGCCCAGTGAGCCTATCATCTCCTCTTTGTCTTAGTCAATGCAGACCTGTCAGCGCTAACCCTAACCCCCCTGTACATTTCATCGTGTCAGGCTTTCAAAACCAACGCCCATTATTCACCGTTCATTGTCTAGACTCGCCCATTAATTGGCCGTTACGTATTCCGCTTGGGGATATTCGTTTATTCGTCTATTATTCCCGCTAATCTTCGGTGTTGCAGGACGAAACTGGGAGATATTCAGCGCCATTTACGCATTGCGGATCGGAGTTAGCCGTGGTTGATTGATGTGTGCTGCAAGGTTGGCAGATCCCGAGGAAAGGCCTTGTCTTTGGTCTCGATGCTTACAGGTGGAAAAATAGCTGAAGAAGTCGGTGCATGACTCGCAAGGTATGTATAGTACTTGTCGGGGGGTTCGGGCGACGGGGCTGGTTTAAGGTCCGTGTAGATAACTAGATTCGATCCAGGTGAGAAGTACTCCGTACATATTGTCTCATATTCTGGTTAGCTTGCATTATAGAGAGGACCTATCAAGCTCTATAATAAAAGTGGAAAAAAAGAAGTCCGGAAAGGAAATGAGAGGTTCAAAGACTGGGTGAATTAAGATTAGCTGGATAAAGAGGCTAATTGTAACAAGATAAATACAACTACGGAGTATATCAAATATAAAAGTGTTTCTAAGTATCAACACTATGTTGTAACTATATATTCAAAGACCCTCTCGAGTCCACCTACTAGATTTGCCCCTCGCGATCGACGGGGTTCCACCTATCAGAACCACTTTTTTTTCTTCTTGTTTTCTCATAGGCTCTATCAGAAAAGACTAAAGGCTAAAGCCCGTCGGAGTGCTATTTCCGTCAAGCTTTGGAGGCATATACATATAATAGTGGAATAGTATAGTCAGGTATAGATAGTCAGGCCCCCTAATACCACTGCCAAGCCCAGGTGGTTTCACATCTGGGGTCAGAGGATTCCAACGGGAACTGACAGTCCTGTAATACAATCTATGTGTAATAGTCTGGTATTCTGGATGATTTCCTCTGGGACTAGCCATTATGTGTCCACGATACTGGGATTCCCGGGGAATGAGGGGATATTACTCGGTCTGGGCCATACAAGAACATTGAAAGGAGCCTCCGGTACCTTATGTAGGTTGATAATCTTACTAACATCTATGGATGTATTTATACCATACGGAGTTCTTTTCCTAGAACCTTAGAAGGTCAGAAGGTTTGAAGATTCTCCGAGTTGAGTCTACTCTACTCCGTAGATCTCATATTCCAAATAGTCTTGTGCCATTGTAATGTACATGCATAACACTCATTATTGGCCTAAAATAGACACTTCTCCACTAGATAATTAGAAATGAACGTAATAGGGATACGTGGAGGATTTGAATGAAATAAAAGCCAATTAATTAAATAAATTATAGTAGAAATAGTCGAAATAGTCGAAATAGTCGAGAAGAACAAAAGGGAGTATAAAAAAGTACGAATGATCTGCGGTCACGGGGGGTTCCGAGCTTCTTCCTTCTTTACCCTCCCCTCCCCCCTCCACTCCAATACCTTCAGAGCTGTCAAACCAAAGAAAAAAAAAAAGAAATATCAGATGTCAGAAATGGGATGATCCATATAAAGGCTTGTTAATATCAATACCTCCAATATCTTGTTCAAAACTCTGTTACAAACCTCTCCTCTTCGGAAAGATCATGCATGATCAAGCTATCACATACATCTCTCACCGCTTACCGAGCTGGTGATATGATCTGAGATGGCATCAAGAAAGAAACAACCTGCCCCGAAGAAGGATGGCATCCATTTCGTCAATGCCAGACCTGCATCTGAGACCGAACGATTGAATGCCCAGCGTCAGGTGCGTGCACACGTTGGACGGTGGATTTCAGATCAAACAAAGGACCG
The DNA here is from genome assembly GCF_028828655.1 of Penicillium verrucosum. NCBI lineage: Eukaryota > Fungi > Ascomycota > Eurotiomycetes > Eurotiales > Aspergillaceae > Penicillium > Penicillium verrucosum. The sequence continues at coordinate 4,807,408 of NW_026643212.1, forward strand.
ATCAGCAGGCGAATCCTCCAATACACGCGCCCGACCTGTCCGCAACGTCGTTCCCCCCTTACCCGCCATTGACCGCGTCCGTCCCGGTCCATCCTCTTTTAGCATCGTCTCGCGACCCTCAAGTGCTCATCGTGGGAGCAATATCGGCCAAAGCTTCATCTTTGCGAACGACTCCCGCCCCAACCAGGCTGGATACCGAGACTCGTCGTTTCCGCCGTCGCAGGCTAGCGATAGCAGCGATAGCAGTAGCAGCGACGATGCGAGTTCCGTGACTGTGTTATCCTCCCAGGCCCTCGCGGTCATCCGGTTCAATGATCGCTCTTCTCCTGAGCGGCTTGAACGCAATCTCTCCGGAGTATTCGACCCATTCGCCACATACCCCGCTCCGAGGAGCTTCGAGCCAGAAATGATCAATCTGTCGGAGCGCTATCTCACAGGGGTGGTGTGGCCAGGGCTCGCGCCACGCCCACGGAATGTCAGAGCTACGGCGGATAAGTGGTTCGATCTGTCCATGGCGGACCCGGCTTTGTTCACAGCGTTCATGTTTGGTTCACTGTGTCACCTCCGTGTACAATGGCAGAATAACTGGGTACCCGGTACGGTATTTGGTCCGAGGGAACGTCGTGCGCTGCAGCTATGTGAAATGGAATCCATCAAGTTGATCAACCAGGCTGTTCGCGATCCAGATCGAGCGGTCAGCGATGCTGTTCTCCTCAGTGTTATTTGCATGGCTCATCATCAGGCAGAGGAGAAATCGGTGCAACAGCACCGCAGAACACCATTTAATCCACCTTTCCCGCGACTACAATGGATCGATGTCTACGGGTGTCTGCCACCGAATATGATCCATATCAAAGGATTGTTGCAATTGATCAAAATGCGTGGGGGCTTAGTAAATATTCACACAGATGGTCTAGCCGCGACAATTTCCTTGTATGTCTCGGTTATTTATTTGTTTGTTTTGCTTCGTATTGACTACCCATACTGACCACCCACAGCTCGGATATCATGAGCTGCAGCGTCCTCTGTATCCACCCGTGCTTTGAATTCTGGCCCCTCGCCGATCACCGATTAGGCTTGTCCATCCAAGAACTACTAGGCTTCGGTCCATCAGACGTTGACCAGGGATTCGCCCGTTTGCAGGAAATTGGTGCCACCCCCCAAATGGCAGAAGCTTTCCAGGCGGTGCACACTTATATCGGGATCATCAAAGCGAGCCCGAATGTCACACATGATGTCCCCTTGCTTGTCGACCAGCGGAACCTGACCCAACATACTCTCCTCTGTCTCGCTCCGGGCTCGGAACTCCATGCCTTCTTCTCCCATCCCACACACGCCGCCACCTACGAAGCCTGTCGTCTAGCGGCGCTAATCTTCGGGGTAGGCGTGCTCTTCCCAATCCCTGCACAGAATACACCCCTCAGTACTCTGGCGGGCCTTATTAAGTCTGTCCTCCTCCAACCTTCCTCCACAGGCCTATGGACTTCCTCATCCACGCGTCTCCCTCTAATCTGGGTCTTAACCCTCGGCGGTATCGCAGCGAACGATACCCCAAACCGCGCCTGGTTCGCCTCTGCTCTAGGAGATATCGCCCACAAGACTGGTTTGAACTCATGGGCCAACATCAAATCAGTTCTCGCATCTATGTTATGGTACGATGCTGCCTGCGATACTGCTGCGGAGGCTCTCTGGCAGGAGAACGCGAGTAGGTATAGCCACGCCATCCAATGAGCCCGAATTCAGGCATTGGGAAATTCTCCGAGCTTCCAGAAGCGCGAATCACCCGCTTCCTCTTCGGATCTGCCGTCAGCTGCCGTCAGCTGCAGTGACGCAGTCCAGCTTCCTTGCCCCCTCCCCCTACCACCGTCCCCCCTACCCGTGGACCTCATCCTCAGTATCGTTGTCATCCTCGGTTTTATTTAAAATGGATATATGGAAAATAATTATTGGGATTTCTTTCTCTGGGATACATACCATCTCAGTCACCAGCAACATGCTGGAACTTGGCCATGGGGCATATATAGATATATCCACCGTTACTTTGGACCACGCCGGATATCCGTTTTGCATATACTTGCCTAAACTCGCCGTGCTGTGAAACCCGAACATTGCCACCTGACCCGACACACACCACACACCTTTGGCAGGGTGTTATTTTTTTTATTTTTTATTTTTACTTTTTTTGGATTGCACTGAATATAATGGATCTGCTTTTGGGTCTGCATTTCGATTATAATATCCCCCGACATAGGATGTGGCTTTCTCATGTCTTGTTGTCACCTTTGGATGTTTGGTATACATCCGTATATAGTACATCTCTGTTTGGATTGGAGCCATTAGAGCTACATATATAATACATAACGTTCCAATGTTCTCACCCGACTTGCAAGCTGGGATATTCCACCTTTCCTTGCTATGTCTGTCTAATGGTAGTAGCTGTAGGGATACCCCTACAATGTATCATTCTCATAACCAACTGTCCAATGAAATCCATGTTCATGTCCTGTTCATTCTTATATAACTACACAATGCAAGCAAATCACAACCTAAACACATATACTCGCCGCGTCAATAAACCTACACCCTTAAGCCCCATACCCTCTCCGTGATTCTTCATTCCCCAACAACGGCTCCCTCTCCCTGACAACTTGGCCGTGATCTACACCATCCCTCCTCTTATCCAAAACACCCGTCTGATAAGCAACAAACCCAACAAGCCCACCGCCAACCACAGCAACAAGAACCGTAAGCCCGACATTAACAGGAACAGGATCCCCCTCCAAACTCGTAAGGTAAGCGCATCAAGACCCGCCTGCGCGAAATTCCCAACACCAGCAAGACAAATAATAAGCCCGTACACCTTCCCAAACGTCGCAAATCCAAACACCTTAGCCGCGTAGTCCGATACCGCAGTGTAATAGAATGGTCGGTATACCACGAATAGAATGATATTCCCATATGCCGCGCTCGGATGTGGTATACAACCCAGCACGCCGATGGTAGTCGCCAACGCCACGAGGATGAATAACACAGTGCGCGTATGGAATGTGTCGAGGAACGTGCCGATGAACGGCACGGAAATGAGTCCGCCGACCGGTAGGAGGATGTCGAATGTTGTGTTTATTTGGGCGGCTTCGGCTGCCGAGAGTAGGTAGGTGTATTGTAATCGCAATGTTGCGACGAAGTAGTTTATTCGTAGCATCATTAGGACAGTGAAGGCTGTTATTAGAGCGAACCATGGTGTGCGGAGTTGGTACAGTGCGCTGTGGCCGTGGAGAACGCCCCAGATTCCTCCCGGGGTGGGGTCCGGGCTGGTTGGTTTTTGTTGTTGTTGTTGTTGTTGTTGGTGGTGCGTGTGGGAGTGCGGTGTTGTAGTGCCGTTGGTTCCCCTGGTTGGGGTATTCACATCGAGCGAGGTGTCGATGTTGGTGTGGAAGACGGCGCCGTTGATCGTGGTGCCTGTCATCACGGATGACGTGCCGTCCTCTAGTAGACCCTGGATGTGGCTGACTATACTTTGACGACGGAGTCGTCTGTTCATGCGCTTGCGCTCGCTCTCGCTGCGGTCGTTGACGGTGTCGTCTATGCGATCGTGCATCTCGTCCGAGACCTGCTCCGCGGCGTGTTGCACGAGCTCGCCGGCGGTTTTGTAGGAAGTTGGGGGCATTATGAAGATCTGTGCTGCAATGATGAATACCGGTACGATGAGATATACCACGAAGAAATTGTGGATTGATACCAGGCCATGCGTATGTTCGCTTAACAGCCTGAAAAGCAGGAACAAAGCACTCGAGGCATCGAAGGCGCCTGTCAGCATTGATAGGATCAGGCCCGATCGTGTGGGGAAGGTATTTGACAGATGGAAGGACGGAATGAATACGAATGGTCCACCCAGTGCTAGGAATAAGTAACCTGGGATGTATCCATCGAATGGAAGCTTGCTAGCTGTCCCGAAGAGCACTGCGCCTATGGCGAGACAGATACTGCCAATGATTCCACTCATTCGTGGTCCATACGCGTCTAGGATGGTTCCTACGGGTAGGGCTGAGACATTAGTTACTACAGCGGCGATAGTGAACATCAAGTTCAGCCTGGTATATGTAAGTATGAGAGAGCTTGAACCAGGGTTAGGAAAATGCATACCGAATCTCTTGCCTATAGCAGACATCGACATTTTCCTCTAGCTCCGCCTGGGAGCAGAGGTTGCGATACACTTTCTCTCGAATAAGGACGGGCTTGAGAGCTGCGAAGCCGAAAACGACTCCAGCAGCCAGAAAGCAGTATACAACTGCTGTGCAAACCTGGGCTTTTACAAGTTAGCATATCCCTGTACAACATATATTTAAAGGAAGTTAAATGTTGGTTCTATTAACCTACCAATCCTCCTAGCAGCGCTTACTTCATAAGCACCAGTGGTATCCGCCCAAGGAGTCCGAGCAACGGCTGTCCCTGGATCCTCGTGCACAGTCCGCTCCGCAGATCCCAGTCCCTGTGCTGGACCCGAACCCGGACCTCCTTCGCGGGTGGTCGTCGGTGAGAGACCTAGAAACGAGGACCCGAAAAACGAGGATTGATTGTCATGTGGATCCTCTGGGTTTTCATTCCAGCCTGGCCCCGCATACGGGTTGAAATTCAGTCTGCTGTATGTGGAGGGAAATGAAGATGATATGGATCCTTCGGGCAGATCTTGGTAGGAGTCCGGCTCCGAATCCTCTGATTCGGGGTGGCTGAAAAAGGCTGCGGGGTTGCGCTCCCATCCTTCAAGGAAGGAGATGCGGTTTAAGGACATGATTATGGCATTATAATTGGATACTGGGAACTGGGGTTCACAATAGTAATAAGTAGAGAAGCTGTATAATTCAAAGCTCTCCAGGAGCTACGTGGCCAGCAAGGAGCTCCCAGGATAAGGAACTTGGAAGTTGGAAGAGCTTCACGATATGCATAGGTGCCTTATATTCAAGGCTTCTAAATGTTCTTAGCTTCAGGCATCACTAGGCATCAATAGGCATCAATATCACAACCTCTCCTTTTCCCCCTTTTCCCTTTCTCCTCTGTCCTCTCTCTCCTCTCTTCGACCTTTCCCCACAATTTATTATTTTCGTTCTTCGCTGCAACCATAGATTGAAACGTTGCTGATTATTAATTGAAGGATAATCCACTCGGGTTTTCGTTCCCCCGGAGAATTTGGCCTAAAGAGGCAGCTGATAACGAAAAGTGCCGCCCCTCCCCCCCACACATATCCAGATGCAAATCTCCATTTGTTTAGTGTTTGGATATGCCGAATTTTTAACTCTATAACATCGGGACTGGTCTCGCCTCTTCGGCATTCTATGGAGTACAACTTCGGGGAAGTACCAAGATCGACAGGGTTCGACTACAATTGTAGTACGTGTTGTACTTGGTTTGGATGGTTTTGAAATTAAACAAAAAGCCAAATCTCATTTTCATCGGCGAAAGCTGACCCACAAAGCCAGGTGATTCAAGCCAATCCACGTGTATATTCCCGGTACAATTGTCACGGGGCAAATTATGAACAAAAGTCCCCTATGAAAGATCAATGTTGCCCCCATATGCCTCACTGGGGGGACCGAGCAACCTTTTTTTTTTTTGTTTTTTTCTTCTCACGGGTTCCTGACCCAAGCCCGGTGAGACCAACCGGCAAAGAAACCCCCAAACCCGAATAACTTCAACGCTAATTTCGTTCCTAATTTCGTTCCGAAGCTTGTTGAACGCCTTTCACATCTTTTAAGTTGAGCTGACAAACCGGAATGGATATACCTCCCGGTGTGGATGGAGACCATCCCGTTTCCAATTTCGTTCTATTGGCGGACAATCCTCATCTGAACCAGGGAATGAACCAGGAATCTCCTTAAAACATATACACCCCTTTATGTTGCAGAGAGAATGGAAAGACTAAAGAGGAAAAAGGGGGTCTCGGCCAAGATACTCGCACATCGGCAAAGTCCCATGCCGAGAACCCGATCCAAGCCGGAACTCCCATAGGAGTGACATGTCCCAGGATCTTCCTGGTTGGGTGAACCGATCAGAGCCTTTCGATCAAACTTTAGTGGGATACGTGGGGGAGCTGTTCATCCAACCAGAACCAGCAGAGGTTTGCCTAGACTCTGGTATACAACATAGTGGAAATTGTTAAACCTTTTGAGACCTGGCGTGTTGAGCTAGGGTATTGGACGTTTTCCAATTCGGGTTATCCCTATGAGATTTGAACTAATTTCCAGTATATTTGTATATTTTTGTACATTTGAAACCCACTATTCTACATTTCAACCACTGTTAGCTTCCCTTCCTTCTCGAACTAATCTCCAATATACGGAGAGTACCCGCTGGATATACCCCAAAAACAAAAGATACGCAATCCGTTAGTGATCTGCCAATTTATTTCTGTACCCACCCCATCTTCGGCTCTGTATGGGCGTTTGGTCATCGCCATGGATGAGTTTAATAGTCGGACTTGAGTGACTTGCCTTTATTTACATATCTACATATCCTCGGATAGTCCGAATATGCTTTCTGGAAGGTTTCTTTTTTTTCCGATTGTACTTTTGACTGCGTAATGAGGGGATGGTTAGTTATTTTTTATTTTTTTTTTGAATTATATTCGACAGACACACTCGACTAATCCCGCCTTTTCAGCCTCACATGTCGTCTGCGCCATCTGAAATGTATGTCGATGGATTCTATAATCTCTTCACTTCCACACTAACATAAATAGGTGATAAATCTGGCTCGAAATGTCTCCGCTGTCAACGCTCTGGCCGCGAATGTGTGCCGGCTCCCGGCAAATCTGAAGAGGTCTCTTTCCGGCATGGCCAAAACCCCTCCCTGCGTGGAAAGGGGCCCCCGAGATACGGCGAGAGTGATCTTGCTTTTCCGGATGACCAGATTTGGGTTGAAACATCTTCTGACTGTATGTGAAACGACCACTTAGTGTTTAGTTGTATACTAATTTTCTCCATAGTCGACTTCAAGGATGAAACAGATCAGACGGCAGCTGAATACTATGTGATACCTGTACCAAGGCAGTTGTCAACTTCAAGGTCGTCATCTGAACGTTCGACACCTCCATCTACGATGGATTCTTCTTTGACAACTCCAAATCTCGTCATTCCTGCTTACGCCGCAGGATCTCAATCGGGGTCAAGATCGAATTCGGTGAATTCCCCACGTGCACCTACCACGCCCATTGGTCAGCCGAGACTATCAAATGTCACCGAAGCCTTTCTATTGCGGCATTTTCAAAAGTACCTAGCGCCCTGGGTAAGTTGACCTTTTGATCAACATTCTCCATCCTTTAACTAAGAACCCCAGCTCGACGCATTCAACCCTGAACGACACTTCTCGACAGATGTCATCGAGCGCGCCACTCAATCCCCATTACTACTGTATGCATGTCTAGCAGTCTCAGCATGTCACCTGTCCCGAACAACAAACTCCATCGCCGGCGACGTCGCACACGGATACCATGAGCGCTGTATCACAATCATGCTCCCGGTCCTCGACAAGCCCGAGTTCGAAATAGGAATCGACATCCTCCTCTCATCAACAGTGATTCTACGATTTTTCGAATCAATCTCATGTGCGTGAATAACCAATCATCAATCTGTCTTCACCGCAAAGGAATTACCCCCCGGCTAATCCACGAAAACAGCCCATAGTCCCCCAAACGACCAACAACATCATCTCCTGGCCGGTTCGGTGTATATCAGCTCCCACATCGACTCCGCTATCTCCGGCGGACTAGCGTCAGCTTCCTTCTGGGCATACGTCATTCAAGATATTCAATTCGCCCTCACCTATCAGAAATGCCTTCGCTTAACATTTGCCCCATTCGATGACCGTCTGCGACGATGGTGGGCCGCTAAACCCGCTCTGAACGACGGAGACTGGACAAACAGGGCCATTTGGCTCTTGGCCGAGACTATCGATTTTTGTTATAATATCTCCGGCCGAAGCCATGATGGTAGACTCGGAAGTCCGGGGGAGACGGCCCTCAGACATCGCATTCTGGAGTGGGAGCTTGGTCGCCCTGATACCTTTGTGCCATTGCATGTTTCGCCGCCGGATCCTGGGAACGGGAAGCCTTTCCCTGTAGCTTGGTATACGAGCTTGTGGCATGGTATGTGACATATCCCCGTGTGTGGGGAGGGGGGGTGATAATATACTGATTACGGTTGTTTAGCTACTGCGATTCAACACATCTGTCTCACTAAATCGCTGATGCTCATTCGCGAACTCGAGTTTTATGATCGGAGCATGTTGAATTTAGAACAGCCTGTCAAATTAAGGGTTCGTTTCTTTTCTCCAACACATCTCGTTCCCTACTGACCCCGACAGAATGATCTTGCCGAAACACTTAATTATATGTTCGGAATCGCCATATCTGCCGACGACGATCCTTCGCTGCGTATCACGGCTTGCCACGCTCTTTTTGCTTGTAGGTTTTCTTCAAATTTGATGGTTGAGAGTTTACTTTACTAAATATGAACACAGGCGGCTTATGGGTGGAAGACCATGTTGTACAGGGTTTGCTGATTGATCTCCTTCGCCGAACGGAAAGGGAAAACGGCTGGCCGTGGGGATTTGTGCGCAACCAAGTTGTGCAAGCGTGGAGGCCGATGTAGTTATATACCCAGTTTCTTTGCATATACCATGATATAGACCAATTAGAATGGCCCTTCTTGGGTGCCGATCGTGCTGTGAGGCTCAGGCAGCTACACAAATCTGATCTGACTACTTACTTATCTCTGTATTCAGAGGTAGCAGCCACGCAAACTATACACTAAGTGCAGTGACTTTATAATTTGTTAAAAGCTGTAGTTGAAGTGATAGTAACAGTCTATTCTTTTTTAATCTATACATAATGATCCTATATCCGACTCTGGATATTCTGATACAGCCAATCCCTCCACTCCTGGTCATTCACGATAGATCTTACACGAGCCTCAAGCCACTCTGTATTCCCCCAAAATCCCCACGAAGCCTGGAATCTACACCAGTCAACCAAAGCCGTCTCCCAGTGTCGTTTGAATGCTTCCCATTCATATAGTTCCGGTTCCTCCGACTCCTCATCCTGGAGGAGACTCATACGATACCGCTCCAACAGTCCCCTCTCACCATCACACATCGACAGCTGCCCGGGCACACTTCCATTGCCATCAACCAGCATATGTAGAGGGACCGAGCAGGTAAACAATTTGGCAAGATCACAGACCCCCAAACCGAGCCCGACGTACTGGAAATCAAAGAACGCCACATTGTCTCCATCAGCCGTCGTGAACAGATTCTCCGACTTGACATCGCCATGGATATAAGACTCAATCGCCCTTCCACACGGCGTTAAGAATAACGCAACCATTTCCGCCACGGACAGCGAGTTTCCTTCCGAGACCCGACATAGAACATCTGACCACTCCGAGTCCGTGTCCCGCGCAAGAGAAGCATACTCTTTCCCCCGTGTCGCGAGATACGTATATCCCCCATTAAGCCACAACCCATTGCCAACATCCTTGCCTGAGCTATGTCTTCTATTGCTTTCTTCAAGCGGCGGTAGAACATATCCATCAAGACTAGCTGGCAGCAGTCCCCGCGAGCGACTGTGAAAACCAGCTAACCAGTCCAGCGCCGCGCGCACCTGTGCGCGATTCAGCGCGCCCCTTTTCTCGCCCGCGACAGGGAATCCAGGACGCAGATCAATCATAATCGTAGCCATGAGACCTTTTAGCTCTGATGACCCTTCCGCGTCGTCCATGTCGCGCGTCGAGGCAAGGCATTGCGCGATACCTATGTCATCGCCCAGTCGCGGGACTACCTCGCTATAGAAGTACTGCTCTACCTCGTAGCTCAGCATTTTTCGTAGGTGGCCCTCGTCTGCAGTGTTGCCGCTTTTTCGGGGCGGTGAGATGAGCTTCAGGATGAGTGGGTATGTCGTCCCCGCAATCCCTGGTTCTACACCGTACAGATTGCTGAGATGTTCGGCTGCTTTGGCGGTGGTTGCTCGCGCTGTGAGGGCGCATATTTGACCGTAGCCAGCCCATAGAGTCTGTAGCTTGGTGCATGAGACGAGGTCGAGTGAGTGCTTTGAGAGCATGATGCTCGCGACGCGGTTGGGGTCGTGAGCGGCCATTATCACTGCAGGCAGGTCAAATTAATGACTGCAGGCTAAGAGAGTGATATGTTCTTGGATATTATTGTCCTGTTTTGGGACGTGAGATGTATAGTGGATCTGGATTGCGAAGCTGTTCAAATCGTGGCTACGGAACTGCGGAGAATGGAATTATCCGAGAAGATCATATAGATTCCAATGAGATGTTGATCTAAGTTGATATAATCTTGGAAGTGTTTGTAGGTGGTCTCTTTGTATTTTTAGGTGATGTTGGTGACATGTGACATGGGACTATGAAAGAAGGTGCGTTGGAGAGTGTCCATTTTAGGAAGGCACCTGGGATGTGACCATATAAAAGGACCCCTCCCACCTTTTTTCCTCTTCTTCTTCTCTTCTCTTCTTCTTCCAGCCTTCTCCTCTCGACCATCATCTCACCGTAGCCCCCATGAGATAAGGGTCCCGTAGCAACCCGGGTGCCTATGCATGAGACATCAACATCGTTGAGGCCCACGCAGATCCGCACCCAAATAAAACGAGTCTTTCTCGTGAGTGTTCTCCAACAAGTCGCTACGCATTTGGGCATCATAGCTCACTTGTCGAGTCCCACGGAATACATGGGGGGTGTTTACTCACTCCTCTTTGGTTGTATAGCTAGTCACTTAGGTAGCTGTAACTACCTGTATACTCAGTATATCACATCAGTAGAGAAAGTAACTTGCCATTATCTTCACTAGACTAAACAGCGTAGATGTAAACCCTATCCCCAAACATCCTCCTGCCACTTATTCTTCTTCTTAATCGTCTTACTCCAACCATTCACTTCATCACCACTCCACCCCTTAGCCCCCTTCATACTCTGTCCAACAACCTTCTCAACTTCACGAGCCATACCAGCCCGTCCACAGACATAGATATTACCACCCTCATCAATAACCCGAATCACATCTTCCCCAAACTCGCCAACCCGGTCCTGCACATACCGACGAGGCGTCCCCTCCAACCGAGAGAAAGCAGTCACAATACGCAACCGATCCCTCAACACCGCTTGCATTTCTTCCAATTCCTCGCGATAGATGTAATCTTCATTCGGATTCCGACATCCAAAGAAGAGAATCATTTCGCCAACTTCCTTGCCCATCTTCAGAAGTTGACACCGCTCCGATAAGAATGCCCGGAAAGGCGCGATCCCCGTTCCAGCACCGACCATAACCAACGGCGTCTTACCAAGAGCTGGGAGTTTGAATTTGCTTCGTCGGATATGAGCGAAGACCTTTCCGCCTTGGAGTGCGTCACCCGGACCGTTTAGATGGTAAGTGATTCCACTGGGGTGGGATTGGGAGCGGGCTTGCTGGGAGATGGCGAGAAGGTAATTGGACGTCACGCCGTGGATGAGCTCGTTGGGGTTCTCTGTGAGTGGTGTTGTTGATACGATCGCTGTGATGGATGGTTTGCGGGGCGAGACTACGCTGCTGGATGAGATGGAATAGAATCGCGGTCGGATGTGAGGTAGTGTTTCGACAAGGTATGAGAGTGGAAGATTATCCCAGGGTTTGTCCGGGCACGCCAGTTGCAATAGTCGACCCAGGTTGATATGTGTTTGGCTGATAAATCTGCCGTATGCATCCTTGTCTTGGCCAAGTGCGAGAAGGTAGGCCTTTGCTTCTGGGGTCGGTGCGAACTGTGCCAGGTCGCGAACGGTATCGCGGTTGACGGGTGCGCAGATCTCCAGGTAGTAACGGAAAATGGCAATGGAGCTGGTCGGGGTTAGGATCGTGATTTTGGTTGCCGAGTCGAGTGCCGTGATACCAAGTGGGATATCGCGGCGCGAGGATATTCCCAGGACATCGAGTAGCCGTTCAACTTCAATATCCGGATTTCCGGGCCAGATAGCAAGGTGGTCACCGGTCTTGTAGCTCAGCTCTGGCTGACTGGTTAGGTCTATGTCCATGTGTAGACAGTTGCGGTTGGATGAGGTGAAGAGTTCCCTAGAGTCCGAAATGCTCAAAGTACGGATAGCTGAGGATTGGGCCGCTGCCTTTGGAGCTTCCACACGGTTGTTGGGCTCACCGTGATGCAGATCGATAGGCTCAAGGGATTCGTCTTCCTCGACTTTCAAGCTCGGGATGTATTTGGCTTCCGCCTCTTGGAATCCCAACTTGTCTTTGAAGACCGTGAAAAGATCCTCTTTCCATGACATGAAGTCTTCCTCGGTTGCTCCCTCTGCATCATTTGCCTTCCCAACAGGAAGAAGAGTTTGAGCGCCGAATTTGTCTAGACCTTCAACTATAAAATCGACAACTCTGTTGTAGAACTTGTAGTTGGTGTTTCCCAAACCGAAGGCAGCATATCGCAAGTTGGCCAGCGAGACATCGGTGACTTTGGAGATCCAGCCCCAAAATTCCGCTGTATTGTCACTGGGGTCTCCTTCACCGTATGTAGAAACAATAAAAATAGCCAACTTGGTGTTGGGAATTTCACTGATGGTGATCGGGTCATAGTCTGAGAGGTCGGCAGTCATGGCTTCCTGACCCCAGCGGATGGAGATCTCCCTTGCAAGACGGTGGGCGAAACCCTCTGCTGTGCCGGACTGAGATCCCCAGAAAACCACTATATTCTTGTTTGTCTCTTCCAGCTTCTGTGCAATGTTGCGTGTCTCCTTGTTGGCTGATCCAGCTTGTCCGCCATTCTTTAGCTGAGGTTGTTCGTACCAGAGATGGTGTAATGGATCTGGTTTGTCCCATAATCGTCCTTTCGTAATGTATGTGGCTCCAATTCCACCTAACAGGGCTAGGGTGGCATAATCGGCTAATCCGGTAGGTGTGGTGTATTTTGAGAGCTCTTGCAAGAGCTCTGGTGGGATATTTAGTGGGAAAGTCGCCATGGTCGAGGACAGGCTTGTGGATATTGTGAGGGGGATATCAATTATGCACAGAGGGAACACCCGGCTTTTTATAGTAGATGTATTAAACGAGTCAGGTTGGGGACTCGGGGAATCATGGCCATGAAATAGGTTTTTAAAACCAAATAATGATTATGTCTAAGATGTCTAATTCTCAATATGGAACATGGATCCCGGGCAAAAGTGCACAACTTGGATGTAGGTGAAGATATAACGAATCAGGCTATATTCGCCGCAGCTGGTCAGATCCACGTGGACAGACAATAAGAAACAATGGCTAATCCGACGAGAATTCAGCTGAAAATTGCGGGGGAGAATATCGCGGGGCAATCCACTTTGGGATGAACATCATAACCCTAACGAGAAGATCCCGAAGTGGGAGTATTGCCCGAAAGTCTACCCCTCCAAGCTAAGGCGGGGGATTATATCCTTTCTCGTCACTTTAGCTCTTCAGCTTGGAGTGCGAAGAAAGTTGTTCCACCTATATTCTAGCTACACCAATAAGGGGGAGATATCCAAAAACGTAAAGCATGGTGATTTCACCATTAGCACTCCCACTTAGCACCCATTCATCAATGCAAGGCCATTTATTATGTATACTAACACGAACCAAGCTTCACCGTTTAGGGCCTAGGGTGGCCATATTCCTAGTTCGACATATCAAGAAAACACAATGATATATACCACCCGCATCGGTAGCAATCTTTAGAATATGCCCCTCATGGTATTGCCGAACTGGGATCGACCACCAAGTCGAGTCATTCTGCTCGTAAACCCTCGCAGAAATCAGGTGCTTGTTTCCCTTGGTTGAAGAAAAGGATGCCCCGCCAGTTCGCCTGCTCTCTTTCGCGCATATGGATGCCAGGTAAGCATTCCCTTGGCCAAATCCAAAAACGCTTCCCTCTCCTCATCCCCAAGAAAGGAAGCCGTGGCATCTAGTTTGCGGTCCGGGATAAGGTCTTCGTAGAGGAAGCAACCTATGATGTTTCGTGAGTTTGAGAATAATTCATTCGAGATCGGAAACTTAATAATACCATTATTGTCAAAAAATGGCCCACAGAAGTACTCCTCCGCGGTCTCGCATACTCTGCCGTCTTCTCGTCCGACATGTTGCGGCCACGAGTACTCTCGCATGTCTTGATACCTTTGTATGATCGCTGGAGGGGGTGGGCCGAGTAAGGCGATCATTTCAGCGATGTGTAGTTTAGCATCGTAGCGACCTTCTTGATCATGAATATGCTGAAATAACTCTTTGCCTTCGATCATATCCCACAACTGGTCTGGAATTACTAGATGCAACAACGCTGGAGAACAACGGGACGTACCAGAACACCAAGATTCCAGATATCCACAGACATTTGCCATCCAATACCCAATATCACCTCTGGCGCCCGGTAGTGGTCTGGCTGAATGGGCCAAACGCCCCAGTCGTCGTCTTCTGCCAGTCTGGTCGCCAAGCCGAAGTCGACAAGCTGGGGTATACTTCTTAGGCTTTTAAGTGGTCCGAAGTCATTACGGGACTGATACACTGGCCGTCCCGCTGAATCAATCTTGAAAGCCATCGGCTTTTCAAGCTGAGAATCTATGAAATCAGCAAGCACGGCTGGATCTTCGCATGACACCATGATGTTCTCAAGCTTTAGATCTAGGCAGCACCTGGGTTCAGTATTGCCGATGGGAAGCAAGGCCGAAGATGAACTAACCTGTATGAACTGTCCTGCATTCTCTGTGTAGATAATCAAGCCCCGTGAGAAGAGCCCGAATGTATGTTTTGATAAGAGGCAGTGGCATCTTTCTATCCTCAAAGCGCGACTGATATATCAACAGTGGCTCTCTCATAGGCGGATACACAAGACACGAATGAGAACCTTCTGGACCTTTAGCTTCAAAGGAGTCTAGTGATGTTCGGATAAGTGAGCGACCGCGATGTGATGGGTCTGCTGTGGAAATATGCTCTTCAACTTCGCGCTCATGACTAGCGGAACGCGTATTATTATTGGCAATTTTCAACACCACGACCTTCTCGGGCGTTTCGATATGTCTGTATATTTGTTAGAGAAGAGAGAGAGCTTCGGATTGAGAAAGTGATTGAAGCCTACCCTTGCAAATCACGTGCGAGCCATACTGTTGAAGACACGCCCCAACCAACCTTGACCAAGGTTTGGTAACGATCGGCGAGTACCTCTCCAGGCTTCACTGGGTAGAAGTGCTTGGAATCGTATACTGGCGAGATCTCTTCATCAATGAGTATGCCAGGGGGTAAAGGTGGCCCGGGAGAAGGCATGGGGAACGGTTTCTTGCGAAGTAAGGTAGAGAAACAAGAACTCAGCGACCTTATAGTCTTCATTGCAGACTTAGTCCTAAGCTGACGGGAGAGAATGATATCTCTCGTCGAAAAAGAAGATCAATGAGCCCAAGAATATGGTATCCCTAACAAATATATCCATGGATATCACCAAGTCACATCAAAGCTCTTATGTAATCAAACACGTTGGGACTACCTTCGATCAGTTGCATTTACTCCTTCCGAGTCATATTTTATATCCTCCATTTATTGATTACACTTGAAGTAACGGGTTATATTCACTTCCAGGCACTCACAGCTAACGATCTAAATACTATATTCACTGCTGGAAAATGGCACCCTCTATCCTGATTCCTGAGCGAGCTGATCAATTCAATGTGAGACTAACTGCTTCGCTATAGTTGACAAGAGACAACGTAAGAAAACACGAAACCCCCCAAATAACATACCAAATCTCACAGCATGAGATTGGACTCTGAGTAGGAGTCATTTAGCAACCCCAAATCTCATAATAATCCCAAACATAATCCGGCGAGATAGGCTCATTCTCATTAAGGGAGTTAGTTGTATGGTCCTTGGCCAATAATAGTCACAACGAGGGTATCATTGATCTAAAGTAGCTGAGTTTGACGAGGAGGAGACGGCAATGACCTCCCGTTCGAAGTTGGGCCACGGTATCAATCTGCCAACCAAATCGACCTTATGGATCGCGCTGCTGTTAGTATGGTTGGGCCCTACCCGGAGAGGGGGGGCGTCACGAGGAGAAGTTCTCGGGCAGCTAGAGTGATGATATGAGCCATTGCTTTCTCGATTCGAGTGTGTTGGTCAATAAACGTGATGGCCTAATGAGATGGATATATTAGTCTCAGTAATACTTTGTTCGAGTGGTAGGATCTTACAAGCTGAGAAGCAATCAGATGAGAAGGCCGAGAGCCAGATTGTTGAACAGGAAGTGAAGGAAGGCTAAGGAGCTGATAGATAGAAAAGAAGAGAAGGCTGAGAGATTGGTAGACGGGAGGAGAAGACTTAGACTAGAGTAATTGTTGGGATTGTTTGCCAGGAGTGTGATTAAGAGTATGTAGCTACATAGTGTACTCCTTGAGCTTCCTCTACTCCCTGTCCCAGTGCTCGACAGCAAATATGTCATATTGTCCACTCTCCTCGCACCCCCCTTCCCCCCCTGCCCTTCGTTTCTGTTAGTAATGAGTTAAGACAATTACATGAAGCAATGATCAAATCAGATTTTCCAGTTCGAGATATCACCATTGTAATCTTTGTCCCATCTGTAAGGTCGAGGGGGCCTGGCAAGATCAAAACGTGGCAACCATTCTTCGCCGAAAGTGCCTTTAGCCTCGAATCGCTCTGCATCCCGGAAACCAACAAAATACAAAGCACCGGTATTCGAATCCCAGACTAGATTACGAGGCCTAGCCCTTTCAGGGAAATACCCCATGTTCTTGGCCTTCCTAATAATAGTGATTCCACATTAGCATTATCTTCGGCAATTGAAAGGTGTTCGACTCACGGAAACTCTCGAAGGAAGACCTCACGGATACGCTTTCGTTCCTCACTGTTCATATCCCAGTACAAAAAAGCGGATTTAAAATCTCCTAGGTGTTCTCCGGGGACCTTCTCCCATACAATCCATGTAAGATGTCCTCTAGGAACTGCCCCTGAGTTACTATCCTGAGAACCTTGCTTATATGCTAGAAGTAGAGGTGTATTTTGCGAGCGTTTTTCTTTAAGAAACTTATATGCCTTTAGCTCGGGAGGTGTGAATTCAGTCGCTTCTCGGGCGCGGGTAGCTCGGTCCGCATCCTCATAACAAGTGTGTGGAACTTGGGCGTAAACGCGCATAAAAGCCCGTTGTCTATCTGCAGCATTATGGCATTCGAACAGAACACATGCGTAAGAGTCGAGAGACCGGTCTGCGCATTGGTAGCTGTGCTTATTGACTAGTCTGTCGATTACCCATTCCGACGTGGGTATGTCGAGGGTGACCTTGTCGCCTGGATCTAGCCCCTTAGGGAACCATGAGCGTAGGACGTGGTCGTCGTCGTCCATGATTAATTCGATGAGAGATAAAAGTACGAAATAAACGAGAAGGTTAGAAAGTAGAAGAAAGGTGAATTGGAAATAAAAGAGTTGAAAGTGGAAACAAATGGAAACAAACTATGGTACTTGCACGTCACATGCTCTATTTGCATAACGTTGGTTCTCGTCAACTCCGTTCTGACAGTTCTGCTCACTTGAATAAAGCGCTATCCAACAATCACCCATAGATACAAAGTACGGGTGATGGACAGAACTTGGTGGGCCTACATTGGAAGGATTCAGTGATACAACCTCGAGTGACGATCCTTTCAGACACGTGGAAACGCTTGCAGTCCCTGATTGACCAAATTTCCACTAAGCAAACCGTTGAGGGTAAATCTCGGGCTTTCGAACATGTGTTATCGGGTCCACCTTATATAAATTAGTACCCTGCGGGCCGAACAGTTCAGCCATCGGTTCAAATGATTGGATCGTTGAACGGGTCAATGCCAGTCGACTACTTCCTATGGGAGCAGTAGACAAAATTGGGACCTCGGAGCCGATTGTATGGCCGGGGGGTATCTAAAGGTA
Organism: Penicillium verrucosum; assembly: GCF_028828655.1. Lineage (NCBI taxonomy): Eukaryota > Fungi > Ascomycota > Eurotiomycetes > Eurotiales > Aspergillaceae > Penicillium > Penicillium verrucosum. Next base: position 4,825,360 of record NW_026643212.1, read on the forward strand.
TCTAATAACGATGCGGAAGCGGCGCGAGCATTGGTGCTGCACTCCGCGGATCACTTCCCGTACAAATAGTTGTAAGATTCTTCATATAGGAAATGTATTCATCAAACAAGGTCTAGTAAAAAAAATATAAATTTCATGATCATCTCTATGCTTCAGCCCCCCAAATCCCGACGCCAAATTTTCACCGGCATATCCCCCAAAATCAAATTCATCGTCTCCAACCGCTTCAATTCCCAACCAGGATGAGCAAGAGCAAAATCATACCGATGAACCATGGAAGCAACAGCCTTAGTCTGCTCCAGATACGAGATATTGCGACCAATACAAGACCGAGCACCAGCAGAGAATGCAATCAAGTACGGCTGCAATGCCTTACCTTCTTCTCCGAGCCAGCGTTCGGGGATATACTCGTCTGCATTCGGGAATACGCTCTCGTCTCGGTGTGCCACGAGAGCAGACATGCTCACTGTTGTCTTACCGGCTACCCATTCCCCGAGAATATTCGTGCCTTCGGCGGGTGTTTCGCGCGGGAGACCGTGGGATGTCGGTGGGAAGATGCGTAGAGATTCATCTAAGCATGCTCGGAGATAGGGTAGATGTTTGACTTTGTCGTAATCGGCCACAACCTCGTCTTCGTCCAGAATCGCGTCAAGCTCCGACCGGAGCTTAGATAGCGTTCGGGGGTTGCGGAGGAGCTGGTACATCACGTTGGCGATGGCAACGGCCGTCGTCACACTGCCGGCGTTCATCATGATGTTGCACTCGGCAACCACCTCGCCCCATTCGAGGTTATTGGCATTTCCGTTCTTGTCTTCCATCAGAGCCTGGAAGAAGTCCTCCAGCTTTTCGCCGGCTTCATACCGTCGTAGTCTTTCACTGCCCCGGCGCCACATGATGTTTTCCCAGTTGTCCGCGGAGGTTTGCATTCGCTTAAAGAATGGAATCACGTTGACTAGTTTGTTGACAACGGGGTACCATTGGTAGTTCCAGACGATGAGAGATTGCTTTCGAGCGGTTGGGTAGAGGGCTTCGCGCAAGTTGGTCTCGTAAGTAGAACCATCTTTCCTTTCGGCAATGCAGACATCAGTACCGGAATCCAAGAAGCCCAGTTTCTCCGAGAGACCAATGTCGGCAATTGCATCAAGGGTGAAGAAGTTGGTCCACGCTCGGAGGTCAAGCGTGAGGTCCTTCTGGTCTGGTGCGACTTTTCCAGATGACACATCCGCAGAGGCGGGTGCGGTGCAGACTTGATCAAAATGCTTGAACATCCTTTGCACCTTGTCGGTCACTTTGTATTCCCACGTCTCGAGGTTCTTGAGGGCATATGCGGCAGAGAGGACCTTGCGCTTTCGGGCATGGTCAGGCTTATCCACAACATCTGCTAGATTGTAGTGGGTTCCAGAGGTGATCACATAAGATTCATCCTTGGTACACTTGGTGCTGTGGCCATAGATGTCTTTTATGGCCTTGACATGACCATAAGACAGCTGGTTTGGCCCTGTTCGAATGACGGGGTTCTTCTTGTGCAACTCAGTCAATTCCATTGACCGGAAACCCCGTGAAGCCATGATCATGAATGGAACTGCTGAGAACCCGGAGAAGGGGGTGAGATTTGGGTATCTCCTCAGGCCTGCATGAATTAGTCAGTAGTTGTCCTAATATGTTCAAGCAAAGCATTGGAAATACCTTTTGGATCCCGAAGATATTCAATATAAGGGAAGACGAGGAAATATCCAAGAAGGAACAAGCCTAGCCCAGCTGCATAGGGTGCAGCCGAGATGGCTGTCAATATAGTGATCATGGTGTGTGGGAAGATGATAGGAGGTTGAACGGGGATTATAGACTGTGCAAAGCAGTGGAATGCCACGGTCTAGAAGCAACAAGTCTTTGTCCGAATTAGTTCGTCTCGAGCGAAAGAGATTTGAGAAAGTGAAAATGCTTGGGGTGTTGACACGCAGGATGGCGCTGATTTATATATCATCCATGTGTCTTCGTACCCTCCATCTCGACTTGCCTTGTGGATTGGGAGCAAATATACCCGAAGGGAATGACATGTTTGGTTCCCTATATTGACAGCATCAAGGTCCAAACTGCAGATCCAAGCATCCAATAATCAATTCTGATTTGTTGTCTTCTGCGTTCAGAGACGGGGTAAATTTCCCTCCACCAAATATCTCGAAATCGGGAAACATTCCCCGAAAATGCGGGGGAAGCAAAGTCCATTGCCGATCAAATACAACACATATCAAACATAGATGCATAGATGCATAGGTTTGGGATATATGTATGGACTAGAGCAATAAGCTATCTTTATGAGCTCATGGTATTGTACTCATGATCAATTGACATCCATGGTGGTTCGTGGTTTGCCTTGGCTACGACACCTGAATGCGAAAAGGCACGGCTTCTCTCCAAGTGTCCAATTATTTTTCATATTTTTATTTGCGGACATAATACATTTTGCAAGATGAGTAAAGTTGGTATACATGTAAAATAGCAACGGGTATAATAGAACAATAGAGGAGAAGATAAAACACCCAACTAAACCACAACGCAGGCTAGACTGGCTCTTAAAACAATCCGAGATTCCCATCAAAAGAAAGCGGGAGCGTAAACAGTCCCTCGTCCATCATATTCCCCAACGTAAACCAAGGATCATTGCCATTCGGATCCATGCCTACATCAAGTGCCATTCCCATCGGAGGAGCAAGTTGCATCCCAGCCCCGGTGGGCATGTCCGGGTATCCCTGAGTCTGCGCACTCGATGGTAGATCTGGGTACTCCTGCGTGAGTTCGGTAGATGGATAGGGTTGGTAGTAATCCCTTGACTCCATCTGGTTGTCTGAACTGGTTGAGTATGATGCGCCAGACCAGCTGGGTTGGGGTGGGTCTGGCCCGAAACTGGAAGTGCCTGGCGTTGTTATTGGGTTGACTGTTGAGCTGGGACTGTGGCTCGAGGGATAACTTTGTACGGTGATTGAACGTTGGGGATTCGGATTGTTCGCTCGGTGCGCTGGGTCGCCCATGGCCACTTCGCTGAGGAAATGGAGGGGTGTCATGCCCGATGCCATATGCGTTCTTGGATTGGCAGATGCCGCAATCGGGGTATCATGGGCCCGATGTGCCTGCCGGCGACCGGAGGGTTTCTGATCGTTTGAAAAGACCTCATTCAATTCCCGGCCATGATCTCCCTGGTCACGCTTTTTGATAAACCAATTGCGTAACAGCACCATGATGTTCCCAAATTTCGCTGCTCCACGGCCACCGTCACGCGCGGCGGCGGCACGGTAATGTGCGATGACTTTGTCTAGATAGTAATCCAATTTGAGACTCTGCACGTCGAGAATCTGCCCGATTCGACTGTCCGGTGACATGAACAGTGAATATATCTTTATCAAACTGACCACGGGATACGTCGTCCGCGCTAATGACGTCGTAGGCAAGGATATAAGTCGGTCAACCTCAACGGCGCAAATGATATCCAAACTCTCGTGAATGCAGCGGATGGCCGTAGTCAACGCATCCATAACCGCCGCAATCGATGCCGTGTGCAACTCATTCTGGGATGGAGCATTGCTGCCAGTTTTGTAGTCCACACTCATTGCGGATTCATGCACGAAGAGATTCAAGACACTTTCTGTGTGAACCATTGGCCCTGGAGGAATGTTAGCCAGAAGATTAAGGGCTATTCTCAAGACCAGCGCTTACCAGTGTAAAGTTCCCGTGGGACCTCTTCTCTCCACTGTGCCAATCGATCCTCAAGTAATCTTATATTATACCACGCCTTACTGTCCGCGAAGGTAGCAATGGACCCAGGATCATCCACAGAAAAGCGATGTCCAGCATCCTCCATTATCGACCCCAGCTTTGCCCACCATTTCAATTTCCGGTCGGAGGGTAGGGCATCCGGGTGGTTTTCGAGAATTTCAAGGCATTCGTCCATGTACGGCTGCCAGGTGACCAAGTGTACTCTCCTCAGAGCCGCTGACATCCTGTCAAAGGTTAGTTACCGGTTCCCACGCCAGAACAACCCAGATTTTGAAACTCACTGGACAGGTAAGTAATAACAGCCAACCCAAGTCCGCCTTGCCTCCGGTCCATCCGGATCAAATGCGGGACCCGTTGGCTTTTTCATGATCAGCTCGCGGATCATATTGAAACTCCGTCGATCTCCAGACGTGGGACGGTTCAATCCAAGTTCCATTGCCATGACCGAAGCCATATGCGTCAAAGAATAGAACTTGATCTCGTCGAAGTTATCTGGTGGCAAATACCAGATAGAACAGACCATGATAGTCTGAACCAGCTCAAGTGACTTTTGGCCTTTGATAACAACATGCTCGGCAATCAAACGATATGTCTCATTCACGAGGATCGGCTGTGCGTCGGGACTAAAGACGCCAACGGCAGCGGCGATGATCGCAAGGAACAAATGAGGTTTGTTGCGTCGAACCTCGCCCATCGTAGTCCCCGGCGGGAAAACAACAAAAGGCATCTCTGGTGCCATCTGGTAGATATACCGCTCAAACGCCGTGTTGGCAGTGGTGTAATCTATAATCCCTCGGTCGATCATATCAGCAAACTCATTCCCAGCCTCAGATTTCGGCGGCGCAGAATCACCACCAACAGGTCTGCGCCAATACTTCGATGCATAGCTAGGAATCTGTTCCGCAGATGGACTACCCGGCCGCGAATACCGCGGCGCTAGCAACCCACCAGAACAATCCTTAACTTCGCCGCCATGCTGCCGTTTGCTCCCGGCTATCTTCGACTCCCCACCCATCCACCTCCGACCAGCCGGCTGCTCATTCCGCTGTCCGGTCGGCGACGGTTGACGTCCCGCCCCACCAGAGAACAGCGCACCAGTTGAATTCGACGCCTGCAGCGTCGCCGTCAGAGCATCAATTTTCCGCTCCAACTCCGCAACCCGGCTGTCGGTTTTTTTCTGTCGCTTGCGCGTCGGCGCAGTCACAACGCACGTCCGCCGCGCTTTCGCGCACCGTTTGCATGACCCCTCCGGGTGCGCCGGATCAGGGTCGCAGCGCACTTTCAGCTGTCGGCAGGGCTCGCACGCCCGCGACCGTTTGGCGTCGCCTAGTCCGTCATGCGGCTCGGGGGATTTGTTGCTGTCTGGGCCCATCCCGAATGATGGGTGCGTGTCCCCATGTCCATGCCTGTGCCCATGCCCGTGCCCATCACTATGTATATCCCGGCTTTGGTAGTTTAGGGGTGCGTGGGAAGGTGGCTCCGGGTATTCCGGGCCTGTGCTCATTGTCGGTCGGGTCGGCGTGTAAAAGGGCCGTTCAGAGTCCCCGTCGCGGGTGTGTTGCAGCTGCGGGTCGATTTCCATTCAGTGCGGGGCGTTGTAATACCAGTTTGACGACCAGATCGCTGTTACACATTAGCGTCAATTCACAGTTAGTGTAATTATTGGTTTTTGCCATTGTTTCAATGTCGTGATCGCTCACAGCTCGTGTGGCTTTGCGATAGGAGAAATACACGGAGAACGGTGATCACAAACACCGATCACCGATGTGTGGAGGATCAACATGCCTCTGCGGGGTTGGTTCTGTCTTGGAAGGGGAGTGGATACAAGTATAAATAATGCTTACCTCTCTCTCTCTCTCTATCTTGTAGAATATATATCACTTAGTCCTGTTTGACTCGTCACTTTGGGGCCAGAAGTGAAGTGAAGTGCTTTTTGATTTTTGAGTTCCAACTGACATCTTAGGGGCCACGTGACCATAATCTTACCATATATCCGTCGGCATCTACTCCGTACATCCACATCTAATTGACTTTTATGTTGAGATTTGATTAGATTCGTTGATCATTGGATCTCAATCGAGGTCCGTATGCTGAGCGGGGGATATCAGAAACAAAATTCCCAGACGCCAAGAACCAAAAAGGTGGAAAAAGCAAAAAGCTAAGCTAAACCAACAAAAAGATCTCTCGAAATTCACACTAAATAGGTGTGCCCCTTATTACGAAAGCTTGTGGACGGGGCACTCCATCTTCCTCTCAAACCAATCAACAATGCAGTGCTTATGGAACTTACATAGGCATTCAAGACGGGCCAGTGTCTGCCCAACCTCGTAGTCCTCCATACAGATCGTGCACTCTGCTGCCTGGCCATCCTCACCAAGGCAGTCCTTCTCCGTAGCCACAAATGGAAGCATGCGGGCTGCCGGCGGAGGATGCGGCAGCGGAGGACCCTGTTGCACAGGCGATGCCCGGGGCGAGGCAGTCGGTCTCAAATAACCCTCGATGCACGCGCGGGTGTGAGCTTGGCGCGCCTCAAGAGGCTGCTCGTGACTAAGTGGAAGAAATTGACGTCTGCATACGGGGCAGAAATCACCCTCGTCCGGTGCAGGCCTGCGGGGCGGATTCCCCTCGCGACTGGAAAATGAACGACGTGGTCGGGCTATGCCAATGGCCGAGGGAACTAGACCGGGTTGCGAATTTAGTCCGCTCAAGAACTGTGGCCGGTCATTTGCGCCCACGGTCCGTCGTTCCTGACGAGCTTCGGAATTATGGCTTGGACCCTGGCGCATTCATGTCAGTTCATAAGTATTGGGTAGTGTGATAGGAGAGAACTAACCGATGAGGCATTGTATGTGTTGGCCATAGTAGATGAAAGGGAATGAGTAGGTCGATGGCTTTGTGCCCGCACGGCACTGTAGCCAAGGGGGTTCGGGTTTGGATCTGGCACACAGGGATTGCAAAGTCGTACTTCTTCACCTCCACCAAGAGCAGGATTGAGTGTCGTTGCCGTTGCTGTTGCTGTTGCTGATGTTGATGGTGGTGATGATAGAACAGGGTCGTCGCCTGTGAGATCGACGACCGGTGGAGGGTGGGAAGGCATTGCCGGGGAATCGGGAAGTAAGTCAACAAACTCAGGAGGGCGGACAATATACTGTCTGGGAATCGTGATCCGATGTGGGGAACATGATGCACATACAACTCTCCCACACTTTCGACAATGGTGCTTTCTATGCCAGAAGCTGAAGACTATCCCACAGATCGGACATTCTGACACATCCGAATCTGCCTGCCATTTCGGGAGAGCCATGTCCGTAAGTGGTGGGGGTATATGATTGGGAAGAGGTGTAATGGAGCGGGAGTGATCAACCCAGGGTATTGGGTTCTCCCGTCGAGAGAGCCCCGGCACTTGTTCGCCAGAAGTAGAAGCACGAGGCGCCCCTGGTGGAGAGGAAGAGATGTCAATTGCTGTTGCAACTGACGAGCCAGGTGCTGCGGAAATAGAAGTCCTGGTGCGGGACGAAGGCAATACCATCGAAACAGATCTATGCGGCAGGATACTCCTAGAGGATCCCCCATTGTCTCGGGCCGGTCCAGCCGTGCCTCCGGATCGTCCCCATTGTGACCTCGCATCCTCGCCAGTATTAGTCAACCGTCTTTTACGCTCTGAACCGGCGCGAATGGGGAAGGGTCTCGTCCTGGAGCTGCCTCCTTCATGGCCGCTGTAGCTTCCAGGTTGAGCTGGTTGAGTTGTGCCTCGTCCCTCTAGCCTTTCGACTGGTCTCGTGCCTGGCCGCATCCTCGACAGGGGGCTGGACGGAATCGGGCTGGATGATGCCGTACTTGATCCAGGCATTGTTATTGCTGGGTCGAATGGTATGGGCCCACTGTGGGGTTCTGTTCAACACAGGCAACGAGATCGATCTCGGCCGTTGGGGTGACAGTCTTCATGAACTAGGTGGCGATGGAGAGGGGAAATAGATGGTGGGGAAGTCGGAGATATCAATTTAGAGGACGGAGAGTGTCTTTTTTGCAATCTTGGGCTCAGCCTCAATGACGTTGACGCTTTTTGCCGAAGATCACATCAAGGAGTGACAGGATGATGCTTATCATGGAGCCAAGGCTGATTGGATCGGATTTAGGAGATGGATGAGGCTGAGAATCTCGTGACTATGTTCTCGGATGCCAGCAACACAGTAGCGAGTACCAGCAGCAGATGAAAACGATGAGAAAGAGTAAATCTAGCAGAGTAACAGTTGACCCGGAGAGAAAGAGGAAATGATGCAAAGCATTGCGTGTTTGGGCCCAGATACGACCGTTATCGTGGGGCGGTCAGGGGCGGTGGCGATTGACAGTATCGGCCCGATCTGCCCGCGTATCAGTGGCCTCGGTTGTTTGTAGTCGATGCTCTTGAAGCCTTAGTGCTCTGATTGGGTCTCATATTCAAATGATAATAAACATTCAGTTATTGTACAGTATCCTCAAACAAATTACTATGTCTAGATATAGATGTCATAGATTAAGGAGGTTTTCTAATGCATAAGCATGGCCGCAGGATCCTTGCATGATATCGTGACTAGACAGCGAGCCCTGCATGACAATGCAATAGGAGACATACGCTGCTTGTGCATGTGTGAGATCACCTTGTATTGTTTTTTTCAAGGTATATCGAGACCTTAGCACCACTGCTAGAAAAGAGCACTTATTAACAACCCTCATTAATTATGATCTTGGTACTACTGTGTCCTAAGATTGATACAAGAAGAGCGAAAAGAGACAGGGACAAAAAGAAGCAAAGCCTCCAAAAAAGCAAACAGCATGTCGCTTGAATTGAGCGACAGCCAGAAGAATAAAAAAAAGCCAATGAGCTCACTCCCCATTAAGTGTACCTCGGGGTAAGAGATAGAACGCCGTCGCATCGATTTTATGTAGACGCACAAAGCAAAGAATAGACGGACAGACAGCAAGGAAATTCGTGATAGCGGCATCAATTCGCCAGTATTTCGGGGAGATGTGGTGACGATATCGATAGAGGTAAATGGGAAATAGGTGGGGGGGAAGATCCATGGATAGGAACCGAGACACACAGAGAGAGAGAGAGAGATAGATATCGAAGAAGAGGAATATACTGATTCAAAATACATGTGATTGCTTTTTGTCGTCTTTCTAGCGTCCGTGCCCACCTAGCGCAGCTTCATCAACAAGCTCTGCTGAGCTGCCTGTGAACGATGGCTCGTCGGGACTCGCCTCGTGGATGTGGTCGTGTGCGCGATGTTGAGGTACATAGCCCATACTCGAGGGCCGTTCCGCTCGAGGCCCTGTTTGCTGGCTCGAGGCGTTTGACCTTGACCTTGAAGTAGAGGTCATAGACAGACCTCGTTCACGAGATGGCGAGCTACTCCCGCTGAAAGGCAGGCGCGCGGTGGTGGCGCCTTCTGGTTGGAGATGGTGCTCGGAGTGCTCAGAGCGCTGGCCCACCTCAGACTGGTGCGACAGGGTCTCGGTCACAAGTGGAAGGCCAGCCACAGTTCCGCCTGCATCTTGTTCCGCGGGCGCCTGTGTGTGCCGTGAACCCATTCGACTAGGCAACTCAATACCACCGCCAACTGACGTATTGAGTGGTGGCAGTACTGGTGGGCGTGTTTCACTTGACCGCTCCAGGTCTTGGTCATTATCTGAATCCTGATAAGGAACATTACTAGTGGACACATTCCGAGAATGGCTGGCGGATGGCGTGCCTGTACCATCCTGGTACTGCTCGTTATAGTCTCCTCCTCGTGGGAATAGACCTGGAGGAGGCGCACGAGCACTTCGAACAACCTCAAATCCTTTGGCGTTGTCCTTGGTCTTCCCTTGGAGCAAGCCTCGGAACCAGCCCGTGGCAGACGAGACTGGGCCTGTGGGGTCGGCTGGCCCAGTTTTCAACTTTCGAGTGCCGCTGTGGGAGAGCGGTGGGCCTCGAACACCGTAGTAGAAATCAACCTCACGAACAGCATAATCCTTCGGCTTTCGTGGGGCATCGAGCTCCATATCATCCTTCGGTGCTGCTAGATATGCTGGGACAGGTGTGGCCCGGCCAGACATAGTGCCATCTCCCAGGTCGTCTTCAGTTTTGACTGTTCGGCGGCTTGCTCTTGATTTCAGGAAGCCCCTTGACGGGCTCTTCCCTTTCTCAAGAGCAGCACTTCCCGGGGGGTTTTGCGCCCTGGGCGGGGTGGTCGATAGTAGGGATCACGAGGGTTTGTTCCCATCATCGTACCACTACTAGGCGAGCTAGGGAAGCCGGCTCCTTGATAGGCGGTCGAGGTAGGTGTGGGGAACCCTCCACTGGGAGCACGACTGTGGGTGCCCCCTTGCGAACTAGGATAATCATAGATAGCGCTAGCTCTGCCATCACTGGCCGTGGCACGGTTCAGCAGCAGACCGGAGCTCCCAGACAGACTACGGGGGCGCGATCCATCAAACTGAGAAGACATACGGTCGTCACCGTGGCCGAGCATAGCAGCCTCCGAACCCATGCTCTGGCGAGTAAGATCACGGCGCGGAGTCCGCCTAGAGAGCTGGCGCATGCCAAGCACCTTGGTCAAGCCACCACGAGTGGCACCACCCGCACCAGCCAGTCTCGCCAAGACCTCGATTAATGTCTGCATGGCGTTGAGGAAGAACCCGAATATAAGAACCATGGCATGCAGCACAAGGATCAAATATCCAATCCAGCCTCGTGCCGCATCCGAAACCGTCAATGACGGCACAAATATGACGCTCAAGATAACTGTCAAGAAACGCACAATGGAGAAGAGGCAGTGGTACAGGTTCATGTGAGTCGGGCCTGAAAAAGGTCGGAAAGCCAGCAGGGTTAGTACGGAGACGACTTCGCAAATGGCCAGCATTACCACCTGGGCAATGCCAGATGGCTGCAAAGCACCAATGGCTACCCCGCGAGCGATGTTCAAGACGATCGGGACGATACCGAAGGCTGCTGCATCGTCGCAGTATGTATTATATAGCGGTCCATACAATAATACCGTAGGAAGATCATCGAAAAGGTGAGACTTGGGTCGGGTGGTGAGGATCACTCGGATGACCCAGATAGAGAAACAAGCGACAATGACAAGCACCACGGCTGCCAAAGCAACACAGTAAGCGGTTGATTCACGAGCAATAACCAGTTGGAAGAAGGAAAGGGAAACGATTGGCAAGAGAAGGAAATTAAAGACAATGCGAATGAGGTTGCCTAAGGTAAACGGCATGTTCCTGGCACGCAGATCCTGATCGGTGTTGTTTGCCAACTCACGATACAACCATCGAAGCGCGAATGCGATCTGGAAGACCACTGTCACACAGGCCAGGATTACCAGCACCCATATCATCATACCGGGCCAGATATCCTGGGATGAGGCCATGCCAACCAGGTGGTTCAATCGGTCGAGGCCATAACTTCCGTTGACGGCGTATAAACCATCAACAACAGGATCGCGGCCCATGTCAGTGCTGACGAAACTCTGGTTGAACATGAGAGTCGACCATGCTCCCTGGCTCACTGCAGGCTGGAAGAAGCCTGGGTAATTCAAAGAAAGCGAGCCTGTCAAGACGACGAATTGAAGGTATTGCAGGCAATCTGCGAACCCAGGAGTGACGAGCCGGAGAACGTCCTCATCGCGGCCATAGTTGCTTGTCCACCGAAACAGATCAGTTGTGCCCCAAGGGCTATACATGGCGGCAGTGATGGTCGCAATCCCCACGAGTATCAAAATTATAAGAGGCACGTAGGCGATGGCATTTTTGAGGGATCCTCCGAAGTCCGGTGTGGCACTCACTGAAACACAGGCGAGGTCAGCCGCGGATGCATCTCCAGAGCGAACCTTCAATAACGGGATGATTGTCCCGAAACGGTACGTTGAAAGCATGTCATGTTCAATAGTGAACGCTCGTAATGTGTCCAATTGACTCCTGCAAAACACAAACGGATTAGTTAAACAGCACAGAGAGCTTTCTGTTTCGGGAATAGCTTACAGGTTGTAGTTGTTGAAGACCGGTCCTAACGGGAGGGTACCTTGCGTGACCGAGTCACGGAAACGGGAGGGATTGTCATAGGTCGTGAAGCTGAGCACATTGAGATGTGTCATCAGCGTGCTGTACTTGTTGTTAGTACTGTACACGTCCTGAATCTTGCCATCGGTCCAGGTGTCATTTCCCCAGACGGGAGACTCCGGTGGCGGGTAATCTGCAGTTCGAGACGTGGTTCCCGACACATTGCCATAGACCGTGATGGCGAGCGGGTGTAGAGAGTTGGTAAGGTTGAATTTGACGGACACGTTGGTGGGAACGAATTGAAGTTGTAGAGGGTCGGACTCGAGGATGGTTTTCGATAGACAATTTTCAAAGTCCAATAGAACAGCAGCGGCCGGTGATGCAAAGCTCAATAGACAAAGCAGTGCAATCCACCACAATGGCCGACCTTGCAAAATGTGTAATCCACTGCGTCGCGGCCGCCTGGTTCCTTTCCGTCGAGAGAAGGATGAATAGCCATCCAGGTCGATCTCCGCCGAGTTGTACATGTCCACTTCGGGCATCCGGGATGACCTCCTCGGGGAGGTCAACCCCCGGCGTAAATGATCGAATCCACGTTGTATTGACAATGGGTCGGTGTCGGGGTCTCGTCCACCGTATGCACCCCTTCTCAGGGTCGATATTCACTCGAGATTTGATAATAATCTCACCGCAGAGAATGAACCAAGGATACTGAAGTCTTGCGTAATGGGGTTGGGGTGGGGAGAGTTTCGAAGTTAGGCCGGTGCCTGGAGGTACGTAAACCTGCGTGCGTTGTAAGTCGGCCGCTAAGTCGTCAAACACGGCATATCCCGGAGGAAGATCGGAAGTCACAAACAGAGCAAAACGCAAGGAGAGTTGGAAAAAGTGGCTCAATTTGTGCAGTGGGTTGGTCTGTTGTTGTTGCTGCGCCTTGTTTGGTCTGGCCCTGGTGGAGTTTGATGGCTGACTACTCGACTACGGCTAATAATAGGTCTAACTATAGTTACTTTTTTCTTACTTCTCGTTTAAAAAATAAAAAAACTAAAAACAATAAAAATAAAAATAAAAAAGTCGGATGAACTAAATACAACATACATATCATAAATAGAAAAATTATCACTGCTTTTCTCCGTACTATTCCCAATTTCACATAACTGCACCCACTATGTCGGCTAAAGCCGACACCCACGGAAATAAAATAACTGAGAGACCCTTGTATGCTGAGTCTTTCGACATGAAATCTACTACTATTCTATTATCATACCCATGGACAGAACTATCGGCTTCAATTATCAGGGAAGCATGTCTTTATATGTTTTCTTTTATCTCCTGATGAGCATGTGTTCCAAAACCATTCTTTCTCATATGACTTTGGCCGACTTAAAATAGTCGCTCAAGGCACAATGTCTCACTTACTGATCAGTGTTCCCGAAGCTGAAGGCCTTAATTCGTGCCAAGCAGATTCCGGCAAGACCTGACGTCGGCTATGCCGTGGAAGTATTTGGAAGGTTACTATGGTGATATTGTGTTGGGTGCTGATGCTACAAAACGAGGTGAGCATGGTCGATATTTCAACCCAATCGGACAGAGTCAGTTGGGTGACAACGAAGCGACTCCATACAGGTAAACCGTAATTGCAACCCTTTCAGGGTCTAGTACCCTGCACTAGCTCTCTAACTCACTCCACTGAAGGTTTCAGCGGCGGAGGTTTGTAGTGAGACAAGTACGGTGGCTTTAGGCCCTACTTGTATATAGGTGCCGGTATGGAATGGGTATGGAAACTGCTGTTTAGATCCCAGTTGTTTATATCATGTAGTGGTACTGAATACACACGATAGTTACATATTCATCTTGGAATGGTTAAGACATATAGTTCTAGAATCTTGGAAGCATACTGAGTCATGAAATAACCGATGTGTACGGAGTACTTCGTAGGGCGATACAACATCCTGTAGGGCTATACGACATGGCCTAATGTTTCACTCCCTTAAACCAGGCAAAAATACCCAAAGTTTAACGCCACATGGAGTTCCTCATTCAATAGTCTCATTTTCATCCCACAAGTCGAACAACCTGAACCAACCCACCCCCGTCGACCAAAAGCCACTTACCTAATCCAGTACATTTTCCACGTGTGCCGACTCAAAATTCCTTTGTTACTCTCCTCAATCTTCGGCATTGCCGTCCTGAACAAATTAACATGTTCAATCATCAAATCAGGATCTAACGTTGCTCCTATCTGGCACTTGTAGTTATTGGTTTCGATGCCTGCGCAGGCTGCTGCGTGTTTCCCCGTGGTCTTCCGAGTTATGGCTTTGACTGTCTCTATGTGTCTGTGTCTGTAATAGCTCCATGCGTCTCTATACCGCTGCTGTGAGATGAGGGCAATGAATACTACTATTATAGATCACAGTATAGATGATGGCCAATATCTTGCTGTAGCCCTGGAGGCTTAGTATGAAAGGGTTCACAGTGAATCTGACTGACTTCAAACAGGATAATATCCTTTCTGGTGTATGAAGGTCTCTCTGGTCACATGATCTCCTACCCTAATAGGCAGTCTCTATTTGGTTCTCAACTATCCTATAAAACTGTTGTATTGTCTTATTCTTATGGAATTACGTACTCACTAATAGTACTCAGATGCCTTTTGAAAATTTTTAGAAGACTTGATTTATTCACTTTTAGTGGCGCTATCGTGATGATATATCGCTGTGTTTCAGATCTGTCCAACACAACCAAAGACAAGGTCGTCCCCACCACCACAGGCAAGAGACAGAAAATGCAATGAATCGGACAGTCACATTGCAAACCAACAGAGAACCAGAGGAGAGAACAAAGAAAGATAAGCCTTCAATCCACATAAACAAGCAATAGATAGCGTATGGAACCAAGCATCAACAATATTCACGTGACATATTTACCAACACAAAGGTTCTTAGTTTCCCGAAATTATATGAGTACCTTAATTAAATATAACCCACAATACGGTGTGATACGTATATCAATTAGTGTTGGAATGTAAAGCTCGAACTTAACACCTTCTACTTGCTGCAAGGCCTTTCCCCATGCTTCTAAGAACTGATGAATAACTAGAACCCCGGATTTTGGTATGCCAAGCCACTACCGTTTTCATTACATTGTCATACATTTGTCCGACGCAGCGATGAGATTGGCTGTACTTCAACCCTGTAAGCTCCACCGAAGACTATAATATAGTGAGTAAGCTGTTTTGTGACCGAGGTCCCAAGACCGGGACGATCTACTTCAGGGTGTAGGTGAGTATGAACCCTGGGTCTCACAGACGGATCTTAATTGTCTATATGCGGGGTGGTCCGAGGTACCGTTGATCTCAAATTTCTTTGTTCCTTGTTCTTTGCATATGGCGTGAGTTTGCAGACGAAAGATCTCCGGGTGGCATTATTTTAAGGTCCAAGGGATTTGGCTATAGAATCCACTGGATAAGAGCAAGACATATAGCGGTGACAAGCAAAAGGATATGATACTTGCTTGCAGACATTCAAGATTATGGAATATTTATGAAAATATATATATGAACGAGGTAGCAAATTAGACTCGAGCAAAGTACATATGTAGGGATCTTGCATGCTTCTCTATGGCGACGGGAGGACCAAAGGGGGAAGCCGACAAACGGGCATCTAATCAAATGCCAAATTGAGGGAGACATATTACAGTCAGGCCTCCAATCTATGTTGTAGAGACAAGTTACGAAGGTCATGAAATAACTAGAACATATTATCAAATGAACCAGTCAACTAGTTAATGTAGTATCCATTAACTACGGAGTAGATTAGTCCCAAATTTCGGGCGCTAAGAAGCCCCTAGATGAGATTAAGAATATTTGACTGTTTTTTTTCTATTTTTTTTTTCTTTCCCCTTAACATTAATTATATTAATTAGTATGGAGTCAGAAGGACAATGAAGTAGTCGATCGTAGGGGATAACCCATCGAATTATATATGAATACATGTCAAAATGGTGTGATTTAGGAATATCATTGATCTTCAAAGCTCTCAAAACTCGTCAGCGGTGGATCCCCCGTTCCGATTGGGCCTAGTGGAGTTTCAGTTATGAGACGAGCGCTTTGTCTACGGAGTAAGTTGGAGTATGCTGATTGGATTATATATAGCCCTTGGTGGCTTGAAAAAGGCGTTCGATGGGGGGTTTGAGGTATGCATAGATGTGTAGATGTGGAATTGGAGCACATGTTATATATTAACTAACTATGTTCTGAATACTCCCATATTAAATGTCTCTTAATATGCCCTATTAATATACTTATTTACCCTATTAATCTATTAATCTATTAATGTTCGCTGTATATCCATTACTACCATACCCTTATTACTCCGTACACGTTTAATAGATCCACAGAAGCCCCCCGTCTCCACTGCGGCAATTGGTACCTGCGGAGTATCTCCAGGGCTTCTCTCCCCCCGGTGTGTTGATCTTTTGTTTTCTTCTTTCTGTCTCAGGCTGCTGGTCCAGCTACAATGTCAATTTAATCTCTATAGTCCGATTGTAAGTGGCTTTATTTTTTTTTTTGGGATATTTTGAGACTTTTGAAATGAGCTAATCTTCCTTTTTATAGTCTTTTCGAGCACGGGCGCTTCGATTAGCCACCCCTCCTTCCTGACACTTGATCCTGACACTTGACATTTGACACTGGGGGACTATTTTGAGACACCTTTCAACACTCTAATACTCTTCTTCCACTCTTCACTTTAACCTCCACCTCTCCCTCTTATTCTCCCTTTGTCTCTCCCTCCCTTTCCCCCCGCTATTCGATCTCAATTCTTATCAGGCCTAAAGCCCCTGTCGATCCTTCAACCCAAAAAAAAGAGAGGGGATATTTCACGAGGACTGGTATCCTTGGTGTGTGTGTGTGATTGAGTGCGATGTGGACTGTGTCTACTCGCCCTCTTTCTTGTCATGTCTGCCGATGACCCGTTCTCCTTTCTGCCCGCGGAGCAGGCCAAACCCGCGAAAAAGACTCATTGGAAAACTAAATTGTTCTCCAAAGATAAGAATAAAGCTGCGCCGCATCAAAATCAAGAAATCGCAGACTTCCTGAGCTCTCGCACCCCAGAATCGATCCCAGCTCCCCCGCCTATCGACCCGAGGTACATTCCTCCGCAAAACGTTGCCCATCCCTTTCCTTCCTCACAAGACATCTCCGGATACCCACCCTCCAAGCCAGTGCCAGCACCAGCGCCAGCCTTGCCTCGTGAGAACTATGCCCCTTACAATCCCTCCGACCAATCTTCTACGGTACCCCCAACTCCTCCCTCTGTTAAGCCCGGTGGTCGCAAAGGCAAAGGGCTACGGGTGGGGTTCAGCCCACAAACCCCAGAAGTGATTGGCGAAGGAGGTGACGAGACGGAATCGCCCACAATTGAGATCTCGCGGGCTCGTGAAAGGTCGGACAGTAGGGGAACCCAGTCTGGCAGTATCCCCCTCTCGGACCCTTCGCGATTGCATCTGCCAAATCTCCGACTTGACACATCACTGGGCGATGACGATGCGCGATCTCAACAGGCGGCTTATTCGCCTCAGCGTAATATATCGGACTGGAAACCCCCATTGATACAAAATACACAGGATGCAGACTTCCTGAGGACGATGCCTTCGAGCGACAGCGGCTCTCGATTGTCATTCCGTGGCGATAGCGAGGCGAGTTCGTTCGCCCAACGCGTCCGCGACAAGATGCAAGCCGAGGAAGGTCGCGCTTTACATCATCGCTATGAGGAAGAGACATTGTCTCCCGGAGCTGAAGACGATGATGTCTCACCTCCCCCAGTCCTCCCAGTCCCGCCAGCCCTGTCAGCCCGGAACCGCCGATAAAAGCTTACAATCCTCCATTGGCCAGCGAGACAGCCCAAACGGCGGGACTCCCGCATGCACCGTCAATTTCTTTGTCGATGAGGTCCATTGTTGATTCGATTCGGAACCCCCAAGCCCCTCTACACAACGCGCACCAACGAATCTCAGTCCCATTGACCCACGAATGCCCACGAATCTCATCCCAGGTAGTCCCGGCAAGGTTTCACCGACCCACGCCAAACCGCCACCCCAGGACCTGCCTGCATCAAACCAGCCGTTACCTCCCAGTCGCGAAGGCCAAGAGCCGCCACGCAGCGCCCAACCCCCAAGTTCTCCCTTCGAAATATTGCCAACCAAGTTGGCGATACCGCATTTTCTGAATTCAAAGAGTATAATGCACGATATGAGGGTTCTATTAAACTTGCAGCAGAGGATGTTAAGCCATTGGCAGAAACGTCGCTAGCAGAATGGATTCGGGCTGCGGTCTGGTGGTTTTTGCGAGGAAAGACACGATTGGAAGCATATGCCCGTTCTCGTTCGACATTGCCCCCTACTTACGCCAAACAGGCTGTGGTCGATCTTGGAAAGGCATTATGGATTAATGAAAATATTGTGCCTAGTCATCATGAACTCTCTCGATACGGTGCCAAAAGCGTTGATGCCGTACTGGCTGTTGCGAGTACCACGGGGGACAAGGAGTTGGCTGATCTTCTGAGCATACATCATACCCTCATCAATCACCTCCGGTCGCTATCCATGTCCATCAAACGAAATAATATCCTCGCCTCGGTTGTCTCAGACGAAGGCTCTCCCACTCAGCTGGATACTAGTATCTGGCTGCGTTACCCTTTCTATGCGCCCGATGTCTCAGCGGTCTTATCTGGCGCGGCGACGAGATCAATGCTGGTAGATAACGCGGGCAAGATACCAAGTTTGGTCCACATGATGCCTTTGGCTGACACAGCTCGATACTTCAGCTATGGTAGCATGTTTGTGCAGGTCTGCGTTAGCTCCAGTGATGATGACGGGCAACAGCAATATGCCATGCCCTGCGCATTGACCATCGTCCGCGAACGAGCGGATTGGTATGTCTTTGCGGCAATCACTAGCCAAAGCCAACTTGTGAACATTTTGATTCAGTCCGACCGCAAGCAAGGACCAACTTGGGAGGATGTGGATTGGCAAGTCCGGTCCCATTCTATGCGAGTCAAGCTCCCCGAGGATTCGAGTTGGACGTCATGTTCAAGGAAGACGATTTCAAGACCCTTTGGAATATCGTCAAATACACCCAGAAATCGGAGAACAGTCTCCATCCGGAGGCAGGCGAGACTGTGGTATTTGAGAATACTGTCAAGGTTTTCCAATATATGGATCCGGGCACACCAAAGGCATTCCCTTCAGACCCGACAGAAAGATGTCGACTCCGTTTGTTCGAGCGATCTGTCACCGTGACAGAAGGCACTGGTACTCGCAATGCGCATCGGGGATTCCGACTAGCTGTCCTGACTAGCCCGAAGGTCAAGACTTTGAGCAGCATCCGCCATACTTTGGGCAACGGGTCACCGATAGTATTCGGTCTCTTGCGAGGAGAGGACGGTGCTCCCGCTCTTCTTCTTAAAGTTACCGAGGACGGCCGTACGAGATCCATGCTGATGACTTTCCACGAGGCCGCCGAGCGTACGAAAATCCACTCCATCCTACTCGGAATGATTCCACGGGAGGGAGAGATCAAATCGCCTGAATTCGCCATTCAGTCTTATTGCATTGAGCAGCCCGAAGATCCATTTACCGGCCAGCCCGCGGTCAAATACCTCCAGTTCCCTGCTGGAAGCGTTTCCGTTATTGATCAGGAGCATGCTTACGTCGACCACGGTTATGGACCGACTATTCTATCGGAACATTTGAGGGCATTTGTTGCCACTGAATGGGGCTCTGTCACCGATCGCATCAACTTGGGTGGGTTTTCTCTTTCTCCTCACACGAAGACGGGATGCTAATTTTGTCTAGGCCCCGGTGAATTGAAAATTGGATTGGATGTCCAGAGCAAGACGAGCATGAGCTTGTTCCGCTCCGCGCAGCAGGATTTGACCCTTTCGCTTGCTGATAACCTCATTCGCCCTGAACTGGCAGGACAATTAACCGGCTTCCTTGAGAAACTTACGGCGAAGCCTATGGTCCGCCGACTGGAGTTCCCTACCATGCAGGGTATGTCTACTTCGAACATTTTGTTGGCTTTGCTAATCCCATTGTAGATCTTCATGCCTTCGAGGCAGCCGTTACTGGGTTCCAGGTGCTTTACGATGGGTAAGTCTATAATATCTAGCCTTCTTTCTAGTGGGGATCTTGCTGACCAAACTAGTATGGCTACATCATTCACCATCTCCCGCCGACGGAGTATGGTGCCCATTTACAAGAAATGGGAAGCTGCCCTGGCACGCGTCCAGATCGTTCGACAAGAAAAGGTCGTTCAAATGCTTGCTTTCTTTGGGGACTTCCAGCATGGCACATGTATGAACTTTGTTCTAAAGGGCACTGATATCATGGAGTCCTTTGGCCGGTCCGGCAAGTTCGGCATTCGTATGGTAGATGCCAAATTCGCACTGCCTAAGAAGGATGATGATCCAGCTTCCAACTTTGTGTGCCTTGACATGCCTGAGTATCCCATCGAACACGACGATCTCACCGTTACCTTCGATACAGAGGCTTGTGAGTTTACACCTGTCTCTCCTGTGCTGCTCTTCACTAACTATGTTCGATAGCACGCGCAAGCTTCAAGGCAGCTCTTCCTGGGTCAGTGCGAGAACCATCTCGCATGGGCTCTATCCGTCGATAAACTCATTTCTCCTGATAAGACGACACGTGATCTGACTCACTCCGTGACTTCCCCGCTCCCCTCTTTCCCCCTCCCGAGACCGGATCCCGTATTTTCTGGTGTATTATAACTTGCTTGATGGGCCCTTTCTGTGCATACAATTCAAGAACCAAACATAGCATTTTTTATCATGTCTCATTCTAGCGAAGCCATTGGCGCGTCCACGCGCTCCCTGCATGCCGATGATGCCTTGAACCTTGTTAAGGATGTCGCTCCTCCTATGCATCTCTCTACTACATTTCGTTATTCCAATGATCCAAACCAGCTAGTACCGGCTACTGATGCCACCCCTGTATGCATCGCGACTCAACATTCCATGCCCCATAACCTAACACATCCAATGTAGGCCGACTTTGATCCAACCTCCCATATCTACTCGCGCATGTCCGCACCAAATCCTACCCGTTTCGAGACAATCCTCTCCTCTCTCCTCCACGGTCAAGTTATAAGCTATTCCTCCGGCCTATCAGCCCTACACGGCGCCCTTACGCTCCTCAACCCCCGCCGCATTTCCGTCGGCGATGGTTACCACGGCTGTCACGGCGTCATCGCCCTCTTCACCCGCCTAACAGGCCTGCAAAAGCTGCCCCTAGACTGCTCACCCGACCAACTCGAAAAGGGAGACGTAATCCTCCTCGAAACACCCGTCAACCCCCAAGGCACCGCCTTCGATATCGCCTCCTACGCCGCCAAAGCCCACGCCCGCGGCGCATACCTTATCGTCGACAGCACCTTCGCCCCACCCGGCCTGCAAGAGCCATTCCAGTTCGGCGCAGATATTATCATGCACTCAGGCACCAAGTACTTCGGCGGCCACAGCGATATGCTGTGCGGTGTCCTCGCTACAAACCGCGACGACTGGGCCGCACAACTGAAATCCGACCGTCTCTTCATCGGAACTGTCATGGGTAGCATGGAGGGCTGGCTCGGTGTCCGCAGTCTGCGTACCCTCGAGATCCGCGTCCAGCGCCAGAGCGAGAATGCCGCCCGTCTCATTTCCTGGCTCGATGCTGCTTTGCATGCGTCTAGTCCCCCGTCTGACAGTGACGAGGCCGCTGTGCAGGCTGTTCTTGGTGAGGTTTTCCATGCTAGTCTGCAGAAGGTTGAGGGTGACTGGTTGAAGAAGCAGATGCCTAATGGGTTCGGGCCTGTTTTCTCGATCGTTATGAAGGAGATGCGCTTCGCTCGCGAGTTGCCGAGTAAATTGCATTTCTTTCAGCATGCTACTAGTCTGGGTGGTGTTGAGACACTTATTGAGTGGAGGACTATGACGGATGCGACGGTTGATCGGAAGTTGTTGAGGATTAGTATTGGGTTGGAGAATTGGGAGGATTTGAAGGCTGATATGGCGAGGGCATTTCGTGAGCTTGCGAAGTAGATAGTTTGAAGTAGTGTTAACTACATGTAATGAATTCCTAGAGACTGTTATAAGATTATAGACTAGTTATACCACCCTTATATCTTTACTTTATATCTTTATATCCTTATATCCTTATATCTTTCTTTCTATCTATTTACCCCGCATTGGGCAATTCTATTGGTCATCTCAATCTCTTATCAAACTTCCTCTCTTATACCTTTACCTCACTTACCTCCAGACCTACACTTTCAACTCTCACCCTCCTCCTTCCCATTCTCTTCAATCCTCACACCCATCATGCCGGAAACATTCACAATCCACTATTTCGCAACAGCATCCCAATACACATCCAAAAACACAGAATTGCTCCCCGCACCCCTGAAACTATCCGCTCTGTTTGGCGAACTCGAGCAGCGATACCCCGGCATTGCGCACAAGGTCCTGTCTACCTGTGGTGTTAGCCTGAACGGGGAGTATGTTGATGTTGAGGAGGATGTCGAGACTGTCATCCAGGCTGGGAGTGAGGTGGCTATTATTCCGCCTGTGAGTTCGGGGTAGAGGTTATTTATTCACTTGAATACTTCTTTTTCCTTTGATGTTGGATGCACTTTATGAATCTTGATTTGACTTGGTTTGGTTTCATCTGAAATGGATTATTAATGCATGTGCTATAAGAATTATCATAAAGAAAGACATAAAAATCCCCAATTGATCCAACCTGTCCACTTCATTCCGTTTCCAAAACCCCAATATATTCTTTTCCAATCATATACCCTCATAGATCCATTACTCCAAACTCTTCACAGCAACAGCCTTCCTCTTCTGCAACCACAAACATACATTACAGATAACAGAAAAGAAAAAGAGAATACTAAACGCTAAAGTCAGCAAAACCCAAAACCCAAAACCTAGAATCAGAATCAGAATCAGAATCACAATCAGAACTCACCAAAGCGCAATACTCAACCCCCAAATAGCCTTCGCCTCAACACAAATCGCCTTCGAAGCCCCAATCCACGAAACATAATCAATCTTCCCACTGACACTAGCAATATAACTCGAAAGCCTCGATGCAAACGCATACGCGGTGGCATCCTTATCGCCCAGCTCCGCCAGCGTCGTACACTTCAAGTACGAAAGTGGCTTGCCGACGATGACGGTAACGACAATCAGTGCGATTAGTAGCAAAGTGTCGAGCACAGCGCACGGTAGGAATGGGAGGATGTCATCTGTGTACAGGATTGCGGTGATTATGCAGTAGATTGCTGCGATGCAGGTCTGTGGTTGGGATTGTTAGTTGGTTGAGTAATACTTTTGGTTTTGATAAGGGGATGATGGCTTGAAGGGAGTATGTAAAGTAGGGAGTATGTAGTTGTGTATTGGAGGACGCTTGCACTTACCACGCTGATGGTTCCAATTAGGATGTTTGGGGGTGTGGCGTTGCTGTTTATTATTACGCTGATGAACTTGGCTGTCATGCCGATGATGGCGATTAGGGAGCAGGCTTGGAAGAGGCGGGATAGTTGGAAGGTTGCGCCGAGGGCACCGTAGCGCGGAGACATTTTGGGATATGTTGGATTGGAGTAATGAATGGGATGGATGTGGAGGGTATGGAGGGTCGACTGGCTGGGCTCGTTGTGTATGTGTCGATGTATCGAGAGTCGAGGATAGTATTCAAGTAACGATGCCGTAGATATATATCAAGTGAAAGGCTTTGAATAATAGGAGAAAGAGAAGAAGAATATAGAAAATAACCAAGAACAAAGGGAGTAGCTGATTGTGAGATTGAAGACTAGACTGGTCCGGCTCTTTATATAGATACCAACAAAGGTCTTTCAAAGACATCAATTGTCCGATGCCTAGACCAAATCAAATTAGCATCGAATCTAGACTCTCCCCCAAGCCGGGCTATGTCTTTGTGTGTTACAGATTGGAGAAGCGCTACTTAATTGGACGAGTTGGCTTTCATTGAGCTCTCTGCCGTGTACAGCGATC
This sequence comes from Penicillium verrucosum, assembly GCF_028828655.1. NCBI lineage: Eukaryota > Fungi > Ascomycota > Eurotiomycetes > Eurotiales > Aspergillaceae > Penicillium > Penicillium verrucosum. The sequence goes on from NW_026643212.1 coordinate 4,849,224, forward strand.
GGCATGAATAGTAGCTTAAGATAGTACAGGAGCTCATAGCTCTTTGCTAAAGATGATATACGATTGGAAGAATACTTACAATAATATAAAAATATAAAAAATAGGTCCGATTGACGAATCCACCCTGGCGCTTGGAGGAAAACCCTAACTCGCCGCAGGTCGCTCTCAGCCACTCGTTCCCTGGGCGTCTGCAAATCTGAAGCAGGCGCCTACTTTTGTTCTAATTATTGACTACGGTGGGAAATGCACAGTAGATCATGTTTCAGGGTATTGAATCTAGGCTCAATTACTAGCAAGGTTTTTTTTTTCCGATTTGGGATCGCTTGGTAGGTACTTTAGTAACGGGAAGTCCATACTACGAAATATATCATAAGCGGATCGCCAACGTATCCTTTCGAGTCGTAATTATAAACAATTGATTAAGTCTTCGTGGATATGATTATAGATGAGATAAATATAACTATCCAATGCCTAGACCGCTCTTGGCCTCCACTGGTCCGCTTCTGGAAGAACCCCCGGGGATCATACTACGAAGACTTATAGGAGCCAGGGCTCAAAACCATCTGTTCTTTCCTCGTTCTAACCAGACAATTGGAATAAGCAAATTTGGGTCTAGCTGCGGCTAAATCAAGATAATGCAATATTCATAGAACAATTACTGAGGCAATCGCTACGACTGTTGATACTTACACGGTCACCTAGCATACTATACATCCAGTACATAGGGGAGTGTTGCCTTTCTAATTCGAAAACGAATATGATTGTCAGATTTCTTAGTCTCTTTCTTAGCTTCTGTAGCTTAACTCTCCACTCAATCAACCTCACATTGCACCATGCACTTTGACGTCCACGTAGACCTCTCTTAACAATGATATTGTAATCCAAGTTCGACTTTAAAGTTCTCGCATGAGTACAGTCAGCTGTAGCAGGGCTACTTTCGAGCATAAATGCTGAGCATATCTGTCCCTATCCCACTCTCATATGTCCGAGCTGGCTTTGTATGCAGCACCCTTTTGAACTGACCCATAAGCTGATCCTCATGCGCGATTTCGGGTGCTATATGAATATTGGCGATGCCGTCACCACCCCGCGCTAGCAGGTCCCAGTGTACCCCCTGCAAGCCCCAGGGGGGACCAGGAAGCGTTGGATCCTTGTATAACGGAAATTCAAGACAAACTAGGTAGCCATCAGACCGCAGAAGCTCCGACATGCGCTTGGACCATTGCTGGCGCATATCGGGGTGAAGGGCGCAGAGGAACTGTATAAAATTAGTTTCGTTTATCTTATAAACACGCGATAAGTCAGCCACTAACCGTATAATCATAAATTATATCAAACTGAACTTCTCCGCCTTCCAGAGCTGTTTGTTCCCAATCCGACTTGAAAAAATCACCTTTTATAAAGGTGGTACTGCCTTGAGCCGTCGGACCGCTTTTCTGTTCTCCGAAGTTGTATTCCTGCGGTTTTTGTAGTTCATTATACGCGTAACCCTGGGCCGCTGATATTCCGGTCTTGGATATATCTAAACCATAAACGTCGAAACCATGTAATGCCAACATAACAACATCGTAACCTTGTCCGCATCCCTTTACGAAAATTAGTAAACCAATGAACAATTAAATCTATAATAGAGTCTCATATATCCGGAAAACATACCGGTACAAGTACTTTCTTACGGCGGCCATTAGCCGTCAGAGGCTGGAATAGATCCTTTCGTTGTTCGATAAGATCAATCAGCGCTGGCGAAGGCTTTCCCCGGTCCCAGAGGACGTTATCTTTTGTGTCCCAGAGGGCACTCCATCCCGAGCCGTGATCCTGCAATGCTCTATAAATTGTCAAAATCCAAGTCTCCAGGAAGTAGCTGATAGGAACAGAGCGCAGAAGCCAATTAAACAAATGCAACCTACCGTTCTGAAAAATGGTCAGTGATCCGAGACGATCCAGGGACTTTCTGATTGCCTGGCTGCGTCATTGTTGGAAGTAAATGAAAGCGTGTATGCACTTTCTAGGCGATTGATGATGCTGTGTATCGCTTGCTAGTTATTTATACCGTTCCTACGATAAAGTCAAGTTGAACCATGGACTGATTTATAAACAATATTCCAAGGTTTGTCATTATGATAACCCCACTTGGGACTGTTTCAATCCCCGAATATGTCAGCAATGCCAAAATGGGGTTGCTCTGGGTGGAGTAGTCATAGCAATACCTAAACTGTAATCACCGAAACCACATAGTGGGTGACAAAGAGCAAACTATTCACTATATCAAACGCCGAGGTGAAATCCGGGGTGGCGCTGACGAAGCACTGTCTGCTTTGGGGAATGTTTTGCGTCTGAACACCGTCAGTCTTAACAACCTGGCTAATTCACCGTAGGTATTACAGTCTCTGACGATGTATGACGTATCAAGAGGTATAGAGGAACCGTTCGACAGGCCCGTACGTAGTTGTGTAAGCAAATAAAATGTCCCATCTAGTTTTCTAGGTTCCTAGCGCTTTCACAATGTCCTGGATGTACATAGGACAAACACTTGTTTCTCCAAAATCGTCCTTACAATAGACAAAATCATTCAATCTCTTATTATTCTTTGAGTAATAATCTCCAAAATAGAAAATATGGCACTCTCGTCACTTCCTTTTACTGGTTAGTAGAATTCTTATATACTAGCATGTGATCAACAAGTCAATGACGTGAACAAACGCCGAAACATACCCCCGGTATATTATCAGAGCCCGATATAGTCCTGAGATCACCGCCTCGGTTTGTCAGCATACCTTTCTACCTACCTAGGTATGTATGTTGTAGGTAGGTACGACTCCTCAGTACAAGCTGTCGATACTCCCGTAACATGGCCCTGGAAAAATTTCGGAATTGTTTCTTTGATATAGAAGCATCGAATCTCCGTAAGGGGAAACAGACCAGTGGATACGAACTGGCTTTCGATAACTGGTCTTTCTGCGCAATTTCTGCATTCTTCGGAACAGCAAGTTGATGTATTAACCCAACCAAGTGGATACTGGCAATGAGCGACATTGGGCTTAGGGTTGGAAAGGGAAGAAATCTGGGTCTTATATATGATCTACCCTTATAAAAAACAGCAGCATTCCCCGTTAACACCGAACTCCTCCTTACCTACTCAATATAACGCTCTAAGGAAAACCATCTACTCTTATAATGCAGTCTATTAACCACGTTGTTAAAACCTACCTCGATCAGAAAGGACAACCCTTACCACGCGTCACACTTGGCGCTGTGAGTCGTGATGGTAATCTCCTATGCGAAACCCGTAAATGGATACCATTTCGCTGATAATTTTTAGGGTCCTTCCACTATACGAAGTGTTTCAATGGTAACTCGGTGGAATCTTCCAGAGCTGATGATGTTCACTGGATTGCATCCGTAACCAAACTTATCACGAGCATCGCTGTTATGCAATGTGTCGAAAGGGGTCTTCTAGACCTAGACGCAGATATATCCAGCATTTTGCCAGAGTGGAAAGATCCCCGGATATTGATTGGGTTCGATGAGAAAAATGAGCCCCAGTTTCGACCAGCGAAACGGACCCTTACTCTTCGGTACGTTACTGTGATCGTATTACTCAGGTTTCTTCCCATATACTAAGTAACGCATTTCCCAAGACTTCTTATGACTCATTCGGGTGGACTTGCCTATACATTCATGCATCCCTTGTCTATCCGCTACCAGAAGTTACAAGGCGACCGACCTCTGGTACTTCAGACTATCGTACGTTCTTATACGCCGGCGGAACTAGACGCAATTAACTAAGCCTTTTAGAGGGAATCTTTCCAAACGTTCCTTGTATTTGAGCCTGGAGAACAATGGTTGTATGGCCCTGGGCTGGAGTGGGCTGGACTGATGGTGAGTAACCATCCCGGCAGAGTAGATGGCTGAGCTATGCTGATAAGGGAGTCATTAGGTCGAGCATGTGACGGGCCTCAAACTAGGAGAGTATATGAGACAGTATATATTTGAACCTGTGGGAGCTCGGGACGTTACTTTTCATCTGAATGAGAGACCAGACCTCCGCGTACGAAAGGTGAAGCTGTGGGAACGACACAACGACGGACTAAAAGAGGCCACAGACTTCTGGTGGCCTGAGCCAGTTATTGACGATATTGGAGGCGGTGGCATCTACACAAATGTGCCCGAGCTCCTGAAAATATACCTTGGTATTATGCAGGGAAAGTTGCTACGGCCCGAGACTCTGGAACTGATGTTTAAGCCACACCTCGAGAACCGCAAAAATCTGGATATCCCAGAAGACTACGATCTGGCAAGTCGTAATGCGCTTTACAACGCTGTCCCTACCAATGTCCCCGCCGACTATGGGCTTAGTGGTTTGATCAATACTGTCGAGGTGCCTGGTCGCCGCAGTCAGTATTCTCTCTCTTGGTCTGGAATGCCTAATTGCTACTGGGTCAGTATTGTCCCCGATTTTCCAGCTGTATACATAGATCACTGACATCTTGATAGTGGATGGATATTGAAAAGGGTGTCGCTGGAGTGTATTTGTCCCAACTCCTTCCAACGGGCGATCAGACAGCTATCGAGCTTCTGACTGAATTCGAGAGGGCCGTGTATGCTGCTTTGAAATAATTAGTCACCGTTCTCGGTTGTATTTAATTCGGTGCAAAAACTTATGTCCTGTCACTATACCAATTGTCCCATACGATGCAATACAGACAGATTTCTCAGGTATTTTAATTTAGAGACAGAATCCAGGCATATTCAGGCATAAACCCTGCAGAATCAGACATTTGACCTTTGGATGATCGAATTACTGCTGGCAATATTATCCAATAAGAGAGTTGTGTCCAGATGGCATACTTAGTCGCCCGTACCTGGGCTGGGCATCTGCAAACCTGAAGCAGGCGCCTACTTTTGATCTAATTATTGACTACGGTGGGAAATGCATAGTAGATCATGTTTTAGGGTATTGAATCTAGGCAAACCTCGCTTGGTAGGTACTTTTAGTAACGGGAAGTCTATACTACGAAATATATCATCAGCGGATCGCCAACGCATCGACTTCCCAAACACTATCCTTTCGAGTCGTAATTATAAAAATTGATTAAGTCTACGTGAATACAATTACAGATAAGATAGATATATCCGATGCCTAGACCACTCTTGAACTTTAGCCTAGCCTCCAGCCTCCACTGGTCCGCTTCTGGAAGAACCCTTGGGGATCATACGCCTTTCTCGTCTTCAGAGCAAGCGCCTTGGACTCGGGACTAATACGTCCCCAGTAATCCTGGCGGTAGTATGCATCGTTCATAAACAATGGTCGATACACGTCGGGAAGCAGACCCTCGTCGATATTCTTCTGCACCAGGTTGTCTATTCCCTGGTAGAGTTCGACTGTGGCTGCATCGATCTTGCTGTCGTCGATGGACAGGCCGTGGGAGAGATCGAGTTCAATGATAATGTACGGTTGATCGGATGGAATGTCGAGGAGGTCCTGGGGGTTTGTTCAGTAATGCGATCTCCTTCGATTTCCATTGGGAATGGAATGCTTACTCCGCCGCGGTCCTTGGCTTTTTGAGAGAACGTCTTCGGTACGGGCTGGAAGGCAATTGAGGCTATGACCCCGGTCACTCCTAGTACCGACCCGGCCACGTCGCGGAAATGATCATAGTAATCCTGGAGCGGGGCTATTCCCACAGTTTTATTGGGAAGGGGCGTGGTCTCAGTGGCGATGGTGTAGCGTTGCCCCCTAAGAGTCAGTTAGCAAGCGATCCAAGGGTTGGGAATTGTTCATCCTACTTAAGAATGAAGAAGTCGTTGTGCTTCAGCAGGTCGTAGTAGCTGTCGTAGGTCTTGGCCTTTGAGGTGTGTTTGATAACAGTGAACTCATCGAAGACTCCAGAGGGGGGTTCGGGGCCGTCGTAGAAGAGAAACAAAATACAGAGGTCAAGCACGAGACCGCGCTCGAATGTCACGATTATTGCCGCCTTGTCATCAGGATACTCGTCAGTGAAGTTGCGGAGTGCCGTGAGAATCTCGGGGGCTTTGTCGCCTGTGAAAACATAGTTGCCACCCCAGACCTTGTGGTCTTGAGGATGCGTCTGCATGGTGTATGCAGTAACAACTCCGAAGTTGTTGCCGCCTCCTTTCAAGCTTTTGAAGAGGTCTGTCGAGTGTTAGCTTTTCGACAATTACAATGTTGGTATATTGTCACTCACCTGAGTTTTCGCTTTCGGTTGCATGGACAATAGTGCCATTGGCTAGGACAACTTCGTAATCCAAGACATTGTTTGCAGCCCAGCCGTATTGGGTGCTCAGGAAACTCATGCCCCCTATAAACCATTAGAGATAAACTCAGCGCTGATGGCTGAACCACATACCTCCGAGCATATATCCACCGATTCCAACTCCTCCCATTCTACCTCCAACGATAGTCCGACCAGTTCCTTCAAGTCCTTTCTGGGCCTCTTCCCATGAAAGACCAGGACCGATAACAGCAGTGTGGTCATTGCGATTATAGTCAACCTGATTCAGATTCTTAGTTGAAACTAGCAATCCGTCCTGAATACTAGCGAAGCCACTGTTGGGGTTATGTCCTCCGCTCTTGATGGCACTGTTAAAGGTTAGCCGACATCATTGCTGTTTCAAGGAGAGAACAGACAAGAGTGTATCCACGTCGTGAAGGTTCCTGATAACCTGCGACATCTCCGCTGCACTGGACGGAGCTGCAATGCATGTTGGCTTGAGATCACCGCATGCCGTGGACCAATACTTGAGCAGATCGGTTTTGTAGTCCAATGAAATATGGTATTCGATATCGATGCCGCCGGCCTTGAGTGTTGCGCAGATATCTGCCATTGCCCGAGGGACAAGAGCCAGAGACAGCACCAGGGCGCGCCATCCGTTGCTTGAGAGCATGTTGCCAAAGAAAAGTAGGCAATATAATCAAAAATACACAAATACACAAAAGAAAGGAATATATAGGTGATCCAGGGTCAGGATGAATGCCCTAACAGATAAATATACACCCTCCGAATCAGTTCCACGGTGCGGCCCATGACTTTAGTTTATATAACACTTCGGGAGGCTCTATAATCGGAGGATATTCCTCAAGCTACTGACCGCACTCCTTTTGGATAGTGGGGTGGACAAGAACGGGAACCACGGGAACTACAAGAGCCAACCGAAGAATGAAGAATCCTCACTGTTCAAGGACTCCATTCCATCCTAACCAGGGTCGGATCACGCGATCCTCAATTGGGTAGGTGCCCCTGCTTATCTACTCTGGGAGAGCTCACAAATTGAACATCAATCTGCGACAGTTCCTTACCGGACTCGGTGGATGCAGCTGCGGAGTACGCCCACACTTCGCAGATAAAATCGAGGTACGATGTACGGAGTACATGGCAGCGAAACGGGCAAAAGCAAAACCTCGGATGCTCTGTGCATGTCTATGTTGGATAGGTCGTCCGAGTCAATTGTATCTATGCTTGGGTTGAACTTGGCATAGCCGAATTCCGATCTTGTGCAGATCTCGAAATATACAAGCATCGTATATTTAGACACCCCATTTCCAAGCCCGATAGGGTTAATCATGCAGTAGTGGGCCCCGATCGGCCAATTCACGCGTCAATCAGCTAAACGGCGCAATCTGCAATATGAATTGAGTGGGAAGGTAATAACCTTGTCCAGTGATCGCCATATCACCCCCGACAGTTCGACTTGTCCAAACAGGTACAGGGTATTAGGCGTTGGCGTGCCACTACAACATAGACTCTAGAGTCAATCGCTATTCCTGGACGAAAGGGGCTTCACTAGTTGGAAGTTAGTGGCATTAACCCAATCAGCCCCGACAGATGGGACAAAGTACGAAGTATATCATTGGTTGACATTCACAAAAACTGAGACAAAAAAAGTCGATCAAGTGAAACAAAAGAAGATCAGCAAGTGGAACTGAACACCTTCGGCTCTGAAACCCTGAAGTTGTCTGGTCTCGCTTAAACCAAGTAGGAAATGATACTCGCGACCTGTCAAGTTTTTTTTTTGTGGACTTGTGGACTTTGGCTCAATCGATATGGTAATTATCATATGAAGGATGCAGTTCGCTCCGAACCGGGGGCCGAGGTGAGTCCAAGGAGATAAGGAGAATACGGTGTAAACGATAACGAATACATCTTCCCCGCTAATTCATGATCTTCGTCAACTTTTTCGGATGGAGGAAAAACAATTGGAGATCATGGGGAATTAGATCGACAGGGTCATACTGAAGATAGTCTGTTTACGAGGTTGAAGAGGTCGGACATTGGTACTTTCGGAGCAGGAGAGCAAGGTACGAAGTTTCGTGTAATAACTGGAAACCCTGGGCAGAGTAGCCAGTCCGATAGGCTGAACCAAGAATATGGGTCAACGCACGAGTCAACTCACTGACATCTTCGTATACCCTTGTGCCGCAGCTTCGGAGGAGTTCACCGGGATTGCAATAGTTCGAGGCCCGTGTTCCGGAGAGTATTGTACCTTGGTAGTATGTGTTGTCTCTACAACACGCAATATAGGAGATGTGACTCCAGCGATTTCTCGGGGAGAGGAGACTGGAATGTTGGATCTTATACTGTTATCCGGAGAACACCATGCTGCATCGTACCCTGCAGGCCAAGACCACGACTATGCACGCTTGTATAGAAACATGTTATGACACATCCGTATACAATCGCATAGCGGTTTGACTGATCCAATCTTTTTGTCTCACAACACCGGGGCAGAACGAGGTTACTGTCTCGGACTGCATCTGACGGGCCCCTTAAGGAAGAAAAATGAGGAGCTTTCAGCGCGACAGTAATGGTCCGTACTGTCGTCAAATGGCTTACACTAGTTATGCGCGGCTCGGCCCGTCATGGAGTTTTGAGGACTGCCATGGCCGCCTTTGACTCATGGCAAGCAATGCTCTAATCCACGCCGGAAAAACACAGACAGACTCGGATGTGTACCTTGCTACGCTTATCTGGCGCATAAGAAAGTAGTGCTATCTGCAGAGTAGCCCAGTAGTAGGTTATAGCTTTATGACTCTTTGGTGACGGATATGGTAGTGGAGAAAGATTTCTAACTATACCTCAATCTAAATGTGAGAACACAAGACTATTATTCATCCAGCGTTCATAAAAGAAATAAGGACCTCCCCATATAAACGCCATCTTATCCTCTGTGCTCGATATGATTGGTCAAAATGAACTCCGAAGTCACGGGATAATTTTATACCGCCCTTGGCGGTATAGCCAAATTCAGGCAGAATATACTTAGTTTTCGTGCCACCGTTCATTCTGCGCAAGTTTTGGCAATGGCACTTACGAGAATAAGGGCTTTGCAGAAGCTGACTAGTGGAAATTTGTCACCTGTGCTCTGCACATGGCGACAGAACCGCACAGGATGTACGTTGATCGCGTCCACCACTCACCTTCCGGTGTTGACTGGGGGACGACGCTTTTTGTCTACCACAAGAACATTTGGGTCAGCTCAAACCGTTCCAGCCAATAATGAGGTATGCTATACTAAGGAAGAGGCTGATATTCACAGCTAATCTTTGTGTTTTCTCAACAGGAAACATCCGAGCTAGACGAGCCCCCGAGAGTTCCCATCGATGGCAATATCCTTCTCAGGTCACAATTAGAATTGCATGGAGACATTCGAACATATCTACAGAAATGGCAGGATACCAACCCCAATGATTTGGACCCGGTGCGCCGATCCGACTCTGAGCACCGACCATTGGAACCACCAGGTAAATCCATTGGCACAATGCCTAATGGCCGTGACACAATCGATGCTTGGGGTGACCCATACCGGAACCAGGAGGCTATGGATAAAGATGAATTTGAAGGTGAACACCTCGAGCAGGGCGACTTAATCGCCCGGTTGAACGCAGACGGAGTGTTCAATTATGGAATTTACGTGCGGTCTGTTCACAAACAGAAACAGTTCTACAATGGTAACGGGAACTGGCGCATTTGCTCCAACGCGGAGCTCGACTACGTTATCAAAGGGTTTGCACCTACTGAACTTGTCGAGCCTCTCACCCCATGGTTCCCGGATGGCGAGGCTGTCGCAAGCCAAGATATTCAGCTGACCCCCGAGGGAGGTCTTCCAAGGCCACTGGGTGCTCCTCTTATGAGGATGATGGGCAACTTCAAGACTCATATCTTGAAATTCTATAGAGAAAATTCCCAGATACTGGATAATCTTCATGATAAGGTGGCAGACGATACCGAAGTTCTCTGCTTAAGTCTTGAAAAATTGACAATGACTGCCCTTGGCATTCAGGAATCTGAGCTGACCAGTGTGAACATGTTTGCTGTTCATCAAGCTGTCCGCCGACATGCTTTCCTCATCGAAAAAGATGGCAGTTCCTTGTTCAGTCGGATGTATATTGTGCAGCCAAAGCGGATCGCCAACATTGTCAAACAGGTCGTCGACTGGACTCATGAACACCAAGAACATTGTGTTCGTGCCACAATGCGCAAAGACACCCAGGGGTCCAAAGACCACCCTATGCACCTGTTTATCTCCAAAGCACAGCGGTTGATTCGCCTTAGCAGAAGGCTCCGTTCACCGACTATTATGTCCAGTGTCGGTCCGTCCTCCAACAGGTATTCGCCCGGTCAGGATGGAAACCCACTGGTGTTCCGCGAACTCCCCACCGAAAAGTTCACTGCAGATGATCAAATGATCATTGAATATCTGCAGCTGTACTCGGTCCCCGCTATTGTCATGCCGTCAGGCACTTTGAGATCAACAGCAACACATATTATGCGTGCCACGGGGATGTACAATACACTTGGTCTGAGTGAGGCCTCAACGCGTCTTTTGTTGCAGGAAATCGGCATCATAGCGCCTTGGGAGAACCTTCTACCCCTTGACCAGTATCTGATGCTGCCTGGGCATGGCATATCTCTCTCAAGGGACATGGAGTTGGAAGAGATTGAGGAATCTTGCAGTAAGCTCACTGTCGATCAGTTGCAGGATTCCATGCAACACTTGAGAAAGGATTGGGGAGATATGCCCGTCTACTGTATCGACGATGTGACCGCGCAAGAAATTGATGACGGTATATCGCTCGAGTCTATTCCAGGATCCCGTAATACATTCTGGGTGCATGTCCACGTTGCCAACCCAACAGCCTTTATTGGGCATGACAACCCTATCATCCAGTATGCAGCCTCCCGGCTCTTCACCTCCTATATCCCGGAACGCACTTATCCTATGCTTCCCAAGACTCTCACTGAGCCCCACTTCAGTTTGGCGGCTGGCCGGCCAGTACTCACATTCAGTGCGAAGATGAATCTTCGAGGAGAGATCTTGGATAGTGAGATCAAGAACGGGACAATCCACAATGTCATCAATCTCACTCACAAAACACTGCGCGACTTCTTCGACCCGGATTCCGAAGAACAGTTGGAATCATTCACCATAGGTGGCGAGTTCACCGAACCACCAGTGCCACATGGTAAAACAATCCAAGGAGACCTGCGGCCCGAGGATAAAGATAGATTCCACATCATGCGTCAACTCATGCTCGCATTCCGCCAAACCCGTAGAAAGAACGGCGCCATGGACCTCACACCTCTTAGCCCAGAGCTTTCTGTCTCAGTCCAGTCAGGCGACGCCCCGATGCCGCCGTACGATTTACAATCCACAACCGGACGCCACTATCTCGGTGACCCAGTCATCCGGCTGAATGTGCATTCCTATGACCCATACGACGTTCGCGACCAATCGCGGGACAATTTGGTCTCCCTGGTCATGAATTTGGCCGGGCACATCTCTGGCCAATTCTGCGCCGCACGCAATATCCCCGTTGTCTACGACGGCACTTGGTATGACCCAGAGTACGGACGTGTTACCAACAAAAACTTGGCCAATTTCGGCGGTGAGGGCTTCTATGAACTCAGCGTGCCGCTGGCCTACTCTTCCACAACCCCAACGAAGCATCACACCATGGGCTTGGATACGTACGTCAAGAGCACTAGTCCGCTGCGTCGATACACGGATGTTATTGCGCATTACCAGATCGAGGCGGCATTGCGTTTCGAGCATGAACATGGCCGACAGTTTGACGCTCTTGTTGATAGTCCTGAACCTGCAGAGATCGATGTAGTGGAGACGGATCCGGCAGAGACCGATCTAGCAGAGACCGATCCAGCAGAGAAAGATCCAGCAGAGAATGTTCCAGCGGAGACAATCACTGAAATCACCAATGACACAACCACCACTCCCACCTCTCTCCTCCCCTTCTCAAAATCCGACATCGACGCCCACCTAATCTACTCCCTGCCCCTACGCACACATCTCAGAAATCTTGACAAATACTCCGCACAGCACTGGGCGTGTATGCTCCTCTTCCGCGCATTCTACTTCTCCGAGTGCAATCTCCCCGTCACATTCCCATGTCTGCTACGCACCCCACGCACCAAGCCTAGACATCTGGACCAGGAGTATGCCGGCGTCATCACCAGTCTCGGCGTGAACTGCTCCGTCACCATCCCCCAGGATTTCCCAGATAAAGATAAGCTGGATATCTTCTGTATGGTCGAAGCTCATATCACCGCCGTCGATATGGCATCTCTACAGGTTACCATGGAGGCGACTGGATTTGTGAAGCCGTTTGAGAGGAAGGGCGAATGGGCTTGAGCGTGAGTTTGAATGACTACTTGTACAATAGTTAAACTGTATTATATGCATCTTCAATAGGTATCGCCAATCTTTATATAATTGAAGGGTTTCAGGTTTCACGTCTCACGCCTTGAAGAACATCGCGACGAAGCATTCACAGTCACTTTCTGTTCAAGGACTCATCACCCCGGCACCCCGGAGATTATCCTCCAAGTGCGTCACCCCATTTCGCTTCTCCCGCACTGGGATATCGTTCTTCGGGAGGTAAGTATACAAAATCTCGAATGCCAGAGCTATGAGTGTAGCAAAGCTGCGATGCGATCAGCCAATGGGATCCATCGTATTCGAATATTCGAACAAATGGCACTTACAATGCAATGAAACTGAATGCTTCGGCTGAATACTTCCGGCTACATACCGTCTGTCTGTTCCAGAGGTGCACAGTGCAGCTGACGTTGTTGAAATTCAGAGCCAGGAAGATGAATGCAGTGAGCCAGCTAGATGGGAGATGAGCATTTACTACTATCCTATAATGAACGTATTGTCATGCTTACAGGTAAGAAATTGCTGCGTCCGTCACTAGCAGAGGGAGAACGTGCCATCTGCGACGTCGGGTAATGCAGCTGGTGCTTAGTGTTATACCGTAGACGATTGGAGTCAGAACCGCCTGTCCGGATTTTAGAATTTCTACAATATTAAGATATTAAGAGCTGGATGGAGAGATGTTACCATCACCAAGGAGAAGATCACTGTAAGGGTTTTGGTCCCTCGGGCTGCCCAGGCTGTGATCCCCAGGACGATTAATGAACTGATGCATTGGATGATATGGGCAGTTGTTGAGATTGCACCACAGGGATGTTTGAAGAAGCCCATGTTTAATTTATCAATCTCTCTTGAAATCAATGGAATGAATTGTTTTCAGTTGTTTTCGCGAGAGACTCGGGGTTTTCCCCTTTCCCCCCACAACGGATGATATCACCACATGTGGCCAATGTCCAAGACTGGTCTCTTATTGGCAAAGGGCTATTCTAACATCCACGGGTATAACTATATATATATAAAGATTAAGTATCAAATGTTGAATCAGACAACTGTACCACCTAAAAGTCAACTGGACGATCCGCCACACCTGGCCGAGCATACTTTTCACCCTGAGGAACGCGTCTCTTGGTACGAACAGACGGTAGGAGATCAATGACAAAAGAAAAGACAAAGAACGCGAATATAAGCGCGGCAACTGTTCCTCAAGTTAGCTTCTCTTCCTACAATCCAACAGCGGAAATCTTACCCCATTCACAAACAGCTGCTGCGTTCTTCTTATTTCCAGAATTCATGCAGACGCCAAATGCAATTGCGACACCGAGTTCGCAGATAACGAAAAGAGCTTTGATCGCGAAACTGACTATTAAGATCCGGGCTTGGGGATGGTAGAATCGACCGATTTGGATGTATTCCAGACACACCAGGATGGCGCAAACCACGTAGCTCGCTATGAACATACCCAAAAACCCGTTGTGGAGGTTGTTGTGGCGTTTTGTGTCGAAGATGGACAGAAGAATGAGACCTAAAGCCCCGGCGATTGAGAAAAGAATGGATCCCACAGCACAGGTCTTGTCGAACCTCCCTTTGTTTCGGGCAAGTTGGCCGGCATGGCGAAGCCATCGTTCAGAGAGGAGACCGAGATCCATGAATACGACTGTTACTACACTGCCTGCGATGAACAGCGGTTTGAGTCCCTCGGCTCCGATATGGGAAATGTAACTGGTTGTTCAATTGACTCAGTCTATGTTGTGGGCAGGTTCATTGGTTAGACTCACGGAATGGTGAGCCCATCGCTCATGGTGGTATATCTTGGTTTTCCATCTGCCGCCCAGGTGGATAGCAAGGCTACTAGTGTAGCTACGAGGCTGTTAGTAAAGTAAGCTCAATCCCTCGTGTGTTTACCCTTACCTATCCACATGCACCCAGATATGATAGGGAAAATCCAGAACGAGAGAATCCACATGGTGGCGCTTATGCGACCCGTGGGGTACCGGAATCTTCAGCTCGAAAGATCGTGCCTGGGAGAAGCTTGTATTTATGATTGGTTGCAAGGGATACTCCTTTCCACGATTTCCATGTAAATATCGCTCCGAAACATGAATGTGAAAAGGTCAGGGGTCGCAAGCAAGGGGGAAAAATGCCAGATCTACCACGCCTGACAGCACAGATCCCCAGGAAACTGGAATTGCAACTCTACAGATCTGAATTGCCGGATTCAGATTGTCCATGTAACTTCGCGGACAGCTTCTTCTATCTCGGACGGGTCCCGGATCGGACCGGATGCTGACATCAGCAGATTTCGTCCAGTCATTTTCAACCTCATTCCCGATTGACCAGGGGTATAATCTCCAAGGAGTCTGTATTTCGTCCAGATCATTTCCAACGGAGAGACCTTTGATGATTTTTGGTGGCAGTAATAGTCATCATCGCCGCTCATAGCTGGGCCAGGAATTTTCAAAGTGAAGGAGGCGATCTGGTGCACGATGACTGCAAGTGCACTTCTTAATTGGAAGGTGGCGTAATAGTTTGGGAAACAGGACTCTCAAACACGAATCCCAGTCGATTTGATATATCATTTTATCGAGTCTAGCTGCTTGGCTAATCCAGCAGGATGAAGAACATGTGACTAGATGAGATAGTTATGAGATCCTTGATCTTGGCATTGGTACATGATGCTTCTTGGAAGACTATACAGCGAGAACTCAAGAAGTTCTGTGGAATGAGTCTGTAGACGAGTTAGCTAGAGACGTTTGTGTAGTCGCTGGGTGAGAAACATTGAGAACATTCTGGATCGAAATATTCTCAGTGGTGGCCTGAGAGATAATATCGCCCGCAAGGCCTTACAGATCTTAGCTTTGCACTGCAATAACTAGAACTGCCAGCGCTACTGATCTCGCCTGGAGCCCGTGTCGATGCAGATCTGATTCGAGTACTGGCAGACCTGGCACTTCGCTGCTCGTCAGTCAAGAATAGAGTGGCTTTATACTACCAGTCTAGATAACCAAGTCCAAGGTCTCCTATTGGTCTCACGAAGAATTGAGGCTCACCAAATCCCGAAGCTCAATTTGGTGTTTGCTGGGCCTGGTATGAACACCAAGAGATTCGAGAGATTCATCCCACATGGTCCATGTTGAACATAATACCACAGATGAAGGATTTGAGGATTTTGTATTTTTTTGGAATATTATGGTCAATGTCACTTTGATGAAGGAGAAAGTAAAGCACAGAGAGGATGATCTCTGGTCATGTGACTGGGAACTATATATTTTGGCGTAGCCACGCAACTACAATCTCAGACCACCAAACTGGCAGTTTGAGATTATATTTTATGAATAAAAAGATTCATGTCTGTCTCTTGATCCATTGGCTGAGTTTTAACTCCACCAACAAACAAATAAAGTGACCTGTCTTGGTTGCGTTTACTTCCCTATCACAAGCCCGGAGTACAAGATAATGTACAACAGAGATGAGACGGTGTAAGAACAAAATACGAAGAGCCACAGTGACCTCATTCCAGTTTATGCTGGTTGGATGTAGAATTGACCAGGATATACTGAGTATTCAGTACAACACTGGCCAGGTGCATAGAGTTGGCATCCTTCTTGGCAACAATTGTTTGGGATTTGGGTCTATGGCCGTTTGGCAGATCAACGAGAATAGCCAGTTTAGCCCTTTTAATGGCAATACTTTGATTAAGTGGTTGACTATGCAGCTCATAGGAAACCTATTCCATGTACATCAAACGAAATAGTAGATCGTGACACCAGAAGGCGTTTGCTATACTTTGGGAATGTCTGTACACCATCACATTGAAAATACGAACATCATGAATTCAAATGTTTGTCTGAGTCCTGTTTATGTGTAAATGACATATAAATACCCTCTTCTTTCCCTAGTCTAGGGATATCACTTCTTACCTTCATCAACTACATCCCATCATTTACTTGATAACAACTTCAACTTTCATCAATACCATCAATATCAACATGCAGTTTGTACGCAAGGCCGAAGAGGCCATAACTGGGAAGAAGGACGAGTCGCACGAGTCGACCAAGTCCTCCAGCCATGGACCTCATTCCAACTTGGCCAACAAGCTTGACCCCCGTGTCGAAAGTGATAAGGGTTTGTCATTCTTCACTTCACCTTTTATCTCCCATCCCTCAGGGTATTCAATGATACTAACTACCCCAGAAGATCACACCGATGCGACTGGTGCTGTTGGAGCATCCCACGATACCACAATCTCTACAGGGACTCATGGCACCCAGGGCACCACCACCCACGGCACTACTCAAGGAACCCCAAGCCTGAGTGCTACTGGTGCCACTAGCAGCACCAATGTCGTCCCCCACAGTCCCCACATCGCCAACAAGGCTAATCCCGCCGTTGACTCCAATCACGACAACCGCGCTCGCCACGAAGCAGGTCTCACTGCCGCTGGAACCGGTGCAGCTCTTGCATCAACCCATGCTACCACCGCCACGGGTACTCAAGGCTCGGCCCTAGGTTCTGGCACTACACACGGCATTTCAGGTGTGACTGGTACCAGTGCTGGTCTTGGATCTACCCAGCGCACTACTGGCACTACTGGCACTACTGGTAGCACCGATGTCGGTCCTCACAGCTCGACCATCGCCAACAAGCTCGACCTCCGCGTCGACTCTGACCGTGACAACCGTGCTCGCCATGAAAGCTTCACCGGTGCTGGTCTTGGTTCTACCCACGGCACAGGTACCTCTGGTGTGACTGGTGCTGGTGCTGGTGCTGGTGCTGGTCTTGGATCTACCCATGCCACAACCACCGCTACAGGACCCCTCAGCTCTATCCTGGCCACTGGAACTGGAACTCCTCACATCACTCCCATTGCTACCCCCGGTAGCGGCAGCAGCAGCAGCACGAATGTTGGACCTCACAGCTCTACCATCGGCGTTGACATGTACAGTGCTACCCGTCCTCCGCAGCAATCTACCCTCGTCGGTACTGGTCCTGGTACTACGACCTACGAACCCCACACTCGTGGTGCTACTGTTGGCTCGGCGATTGGGGGCTTTGGTCTTGGTACTGCTGGTAGTATTTACAATACTCCCACTGGAACTACCACTGGTGCGACTGATACTGGTAATACCAGTACAGCTGGTTATTGTGTCGACAAGCTTGACCCCAGCGTCGACTCGGATTCTGTCCGTGCGAAGAGTGAGGGTCTTCACCGTCAGATCTAGTATTGGAGACTTGACTTTGATTTCCCTTTTTTCTTTCCTATGGGGAAGGATCGAGTAAGAGGCTTGACATGATGCTATGAATTTGAAATTTGGAGAATGCATTTTGGTTGTTTAATATGAGAAATGATTTAATTCAATCTATTTTGCTGGATAGTATTGTACATGTTCTTTTTCCCGAGTAGAGAGTATTAAGCCAACAGATCTCCATCACTCACCTCAACCCCATCTACAGTGTGGTTGTTTTCTTAAATATTTAAATACCAAAGACCTCTTTCACAAGTGTCTTCTTATTAACCTTCCCCATCGCATTCCTCGGAATAGCCTCCAAAACCTTCATCTCCTGTGGAATCTTAAAAGAAGCAAGAGAACCCTTCAATGCACGCCGCATATCCATCGGACCCCAAGACTGACCATTCCGACCCGAAGCAGCCGCGTCAGGAGCAAGGACAACCACAGCAGCGATCTTCTGACCCCACTGTTGAGAGGGGAGACCAACGACCGCAGCTTCGGTGACTTGGGGACTAGAGCAACATCATCATCAGTATAGATATTCCAAGTGCAAATCCCAAAAAAATGAAAACATACAGAGAAAGTAACTCCCTCTCAACCTCCAACGCGCTAACCTTCTCACCTCCAGTCTTGAGGATATCAACACTCTTCCGTCCCTGGATGAAATACATCGGTCCCTGAGCCCAAGCTCCGCTGGCTCCACTACCAGCTCCATCAACTACCCTCCGAGTCGCGACATCGCCGGTACAGAACCACGCCCGGCCTCCGTCGTCACTCTGCGCGAAGCTCTCGCGCGTGGCTTTCTCGTTTCCCCAGTAATGGTCAAAGATTGTTTCGCCGCGAAGCTGGATCTCGCCTTCGCGTTCTCGGCCATTGGGATTCTTTTCTTCGATTGGGATGACTGCTCCCGTCTCGAGATCCGCGAGTCGCGCCTCGACTCCTGGGAGTGGCCAGCCGACGCTGCCGTCGACGCGGTCTGCGCCGTCGAGACCGCAGCTAATCGCCATGCCGACTTCGGTCATGCCGAAGCGTTCGAGGAGGACGTTGCCGTTGCTGAGGTTTGTCCAGGCGGTCTTTGTTGGGGTTGGCAGGGCGGCGGACCCGGAGATGTTCAAGCGGAGGTTTTGTGGGGAGATTCCTTCTTTTGCGGCTTTTTGGAGTTCTGGGGTTAGTTTGGGGAAGGTGGCCATGAGGCGGTTGTAGATTGTTGGCACGGCAGTGAGGAATGTGATGGGTGGCTTTGAGGTGTTGGATGGGAGGAAGGGTGCTGCTAGTCGTTTCCAGACTTTGTCCGGGTTGAAGGGGTACATGAACTCGATTGAGGAGCCTGCTACTATCGGTGCCACGATTGCATTCACCACGCCGTGGATGTGGTGAAGTGGGAGCAGGTGAAGAAGCCGGTCATCCGGTGTATACTTCCACGCTTCTAGTAGTGAAGATGCTTGTGCGGCCAGTGCCAATTGTGGGATGAGAACACCTTTCTGCTTCGACTTAGTAATGGGTCCTTGAGTACAGTGAACCTAACTGAACTTACCGGTCGATTCGTCGTCCCAGATGTATACAACATCATCCCACCAGACGAAGGCTGCTTCAGATCATGCAGGGTTACGCTCTCGCGGTTCGATGCGCCTTCTGTCAGCTTATTGCGGATAGTAAACAGCGGCTCATGTTCCAATCCCTCTCGCAGGATTTCCATGCCTTTATCGGCATACTTTTCAGTTGTCAGCAGCATCTTAGCCTGGGAATTATCCAGGATATACTTCAGCTCCCCAGTCGGGAAAGACGGCGAGAGCGGGAGCGCAATGGCATCACTAGCAAAGATCGCCAGCAGCGTTACTATATATGCCTATTAGTATTCTAAATGTATCATTGGAGTTCAAGACAACAGTACCTACGTAGTCATAGCTGTTCTCCGCGAGGAAGGCGATCCGCTCGCCAGCCAATCGGCCCTGCGCTTTCGCAGCCTTCTGTTCCAGGTCATCCTTAGCACGAACGATATCGGCAATTAGACTACCGTAGGTGAATGATCGGGAAGAGACACTATGCACAACCGCCAGACTTTCAGGATCATGGTTCTGGAGTGCGCGGAAGATATGTGTGTTGGGGAGAGTCGACAAGAGTCTCGCGCTGAGAGGCGTTCGCCGCGGAGTGAAGCAGACACGCGCATTGGAACGCGAAAGCAGGGAGAGTAAACTGGACATTTTGGATTTTGAATTTCAGATTTTGCAATATTAGAAATTCATCTCACAGCATATATACCCCATATGGAAAAAGAGGAGCAATTGAGATGTCGAAGCAAAAGACAAGTTGACATCGATGTCATGGGAGTTGAAGTTCCGAAATCGAAAACATCCGATTGGCTTCAATTACGGACGTTTCTCTCCTCCTCCCTCCTCTCTGGTGATCGTTTCTTTTCCTTCTTTTCTTCTAAATGCTTCCTCGCAGTCTTCCGGGTCTGATCCCTCGCCGTCTGTTCTCTGTTTCTGCTAGGATGGCCTCAAGTACCCCGCTGGAGGATGTCATGCGCGACAAGGTGAGCCACTCCTCCGCGTTGTCATTGAGTACATTGCTAATATCTCCTCACTTTTTTCTTTATAGATCGCTCACGCATTCACACCTTCGAAACTCGAGATCCGGAATGACTCTCACCTCCATGCGCACCACGCTGCAATGGAAGGGTCGGTATCGAAGGAGACGCATTTCCAGTTCGTTCCTCCACCTCCAAACACACACGGTGCACTAGCGAATGTCTAATTTCTCACAGTGTAACAATTGTCTCTGATTCCTTCGAGTCGAAGATGCAACCCGCTCGGCACCGTATGGTCTACGCATTGCTCAAGGAAGAGATGGCTCGCGAGGGCGGACTACATGCACTGCAATTGAAGACAAAGACACCAGCTGAGGAGCAGCGCGAGAAGGAGAGGAAGGAACAGGAGAGGAAAGAGAAGAAGCAGAAGGCATAGATAGCCGATTGATTCGGCGTTCAGGTGCTCCTTATTCTGAAAGAGTCATGTCGAGTCGGATACCCCCAGACCATGACTCGAAATGCATTACATTATACTGCATAAATCACCTACGATTTCGGAACTCAACTACGGGCGGTATACATCAAACTCATGCGTGAAGTGGTCGATTATTAGAGAGTATTACATAGGTTCTAGCGCCAAACAGGGGGCCAAGGAAAGCAACAATCTAGTATATACATCCATGCGCCGCGACATCACGAGCCCCGAAGCGATAATCATCAAGGGCCATCGCATGTTAGGCGCGGAGCAGCTGTACACAAACAAGCAGGTACAGCTAGGAGGCAAAGACAAAGAAAAGAGGGGGTTAAAAGAGATTGCTTTTACACAAGAAGGAAATGCGAATGGGTGGTATAACGAGGGGACAAAGAACAAATGGGAAGATGCGGAGATGCGTCGGATCCCCGGGAAAGGTCGTACATGGAGAAGATAGGAAGGGGACGTAGTGCAACGGAAAGATCACTCCTTGCTGCTCTTGTTGGCCTGCGTGACACCGACGGCCACACCGACGACAATAATAATGATGATGACTGGAGAACTAGGTTAGCGGGTTGGCCAGATCTTGCCGTGCAGACAGGTAAATACTCACTAATGATAATCAGTGCATACCACTTCCAGCGGCGAGCGTTCTTCGCGCTCTGAATAGCGGTGTCCAACTTGGTGTTGGCCTGCTCGACGTTGCGGTGTGTCTCCTCGGCTCCCTGTTGAATCTGCTGAACTGCAGGCTCCTGCTGGTGCACCAGCTCTGCGACCTCATTGTACAGGTGGCTCAGTTCGATCAAATCCTGCTCGATCTTGCGGATGGCGGCGGAACGCTGGAGAGTAGCCTGACGGGCATCATTGGCCTGGCGAGTGCGAGTACCGGGGACCTATTCCTCAAATATTAGCGACTGACCAACTAAAAAAAAAAAAGATGTACTCGACTCGGACAAAACATACAACAAAGCTCTGCTCCTGTCCCATGAGGACATTCTGCACACCCTGCTCCAACTCCTCGGGGCTAGCCTCGGGGTTGGCAATCTCGTATCGGCGGCGCACTTGCTCCTCCAGGCGCTTCTGGAAGTCACTCTGTGTGCGCTGGTACTGCTCAATCTCACGACGCAGGTTGCGGCTGACGTTCTCGACCTGGCCCTGCACGCGCGAGTCACCGGATCCGGGGGTCTCCTTGATGCGCTTGAACTGATCGCGCAGGTAGCGCAACGCAGTATTGATCTCATCCTCAATGTAGTCGAGCGTTTGGCGCGAGGCCTGGTCTTCCTTGCCGGTGCTGGAGTCCAAAAGGGCCTTTTGAGCGGCAACCAATTGAGTCTCGCGCTTCTTGGTCAGCTCGGTGATGCCCTCGTTCATCTCCTTGCACTTGTTCAGAATCGCAGTGGGGCCACCAGATGAGGCCTGGTTGATGTTGGACATCTCTGTCGGGTAATTAGAGTCGTCGCAAGGTACTCGATTTATCGGGGTCAGCATACCATAACCACCGTTTCCTTGCTCTGCGGCACCAGCCTGGTTGTAACCACCACCATATCCATAGCTCTGCTGTTGTTCCTGGCCTCCATAGGGATTGCTCTGTTGCTGACTTCCGTACGGGTTGTACTGGCCGTAGCCGCCTGAGTTGTTATCCCCTAAGCTCTGGTACTAGGGAAAGTCGCGTCAGAAGCACATTCAGATAATCAAGGAGGTTGACATTGGGTTCACTCACACTCATGATGTTCAGATTCTCAGGTTCTTAAATGCGTGAAACAAGACAATAATAGTTAGGGGGGAGAGATGAAGGAGGGAAGGGTGAGACGGGAGAAGTGGAGGTTGCGGCAGAAGCGCTGGCGGTGTCAGGACAGTAAAAGCCAATAAGGACCGGGTGTTAGTCGCGCTGAATAGCGAAATTAAGTATTAATTTGGGAAATAAATGGTTTCATGAGTTTCATGGAGTTCATAGATTTCATAAATTTCAATCGGCTTCGAATTTACTATTTCTTTTTTTAAGGGTCCCCCTATTTTTAACAATTTCTTACAGAGCGGACAGTGCACCGTTATTTCCTACCTATTCGTACAGGATAACAGTCTATGTGGAGTTGAGATTGACCATTCACCCTGTGTGGCTGAGCCTGTTCTATTTAAGACATTTGTTGCAGATTGTGATTTGATAGTCAGAAGTGGATCGGTATGGAGGGTGGGATATATTTTCCAAGGTACTGGGTACTTGAGTTTGATAGGTAATATCCACCTTTGAAAATGTACCCAGTACTTATTCAAGGGTCTGCTGTGGCAACGTGAGTCTGCACATCATGATTATGATGTATCGACTTGATGAAAGACATACAACATTGTTGTATGTATGTAAATGACAGATTCCAATAGGAATATAATCCACTCAGGACATCAATTGCTGTTACCTGTCAGTCCAGGACGCCACCTGGGCAGTCGGAAATAGTCTGCGTAGGGAACTTAAGGGAACTGAACAAAAAAACTGGAACTTGTGAAACTTGACCAATCAGGATTTTCAGGACGATTGGAGAGTCCATGAGCCTCATTCCAGGCATCAACTAAGTTAGCCGTTGGTATAGTTAACTAACTAGTTATTGTATAGAACTAAGACGCCAGATCTATAATACTGATGCCTTTGCATAAGTATGGCTGCCTGATCCAGGTATATATCACCGCTAATAGGCTAGTCAAGTTCATATAGGGAACATATTATGGAAGATCATAGCAGGAGCTACTAAACAGCTACTGAAGACCAACTAAAGAGCTACTAAATGGCCTTGTTGCCTAAAACGGTAACTCGTTCCTTCTATAATTTGTTCACGTGGACACTTCACGTGGACACAAATACCCCTCCTTTTCACCAACTCGCTCTTCTCCACAGCCGCTCGGACAACATCTACCATGTACCTAGGTAAGTCAGTCCCTAGGGATATCCTAAGATTGCACGACAAGGGAACTCTATCAACGGCCCTTCTTGTTGTGGGGTGCCTGTTGTACTAGGACACTCATTGCTCCTTCCAGTTGATTGAACACTGCCTATATATATTTACCCATGTCCAACATACTCCAAGGACATCCGATCATTCTCATTTCATTTATAGCACTGGAATGTGGCAGCTCCGATCCAAACCATAACCATGATTCCTTGTTTTAATCGTGGGACAGGATGAAAGCCATCATATCCCAATCGCCGACAACCAAGGCAAATCGTTGAGGTCCACCACCACATGGCACATCTGATGTCTTGTCTTTTTGTTTGAGAAACATCACACCCCAAAACAAACAGCAAGCCCTTGCACAATTACTGTAAGCACGGCAAGATACAAGAGGAAACATGAAAGGAGCTCGGGCTTCCGATTCGGGTGCGGACAAGCTATATGTATAGTGAGTCGCCACCATAATTGTTGCGCGAGGACCGTGTTACCATACCAGTTCGACTACAATGGAGTCCATGGAACAAGTTTTAGTATACCGTAGCTGTAGTATATTAACGTTAGCCAGGGTGTACTTAGCGTATTTCTGGAACAGGAGCTGTTTTTACCCACAGGGGAAATCTTGACTTTTGCCTTCTCCAAAAGGGACTACACTAAATTCACCTATACCACGAGGAAATGGAATGTAGTAGTCCATATTAATAGTTCATAGAATGAGAATAAGATATAGAGTAAGTTTCTTTCATATATATATTGTATATTGATTATTTTTATTTAAATTTATGAGTTGTATCTACTAAATTAGAAGCATCATATCATACCACGTCTCACGATCTGCACAGCAGTTTTAGAACACACAAGAGGGTCCTGCTTCGATGATGCAAGCAATGAAAAAGAAAAAAGTACGATCCCAGCGTAGAGATACTTGCAATGCGAATGTCAATGCGAATGCCAATGCCAATGCCAAAAGAACAAAAAAAAAAAATATTACAAAGAAACACACCAGTTAAGGCATATTACTCCTTGGACTGGCGCCGTTCCGCTTCGAGAATATCGTCGTCGGCATCGAGGGCGTTCATATCATCTTCCTTCGCGTTCAGGTGATGGAAGATGGTGTAGAAGATAAGACCAGCCACAAAGGACGCACAGGCAAGACCGGTGAACATCCACATGATGGCGGGGTCGAAAGCGGCGGGAGTGAGGGCCTCGGCGATAGCAGATCCGAAGGCGTTCGTGAGGAGGTACATCGACTGCACAAAGGACTTCATGCTGGGAGGTGCCTTGGTGTAGGCGTATTCGAGACCGGAAACCGAGGCGAAAATCTCAGATACACCGATGAACATGTAGGCTGGGGTTTGGATGGCGATGTGCACTCTGTTGCCTTGGGCGGCGCCGTCGACCTCCGAGGCTGCGCACAAAGGGTGGCCGTAGCAGGGTCCGGCGGAGTAGATCAGGTGCTGCACGATGGCGGCGTACATCATGGCAAGCGAGGCGACGATGAAGCCAAGTGCGATACGGGTGATGGGGGGAAGGGGATCTTCATGCGGCGCATCAGGGGGTAGACGCAGGTTTCCAGAAGGGGAATGAAAACAATGACGGAGATCGGGTCGAAATTCTGCATCAGATCGTTAGGAATGCCGTGGCCTTCCATCTGGCCGGCTTGGGTGACGAAGTTGCCGGAGAACTGTCCGTAGACAACCCAGTAGATCGGGTAGAAGGCGAACACGCGACAGGCGACCAGGGCGCGCTTCAGCTCGTCGATGAAGTGGTCGTCCCATTTGACGGCCGAGACACCATTGTGCTCGTTTTGCCATGAGGGCTTGGGGGCATCCATGTTGCGGTTCTTGACCATGATCCAGAGGGCGCGGAAAGCGTCCGTGATGATGGAGCCTTGGGGCGGGCGAACAACGTAAAACTTGCGGCCGAGAACAATCACCAGGGTACCAACCATGAACATGCAGAGACAGAGAAGGTAGGCGGGCCAGAAGTCGATGTACAGCTCCATGTAGGGAGTGGCGAGAAGGGAGAGCGAACCGACGTTGATGCATCCGTAGAAGATCATGTAGATACGCTGAATGGTCAGGGCGGGGTCGATGATCACGCGCTCGCCCTTCTTGGTCGTAGTGATGGCCATCTTCTTCCGCTTGTACTGATCCGCAATCAAAGGAGCCACGTTACTCTTGATACCACCGGTACCCAGACCGATGATCAAGATGGCAACAATGAAACCACCGATACCCGAGCCGTGATCCAGGGCCGTGGGGATGGAGGTACAGACGAGGACGAGCAGACCAACCATGTAGACGATACAGAACAGCACAATGGTCTTGTACTTGCCGAGATACTGATCGGCGATGATGGCACCGATGATGGGGGTAACATAACACCAGAACTGGAAGAAGGTGGTGAGACCGGTAGCACCCTGGTGATCCATACCGAGCGCACCACGTCCCTCACTACCATCCCGAGGTCGCTGGACGTAGTTCTGGAACAGACCAGACATTCCGTAGTAGGTGAAACGCTCGCTCAGCTCGACAACAGCCACCAACCAGGCGGAGAGGGGCAGGTTCTCTGCGATATGGCGTAAGGAAGTCTTTTCTGAGAGAGTGGGTTCGCCGCCATCGGGAGTGATCTGGTTCTCCTTGTCCAAATCGGAATCCATAGCCTTTTCATTTAGGACGGCATGCTGGGTGACCTCGTTATCGCACGGAGCTCTAAAGATATGGTTAGTTGCACTCTGGGAGCTTCCAGACAGAAAGATACATACGCAACAGTATCGATCTCACGGTCTGTGGACGCCATGGCTACGAGACCAGATTATGCCTTTTTTTTCAAGGCAAGGAAAAATCACAAATCGGAGTAGAAAAAGAGAATCAAGAAAACGGGCGTGAATAATATATATGCAATTTTTCATTACTCAACATCCGACTCTGAGTGGGACCGGAGGAGAGTCTTATCTCGAAATAAAAGAAAAAAACAGAAAAGAATATAAAAGAATATAATAAAAAAATACCAGGTTGCACGCCATCCCCCATGCCCCCATACCACTAAGGCTTATCTGAGAAGGTCAGACATGGCCTATTGTTCGCACGACCATGGACGCGATCGGCAATGTTATCGTCCAACGGCGAATGGCTGAAAGGCGAAATTGATCCAATGTAACCAGACGGCACACGGAATGTATAGTACTAAAGCAACAAAAGACCGAGCATCGGGTGGACTTTGCGCTCAGGGTCGGATCAATCAGAGCAGCGAATGAGCTTGTCTTACCATTTTGGCATCTGGGGATTTCTGGAAGAGCTAAGTCCAAGTCCACTTTATGTCGTCGAATCACATTTGATGTGTCCAGTCGGAGATGGCCGGTGAAGTTGAAAAATTCCCAATTGAGAACGTTTCCGGAGTTCGCCACGAGGGCAAATTATCGTTTTGTGTGTGATTTTTTTTTCTTTGAATTTTTTTTTTTTTTTTTTTTTCAATGGCCGGAGTCAAGTCGATACTCCGATCTTTTGATGAATATATTCGGGTAATATCATTGACCGGGAATCTGAATTGTATATTGTCGACCTTTTCAACGTTGTGGACGCCTTTCGGGTGAGGCGGCAAAGGTTCAGATCGGGGGTTCATCCGTTTTCGTCGAAGTAGGGGAATCCTTTGATTGCCAGGTCAAAGTCCTCCGTACTCAATCACCATACGATTGTAGAAAGATCTCCAGTCTTCCTTTCCGAATGTAACGTTGGGGCCCATTTCCCCTCGTTTTCCCGCTGAGCTGCGTATGTCTCAAAGCTTGACCATACCCGCTTACCCCGGCAAATGACCTGT
The DNA here is from genome assembly GCF_028828655.1 of Penicillium verrucosum. NCBI lineage: Eukaryota > Fungi > Ascomycota > Eurotiomycetes > Eurotiales > Aspergillaceae > Penicillium > Penicillium verrucosum. The sequence continues at coordinate 4,876,896 of NW_026643212.1, forward strand.
AACAACCAATGTCATTCAATGACAGCCGAGGCAATGACCTGAGAGAAACCATTTTTTGTTCCTATCGTGGTTTGGTCTGGTCTGATGGTTCCGGGGTAATTATTCTCTCGTAAAAACCTCGTCGAAAGGCGATGGGAGGTGGATCTGTGTTTGAGTGCTCGGTGCCTGCCAAGCCCACAGAAGATAAGAAAGTGTTTCTGTTAGTCTTGGTCATTAGTATGTGTAGGTGTATGACACTATAGCCATCAAAAGTCATCTCATAATTTGATCGATTTTTGGTATGTGAAAGGGGAAAGAGAGGGGAGGGGGAAAAAGAGAAAAGATCAAAAGATCAAAAGATCAACAGGGACATCACTCATAAATATATACAAACCCCAAGACACCAAGGAAACAAGAGTCTTAGCACACGCCCTTTGGGGGGCTCCGACTTCGCTTGTGGACAAAAATGGACAAAAATGGACTTCAGGTCCACCAACAGGAGAGCTTATCATCAACATTAACCCTCAGATGGCGTAAGCTTCCAAGCCTTGAGGAACCTCTTGGGTGTCAGCCAAGCAACCAACACCTTAAGAGAGAGTTCCACCAAGACTTCTCCAAGATATTGGCAATCCGACACCGGCGCTAAAGATATATCACACATCAAGTCCCTTTCAATGAAATATGTTGAATCTCAACTTCAAACTTGGATTCCATGAGGTTGCTTGGGACTATATCCTGATGTAGCCTGGATAGGCTTACTTCCGATGTCCTACTTGCCAAGCCCAATTCGTTATACAATATAGTGCTCTCGCTATCTCAGTCCAAGCTCTATGTGATGCCGTCGCCACTTCCCAGTTGAACAAGCTAGCACCATTACTTTGTGTACGGGTAGTTGGGCCGGTATGGGCAAGCACATCACCGTTCCGACATCGCAACAGGTCAGCTCCCGGCCGAGATAATAGAGGGCTCTCTCTCTACAGAGTTCGAAGCAGTCACTCTGATATTGCGACATCAGCAGCCACTTAGAATACCACAGTGGGTCTCTGTCGGTGACTACTATGCTAGTGCTTCAGTTATTCCCAGCTGAGACTTGGAAAGATATCAATGGAGCATATTGCGCGTCGGAAGCTTCCAAGGTTGCTTATCTCTATAAAATAACTATATCATATTGGTAGCTCGCACAGGACAACCTTCCACCACAAGGCAATTAGACGCCCTTTGTTCTCTCTACTCTCTCCTGCTGGTGTGCATGACTTCTGGACTTTATAAGAAAACAAAATATAAAACAAACTGAGGTGACGGTCCAGACGGCACCTCGCAAAGTTAAGCCGATTACATAAGCATTTTTGCTCCAACCCAAAAAACGGCCTTGACTGTACAACCACAACAGTTTTCCTTGGGTCTTTTCACCCAACTCACGTCTTCTTACGTCAAATTTTGACATCAATATCGCAAGAAAACATACTAGGAGCGTATAAGATAATATTCAAAAGAAGATTTGCAGCCGAGATGTGCAGGAATCCCCGAGAGGTCGCACCTGACGCCGTATCTTCAGCATTCAGTTAAATACTCAAGCCTCTACCGGTAATATCGTGGGGACAGCTTGCAATGTATCATTTGGGTGTCCTAACTGGAGCAGGCGTGAATATTTCCTTTGCTATTTAGTCTTATTATTACTGACTATTATGATTATTATAGTAGTATCACATGTTTGTTGTCCGAGACGAACATTATCAGACGGCGATTCAGAAGCTCAAAGACTCTGGATTTAGTCAAGCCCCTCCTGATCGCCGGGCCGCCCCTGAAATTATGGAGTCCCTCCCAGATCCGCAGGCCGTCCTTAATGAGATTAACAAGGGCTACGAACGCCTGGACCGTTATTACACGTCATTCCAGTTCCCGCCTCACCTTCAGTTTAGCGGGGATCAAATCTTCTTAATTCCTAACTCCTTCGCGCATTTACCACTAGACAATGTCGATATGACTTCAAACCAGTCAAACCAGAAGGCTCAATCAACAAATCAGTCAACCCAGAAGGCTCAATCAAAGCAATATGAAGTATATGACAACTTATTCTATCCGCTTGAAGCAGTATTGGTTAAGAGCTTTGTCAAAGGAGTCATTTCTGATATCGAGGAGCTTGGATTTTCATCGTGGCAGTTGCTACTAAACGCCTGGGTATCAATGATGCGGGGCTATCTCGAAGTCAACAATGATATCCTTGATGACTGTACGGATGAGCGGGCAGTAGAATGGTGAATGGGACCTCCGGGTTTCAAAACGCCTTGGTTCTGGAAAGAAATGCCAGTGGATATGAGGGGAAATCCTATTCCCTGATACTTCTACTGCTTGAGGAGCGGCTTGCGACACTTGGCTTTGTGAAACACCAAATTTGGTACATACGTTTTTGAGGTTTGTTGAAAAATAACGGGTTCTAGATTCGTGAGTGGCTGGCTGGTCTGTTCTATGGCCAATGGCAGCCAGTATATAGCCGCCCGTCCGCTTTACATGCCATATTTGTTATTGTGCATGCTGCAGCTACGTCGGCTGGAAACCAAGTTCAAAGGCTCTCAGACAGAGAATAGATGGTTTCATCTCAAGTATTTTTCAATCAGAGTGGATCTCTGCCCTTGAGATGGGCTATCAGCCGCTACAATTGTGGATTTCCTCCGCTTCTGTCTTGAGCACGCCCAATATGACAGCGAACCGGATATTTGGTCCTAGCTCGAGATTCTTTTGTTAAGAGTCAGCCGGACAATTCTCAGATAAATACGGACATTTGTTTCCATCTGCTTCACTCTATTGTTTCCCAGCCCAAGATAGTTGCTCAGCACAAATTTCATCGAAAGGCATACTGATAACCCCACTTTATTTTGTGAACTTCATATCTCTACGTCACGAGAAGGTATCGTATGTTCTGCTCTATATCACCTAAGCATTATTTCCGCTCTATCCTTATCTATATACATACGTAGTGGATGTATAGTTGCTCGAATTATCTAAGTTTTGCCACCTGGGCACGTTTCTACTACACATGGTAATCGCGCTATTGGTAAAACAATAAGACCCGCTAATACAATGGTAGTTACATACAGTAGAGAGTTCTGTATTGGATGCCTAAGGCGACCTTGATAGCTATCGCGGATATATTTGTCAGACACAGCATGTATATACCTATATGAAGCTAGGAGCTGGGCTTCTCCATCGCCATAATGTACTCTACGATAGTGGTGCAGCTGAATTCTAAAAAGTCGCAGGTGGCTAATGTCAGCAAGCCACAGCCAGTTGGTCAGTTGCTGCGCAACGTATAACAAAGCATTGCTTTGGTCCTTTGTAAAAACACAACATATGGGAACGCACGCCTTGTGCCACATCATCGGGGTTTGGTAACCTTGGCCGTGTTATGGTGAAGACAGATTGTATGGTAAACTGATTTCTGCATGCATACTTCATTTATTCTAGGATATCATCCAAAGGGCAGGCCGCTAGCATATCCATATTGTTCTGGACTAGATTCCAAGTGTGTATTATTAGAGGGGAGCTCCTATAGGTAGGGATAACTAGTATAGCATCACATAGACAACTACATTCATTGTCCCATTATGCAATCACTCAAGTCTTATCTTGTTTTGTGGTGATCTCGCAGTGTTTGATAATCCAGGGGTGTTGTCTCACGTTCTCCAAGGAAATCCTTCGATCTGAATCAAGGACGAGTAGCTTGATTATCGTTAGTGCTTGGTTGATGTTATGTTTTGAAGATGAACTCACCTTTTTGATAAGATCCTTGGCTTCGGAGCTAACAAAAGAAGGAATCGTCATATCCCCCTTAGCAATGCGCTTGGTTGTCATACCAGGTGTGTCCTCAAAAGGTGCCCTTCCAACCAGGAATTCGTACATCAAGACCCCTAGGGCCCATAGATCCACTTTATCATCATAAGGATTATGGCACCTCTTAGGATCTACCATTTCTGGAGGCAAGTAGTCTAGGGTTCCACACATCGTGAGCCTACGGCCACTTGGCGCATGAACACTCCAGCCAAAATCCGACACCTTTAACTCTCCGTGAAGACCAACAAGGACATTCTCAGGCTTGATATCCCGGTGAATGACATGTTTACGATGCAAGTACCGTAAAGCACTCGCCATTTGTGCGATATATTGTGCTGCTTTCCGCTCAGGGAACCGATCTTCTCGTTGTAAGTGCTTATATAATTCCCCTTTACCAGCATACTCGAGAATCAAAAATATTCGTTTCCGATCGTGGAAGTGACCGTATAACCGCAAGATGTTGGGGTGACGCAAATTGCTCTGAATCTCGATTTCACGAGCTACCTGTTTCTCGACCCTTCCTTGTTGGATCTCATGCTTGTGGAGTACTTTCAGCGCACAAACAAAACCAGTCTGCCGTTCTCGTGCAAGGTATACTCGTCCAAACTTTCCCTTTCCTAAGGGTCGGCCAATTTCGAACATGCCTAGGTGAAATAGCTTGGGGACAGGTTGTTTTATAAGCTGGGCGGTACGTTCTTCTGTCTTTTCAGCCGTATTGGCTGTTACCGACCGAGAAACAGAGAGGGCGTGTCGATGTAGGGAAAGAGTTTGTCCGACTTTTGCTTGAGTCGCTTGGGAAACGAGCTGATTGGCGGCTCTGCTTTGCCACTTGGCATCACTCGTACTGTCTTGTTCTGTTTTGAACTCTGCACCCGATGCTAACGACATAACGGCAGAGAGGGGGTGTCGAGTCCGAGAAGATGCTGGTTGGTCTTTGGCTTGAGTAAATTTGGAGGCGATACGATTGAGGGTTGTGCTTTGTTGGTCGATATCAGTGACGTTATGTTCTTTGGCCTTGACGACTTCATCGGGTCTCTGCGTCGAAATAACCGAGAGGGGCTTTCGAGAGGGCCGAAGAACTTTTCCGCCTTTTACTCGATTGACTTGGGAAGCGACAGGGTCAATAATTGTGCACTGTTGTTTGTACATATTAGACTTGGAGCTCTCTGGTGGCTGGAGTCTGTCCGATGGATGTGTGCCGGTGCTTGCGACCTGCTCCCTGTCATTAACTGTGCTCTCAACGCGTGTTGTAAGGGTACCATAGAGCCCACTTACCTTGGAATTCCGGTTTAAATTGGTCCCATCTTGTCCACTGTTCTCATCTTGAACAGATAAATGCTTGAAACGAGCCTCGAGCGCTTTGGTCGCCATACTGGTTCTGCTACCGGTTCACCGTTGCTTGACTTTGGAGGAAAACGAGACCTCGGAAATGTTGTTTGTGTAGAAAACTGCAGCTTGAGACGCCTCTTGTGGATGATGGAGATAACAAGGGGCTTTGGTTGTTATAGAACTAAGCTCAATATAGTCTGTTTGGAAGGGCGGCGGTAACTGGGTCACCATGGAGACCAATTTGCTGAACGGGGGGTATTATTGGCTGCCCTACATAACGGGGGATCACCTTCGGTGCTTAGGGGCAGATCACGTTGACTATGTTGACAGTGAAATAAATTTGTGACGGCGAGGACTGAGATATTGACTGGCTCTAGAGAATGTATATGTAAAAGAGAGCAATGTCCAAACGCCATGCCAGGTTCTCTTTTATATAGGTGTTATATATGTCTGCCTAAGGCCACTACTACCCGCTAGTTACAGCATCCAGGACATTCTAGCTGGACCGAGTGGCCGTCTCTCATCATCCTTTCATATCCGAGACAAATCCTCGCCAAACGAAGTATTCATATTTTGTGCTTCATCTCCATAGTTGATCATATATTCTACTTCAACTTTAACAATGAACCCATATACGACGGACCCAGACGATATCCCTCCTTCTGATCTATACGCGGATTTGCCGCTTTATGGTCGGTACCATCCTAGACCAGACGACTTCCGCGTTGACCGTCAGCATGTCAATTCTCATTCCGCAGACTCGTTAGCTTATTGGGCATCAGTTATTGATCTTTGCAACCAATCTGCTAGAATCTATCCCGCCGATGACGGTGGTCGCGACGTGTTTGCCCTTGGTAGCATCATCATTAAATCAAGCCACCTACATACGCCACGGAGCACCAAGTATACGGAGATTGACTATTCGTATGCTGATGCGAATGAGATCCGGGCGATTGCTATAGCAAAGAACGTCTTGGAAGACGTTAAAGTACCCAAAATATACTTTACTGGAAAGGTACTTGTTATTACCCCTTGGTTACGCCCATTTTACTTATATCCTATCCCCTTAGATCAATGGCCGCCATATACTGGTCCAGGAAAGGCTTCCCGGTGTTGCGTTGGCCGTCGCTTGGCCTTATCTTTCGCAAGCTCAAATGGAGTCCTTTAAACAACAAGCACGCGATATACTCCGACAGCTACACACTATCAAGCCTACCGATAGACGCCAGGTTCGCTCTTACGTCGTGCCTGATCCCAACATTCGTAGCAACGGCCGTATCCAGCCCCTTGAATGCGATATTCTCTTCTCTAATACCAATACCGATCCAGACATGAGCTTCATGCATAATGACTTGACTGATTCTAACTGTATAGTTGATGATGACAGGATTGTGGGGCTCGTTGATTGGGAAATGGCTGGCTTTTTTGGCTTGAAGACGGCTGGGGAAGTTCATCGCAGGCTTAGGCTACATGATACTTCTTTTTGGATGGATCTCTATGAACTTGACAAGCATGAGCCTTGAGTGGTGATGAATGCATCCGAGTCCACTTTGTGGTTTGTATGGACTTATCCATTACACTATTTGATAGATCTTATATAGTAAATAATAGCTACGCGGAGATAGCCAGCCCTAATATTAGAGAACCCTAGCTAATAATAAAGATAGAAGTATATATAATATTGTAATTATTTTAAAATGACACTTTATAAAGGCTATATGGTAGACATAACTAGGTACTTTCTTTATTTTAGTATCGTAATATTTCATCCAAAGTTTGGTCAAATAATATAGACTTCCTTTACACTATATAGATCATCTTATATCTTCCCTCGCTAGTTTGAGGGTTGAGAAAAATGTATGTTATGTCTAAGTACCTTTTGTATGGGTAAGTCATACAAAAGATACCTAATTTATAGATCTTACATCCTGTGAGGACATTGCATCCTCTGGGGCGCACCAACACCGTGTTGGCACGGCTACAACATAGAAATCTTCCTTCATAAAGGCTTTACTTTTTTACAAGAGGTACTTATTTTTGTTAGGGATTTATATATTTATATAGTAAATAGAGGTAGCATAAGTGTTACTGTAGTTAGAGAAAGCGATACTTCTAACTACCAATCCGCTTTAGATATATAACTATATATCTCTCTCTATACGGACACTCAGTAATCCTGCTCGGTGCGAATTCGTAGTCCACGGGTCAAATTGGATCTTTTTGGGGTGATTTTATATGAAGTCTGGTATCGTGATGCTGAAATCAGTATAATATCTACGTAATTCCTACTTCTTACTATGATAACATAATAACTATTGAATATACACATTGGCATATGCGCAAAATAGTACAGCCATTAATCAGCTACTTTATGCGTGCCAAGTCTATATTTGTGCACATAAATGGGCTATTCTGAGGTCTAATAAGGCTATTGAATAGCTTATAACCACCATATCTATGCTTCGATCCTATTGAGGAATCCTTGTAAAATCTGTTCGTTTGTAGTATAAGAAACCACTAGATATATCGTCTCGACTATCTAGTAGGTTTTCCTTTCTAGTTACGGCTAAGTCAAAGTTAGAGAGAAGAAGCTTATCTATTTCGGGGTGGATTACGAATTTCGAGGTATAATATGCGAGCGATTGACAAACTAAGAAGGGAATATATTCAATAAAGAGTGTTTCATCCTCTTCCGGACCTATCGAGACTGCAGTGCGAAAGGTAATCGGCGAATTGCGTAAGCCGAGTTCTCGATATCTTCGTTAGGTAGAAAAGGCTTGGTCGTTCCTTTCACTTTGATCAATCGAAGCTGATCCCAATCCCAACCTATCTTTTGGTTTGGTTTGATATTGGTGTGGTGGGTACACTGTCTGTCCTATGGATGTCGTTTTATATGTCCAAGGAATCATGTCGGTCGTAGAGCATGTTTGAAACTGAACGCTTACTACAAATGTGTCTGTGTCTATACATTCTAGAGAGTGCCACCATAACCTCCCGGAAGCCTTTCAACTCACGACGCTGATCGGATCAGACAAAATATATATAAGACAGGGCTTAGGCATTTAGGCCGCTGTTGAGCTACAGCTACTGCAGCTATACTCAGGTGCTTCATCTCGCCAAAACTGACACAGCACGCCAACACCAAAAGTTGAATGCATCCATGAACAGGTCATATTTGTATAGAATAATGTAAGGAAAATACCATCATACCGGCACGAGCTCGACCTCAACCACGGCAGAAGCCTCGTGAAATGTGTTGGTAGAGTAAGATACAAGTCGCAAGCAATCAGGCCGTCCCTGCAGAACTATGCAGCGGGGCGGGCATCAAAGGGGGAGGGACAGCGGTCCCTAGGTGAATCACCCCCAGTTTCCAGCATCGCACAGCGAGTCGAGTCAATTCCCCTCGATTCGTGTCGTCCGTAATCGTGAAATCGGCGCATCGCCATCCGTCCCCTGTTCTTTTTTTTTTTTTTTTTTTCGATTTTCATCCTCGTCTGCAAATCACCACCTCAGACAACCCCGTTTAAACGGTATACTTGGCCTTCGCGCGTGTGCTACCGCTGTGTGCACTGTCGGTGTGGCCAGAGAACTCCACCACATCCGCCAAGTTCAACCGCAGCACGTCCTTGAATCGCTGACCAATTGCCTCGAGGACCTCCTTGCCCTGCGCCTGTGTCCGAGTGTGCTTATCGCCCTGGATGCTCTTGCCGACTGTGCGTGTCCATAGACCGACACGGTAGAAGCCCTTGCGCACATTCACAACCACTCCCATAACTTCGTTGTCGTCATCTTTCTCGAGAGTCTCACCGATCGCGGCGAGCTGCGCGTGCAGCCAGAGTTCGTCGATGGGCACGGAGCGCTTGTCCTTGAACTGGTATGACCACTTTCCACCGTGCTTGTTTTGAGGGTCCTCCCACTCGGGTCGTACGCCCTTCTTGAAGAGGTGGTAGTCGGCCTTAAGGCCGAGTTCGGAGGTTGGCGTGATGTTGTTCTAACAGCGATCGAGGTTAGTGTGATTGTTGGTCAGTGGAGACTTCAGATTGGACCTACATAGATGCCCCAGAATTCTTCCACAGAGCTGAAGGTAACCACCTCCTTAAGCAGATCGTTCCAGTTGTCGCCCTAATTTCCATGAATGAGTACAATGAAGTCGATATATCCAACTGGTATCCCCTACCTTGCCACTGGGGGGCTTGGTGAACCACAGAGTCCATTCGTGCATAAGAGGGTGCTTCACGTTGAAGTCATCGGAGTTGTGGAAGACAGTGACGGCATCACCAGTCTGAGTTTCAGTGACAGGAACAGAGTTCTCATCAGCAACAGCCGGAGTACCGTTTTCTGCGACGGTAGCCATGATGAATGGATGTGGAGGGGGAATTCGAGTCGGAGAGTTGGAGGGGCGAGAATTTCAGGGAAAGCGCAAATTGGAGCTTTTCACACAAAGAAGGTAAGAGAAATCCGAGCCTGGATCAAGTTAGCAGTAATAGTCTGCTCCAGGCAGTGTAAGATCAGAGTGGAGGTGGGCGACAATCGACTGCAAAGAGTGGAAGTTTTGAAGTTCGAGCCACAAAAACTTGCCTTGCCTCTTTGGGTTCTTCCGTAACATAATCAATTATCACCTCCTGGGCACAAATATACATCCGATCTTCACTTTACTCTTATTTCTACTTTGTCTATCATTTGTTTCACTTATTCTAATAATTCAATTGAATATTAAGATTCAGATTTATACTATCTATTCTACATGGCCGAAAAATGTTAGAATAGAAATTTTCCCGAACATGATATGATGCCTGAGGATAACCCAACAACGAAAAAGAGCATCCTATATAATCGAGCGCCAACCGTGAAAAAAAAAAAAAAAAAAAAAGCACAGAATAGCTGATAATTAAAACTTCAAAGGGGTATCTCAGATTGCAGCTTGTAATTCTAGTTCTTCGCCGCTGTTCATCAAGCTAAGGAAGCAGTTCCACCCTGTTTAATTGTTAGTGCCTGAAGTAAGGAGTATAACCAGCAACACTTGGAAGCGAAGTACTCACCCAAACTGATAACGTTGACAAACAACAAGCGCAGCTCTAGGGGGACAAATGTAAAGTTGACACCCTGTACAAACGGCCAGACCATCAGGTTGGCTTTGTAGGCAGGAACAAAGGCAGTCTTCCACCTTTCCACGGGATCAACACCTTCCATGATAGCCATCGAGGATAGGAAACAGGTGAGCTGGACTGGGGCAAAGAAGACTTGATCGGCGGCAACACGAGCGGCGGTGGTGGATGCGGTGCCCTTGAGAACGACATGACGCTGGAGAATACCAAACCAGGTAGTGGCAACTGGACCGAAGACAGCTAAAAGAAGAAGGCGCCGATCAGCAATATACAAGAGACTCGAGACTTATAAACATACCTCCACCGTATAGAGCCATTCGCCCAGTGCGGGCAAAGTCATGCTTTTGAAGACCTTTCCGGTCAACAGCTTGCTGTGCTAGAACATCACCGCTGCCGAATAGAAACTATTGTAACAAGGATCAGGAACTGGTCCGGGGGAAAGGGGAAAAAGGAGAGGATCGTACGGCGCTGGTGATGCTTGCGGTGAGGATTGGCCTCTTGGCCAACTTGGATTGGTACCTGGTTGGAGAGTGTTTTGAGCTTCGATTCAAGGGGATAGATAAGTAGCAAGGGAGACTTACCAGCGCAACATAACTGCAATTGAGTGGTTGTGAAAGATGAAATAAGCAGAGAAGAATGGAATTATAAAAAGAATGAACAAAAGCGCAGAGGAGAGATGCTGAAATACTATTGAATGGGGGCAACTGGGGGAGGAACAATCTTGAAATTGCGGAGTCGAGATTGCCCTGTCGCATTGCTCAAATAGGAAATGCATCCGCCTGAAGCAAATTTGCGGAGTGACGTAGGGGGGGTAGAATAACGAACATTACGAGGGCTCAATTTTGTATATAAAGACGATACATTGTTAAATATAACTATAGCCAATAGCCTCAACATTTAATATAAGATCAATCCATACATTCTTCCACAGCTTCAATACCCCTCGAAACCACCGATGATCAATCGATCTACTTCTGGGCCCCGTCAGGTGACACCGCCTTGGAAACCTTAAGTGCACGTGCCACACCCCAATCAGGAACTTAGGGCATAGGGTCCCCACTAGGGCTGCTTGCTCGCTTAGCCCACCCGCGCAAATTTCGGGCAAACAGTGCTGAGCGCCGTGAATCTCGACGACCAACTCAATCCCGACAACCCTCCCCGTCGCTTCCCATAACAACATCAATATGGCTGACGCTGCTCCCCGTGGACGTGGTGGTTTCGGTTCGCGCGGCGACCGTGGTGGTGAGCGTGGACGTGGCCGTGGTGGCCGTCGCGGCCGTCGTGGCCCCAAGCAGGAGGAGAAGGAGTGGCAGCCCGTCACCAAGCTCGGTCGTCTCGTCAAGGCCGGCAAGATCACCTCCATGGAGCAGATCTACCTCCACTCTCTGCCCGTCAAGGAGTACCAGATTGTCGACTTCTTCCTTCCCAAGCTCAAGGATGAGGTTATGAAGGTACGGATCGACACGCACATTTTTTTTTGAAATTGGAGGATTGAGCGGGATTCGACTGGAATGCGACAATTGAAACAATTGCGCAATGGAAGCTCGAGCGGAGAAAAGAAACGAATACATCGAAATCAAGACCAGAAACTAACGTCAAATTTCAACCCTACAGATCAAGCCCGTCCAGAAGCAGACCCGTGCCGGTCAGCGTACCCGTTTCAAGGCCATCGTCCTCATCGGTGACTCCGAGGGCCACATCGGTCTCGGAATCAAGACCTCCAAGGAAGTCGCCACTGCCATCCGTGCCGCTATCACCATCGCCAAGCTCGCTGTCCTCCCCGTCCGTCGCGGTTACTGGGGTACCAACCTTGGTGAGCCTCACTCTCTGCCCGTTAAGCAGAGTGGAAAGTGTGGTTCCGTCTCCGTCCGTGTAAGTTTGCTACAGTGGTTTGGTCCTTGTTTTCAGGGACCGATGGTCTTGACGAGATGGTTTCTAATCAACTATAGCTCATTCCCGCCCCCCGCGGTACCGGCCTTGTCGCTTCCCCCGCTGTCAAGCGCCTGCTCCAGCTCGCCGGTGTCCAGGACGCTTACACCTCTTCTTCCGGCTCCACCAAGACCCTCGAGAACACCCTCAAGGCCACCTTCGTCGCTGTCGTCAACACCTACGGTTTCCTTACCCCCAACCTGTGGGCCGAGAACAAGCTCATCCGCAGCCCTCTGGAGGAGTTCGGTGATGTCCTCCGCCAGGGCAAGAAGTACTAGGTTATGGATGATGCATGATTTTTGTTCGACAATTCCAATGGGTTTCTTTTAAAACTTCTCCCTCTGTGCTTGGCGATTAAAAGATGGTTCGTGTGTGCGAGAGACATCTCCGCACCGCTCTGGATGTATTTATCATGGGGAGGGACACAAAATAGCGAAGTCCACGGGCCATTTGCCAGCCAAATTGTTCTTTGAGCAGTAGTTGTATACAGTAGGGCAGTAGGGGGTTTTCTTTTTTACTTGCTCGATATTAGATTGGCAATGTGCCAACCTATGGGTTTGAAGCTTTCGTCTTCGATATTGCAGCCTACGATATCGCTATGACAATCATGCATGGATAGCTCGCCCTGGCAGCTCGATATGTAAACAAGCACTAAACTTGCCCTTGAAGAAACCCTTATATATACACAACTCACAGCTTATACCCCAGGTTTATCACAAACCCAATATGGATGTTTGATGTATCCACACTGGGGTACATAGGAACTATCAAGGTTACGATGAGCTTAGCCGAGACTGTCCCTGCTGACCCCTCAGGCTCGCGTAGCATTGAAGCTAGATACTCTTCTCTTCACGAGTAGTCAGATATTGATACATTACATTTGAAACCCTTTAATATCCGGCCCTATGGGTTCTTGGCGGGTCGTGGGTAAACCCATTATACAGTAAAACCTGTTTATAACGAATTAATTGAAACACGATGAAATATTCGTTATATCCAGGTATTCGTTATATCCAGGTGCCATATAAAATATATATATTTCTAGTTTACATACAAATTTATGCTCTAAAAAAAGCCCTAATATCTCTCTGCTTCTTCCCTTCCAATTTCCTCGCTTCCAGTAACCTTTCATGCCTATAAAGCGCACTAACTAACTGGGTTTCTCCCTGCTCCTGCTGCTCTTCATATATAAAGGTATCAGGAGGAAAGGATTTCGGAGATCGTAGAGGGCGAGGGACGGTGGTTATAGGCTTCATAAAACCACTGAGCGAGCTCTTTACTAGAGAGTAAAGGGTTGATTCGGCGCTGCTCTCGTAGTGCCGCTTTCTGGGAGGTTGGGATCGATCGGCGAGGCATTTTGATTGGTTGGGAATGCTTGAAAAAGTGGAGATAAAACCTCGATATAACGAAAGTAGTAAGGAGGTAATTTCGTTATTACTATGGCGGATTAATTGGTGGGCCGGTATTACTTCGTTATATCCAGGTATTCGTTATAACCAGGTTCGTTATAAACAGGTTTTACTGTACCCGGAAAAGCAAGGTCTAGTTGTCAATGGCCAAGCATACTGATGCCGAGCTGTACGTTCCGGAGTTCGTAATATATATAAGCATACAAGAGGAGGGTTGTACTCCAACATATACTCTATGGCAATTACACTGGTGTTATTACTGTTTGGATTCGAATCCCCAATATGGAACAGTTGCAAAAACTTCTACTACCGATGATCTCGTTCAACAAAATGGGCATGGTGACAAATCAGCCTTATAGATGTGAATTATGACTAAATAGTGTTCGAATACAATCTACAAGCCTGTACCTCTTTGCGCCAGAAATCCCACGGCCGTTGAACGGACCAAATTATAGCTTCGTTAGCCACGGCGCACTCCTCTGCGCCGAGATAATGAAGATCGCTCCCTGCGCTTGTAGGGCTATCATTAATCCCACCAGCACCACTGTCACTCACAGCGTGCTTTCTTACACCGTTCCCATGATAGGCGGCTTGTATCAGCAGCGCGGTCGTCTTGATGGCGGCATTCTTCTGTGTATAAACAGCCCGCAGGGCTGCACCTCGGGCTACAATAGTCAAACCATGTCTATGTAGCAAGGTTATAGCGTTGCCGCTATCGAAGCCAGTCCTAAATGAGCGGACTTAATGAGCATGTCTGGCACATCGAAGACTGGTGGCCATGCCCTCGTTGTGTGCCCTTGGCGTGCTGCCACAAAATGACCGCGTGATTCTGGCCATCGATCCCAAGTATGGAATCGAGTCATTCGAGGACATGCGCCTGAAGCGCCCTGCACTCCGTATTGCTACGTCTACTAACAATGGAACCAATTTTATCGGCTTTATAGCCCACACCTTCATGGAGAGCTACGGCACTACAGCTGACGTTCCCTTGCCAGGAAAGAAAGGCTGTTTGTTTTCGTCACTGGGTTGAAAGGCTGGGTTGGTGATAGTCATGAACAGCACCCTCGGATCGCCCTTCCAAGTGGTGTCATCGATTTCATCGTGGCCGACTTTAGTATAAAGAACTAACAACTGCTTATACTGCCGCTAACTACCTGCTTGATTGGATACGTTCTCGGGGTTATCATTTTGTCGCATTGTCGGAGACATATGGACACATCGTTGACTGATTAGGGCTAATAGAGCTGGAGAAAGGGAATGCTCTTCTTCGTTCCACGTTTGGGAATATAACATGAAGACAATGCGAGTTATACCAGCAATGTTTAGTATGCATTTTTGTAGAGGGTCTATCGTTTTTAACGACACAGAGAAAAAAATAAGAGCAAGCGCGCAGAATTGAACCGGAGCCCTCGATCTATATCTCGGCGCTCCCTGCGGGAATGGTACCTACCCCGAGTGCTTGTTTATACGACGGACTCACGCTTGGGGAGAACACGCTCCAGGTGCCTTCTGGCTGTCTCGCTCTCTCTGTTTTTTTCTTTTCATCTCATCCCATCCCATATCGTTTATCCCATATCGTTTCATCCTTTTATTACATACTTTCATCTAATTTCCATCATTATTGATCATAAATCAACATGAACAATCCGTACGATCATGCGTTGCGTGAGCAATGGCAGTCAAGCCTCATGGGAGAGCAGTTCTGGGACGACGTGACGAGACATGCCCAGGAACGTGCTGCAAATGAGAATGAGGAACAAGGTATGTTCTTTTGCTGCATGCTTGACATCCAAGCCTGCCTATTCATATATAGTTCATGCTAATGATCTCATCTCATCTGCGTTTAGCCCTAACTGGCCAATTGCCGCATCAAAACCCTACCCAGTCATCTTCCAAAGGTCTTGTTCAGACTACAGTGACAAGCTCTACCGAGAAGAGTCCACAGAAGAAGAAGAGTCGTTTCGAACTCCCCCGTCTGGCTTCTTTCAATAGCGTCAGATTGCGCAACACCATTAATCCCGCCCCCGTGAGGACTCATACTGCAACCTCACCTGAAAAGAGTCTTGAGAAGGGCCATGAGAGTTCGAAGAGAGGTAGTCTCCGGCTTCCAAGCCTACCTTCCTTTAAGTCTCTCACTCACAAGCGCCGAGCCCCAATTCTCGCATCAACTACAGGCATTGTGGAACTCCAGAAGCCTGCCCGGCCTTCCATCTTGCCTCCGTCGACTTTCGTTCCACCTGAACCTGCTTCGACTCTCCTTCCACCCCAATCTCCTACTTTCCTTCCACCTCAATCTCCTCCTACCTTCCTTCTACCCGAATCTCCTACTTTCTTCCCTCCTCGATCTCCTATCCCTCCCATCCCTCCCGCACCCCGCCCTGCCTTCCGTTCCCTCTACAGAGGACCGTCCGCTCCCAACCTGGACATTGCACCCCCCCAGCGGCCCCGAGAACTCTTACCATTTCCCCACAATTCCTCAGACCATTATCAGTTCTGAGGAGTGGGTTGAGAGTGATCCTCACCCTGAACCTGTGCCTACCCCTCGCCCATCTCGCAGTGCCCAAATCAACTTGATGGCGTACCTCAACGAGGGTGGCACTTGGGCCAACATCCCACGCACCGAGTCTGTCCTCGAACTCAACATGCTGTGCGATGCTCGCAAGGGCTCGCCCAACAGCCATGTCGAGTTCGATCATGATCAGACAGGTGCAGTGTCTGATGTGGCCATTCAGGCCAATGTTCCCGGTGTGACTGGCACTGCCACCGGTAAGGGAGCCCACCACTGCCCCGAGGAAGGGGGGAGGAGATTGAGGTCAGAATCACCATCCCCTCCGACCACGCGTTGCGGCCCTTGGTGGAGTTCCGGAACCTGCGGGTCCTCCGTCTGACTGGTATGTTTAAATCATACCAGAGGACCATCTGGCAGGCGGTCTGGTTGAACCCCCAGCTCGTCACCCTCGAGCTGGAGATGGCGGTGGGACTGGAGATCAAGGAGCCAGTTCCACGGGGCTGGAAGCCCATCCGTGATGGATGGGTGATGAATGCGGGGTCGTTTGGCGCCCCCGTTTACTAGTAAGTGACAACCGAACTGAGAGTGATGTGAAAGTGAGAAATGGGACATATACTAACCTGACTGATCTATAGTGGAGAGGGCGGCACCGGAGAGATCTCGAGCAGGCTCGGGTACGGCGAGTACCTCGACAAGTTCTGCATCGAGAAGGCAAGACTTCTTGCCGGTGTCACTGGTTTCCCCGTCCCCCGCTACCTGCCGGTCAAGCATCTCACCTTGACCGGCTTCGCGGTGGACGGGGATGCGTTCGGGATGTGGTTCCGGAACCTCGAAGAGGTTCATTTTAAGAAGGACTGCGTCGACTGCGGTTTCTGGCTCTCTCGAGCCCAGCGAGGCGTTCGAGTTCGTCACTCGAACAAGCTCGGTGAGGGGGAGCTTGCCGAGCTCACCGCTGCGGTGGGAGGTCTGCGGACCTCCGGGATGTGAACGGTGCCTGTGTCCTTCGGCGGCGGCACGCTCACCTGAACCCTCTCTAGAGGGGGTTCTGGTGAGCGTGCCGCCATGGAAATACTATAATTCGGTTGTGTTTGTGTACGAGTAAAAAAAAAAAAAAAAAAAAGAAAAAAAAAAAAAAAGAAAAAGCAAACATTGTCCGGGTCATTCTTGCTTCTTACATATGTAGAGTACAACATACAACATACGGAATAAGTGGAATACATGTAAAATGGTAAAGTATCAATATCACCATACTCATATCTTATATCTGAAGACCAAAACTTGAATAAAACTGAGAGAAAAGAAAAAGTGAAAACTCATCCGCAAATGAGAGAAATCTGACAGTGAACCAAAGAAAAAGAAAAAGGCCTAATATCATCCTATCATCTCATTTCCAATCTGAATGTGAATGTGAATGCGAATGAAAAGTCATTTCCTTACGCACCCTCTTCGTCGGAGATCCGAATAGCTCCCTCATTGCCGATACCACGAGACCAGAATCCTTCCATATAGAGCTCACTGTATAAATCAGCATGTCGTCCGGATATCAAGGTTCAACCGGAAACTCACATTCCAGAGGCGCTCTCATGAGCCAACAGAAGCCAATACCCAAGGATGCCCTGCGTAAAGATATCTTGTATAGCGAAGAGGATAGTCTCAGCATCAACGCTCAATCTAAGCGCAAGAGCACCAGCCGCAAGAGAACTAACTCAACATTAGCAATTGTCCTGAACAGACTAGACTTTGGACTGCTCTTTTGGATATATAACTCACATAGGGAACAGCGCTAGCATTGCAATGGCCGACCCGGAAATAGACCCGAAGAACCGTCGTGTCTGAGCATCCTTGCTCCTTGCTGCTTTCTGTGCATGGAAGCCTACATGGTGGATCACGACCAGGTAGGAAATACATGTCAGGATTAGCCAAACCCAGCGCTCGCGGCCGTGGCCTGCGAATATGCCCAATAGAGCTGTTGCTAGCATTGTCAGGTGGGCGACAATGGCGATGAGGAGGTTTGCACCCGGTAGGGCGGACAGAAGGGCGAAGTTGATGAAGAGTAGGGGTGTTGTTAATGCCCAGTTTACATAGCGCAGCCATAGGACCTGGCGGATGTAGTCTGTGTGGGTGTCTGGGACATGCTTGTGGGATTCGTGGACTCTGACGTGTTTGGTTGTTATGCCTTGGCCGGTTGCAAGGGCTAGGTAGATTATGAAGGAGATGGTGGTGATGAGGGAGGTTAGAATGTGGAAGATTCGTTTAGACTGTAAAGGTGTTAGATATATAGTAATAGTAAAGGAGAAGATATAGTATATAGAAAAGATATAAACTCACCAGAGGAGCACGAGCGGCCAGAGCATAGAATACCAGCGAGGAGATGCCCATCAACACAGTGACAACCCTATGGATGTTAGAATATTAGACCTTCAGTATATATCTATAATATACGCATACCATAGAGTCCGTTTTCCCACATCATGAAGTTCCTGGTATACCTCGGATCCCGGAATGACTGTAGGAATAGGTGCCACTGAGGATGTGGTGGCGGGTGCTGTGAGAGTAGCAAACTGATCAAATGGAGGTTGAATCATGCTGAATATGAAGAAGTGTAAAAGAAGAAGCGAAGAGAAAATGAGAAAGGAAAAAGAAGAAGTAAGAGAATATATGACTGATGATCCCAATGTTGCATCAAAACAGGATTGGGGGGCGATGATTTGGGACAACCGTCATTGACTGAATACTTGTCGTCATGACCAATTAGAACATTCACTACAGGATACTACATGGATACTACATGGATTGAATGGATTGAATAGATTGAATGAATTAATTTCATTCAGCTTGGTTTTGAATTGGAATGTTCTAGATTATTGGTTGCACTGCAGTTCTTAAATTGGTCATGTCCAATCACTGCCTGGAGATGATCGATATAATACATAAAGAAATAAGTATACAGACATGTACAGTCATCTAGGCGTTTGCCTCATGTATCACTGTCTCACACCGGTCGCAGATCGCATTTTCCATCGCCACCGGCTCCGGAATGGCGTACCGCCAGCACCGTGGGCATTTGGAGGCTTGTGGCGCGTACACATACACTTTGCCTGGTTGGCCACCAAGCTCAAATGTCTCCTCATATTGCCAGTCAGCATCCTTGATGTCATTTGGGAGAGCATCACTGGGGGATGCCAGGGTGATGGAGGACACAACGAAGAGATCAGGGAGCTCGGACAGGTATTGCTGGAATAACCCAGAACTGCTGGGGAGCACAATGTGGACAAAGGATTGCAGGGAAGAGCCAAGCTGTTTTTTACTACGGGCCTGCTCCTGCAGGTTTTTGATGGCGGAATGGACCACTGTCACCTCCTGATAGCTGGTGTCCAGGGCTAAATCCTGCCATTCCGGAGCCGGGGCGGAAACAATACGCTGCAGGGGGTGCTCAGATTGGTTGCGGATGGACTCGGGAGTATGTTCCCAAGTTTCTTCCACAAGTACTGGGGTAATGGGACCAAGTGCCTCTTGAAGATGATTGTAGATGTAGAACAAGGTTGTTTGCGCGGCACGGCGACTTATGCTGTCCTCACCAAGGGTGTAGAGTCGGTCCTTGATCGCCTCCATGTAGAAAGCGGAAAACTCAAGGTTGGCCCACCGGTTCATCGTGCTCACACCCTTGTAGAACTCGAAGTTGTCGCATGCCCTCTGCGTCGTAAGTACCATGTCCGAGAGATGCTTGAGTGCAATTTGATCGACCAGCTGCAGCTGCCCGTATGGAACAACGTTCTTTGGGTTGAAATCGGCAAGGGCACCCAGTAACAACTTGAAGGTGACACGGAACTTGTGCAGACTGGTGTTGACGGTCTGGAGTACCTGTTTTCCAATCACCACGTCGCGCGTGTAGTCGCTGCTTGCCGCCCACATGCGAAGCGCATCGGGGCCAAGAGCGTCGTACACGGGTTCTGGATTCTCCGGTTGCTTCTTTCCTTTGCCTTTGCGGGGTTTGAGAGGAGGCAGCAGAGTTCCATCCATGATGGTCTGCGGGTACATCACATTGCCAATGGATTTACTCATTTTCCGCCCATGTTCATCCAGGGTGAAACCGTGGGTGATGAGATTCTTGAATGGCGCGCGAGGCGTGGATTCGCCCGAGCCGAGTTGGTGCGAGATATACGTGAGGAGGCCAGACTGGAACCAACCGCGGTGTTGATCACTACCCTCGAGATACACGTCTGCTGGATGACTCCGACCGTCCACCATAGGGACATCGATCTCAGCCCAGCTAGTGCCACTGTCAAACCAAACGTCCATGGTGTCCGTTCCACGTCGATACCCCGCTCCAGCCTCGTCCCGCAAGGACGGAGGAATCCATGCAGCATCATCCGCACTGTCGGTCCACCAAGAATCGATTCCCCGCTCTTCAATTGTAGCCATGATATGTGAAACACTATCTTTAGTCAAGACAGCCTCTCCAGTGGTCCGGTGATAGATTGCAGGAATTGGAACACCCCACGCGCGCTGACGCGAGATACACCATTCATTCCGGTTCTTCACAAAGTTCTCGAGTCGGTTCTTTCCAGTCTCAGGCACAAACCGGACATCTTCCAATGCTCGAAGAGCACTGCTGCGGATATCGGCCACATCGGCAAACCACTGCTCGGTTGCCCGAACAATGATCGGGAGCTTTGAGCGCCAATCGTAAGGGTACTTGTGCTCGTACTTATGTTGGGCAAGCAACTGACCACACGATTCGACCCATTCCAACACTGCATTGTTACCTTCGCCCAAGACAGGTTTTCCGGCTAAACGTGTAGGATCGAGGGGCATGGCTTTATCTGTGAATTTGCCTTCATCGTTGACGGGAGCGAACACAGGAATGCCACGTGCAAGACACGCTTCGTAGTCGTCCATCCCATGACCAGGCGCGCAGTGAACCATGCCAGAGCCAGAATCAGCAGTAACAAAGTCCGCAGCGAAGATGGGCTGTGGCTGAGCTTCAGGTCCTTTGAATAGAGGTCGATACGTAGTTTGCTCTGCCAGCTCAGACCCTAGGATAGAGGGCACAATAACAGAGAGATCTTCTTTCAACATATTCTGGAGGTATTCGAACCGCGACTGAGCGATAAGAAGATGGCCATGTTTTTCCGACAAGACAATAGTGTATTCCAAAGAGTCACTGACTGCAATGGCAGCATTGGCAGGCAGCGTCCAGGGGGGTAGTAGTCCAAATCACAGCACTCACTTCTTTTTCACGAAGAAGAGGATTCTCAGCGAGATACGTGGGGATATTGATAAGAGGGAACTTGACCAGGGCGGCGGTCGAGATATGGTCATCCTTGTATTCCAGTTCAGCTTCCGCAAGAGCGGTACCCGTTGAAGGCGACCAGTAAACCGGCTTGAACTTTCGGTAGATAAGGCCTCGGTCCACCATTCCCCGGAAGATACCCAATTGTCGCATCTCGAATTGTCTGTCCATGGTCTTCCAGTGGTTCTCCCAGTCGGCCATGACCGCGCAGCCACGGAACACTTTCATCTGCTCCTTCACGGTTTGTCTTGCCAATTGCCGCGCGGATGTGCGAATGACGGCCGGGCTGACCGATCCGCTTGTAATGTCCGCATCTCGTAGGCCTTGGAGGGCTTTGAGCTCGATCGGCAGTCCATGACAGTCCCAGCCCGGCACGTACCGCACTCTCTTCCCGCGACTCAATTGTACGCGACAGATGATATCCTTCAAGATCTTATTGAGCGCATGTCCGACATGGAGGTCGCCGTTCGCATAGGGTGGACCATCATGCAAGACGAATGGTTGGTCGGCGGGCCTTTCGCGGCGTTGCCAGGCGTAGAGATCATCGGTGCATCGCTTTAGGTATTTGGTTCGATCGACAGACGATACGCGTGGAGGGAATGAGGATTTAGGAAGTTTCAACGTCGAGGTCCATGAGCGAGGGATTGACCGCGCCAGTTCGGGCATTGTCCAGCATATCCTTAGAAAATGCTAAGAGGTTAAGAAGAAGAAGAGTCTTGGCGTTTGACAAAACATAACTTCGTCCCAAATGAGTTTAGACTCCGCTCTGCACTTCAACCTCAGGCACTTCCCTGTTGACTATATTTTGTATAAATATGTGTGTTTTCCTTCTCCAAAATACTCCAGTCTCCATCCATCATTAAACCCCTGACTATGTCTCTATTTCTTAATCTCCCGTTTGAGCTCCGAATACTCATTATCGAGGATGTGCTTTACACTCCGCTTAGCCCGCCTCTGACTCCTTTTAAATCAGATGGCATCGAATACCATGACCTTGCATACAATGCGTGGGAGGAAGGTTGCAATGTGTATTATAACCATCAGAACAAGTACAACCCTTCAAACTGTCTACCTCTTCTCCTCACAAATCATCAAATCTCGATCGAGACTCAGGTGATCCTCGAACGCATGAAAGTTGAGTACATTCTTGACATATCAGTCAAGGATGACTTGCACCTCTTCCTGACATGGCTATCAGTACCGTGTCTTACAACCCACATATCGACCCTGTACGCGAATGTGCGTCTGTTCGGTCACATTATCGAGGAGCGCACCATCCGTAAGCAAGTTGGCTCCGGCGGTCGGCTAGGCTTCCACTGGTCCTTCTATGCGGCATTAGAGCGATTTCTCCGCTATGGTCCCGTGGGACTAAAAAAACGCAAGGAAGAAAGCAAGCCTTCTGAATATCCTGGAAACACGGAGGAATTCGAGAACCGGGGGATGCTGATCGATACACTCGTTCTTGACTTCCAGTCTGCGGAACTGGAACTTTCCTTCCCACCAGAAGATGTCACATACAAGCAGTACTGGGAGCGGCATTGGGGTCGGGATCAGGGAGACCGGGGCGAGACTTCAGAGACATTATCATCACATACAACGCGCCCGGAGTGGCTCTGTGAATATCTGAAGGGCTGGATAGATGATCTTCTTGACATGGATTATCATACTTCAGAGTTCGGGCAACCACTCTATGAGCATATTGGGACCATTCGGATGCTTGTTGATGGACAACTATCTTATGAATTTGATCTTGCAGCTTGGTTAGCCAGCCTACGGTTTACCAATCCGACCTCCATGATGGGTCATTTACCTACTAATGATCGACAATCTGGATTTTGGAAATGGAAAAAAGAGACATTGCTAAGAAGGGAGGTCCAAGGGTTTCCCGTGATATGGCCATCGGATGATGAATTAGAACGAAGAGAGGTGTGATCATTTTATGTGTTTCGAAGGGTGTTAGAGGGACGTTATC
Organism: Penicillium verrucosum; assembly: GCF_028828655.1. NCBI lineage: Eukaryota > Fungi > Ascomycota > Eurotiomycetes > Eurotiales > Aspergillaceae > Penicillium > Penicillium verrucosum. The sequence goes on from NW_026643212.1 coordinate 4,900,249, forward strand.
AAAGGAAACCATAGAGAAATGCATTCTATTCTTACAACATATCTAGTCAGATTATCTGTTGAACATGTTATTTTATTTAGGAGGTTACCCCTTGATGGGGTACTATATATACATTTGTTGTGTCTCTCCAGCTATTATGGAATGCCATTATGAATGATTTTTAAATCATGACTTAGTGCCTCTCATTGGTAATTGTATACTTTATACCGACTTAATACTTTATATTGGCTTAATACTTTATATCGGCTTAATACTTTATACCGACTTAATATAGAACAATATGTGGCGTGTCCATGGGAGTCCGGAGGCATCGGGGCCCGTGGAGTCCGCGGTACCCGCGGAACCCGCGAGCCTTGAGATCAGATCAAAGGACCAGCATTGGAAACTCAAAAAGAGCAACACATCTCCATAACTAGTCCGTAATTGTCTTTTATTCACACGTTTTGCAAATCGAAAATCGGTTTGGAGCAAAGCCGATTTGACTCTCTGCTCGCCTTTAGGGTGTTTCCCATGAATATCTAAAATGGGGAAAGAATCCGAGAAAGATACCATTGATGGCCAGGAGGTTAAGGAGCAAACAGGTGCCCTTCGTGGATATCTAGTAAGAATATTCCCTTCCATCACAGGTTAAGAATCTAACACCAAGCAGAGGATCTTTCACTATGGCTCATCTACAGAGTATACCTTGCAGGCCATTGCCACTGCCTGCGCACTAGGGTCCGGTGTTGGCATGGCTCTTGTCAATCTGGTCTTTGGCCAGTTTATTACACTCATCACAGACTACACGGCGGGTCATACGGATGCTTCGAAGTTTCGAAGTGGATCTGCGAGACTTAGGTATGTGCAGTGCCCTTCAATCTAGATGGACAGGAAGGAACTAATATTAAAAAAAAAAATTAGTCTCTTCTTCTTCGTCATTGGCCTTTGTCGATTTTTCCTCACTTATGGATACAGCACACTGTATACATTTGCCGCATACCGGATCACGCGAAACATTCGCCGCCTGTACCTGAAAGCAGGCCTGAGCCAAGAAATTGCATTCTTCGATTCTGGCACTAGTGGATCGATTGCGATGCAGGCTACCTCGAATGGACGACTGATCCAGACTGGCATATCGGAAAAACTAGGGCTTGTTATCCAGGGCCTGTCCACTTTGATATCGGCCTTCGTGCTGGCATTTGTCACACAATGGAAGCTGACTCTCATTTGCTGCTGCATTGCCCCATCAATGCTTCTAGCTATGGGAATCGCCTCCACATTTGAAGCTGCGATTGAAACAAAAGTTCTCAAAGTTCAGGCCCAAGCTGGATCTTTCGCAGAGAGTATTCTAGCAAGCGCTCGGACGGTACATGCATTCGGGCTTCGGAATCAACTACTATGCGAGTTCGACAAGTTTTTGCAAGCTTCGAGAAAGCTCGGAAATAAGAAATCTCCCCTTTTTGGTTGCCTGTTTGCTACGGAGTACACCATCATCTTTGCAGGGTTTGGCTTGTGCTTTTGGCAAGGTATTAAAATGATATCTACTGGGGAGATAAAGCAATCTGGTGACGTTTTTATGTTTGTTCAGTCTTTACCCTTTCACAGCTGGCAATGCTAACCATGATACTCGCAGTGTGCTCATGTCCGTGATTGTAGGAGCTACAAGCTTGACCACTATAATGCCTCATTTGATTGATTTTGTCCGCGCGGCCTCCGCGGCAGCAGAGCTATTCCAGCTCATGGACCGAAAATCGAAAATCGATCCGTTCGACGACTCCGGAGAAAGACCGACAGACGTGGTGGGATATCTCGATTTTAGTAACATTTCGTTCGCTTACCCTACGCGCCCTGATGCCAAGGTATTGGACGACATCTCACTGCACATTCCCGCCGGCAAGACAACTGCGCTCGTGGGGGCAAGCGGGTCTGGAAAAAGCACTATCGTTGGGCTGATTGAACGATGGTACGACCCTTTGTCTGGAACAATCAAGCTTGATGGCCAGTCAATCGAACTTTGCAACCTCAAATGGCTACGTCAGCAGGTTAGGCTTGTTCAACAGGAGCCCATTTTGTTTGCTGGGACAGTCGCTGAAAATATCGCGAATGGCCTTGTGGGTACGCCTTGGGAGAATGAATCCTCAGTTGAGAAACTGGCCCGGATACAGAACGCTGCTAAAATTGCCTTCGCCCACGATTTTATCACCGAACTGCCTAGCGGGTATGATACCGTCATTGGGGAGAGAGGCGGGTTATTATCCGGAGGACAAAAGCAACGGGTTGCAATTGCTCGCAGCATTGTTTCCCAACCACGAATTCTTCTTCTGGATGAGGCAACGAGTGCACTTGATCCTCATGCCGAGGAAGTCGTTCAACAGGCACTGAACAATGTTTCAAAGGGACGCACTACAATCACCATCGCACACAAATTGGCCACCATAAGAGATGCTGATAATATTGTCGTCATGGAAAATGGCCGTATTCTCGAGCAAGGCACGCATAACTCCCTTTTGGAATCGAATGGTGCGTATGCACGATTGGTGCGGGCTCAGGATTTATCTGTGGTGACGCAGGACCCCGAATATGCCTCGGATAGCCAAGATGAAACGCACAAAGAGGACCATGTTGTACTTGCTGGTGAATTGACCCGCCACTCAACTACGACGGGATCAATTTCGGAAAAGCAGTTGAGTAGGGATAATTTTGACAATTGGAAAAGATTGGGTCTCCTACATACAGTCTGGAGATTGGTGAAATCTACCCCTGAGCTCAATTGGACATTGATGGTTATGACTCTGGCTTGTTTAGCAGGAGGTGAGGCTATCATTTTGAACCCCCTATTTTCACAGATTGAAACTGACCAAATTTTAGCCGCTGCATATCCCGGTCAATCTATTTTGATGTCCAAGTTCATCGAAGTCTTTCAATTCACAGGCTCAGCTATGCGGACGAAAGGGAACTTTTTCGCTCTTATGTTTTTCGTTCTCGGGCTTGGATCTTTCGTCGTCTATTTTATTATAGGATGGGCATCAAATATTATTGCACAGGTAAATCTCCTTCATTGATGGGTGGTTAATCGTGGCTCGACTAACCCAACAAGACAATGAACCACAAATACCGGAAGCAAGTCGTCAATAACATGATGAAGCAAGACATGCAATTCTTCGATCGCACCGAGAACACTACAGGGGCACTGACCAGCCGTGCCGACTCTTATCCACAGGCCGTATTTGAGCTTATGGGCTTTAATATTGCTCTAATGCTGGTTGCAACGACGGGTGTATTGTCATGCTCCGTCCTGGCAATAGTATATGCATGGAAGCTTGGCCTTGTTATCGTTTTAGCAGGACTTCCACCCATGCTCGCTTCTGGTTACGCTCGCATCCGAATGGAGGGTGCAATGGACCACAAGATTTCAAAGCTGTTCTCGAAAAGTGCTTCCATTGCCTCAGAGACCGTGTCAGCTATCCGGACGGTGTCTTCTTTGGCGATTGAAACATCCGTTTTGGAGCGATATACCCGTGAGCTTGACCAAGCAATTGCCACATCCACGAGGCCACTGCTTCTCATCATGCTCCCTTTCGCATTCACTCAGACGGTTGAATACTCTTTCCTGGCTCTCGGTTTCTGGTAAGTCATAGGCTCAAATACCTTCTTCTCCTGTTTGTGACAGGACGCTAACCATCGAATCATCTCAACATAGGTATGGATGTCGGCTTGTCTCATTTGGAGATTTGAGCATGGTAAACTTTTTCATCAGTTTTCTAAGTGTGTTCTTTTCTGGCCAACAAGCCTCAATCCTTTTTGGGTTTTCAAGCAGTAAGATGCATTCCAAGGCCGTGTGGGAGGTAAAAGCGAGTTTCTAACAGCTATCCAGGTATGACAAAGGCAACAAATGCTGCTAATTACATATTTTGGCTTGAACAGCTCCAGCCTACAATTCTCGAGACTGACGAAAACCGCGACATTGGCCCTGGCGATTTCAAGTCTCTCCATTTGGAAAAGTTGCAATTCTCTTACCCAATGAGACCTCACAGTCGCGTACTACGTGGTATTGACCTTCATGTATGCCAGCCCATATCGTCACAACCTGTCCCCTTTCGCTGCTAATACATCGTATAGATCAAAAAGGGTCAATTTGTCGCGTTCGTCGGCGCATCCGGCTGTGGAAAAAGTACCATGATCAGTATGCTCGAACGTTTCTACGACCCGGTAGCCGGTCACATCAAAATCGACGCCCTTACATTGGAGAGCTTAAATCCTTGGCTGTATCGAGCACAAGCAGCACTTGTACAGCAGGAACCCACCCTCTACCCTGGCACCATTCGCGAAAACGTCTCCATGGGAACACCGACCGGTGATCCGTCGGCGGTTTCCGAGAACGACATTGAGGCTGCCTGTCGGGCTGCCAACGCGTGGGAATTCATCTCTTCCCTGCCAGATGGCCTTATGACTCTCTGTGGTGCCAATGGGACACAGCTCTCTGGTGGGCAACGTCAACGCATCGCCATTGCCAGAGCATTACTCCGGAATCCACGTCTACTTCTGCTAGATGAAGCAACAAGCGCGCTGGATACTCAATCGGAGAGAGTTGTCCAAGATGCGCTGAATGAGGCCGCTTCTCAAGGTGATAGAATCACCATCGCGGTTGCCCATCGCTTGTCGACTATTCGTCATGCGGATATGATTTGCGTGTTCGATGGGGGTAGGATCGTGGAGTCTGGAACTCATGAGGAATTACTGGTGAAAGGTCGACTTTATCCGAAGATGTGTGAGGCTCAGAATTTAGGCACTTGATCGGGTGAAGCGTCAGATCTTTTGGACCTTTTAGCGCTGGCATGGGTTGGGTGAATTTGTCATATTGCGAGTATTTCTTAGAATAAACAAGGGCGAGGATAGAATATTTAATTGGTGAACTGGGGTATAGCTTATCATGTAATTTAATTAAAACAAATATATTTACATTTATGAAGCCATTCGTCATTTTCAGTCTCCTAGAGCTCCATAAGTCTCAGCAACCTGCCACTCTCCTACCCATAAGCATCATGGTCGTTCTCTAGTGGTTGTAACCCCTTTGCATATCAATACATACATTACAGAGATCTAGATCTTCCGATGAGATCCGTTCCCATTGAGGGGAATGTGGGGTAGACATGACATTACTCCAAAATAAATTGGAGTGTAGAACGGCTTGGAGGCCCGGGTGATTCACAGCGGCCAGTATGAGTCTTTCGATATAAAATGACGTCCTTCCCCGGGACCTTTGCCGGAGGTCCGTCCTTCGGGCGGGCCCAGCCGGGGTAGCAGCAATTGCACATATAACATTGTAGGGTGAAATATCGGGATGGAATCCGGGTTCTCGTTTAGTTATCAATGCTTAGGAAGTCGGTCTTGTCAGATTTATCAAGTATAGAGGGACCTTGGCCCAAATGCCTTGGACGTTCCGCCATACACGTTTACACTGTTCTCACTCAAGGGCATCAAAAGTTCTCTTGGTCGTACTTCGATACTTGGGAATTATGGAAGTGTCCCATATTCTGTGGCTATAACACTAAGTTACTGAAATGTTTCTTTTTTCCCTTGTTGATGCCGTAGAAGTAGGATGTACATGCATAGAGCAATTTAGTTTGAGATGTTTTAGGAGACAGGCGAAACATCAAACCCCCAGGAACGATTATATATAAATCTAACTCAATTCCTTCTCGACTGCATCTCAAGTAGAATTCGAGTTATCCGCACAGGAGAAAGCAGCTGACCCACCGGACTCCGCGTAAGAGTTGATGATCCCAACTACTGTCCCATAGGTGCCAGCAACTGTCAAAAAGCATCCAAATGCTATCACAAAGACACTAAAGCAAACCATGGGCAGCCACGTTCTCGACTTGTCTCTACCCGTACCCCAGTTATCATACAGCCACATGCAACCGTAAGGTTGGAAACATAGAATCGTTCCAAGCAAAGCACCGATGAGGGATACCAGAGCATCAAAGGCAGGAATTGTGCTGGCAATGATGTACGCAATCACGGTAACGCCGAAGGTGCAGCCAAGCCACGAGAGCCAGTGAGTTGGGGTGTTGCTATTTAGATGTGGAGATCCGCGGAGAAGGTGGACAAAGATGTACTTTGCAGGTATCTATAGACAGTATGGATTAGTTGGATGCGATATGATCGATTAGTCTCTGTGGACCTTACTTACATGTATGACAATCGTCGTGGTAACAACTAGCCCTGGCAAGGAAACCCCATAGGCAATCTGCTTCACTACCCCTCCGGCTGAGCCCAGAGCCGGTGAGGCGACATAGGAGCCGCAGTAGTAATAAATAACGCAGGCAATGACAGTGTAGATGGAACTCACGCAGCCCTGGCAGATAAGCAAGGCTGGCGTGTATCGGCGAGGGTTACGCATCTCGGATACAATAGCGAAAAACCCAGGTGTGCCCGAGAATGCAAATGTGAGATTAGAGATCGCGGTAATACCCTTGACGAAGGATGGGTTACCTATGATCTTGAAATCTGAGGACCAGGACGTCTGAGTCTGCGGTGCAGAGGCAGGGCGGTCTTGGACGCCAACGGCGATAGACACGGTCAGAACTAGAAGAGAATTTAAGGATGTGATGTGCTTCATATATGTATAGGGAGAGAAACGCACCTGCAGCGAGAATGCATGGCAAGCCAACCCATGCCAGCCAGGTGATACGACCGAGTGTTCTCACGCTACTCGTAGCGAATCCAAGGATGGCGGCAATGGCAGCGAAAGCTGCAGTGCATATACCATGCGTAGAAACCGAGTTTAATCCGATGGTAATTCCAAGTATACCAGAGGCACTGACAAATATATAGTCTAGATGGTCAGTAAGATGACCTATATATTTGTTATTAGGGTGCACTTACACAGACAGAATACAACGGACAACACCCAACGACCAATGGGGCCAAATATCAAAGCTCCGGCATCATCGATACCATAAACCTCCCGATGGTTTAGCTTGAAGGTACCAATTACATATTCAGACCACGTAGTGATCCCACCGATGGCAAGTAGGCAAATTACACCTGGAACTATCCCCAGGGCATCGAAGGCACTCGGAATAGAGAGAATCCCCAATCCAATCTGAGACTTCATCATCAGAGTCACAGTTCCCAGAAAACCAACCTACAGAAAGGTCAGCTTGGTGTGAGGGTGGCTATGCAATTCCAACTCGTTAATATGCACATTGCGGTAGTTTGGCCCGTCTTCGGTGATTTCTCCAAACACGACGTCGTGAGTCGTAGTTTGTACGGGTTTTAAAGCAAGATCATCTTTTGTTTCGTCTGTCGGTTCGTCCTTTGGTGGTTCATAAACATCCATGATCAAGATTGATACAGAGTGGGAGTATAATTGTCAATCCTTTCGGGGAGGAGGGGGATTCCTGTATATCTCTTCCTTTTTATATCCCGCAAGGAAATACTCCGCAAGAAAATACTAAAGTACATTCTCTATCACCAATGAGAACCAATGCGGATTCTATTACTCCTTTCAATTCTATATAAGTCCCCACACATCCCCGCATCCCCCCACATCTCCATGAAGATATTCTGAGGAGATTTCTGTTATCATTTCAAGGGTGGGGGTTGAAGTGTGACTCGGGAAGTATCCCGAACCATTCTCTAAAATGATATGAGTCAAGTTATTTCCTATGAGTATTACTTGAACTTGAAATATATCTACTTTAAACCAAGGAGTCTGTATCCCCAAACATTGGAATCGGTCACTGTCAGACCGTGGGCAATTTCCTGCATCGGCTAGCAAACCGACATGGCTTGGCAGTAGTTCGAACATTGAAGAAACCACTAGAAGTAATTGCTAACTCGCCAGTCCAGGGGCAGGTTGTAACACTTGTCCTGTTCATCCTATAAGTTCGAGGCGACTCCGAGGATCATTAGATATCTTCGTGTGTTCCCTATTTATTGTACTATCAACTCTTCCTTTTATTACCGACGGAAGTTGTGAAGCTAGTAGAGAAATATGAGCAACCTCAATACCAGACCATCGTTTAATGGTTACATATACTTCCACATTGAAAAAATGAATACCTAGGGTTTATCATGATTCATAATGTATTGAGATATAACATAAAAAAACACGCTTGAAATAGTCTCAAATCAGTACACTGTCAAACAGCTCACGGCCCCATTCTTAAGAACTTCAAATAACAACCCCGGGAACCCAAAAAGCTCCGTGTTGCCTAATCCCCCATCCTGGTCATCGGAACCACTCCGAGGACCTTTGGCCGTGCTCTCCTCCCAGCCACCGAGGAATTCAACACTGCTCTCGGGACTGTCTCCCCAGCCACGATTCAGCACCATCGGCCGCTGCAGAGCACGCTCCTCGGCGGGGCTGGCGTAAGATCCTTTCCAAGTAGCGCGCAGCCGCTCGGAAACTTCGTCATAGGGTGACTCCGAAGTCAGACAGTCCCCAGATTCATCCAATGGAATTAGCCAGCGACTCCGGCGGTGACGATTGAATGGATAAGATCCTGGGACATTCCCATGAAGAATAATCTTTGTCACTGCCAGCTGGGAAGATGGTGGTTGTGGCGATGGATCTGGACGGCCTGAGGCGGGAAAGGCAGGTCCAGGGGTTGTTGGATACGAGATAAAAGCATCGAACCCATGGTGGAAGTAGTTTAAAAAGTAGTCTGCGGGCAGTGAAGTGGGGTCGCCAATGTTGAAGGTAGCCATCTCTTCGTCAGAATCATCAGTTACGCTGTTAGTAGATGAGTGATCGCCGTCCGGAATCTCGATTCCTCTGCCTGGGGACGGACTCAGGTGCAGGTCTCCACCCCCCGTTGCTCGATGAATCGAGATTCGGCGGTCATTCTTACGATAGATTGCGTCAGGTGGACCGAAGTCAGCAATCAAATCCTGGGGAGTGGTCTCTCCCAGTGTTATATATAATGGAGAACCTGTCCTGCGAACCACTTCAAGTTTCCCAGCACCTAGAACATGCCACTCCTCGATTTCATCCGCCAGTGATTCTCTGGATTTGCCAATCAAAGCCGACGAACGTGGGTACTGCGCCTGTTGCGTGAACAGCTTGCCTCGAACCTCAGGCCATGATGACCCTTGGAAGATTGACATGGATGTGGCCGGAAGGGCGGCCGAGGAGGATAATAACGCTACAAAATCACACTGGTCGGACCAGGCAGAGTGCTGAAGGGGGAACGAGAATGCCACCCCGGGATACGAAAGCACGTAGGTGCCATACGGCGACTGAGGATCTGCCGGTGGTACATACTCCCCTGGGTATGAAGGACCAAACAAGCGATTGTAGACATGTCGGAAGCTGGGGCCGTGCGAAGACAAGGGTTGTTCTGCTGACTCCCCACCTTTGAGGACATCCTGGTTTTTGTATACCATGTTCACTCGAGAGAAGTCGAGAACTTCGATCAAACGGAGCCTCTGGTCAGGACCATCAAATCGAAGCCGCAGGCCATTTGAAGGTAACTGCAATACCACCGGTTTGCGAAGCGGATCTGCGGGGGAGTAGGATAGGTCGATGGCGGGATAGGTTTGTGGATACGACTTGACGCGGGTGAGGACATTATGAAGCGACGCGCCCAGGGCTTCGAAAGTATTAGCGAGAGTAGCTGAAATGGCTGTGAGACTAAGACTTACTGATAAACCCAAGTCCTTTCCCAGGGAATATCTGCGCCTGCGTTGGGGAAGTAGAAGTAGTCATAGTGGTCTGTCTGTTTTCATGACCTGCCCACTACGGGTGGACGACAGTCCATGCGATATTCGAGCTATGTTTATTAGTTAAAGGTAGGAGGGGGCGCCTGGAGGGTGCGGAGATGTAGGGGAGTCAACATGATATGAGGGGGTGATAGCGATAAGAGGGCGATGACGATAAGCGCAGCCGACCGAGTCATGTGAGAGGGGGAAATGACGGGATTACGTAAGCTTTGTTTATGTTTTCCCGTTTGAGACGGAGCTCCACTGATATACACAACGCTGAAAGACTCCGACGCAGTTGGTGAAAAGATCAAATCCGAGTTTGAAAATAACCCTCGAATATTACTGCAAACACCAAAATTACACTCCGAGTGTCGCATTGTCAACATGGTCGGCCCACCAAGGCCCCCGTCCACCCTCCCCACCACGCGGAGGTCGGGTTTGCGCCAACCGGTTCGACGAGCAGGTTCGGCAGTCCCAGAACGCCATGCACCGCCGGGAGCGTCTACACCATCAGTCAGGTCCTCTGCGATGGGTGCGCCTCGTGTAGCAAGGAGCCCCGAAAAGCCGAGCGCCGCGAGTAAGAGGAAGGAGAAAGATTTTGAACGAGAAATTAACGAGGACACAAGCATTCATGTGGTGGTGCGCTGTCGCGGTCGCAGCGATCGCGAGATCAAAGAGAACAACGGTGTAGTCTTGTCAACCCCAGAAGGTGTGAAGGGCAAGACCCTCGATCTCTCAATGGGACCGAATGCGGTTTCAAACAAAACATATGCTTTCGACAAGGTCTTCTCCCCGCCGCCGATCAAACCGCTGTCTACGAGGATGTGGTTGTGCCGGTCCTCGACGAGGTTAGTATAGTAACTGCATACAAAATCAAAGGACCAACGCTAATTCCTTCCAGATGTTGGCAGGTTACAATTGCACCATCTTCGCATACGGACAGACTGGAACGGGAAAAACATATACCATGTCAGGCGACATGACTGACACATTGGGCATCCTCTCCGACGATGCAGGAATTATTCCACGTACCCTTTACGCCTTGTTTCACAAGCTCGAGGACACAGAGAGCACAGTGAAATGCTCCTTTATTGAACTTTACAACGAGGAACTCCGTGATCTTCTGTCATACGACGATAGCACCAAGCTCAAGATTTTCGAAAACGAGAAGAAGGGAGGACACAGCACAATGGTTCAGGGCATGGAGGAGACCTACATCGACTCTGCGTCCAGTGGAATCAGATTGCTTCAAACAGGCAGCCACAAACGCCAAGTGGCAGCGACAAAATGCAATGACCTGAGTTCCCGAAGTCATACAGTTTTCACTATTACCGTGCTCACAAAGCGCACGACCGAATCTGGCGAGGACTATGTTAGCTCGGGTAAGCTGAATCTAGTTGATCTCGCGGGTAGCGAGAACATCGGACGGAGCGGTGCAGAAAATAAACGAGCAACGGAGGCAGGCCTCATCAACAAGAGCTTACTTACTCTTGGAAGAGTGATCAACGCTCTGGTGGATAAGAGCTCGCACATTCCTTACCGAGAATCAAAACTCACGAGACTGCTACAAGATTCACTTGGAGGACGAACAAAAACATGTATCATCGCCACTGTTTCGCCCGCCCGCAACAACCTAGAGGAGACCATCTCTACCCTGGATTATGCCTTCCGAGCCAAGAACATCCGCAACAAACCCCAGATTAATTCTATCATCTCCAAAACCAAGCTGCTGCGTGACATCGGGATGGAAATTGAGAAGCTTAAGAGCGAGCTCATTGCCACCCGGCATCGCAATGGTGTCTATATGACGCCTGATGCGTACGAAGAAATGACGATGGAAAGTGAATCGCGGCGAATCGTCAACGAAGAACAGCGTGCAAAGATCGAGTCGATGGAGGCAAGCCTTCGCCACAAGGTCCAAGAGCTGCTTTCTATCACGGGCAACTTCAACTCATTAAAGCATGACAATGAGGACACTCAGGCCAAACTCAAAGAAACGCGCGAAGTTCTCAACGAAACAGAACGGTTTTGGAAGGACACCCAGGAGAAGCTGGACGAGGAGAAGATTGTGCGGAAGGCCCATCAAAATACGGAAAAGCAACTTCGTCACATTGGTGCCGGCCTAGTGACTACTTTAAACGGTACCGTTCAAGACGTGAATGGACTGCACGCGAAATTGGATCGCAAAGATAATTTGGAGACCGACAACCGCCAAACCTGGCAGACCTCAACCGGTGAGGTATCGCATGTCACAGAACGGGTGGATGCTCGCATGCAGATCTTCCAGACGCAGCATGCCAAGCTGCTCGAGGAGATGTCTGGCAAAATCCACCAATTCGTACACCATGAACTGGACACTGTGCAGTCTACCCGCTCCCACCTTAGGGATCTCGATGCCTCATTTGACAAGGCCGAGGCAGGGGCCAAGAATAACACCTCCACTGCCCACAACGAGATGAATGAAGTTCTCGAGGAGATCAAGGTCCTTCGTGAAGAAGTTAAGTCCAAAGTTGGCGAAGGCCTGAATGGCTTGTCAGCTGCTGCTGCTCGGATCTCCGAGGAGGTTATTGGGGAGTTCTCGGAGTTCCACTCCCAACTTCACTCGTCATACAGCACACTTGGTAAGGACTTCAAGACCATGTTCGAGGATATGGCAAAGCACCTCGACGAACAGAAATCCGAGGTCCACAAACTACGTCTCGAGTTGCAGGCAGCTAACCGCCAGACGGTGGAGGCCAATAGAAAGGCTTCATCCAATCTAGCACAGGTCCTGGAAGAGGAACATGCGAGTGCACATGCCGAGCGTGAAAATCTCATGTCTCACATTCGGGCACTCCTCGAGGACTCAAGCCATAAACAGAACAACCGTCTCAAGGGCAAATTTGATTCCCTTCGTACCGACATCTCGGCATCAGGCGACTCTCTTGAGCAAGCGACTGCACAGCACGACAGGCATATTGATGAATGGATTTTCAAGGAGGAGCAGTTTGCGAAGGACGTTACTGCATCCAAGGATGAAATCAAAACCAGGATGCAGAATGATTGGGAGGTAAGACCGCCTGACATCTTTAGGTTGCGCAAGGAGACTAACAACAGTAGACTTTCGACCAGCGTAATGCCTCGATTCATCGGGCAACGGAGTCTGTACACCAGGAGACTGTGCGGATTGTTGATGCTCAAATGAGCGACATGGGTACACAAATGGAGGCTTTGGATGACTTCGTTGCGAAAGCACGGTCCCAAAATGGCCGCTTCCATGAATCGCACCTCGGCAGTTTGAATGCTATGGCTAAGAATGCCCGAGAGTCCCGCTCAAACGTCTATAGGCAACTCGATGGGTTCACTGGACGAGTCGAGCAACTCCAGGATGATGTCGATATGCATACAGAGAACCTGGAACAAGCTACTGCACCTCTACACGCTGAAGTCCGCCAGCCACTTTTGGAAATGCGATCCAACGTCCAGAGCCACCCCCTGAAAGAGTATGTCCCAACAGGTATAACCCCTCAGAAACGACGATACGAATACCCTTCGGAAATGCCTCAAACGGAAGCTCACGACGGTCTTCGCACTCGACATCGGACATCCAAGCAGTTTACCGCTCTGCCATTCAGTGAGGAAGAACAACAGGATTCCCCTGCTCCCACTTCGCCCCAGGCTTCACCGGCCAAGAAATTCGTGTATAATGATACCCCGGAAGAGGTAGGCCATTCTCTTCCATCACCCGCAGCCCCACCTTCCAACACTGGCCTTAGAGAAGTCGACCTAAACGTCGCCAGACCGGTCGTGTCTGATGGCGACGACGCACTACCCCCCACCAAGCCGGAACCTCCCGCATTGGCCACATCCATGGACCTGGACGAAACGCCAGAAAAGGAAGAACCAGAACCTTCCCGCAAACGGCGCCGCTCGAATTCAAACAACATCCCCGAAACCAAACTCCCCAAAACCATGCTGTCCAAAAGGATGGCTGGCGTGAAGGAGGGTCGTGAAAACGTGCCCCCCACAGCCATTGCCAGCGGCGGCCGCCGATTCAGAAACCGCGCCTCTTGATTAGGTGGATTTCATGTTATTTTCTGCGCTTTGCTTTTTTGTTCGTTTGTTTTTTGCTCTTCTTTCTGACAATTTTTGATACCCGATAGTCGCTGGGCTTTCCACTCTTGGTTGGAGTTTTTTGGCTGAGAAAACAGTGTTGGGTTAGACATTCTCTTGTATCTCTTCATTTTGTCTGAGTGCCATAGAAAAGCGATTGTACTTGGCGTTTCTGGTTTGGCTACACTGATATTCCTATGGGGATGTCAAATTCGATCTTAATACCATACTTGATCCCCCAATTTGGGTTGATTCGTCTTGTATTCAAAGTATATGCATGACGTTCACCCAGCACTAGCCTGTTAGTAGGCTAGATTTAGTACAAGCACCGATGATTTCCCCGTGGGGCATCACAAACAGGAATACTAAATCATCAAGACTGTTCCGCCTCATGTTCTGCAGCATAAGCGGCACTGCCCCCCTCGTCCTGAATAGTCTCTTCAGCTGTGTCTGGAGAGAAGGGATGCTGTACGAGTTTTTCCTGGTCCTGTTCTTCTTTCGCATCCGTATCCTCCGCGGCATCAATAATAACCTGCAACTCGCTCATCCGCTTCGCAAACTGATCCATCATCTCCTCAAGTGTGCCGCTCTCCTTCTCCTTGCCACCCACATTAATCGGCGGCCCACCTGTGCCACGGATCTTCAGCATCAACCCATGTCCTGGTAGCTCTCCAGGATTGTTATTCTCAAAAGTGGGTGCAGGCACCACTTCCGTGTTGAGGACCTGCCATGTTGATGAGAAGCTCTGCGCAGCGGTAACGTGATACTGCGGGTCTAGCTGTCCCTGATCTTGTGGGGGTGACGAAGCGTTCGCCGGTGACGTGGATATGGACCTTGTGCCACCCCCACCTTTGCCTTGTGCTGTCTGTTCGGTTATCGGACTAGTTTGCGCTGCCCCAGGTATGTGTGACGAGGGCTCTATATCGAGGATGATGTAGTTATCTCGGATGCCTGGAATGGGCGGCGGGAGTAGGGTGGTCTTGGCTAGGTTTGGGTCGGACGGGTCTTTGATGATCTCGTTCTGCAGATTCGATGCTTGGGTCTGCGCGATTTGGTCTTTCTTGGAATCGGAGAGGGCTTCTTGTTGTGCGGATAAACTACGTAATGCTGCCTCTGTCACGATATCGGTGTCATCATCGGAGAATATATAGTGGACTGTTGGGTGGTGGTAGTCTGAGGTATGGGCGTCTTCGATCAAGGTGAAGAACGGCTGGAATGTGGGGTGTGATTGAGGTTGTTTTTGACCTTCCTCGTGGTGGTCTTCAGTCCCATCCAAACCTGCATCTTGGGAAAGCGATTCAACTGTTCCTGGGAGTTGATGGGTTTCGTCCGTTGATGGGCGGCCCTCCGGCTGTTGCCCTCTTGAGTGTCGATCACTTGGCCGCGAAGAGGCGGTGCCAGGCCGAGAGGGTATTTCCTTATGCAGGGACTGTCGGGATGAGGAAGTGGATAGGGGGGATTAAAGGGAGAGTTGTTCAGAGACATCTCCATAAACCGAGGCTACATCATTTCTGGAGAAGAGCTTGGGATAGGATGAGGTTCTGTATCGCGTGCGGAGAGCTTCTTATCGATAACGTCACGTGACGATTGGACCAGTAATCAGACGGGAACCCGTGGACCCAAAATCTACCATTTAGGTAATCAACAGATTCGAATAACATCAACATTTAGTGCCTATTTCTAAGGCATTAATATTATTGACTTTATAATTCAGGTATTCAGGCATTATAAGGCATCATCTGGCTTCAATATTACTAATGACTAACATACCTAGGTAATTCCGAGGTTAGATTTTGTAAAGTGAGGGCTCAAATTACTGCCTGGCAATATAAACCTGATCCCCGCCACTAGGTAATTGGGGCGGGCCCGGTGGTTTGGTAAGGGCATCCTCACCCGGACACTTCGAAGAGTTTGGCGGACTAATCCACTCTTTAGACCTGTTGTAACCGTCTCGAGCTAGAGCTACAACTGCGTTCTCGCCATCGGTGTGAATAGGCCTTGAAAGTTGCTGGCGAATACTCATTTACTCCAAGATTCTGACCACTGCGCTTCTGAAATGTAGAGTAGATCCTAGACCGTGCACCAAAGATGTTACTTGCTCACCAGCAACTCGATCCAAAAGGAACGATCGCCTTGGGGGTGTAAATGTAGGGATTTTTATTGAGGTGACCTTCTTAGTCGATGATGTTGAATGATGTGGAGTCTCTGCTTGGATCTGAGGCCCGCTGCTCAAGCCGGGGTGGTATCGAGCGTAAATGCACCCAAATATGCGCAAAGGAGTCGTAAGGTGCTGAGGCTAAGCAGAAACAAGATAGCGAAGGCTGGTGAGTTTCCCAAGCAAGTAAGGGAGAATAGAAGAGACTTGCATACTCCCTATACAACATTAACATTGAACGTATGATTTCTCCTTGACACTAAACTTGACCAATGATTCTCCATAACTTTTCCCGTCTTTTGCCGTCATACAAGTTTTGTACGACTCTCTACACGAGGGATGTTCGAATATTCTCCATCATTATCCCGCATGAAATACTCTGCACACCGCTGTTCTATTTTTACTGTTAATCGAGATACGTGCTTCCCACATCACATTATGAGCACCAAGGAACGGTTACACCACATCTCCTATGAGGATCTATCCATTGACGCTATCACATGTAAGGGTTTTCCAAACCAATGTGTACACCTGGGCAGCAAATCATCATCACAATATAAATCATTTCCTAAAGCTGAGCCTTACTATAAGGAGCTACAAAGAACAGGCTCTCCCGAAATTCTCCAAGATGTCCCTCACCACATAAATCAAAAATACGAGTGATAGTCTCCTCCAAAATGTCGTCGAGAGCACTCGAAATCTTGCAGACCCAAGATATCAACTACACGAATCTTATCAAATTTCTCGCCATCGTCAGTCTTTTATGTTTATTATCCAACGTATTAACCACCTACTGGCGACTCAGAGATGTCCCTGGTCCTCTCTGGGCTCGAGTGACCAATTTGCAGCGGGTGTTGTGGGTGAAAACAGGTTGCGCTCATGTGATTCATAGAGAGATGCATGATAAATACGGGAGCTTCGTGCGATTTGGGCCGAATACTGTCTCCGTGTCTGATCCAGATGCTATTACAACATTATATCCGATGCGGATGGGATTTGTCAAGGTGACCAACAGATGTTTTTTTTTTTTTTTTTTCTTTTCTTTTTTTCTCCTCTTCCCTTACTCGCTAACTGAATGCTTTTTTTGTTTTTTCTAGAGCGAGTTCTATAAAGTCCAAATGCCTTATAGCCGGAAAGGAGGTGCGATGACGGTTGTGTTCAACAGCAGAGATGAGAAGGTCCACAAAGAGTTGAAATTCCCCATTGCTAGTTTATATTCGATGTCTCGCGTCATGACGTTAGAGCATTTCGTCGACCGGACCCTGAAGGTTCTTTTCCAGCAGCTAGACCATCGGTTCGTTGAGACCAAACAGGTGTTTGATCTTGGGGATTGGGTGCAATACTTTGCCTTTGATGTCATGGGCACACTGACCTTTTCGCGTCGCTATGGATTCTTAGAGCAAGGTCAGGATGTAGATGGACTTTTGGATTCCATCTGGAAATTCTTCAAGAAAGTGGCCCCTGTAAGTCATTCACCCTCAAATAAAAAGATAGAAAGCGAAACAAATTAACATGCTTGGATGTGTAGATGACACAGATCCCCTGGCTGGACACTTGGTGGAATAAGAATGCATTTGTTGCTTCGTTCAAAGAACCCACAGGACTGGCCATTCTGAAAATAGTCGATCAATTCTTGTCTGAGCGACGGGACTCGCATCAAAAGGAGAAAACCACGGATCAAGCTGATATGAAAACCGATATGCTGTCACAATTCATGGACGTTCAACGGACCAAACCTGGAATTCCCCACTGGTATAAACCCCTTTACAAAAGCTGATCTTAGCCAACGAAATGACTGGTTTTTTAGGGCTCCTCGGGCATGGACCTTCTCAAATGTGGTCGCAGGATCCGACTCGACGGGTAATACGATGCGAACGATCATGTACAACCTTCTAACCCATCCCCAGACGTTGCATCGCCTCCAGGATGAATTATTTAACCTTCGGCGACAAGGCAATCTATCCCAACCATTCCCGGCCTTTAAAGAGGTTAAAGACTTGCCTTACTTGGACGCATGTGTGTGGGAAGCGTTACGGCTTCGCCCGGCGTTTGCTCTCCCAATGGAACGAATTATCCCAGATGGGGGTGCTACTATCTGTGGTCAATATTTCCCCGCAGGCACAACCATGGGAATGAGTGCGTATGTGGTGAATCGACACAAACCGACTTTTGGTGAAGATGTTGAGAAATGGCGGCCTGAGAGATGGGTGGATGTGGATCCACAGCAGCGGCAGAAGATGCTGGCCAGCATTATGACGGTGGGCAGATCTCTGCTCTTCGGATTTATTCGCCTGGCTAATATTGAGTTTTTATCGCTAGTTTGGGGCTGGTCGCCGCGTCTGCCTTGGACAGAATATTGCCATGCTGGAGATTAAAAAGCTGATCCCAGCATTACTCACCAACTATGAGGTAAGAAATCAACTAATACAAGTCTGTTCCCAGATATTAAAACTCTCCCAGTTCCATTTAGTTGATCCGCTAAGATACAAGATACACAACGCTTGGATGGTAAGGCAGTGGGGTTTAGATGTAACAATGACTCGGCGAGAGAACCAGCAGGAAAAAGTCTAGAAGTACCATTTCTATCATCTTTAGAAATGGACAGTAAAAGCAACACCTTGGGAGCATAATTCATCTACCAATATAAAAATCGGTTAATAACTACATGTGCCTAGGTAGTTAACTATGAGTTCAACTAGTTACCCGGTCACTTGACGTTACTTGAAATTGGATAATGACATAAGCAGACTTGGCGGGAGGTTTGTTTTGAGTATCCCTGAGCTGATAGCCCTCGGAGTCCTCGAGCAAGGGGCCTCATAACCTACTAGTGAAACAGAAGGCTACGTACAACATAGGAAATAGTAGTCACATAAGGGAAACCATAAGAGCGAGAGATTACCTGATCTGTGAAATAAGGCATCTTCGCCGTCGGCGCCTTTTCAGCGTCCGGATACCCGAGTGGCACAAGATTGAAGAGGAGACTCTCCCAGACTATATCGCCTCGCAGTATTATCCAACTCGGATCGGAGAAGTCATCAAGGAGCGGTATCAAGTTATCTGTAAATTGGGATTTGGGTCTACCTCAACTGCATGGCTTGCACGGGACATCGAGTGAGATTCCTCATGATTTTTTTAACTTGGCTTATCAGAGATACTTACACACCAATGTCATAGCGATCGGCGTTATGTTATGCTCAAAATCTTCGCCCAGGCTTCATCTATGGGCCAACAAGTGGATAACGAGCTCAATATGTACAAACACATGGAGCAGTCTTCAACGGTCCATCCCGGTCGTGACGTGATAAGAACGTTACTTGATACATTTTACATCGACGGACCTCAGGATAAGCATCAATGCCTTGTGCATCCCCCGTTATGGGAGAGTGTTTTGGCTTTCTTACGCCGCAACCCGGTAGAGAGACTACCCTCACCAGTCATCGCAGTCGTTCTTCATCGCCTATTTCTAGCACTGGATTATCTTCATACAGAGTGCCACATTGCACACACTGGTTCGTGGCCCCGTTCATCACCTCCGGCCTCTACGATTTCCTTACTCATTTCCCCATTAGATATCAAGGCTGATAACATCATGTTCGGAATTAAGGATGATTCAGTCTTCACTGACTTTGAAGAGTACGAGCTTCAAAAGCCCGTTCCAAGGAAAGAGGTAGACGCAGACGGGAGAACAATCTACATGTCCCAGGAACTCAAAGTACCCAAACAAGTCAGCTCCCCAATCCTTTGCGATTTTGGTTCGGCCATACACGGTGATCAGTACCACTCGGTATTCATTCAACCTCAGATCTACCGAGCACCTGAAGTGATTTTGGGCGTTCCATGGACGTTTAGCGCCGATATATGGAATGTGGGATGCATGGTAAGACTAACAGCTAAATCATGATCCGATAATCGCTAATAGCCATGTTATAGATCTGGGATATCTACGAAGGCGGTTCGTTATTCACAGGTCAAGACCCCGAATTTGAAAGATACCGGAGCCGAGCCCATCTTGCCGAGATGATCAATCTTCTCGGCCCCCCACCTCCTAGCCTTCTTACCCAAGGGGAGCTGAAAGACAAATTCTTTTCGAGTGAAGGCAAGTTTCTTATTCTCACGGTACATAGTGAATTTCGGCATCCAGGTCCACTAACTAGGTCACTCCAGGCGATTTCCTGAATCCGGATTTACTGACGGGTTTAGTACCACTTGAACAGAGGGAAACTACTCTCGACGGGGAAGCCGAGAGAGAATCTTTTCTGCGTTTTATGCGTAAAATGCTGCAATGGGAGCCCAGTAAGCGTAGCTCAGCCAAGGAGCTAGCGGAAGACGAATGGATACATAGTCATATGTAAATCAGTGTAAACATAGCTATATTTGGATTTATTTTTCCGTCCTACACGCTCCTTCCTTCCATATTTATCCCATTGCTCCTTCATTTTTATAGCAAAATACAAAAATTGTATATCAGTGGCTTTCCGGAATGAAACATACCCCTACACGTCCCACAGCTTCTATTCGCCATGTTCTTCTTCCTAGTCTATGGAGTTCTTAGCGTCGTCGAGAAAAGCTCGAAAGAGAAACCGAGGCAACTTGTCGCGGTGAGGGATAACAAACAGACCGGGGATTGTATTTCAAGGCCTTCCAAGGCCTTCTTGCGGGGGCCAAATACGCTCCAATCATAGGCCTAAGATGGAATTTCGACAAATGTAGTTATTAAACGATTTTTATATTGGTAGATGCACTATCTTCCAGGGTGTGGTGTTGCTTTTATTGTCCATTTTTATAGAATGGTACTTGGTAGGTTTCTTGCATATGATCTATAGATTGACCTATCTATAGCCCGATCTGCAAATATATACATCAGCATATCGAACATCGAACACCAATGCAATCCGTAACCAATAATCTACATCAATCAAATTACGCATAAATAATAGTCACTCTAGTAGGAACAGCCTTGTTTTCTAAGAATGAAGTATAAACTGGGATCCAACCTTGTGTTGATCAATTGGTCAAAGTCTCTCCAACCACGGCATTAATCTGATGCTCAGTTGAGACTGAGGTCCCATCAACTCTTCCAATCCAAGTTTGCATGCTCGATAAAAAAACAAAGGGGTATCTCGAATTCGTCCGACAACGCCTTGATAACCATTGATGAGAAGGGAAAAAAAACACAAATTATACCGTTATTCCTTGCCCTTCCATTCGAATTCTGGAGACAAGTTAGCTTGATATCATTCAAATAATACAAAGAAAGCATACTTTGTCGGCACATTGGACATAGTCCCTTGGAAGACTCCAGGTCAATCCAGGTCATCAAGCAATGCTGTTTCAAATGGGTTGATCAGCCCAGTCCTAGCTTGAGATGTTCATTCCGCAGTCTTACCATGTGAAACGCGTGGTTACATATTCCTTGCACTGTAATAGTCATCACAGTCAGTATTCATCATGGCATTGGGAGTAGGAAATGTCACTCACCAAGTGCGCAGTCGTCACCAGGGAATTTACAGGTTGGACAAGTGCCGTCGAACTGAACACGACAGATGCCACATACTTCATCCTCGGGAATATCCCAGTGCCAAGTAGCAACGGCATTCCATTCTTTAATGGCGACCTTCATTGTGGGGGGATGGTATAGTGGAGAGCCAAGCTGAAGAGGTGAAGAGAGAGGGAAAACCATCGGTCAACAGCCGACGCTTATCTCTTATCGGCCTTATCACATGTTCTCCGCACTGTGGACCTCCACATATGCCGCCATAACACGCAATAGTACTCCTCTTATTGCTCTTCCCTGCCCTTCCGCTTCCTCTTACTCGTTGGTCTGACTTGCATTTTGCATATCTTCCTAAGCCTTTGCTACCTCGTTATGTGAATTGGTCTTTAAAAGGCTCCTTTTCTCTCTCTCTCTCTCCACCATGGCTTTCGCAGCTAGATCTTTTGCTCCCGCTCGTCTCTTCCGCCCCAACATGTCCATCTCCACAGGGCTCCATACACAGCGCAATGTCTCTTTTTCTTCATACCTAGTGACACCAAAGCAGCTGAATGAAGCCCTCAAGAAGAACCCCACGACAAAAATCTCAACTTCCCCCGCGTGATTCCTCTCTGTGCAGCATGGTTCATGCCGAACGACCCAGAGGGTCGTAAGGGAATTGACTCGTTCCGCAACTCACGCATCCCGCAGGCCCGATTCTTCGACCTTGACGCTATCAAAGATCAAGATTCACCCTATCCACACATGCTTCCCACTTGTGAGACCTTTGCCGAGGCTATGAGTGAGCTGGGGATCCGTCGCGACGACTCGGTGGTGGTTTACGACACTGCCGACGTAGGAATATTCAGTGCCCCCCGTGTAGGCTGGACGCTGCGCGTATTTGGCCATGATAATGTGCACATCCTCAACAACTATCGTCTCTGGGTTAAAGAAGGTCTTCCGACCGAGAGCGGCGAGCCAGCAGTGGTGGAGAAGTCCAAGTACTCTGTTCCAACATACGACTCGCGACTAGTGATCTCCTTCCGGGAGATGAAGGAGTTGGCATTTGACTATGGCAAAGAAGGTGCAGAGGAAATAGAGATCCTAGATGCACGCTCCTATGGTCGCTGGGCTGGAACCGACCCCGAGCCGCGGCCTGGCCTGTCATCGGGCCATATCCCTGGCTCCAAGAGCCTGCCCTTCCAAGAACTGCTGGACCCTGAAACAAAAGCATATCTCCCTGCTGAAGACCTGCGAAAGGTCTTTGAGGCCCACAAGGTGGATCCAAACCAAACAATCATCAGCTCGTGTGGCACTGGCGTGACTGCCTCCATCATTGAGACAGCCCTGAGTGAGGCAGAATATGGCGATCCAAATCTGCGTCGAGTATATGACGGCAGCTGGACGTAAGTATATAAAGTTTCCCCTGTAATTCAAACGTTGCTACTAGTACTAATATGAACACCAAAACCAGTGAGTGGGCGCAACGAGTTAAGGAATCGGATGGCCTCATCAAGAAGGTGAAGTCATAGCGGAATGATAACCCTTCTCTTCAGAAACATGATCGTTTTCTTTCTTTCTCCATCTTTCTCTACTCTTAGACTGTATCCCTTTGCGAAATATAGAAACCCTCACTTCTCTCACTTGGAATTCGGCCTTGTTCCTGAAGCCCGCTTAGTCAGCATATTTCCATCCCGGTCTCTGCCCATCGCATCATTTCTCAAAGGTGTGTTCTTTGGCCCCAAGCAGACTGTATTGTTACAAAGATGCTGCAGATGGAAACATCCTGTCAACTGGATTCTCATCGTGAGTGAAAATATTCCTGGCTTTATCAACCGACATCCCACTCTTCCCTCTTCCTCCCCCCACATTCCCAGGTCCCTCCATCATCAAACCTCCTTCCTCAGCTCTAGGCCCGTGCTGACCGGCCCTGATTCAGTCGCGGTTGTCTACATTTCTAGTCTTCCGATATAGGGCGGTCTTTGACCTGTACCTCTCACTCACTACGAACACACGAATACACTCGTTCAATATCTGCCATGTCGACCGGACGCAAGGTCTTCCGATGTGCCGTGGACGAGACGGCCTTGTCCACCAATATTAGCGAGATCAAGAAATGGACTACCAATGGTGCTATCGATCTCGTGGTTCCTCTTTACAGTGAGTATCCGAATGTTGAGGAGGACTCTGATTGCCTTATTCCGGCGCGCTTGCCACTAACCGTTGTTCTCTGATCAGCACTTGAACGACTCCATGCGCTGAAGCGAGCGGGATCACAGGTCGCCATCAACGCCCGCGAAGCAGTTCGCTTTCTTGACCGCGTCACTTCCGGCAAGGATCACATTGCCGCCGACCGAGTTGTCCTCCAGGGCCCCATGGAACAATACGAGCGCTGGGAGGAGGCCGAGAAATTCTTCCTGCCGGAGTTCGAAGAGGAGCCCGAGGTAGTTGACGAGGTAGTTGACGAGGCACTTGGCAATAAAGAGCCAGCGATTGAACCCAGCGCCGAGGATACTTTGACCAAGAACGAGTCGGATGATCTGTCGCAGATGCTCTTGTCCAAACTGAACTTTAAGAAGGATCCGGAGGCTGTGTCGATCACCTCCGTCGGCACCCCCAGCGGACCTGGATCGCGCACATCCTCTCGCAGCTCCCGTACCAGCCCCGAGTGTGCCCAGCATGAGTCCAGCAATGGAACAGCCAAGAATAACAAGACCAAGAGCAAGGCCTCTACCCACCAGCGCACCATCTCCGGATCCGTCATCCCGACCGCGCCGCCCGCTCTGCGCCCATTGCTGAGTGCTCTGCTCTGGCGGTTGCATACCGGCCCCGATGCCGAGAACTCGGCCAAGACCTGCATCCTGATCTCCAATGACCGTGCGACCCAGGTGTGGGCTCAAAAGTTTGGCATTGGTGTCAAGAATATTCTGCAGCTACGCACCGCTATCCAGTACGAAGAGCGCGAGTACAAAAACCGCTGCAAATATGTTGAGAAAACTCAGACCCAACCCGCCGAGCCGAAGACGTTGTTGTCCTACGAGGAAGAGAGCGACGAGGATGAGCTAGTGTTTGTCCCCCGCGGTCGTGGAAAAGGGAACCCCCGAGGTGCTTCGCGTGGTGGGGGTCAGCGCAAGGCTGCTCCGAAGGCTACTCCCAAGGCTGCCACGAAGGCTGCACCACCTCCTGTTGAGCCTACTGTCACTGTGGAAGTTCCTACCAAGCCCATCGACCCGGACTCTTTCAGCCGGTCTCTGGGTGGTGCAACCAAGCCGCAGACTGTAGACTTGAGCACCCAACAGGCTACCACCGGTGCCACCGGTGCCTCCCGGGGTAATAATGCTGGAGCCTCTCGCCGCTCATCTAATGGTCGCCGTGGTGGATCCTCGCGCGGTGCACGGGGCAATGGTCGTGGTCGTGGTAAGCTTTGGGTTCCTTGATTAACACGAGCAGAACGGTCTACTCCACATCATCTCTTGATGATAGTAGACTGGAGTGTTTTGTGAACCAATGCATCCAGAACCGGACAGGGGTGTCTCTTTTCTCTTTGCTGGACTGCAATAACCCGGCCTCCCCCCAATGTGGGGGACCTGGATCTGGTGATCTGTCTTGCTGTGATTGCCTGATTGCCTGCAGAGTGTGTCTTTTCCCTCTTCCCCCGGCATAAACCATCCCAGAACCCCGGCATGATCGGATCTCGGACACGAAAGGACATGAATCCCATGGTGGATTCAACCCGCGGCCATGACGAGCTGCTTGGATATGTCTATTTCGGAAATCTTGTGCCCCCCCTTCTTTTTTTTCCCCCTTTTCACCCTTTCCTTTGGAGACGGAGATGGGAGATCGTCAAATTGCGGAGACGTTGAGACGGTTGCTTTTTCTATTTTCTATTTTCTATTTTCTTTCTTTTGCGATGGGAGCTGGTATGAAAGTGGATTGTATCTTTTTTTTTTTTTAATTTTTATGATCTACTAGTATGCCAGTTCCAGATTATCCCATATTATCCTAGTGAATTCAATTTACTCGACTTGTTTTCTTCTGTGGTAAGTAGGCCTTTTGTGTCTCTATGATGTCGGTCCCCTATGATGTCGAAGTATAGACCGCCGCTTTCCCCGCGTGTCCCACGGGAACATCACTTGACTTTCGCCTTCGGCTTTAAATTACTTTGATTCCTTTCATTCCTCTCGACTGATATTTCCTCGTATCAATCCTCAATCCTCGGAATACTTTGAATATCATTACTTGCCAAACAATGTCTTCCATCGAACAATCCCTTCCCCCAACCCACGAGCGTCGTAACTCTCTGGAGAAACACCTCCAAACCCGCCCAGAAATACAGGACCTCAAGAACCGCCACATCCTGCTGGACACCAATGTAGCCCCGTGGGTGTTTCCGGGAGTTTCGTATTTTTTGTTTTTGAGATATGATTAACACAATGACAGAGCCCTTCAATCTGCCCGCCAGGAACTCGACCGCCAGCGGGCTACAGACAATCTGAAGAAGAACCTGGAGAAGAGACCTGAGAAGGACGAGCTGGTTGAGCGTTTGTTTCCCTTTCTTTTCTCCTTTTCATTCTGATTTGAATACCTTGAATACCTTCCCATTCTTCTATTTTATTCTTGTACCTGCCATCATTCCTCTCTGTATGTTGTATGTTGTATATACTAACAATCCCGCCAAGGTAATATCCTCCCCGCAACCTCCGCTGCCCCCGCCTTACAGGCTCATGCCCGTGAACTCGAGAAGCATATGCTGGCCGATAACCTAGAACATAAGATTCAGAATCGGCCTCAGCCGGAAGATCTGATTTCACAGGGCATTCTCTCCGAGGATGAAAACCCCCGCTCCCCTGTTTGATTGTGGCGTCCTATAGAGTCAACATTGCCACGGTGCTTTGGCTCTTGGTGCTATGAGATATGGGTGACACGATCGTTTTATGAGGGCGTTTTCTTTGATTGTTTGATTCTTCCATTTTTTTTTTTCCTTTTCTTACATTTCAACACTTCAACACCTCAGTTCAATGTCCAATGGTGTTTTCTACAGTCTTTACCCTTCTGAACTGATGATGTCACCGTTACGCTACCTGTATAGCAATGTCAAATACGGAAATATGCGATTTCTATCAAAAAATGTAGAAATGAAGAAAATGAGTCATTGATGGGGGAGGAGATATTGGGGTATGGACATAGCAGAAGACTTGATCGAATTAAATATAGTTCCAGGCAGATCTACTGGACCCCCGAACTACATCAATACACAGTGATCATTCAAAAGCCATTGGTCATTGCTGGATACTTCATATGATATGTAGGGTTTTTTTTTTATACTTTTTTCTTTAGTAGGATGACACCTCCATCGCAGCCGACACATCAGGTGTCCATCCACTCGGCCTCTCACTCCCACGAACAACAATCCCATACGCCGCCCGCTCAACCTTCTCCACACTATTCTGCATCACATCCAGCTTCTTCGCCATATCCCGGAACATGTAATGTCGGGGCGGCACACTGAGCGCCTCAAACCCGGCACGCATAGCACGCAGATCAACCACGATACCACCCTGCGACGAAGCGACCGTCGATTTCTCGCTTTCGCTAGCTGTATTCTCCGTCGTCTGGATAGCAGTTGCGTTCCCAGAGCTCAGTGATAGAACCGCAAACCGCATCATCTCCCCAGTGAGATCGTACAGGCCCATTAGGTAGTCTTCTTCTGAAACGAGGATCTGCGCGGGGATGTGCGCCGAACACTCCGCGTGCGTGATCAGCGTTTGTGTGCGTAGGTAGTGGTCGAAGGAAATAGCTTCAATGAATTCTTGGATACCAGCGCTGATTTGTCGCTGGTACCGCCAGCCATTTATGCCTAGTTGTTCTGGGACGACGGCTTCAAATAGCTCGCGGATTTGGTCGAAGCGGGTTTGGTTTTCTTGGGCGATTTTCGGTGGGAGGGGTTGGTTCGTTGTCCGCACTCGTTGAAGTGCGAAGATACTACATATCTCTCAGTTAGTGAGGCTCTTCTTTAGTTGGAGGTGAGGTGAGGGGGGAGGCATACATCTTCTTGCTCAGCGCGGTAATGTCGCGGCTTTTCTTGATGATACGCTCGCGGCGATCATGGTGCTCGTCCAGTTCGTCGCGGAAGTTCTCGAAGATTGAGAGGATTGAAGGTGCTGACTCTGATTCTGCCATGATCGTATCTTTATTTGTATCTTCAGGATTTAGCTCGAGGGGCTGGCCTTCCCAGTCGCGTTTGGTACCCATTGGCAAAAAGTTGGGAGGTGGTTAAGTTCAGATCGGGGGAGATCTCCACGATAAGATATGATGATATTCTTTTGCCAGTTCGTAACTACATCGTGAACATCGTCCACAGGTAATACTAACTAACTATCTATTGAGATTTACAAGAGTTATGTCCGGCAGCTTTAAGTGCTTTTGCTCATTGAAATAATTATTTCCATTGCTATATAGTAACTGCTATATAATATAGGTACTGGTTCATCATTCAACAACTGCGCAAGAGATTTGCCCCAGATACCGGTATTTCAGAGGCTCACTTCCAAGGCCAGTAACAATGACTGTCTGCTCATCGCCAGGGACAATGTCAATAGCGTTGTCTCCAAGCAGTACACCCTCTTGCTCCTCAAACACAAGACACTTGACCGGCTTACGGGCACTGATCACCAACACCGTCTCACCAGATTTCGCTGTCTGTTTCTTAACCTCCACCTGTCGTTCGGACAGATTGAGATACTTCAATGGCTGTGGCCAGTCGACATCCCGTGCTACAACCTGGTTGTTCACCCACAACCGGGCGGCGAGGACATGCGGTTCACGCTCGGCGATGTGGTCGATAACGCCATCAGTGATGATATCGGTGGTGCCATTCGCAGTAATGGTGATGTTTTCGTGCACGATAGGAGCCCGAATATCGCGGCCGGTGTTGACAGATAGGAATCGCAGCTCGACACTGCCTTGGACGGTCTTTGGTTGATTGCTGGCAATCCAAAGCTCGTACTTGCTGGTCTTGGGTGGCTGGGCATGTGCCACGCTCCAGTCGTGGTGCTCACGTCGGACCCCGACGGCGATTGGGTTCATGACCCGCTTGACCGCGTAGTATGCGGGCTTTGGCTTGAGGAAGTAGTCCACGATGGCCCATGAGATTGTCGGCCAGCAGTCGTTCAGCTGCCAAAGCAGTGCGCCGCCGCAGTGTCGCTCGTCGCCCCACTGTCGGCGCCAGCCTCGGTAACCAAACATCATGGTCTCTGCTTGTACAACTTGAGTGAGGTAGATGTAGGTCTAGAGATGTTTAGCGTGTATCAATGGCCATCATGGTGGTAAGTCTCACCTCGAGGTCTGTGGCGGTTCGTAGATTCTCTACGAGATACGTCGCCAGTCTTCGTTCATGACCGTCGGCCTTGTTGTGGAAGTCGATCACATGGGATTGAGGGAACTTGTCTTCCGGGTTCTCGACAAAGTAGTCAATGGTAGAGATGTGGGGGAATGCCTCCATTCCAAACTCGCTGTTGAACCGGCCACCGAGAGTATCGAAGATTTGATACTTCTCTTGCGTTCCATGCCACACTATTATGGAGATTAGCTCAATAACTCGAAGTGTGTTGGGGAATGTATACCGTTCCACTGGTGCATATCACCAACAGTGGGATCTGACGATATCTTGCCATCTCCCCATGGACTTCCAGGGTGGTAGAATGTGCCGGGTGAGTATTCAGCCACCACGTCTGGGAGCAGCTTCTCATAAATGTATCGTGCTGGGAAATCTGTTTTCAACCAGCTCTCTGGGTCTTTATCCTCGTAGTTGTAGGTCAAGCCTTCAGACTCCGCAACCTGATAATCCTCGTTGTTACCCGCATAGAGGACAATCGAAGGATGATGGCGCATACGCTCCAAATTGTAGACTGTCTCTTGACGGACAGACTCGAGCATCTTGGGCCATGTGGGATAATTGCCACATCCAAACATGAAGTCTTGCCAGACCAGCACTCCCAATTCGTCGCAGGCCTCATAGAAGGAGTCGTCTTCATAAATACCACCTCCCCAGACACTTATTCAACGTCAGCGAAATCCACTTAAGTCCTCGACGAGAAAAGAAAAACAAAACTTACCGAATCATCACTTGTCTACCAGCGACCATAAGTTCAATCCACTTGCGGTATCGCTCAGCACTAATAGCAGGGAGCAGATTATCCGCTGGAATCCAACATGAACCGCCGCAGAAGATGTCCATCCCATTAATTCGGAAGAAAAAGGATTTGCCATGCTTGTCCGGTTGTTGAACTACCTCGGCGGTCCGGATACCAAACTTCTTGGATGTCTGGTCAACCTGTTCACCATTGCGAAGTAGCGATACCGATACGTCGTATAGAGTCTGCTCGCCATATCCATGGGGCCACCACAGAGCTGGCTTGTCGACTGGGAATGTTACTTGAGCGGTCTTCCCAGACACGGGGATAGTCGTGCTCGCAATCTCGCTCCCTTTTAAGCCTAAGCTAAACTGGGCCGTATATTCTCCATCACCGACGCTCTCCACATCGATAACGGCCGTCAATTCAGCTGCCTGCTTGTCCGTGGATAGCTGGGTTTGGGGCCACAGATTGGCCACGCGGGCCTGATACACCTCGAATCGAACGGCGCGCCAGATGCCCGCAGTCATCAACATTGGACCCCAGTCCCAGCCCCAGTGGTATTGGGCTTTCCGCACAGCCATGCGCGATGGATCGCCGTTGAATCCGACCCATTTGTGTGTGGTATCCTGGGCTCGGAGCTCCTTTGCTTTGATGAGTGCACAGTCGAACTCAATCTCGAGTGTGTGTTCGCCCTCTGTTTCCAAGGCTTTGGTTACATCCACCCGGTGACCCAGGAACATGTTATCACTCTCCAGGATCACTTGTCCGTCCAGTCTGACCTTGGCAAATGTATCGAGACCGTCGAAGACCAGGATAATTGAAGAGCCGGCGGGGACGGATGGCTTCTTCACCACATTCCGGTAGACCCATGACTTCTCGTTGACCCAGCGGGCATCCAATTCTTTGAACCCAATATAAGGATCATCGAGCCTATCGGGAGAATACTGTTAGATTTGAAACATCTCGTCTGGAGGGGGAAAAAAGAGCCCACTTGTTGTTAGCGATGAGGTCCTGCTGTACTACGGATGGGACCGTAGCTACTGGCAGCCATTCATCTGTGTCCCGGTCCTTGAAAGACCAGCCAGAAGATAGGGAGTGCACAAGCTTAGCCATTTTTGAAAAAAAAAAGCAATTGGCAATATGAAGAAGGTAGCTCTGTCTGCCCCGGATTTATACATTGTCGGGGAACGCTTTATCCTTATCGATAAGCCCGGAGAACCCCTTTCCCTTTCGGGAAAGACGAAACTGACCGTGTTCGAAATGGACTAGCGTGACACATGACACTGTATATTTGCAAATTATGTTCTTCAAATACAACAAAACAAGAGTAATTTGCAACTCTTCAAAATTACAACGGGGTCTCTCCACTATTCAGCAATGTCCTCGAACTCTCTGGGAGTTTGGACATCCCGAGGTTCATCCGGCAGCTTTGTTCGCCACGGCGAAGGTCCCGCCCAGCTCAAAATGTCATGCATTGTTGATACTCGGCTTCCTTTTCCATGAGTTTCTGCTATCGTGAACTTGGAGACTCACTGGACTGATGGACATGCACGGAGTATATATCATCTGCTTTCCCCCCTCCACCTGTGCAGGCAGCTTCTTTCGGGCATCAACAGCCTACGCACTTAATTTATCATCACTACACTTATTGCACCAATCATCGTTAATATGCATGAGTGGTCACGATTCACAACTGAACCAATGACCGTTAAACGTCGGCAGACAGTGGGCGTCCTGCATCCTTCGGCATCCTTCGGCATCCTTTCATTATTCCACAGGCTTGGAATGCCCCATGATAACTTTCTCAGAAGTCAATGATCGGAGTGCGGAGCTCTGCAGAGTGCTTGAAATTCACTTGGCCTCTTTTCTCCCTTGAGAATAAGAGAAAAATAAAGCGAGAACTGCTAACCACCCTATGTCCCCATCTCGGGCACTTGACCGGAAAGAGACATTGGCGCGAAATTATCTTGGTACTGGACTCTCAGTGGTAAGTCCCACCAGACAATTTTCGGCACAATGCCCCTCCTGATACACGGGGTAAGCATAAGTGGACATGAGCACCAGCCCCTTGATTCGTGAAAATCCCTCATTCTAGGCGTTGGGCGTCGCGCTTGGAGCCATTATGGTATACTCCGTACGGAGGACACGGAGGATAGTCATGAAAATGAGAGGGAAAATTTGCTGGTACTGGACCACTGGACTACTGGACACCCCGACTTAATCTCCCCATGCAAGAACGGACTTGCATAGTGATCTTCCCCATACGATCGTCCAGTCCTGCATGGCTCATGATTTTGGCCCAAGTGAGTCTGGGGAAATTGCCCCTCACTTTTGGGAATCCATGCCACACTACGGAGTATGGGGTACCGAGTACCCTGCTATGCACGGTCGGTGGCGTGTAAACACCTCGAAGCGAAATTAGAAATTTCCCATGAATGGCATGCATCTGCACCCCTGTTCATGTTGGCGTGGCAATTCCCGGCTGAAATGTTAGGCAACTCGGGACTCAAAACCCTAGTTGACCCTCTACAGTCCCCTGTTGATCTTATATGCCGGGAGTTACTGATGGGGGAATCTTCATGTCTAACTGGAGGCTGAAAGGCCATTTCTTTTTCTTTCTTCCCCTAATAGATCTGAGAGAGAGAGAGAGGGAGAGTGTTTGTTCGTCTTTCCGCCAAGGAATTGTCCGGAGTCACGGAGATCCAGCCCCTCCTACTCCTTCATATAAACCAATCACTTTTCACTTTGACCCGACTAAGCTCGGACTGGCAAAAGATGCCTTACAAGTTCGAATTCAACACCAAAATGCGGGGAGATTAAGCGGATCAGCCTGTTTTTTTTTTTTTCTTTTCTTTTCGTTTTAGTCTCTTTTTTCCCTTTTAATCTTCCAAGGTTCTGTTCTTTTCCTATCTTAGATGACTTGCCATCTTTCAGCAATGTAAAGCATCAACTGTCTCTTTTATCAACATTCATAGCACATCATTCTACACATGTTGCCCACTCAGTGACCACACAGTGGTCGTGAAATTTTATACCCCCATAATCATTAACAATGTTCCATACATTCGAGGGGTTTGAGAACCCTACGGCAGCAATCCCCGCCCGCAACCGGTCTACGAGTGAAAGACGGGAATCTGTTAGTCGCCGGGTGACAACCTTGCGCGCTTGTACATCTTGTCGCCATCGCAAGATCAAGTGTGATGGCGAGAAGCCATGTGAGGCATGTAGGTGGTATAAGAAGTCAGACCAGTGTCACTATTCAGACCCGCGGCCGTCACGGAGGTGAGTCATTTGTTGATTTTCTTCTAACGCCAACCATCTAACCAGTCTATGCTATACAGACATGTAGAAAAACTATCTACAACTCTGGACGAGTATCGAAGTATCTTTGGAAAGTTATTCCCAAACTTCTCTTCAGAGTCTTTGGCATCTCTGCCACGGGAGAAACTGCTCGAGCTCATAACCGCTCCGTCGGGCTCTCACATGCAAACACTGTCACATCATGCTGATTCCCCATCGACATCGGCTTCCCTGGAAGCCCATCTCTCACCTTTGTCAAATGACGATGACAACCTCGAGGCTCTGCAAACTATGCCCGAGGAACTCCCGGATAGCCGTAATACTAGCTCTTCGGATCTAGTAGAGGGTGTCTCGGATGATGTTAATGGGCTATCGTTGTCGGCTCGCCAGCCTTCATCTTACCTGGGTGTATCATCTATCCAGGCTGTGATCAAGGTCATTGTCTGGTTAGATCCAGGCTGTGCCTCGTACTTTTCGCGAACTCCCGTGAACGAACAGGAGAATGCGGTGGGATGGCTGCATCATGGGCCTACCACACCCCCACAACCCCTCATTCCACCCTCAGAGATGCGAATGCTCGATGCATATTTCCTCTATTTCCAAGCCTTCGCTCCTATGATCGATGAGCGCTCCTTCCGCGAGGCTTACTGCGCCGGTCGTCGGAGAGATGATCATTGGCTTGCTCTGCTGAACATCGTTCTTGCTCTCGGTTGCATTGCAGCTACAGGTCCCGATGATGTAACACACCAGACATACTTCTTACGATGCAAGGGTCATCTAACTCTGAGCTCCTTGGGAAGTTCCCATATCGAGACTATTCAAGCGCTCGGCCTGATGGGCGGCTGGTACTGCCACTATATCAGTCAGCCGAATCTGGCATACTCCATTTTGGGTGCTGCATTGCGTATGGCGGCTGCTCTGGGACTGCACAAGGAGTTTGCAGAGACCCGTCAAATACCGAGTCCGGCGAAACTAGCCTCCATGGATCTCAAGCGTCGCGTCTGGTGGTCTTTGTTCTGCATGGATACCTGGGCCGGCATGACACTAGGCCGGCCTAGTATGGGTCGGATGGGTTCCAACATTACAGTCAAACCACCCCTTTGTCGAGACAAGGTAGGTCATATTCCTTTTCTAGAACAGAATGATCATTCAACTAATGACGCTGTAACAGGGAAACGTTCTCGAGATTCTCCCCTTAGTGGAAAATATTCGCTTCGCCAAGATCGCAACCCAAGTCCAAGAGTCCCTCGCCGCAGCACCGCTAGTCAAGCACCAAGAAATGGCCCACGCAGATGCACAGCTCATCGAGTGGTGGGACAACCTCCCCTCTGTCCTGAAAGACCACGAGCCCTGCTCAGAGTCGATAAACACTGTCCGCACGGTCATGCGCTGGCGCTACTACAACCAGAGAATCCTCCTGTACCGACCAACACTGCTTAGCTACGCCATGCGCCGCGTGCCTTATATCGCACTGCGATCCGAGGAGCGCACCGCGATTGGAAAATGTCGCGAAGTCGCAGAGGAATCTATTCGGAATATCGCTGCCACGGCGCAGCTTAATCAGCTTTGCGGATGGAATGCTGTCTGGTGGACCTTCCAGGCTTCCCTGGTTCCCTTGGTGGGATTATTCCTCAACGATCCAACGGTAAATGACCCTCGCGCGTCCGTTGAGTCTTGTCAGGCGCAGGTGGAAATGGCTATGATGACCCTCTCCCGTATGCAGTCCTTTGGACATACGGCGAAGCGGTCGCTAGATGCTATCTCGCGTATCTACGAGGCCAGCAAGCGGGGGCAGGATCTCACCGATCTGGACTCTTCCGCTAGTATCATTAGTGACTCTTATCCCGCTGGTCGGGATATGTCACTTATGTTTCCACCGCCTGAACCGGGTCGTGGTAATATGGCCATGGGCGAGAATGGGTTCCTTGATCCCCTCGCCACTACGCCGTTCACGGATGAAACAGGGGGCCAGTATCTCTGGGAGTATTTGAGCTGGAGTGATAATAACTTGTGGCCAGGGATTGTCACTGATACTGATGGGAGGAATGAAGTGATGACTTTGTTGACTCCTGATCATGAGAAAGGCCCCAAATTCGGAGAACAGCCTGCGTATTTTGATCCCATGCTGGATCCTGGGTATTTTGCTAATGGTGGACTCTATTACTGAACATTTGTTCTCTTGTCTTCTCTTTTCTCTTCTATTATTTTCATTTCTTTGAAATTTCTCGATTTAGCATGTTTGCATAGGGCATACGTGGGAAATGAATGTACGACAGGACTTGACTTTTCGTTTAAATGTTTTAAGTATATCAATGTACTGTACGATTTTCTATTTTTCTTATTTATTTTTCCTCATATTTCTCACATCTC
The DNA here is from genome assembly GCF_028828655.1 of Penicillium verrucosum. Classification (NCBI taxonomy): domain Eukaryota; kingdom Fungi; phylum Ascomycota; class Eurotiomycetes; order Eurotiales; family Aspergillaceae; genus Penicillium; species Penicillium verrucosum. The sequence goes on from NW_026643212.1 coordinate 4,935,464, forward strand.
ACGGTACCTTCCACAGGCAAAACATCAAGATTCAATTCGGACAGAAAAAGTGTGATGAAGGTATCGTCAACCCCCAATTTAAATCGTACATTCATAGTGCGGCATAATATTCAGCCAGCGAATCTATAATTGCATCTCGTCTTTCGGGATGTTCGTCCTCAAACATCTTTTGAACATGCCTGTTGTGTTTCAGACTTGCAACCTGGCTATATGCATCACCGTATCCAACCGGACCGTCCAACCGAACAGGGCCTCTCCTGCGTTTGTCATCGGAGTCTGAAAATATTTCACTCGAGCCCAGACGAGCAAGCGAGTTTCTGAGAACATCGCCAATACTCACGTTTGCTACCAGAGGGAGTGAACTGAGGGCCTTCGTATAGTACGGGATTAGAGTGCCGTTGGATATAATTGATTTGGTCACAGCTGTCAGGCTCAGTGCACCTCGTCTGATGGCGGGGCCCTGTGAGCTGAGAACTTCGGTGAGGTTGCCTATCATCGTATTAATGTCGATCACACCTCTCAACGGGAAAGTGTTGTTGCCTGGTCTGATTGTGACGTCTTTGACCGTTGCTTTGCCGATGACTAGGTCGGTATTGCCGCTTTTGAGATCGAGTGTGATAGTGCCAACTTCGAAGCTGAGGGGGAGGGGTTTGGAAGTGTAATATTGGCAACGAGGTTGGATCCATCGTCCTCTGCCGGTAAGAGGAATGTGCTATTTGCAATGGAGAAGCCTGCAAACTTGTTCAAAGCTACTTCAGAGATTAGCAACACCGTCCACGGGTAAAAGACCGCTGTAGTCAAGTACTCACTTGGAATTGGCACATCTTTATCCAATACAATGTGGTTTTTCAGGACCCCGAGATATCCAGTGGTCGCTCCATATAGCGAGAGTGCGGTTTCCTTTTGGGAGACGGCTTGGGTCACAAAGGTTTCCCAGGAAGTCATATTGAGAATCGGTGTCAACTGGTCGGTGACTCCGAGTGAATAATTCCCCTTGATAGTTTGGCCGGGGATCTCAATTCCTGCATATGCATTTTTATGGCCAGCGGAGCGCACAAATGCGTAGAAGACAACTGGATCGAGTCGAACGCCCATTGCAAGCTTCAAGTTTACCTTTGCTTCTAGTGTCATCCGTACTGTATCTGCTGTTGGGTGCATCACCTCGGCATTGACAATTCGCAGATCCGATTTATTGACAACCATTTGCGCGATGGCAGGAATCGCAACCAGAAAGCTTGTTTAGTAGAGTTAGTTTGATGATAAGAAGGAGAATAGGCAAAATAGCACCTTGACTTACAAAACAGGCAAGAAAATAGCCAAGAATATGACATTGGCAATGAGGTAGATGCACCAGAATCGCCTGCAATGCCGGCGGAATCTATTCTTTTTCGAGGTCGAGGTCACTGATTCGACCTTCTCGAGCCTTTCAGACTCATCAGACTCTGGCTTGAGAAGTCCTCGATTGGCCCCGATAGTATACTTTCCTATGCCCAGTGCCATGATAAGGTCTCTTTGACGGAAAGAAGAATACACAAGGAGATCTATCTATATAATCACCAAGCCCTTATGAAATTATCATATGTCTATGAAAGGATACCGCGGACCGGGGCAACCATAAACTTTATAATATAGCTTTGTTTCTTTTGCGGGGTGATCGCCATCTTCTTGTGCTATTGTACGGTGGTTTATGAGGTCCGTAGATAAGGAGGACGAACCTGAAGTACGTCTCTACCTAGTAAACTGTGATCTCTGTTAAGACTGGCCAGGTTTGTATTGAAAGATTCAGAACTAGTCTGTCATATTGCTTCTGGTATAAAAGTAGACCAGATAATCTGACGGCATCTAACCTCTCAGACGAAGTTGTCCCAATCTAGCCAGGCAAGTTTCAAATACAGGCGATGGCTTCTTACGCAAGCGGTTCAAGTAATACAGGTCCGAGGTATAATACTGTGCCTCACTTTGGCAGGGAGCATGCTTAACATTTTGGTTACGCTGCATATGCCTTTCGTTAATGGTCTCATCCAGAGTGCCTCGGTGTGGTTTGTGGCTATCTTCTCAAACAGTGTAAATAAATTTGTAATCCAGGCGGTAACTCAGGCCGCTGCACCTGGAGATTTACATAAGAGCATTTAATCATTCGGTCAAAAGATCATAGGGACAGTCGGAACCTCCGATTATCACTGCAGCGGTATACATATTAGGCCCTAGACTCTGAAAAATGGTGACGGTGACATCACACTGTTTCTTATGGGACTTTCATCGTACATAAATACCAAGAAGCCCTGGAGTGCAGGGACGTTGACATTCCCGAAATTCCATTGCCACTTTCCCCGCATTTTGCAGTTGGAAGTTCATTCTGCTTGACTACATACAACAGTATATAGACGGTGCATATGTTGTCTTATATCTATCTGCCTAAACACCTAGCCTGACTATATATATAGCATTACATGGGCCAGAGGAGACACCGTGAAACTAAGGAAAGATATACTATATCCAACTTTTAAGCTCAAAGTAGACATCAAAAGTGACTAGCCAGTGTGTTAAGGCTGCTTAAATAGCTACATTATGTATGTCCATTGCCGGTATACTTTCAGTCTCGGTTAGGCAATCTGGTGGACACCCGTGGACCATGCTGAGTCAGCGTGGCATCAAGCCTAGGCGGCCGTGGTGGCATCAACATCTTCCACCTAAACATCCGCCAAGTTACCAGGCACGAATTACATGGAATGGAATTGAAGTGAATTAATTCACACTCACCGTCACTACAGATTTTAAGGTCCAAAACAAATTTGGTTGGATGTGCAGCGCCTTACTTCCCTCAATATCCGCCAAGGGGTTCATCAAGACGCCCAATTATGCGAGCTAGCCACAACAGACTATCTAGCAACCTTTAATTTCTTCATTTGGTTGTCATAAAAGGACAAGAAAAAGAAAGAGAGAGAGAGAAAAACTCCCAAGTCTAAGATAAGAAAATGGCTCTTTTCAACTCTCCAGCGCGAGTCTTCCTCGCCGCAACAGCCCTCCGCCTCATCCTCCTCGTCTATGGAGGCTGGCAGGACGCGCATTCGGCGGTCAAATACACTGATATCGACTACATGGTATTCTCTGATGCTGCGCGCTATGTCGCAAAAGGAGAGTCGCCCTATGCTCGCGATACTTACCGCTACACGCCACTCTTGGCGTGGATGCTTCTCCCGACTGCGTGGGAGGGGGCCGCGCCTTGGTCAACATTCACTTTCGCCTTTGGAAAGGTGCTTTTTGCATTGTCTGATGTACTTGCTGGATGGCTTGTTGTTCAGCTGCTTGTCCGATGCTATCGCTTTCCTGTCGAGCGCGCGCTGCGATATGTTGCCGCTGTTTGGCTGTGGAATCCCATGGTTGCCAATATCAGTACTCGTGGTAGTTCGGAAGGACTGCTTGGCGTGCTTGTTGCGGCGCTCCTGTGGGCAACTTTGACGAAAAAGCCTATCCTTGCTGGGCTTATCCTGGGTCTTGCTGTTCATTTCAAAATTTATCCCTTCATCTATGGTGTCTCCATTCTCTGGTGGTGGGATGCTCAGCGCGATGGGTCTGCAACGGCTGGCTCAGGTCTGCTGTCAAAGACTTTTGGATTCATTACCCCGTCCCGCGTGAAGTTTACTGTCGCCGCACTGGCCAGTTTTGTGGCATTGAATCTCGTCATGTACCTCCAGTACGGCCAACCTTTCTTGCATCACACATTCTTCCATCATCTTACTCGCATCGACCACCGCCACAATTTCTCTCCCTATAGTACACTACTATATCTGTCTGCTGCCGGAGGGGCCGAAACTCGCTTCGAGGCACTGGCCTTCCTTCCGCAACTAATCCTTGTGGTTGTTGCTTTGCCGCTTGTTCTAGCAAAGAAGAGCTTGACTACTGCGATGCTCGCGCAGACTTTTACCTTTGTCACTTTCAACAAAGTCTGTACTAGCCAGGTATGTTATTCATTTTAAAATGGTCATATTGGTAGCTAACTTGTCCAGTATTTCCTCTGGTATCTCATCCTACTGCCGTTTTACCTACCCTCCTCCTCGCTTATTCGCAAACCGACTCTTGGCATATCAGCTGCCGTACTATGGATTGCTGGACAGGTGTGTATTGTCTATTACCCCTCTGATGCCAGAATCTTCACTAGGACTTCAACTCTAACAGACCATGTAGGCCCTCTGGCTGCACCAAGGTTACAACCTCGAATTCCTAGGCTTGTCGTCCTTCGTCCCCGGGCTATTCCTCGCAGGGCTTTTCTTCTTCGCCGTGAATGTCTGGATCCTGGGCATCATTGCTCGGGATGGAGGGGAGGGTGCCGGCGAGATCATAGTTGGACTGAAATGAGAGGGAAACTACATGTACTTAATAGAGATATGCATATAGTTACGGATCTTAGATAGAAGCAACGGTGATTGATCGGAACGACGTTGAACTACATACAACTCATACAAACCAACCCATCTGGCATGTGATGGGTCAACATGAGAACCCAGCCAACCGGCGAAAACACAAGAACATGATTCTCCGGCCCCTCGAATTCCCCCACTAACTACTCCAATCGACAAATGGCGTCGACAGAGTGTTTTGTTACTCAAACACAGCTTGCCGTCTTTAAGACGGCAAGCCAAGAACAGAAAAGAAGGGCGACGGTTTCTGTCTGACTTCTTTGAATTGGAGAAGTCAAAAGCCCCTCGGGCCACCGCGCACTCTGACACAACAGAAAAAAAAGAAAAAAAAAGAAAAACAAGAAGAAAAGAAAACAAAAAGAAAAGAAAAGATTAATGGGCATGAGTGTGGCCCGTGACTATACCTGAATTGCACATGGCAACTCAAATATGTCCTCAAATGAGATCCACTGACGTGATATCACAACGGGCAGATTTCGAATGCCGAACAAGAAAATCGCTGAGATGGCAGAAACGATGAAGGGGTATTATGCTGAAACACAAGAAAAGATCAAGGCGAGCTGGAAGCCTAGTACGGGTTGGAGCTGTCGGCAAGAAGACTGTACGTGTTCACTTGGATACCCAGAGGGCGAACTCGGGGTGTCAGGGCGCCCACAATTTGCTGGTCATCGTACTCCGCAGCTGTTCCATCTGTAAGCGCGACAAATGAGGCCGATGGTCTGTTCATGCGCAATGCCTCCAGAATGTCCTGACTCCATAGGCCTGTGCACTCGTCATTGACAAGTTGGAAATACGGATTCAGAGGCGGGCAGGTTGAATCGAGGTCGATGAAACGGATCCGCATGTATTCCAGGGCAGGGAGGACGGATAGACACTCGATGGACTTGACCACCATTGCTTCAAAAGCACGAATAAATGCAATGCTGTTAATTCCACCGATTCCTTGGCTCATCTGCGACCAGTGATGCGATTTGTCTACCTTGTCGTTGTGACAGCACGCCTTGACTATAAGGTCCAGTGACCTGAGTCGAGAATCAGAACCCATTGCTGCTGCCCTTTGCTTCAGTGTCTCGAAGAAGTACCAGCATACACGACCAGTGTAGGTAAATGACTCTAGACACGGAACTGTGTCTCCAAGCAGACTGCAGATTGGAGGAAGCATGGTTCGAGGCCCAGGAAGCCCACGTACCAAACTATCATTGTTGTAAAATCCCTCAAGGCTGAGATTGATGTGTCGGATGGTTGTTTGAGGGCGGGTGAGAATGTGTATCATGATGAAGTAGGCATTTATGTGGGGTTGGGCCCAAGCGCAATGCCATTCACCCAAAGCTGGTAATGCCCGTGAAATGTTTTGCCAGTCGCCAAGTTGTCGCATCAGGTTCCAGGCACCTCGCATGATGAATGTTTGTATGTGTTCAAGAACAGGTAGACGCCGTTGGATGAGAGCCTGCAGACTGTACATGCCACGACCACGGCGGAAATGTTGGACCATTGGCGGGTTCTTACAGTCGCTACCTTCTAGAGTGAAAACTCGGGCAGCAGGGAGAAAGCGCCGAATAAAGCCGAATATCTCCTCCAAGGATGCGTTGTTAGCTGCACGGTGAAAATAAAACATCTCACTTCCCTGGTGGTGGTCATGATTCCACTGCATAGGTACAACACGTCCTGCCGCAGCCGCATTCAAGCGAGAAGTGTTGGGCCGAAGAGCCCGATCTCCCCAGATAGGCATCCAAATCTCAATGTGACAGACGTAAGGAATCAAATGCGGGTTTCTCTTGAACCACCGGACACAGTGGGCTAATTCATCTCTGGTGCCCTTGATTCTGACTACATAGAACAGTCAATTGTCAGTGCAATCTGTCTAAGATTTAGTTTCACATTCAGATAAAACTCACCATGGCGGTAGATTCGGCTTTGAACAAGCCCAGTCCATACCCGGCAAGTCACGGCCAGGTTGGAAAGGGCCTTCCGCCGCGGATGATGAAGAGCCTTGCTCCAGTTCTGAGCAGAAGATTGACCATATGCTGTATGATTACCAGCTGAGGCTCTTTTGCCAAAGATATAATCCAGAATAATCTCATGGATCTCAACTGGAAGGTTCACGAATTGGATTGCCGACTGGGCGGGGGCTGAGATAGTTGATGCGGGGACCTCTGCGGGGAGATGAGATTGGTCCTCACTCACGGGAATAGGGCTGGAGGGGCGGTTTTCAGAGATATCCCCAGAAAGAACATTTGCAGTGGTGCTGCAGTTTGGATTTCCTACGCTTGCAGGAACTGCAACAGGTGCACTATCTAGTGGATTCACTGATACCAGCCCGGAAGGAGGAATTGCCGGCATCATGAGAGGCGGGGGGATGAGGATGAGAGATAAGGAGAGTTAGAAGCCATTGAGATGACTTGCTCTCCCCCGGAAGAGGAACTGCAACCTGAAGGCCTGGATTTGGCATCTGTCAGTGAGCAAACAGGCCATGTCGGGCAGTGCATATACTGTACTCACCTCACAGCTGTGGTTAACCGCTGATACCAAAGCCGCACTGGCTCGACGTTCGGTCCCGTTACAGACCGGAGCTATCAGTGGATCGAATCCACGAAGGAGACAAGTTACAGGAACAGAAGAGGGGCTCGCAGATCAGGCTGCTGGGCAGCTTGGGGAGACGGGTTGGAAGGAGGATGGTGGGGAGAGAGACAAGCCAGGCGGGAGATGAAGAGATGAGAAGAAGATGAAAGAAAAGGAAGAACCTAGTGAAGAAGAAAAGAAATGCCAAGTACATCTGTAGAAGAAGAAAGTGACGATGTATGGGGGAAGGAGGTGAAATGTAAGAGAGGAGACAGGTTGCGCGACACGGACCTTTTACTATTGGGAGACACTTGATATTGAGACTTTTAAAGAACCGGAACGAGGTTCATGATCAATGAAATAACATGAATATGATTAGAATAGACCGATTGCATTATGTATACATGTTATATTGTTTTATGACTCTATCATGTTATAGATCGTATGGCGGTGACAGTTACCTTGGCCCCTATAGTTATGCCTTCTTCCAAGACAATGAGGAACATGACAGAGATGATCCATACATATTTAGTTATTGTGATTGAAATTGACCTCGGGGGCATCATTTACCTACAAAACATACATAACACACTAATCGGCTAAGGGATGGAAGGGTATCGATGCAGAATAGACGCTACAAAACTATTGCCAAGCAAAAAAAAAAAAGGATGAGGTGTAAGCTACCGCTTACGCCTGAAACGGAAACGAAGCCCATCATCGCTATCCGAATCGCGATCCTCGCGAGCCCTCTTTGGGCGTCGAGCCGGAGTTGGATCTGGAGTTGGGTCAGGAGAGGTGCGTACAGTTGCTGACAGCTCGGAGCGTGATGGAGCAACTTGATCGCCACGATCATCAGAGACCGGACCTTCAGGCTCGATTCGAGGGTTCGTCTCAGCGGAATTGCTGGCCCAATAGTGATCGCCGATTCCGTAGTCTTTGCGAGTCACTTCTTCTAGGGGAACGATTACCGTCTGGATGCGAGCTCGAGTACGCGGCTCGCCTTTTCGCCGGAATTTCTTGAAGTTCTTGCGCCCATTCCATTGGTCTTCCCATCGATCCGAGCTTTGATCGTCACGCGCTGGTACATTCCGAACGGGAAATTCCATTTCTTCCACAATGGCCAGGTTCTTCAATTGGTCCACATCTACCTCACCTATGTCGGCTGGGTGTGACTGTTCCTCGGCTTTGCGTTGTTGCTCTTCATCTTCTCGGTGTTGCCGCGCGGCTTCGAGCACGTCGAGTTTAGGCCGCTTGCGTTTGGGGGCCTCGGAATCCGGGGCTACAGCCTCACCCTCTGGGTGATGGCGAGTCATATCTGCACGACGACGCTTCATTGCACGGGCGCCCGGGAGCAGATCAGCGACCGTATCCTCCTCGGGCTCTTCCTTTACTGTATTCAGGGGCTGCGTTGCTTGGGATGGCACTTGAGTTTCGAGCTCCATGGTCTGAGTGGAGTTGATATTGGTGTCCTCTTCAGGCGCATACACTGGGACAGATTCCATGTCAAATCCGTCATCGAAGGTCTTCATTTTACTGACGTATGGACGCACACGGGATGTTTTGCTCCGAGCTGTCAAAGGCTGGCTAGGCTCAGGTTCAGGGGGAGATACCGATTCAGACACGACAGAAATTGCTGGTTGGGTTGTTTGTTCAGGATCGACTGCTGGTGTAAATGAGGAGATCTGACTAGAGCCCTCCTCCGTAGGCAAGGCCCGACAGAGGGGTGATGCATCATTTCCCAGGATAGCATCAAGAAACTCTCGTTGCTCTATCACGCGCTGGTCCGTCATTAGAGCAACTTCATTACCGACATCAATAGACCATTGTTCGAGGTCGCCTTTTGATCGGAAGCGAACAAGAACGACACCACCAGAACCATGCCGCTCGCTACCTACGCCTTTCCCCCCTGCTGCCTTTTTCATGAACCGAACGATATCTGCGGCAGTTGTAACCCCATCCTCAACCTGGTAGAAAAGCGCCTTTCCTTGGCCATTGTTGATTGGACCTTGCAGGTTTTCAAACTGGGCTGTATCACCGAAGATAAACGTATATCCCTCGAAGACATTAAGACGTGCGGCATTGGGAGCGAAAGCAGCGGCGGGGCGCTGGGTTGGCTCTTTACCGGGAGGCGGGAGATGTTCATTTGGATCGGGCAACGCCGATTGGAAGTCCGTTTCGAGAGGACAGAGTGACTCAACGTTCTCAAGATCACTGGGGGTAGCCGCGTAGACGAGTGCATCGATGTATGAATCATCTACTATGTACTTCCCGTTGACGAGTGCCTGAAGACCCTTGGCTGTATTCCGTTTGCGCTGTACCACATGTGTTGTGTGATCGACAATATAGTCCATGATAGTTTTAATGTCAAGGTCTTCTAGACGTGAGCGAACATGGGCCAGAGGATCTTCACCTCGCACCTGCTTGGAGGAGGCTGACAAGGTGAGGACTAGGGGTTCCCATTTGATCCTATAAAGATCATCAGCTTGAATTCAACCCTATCATAAGCCGATATACGCACCGGAGTGTATGCTGGTATTTCGCGAGCTTGATGACATGCTCGTCGCTCCTCTCCAACTTGCATTCTCCTTGGATGCTCCTTTCATCGACGACTGTTCCTTTCTTCGACCCCAAATCAGTTATAGTAATATCGGATCGCGCTCGTGGTGATAACTGGGCTGGATTAGCCAGAGAATGCATATCATCGCGGGGGAGTCAACCATACCCCATCTCTGGGATTGACTGGTGAGATTTCAATGGTCATATGCTTGCGGGATATCGAATTGTGATTGACAGCATGGCGGACTATTCAATAAGAGGTCAGTCAGACTGTATGATCCTCCAACTGAAGTAGGCCATACCTCCGTCTCGATAGAATCGACCGAATAGATACTTCTTTCCAGGGCGCAACCACACACGCTTCCCTATGAGGTTTTAGCAACCGATCGATCCCTTTCGATCAAATATCTCACCTTCCAGAAAATCACCGGTCGAATCAAGAATCCACATGATGACGAGTTCGGAAATTATTGTTCAGCTTTAGAATACGCCGCCTCAAGAGACCCATGCAGGTTGAAACGCGTGTCCACGTGACTCCGCGTCAAAGTGATTTCCGCGATCTCACCTCTTTCATTATCATCCATCAGCCATCGATGGGACAGTGGAAAACATGGAGTCCTCAGGGGAGAATCCTGCCAGTGATCCACAGCCTGAGTCTGCTCCCGACGAGGATTTTGAGACTCTGAAATATCAACTCCTCGGGCCCTCTTTAACCAAAGCGGGCCAAGACTCGGTGGATCAGCAAAAGGTGCGCTTGATGGTTGTATCTATATTTTGAGCTATAGCTGAAGTCGAGTTTCCAGGTATCAGAGATTATCTACAATGCGTCCAAGGGTTCTAAATTTTTTAATCACGAACAAGATCGGGATCGCAATCTCACGCTGAAAATCGAACGAATCTTAAAAGAAAAGGCACGGCTAGAACGTCTAGACTTGAGCACTGAGCTACGACGTGCCGATGAATACATCGCTGAGCTAGAATTGAGCCGCGATCTTTCCCAGCATGTCATCCATGTGGATTGTGACGCATTCTTTGCCGCCGTCGAAGAGCTTGACCGGCCCGAATTAAAAACGGTGCCTATGGCGGTGGGTAAAGGAGTCCTGACAACCTGCAATTATCTGGCGAGAAAATTTGGCGTTAGAAGTGGCATGGCTTCTTTTGTCGCGAAAAAGCTCTGCCCACAGCTGGTTCTTTTGCCGATGAACTACGACAAATACACCGCAAAGGCCAACGAAATCCGGGCTATCATGGCCGAATATGACCCTCTTTTCGAAAGTGCGAGTATAGACGAAGCCTATTTGAATATCACAGCATACTGCGACGAAAACCATGTGGAGCCTCATGAGGTTGTCCAACGAATGCGTGTAGAGATATTGGAGACAACCAAGGTGTCTGTTTCCGCCGGGATTGGTGCTAATGCGAAGATCGCAAAGATCGCTTCCAACCTCAACAAGCCCAATGGGCAATTTCAAGTTCCCAATGAACGCGAGGCAATCATGGAATTCATGGGTGACCTGCCGGTCCGAAAAGTCAATGGAATTGGCCGAGTGTTTGAGCGAGAGCTGGAATCAGTAGGCGTCAAAAAGTGTCGTGATATCTTCCCACACCGAGCTTTATTGACCAAGCTATTTGGAGAGAAGGCGTTCCAATTCTTGGCCCAGTGCTACCTCGGACTTGGGCGGACCAAAATCGAACCCGTCGAGACCCACGAGCGAAAAAGTGTCAGCACAGAGACCACATTTCAAGAAATTGGAGACAAGGAGGAACTACGAGAGAAACTCTGGTGGGCTGCGCAGGAACTTGAAAAAGATCTGGCGCGGACTCAGTTCAAAGGCCGCACGCTTACCTTGAAAGTCAAACTGCATACCTTCGAAGTGCTCACACGGCAGACAGCTCCATCTCGTGCCGTCTGCCTAGCAAAAGACTTGTACTCCTTTGCTTTACCCATGCTCGCCAAGCTTGAGAAGGATATTCCGAACATGAAGCTACGGCTTCTCGGTCTTCGCTGCTCTAATTTGGTCAGCACTCAGAAGGTTGGAATTAACTTTTTCGGCGTAACAACAAAACCAAAATCTGCCCCTGGGCCTACTTCTGAGCCCACTCCTGTATCGTCCTCTGGTGTACATGCAGATCATGAGATTTGTGCCGAGGAGGCTTTCGAGGCAGCAGCTCGCCAGGAAATCCAGGACGAGATGAATGACCTAGAGCAGCTGAGTCAAGAAACACCCGATGTTACTGTCATTCGTGAGCCAGAGGCCTCTGCGGCCCCAAAGGTGGTTGAAGCACCCCCAATCTGGGATTGTCCCATATGTACCCGGCCACAGATTGCGGATGACCGCACATTCAACGAGCATGTGGACTTCTGTCTCTCTAGGCAGACAATTCGCGAAGTGGCGCAGGACACCCCAGAAGAACCATCCTCGATACCTTACAATTCCAAGAAAAGGAAGACGACATCACAAGCTGGTATTCCCGAAATGGACCCAAAACAGAAGCGTCTTTTTTTTCAATGACTTTTCATTTTTTCACCTTTTATTTTTTTTTTATTTTTTTCCCTCCAAATGTCTTGTCGACTTAGCGTGAACATTGATGAGATCTGAACTCACGAAAACATGCAATATGCCAGTCATTCTGACAGAACAGCACCGAGCTCCTACTCTCCACAGACCGGGGCTTAGTACGGCATGGAACTATCCATGGATTATTGTTTTTATTGCAGGCTCACCGTTTCTCAAGTCCCCACTTGACATCAGCCAGATTCGGGATAGCAGCGGGATATCTAGGGGTAAGGGGATTTAGCTATATTGTATATGTATTGGGAATGAGATGCCAATTGAGAGAGGCCTTGTAGGCCTTATAGAACTACCCACAGATAATAATATCGAGGATCTCCCAAGTTCTCCCAAGATCACATCGCAATATCAATAGTTCAACTCCCTTCGTTGAAGTAAGGAATTCCACGTTGCGGTGAAGCGGCGCCCTAAACCCAATCGGGTGTCATTGTTTTCGTGACTTTCTCCTCGACTTTCTCGACTTTCTCGACTTTCTTGATTTCTTGCCCTTTTTCCTTTCCCATCAGGCCATTCTCCCTGGGAAAAAAGAAAATAAATAGGGTGATTCTTTCTATTGGCTGGTGCCATCATGCTCATGTCCTGTGGCACCTCGCAATGCCATGACTTGCACCCCCCGCAACTATGACCTACGATAAACAAAACAAGGGCAGTCTCGCCAAACCATTTACGCCTACCCTCAGCGCTGCATTCCATAGGAGCAACAAACCTCCCCTGACACCAAAGCTTGCAAGTCCAAGTCCAGGTCCATGTTCAGGTTCGGGACATCCACGCCGCCTCGCACCACCCGACCACCCCTATTCCACCCCCTCCAAAGACGACTCCCCCGCGGTCCCGAACTTTCTAAGCGCCAACGTCACTCCACGATCTGGTCCTCGAACCACCCGGCGAGATGGCGCCATCTACTCCCCAAATACATCGCCTGCCCCATCCCCCTCTCCACATACACCTTACTCCCAGTCAACAATCGGTTATGGCCGTCGAGACCGTAGCCCGGCTCGCGGGGTCAAGCCGGAACAATCCCGAAGTCTCAGGGCAAAGACCTTGACGGCAGAGAATCAACCTATATCACGTCCCAATTCTTTCGCGGATATGACATCGGGAACTCCGCTGTTCTTCCATGCGTCCGATGCCCGATCATCACATCCTTCTGAACCGCCAGATGCCCCTCGCCCGAGGCCCCAGGGGAAGACATCCCCAGCCTCGAGCTTCATATATGCGAACGGAGACCAAGAGGGAAAATCCCTGGGGGAACAATCGAATGGTACATCCACTTCTGCTAAACGTCGATCGAGTGGTCTTACCCGCCCCTTGTCCGCCAGCAAACCAACACCTTCCTCCTCGCGCTTGAGCTCTCCCGGTCTTTCAGATGTGGCTTCACACCCTCCGGAGGATAGCAGGTTACCATACATCGCCAGCGCTGAGAATGGGCTAGGAATTGCCCCGCGTCTTGACTCGCCGTCGTCCAGTACAATCGGCGAGAAACCACGACCGCAACCGATCCGACATACCAAGTCCTCTAGCGTCGACTCGGGTCGCCATGGCAATCATTCACAAGATAGCCTGCGATCAAGCCCAGTCATTGTATCCGGGAACTATTTCAGTGAAGGAACAGCGCCCGTGATGTCGGAGCAGATACCCACCCTTCGGCCTCGCATCTTCAGCAATGTATCCACCGCCTCAACTGACACATACCCTCCTCCACCGCTCAGTCCCGGGAAATCCGACGGTCCGAGCGAGGCAGCTCTCAATGCGCGTACTGAGCGCAAGATCATGGACTTGGAAATCAGCAACTCTTCACTGCTAGCCATCAATCGTACTCTAGAGCGCGAAATGCGGCAACAAAAAGCGGAGCTTCGGCGGTTCCGGCGACTAAGCCGCTCCGGGCGGATATCAATGGCACCTTCAACCCGTTCCTTTTCGGGAGCGGCACTATCAGTAACTAGTGAGCTGGATGAAGGCGAAAGCGAGATTTCCAACCAGTCACAAGATGATATGTCCGACATCAGCGACGAGGATTCAATTGCAGACGAAAGCATCCTGAGTCCGGGCTCGCTGGCCGAGCATGATGCCAAGCACCGTGTCAATGATGAGAAACGCGTGATGCTTGACTTGGCTCGACATCAAGAGGTGCTGGGGGACAGCCAGAGAATGAATCAAAGTCTCAAGCGCTGTCTAGGATGGACCGAAGAACTCATCAAGGAAGGACAGCGGGCCCTTGAGTACAATGTCCATGTTCAAGACGTTGAGCTCGGTGGCCGTGTCTTAGCACCTGAAGAGTTGGGCGAGATTGGTGAGAGCGGTCGTGGTCTTCTGAGCCCTTCAACCGAATATAACGCCGTCTATTCTCCTGCGGAGGCGTCCGAATTGTCATTTGTTGAATCGCCATCTATTGGAACACTATCTACTACACCCTCTATTTCTGCTGATCCGAGTACATGATCCCATTTCTTGCCCTCGTCTCCCGGCGGGACGATCGAATTTTTTCCCTTGTCTGTTCATATATTTGCACAATACCCCTTTTTGATGCCTTCATTCTGAATTCGTCCCTTCATTTCTTCGATTGATACAGGCTATCACTTCACTCTTTTGGGCTTAGCGACTTGTACTATGAAACTCCGGGTTGGATGTTTGTGTCATTGCGTTCATATTTTATTTCCATCAGGCAAAATGGTCAATGATAGACCTCTATACTCGATCATTTCATCCACCTTGAACGCTTTTTCTTGGCTATTTTGAAAGATACCCGATGTGCAATTATTGTTTTTTGTGTTTATGCTCTGTCTCCATACCTGATTGACTCAACTGTTAGCTTGATGTTGTATTCTTCATCGTTTCATGTCTTGATAAACCAAAGCCTAGAATACACTATGGTTACTCACAGTCACACAACCTGGAAAACGCAATTATCATTGTATCATGGTCAACATCATCAACATCATCACCATCAACAGGGTTCACCCCATGAGTCCCACATCATGGAAATGGACACAGTCCCATCCGCTGCTGACGAAGTGTCTCCTTGAAACCCTCCAATTCCTTGTACCATTTGCCCTCAAAATACTTCGGTCCTAGGTCATGGGTATGATACCCCTCTGGGTAATACTTGTCACCGTCATCACCAGGCAATGGTCGCCCGAGGGCCCATTTAAACCACGCTATCGGCCCCCAACGGTTCCAGACCTTGGCGGTACATAGGACGGAGCTCCTTCGTTGTTGTAGTTCAATTAATTTTGGAAGGTGGCAGACGAGAGAGAATCATACGTGTCTATATCCTAGGATTCCATAAAGTGCCTAAGAAAGAAAGCCCTTCAGGTGCGGTAGTATGGATTACCAGAGTGTATGAGAAAATGTATATTTATCTATATCGAATTTCACATCCCCATTCAAGGCTTTCGCGGCTGCCCATTGCCCACTTGGCTGGTGATGTTGTAGTCACCATAGCATGCTTCTTGGTACATGGCCTCCTTGTTGAGATCGGGAATAGCGCTGAGGAACTTCTTGACCTTGCAGAACCCATTCACAGAACCATCACAGACCTTCAGACCATACAGAGGCACGGGCGCATTATTCAACACAAATCGGATGTAGTCAGTAGTGTCAGACTTGGATGACAGATCTGGGTTCTTGTACTTCTGCACCTGTAGATTCTTGAACGAGACATCCTTGGGGCAGGTCCAAATTTCAGAGAACAGACGAGCGCCAAAGGGAGTCATCTGGTTCAGGTTGAAGTTTCGGGGCGGGGCGTGCGCAATCGAGACAGGTAGGCCATGAGGACCGTACTTGAAGTAATCCAGACCCAGAGCAGCCAGTACGGACACGATGATATCGTCATGGGACATGTCCATGTATAGTGGCTGGTCGAGCGGGAAAGTCTTGGTGTTGTCATCGTACGTGTAGTTGATGCTGCTGTCACTGCTCCTGATGAGCTTGGATTGCAGGCGCGCTGCTAGCTCCTGAACGTATCCGATTCCCTGCGCACGGCCACTAGGGGAGCCAAAGCCGTAGCTGCCGTAAAATTGGAGATCAATGTAGTATTCAAAGTCGCGCCACTCCTGCTCAGTGAAGAGCGCACAGAAAGAGGACTGGCCCAGAGTGGCATACTCATAGGGGCACATACTAAACATCGCCAGGATGTCGAGGGTATCTAGCTTTAAATCCTCGGGAAGGTGTGCAGTAATGCGCTTCCGGGCGTTTTTGACCAGTGACGAAGCGAAGACCCCGGCAGCGTTGTCACCCGGCTCCATGCCCTTGGGACAGGAATCGGTCGAAGATAGGGTGTTGTTGAAATCTTCGACCTCGGGGATAATAGTTAGATTATATTCCGAGTATGAGCTGTTGGCTCCTGTGTTTCCAAAGAAGCCACTTAGCCACCAGCGAGCACTTTCCAAAATTCGGGGGTACGAGGTCGTGCGGAAAGTCGGCTTTGGGCGTGCGGTACCATTGGAATACACATTTAGCGATGGATCCCAGGCTGCGTCACCATGTTCTGCGCGATAGAGCAATCGGCCGTATTGGCTCCAGAATTGAGCGCCGGAAGTGGCTTCGGTGGCAGCGCCTGTGGGGAGCAGAGTGTTCAAACCAAGCATATACTCCCAATCATTCAAGAAAGCCAAAGGTCCAGGGCCGATCTTCTTGTTTGAATGCTTCTTGGTGTAGTTGACCAGCTTTTGGGCGAAGTTCTCCATGCCTCCTCCATCCAGAGGCCATTGTGTCGGATACCGCTGGGCATGGCGGTGTAGTACATGCACCTGTGACAGTTCACACTCCAGTGGGAACCCCTTGGAGACATTGAAACCTGATGCATCGGTATAGGGGCTGAGGTTAGCCCAACTTGTTTTCATATCAAACCCGGACGGATATGAGAGACCGGTAGGACCAGCTGCAGCTGAGGAGCTTGAGGCCATTGCAGTAGTGATGCTCGCTAGGGCCAGCAGGGCCATGGCGGATGAGTGTAGAGATATCATATTGATTCTATTGTTTTTGTCTTCTTCTTTGGGCACACGACAAATTTCCGAAAACAAGTGCGAGGGACGACCTATTAGAAGACCACCTTATCTACCCTGTCTACCCTGTTGGAGAGGGGAAAGGAGATCGACCAAGTCTCTTTCCTTGTGTGGAATCGCGTAGGCTCCTTTTCGCCGTTTAAATCCGGCACGATGTGACCTTAGGATCCTCATAGTGTTGTTTTTGTTTCGAGGTGATGCTCAAGAGTCAAATATTCAATCAGCCAAGGCCTGGGGAAAATGCTTGGCCCTGAAGTCCGTCAAAAGGCCCCATAAGCCGAGTCAGATCACGGACTCAACAAAAGTCGGAGAAATACGAGATCTTCAAAAGTTGACTAGCTGTGGTCATTAAATAGGCTTTTCTTTCGTATCAACCTGGTGATGTATCAAAGAAATGGTGAAAGAAGGCTGGGAAACACCTTGGGTTTTCCGATCAACATCCTCCTCCATACCTCAATTCTATACGATAGCCCTAAACACCCATTCGCTTACCTTGTACCAATTTGGGTCAACGCAGACGCCATGTCGATGCGACTGCTCGTATCGAACACGAGTCATTGGAGTATACTTCTTGGTGGCGCTGAGTTCGAAACCAACTCGCTCTGGAGCTCCTCATCTTGTATTGCTTTCATGTTTCCATGTTGCCAATTACGAGTTTTATGGTGAGCAAGTGGAAAAAAATTATAAAAGCACATGGGATTCTGCCCTTTAATGCCCTTTCATGTAATTTTGTTTCTTCATTTTGATACCATTGCATTCTCGCACCTGCAAGAGACTTTCAAAGTAGTTATATACTAGTTATATTGACTTCACTATGCTCGCGCTTAATATTGTCTTGTATGCCCTGTTAGGCACCTCCTTGGCCTTTGCCATCATCGAGCTGGGCCTCTCGGCTTTCATTACTGCCGCATATTCTGGCATGCAAGAAATCCAGACTTGGAGCGCATATTCGGGCTATTCTTACAGTCAAGTCAACGTGAAACCTCCGGCTATCCTCGTCTTTCTTGTCTTCTCTTCAGTTTGGACTATCCTTGTGGTAGTTGGCGCCTTTATACTGCCCTGGTACTATACTCGCAAGAACTTCGTGACCGCAAAGCTCAACACTGTCCTCGCCGCTATCTTCGTCGCCATTTACTTCGTCACTATGGTATTTTGGTTGGCATGCTTTGCTGACCTTGCCAGTCTGCTTGTTGGTGGTACTAGTATAAATCCCTACTATAATGCCGTCCTTGCCTTTGGCGTTCTCCTTTGGTAGGTTCCTCATTTCCAGGAAATACACAGTACACGGAACTGAGCTGACGTTCAACTCATATCTAGGTTACTATTTGTTGCTCTCGTCGTATTCACGATTCTTGCCATGTGTGGTGTTTTGGTGTCTGACTGGGCTGGGTATCAGTCCCTCAAGAAAGAGAACGGAGTTGGTGTGCACCAGACTACTGACAGCCCTGCTCGAGAAGTGCCGATGAGTACGAATCCTGTAGCTCCATAGAAGCTGGGAAATTGTCATGGCGTGATACTAACGATCTTCATCAACAGCCGAACAACCAATCGCTTAACCCTTTCTCGCCCTTGCCCACAGTGCAGTCGGTAACTTAGCCTCATACAGATCAGCCTCAGATCAGTCCGGCATAATCACGGCAGTTTGCGACACTATCCCACCTATAATACTAGAAATATGCTTTGTCAATATTTCTTCCAATATGATTATCAAGAGCATCTATGTCCATACAATCCGCATCAAACCACTACCGTAGTGTATAGACTAATCAAAGGGCATGGGAGGTATATAGTCCAATCTATCGCTCGAACAAACCGCGCGTCGCAAACCACAGCCATCCAGTCGCTGTAAAAGGCAGAATCGTCAAGCCCGAGAAAAAGGTGAGAAGGTAAAAAGCAAACCCAACATGTATGTCCAGGATATAAAGAACCGGCTATCAAGAAAGACCAGGTACGAGATGGAACTCAAC
Source organism: Penicillium verrucosum (assembly GCF_028828655.1). Classification (NCBI taxonomy): domain Eukaryota; kingdom Fungi; phylum Ascomycota; class Eurotiomycetes; order Eurotiales; family Aspergillaceae; genus Penicillium; species Penicillium verrucosum. The sequence goes on from NW_026643212.1 coordinate 4,954,540, forward strand.
CAAAAAAAAATAAACAATCAAAGAAAAATGAGATGGATAATGAGGCAATCAAACAGTGGTCTCTTCCACAGGCTCTTTACCACCGTGGGTCTCCTCATGATCGTGCTTGGACTTCTTCTTTTTCTTGTCCTTGTGATTCTCATCCTTGCCCTTTTTGCTCATTGCCTCGGCCATAAGCTGCTCGAAAGCCATGTAGTCGCCCTCTTCCTCGGGGTCGCGTGCGGCCTAAAAGTCGGTGGTTAGTATGTTACTTTAGAATACGGGGAGAGACGTGTATATACCTTGGCGTAAATATTACCGGCAATCACCAGCGCATGCGCACGCTCAATGCGTTTCTCAAGTCGGGTCCGCTTGTCACTCAAAATCTGGTCACAGACATCACGCAAGACACTCTGGATCTCGAACTTGCTGCCACGCCATGCCGCGGCGAGAATCTTGCCAGTGACTCTCTTCTCGTATTCAGCCTTCTTCTCGTCAGTCCAGTCTTCACCACCGCGTTCCTCCATCTTAGCCATTTCCTCCATAGTCATCTGCGCATCAATGGCGGTGGAGATGGTGGTCCATGTCTCCTTCGCAAGGGTGCCCTTGTCCTTCAAGCGGGAGAAGAATCCAGAGATACCTAGGAACTTCTGTGACTTGAGGAAGGAGGTACCCTTCTGAACATAGGTTTGACCGACAGCGTGGAGAATTTCCAGACCGAAAGATTCCATCTTCAAGTTCTCAACCTCCAGTCGGATCTTCTCCTCGAAAGCATGAGACACATCCTTGCCCTTGTCCGTCTCAGTCCAAACGCTCAAACGATCAATCAACTTGTTTGCCAGTGTGTTAACACGATCTTCGCGAGCCTTTCTGCGTTCGTCCTCGAAAGCGGTGAGACGTTCCTGTTGCTCCTTGGACAGACCCTTCTTTTTCTCCTTCTTGCGCAGTTCCTTCTCCTCCGGAGACAGACCGGCTGCCTCCATGCGAGCTTCTTCTTCGGATTTGTCCATGAGGGCCTGTTGGCCGAAGTTTCGTCGAGGGGTGCTGGTGCCAGAGCTCTGGTCGGATGTTGGCTTCTCGGAGGGGCCGGCAGCTGCAGCTGCAGCTGCGGCTGCAGGCGCGGCTCCTGCCGCGGGATCGTGGGTTTCGGAAACAGGAGCCGAATCGCCAGCTGTAGCCTTCACTTCCTCGTCGTGGATGTTGAGTTTCTCTTCCGCAGACTGGGCCAGTTCTTCTTCCTCCATCTCCTGCATAGTAATGTCCATAGTCGCGGTGAGGTCTTTCATAAGTGAAATTTCGCCGATAAGATCAACAAAGGCCTCGCCGCCGAAGATCATGCTGAAGAACTCGGATGGATCCTCTGTACACGACAAATCAGAAACTTTGTGCTAGGCATTGGCATACATGTGATGGACCTACCGAAACCACCACCAGGCACCGACTCCTCCTTGCCAAACTTGTCATATCGCTTGCGGAGATCTTCATTGCTCAGGACTTGGTACGCCTCACCGATCTATAGTAGCAGGACGTTAGCCTCGTGCAATGTGCATCATTTCTGAAGTTTCGCAATCATACCGCCTGAAAGCGTTCGTGCGCGGTTTCATCTCCAGGATTCTTGTCTGCGAGAACATATTAGAAGGGCTGGAAAACAAATATAAGGTCAGAGGCAGTCAAACCCGGGTGAGTGACAATAGCCAGCTTCCGGTATGCCTTCTTGATTTCCAGTTCGGTGGCCGTAGGTGGCACACCTAGGGCGTCGTAGTAGGCAGTATCGGCAACCATCGCAGCGACCGAGCCTAACTTGAGAATAGAGTGGGTTGAGAGAAGATATAAATTCAAATGTGTGAAAGGTCTGACGGGAAAAACAATCGACCCGTGTTGTTTAGGCAGAACCTCAAGATATTTTTCGGAAGTTGGCGCTGATATCATGTGGGGGGAGACTTGTATGCATCGTTTGTTCCCAGTCACGTGTTAGCTAACTCTTCATTTAATCTGTTCTGGCCTTTTCCCCCTTTTCCTCCACCCCCAATCTGCCGTTCCCCCAGATTCTGTTGTTTTTTGTTATTTTATTCTCGCCTTAATTCCCTTTTTTCCCCGGATCCTGTTTCTATTGAAGATTGGCCTACTTTGCCTTCTACGAGTTCCTCAATCATCCGGCTTACGCGCCTCTTCCCCGCACATCATGGGTCTCATCGGCAATGCTCTCTACTACTCCTTTCACCCCATGGAACTGAGGGCAATTCTCCAATGGTAAGCCCTGAAATGCGAAGTTGTCTATATTCTGGTTACGAAGCTAACCATCCACGTCGCATAGGAAAGTCTGGCACAACGCGCCACATGAGCGTAACGAGCAGAATGAGACCGAGAATCAGAAGATCTGTTTCAAGTTTTTGGATAAAACCAGCCGCAGCTTCAGTGCTGTTATCAAGGAGTTACATCCCGAACTGTTGATTCCTATCTGCGTTTTCTACTTGGTCCTCCGTGGGCTGGATACCATTGAGGATGACACTTCCATTCCTCTGGTTACCAAGGAACCTCTCCTCCGGGGCTTCAAGGATATCCTGACGCAAGATGGCTGGACTTTCACTGGGAACCGGCCAGAGGAGAAGGACCGTGAGCTGCTGGTTCAGTTCAACCACGTCATCACCGAGTTCATCAACATGAAGCCTGAATACCAAGCGATCATCAAGGACATCACCGGAAAGATGGGCAACGGCATGGCTGACTATGCCGTGAAGGCGGAGAAGGAGGATGCCAGTGTGAAGACCAAGGAAGAGTATGACCTGTACTGCTACTATGTCGCTGGATTGGTTGGCGAGGGCCTCACTCGCCTCTTTGTCGAGGCCGGGTTTGGTAACCCGGCTCTACTAAAGCGCCCTAACTTGCATAAGTCAATGGGTCTTTTCCTCCAGAAGACCAATATCATCCGTGACATCCGGGAGGACTTCGATGATAACCGACGATTCTGGCCCCAGGAAATTTGGTCCAAGCATGTCGACAACTTTGAAGATCTTTTCAAGCCAGAGCACCTTGACGCAGCCCTTAACTGCAGCTCAGAGATGGTCCTGAACGCACTGGAGCACGCCGAGGAGTGCCTGTTCTACCTGGCCGGGCTACGAGAGCAGAGTGTTTTCAACTTCTGTGCAATCCCACAGTCCATGGCTATCGCCACAATGGAGTTGTGTTTCCGCAACCCCGATATCTTCAAGCGAAACATCAAGATCACCAAGGGAGACGCATGTGATCTCATGCACAAGTCTACCCAGAGCTTGTCAGTGCTGTGCGACAGCTTCCGCCTGTATACGCGTAAAATTCACAAGAAGAATACCCCCAAGGATCCCAACTTCCTGAAGATTAGCATTGTCTGCGGACAGATTGAGAAGTTCATTGAAACCATCTTCCCGACGCAATCCGCCGAGGCGGCTAACCATAAGGTCGCTGGTGAGCTCACTGCAGCCGAGCTACAGAAGAAGAAAGAAGACGACGAGAACAAGAATGATGTCTTCTTCATCATGGCTCTCATGGGTGTTATCGTTTTCATCATCGCTTCTCTCATGATCTTTACCGCCTGGATGCTGGGCGCTCGGTTCGACCTTGCCTGGAAGGAAATCTCGTCGGGTAACTTCCGGCCTCCGGTTAAGAACCGCTTTGAACACACGGAGCTTTGATTGTCTTATTATTCTCACATCAATGGCGTTACGACCTTTTACTGTCTAATATTTTCGATTCCCCCTCCCGGCGGCATATGTCTTACTATTTCCTCGCCCTCTCCCGATGTGTATTGATAATAACATACCTTTTTCTTTTTTTTCTCTTTTTCTTCCGCCTGACACATTTACCAACCCAGCAAATTTTCTAGCACGGATGTCAAATTGCGATCTGGTCCTTTCATATCTAAGGTTGCGCCGAAGAAGTGCTTATATCAAAATGGGGATTTACCTCCCTAACCAGTGAGTACTAGATTTTTGTCCAACGGTTCGCCCGAGTTGTCAAACATCCATTGAAGATCTGGAATATCCCGTATATGTAGATTTTTTTGTATGTCAATAGAAAATGAAATCATCAACCGTGGGAGATTGAATCTTATGAACATTTCCAAGAGAACTAAAAATAGACAGAACTGGAGCGTAGGCCCCGAATCAGAAGTCTCTGCTTTCTCATCAACCCCAGATTGCCCTCCGCGCTACTCCGTACTCCGTACTGATATCCTTTAGTTATAACTGTCTTTTATTTCTCGGCAATAAATATCTTCCAACTGCCGTCCCATGCATTTTCGCTTTCCTCGTCCATTACTCTTGACATCTTTTCCTCGGCCAGTGTTTCTTCGTCGAAGCGTACTCAATCCAATGGGTTCCAGCAAGATGGCCTCTTCTTCTGGGGACTCAGGCGACTCTCCATTGTCCGCGACCGATTTCCGGACTTATAATCGCATGTCGGAGCAAATGGAAGGATTTGTAAGCTTAGCAGTACATCTGCGTATTTCCTTTACACAGTTCCACTAACTCCCATGCAGCATAGCCATTTCCGTTTAACATGGAACCAGCTCTGGGAGGCATGCGAAAGCTCTGGGAAACGGGGACTCTCAGCCCGCCAGATGATCATGATGGGCCTTCAATTCTGCTCACAATTGGATTTCCACCACTCCATCGAGGAGCAACACATCTTCCCCGTGCTGGCGAAAAAGATGCCTGAGTTTCGAAAGGAGCTCGAGCTATTGAGTCAGCACAGACAGATTCATGCGGGACTTGAGAAACTGGAGAAGTATCTTGAGAAGTGTCGGTCCGGCGAGGAAGATATGCGCCGCGAAGAGGTCAAGCGGTTGATGGATGGGTTTGGCAAGGTTCTGTGGACGCACTTAGACCAAGAGGTTCAAACTCTTGGAGCTGCCAATATGCGCAAGTTCTGGTCTCTTGCCGAGATGCGTCGGCTTCCTATGTGATGCTGAAGAGCGGGGATAAAATCAGTTGAATGCAAGTTTTGACGATTTCATGACTCTTTCTCAATATAGTAGTTATATATATATATTTTTTCATGTCCGTTTGATTCAATCTAAACCTTCTTATTTCCTATTCCGTTTTGAAAAAGGCAGTTTTGTTTTGTTCCTTAAGGGGTCCGATTCTGCTTCACCGATATCCGTGCAGTTTGAACTGGCAGCCACTGCATAAAAATAGTTGGCTCCGCGTCAAGCGACCGCTGGTAACAGGTTCTACTGTTCCCGGAGGCTTGACCATGACGGACTAAGGAATGTGAAACACGTTGTCATCCCTTGCTTGGTACCTAGGTATGTATGCACAACCGCACCCAGGTGGCATTGCAAGAAGGCTGTCACGAGTTTTTCTGTTCAACACCCTCTCTATCACTGGACCCAGTTTAGTTCTGTTTTCTACTGATCATGACGTCTTCCAGAAGAAGGATCGTCAGCATCGGTAAATGCATTGAAAATGCCACGGTCAACAGTACGAAGTGGTCACATACAACCCACCGATATCGAACAACCTCAAAGCCTACATATTGTCACTGTAATTGTTGCACGGCCCACCACCACCTACCCGGTGTTGTTGGGCCACACTCGATCCCAAATTTTCAGCCGATCCCAAATTCCAGAATAAGTATCTTTTGTATGGCAACTCCATACAAAAGGTACATAAACACGATATAGTCATAACCTCAACTCTCTAAATAAGCAGACCAGTTTAAGGAAATTTAAACAGACAGGTTATTAAAATAAATCGGGCTTAACCGATCTACTACTATAAAGAATGCTAAATATATAGTATAGAAGTGTAGGAAACTTTTTAGAACTCACCATGTATAAGAATTTGTATGTAAAAGATTAACCATTCTCTTACTCCACACATACATGATTAAATTTACTAGAATTGATACTAAGTAATTGAGGCCTTATTTACACTATGTATATCTTCCTATATTTTTCCTAACTAGTTTGAGGGTTGAAAAAATTGGGGTTATGACTATGTCGTGTTTATGTACCTTTTGTATAGAGTTTCAATACAAAAGATACTTATTCTGGAAATTGGGATCGAGTGTGGCCCACCAATACCGGGTGGTGGTCCACGGGCCATGCCATGATTAGGTAACATATTGTTGGGTGCCTTGGTGTCTGAGGCATGTAGACCAATATGGGACAGATCCACTCCTATATAAGTAGATAGTTTCTCTCTCTCCCTCCTTCTCTCTTCTCTCTCTCTGTCCACTTCTTACATTAAGAATCTACATGCATGGTTTCTTCATCCTGACTCTGTAGATTTCACAATACATATTTCCTCTGCCGCTGCTTTTACGAGAGCACTCTTAGGCTTAGTGAGCTCCTTAGACATTTTCAACATGGCTTTGGTAAGTCAAAGATTCCACCTGGGCATTTACGAGATTTCGGGTCACTAATGTCAATATTATCAGAATGATTACGATATTCCCGCCATTCAACAAGAGATCAACCGTGCTCCTCGGGCTAAGGCACGAAAGTGTCCTATATGGTGTCCGGAACACCATCCTTACATGGCAATTCCCTGTCCAACAGGGCTATATAACACGCCCCCAAGACCGCCATAGCAGACAGGCTGGGCGGAGGGGGTTTTCAGACTTACATACGTACCAGTATCCGGCACAAGGGGCGGCCAGCAAATTTCTGATTGTGCAATGCAAGGGAACTGGGCTGGAAACGCGAGCCTCGACCTGTACGGGCGACTAAGTATGCCACCGACACATAACTCAACTATCTCTCTCACTTTACCAAAACTAATGTCTGAATTGAATCTGAAATGAATCTGAAATGAATCTGAACTGAATCTGAATTGAATCTGAATTGACTTATATTGTATTGTAGAGAGAGTGATGTAGACCTTGGAGCGGAGGCCTGATATCGAGCAGACCTCTATTCCAAGGGTCCTATATATCCCCTCTATCCTTCGAGCTTACGCCTCGTCTATTCCCACTTCTTGGGCCAGGAGGACGTCTACGTCCCCGGTCTTCATCTATCTATATAGCTCACTAAATCGGCCAGAATCCTTTAAGCTAGAGGAGTTGAGAGACAATATATTGATTGACGTTTTAGACATTAAGTATATTAACACTTTGATGGGGGCCCGTACCACTCCAATTCCCAGCCAGTCCCATCCACGACGTGGTATAGGGGGTAGCCCACTGTGTGTTTTGACTGGCAGAAGTGGCACGGAGCGGACAAGTCCTCTGACCAGAACCTTATGAATGAAATTGCCATACGGCACATCCATCTTCGTGAAGCCCGGCGGCTTCTCGAACACAATCCTCCGTCGCGGTCTGATCGTGTTTCCGAACATTTGCTCCTTGATCACAAAGCGCTTTCCTGGTACCAGGTTCGCTATTTTGTGGGCGAGTTCTTTATCCGGTATCGTCTCAGTCTTTTCCGTAATGAATCCAGTCAGCCCCCCAATACAGTAGGGCTCGGCCTTATATAGTTAGGGTTCACCTTCTCCATCAGGGACTGAAATTTTCGTCCCGACAAGGCGTTGCGCCGAATCCAGGGAATGAAGTTGGTTATCTTTCCGGCACTCAACTCATCCGCAGGTTTTAAGTTGGGAAGCGCTGCGCTGATCGCTTTGGTGATGGTTAGGAATCGCCAGTGGATCTAGGGTGCGAAGGGGCAGAGCGGCCAAAGGTCAAATGCCTGAATTTTTAGGCTTAATGATATAAAAATACCTCCTTTGGTCGGCCGGCGGCGCGCAATGGGGCATCCGTTATTGTCGAACTATATGTTGTCATGGTAGGGTAATTCATGGCCTTTGGAGTACGCTGCGAGTTCGACTTTGGTCGGTCGTAACAACTTCAACGTCGAGAAATGGGTGTATATAGAGATTTGTATGGCGGGAATAGCGTTAACGCCCGCACTCGGGGGTGTCTTGAGAATAATCCACCTTCCGTCCGCGTACTGGGGACCTCATCCCCGCCACGGTTTTCCGCCTGTTTCGCTCTCTTTGTTTTGTGGATCTTCGCTGTCGCAGTCGATCCGGTCCTCGACGGTGCTAAGCTTGCCGTAGTCGACGATGCTCGGGTGGAGCTCGAGCCCGGACGCTTCCATCTTCTCTGACAACCCTTGGATCGACCTCTTTAGGCGTTTCTTTTCCTTTTTAGACTTCGGGAATTCCCCCGCCTCGCCCTTCTTCCGCTTCTTCAAGCTTTCCATAAACGCTTGTATAGTATCCTCGGCTACATCGCACTTGAATCGATAGCTATATTCAATATAATCGGCAGATCCCTTGGCCGCTAGTTTAGGGGTAGGTGAATCTTTATAGGGTAGGCTGTTGTAGGTAATAATAACCAATGACAGAGTTGTGTGCCGGTGACATACTTAGTCGCACGAAGGTGTGCAACAACTCGATCAATATCTTCCTGCAACCCACCGCATCCGGCATATCAACCCATCGCCGGTGTATGGGATAATTGCGGTGGTTATGCATATGCGTCTATATCAGTACGACGACCCAACTAACAGTGTATGGTGTTGAGCAACCCGTTGAACTGGGTTACTAGTATGTGAGGAGAAAGCAGTGGAAGAATCATTAATTGATTAAACTAGAAATGCAGGGGTCTATATACCCCGATAAAACCATCTAAACATTGCTCAATCAAATAACAAACAAAGGGCTCAGTCCGCAGCAAACATACAAATGACAAACATGCATGCATGGGAGATTGTTCAACATTTGGAACATTGTTGATCCCAAGGTCCCCTCTACAACTCGCTCCTTGCACCTGTCGCATGATCACATTGCTATCCAACAGATACTCAACTTTATCAAGGCCAATCACTGAATACATAGCTAGTCATATGGGCATGTATCGATACCGAATAACAAACTTGATTTTCCGTGTGAACTAAAGTGCCATAACTCGATATGCCAAAGCAAGAAGGAACGAGGTAACCTGTCATAATATCTCCCAGCAAAAGGTCTCTGTCGAATTTATTGAAAATTTGCGATGATCTCCTTGATTAGTCCAACTAATCGCTCGCGGTGTGCCAATCCACTGGACTTATACCATTTAGCGCAAAGAAGGTCCACCAACCCTAGCCATAAGACCTGCTAGTCCACCGAATCAGTCTCATTCTCTAGCAAATCTACCTCGAAGAACCAATCACGTTTAGATTGTAATCGGCTTCTCTAAAAGGCATCGGGTAAATTCAATGTAAACACGGATAACATATTGCGTATATTCTTTATATCGGATCGAGTGTAGACAATAGGGCAAATGATTTCCGCCACTACAGACGCGCTCGAAATCAGTTTCACCTCTTTACTCTCTTCAATTCTTTGTTGAACTCTGTTTTGCATGACGCCATCCCTTTTACGGTTAGCCTACCCCTGACCCATACTCTTGGCAGTATCTTAGTACGGTAATAAATAATGGCATAAAATAGCTATCGTATCATGGATGTATTGGCCATGCCCTGTCTAGAACCTCTCACTTGCAAACAAGCCAAACAGACTAGTTGGCAGGATTCGGTGGGTTAGTCTGGCCACTCTACCTCTCATCTTGGTCAACCACATTCACTCTACTAACACCGTGGACGAGCGAGACATACGTAGATACAATACTGGTGGGGTGAAATATCTCTTTACAATCGACTTATCCGCTCTACAAGATGCTGGATTCTTTGGGTCACACCCTCTGTTGAGCACTCGATGACCAGAATGTGCTGAAGTTTGATTTACTAGAAAATTGTGGACAATTATTAACCACTCGTCTAACACTAGTAGGAGCGCTCTAATATTTCCGAATTGGTTAGATTGTGGCGGATGTTGATAATAGCCTGGAGCTTGGTTATTTCTAGAAGAACGATTAAAAACTACGGGCGCTCAATTATTGCTAGCTGGAGGCAAGGTGACAGTACCTTAGAAGTCATAGACGCTAGATCATGCGCTTAGTTTCTCCTAGGTGATTAACTACTGGTTGCCCTAGCTTTTTAATGTATTGATCTGCTTAATGGGATCACGCAGGTAGTCCCGATTTAGGATTATACATTGTCTCACGACTTCTTTCTATTAAAGATGATTATGGGCATAATCGAATAGACTATTCAAGATGATACGTGTATAGGAACGGCACAGGGATCTGAAGTAATATAAACATTGATCAAAGGGCAGGGAGGGGACTCGGTTCTGTAACCGCGAGAAATATGATACGTGACGAACAAGCGATGACCAAAGTTGTTACAGACATAGCAAAACAAGAGGGCTTAGTTGGTCGATATTCGGCAGGCAACCAAAGGAGGTTGACTCCATTATAGGTTACCCAGGAAAGGTCATCATTCAAACCATACCCGTACAGTAGATTTCGAAAACGGATTCCCCTGTGGACACTCATGCTTTGTTTATCGGCCCGCACCCGAAACAACCCTAATCCTTATTAGGTTACTTTAAAAACCAATCCGTGCTTTGCCATATGTATCGTAGTATTTTCGTGTCTAATGGGTCATTGTAAATTACAGTACATACTATAAATTTCAATTATTAATAACTAAGTCTCCAATGTAACTAGTTAGAAGTTCTGAAAGTTTGATCCTTATCCGGCTTAACTGAATATCGCAACTGGCCTCGAGTAAATAATCTCTTAGTGAACAGTAAAACTCTAATTCGGATCGACTCCATCCCTAATACCCCTGTGGGATAGAGCTCAGCTAACACACAGGAACCAGGGCCGGTGGGGGAGGCTGAGCAGCTTGAGGTGCAGGTGAAGACTCGCAAGACACAGCTCGGAGAGGAACATCCCGACACGCCGAACATTATGAGCTCGAGCTCACAAAGATAGAAAGGCATTTGCCAGAGTCCTACGAAGTTTGTTTATTTGATCTTTGCTTTACTAGCATTTTCGCAACCCCTGGTCGAAATACAGCTAACTGCAGTCAATTTTCGCGGTCTTGTCGAGAAATTCTCTATAGCCGCGCCGGGGCAGCCTAGATTCTCGAACGGCGTACGACGAACAGCCACGAAAGGCTTCATATACGTTCAGTCTCGACTTTACCGAGTTAAAAAGTTTGGACATGCAGTCGTACGCATAAAGTGTACTAAAATGAAGGAAAAGTGTGGAAGTGTCAATTACAAGAGGATTCGGGAAACGCTTCTAGCATATCATTTTGTGCTCTGATAGTATGCCTCGTAAAATTCTCAACATTCTCCGGCGCATTACTCTCGCCTGTTCTGGTTTCTAAGCGCCAATAATTGTTTGCTTCGCAAATTGTACCCTCATCGTCTACTTCTGCCAATACTTAGGTCAAGATGTAACAGCTACCTCGACTGGGTTTAGGCACTGCATATGGTCCAAGATATTGTCTCTTTTCTTGTTCATTAATCGGCACCTGTAGAAATGAAACAGGCGACGAAGGACGGTTTGGGTTTCTGATATCTCTGAATTTGCTCATCACGTAGCCAGCATCGCCTAGGTAGCCGGAGTCCTCCAAAGGTGGCGCTTCCCCGGTTTCCCTTGGGAAAGAAACATCTTCGAGATCCAAAATCACAATTTTTCCGTTGTCGCAAAGCAAGAAATTCTCCGGTCTTAGGTCTCCATATTCCACGCCATGATTTTGAAGAACGGAAAAAACTTCTTGAAGTTGACTCTGCAATGTGTCTTCTGAAACTTCGGTCTTGTTGCGAGCGAGTTCATATAGTGTAGAACCAGAAACCTCTGATAGAATAAGTGCAGGAATCCCGTTGAGTGAGCCTTCGCCAAAAAGTCTCGGTATGATTGTTCCTTGAAGATTTCCCAATCTCTTGTAAGCTTCCTTCTCACGCTGAAACTGGGCAATCCAGCCGTCCTTCTGCTGCTTGACAATGACGGAGTCCACATTCGCTGGTAAAGAATTGTGACATGAGGATGGCTCAGTCTCGAGGCGGTGAACTGTCTGACGTCGTTGATCCAAAGTCTTCAGCGTTCGCGCGGCGATGGGCAAGCCGTCTAGATAGACTGTCGATCCCCACGTGAGCTCGGGCCATTCATCCTTTGTCAAGTTCAGAGAATACGGCTTACATTTGGGAGATATTCATCTTGAGACATTATAGACGCCTTGTTGAAGGAGGGAGGGTAATGTACGAAAGTGAGGAAGAGCAAGGGGGCTATAGCTAAGTCGTCGAAGTACCCCGCTATCTGAGCGGTATCGAGATATAGGGTATCAATCGTATGATTATTTCCAATATATTAGTCATGTGATCTGAAGTTACAATACGTTTCGATACTCAAAAATGGCCTAAGCCTAATACAGACTAGCGTGTTTCAGGATAAAGTTTGGGAAAGAAACGAAGAGAGTAAAGTGGTGAAACTGATTTCGAGCGCGCCTGTAGAAGGGATATTTCGAGTAGAAGTCTATTAAGATAGGAGCTTTTGCGTTTTTCAACCATTTCCTAGGCAAGTTGGATTGTACTTTGAACCTCGGATATAATCCATAGATTGACAAAGATATCACAGCCGAAAAAGTAGCTCTTATATCTCACGTATAGAATATCCCGGAGCTAGGCACGATATATAGTATCGATATCAGTATTACCCCATCCTTTATAGGTTTTCCAATACTACTTCGCGGCCTAAATAACTTAATCAAGTATCTCCTCGGTCTTCTCGATCAATCTCTTTTTCCCTATTAGATAGCTAAAGATCTCCTAACAATAACAGTGAAACATATATCCTATATTTTTGTCTTTATAAAGACTTGGGTCCGTCCACCAACCTCCTAAGTAGAAATGTGTGAATATCGTGTTATTATACTGTGGTACTATCTCTCGTCTAGAAACCCGTGCGGTGATTTTGTCTCTAGGAAGCTAGTACGGCTGACCACTAGGGCGTGCAACTAGGCCAATTCCCGTAAGAGTATATCTTGAAGAATCAGTATATCTAACAGCTTAGATTTACTATTAGCTTGAAATTTCAATATTTATATAAGAATGTCAACTTACCTCCTCGCTGATAGCAAGCTAATAACCATGGAAATTTAGAGAAAGTTTTATTCTCGACTTCGGTCGATGGCACTATAATATGCTTAGGAATCGGGGATTTGCGATGGATTTCCCATTGAGGCTCCTTGAGCATATCTAGGTGATCTCTGCTCATTGTTGCTCCGTTAGCCGTCAAAATGTGTATACCACAGAGTAGACATGTCTCCACAAAAATACGAGGCTCATCGGATTTTGAGCGTTGGGCCGCCATTTTGCAGGGAATATTGCAGGGGTAAAAGGAAAACCGTATAGGAGACAACCCTAGAGGAAATAAAAGACAGAGTAAGTAGGATGACGGAGTAATGAGCGGCACTATCGGATTTGGAACGTGCATATCATCAGCCTTTAAGGCATATCATTCACTTAAAGATTAATCCCACAGGTTGGCAACTATAGAAACAAAAAAGTCAGTTGCACCACGATGATGAGATCATGAACACATTATATTCCAAAAGTTTTAATATACCTAGGTATACACTATTAAGATCAAATCATAGTAATATAATCCAGGTACTTAGGGGCCTAAGTGTTGAGGCTTCTACAATATGTAGGCCGGAAAGTGAGGAGGGAGACGCTCTGGTGAGGGGTTGATGCCTGAGGCAGAAATATTTACCCTTTGGCAGCACTCGTGGTTTTTGGTAACTACGACATAATGAGGTCGTTAAATAACCTTCTCCACAAGCTTGACTCCCTCGCGTGCCACAGCTTCTCTAATGGGATCGCATATCTCCTTGCTGTATGGCGCAAGGATACCTGGCATGTGAAGCGCCGGGTGACCATCCAGTAGTAGCTGAGTTGCCACACCGCAGGTGACACCAACCGAAAGCGCCATAGCTGAATATCTTTCCGGATCACCTAGTAACTCGAGAGTGCTTGTGATGGTGTCCTATATGTACAATTAATGATGGCAAATCTTGACAATTGGGAAGTGATCGTACCTTTTTACCATCCCTCCACTCAACGATGAACTTGTGCTGAAGCATGACCACGTCCCGCTCGCCAGACTTAAAACCGAGGAGCTTTGCTAGCTGGTGACAAAGAGTGTCAAAAATGTTGCCATCCTTGATCATGGCTGGTTCGGTTGAGAAGAGACCCAACCATCGCAGGCCAGAAATTATTCTTTCACTTTCGGCCTCGGTTGGAAATTTGTATACTTCGTTGATGCGCGCAATGAGAGATCTGTGGCACATGAAAAGGTCAGTGTCGGTTTATAGTCCTGTTATTCCGGGAAAGATAGATACCTCTCATCCGAGCCAGGAGAATTGACTAATCTCTGTTGAATCTGAGCCCATGTGATTTCTGGCTTCAACCAGCTCTTTTCTTCTTGGTCAAGCCAGCCAATGCTGGCCAGGGCCTGGATGAATTCGGGATTTCCCTGGTATCTCAGTGATCCTCTGATGACAGTTTCCGCTTCCGGGATGTTGTAGAACTCTCTGAAAGGGACAGAATTGCGATTTGGATATGCCACGAAGGAGTATCCATCCATAACGTAGTAGGGCTTGGCAACGGACATGAGTTCTGTGGCGGGTATGTCTACCTGCTTGCCATGGCGCAGAAACGAAGCAGAGTTGCGTTGGGAGAGGATTGCACCGCGCGGGGACCAGGAAAACTTGAAACCAAGCGGGTTGTTGGCGCACTCGGGAGCGGGTAAGCCTCCACAGTAGGAATAGAATTCCTTGACCTGTGTCGTATTTGACGGTTAGTTCGGATCATTTGATATGATCGGAAATGGTACATGCCTTGCCACCTTTCTCATGAACTTCATTGATTGTTTTGATAGCATACAGGTGATCAACACCTGGATCAACCCCTACCTCGTTCAGAACGGTGATTCCCGCTTTCTTGACGGCGTCATCCAAGGCTCGCATCTCAGCCGAGACGTAGCTGGTAGTGACAACATTGGTTCGTCCTTTGATAGCTGACTTAATCACAGCCGCGTGCTGTGTGTACGGGATGAGCGAGATGACGAGGTCGTGGGCTGCGACTTGAGTATCGAGGTCGGCTGCAGAAGCCACGTCTAGGGAAAGCGGCTGCGTTCTGGGAAATTCAGACGAGAGAGCCTGTGCGGCAGAAAGGGTTCGGCAGGCTAGGTGACATCTTGAATCAGCTTCATTGGAGCGTAGTAAAAAAAAGCGAAGGAATCGTCTTACCAACAGTGACTTCATTGTGAGGGTTGCGGGTAAGATACTCAATGCAGGGAGGTGCGACCATTCCACTCCCAAGAACCAGAATTCTCTTCTTCTCAGGCATTTTGATGCTTAAACACGGCAACCTTCTGGGGCTGTCGAACTTCAAGCAGTAGCTGGGTTAAGAACAAGAACCGTGATCTGGAGTTTGCACAGAGGGGATGGGGTTGATCTCGTGATTGAGTGAGTCATCTATGAAGTGATCCTCCAGGGCTGCAGATACGGCTGTGCTAATAAACTGGACGCCAATAAACTGGACAAAATGTCTACATAACTACGTAGTTAGCTGGCAAGTTGGATGTACTAATTTTAGCGGACTCTGGCTGGTTAGTTAATGGAACATCTCCTGTCTGCGGATATGACTCTATATTTCGTGTTTACGTACCTTTTGTATGGAGTTGCCATACAAAAGATACCTTGTTTCCCAATTTTGGGATCGAGTGAAGCTAACCCTGGGTTGAAGGTGTTGGTGGACTTGGCACGATTAATGCATAACTACCTAGGTACCTAGCTCTCAATGACGAAAAGTAGACTAGTGTTAAAACCAACGATCCGATTGGTCCACTCAGACCTGAATTGATGGCACAGGAATGCTTTTCAACCTGGCGAGCGTCCTGATAACTTCCTGAGCAATATCCCCTTTGTAACTAATGCTTGAGTTTGATCTCGGAGATTCCATCAAAGAATGGCCAAATGGTCACAGTGATCCTAGGATCAGCCGCAATATAAGCATTGAAATCCACCACAAGCTTCCCTGCTTCGTTCCAATGGTCAAGTCTCGCACCGTCAATGTTTGCAGGACTCTCTCCGACCACGAAGCCTCGTGCGAACACTGCAGCTCCCATAAGTATAAGCGTCATTACCTATCAAGCTATTTGTCAACGACATACCGTTATCGACTAGGATGATACCATCTTCGGCAAGTAGCACTCGATTGAGAATTTGCATGTATACAGTGGCTGTTGATTGGTATTTAGGACACAGTACTTCCGCCTACTAACTAGTTAGCCGAAATGTAACTGGGGCATGTGTAAGGGGGGCATGTAGCATATTACACATATTCTGTACTGTTAGGAGAGGTCTATGTGGTGGACGTCGAAGTGCATGGTGCCATGTGAGGTTAATCAATGGTTAAAGAAGCTAAGCTACAGAAGCCAAGAAAGAGACTAAGAAATCTGACATGTACATTCGCCAGTACGTTATCGGGGAACGTGAATGTACTGTTGACCGGGCATATTTGTAATGCATGGTGTTGTAACCTACAAGTTCAGATCAAGAACACCTTCAGCGGTGATCCTCCTGACTTTTACATATTTGTCTTGAGATACCTCTCATTCATTTGGTCAGTCCATTCCTCTTGGACATTCCCGGTACTAGCCGATTACTTTCACTTAACTAGCTAGACAATACTTCCTAGCGAAAACTCCCTCTCACAATCCCTGTCCCTCGTGCATCATTGGGACACGGCTTCGGAGTTACAGGGTAACTGGAGGCATGTAATTTCCCTCCCGTCTATGTGCGGGGATGCAGTCGATACCGTGATAACTCCAAAGTGTCTAACTACTGTTCTGCCTAAAGTAGTCCCACCAACCCAAGACTTGAAATTACGAGCAGTAACACTTTTGAAATATGGAGTGCGCTGTTGTAGGAAGGTTGCAGCTGAAGCGGTAGTAAAACTTTAGAAGTATCACTATACTCCCGAGCCAGACTACGTACGGATGTGATATAAATCGATAAGTATGAGGCTTATAAAATTTTATGGCCGGGATTCTTGTCGCCGAGGAAGAAGCATAGCTTGGCCAATGTTGAACGTTGTTTTCAGGAATCAGGCTTGGATATTTTAGAGAGGGGGACTAAAGACCAGAGTGATTGCTCATTGTACTTACTCGAAAAGGAGCGTGGTATCTGAACGTCTTGTTGGAAGTGAACCTGTCTAGGCTCCAAACTATGAGATTACGGGAATTTGGCGTAACAGTGAACAGACTTGAGGGAAACTATTCCAGTGGACAGCTTGCAACTAACACTATTTTGATTAATCATAGCCTCTCAGATCTCTTCAGCGACTTCACTTCATATCCACATTCAGACGAATCCTACCGTGTTGTTTCTCCACATCGCAACTCCGTAGGATCTCTGTTACAATCTACTGTACGATCGGTTGATACGAATCAAGGAGCGAATCGAGACCGACCTTACAGTGTTTGTCTTTGTAATGATCGATAGTAGCGATATTAAAACTATTATTCTAAGAGGGGTGGTTCGATATATATCCATTTCGGGGTGACATCACTTCAGAGAAAAATGTTAGAAAGGTGGGGGATTCCTGGGAGTCCGCCTTACCTCTTAAAGTAAATGGTTGGCTGAAACACCCTGTAAGCCCCAGGAGTATTGCAATGCACTGTGGTAGGCTCATAGGAGCACATGGCGGGCCACCAACTCCATTCAGCAATTGCGAAAAAAAAAGACTTGACATTATACGCTCAGGAAGGGCTTCAGATATGTGCGCTCTTTGGAAAGAAGTAACGAACTAATCCATCTTCGTTTCCTGCTGCTTCAGTTTGTCTTGTTAGTTATAGGGCAAGATTGTAGACCAAGTAGATTCGCCCACTGGCCATCGTCCTAGCAGAGGTCTAAAGCCCGATGCGCATTGTGGGGCAAATCAATTAAATGATCCTGGGAACAAAGGCAGAAATGGGAGACCGACAGGTCTAGAGCGAAGGGTCACATTGACGACGCCAATCTTTTTCTGATGGGACGATGCGGGTGATATAGAAAAAAGCTACACGTGAGGTATCTAGCGCGTTGTATTTTATGGACGTGGCTTACTCAGGCCGCTCATGCCTACGCTCAGGTCATGTGCGGTCCCGAGAAGAGTCTAGTGCCTAATATATACCGCTGCAGCGACAATCGGACGTTCCGATTGTCCCTATGATCTTTTGGCCAAGTGCCCAGGTGCCCTGGTGGTAAAATACTCTTATGTAATCTCACAGGCTCCGTAGGCGAATCAGGTGACACTCAGTGAGCACGTGATCTCGGGAAATTAGATCGCTTATGTAATGCTCAGTCAGCGCCCGGGCGGACCTCGGAGGGCGCTCAGGGGCGTGCTCAGATCTACTGAGTGAGCAAAAAGCGGCAAGGCCTGAACACTAATACGGAAAGAGAACGCCAACCTTGGAAGAAGTGAGGAAATCAAGTATATAGGTAGGGATATTAAAACGGTGTACAATATGCATTGTTAGTCTTGAATGAGGCACGTGTCACTCCAATCTGGTGAATCTCGTGGCAGATATCGGGATCGCCGATCTTCGTCTGATCCGTCGTGGCTCCGCTGTCAGGACTCAGATGTTTCTGTCTTGAGGAATGTGCCTTGTCACGGAACCGCGCAAGCTCGGCTGAGTTTCTCACTTGGTCCAGATCTCACATCAAGACGATAACGGAAAGGCAACCTTGGCTTGGACCATGGACAATCAGCGGGAAAGAGGGAGGATCAACACAACTACGCAATTGCAGGCCGCAAAATCGTGAATCGATGCTACTCAAAGCCCAAGAATAACTTGCCTTTCTTCCCCACATATCCACTCTAGCGGGTCCATCATGGTATCTCATCTTGTGCTTGGGGTCATCAGTACCACGCCACGAGCTCCATTTCCCCATGCGGATTGGACATGATGTCGTGCCGCATGCAATTTGCATAAGATGCAGGATATAAGTACCATCAAGGGTCGGCTCAAGAGATACCAGGCTAGTCATGTCATAGCTTCATCCCCTTGCTATCCATACCGTTCCAAGATCTTCCCAATCCCAGTCCTGCCACCGCCAATATGAAGTTCACAACCACCACGATCCTAGCTACCGCTTTACTAGCAGGCAGCTCTCTCGCTGCCCCTCGCAACGGACTTGTTGACCGCCTGCAGGCCCGTGGCGCTCTGTCACGTCAGTCACTACCCGCCGAAAAGAAGGCCGTTCTGCTCAAGGAAGGAACCGAGGGCACCAATGTCCAATACAGCAAGAACTGGGCTGGGGTGGTGCGCGAGAAGCCACCCGCCAGTGCTACCTACTCCGCCGTGTCTGCAACATTCACCGTCCCCGAGCCAACGGCCACCGATGACTCTGGCGATATGCAGGCTGTATCTGCCTGGGTCGGTATTGATGGTGACACTTACACCGAGGCCATTCTACAGACTGGTATCGATGCCTATACCGAGAATGGCAAACAGACATTTGACGCTTGGTACGAGTGGTATCCATTAAGTGCGGAGAATTTTGACCTTGGATTGTCCGCTGGCGACGTTGTCGTCGCGAAGGTCGAGGCATTTTCGCCCAGCGAGGGTGTGGCCATCGTCGAGAACAAATCGAGCGGTCAGAGTGTTACCAAGACTCTGTCTGCACCCTCGAGCTCCGCCACCCTTGCTGGCCAGAATGCCGAATGGATAGTTGAGGACTTCAACACCGGTGATACCATGGTTCCCTTGGTTAACTTCGGTAAAATCGACATTACGGGTGCCCAGGCCGAGGCCGGTGGTAAGGGATATGGTGTCGACAACGCTGCCGTTCTGGATATACAGCAGAATGGCGAAGTGAAGGCCCATGTGGAAATCCAGAGTGACACTGAGTTCTCTGTTACGTACCAGTAACTCTGTATGTATATCCATGGAGACTTTTGATTTTGGAGTTGATGGTTTGGCGTTTTGTACAATGGATGATATTCAACGAGACAAGAGAACATTTGTCATCAATAAGTATTTTTGTTTTAATTCAATTTATATAAAAAAAAGAACGATGATTTACCACTGCATATTACTCCGAGAGGAGGGTCACTGTCTTATGGCTGATTGTAGAAGTTGAAAGTGAAGAAACGAACATGAGAGACGGTGAATCGCACCTTTTCCTCTCGGCCAATTATGAGTCATCGCGGTTGTCTCTTACCTTCAACTTTAAGATCTACTGACTTTTGAACGTCTGGAATCCATCGTCTTTCTGCTCGTCATGAAAATCCAAATAGAGCCAGCACAATTCCCCGAAGACGCCGATTCCATCCTGTCATTATTTTCTGGCTATGCCGCATCCCTCGGCATCGACCTCACCTTTCAATCTTTCCAAGAGGAACTTGACTCTCTTCCTGGGAAATATGCCCCATCACAAGGGGGATCTCTCTTAATCGCACGAGCAGACACCGGTGCAAATAACATGAACGGACTAGTCGACTCAATATCTTCCCGGTTTCCCTTTGCCCTCGGATGTGTGGCACTCCGGCGCAGCTCCGATGATTGGTGCGAGATGAAGCGTCTGTATGTTCTCAATGAAGTTCGTGGAGAACGACTGGGTGAAAAACTCGTCGAAGCGATCCTCGCGCAAGCAAAAGAATTGGGCTACCGCGGGATGCGCCTAGACACACTGCCTGAAATGACAGTGGCACAACGGTTATATCGGAAATACGGATTTGTGGATATTCCACCGTATTATGATACTCCAATCCAAAGAACGGTGTTCATGGGGTGTGAGTTTTTATGATCATGATACCTTGATCTATCTCTTCTTCTCCCTGGCCTGTCTATATCACAAGGGAAAGACGCCAAGAAGGCGAAAAATGTACCCAACTATGCAGTGTCGATCATGTCGGCCCAACGATATTTAATCCCTTTTTATGCATCCGGTGTCTTCCGTTTTATCCCCAAAAGAATTGCTATGACAATCTAATAGCATTTATAAATCCACTCCCCCTAGAAGACTCGGAGATAAGTGTCGGGAATTTCCGAATCAGGAACTCGGATGAGAAAGCATAACAGTATAAGTATCAGAGATTCGTCACAGGAAACTAAATATATCTAAAATTCCTAGAGCCTCTTCACTATGAAAGTATCAAACCAGCCTCTTGACGTCCTCGTCATCGGCGCTGGCATTGCCGGTCTTTCAGCAGCTATTGCTCTCGGAAAACAAGGACATCGCGTTCTGGTATGCCCCCAGAAACAACTAGCAAGCTTGCGGTAACATCAGTTTCTCATTTTACTCAGATTCTGGAAAAATCGGCTTTTTTAAAGGAGACAGGTGCCGCAGTTCATTTGCCGCCGAATTGCACTGCCTTGCTACGCTGGATGGGCATTGATCCGGCCGATTTCGGGGGCACATTGCTTCATGAGGTTAGATTTGCCCCTTGGTCAGAGAAGTGGTTTATATTGATCGTTTGTACTTCTCCAGATCCACCGATATGGATTTGACGGGGAGTTGACGTACAAGAGAGAGTTCGCCGACATTCGTCATCATTGGCAAGCAGTAGGCAAATAAAATGAACTAAGCTCGGACTACGGTCTAATGTTATTATAGGAGTGGTACCTCGTGCATCGAATTGAGCTGCACAATCACCTGAAGCAACGTGCCCTTGAGACCGCAACGCTGTATACACAGTGTAGAATCACCGAGGTCAATCTGGAAGGGGCTTGCCCGTCGGTCACTCTCGATGATGGTCGCACTTTCAAAGCCGACGTGCTTCTTGGTGCAGATGGACTGCATGTATGCATATCAGATTATCAACACCGGTTTTTATCCGACTATCGTCCCCATTCTAACTATTTTGTAGTCCAAAATTCGCCAGAGTATCGCCCCAGAGTCTCCCTCCCCATATCCCGTTGGCAAGTCATGCTTTCGCTGGCTGCTCCCCACAGATCAATTAAGGCAATATGCAAGTACTACGGATTTTGTGCGGGATACTGGCGTGTTTCTTGAGTGGGAATCTAGTGACCGACGGCTCGTGGCCTACCCTTGCTCTGATGGCAAAATCCTCAATCTTTGTGCTTTTGTCCCTTTGAATGAAGTTCAAGCAGATGAACAAAGCGACAGTAAGGGTTTCACTTATGAGTTAACATAGAAAGGCACTGACAAATTGGCATCAATAGGTTGGCAGGCAGCTGGAGACAAGACTACAATTGTCAAGGCCTTTTCTAAATTTTCACCCGGCGTTCAGCAAATCATTGCAAGCGCAGACAAGAACCTCAAAGTTTGGGATCTGTACGATATGGAGGCACTGCCGACCTGGACTCGAGGCCACGCAGCTCTTCTGGGAGACGCAGCACATCCGTTCCAGCCATGTAAGCAACGGAATAGCTTCAAACTGACAACGAATGCGTGACATACTGACAGCTCGATAGACATGGGACAGGGAGCAGCTATGGCAATTGAAGATGCTGTCAGCATTGCCACCTTGCTTCCTTGGGGCACCACACCGCATGATATCCCCATGCGACTTGATCTGTATCAAACGGCTCGTCGGCCAAGGGTCGACCTTGTCCTCCACTATACCCGGATGAATGGACGGGATGAAAATGATGCAGCCGGTGATAGAATTTCAGGTAAGTTTGTTTTTATAGCTGAGCAATATACTTAAGCTAACTGTGATAGCTGCGGAAATGGTGAAAATCATGAACATTTGCTTCTCACATAATGAGATTGAGCACTCTACAAACTTGCTGGATGGTAAATTAACAAATCAATTTCGGTAGTGAATGATAGTGAACAACCACATTTAACTAGCTGGTTTATCACCGCACACAAGCCCATGACGTACTAACAGAGCTGAAGTCAAAGGAAATAGAATTTTATGCTGTATATAAGGTCGATGCTAAATCCAAGAAGCAGATATCTAAATGGTCTAGATTATAGGTGTATATTGTGTATTCAGGTTGTTGATTTATATACAACCTCAGGCACCAATTTCATGCCTTAGGCTTTGGTCAAGCTCGGGCCAATCACCATTCTTGGCCGATGTGCCCCTTAAAATAATAAACAGTTAACTAAGCCAGGGGCTCCGTGAGGATCATGTAGAAATGTCATCTGGATATTTAAGCCCAAGTTATCCGCCGGATTCGTTTCGCGTCAAGCGGAAACCTGTGTCAAACCCGAACTTGCGTGCTACAGCGCATGCCGATCAGCGGGAAGCAACAGCCTGGGCTGCCAGTACCCCATCTCTTGTGGCCCCATTACAGCCCTCGTCACAGTCCCCAGCACAACCCCCATCATACACGGACCTTTATGGACCCCCGCCTCCTAGTCCTATAAGTCCAGGCTCACTGCCGCGACCAAGGACAGCAGGGCCAACTTCATCCCCGACTCCGCCGCCCCCGACTCCTGTTCAAAAGGCATACAGCGAAGCGCGGCATTTCCTCACCGGTCTAATCAGTCGTCCAATAGAATCAAACAAGCATGTCACGATTTTACGACATTCCCATGGACTAGTTTTCTACCGTGGACCCACTACATCGGTCGCTATATCAATCTTCTCTGATGCCCCCTTACCACCTGAACACACCTTGTGGTTGCAGAGCAAAGGTTGGAGCGGGAAGACCGGGATGCAATTCAAGTCGTTTCTCCGTCTCCGGGATAGCTGGCTAGACGTGACCCCAGGTATGCCACTGAGGGCCGACCAGGTGACTCCAGATGATGAACGAGCTTGGCAACGCGACATCAAGAAATTCCGGAAGAAGGCCCCGGCTCGTCCGCGCGATACACACCAGCTACGTGAGACTGCCGTTGTGCGGATTCCCGCCGAAGCCGGCGATGGTTATTTCCAGCTGGTTCTCTGCCAAGGAGTAAAGAAGAAGGTGCTGGGCAATAGCCCCGTCTTCCGCGTGCTCTCTACATCCACCGCTCCCAGCTCTATCCGTGGTGCGAGCCTTAGCACGCTGCCCCTGGAGGTTGGGGCTATGGTTGTGAGCCTTTATGCTCAAACAGCAGCGCGAACCGCGGCAGGTCCAGCTGCCATGGCCATCCAAGCCAAAGCTACTGCGATTCGTCCATCGTGGGTGAAAACGACTGCGGTCCAGAAGGTTTACACTACTAGTGGCATCGAAAACCGCGTGGGCGGTATTATCAATGGACCTAAAGGCCCTATTGGGCGCTCTCAGATAAATGTAGCAGCGCCAGAAATAGCTGGAAGCAGCCCCGTTTCTATCGATGTTGGCCCTCAGTCACCATTCCCTATGACATTCAAAGCTCGCTGTCAAACCGATCAAATCTCGCTCAACAACCCTGACGATATACCGAAGTTGAGCTTGATTAGAATGCCCGACTGGGTGACGGAGCAGTTAAGGGGCTACTTCTTCGGCTGGGCTCGGTTCGATACTGGGCCGAGCAAAGGTTCCTCAACTGGTGAATGGTGCCCAGCTATCTTGTCTGTGCGAGCGTTAGATCCCCTCCAGGCGATGAGAGTGAACCTAGCTCAAATATCGAAACGCGTGGTTGCAATTCGCCTGCTCGAGGATGTTCCTCTACAAACAAGCAAAATCGAGATTCGGGTTTTGGGATACCTTCGCGCTGAAATTCCACCACCCACCGGGGCCACGAGCAAAGAACTTGGTGAGGCGCAAGCAGCAGCTGCAGAAGCAGCTTTGCTCGCCGATGTATACGACGCATCTGTTGTACAGGATACTCTGGCTCATCCCGCGTGGGCCGCGGAACACCCTGCGATCTCAGAACTTCAACAAAACTCGAGTTGGATTGATCGCACGGTGGAGGGGTATACCAATATCATCACCCGTGGACAGAAGTTGGTAGAGCAAGTTCCATTGCACCTGGTTGGAGTTCGCTCTGTTACCGATGAACTCAGAGAGAGCCAAGTTGCTGTAAACGGGTTTTATATAGTCCGCTAATCCTTGTCAATACGCTCATGGACCGTGTTGCAAATCCATCACGGAGTTTAATATGTACAACATCTGATATATAATATTTCATTGCTCAAGATGTGATTCCAGCCGTGAAGTTGTCAGGTACAAAAACTTCCAGCCCGGCTAAATTCAGTTGGACGCCTCTAAATGCCCGATATTTAAAACATATAGTCTTCGTGAAATCAACATCGGAAACACTCACGGTCCAATCGGAGGCTCCGAAGCCGCCAAGTTACATTGGCGGAACAATCGCACCTCGTCGGGTTTAAACGCACCAACCACGGAGTGCAGCACGCCGCGGTTGTTGAATAAGACCAAGTCATTATCCTCCCAGTCATGCGGATACACATACTGAGGGCTGATGGCTGGCCGCTGCAACTTATAGACAATATCCCGCACGCGGACCAAGTCGTCGATCGTGGTTCCATCGACGCAATGGATACGGCGCACAGCAGAGGGATGGATCTGCAGGGCCAATTTGCCAGTCACTGGGTTTTTCCAGGTCATCGGAAAGACCATGATCTTACTGGGGTCGATAGGTGGGAGTTCTGAGTCGGATAACTCAAGGCCTTCTGAGTGCATACCGAGCCCCGTGGATCGGGAATGGGCTTGGCTCATCCAAATATATCTGTCATGATGTTTAGTGCATTCGATCGAAACCATAGGCATTCACCGAGATCTTACGGATGAGGGGCATATTCCATTTTGCTCGTCTTGACAAACTCCTTATCTTCGGGAGAAAGAAGTTCAAACATCCGCTCACCACTGACAAATGCTGTTGTGCCAAGTGGTACATCCATTGTTTCTCGAGTTCCATCACCATACAATAATGTCTGTCGGCGGCCTTTCGGCACACTCACAGCCATGAGCGTTGTCACCTGGGGCGGGTAGAGGTCGTATAGTGCAGCGTCGATGTGCCAGCGATAAAATCGGGTGAATTCATAGTCCTCTTCGTCCGGGATGTGGTCTTGGTGGAATGTACGGTGGTGAGGGTGTCGCAATGTGATATCTTTGAGACCCTCGTACGAATCAACGTGTCCGTTGCCAATCACCTGAACCTGTGGCTGGTGAGGGATAGTTTTGAGATCAGGATGAAGAATGCTTCGCTTCGCATCGATGGTTTTGCCATGCCCATAGTTGTTGGAGACTGGATCGAAGCGCTTGGTCAGTTCATACTGAGCTTTGGGTGATAGCCCTTTCTGGTGCTTGAACACCACGACATGGTGCTCGTAGAGGGCCTTCCGAATTGTCCCAAACTGCTTATCTATATGATCATTAACTTGTGCTCTTGTATGTGGCAAAAGTTCACGAACCTGTCAGGTTTTCCAGATCAACACCTTGAATCTCAGCACCGAAATCAATGCTTGAGCCCGGAGGAGCTTGAAGTGGGCGGACAGTAAGTGGTAGAACGGCCATGGTTTCGGGGTTGTTCGAGATTTGAAGGTTCACAGAGAAAGCTAGCAGACCCGTACGATGTTCTCCACGACAGCTTTTATAGTTATGGGCCGATAATAAAAGGTCCACCCAGATTATAAACGATCAACGGCGTATACCGAATCACTACCGAATATGAGAGAGAATATGTGGGACGATGAGAATGATAAAGAGGTTTTCACTGGCCATTTCCCCGAAGGGATCATTTGATATGTCAAGACTCTGGATTATGGAGCAATGAGATGTTGGGGCATTAGTTGCTATTGGATGTTATAGGATATTAGGATGGTGATAAGGCGGGTGAGTGATAGCAACACGCCCACTCGGATACTTCATATATTACGTCATAAGGTTGACAAACATGACAAATGGGGCAAACATGACAAACAACCCTCTGATTTGTCCCCTTGAGGTCACCTTACATCGCTATATGTATCACCAAAACTTCCACCAAGGCCCCCGTGGTTTGGGTGGTTCCTCAGCAGCAATAATTTCATCCAAACCAGTGTGCATATCAACTTCCTCTGGGCGCCATGCCCATGGATCACTCCAATACAGTGCCCGGTGTCCGAAGTAAAGAATTAAGAAAGCAGGAATACCTATGTATGCGGTGAAAAAGTTG
The DNA here is from genome assembly GCF_028828655.1 of Penicillium verrucosum. Lineage (NCBI taxonomy): Eukaryota > Fungi > Ascomycota > Eurotiomycetes > Eurotiales > Aspergillaceae > Penicillium > Penicillium verrucosum. The sequence continues at coordinate 4,981,391 of NW_026643212.1, forward strand.
CTCACAGACCATTCCGATGGGAAGAATACCGTGAACCCGTTGATAAGCGCCATGAGAGTGGCACCCGCGAGGCCAAAGTAAACCCCATATGGCTGCAGCTTTGATTTGTACGGTTGTTCAATGCCCTGTGCTTTGACGGCTCTGCGGAAGCGGAAAAACACCACGGAACAACAGATCCATGAGATGAAACCAGAAGTGTTTGTGAAGTTGACGAACCAGTTGAACACAATCGAACTGGAGTTGCCAACAGCAAGATAAGCCAATGCCGAGAAGCATGCTGAAGCCGAAACAGCCCAGTACGGGACACCCCATCGGTTACATGTCTTGAACACATGCGGCGCGTTTCCTGACATAGCCAAGGAATAGAGTGACCGCGAAGACATGTACAGGAAGGAATTTCCTGCAGACCAGGCGGATGTCAAGACGGCAGCGTTCACAATGTGGTCCAAAACCGGGATGCCGGCATTCTGGATGCCGATCACGAATGGAGATGAGCTTACTGTGCCGTCGCTCTTGGTCAGACGACTAGCATCTGATGGGCAAATAACACCAATGGCTAGGACACCGAAGATGTAAAAGAACACCAATCGGTAAATGTATCTCCGTGCTGCTCGAGGTATATTGCGCCGAGGGGACTGCATCTCACCACCACTGATCACAATCAGCTCTGGGGCGAAGATGAACGCAATTGCGCTGGATACTGTGCATTTCAACAAGGCCACGAACCGGCCCGAATCTCCCGTCGTGAGATACGCGTTGAATGGGCGCGGATTTTTCCAATAATGAAAGCCTAGTCGCTGCCGATTAGGTCCCCCTCCCCAAAAGAGGATAAAAGATACCATCAACAAGCCGATCAGAGTGATGATCTTCACCCCGGCGAACCAGAACTCCGCCTCGCCGTACACTCGAACGGACATAAAGTTGAGCGCGATGATGATGATCATCATGATCGTGATCCACACGGCGATGTTGACCGATCCACTCTGGTCCCAGTATCCAATAACGAGTCCAGCAGCCGTGATCTCATACGGCACTAAGATTCCGAGAGAGTACCAGTATAGATATCCCATGGCGAAACCCATACTCCGCGACACATAGCGGAATCCATGATAACTCATTGTTCCGCCATGTACCGGAAGGTAGGCACCAACCTCAGCGATTGCTGTGACCAAACCATAAACCATGGCCGAGATGAAGATATAACCTAAAAGAAGCGATGCGGGGCCTCCAATGGCCAGGGCTTGACCGGAACCCACGAAAAGTCCTGACTGGTGTAAGTAATCTTTGCTTTTTTTCATTGTCGAAAACACCATAGACTTACCAGTTCCGATTGTACCCCCGAGGGCCATTAGCTGAACATGGCGATTCTTCAAACCACGTTTGGTGGTGGTTGCATAACGATCATCGAGTAGATCAGCTTCGACCAAATCTCTAAGTGCTTTGCCCTTCTCGCTGACGGGATGATCATCACCCCCATACTTGGGGGATTCGGACTCTATTGCCGCCATCTTGTGCGACAACGAAAGGGGGGAAATGCGGAAGAAAAATTAAACGATCGCCAGGAATGTGTGCTACATTTAAATCTGGTTTTATTTTTCTCTCACAGCGCAGTTTCATCCCGCCCTACAGAGACCCTCAGCCACGCGATATTAAACCGCTCTATTTCGGGTCGATGACTGGTCAGTAGAGGGGGTCCGTGGCCGCTGAATAGCAGTTAGGCCCGGACAAAGGTACAGTCCTAGGGTAAGCGACTAGGCTTTTACCTGAAGGTAAGACTGATTCTGGTGATATTCATTGTTGTGATGTATTATCCCCCGTGTTTCCTAGAGTCTATAATGCATAATCTATAGGGAAAGGTGACAGTCTAGTGAGATGAGATAAACGCAGAATCTACAAGGCTACTATGATAATATTGGCGCCCATGGTGACATCGCGGTAGAATGAAAGAAAAGGATATCTCACCTCAAACATTTTGCTAGAGAACACCAGTAAACAAAGGCTTCGAATGATAACAGCACCGGTCCGGTGACCGGTCCGGGGGATACTACAGCAAGATATTAGAAGAGAAAAAACACTGGGCAAAGAGACTGGGCAAAGAGACTAGGTAAAGAGCAGTAAAAAAACCTCGTGTTGGAAAATGATAGGGGGACCGGCGATACTACCTCAGAAGAACAGATAGGAAATGTAATTCAGATCCAACGAATGAGAGGTCATTATTATTCCACAATAGAACTAGCCTGCATGAGCCAAAGGAGCATACTAAGCTCAAACAAGCTATGCGGGGAATACATTTGGGCACATGGCACTTTCCAAGATCTGGTATTGTTGCATGACACCTACCTCGTCACTTATCCTCAACAAAGAAACGAAAAAAAAAAGGAAAAAGAAAAAGAAGAAAAAAAAAAACACCCAGTAATACAAACCCTCCACATTATGCAAGGAAGAGCAGTTTCCTGATCCGTCCATCCTCTCATTCGCACTAATCCATGACGCACCTATAAAGGAAACGGCCCTCCTATTGGTTGTGGCGCTTCAGCCTAGGGTAGTCGACCAAGGACTCGTTTAGGTTAAATGCCTGCCTTTTTATCGTCTACCACACTTGAGGAAGAGTAACCGCGATGGCGGGTGCAGCATCTACAACTTCCCGTGCAGTGCATATATCGAATTTTTCCGGAAGGGTCCCGAATGGTGTGCCAGGATCGTTCACAGCAACCACAGTCACGAGCGCAGCACCCGCCACGAAGTCGGCAGTATGTCCGTTCGATATTCCAGAGCTGTTTGGGTTTGTGTCGCAGATCTTTCGTATAGCGATGAACGAGGCGTCCGGGTGGCTTGCGCTTCATGAGTTCGGTCATTCGTTCTAGGTGTTGGAAGTATTCAATGTTGAGTAGCTTCAGCTCCATATCGCATTTCTGAAGCTTCTTCAAGGTGGAAGGTTCGGGTGGGCTTTCATGCTGAACTTGGATTTCATAATGGTGATATGTCGTACCGATGTGGGTTTCTTGTTGGATGATACTGTTAGCCCTTCTTGTCTCCTGGCGATGTTCGGAAATCCAGTCGGATTGGATGTTGGTATGTTGTGCCGCTTTGAGTTCTTTTAAGAGGAGTGTGAATCTGTTAGCTTGGGCATGACTGTGATACTTGGCTTTGAGATGATGGATAGTAGTGCAGATGGAGGGAAATATATTATTGATTGCCATGGTGAGGTATGTAACTAAATGTTGATGAAACAAGTTGAGGGTTGGACAGCAATCCCATATGAGGTTGTGCTCTGGAAGAGAACAATGGAAGGGATCATTTTAGGTACTTACTCGTCTTCATATAACCTTTAATGACTCAATCCTTTTGCTCGTGGGACATTTCCATGGCCGATGCTTAATTAGGAAATCGACGTCATTTTAGTATAGGAACATGAAGCATAGATGATTGATATTGTAGCTATACAACTATACAACGGGAACTCAACCTACACCTTATAATCTATCACTGGGGCATAGAAGATCAATATGGGGAGTGATTTCACAGAGTGTAACATAGTATTTCCTTTTTTTTTTTCTACTTTTGGCGATGAGACAAGATCGCTCTATACTTTGATAATGTCAAGGCGACGAGTAATAAATTATTCAATGTCGTCGTCCAAAGGTACTCTATGTATATCCTTCAAGCTCCCGACTTCCCCCACACTTTTCCAATTCTGGCGAGGCCCCTCATGTCATCGAAGACCCCCACAATCCCCCACCGCGGACCGAGACGAAACCTTCAGCATTCCGTGGATATTCCATTTAGAGCCCAGATTCACTATTGATCTACATAGATAGCTCATTCGAAATCACTCTGTGTAGGTCTATTATTTGTACTTAATTGTCCATCCAAGGCCTTCAGTATGAAAGCACTCATCTCCACCAGACCCAAGTCCGCGGGGACTTGGAGCGCCCAAAGCCGACCGTCCAGGTACCCTAACGCTATCGTCCGGCTGTTTCATGCTTACATCTGAAGCACTAGGTTCCATGTCCCTCGAGGGGCGATGTCTAGTACATAATAGCCAGCGCTGGTGTTGAGACGGGAAGGACTCGGAATGGTCGAGGAGTTGGGCTTTGCCATAAACCTGGGCACACCTTGTAGATTAGTGACCTCATATGTTTGATCCATTGCGATCGCTATGCTGGACACAAGCTCCACGGGACTTGAACATGGTGGCCTAGGCGCAAATGTTCAAATCGGAGGATTTCTCTCAACACGCCTATACAACCCCACTTTAATTGTCGACCTGGGTGAGACACACCTGGCAACAGAGCGTGAGTTTGGGGTACATGTCACACTCAGCAGGAACCCAGGGACCTGACTGGACATCAAGGGTTTAACTCGGTCATTGAAATGGATGGAATTCCCGAGACGTTCGGATTATGTGAGATGTGGACTATTGGATCATTGGTGTTCGTGGTACGGAGGACTAAAGTGGATTTGCGCCCGAAGTTGTTGGGGGTGAAATCTCAAACAAACCAAGAGTTGGAGGTCTGACACCTCAGGCATCATAAATATGTCATCAAGTCCCACCCGTTTGTTGAGACTATGGATCCGTATGGAGTACTATGATGTATTTCTCAGATACCCACATATATTGCGATTTTCATTGGAAGGGATTTTGAGAGTGCACACTTTGATTTCTGCCTAGGCTCTCAGTAGGAAACGAAACCTCTCAGCACCGGACGCTTCAAGTTGCCATCTGATTTTGAATAATTGAGAACCGACGACTCTTTCTGGAGTACGCTGTAGGGAATTGAGTACAAGGTTACAGCCAAATAACTATGACCAATGAAATATTTGCGCCGAGAGCCTGTGCCCCCTTTTTAATTGAGGCTATCTCCATACTTGCGGGATGGCCTGTTAGAACACGGCTGGTATCGGAGCCTGTTAGAGCCAGGGGAATATTTTAACTGCATATGTACAACAATAGGTACACCGTATTTGGCGCATCAGTCCTGGTTGTTATCTGACTTCCTATACTGCTCTATACTCCGTACCTATATTCTAGAATCGAAAACAGATAATGTAGAAGATAACCGGGTTTTCATTTGCGCGGAAACTATTTCCCAGGACTTGGGTTTCAGCCACAGATTAATTACCTAGGTATGTTCGACATCATCATGTCAACGGTGGTTCCATACTATGTATTTGGGTAGTTAAAGGTAACCCTGACACTATATTGTACCTATGTACCACGTGTGTAGGTCCGGAGTAGGCTAGGAATCTTTTGATAAACCATTCAGCCCAGCTTTACAACATACTACAACATGAATAGTTGTACTCCTTAAGAAAGAATAGAGACCAACGTCTCCCCCCAGTCTTCTCAAAGCTTCCAAAGTTCGAAACAAGGATGGACACTAGTCTGGTTTTGGATTCTAGAAGCAGTCTGATTGGTTGTGCCAACAATCTCCCTGTCTCTCCACGCACGTTGACTGGCTCAAAGTTTAATGGCGCTCGTGTCCTCTGGAACAGGGTGGAGTGGTGGTGGGGTTGGAGTGGATCCTGTGGATTCATGTGGGTTGTCATTCGCTTGCATTTTAATCTGCTGGTCATTTCGGGTTTGGTGGGTTTTTTATTTTTCCCGTTAAGTGGCGCTTTTTCTTTTTCTTTCTTTTTCTTTTTCTTTTTTTTTTTCTGTCTTTTTTTCACTTCTATCTTTTGTTTTTGTATTTCTTATTTCTCCCATCTCTTTTTCACACTTCTCTATTATTTTACTATATTCCTAGTACCAATCTGCACCGCATGCAGATCAGAAACATCACTCAATAACTTTCATTCCTTATGGCTGCTGCTGATGCATTCCGTCGCCCCTCCGCGGTGACGGTCGAACAGGGTGTGAGCACCTCCAATGCAGATCGTACCCTGGAGGACATGGGATACAAGCCTGAATTGGCTCGCAATCGATCAATTTGGCAAGTCACTTTTATGTGCTTCATTCTCTCATCAGTTCCCTACGGCTTGTCGACCACTCTATACTACCCACTCGCCGCAGGTGGACCTGCCAATGTCGTCTGGGGTTGGGTGATCATCTCCTTCTTGATCCTATGTGTGGCTATCTCATTGGCGGAAATCACTTCGGTCTACCCAACTGCAGGTGGTGTCTATTATCAAACATTCGTCTTGTCACCCTTATGGTGTCGTCGCGTTGCATCATGGATCTGTGGCTGGTCCTACGTTGCAGGGAACATCACCATTACCCTCGCCGTCAATTTTGGAACTACCCTACTCTTCGTGGGCTGCCTGGATGTCTTTGAAAAATCACCGGGGGTTGGAATCACGGCTGATTTCCAGGCTTATCAGACCTTCCTCATCTTCTTGGCGATTACCCTGTTGACGCACGCTATCTCGGCGTTTGGCAATAAATGGCTGCCATTGTTGGAGGTACGTAGTCGCACGTGCCCATTTACCCTATGGGGTAATAGTACTGATAATCATTTTTTAGACATTCGCCATTTTCTGGACCATGGCAGGTCTACTCGCCATTATCGTTTGTCTGTTGGCTATCGCGAAACAAGGTCGTCACGACGCCGCATGGGTTTTTGGTCACTTTGAAAGTCAGGCTGGGTGGCCCGCGGGGTGGTCGTTCTTCATTGGCCTTTTGCAGGCCGCCTACGCCACATCGGCGACCGGCATGATTATCTCGTGAGTCCGACCCTCAATTGGACTTTCCCAATTCAAGCCGTTACACATGCTAACATATGGTATCCGTTAGTCTTTGCGAGGAAGTCCAAGAGCCTGCCGTCATGGTCCCAAAGGCCATGGTTGGAACCGTTATGATCAACTTCGTCGCCGGTCTTCTCTTCTTGATTCCCGTCTGCTTCGTGCTTCCCGATCTCACATACCTGGTTAATCTCGCTTCCGCCCAGCCCACCCCTGCTATCTTCAAAGCCGCTATCGGCAACTCGGCAGGCGCATTCTGTTTGCTTGTTCCCCTCCTTGTGCTGGGTATCATTTGCGGTGTCGGTTGTGTGACCGCCACCTCTCGCTGTACTTGGGCTTTTGCCCGCGACGGCGGCATTCCCGGCTCGACCTGGTGGAGCACCGTTCACAAGACCCTGGACATTCCTTTCAATTCCTTGGTATTGGGTATGGTTGTGGAAATTATTCTCGGTGTGATCTACTTCGGCTCTACCGCTGCGTACAATGCCTTCTCGGGTGTTGGTGTCATTTTCTTGACCACGAGTTATGCCTGCCCGATCGCCGTTTCCCTGATCTTCCGTGGCCGCGAAGATATCAAGAACGGTAGCTTCAACTTTGGAGTCTTTGGCCTGATCGCTAATGTTATTGCTCTTGGTGAGTTGCTTCTGGAAATTTCGCTTGTTCCACCCGTGCGCTAACCGTTCAATCAGGCTGGAGTCTTCTTGCAATTCCCCTTTTCTGCATGCCGACCCTTAAGTCCGTCACCAAGGAGAGCATGAACTATGCCTCTGTGGTATTCGCTGGCTTCATTATCATAGCTGCTGTCTGGTATGGTGTTTGGGGCTACAACAATTACCGTGGACCGCCAACCGACGCTGTAGAGCGGGATGAAAACTCCCCTGAGCCCTCAGCCTACGCTGAAGTCCCCAAGAAGGCACCGAGTCATTGAACTTCTCCTACCCTCGCGACATCGAAATCCTCTTGCCATTGCGACATTGAAATTCTCTTGCCACTGCGACATTGAACTTCTCTTGCCCCCGCGACACCGGACTCTTTATACCCTCTTGAGGATCGCCCAGTCTAATTAATTATAGAAAAGCACGCACAGCGTTGCATGTATATAAGTATAAATACCCAATCAAAATAGTTATTTCTGCGTGACTTATATATCATTACCTGCAAAGCTAATTCAAGCATGAAAGGAACACACAGTTCGTGGGCCTTGTTAGTGGGTATAGTATATTGGGGCCGATTGAAACGGCCGGATCCTGATTATCTGCTTGACATGGATCTGTATCCACCCTCCAATACAACCCCACGAGTTCTGAGGTCTAGGAGTCAATGGCTGCGACGTGGTCCGTCACCAGACAAGTGAAATCGCTAGTTCCATAGTAGAAGGTGTTTCCATCATCGGCAGATTTCCCCGAACTCAGCGTGTCTCCATACTGCCAGTAGAGATCACCTGCAATGCCGGTGGTGTCCAACGCCGTCTTCTGCCATGGAGCCTCAACGGCACAGTGATCAGACGTGACACCATACTCTTCAAAGAGACAGGGCTTGCCAGCTGCTACACAGGCAGCTCCGTGGGATTTGACCCACCCGTTGCCCCAATCATTGGTGGTTCCCCCTGGGTGTGAATACATTAGCAGGGTCTAGCCCAAGGGCAATGGAACAATGTTATACATACAGCTGGATGGGTAGAGATGGAATGTAGCAAAATCGATGGTATCAATCCCTAGATTCATTGTGAAGTTCAGACCCTCGTTGTAGCTGTAGGGATAGCTGCCATCAGACCCAGTGTCCAGTCCGAAGCCCTCTAGAAGATGAGTTAGACAATTGAAACACGTGGCAGAGATCTTGAAGGCCTAAATACCATCACCAATGGCAACCATATGCTTTGAGTCTAGAGACTTGATATAGGCACTGGTAGACTGGATCCAGTTGTAAAGAACCGACGTGTCACAGCCTTTGCAGCGAGGCTCATTGGCCAACTCCCATGCAAAGACGGCAGGCGAGTCAATATACCGGGAAACAACGGCTTTGATGTAAGCACGGTAGGCCGTTTGAGCTGCAGTATTTGTATACCAACTTGTCTGGCTACTACCAAAGGCAGTGACATACGCCGCCATACCCCCATAATCCGACCAGTTGTTGACAAAGTTGATGATGAGTTTCACATTCCGTGCCTCGGCGGAAGCAACCACATAGTCCAGACGCTGTAGGCCATCTGCGCCAGTGTTGATGGTGGCAGTTCCATCTTTAAGGAGTTGGTAATAAACAGTCCCGGAAGATGGAACAGTGTTGACATCGTTAAATCCCCAAACTCGGAGGATCCGGAGCCCGGATTCATCCATGTGGTCGAACACAAGATCCACATCGTCATTGTTGGTGAGGAAGCCAATCCAGTAGGAATTGGAACCGGCAAAGTAGCTTTTCTTTTCACCGATTTCAAAATCCAGTCCATTTGTAGTGGGGAACCCTGTCCCGCTAGGACTGATGACGGTTGGCTTTGTTGTAGTGGTCGTTTTAGTTGTGGTTGTCAATAGAGTAGTGGTACTACCGCCAGAAGCTGGACCGTTCCATGTTAATCGATTGAACATAATTGCAACTTATATGAGCACACTTACATGCAAGGCACTGGCTAAACCAGTCATTCTGGTATTCGCAAGCCCAGCCAGAGACACATGTTGTAGAGCCGGAATAACCGCTTCCGCCACATTGGGCGTACGGAGCAGCTTGGGCAGAGACCAAGCCGGCCAGAGATAAGAGTGCTAGAGTTTTCATAATGATCCTAGGTTTCTTGGTGTACTGCTGTTTGCCTGTAGATGTATCTATGTGTATATAGAGAGAGATATATATATTTCAAGAATGCGGGGAATGTCGAAAGATGGGGAACAACATCCGCTATGAAGTAGGAAATCGAAATTATTCCATTGATTAGAGGATACATCAGGCCATAGAGTGTTCCTATCGAGCTTATGCCGCAAGCCCCCCGTGTTATTTGCGGAATAACCAAGGCGGTAGTCCGCTTGCAACGCACCAATGATTCAGCCTTTTGAAGAGCCAACCTCCATAAGCCAAACCACTTGCATCAGTTTGCGGGGTATCTAAGAAATCCAGGGCTGCATGAATCATCCGCATTTGCGGGGGAAGTCCTGCAGAAATTGAAACGCGGAGTAACTAACACTCTTGTCTCAATCTGTCAAGGCGTTTCAGCCGCTGCACTTGGAGCTGAGGTAAACTCGTTGAAACTCAGTAATAATGTATGGGGGTTCGGCTAGCTAGCCCGACAATTATACTAATTTGTGATAACCGCTCCAATCTCGCTGCACTCCCTTTCTATTTCATTATTCATCAGCTTTTCTGAGTTATTTCAGATTGTACAGGATGAAGGACGCCTCGTTCTTCATGTCGCTCAAGGTCGACTGCGATGTAGCCTGTTGTATTCGTTCATATCCAATCTGATCTAAGGATGTCCCTGCTGTTTAAATACGGAATGGGTTTCCAAAGTTCCCGAAACCCCGACTTGGCACGGAATATCAAAGATCCCGGGGTTTTTTGGGCGGATCAACCGGAGTCAGTCACCTTCCAAATTGCTCCGTACAGGGGTTTACAAAACGGGTAAGGCGGAATGAAATATTAAGCCAATAGAACAAAAGTAGTCACGTGGATGGTAGGCCTAAAAAAAGCACCCATAGTTATAGAGGGAGACTAACCTGATTAGGGAGGTAGTAAAATATTATCTAAGCAAACCTCTTTCAAATTACCAGGTTCCATACAAAACGGTGGGGTTCATTTTAATGAGAGGTGACTGTATGTTGGGGAAACTACGGGGAACTCCGGAAAGAAATTAAAAATTGCATACACGAATCTTACCCCATGCATGGGTGTTACCTACAACATAAATAGTTACCTTAACTATCGAAATACCTACAACATAGTTATATTCTGTACATAATCCTGGCTTACTTGGAGGGTTCTCAACACGAATGTATAAATAACCCAGGGGAACCTTGGAATATATCTTGGAGAGTATATAATGAAATTGTATGTTGTAGAATATAAATTACAAAACTTTCGAAATGTATTTTCATACAAAACAAGGAAATTGAAAAGTTCTTCGATGACGTAAGGCGACGGGTATGGCGCCTCAGATGCCCCGCCACTAACGACTTCGGGGTTCGGCATCGGAATATCAACCCCATGCCGATGTGTTCCGGAATTTTATAATTCATGAATGGGCCCCCGGGGATCGGGCTTTACATAAGTCGTGAACAGAGTAGACACAAGGTCGTTTGTGCAGTAGATACAGTGTTCTTGTCGTGCAAGAGAAGGAATAGTAGCAAATATCTATCTCAATAGTACTACATATGTAGTACTCCTCCACCGACCCCACGACTCCACATTTCCCCTCGAACAAGATGTCTGGAGATGATATTGTTCGGGGATGTTTTCACCGGGATACCGATCAGGAAATGAATTACGGAGCACACGGTTTTAAATCCGGAGAGAACCCGGAGAGAAGCCGGAGGGCCTGGGGAATGCCCGGGGTTTCTCTTTGACATATGACCCAACTGTGCTTCCTCCAGATGTAGGACTTATTCGAGTATCCTGGCTCTAGTATTCTACAAGTTTGTTAATATGGCCAAATCAAAATAGAGAGAAATCTCGTTCTCGGCCTCTTTCTCTCGGCCCCTTTCTCTCGGCTCTGACTAAAAATTTTCGAGTCTGAGTAAGTTCGGCACGGCCTTGGCCTATGAGCTTGAACCCGCCACTTCCCGACCCCCTACAACATACGCCGAACAAATCGGCTATCCACTTTTAAACGGCAAACCAGAGAGGATCTTTTGGGACCTGCCCTGTATGGCTCTTCCCCCTGGTTGGGTGGCAGTGCACGTCGGCATCCGCCGGCTTGTTGACTGTGGCCATCCCTACATTCTACAGCGCTACAGCGGCCATGAGCATCGTCATCTCGCAGAACTCGCCTCTCCACAATTCTTCCCCCACTTTGAGTCTGGGTTTTTCTTTTTCTTTTTTTTCTTTTTTCGCCATCTGATTGTTGGATTACAAAAAGGCCCCTTTTCCCCAATGTTCCCCGGGGTTTCTTATTCCCCATGGGCTTGTTTCCCTCTATTATTCTTTCATAATCACGTTTACTTTTGAGCTGGTTCTCTAGTCCCATTATATTTTGTTGAGTACAATTCGAAGTATCAACCATTAGGACAACCCGAAATACATTTCCTCTTTCTGCAACCTACACCATGGGTGTCGAAGCCTCTTCCCACCATGGGGAATCTATCACCCCGGCTCAACAGCGGAGCGTTGAGTCGTCCTTCCAAAATAGCCCTATTGAGAAGCCCATGCAGCCCGTGGGCGTCGATACACCGATCCCTCGGATAACCATGCGCTCCTTGGTGATGGCTCTCTTTGTCTCGATGGGTGGTCTGCTGTTCGGATATGACACGGGTCAGATTTCCGGCTTCCAAGAAATGAGCAACTACTTGGAGCGGTATGGTGAGCTCAATCCAGATGGTTCCTACGCATTCAGCACCGTGCGCTCCGGTCTCATTGTTGGCTTGCTGTCCATCGGTACCATGATCGGTGCCCTGGTTGGAGCCCCCGTCGCTGATATGTTGGGCCGCAAGTGGTCCATTACTCTCTGGTGTATGATCCTCAACGTCGGATTGATTGTTCAAATTGCCTCTCCCGATGGTCACTGGTACCAGATGGTCGTTGGCCGTTGGGTCACTGGTCTCGGTGTCGGTGGCTGCTCGTTGCTCGTGCCCATGTACCAGGGTGAAAGTGCCCCCCCGTCATATCCGTGGTGCCATGATCAGTTGCTACCAGCTATTCGTTACCCTCGGTATTTTCTTGGCGTACTGCATCAACCTGGGTACCCATACCATGGATGGCACTGCTCAGTGGCGTATCACTCTCGGCATCACCTTCCTCTTCGCTCTTGTCCTTGGTGGTGGTATGGTGTTCTTCCCCGAAAGCCCACGTTATGAGTTCCGCCACGGAAAGGCCGAGAGTGCCCAAAGCACTCTAGCCAAGCTCTATGGTATCCCGGAGAACCATGTCCGCATTTTGGAAGAAATGAGAGAGATCCGTGAACAGTTTGAAGCCGAGTCTGATGACCAGAAATGGCATGAATTCCTCACTGCTCCCTGCATGTTTTACCGTATTGCCCTCGGCATGGTCTTGCAGTCACTGCAGCAGCTTAGCGGTGCTAACTACTTCTTCTACTATGTAAGTTCCTACATCAATTGCCTTTCCTTTTGTATTTTGGGGGAAAGATCGCTGACAATAATATTTTTGATAGGGTACCACTATCTTCGAAGGCGCTGGTCTCTCAGACAGCTTTGTGACCCAGGTCATCCTCGGCGCTGTGAACTTCGGCACTACATTTGGTGGCTTGTACGTCGTGGAAAACTTCGGTCGTCGCAAGTCCCTAATCTTCGGAGCGATCTGGATGTTCGTCATGTTTATGATCTTCGCGTCCATCGGCCATTTCGTTTTGGATGTGGAAACGCCTACCAATACCCCCAATGCCGGCAAGGGTATGATTGTCGTCGCCTGCCTGTTTATTGCGGCATATGCTATGACCTGGGGTCCCATGGTCTGGGCTATTGTCGCAGAGCTTTTCCCCTCAAAGTACCGTGCCAAGGGTATGGCCCTGGCTACCGCCACCAACTGGCTGTGGAACTTCCTCATCAGTTTCTTTACAACCTTTATCACCAAGGAGATTGACTTTGCCTACGGATACGTCTTCGCTGGTTGCCTTTTCGTGGCTGTCGGCGTTGTTTACTTCTTTGTCATTGAAGGAAAGGGTCGCACGCTCGAGGAGCTTGACTGGATGTATGTCAACAAGGTTGTCCCGTGGAAGAGCAGCAACTACGAGATTCCCGAACGCCACCAGGACTGGATTGCGGATGAAAACCCATACGGTCGCAAGTCGCAGGGAACCCTTCACGCGGAGAACGCATAAGTTCAAAGGCCTCTTCGGGGAAGAAAACCACAATTTCTTATCTTTTTCTTTTCGCTGGTGTTGCATTCTCATTTCATGATGCATGAACATGCATGGCACGATATCATCTTGGGCCTGGAGTACTGAGTGGCATTATTGTGCACAATTACTTTCTTTGTATATATGAGATGGATCATGATCATTTACCTACGGCATTTATAGAATACAAGGTATTTTGCCTTATTTAACTTGACAGCCTGGATTACACCTAAACTATGAGCATGTTACCAAAATGAAGATTGGATGTAGATGATTCAAGTGGTTAGTTGTATGTGCTAATACATTATGATTTTTTTCTCTAGGAGAATTAGTTCAAGACAGGAGGAATTTAACTATTTTAGAAAGGCTAGATACAAGAAGAGAAGAGACTCTGGCTTCTACGAGAGATGGAATGTCAATAACGCAAAAGTAAGATAGATTCCTGACAGTGGCCTTAGGCCGTCATATTAGTGCCTCAGGCATAAGCCCCTCGCTAGGGAGTTAGTCAGCAGATGTTGGTTGCCTGAGTGCCTTAGGCACCAATTGACCCACATGGGACAGATCCCAATCATGTAGATAGTTTTCCTCTCTCTCCTTCTCTCCTTTCTCTCCTCTCTCTCTTCGTCCAATCTCGACATTCTGAATCAAACTGCATTGTTTTCTCTTACAAGCATCATAGATTCTACATTAGCAGATCCTGCCTTTGTAGCAATCAACTCTCTCCCTCCCCCCAAAACTCCATAACTAGTGGCCCCAACAGAACAACATGGCACTACAATCCATAGCCAGAAGCCGGGCCAAAGCCCCCTCTTCACGAGCCCGATACACACAGGCAAAGTGATTAAGGCCTATGTCTAAGGGGACCTAGTCTGTGCGACACGCTTTCGATGTGCCTGCAGGAGCGCCGGAAGAAGTGCGACTCTTGGTGGAAGTTGTGGCGGTAGTCCGCGCGGATGTGGTCAGTGACGATGCATCCGCTTTGACAGAGCTTTTAGATCCAGCCGAACCAAGCCCCGCGACCAATTTATCGCCAAGAGACTTGATGCTATTTTCAAACGTCTTGCTGTCCTTCGCTTTCCAGTCTGCCTTGGATCCCGGAACTGCGCTCCTTCCGGTGAAGCCAATGTACAAAACATCCTTCTCGCTGTGTCCGCTGTCACCGGTAATGTCCTCCTTAGGGAAGCAGAGTTTAGCTAGAGAGATGGAAGCTTCTCCGGTGGAAGTTCCACCGTTGGTGTCACCCCAAATGCCGTAGTGCTGCGATAACTTTAGCAGGGAAAAGATTAAATAAGTCGCGGGTATAGGGGTGACATACCAGTTGACCACCACACACAATCGCCATCACACTGAGATGCTCCATGCCGTGCTTATCAGGCATGAACGAAGGCTCGTGTTCCTCATTTCCAAAGACAACATAGGGGTGAATGTTCGCATCTAAGTCCTTGATGCCAAAGTGTTTCACTTCATCCTGGAACGCCGTGACACCTAGGCCACTCGGATCATTGGAGCAACCCCCCTCGGAGTTATTGGCGCCATCACAATCGACGTCCATGTCAGCGTACGCTCCTCCCTTGGAGGTACTGTGCAAGAAGATAGCCCCGTCTATATCGCCGCAATAACCCATGTCGGTGCCTTTGCCCCCATCGCTAAATCCTTTAGCAAGTAGGTTGTCGCATTTAGCAGCCTACATATGTTAGTGCTATTGTATATGTTTGACGGAAATGTATGGTTTACCTTGTGGGATTTGTAAATTTCTTGCAAATTGGCGGGCACCTCATATGCCAAAGCAAGTCCCGCCGAGCAGAGAATCAAGGTGCTGAGAACCTGCATTTTGAGAAGAAAAGATGCACTGTAATGAGGTGTTGAATTGAAATGGATACATCATGAGAAAGTGAAGGAGGTTGTGGAATATATACACCAACGATAGCTGAATATTTTGGATATGCAGGGGGTAAATGAGAACAGCCGTCCACTCGGGCGAAATGATATAGTGTTTCGAAACGTCCTGAAGTGAATATTGACTGTAGGGCAATGGCCAAAACAAGTTACAGCACAGCCCTGCTTATTATTATCCCACTGGTATCCAACCAACGCCCAATGAGAGACTGCAGTTCGGTCATGCACCAGTACCCAAGTGGGCCCTAAATATCTAGTCTAGGAAAATGGGTTGAATATTGGAAACCCTGAAGATTATCCTTGGCTAAAGTAGGGACACCATGTACGGCGATTGAAGCATGTGAATCAGAGGAAAGGGAATTAATTACGAAAAGACCAACTAACCAATCGGGAAGGTATTAAGAGGAATATGGCTTAGTATAATTAGGCCCCCACTGCACTCCATACTACAACATAGTGTACACCAGTAGAAATATATTCCTCAAGTCAACCTTGCTACTTTTGGGGTTTGATTTTTTCTTTTTCTGGTACGGACTAGTCTGTACGCGCGAAGTTAATGATTTTGTAAGTCGGGAATTTATAAAGTAGCCGTGGAGGTTAAGATCATTCGTCAATTTCCGATGAATATAAGGCGATCATACCAACAACTTATAAGAGTATAGAGTTCGAGGGCTATATCTACCAATTTTTAGTCTGCAGACTTCAGCACACAAATCGTGTCTCATGGCTTTTGACTGAATTAGATGCACTATCGCAGTCTCCCAGCCAAGCAAAGTTCCCTAAGTCCAGTACCGATAACCAAGACAGGCTGGGCACGACAAAGTTTGTTATGAAATCTAACAGTCAGAGTGAGAGTGATATATACGAGTCGGGGTAGGCATTTGATTTTTATAGGATGTTGGCTTCGGCATTGTTAAATGTGGGCATGAGGGGAAGGTAGAAGTTGTCGGGTTATAATATAGGTAGTGTGACGGGTGTCTAAGTGGTCCTTGGATGCTTGCAGAGGGAGATGAAAGGGGAGCACCAAAAGAGCTGAATTAAGAGAGGTGGTTTATGTATTATCCGTTTAATACTGGATCGCACTTTCCAGCATAGACTGCATTGTCAACGACGGAATTTAAAATCTCTGAATTTCGGAATATATGGATATGTATGTGGTGGGACTATATTGCGGGGGACGCAAATACACGTCCACCCAGTAATCCAATCGCCGAAGGCATCCATTGTGCGGTGTCAAGGCAAGGATTCGGAAATAGTTTGTAAAACTTGTCTGTATATTAGAAGCAAGAATTGTATACCGCGGCTCACAATCTCCAAATCATCTAGTGCTAAAGGTTTATCATGGTCCATAAGACTCAAGGTACTCTTCCTTGTTGAGTGCACCGATTTGTGTGTGGATATAGTTATTGAACTGTGACAGTGATGCGACATCCGTCCAATACTTGAATAATATGCTTGGTCTGTGGTGTCCTTTTGCTCTGGGAAATCGACGCCCGTAGGAGTCATGTTCGACAAAATGCGAACCAAATTTGAACAGCTTATACCAAGGTACAGAGCGCAGGTGGAAATCAGTCGCAACCAGAATGAGTTGTGCGAGGGAAGTCGATTAGAAGACAACTCTGTATAGACTTCCTTGATAGGAAACCATATGTTATCGAGGTCGGCAAAGGATATCCGGGGTATAATAAAGGGTTTTATATCACCGATAGAGGGTATTGTTCTTTTTCTCAGTTCTTGGTGTAACAATAACAAGGCATGCTTGTAGAGTCTAGGGTTGAGCTTGGTCGCAATGACAGCAAACCGGTGGATGGCCGATATGGCTAGGCTATCACAGCAGCATAATTCGAGGACACACCACGGTCGCTGGAGAATAATGAGTAAAGACTCAACAATGTCTTTGTGACCAACGATCTGGTGTTTGGAAAATTTTGATGCATTTATAAGGAACCAAGGAAGGCTATCGTGAGGTGATATCTCTCGCGCAGGGTTGAAAGGTGGATGCTTTAAACATGGCAAGGAGACAATGTTCACCGTGAATACATTTTCCGTAGTGACTAGGACAGGAATAACGTTTTCAACAGCAGAAGCCGCCGAAATAAGTTCTGCCCGAAACTCAGATTTGGATGATGTGGTGCTCCAATCTAGTGAAGTCGCGACAATAGAGTAGATAGCAAATGAGTCTCCTAGTGCGACCCCGCCACCTTCGTCGGATGAAGCACAAAGTTGAGAGAGACCTTTTGGGTCGTGATTTTCAGCCTCATCCATAGATACCTCGGTAGAGTGTGAAGCCCTCACACCGAAGATGCTACCACGTACATGTCCCGGTTAGGATTATGGTGGTGGTGATGGTATTGTAGGATGTGGGTGGATTTTCGTATAGGTAGGCGCATGGGTTGGTCACTTGCTAGAATTGCTAGAATACACATTATTTTTTCGGCATAACGGAGGATTTATTAATCCTAACTAACTAACGTATTCGGTAAGCGAGCGGGCCATCGCAAAACGCCATAACTACTGAAGGCGATTTAACTAGTTACATATTTTGTAATTTATGTTGTATAATCAAGGCTCTACCTACCTAGGTAGGACAAGATTCCTTATTTTACAAAACCGCCTAAGCTGACATCAATTGATATTTTGCAATCCAGACAGGGACGACTCAGGCCGCTGCACAGCAACTGTGTGAATCTGTGTGATTACATAAGATCATTTAACCACCTGGGCAACTCGGCCAACAGATCATATCGGAAGCTCAATATACGAGGCCCGAGACTCTGCTCGGGACCACAATTGGAGAATGTGGACATTCTGATTCGTCTAACTGGGAGCTGGGATCAGACCTTGACCCAGACCCAGACCCAGTTTCTTCCCAAATATAAGGTGTAATTCTTCTTCTCTTCCGTGTACTCACTCCCCTTGGTTGCCTAGAGGAAAATCATACACTACAAATGATATACGGATTAGAGGGATGCATACTTAGTTGATAGACTATGTTGTAGGTAAATAATAAGGTAACATACTGAGAATTAATTGTGAGTTCAAACTCCCTTGTCTGAAGGAAAGCTCCTCTACAACATAGCCTGTCAGGCGCTCTTTTGTCGACTGTTTATTGGACGAGATGCGGTTATTAGTGGATCGCTCGAGATCGTCGGGTACAAATATGCAAAGTACATAAACTAGTGACTTCAGCTAGTAAGCACTAAACCTAATAAAGGAGGCTTAGCGAAGTCGCGCGGGATCTTGAGTGGCCTTCCTCATGTTTACTGACCTGGACTGAGCTGGAAGACTTCCAACTTTTTTAATTTTTCTTTTTTAAGAACTATGGGTCGCGTAACTTGGAGACTCGCCTGTCTTCCTTAAAATGCCATCAGCGTCGCTGTATCTTTCAAGTCTGCTCTCAAGTCTGCTCTCCATAATTGGGCAAGCACAAGCAGAAAAGTTTCCACAGTCACTAACAGACTTGCACGCTCAATTGAAGAGTGATGACGGAGTTACGTTTGACCCGCTTGGTGTCGCAGCCGTTCTCTACAACCCTCGCGTCGACAAAAGTGCAGCGAGACTTTATACTCAGTTTGATCGAGGATTATTCATATGGCCACACCTAACCATGATCGGAGGGACTCTGCCACCCATGCAAATGCTTGTTGAACGCCTCAATGCCACGATGAAGTGGATCCATCCATCTATCAAACTATGCGCACAAGATACCACGATGATCCCCGTACGGTCGGACGTATCGGGGAATGTATTTCGCCAACTGCCACTCAACTTAAGCAACGCATGGCTGACTGATATAATATCCTTTCAAACATCCAAGCAACCTGGAAATGACTTCGTTGTCGTTTGTGTGGACACCATGTACCAATCAATCGAAGAGAGCCAGAAAAATATGCGTCAGCAATCAGGAAACGTAAGGTGGCTTCTGGGGAAATGGACATTGGACTCGATTTGTCTGGTCAATGGAGCCATGCTAACGACCGGTATGGTGTGTGGGATTTTGACAGCCGACCTTTGGGCTTTCACCTTGTTCTTCCTATACAGCAGTCATTGGTTCGCTTCGGTGCTTATTTCCTTCACTTCGATGGTCAAGATCCACAAGCCAGATCACATCAAAGACGACTTGCAGGATAGATATGCGGTGTATCAACGCGATGAGGGGGCACTGTGATATTCAAAGGACCACAAAGGGAGCTTGAGGAATGGGCACGTTCCACTTGGGAATATGACCGGACTTGGGTAAAGGATTGTTTGCACTGGTTCTGGACCTTAACAGGGACATTCTCTGGCGTATCTTCGGTTGCATGTATGGTGAATATGAAAGGCGCTCTGCAATTGGCATTTTTGGTGGTTCTGGTATATTCATCACTAGCTGAGATTGGCGCCACCAGGATTGCGCGTCATCTGCAAACCAAAGCTCATGGCCATATCTCTGTGGACCAAGTCTTGGATAACCGAACTCGGAGCCTAGCAATTATCCGTGCCACATTACAAATCACCCCAGAATGCCGTCTCAAGGGCCTGGATTGGGTCAAGATGGGACTACTTCCTCCAATGCAGGTTTTTCAGAAGATGCAGGAACTATTGAGAGAGGTTTCAAACATCGACCAAAGTATAGTTCATCCTGGAGCGGCGGTGAAAGAAAAATGTGACAACTTCCTCAATGGTGTGGATCCCGCTGAGCAGATGTTGGCTAAAAGGATAGTTAACGAAGTGGCGGAGACACTGGGGTTTTAGATCCTGTTCAACAAGTCAAGGGCTTTTTTTTACCTGGTGTTGGAACTTGGCTCAATATATGTGATTAGCGCTTTGGTGAACGCCTCATTACTTCCCAAGCATGTTTCTTTCATGGTATTCTGTTGTCTGTGTTTTCTTTTTCCTGAATAAATACCAGTCCAACGAATTCTGCGAACTTGTATACATAGCATCTGTCTGTGAAGGTGTATCCCGGCTAACTAGGGGACGGAAACTAATATTAGTAATATTGATGCCTCAATATACCTGAATATTTGCCGGCAGAAAATATGAATGCTTGTACTTAAAATCTATGAGGATGGATGGCGATTTGTACGGTGGGAAGAGCTTCAATATTACCCGGGAGGCTTCAATTGAGAGCTTCAGTTACAATACGTTACAATACAGTGTAAGAGCGGTGCCAAACGGCGGTATATAATAAGGCATATTCAGGCATATTCAGGCAGCAATATTAGTAATAATTAGTTTCCGACCCCTGGCCCTTCGCAATCTGTCCAAACAAGAAAAATGTGAAATTGCAATCTAACGAGAAGGCCACCTCTGGCTTACTATAGGACGTTCAAACCCTTGCCATCAGAGTTGGCTTTAATACGCCTGTTTTGCACCCAGAAAATTGAGATTTGTAACAAAACAAGGATCAGTCCCAAAATCACTAGCCCAATCATGATCAAGACCCCTCTCGGATAACTACCAGGTCGATAAACTCATTATTAGTGTTGTGCACAACTTGGGTGAGATCTGGAAGGATAGGGCTCACAATATAGCCGACTCGTCCGCTCGAAATATCTGGGTTCCCGCCATAAGCCCCCCTGTAGCTGCCATGACAACTTTTCCTTTAGTTAGTAAAGAGAAAGGATGGTCCAGAATAGGGCTAGTAGTCTTACACATTCTTCATGTGGAGGCAATATTGTCAGCTCATCTATTTGGAGGACGGCCAGTAGGAAAGATTTCACTCACGCAACGCTTATGTTCCTTTCTTCAGAGCTTTTGCAGTTTATTTGGATCCAAGAATTGTGGATTGGGTGATACCCCACGGCCAGAGCATTAACCGCTGTCCAGAGTCCGAACTTGCCCCATTTATCCACACGATGCATCATGATTCTTAGAATTACCAACGCGAGCAAGTAGACGAAGATAGCAACCATAACAGTAAGGCCTCTTTTGTTCGATTTGTCGCTCATCCACGCAAAAAGGAAAATCACGGGGAGAGTGAACAAACTTCCGATTGCAGAAAGTGCATTTGCCTCGATTCGCGCAAAACCAAGTTCCACAAAGATACTTGGAGTATATGTTGTAAGAGGGCTCCATGTAGCGAAGACGCAGCCCGTGGAAATGAAGTGCGGCCATTTGTGCACGTCTGTCAACGTCTTCCAGACCAATATGAATGATATATCCGTTTTGCCTGGGGGGCCAATGGTTTCTTCATTGGGCGAAACACCCCAGCTTCCGCAATGTTCACGTCTTTAGACAATACAGATACTTCCTTGTGTTCAGGAAGGAAGAAAAAGAGAGCAATAGACACAGCAACGGAGAATAGGCCCTCAACTACAGATTTGTTAGCATAGTTTGGTGTGTTTAAGGGATCAGCTCTAACCGTACCGAGGAAGATCCATTGCCAGCCAAAGAGACCATTCTTCCCGTCCAGTTTCAAGAGAGCAGCTCCAAGCAGCGGAGAAACCGCCGTTCCACCAAACATGCCGAAAAATAATATGGCGATTCGCTTTGTTAACTCTTGCTTGGTATACCAGGTAGAAAGTGTGTACATTGCACCAGGAATATACCCAGCCTCAGCAAGACCCAAAAGAGTTCTCGTGAGTAGGAAACCTAACTTGTTGCGTACAAATATTTGTAGGCAGGCTATTATCCCGAATACGCAGACTTGTGCACTGATCCATTGGCGAGGACCAACCTAGTTCAACTTAGTGACTCGTGTATGATCTGGCTAGTGATCCGACATACCTTGTGTAGAATAATATTTGATGGTATCTCAAGTACAATGACACCCAGGAACATCAGTTGATTTCCGAGATTGATAGTGTTCTGGTCGACGGATATGACGGATGCAAAATTGCCTGTGAGTGCACTGGCTATGTTGGTTCTGTCGAGCTGATAGGTAGCGAACCCAACCGTCAAAAGGGGTAAGACTCGGAGGTCCGCTCTTTTAACTTGTCAACTAAACCATCCACTAAAGCTTTCGATGAGTAGGTTCAAGAGCGGAAGGACATACATTCTCCGACTATGGTCGGAATACTTATTATCACAACTTTCGATGTTGTCTATGGCATGGCGATGACACCTGCGCTTCGTAAATTCATCAATATTGACATTCAAGGCAGACTCCATGCTCTCCGTTTCCAGACAAGATAATAACTGTCAAAAAATTTCAGAAGGCCTCTTTTCATCTTTGGGGGACCTTGTGGCCCATTTTAGAGGTTGGATAGAAGTTGAAGACCTTGGGGATGATAAGGTAATGTTGATTGGGAAATTACTAGAACAACAAAAAGTATAAGATTGGTAACATTTAAAAAGAGAACTATATGGATATATTGAAAAAGAGCCACTACAGGTGCTACAATTTGTCTCCTAATAGTTACAAATCCTTCAACATAGTTACCAAAGGTCTCCTGGTCAATTGAATACCTCGCTATTTATTGACATATGTTGAGCGCAACAGGAAATTTGCCATCGAAAGGAGCACAGCGACAATAAGGCACGGAATTGAGACTGGTTCAGCTTCAGTACACCCTATGACTCAAAAAGATTCTTAGAGTTGTGGTGTCTGTGAAGAGCCAGGTATTCAAATACGGCAGCTAATCTCAGCATTGTCGAGGTTGATTGGAATTGCGGCGTGAGAACTGCCATCAAGGTCCAGATAAGTTTGCTGAGCAGTCAAGGTACCGACGATAGCGCCATTGTTCGTGATGACACAATTGATAGACGGTGCAAAGTTGGCGAGCTGGGCGGCGGTTGCCTTAACAGTACCACCTGTTCCAACAGAGGTACCACTGAAGAGGGAGAAGACGCTCTTATGGGTGTCATCGGCTTGGAATGTGACACCAGCATAGGCTCCAGATTGGTCATTGGACAGAGCTACAGTGACTTGGTTGGATTGGCGGACCTCGAGAGGAGTGGCAGAGATAGCGACTGCCATAAGAGGGACGATAGCGGCAATGTCAAACTTCATTTTGAGATGTTTGGATGGAGCTTTGCAAAATGTAATGATGTTCTTTCCGGAGAAGATTGGTTGGAAGTTCTGAAAAGACGATTGGAGTCGAATGCTTTTTTGCAGTGAAAGGAATCACAATTCGTAGGAAGAAGGCCGATTTTATATCTTTCTTACTGGAATACCTCCCCCAGTCTTCCCATTTATATGCTATTATTAGCTTTTGAGTTAGTACACATCTACATTATGATAGGACTTAACGCAACTGAGTTGGGTCTACTTGAGAACACATTAGCTGATCTGCACAGCCCTTCGTATACTGACCAGCTGAGGTTCTACATCAAGGCTACCCATTCCTATTCCATATCTACGCACATGCGAGGAATATCATTCACGGCCGGATGAAGACGCCTCTCTTATGCACCTGGGATGATGCGTTTTAGCGACTAACATCGCATTCCAGATACCCAAGCAATAAAGAGAAGCTTAGAATATTGAAAATCAAAGATAGTATTCACACGCGACAACGATCGTGCAACAGGCTATTTCTCTACAGAAGGGTGCCAAGACTCAGGTAATGTATTTATGGATGTAGCCTTTCAGACACTAGACAATTCATGGCTGCTGCGCCAATATCCCAAGGCTGAGCTCGTGTCTCTCTACCTATAGTCCGGAGGGGGCCTTAATGTATATTTATAATATATTTAGCCTGTATAAGGTTTGTTTCGTGCGAGATTCATCAACCGGCGTCCAAACGAGTGCGTTATTCGGCAACTAAAATTTAGTGCATTGAGAAGATTATATGGACATTTGACTGCCTTTTGGAATAGTAGATTTGTTCTATTTAGACTAATGTTCTTTTGCACAGGGTAATGGATTTGAATAACACTCCCTTATTGAATACACAAAAATGAAAGCAAGAACTCTCGATCAAATACGAAGGCATGCTACCACGAGACCTATGTCTGATTGTTCAACGCCATAGAGAAGGTAGAAATCAAAGACATTTACCACTGGGGTCCTTAGACATGGCGAATTATCTCGCGTTAACAAATACGAAGAGGCGCGGCTCTAGGTTATACATCCAACATTTCAATTACGTGGAGCTGATGCCCAACCTCGTATCTCGCCCCGCCATGTCTTACCATCTAACTAATATCTGGGTTCGTACTAAATGAGAGAGCTGAGGTTCACTAAGCAATTGTCATGCTTGAAAATCTCGCATAGCGTACTATACCCCGCCATATAACATAATTCCACTCTTTGTGTTTCGGTATGGATGTGCTCCAAACTTGATTATCCGCAATGTGCAAGGCTGACAATCTACAACGTCGTAAACTGTTTGGGGAAACAAATACGAGATCTTACCAAAATCAGATAAAAATAGATAAATAGGCAAAGGGAGATTGGAAAACGATGCATAAATTGCCCTATTAATCGAATGTTAGCAATATAAGGATTAGACTATATAGTTGGACAGAGGGATAATATTTACATACGATAGTATTTTGAGGTCCGGATGAAACAATCTCGCTACCCATACATAGTTTATAACTTCTCCTTAGTGGAAAATAATATTTCTGTCACAAGATACATCCCGGCGTTGACATTTTCCTTTTCTCACACTGTAGCTCTTACAGCCCCACTCCCATTGGTGATATTGGGGAGAGACAGACGCGGTTTTTAACCATACCGTGTCGATCCATGTGTACCCAAAAAAAAGGCCGCTTAAAAGATTAGCAGGATGTGGTACTAGCGCGCCTGAGTTAAGTCTCGGGAAGTGTTACACTAAAGGCGACGATATGGGCGCATCACAGGGCAAATTATTATGGGCCCAGCGTCGATTCATGGACCACAAACCTTTCCAAATAAAGGGAGAATTCAAGGCGGGGAGGGTGGGTTGACTTTGGAGGAAAGGCAAGAATGAGGAGATGAATCCCAATTTACAAACTCACACAAGGGAGAAAGGGAGTGTGAGTGGCAGAGCGAGCGAAAATAAATTCTTTCCTTGACTCTGGTTCGTCCGAATGCAAACCAATGTACTATATATACTAAAAACTTAGTATGATCTGCAAGCCTATAGTACAATATCATAGACAGCTATAGGTTTGCTTATTCCTCTCTAGCGAGCTTAAAGATATCTGCCGTGCTCAACTTACCCGTTGGACATCGCAAATGTGATCAGAGATGGAAATCCAATACCTAAACTATTATCCTGGAATGTATGGCCCATTATAGTAGGTCCAGCGGGTTTCGGCAATAACCATATATTGAGTCACAGTTCATGCTATGGTAAAATCAAACAGCGGCGCCATGGGTGCGCATGAACAGGTTGGGCGGTCTCTCGCGAGAAGCAAATTCATCGTCCACAACATATTCGATTTCCGGCCCGTCCGCTTTGAATCCCATCTGTCCATACACATGTCGGCCCATACTGGACGCTTCGGTTATGGCTTCTAGGTCTCCACGTCGTTGTGCTTCATCGATGCCCCACTGTACAAGCTCTCGCGCGATGCCTTTCCGTTGGTGCGATGGATCGACGGCGCACATGTCTAGAATCATAACCGCTGGCTGCGCTGCAGTGGCTTTCTGCTTGATTACTGCGGTTCGACTTCTATGCAAAGAAGAAATTGCTTGACTGAGGTAGCGTTGTTCAGGCTCATTGTCGGGGTACAGCGAATTGAGGTCCATCGCTAGATCATCCACTGGAGGATCACCATAGCCCTCTACACTGGAAGCTTGCACCCAAATACCGAAGCCGACGATGATACGGTTGTGTTCAAACTCCGGACACGGCAGTGTAGCCTTGAGAAATATGGTATTCGGGAGACCGTTTTTGTCATTGGTTTTGTGGCGCCAGCGGGCGACCATCCTGTCGGCTCCGGATGCCCTCCCCTGAGGTGTGTCCCATCCTGGGTTCATGGCCATCCAGATCCCGTCTTGCACTTGACGACCGAATGCCTCGCATACGCAGTCAAAAGCCTGAATGACATCCTCGGGTTGATCTATGATATCAACACGCAATCCGATATCGGGTCTCTGCCTTTGAGAAGCCATAATTGCGGGTTCGACTGCTCTGGTTGGTGTTTGTGTATGTCGGAGCCAAACGATCTTTCATCAAGTTGAATACGTGTGAAAAAAAGAAAAGGTGAGGTGTTCACGCCAAGGCTCTAATAAAGCGGACAATTCGTTCATTGGCTCTATATGACCACTAATATATAGATGATATCATACATTGACTAATAACTAGTGGACCAACTAACTAGTTACCTAGTGAGGACAACGTGTTCGAAACCGATCAGGAGTAATGCAAACTTACATCAGTTGGCTTTTTTTTAGATAAGGGTGTACGGTCAGGTATACAACAAGTGAGGGCCGTATGTTACTTCTGACTCAGGGCTCATTTTCGGAGCACATTAGTTCTTCGCAGAAATTGAAAAGAACATTGTGTTCACTGGTGGCCTCAGTAAACCGATCGCTGTGACAATCTATCGACACGTGCATCTATCCTAGTCTTGGTTTGACATTCTTGCTTAGCTTAGCCCATCCTGACAGTAATTAGCAATAGTGTTGGCGGAACGAGAAAAGAAGAGGAGTGGAATGACTGCATTGACTGGCTAGCAGAAGTCTGGGGGGGAAGAGAGAGAGAGCAAGGAGGTAGTCAAATATGCAGGCATTGTTAGCCTGACAAACCAGGCACACACCAAGTGTCACGTGATCAGAGGCTCCAACAAATAGTTGGTCCATCTGTTAATATCGCGGTGAACACTGTCGTATCTCCAAGACTCCTCTTAATATCGCTTCTCCGATAAGAATGTATATCGAAGAATATTAGTCTGGAAAAGCGCCTGTATTTGCCATTTCGGGATCCCACGTTGGTCACCGTAACATTTGATTCTGGGAGAGACTTGCCAGGCTTCACAACATCTCAGGCGTGAAAAAAGAGTGTGCTGACAAAGGTGCCCAGGGGTGTGCAAACAAGTGCAAATATTCCCACTTTCCAACCAGGGAACCAGGTGGGTCCATTGAGCGGGTATTTTGGCCAGTTCCATGGATCCAGAGGAACAAGGAAAAGCTCCTTTTACTACTATTGTAATTTCCACTGGCACAATCATTGTCTCACCGTCCAATCAATAAAATAATTTCACCAAGCATTGTGCTTTCGGTAACTTTCGTGAGTGGTCAATCTTCGAATGTGCACAATAGTGAGGTTTGCCTCTCTCGGTCGGCTTCCGCGATGGCGTACTAATTCACCAGCTATAACGTACATAGATACGGAGCAGCATATCCACACCTGGAGGTTCCCGTCCACCTATATGACGATGGGCCAATATAGTACTCTCATTGTTATAGTTCATGTCTGGAATCCTACCACGTGGGTCGGTCGTAGGCGTCCATGTATTGGGCTAGTCCGGGGACCGTCGACGCTAACCGCTAGGGTGTTGTATAACGGAGGTGGACCTAAATTGCATTTTCAGATCAGTACCTCTTAAGGTCTACTATCATTATTATTATATGAAACAAGACCCGCCACATCATCGCTCGTTAAATCGTGAAGTCAGAATATCATTCAAGATTAGCACGATGAAGAAGTCGGTATTCTGTGCCCTGGCAGGCCTAGCCATGGCAGGTCTTTGCCAACCACTGACTCCTGAAAATAACATTATGTTTTCACCATCGAAGACCTCTTCGGGCCCTCTTCAATATGCAGGCGGCAACGCCCCGTACTTTGCAGGTAAGATTCTTGTTATCACGAGTCTCCATGTCTGATATACGTCTTAGGCCCAAATGTGAATGGCATCAACAACAAGGTCCCAGAACAATGCACTGTGCGGCAGGCTGCTTATGTCGTGAGACATGGTAGTAGGTATGGAGGCGATCAAACTACATCATAACCTCAATTATTTTGACCTCAAAGTTGGTAGGTTTCCAGATACTGGCTCATATGAGTCCTGGGTTGCGCTTGACCACAAGGTGCGTTACTCTTGCCTATATCCGCAGGGTTTACCTCTGCTAAATTTGCGCTCTTCGTCCCTTTCGTTTAGATACAAGCTGCAACACAACAAGATGGGTTTGAGGCCCGGGGATCGCTCAAGTTCATTCCAAAGTGGAAGCCGGTATTGACAAATCCTGCCTTGCAATTGGCACAGGAATCGATGACAGGATGGAAAGAGGTACACAACCAAACTTGAAAAACGATAATTAGTTCGCTGATAAACTCCAGGCAAATGATCTTGGTTACCAACTGCGGTCTAGATGTAAGGGTTTATTCTTCTTGCAAGTATGAAGTACTCGAGCTCATACTTTTCAACAGATCCCGGATTTTATCAGGATGGCACACCATTCTATGTGTGGGCTAATCAATACAAATCCCCAATCAATGAATCACGAGTGGTTCAAACCGCCAGAGCTTTTCTCAATGGCTACCTCTATGAGTATGCTGATAGCTATGGTACCGTCGTCAGCGTGAACTCTACAGGATCTCCTGCTGCCATTGGTAACTCTCTCGGGCCTTCGGATTCCTGTCCTGCATTTGGTTCTATCTCTAGTGGAGGGAATAACGTGACGAATTGTAAGCTCAACGACGCAAATTCTGTTTTTCCTTGATAAAATCAAGGTCCCCCATCCAACCCCCGTTCCCGGTCCAATAGCTCTAACAATGTACGCTTACATTTCTATAGGGGATGCTACCTGGCTGCCAACAGCCTTACATCGTATCAACTCCCAAATCAGAGGAAATCTTACGTTCGACGAAACTGATATACTCTCGTTCCCCTACATATGTGCATACGAGAGTCAGATTGAAGGCCGCCTCAGCCCCTGGTGTAGTGCTTTTACAGAAAACGAACTGCGCAACTATGCATACTCACAGGACCTGAGTTATTTTTATGGCGTCGGGCCCGGTTCAATTGGTCCATCCAAGGTGCTTTTCCTTCCATTCCTGAAAAGCTTGCTTTCTCTTCTAGAGGCCGGCCCTGGACAGGTTGGCGTGGGAGCCAACGGCACTGGGTTCAACATTCCGAACCTTATCATGGCTTTCCTGAATGACAACCAACTTGCCGAAATGACTGCTGCCATGGGCATTTTCGATTTCGAAGCCCCTCTTCCCGATGATCACATACCAGCCCACCACTTGTATAATGTGGCGCACTTTATCACCATGCGAGGGACTGTTGCTTTCGAAGTCATGGATTGCAATACCAGCAAAGCCACTGGTGGGCCCCACATCCGTATATTGTTCAATGACGCTGTTTATCCTATAGCCAGTTGCCAGAATGGCCCTGGAAGGAGTTGCTCGTTACCCGATTACATTTCCTTGATTGATAAAAAGATCAATGAGGCGGGTGACTTTTTGGATTACTGTAACGTGACGGAGGCGGACCACCCTGAAGCCCCTGCTGGAGCTAGTTTCTTCAAGGATCTTTCTTTGGACTTCTTAACTTTTGTCAATCCCTGATCTATAATCTGCTATTGCTTGCATATTTATGCTATTACGGAGACGCGGAGGTACTAGGATGGTTCTAGGGACTGCTACACAATGAAAACCCTTCTTGATCAGGTCCATGACATCGCCCACCTCTTTTGACTGGTACTAAGTGTGCGGGCGAGAAGAATATGATTGGTAGATGTAATTTAATGCACATAAAAAAACCCAAAGCTCCATGTCTTGACATGGGCACTATGGCACGTACCAGCCAGTTCTTCAAGCAGAAAAGTGCATTTCAACGAGAGTACTGAGAGCAGAGAGTAAAAAAGGAAAGAAATGAAAGGATCTACGGCCAACTTTCCATCCTGAAAATAGAATCAGGAAAAGGCCAGTTTACTCACGCAATGTGCGAATCATTTATTAGCCATCTATTCTATGATGCTAGTGCCAGCAATCAAAAATCCATCCAGAATTAACCATCAGTTTTGTTGATTGCACCTGCCTTAGGAAGCTATTTGCTCATTAGACCTGTGAGAAGTCTCCCTCACCCCCTATGAATTTGTATGAGCTGTTCTGCCTCTTTCCAGCAGAACATTCATGGTGCAGTTAATTGAGTTGGTCGGCAGACGTGAAAGCAACTCGCTAGAAACTGGCAATAGAGGAAGGAGCTGATATAAGAGGCATTGATTGGCATATTATTCGCACATTTTGCATAACCGGGGGGCGGGCACTGTGGATCGTAAACCACTGACAGTTTCCATTTTTCATTATAAAACTATATTAATTGACGGTATGCTGTTAAGCCTCAAGACCATAATATATATAAGCAAACGACTTAAAGATAGTTACATGAGGGCCTACCCATATCATAGTTCTAGAATTAGTATACTGTTAGGATAGGTCTACGTGGTGGACATCGAAGTGCATGGTGCAATGTGAGGTTGATTGAAGAGTTAAGAAAGTTAAGCTACAGAAACTGAGAAAGAGACCAAGAAATCTGACACTCCCCACGAAGAGGCAAACCTAGTTGTCGAAGAGGTTGTTGTATCGTACGATGGGGTTGCTAGGAGCATTGGCTGTAGTGGGCTTGTTGGTGGTAGTGTTAGCCGGAGTGTTGACCGCGTGAGCTGACTTGGGGTTGGCGGGATTCTGGAAGCACTCCTCTGAAGTGTGAGCGGTCTTTCGCTGGTGGAAAATGCAGAAGTGCCTTAGCTTCTTGCCTAGTTTGTTACCTTGGTTGTAAGTTGCGTTTGCGTCGTAAAAGACTGGATCGGAAGTGAAGTTTGGATGAGTAGCGAGGCGCCGATTCTCGGAGATAACGAAGCCGGAGAATGCCTCGATGAGAACTTGCTCGGACGTATCGTTGTTCGGGGGACGAAGGATATTGAGCCACTGATGAGTAGCGGGATTCACGCCAACGGCGGTAAGAAAGAAGAAGTACTGAGCCGTATTCGAAACGTGAGAGTGACCGCACGCCTCTACTAACTCGGCGTAGGCGGTACGCCACTTGATAACGAACTGTTGTGGAGTGGTGGCGTTGTCATACTTAAGGGTAGTCCACTTATGGAACTTGTCGAAACCTATATTGTAGGTACGGACGGCGAAGGCCTTGTAAAGACTCTGGTACGCGGCGGGAGCGTTAGGAGCGGTGTCGATGTAAGGCTTAAGAGAAGCGTGAACTGTGGCGTGAAGGTATGGAAGAAGGTGACGGGACTGACGAAGCCACTCTGCGAGAGCGGGGTCCTCGGGAGCTGGTTGAGCTATGTGGCCGGTGAGGATGTCGAAAAGACGAGGATCTAGAGCTCACTTGAGTGCGGTGGACCATGATGCGAAGTTAGATTCGCCGGTAAGGGTGGGAACGAGCTCTAAGAGCTTTGGCTCCGCGAGGCTAGTTGCCGAAAACATTTCGAGCGTACGTCAAAGGAGAGGTACTAACGTTGTAGGGGTGCGTTGAAGGAGTAGCACTGGCCGCGTAGCGAGCGATTTTGAGGTAGTTGTTGTTGTGGTACGTCGAAGGAGAGGGAGAGGCACTTGTGTGTGATGAAAACTCTGTGCGAGAAAAGCCCTCGGTTAGGGTATGTTGAGATTTATTGTTTGTTTGGATGGAGGTGACACCGTTTGTAGGTGTTTGTGGGGGTGGCCTGGCCGGTGATGTCGATGTCGATGGTGACGATGGTGATGACGATAGCGGTGGTGGCGTCGATGGAGGGTCCGATGGAGGATGACGATGAGGACGGTTGAATAGATCATCCAGGAGCTCATAACCTGTTAGGACAGGTCGACGTGGTGGACGTCGAACTGCATGGTTCAATGTGAGATCGATTGAACAGTTAAGAAAGTTAAGCTATAGAAGCTCAGAAAGAGACTACGAAATATACATATACACGGAGACCTGTACGGAGAAACTGTATGGAGAAACTGCATGCCTATTCCAATCAAACGAAATGGACGGGGGGAAAGAAAAAAGAGAGCCATTTATCGCTCTCCATGGTTATAGCAAATAACAGGTGTGGTCACTACGTGCTTAACAGCCTATCCAACAATGATCAATCATGAACAACATCCCTCTTTTGCTGCCGCGGAAGTTCGACAGAAGCATGAAACATTGACTGGAATTTCAGCAGTTGCCAAGGCAATATCCCGTGTAGGTTGAATGAAAGCAGCCTCTTGAGTCTTTCCAAGTCGAGTGAAGCATTCGTATAAGCCATGTAATCCCTAAACATTATTGAGTTTTGCCTTACGCCGAGGATAGTCAAGAGCGAAGCCAAGATCTTCCTTGAACAAAGTTTCTGCTTCTTCGACACGACCCTGCTCAAGGAGTAGGCCACCGAGCGTATGGCGGACTGGCTGCATCTAGGTAGGGGGTTAGTGTACGCGAGCTCATCCTCGCGTATAATGGCTTCCCGAAGGGAATAGAACGCCGCCTCGATATTTCCCTTCCGATATTCTAATTTACTAGTAAGTATAGTAGACCCAACTGCGAGAATATCTTCCTCCTTACACGGAATGCTATTGAGTCGGGAGCTCGGAACGACCTTACGCGCCGCTTTAAACTCCTTTTGAGCAGCTTCGGCTTCTACAATCCGTCTAAGTACGCTAAATATAAGGCCGCGAGTATAATAGATAGTGGCTGTAGTTACGTAATATATATCGCGATCGGCGGGAAGCTTAAGGTTAAAAATCTCTTCCTAGTGACTAAAGCGTACTAGTACGTATGCCTTACTTCCTAAGAAGCTCTCGATAAAGTCCGCTATTAGGGGGCTTTTGACAGATAGTAAGTTTGGATTAATAATCTATTCGAGCTTTTCTATAGCGGATATCGCGTCCGTAAATTAGCTAGATATTATAGCGGAATATAATTTTGTATAAACGTAATATACCCGGTAGGCCGCGTATATAGTTATACCCGTCTCTCGTATAAAGTAGATATCGTTAGTAAGTATCGCTTTTTGGTTAGAGTCGATATCACGGCGATAGTTACCGATAGCGGTATTAATATACGTCGGTATATATAATATATACGAAGCGTACGGAATTATACCGCGTAGTCGATCCGTAGCCGGGAGAGCTAATTCTAGAAATAGCGATATCTCTATTATATATATATATAAGTGATAGATTGCTAGATGATTGCGACCGGTGGTTTGTAGTTTTAGCTCAATCACTTCGCGAGCCTCGACTGTATGATTCCCGGTTGGTTTACCCGTATTTAAGTCCTATAGCCCGCGCGGAGTGATATATATAAGCGATTCTGCAAATAGCGCAGCTATATCTATATTATCTCTAAACTAATGATATATAGAGCGTATCGCGTCCGTATACGCGCGGTCGAAAGGGCCTAGATCCTCGGGGATGTTATCAATTGGTAGGAAACGAGAGCTAATTGCGCCGATTAAGGCTTGTTCGACTAGCGTGGCCTAGCTCGCTAGCTTAGACGCTCGGACGAGGATATCCTTGACCTTCTTGATAGAAGCCTAACGATCCTCTAGGTCAAAATATCTCTAAGCCTTATTGTAGTTGGGCCTAGTCGCATACGCAACACCCCAGAGAGCCATAGCGCAATTGGAGTCGCTTTTAGCAGCTCGTTCGAAGCATCGGACCGCTTTACCATGGTTGAAAGAATGAGCCCATATCAATCCGCGATCGATCTACATTTGGGCTTCCGCTGACGATGTAGTCACTGGTCGACCATACGAACCAAGGTCATAATAGGCATTTTCCTCAGCCTTAGCGGGAGAATTGGTTTGAATTCTAATTGAGCGTTAGAGCACGGTTAATGATATGGATTTTATGAACAGACTTACTGCATATTGGAAGTAACGAAGTTAGCGGATTTCGTCATAACTCTAGGATCACTAGATCGATGTAGTTATTCGAGAGTTGGGGTCAAGGCATATATATATATACCCAAGGAAGGACATTGGGGGATGATTTCTGTGAATCCACCATTTCCCCACCCAAGTGATTTCTAAAGAGAACAGCCAGGATGCATGTGCCGAGCGGGATATTGGGCGGGATATGCTGGGCGGGATACCGACAGCAGGATCCATGGTTACATAACCCGGGGATCGATTAACAATCATAACCCCGAGATGGTTACCCGGTAATTTCAGGTTTCAATGCGGCTTTCATGAACTTTCTTCAACCTATAATAACAGAACAAAACCTATTTATTAAGGTGCATAGCAGACGCTTAGGAGGAAGCAAGAGACGAATATAAAAGCCAAAAATAAATTTATTATTGTCGTAGCTGCGGCTTAATATTCAGTTTAGAGCTTAGAAAGACAATTGGTAACTTAGTGTTGTGAAGGTTAAATACAGTACAGAGTATTTACGTGACAGACCCACTGTGGCACTCTCTCTGTCTCAAAATGGTTAGCTTGCCCGCCAAGACGATAGGTTTTGGGGAATGCAACTAAACAAAACATTCACAGGTAGAACATAACATGCCTAATGGTTTTTGACAACAAGACCCAGTTCGAAGTTTTACGTTGGAACGGAAAATTGGTTTTGTGTTTCGCCGAAGGTAAAATAGGCTGTTATAATTGAAGGCGATTGCCGATTTCTTACTTTCTCTTCCAAATTTAGGTCCAAATGGAAAGATCGCAGGGGCTCATGCAACACCTGAAGCCAGTCAATAACTTTACCAGGGTGATTTTCGGCCCACGATACTGAACCGTTGGTCGATATGTACCTTCCAGCAGAGATAATTGACCTTGTATGATTTGTACCAGTCCAGCCCTGCACCTCTACTAAACCTAAACAATTATTTTGGCAGATTACGTTTTATGTCGAGATCAGCACTTCGCAATGTTCTCCAAACACGCCGACTTCTCGAGAACTCCGAACCATAAACAACTATAATCGGAGTAATCTGGCTAAACTCCGCTTGGTCAACAAAAGATTTTGTTATAGTGCCTCAACGCGTCTTTTCCGACACATTATATCCCTAGCCGGTTCGTTGTACCACACCAGGCATTTTCCATCCCTAGGAAAGCTGGTGAGCCTTCCCAATAGCCAGTATGCCCAATATGTGCGTCGAGTTGATATTGGATACGCTTCCTTCCCATGTTCGATAAGGGAGGTTATATCATACACGGAGGACCTTGCCGGCTTACTGTCTTCATGCTTGCGTCAATTCCCCAATCTCAAAGCTCTCGACTTCCGTGGTCCGTCATTGACGTTCTTGCCTCATAATAAGATGAAAGCATCGATCGACTCAATGCTCATGTCGTTATGCTACGTGCCTCTGCCCAACTTGACGGAACTTGAACTTCGGTTACCAATGACGAATGATTTTGCTCCATTGTTTGCCGAAAATATAAGCACATTGCGGATACCGATTGAACAGACTCTCAGTCGCCTTCACTATATTGGATTGCACGTCTATGCGCAAACAAACCAGCAATCCTGTGCGACCCACTTGTTGAGAATCGTGGAGCTTTCAACAAGCCTGATTTCCCTCTCGCTCAGCAGCACGAACTATCTAAGTATTGATCGTCTGAAGCTCGGCCCAACGGTTCACCTGCGGTTTTTATCCTTGCACAAAGTGAAAATTTCATCTCGAAATCTCCTCAATATTTTTGAGCAATGCAGCGAGTCGATGAAGTATATCGAGTTAAGGCACGTGAAGCTCGAGGGTGGAACATGGAGAGAAATTCTGTCCGCAATCGATGGTTTACCGAACCTGTATGACTTTGATATATCTGTTGGCGAAACTCCCATATGAAACGTGAGGTTTCATTCAGCCGTGACAACATCCTTCACTGCAGAGAATGTACAGGACCTTGGGTCATTTGGGCTAGGTCATGTTACATTTCAAAATCTCAAACAAAGGATAAAAATGAAGCGAGCGGTGGCGCGACATTCAGCCGTTGGATAAGGCCCTGCTTTGCATGGCATTGAAGATCAAACGCGGACAATAGAAAGAGATCTTATCCCCAACGGATGGTTTACTATATCTATATGACCAGCGCATTTGTTGGCGGGTTTCTCACAAGAAGTGGCTGGATTCATTCGGCTGCAAACCTGTGGTTCGCAGCCTAGATT
Source organism: Penicillium verrucosum (assembly GCF_028828655.1). NCBI lineage: Eukaryota > Fungi > Ascomycota > Eurotiomycetes > Eurotiales > Aspergillaceae > Penicillium > Penicillium verrucosum. Next base: position 5,017,847 of record NW_026643212.1, read on the forward strand.
GCCCTGTATAATACATAATCATTCTTCCTCACTAACACTTGGTGACCATTGAACCTTTTGTGCTAGTAAGGACTGAAGTCCTCCTTCTGTCTTTGTTTTCATATAGTGTAGTGAGTCCTTGCGCAGGGAATAGAAGTCGGGGGAGGCTGGCCCCACGCTACTGCCTGTGGTACTAATTCCGTTCGGGGACCTACCCGCAAACTGTACGATTTCAGTACGTCAAGATATTGTCTGGGCGAGAGTCGATGCTGGATGGTGGTGATTGCCTGGTGAGTCCTCCGGCACTATCTATTAGTAGAGCGGGCATGATCCATCGTCAACAAGTCTCGGAGACAAGCAACCTTCTAACTACTGTGTGCATCCTATGTCTACCGAGGAGAGGGGACTAATCTTTTTGTTTCGTGGGATGCTTCATTTTGGAAAATGCAAATTGGATTGATGAGCGTGAAATATCAGCTTTTTGGATTTGAGAAATTTGTCTAAATCAACATACAAGTCACACGATATATCTAAAACAAGTTGGAAAAGGAAAAGGCAAAAGTAAAGAAACAAATTGAGGCCGTAAGAGGGCCACAGGTGTCACAGTATTGAGAGATTCACAATCAAAAAACAACCTTGGGAACACCAGGAACTGTCCAGCACACCTTGTCCGAAAATCCCTCTTGCTTGAAAACCTCTAGCAACTCTGCTCCACCCTCCTTGAAGTGTTCCCACGATTCGAAATGAATTGGGACCATGACATCGGCGCCAATATCACGGGCAAGCCGAACAGCTTGTTTGCCGTCCATTGTAATCTGAATAGGGCCAGTTGGGAAGTCAAAGGTAGCATTTCCCAAGTTGAAAATGGCCGCAGTAATGTGCCACTTCTTGCCAATCTCTTGCAGTTCATCAATGTAGACGGTATCTCCAGAGAAGTAGATTGCATTAGGCTTGCCAGATGGATCAAGACCGAAGGAATCGGTCTCTAGGACGAAGCCCGTAACTTCTCCAACTGGGAAGTGCTTGCAAGGGGTACCAGTAATTCGGTACGTTTTTCCTCCGATACAAGAAGTCACAGTCTCCCAGAGGCGAAGGCCGATGACTCCTGGGCGTGGGCGCAAGTTGGAGGCACCGTCCATGGTGGTAAACACCTTTCGACCATCCAGCAGCTTACGGCCTTCAGGGTCCAAGTTATCAAGGTGATCCTCATGGCTAAGAAGTACAGCATCGATCGGCGGCAGCTCATCGAGCTGAAGGGCTGGTCCTTGCTTGTTGATAAGGTGCGGTGGTGGCGGGACGCTCTCAAGACCGTACGGTTTCAGATCCATTCGCTCCCAGACCGCGCTTGAATCATACTCTGTCCCTTCGATGGCCCCGAAGAAGGGATCTGTCAGGAAGTTGACTCCATCAATGTTGAGAATGGCAGTTGCAGTAGTAATGTGTGTGATTGTAAGGGTTGTTTTGGATGTTGCTGCCATTGTTGCGGTAAGAGCGAAAGTCGGGGAATGTAAACTTTTTGAATAGTGTTGATGTGATTGAATAAAATGGAATATTGAGACACACACACTCTTTTCAAGGAAAATCGAGGTTTAAATACCTTTTTGCTTTTGCTTTTAACTGAAAATATTAGAAATTCGGTTTCATTCTACTGATGATGTAAGTTCGGTTCATCCCACCCGCCACGAAAATGGAGAGAAATGTGTAATATGTGGGATAGCGACTGGAGACATTTGCCACGAAAATGGAGATAAATGTGTAATATCTCTGTGGGATAGCGACTGGTTTATTCAGCAATTTAGCCCAGTGGTTATGAAAGACGAATAGCAGTTGTCACTTCACGAAGGGGCATGGCGCGCAGGGTCGCTTTCGTGATAACGTACTTGGTATATGGGAGACATAGTAAATGCGATAAATTACAACCTGATCTTTTGAATGGTTTTTATATGTTACCTAGTCGCTTCGGGGATTTTCGACAGTTCTCACGATTCGGCGACTGAGATATATATATATTTTTAAAGGCCCGACGACGTAATTTCCCATACGACAATAGTATAAGTCTCCCATTATTTCAGAATTGATATATGCTACTAAAAGTCAGTAGTCAATAACTCTTAAGGTCTTTGTAATGGCAAGTACTCTTATTTTCCGTCAGGCAAATTTAGGAATTAAGGCTTCAAGATTGTGGGAAACGACCCTGCGTGTACCTGCGTGCTATGCCCTTCGTGGCCACTACGCTTGAAAACCTACTCCCCCAAGACCGTATTCTATTTTAGATATCCCGTTGCAACTACGAAAAGAAAAACGTAACCCCTTGTAACTTCAAATCCAACTGTATTTTGGTCTTTAGTCAAGACATCTTACATTATAGGATTGCCACGAGTCAACCGGTTCGGAGATAGATGGATTTTGGGACGTTGTTATAGAATGACTTATCATAGACATCAATTTGCACTTTGAACAAACACAAAGCCTATGTAATATTTCGCTAGTATGATTTTTTCAAGCTGCTTACAGCCTTTCTACCGCTTTGATAAAACGACTCGCCTTTCGAATTCTGTGTCCGTAAAAGTAGAAGACAACAGGTATCAAGATGCATATTGCCTCAACAATTCCCAGGATTGTACTTCCCCAATTCAAGCCCAGAGTCTTATACATTGATGGTCCTGCAAGCGGGAGTACTGCTCCCATGATACTGCGAGTGAGCATATTTCCTGCAAGCGCAGATGCGGCGTAGATGCCATAAGACCGGGCAATGTAGTTTGTGGCGTAGATGAAGACGCACGCATTACCAATTCCGAAGGGGACACCAGCTAGGATAGGGACGATCCAGTGGACGTTTGGGGTACAGGTCCAGGAAAACCACAATTGGCCAACGGCTAAAAGAGTAGCACCAAAAATGACGACGCTGACCATCGCCTCCGGTTGTACCATGCCAGTTTCTGGATCCTTGGTATGAAAATTGATCACTTTACGAAATAAAGGTTCGCATGCAATGGCGATCAAGACACCGACTCCTATACCGACGAATGAGAGCCCACCGATGCCTGGCGACCACCCACGTTCTTGTTGGAAAGCGATTGGATACGCGACGAAACACAGGTAAAGGATGCCATAGACAATCGCAACGTAGCCGTCCCAAAATATGCTGCTAGAATGTTAAAACTTGGCTTTGTAGGATGACGGGGGAGTAGCTTACCATATCGGCTCTGTTAGGAGCATCACGAAAGGTCTTTTCAGATTAATTCCTAGTGAAGATGTAAAACTGACATCATCATCATAACGTGTCCACCACTTTGGATTCTGCGTCTCTTTTCGTTTTCTCGCAGCTCGTCTTTTTAAGATCACGGGGGCGTATGTTTCTTTGACCGAGGCTATCAGGACTAGGATCACACCCCCACCGATGAGAACAATCCAGTTTGTCCACCTCCAGCCAAGGTATTCGAACACGAACCCTCCTATGATTGGGCCATATACAGGGCCGTTCGTGGGCCCAATAGACCAGAAACCGAATGCTAAAGCCCGGTGCTTATCCGAGACGATATCATTCACAGATGCGGGCGAGTTCGACATCAATGCACTTCCAAAGAATCCTCCAAAGAATCTGCTCACAAGGATTGATTCAATGTTTTCAGCTAAAGCACTCGGCAACAATAGCAACAAAAATATCATCATAGAGAGAATATAAACTGGCCGCCGTCCCACAAGCTCGCTAAGTGGAGCAAAAATGATGCTGCCTATCCCCATTCCGGAAAGATAAGTCGTGACACCAAGGAGGGCCACGATCTTCGACACGTGAAAATCTTCTTGTAGTCCTGGAATCCCAGACGTATACAGTGTGCTGGAGAGACTGACGACTGTAGCACCAAGGCTCATAGCAGCGACAGTAAGACCTTTGTACCAAAGTGGCCAAAGGCGGGGATTTTCGGGGTCGTTAGGGTCCCAGTAGATTTCGAATTCCGGAGGTGCATGTATGCTGGCCAATTTGGAAATTGCTGGCTCGAGATCCGAGGCGAAGTAGGTTTCAGTGCCGACATCAAGGCTGCCGGTTGGTGCACAGTCGTTGCGCAATGTTCCCGGATGATGGAGGTTGGGCATTATGGTGCACTCCAATTGAGACCCACTGAACTACCAAGAGATCTTTCCAGGTAGGTACGGAGTAGTGGAAGTAGTAAAAGGACTAACTCCATTTCGAAGGTTTCCCATTTATAGATATAGACTTGGATAGTCGGCCTATCCCACTTGCCGGGTTATCCAGTTCATCCACAGATATTTGATTTAGTGAACTAGCTAACTACAACACAACATAGGAGATATCGCCACCTGTGGAGTTATTCATCAAGTGGGATGACCGGTGCGATTTCATTGGTCACCTTTTTTTTTCTCGGGGCCCCACCTGGTTAACCGACCTCAAGGGAGCTCCCAAGTCATTACGTTCGCTTGTCCCTTTTGGCCTCCTTCAACTTTTGCCATTTCACAAAAGTTCAGCAGAAATTCTACACAATGTCGCCTTCTGCCAATATTGCCCCTTTGTGGTTTAAATGTGACTATCCAGATTGCAACGCCAAATATCGGCGTAAAGAGCACCTAAAGCGACATCGTAATCATCATGATAAGGAAATCAATCTCGCCTGTCCTTATTGTGAGAGCGTCCTAACCAGGAAGTAAGTAGTTTCTTCAAACCTATGGGGAGACTTTCAACTCAGAGAATACTCAGTGATCTGTTGCGACGCCATATCCGGACTTACCATCCGCAGAGAGAATCGCCCCCGTCTCGAAAATCCAGGGCATGTAGTGCATGCCATGCTCGGAAAGTCCGCTGTGAAGGTGTATTACCATGCAATGCCTGTCAACGTCGCGGCGTCCTCTGTGTGTCTAGCGGTGGTGAAACCGTAGACGAACATCAATTCTCGATCGATGATTTCTGCCCTCTGCCGCCTGTTTCCACGATTAATGATTCCGATTCTGACGTTCCCCGGTGGATTGCTCATGACTATATTGACATTTACTTTAATACCTTCCATCCAGAATGGCCGTTTCTCCATCGAAGTACATTTAACTTCGTCAAGGAACCTTGTGTGCTTGTTCAATCCGTTGTCGCAATCGGACTTTGGGTGAAAGGGACTCAGGAGGCACGAGACGCATCAATACGTCTACATAATAAACTATGTTCCGCATTTTACGCTCAAATGGTGAGCAGAAGAAGCATTATAGCGTTAACTGCATATAGAATTGTGTGTTGATATCATCCTTTTGCTCTAGGACCAATGGTGCATCTCCAACTCGAGTCCACGTCAACACACAAATACCTCGTGGCCTATAACCTCATTTCAAAGCGTGCTCTTGAATATCATCCTTGCCCTTTTCATTGCAAGAGAGAATGCTAGTACAAATTTGAGCATGCGATGCCGATTACCAGACGACAAATACGACCTCCTGGCTGCGCTTGTTCAAAGCTGTCGACGGTGGGGTATTTTCTACTACCCTAACATGCTTCTGCAACACGATGCCGATGCACCACTCCCGCTTATATATGTGAGCGTGGAAGAGATCAAGAGATTTGGACTTGCCCTCTATAAGGTGTGCCGATTGTCCACCCCCACTTCCTTTGGCTTGAACGGAGAATGTTCCAATGGTGGTGGAAATGATCTTCTGACCCTGGCCGACTTGTCCTTTTGCATGCCAGACAGTGATGAGCTGTGGAATGCTCCATTGGGCGGGGAGTCCGAGGTGTTAAACAAGTCCGATTCATCCGCAATCGGACGGGATAATGGAGATGCGAAAAACTGGATATCTCAAGCATCTGCTCTTCTATATGACACACGAGTTGGCTTTGATTGGATATAGCTGAAACTATCCTAGAAGATGCGGCTAATCAGCTACATATCAAAATCCAGGCTATAAACACAACGATTGAACATATTCCCTTACTATTTTCTTTCATACTAGAATGGCAAAGTTTTGATAAACTGATAAACGGGAAGGAATAGAAATGCTACATTGGTTACCTAGTCTTTTACCGGAAATCTATTTTTCTATAGTACTATATATATATATATATATATTGCTGTCTAATCGGCGATACAACTTTTCAATCTAGAACCTGTCATTTCAAGAGACTTCTAGTATATTTTGAGTTCGACAAATACTTTTGCCACATTGGACTCGCACCTTCGCCACCCCAAGGTCCACAACCTCGGGAAGTTATGTATTACCCTTAGATCCATGTCCAGGTGGGATGGCCGTGGAGTGATCGCCCCAGCCTGTCCAGGTGGGATGGCCGACCCGATGATTATTTGTCCCCCGCAAAATCTATGGGATTTCCAAGCAAAAAGTACAACGTACCTCCATATAAACACATATAAACCAACTCTTCGTTTTAATATCGAAGGTATCTACCGCAACCCAATCCAAGCTTCCATTTTTCAAAAGAATTCTCTCTACTCTACAATGTCTTCTACCCCTCAATCCTTCCGTGAGATCATCGGGATCCCCCGCTCCTCAGCTTCCCCGCAGGACTCAACCCTCATCATTATTGACGCCCAGAACGAATACGCCACAGGCGCCCCTCAAGACGGAAAATGTTACAGAAACTCGCAAGTCCATTGCTAAACTATTGGAACGTTACCGTCAAGCCGGTAACGGCAAAAACATCGTACACGTCGTACATGAGGTGCCCGAAGGCGCACCCGTATTCACGCCAAACACCCCCCTAGCGCAAGAGTTTGAGGAACTCACCCCTCAAGGCGAAGAGAAAGTGGTCACCAAGAACTTTCCTAGCTCATTCGCAAAGACCGATCTGCATGCCTATTTGCAAGGTCTAGGCGATGTAGGAAAGAAAGTCGTGTTGGTTGGCTATATGGCGCATGTCTGTGTCTCCACCACTACCCGAGCGGCTGCTGAGCTTGGATATGATGTGCTCGTCGTGAAGGATGCAGTTGGTGACAGGGATATCCCTGGTGTCAAGGCCGAGAATTTGGTGTCTGTTGTGTTGGGTGAGCTGGCGGATGGGTTCGGGACTGTTGTCTCCGAGAAAGATATTCGTGCATAGGCAACCGGTGCAATCTCACCAGTGCAATCTCAAGCTGCAAGGTCTGTTGGATTTATCTCAAAAGGCTTACTGTATAAAGGACCGTTCAGCAAGTACACAGCATTGCTCTTATTGGCGCTCCTTGGATGCCAAACGATGCCGTTGGGCATGACTTGGAAATATACGAACGCTGTTTAACGGTGGCCATATCTATATTCTAAAAAATGAGATCATTAGTTCATTTTTCTCTAATCCTCACCTTAGTATGCTCATACAGCCCGCTTGCTTACGCATAATGATCCAGACTGAGAAGGAACACTCATCTATTCAGAATGTGGTTCAGTCAGGACCCGGAAAGATTTCGGGCAAAGCCAGGCAGAAAGTCCTTCGGTTTTCATCATCTCGTCGGTCAGCGCATTATGAAGGGTCAGTGAAGCAAAATAACTTCCCTTTGCCTTGGACTCTCTCGTCCCTGCACTTGCTTTTCATCGTTCTAGGGTCATAACGTGCGCAGCGTGCGTCACCCGTATGTGATAGCCGTAGCCTGCATATCGCCGAAAGATTTGGATGCCAGGTTACGTGACGTATATAGATCTGCAGGAGTGGTGGCCTGTTAGGAAGGCACTCCGCTAGGCAGCAGGGAGATGAGCTGCTGCAACTACATATAGCTCCATGTAGATTAGTCATCACACTTGTACCTCAATCCAGGGTTTCAGAAAGAGTCAGATTCTAACTGCCAACCCACTAAGCCGGGTACAGATTTATATTGTAGTCTAGTTGGAAAGTCAAGTAAAAACGATGAACCAGGGTAAACACCCATCAATCCATCCATCCAAAGGTGGAGGAATCAATCGCTAAAAGAGGAAGCTTGGAATGTTCTGTGGTTCAAAGCCCGTCTCAAGCCGATGGGACATGTAACTAACCCCTGGTACGGGATTATGGGATGCATGTCCTTGTCCATGTGATGCCAAAGAAGGTATAATGTTGTGTGATATATCAGAGGTTAACGCGTCGGAAGGGGAATTGGGAAATGTTCCATCTGGGGGGCTGACATATTGCAACCAAGGAAATTCGCCGAACAGATTTTGACTCAGTTCTGGATCAACGGTGGTGGAATGGAGAGTATCCTTGGCAATATTCATGACATCAAGGCTCACGGCTTTGCCGGTGGTGTGACCAACATGGTGGATTTGGTCGAGACACTCAACCCCTCTTTCGACGGCGGCAAACATAAATTTGGCGTGGTCTGCGTTGGTCTTCGGGTCCAACACATCGTACAGCAATGTTATACAAGCAGAAACTAAAATGGCGGCAGATGATCCGTCGAAACGCGCGCGAGGATACCGTCGAAAGTAAACGTCGTGGATTAGGTCGATGATGTTGCTAGCTGCTTTAGTTGTTTCCTGGATGGAATGATCGATATTGAACCTATCTCCTACGCTTCTCTGGGCTTCTTCCCGAGAATCAAAAAAGGCGGAGAAGATAAGGGCATGTCGATGCATGAGCATGCGGATGAAGTAGTACTGGCAACCAAGCGTCAACCGCTGCACCTCCTGCCATCCACGACCTAGAGGTAGGGTGGTATCGAAGAAGTGAAGATAAAGGGGTAGTTGGCGGGTGACAGATTCCAGCAAAGGCTCGGCTTCGGCCGCCGGGTCTCCCACCTGTGCGGGACTAGACATGCTGGGAATACTTTTCGGCGAATAAATCTCCAGACAAAGCAAATCCGCAACCTCGCCAATGCCGGCCATAGCGCGAACAAACCCGCACAGCCGCAAGGGTTCCCGAAAGTTCTCAGCTGTCGCGTCTGGCATGGCCGGCAATGGGAGGTCCTCTGGGTATGGCGCATCGTTCAAATCATCTCGGAATGCCGATGGACGACCTGTGTAAAGAGAACATATCCGCTCAGTGCTATAGATTGCCCAGAACGTTCGCTTTAGGGAGTGTGCAACCACATTAGCCCCGTTAACCACTTGCTGTCTATTGATCCCCAACGCCATCACACTGCGAGCCGCATGACCTAGGTACAGATATGCTTCATTGGGCCGCATTACTTGAATAGCGTACATGCCCTGTGTATCTCCTTTAGCAGCCTATTTCCACCGGGCTTGGGCTTTTCTTCGGGAAAAAAGAGCGAACTAACCTTAAGAAGCAAAAATATCGTCGAATGCAGACTTACGTCTTCGAAGGTCGCGTGCAACCCATTTGCTTTTGTGGCAAAATAATCCGCCCAATCCTTTAACACTGAAGTGTCCTGTTGGCCTTGGGCGATAGAAACCCTGGCTCCGATAGCCAACACCATGAACAATATCTCCTTTCCTTTTTTTACTCTTTGTTGCGCCGGTGGCTTACCCATATCCTCCCATAGCTCGACGATGTCTGCATAATTCAGTACTGGGATCTGGGGATGGATGATCTCGAAAAATGCATCAATTAAAGTAGACCCCTTCTCTTGTGAGAGATAAGCATCGGGCTGGCCAGTGGGCGGACAATTGGCATTCAATGAGAACATGAAGCGCTCCAAGTTCCATTTCCCTAGTCCACCCTCTGCCGATGTTCTGGGTGTCAAAAGGGTCTCGTTCGTCGTTTGTGTGATCCGCTGACACGTGCGCTCTATAAAGCAGAAATGGGACGATGGCCCTACAATCAATTAGTTGCACATTCATCTAGCTCAAAGATGAAAAGGGGGACAGCCAGCGACCAGGTTGTAAAGGTCCAGACTACATACCGTAGAATTGAAATGAACCACTATCGACATTCGAAATCCCAATGCCAGCTCGTAGCTCTCTTTGCCGTTTGAATTGTACCGGGTCCTGTAATGTCGGGGCGGCAGGTCGTGGGGGTGGGTTATATGAAGACAGGTGGGTTGAGCTGGCAGTGGCGTCCTTAACACGCGTTCTCCTCTTACGTGTTTGCGGTTCGGTTCGGTAGATACATGGGTGGTGGCCAGGGCGGCAAGTGGCGCAAGGGACGTTTCCATCACAGCGGACCTTGCGGGAACGGCATCGCTCACAGGCACGAGGGATCCGAGGAGACACCCCCGGCGCGGATGAAAGGCGAGGAATGTCGAGGGTGGACATTATTCTGGCTACTAGCAGGATGACGGCTGATTCAAACCAAGTCACCTACCTATGAGGGATGAATATCTCGGAGGTTTTGCTCTCGCTAAGTTCCGTCTAAGTTCCGATAACACGTCACCTGACCCTATGTCAGCTTGCTTTGTGTGGTCCTTTAGGTCCGAGATCACTTCGAAACCCCCCAAAGCCCGGAATGAAGTCCCTAGTTATATATTTCATAATTGTAGTGGACTTCCTGGTTCGCTTATTAGAATGTTTGTCTTATTTGCTATCTATTTTACTTATTTTTTTTTATTGTATTGTGCGACGAGATAGACTGCATACATATCATATCGAAAATCTCATTCATTCCACTACCCCCTGACCGTATGTCACTATCTATCCTCATCAATCCTAACCGTACAAATCGCCATCCATCTCATAGATTTCAACTACTTTACTTACTAAGGGCGGTGTTATGGTAATTCAGGTATTCATATTTTCTGCCGGCAAATATTCAAGCATATTCAGGCATCAATATTACTAATATTAGTCTCCGACCCCTGGCCGGGATACACCTTCGCAGTATTGCCTTCCCGCCTTGTCCCGGATATGTAGTTACCTGGGAATGCTGACATCCTCAAAGGAGTTAGGTGGACTCCTACATTTAGGCAAAAAATGAAAATGCTACTTAAATAGGAGTGAACACGAACAATTGTACTTGTACTGTATGAACGAATAACACTTGTTCAGTCATGATGGATGATTGATAATTGATAATCCAGAGTAAGCAGAGTAAAGAAATGGATACCAGTTCTCCAACTCCGTAAAGGAAGCGCACTCAAACAGGATAGGAAATCAACTGCAACGAGATATTTCTCTTCGCCCACCACATACCTAGAAGTTTGCACGCCTAGCTCAGTCTCATGGAACCAAGAGATGGCGAGGTATATGATATATCAACCTCGAGACATGTTCCTATAACTTGCTGACAAAAGAAATAAACGCCATGTGTCACCTCACATACTACAACTATGATGGCTTCGATAAGCTTCTCCACGAATGAAATAAATACCGTCAGGCCGTCCGAATCGGTAATCGAATTGAATACTCCGGGCAAGGCATGTACACACATCATCCCCATCACCATATCCTAACCAACTACCAAATCCACTAACCCACTACACTTTGTAGTAGACGGTTGGAACCCCCAAACCGGCACCTTCAACAGGGACATAAGATTGTCAGGAGATGTTGTCTTTGATGATTCTTATAGTTGTATGCTAGGAGATATGTTAATAGATGGGGAGTCCCATCTTGGTAGTCGCCGCAGCTATCGTAAGAGATACAGTGGTACTGGCAGTTTAGACTTGCCATCAATCGTTGCCAAATGTTGTCGATGCCGAAGTAACCCGATACAAAGGCCAGGCTGAGGTTCTTCGGGCTCGGAAATAAACTTCCGGGCCGGCGTCGGTGGTAAAGATCGATTCAGTTAGAGTCCTTGCCAAGCAACCCAACCTTTTGCAGGTGTTGGGTTACCACACACTAACGTAAACTCTTGCCCTAACGTAAAATGTACCTTTTACTAGTCATTCACATATAAAAGGTACATACGGCCTATCATCTGTCAAAATTCGACAAAAATTGATAAAAATAAAATGAATCGGATAGTACCATTTCATCTATATATAAAAATATATAGCACCATTTTAATATCCAAAACCGGCGTTATCGTGGTGTTATATCACGAAGGGAATTTGAACAGCCTTCGAAAGATGTTCGCGCTATATATCCACGATCCCCTCTCTAGAGATTATATTTTATAGAGAATATATTTTGATAGACTATAATTATCCTATCTAGTTCGAGAGTCGAGAACCCCTAATTTTCTGGATTTACCTTTAATATGTGAATTCAAAAGGTACATTTTACGTTAAGAAAGAGCATACGCTAAAAGTGTGTGGTAACCCAACACCCGGGCGGTTGGGTTGCTCGGCAAGGACCGGGTATAGGCTGTCTTATATTCGGACCTGTACGATGCCCACCGGCTGTTAGTAAGTCATGCCCAACAGATTCTCGGTCAAGATAGTAATGTTGCAAATTGTCCCGAGGTCGGCACGCCGTTCGGATGTTAGTTAGAGTCTTAACTTCCGCTCCGAGATAATTCTGATGAACCCCGATAGCAAAGGCGTACGAAGTATATAAAGTTTTTGGTCTCGTCAATCTACTGAATACCAAAAAGAAACCATTGACCAGTACATCCCAGCCATGTCGTTCGTGGACTCGACACCATCCTCCGATGCAAGTCGATCCGATTCTAAACCATCCTTTCCAACCCAACAAGTCGACTTCCACGTCGATCTCGAAAAACGCGAGAATGCCTCAAACCAACTACCAATTTATCGTCACGAGGGACGGGGTCTCGGAGTCGCATTCGACAACATCAAGGTGCAAGGCCAATCTGGGGGTCAGCGGACAGTCCTAGACTTGCCCCAAATTTTACGCAATATCCTTCAAGCACCGCTGTCACTCTTCAGTAAGCTAGTCAACCAACAGACAACACCTCGAAGTACTATCGTCCAGGGAGTGTCCGGAGTCCTTTTCCCCGGCGAGACCATGCTTGTACTTGGTCGCCCTGGCTCTGGATGTACCACCGTGCTGAAGGTCATAGCCAACAATCGCGACTCCTTCGTGGCAGTTGATGGGGAGGTTCATTATGGCGGAATCAAGGCACAAGAAATGAACCAGGGCCTCAAGTCTGAGGTTGTGTACAGCTCGGAGGATGATCTGCATTTCCCGACTCTTCCGGTGAAGGATACTTTGGACTTTGCCCTAAGACTGCGAAAGCCGGCAAAGTACCCTGGAAAGGATGCCCAATTTTCAGCAGAGTTGACAGATAAGCTTGTCAATGCCTTGGGAATTGCGCATACTAAAAACACCATCGTGGGAGACTCGTTTACTCGAGGCGTATCGGGTGGAGAGCGCCGACGTGTCTCCCTTGCAGAAGCGATGGCCGTAAACTCCACTCTCGTTTGCTGGGATAATCCCATCCGTGGACTCGACAGCTCTTCTGCTCTGGAATTTTTGCATGTCCTGAAGCGCATGTCCAAAGCAACAGGGATGACGAATGTGGTCACCCTCTACCAGGCCTCCGAAACCATGTACCGTGAATGCTTCGATCGTACCATCGTCATGTATGATGGACGTATGATATTCAGCGGAAGGGTGGGGGAGGCCAAGCGATACTTTGAGGATCTCGGCTTCTATTGCCCAGATAGACAGACCACCCCGGACTTCCTCACCTCTGTCACCTCCCCCGCGGAGCGAAGGATACGAAACGATTACCAAGGCCCTGTGTATCTCGACTCAGAATCTCTAGCCCAGGCCTTTTGTCAAAGCCCGCATTATGCACAGCTCCAGCAACAAATACACCAATATTCTCGCTCTACGGAAACGAACGAAACCGCCCAAGATGAATTTCGCAGGGAGGTGGGAGGACTCCGATCCTCAATGGCCTTCAATAATGCTATTGAGCCCGCCACATTGGGAAAGCAGATCCTTGTAGGTACGAAGAGGTACTACAAGCTGTTTTGGAATGACCGGAATACCTTCTTCACCGTTGTATCCCTGTGTATTGTGAATGCACTCATCGCAGGCTCCGGGTTTTACGCTGCACCGAAGACAGCTTCTGGTTCATTTGAGAGAAGTGGAGCTATGTTCTTTGCCCTGGCATACTTCTGTTTGAATGCATTGACCGAGGTTGTGAAGACAGTCAATGCTCGCGCCGTTCTGCTGAAGCAACACAACCTGGGCTTCATCCACCCTGCCGCATATGCTATTATTCAGACTATTGCCGATATCCCCGCCGCATTGATCCAAACGCTTGTATTCACCTGCTGCTATTATTTTCTCATTGGGCTCAGTAGCAACGCCTCGCAGTTCTTTATTTTCGTCCTGATCACTTTTGTCCATTCCGCTGCCATCTCAACCATGTTCCGGATGTTGGGCGCATGGGCACCCAGTTTGAGCATATCGCATCTTCTAGCTGGCTGTGCTCTCCCTGTTGCTTGTCTGTATTCGGGATATGCACCACCAGTTCCAACGATGCATCTCTGGGGTTCTTGGATCCGACGTGTCTCTCCAACCCCATACGCGATGGAAGCCCTGATCGGCAATGAGTTTGATAACATGGAACTGCACTGTACGGACTCGCAGCTGATTCCATCAGGCCCTGGCTATAATGATATTCGCCACCAAGCGTGCCCGATGCAAGGGGCACATTCTGGCTCAGCAGAGGTGGACGGAGCTGTGTATGCATCCGGCATGTATGGATACACTCGTGCTCACCTCTGGCGCAACTTTGGTATCATCATGGCCATGTGGGTTCTGTACACCATCATTGGTGCAATTGGCCTTATGGTGATGACGCGAGAGAACGGTGGTGCAACAGGCCCGGTGTACAAGCGAGGTGTCCTCCCGCCACATGAATCTTCATCTGAATTCAAAAACCAAGCCACAATAGTAGAGACAGAGACAGGTTCAGAGAGCGAGACTGACGTTGCAGAACCCATGGATGTACCTGCCCAGGAGCCACCAGCTGCGAAGGACTCCTTGACCAAGCAAGATCGTGCATCGTTCACTTTTGACAATCTCAGCTACTTTGTGAACGTTGGAGGAACGGAAAAGCAACTTCTCAATCAAATCTCTGGATATGTCAGACCTGGCCAGCTGACCGCGTTGATGGGAGCCTCTGGGGCAGGGAAGACTACTCTTTTGGACAACCTCTCTCGACGAAAGACTGACGGCCGTATGACGGGTGATATATTGCTGGGTGGCTCCCCATTGGGTCCCGCCTTTGCTCGCTCCTGTGGATTCTGTATGCAGCAGGACATTCACGAAGCATTAACAACCGTGCGGGAAGCGCTACAGTTCAGCGCATTACTCCGTCAACCGATTGAGGTTCCTCGATCGGAGAAGCTCGCATATGTCGAACATATCATTTCTCTTTTGGAGCTTGAGACGATCGCCGATGCTCTCGTGGGAGCTACCGGTGATGGGCAGTTGAACGTGGAGGAGCGAAAGCGGGTGACGATTGGGGTCGAATTGACCGCAAAGCCCTCTGCCCTCCTGTTTCTCGACGAGGTAAGCTTTTATTCAATTCTTTTTTAAGGACTCACACTAATCTTTCAGCCAACATCCGGACTTGATAGTCAAGCTGCGTACTCAATTGTTGCTTTTCTGCGCAAGGTCGCTGCTGAAGGAGTTCCTATCGTCTGTACGATTCATCAACCGTCTGGTGTCATATTTGAAATGTTCGACCATGTGATGCTGCTTGCCCCGGGCGGTAGTACAGTCTATTTTGGAGAAACAGGCACCAATGCTTGCACGATTACGGAATATTTCGCGAGATCCGGTGCAGTGATGAGTGCCGAGGACAATCCAGCCGAGTTTATCATTTCGACAGTGACTGAAAAGGGTACCGACAGTAAGGACTGGGTACAGGTCTGGAATACGTCTCCGGAGAGACAAGCCCTCCAAACCAAGATTAAGACGCTGAACTCGACGTCTTTCTCTCCTGTTACTGAAATAGGATCCGACCGAAAGGGCCAGTATGCGCTTCCTCTCACGGCACAGATCATGGTTCTCACTCAACGGCATTGGAAGGCTGTCTGGCGCAATGGACAGTACAACTTCAGTCGACTCTTCAAATCCCTCTTCTTCGAGATGTTCGTCTCCTTTACCTTTTTCCACATCGGGAACGATAGTTCAGGTCTTCAGAATCACATGCTGGGCATTCTACTCGGAAGTTGGGTCATTCCTCTCATTGCGGCAGACGTGCACGCAATGTGGTATGAGAAGTGGTCAATCTTTGAAGCGCGTGAGCGTAACGGAATATACGACTACAAGGCACTTGTTTCTGCGTTGGTTCTCGTGGAAATTCCCTTCAACATTGTGCTTTTCACCCTGATTTTCTTCGTTTCTTACTGGACCTTCGGTTTCGCCAGCACTGCCTCTATCGCTGGCTTTGTCTACTTCATGTATCTGCTCCTGGCTATGTTTGGCCTGGGATTCACATATCTTGTGGCTGCATTGTTTTCAAACGCCACCATGGCTGGTTATGCCATGGCTCTGCTCTGGGTCACGTTGCTCATGTTCTCAGGCGCTGCTAACCCGCGGAGCGCACTGAACTCATTCTACCACCCTTGGTTATACTGGGCAGATCCATTGACATACTTCTTTGAGCCCACCGTTTCCACTGTCCTACATGGAGTTGAAGTCCAATGCTCTGCAGATGAAATGGCTGTGTTCGACCCACCGTCTGGCCAGACCTGCCAACAGTATATGACAGAATATCTCAATACTAACCCAGGGAACCTCACAAATCCCAAGGCAGATCAGAGCTGCACATATTGCCCATATTCAGTCGGGGATGACTTTGCAGAAACGCTGCATTTCTTTTACAGCGATCGGTGGCGCGATTGGGCTGTGCTTTTAGGATTCTGCTTGACAAACATTTTGCTGGTGTTCGTTGTTACGTGGTTCTTTAGGGTCAAAATGCGACAGTGGAAAAAGTAGCAGGGCAATTTTGCTTTTTCCACTGCCGCATTCATAGCGGTCATTGTATTGAAGAAGATGTATGGTCAGTTCTGATTTCCTCAGAAGGAACTGGTCTTGCAACATCATACAACGAGTCTTTATTTAGATTAGTTTAGATTAGATATAGATTGAATTTCAAAAGTTATTTCCACTCAATGAAAGTACACTCCTTAATGTCATCAAACTCAACATTGATTTAACAGATCGAGATTGTAACCTTCCAAAATGGCACATTTAGATAGGATTATTATGATCGAAGGAAATAGCCGGTAATTAAAAGAGAAGCCACTTAGGATTACAATTAATATTTCATTATTTCTTTAAAAGCAGGAGTTCGCCTACATTCCGGGATATCTGCACCCCCAGTTGTGTACCTTGGGCGGTACTACCAGATCACGCACTGCAATAGAAATAGAATTAAAATAACTGTCGGCCTCTATCTCCTCTGCGCTAGTTTTTGTTGTTGTTCCGAGTCACGTTTGCCGAGGTATTCGGGGTGGATGAGGATGAAGCAGATGTATGACGTGCTTCAACAATGAGGTCCTTGCACATGCTGTTGAAAACGTCCTTTGTGACATTCTCGGGAATTGAGTCCTTCATAGTCTGGTATGTGAACATGACTGACTTGAGCTCATCCTCAAGATGGTAGAGCATAACGAACATTGCTCCGAAAGGATGTGGTTCCACATTGTGTAGAACAAGCTGGTTGTATTGAGCTAAGTAGGCAATGATAAATGCATCTGCACTACTGAAGTCGGATCTCTTCATGTTGTGGAATTTGATGACTTGACGTCTGACATTGTCCGCTCTGCGAACAAGAGTCTCCACTTCACGCATCATATCATCTGCACGACTCGGGAAGGTGTCAACACCACTTTCGAGAATTGTAATGATCCCTTGATCAAGTAAACTCTCAATCCATCCGCAGGCGATCCTCGACCAGTACTCCCAGATGTCGTAATCGGGATCTGTCTCTTCTGGTCGAGGCAACTTGTAGTCGGCGACTTCGTGGATTCGGATCATCCTTAGCCCGTACTCGATCTGTCGTTTCCATCGAGCAAGGTTGCTTCCATCAAGGAGCAACTTGATGCCTTTGTTCAGCTTGATCGTTTTCTCTTCTGGGAGGTTCGTCGCTTGTGTGCGTGGCCTTATGACGTAGGAAGC
This sequence comes from Penicillium verrucosum, assembly GCF_028828655.1. Classification (NCBI taxonomy): domain Eukaryota; kingdom Fungi; phylum Ascomycota; class Eurotiomycetes; order Eurotiales; family Aspergillaceae; genus Penicillium; species Penicillium verrucosum. The sequence continues at coordinate 5,035,670 of NW_026643212.1, forward strand.
AGGCTGCTGCTGCTTCTGCTGCTGCTCTTCTGGAGCAGGTGCTGGTGATGATGAGCCCTCACCAGCATTGTCGTCCTCACTGTAGTCGGTCATTCTGACTGGCTGTTTGTGTCGAGAAAGTCACAGCGAGCCAGGAGAAGAGAGATCAGCAATGCAATGATATTGGTGCTGACTGCTGATGAATGAGAAGGGGAAAAGAAGAAGAGGAGAGAGAGAGGAGACTATCTTGTATTTGACATGTGACAGTCCTGACAAACAAGGTCATGTGATATGATCCCAACAGCGGTTGTGGATTTTAGAATTTGGCTGTTGCTGCGTGGTCCGATCACGGTGCGAACGCAGAATTTTCACTGTCGCACGTTTGGCGATGTGAATAACACTGGAGAATAATGGGGATGATCTCGGGAGACGATATCCTCGGTGATCAAAGTGGGGCTGCGGGACGGGCCGAAGGATGTCCCACAAATGCCGAAGATTAAAATTATGATTGGCCAGAATAATTGAATTTCGTGCTCTGGGACCGTGCTGCCACGTGACTATACTAACAATAGAAGTGGTCTAATATAAGGTCATGTGACGCAGATCGGAAGTTAGACGGAACCGAGCGGTGTCAACTTCCGAGGCATTATCCGTCACCTTGCTCATAGCCCGAAATAATGTCTGCTCCCGACATTACTCGGCTTGTAGGCTCTCCTCGGATCCCTCGTGCCCATGAGCGATGCCGCTCCCGCGAGGTCCGCTTTGATAGCAATATCCCTTCCATGACCTGTAGCCCGGGAAAGCTGCGGGAGGGTCACTGACCCAAGAGGGGTATCACATAGGAATTTCGTTACTACTACCAATCGCAATGAGACTGGGTGCACTTGATTTTAGCTATGTACTAAGTCCTTGTATAAACCATCTTCATTTATCCAATCCGAATAGTATGATGCTGGTAATGGAAAGTATACAAGAGTGAATGGGCCATGACATGCACTGATGTGCGGTATTAAACGTATGGTAATTCAATAGGAAGTATGGAAATAAAATACAAAGATAATTTATGTCAAAACTCAGTCCCTCGGGTTCTCCCCACGAATCCAATTCCAGCAAAGGGTAAAAGTAAAATTTCTCGGGTGTTCCCCGGATAGCCCCCTCCGGTTCTTTTTGCGTACTTCCCCATATCCCCACAGATTCCATTCCTAATTCCCATCTTCAATTTGTGTGAAGGGTGCAGATCAGGTAGATTCAACAACTATATGCATTTATCACTGCTGAGGCTCTCTCTATAATCCCCACTCATCATGACCAAAGAGCCGAGCCCCTTTGAGAACATACCGAGTAAGTCTTTGCTGGCCACATGTTTATTTTTCATCATAGGGGTTCTAACTTTATATTTGAAGACAATACTTCTCCTCAATGGTACAGAGATCCAGGTTTGAGGGCGAATGTTGCCCATTGGTGAGTCTCAATTCGGTAAAGAAATCTCTGCCATGACCTAACGGGAGCTAGCCTGGGGTTGTGTCTAGTCATATACTATCTTGTGCGTATGTCACGCTTCCAATTATATTATTCATACTAAACAAGTTAATAGGGCTGTCAGTTCTACCACTTCTTTCTTTGTTCTCCCTCATTCCGGGGCTGACTTCCTTTAACAGATGATGCCGGCCTTCTGAATGGGTTACAGGCTCTCGAGGCTTGGAACAAGATCTTCGATTATCCCACAGGTGCCATACTCGGTGTCTATGCTGCGTCTTTGTATCTCCCTTCAATAATTACCGCGTACATAGGCGATATCCTATCCCAAAGATATGGGCGGAAATTGGCCTTGGCCGTCGGATCCGTTATTGTATTTGGTGGAGCGCTGTTAAACGCATTGGCTAATAATCCAGGAATGTGGCTTGCAGGTATATCTAACACTAAGCCTCTCTACATGCCTTTGTATTGATGCTTTTCTAGGTCGTGCCATCATGGGTGCAGGAGGTGGTATCTCTAAGGTGGCTGCACCCGCGCTCATTCAGGAAATCGCCCATCCCCGACTGCGCCCCATGCTGGCTTGCTGCTATTACCCATTTTTCTACTTCGGTAGTCTGCTTTCTGCACTACTTTGTTGTATGTCTGCGTAACCCTTTCCCGTTTTCTATCCATATTGACGTTAATCCTACCAGTTGCGGCGCTATATATACCAAATGACTGGTCGTGGCGAATGCCTTCATTGGTGCAGACTGTTGGACCTTTGATGGTTCTAGTTACATTGATAAGATGTCCAGAATCTCCCCGTGTAAGGATCCCCACCGTTTTTATACCATTGGATCGATGATTAATGTCTTGGGTTCAGTGGCTTGTTTCAAAGGGGCGCGTGGAAGAAGCCTCCAATGTGTTAGCGACGTACCATGCTAACGGAGATACTGACGACTATCTTGTACGTTGGGAATTAGTCACAATCGAGACATCAATCGAGAGCGAAACTACAAGCCATAAAACTTCCTACTTGGACTTCTTCAGAACGAAGGGAAACCGTCGACGCCTTGTCGTCCTTCTCTCTCTGTCTATAGGAAGTAATTGGGTCGGAAATGGCATTATTTCCTAGTAGGCTTCTTTGCCAGTCACCATCTGAACATGTTAACTGACTATTATATCACAGCTATCTTACACCGGTGCTTCGGTCAGTTGGAATAGAATCTCCTGTGAAGTTGACACTTCTTACTTCGGGACTAGGTAGGCAAAGACTGTGGCAATCATTTATACATAGCAATAGCAGCTGGCTAACGTGTGTCCTTTATAGCAATATGGAACTTGATCCTTGCATTCGGCGCTGCACTCAATGTCGAGCGCTTCGGTCGTCGTCCTTTATTTCTCATTTCCATCATCGGAATGCTCCTTTCTTACGTGCTTGTCATGGGATTATCAGCCGGCTTTGCAAATTCAAACAGCCAGGCTGTGGGTACAGCAGTCATACCTTGCTTGTTTATGTTAGTGGTTCTCTCAATCCAGTCTTGAAACTAAGACAGGCTAATGTAATCCCGCCAGATATTACGGCTTCTACGACATCGCGTGGACACCGTTACCTGTTCCATACACCGCCGAGATCTTGCCCTTCAGCTTCCGAACAAAAGGTCTGGCACTTTTTACGTCTTTCGGTACAATGGCCAATGCTTTCAATCAATTCGTCAATCCTATTGCCTTGGATGCATTGAAATGGAAATAGTAAGTGTTTTTCCTTGCGAAGGGAAGGAAGAAGCTTACCTTTTGCAGTTACGCCGTGTACATCGTCATATTATCTTTCTATTTGGTGTTTGCGTATTTTATGTACCCGGAAACAAAGAACCTGACCATTGAAGAGGTCTCATTGGTATTCGACAAGACTGATGGCGATATTAGACGGATGTATCACAGTGCAATGAACCAGGTTAAGGAGGGTGATATTGAGAGCCCTGAGCATGAGGAAGACGTGGGAACGAAGAAGGGATGCGCCAATCGTCGAAGCATTGCTAAAGTGTAGCAACGATATTGTTTTATTTTCTTGGGGCCATCCCATCTGAAGAAGTGCATTATTACCATAGCAAATAACATTATAATGGTACATTTGTATATTACTCATTCGTGCTCTGATTATTCACATTTACCAAGAGCTCACTTATGTTTTGTCTCGTTGCGAGGAAGGTCGCACTGTGCGTCGTCGCTTCGCCTAGCCCATTAAGAAAGAGGAATGAAAGGTTGTGGGATATTCAAATATTGGGCGAGGTCGAGGCCCGAATCTTCCACGAGAAGGTCCTGACCAATTAAGGCACTGACATCGAAGTCCCAGTTCAGATCGGTGGGGCCAGAGTCCAGCACCGAGAAGCTGTCGAAGAAATATTAGTTAATAACAGGTACATGAGCCTTAGAAGGTGAGATCATACTTGACGCCAGTTTTACCGGGTTCCGCATCGACGGACATACCGGCATGGCGTGCTAGGTCGCGGCTCAGGCGGGCAACCCAGCCGCAAATGCTGGTCCGGGAAAAGTCATTGGATTCTAAAAGTTCGACTGCCTTCTGGAAATAGTGTGTCAAGACAAGTTGGTCGAATGGCAGAGGAAGCTTTGCTCGAGCGGCAAGGAGACGAATGAGAAAGACCGCAGCTTGGCCTAAAATGAGAACGAGATACTGTGTAGGAAGAGAGGGATATGTCAGAGGCTTCACAAATAGCTGATGGTCGGTACCCACATCTGGGCCAAAGCGGATGATCGTATCGGTATCAGATCGCTCTGTGTAGAGCTGGACAATTGCGACAGCTGCTTCACAGGCTCTGGTCAAGCATGGTACTGCTATGTCCCTTTGGTGATCTTCATCTATTGCATGTGCAGCAAAAAGATTGAGCGATAGCGAATTCAAGCATAATCGGGTATGCTCTCCGTATATTTGGGTTAACTTGGCACGGCTTCCCAGCGAAATGGCACCGTATGAACCTAGAGTCATCAGTTTCAATTGAACAATCAATAGTGAGCATACTGACCACACCAAGTCCATTGAAGTTGCCATTTGTCTAAAAGTTTATTTGTTGTAGTCAGAAGAGCCGACATGCTGACAGGCTGGTTGAAATCCCTCGGGGACTTTGGTGGTAATCGCGCTTCGCGTAACCCAGAAATCAAATCTATTGCAATCTAAATTTTGGATTAGACCAAGTGTAAAAAAATGGAGCGACATAACGAAAAGGACTTACCAATGAAAGCTCTGCTAGACTTGTCACATACGTCGCAGCCGTAGGGTCGATATGAGTTGAGGATCCTAGCTTGCGTACAAAGGCAAGATATTGCTGAGGGCAGGTAGGTGGGGAGGAAGTTGTATGAGGACGGCCAAACCCAAGACTCAGAAATATGTCATATCTATGAAGTGAGGCAGTTAGTGAGAGCTTAGTCTAGTGACGGTTTAGAAAATCACATACTGATGAACGATTAACCACGTGTGCCATTGGCATATGATACTACTCGCCTTGTGAATATCATCGGGGTCGATTTGAGTCGACTCCAAGACCCGCGCAATCAGCGGGAGATTGACAATGTCCGGTAGCCCAATACGATGCGCCAGACGGGTACATAGGCCGGTGACCATCCACTGATCCGGAGATTGACCCTTTCCTCTTGGGATCCATGCAGAAAAGAGGACGGCGGCTTGTACATCTGATAGCTGATGTTGTTTTCGGACAAGGGCGAGTCCAAGATGTGAGATAGCGAGATCATTAATTGCCTCAATGTCGCTAACGGTGATATCCGGTAAGCCGGCTATGGGAAATTCGATATCTCGATATTTGGAATAGTATCGGCCAGCAATCATCAGAATGACGGTGAATAGAAAAGGAGATGAGTATTGCATATGGCTGAAATAGCTCTCAAGGCCATTGCCCGGTTCAAGAAGCGGTAACAATGGGTGACACTTGTGGAAGAACCTACAGGGTTGATGAGTATTATTATTTAAAGAAATAAAACTGACTGGGACTCACAATCTGAACAGTGCCCATGCCTGCGATTCTTTCACAAGATGCTCCGAAACCGGATCACTCTCCAAGTTGACCCTGGCAGTATACTGGGTCATACCGATCGCGGACTGGTCCCTTAAACCCCCTTCGAGGGTGACCTTTACCGGTTCTCCTGACCATGCAGTTGGGTGACCCATTAACGGAGGGAATGGAGCCGAATTTTGCTGCAACGCAGCCCATCGAGACTGAAGCCCTTCTGGTCCTCCAGACCTAACAGGGGATGCGTGTGTTTGCTGGGAAATAGGTGTTATGGGCTGATTCGAGGCAAACAGATTGACACCGGGTTGGGGAGCATCAGAGGACGCCAGGGCTATACTAGACCCCATATCAGATGATGGATCTGCGATATCCCTCACACTTGGCGTCATCTCGTGCCTCGGAGCGAGTGGATTGGTGTCACCCCAGCTGGGCGACGCGATTAGAAAGCACCCATCTAAAGGAGGGCCGGATGACGGCTGACGATGTGCTGAAGACTGCACGAAACTACTGGACTGCTGTGTAGAATTCAAATGACTTAGACCAGCTACCAAATTTGTGACTGTCCTCTCGAGCTGTAAGAGGCGTTGGCTTGTGACAAAGGGACCCTGGTTGGAAGACGTTCCTCGGTCATCAAAGTCACACTCTATTTCGGATCGCTGGCATGAAGTGCAGGGATGACCACCCATACATCGTAATTTTTTGTTACGACATCTCTCACAGGCCCACGTGGCACGTTGAGCTCGAGGCTTTTGAAGTTGCCTTTCGTCGGTAGCGATTGAGCCACGACCCGCCGAACGATAACGGCTATCGGAGCGACGGCCTCGCTTTGATGCTGCCGCAGAAGTAACTTGGTTGTCTGACATAGGGTTATATTTATCCTATTTTCAACGTTGAGCCACAAGTAGGAAAGGGAAAAGTGAATTGAAAAGAAGGGAAAGAGGGGGAACAAATGGGGAATGGGGGAACCCGAGATACGACCATGTAGAGCCTCCAATAACTATCCTATATTAAGTTTTGACCGCTTTTCATACCGCCTTGTACACCGTCACCTCGATTACCTCTTTCGTACAAATTCTCGTAATTACAACATAGTCTTTTGACAGAAATCTGACGTATTGAAATGTATGGACCTCAGGGCTGATATGGAGAACTCTGCATTTTCTACATAATAGAAACTGCTGTTTCTGTGCGGTTATTACTAAGCATGATTACATAATCTTCCATGGTATATGGTATCATCCCATGTATACAACCTTGCAATTTGACACACCCCCTAGCTCTTAAAGCCTGCATTTTCTTAGCTTTCAGAGCTGCTAAATCCTTCATTTCTTCACTTCTTCTAGATAAATCAGATGCCTGATTTCTCTCATCCTAATCATCTCTCGGAAGAGATACTGCTTCTATCTTAGAAGCGCCTTTATAAGTCTATCTATAGGCATCGCTGTAATTAGAACCTAGTCTACTTTGACTCTACCTATACTAACTTCCTACTTTATTTAGGATCGATTAATATCTATATACCGCAACTTCGTATATATCGTCGATCCTTCCTTTATTAATAGATCGACTGTCTACTAATTATCGTATATAATAGATAAGAGATAATCTAGTTAGAAGCCTAGTACTTTAAGGACTCGGCGCTATTATTAGACGGTTTTTCCGGCTTCTACTAGAGTAAGAAGCTCTATCTTAATTATCGACGTTATTACTATCTTTTACTTCGATACTTTCTAATCAATTAGACCGCCGTATAACTTATAGATATAACCTTCCGAACTCTTCCGGTCTTTATTATCTCCGAAAGATATATCGCTTATAAATTTAATTAACTTTATAGTAAACTAGAGACCCTTTATTTCGTTTAAACCGAGATTATTATCTAGTTCTTATTATTTAATATTATACTCGATAGCCTAAAACCTAGTTTTATAGAGGTATTAAATCACTCGGTCGATAGTATCGATATACTTTAGACTAGGGTTTATTAGAAACTTAGCTAGTCTAGTTATAGCTTTTACTATATCTAGCCGGGAGATAGTAGTAGTATACTAAATAGATCTAACCTTAGCCTAGAAACTATAAATCTAACTCGGTAATACTACTCTATCGAATAGAAGAAGGGGTTTAGTTCCTATACTTATCGGGGACCCTATCTTTCTCTTAGTAATTAAGTTATACTTAGCTACTATACTTTTAATATAATTATCTTAGTATAGCTAGAGTTTTATCTAATCTCTATCTCTAATAATACGGATATTTAAGAACTAGTTTACTTCTAGTTCTCGTAATTCCTATTACTTCTTAATATTATTATTTAGCTTAGCTACCTACTTAGTATAATAAAGATCTAGATAGTTTATAATAATAATATCGTCTATATAGAAGAAGACGATAATACTATTCTTAATAAAGATATATAGATCTTCCGGTACCGGGATAAGGCCTAGTTTTACTAATATTCTTATTACTTCTTACTACTATAATCTTAGTAATATTCGTAAGCTATAGAGAGCTCTATAGAGTAGTTAGTATTAACCTTATACTTCAAATCCTTATAGATACTTAGTATAAATCTTACTTTAGAATACTAAGTTTAGGAATATATTAACTACGTCTCTCTATATTATATCGAGGTTAAAAGCTACTACTAAGGCAAAGATTGCTCTCGCTATTTTAATAGCTAGGGTAGCTACCTTTTTCTCTTCTATCGATATCTATTAAAGATTACCTCTAACGTAGATTCTCGCTTTAAACTTCTCGAGAAATCTATCTATATTAAATTTATAGGTAAAGACCTATTTTAAAGATAGTACCTAGATTCCTCTTTAATTCGGAATTAGTACTTTAGTATAGGTTTCTTTCTTTTTAAATATCTAGACTTCGAAGCTTACCGCTACTATAAATCTGAGACGATCCAGAGCCTCTGGCGCCTGGGGGCGTTCTTCACGAACCCCCATCGCCAGTTGACGACCGGCTCTAGTACGCGGCGCTAAGGGTATTTGGGTTCGACCTAGAAGACCCCATATACTAGCCACCCGGTTAGGAGCTCTATAGGGACCGTTCGGTTATAGTTGACTTACCACTAAGTTTACTAGACAGCCTACCGCTATTAGCGGAGTCCCTATAGTTCTCCCCGAACCGACTAATTAAGTATCGGGAGGAAGACGACTATAAACTACCGTAGGGCTTATAAATAGAGGAGGAGTAGGAGATAGGGGAAGGGCTGTTTAGATTATACCCGTCGGGATTACCGCGCCCGCCGTTTAATTATTAATAAAGTAAAGGGTAAACGCGGGACAGAAGATAATAAATAGATTAATCGAGGGATTACTTAATTAGGCTTAATTACGATATAGACTTCCGTTTATAAATAGAGGAAAAGATATATATATAGCTAGCTAGTTATTAGGCCTATCCTTTTTCTTTTTATTAATAAGATTCCGAGTTAATATATATCTTTTTCTAACTAACTAATTAGTTATAATTAGTATTATTATATAATCTTATTAATTACTTTTACTTTTATTTATATACCTATACGTTAATTAGATATCCCTATATATATCTAATAAACTAAGTATATCTTTATACTCCTATTATAATATATTATAGCTAGAGAACGTACGTTAAGATTAAGGCCTTAGGCGTAAGATAGCTTACTTTTATTTATCCTAAAAAAAGAACGTAACGGATAAAGAAGTTCGCTAAGAAACGCCTAGGAATTTTCCTAAAGATAATAATATTCTAAAAATAATTAGAGAAGAAACGCTAAATATTATCTATCCTTCTTTTAATTTAATATATTCTCTATTAAAATTAATAAAAGAAAAGAGTCGAATTAAAGAATTAAATATTTTTAATAAGATCCTAAATATAAGCTTAAAAGAGCTAGAAGATCTAATCCTTAAATAAAATTTTTTAGATTTAGTTCGCGATAATCCGCGTCTTATATAATAATATCTTTAATATATAGTCGAGAAATATAAGCTATAAAAATAGGCGATACTCGCCGAAGAATAAAAAAAGGCCTATAAAAAGACTAAAATAAAGAAATCTAAAGTTAAACTATAAATAGATAGACTTAAAGCTATTATATCTAAACTTAAAAAAAATATAATAAAGGAATTTAGGTCCTTTTAATCTTTTATATAAGATATAAACCCCTTATAAGATCCGAATCTCTTATAAGGATCCTCTAAAATAAGATCCTTAGGAATAGAACCCTCTCTAATAGTACTAATCGGTAAGCCTATAAACTTTATAGTAGATAGCCCTATTATCGAACGATTAGCTTAGATACTATAAAATACTACCCCCCTAAACTAAGAATAAAGCGATTAATTATAACTATCTTTAAAATTACTAGACCCGCCTCTATTTATAAATAGTAAGTAGCCTCTTTTTAAAAAAATAAAAAATATTAATTCGAAATAAACTCTAAGCGAACGCGGATTACTACCCTATAAACTTTCTAAAGATTACTTATATTATTAACCGCTATAATAGAGAGATAATAAAATATATTCTACTAAGATAATAGATCGGCGCGACCTACTAATATTATAATATAGCGGAAATTCTTAAGTACTTAGATAGTATCTATAAAGACCTAAATTAACTAGTTAACGCTAAAAGAAGCTACTATTTACTAATTATAAAAAAGAGGGATAAGTTCGGATAATTCTTATTTAAATTCTATTATCTAATAGATAAAGTATAGATAGACCTTAATAGCCGAAAGAAGGACCTCTACTATAAATTTATTATAGATTTATAGAGGTTAGTTATCGCGGATATAAATAGGATATCCTTATTTAATAAGTTTACCTAGATCTATTTATAGATCTTTAATCGGTTAGATATAATTATTAATTAAGAAAAAAAGAAATCTATATAGAACTAAGATAGTAGTAAGGGAGGCTTAAAAAGCTATATTATTATAATAGTTACCTCTACTAACCTACTAAGAGCTAAAAATAGTAAGACCTTAAAAGTAAAAACTAAGATTAATATAGTAAAATATTATAAATATAGAAAAAATAAATATTTTATAAAGAACTATTAGTAACGAAAGATAAAGATAGTAACCGCGACCGAGTAATTAGTCCCGATCCTAATAAACTAAATAGAGGAGCTTAATAATTTAATAGAGCTAAAAAACTAATACTTTTAGGAAAAATCTCTTTTTTAGGTAGAATAGTCGGTATTTAGATATTTAATCTTATAAAAAAGATATTCTAACCGGACTAAAATATAATTTTTTAGATATAGCTCTTATATAATATTTATACTATTACTATTATAGTATTAGTAGATATAAGGACGGATTATTTTATTATTATTAATATAAACCTAGCGATTCTTCTATTATAAAGATTTAAGACGCCTATAAAAAGATTAGAAATATCCTATCTAATTAGAGGATTTAATAATTAAGATAAACCGATAATTATATATCTTATTAAGTTAATATTAGTTATTAATAGCCGACGATAACTATAACTACCCTACTTAATTACTAATCTTAGAGCTATAGATATTATCCTAGGCCGGCGCTAGCTAGTATATTATAATATATTACTAGACTACTAGAGATATAGTCTATAATAGCTAAGAGAAACTATTATAATTAAAAAGGTAGTAAGGAAGTAGAGTATAATTATTCTATAAGAAATCTTAAAATAACTAATCTTAAACCTAGTATACTAAACCGATATAGAACGACGAGAGTAGAACGCCTAAATAAAAAAACGCGGTATTTATTACTAAAGACTTAAAAAAAGGACCGATAGGGTAATCTAGTTAAGATAGAGCGTATATTAATTAACCGCGAATAACCCCTAAAGTCTTAAAAAGATTAGAATAGAAATCTAAAAAGGATACTTCCTTTAATAGATATTATAATAATTAATATAATAGGATTCGATAGATATATAAAAGAAAAGATAGCTAATATCTTTATTATAAATATATATAAGATTAATAAAATCTTAGTCTATAAATTAGAAAGAGAGGAGCTAGAATAGTAAATCCTAAAGACTTACTATAACTATCTTAATATATTCTCTAAAAAAGACTTAGATATACTACTATTCTTATAAGATAGGATCGATTATAAGATTATAATCGAAAGAAAGAATAAGCTTAGTTATAACCCGCTTTATAAGATATCTATAAAGGAATTTAAAATAGTAAGATAATATATCGTTAAAAATCTATATAAAGAATTTATCGTCTCTAATAGCGCTCTCTTCGCCTTACCGATTATTATAATAAAAAAACTAAATAATAGACTATAATTCTATATAGATTACCGAAAGCTTAATATAATAATAAAAAGAGACTAATACCCCCTCCTATTAATTCCTAAGACGCTTAAGAGATTAGAAAAGATAAAGGTCTTTATAAAGCTAGATATATATTAAGATTTTTACTAAATTAAGATAGACTTAATATTAGAGGAATTTACGACTTTTAAATTAAGATTAGGGTCTTATAAATTTAAGATTATACCTTTTAGCTTAATAAATACGCTAGCGGCTTTCTAAAAATATATAAATAATATCTTAATCAAGTATCTAGACGACTTTATTATAATCTTTATAAATAATATCCTTATCTATAATAAAGACCCTACTTAATATAAAAAGTAGATTCGAAAGGTTCTAAAATACTTATAGAAAGCCGGACTATAAATAGTAATATTAAAATATAAGTTTAGTATAATAAAAACTAGATTCCTCGGTTTTATTATTAATACTAAGAATATCTAGATAGACCTTATAAAAATTAATATTATCGCTAAATAGTAGGTCTTAAAGATAATTAAAAGAGTTTAATCCTTCCTTAGGTTCTATAACTTCTATTAAATATTTATCCGGGACTATAGTAAAATTATAAAACTACTTTACTAGCTAATAAAAAAAAATTATTAGTTCGAATAAATAACTAACTACTAAAAGGCTTTCGAAAGGCTAAAAAAGCTCTTAATAAAGATACTAATACTATACTATTATAACCTAATAGCGGAGACCTAGATTAAAACTAATATCTTAAATAAAGTAGTAGGAGGCGTATTTATCTAAAAAAATATAAATAAGTAGTAATATCTAATATTATTTTTTTTAAAGATACTTTCGCTAATAAAGTAAAATTATAATATCTATAATAAGAAGATACTTACGATTATAAAAACGCTAGCGGAATAAAGATCCGAGCTAGAAGAGCTATAGAAAGATAAGCTATTTAAGATATATACCGACTATCGATCCTTAATATACTTTATAATAAAAAAGAATACTAAATAATTAGTAAGCTTAATAGGCCTAAATACTAATATAATTTAGATTTATTATCGAATACTAGTTAGTAGTAAAGAACGCTATAGCGGATATATTATCTTAAAAAGATAAATCGGAAAGCTCGGTAGATTACTAAATATAAATACTACTATCTCTAAACCGATTAAGTAAAAGGATAGAAACTATAAATAAACCTAAGGACCTAATAATAGCTATCTTCGTACTAATAAATATCCCGGTATCTAAGATAGATATTATAAAATAGGTTAAAATAGTAAATATAGAGTACCTTAATCTTACGCGATATCGAGAAGAGATAATAAACGCGGAGTCGCTATATAAAATTATACCGGCGGGATTACTAATTTATAATAGCCGACTAGTAGTACTAAAGAATAACGACCTATACGCGCGTTTATTAGATAAGATATACTATTAAGTATTAATAATATATCCTAGAAAGAAGAAAACGACTAATCTAGCTAAATAATAATACTTCTAGCTAGGATTATAGAAAGATATAGATAAGTATATAGAAAACTATCTAATCTATAAATAGACGAAACCTTAATATAATAAAAAACTAGGGTTACTATAACCGCTACTAACGCCGGACCGGCTTTAATAATATATTATAATAAACTTTAGATCGTTTTTAAAGGATAAATATAGATATAATATAATATATATTATTATAGACCGATTAATAAAGCGGCTAATCTTAATTCTATACTATAAAATAATTATAGGCTAGGAGATAGTAAGGCTATTTATTAAGTATATATACCGATACTATAATATACCGGACTCTATAGTCTCGGACCGAGGACTATAGTTTATATTAGAATTCTAAAAAGAGTTCTATCGGATCCTAAATATAAAGAGGAAACTATTAACTACCTACTATCCGTAAATAGATAATTAAATAAAGATTATAAACTAATATATAATATAACAACTAAGACTATTTATAGAATACTACTAAAATAATTAGTCGGAAATTCTACCGATAGTAGACTTCGTAATAGTAGTATTTCTATAAGATTTAATAAGAATATCGCTATTTATTATAAAATATAAGTATTAATCTTATATATTATAAGACTAGTAAATAGTTAGCCTACTCCCGAAAACTAGCCTAAAATAAAATATTTAAGAATTCGTTAAACTAATAGAAAATATTTAGGTCCGGATTAAGGCTAATTTAAAATTAATATAAAATATATAAAAATATAAGATCGATAAGTATAAATAGGAACCGGATTTCGATATAAGCGATATAATTTTTATTATAACTAAAGATTAGATAATATAAAAGCCGAATCGGAAATTAGATAACTAGATAGCTAGGTTATATAAAATCCTTAAGAAATCCGGCCGTTTCTTTAAGATCGATCTCCTTAAAACTATTAAAGTTTACCTTATCTTTTATATTAAGAAACTATATAAAATTAGTACTATAAAATCTCTAACCGGATAAATTTAAAATCTTTTAAAGGCTATAGTTATTAAAGACTATAAGAAGTATAAAGTCGAGCGAGTCCTAGCTAATAGGACCTAGAATTAGAAGTTATAATATCGCGTTAAATAAACTAAATATAATAATAATCTAGTATAGTACTTAGCCTCTAATTTTATATATATTTTATAAAAGTTAGTAGAGTTCTACTATATCTATTAAAATTAAGCGGGTCTATCTTTTAATCTATTAAGATAGAAAGAGTATATAGACTAAGATAAGTTCTAGATTCTTTACCTTAATAATAATAGCCTAATACTACTAGAAAGAGAGATATATAATATCGCTTATATAAATATAGCTAAGGGTAGCTACTAAGTTTAATCTAGGGGATATAAAATAATCTAGAGCCTCTAATATTTAGGGGCGTTCTTTATAAACCTCTTATCGCTAGTTAACGACTAGCTCTAGTATATAGCGCTAAAGATATTTAAATTCGACCTAGAAGACCTTATATACTAGCTACCTAGTTAGAAGTTCTATAAAGATCGTTCGGTTATAATTAACTTACTACTAAGTTTACTAGATAGCCTACCGCTATTAATAGAGTCCTTATAGTTCTCCCCGAACCGACTAATTAAGTATTAGGAGGAAGATAACTATAAACTACCGCGGGGCTTATAAACGGAGGAGGAGTAGGAGATAGGGGAAGGGCCGTTTAGATTATACCCGTCGGGATTACCGCGCCCGCCGTTTAACTATTAATAGAGTAAAGGGCAAACGTAGGACGGAAGATAATAAATAGGTCAATCGAGGGATTACTTAATTAGGCTTAATTGCGATATAGACTTCCGTCTATAAACGGAGGAAAAGATATATATATAGCTAGCTAGTTACTAGGCCTATCCTTTTCCTCTTCATTAATAAGATTCCGAGTTAACACGTATCTTCTTCTAACCAACTGGTCAGTTGTAATTGGCACCGTCATAAAATCCTTCTCCGAACCGGTACTTCTTAATCTATACCTAATTCTCTAGTAGCGGGGGAAGTTTATCTCGGTAAAACTTCTTATCGAATCTTTTACTTATACTTATAGAGAAGGTATAAAATAAGCTTAGTAGATTATTTTAATTGTTATCGAGAGATAGATATATAGTATAATCTAGATCCGTCCTTAGTCTCCTAGATCTACTACCGGTAATAATATTTAATATATCGATATTACCTAATATATCTCTTAATATTTTTTAGGATAATAATAATGCTACTTAGGAGGATACTCGATGAGACGTTTCTCGGTAGGATAATAATAATAGTACCGGTAAGTATACTATTTCCCTTTATAGCTATCTCTCTATCTCTACTTTGTTATTACTTACTTTATTATCTCTCTCTTCTATATCTCTATCTACCCCCCTAATTTCGATCGATAGGATCACGGAAATCGGATCTAGTAATAATAATATAGCTTCTTGGGGTACCGGATTCGATAGAATTAATAGATTTAATAAAATCAGAGGGTTTAATAGTAATATCGATAATCTTAATAGCCTTAATAGTAGTAGGGAGGATAGTATATCTAAGAAGCTCCCTAGTAGGCCTCTCTATAGATTTATTTACTCTCCTATTATTTACTCCCTTAGTCTAATTATTAACTATAGGGTAGGTAATCTAGCTACTTCCTTTATAACCTATAGTAGGGTTCTCTACCTAACCTCTTTATTATCTCTATTATTTAGATTATTAGCTATATTAATAGCTATATTAACTATATCGACTATATTATCTCTAGCTTACTTAGTATACTTAGTTTTATTATATAGTACTATCCTAACTATCGATCTAGGTATCTCTATCTAGGTACTAATCTTAGCCTATACTTTATTATTAGTAAGTACCTACGGCTATATATCTAGTCTATCTATTATAGTACTAATAGTATCTTCTTCCTTAGGTATCGACGTCGATTTCGAATACCTCTTTATCTTATTAAAAATAGTATCTCTAACTATATCGACCCTTTTATTATAGCCTTTCTATAGGAACTATATCTTATATAAGTTCTTCGAGATATACCTAATAAGATATCCTATCTCTACTCTAGGTACTATCTTATCTAATTATACTCTTTTAATAATTCTCGAGTATATTAGATAGCTATATAACCTTATATTTAAAAGGTTAATCTCTTAGTAATAGATACTATCTAATACGGTATACTTTATTAATTCTTTCTAAGGTATAATCTATTAATTCTTACCGGTATTATCCTTAATCTATATAGGAGTCCTATTTAGGATATATACCGCTATATATATTACTTTAGGCTAAAGAGTCTTAGGGAGATCTATATTATTAATTAGAACTCTAGTAGTTCTTACTATTATCCCCTTAGATCTCTCGGTAGGACTATTTATCTCCGGTAAGCTAAATAGCGAATACTTAATTATATATCCCTCGGCTTTTATTATTATTTTAATCTTAAGACCTATACTCCGCTTATTATTATAGTAGAATACTTTAATCTCGATCTTTAGCTAGTTCTTAACTAATACTAGGAACTTCCTAATAACTATTTAGTATTTACTTTTTTTAGTATATATAAAGATAAAGTAGTACTTAATACTATCGAGGTAAAAATACATTATCTAGATATATCTATTATAAGTAGTTTAATTCTATACTAGATCGAAGTAGATACGTCTAAATATACTATATACCTAGCCTATTTTCCGGTAAGAGATTTACTTCGGGGTATCTACTAGTTAATAAGCTTTATATACCTACTTCTTTTTACTAGGGTTACTTTTAATAGTAATCCTCTTAATTATCTCTACTAGCTTAGTAAGGCGTTACTAACTAATATAGCCTAGGCGCCTATACTAAGTTTAGATTAAAGCTTCTAACTTTAGCTTACTTACTAACTTCTTTATAGTAGTAAGAGCTATATCCTTTAATATCTTAGGGCTTTAGAAGTCCTTTAGTTATATTAATTATATTAACTTCTAGTCCTAATATACTTTATATACCGGTTTTTTAGTAGTTATCTTAATATAGTTCTTTCTAAAGTTTATTACTATCCCCGCCTTTATTATTAACCTATTAGATATTAGATTATTATAGAAATTAAGCAAGTACTTAGTATTATATAGCTTTATTTTAACTACTTTATTACTATCGACTACGCTAATACTATAGATTACTATAGTACCTACCCCGTCGATACTTATTTCTATATCCCCTACCCTAATACTACTCTATATATCTTTAAAAGTTTTAAATAACTCCCGATTGTTATAGATATATATCTACGCTCCGGTATCAACTACCTATCTCTATCTAATTAGTTCGGCTTCGTAGATTTAGGTAGATATAATAGTAGTAGAGGTTAGAATTTACTTACTAGCTACCGGCTTACTTACCTAAGGCTTACTTTCCTATAGCTTACCTATCTTTAGTACGCCGGCCTATAACTTAGCTACTTAAGGTTTACCTATCTTTAATACGCCGGCTTATATAGAGAAGAACCTATATAATAAGTTATCCTCTTTATTATTAAGGGTAGTATTTACTTACTACGCTGCCTTTCCCTATAGGTTTTCTTAACGTCTCTTATTAACCTAGGCCTTCTAAGTAGGGTTAGCCTTTATAGCTTTCTCCTATTTCTACTTAGCTTCCTTATTTCTAGTATACCTAGAAGGCTTATTCTTATTAAAGACGTCCTAATACTTCTAAGGTAGGTACCGTCTATAGTTCTATCTATATAGATATAGCTTTAATTTAAATAATAGTTCTTCTCTAGCTAACTTTATATTAGCTAACTTTTTATCCGAGGTTTTTAGCTTAGCTTCTTTATAGCCTTACTATATTAAAAAAGTAGCTTTAGAGATACCCCTTTAATTAGTAACTAGCTTACTATAGATAATCTTCTAGTATACTCGATACCGGTTAAGAAACTTAGTAAATCCGATATCTTCTTTATCTTATAGTCTTAGAGTCTATATCTTATAGAATCTAAATAATATTACTAAGATAGTATTAAGGAACTAAGTCGAAGCGTTATTTATCTTTATTATTCCTACTCTTTTATAGCTTAATTAAACTATCTCCTAGTTTAATAGCTATTTATCGATATTTATATTTTTATCTAACCCTCTATCTAGGCTTCTTTATTATTAATAGAGCCTAGTAGAATAGGTCGGATTATACTCTAAAGCGAACCTTTCTTAAAGATTTCGGAGTAGACTATATAGAGTCTTATAGTCTATAATAAATAGCTAGAAATTCACGTAAACGCTATTCCGGATTACTATTATAATTATACTTAACCCCTTCTTTTCCTAGGTATAGAGCGTGTTTTTTATTAACTAGTTCGATTAAATTACTTTATAAGTATCGACCTATTTATCGCTATACTTCTTCTCCGCTTCTTTAATCGATATAATCTCTACCGGAGCTTTCCGTATCTCCGGTTCTTTTTCCTTACTAGGATTATATAGCTCCTAAACGTCAAATTATACTATAATCGATTCGATATTAGCGATCTATATATCCTAAGTTTCGGTATCCTTAAGGATAACGCGGGAGGATAGACCCGCGGAGAGATAATCGGCCATGATTTAGACAGATTTCCGATTTTTCTTCGATTTAGGGGTTACTTCGTCGCTAGGTAAATTACCTTAGTATCGATTGGAAGCAGGGTTGATCTTTGAATTGATTAATAGAACAAAGCCGGGCTTATAACTGACAGAAATCTGACGTATTGAAATGTATAGACCTTAGGGCTGATATGGAGAACTCTGCATTTTCTATATAATAGAAACTGCTGTTTCTGTGCGGTTATTATTAAGCATGATTACATAATCTTCCATGGTATATGGTATCATCCCATGTATGCAACCTTGCAATTTGACATCTTTCTTGGGCAACAATTTCTATCAAGTTCTATATTATCACCCTATGTAACATCTCAATTTCCGTAACATCTTTATTTCTGCAGTCTCGACTTCTATAGTCTCAATTTATACAGTATATACAGTATCAATGTCTACAGTACTTTAATTTTCTATAACTAATAAAATACATATGTACTACTTTTGAAATGTTCTGCTGGCAAAACATAATACGGTGTAGTAACCGTAACCTGGGGCCCCGCAATAAATGGGTAGTCGGCTAATGTTGCCCTATGCACGCCACACCCTTTTGCATCAACTTAATTATTTGACCTCTGCCGAATTTAATGTCTATCTAAAAACATTACGGAGACCTGAATTATTCCAAATTGATTATCGTTACGTGGTTGTCCTCGGGTCGTTGTCGGGTACTTCAAGACCGACTTAGTTACACTACTTAACAATGGCTAGGGGTGGCTAACTATGTACATATGTAAGTAGGATCACCTTTCAATGTTGAAATATTCGACAGTACTAGATTAACGACAAAAATTATGTTAATCTCTACGACGAGACTCAAACGGATCGAACAGCTTGAAAAGTGACCGCATAAAGAGCCTGCGAACCACATCCCACCCGTCATTTATTCCTTGTGGTTATTTTCGACGAAGTCTGTTCCTTCTAAGGTATCGGAATTCGTATCTCTTTGTTCACCATCATCATCGGATTTTCCAAGCTTCAACCCTTTCCTATCGTAATCGAACACCCTTGAGGCGTCCTCGGCAGACAGCCTCTTCGTTTCGGGAAATAGGAAGAAAATAAGGCAGAAGTAAAATGCCAAAATTCCAATGTATACCGCGTAGCTAGCCGTATTCGTAAGAGGGTGCACATTGAATACAACGAAACTGAGAGAGAAGGATCAACTCACTAGCGCCATGCGATTGCATTGAGTGCGATCGGATTGACAAATTGGTTGAATGCGTTTCCTAATGTGGCAGTACTCGTGAATAGCGCCATTCCCTTGGATCGAATGCTGAAAGGTAAGATCTCGACAGTGTACGCAATTGGAAGTGGAGTGAACGCCATATCATAGAATCCAAAATAACTAATTTCGAATGGTCAGCTTGAATCACTCGAGGCGTGGTAAGTAGGACAGCACATACATGAACAAAAAGGGTATAACGGCGATACCCATTGAACTTTGATTGGTATGTGCAAAGCCGGCAGATAAGCCCATGACGACGATATAAGAGCAGAACATTCCTGCGACAGATCCGAGGAACAAAGGTCGTCGACCAGCTTTGTCGCAATACACAGCGGCAATACTTGCAAGGATCAAGTTCCAAAGTGCTTGTTGAAAATTAGAACGCGTTTTTGAATCAGTTTAAAAAGGGATGAAAATGAGGACTAACCCAGTCCTGCGTTGATGAGTGTGATCTGGACAGGCGCAGTGACACCAACAGACCTGAGGATAGGTGAAAGGAAACTAAAAGATCGTAAATCACCTTGTCGCTTAGACTTGTGAGCATTGGACTTACTAGGAAATGATTCCATTCCCCATCCAATTTAAGGAGCAAGCCAGGGCCACAAGTGCCACCAGACGTCTCCTGTTTCCTGGTGTCCGTACAAAATCGAGGAAGCTTGCTTTACTCTGGATGGTCTCACGCTCAATTGCATCACTTATCTCGCCCATCTCTAGTTGAACAAGGGCATCATCCTTATCACCGTTGGCATGGAATTTGGCAAGGATATTGTGAGCCTGCTCCTTTTGGCCATTCTTGATGAGCCACTGTATGACACAGTTAGATTAACTTCTAATGAGCTGTCGAGGGGTGGGCTCACGCGAGGGGACTCTGGGCAAATCACTGCAACTATGATAACGATAGCAGGCCCGATAATCTGAAGCAGCGAAGGAAATCGCCATCCCCAGTCGCCAGGCACGTACAGACCAACAACTGTAAGATTTAGTTAGGTATGGGAATTCCCGGTGAATTGGTAACGCTCACATGTCATCAGAGCAGCAAAGAATGTGCCGATATAGGCAAAGGTTTGGTAACAGGAGCCAAGGATAGGTCGAAGTCGGGGATGGGCCATTTCCTGAATTAACACCGGGGCCGCTACCTTGACCATCCCAACTCCAGCTCCCATGATGACACGGCCTCCGAAAATGGTCAGTTTAATGGACCATCAATTGAACTAAGAGGTCACTTACCACCGCACCACATACCCACAGAGTTGGCGAAAGTATTGACCAATGAACCGATTAAGATAATAATGTTTGCTATGATGATGCACCATCGGCGACCTAGCCTGGTGGAGATATAATCTCCAATGAAAGCTGTAAATATCGATGGTAGAAAGAAGGAGGCGGCATAGATGCCCAATAAAGCACCCGTAGGGCTTTCGAAATACCTAGAAAACAATTAGACTAGATACTCGGACTGACTATAGAGTTGAAACTCACTTCTGCCACGAAGGCATTGCTTGAAATCCATTCAGTAGGCTAGATTGATCTTTCGAATATCATGTTAGAAAAGATATAAATATCCCAGTCGGTACTAATACTTATCACTCACATCCCTGCAGCGGAAGTCAGTAACGAGTGATTAAAAAACAGGCATATGCAGGTTGGAAATTAAAGGGGAAGAAAAAGAAGGGAACTCACGTTAGTCGCTATCACAAGGCAAAGACCTAGCCCGAGAGCCACGTTCCAACGCAGACCTGCATCCTTGTACCAGATGGGATGGGCATTATCTGTGTATAATGTAAATAACCTTGGAACAACGGGATTGTTATGATCATACTTACTTGGCACATCAGTCCACTTTACTCGGGCAGCCATGATGGAAGGTCTTTTTTCTTCGGAGATCAAAGAAGGTCACTAATCCTGGGCGACTACAGTTTTGAAAAGGGTACATTGCTCAGTTTTTGATCTATCACCATCCACTGCGCCAAGACCTAGTTTCCAAACTTAGTAATTTTGTATGGAGGCGGATTTGTATGACCGGGGAAGTCCCGGCACTATTTCCCCGCTGAGAGGGTCAAATTTTGTCTTGTCTCGGGGAACTTCCCCGAGCAATACTGTACGTATGCACTCTCCATACCCACGGTTCATGTAGAGAAAACAGATTTGCGGGGAGAGTGGAAATTGAATCGTGTTGCAGCAGGCCCTGGCTGTAAGAGTGACCATCTACTAAAATTTCCAAACATATCAACATAATCCCATCAAACCTTTCCGTAGCTACGTAGGTATAAATAATGTCATAGCGAATGCTAGGTCAGCCATATTCACGACTTGACTCCCAAAAACCATTTTGAAATTCACAGGGTCTGGTAGGCGACGGTGTATCGCGCTCAATGCCGAATGCATGATTTTAATGGCTCCATGCGATATTTTGGGCAGAAAAATACAAATACGCGAAGTATTATTACAGATCCCATAATAAGCAATGTACACAGGTTCCGCTAGGCTAAGGTAGGAATGACAATAAAGCTTTTCATCCCATACAAATGGATATGGTAGGACTTGATTTAAATGGAGATGAAAAGCTTCATTTTTGAGATTTGCAAACCGGCCAGAAACATGGAGATATCTCCATTCGTATGGATATCAGAATATCAATTTTTATGGGTTAACGGCGCCTAGTTATTCTATGCCCAGTTGGTTACAGTACACTTGCACACTGTGCAACATAACTACACGGTGGTCTAAAAGCGCAAGCCTTGATTCAGGCATTTAGGCATTCAGGCATCAAGTCATTAAAATCAGGCACCTGGCTTCCAAGGTTCCCAGTCCGCTTACCTAATAATCTCTGTAATTTTTCAATGAAAATGACTTACCCCGTATCGTACTAGCAGCGGTACAGGCACATTTCTGTCACCAACCAAGAGGAAATCTCCACCGTTCGTCTCCGTGTTTCTTTCTAACCTTGGAAGGTTCCCCGGCGTTGGATTTGTCAATTGAATGGCCATTAGTCCAAGAGCCCACCTGGGCAGTGTCGAAATCTAGAGAAAATTTAATTGGATGAACTTTGATTAAAGGCTAGGAGTCGATGTTCGCCACTTGGTGTTATCCAAGCACCAACATCGTCATTATCTTCGGATAACCCCCGAAGGTAGTCAGTCGACTTTCATATATAGTCACCTCCGACTACCGTTTGTAGAAATTAAAGCAGTACTCGCACCAGCGCATATCCCCGCCCCCCGACGAAATATGGTCCGCGATCCTGACAGTCCCGTTGTACACCGTCTCCTCCAGGCTCTGACCTTGGAGGAGAAGGTCTCCCTTCTAGCTGGTCGGAATATGTGGGAAACCACGGCCATTGATCGCCTGGGAATTCATTCCTTGAAAATGACTGATGGCCCAGCCGGACCCCGCGGGTCCAAATGGAATTATGGCTCGCCGACAACCTTCATCCCCTGTGGAATCTCCCTAGCAGCGACCTGGGACCCCACGCTCGTGGAGAAGGTTGGCACAGTGCTAGGTGATGAAACTCGAAGCAAAGGCTGCAGAACTCTCCTTGCCCCCACCATGAATTTGTCGCGCTCGCCTCTCGGTGGTCGCAACTTCGAGGGCTATGGAGAAGATCCCTTCCTCGTCGGCACAATGTCTACCGCTATGATTCGCGGCATCCAGACTAGCGGAGTCGGTGCGTGCATGAAACACTTTATTCTAAACGACACTGAAACTCGACGGTTTAACGTCGACCAGAAGATTGATGAACGCACCCTACGGGAAGTGTATATGAAGCCCTTTTCGATGGCGTTAAAGGCGGATCCTTGGACCGCAATGGTCAGCTATCCATTGGTCAATGGAGTTCATGCCGACGAAAGCCATGCTATCCTTCCACAACTTCTACGTGAGGAGCTCCAATTCGATCGCTTGGTGATGAGCGATTGGGGTGGATGCAATAGCACTGTGGAAAGTCTCATTGCCACGACGGATCTCGAGATGCCGGGCCCCCCAATACGGCGCGGGGAGCGACTTTTGGCTGCGATCCACGAGGGCAAAATCAATGAAGCCGCCCACGTTAACCCTAGCGCAAAGCGGGTGTTGCAACTTCTAGAAAAGGCAGGTCTACTACCTTCGCTCGCTGAACTAGACGAGGGTCTAGTCCAGGATCACATCAATCTGGAGAAACCTAAGGACGACACCACATTTCACCAAATCGCCCGCCAGGCCGCCCAAGCGGGCCTTGTTCTTCTTAAGAACCAAGATGTTCTTCCTTTCCAGCCGTCATCTTTAAAAAGCATCGCCATTCTCGGTCCGAATGCGTGCAAGCCCACGGCTGGTGGGTCGGGAAGTGCCGCTGTCACTCCGTTCTACCTCACGACGCCGGAGAATTGCCTTAGGACAGCCCTCACTTCCAGCAATCCTGATATACATATCACATACGAGCAAGGGTTGCCTTTCACAATTCGCCCGCCCCTATTAGGAGACTCCCTTTCCGTTCCAGACCTCTCTCAGCAAGGCCTCCAAGTTGACTTCTATGCCGGCCACTCGTTCGACGGATCTGTGGTATCAAGCAGTCTATGGCCAAACTCGCTTGTATATATGATGAGTGACGGCGACGTACCTCCAAGTTTGAAAGGCAAACAATATTCCTATCGCGCCACGGGGGTTATCAAACCTCAGATTTCCGGAAATTATACATTGAGCGTGGCCAACACAGGCAAAGCCAAAGTCTTCTTCGAAAAGGGGCTTCTGATCGACAATACGGAGTGGACGGAAGTAGCTCCCAGCAACGGCTTCCTCGGATGCTCAAGCCCGGACAAAACAGCGGTCGTCGAATTAAAAGCCGGTTGTTCCTACGACCTCTCTGTGGAAAATCTTGTCACTTTGCCACCCAACCAGAATCTCGACAATACTCTCTTCCCTAACGTGTCAGGCCTCCGTCTCGGCCTTGCTCTCCATGAAAACGAGCAGGGGATGTTCGACCGGGCTGTAGAAGCCGCACGTAGGTCTGACATGGCCGTCGTAGTGGTCGGCCATAACAAAGACTCCGAGGGGGAGGGAGGTGATCGAGTGAGCTTGAACCTGCCTGGCCGCACAAATGATCTCGTGAGTGCCATCTGTGCTGCCAACCCAAACACCGCTATTGTTGTGCAGTCCGCTAGCCCGGTTAGCATGCCGTGGGTTGAGCAAGCACGCGCTATTGTACTGGGATGGTACCAGGGACAAGAGAACGGTCATGCTTTAGTGGATGTACTACTTGGCAAATGCAACTTCTCCGGAAAGACTCCTATCACATTTCCCCGCCAGTTATCGGACCACGGATCAAGCAGATGGCATCCCGCAGAGGCGGCGCAGGACCGCTCCGTCATTGGTGAGAAAGTTCTTATCGGTTACAGATCGTTTGAGGAGCGGGAAGTTGCTCCTTTATGGCCGTTCGGGTTTGGACTCTCATACACATCTTTCAGTCTATCTGAAATTCGTCTTGACGGGCAAATGACCACCTCTATGGACTCCATGATTGTTATCAATGCCTGCTTATCAAATGATGGGGAGCGTGATGGACATGAGGTGGTACAAGTCTATATCTCGCCATCGAGCCAAATTCGAGCCAAGGGACTGGAGAGTTACCCGAAGACTCTTGCGGGATTCATTAAGACTTGGGTGCCAGCAGGAGAAACGCGTGATGTGCGAATCACTGTTGGCAGTGAGGAACTAAGATGGTATGATGAAGAAGTAGGCAACTGGATACTGGACCCGGGCACCTACAGCTGCTTTGTTGGGACCAGCGTTGCTTCTATTGAGAAGACACTGTCATTTAAGGTAATTTAGATACATAGATATCTTACCATACAAATAAATGTATCGAATCAATCAATCAATCAAACTTCAATTAATTAGTTGCGTATGGCCATCCAGGGGCGCTTCATCCAACTGAAGGAAGAACTCGCCCAACGCCGAGCTAGAACCACATAGTGGATTCCATAGAGTATACAGATGTATATTGTAGAGAGTGCGGAATCAGCCCATTTGCCTTGCGCCAAACCCATAAATCCATACCCACCCATATCTATACATAAGAAATTAATATATAATGATTGTTGTGGAGTGCACCCTCCACCTTCTAATTTCAAATTCCCACTTCACACACACACTCTCTCTCTGCAATCTTCCCTGCCTCGCTTCCAGTTGATTATAAAGTTGTCCTGACCAGCTGTTGACTGGCCTGTTGGTCGACTCTGGCCGAGTTTCTTGTTTCACGGCCCCATTTATCTTCATTGGCTAATATCTATCGTCTTCCACACCTAGGCCCATTGCCGCGAGCCCTGTCGTTTCGTCGTCGTCGTCGTCCTTGGGTGTCACTTTCTGTAACTGAGACCTACTCAGTGCATGGCATGAAGTTGACCACGTACCGGGTGGCCTGCGGGTTCGACACGATCTTGTCGTGATCCATCTTGTTAATTTCTACGTCTCACGCCGGCTCCTACAGTTTCGTACGCGGAAGAACGTATTGTGCGCACTCCATAAGAATATGCATCGGTGTCTGAGCCCTGGTTACAATTGCACCGGTTTTTCTCTGCTACCTTAAGTTTGAACAAGAAGTGTGGAACCTTACTGTACGCGTACGAATCAAGATCGTATATTATGACTTTGACGGTCCTTCGTACAACCGAAGTGTCTTCTTGTTCGGCCATGTGCTTTGTAGGCGAGGAGATTATCTCCCGCTCCCACTCCCACTGCTTTTCCTGTTCAGGGAGGATTATCGGTTCACCCGTTCCGGTCCCGGTCGCAACTTTTTGCTTCATCGACATATTCATTACCGCCCATACCAACGTGTATAGGGATCCACCTGATGGTGACATTTGTTGGATTTTGTTAGATCTGTCCCGCGACCTATGGCTCGGATGTGCTTGTATATCAGGACTAACACGTGTTGGCCCAGACGGTCGCTGTGGGTTTTGAACTGCCTGGATGGATCGCAGCTAGTCTGTCGGAAAAAAGATCACTTCTCGAGCCGTTGGTCGTGCTCGTTGTCATTTCTGGCTTTTGAAAATGCCGTTTCAATGTCGTTGTGCCCCGGTAGCGTATACTGTGGACTGGGAACCAGTACGTCTTTGGGATATTGCCCCCTGTTGGAGGCTGGCCATTGATGCGCGAATATGTCCTGCAAATCCGCCCCCGTTCGCGTCGGGATTACTGCATTGCCTCCTATAGCACACATTTCAAGCCGTCTCTGGAAATCGTATGTTCATTTCACGAGTGTGCCTATTTGTTTATGTATACATGTATTGCTCTTGGCGTCTGTCACAAGGGATACACCAACCATCCTCACACTTACAGAAACAGGTGAATGCCTTGGTATATGGCTCGAAAAATATCACAATTTCATAACACATTGGAAGAAGATGCTCACAAAGGCAACCGGCAGTCTCCAGGCACTCTACGGAATCTCAGTTCTACTTAGCGGTCATCATTGACTGCAATGTGGAAGGTATACCAGGCAGTCATCATTCCACGGGTGCTATGGGACTGTCTGTGTGGTGCTGCCAAGGGGCTAGAGCGATACCAAGGGGGGACCTCGACAAACCAACAAACGAGCTTATGAATATACAAAAACGTGCGGCAATCCTGATCAGCGGCGCGTTCCGAGGGACAGCGAGAGCAGCACTCGCTACAGAACTATCCATCGCCCCAATCAAACTACGAACCTCACCGGCTCACAACGAGTGAGCCTACAAACCGCCAAGGGAGCCAGAAAACCAAAGGAACGGATAATAGGCGGATGGGCCTAGACCGAAGCAATCATATGGAAGACACTCCGATTACAATATGAGAAGTGGGAGGGAAAATGTGTATTTATTCTTGAGACACCGATCCGTTGCTTCATTGAGAATCAAGAAACAGCATTAAAAAGAACCCACGACGATATTTATGAAAAGACAGTTATCGAAGGGAACAAGGATATGATTTTCACCGACGAAAGCAGATTTGCAGGACATATTGGTGCATCAATGGCGAGTCTTCAATACGGGGTGGCATCGCAACCACGTTATCCGAGCTCAACGACATTGGGATAGCCCTGGTCAAACCCATAGAAGAGAACGGATACAGATCTGAGCAACGGACAATCAACGGCACGAGAGGTGATCATTTTCTCCGACAGCCAGGCTGCCATCCAGGCAGTCCAAAACCCACAGCGATCGTCTGGCCAGTACATGCTCATGCATATATAGAACGACATACGGGCCATCCGATCGAAAAATTAACAGTGGATCCATGCACACGTTGGTGCGGACGGTAATGAATTTGCCGATAAAGAAGCAAAGTGGGCTGCGCTCCTTGATGGGAGTTGTGACAGGGAGCGGAACGGGTAACCTCGCCGCAGCTGCTAAGAGAGTGGTGGGAAAAGTAGGGCGCCGAACAAGAAGACACTCCGTTTATACAAAGCACTATCGAAGTCACAGTGTGCAATTTTGATTCAAATGCGGACATTGAGGATCGGACTTTGTCACTTCTTGTAAAAAATCAAGTCAGCTGAGACAGTACTTATGATGAGGGCTCATAGTCACCGAGAGCATATTCTTATACAGTTCATACAATACCTTATTCTGCGTATGAAATTGTGGGAGCAACTAGATAAAATTGGGATCGGGATCATATAGATAGACTATGACAAGATCATGTCTAACCCGCGGGTGGGACAGGTAAAGAATTGGAATTCCACACATCGAACATATCTCCTCCAGCACTTCCAGTATATGACACCCGAGGAGGACGACAAAAATGACGACGAACCGACAAGCCTCGCGGCAATAGATCTAGGTATGGAAGAGGGTGGCTATCAGCTAAAAACTGACCAGAACAACGTCACCATCAATGGACACTGAGGCATGGGAGGGTACAGAAGAGAGAGAGAGAGAGAGAGATAGTGTGTGTCCGGAGTGGCCCGTGGGGGTTCGAAGGTGGAGTGTGCACTCCACGACTATCATTATATATTTATTTCTTATGTATGGGTCTGGGTAGGGTTGGATTTACAAGGTACACGAATGAGCTGATTCGATATTCTTTATGGTTAGCTTTTGTATACCTATACCCTCTGGGGAGATCCCAACCCAGCATTTGGCTTCGAGTTCTTGCTTCAATTGGATGCAGCGCCTGTATTCATACGCAACTAGTTAGACTGTAAGAGGTTAACTGAACATTGATTGGTAGACACCCGTCAGTTCTTTCCTAATATTGACAGAACCTTTCTCCCACGGCTTGGAAACCCGTCAAAGGGGGGAGGAATCTATGAAAGGAATGTATTGTTGCGGGCATGTAGTGTTGGACGATGGAACTGTGCCTCGGAGATATGCCTGAATATGTTCAAAGTAACAGTCTGACGCCCCCCTGGTCGATAACCGTATGCTGGATTCAAAGGAAATATCACTCGAGTAAGCTTAGAACCTTGGTCGACATGGCTATAGGATTGATAATTGATAACAACTTACACCAACGGCTTCTTGCATTAAAAGTACAGATCCGGCAAACCTAGAAGACATCTTGCGCGCCCTACGACGAGATATTGTCAGCTAGGCACATATCCAATAGCGACGCCCTTTGGCCGAAACTTACGATTGCAACGGCGTGATAGGATCGATGATATTACTCGCAAAGAGGATCGGGAAGGACGTAGGGATGTTTAGTGCGCTGATTTCCTCTGCGTCAAACCTAGTTAGACTTTGATTCCAATGCAGATGGTCATCCATTTTTCCGAAGACGATTTTTGTAGAATGCCGAAAAGAGACAGATAAACAAAATGAGTGTTGCCTACCTTGAACTACCAAGCTATCAGGCAACTGCGGTCGGAATGACCGGCATAGGATACCTTCGAGGTAGGTGGGATAGATATCACCGATGTACTGGCTCTTCAACCCGGCGTACTCCGCCCAAGCTTTGAACTGTTCAATGGTAATAAGTCTGTTTCTCCGATACGAATCGGCGCATGTAATGGCAAGACGGGCATCGGTTATAGGGTTTGTCATACATGCCCGCAAGAGCGGAGAAATTCCCACGATCGGCCTGATGGAGGATGTCGGCCATCCTTGGAAACCTTGCCAGTGGGGCGTAGAGTGTATTGAGAAAAAGACTCTTCAGGTCTGAATAGGTGACCATTGTCAGCAGGTCTGGATCGCCGACGCCACTTAGCGGTACTGGATGGTTCTGAAGCTGGCGGATGATGCTATTCATTCTGGCCGTGATGTTAGCCGACGTGGGTCCCCAAAATGAGCACTTTTCAGGCCCTGCGGAATAACAGAAGGTCGAGAATGTTTCCACTGCCTCGTCCATTTGATCAACATTGTCCGTCCAATCATTATTATAATATTGCTCTGCGTTCAGAACCCCATCGAGTATCATTCTCCCAACGCGGTCAGGAAACATGGAAGCGAAAGTGCTCCCGATGATAGTGCCGTAACTGATGCTGTAGCACCACAATTTGGCGTTTGATGGTGACCGACCGGCCATGGCAGCCTCGGCTTCGGTAAATGTGAGTAAATCATGGGCAACTGCTGGCGTAGTGACATAATATGAATGGGGTGAATTGTTCTCCACAGCATTGTTGCACCACTCGCCGTAGATAGAGCTTGAATAGTACTGTTCCTCAAGCGATGTTGATGATATATTGGTGGCGCCTGTCCTGTGCAGTCGATAGAAAGTCGATCTTGCTTTCGTATCCTTTGAGAAGCAGTCTAGATGCAAACCGCTGTTGTTTACACCGCGAGGGTCAAAGGAGACGAAGTTGTATTCCTCCCCAAACATCTGTCCGATAAGATTCTGGTACGTGAGGAGTAGGTCGACACCAGAAGCACCCGGACCGCCTACCGCAGTGTCAGTCAAGTCAAACGAAATTCAGATAACGTTGCATTCGATAGAATTGAGATCTTACCGGGGTTGAGTACAATGCTTGGAGACCCGACGGTGGCACTTTTGCCAGCTAGCTTGATGAAGGCAATCGACGTTGTGCCAAGACTTATGTTTGAATAGTCCAAAGGAACTTCCAGTCTAGAGCAATCAAAGGCATCGAAACATGCTGTCCATGTGAGGTTGGCCGACGGTTGAATCTAGAGGGCTCGTCAGAAGCTTGAAATCCTTCAATGATGTGATACCGTAGACTCCCGGACTCACATTGTCAAACCCATAGACCATGGCCCGATCATGCAAACTCTGGACTTTCAATCCAAAGCCGATGAAAAGGATTAGCGCATTCACAAGTCGGTTCATTGTAAACCCTAGGGCTTCTAATTAATCTTTCGGTTCAGTTGCTTGCAAGAGCCAATACCGTTGCGATATCTAGTAGTTATTTATACCAGTTGAATTTCTTTAAATAGATTATCAAGTCTGATGGTTTCAATAGGCAACTTCATTCTTTTTATCAACTCACAATACCTCTTCTTCGTACAATCGCTTTCATTTCCGCTTGTACGAACCAGCCAACCGATATCATTTTGATCCCCACCAAGTTGGGTGTGGGGACAGGATCTTACCCTTGTAAGTGACTATACCCACTTCTCAGCGTTGAAGCTGTTGCGACCGACCAAATCTGAGGGAGTATTTTGTGCGGTCCGGGATAATTCGAAAAAAACTGATGATTTGTGGGATGCGAATGAATAGATTCAATTTACAATTTATAGTACACGGTATAGAGCGGTGTCGAAAGCGGCCTATAATTCAGGCACTTTAAGGTATGAAGCCTGAAAGGTCAGGCATTCAACCTTTGGCCGTTGTGCCCCTTCGCACCCGCATGTACGAACTAACCAATCGCTACTTATCATGAAATCCACAAGACTACTACTTGACTGTAATTAGTAGTCTTGATGCCAATTGGTCTAGCTTTAGGCGACATACTCCATCACTAAAAACTCCGCTTTTAAAATGCCCCGCTTGTACGAACCGGCCCATCAAGCGCGGTGTTTCTCCAAACTTCCGGTTTTTGGTACTCCGTACCTTCTTCCACCTGTTCTCTTTGTCGAAGCCAATTGATGCAAGTGGTGGCTTACGGGTCATGATGGCCTGGAAATTGACCTCTGCCTAAATCGGCGCGCATTACAAATTGTATCCAGGTCACACATCACCATGGCGGATGGGATGAACAACAAGAACACCGAAACGGACAATCAAGCCTGGAGAAAAAAGCCTCGAAAGTTCGCTCCAAAGTCAAGACTAGGCTGTAAGACTTGCAAGTATGTCTTGACTTTACGATTAATTGTGTTCAAAGACTTCGAAACTGACATCCCTCAGGATAAGACGAGTTAAATGCGATCTATCTCAGCCTTCATGCTTGAAATGCCTTTCTACCGGTCGCACCTGCGATGGCTATAGCGAAATGTCCCTTACATTCAAGACTGAGAGAACTGAGGTTGAATCAACTCATTATCACAAGGAGATCGTCGGCAGAGCAGATAGCTGCGCCAGTCACAATCCCTATACTACGATCAGTACATACGGGTCAAAGCGATGGCACTCGAAATACCATGGCCTCAGTTTGCAGAATCTCGGACCCCTTATGATCCTACCAGTGACTGGGTCAGCCCAGGCAGAGGTGATATGCTTTTTCAGGGATATTTCGATCAACGATCTGAATGAATACCGCCCTTGCGAACCATGGCGAAAGACTCTCATGTTCTTCTCCCAAACAGTGCCATCCGTGCGGCATGCTGCCATTGCTCTAGCCTTGATTCACCGGAACTACCTGGATCGTCATTCTAACGATCGGGTGTGTCAATTGACACACCGGCTACCGGATAAAGCTCCTTTGTTTCACTATAACCGCGCCATTCAACTTCTACTGAACCCGGAGAGTGGTGACAGCGCTGAGGTAACAGCTGTCACACTTTTAGTCTGTTATCTCTTTACCTGCTTTGATCATCTGGCGGGCGACAACGTACAAGCAGTGAAGCACCTGTGCGGAGGTGTGGCGCTCTCACGCGACAACGACAACACTACATTGAACAACTGTACCTATGACGATGCCCAATCGTCGGGGGTTCCCGTGGTTATCTGCCAGGTCACAAGACAGATCCGCCGTCTTGACATACAGGCCGTCATGTTTCTGGTTGACTGGACTCCAACCAACATCCAGGAGACGTTCATGTCCCATGTTGCACTCTTCGATGGCGCCTTTCGGTCATTTGACCAAGCTGCCGACCACCTCCAGGTTCTCGTGGCTCAGGTAATGAGTCTACGCAACAAAGATCAACAAATGTTCCCAACGGGTACGATGTCGGCGTTATCTTCTTCACTAAAGGACATCGTTCTCGGGCGGTTAGAAACGTGGTCGAGTCTCTTTGAAAACTTTCTGCAACAAGGCAATCCGTCTGAGTCAGACTTTGAAACTGACCGACTCGTATCACTCCTGCGCTTACAGCATACCATCACATGGACTCTCCTCAGTGTTTGCGGACCTGGCAGAGAAATGGACTATGATAATTTCCTGCCCCAGTTCCAGCAATGCGTCATATTGGCGGGCGAGGTAGCGGCGGCGCATCAGCGGTATTCGGGATCGTCGAGGTCGACCTTTACGCCGGAGATCGGATTTCTCCCCTTTCTTTACATAATTGGGGTCAAGTGCCGGCATCCTATTGTCCGTCGTGAGGTCTTGAGTATTTTGCGATGGCAACTAATACAGGAGGCTGCTTGGGATAGCGTCTCCACTTCCAGGGTGGTTGAACGGGTAATCGAAATTGAAGAGAGTGGTGCGACTTGGGAAGAGCAAATGATACAGCCCAGGGAACAAATTCCCGTAGGACATAGGATTGAGGCTTTGTCTTATAAATATATCCTAAGGGGACAGTCTGCGGCTAGGTTGGATATTACGTATACATTCTGTGCCAGGGAGGGAATACATATTGAGTCGCTCATGATAGAACGGAGAGAGTCTGACCATATGAAATAATCTGTCGAACGTGGGAAGGGCAACGTGGCTTGATACCAGATTCTTACTATGCAGAGCAAGTGGTAAAAATGAGTGCAATTGTTGAGAAGTGTAGAAACTTCTGTAGCTACGTCTCATGATCTAGAGTCAAAGGAAAGAAGTCAAACTTGTCAAACTCTCCAAGCGAGAAATTACTGATCATACCTAATAACCATCGCTGGCGTTTTTGAATACGCAGGAATTATCTACAGCCAAAAGAGAGCTGTATTCGATTTCATACATCAATGGCAGTAAATTACTGCCATTACACCGCCTACCGGGACGTCCTGTCCAGGTGTTATTACCTAGGTACCGTATATTGTTTGGCATCATCATCCCTAACCTGGTAATATTCGCATATAGCCGTCATGACCGAAGGGCTGGGGCCAGTGGAGCGAACCAAAAGACATCCATTGTCATGTGTTCCATGCCGGAAACGAAAGTCAGCCTCCTTTCCCCCATGTGGCTGACACGGCCTGGAACAAAAGGAACCCTCTTCTAACCACCGGGATAGAGTGAAATGTGATCGGAATCAACCATGTGAGATGTGTGTGCTAAAGGGCCGATCTTCCGACTGCGCATACACCCCAAAGATAACTAAACGACCCGGACAACATCGCTTCCGCCCTGTGCAGGACCGGGCCAGGTACCTGGATAGTGCCATCGGCTCTCTTGCTGAAAGGCAAGAAATGGCGCAGCCGCCCTGCACTTCCTCGCCGGATGGAGAATTTCAGTCCACCGAAGGCTCCGTCGGGCATATTCGAACCCAACAGGGCGAAACTAACTACGTTGGAGCCGAGCATTGGGCTGCCATCGCGGGTGATGTGAGTTTTCATTTACTTTGATATTCACTATGGTGTTCACATCCTGACGCCTGTTTTCTGGACTCAAGATCGGTTGTGCGCAGGAAATCAGACGGCCAACGCTACAGCAACCCCAGAATGACAGGTCGCCTGACCTGTTGATGGGAACGCGCAGCGCTGTGACTCTTGAGGAACTTTTGCATGCTGTGCCACCAAGGACTGTCGTCGATCGTCTTATTTCTCGCTACTTTAACACCATGGACTTCTTTGCATGTATGTATGGCCTTTGCCTACAAGGCATTGAGGCGGCATTTGGCTGACAAGAGCAGTGATCACTCATGCGCCCACGTTTGAAAAAGAAGTAAGTGATAATACCCGCCCAAGATGACCATGCACTTACCCGAAGTCCAGTATAATTGCTTTTGGGACGATCCATCCAGTGTCTCACTCAACTGGCTCAGCATTCTGTACAGTATGATGTCTATTGCCTCATGTCATTCGTCTTTTTCCAGTGACCCAAAGGATGGCACTTCCCAGTCACGCGAAGATATCTCTTTCTTCCGCCACAGGAGCGCCCAGTGTCTCGTTCTATCCGACTATACCAAGCCAACTGTCAACACAGTTGAAGCGCTACTTCTACACTTCTTTGGTCAACATATCGAACGCCAGAAGAACCAATTCGCAAACTACCTGGTATTCACGACAGTCGTTCGTGTTGCTATGAGAGCAGGCTATCATCGGGACTCTTTGCATTTCCAGGGAATTTCCACCTTCACGGGTGAATACAGACGGCGCGTATGGCTTGTGCTTCTCCAGTTTGATATTCTCATGTCTTTCGAAGTGGGACTACCGCGGACGATCAACGAGGTCGAAACAGATACCGAGCTTCCTCGTATTCTGCGCGATGGTGATTTGACCCCAGAAATGAGCCAACTCCCTCCATCGCGACCTGAAGATGATAGCATTTTGTGTCATATGATCGTGAGAGTGGGCATATTAAGAGTCCTAGGCAAAATCCAAGATCGTGCTGTATCCATCCATCCACTTTCTTACGACATCGTCATCCAAATCGACCAATCTCTGGATGAGCAATATGACTCGGTTCCACCTTCCTTGAAAGCTCACCATGGATACGCTATTACGGAAACTCCAACATCGCTCTTGCAACGCCTGATGATTGATTTGCTTTTCCAAAAGGCCCGTTGCTCATTACATCGACGGTTCATTCATTCGCAACCTAAATCGCATAGAAAATGTATTGACGCATCATTGAGAACCATTCATCACCAGTCATATATTTACCACGAATGCCGACCCGGCGGATTCCTGTGGGGGTACAAGTGGAAAGTGATATGCGCTGCATCATACGACTTTCTTCTCGCGGCCATTATAATCTGTCTTGGGGTCAACCCGCAAAATAGATCAGGGCAAAATGTACCTCCGTGTGTCGATCCGGATTCATATGGTGGTCCGGGGAAATTGCTGAAGGCCTTGGAGGAGTCTTATATGATTTGGACTGAGTGGAGCAGCGAAATACATGAAGCCCGCGTGGTCTCTGATATTGTGAAATCTGTGCTCAAGAGGGTGAAAGGGCAGCGCACCATGGTGCCTTTTGATAACAATGGTAAGTCAGGATTAGGCAAATCATCTCGTGAGTCCCATATTCCCACTATTCGTCTTCTTTCCCCTCTGGTTTTCTTCCCCGTTTTCCGTTTCTGGTCGATTATTAGTGTAGTAATGCTCACTAGGGATAGCAGAAACCGAACCTCCTAACACAGATAAAACGGTCGGCACCACATGTCTATCTAATTCCTTTGCCGCCGCACACAATGACCTCCAACTTGACACCGCTATAGATATGGAGAACTTCTCGCCGTTATCGACAGATATCTTTGCCGATATAATCGATCTCAATGGTGGAATAGATTGGGTGAGTTTTTCTTTTATGATCAGAATACCCCGTGTATATTTTTGATGTGGACTTGTGGATTTTGACTTATGAACAGACTCAATGGGACAATCAAATGCAGCAACAGGGCATTAATCCCTATTTGCAAGCGAATAGTCAAATGTGGTTCACCAACTAACATTGAGACCTTAAAAGATCTCCAGAGTATCGCTTATCCCAGATGTGTAACGTATTTCACAATCGAGTGGATCACCCACCACCATCTATAGTATTTCAATGCATTTTCATTATAAGCCCTAAACCATTTCCACAGGCTCCGGACTTTGGTAAGGCTCTCGCACACTCGATTGTGGTAATCCACTCACGGTTTCTGGGTAAAAGTAATCGCCGACCGTAGTATTCAGCTCTGATAACTTTGACGGTCAGGATTGAGCCCATCGCGAAACCAGTCTCGTCGAAGTGATAGATACATGTATCGTCGGGGTTGCCGTATTGAAGTATCGTACGCTGCACACAATCGAACCATCTACGAATGATTGTCGGGGTCTTCGCACTCTGCACGCTCGCAATTAGATCTCGAAAATTGGAATGCGAGGTCGAGATACCTTTGACTAAACTTGTAACCCAGTTTAAGCCGACTGTTTGAACCCAGTGTAAATCCACGCGACGCGAGTAAAATATTGTGATTTCTCATCCGATCTCATGCTGGGGAAGGCGCGTGAAACCATTAAGAGTATTGAGAGTATCCATTATAGAAGCGATTGCTCTTCCGTTTCAGTGAATTTATGACTATGGGCGTAAGTTTCGAAGTGATTTGAAAGGCCGGTAAGGCGGTTGCCGGAGGAAAAGGGTAGGCCCTATCATGAAAAATGACATTCTAAGATTTGATCACAACATCTGCGTTGACCTCACAGATTCTGCGTAGTACATGTAAGCATTCTACCATGTACGTACGTACAGTCAGGCTGCACACTGTGATTCTCGGCCAAAATAGGGGTATCTCCGACGGGCCTTGCATCAAAACGTGTTCATACCGAGTCCCTCTTAGTACAGCATTATTACCGGGGTAATATTACATCTCCGATACATCTCCGGATACATCTCCGGATACATCTCCGGATATTTGTTTTAGTCGCGCGCCGAGAGAGTACATCGACGGAGGTAATGTACTGCGAAAGTCCGAGCGATCACTGCAAACATACCCGTGTAGCTTATAAGAAGATGGTCGCTTCGCCTGTTCCTTCTTTATATTCAGGTTCTAGAGCGGCGCCCACCTTCGAATTCCCGGCCATGAATAAAGATCTCGAATCCTCGAGCGCGGAGGAACTCAAACCTCCGGTGCAACAAAATGGAAAAATATCTGACTATGAAAAAGGCCTCGTGGGCTGGGACTCTGAGGAAGATCCCCACAATCCACAGTATGTGGACTTCTAGCACGCGGCGCGGAGTATTGAATCTAATTCTCACTTTTCATAGGAACTTTCCAGATAAGCGCAAATGGATGATATTGGGAATGGTTAGCGTTATCACATTTTTGAGGTATGGTTTCAGGTTCAATAAGCATCATATTGCTAAAATCTTAACCGTTTGTCTAGTCCATTGGCTTCCTCCATTCCTGCCCCTGGTACATCGTTGATGGATTCCGAATTTGGCGTGACTTCGACCATTCTTGCCTCATTTTCTGTTAGCGTGTTCGTCCTTGGATTCACAGTGAGTTCCATCTTGATGCCAATAGCAAACAATATTGGTTGCAAATAGCGAACTTCCTCTTCTTCTTTTTTTTTTGACTAATTGATCACAAAGGTCGGTCCATTAATTTTGTCCCCACTGAGCGAGATCTATGGACGTCAACCAGTCTTGAACGTCATGGACGTCTTCTTCACGTTATGGCAAATTGGGTGTGCCTTAGCACCCAATATTGCTAGTTTGATCGTCTTCCGATTCCTAGCTGGAGTCGGAGGCTCAGCATGCCTGAGTGTGGGCGGCGGTGTCATTGCCGATCTATTCCCCATCCACCAGCGTGGAAAAGCAAACGCGATGTTCACAATCGGGCCACTCATTGGCCCGGTACTTGCCCCCTCCTTGGTGGTTTTATCTCTCAGCGCGCGGGCTGGAGGTGGGTATACTGGTTTCTGCTTATCACCTGTGGAGTGATGACCTGCGTCAATTTTGTTGTCGGGCAGGAAACAAACCCTTCTGTGCTGATCCATCGGAAAATGAAGGCTCTACGCAAGGAGCCTGGTCAGGAACATTTCCAAAGTCTTTATCCTGCTAAAACGCCAGCACTTGTGGTACAAACCATCATGCGACCGCTGAGGATTATGTCTTCTCCGATATTATTCCTACTCGCCCTGTACATGTCCTTCGTTTTTGGTCTACTTTATCTCATTTTCACGACCACAACCACGCTATTTACGGGCAGCTACGGCTGGTCACTTGAGCTGACTGGGCTCGCCTACCTGGGAATAGGAATTGGATTTTGCGCCGGAAACTTTACCGTGGCGAAAATCTCGGATCCCACCGTGGTTCGTTTAACGAAAGCAAATAATGGGGTTTATCACCCCGAAATGCGGCTTGCGCCCTGCCTCTTCTTCGCTCCGTTTATCCCCATCAGCTTCTTCTGGTATGGATGGACTGCAGACGAGCATGTGCATTGGATTGTTCCTATCATTGGCTTGCTTCCCTTTGGGTTCGGGGGAGTTGGCATATTTGCATCAATTCAGACATACTTCATTGATGCGTCTGGGGCATACGCTGCATCTGCTGTCGCTGGGCTGACGGCAATGAGGTGCTTGTTTGGTGCATTCCTGCCTCTTGCGGGCCCTAGTATGTATTCAGCTTTGGGGCTTGGGTGGGGAAACTCTCTGCTAGGGTTCATTGCTCTGGGCCTGATGCCGGGGCCCTTTTTGATCTATAAATTCGGTACCGCACTTAGAGAAAGATATCCAATCCAGATTACCTAGGTACCTGGCGGATTCAGAGCTGAATGGATTTATCAGTACCACTTACTCGTGACGACTCGTGTTACGCACGACTAACTGGTCGTCGCTAGGTTGGTTAGAATCGGGAGATACTTCTGATTTCCTGCATTCTGTCAACTGTCAACGATCTGTCTCTCAACCGTACCGTTGCCTAATAGGCCTTATGTTGAACTCCCATGCATGCATGCATGATTGTTTGCTGCAGACTGAGCCTTCTTTTGTTTACTATTTGTTATTTGCTATCTGTGAGCAATGTTCAGATAGTTTCTACAGGGTATATAAACTCCTATATTTATAGTTTTACCAATTGAATTGTTGTGGTGGCCTTAGGCCCCACATTGGTGCCTCAGGCATCAACAATCTAGACTAACTCTATTCCAAGCCGGGTTCCAGCCCGGGGGTACTCGAAAAAAAAGCTCCGGGATACCCGCCAAGCCTGCTTATATCATCGTCTAATATTGAGTACGTCCTAGGTCGTGGACCTCAGGGATACCCAAATTCATTTGATTATATAACCATAGTTTTCTTTTTCTAATTTTTAATTTTCCGTCTAACTTTTATTTACCCTCTTTACCCTCTATAATCAGGTGACCCCGTAAAAGTATTAATACCTTTTACTACCGCCTTCCTAATTAATTATACCGCCTCCTTTATTTCTTACTAGCAGAACCTATAATATAGCCGTACTAGGCGCCTAATAACCGGCCTAACCCCCGAACGAACGCCGGAGCGGGGGCGTCCCTAGGGTAGAGAAAACCGAAACGTTTATACTACTATAACGTACGGTCGGAAAATACTAAAAATTAGTAGAGTATAAATAGACAATTTAATAAAGATATATACGAGATTTAAAGCCGATCGAATAGACGTAGAGGGAGAAAAGCGAAAAAGAAAAAAAGATTAAACGGTTTAATAGGGTAGAAGTATAAAGAAATATATAATTAGTTAGTTATATATTTTAGTATATATACTCGGCGTTTACAAAAATTCTAGTATAGGTTATACTAGAAGATACTAATATTATACGAAATATATTATAACTGTTACCAGCCAGTTCTTTAACAAAAAGAGTGCATTCAACTAGAACAATAAGTACAGAGAAGAAAAAGAAAAGAAAGAAAAAAGAAATCAACAATAGGACCAAAGACAATATAGGGTAGGTCCTAGGTTAAGGGCGGAAACAATCAGCAGAAAACTCTATAGGCGGAGTCAACTAGTAGAAAACTCTATAGATCGTTATATAACCCCCGACTAAGAATATATTTAGCCCCTAAATACCGGCTTATCATCATCCCTATAGTCTTTAAGGAAGACTTCGTCTTTAGCCGCGTCTATCTAGGCTTATAGACGTATCGGGGGTCCGGGCTTTAGAGGGTAATTATTATAGAAATCCTAAATTCTCTAAGGTAT
This sequence comes from Penicillium verrucosum, assembly GCF_028828655.1. Taxonomy (NCBI): domain Eukaryota; kingdom Fungi; phylum Ascomycota; class Eurotiomycetes; order Eurotiales; family Aspergillaceae; genus Penicillium; species Penicillium verrucosum. Next base: position 5,076,802 of record NW_026643212.1, read on the forward strand.
ATACTTAAAATTCCCTATAGGATATTATTATAGGTCGAGGTTATAGCCGAGCTATTAAACCCGATATTATAACTTCTAGTAGTAAAGATATAAATTAATAATCTTATTTATCTCCTATTTGTTTTCCTTAGAGATCCTAACTAGTAGCGGCGGATCTAGATACTATCTATATAATAATTCTAATAATAAAGCTTTTCGAAGCTTATTAAGATTAAATACTAGATAAACTCTAATAGATTCTAAAAGATCGAGCTTATAAGCGTTTCTAATCTTCTTAATAATTTTATAAGATCTATTAGTAAAATAAAAAAGCTTCCGATTTAGGTAATTAAGCTACTAATTCTTTATTATAATAAAAATCTAATTACTAATATCGAAATCCTCTTTTTTTTAATACTTATTTACTTACTAAATTATCTACTACTAGAACTTTATAATCTAATCTCTTATCTTTATCTAGATATCTTAAAGTTATAATAATATATTAATTATATCTTATTTATTATTTATTAGATTATTTCGATCTTTCTAATTAAAAAATATAATTAGTTCGTAACCCTTTTTAATAAAGAATAGTAACTATTTTATAATATCTTATAAAAGAATTAATATTATAAAATCTACTATTAGTAGAATCTCTAATTAGTTATCCTAATTCTATTTAATATATAATTATAATCTTTAGGCTATATACTAATTAGCGATCTTACTCTATCTATCGGTCTAAAGATAATAGATAATTAATAACTTTCTTTTAATTCTAAATATCCGATAGAATTTAATCTAGAATTCCGAAATAAACTATCCTTTTTAGTCCGATATAATAGTCTTTAGAATACCTATAATTCGAATTATATTATTAATAAATAATTAAGCTATCTACTTAGTATTAATATCCTTATAATAAGAAATAGAAATTAATTTCTTACTTAATCGATTAATAACTATAAAAATAGTATTATAATTATAATAATCCTTTAAGAATAAATAGAAATCTATCGAAATATATTATTAAAGTCTTTTAGGAATAGGTAAAGAATATAATAATCTAGATATATAATCTCGCTAGGTCTTTATTTATTTATAAATTAAGTAGTTTTCTATATATTATTTTATATTATTAGCCTATCCTAGCTAATAATATCTTAATAAGATAAGCTTCTTTAGTTTCTTAATTCTAAAGTATATAATTAATAGTTATTAATATATATTATTAAAAAGTCTTATATATAAATCCCTTTTATCTAGGATCTTAAATTATTTTTTAAATAAGAGTAAATCTTCTTCGATTATCTATTTTTAATTATTATCTTCTCTAGTAATTTATTAGAAATCCTCTAGTTTATTACTTTCTTAATTAATTTATTTAACTCGCTTAGTAATATTTATTATAGACTTTATATTAATTAGATTTAAACCGACTAAATAAATATCTTTTTTTAAATAATTTTTTAATAAAAATATTATTTATTAGCTATTATTAATATAGGATAAGTCTTTTCGCGATAAGATATTAACTATAATATTCTTCTTTCTAAAATAATATTTAATTATAAAATAGAACTAAGATAAGAACTTATTTTATCTCGCTTATTATTAGTTTATCTATCTTATTATTATAAAGTATTTAAGAGACTAATAATCTATTAAGATCTTAAAATAATCCTTTTATACTAAATCTTTAAGTTTAGATCGCTATTCCTATAATATATAAATAATTATTAAAAGTTCTTTATCTTATATCTTATAATTTAACTCTATAGACTATATACTAACTCTATTCCAAACCACATACCTGGCAGGTATGTGGATTTAGAGGGCTGTGGTTGGCTGCTCGGGAGTGGGGCAAGTTCAGGTATTTGGGGTTCAGAAATACCTGAACTCCCGTGCTCCGATGGGTCTGAAAATTTATATACTTCTATTCTGATATAATACTAGGCCGTATGCTAAATTTAGGACCGATCGGAGTATAGTAAGGGTGTTAAAAGTTAAGTTGAAATCTCGACTTTTTTTTTATTAGGGTACGACCGGGAATTTTTAATATAGACCCTAATACGGACCCGTATCGGTCTTATCTTAGCAGCCTAGTAGTAAATATTAATTACGGTATTTTATATTTACCGCGGTACGTATTATAAATAGCGGCTACTTTAATATAATTATATATTTTATTAATTATTAATATTACTCCCTATATATTAAATTTAATAAAATACTAAAAAGTACTATAATATAGAGCGGAACTAGGGCTATAAAATATACTATATCGATTATATAAGCCTAGTCTAAAAAGTAAGTTATTTACGGTTTTATCCGAAAAAAATATAATATCTTTATAATCTAAATTACCAGCTACCCGTAAGCGCCTACTAGGGGTAGAAACGCATATAGGTGATATTTTGCTAAGCTTAGTAGAAGCAAATCCGGGGCGGATCCGAGCTAAGATAGCCTATAGGCTACCTTTCTAGCCTATAGCCGGCTCTTTTTCGGGGCTTACAGCGTAGTTTTTGTATACCGGATTTTGTAGAAGATAGCCGATAGCGGTATTAGGACTATAGGGGTATAGCTAGACCGTAATTAGCGGGCCGGTTTTCGAAATAATAGATACTAGGGACTATAGACTATATAGACGTCGGATAGGGCCGGGTAAGTAGTATTAGGGCTATATAAGAGGGGCGCCGATTATAGCGTATTAGATCTAGGCCGGGATATATAGAATTAGAGTTTGTTTATAATTAAAAGATATAGAAAGGGGAAATAGGGCCCGGATAAACTATCCTTTATTCTTAGTAGCTATTATTAATTATAATTAGCCCTAGTCGACTATCGATTAGTATATCCTTTTTAGAGGGTCGGGTATAGAGCTTATATAGGGTTTCCTAGGTTTTATAATTAGACGGCTAGTAAAGATCGGCTATATATCCTAAATTAGATCTATATATACGTAGAAGTCTTAATAAAGGGGCTTTTATAATAGAAAGTAGAATATAGCGAGGTACTTATAGTCCCCGATAGGTTTTTTTAATAATTAGAGGGTAGAGTATACGCCTAGAATTAGTTAAAGGATAGAGACTACTCGTATAAAGGGCTATATAGCTTAGTAAATCTAGCCGGGGAAGATATAAAAGAGATTACGTCTCCTATAGTTAGATTTCTCTATATATACTAAGTATATAATAAAAGGACTAAGATTAGGGAATACCTTTATTAAGAATAAATTAGGATCGCCCTCTAATAAGGAATCTATACTATTTAATTATAAAATAGATAACCTAGAAGTACTAGTAGCCTTTAAGACTATCGGTCTAGCTAGTAAGTAGTCCCTTAGGTAATATATAATAGCGAGTTTAACTACTAACGGACTATAAATAAGAATAGGAGGAGGAGCTAGACCTATAGGAGGAGCTAGATCTATAAGAGGAGGAGTAGCTAGGCTTATAGTAGGAGCTAGACCTATATCTAGGCCTATAATAAAAGAAGATAGAGCTAGAGATAGGGACGGGGATAGAGGTACGATAATTAATAGTATAGCGATCCCTCCGATTATCGCTAATAATAAAGGTAAGGATATAAAGCTAGTATAATAGGCGAAGCTAGTTATAAAGTATAAATAGGTTAGTCTAGATAGTAAAGATCTTATAGGTAGGGCGACAATATAGATACTCCGATAACTAATCGCTAAACGGGAATCTTATACGCGGAAAATACTAGTAGTAGACCTTTTTATAAAAGCCCGAAAGTCTATAGCGAATATAGAAGTATTAGTAGGTTATATTATTAGAGATAACGCGGAAAAGATATATAGTTATTACTAGAAGAAAAATAGTCCGTTTCTTATATATATAGTTATTAAAGGCGAGCTAAAAAGCGCCTATATTAATTATTATTAGAATAGTTAGGGTACTCGGTATAGACTTAGTAAGTAATATAGCTAGTACTAAAAAAGGATAACGAGCTAACGCTATATAAGAAAGGTAGTCGAGGGCTTTAAAGCCCCTAGCGAGAGTAGGGAAGGTAACGATAATAATAATAGTAACGATAATAAAGATAGTAGTACTACTATTACCGCGAGGCGGCCGATAAAGGGTAGGAAGACTATTAAAGATACCGCGAGGACCGGTAAAGGTAGGGGTAAGACTAAAAAGACTAGAAAGAGTAATAAGGCTAAGGAAAAGAAGCCTATATAAGATATACTAGGTAAGACTAGGAAGAAGGCGAGTAAATCCTAAGTCGCTAAGTCGAAGCCGACTAAAATAGGGTAACGTAAGATACTATAGGATATTATATAAAGTACCGATAGGATAGAGTAGTCGATTAATAATCTTATTACCTTAGGTAATTTAATTAAATTAATAATCGATAATACGTTAACCTAGTTAAAGACTATAATAATTAGTACCGAGCGATAGTAGTAGCGTATAATTAAGCTATAGGATACTATTAAGTTACTTATAAAAGGGATAGAGACTAACGATAAGGATACGGATAATAAAGACGATAACGAATAAAGAGGTTTAGATAATTAGGGCCGGTATAGGGGGCTAGATTAATTAATACTAGGCTCTCCGGGCCGGATATAATACGATAGGGGTATAAGATAGACTACTAGTATACTAGATATTATAATACTAGACTAATAGAATATATATATAAATTAATTATTTTAAATAATAAAGATTAGATAGGGTATATAGATAGGAAATATATATAGCTTATCTATTTACTTTTATATCTCCGCTCTAGGCTATTTAATACTATCCTATATCTTAACCTTAGTATTAAAAGGCTACTCGGCTAGACCTTAGGCTAACTTCTTATAAAACTACTATATATAAGCGCTTAGTTACTACCGCTTATAGTCTATATAGGCGAGTATAGCTAGGGTCTCGCGATAGTACTTATAGTATCGTACCTATAAAGCAAAGGTATTATTAATAAGTAGTATATAGGTTAGAATTAGTAGTATAAGAGGCGGTAGGTTAGCTAGGCTTAGGTTCTTCTACTACTCTAATACTTATCCGGACCGTATAAACTAGGCTAAGATAGTAATATAGCGGGCTAGATATTACTAACGTTAGTTTATACTAGTATAGACGCGAGGGTAGGATATATAATTAACCTACCTTAGGCTATAAGGGGCTTACTCTTAATAAAGATAACCCTATCGTCGGATAAAAAGACCGGGGACTTATAACGTAGGCATTTAGAGGTCTCCGGCTACTTTCTAGCCTTAACTCTAGCCTTAGGCGATAGTATTATTAGAGATAGTAATAGATAATAGTAAAGTATATAATAAAGAGTCTTCCTAAGGTAAGAAGTAGAAAAAAGAGATCGAGAGGAGGAGTAAGTAAGGGATAAAGAGAAAATAAAGACTATATATAAGAAGGATAGTAAGCTTTTAGTAGATACTATTAGTATATATACCTACTTAATACTACTATAGTAATTATTCGGCTATAGATATCTTTATTATACTACTAAAGGATACCGGAGAGAGTTCTATAAATATATTTTTAACTAGTAATATCTCTACGGATCTATTAATAATATATAATTTACCGGCTAACGACTATATCGCCTATATAGCCTAAAATCCTAAGGGACTAAGTAGCTTACTAGAGGTAAAGCTACTATAGATAAACGGTAAGTTAGATTAGGAGAAGGATTAGGGGACTTTACTAACTAGTAATATAGCCGGAGAGATATATCTTAATATTAATAGAAATCCTAATAGCCGGAAGCTAATCTAAAGCCTAGTAGAGAAGAAATACTATAATATAGTCTATTAGGATAGCCTAGATATAAACTAGAAACGTAATAGTAGTAATATTCCTAAGATATTAATTCTAGTATACCGTTATAGAGCTAAGGCTTTTTATAGCTAGCGAATCGGGATAATAACGCTTAAGGATTAGGAATATAACTAGTATTAGGTTAGCCTAATACCCTTTAAGTCCTATAAGGTAGTTATAAATAAAAAAGGAGAGCCGGTATTTTAGGGTACGTATATAGGCTACGCCTTTAAGATAGAGTACTATATATATAGCTTTAGTATATAGAGAATAGTATATTCTATAATTATAGATAGTACCTAACGAATTTAATAGTCCGGGCCGGGCCGAGCTCTATAGTAAACCGAGACGCTATACTAGAGGGTAACTTAAGCGACTATAATACGGCTATAATAAGTAGAGGTAAAGATTAAGTCGGGTAGCTATAGGTATATAAAGTATAATATAGTTTATAGAGGGTTTAATTTAAGAGATAATTATAGGCGTTATTAAGATTACCGTAATCTAGGCTATATTCTAATAATATAAATTATCTAGAAGCTATACTAAGAGGTAGTAACGGCGCGTATACGGGTATTACTATCCTTAGTATATAATTTAGTAAGTTTAGCCTCGCTAAAAAGAGTACGGGTAAAGGGGGTAGGTCGTAGACTATAAGGGACTATATAATTAGAATCTAGAGCTAGAAATATAAAAAGGAATAGTAGAATATACTAAACGAGTAGGCGGTAGCCTAGCTATAGAATATATAGTTTATATATAACCCCCTTAAAAAAGGCGTTACTATCCTTATTAATAGTAATATAATAGGACTAGAAAGCGTATTAGTAGAGGGAGTAATTATAGTAGGCCTAGTTATAAAGCGCGATATAGCTAAATCGCTAACCGAAGAGGGCTATAATATTATTAATATAACTAGGGACCTAGTAAATCTTAAGGTTATACTCGTTATAAATCTAATCGATATAGGGACTAAACTAGTTAACGGATAAGGCGTAGGTAAGTTTCTTAAGAGAGCCGGCGAGGTTAACTATAAGATTACCCTATCGGTCTAGGAACCGCTATATAGCTAAAGAAAACGTTAGTATAGCGTATAAGCGTATACTTAGGCCGTAGCTCGTAATACTTACCGCGTAATAATAGTATAGGAGATATAACTAGCTTAGTACTATTAGCTATAATAAAGATTACTATATATAAGTACTAGGTAGGTATAATATAAAAAAGAGTAATAAAAAGTAATAAGAAAACGAGGTCGAGGTAGTTAGCTAGGCTACTATTATATATATAGGTAAGGATAGAAGGGCTAATAAGATAGTATCTAGTAAGAGAGTAAGGTAAGTAAGTAATAAAACCTCTATATATTTACTCGTTTTTCCCTACTATCGACTCTCTTACTATCTATATCTATCGAATAATTAACCCGTTAAGTTAGACTACTAAGTATAGGGCTAGTATATAAGCTATAAATAGAATATAGGTACTATATAGCTACTACTAGTAATATACTAACTCTATTCGACCCTATAGTTCCCTAAATTAGTTAATCTATATTATTACTAACCCTAGTTTACCTTACTAAGCCCTATAAGTATTACCCTCTACTAATATAATAGAGGACTAGCTAGAGAGTCGGTTTAATACCGTTCTTAGGGCGGTATAAGATAGTAATAAAGGAGATACCGAGAAAGAGACCGACGATAAAGATATACTTATATCTTATACGTATAATAAGATAATATTAATAATAATAAGTACGAACCGAGATAAGCTACTATCTAATAAGAACCTAAATATCGGGCTACTAGATAAATTATTAATTCCGATTAGTAAGGATATATACTAGATACTAATTATAGACTATATATTAATATATATAATAGATAACTTATAAGAGTATTAGGCCTAAGAACGAATAGATACGACCCGGCTCCTATCCGATATATTAATATACCTAGGGAGTATTAAGGATTTATAATACCTAAATATTAATTAACGTACGGACGATAGAGGGGCCTATAAGATATAAATACCGATAGACCTAGCCGGCTATATCGCCCTATATAGATAACGCTTCGGTATCTAGGCTATAAGTATAGATCGCTATAAATAATATATTATAGGGCCCGCGGTTTTTAAGACTTATAAGATTATAGTTAATATAGATAGTTTTATACTTTTTAATAGCGTATATATATACTATATATTCCGAGGTAACTATACTAGTTATTTATTTATAGATAGGGTCCCAGATTAGGTACTATAGGTCTTTATAACCTCTATCCTAATATATAGGTTTAGATATAGGGTACTAAAAGGCCTATTAGCTAGCGATTATAATTAACTATATACTTTAGGCGAAGAAGTATAAAAGCGTATATTATAATTCTAAGGGAGGATTATAGTAGAGTATACCGACCTAGTTAGATAGACCCGAAAGTTTTTATAGTAGCTTTAAATCTATAATATATACGCGGATCTTACTTTTAATATAGATATTATATAGATATTAGACTATAGAGTATAATCCGTATATACTACTTAAGAGGGTACCCGTAAGGATCCTCTAGAAGGTACTTATAAGGATCCTCTAGAGGGTGCCTATAAGGATCTTCTAGAGGGTACTTCTAAAGATCCTCTAGAGGGTACTCTTAAGGATCCTCTAGAGGGTACCTATAAGGATCCTCTAGAGGGTACTCCTAAGGATCCTCTAGAGGGTACCTATAAAGATCCTCCTAAGGATTGCTAGTATAATACTATATAATAAATCTATAACGAAGTCTATTAATAATATATATATATATATATATATATATCCTTAAAAGTACCCTATAATAATATACTAAGTTTATAGGTAGATAGATATAGGTATTAATACTTAAATAGCCCTTAAAGGTTCTATTTCTAACGTATACGCTAGGCGTAAGGCCGTAAGGAGAATTAGATATATCCGAATATACTATTATAGTCCGGGTACTAATTATAGTATAAATCGAGTTAACTACTATAGAACTATTAGATAGTCTAGAGTAAACTAGATTCTATATATACTTAGATAACAGCCCGTAACTTATATTATCTATATAGAAAGGTCCTCCTCGGCTTCGTCGTCTACTAGGTCCGGCTCTTAGGCGGCGTATTTAAGCTTAGTAATATAGGCGTTAAGGACCGCCCGATCCTAGCTAACCTAATAATATATCTAATCTACCTACTCTCTAGCGTACCGTAGATTTTAAATAGGCTTAGTATATAGGCTCTAGGTAACTAAGGACTTATATAAAGATAAAGAATATAGTAGACGTAGTCTAGGCCTAGGCCGGGCCGTATCGGAGCGTAGCGTACTACCGGGCGATAAAAAAATAGTAGGTTTAAATAGCGAGCGTATTTTATAAGACTTAGACTATATATTCTAGTAAGGCGGGAGAGGTATTACCGACTATTAAAGTATTATATAGCGAGAGGTAGGAGTATAATTAATCTACTACCCTTACTAGAAAGGAATAATAATCTTAATACTTAAGGCCTAAGTAATAAAATACTAGGCGACGCTATCCGGTATATCGATATAAAAAGAGTAGGAATTACCGCTACCGTCGAAAGCGTAGTTTATATATATACTACTAAATAATACCTAGGATTCTAAGAGGATAGCGATAATATATAACTAGTATAGTCTATTACTCCGTATATAAGAGGCGTATTAGTTAAAGGGGTTAACTATAACGCTAAACCGCTAATCTAGGGCCGAACGGATCGATAGTCTTTCTAGCTTTATATAATAGTAATAAGACTAGCTAAACGCTTAATATTGCTAATCTAAATATAATAAATTAGTATAGATTAACGCCTAGTACTCCCTCTCCTAGCCTAAAGAGTTAGGATTAGATACCGGATTACTATTAGTATTAAGACTATATAAGGCTAGGCTCGGTAAGGGTATTATAATAGGGTTAGAATAGCTAAAGGCTAAGAAAATATTAATAGTATAAAGATATAGGGACTAGCGGAATATATATTTAGATAAGTTAATAGCCGGACCGAGGTAAGAGAACGCGGGAGTTAAAGACTTAGTAAGGGTTAAATAGCTATCGGAGGGGAATTAGAGTATAAATATTAACGGCGCTTCTAATAGGTATATAATAATATAATTAAAAATAATAGGAAGAGGATTACCTAGAGGAAATATTAGGAAGGAAGAGGATAAATACTAAAAAGATAATAAAAGATAAGGATAGAGACTATAATTCTATAGGCCTAAATTAGAGCTATAAAAGCGCGGTAAAAGTAGTAAAGTAAACGGATAGATTAAAAGACGGTATTAGTAGTTAAAATAGCTTTTATAAAGCTTAGAAAGGTCCTTATAGAGAAGAATTAGATACTATATTAGTATAAGCTCGCCTATTATAAAGATAATAGAGAGGATAGGGCCGGGGGCTACGCTAACTAAGAGGGGGAGAAGGAGATCTAGTCTTCTAAAAGCTACCTTAGCGGCGGTCTTAGCGATAATAGTAGGCGGGTAATAGCCCTATAGAGAGAAGGGGATAAGGCGGATAAAGAGGTAATAGAGGACCGGACTAGGAGATAGGACGGTATAAATCGGCCTAATATAGAACGCGGGGATAAGCGAAGGACTAGAGTAGTTATAAAAAACGAAATCGAGCCTAGTAGCGGTATATACTATAGTATATAGCGTTACTAGTTATCTAGACGTATAAGTATAGTCGGCGTAGGCCGAGCGGGTTAGAGGCGATTAAAACTAATAGCCTCCTTAAAGAGAACTCCTATAAGAGTACGGACCCGAGAGATTATAATATAGTAGAGGCCCGAGGAATAGGGCCGCTTAGTAATATTAAATACTACCTAGTCTATACTAATACCTTATATCTTATATACCGTTATAGCGTATAATAGGACTAAGGGAAACTAGGTCCTCGTATACTATTAGTTCCTTATAAGGAACTCGCGTATAATAGTAAGAATAAGGATAGTAGGGGAGCGATTAGGCCTAATTCTACGGCCTATAAAGTAATCGAATTATACGAGGAGGGCTATTAAGGTTTTATATCGGGGGTTTATAGTACTAGGGGGCTATATTATATCCTTAATAGTACTAAATACCCTATTTATAAGGCTATATTTAGTCTAGATATTATTAAGGAATATAATATAGCTATTAATAGAGAACTAGATTATATAATAAAGGTTACTAGCCTCCTTAGTAGAAGTAATATTAGTACTAGTATCGGTATAGGCGGTAGTAAACGTAAGTATAGGCTAATCGAGGTCCTAGAGATAGCTATAATTAAACTACTATATCTAGCTCCGAGTAGATAGGATATATAAGATATTAGTAAAAGCGATAGTCTTATAGGGATTATTACTATAGACTTAGGATATAAGAAGCTTAAAGTCCGCCCGAGTAAAACGCTTTTTATAGAGCCGGTCTAGTATACCGCGGAACCGGACGCTAATATTATCGATATCCTATTAGCGTATAATAATATCGAGCTCGATAGTCTAATTAAAGGCTATATAGAAGGCCTTAGCCTATATATTATAAGATTTAGGGTTTAGGGCTTAGGGCTTAGGGCTTTAGGGCTTAGGGTTAGGGTTTTAGGGTTTAGGGGTTAGGGTTAGGGTTAGGGTTTAGGGTTA